>NC_086172.1:142261680-144999180 GCF_023053635.1 Elgaria multicarinata webbii | reverse complement strand
AACTTGCACCCAGCTTCCAACTTTTGCACACACTATTGCACAGAATCTTGTCTCAGCAGAAACACTGTCATCTTCCATGAATATCTATAAATATAGGCAATTGAAACACCCTACCACCAACTGTCTGTCCTGCTTTTTCACAATATTAACTATATCCTGTTATCTTCTCATGTGACAACACACACTATGTCACACATATCACACTGTGCTATATACATCACCTTCTTTCCCTACAACCACTATAAATATTACATAAATGTCAGTTAGAGGTCACATGATGGCAACATGCTTTATACCTGAATCCTCTGGAATTTGTGAAAGGTAGGTATGACCTATTTATTATACATATTGATACCAACAAACACAGAGACATCTAGGTCACTCAACAAATATTTTCCCTTTACAATTAAAAACAGACTGAAACATTGTTTTGATTTGATTTTAAATGTACAAACCTGCGGAGGTTTTACAAATCTGTTTTCCGGGCATTGGCAGTAATTACATATGATCTCACTGTCACTTTTCTGGTTATACTGAAACAGCATCACATTTGTGCTGTTCAAAATCCTCAATTAGATTAGAGGGTTGCCCATGGCAATATTGAATACTGCATCCTAGAGAGCATGGGCGATTGTAGCAGGACCCCCAATAAGTAATTTTATTGTTTGTTTGCTTATTTATTTATTAAATATGTATGTTTAAATTCCTGTTGTAAGATGCTGGTGGCTGTTTTTCTGAGAAAGGAGCCAAATAATTTTAATAAACATAAATAACAACCACAGGAAGAGGAAGAGCTAATATGTGAAAGCCCATTTCAGCCACTGCTGCCACCTGCCTCTCCAAGAGCAAAGCAGCATCTAGAAGTACACCCAGGCAGCACACCTGTTGCAATAGGATGAGAGCCACCACACCAATGATACACAAATACTGAGATCACAGGATGGAAGGTGCTGCATGGTGCATTTCAAAGGGAATTATTTCAGCTTAGCTGAAGGGTTGTGTGTTGTGTGACTGTGTGTGTGCACATAAGCACTACAGATCATATTTTCATCTTAAAGTGTTTCAGTAAAGTGTGACACAGGGTGAGGCAAAGCTTGTATTACCACTAAAGCAGTTTCTGGGAGGAGTCGAGGCAGAGGCAGCAGAGAAGTTGCAGTCAGCTCTTTCGCCCTCCAAAGTCTAATGCTATTTTTCATCATTAACTCCCTAAACCCTGCCCCTATCCTTCTGAAATGTTGAAGGGAACTTACATACAGGGACCTCCATTAGGTACATTATGTTCATGCAAATTGACCACAAAATCACAGAGAAGGCAGGGCATCCCTTTTAAGCACAAAAATACATCTCAAGCTGTAAAAGTTCCCCTTCCACAATCCCCCCCACACACCTATTTTTCTGAAATGTGGTAAGCACCACCCCTTCAAAAAGGACTATTATATCTGCACATTTAATCTAACTCTGCCAGAATTTTAAAAGGTTATAGCAATTTGTTATTTTCCTCATTATAGTCAATGGATGAGGCATCTGAAGTTTGGGTTCTCTTCTGGCTTGTAGTGTTGACACATGCAATCTGAAAAGGCAATATGCCTTATCATATTGCCAGATCCCAGTACCAATCATGGTGGAGAGGTGCTTGGAAATTTAACCACCCCTCCCCCAAAGATCAAGAGAGGGGTTGAGGTCTGCTTGAGGTACAACAGCTACATAAACATTTGCAAGATACAATTGAAAGAATTAGAATAAAGAGAAGGTACTTGGCAAACAAAAACCTGCTTGGTTAGGTGGGTGATATTCACAGCGATCAATGAATGTGTTGTGTGCACACTTACAAGGCTGCTGGTATTGAATGATGACCATGCTCAGAGCTTTACTTTATATTCTAAGCCAGAGAAGAACTTACTAGACAAATGGCACTCAATTCAGAATGCAGTTAAGCATGATGAACTGGGCCATCTTATTTTGAGCTAAAGTATCTTTGGTATTCCAAACCAGGTAATTATGACCTTCAGTGGAGATGGATGAGCTCTCCTAGGTTTAGCTTAGGAAAGGAAAGGAACCTCTTGTGCAAGCACTGAGTCATTACTGACTCTTGGAGGGACGCCAGCTTCTTGGCAGGCCTTATAGCGGGGTGGTTTGCCGTTGCCTTCCCCGGCCGTGATTACCTTTCCCCCAGCTAGCTGGGTACTCATTTTACGACCTCAGGATTTTTCCAAGCACTTCCAAAAAAGTAAAATAAAATAAAAATAAATTATTGGCTCATCCTTACCAGCACCAATGCCCCCAGACTCAGTCTTAATTCTCTTTCCATTCCTTACCTTAACGTGCTGCTCATGGGAGCAAAAGAAGAGGTGTACATGAAGAGCAGGGAGATTTTTCCTCCTTCCCTCCCTCTCTCAACTTCTGCCCCCAAAGTCCTGCTCTTATTGGACCACTGACTCAATCTCACCCTCTGCAAGGTTATCCTTTCCATCTATTACATGTGGATATATTAACATAGTAAGCTTTAAAATGTCACTGAAAGTCACTCCCCCCTACACTGGCTAAAATGTACAAGACCAGAAGAATGGCCATTTTTTTTGCAACAATTTGATAATGGCCTGAATTCCTCTCCAATACCTGCTTATTTCTATACCACTATAATAAGCATTCTTAAAGAAGGTATTGCACAATTACCCAAATATATTCAATTTACTATACATTGTTGCATGAAAAAACAATGTAGTTCATGTTAACAGAGCAGACTGTACTGTAAAGCTATCCTTTACAAAAAAGAAAAAAAAAAGAAAAAAGAAAGAAAAAAAGAAGAAGTAAGCCTCCTACCCATTCTCTTTACACCTACTCACATCAAGAGACACCCTGGGTGCTTCCTTTCCTGGAAACATTTCATTTCAAATGATGCTTCCGTTATTACAATTTTCTTCTGCAGTTTATGAATCACCAGGCTCCATATGGTAAAAATGATTGCTAAACCAATCATGTGTTCATTTCCATTTTTGAAATTTGAAAGGACTGGTCAAGTCTGTCCACTGATTTATTTATTTTTTAAAACATGAATTTCAGTTTGAACATACAAGCATTTAAGAAAAGCCCTAAAATAAAGGTCAGGCTACTAAAAAAGTCTGGGTGTATCTCCTATGCTTTCTCAAGTGACTTGATATCACTTAATTAATTAAATCTACTGTGTTCAATTTAATAATAATTGACACGATCTTTCTCCCAATCAGGTCAAAAAGAGTTTATTTTGCTGAATAATATGATATGTGTAACAGCAGTTATTTGAATTAAATTATCCTTCCCATTGTAACAGCTGGAAAGATTGCAAATGACCTGACCTTTCTGAAGATATGTGCTATATGATACATATTTGTAGGGTGTCCAGGTGCCCTACTTTACAGAGGATAGTCCTCCATTTGAAAGCACCCCCTATTTGAAAGACTTTCCAGTCCAAGTCAAGTTTAAAGAAACTTGAAGAAAGGAGAGGTGGGCCTTGAAGTTGCCTATTAACAATTAGCATGTGGGCAGCAGACTCAACAGGTACACAGGTCACAGTCTTCCCCACTACGATGAGTTGCACTGTATTTCTATTTAAAATATAGTACTTCTTTCTAAAATTGCATCAATACATAAAAATTAGCCTATGCAATTTTTGTGCAGCCCTGTGTCATCTTCTGTCCTCTTTTCTGGCAATGCATGTCCTCATTTTTCGCAGTGTATAACTGCCCAGTCTACATGCTTGTTTTCCCTTTGGATGTACTGAGGTCTTTACCAGCCTCCTCCTTTGGCAAACCCTGACTGTGACATTTATATTCCAAAAGGCCAGCAGTTACATGGAACCCCAGGATAATCTCACTGTAAAAGCAGGTTATGGCCACCAAGAAATCAAATATCAAAATATTGGGATGGGGGGGGGGGAAATCTAGCATATTTTAGCTTAAAATTCTTACTGCCGGGAACAGCCCTAGGAGAGGCATTTCAACCTTTTAGAATAGGGGGAGGGGGAACTCTGCAAATGTTGGAAAGACCCCAAATGATTGGCATTCCTCCATGCACATGTTCCATCAGAGAACAAAGAAAGGGGAAGTAAACAGCCTAGTTCTCAGTTCATATACCAGGCCAGCTAACAAATGTTGGGCTTGTAACTTCAGGTCTTCAGAAAAGAATTGTCAGGATTAGGGAAAGCATGAGTTTCTACACTTGTAACCTGTTGGGTCCAATTGAAACTTTGCAAATCATAGTGAGAGCAAATCTTTATTTAGATTAATTTTAGAAATATCACCGAATCATAAAAAGGGTTGCAGATTGCTATAAAAGAGGAGTTGCCTAAATAAATGAAATTAAACAGCTCAACATGGAAGTGGTAGGATTGATTTCAGAGTGCTTGCTTAGTTTTCTGGATATCCTAGATTTATATGGTTGTAATAACTGCTTTCAGAGGAGTGCTTTCAATTAAGCAGATGATGGGAACAAGGAGATTTCGTGGGAACGAGGAGATTCATGAACATTCCCTGTGGTACAGCTCCTTGAACACACATTGATAATAAATGTAGCTATAAATCACATGAACATCATAAACTACTACTCAGTTCTCATAAAACTAGTATTGCAAAAGTTTTTGAATAAATGGAAAATATTACTGTTCTAATTTCAGCAAGATACTTTGAGTACCTCTAGTACCTTGAGGTACACATAAAATGAGGACTTTTTAATTTTGTATTTTAAATGTGATTTTAATATTAATATGTGAACTGCTTAGGGGTTTTATTATATTTAATGGTATATAAGTCTCACAATTAAATAAAAGGCTTTGCTTTTAAGTTTCTTGAAGAACATTTATTTCAACTTTTTAATATCAGCTTTGTTCTGAGAAATATTTACAGAATGGGTTATGCCTCACCATACAAGATGCCTACAGACAACCATGACTATTGCTGCTTGCCTTGGCCTTAGAAACTTCTAAGTCAAAGAATGTTTCTACACTTGCCTTTTTCCCTGGGATTGTCCCAGGATCATCCCTGTGCATCCAAATGACACACAGGGGATCCCAGGAGCAGGCATGGACGATCCCTCCATTTTCCTTGGATAATCCTTAGGTGTAGAAAGGGCCAAAGAGAGGCAGTAGTAGTTTATTTATTTATTTATTTATTTCACTTATATACTGTTCCCATAGCCGGGGCTCTCTGGGCGGTTTACAGAAATTAGAAAATTAAGATAAAAATGAGTATATAAAATTTTAAATTCTAAAACACAGTACATACACACATAAAGCATTAATAAAAACCATTAAAAAAGAAACTAAACATGTGGGTGATTAAGATGTGCCGCCATATGCCTGGGCAAAGAGGAAAAGAGTAGTTGCAAGGAATTGTTCCCTGTTACTTTACTCTGCAGGAAGAGGTGTGTCTCATGGTATGTCCCTGCTGCCTCTTATCTGGGCATACCCGGATCTGAAGCAGGGGTTTGCTGTTTGCTCCTCTCCCTGTGAGGAGGTATGCATAGAGGGAGCAGCCACTGTCCATCTGCCTGGGACCTGGGAACCCAGTTGAAGATAACTTTTACTAGGGATGTGCTCCGCTCCGATTAGGAGCGTAGAAGCAGTAGCGGATTGGCCTGCTCCGCCTTACCCAGAGACGGAGTAGGAGCGGACCGCGGACCCCCTAGAAGCAAGGCGAAGAGAAGCGCCCATTTTTCGGAGCTCCGAGTTCAGGCGGAGCGCTCCGGTCGCCATCTTGAAAACATTTCGCCATAGGATTGCATTGCGGCAAATAATCGCGCATAACTACGTTGTTTTTGAAGCTATCATTCTGAAAATTCTTGTGCACAGAGAGTCGTGGATGGGGGTCATTTTGAGACCACTCTCACCTCTCTGCGTTGTCTGGGTCGCGGGCTATATTTTTGTGAAAATCGGGTCAACCGCGTGGCTCAAACGGCGTTTTCGGCTTTTCGCCCATAGGATTGCATTGAGGGAAAGAATCGGGGATAACTGGGGGGGGGTTTAAGCTATCGTTCTGAAAATTCTTGTGCACAGAGAGTCGTGGATGGGGGTCATTTTGAGACCACTCTCAACTTTCTGCATCGTACGGGTCGCGGGCTAGAAGTTTTTAAAAAATCGGCGGGAAAAATACCTTTTTCAAAGGGCTGAGGGGCAGAGTCAGCTCCCGGTCATGATGATCCCAAAGTTGGAGGAGGGCATAGGCAAAACAGGTAACTTGGGATTCTGGGAAACTTCTCTTTCTTCATCTGAACGGGCTTTTCCCCGTGTTTTTTAAAACAGTAGCCCCACCAAATGCACAAACACAACCTGAAATCATATACTAAGCCAAGAATAAGAGATAGAAACACAGCACTGCTCCCCACCCTAAACTTGGTGAACAACTGAATCGATGTGGTGCAAGGGGATGAGCTCCCCTAGGGCATCTCATCGTGGACGTGCCCCCACTCTCTCCTGCACTGGAAGGCCATTAGAGCCTTCCAAAGAGAGTAAAACGGTGGAGCAATGCCTATCATGAGTTGAAGTGAATGGTCACTTTTCAGTGGTAGAGCAATGCCTGTTATGAGTTGAAGTGAGCGTTTTACTTCTTCTCAGAGCTGTTGGTGGCTGTCAGTGTCTTGAACTGGCAGCTACTTCCCCCTCCCCCGGGCACGTCCCCCTATTGCTGGTAAAAGACAGATATAGCCTTTTTAAAAAAATTCTTCTTGCTGTTTATTGAGCAACACTGCTGCTTTTAATTCCACCCCTCCTTTGTTTATTGATTGATTTATTCCATTTTATATGCATTACTGGCTTATCCTTGGCTCACTTCCTTATGCCCCCAGAAATGCCAGCTGCATGCCTGCCTGCCTTCCCTCCCTCCTCCCCTGCCCACCTCGCAGGGATGTTGTGTGTGGGGTGCCCGATTTTCAAAAATTCACCAAAAATCAGGGGATGATGGGATTGCTTTGAAACTTGGCGTGCGTGTGTATATCCCCATGAGGTGTCATGGTGCCAAACATGAGGTTTCTAACTTGAACAGAAAAAAAGTTGTATAATTTTTTAGCTTTCAATGCAAGCCTATGGAGGGGGGGGAGAAACGGAGCTCCGGATCCGGATCCGGAGCTCCGGGCGGAGCGGAGCGGAAGTGGGCGGAGCGGGGGCGGGGCGGAGCGGCCCGATCCGGAAAATGGCGGATCTGCAAGTGAAGCGGAGCGGGGGGTCCGTGCACACCCCTAACTTTTACCTGTAGTCCTGAGAGGAGAAGCATGCATGAGGAAGGATCACTATGGCCACTAGCCTGGTTTTTTTGGAAATGCCAAGTACTGCACAAGTAGTATCAGTGATGGAAGGATAGAGTAATGAATACTGGTGCTCTCCAGCTGTGTTGTACTACAACTCCCATCAGTGGCCCTGCTGGCTGGGGATGATGGGAGTTGTAGTCTAACACATGCGGAATGGGTGTGGAATGGCTCCTGTAGACAGCCCTGCTCTCAAGTTACCATAGAAAATCCTGTGTTGCCAAAAAGAAAATGTGCATTATTCTGCTTGTATGATATATCTTCTAATATCCACTATCAGCAACTAAGTTGTGGGTCACAGTTTTGTTGGTTGTTCCCAACCAAATATCTGGAAACCACTATGGAATCCATTTTTTTGTCTATTGTTTTTCCTGATCACCATTGTGGAATACCAGAGAAAGTGTATTTATTCTTTAGTTGACAGAACCTTCTCCAAGTGGTTGATGGATCTTGGGTGTGCACCTTTCTACAATGCATTAAAACTATATTTGATATTAAAGGCCTGTGACCCAGGCTGACATGAATAATGTAAGATTGAAGGATCTCACAAGTTTGGAAGTCAGGCAGTCTGTAAATCTAGATTGAGAGAGCCAGCTATCCTATCTAAGTTGGGGAAGGAGAATCTGTGACAGAAGAAGGCTACTTCCAAAGCCCTGCTGAGCTTGCATGTAACAAGAAGCCACCATAGATGAATTTCCCCATGGAGCTTTTCCTTGTGGCAGCAGCTGCCACATTGGATAATGGATATGGCAGCTGTTTTTATGTTTTTTTAATTTTTGTATACTTTTAATGTTTACTATTTTTAATTGTTGTAAACCGCCCAGAGAGCTTCGGCTGTGGGGTGGTATATAAATGTAATAAAATAAATAAATAAATAAATAAATATTTAGGGTGTGGCAGGGGCATGTTGTAGCATGTTGTTATGTATGAACCCGATGAGGGTGGGTTGTTAGGGTGTTTGACAAGCCACCCACAACCCTAAAACAGCCCATGGTTGCTGGCTGGCTGTTCAAGCACCCAAACAACCCCCTTGTCAGGTTTTCACATAACAAGAAGCTACAGTGGTGGGGGCTTGGGTAGCCAATGCAGCACCTGTGGGCACTGCAACCCACTGTGGCTAATAAGCCATATTGTGCTCTGGTGATCATACAGACCAGGACTCTCTCTGTGTTACTTTCTCCCCACTTTCCTTTCACTTCCATTGATTGGAGTGTGAGGAAAAATAACTCTAACTCTAGGACTTGTGTAGCCCCCACTCCCAGTTTCAGAGGCATGTCCAGGAAAGGAGAGGGCTTGGGGTCTGATGGATCCAAAGCCTTCCCTCATCCATTCCCAACCTGCCTCCAGAACACCCTTCCTCGCCCTCTTACTGCTGGTGGCGCACCACTGATGAGGCGCCCACAGTGGTGGAAAGCTCTGTGGCCATCCAGGGAGGATCTCAGAAAGCAGACCTCCCTCTCCGTGGACAGATGTTCCTCTCAGTCCATGGAGGAAGCGGTCTTCTGTATCCTATGAGCCCTGGGACACCCTTCCAAGGACCATAGGGTAGCACCTTAAAATCAAAGACCATCCCCACATCTACCCATTTGATGACGTTCAGTTCTTGTTTGCCCCATGCAAATGTGTTTTTTTCTCCTATACACTGCATTAGAGGCTACTGTTTGCCCTGGGAAGAGCTAAACTGATTCCATGAAAATTCAGATTTAAATAGAACTGCTCAAAACTGGTTTCCTTGTACACTGGTTCCAGAAAAACAAGTTGCGGTTTGCCACTGAAATTCAGCAGTGCGGCAGCAAAAAAGAGCTGTTTCAACAGCAAATTTGGCAGGGTAGAAGTGACAGGAGTATTGTCCCTGATGGATTGAGTTGGGTGGGGGATTGGCCCTAGCCTGGAAACTCCAGAGCTTGTCCACCCATGCTTTTAATTGATTTATATCACAATTCCATGCATGTTTAATCAATCCTGCTGTGTTCAGCAGTGGATGCTTCCAGGTTAGTGTGCATAGGATTACATTTGCAGACTTAGGTTGCAAAACTATACATGCATACAAGGGAGCAACTATTAGTGGACTTAATGAGGCTGACTTCTGAGTAGACAAGTATAGAATTGCAACATTAACTATCTTCTTCCATAAAAGCCTGCCTGAGTTTTAAGACCTGCCTGAGAGGTCTGTTCCATTTCTAGTCATCCTTGGAGGTTCAGCTGTGGAGGGGGGCATGAAGGAGATGGCCTTTTGGTGATAGAACGGTCTGTCTGGGATGGCCCCACTAGGCTCCTTCTTTATCTGCTTTAAGAACCACCATAAAAATATCCATTCCAGAAGGCTTTTAATGCACAGTTTTAATTCACAGTTTCAAATTTTATTTGTAACCCAGGATGATGGCTGAGTTGCATTTCTCTGCCGCTATTGTTTCTTGAGTTTTATTGTGACATTATAAATCGTGTTTAATTATTTTTTAAAAAATCTGCTATAATTTGTTGTAAAGTGGGGTACATAAATACAGGAAACAAACAAACAAATAATATCCAATCACTTCAGAAACTGGCAATGCATTTGCACATTGTGAGAGAAATACCTTTAACTTTGTATAACAAAGTATCATATCAATTAGTCATTGAGTAATAAATTGGTTGACCCTTAACTGTGTGATTTCAAGCAGTGCTTTATACATTTAATTAGAACTCTCTGACTTGAACCATTTTTAACTGCAGACATTTCGGTTGCCTGTGACTCATGTCTAAATCTTTTTTTGGTCCATGTCTTCTTAACAAACAAGCACTGCTTCATTACCAGGAATACTCATCTGATTGTCTATAGCAGTCAATTATTTTAAACATCAACTGGGCTTATGATAGTATGGAAATATTACACCTCACCACTAAAATCAATTAGGATATTACCAACTACTCTACTAGAAAAATGAGCCCAACTTGGTAATATAAACTGCTCAGGAGATGACACTAAAAAAGTCTGTTCCAAGTATACTTCAATAATTATGAAATATGACAATATTCAAGCTAGACCTGTGTTTTAAAGAACAAGTAGTGCTGCATCTCTGAATGAAGGTGAAGATCATGATTTAGTTATTTATATCCTGCCTTTTCCCCACTACTGGGACGTATATTGGCATACAAAGCCCAAAAGGAGAATAAGAGATATTTTGAATGAAACAAACACACACACACACACACACACACACACACACACACACACACACACACACACTATAATCAGACCTGCAGTTTGACTTTGAACTGCATGGGTTGTCACTTGAGATTTTTGAACAGGGATAATGGTAAGGACAAGATATTGTTTCAAAAGATAGCTAGGATGGAACACATCTGGGTCCTGCTTTTGCATCATTCTACAGAAGTTGGGTTGAAAGCGGAATATTAGTTAGGGCTGTGCAATAGTTCAGTTCTGGATCTGAATCCCAAACCGAAGTGGCCCGATTCAACCTGATGTAGCCTGAATCCAGATTGGGTTGAAGTGGGCTGAAGTGGGTGGATCAGGTCTTAATACTGTGCACAGTACTTCGAAGTCCTTTGGCCCCATCTGGATGACAAGCTACTGCCCCTACCTGACGCGTGAACAGCCAGGAGTTACTTGACCCGACCGCTCTTGCCTGGCAGCCGGCTGCTGGTCATCCATGAGAGCCCCCATTTTTAAGGAAGATGGGAGCTCTGTATTGTCGTAGAAGTAATGTTGCGCTCAATGGCAGCTATAAAGGACTATTTCCTTTAAAAAGGCCCTTCTTCCTTAAAAATGGGAACTGTCATAGAGGACAGGCAGCTGGCTGCTGGGCACAAGTGGATGGGTGGGTCAGGTAAGTCCCAGCCGCTTGTGTGGCTCAGCCACATGAACTGCAGGGGGCAACAGTTCACCGGGTTCGGGGGGCAAGCGGGTGTGTGGAGTCCAATGGATTTCCTGCTTGGCCTCGCAACCACAACATCTGGCCCACTTTGGATGTCCGTATGTCCAGCCATGGATTCTCAAGGTGGTTTGTTCAAGAAAAATAAACCACACTGCATGGTTAACAAGCCACCCTGCGAAAACCACACTGCGTTCACACAACATGGTAGCCCAAGGTGTGTTAGCATGTTGTGTGAACCCAGCCATGAGCTTTTCAGCCTACTCTTCAGAAGAGAGATGAAATTCTGCTACTGCAAGGTTGTTTCAGACACTTTTCTTAGAGCAGTAGGAAAGCCACACAGGGACAGGTTTAGTGAAAGATCTTCTCCCATGTCCTATTGAAATAGAAAAGTTCCTCTCAATAATCCAGAGGTGCCAGTATCCGTTTATTATATCCTGCTTCCCGGAGGGCTGGAAATGATTGGCCATGTGGGTATTGCAGAAAGAATGACCTTGTTTGATCATTGCTTTTCATCTCCTTTTTTGTTATTATATTAGAAATCATTGCTGTCAGTACATTTTAATTATTGTTTCAGTGAGGAACTTTGTTCTACCCAGGCTACTCGGCTCCCAGTGTCAGAAGTTCCATCAGGCATCCGTTCCTCCTAGATTTAGTGGCAGTGCCTAACTCTAATGGATGCTTTCATACATTCTGTAAACAGATAAATTAATTTATCACTCTCAGCACATGTTAATAAGCCCTATAATCAGTACTTTAAGTGATGTGCACAGTATGGGGAGAGACTATTACAACCTATCCCTCCAACAGTCCTTTCAGCATTATGTTTTTGACTGCATCTCCTTTCTTGATCTTTCTGACAACATCCTGCAGAGTGATGTCCTTGGTTGGTTCCCCTTTCGTATCCTTGGGTGACTTCAACTTATTGCACAGATTCTGTTATTTAGATGGTGACTCATAATTCTGCCTGAAGATGCCTAAATCAATGCTCTATGTTCATCCAAGCACTTCAAATTAGTGAGGGGGTGGCTTCCTCAGCATAAAGAGCAGGAAGGGTTAAATTAGGGTTGCACTGTGTCTGAAGAATAAGAACATAAAAAGAGCCATGCTGAAAAAGATGGACCAAGGGTCCATCTAGTCTAGCATTCTGTTCACACAGTGGCCAACAAGCTAACTGTGGGAAACCTACAAGTAGGACATAAGTGAAACAACACTCTTATTTATTTATTTATTGCATTTCTATACAACCCAATAGCCGAAGCTCTCTGGGCAGTTCACTCTTCTACCCATGCTCCCCAGAAGCTAGGGTACATAGTGTTACTGGCTGTGATACTGGAGGTAGTATAGAGGCATCAGGACTAGCAACCATTGATAGCCTTCTCCTCCAGGAATTTGTCTAACCCTCAAATTGGTGGCCAGCACTACAACTTGTGGGAGCAAATTCCATAGTTTAACTATGCGCTGTGTGAAGAAGTTCTTCCTTTTATCTGTCCTGAATCTCTCACTAACCAGTTACATGGGATGACCCCAGGCTCTAGTAATATGAGAAAGGGCGTTTGGATTAAGAGGAAAATCCAAATTTGAGGTCTGATCAGATCAAAACAAGAAGTGAAATCTAAAGGTAAGGGACAGGTAGTAGTGGAATTAGAAAGAGGCTCCACAGAACTGAACCATTCTGTAAATGAGCTTCAGAAAGATCTAGCTTCCTGTTGTGCTAGTAGTGGGTCCCATTGACATACAGACAGTATTGATTACTATCCCAGGTCTGCAGGGTCCCAGACAGAGCAGATTAACTGCTACTGTAGTGTCTAAGAAAAATGAATGAGCGGAGAGATGAATGAGCAGAGAGAATCAGAAAGGTGAGTGAGTAGGTAGCCCAAAGGAGCCTTCAACCAGACAACAAGGAACATGATGTTTTGGGGAAGGCTCATTGACAGGTGTTCCCCTTTGGGGCTGACTGCAGGGATTCTTGCCTCTCAGGGGCTTAAAAATGTTTTGAACAACCTCTCGAAGAGAGAGCACTTACTTAGGGCTATGAGTGTACCAGGGGGCTGTCTATATGTGCCCAAAGCCCTGTGATGGCTGTGAATCTGCACTGTGTCAGTTCTATGATGCAGCCGCAGTTTCCCAACTACTGCAAGGCCTTCCCACGAAGCTGCGCAGAAAAAAAAGCTAAATTACCCTGGCTCTTCTGCCATCTGACCTCGCTCCAGGGCCAATCTGGGAGGTGGTCCTGGTGGAAGGCGATTGGTGATTGGTCACCGGAAATCAGGAAGATGGTGGAGGGCTAGCTTCAGTACCCAGGTGACTGCTGGAAACCCCACACTCCCTCCTTGGCATCAGGATTACCCGTTGCCACCTCGGGTAAGTGAAACCACGGGGGTTGGCGGGAAGGCGGTGCCAACTCAGCACTGTAAAGACAGCCCCTAGGTCACTGGAACTGAGGATTTTTCATTTAGGAAATTTGTGTTTGCTTGCTCAGGTGGACTTGAGGGGAGGGCAACTTTCTCTTGTATTATTGTTTTGTATTATTACAAACAAAATCCTACCAAAAGAAAAGGAGTGAAGAAGTAATCTTTCATGTTATTTGGGAACTATTGTTAGCTTTTCCTAATTCACGGTAAAATCACCTAAATATCTGGATCATACTCTGTTTTATTTTGAGCCTCAGCCTGATTTAAAAACAATAACGACAACCGTCTGCGTTCTGAATCCCTGATTATTTTCTTAATTTTAGCACTGTGCTTGGCCTTTCCACCACTTCAGCTGACAACACAATAAAAATATTCCTTTGGAAGTGATTCACTCTGATAATGGCAGCTTAGAAAGCTTCACCTTCACCTCAAATCTTCTGTCTTTTGTGCTTAGCAATTAATTACCTTCTTTCTTAAAACCAAGCTGAATACCAGTGGATATATATTGTACTTTTACCTTTCTACCCTGATGCTTGAATTCCAATTCAATATTATTTATTTGTGTATTTAATTTCTAAATATATATTTAATAATAATATATTATTATTATTATTATTATTATTATTATTATTATTATTATTTCAAATATACATGATACTTTACAGAGTAGCCTAAAGAAAACAGACAGGCTTCTGCCTTGAAGAGCTCTGTCAGGGTTCTGTCCGATGTCATGAACCCCCTGAGCAACTCCTTAAGGATTTCTGCCTCCTTAAGAGTCCCACCTTCCTGCTTCCCCTTCCCAGTACATGGGGTTTAGGTTGTAGACACAATCAAATTATAATAAAAGGTATTTAGACAATACAGCTCAGTGATACAAAAGGCATTAAAGAAAATAAAAGTGGCAAAAATGAAAGTTCTTTTGCCCTAAGCTGCACTAGACTTCTTCAAGCTGCTTCTTTCTGCTCCTTTTTCATGTCTGGTCTTTTTCTGTCTCTGCCTCCTGAGCTGTTTCTCTTCATCTTTTATACCCTCTTTCCCCCCAAAATAGAAAGTACTATTCCAGCTTTGAAGAAATGAAACTTACCTAAGAAATGAAACTTAAAAAGGGAATAAACCTTGTCCAGAGAAATGAAACTACTCCTCTCAGAGATACCTCCTACCAACAGAAAAGCTCCACGCCACTAAGTCTGACTTTATTCAGGGCCAGCGCTTCCATAGAGACCAGTTAGGCGGCCGCCTAGAGCACCAAGGTAAGCGCCCCCGGAAGTCGCCCTCCCAGCCTTCCACCCTGCTCCCCAGCGTCCCTGGCTTGGCTTCAGCTGGGCGCCCACCCAGCAGCCGAAGCCAACCCGGGACACTGGGGGGCGGGGACGGGCGGCTCCACGTTCTGACATCCAGCGTGCGCCGGACGTCAGAACATGGAGCCATCTAACTGCCCTCCCCCAGCTTCCCAGCTTGGCTTCAGCTGGGGGCTCCCAGCCAAACCCAAGCCAGGACACTGGGGGAGGGGAAGGAATGGCTCCATGTTCTGACTTCCGGCACACGCCGGACATAGGAACATGGAGCCGTCTGACTGCCCTCCCCTAGCTTCCCAGCTTGGGTTCAGCTGGGGGCTCCCAGCCAAACCCAAGCCGGGACGCTGGGGGGAGGGAAGGAACGGCTCCACGTTCTGACTTTCGGCGCGTGCCGAAAGTCAGAACGTGGAGCCGTCTGACTGCCCTCCCCCAGCTTCCCAGCTTGGTTTTGGCTGGCGGCTCCCAGCCAAAGACAAGCCAGGACGCTGGGGGGGGGGGGGGCGGCGAATGGATGGAATTGGAGCTGCCCGCCCACCCCACCGTAGCGTCCCACCAAGCCAGGAGGACTTCAGGCGAGGGACAGGTAACCTGTCTCTGCCTACCTGGGATGGGGGGGGATATGGTGGTGGTGGTGGTGGGTGAAAGCAGCTCACCTTGGCTAGGGCGCAAAAAAGCCTGGCACCAGCCCTGACTTTATGATCTTGCCTCTGTAGGCCTCAAACCTTCACAAGCTCACAAACAAAATTTCAGCACTGGTGGAAACAAAGGCAATGGGATGGACACCTGCAAATGCCTTCACATGTGCTTAGATTTAGTTTCAGTTTAGGGGTGAGGACTAAGGAGTAAACTCAGCAATGAGCAATGCGTGGCGCCAGGCTCAAAGCCTTATTTCAGAAGCCCCCTACAAGTGATCACTTTAGATCTCTGGCAAGAGGGATCCCTCCCCCTCCCTCCCCCCTCTCTCTCTTGCATTTGTTATGCATTCATCATTCCTTATTCACCTTTTGGGTGCTTTAAAATGATATCCTGACCCTTCAGTTTCACATTTTTTTTGGAGTGTGGAAAATGAAGTATTATTTGTGAAAGTGAAAGAAAATGTATTTTCCGACTTGTATACTTGTGTTATTCCACTATAGCACAGTGCCACCTAGGGGTTATGTAAGCAGGAAGGCAGGAAAGGCAATGCTCTTTTTGCTGGGGAACATGGGTGGGAGGGTGCTGTTGCACCATGTCCTGCTTGTTCACCCCTGGCCGATAGCTGGTTGGCCACTGTGTGAACAGAATGCTGGACTAGATGGACCCTTGGTCTGATCCAGCATGGCACTTCTTCTGTTCTTAGAGCTTGGATCTCAATCCTGCAATGAAATCAAAAGTAGATACAGTTGATGAACAGCCAAGTGTAGAAAAGCTCCCTCTCTCCTGGCAGCCCATTGGTAGAGAGGAAGAGGGAGAGAGATGGGGGCAGGGAGGAGAAAAGGGGATGGCAGAAAGAGAGAGGCCTGCCCACTTTTGATTCTGTCTCTACTCACTGCCAGCATGCATATAGCCCTTGATAGGTTACAGTATCTCCAAGGGAATTTGGCACTCAACAGAAAAAGGCTTCTCCATTTCAGGTTATGGCTTTGAACATAACCTGAAATTGCCTCCTACCCCCAAAGTGTTGTTTTGGTTTTTTTTTAGGTTTTTTTTTTAAAGAAGGGGATTGGAGGAAGAGGTGTTACCATACAGGTGCATCTATGGTACAGACACAGGGGCCAGCAAGTGACAACTGGAAACATGTAAGGGAGTGGGAGATGTTTAAGTTGCTGAGGATGGTAAAATTAGAAGTACAAACGTCACAGGCTGGGACATGTCAGGAAACAGAGGAAGAAGGCTATGGAACGCCCGCAAAGAGCTTTAAAGGCAAGGAAAAAGAAGGAGATAATTTCAGTAGATGAGTTCTGAGTTATGGGCAGAGATACAAAGTCTGAACTGGGAAAGGGAAAACCCAGGCTGTTTGTACACCAGCCTGATAGTCCGGGCTGGTCATGGCTGAGTTCCTGTGCGTCCAAATGACACACAGGGACTCCCGGGGGCAGGGGGAACGGGCTTGGGTTTTCCCAGGGATAAAGAAACCCTGGGAAAACCCAATTCTTCCTCTGTCAGGCCATTAGGATAATCTCTAGTAGACCTACTGGTTCCGTTAATTCCAAATATTGCAATAGGCATAATCTTAGGCATTTGGTCTCATGTGTGAGAGAAGGTAGAATGCCTCTCCTAAGTTGGCAGCTGCTATTTATGGTTTTTTGTAAGCACTTGCATGAAAGATTTTTAAGAAATTGCCATTGATTAATCAAGGGGGACTTTCTAATTGATTTTTTTAAACATGGTAGTTCTGACCATCCAACCGACTAAATATTCCAGTCCTACAGTACATAAAATCAGTCACTAATAATTATTTGAAATTAACCTCATCTCAGTGTTTTCTTTTAACATAATACATATAATAAATCCAAATATCTTAATATCATTCCACTTTCTTTGTACTTCCCCCTGCTGCCAAACCATTGCAGAATGGCTTCCAAGTCAGTTATCTGCAGATGAGAGGGGTGAGACAGAAGAAAAAACCAAAGACAGCTCTTTGAAAACGTCCTGCAAGCTTTTGAACTCCCCATAGCTTTTGGTCAGAAATAATAATAATAATAATAATAATAATAATAATAATAATAATAATTTCTTATTCTTGTACGCTCAAGCTCTGAGGTGTTGTCATCTGACAGATTACTTTGTTTGCTCACTAGAAGTTATGGGGAATGTTCAGCAGCTGCTAACCAGCACCTCTTTATTTAACATTTAGCAAAATAAATGGTGATTTATTGTATTCCCCCTTTAGGGCAAAAAATGACATGCACGGTGGCTTTTCACATTTGGTTTTTCGGTATGTGGGCATCCCCTGCAGCAACAGGGAAAAAACAAAAGACTGAGGGCCGCAGAAATGATTCACTAGACAGAACCACTGGCTGCTCATTATGGGGCAAGGGATAGGGAAGGGAATTAACTGCCTTTCCTGTAAGAGCTGGGATGAGTAGAAGGGTTCATCATGGTCAGCACTATGCAAGTATTTGGTTACTGGCCCCGTTCAGAAGACACCTTAAACCATGGCTTTAACCATGGTGGTTAAGCCGGAAAGCCAGGCTGTGTTCAGAAGACACCTTAAACCACGGCTTTAACCACCATGAATAAAGCAAATAGCCTTATTCACCATGGTTAAAGCCATGATTTAAGGTGTCTTCTGAACATGGCCTGACTTTCTGGCTTAACCATCATGGATAAAGGTGTCTTCTGAACGGCCCACTGACTGGTTATCAGCCCCTACTGATGTCAGTGGCCCCTTCACTTGCACCAGGCTGACTGTTGCATCCCTGTCTCCATCATCATTTACTGATAAGGGCAGGAATTTCCCCTGATTCACTCTACTCATCTTCCCTAAGAACTGTTTCTGCAGTTGCCACTGACAAGCAACAGAAATCTGACTACTTTTTATGATGATCAAGAGGATGACGATGACGATGACAATAATAATAATAATAATAATAATAATAATAAAATATAATAGGCAGGCATTATGCTTTTTAAAAAGGAAAATTATGCAGATAGCTCATTTATTCGAGTTAACATTCTTGACATTTGAAAGCATAAAACATGTGTTCAGTTTACAAAGTGATACATCGTTCCACCCACCCACCCCAGTTGTGATCATTTCACCATCATAATCTTCCCTCAAATCCCACAATGGCATATGGGTGATGTTAGAACAAGTTATGGCATCTCTTGTGAAGTAACCTTTAATGCTGACATTGCGGTGCATCCTGGGAGGTGTCCCCCACCCTCAGTTAATAAATTCAGTAATGAAGGCGAAAATACTTCAAAGTCTTGTATTGCATGTGTTCCTCTAAAGCCTTTTGCCTTCAGCATTTTCATCTCCCTCTGCACAAGCTAGTTCCAAATGACTCATGCATTCGGGTTCTTGGTTTGTTTTTGCAGGTTTGGATACAGTCCAGCTACTTATTTTAGCACCCCTTGGCTGAATAAGGAGGATAACCACTGTGCTAAATGTACCGATAGAAGGAAAAGATGATCAAATGGGGGAAAGATGGCATGGAAAGATGGCTGAAATACACTATTACATACAAACAGCTTTAAATGAGATAGAAAATGTCTCTCTGCAAAAGCAGATAATATTGCATTTTTATAGGGCAACCATGTTGCTTGACAAACAGACCTGCTAAGTGTGGGAGGTGATTTAAAAGCCATTATGGTGCAGCCATGGATCAGTTTAAACTACTTTCAGCTGGCATTAAATCAAGGCTTATTCCCATAATCCTTTGGGTCTGTGGAAACCACAGCTGACTTTAGCCTGTGTTGACTTTAAGCTACAGTGCCATGGGCTGAACTAGTCATATGACTGCATGAAAGTGAGTATAAGCTTATCCAAAAATGCAGTTTCATGGGCTCTGAAGAATCATACGGATGGGCCTTCAGGCCCAGATAGAACTGTACAGGACTCCCCAGAGATCGATTTTGTAGTAGAAACTGGTTCCCTCCAGTTGTGCCACACTATCACTTCCATCATGCCCAATCAGCGCTGCCATTGGGCATGCTGTTTGGGGATGATGGGATTTGTAGTCATATCAGGAGCATGTCCAGTTGGGGGAAGGGTGTTGTAGTAAGTGTTAAAAATAAACAACCATGACCACCTGAGGTCCATTTTGCTCCATTGTTATTGCTGTTGCTGGCTGCATAAAATCATTCACAGAAGTCCTATGTGCCAGCCATATACAGACAGAATATGCTATGGCATTTTGTGTTGACAGACAAGGATTTTTTTAAAGCAATAATGGTTCCTACCCACCCTAATTATATGGCCATAAGAGCTAGAACCTTAGTTTTTAAAAATGCAATCATTTCCACAGTTTTATCTGTACCACTTGTGACAGGGTTATGGTCTGCCAGACTTGACAATAGGGCACCTCTGTTTCCTACTTTACAGAGGACAGTCCTCAATTCTGAAGGTGCTTAAGTCGCTGTCTGAAAGGCGGTCCAATTCCAGTTTAAAAAAAAAACCAGAAGGAAGAGCTGGGTCTTGACGTTGCCCGTCAACTAGAATTTAACTGGAAATACAATACATCTGCCCACCATAGGCAGATGTAAAATTTCCTCTTTTTTGGCAATGTATAAGTGGCTGCCTATCACAGGCAGATGTATTGTATTTCTAGTGAAATTACAATAATTATTTCTAAATTTGCATCAATGCCTATAAATTAGCACATGCAAATTGTGTGCATATCTGTGTCCTCTTTTGTCTGTTTTTTTTTGGGGGGGGGGTTGAATTTCCTCTTTTTTGGCAATGCATAAGTAGCTACCCTAATTAACCATTCAACATTAGATTATTTTACTGTTATTTGGTTGAGTAAATCACGGCCAGTTTTATGACCTGTGGAAGCAGCCCACACATTAAGTTTTCCTACTGAGGCCCTTCTCTGCTCCCCCTCCCCATCAGAGGTAAGGCAATAGCTTCAGCTATTGGGTGGTATAAAATGTAATGAATGAATGAATGAACTACCACAGTGAGGTACCTGTTTTGTGGAACTCTCTCCCCAAAGAAACTCACCTGGGTTCTCCTCTTTAAATTTTTAGGTGCCAGGAAAAAGCCTTTAGATTTCCCCCCACGCTTTTAAACAAACATTTATATTCCTTTAAAACACTGGTAGTTTTACTGTGTGGTTTACTCTGTCATTATTATTTTTAGTACTTTATGCATTTGCACTTCCACCCCATCTTATTTTATTTATTCTGTTAATTTCTACTGCAAACCATCCTGGGCTATATATTTTGAAAGCGGGATATAAATGTCTCAAATAAATCTCTACTTATAAAGCTGAAAGTATGTGTGTAGGGCACATTGATGGTGCTATATAAATAAATAATAATAATAATAATAATAATAATAATAATAATAATAATAATGTATGTCCAGAAATGTTTACTCACTTCCAAATGAGTTAGAAACTTGAAATTTGGCATGTTGATAGGTCTGGCAGTACAATGTACCAGAAAAATCTAATAACATGACATTTTGGGTTTTAAGTATTTTTAAAGAATTTAGTAAAAACAAACAAACCCTAGGCTTATGGCTACAACTCCCAGCATGCCTTGGGTGGGAGGCCAGACTTACCGGCCTTTGGCGACCATTGTGAGTGCACAGGTGGGTAGCTGCTGCTGCATGCCTTTTACAACCCACACTCCTAAGGTAGCTCTCCAGTAGCACAACCCAGTTCCTCATAAAAGGAAACAACCCACATAAATGGACTGTGTCCATCTGTGGTGCCTCCTCCCAACTACTGTGGATTGTTTTAAAATCATAACTAAGTACAACAGCATAACTGAGAGGCCAAACTCTGAAGATGCTCAAAGGCACGCTTGTCCTGATATTGCTGTTTTCTCAGGATCTGTTGAAAGTGTGAGCGTGGCCTTTGCCCTTAAGAGGGAGGGAGGGAGGGAGGGAAGGAGAGGCACTCTGTGCATGCCCAGAAACAGGCCCAATGAAGGGGGGCAAGTGCCCAGACCCAGCCCTTCAGTAGAGGGTCCTGATGGAGCACTAGGTGGGCAAGAAGCATGGTCCAAGGCAGTCCCAGCAGGACTTGGCTGGAGCTGGGTGCATCCACTGTCAGCTGCTTACTGCCCCTCTTCAGCAATGCCACTCCTTGATGCTCTATTGAGGAGCAGCATCGGCAACGAGAGGAAGGAAGCACCTCTCAGAGAATGTGGGCACCTGCAGGCTGCCAGGCATGCTGGGAGGTGTAGTACTGGCCTGTAGAGTAGCTGATTTTAAATAAAGCATGGGTTAGTAAACCAGGTCACTATTGTTAGCCCCAGGGAGAGATTTCATCTCTCTGATGAATGTAATATGCCAAGGGTTAAAAGATGGCTTCTCTGCCAAAGGGTGGCTACAAGTGGCTACATGCCAGATTTGCATTCCTTAATGGTGGTCATATGTCCTAGCAGACAAAGGGGAAAACTTTTGACCAATTAAGCATTGAATGTAACCTATGACTCATTGAGATTGGGCATCTTAACTTGAAAATTGAATGTAACATAACTTGCTAATCCAGAACTGACCAATAGAAGGGTTATTTATTTATTTATTTATTTATTTATTTAATTTATTACGTTTTTATACCACTCAATAGCCAAAGCTCTCTGGGCGGTTCACAAAAATTAAAACCATAATAAAACAACCAACAGGTTAAAAATACAAATACAAAATACAGTATGAAAAGCACAACCAGGATAAAACCACGCATCAAAATTGATATAAGATTAAAATACAGAGTTAGAACAGTAAAATTTAAATTTAAGTTAAAATTAAGTGTTAAAATACTGAGAGAATAAAAAGGTCTTCAGCTGGCGACGAAAGGAGTACAGTGTAGGTGCCAGGCCGACCTCTCTGGGGAGCTCATTCCACAGCCGGGGTGCCACAGCGGAGAAAGCCCTCCTCCTAGTAGCCACCTGCCTCACTTCCTTTGGGTTAGAAAGAGACTAACACCCTCTTGTAGTCAGGGCCCATATATACTGTGAGATTCCTTTGTTATGGGTGCCTCCATCTTGTGGAACCAGAGAGCACCCCCATACTGCAGCATCGGAAGTAAATGGATTAAGTGTATTCTCCAGCCTCGTGTGTTTGATTGGCTATTAATGCGCCGGGGAAGTGGGCCTTTAAATCCCTGGTTAAGGGACAACACTATCTCTCAATCCTAACTCAGCTCCCACTTCCCTGACCTCTCACTAACTGTCTTAGTTTTCCTTTTACCTGACTTTCTCCAACTGCCACTCACCCCGCCCACCATTCCATTCTAGCCTCAGCTGTCAGTCATTCCTCCATTCACTCTTCTGTTTCAATGGTATAGTCAGGCTTTTACATAAAAATCATGAACTTTATTCAGTAATTCTTGCATCTGTCTTGGAATATTGTGGTTTAGTTATAACAGGAAAAAATGCAGCATAAAAATCTCATCAAGTTAAAAGGCCTTAGATAATAAAAATATTCACTTGGCACTGGAAAGCCATTAATGCAGTCACTAGACAAGGTTGCCTTGGACAAAGAAATCCATAAGCATGGTGCCACAACTAAGAAAGCCCACTCTCCAGTTGTCTCCCCCCACACCTCAGACGGTGTTCAAAGATTAATACATTATTCAGAGATCTAGGCTTACGCCTACAACACCCAGCATGCCTTGGGTGGAATGAAAGACTTATTGAGCTTTGGCGGCCATCATCTGGAAGTGGCTCACCATCCTGGGCCTGAAGGGAGAGTGCCTGGAGCCAGCTGCCTTGGTCGTTAGGCTCCATCAGGAGTGGGAGGGAAGGAGCATGCTGTTCCGGGCCTATCACCGAAGGCAATGACTAAGCTAATCGTCAGTCAGTCAGCTGGCCAGATCCCTCACGGTCTACCTATGGGCACCAATTGCACAGTTCAGTGTGGACTGGCTCAGCCAGACTTCACTTCCCATGAGCCTTGGTGGCTGGACTCCCATTGGGCAAGTCAGGCACTACAGTGAAAGGCATGCCAGGAGTTGTAGTTTTCATTTTCTGTGGGGAAAAGGAAAATCATGGTGGTGGCATCAATGCACCCTGGCCATGCATCAGGACAGACAGACACAGAGAAATGAATTTACTTTGTTTCAAAGTTACCTCACAGGTCTAGCACCAGCTTACCTTGTAGGGTTTTCATGAGGGTGAGAGAGTTAAAAAAGAAACAAATTTAATTAGTTTAAAAGTTAACTCACAGGCCTAGCAGTGCCCTCCTACTTTAAGATGATTACCTCACAATCATATATCTTAGGGACCCCAAGCAACTCTGGGTACATTAGCTAGTAAATACATAAGAACGTAAGAGCCATGCTGGGTCAGACCAAGGGTCCATCTAGCACTCTGTTCACACAGTGGCCAACCAGAGACCCACAAGCAGGACACATTACATGGTAAGCTGTTTCTGGCCGTCTTGCACTTTGCTGCTGCACTTGCTTTGCTTAAACATTAATGCTGTATCAATCAGATGAATAAACGTCCTCTTTGAACCAAGCAGAGCCATTAGGCATTGTTTACACAGTGCAATGGAGAAGGCAGTTAGGCGGGAATAGCATGGATATTAATGAATGAGGAGCTCTTGATCAGCATAAAGGCAAGAAGATAGGCACACACACACATTTTTGGAGGTACACTGACTTTTTGGCAGGGGAAGAGCTACACACACACACACACACACACACACACACACACACACGGTTGTTTACCTTTTTTGTGGGCTGTTCTGGGACAGAATTGGCCTTGGTCACCTTGATGGATGACCTCCTCCTTTGAGAGAGACAGCGGGAGTGTGACCCTGTTACTTCTTCTCAATCTCTCTGCAGCTTTTGATACAGTTGGCCACGGTATTCTCCTTGACCGCCTTCATAAGTTGGGAGTTGGAGGCACTGTTCTACAATGGTTAGACTCCTACTTGCAGGGTAGACTCCAGAGAATAGCATTGGGTGACTGTACTTCAGCTGCATGACAACTGAACTGTGACGTGCCACAGGGCATCATCCTGTCCACAATGTTATTTAATATCTATATGAAGCCATTGGGAGCAGACATCAAGAGCTTTGGGGCAAGATGTCACCAGTATGCTGATGACACCTTCAGCTCTATTTCTCCGCAACATCTGAATCGGAAGAGGCCGTGCATGTTCTGAACCGGTGCCTGGATACAGTTATGGCTTGGATGAGGACCAATAAACTGAAGCTGAATCCCAATAAGACAGAGACCTTGTGGGTTGGTGGTTTGCAGGTCCTGGAATTGGGGTGTTTGCCTGTTCTGGATGGGGTTGCACTCCCTTTAAAGGAGCAGGTCCGTAGTTTGGGGGTGTTCCTGGACCCATCTTTGTCACTGGAGACCCAGGTGGCCTTGGTGGCCCGGAGCGCCCATTATCAACTTTGGTTGGTATGCCAGCTACCCCTGTTACTGGACAGGGATAGCTTAGCCACAGTCATTCATGCACTGGTAACCTTATGATTAGACTATTGAAATGCGCACTGTGAGGGGCTACCCATGTATGTGGTCCAGAAGCTGCAGCTTGTGTAGAACGCAGCATCTAGGGTGCTCACAGGGACACCTAGCTCTGCCCACATAAAACCAGTGTAAAAAGAACAGCACTGGCTGTATGTTAGCTACCGAACTCTGTACAAAGTCATGCTATTATCTTACAAAGCCCTAAACAACTTGGGACCAGGATACCTAGCAGACCGCCTTCCCTTATATACACCCAGTTGACATTTATGATCTTCAGTAAATGAAGAGGCCCTGCTCGTCATTCCAAGACAAAGAGAACGTCGCCCTGAAGAATCTCGACTGTAGGCCTTCTCTGTAGCAGCACCAACCCTCTGGAAAACCCTCCCTTGTGCGGTTCAGGAGGCAGAAAATATAGTATCTTTTAAACACCTCCTAAAACATATGTCTTTAAACAAGTTTCCCTGGACTGTAACTTATTCTGGTTTTATGTGATTTTAAAGTTTTAAATTGATTTTATGGTTTTAGTTGTAAATGGCCCAGAGAGCCTAGGCTGTTGGGCAGTATAAATATGTAATAAATAAATAAATAAATAAATAAATAAATACCTGTTTACAGCTTTCCCAGGGGAGGCTGGTGGCTCCAATGACAGTGGGGTGATGAATTTGCTTCAGGTTTCATTCAGAACTCTAACACCTTTAGACTTCTGACTGAAACCCAGAGCAGATTCACCACATTGGAGCTACCAGCCTCCACAGAGCATTCTTTCTCCAATCTTCAGGTTTGACACATTTTCCCCTACAGGTGCTTTTGCTCAGGATTCTCCTAGTCCATCAAGGATCACACAAGCTGTGTGATGATATTATGTGAAACTAGGTTTCACTATGTGATAACAGTGAGGACAATGCTTCCTGCCCTCAATCTAAATAGATTTTCTGCCCTACTTTGCAAGTCTCCTGAAGAGACAGCAAAACAGTGTCTGTCTCCTTTTTTCAACTAGCCACAGTGAATACCTGCAATGTTATCAATTACACACACACACACACACACATACGTTGAATATTTAAAACAGAAAGCAGCTGCTACTAGTGCCAAGCCTTTGTTTATGAATGTAAATAAATCTTTGCTAATGCCTTTGCTAATGCCTGCTGAGCAGAGAGGAACACATTCATACTCCCAAAGAATCAATACATGCAGAGAGATAATGCCCACATGTTACACATGTTGTCTTACATAAAACTGACATCTTTACCCTCTGGAAAACAAGCAGCATTTCTGTGATTAGGGATGTTCAAGGATTTTGTTCCGCCCACATTTTGGAGTGAACTGATCTAATTCACACTTCCTGGACTAATAATGCCATTTTCGGCAGAAGCTATTTGGATGGCTTTAAATGGCAATTAAAACAAATTTCTGGAGGAGAAGACTATCAATGGCCACTAGTCCTGATGGCTCTATGATACCTCCAGTATCAGAGGCGGTATGCCCATGTACACCAGTTGCTGGGGAACAGGAGTGGAACGGTACTGCTGCACTCATCCTGCTTGTGGGTCTCCTGTCAACAGCTGGTTGGCCACTGTGTGAAAGAATTCTGGACTAGATGGACCCTTGGATTTGGGCCTGAAATTTGGATTTGGGCCTGAAAGACCCAGGAAAAGTGTCAGTGCATGGAGGGTAAGTTGTAAGCAAGCACAATTTGTGACATTGCACAACATCATTACTGATCACGGGGCATATCAGATAAGGCATCAGCTTTAGCTTCTGATTTCCTGGCGTTGTGCAGCTTGGACGAAGGTGGGAAAGACTTACCTTCTGGCCTTTTAAACCAGCAGTTGTTTTTTTTAAAAAAATGATTGAATATATAGTAATCAATAATGTTATCCTCCATAAATTTGCCTAATCCTCTTTTAAAGAAAGAAGTAGGGCACTATTTTGTAAAACACTGATTCACAACAACTTTAAAGACAAGACTAAATTCTTATACTACTGAGCAGGCAATAAAATGGTAGCTTATAGAAGCCAGCTACAATTCCCATGCCCTCACCATTTCTATTCTTCTGAGAACCAAAATGTTACATTTCTTTAAAAAGGTTACGTCGACATCATTTCTGGTATAGTGAAGAGGAAAGATATGGGGAGAAATGTGCTTGTTGGGACACATTTGAGATGTTTTTACAGATGATCATTGGGTCTAACTAATTTTCTGGAACATGATCAACTAAAAGATCATCAACCTCTTAATATGGATATTAACGGATGCATCAAGTGAAAAAGATCATTTTCCACAAGCTAAAATAAGAACATGGAATTTCATACTTGAAAAACCCACAGTGACTACACTGAGCTGAATATGTTACTCTGTTAATATAATTAGGTTTGGCATTTGCCTGCATTAATTTAAGCTCATTTAAACTCTGTTACACAAAATACTAAATTTTCTATTTCTAGCGCTCATCAAAGACCTGTTACCTTTATGTGAATACCTCCTTCTATAAAAAAAGTAAAGGAAAATAATTCCATAGCTCTCAGTATAGTTGCCAAATTATCTTTTGTTGAAGTTGCCAGGATGCTAAAAAACATTCCTACTGGACATTGTTAAAATAAGGCATATTTTATAGTTGCACTCAGATGTATGGTTTATTGTTACATGTATAAGACATAGGCTCATCAGCTCCTTCCTCTTTCTTTGGTGCTGCCATGAAGTTTTCAATTTCATTGAGAGCCTTTTTGGCTAAAGGATGGGATAAAAGTACTATAATAAAAAATAAATAAATTATTAATTAACCTATTCTAGTGCCATGTAAACCCAGACAAATTATGGTTAGACTTAACTATGGTTTACTGAAATAAGTCAACTTCAAAGATAGGTTGTTGAAGCTGGCTTGTTTCAATT
The DNA here is from genome assembly GCF_023053635.1 of Elgaria multicarinata webbii. Taxonomy (NCBI): domain Eukaryota; kingdom Metazoa; phylum Chordata; class Lepidosauria; order Squamata; family Anguidae; genus Elgaria; species Elgaria multicarinata. The sequence continues at coordinate 144,971,351 of NC_086172.1, read as the reverse complement.
AACTATAGTTAGGTTTAACCAAGTTTAGAGTTCAAATATAACTCTGGCTTGTATCCAAAGGTGTCCTTCTACCAGCAGAGAGAACACCACTGGTGGATCAAATTTCTCCTCCTTTATAGCCCCTGCTCTGGATGGTTGGGGAATTCTCTGGAGCAGTTTTGGAGGGTGTTCAGGGGATGCAGGGGGAGGGAGAAGGGAAACCCCCATTGCACACATAAGTCTGCTCATATAACGTTAATTGTAGCCCACTAAACTATGGTTAACTGTAAACAAAAGCAAAGGGTTCCTTTTTCCTTGCAGGCAATCCTGAGAGATGAGTACATCAGCCCAAGACTCCTTCACATAATAATAATAAATCATAACAAAAAACCATAATAAAGCATAGTTTATGGTTTATTGTTACATCCTAATCCAGTCAATGTGGAAAAAACAAGTCAATTTCTACCAAAATATTTGAGAGGACAGATTTCAACACAGCAAAGTTCCAAGGCACACTCCTAGGTAGAGCTAACGTATTTTAAGAATAGTTGTGGTTGCATTTTAAACATTGAATAATAATTACAGATATAGGTGCTTCTCTTGAGGAAGAACCAAATGTCATCTCAACCACCCTCTCTCAATGATTTCCCAGTAGACAAAATGAAACAAAATGCAATTTTTTTTAATTTGAGCTGAGGGGAAGAGTGCCAGTGTCCTATAGAGGAGAATTGGATATCTTAATAAGGCTGTGGCTTGTTCCATCTACCAGCACCTCTTGTGGTCCACTTATCCTCCTCACCTTACCTGCCCTCTATTGAGTGCAGGGGGCTGCCTAGATAGTCTGAAAGCTTCGCAGTGGGTGCATGGTGGCACTGCATCAATTACATGATGCAGCAGCCACCTCACACCCATCGCAGGGCTTTCCTGCAGAGCTGCGACTTTAAAAAGTCAAGGACTTACCCCGATGTTTTCCCCCAGAGAGAGGTGAATATGGCACATCCGCCATTTATATTTGCCCCAGAGTCATGGTGGAGGCGTTCCCAGGCGGATGGCGACCCCTGATTGGTTGCTGTCCTCCAGGGCAGGGGGCGTGCCTGGCATGCCAATGGCTGCCAGAAGACCCCCACCCTCCCTCTGTGTCGGGATTAGCCACCACCACACTGCTGCAGAGAAAGCACAGGGTTTTGATGCTGTATAGGCAGCCCCCAGGTCTCCAGGTCTTTGTTTGCTTGTTTTGCTATATTGAAAGAGAGAGAAGGGTGACAGGACCCAGGTAGGGACTGAGATATGAAGTGCTAAGGGGATTGCAAGAGTTTTGTTTTCTTTTGTTACTAATTTATTAGAATTACATTCATTTTATTACTGATTCAGAACTCAATTCATTTCTGTAACTTCTTTTTGTTTGTTCGTTTGCCACTGATTTCAATGGGAGAAACAGTCAAGTCTGCTGCTGCCTTTAACTTTTATTTTTCCATCCTCTTGGCAAAAAAACAAGCAAATGCCCAAACAAACCAGGCATCCTATTTCTTCTTCAAGGTATCAGTCCTGCCATGTTTCAGATGGAACAATACAAAGCGCCCTGTTTATAGACCCTTAAAAAGGCACACACCCTATAAGCTTCCCATTGCTTTTATGAGAAACCCAGTTGCTCTTCTCCTGCTTGTAACATCAGTGTTTTCATCTTACTGGCATGGAATTCTCAGGCATTCTACTACCTGTTCAAAGGATCAGACCTGCTGAATTTCAGCCAGTAAGGACAAAGGTTCTTCATTTTATGGGCAATTTAAAAATATGCACAGACATGACTCAAATGCTCTCAGCCCTGTGACCTTTCTTGAAACCTATGCAGGTGGCTCCAACAGAAACAAATGAGAAACAAATAGAACAATGAGAAATGAACAGATTTTCATTTGGAACACATTCATTTGAATCCCCATTGGTTGTTGTAACTAAAACAATTGCTAAAGAAAATAATTGTGAAGCTGAAACAAAATGCGTTTTGGGGAGAGGGGCCAATTTCTACTGTTTTGAATCCTTGTCAGTGCTGGCAATGATCTGCAAAATGGCTCTTGGTGCAGGGCCTCCAGTGGAAATGGGTAGCTGTTCTCCACATAAGGGCTGCTTCACGCACTTCTATGAATGCACACATCCTTCGGATCAATACATGAAGAAACTTGTTGTGCATATCAAAGCAACCAGTAGACTCTAAATTTAACAAGTAAATTCCTGGATACCTTTAAATTGTGAGAAGGTGCTCCATTTGGAGAGAGATGGCAGGTGCGTTTTTGTGTGGCTTTGGTACAGCTTAACTTACCTTTTTCCATAGTGTGATTGCACTTCAGTCTTTACCCATCTGTGCAAAACTCCTTAGTGGCTCTCCTAGGTGCCATGAACTTTTTAATGCGTTTGTTGATTACTATGTCTCGGTAGTAAAACACCTGCAAAACTGCCAGCTTCTCACATGACTCCCAACACAAGAACAGGGTTTCTGTTTAAGAAAGGCAGCAAATATAATTTGGGGCCTCCAAAAGGTGGCATTTTATACTTTAAAAAAAAGAAGCATTGGCCCACATCCAGCCAAAGCTAAGCATTTTTATGTCTCACTGATTTAAGACTCATTGGCAACTATGGCTTGGATCCTAGGTTGCTCCTTTGTTCATATAAGGCAGGTGTGTACCACCTTTTCAGCCCTGAATGCTGCATTGGGAGTCTGCAGGGGTTGGGGTTGGGGTTGGGGTTGGGGTTGGGGGTGGGTGGGCACAGATATGCATGCACACAGACAGTCACATGCACACAGACAGTCACATGCACACAGACAGTCACATACAACTCACATACACACACCACGCACATACGGCAGCACCCAGGGGGATTTGGAAAATGATGGGGGCTTCTGTGGTGGGCAGGCACCTTTTGTGATGGTGGTGGTGGATGGCAGAAGCCCATCAGCAGTAGAATCATAGAATCATAGAATCGCAGAGTTGGAAGGGGCCTACAAGGCCATCGAGTCCAACCCCCTGCTCAATGCAGGAATCGACCCTAAAGCATCCCTGACAGATGGTTGTCCAGCTGCCTCTTGAAGGCCTCTAGTATGGGAGAGCCCACAACCTCCCTAGGTAACAGTTTCCATTGTCGTACTGCTCTAACAGTCAGGAAGTTTTTCCTGATGTCCAGCTGGAATCTGGCTTCCTTTATCTTGAGCCCGTTATTCTGTGTCCTGCACTCTGGGAGGATCAAGAAGAGATCCTGGCCCTCCTCTGTGTGACAACCTTTTAAGTATTTGAAGAGTGCTATCATGTCTCCCCTCAATCTTCTCTTCTCCAGGCTAAAAATGCCCAGTACTATGCCAAGGGCCCACTGGAGTCTGGCACCTAGGGTGACCATATGAAAAGAAGGTCAGGGCACCTGTATCTTTAACTGCTGCATAGAAAAGGGAATCTCAGCGGGTGTCATTTGTATGCATGCAGCACTTGGTGAAATTCCCTCACCATCACAACAGTTAAAGCTGCAGGAGCTATACCAGAGTGACCAGATACAGAAGAGGGCAGGGCTCCTGCAGCTTTAACTGTTGCTGGGGGTGATGGGAGTTCTAGAGGGCACCAAGTTGGGGAAGGCTGGCCCTAATTACTCAGAATTTGCCTTATTTAACATTTGGAATTATTGGATGTGGTAGAGAAAGAGGTATAAACTTTTAATAGATGCTTCAATACATAAAGATGAACTGTTGCGATTTGCAAACAAATGCCTTTCCGCTTTCTGTATATGTCAGGGATGGCATCCATGTGTGAAGGAAATCTTTTGATTTTCCTTGGCACATTGCCTCTTTAATTTGGTGTGAGAGCTTTTCTGTAACGAAGAGCATCCATATCTTGCTCAACCATTGTTCTGCTTATGGATTTTTTCTAATTTCCATATTTTAGCTAATTCAACTTTGCTGCTGTGAGATCTTTAGATGATAAAATCCATTGTGCCCATATACAGAAGAGAAGCAACATTATTTTTAGACGATTAAGAACTGGATAACAAAGTTTCCTATTAATTATTGCACTTATGTAGAGATGCTGTAATACTAATTGAGGGAACTGAACAGAAACTGTTTCAAAAAGGGATTCTGTTTTCAATGCACTGCTGTAACTGAATGTAAATCTAAAATCTCTGTTTTCTTCAGCTTGATGTAGACTTGAACCTTCCACAAACATTAATCAAAGTAAGTGGTTCAATAATCAGGAGCTCAGTTGGTTTTTTCTTTTTCTTTTTTGTGGGTGGCAAAGAATGAATTCTCACTTTTAGCTCAAAAGAGATGACACCGAAACAAATTTCTTAGAAAGCCATTGAAGAAGAGGAGGAGGAAATGGTTTTATTTTATTTATTTATTACATTTCTAAACTGCCCCATAGCCAAAGCTTTTAGGTAATCCTGCATGGGCTTCGACTCAAGACCTCAATTGAAAGTTTATTATGGTGGGCACTTTAGATATTGCCAAAAAAGGTTGCATCGCCCAAAAAGCGGACGTTGCACACAGTGTGAATATGCTAAAATATAGATGCACATTCAGAAATAATTGCTATAATTTAAATACAAATACAATATAGTCTTTCCCACTGTGGGGAGATGTGACCAGGTGATGTGTGTGCCTTCCTGCTCAGTCTGTTGTCCACTATTAGTGGCTAACTCAGGGGTCAGCAACATGGTACCTGGGAGCACTAAGGGGCCCCCTGGCACCTTCTGTGGTCCCCACGGACACACCCTGCTTGTCCCAATTTGTATTTAAATAGTATTTTTTCTATGTTGTTACTGGCAGCTGGAAATGCTTCAAAGCAAAATGAGAGCCTCTAGCCACTAGCATCTTCATTTCCTATGAATGCCTCTGGGCACATGATTTGTACTTTGTAACTAGCCATACCCAGTCCTGGCAGCCATTTCATAATTATGCCCAGGAGAGTTTCTCAGATTTCAAAATGTGCCCCAAGGCCCAAACATTTGCCCACCATTGGGCTAACTGTTGTCCAGATTGCTAACTGCTGTGAACAGGTGGTAACTGTTGAAAGCACCCGCCAAGTCTCCCGCTCTCCTTTCTTATGGTCCTTTATCTCTAATCTAGATGTGGACTGGTCAGCCCTTCAGTGAGGGGACACTGTCATGTCTGGCTCTGTAATGTGAGTTATGGTATAGGTTAGTATGTATATTTATGGTAATGTTGTTTATGTCCTTTGTGTAGAGTTATTGTGGTAAGTTAGTTAAGGAGGGAGTGGGGAGAGAGTGAGTGAATGGAACGTTGGTGTCCTGGTGTATGATTGGTGGAGAGTGTGGAGTGAGTGGGGTTTAAATAGGGCTGAGCCAGTTACTTTTGGGAGACAGCTGGGATTAGAGCTAGAGAGTGCAGGGCCAATCTGTTTGTAGGTTTGGGATATATATATTGTTTGTTTGTTGTTTATTCGTTCAGTCATTTCCGACTCTTCGTGACTTCATGGACCAGCCCACGCCAGAGCTTTCTGTCGGCTGTCGCCACCCCCAGCTCCCCCAAGGTCAAGTCTGTCCCCTCCACAATATCATCCATCCATCTTGCCCTTGGTCGGCCCCTCTTCCTTTTGCCTTCCACTTTCCCTAGCATCAGCCTCTTCTCCAGGGTATCCTGTCTTCTCATTATGTGGCCAAAGTACTTCAGTTTTGCCTTTAATGCCATTCCCTCAAGTGAGCAGTCTGGCTTTATTTCCTGGAGTATGGACTGGTTTGATCTTCTTGCAGTCCAAGGCACTCTCAGAATTTTCCTCCAACACCACAGTTCAAAAGCATCTATCTTCCTTTGCTCAGCCTTCCTTATGGTCCATATATATATATAGAGAGAGAGAGAGAGAGAGAGAGGGAGAGAGAGAGAGAGAGAGAGAGAGAGAGGAGTTAGGTTAGGCTAGGAATAAATGAAATGTTAATTTCAGAGCTTTTATTGAACACACAAATGCATCTTCTTTACCATCTTATGTGTAAATAATAAATGAGGGGCATGTCTAGACCAGTTGTTATCCCGGGGATCATCCCAGGATTGACCCTGGGCATCCAGATGATACACAGGGGATCCCTGGAGCAGGGAAGGATGATCCCTCCATTTCCACGGGATATCGGCAGGCACCTTTAACCCGCTTCTTCCCACAGTCTCGGGATCATCCTGTCACTGCGGGAGGTGTGGGCGCCTGTCCTGGCTTCATCCCGCCTCCTCGCGAGTAAATGTGAGGAGGCGGGAACTGGGCACAGGACACGGAGCTCTTCAGGTGCTCTATGCCCATCGGGGGTGGGGGGATTGGGATCAGGTGTTGTTGTTTTTTAAAACTCACTTTTAGTTGGAGCGCACATACGTTCATCCTTCTGTAAAAAGGAAAGAAAAAAGTTAATGGCAGGTGCGACATCCCTCCTTCCTTCTGGGATGTCGCGTGCATGTCTGGACAAAGCGGAGGATCTTGCGAGCAGAATCTCGTGAGATCCTCCCCCTTCCTCCCCTGGTCTAGACATGCCCTCTAAGTTCACAACATACAGTGTGGCATCTTTCACTGTAGGTAGTCTCCAGTGAGACCAAAAGTATTAAATAAAGATTGTATGGTGGCAGCAGTATTAAGGGAGTGGTCAAGCCTTGGTAGGGGGAGGGAACAGTGTTCCTTGAACTGGCTTTGAGGGTGTATCAAGGGAAGAAGAACCTCTCTTTTACACAGGAGAAATGTAGCCGTAGCCTCAGGGTAGGGATCCCAAGGGGAGAGGTACGGCAGACACTTTCAAATAAAGGACTGTCTGCTGACACATAGCCATCCTACAGACAGATGGAGCAGGCACACAGGCCACACAACTTGTGCGCTTCTTGTTGTCCCCTTTCTGGCCACCAAAGAGAGGGTGTTTCAGTTCATGTGTGTAGGAGAAGGGGGGAAGAGTGTGTGAGTGTTTGAGAATGGAGTGAGAGGAGGAGTGCTCAATTTGTACACGCACACACATGTGCACACATACAGCCCCTGACCCATCACTGGCTTCTCAATTTCCTACACAGATACAAAACGTTCCACATTGCATAAGTGCACTCTTTACATGTGGCGGACGAAAGAGCAGGGTGCAGCTGGCCTGCTGAGCTTTACTCTCTTTCCTTGCTTGTTCATTTTACCCTAAAGCAGAATGCCAAAGTAGGGCTTGTCTTTTAAAATCCTTGTAGGCATTTTTCTGTTCTGCATAGTCTGTAATAAGTGTTGGTGCTGATAACAATGTTATTAATTAGCAGCAGCGACAGTAAGCAGATCATCATCACATCGCCAGAGAATTGTTATCAAGGCTAAGAATTAGAGGAGGCAGACAGAGGCCTAATGATATACACTGCAGCTCTGTTTGTTAGGTTAACACAATTTCCAGATGAAATGCTGTGTTTAATGGCTCCCCATTTGTCAATGACTTGTAGGGATGGATGCACCTGTCCAGTTTCCTTTCTCCCACATTCGGATTTTTAAAAGTTGAATCGAGGCTGATTTGGAAGCTCTGAATTGACTTGAGGGGGCACAGCCCTATCATTTACCGTGTGTGTGTGTGTGTTTAGCAAAATGACAATTGCATATATTAAAATGTTCTAGACTGATTCTAGGGTTAAGTTAGGGATGTACAGATTTTGTTAAACCCATTCTGTTTGTGTTTTGCAGATTGTCAGGCACCTTTCATTCCATCGTCTGCTCATTGACAGAACTGGACTTTTTTTTTTTTTTAGGAATATACCTGCATTTCATTCTACTTGTGCTAATGCACATTAGTGCTAATTCACACTTGCATTGATGCACATTAGTGTAGGCGCACTCTAGTCATGTGCACATGAATCCAAGTGCGAATGAGCACTAAGGCACATTAGCAGAACTGTGCATTTATGCAAATCCAGCCTCCTGAAGGGAAAAACCAGTCCTCAATTCTGTGGAATCTGCACAACTTCGAAAAAGCCAGTCTGCTGTGGAATCTACAGATCAGATTCATAGAAATCTGAACTCATTTGAACCCATTGCAAATTTCTCCAACATCTCTAGTTAAGCTGGGTTTGTCAACTAACCAGAGGAAGCTATCCTGGAATGTTCTTCTTGTGCCTTTAGTAGCAGATTGACGGTCACAAAACAGGAAGTACATTACTGGCATTATCAATTATTGGTGCCTGCATGCCAAGCTGTTGTTAAAGGCAAAACAGCTGCTGAAAAGTTGGCATCTCTGGCTTAAGCCACAGGCTTGAAAGAAAAGGTGTGTTTTGTGGGAAGAGAGATGGCACCACATTGGTGTGCTTGAGAGAGTTCCAGGCATTTATTGTTATTTTTATTTATTACATTTCCAATCTGCCTAATGACCAGTGTTCTCTGAGCAGATTACAAACGGGTAAAAGACAAAGATGCCATAGAAGCATCTAAAAATATACAATATAATACAAAATTTTGAAAGAATGCAATACAATGCAAAACAAGAAACAGCACAGTAATTGGTAAAACAGCCATAAAAATCTAGAACTAGGTTTCTAATATGTTTGGGAGGAAAGAAAGGCATAAGAAGCAGCACCTTTCACCACTGAGTAATTCTAACCAGTCTTACATGCCAGGGATTGGGAGGAACATTCAGACAATAGAGTGGAGTTTAAAAAATAATCCTTGATGTACACCAGGGGTAGGCAACTTTGGGGCATCTGGGAGCTGATTTTATCCCCCTGGACCTCCACATGCACTTCTGTCACTGTCAGGCCACTGAATATGGTGATGGCAGCAGCAGCAGCAACAACAAATCATCATATCCTTTATTTTCAAGAGAAATTTGCCCAATTTAGGCAACTTTTTTGCCACCACCAAACTTCAGCAGTGTGGTGGGGACAGTGGGGGCCAATGAGGCTGATGGACGATGTGTTGCCCACACTTGGTGTACACTAAGGCTGTGCATGGACCCCCCGATCCGCTTCGGATCCTGATCTGCAACTTTCAGATTGGGTCCGCTCTGTGCCGATCTGCCAGTGGTCCGCTTCGCTTTATTATTATTATCAGAGCTCTGCAGCGGCGGTGCTGGCAGTGCCACGTAAGGCCCCCTCCCTCCTCCCCCATTACCTGCGTCTGTCCATGGTCCGGCAGCGGCTTCAACTGAGCCCGAGGACTCAAACAGGAAGACCAGGTGGCCTGGTCTTCCAGTTTGAGTCCTTGGGTTCAGTTGAAGCCGCTGCTGGACCGCGGACAGACGCAGGTAAGACCCTTCCCCCCTGCCCCCTTACCTGGCTCCACGGCGGCAGCGGCAAGGCCAGGTAACCCCCCCTTGTGCACACCACTTACCTGGTCCGTCGCGGCCCGTCGCCTGCTTCACTAGAGCCCGCGGCTCAGAGAAGCATGCAATGGACCAGGTAAGACCCCCCCTCCCCCTTATCTGGCTCTGCCGCCGTTACCGCACGGGCGGCGGCAGCGCCAGGTAAGGCCCCCTTACCTTTTTTTCAGGGCTCCGTATCGAGGTGAAGGATCCGCCTTCATCTCGATCCGCTCCACAATGCTCCACTGCCCCCCCGGTCCTCTTCGCCTCCGCCTTAAGGGGAGACGAAGCACCCCGATCCGCTTCTACTTCTCCGATCTGAAGAGAAGCGGAGCACAGCCCTAGTGTACACCAATGCAAATAAAATCAGCTGCAGGTTGTAGTGAACTTTCAAGATTAGACAGGACAAAGCCAACTGTGGACAGTCATACTGCTGCTACATTAAAAGAAAGGGATAAATCATATTAAATCAGCCACAGATGGAAAAAATATGGTCATTGTTGCTATGGTAATCCAGAAGGCAATAGGAACCAGGGATGACAAGCTACTCTTAACAATCAACAGTGATCATTTTGCAAAAAGACCTTGAGTTGAATTGTTTTGTATTTTTAAATACTGGCCTGTCATATGAGAATCATATTTTTTTTTAGCAAACTAGAAAAACTGATTTAAGTACAAATCAAATACTGGGCCTTTCCTTCACTCTATGGAAAGACTTTCATGGTTAAAGTGCAAGTGTGTGTGTGTGTGTGTGTGTGTGTGTGTGTGTGTGTGTGTTTTAAGAGACTGAAATGTTTCAGTGACTAAAATTTAAGAAGATTCACCATCATCATCACAAATCCTTACGTGGGCAAGTGAGTCATGTTTTACTAAACTTCGCTTCAGCTAACCGGCTATGGAATTTCAGGACAACCCATGTTTGTCTCTGTGTTGCTTGAAGGGAACTTTTCCCTAGCAAGATTTGCTACTCAGATGAGGGAGTTCTGGAAAATTAGGATGGGAGGGCAGCTCTGGGCTGATTCATATGTTGCTGTCCTCTACTGATATATGCATTTAACAACTCATGAAAGTGATTTACTACCATGAGTGGAATAGGATGTACAGCTTTTGTTCATTCCATTCCATCTGTGTTTTGCAGATTGACAGGGTCTTTCATCCCATCATCCGCTCATTGATGGAATTTGATTTTTTTTGGGGGGGGGGATATATGAGATTTTGTTCCACTTGTGCAATTGCCTATTAGACCCCCCAATGCACACTTATACTAATGCATACTTGCACTAATGCACCAATTACACACACACACATCCCCCAAAATAAAAACAAAAACAGGTCCGCAAGTCTGTGGAATCTGCATTCTAGTGAAGCTGGAGATTGAAATGGATGAAGTGAGTTATTTTTATTCATTTGTTTATCAAACACTGTAGATACTGATGCCCTATCCTGTTTCATCTTGCCTGACTGCAGGAGGGCTGTTGCAGATGGAGGGGGATGAGGAGATGCTCCTCAAGCTGCGGCATTGGTGGGCCTTTGTGGTGACACTGGCTGGAGGAGCTTGCAAGGCAATATTAGCCTTTGGGACCTCTCATCCTGGCCTCTTTGAAGTGTGGCTTCTGGTAGAGAGGGTCCCAGCAGAGCGATTCCTTTCCCCTCCTGCTGTTGGGAGCAACGGTGCTCTCTGGGAGGAGGCAACAGTTCTTTGGTGTGGCAGTGGAGCAGCTGGAGGGCAGCTGGAGGACTTTTCTGTTGTGTCTGGATCCCCATTCTAAGGCTCCCTCAATTCAGCAGTTATTGCTTGAGACCTTAGGGTGTGCCTGGGCACAGCCGGCACAGCCCTTGTGTATGCCTATGCAAACAGGAGTGATTAGGCAGTATGCACCAACATTTCTGCTCTTTCTTGATTAGGCTGAATTCTCAACAATTCTGGCTTATTATATGAGAACTGGCCCACTGTTTCCAGCAATAACTTATAGGCTTTCTACCTAAGTGGTGACAAATCCTGAGCCTGAACTTTCATAGGCTGTATATAATGACCCACTGCTGAAATTAAATGCAGTATTTTGGCCAGTACCATGCTGTAAATATTTGATTTAGTTTGCATACACAACAAAATGCAACTTAGTTCATGTCAACTATTTACTGCTCATGCATTCCTCAGGTTAGTTTGCATTTTAATGAGGTAGAAATTTTTACAGAAACCTCCAGAGAGATATGATTCTATTATATCGTAGTTTTGCCAGTCTCCTGTCATGTATGTTATAGCTGCTGTTTTGAAATCACACTCTCAGGATCAAACTACACAAATGAATAGTTAGCAACTATGCTTGGAGATCTTTTGTATTTAATACTAGGTGTGAAGAGGAGCAATTTTCATTAGACAGGGAAGTTTTAACCCTTCTGTCCCCAGCCATGGTTTCACTGAAAATTACCCCTTGCTGCACAGTAATTAGCCATTAGAGGGGGGGGGGGAGAGACTCTCATTGGGAGAAAAGAGCCAATGGGAGCTTTCCCCCTTAATAGCATCATCAGACAAGCATTTTATAGCATGTTTGTTATTGGCTACTCATGGATGTTTGTGGGTCCTTTTGACGACACCATGTCTCCTGCTCCTTTTCTCAGTTTTAGCATCACAAAGTAAACTTCTTTTAATCCGACTCTTCTGAGGTTGCTCTATAAAATGCCCACTAGAGGGCACCATCCCCATTGAAATCTACAGGCCATGTGGTCAATGCTTTTTTCTCTGCGCAATTGTGCTCTAGAGCCAGTGGTGAGGAAGCATGATTGATTTTATTTTATTTATTTATTTATTTATTTATTTATTACATTTTTATACTGCCCAATAGCCGAAGCTCTCTGGGCAGTTCACAAAAATTAAAACCATGAAGAACATAATAAAACACAATCTAAAAACACAAATACAAAATCCATCTGATGATCCTCTAAAGCTAGTTTTAGCATGGATGTGTGTGTTGACTTTCATCAAGATTGTGTCTGGGGAGGGAAGAATTCAATCTTCCAGGAAGCCTGTGTGCACTAGTTGCTGGGGAACATGGGTGGGAGGGTGCTGTTGCACCATGTCCTGCTTGTTCATCCCTGGCCGATGGCTGGTTGGCCACTGTGTGAACATAGTGCTGGGCTAGATGGACCCTTGGTCTGATCCAGCCGGGCACTTCTTAGGTTCTTATCAGGCATAAAGCCTCCCAAGTAGATCCTTCCACCAGCATGGACCCATAGTGGAAAAGCCTTTGGGTAGCCAAACAAGCACTTGCATGGGCTTCCTATGGGGTCCTCATCCACCTTTGCTCTTGAGAGTAAAGGAAGAAAACTGAGGTTCGAGGCAGGGCTCAGGATGGGATTGGAAGTGTGAGGGGGGGGCAACCCTGAGATGGAGCTCTTCAGGCTGTGTTTGGGCTACTATTGTTTCCTCCAAGTGGGGTTGGGCCCAAGAGTCTTCCTCCGAAGAGGTTCCCCTCTAGGCAGGGGTGGAGAAGCTCTCGGCCTGAGGGCTGAATTCAATTTCGGAGAAGCTCTTGGGGCCACAATCCAGTAGTGGGTGGGGCTGAAGAGAAAAGGGGTGGAGCCAAAAGGGACTTAGCCAAAATCCAAAAACATACCAGCGTATATTAGATTAAAGCTCTTATTTCCAGTAGCTGAGCTGTAGAAGAGGCATTTCAACCTTTTAGAATGAGGGGGAAATATGCAAAAGCTGGTAAACTGCCAAATGATAGTCAGTCAGGAAAAGGGGATATAAGGCCCTGAAAAGAGGGTGTGGCCTTCTGGGGAATGGGGAAGCTAGGCAGCCTGGATTTGGTCCCAGGGCCTGAAGTGGCCAACATCTGCTCCAAGATCTTTTGGGATGGGATCCTGAGGCTGTGTTTTATGGTTCTACAGTTGTCTCTTACATTTCAAGGAGAAATAATTTGAAGAGGGAACTGGAGTTTTTCTCTGACCCCTTTCACCCCAGATACACTAAAATTCTAAAGCTCCAGATAAATTCCCACAATGGCTACCAGCAAAGACATTATTTTCTGTTTTGTTGTCTTTCTCTGCAGAGCAATATAAGCTACAACTAGGATACCACATGAATGTCCTTTTTGTTACACAAAGTTAATTAGGGGACATTCCCTTATGAAAGACTAGACCCCAGTAAATCTAGAAATTCAGATTGCTTAAATGGAGGCGAATCCTTGTAGTTGTACACATTACACTAATCTTTGTGGAACTGAGCAATGACTCATGGCTGAATAACAATTTTGCTTTGTATGCCACAGTTTGTTAGAAAAGAAAGCGTGAAGATGGAGTGCCATCCGCATGCCCTTTCCACAGGCCAGGAGGTATGCAAATAACCTGAGCCCTTTAGACTCACGCTGTGATTCAAAATGTTTGTGTTATTTTGTCTTGAAAAGGGAAATTTCTAAGTACTTTATAGACCATGTACAGTTTTTGAGGACCTGATCTGCATACATTGAATAAACTGGTTTAGAATCTGTTTGCATTTCAAAACAATGTTAATATTATGGTCTAAAATCCAGATGAGATGGAGGATGTGGTTCATCTGTCTAGTCAATTGGCATTCAACCGGCTCTAAATAAACATAAGAATAAGAACAGCCATGCTGGATCAGACCAAGGGTCCATCTAGTCCAGCACTCTGTTTATACAGTGGCCAACCAGCTGTTAACCAGGGAACCACAAGCAGGACAAGATGTAACAGCACCATCCCACCCATGTTCCTCGACAACTAGTGTATACAGGCTTACTGTCTCTGATACTGGAGGTTGCACATAGTCATCAGGACTGGTAGCCACTGCTAACCTTCTTCTCCAGGAATTTATCCCCCCTTTAAAATCATCCAAATTGGTGGCCATCACCACATCTTGTGGTAGTGAATTCCATAGGTTAACTATGCACTGTGTGCAGCAATACTTCTTTTTATCTGGCCTGTATCTCCCAGATGGGGTTGCACTCCCCCAGAAGGAGAGGTTTGCACTCTGTGGGTGCTCAAAATCCTCATATATCCACTGAATCCAAGTTGCCTCAGTGGTGTGAACTGCCTTTTATCAGCTTTGGCTGATTATCACTACGACCCTACTTGAACTGAGATATCGTGGCTACAGTTACCCATACATTAGTCATCTCCTGCCTGTATCAGTGCAATACTTTATATGTAGGGCTACCTCTGAAAATGATCTGGAAACTTCAGTAAGTCCAGAATAAAGCAGCAAGGCTGGTTCCTGGAGCTGGCTATTTCAAAGATATTGCCCTGGTGCAATAGCAACTGCATTGACTGGCCAGACTGAAAGTGTTGGTGCTGATCTTGAAATCCCTAAATGGCTTAGGACCAGTGTAGCTGAAGGAGCACCTTCTCCCATATGCTCCTGTCCAATGGCTAAGATCACCTTGCGAGGCTCTTTTCCGGGTGCCACCACCCACAATGGGCAAGACAGGTGGCCACCAGGGAAAGAGCCATCTCTGTAATGGCCCCACATCTCTGGAATGCCCTTCCGAGGGAGCTCCACCTGCCATCTTTATTGGATACATTTAGATGCCAAGTTAAGACCTTCCTTTTAAAGCAGACATTTATTCTGTTGTTCTGTTTATTGTTTTCACTGCTTGCCCCTCAATGTTTTAAATAGATTTATTATTTTATTTATTTTAACTATTTGTTCCTCACCTTTCCACTCCCCCTCAAAAAATGGCACTCAAGACGTTCATTGTTTTTAATATTTAATCCTGTATTATTTTGATACTTTTATTGTTGTATTTTTTGTGGTTATTTTGTTGCTGTTGTTGGGTTTTGTGGTTCAAAACTGCCCCAACACCATTTACCAGTTGAGTGGTATACAAATCTGATCATCATTAACACACAAGTATTAATCACAATGTTTTGATGTTCATTTGGAAACTAGCTCCAGTGTGTGGATGTAGCAAGTTGCTGCTCAATGGGAGCCCCTGTCCTTGAATCCAGCAACTTATCTTTCCTCTTGATGCAGGGGGAACATGGTACTAATTCACCATGATATCTTTGATCATCAATGAGAGGGCATCTTAGTGCCAATAAGCCGTCAGGCACGGTGGGAACAGAAAAGTGGGAATGCAAGAGCTTCTCTCCTCTGGCACAATGAACCCCCTCCATGTGCTGCACCTACCCACATTATTATTATTATTATTTATTTATTTATTTATTTATTTATTTATTTATTTATATAGCACCATCAATGTACATGGTGCTGTACAGATAACACAGTAAAAAGCAAGACCCTGCCGCATAGGCTTACAATCTAATAAAGTTGTAGTAAACAATGAGGAGGGAAAGAGAATGCAAACAGGCACAGGGAAGTGTAAATAGGCACCGGGTGGGGTGAAGCTAACAGTATAGAGTCAGAACAAACTCAATATTTAAAAGCTATAGGGAAAAGAAAAGTTTTTAGCTGAGTTTTAAAAGCTGTGATTGAGTCTGTAGTTCTCAAGTGTTCTGGAAGAGCATTCCAGGCGTAAGGGGCAGCAGAAGAAAAAGGACGAAGCCGAGTAAGGGAAGTGGAGGTCCTTGGGCAGGCGAGAAACATGGCATCAGAGGAGCGGAGGGCACGAGCGGGGCGATAGTGTGAGATGAGAGAGGAGAGATAGGCAGGAGCTAGACCGTGAAAAGCTTTGAAGGTCAACAGGAGAAGTTTATATTGGATTCTGGAGTGAATTGGAAGCCAATGAAGAGATTTCAGAAGTGGAGTGACATAGTCAGAGCGGCGGGCCAAGAAGATGATCTTAGCAGCAGAGTGGTGGACAGAGACCAGCGGACTGATGTGAGACGAAGGAAGGCCAGAGAGAAGAAGGTTGCAGTAGTCCAACCGAGAGATAACCAGTGCGTGAACGAGAGTCTTGGCAGAAGAGACAGACATAAGACCAGCACTTAAAAGGGCTTTTAATTGTTCGATCATTGCCCATCACAGATGGGTGGTGTTGGTGCTTGCAGTCCCAACACCTTCCTCAACATCTCACCAGAGTTTCCTCATTGCAGCCTCAATCTCTTGACAAGACCACAAGCACAGTAGCACATGTGTGACACCCTGCTTTTTCACAGGATTTTATGTGGGGTGCATTTGGCAATGTCTTCAGCTCGCAAGTGTCCTGTTTTCTTACCACTTCTTCTGCCTTTTTTTCTTACTACAGAAAATATGTTAAGAAAAAAGAAGAAGGAACAGCTGGCTCGTTGGTAACATGAGGAGCCTTCCATCTGGAAGCACCAAGGATTTCCTGCATCAAGATCAGCCTGTGGATTTCACCCTCCTGCCATTCCTGCCAATTGTATGTAAATGCTGGTGCCACAATGGTGGAAATTACCTCTATATGGTATTCCCTCATGCATTAATTCCAAATAAGACCATTTCCTTTCTGGGTGCTTAGCTTCATTATACTGAGCACGCAACTGAATTGGTTAAAAGCAGTCTCAGAAGCCTGTCAGTTTATGCACTCTGCACCATCAAATGGTACAGCTATTTCTGGACATTACCACTTCAGGGTGGAGGTGAGGGAAGTGAAGCTGAAGGCCAGACTATATGTTGTCCATGATTGTAGTCCTACGTCTTAAAAACCGAATTACAGCTTTGGGGAGGTGCCAGTTTATTTAGACCAGTGGCAGGAGGGGGGTGTTTAACACTTTACCCCATGCTAATTCCCCGTTTGCTCCATAGTGGTACCATGTTGTACCTACCTACAATGTAGCTGATAAAGGTGAGGAGCCTGTCAGAAAACAAAGAGGTGGCAACCCCAATTCAGCATTACAAACATGTTTGAGTAAGGATTCAAACACAGACTTTTAATAGCTAAACAAGGGGAGTGTTCGGATATCACAATAGCCCATGATGGGTTAATTAGCTACTCACAGTAGCTTATTTTTTAAATAGCCCACAATCGCCTGCCACAGAATAAGCTATTGCGACTAGCTTATTAAGCTACTGTGTGTAATTTGATTCACGCCGGTCCTGCTGCCGTCCTCCTGTGCAAACAGTGGCACTGTTTCACCTATGAAGTGCTGGAGGCTTGTAGGATTGGGAGAAAACTTCATATACAGTAGGGATGTGCTCCGCTCCGATTAGAAGCGGAGAATCAGAAGCGAATTGGCCTGCTCCGCCTTGCCCAGAGGCGGAGTAGAAGCGGACCGGGGACCCGTAGAAGCACGGCGAAGAGAAGCGCCCATACGCAGAGCGCTTCTCTTTTCGCAGACCGATCCGATCGCCATTTTGAAAAATTTCGCCCATAGGATTGCATTGCGGAAAAGAATAGGGGATAACTGTGTTGTTTTTTAAGCTATCTTTCTGAAACTTCGTGTGCTTGGAGAGTCGTGGCTGGGGGTCATTTTGAGCCTACCCTCAGTTCTCTGCGTGCTGCGGTTCGCTTGCTAGAATTTTTGGAAAAATCGGGTAAAACAGTGGGAAAATGTACCTTTTTTGAAGGGCTGAGGGGCAGAGTCAACTCCCGGTCATGATCACATGATCCCAAAGTTGGAGGAGGGGATAGGCAAAACGGGTAACTTGGGATTCTGGGAACTTCTCTTTCTTAGTCTGAACGGACTTTTCCCAGTGTTTTTCAAAACAGTAGCTCCACCAAATGCACAAACACAACTTGAAATCATATACTAAGCCAATAATAAGAGACACATGGGTAAGCTGTCATGGGACTGAAGGTGAGGTTTCTGACATGCAAATTGACGTAGTTGTAGCATGGGACTTGATTTGGGGTGAGTTAAAAGGTTAGAGCCCCGCCAAAAATCAGGGGATGATGGGATTGCCTTGAGTCTTGGCGTGCATGTGTATCCCTGGATAAGCTACCATGGTGCCAAGTTTGGGGTTTCTAACGTGCAAATTGATGGAGCTATCGAAAGGGGTGTGAATGGGGTGCCCGATTTTCAAAAATTCCCCCAAAATCAGGGGATGATGGGATTGGCTTGAAACTTGGCGTCCATGTGGACACTTGGATAAGCTATCATGGTAGTGATTTTGAGGTTTCTAACGTGAAAATTGACAGAGCTATCAAAAGGGGTGTGAATTGGGGTTATGGGTGGTGCGTTAGAGGTTAGAGCCCTGCCAAAAATCAGGGGATGATGGGATTGCCTTGAGTCTTGGCATGCATGTGTATCCCTGGATAAGCTATCATGGTGCCGAGTTTGAGGTTTCTAACATGCAAATTGATGGAGGTATCGAAAGGGGTGTGAATGGGGTGCCCAATTTTCAAAAATTCCCCAAAAATCAGGGGATGATGGAATTGGCTTGAAACTTGGCGTGCATGTGTATACCTCCATGAGGTGTCATGGTACCAAACTTGAGGTTTCTAACTTTAACAGCAAAAAAGTTGTATACTTTTTTAGCTTTCAATGCAAGCCTATGGGGGGGGGGAAACGGAGCTCCGATCCGGATCCGGAGCTCCGCAGCGGAGCGGAGTGGAGCGGCCCAATCCGCAAATCGTGGATCTGGAAGAGAAGCAGAGCGGGGGGTCCGTGCACACCCCTAATATACAGCCTCCCCCAGTCACAAGGCACCCAATGCACCATCAGTCCTCTGAGCAATAACTCACCAAGGAGGGAAAATCCCAAGTGCCCCCAAAAGGGGGAGTTTCCTAGAAAACCTTGTGGGTTTGCAGGATTGGGACCAAACTCCACACACAGCCTCTGATCCACCATCAAAACCCATTGCATTTACTTCACTTTGAACCCAGTCAAAGCCTGCTGCCTCCCAGAGAGAGAGAGGGGGGGGCAGAGGACCACACTTGAGGTGACGGGGAGCCCCCAATGGCACTCAGGCCTTGCAGTGGAGAACACTAATATAGAAGGACTCAAAGCTCTGCCTGAAGGGAAGCCTTGAAACTCACAGGAACAGGGTGGTTGCTGCCTCTCTCCCAAGGTTTTTTGGAGTGGCGTTGTGTGTGTTGTGGGGCAGGGGGGTCATTGGCTCCTGAGGTCATTGGCTTCCACTGTGTGAATATGGCATGGATGCACCATGGCCAACAAAGCATCACAGCATTGGTGGTGTTTCCACGGACATCGGGGGTGTGGCTGCACCATCTTGAGGCTTTCCAAGTTGTGTGTTTCCCTCGCTCCTCCTCGGTGGCACAGGTATAGGGCACTGCAGCTGTTGCCCAGGAGTATTGGTGTGTATCTTCCCACAGAATCATTGGAGTAGAGGATTGCTCTGCCTCATGTGTACAATAGAAAAGAATGTAAAGTCCCAAATAATGACAATTTTGTTGTGTTTAGTCAGTATGAAAAGGAGAGAGTGCTTATGCATTTCTCTTTCCACTGCAAATGCTGCTAGAACCATTTCTTCCCTGGTGCTGCAGTGACAAGCTTATAGTAACGCAACTCACAGAAAAAGAAACCAGTGCCAGAGTAAGATTTTGAGTTGTTTAAAAAAAAAAAAAATCTCCGTTTCCCTTTTATTTCTTTAGATGGGCTTGAAATATTGCTTGTTTTCAAAGATCCTGCAGTGCCTAGAGCTGACAAGAGTTTTCTTTTTCTTTTTAGTCTCGCTTGGAGTAGCTGCTGCACTCTTAGCAGACTCTTTGAAGCTGTTCATCGCAGAAGGGGAGCGAGGGCGCTCAAGACAAATTTATTTTATAACAGCAGGCCTTTTACTCCCTTGAGTGAAAGCTACAGGATTTCAGGCATGGAAATAAAAGGTGAGCTCCTATGGCTTTCAGGCCTCATCATGTTTTAGAATGATGAAATCATTATCATGAAAGTGAAATGTAAAAAGAGACACCCACACCCACAAAATCTGTAGCTGTTGGTTGTTTTTTTGAAGTGGGAAGGAAATCGCTTTATTGGCAATACGATTTTATTTTTGTGCTGTACCAAATTCTTTGATTATTTAATTTTCAGCAATTTGGTTCATTTTCAGCAAAATGAATAGTCCAGTGAATGCGTCTGGTGAGGGTGAGAATTTTGAAGGATTTTCTTGCTGGAGGGCTGGCAGGGTTTCAATGTACCTTTAAAGTGTAGACAGTGATTGAATGGTCTTCTTTCAGGTTTTTCCTCCCTTTAAAAATGCCTTACATGCTAACACAGCACCACAGGGCTCTTAGCACAGAGGCTTTCAGGTGGCAATGCCTCCTGGAATGCAAGGAGACTGTAAGGCTGTTCACACAACACGTTCACCCACAATCAGTTAACCCACACTGAACAACCCAACAACAAACTTAACTACCCCGAATAACCGAACAACAAACCATGGGTTTCAAGGTGGCTTGTTTGAGAAAAATGAGCCATACTGCATGGTTAACAAGCCACCCTGCAGAAAATGTCCTGGGTTCAGACAACACACTAATAGGGTGACCATATGAAAATGAGGACAGGGCTCCTGTATCTTTAACAGTTGTATTGAAAAGGGAATTTCAGCAGGTGCTATTTGTATATATGGAGAACCTGGTGAAATTCCCTCTTCATCACAAAACGTAAAGCTGCAGGTGCCCTGCCCTCTTTTAAATCTGGTCACTCTAGTATAGCTCCTGAACTTTTAACTATTGTAATGAAAAGGGATTTTTACCAGGTTCTCCATATATACAAATGACACCTGCTGAAATTCCCTTTTCTATGCAACTGTTAAAGATACAGGAGCCCTGTCCTCCTTTCCATATGGTCAGCCTACACACTAAGCCATGGTTCAACAAACAATCCACAGTTCAACATAGGGATGGATGGATTCACCCGTGTCCATGCTTGGCAGGCACCCAAGGAGCTGCTGCTGCCCGCCCCTGGAGGGCTCAGCAAGGGGTCCAGAAGTGCCCCACAGCCATTCACTCCTACAAGAAAGCTGCCATTTTAATGCAAGATGGGGGCTCTAGATTCTCGTATATCTCATGGTGTGCACAGTGGTGGCCATAAATAGCCCTTTGTGTGCAGCATTAGATGTACAAAAATCTAGAGCCCCTGTCTTGCATTAAAATGGCAGCGCACATGGAGGAACACGTGGCTGTGGGGCACTCCTGGTTGAGTCTGGGTAAGACTTGGATGCTCACGCAGCTTGGCGTGTGGGGCTAGCAGCTTGCCGAGCCAGGTCAGGGAGGGTGAGCGGGGGGTGGGGAGTCCAATGGAGTCCCGGACTCAGTCAGGCACCCACAACATTCCTGGTTCAACAACAACCCACACTCAACCTGTGGGGCTGTTCATACAACACCCTAACCCACACTTAGTGGTTGAGTGTGGGTTGTTTGTTGAATCATGCATTAACACATTGGTTGAACCCAGGACATTTTCTGCAGGGTGGCTTAACCCACAATTCAACAAACACCTCACAGTTCAACAACAATCCACACTGATGCAGTTTATTTCTCTTATTGTTGTGTTTTAAATTGTGTTGTAACCAAAACTTTGTTTTTAATCAGGATTTTATTGTTAGCTGCCTTGAGTGCCATTTTTTTTTTTTTGCAGGAAGGTGGGATAAATAAATAAATGAATGAAATGAATAAATAACAAGGCAGGATTTGGTGCCTCAAGACTTCTTAAAGTGTTGGCTCTAGTACGGGGTGAGGGTGACATTTGGCAGCAAAATGGCCTGGCCTGGCACCACTTTTAGCTGAAATCTCTTGGTGTTGGACATGAACACATGATTGCACTTATATGGGGTGGTGAAGTGTGGTTCTTTTTTGTTGTTGTTGTTTAGGGTGACCATATTTGGGAAACCAAAAAAGAGGACACCTAGTGTGTGTGTGGGGAAGCAGCTTTCTGAGTCCTGCAGAAAGTACGTTATTCCCTCGCCACCTTAAAGAACCCGATTGGAGTGGAGGAGGGGAAAGGATTTCATTCTGCACCACCACCATCCACTCCAATTGGGGCCTTTTCTATAATGTCCACGAATGACCCACTTTCCCCTTTAAGACCTCAATTGGAGCTCGGGGTGGGGGAATGATGTGCCTCAAGAAAGCATGTCATTCCCTCCTGCCATGCTAATGGCAGCCTTAAAGGGGAAGGTGTGTCATTCCAGGACATTATTGAAAATTATAGAAAATCCCCCCTGACACCATGGAAAGAACAAAAACCAGGACAAATCCGGGGAAATCCTGACAGTTGGTCACCCTATTGTTGTTCACAAGTGAGGAAGTTTAGAAATGATCTTTTCATTAAAATCATTGTAGATAAATCTTAATCAGCAGTTTTATAACCGTATGTTCTTTCTCCCCCTGCATAGATTACTTTGTTGTCCTTTTGACTATGTTTCTATGGTAACATTGTCAAGGAAGAACCAGACACAATTCTATTCATTGCTCCAATGGAGTGAGTGGGACGTGATGGATAAGCTACTTTGGGCACCTTTAGGCACCTTTGAGCTAGAAAAAATATATCTGCTTTTCCATTCTTGCCACTCTGTACCACGGATGGGAATGAATGCCTGAGGTGCATTCTACCTAACCAGATTCATGATATGAAATGGGGAATTTCTGAAGAATAGCTTCCTTTTTTTTTAGCAGGAGAGCCTGTCTTTGCAAGTGATTTAGTGTGAAAATATGGGAAGCTGCCACGCACCAGTTTGTGTTCTGGGAAACAGGCTAACCTTTATGATAGCTATTTTGTGAGAGCACCCACAACACACACTCAAAATTCCAAATGTGCCCACCAGCCCAAAAATGTTGGGAACACTGATTTCCATTGTATACCTGGGTTTTTTTAAAAAGCGTTTGATAAAGTCCGTCACCAAAGGCTCCTGAGCAAACATAGCAGTCATAGGATAAGAGGATGGGGAACTGCTTAAAGAACAGGAAACAGAGAGCTCCACCAGACAAGCGTTTTATTGCATGCTCATTACTGGGCACTCATGGATTTTCGCGGGTCCTGCTCACGATGATGTCTGCGTCCCGTGCTCCTCTCGCCCCTTCTAGCCTTCTTCGCCCCTTCTAGCCTTCTTCATGCAACAAAAGAACACCCCAGTAAGTCTGACTTATTTTTAAAGGTGGAAGTTGCCGCTATCTCCTGCAGTGTGGAGGAGAAGCAGCGCAATTGAAACAGCCCACTGAATGGGCCACGTGCACGTTGTTTACTTCCTCTTTCAAAAAAGGAAGTAATGAGGGACAAACGCGTGGGCAGAGAAGCGACGGTAAGCAAACACGATTTCCCCCTGTGTGCTGACGTTTAGAGAGTATAGGACAGTTTTCCCAATGGAGAGATGTAAAAAGTGAGGTCTCCAAAAGTTCTGTATTGGGTTTGTTAACTTGTTAACAAATGATCTGGAATTAGGGGTAAGTAGTGCGGTGGCCAAGTTTGCTGATGACACCAAATTAAATTCAGGATGGTAAAAGCAGAGGGGTTGCAAAGAGCTTCCAAAGGGTATCTCTAAACTGGGGGAGTGGAAATTAGCATGGCAAATTCAATTCATTGTAGATAAATTTAAAGTGATGTACATTGCAAGTGGTGGGTGGAGGGGGTGACCTAACTTCACATATACACTGATGGTGTCTGAGTTGGCAGTGCCTGACCAGAAAAAGGATCTTGGTGAGGTCAATGAAAATATCAGTTCTGGACGCTGCACCTAAAAAAGGAGATTGAAGCACTGGGGAAGGTGCAGACGAAGGCAACTAAAAATGATCAAAGCTTACAACGTTTGGGGCTTTTTAGCTTAGGAAAAAGTGAATAAAGGTGGGAGGACATGATAGGAATGTATAAAATTTGCATGGTGTGGAGAAAGTGGGCAGAGAGAAGTTTTTCTTCCTCTCTCGTGATACTAGAACCTGGGGTCATCCCAGGAAGCTGAATGGTTCGGAGAATCAAGATAAACAAAATTCAAGTCCTGGAAGGGGCACCTGTTTTGCATGCAGGACGTCTCAGGGTCAGTCCACGGCATTTCCAGGTGGGGCTGGAAAAACTCCTACCTGAAACCCTGGCGAATCATTGCTGCCGGTCAGTGTCGACAATACTGGGCTAGAGGGACCAAAGATCTGACTCAGTGCAAGGAACGCCCTATGTGCATAAATAAACTGGGTAATCCACACCCACAAAATGTGGTGATGGCCACCAACTCTGGAAGCTCCAAAGGGGATAAGAGGTTGTCAATGTCTATTGCATGTCACAATGGCTGTATACTATGAGCATGATCAGACGAGCATTTTACTGCACGCTTGTTACTGCTCACTCAAGGTTTTTTGGGTGCCCTTTTGGCGATGGCGTCCACCTCCAGAGCATCCCTCGCCTCTTCTGGTCTTTTTTGCTTGACAAAATAGACCCAGTCAAATTTGACTTCTTTTTTTAAAGCACGACTTGCCGCCATTTCCTGCCATGTG
Organism: Elgaria multicarinata webbii; assembly: GCF_023053635.1. Taxonomy (NCBI): domain Eukaryota; kingdom Metazoa; phylum Chordata; class Lepidosauria; order Squamata; family Anguidae; genus Elgaria; species Elgaria multicarinata. The sequence continues at coordinate 144,946,848 of NC_086172.1, read as the reverse complement.
CAAGAAAAGCAGCACAATAGAAACACCCTCTGAATGGGCCACGTGGTTGCTGCTGCTTCTCTTTCTTTCCCCATGTAAAGAAATCATCACTATAGTGGGACAGCAGCAGGAGGCCATAGCAATGGTAAGGACACACAATTTCCCCCTGTCTGATGATGCTCTATGTCTAGGATCAAAGGCAGCATATCTGAATACCAGTTGTTGCTGGGGAACATGAGTGGGAAAGTGCTGTTGAACACTTGTGGGCTTCCCAGAGGCATCTGGTTGGCCACTGTGGGTTATTGGACTACATATCCACTTTTTGGCAAAATGCATAATTTTGTACATCTCTACCATGTCTCCCCTTACTTGCTTTTTCTATAAGCTGAACAATCCCAGCTATTGTAACCTTCCCTCATGCTCCAGCCCATTTTAGTTGCCATTTTTTGCATTTTTTCCAGCTCTACAATATCTTTTTTTTTTAGGTGTGGTGACCTAATACTACACAGTATTCTAAGTGTGGTCGCACCAAAAATTTGTGTAAAGGCAGTATGATATTGGCAGTTTTATTCTCAATTCCTTTTCTAATTATGCCTTACATGGATCTTGCCTTTTTTTACAGCAGCCACACACTGGGTTGACATTTTCATCAAGCTGTCCACCAGAATCCCAAGATCTCTTTCTTGGTCGGTCAATGCTAGCTCAGATCCCATCAGGTTTATTTTGACCCAACGTGCATCACTTTATACTGGCTTATGTTGCACCACATTTGCCAGTTGGATGCCCATTCTTCCACTTTGGAGAGATCCTTTTGGGGCTCCTCACAATCCCTTTTTGCTTTAAGGCGGGATATAAATGTAATAAATAAATAAATAAATTAAAGGTTAGTGAGGGCATGTCTACATCTAAGGGTGTAGAGGGAGGGAAGGGGGAGGATCATGGACTTACCTGCTTCCGCGAACCTCCTCCAGCATCTTGATGGCCATGCGACATCCAGGAAGGGAAGAGGGATGTCTCAGCTGCCATTCCCACCCCCTGGAATGGAGACCGAGCACAACTGCGCTCCAGTGCATTTAAGTTTTGTTTTTTTAAAACACCTTTGAAATGTTCCCCCCACCTTACTCTGATGGGCACGGATTGCTCCCGCACAGCTCCATGCCCATTTTAAGACCCCCTGCTACTTGTGGGGAGGAAGGGACAAGCTGGGAGCGGGTGCCACACCTCCTGCGGTCCTTGGGATTGTCCCAGGACCGTAGGGAAAATTGGGATAACTGGGCAACCAGTTATCCCACGAAATTGGAGGGGTCGTCTCTGGTTAGGGATCCACTGTGCATCATTTGGATGCACAGGGATGATCTAGGGATGATCCTGAGAAAAAAGGCTGGTGTTGACATGCCCTGATTCAGGACTTACCTTTGTGAAAGCCACATTGGTTCTTTTTCAGCAAGGCTGGTCCTTCTATATGCTTACTAATTTTATCTTTAATAATGTTTTCAACCAATTTACCCAGGACAGTCATTAAGCTAACCAGCCTTCTCTTATGCCAGAACTGGGAGAGAAGGGCTTGGTGCTTGCTTGGAATGCTGCATGCATAAGTCCTGCCTCTGCCTCATGCCCACCTCCACCTCCATGCTAACAGCTTTGCACTTACCATGTCTTTGCATTACCTATGAGCAGATATCAAAATATTTTAAAGCCTCAAATATTGGTTTTTGTTGGAGGTTTTCAATTCCCCCACCCTGCACCTATCCTTCTGAAACTAGGCCGGGAACATTCCTAGGGGACCCTCTCCATTGTATGCCATGTGCGTCCTTGAACTGTGGCCACAAAATCATAGGGAAAGGCACAGAATCTTTAGGAAACAAACACACAAGTTAAAAGGACCTAGCACAACACTCACACAAACACGCACCTTTATGTGTTTGGAATTTTGCAGGCTACTATGCCTGTGAATATCATCCAGTTCTTGTGGGGTTGGGGGGGAATCATGGGTGTAGTCAATGGGGAAGACATCCAAGGCTTCAGAAAATGAGGCAAGGTGACCCCTTCGCTTTGGATCCAAAGTGAAGTGTGATGTCAATCAGAGTCACAAAATGGAAGCACCAAAACAAATTCCAAGGCCAATATTTTCCTGTGCATTTTATAGGTGTATCTTCATGTGCTCACATGCATGTGCACAGTGAGAGAAGCAAAAATGGTCTCAGATTCTATCTGTTCAGTGAGTGCATTCCAAAGAGCAGCATAATTACTCTCCAGGACCCATTGTTAATGACCAAGCCATGCCATTTAGGGATAATAATGATAATAGGACTTGGCTCACTATTATGTTGTATAAACAGTCTACTGGCAGATGGGGTAAGTGCATCTAAACCTTGATCTGGTGTGTAGATGACTGCATTTACATTACTGGATTGGAAAAGTAACAATTCTGTAATTAGTGCAGAACATTAGGCTAGGCAAAGAGCAATGGAGATTTTCCAGTGCTTTCATCAGTACCATTGTAAGCATAAGGCTCCTCAAGGCTTCTGTGTTCCTGGTGCTCGCTCTTGATGATGTGTATCAAAAGGGTGCGGAAGCTAATCATCATTTGGACAACACACAATAGGTCCCTGGTTTCCAGTCTGAGAAGAAAGGCTATCAGTATGTAAACAGTTGAGCCTCTAAAGGGATTAAATGATCTGCTCTTTGACAAAAGAAATGTACTGTGATATCCAATGGTTTTCTCCTGGAATACACTTATGGGCAGTTCTGCTGGCCAGTTCTGACTTAATGTTCGTTACTTTGTTTGGTCTTTCCCCCCTCTATGGAGGGAATACCCATGGAGGAGAGAAATTGAAGTGAAAAATTGCAGAGCTATCAGGAGACAATTTGGTGCCTCTGACAGTGAGTGAAGGGGAGGGTGCCACCAGTGTATATGAACACAGTGTTACATTTCTCAGTATTTTCTGACTCTTGGGAAAAGGCAACATGATACTCCATGAAGGTTACAGATTGAACTGTTTGCTTTTTAACTGAAACTTCAGCAGGACCATTGCCAGGGAAAGATGAAATGTGAGAAGAAAATAAATGGTAGGAAATAGGATTTTAAATTTATTTTTAATTTTTTTTTACAAATTATTTATTTATTTATATATTTATTTATTACATTTTTATACCTCCCAATAGCCAAAGGTCTCTGTGTTCATGCACTTGATAAGGCTCCATTTTCTCTCTTCACTGGCACGCATGCTGCAGACAGCTCAGTGGGATGAAGAGAGTATCTGTGCACCCCTCCTGAAACCTCATCTAAACCTCCTCATCCTCGGCTCCTCCCAATCCAGTTATCCTTGTTCTCAAAGTCAAGTAATGTGATTGGAGGCAGAAGGCTCAATATGGATACAGTATTGCATTTGATCAAACAACCAACTCCAGATTAAATATTGTATTCCAAGGTACCTCATGGGGGCTGTCTACACATGGGGAAAGCCCTGCAATGACTGTGGATCTGTGCCCCATTGGTTAGATGACACAGGTGCAGCTTCCCTGTGATGCTCCGATTTGAAAAATTCATGGGGCAGAGCCTGGTGGAAGGCGACCAGCAATTGGTTGCCTTCCACCAGAATAAGGGTGAGGGCAGCTGCAGGACCTGGATGGCTGCCCAGAATCTCCAGGGAAAACACAGGGTTGAGGAGAGAGGCAGGGTGCCTACCTGGCACCATGAAGACAGCTCCATGGACTTAACGGCCATGAAATTTTCATGGAGACTGCTATGAGGGTTCAAGAGCCCTCACAATGGTTTCCATGCAGATTCTGCTATCTTGAAGCACCTTGTCTGACCTGAAGAAATGGGAAACCTTTGGGTGTCATCCAATGTCATGTGAGCAGACTTCCCCTTGTGCAACAGGACTCCCCGCTCTTTCCTTCACCCCTCCTAATCTGCCCAACCCTCTGGGGCAGAATTGGGGGGCACACAGGGGGATTCAGGGGAAGCAAAATCCATTCTGCAGGCAGATGGACATAGTTGGATGCATGTTGTGGCTGTCCATGTGTACACTCATAATCACACCACTTTGTTGTCATCCTGGTTAATAAGGTAGGAAAGAACAACTACCGACTTTATGGAATCTGTACCAGCTGCTCTGAGTAGTCATGAACTGCATACGTTAAAGCAATGAGTAGATCTTGAGTAAATCCTTCTGGAGTTATCGCTCAGTACTTCTACGGTATTTAAAGTGGAATTTCTCATCTTAACATTTCACTTTGTTATTTATGCCACTGATCATTGATTAACTAATGTACATTTTACAAGTCAGAATCTGATGGGTTGTATGCTTCCATCTGTGGGAGGCTTTTGATCCAGGAAAATGGGATCTTTGCCAATTCTCCCAATCCCCTGCATTTCCCTAAATTAATAAAACAAATCTGCTCCAGTGGATTGGAGGATTGCAAAAAGAGGGAAATTGCTAAAAATTGCCTCCCTTCCCTTTCATATCTATTATTGTGTAGAGTAACATTGGAGCCTCTGATGAATACCAAGTCACGCTGGCATGAACCCAACAGGGTGGAAGCGAAAAAGGAGAGCATTTCTACATTTTCTCTCTCCTGGAACTAGGGTCTAGAAAAAAACAAATCCCCACCCATTGAAACCCATGGAAGGGTATTGATCTATACCAGTGCCATGACTTTCATAGATCAGCAGCTGATTTGGTGCCATGTCTGGGGGCCAGGAGGGTTGTGGATCCACAATTTCTCCTGGTCTGCCTATGGCAACCCCCATCTACAACTAGGGATGTCTCAGAAATCTGTAATGGAATCAAATGAGCTCAGATTTCAATGAATCTGACCCATGGATTCTGCAGTGGACCAGGTTTTTTGGTGTCACGTGGATTCTGTGGACTTGAAGACCATTTTTTAAAAATGTTCTGAAATTTTATGCATGTAAAATTAAAACAGCAACAGCTGAAAATGCACATTTACCCTATAAGTTAAAGCATGAAAATGTATGTTTGGGTGAGATTCGTGCATTTTAGGGGAATTTGCATGTTTTTACAAGCTCAATCCAAAGTTTATTGTACTAGCCAAAGGCCATGACAAATACGTCAAAAGAAAGCATCCATACATATACACAGTAATACAAATACCTTGAAAATACACAAATAACTTGAAATTTACCATAACTAAAGCTCAGCTTTCGCTCAGCAGTCTGAATCTTCATGGCAATTTATGTCAATTTTGTCTAGTTCTCTCTTCCTTATCTTTTTTGCTGCCAATGCAAACAACGCCACTTTATGTGTCATATAACTATTTGTATCACTCAGAAGAAAAAGAACTGTTTCTCAAAGGCATTCCTATATCCATGTGTTAACAAGGGTTTCAGTAATCTCTCTCTTGGGTAAATTAACATGTAGTGAACAATGTCTTCCACTTGATGTTGGCCACAGATACACAGTCTGCATTCAAATGACACCTTGTGGTAGTGTCCATCCAGAACTGCAGTTGGCATCACTTGGAATCTAGTTCAATAAAAGCATTTCTTAGGGAAAGTGGCCTCAGTTTGGACAAATAGCTGCCTCTGAAATGTTCTACACGTTTTTGCAAGCGTAGATTTGCACAATTATGAATATAAGCAAATTTGGGAAATTTGAAAAAAAACCCTGATTCTGTCAATCAGTAGATGATGGGATGAAAGGCACTTGACAATCTGCAAAACACAGACAGAATGGATTTTACAAAATCTGTACATCCCCTACCCCAGCATATCTCCTTCCTCCCGTTTTCGATTTGAGAGTTCTGAAGTCAGAAAACAATCATTTGGGGAGGATATCTGAGGTCAGATCTCCTCCTCCAAGGTCAGGTCTCTCTCTCTCTCCCTCTCTCTCTTCCCTTGGAAGGGTAGACCCAAAAACACGTAAGGCATCTGGAACATTCTCCCAGGAACCATACAATTGCAGCTTTAAAATTGCATATTTTATGTTTTCCTTTGCAACAGTAAACATTTCATCAACTGGGAATCTGTGCATCAAAGAGACGAGAGTTAATTTTCTGTAGGAAAAGCCTGGGGGCAGTAAACAAGGTTGGAAAAAAAATCCCAAGTCAATTATTATGTAAGAACTCTTTTATGTAGTTAAACGTGGCTAAACAAGCGAATAACACAATACACACAAAATAACACTACGCTGGCATCGTTTAGAGAGTACTTATGCTTAAAGATCAAAATGTACACAAATCTTTATTTAATCACAAGACAAATGAGTCACCCGTGTACCAAATTAGTCATGACTGAAAGACTTGTTATAGAATAATTGCAATTCATGATTAGAAATAATGGTATTACCATAATTTTAATCTGCGCTGGTAAGGACATTTACTCTTGTAATTTATGGCATGGAAAAAACGAAAGCCTGATTGAAGGGAGAGTTCCTGTCCATTGCTCTTGAGAAAGAAGTTCTGTTCTTTCAATCCCTTGTGCTGCTGAAGATATGAGGAAGCTTGATAAACAAAATGGAAACTCCTGTGCAAGATCCTTTTATATAACTGCACATCAGTGCTGAGTTATCTTTCTGTTTAAATACTTTTATCGTGCGTTTACTGTGTTATATACATGCCAGGCACATCTCCCACAAGTGCTTCTGTAAATTCATTGTTCCTATACAAATGTGCACAGCTGTCTGGGGCTGTGAGAGGCTTTGACTCTCCAGCCTCAACCGTACTGTATGAATGAAAGCACAGCAACGGGTGAGCGGCCATCTGCTGCACATCTGATTCTCTGGATCAGGGCCAGAGAGGGAGCTGGTAGCAATGTGTCTGCAGAATTCACATACCATACATGCTATGCATTAAATCTATATAGCAGCTGCAAGAAATAAAGTAGTGACAATTTAGGCATTGAAACAGGAATTTGCACGCTAACCTGATGTAGGGCCCCTCAAAATGCAACCTCCACCGCTAATCTAGCAATTGGCCTGTGGATCCAGCACAGATGCCTGGCAGGAAAGGGAGCATCTTGGTACCTCTGAGTGGGTTTCACCTCTGACAATGGTAGGCAAATGCTCCTTCTTTCCACCATTAACAGATGATTGGCCATTCTTGAACAAAGGAATTTCCAAGACAGATATCAGCATGAAATTGCTGAATTCATCAAGACATTCAACTCTATTTCTCATGGTTTGAATAAAGACAAAGGTATTGTGTGTGTTTTAAAATCACACTACATATACTAATTGGCATCACTGCAAGGATTTCTATTTTATCACCAGCAATGTTTTGTGAATAACAACTGTTAAGGTAAGCATAACTGTACAATGCCAGAATATATGTGTTAGCCTTTAAGGTGCTACAGGACTATTTTTTGCTGCAAGACACTAACACGGCCAGCGCTCTGGAAATGGAACTTTTTATATTTCAATTCTCTCTGATAACACAGTTTCTATCTCTCCTAGGGATGTGCAAAGTGGGTCTTATCCGCCTTGAAATTCGAGCCAGAGCTCCGTTGAGGTGATTCTCTGTCCCAATTTCGGAGTGGTTCCCCTTACTCCACCCTGTAAGATTACCCGTCAAAGAACCGCCCATTTTTGGATAACCACTCTAGTCAATGGTAATTAATCAAATGCTTTACAGATCCCTCATTTTTAAAGATAAAGAGATAAACTTGGCACAGTGATAACTCTTAAGTAGATCTTTAGACATGCCAAGTTTGGAGCAGATCCCTTCAAGACTTGATTTTAAAGATTTTTTTTTTTAACGTTTAAGGTTTTAGAATTAAATTCTTTTTAAAAAGCTGTCATTTTCAAAGCTAAAGAGATGAAACTTGGCACGATGGTAGCTCTTAAGGAGGGCTTTAGGCATGCCAAGTTTGCAGCAGATCTATTCAAGCCTTGACCCAAAAGGAGGGTGTCGATTTACATAAAATCTACATATGCTAATTTATATGCATAGATGCACATTTGGAAATCACTACGAATAATTAATTTTAATAAAAATTCAATACATCCTGCCATAATGAGGAAGTTTGTGATGGCTTCCTCAGTCTCCTGTCCAGATACTAACTGTTGTTGGGCATATTCAGGGCCCCTTGCTTCCCTTCTTACATTTTTTTAAAATTTTTAAACCAAACATGGACCAGACAGCTCTTCAAAAAGAGGACATCTTAAAATAGAGGGCTGTCCCTGATAGCACTTCAAATACAGGAGAGTCCTCTGTAAAGTGGGACACATGGCCACCTTACCTAAACTTATATATAACTATGGCTAAATTGAATGGGCCCTACCTTTGCTTGCAGCCCATAATAGAAGCAGATGATGACGATGATATTGATGGTAATGTTAATGGAAGAAAATGACAAATGGAATTAATGTGTAATGATGGGAAAAATAATGGACTCTAACAAATTGAGCACCAGTCTTGCCAGTAAGGCAGAATAATAACATTAAAGTGCTGTGCATCTCACAAGAGGAACTGGGGGGTACGGGACACAAAAGTAAATTTAAAAAATACCTGAATTGAACTATGGAAGTTGAAAGACTATGGACTAACAGAAATAGTCCTGACATTGCTTTGTGTCACATTAATTGGGCCTAATGCACCACAAAATACATCTGAGTAGAGAAAAACATCATTATGTAAAAGGCAGAGCAGTAATATTTCTATCATTGACAGGATTTTTCAGAATTAGCAGTATTTAATGAGCCTGGGACTGAAAGAAAAAAAATTTCTTTGCCCTTTATGTAAGGTAACAGAACTAGCTGAACATGAAATTATCTCTATACATATTACAGGGCCAGCCCAAGATATTTTGCTGCCTGAGGCAGAGTGGCAAACGGTGAGACAGATAAAACATTCCTGCTCCATTCGGCTATCTTTTGTCCCTTACCTGAACAAATGTGTCTGTGACTCACCTGCCCAAGAGAGAAAGCAGTGGCTATATGGACAGACCCCATTCAGCAATAGATTTAAAAATCTCAGCTGAGTGTTCTCGGCTTTCAAAACACTACAATTTATGGGTTGTGGTCTCTGAAGTACTCCTTTAGCTAGTCCATGCAAATCTGTATTATATATATATATATATATATATATATTAATAATTATACAATAGTAGAGAACAACAAAATTTAGAAATGATAAACAAGCAAAGCACATTACTACATAAAATGCAATTAGTATGGTTAGAAGCATAATATACAATTGGGCTAACATATTTCTTATTAAAACTAAAGTTCTATTGTTGTCAACCAACAAAGCAATCATCATTGAGACCTTAGTCACCTATCTGGTAGGCATGATTAGCAGACCTTAGATAATCATGTTTGGCAGGCTTCTCATTTTCCTAGAATCGGTTTGCTCAACTTAGCCTATTTATAATGTTCTGTCCAACAAGCTGTAGTTCCTTATCTTAGATTTACATCTGTACAGCTTGACATTTTGGACTCAGTCATAGCTTGTACCCATGTCCTCAGGAGAGTCTCTCCCTAATGGAGCCAGGCCTACAGCTAACTTCAAAAGCACCTTTGGTCCTTCCCTCATGAGTTAATGAACTTTTTACTTCCAAAAACTATCAAATCCACCTGCGGAAAGCTCCCTTGCCCCTGTTCTAAGAACACATTTTTTGCACTTAAAGGAAGCTTAGAGTAGCACACAGAGATTATAATGAAAAACACTCTTAAGAAATACAATGAATTCTTGTCAACACCACATGTTACATCCATACTTTGTGAAAACAGCACCCCTCCACTTCAACTGAAAGAGCGTAATATGCAAGGCTGGTCACATAATTTTATCTCCTGATTTAGAAAACCCCATAAATGCCTGTGTCCCCTCCCTGCCACTAAAAAGGCAATACTAAGAAATTAAACAGCCAGCAATTTGCTGCTTTTTCATGACACTCCAAACTAGTTGCATTGGGTGGCTGCCACTCTGCCTAATGGCAGGGCTGGCCCGGAATTATTATTGTTTCTTTTGCAAGACCATGCAGGAGAGCCAGGAGGTCCGAGGCAAGCTCTCTTAAAGCAGAATACAACCTCTAAGCCGTGGAGTTTTGCAAAAAAAATATTTCTGTAAAGGAACTGCATTTCCTAAATAAACGCCTCCTAAAATGCAGGCTTTTGCCAGGACCCTGACATAAGAATACCCAGCAAAGACAGCTCTGAAAGAGGATTGGGCCAGGCAACTTTGAGAATAATGGAAGATTGAAAAGTAGCGAAAGTCTCAAATTGATACAAGATCTGTACTGGTCAGGAAGGCTCCTTCATCACCTACCTGAAGCCTCCTTTGCTTCCCTTCACTAATGTTTCTTCCTATTCCTTCACTCCTTCTTCTCTTTTCCTCATTTCTCCTTGCTAACTTACTGTGTGTGTCAATGTTTGTCTGAAAGAAAGGGAATCAGAGAGAGGAAGTGAGGGAGTTTAATTCCATAAGCAGTACAACAAACCCTGTAATACAGGCCAGAATTCTCAACCTTATTCTATCAATAAAGGACCTCTAAGTGTCTGAGAAGCTTGGCTGCCAGCTCACTCTTTTAACTTTTGTGCTACATTAGGTCGCTCTCACCAGTTGCTTGTAAGAAGGGAGACTGGATAAAGAGAAGGTAGTACCCAAAAAGAAAGAAATTGTGGCAATATGGGTTTTTTGTATGCATTATTATGGCACACACAACTAACACTAAGGCTGACTGCTTGGTGTGCCTACTGATGCATCATTCCAAAAGAAGGCATCAATTTGCATGAAAATTGCATATGCTGATATATAAGTACAGAGGCAAATGTAGAAATAATTACTGTAATTTAAATAGAAATACAATACATCTCACCAAAGCTGGGGAAGACTTTGATCAGGTGAGCTGTATGCCTGCTCAGTCTGCTGTCCAGGTGTTAACTTTTAAACGTTTGAATTAGTTGTATGTATTTTATGGTGTCTTTATTTGTGTTGTACCCCACCTCGATCCAGAGGGAGAGGCGGGTAACAATTAAATAAATAAATAAATATATTATTATTATTATTGTTATTGTTGTTATTATTAACTGTTGGTGGGCAACTTCAAAGCCCCTGTCCTCCTTTTTTATGTTTAGCTTTAAACTGGCCTTGGGTGGGATAGCCCTTCAAATAGAGGACTGACCTTTATAAAGTAGGACTCATGGCCATCATGTGACTGCCCATTGTATGCGGATCAACTGACTGCATGTGGCTTTTGTACTTCTTCTCATCAGAGAAGTCCATGGGATGAATCAGCAAGAGATGTATTTTTTAAAATGGCTTAAATAGAGGGCTCTCTAGCTTAACTAAGTTTGAGGATATAGCTTCCCATGGGTTATTTCCAGATGTAAGTTAGAGGCCACCATCTATATACATTAATCTTTTCTTAAAATTACTTCTTTAAAAACTCATTACAACGCTCGCAATTTGTGAAAAGCCATTCGTCTTCCAGCTAATTTGAATCAATAATATGTCCTTTCAATAAGAAACCCACCATGTACCTTGAAATGGACAATAGCCAGGCTGGTACTCAAGAAATCATCATTAGATTTCATAACCTCACTGATTATGTTGGCTCTTCTCCAGCTGAAAGCAAATGTCATGAGACATTCTGTCCAAAGCAGAACTCTAGAATGCTTTATAGTCAGGATTAGGGTTGTCATGAGCACTTAGGGAGGGTGGAGAAATCCGTTTGGAGGGTGGAACTCAATAAGCTTCCATTGGTTTGGCTGCCCAGCTTCCGCTACATAGCGTGACTTGGCCAACAGTGAGCTGAGCCAGTTAGTGGATTGTCTATGTTTTTAAATTTGCACAAATTGTGCCTGAATATTGTGCAAATTTGTGCAAATTATGCAAATTTCTGTAACTTTGGGCCATAATTTGCCCCCCCCCCACACACACACTATGCAAAATGTCCCCAGGGTTCTAGGAAAACCTGCAGTATGGTTTGCAATTGCAAGCTGAGCCAGGCTCCCTGTGAAATCTGGATCCAGTTGGGAACCAGATTTCACAGCAATGGACATCTCTATGTGCACTAGACTAAGGATGTTTGCAATCTGAGTCCACGTCAGGCTCTGTGTTGTTTATTATTTATTTATTTATTTATTTATTTATTTATTTATTTATTTATATAGCACCATCAATGTACATGGTGCTGTACAGAGTAAAACAGTAAATAGCAAGGCCCTGCCGCATAGGCTTACAATCTAATAAAATCCTAGTAAAACAATAAGGAGGGAAAGAGAATGCCAACAGGCACAGGGTAGAGTAAGCAGGCACAGGGTAGGGTAAAACTAACAGTATAAAGTCTGCACAACATCAAGTTTTAAAAGCTTTAGGAAAAAGAAAAGTTTTTAGTTGAGCTTTAAAAGCTGCGATTGAACTTGTAGTTAGTGAAACTGTGGTTCTCTGCAGTTAGCACTAACCACAAGCCATGCTGTTTCACACAACACTTTAAGCCACTGTTAGAGCAGCTAACCCTGCTGCAGACAGTCTGACTGTGGTTAGTGAGTGAGCAGGGTTTAGCAAAGCGCATCACACAAGACACCTTAAACCCTGTTGCTTAACTAAAACCCTTAACCAGCAGGGTTTAAGGTGCCTTCTGAACAGGCCCACTGACTGGCAGCAGCTCTCCAGGGTTTCAGGGAGGAGTTTTCCAGCCCTACCTGGAGATGCTGAGAATTGGACTTGGGACCTTCTGCATGGAAATCATGTGCTCGACCATTAAGCTGCAGCCTCTCCCTGCCAATCCTCTTCCTGTAGTTCCAGAATGTCTGCCAGAAAAATGATACCATTTACACACCTCCGTTTAAAAAAAAAGGGGGGGGGGAATACATTATGAAAACAAGATAAAAGACAATACCAATTTACATAACATTTGCATGTGGTATTTTTTTATGTATAGACTCAAATTTAGAAATCATTACTGTAATTCAAATAGAAAAACAATCCATCTTGCCATAGGGTGTCAGACTGTGAGCAGGTGTGCCATGTGTTCAGTCTGCTGTCCAAAGTGTAACAGTTGATTGGCAACTTCAAAGCCCCCCTGCTGTCTTTCCTTATGGTTCTCTTTCCTTATGGAGTTAGGATGAACAGCTCTTCAAACAGAGGATGCCTTCAAAGAGAGGATAGTCCTCTGACAGCCCTTCAAACTGAGAACTGTTCTCTGAAAAGCAGGACACATGTCCACCCTAGCTGAACTGTTATCTGAAGGTGGTTAGATTTAATGGGCACTACCTGTGCTTGCTTGCATCCCATAGTCAAAGCAGATGATGATAGTGACAGAAAATGACAAATGGAATTAATGTGTAATGATAAACAATGCATCCATTCATCCTCTTCACTTATCACTTACATCATGTAATTGCCTCTGATCACGGTATGCTTTCTTCCAGCAAAAAGCCAACATGGAATGAAGTCCAAGCAATGAACGAGTCCCAGATGCCAATGGAGCCTTCTCTCCTTGTGCAAATATCAGCTGTGGGTGTGTGAGTTTTTCACTGGGACCACTGTAGGGTAACTGGGTAACTGTTAGGTTCTTCTTCCTCCCGCCTGTTGTTCTGATGCTGCCCAGGTTTCCCCAGCAGCTGCCTTTTACATTTTTAAAGTGTGTGTGTTAATTAACATCACATCTCATTTGCCCTTGGACTAAAGTGTTCCACACAATATATTAGGAATCTTGTGATGATATGAAGGAGGGGGGATAATATGAGTCCATGAAGCAAAGACTGAATACAAATCAAGGCAAGGTGGAACCACACTTCTTGTCATGAGAAACTGTTAGAAATACCTTGCCTAGTCATCTAGTTAATCTCACTATTTTACAGCACAGGACTCTCTCTATCTTACAGTGGTTAAAATTAATTTTTAATGTGCTCTCTCTCTCTCTCTCTCTCTCTCTCTCTCTCTCTCTCTCTCTCTCTCTCTCTCTCTCTCTCTCTCTCTCTCTCTCCATAGCTAGATGGGGCTTTATCCCAGGGTGAACCCTGGGATCATCCCTGTGCATCCACATGACACACAGGGGATCCCAGGATCAGGGAGGGATGATCCCCCCTTTGCCCTGGGATATTGCCCTTCTTTATGGCCCCGATTTTTCCACGGTCCCGGGCTGAGCCTGAGACCACGGAATGTGTGGCTGGTTGCTGCGGTTGACCCGGCTCCGCGCGATTCCTCGTGAGGAGCCGGGAGGAGTGCTGCGCCCATCGGGGGTAGGGTGGTGGGAGCAGAGAAAATAATTTAAATTTAAAAAATTACCTACCTTTTGCACACGAGCGTTCGTGCACTGCTGCCCCTTTAAAAATTAAAAAATGGCAGGCACGATGCCTCTCCTTCTGAGGTCGTCGCACATCGCATGTAAACAGAGGAGGGGTCTCGCATTAAACACAACACAAGTTCTTCCCTCCTCCGTCATGGGATAACAGGTAGGTCTAGATAAGGCCTCTCTCTCTCTCTCTCTCTCTCTCTCACACACACACACACACACACACACACACACACACACACACACACACACTTATTTATGGTTATGTACAAAGTCATCCCTCCCACTATAGTTGGAGAGAAACTATTTATACACTTTACTTTCTACTTCATTTTCAGTAACTGATGAGACACTTCAGAGCCAAAGAAAACATCTGCTTTTGCCTTTTTAAAATTCATAAGGCTTTAATTTTAATCAGTCTATTTTGGAAAAAAAAGCAGGGAAAGCAAAATATTCCAAAAAGTGCCTTTGCAAATATCTTCCCAAATTGCTTTATAGATTGGTTCAACTTTATGACACATTTCATTGCTATGTTAAGTTGACTTACGACCATCTGTAGTGCAAAGCTGCTGGTTCTGTTTCAGGTGGGGATATTATTTATATTAGCATAGTGAAGGGGGCTGACAAGCACGCAAACATCCCTGTATCTTTTTTATGGGTTCTATGAATGGGTCATGGCCAAGGACAAAACATATTAGCATAGGTATTTGGGTCAAGTGCAGTGAAAAGACAACTCTCTGTGTATCTTGAAAACTGAGGGAAGACTGAGAGAACAGAGCTAATGGACACATTCAGGGCCAGCATCAAAGGCAGGTCTGTTTGGGCACCTACTGAGGCCCCACAACCCAGCAGGGACCCACTGACAAGAGCTCCCTGAAGTTCCTCCTCCTCCCCATTGCAACCTGTTTGTTCACTGCCTCTTGCTCAAGCCCAGACAACCGTGGTGCTGAGAAGCAGGAGCAGTAGGTTCTGCTGCTTACTTTCTATAAAGCAAACCACTGGTAGGAGCAACGCTGAGAAAGGGGATAAGGAGCAATAGCAGCTGGTGACAACGGTATTGAGAAGGTAGACTCACTGAGGACCCCTATTGAGGGTGTGTTGCCAAAGGACCCTCAAAAACCTGAAGCCAACCCTGGTCACATTCCGTCAGCTGCTGATCCCTTTCCCATCCATTTAAGTTTGTGTATATGGCAAATTGTGTCATATACCAATCAGCTGTATGAATCCTTTGAAAGGAACTGGTGTGTGTATATGTGTGTGTGTGTACTGTATAGTTCCATTGGACAAGCTAGTCTTTAAAATACTGAAAGCAAACTTTCCAGAGTTCTACATACATAGCAAAAATTAAAATAAGTTAAAATAGATGCTGCTTAGCTAAAATGCTACTTAGCTATATGACGCTACTGTTGTTCACAACAAAGAACCTGGGTAGAGTTCACCACCCATTGTTATTTGTATTATTTGGAACAAGCTGAAACTCACAATGCAAACCCTACGAAAAGTTCGACATCAGTTCCATGTTAAATTTAATGCAGCTGCTGCTAACAAGATGAGAATCACTTTCTTGTGTGATGTTAAGTCTCACAGTGTTCAATAAAGGTGTTGGGTGTTTTTTTAAGTTAAGCATTATTGAAAGTGAGGAGTTGGAAAATGGTGTACTACTGCTCAGTTATCCCACACAGTTCCTACTTAACTTCCAGGACTTGCCTTCTCAACTTCTTCCAATAGTTTGCTTTGGGGGAAGGAAGAGAGGGGAGTACTGAGAGTGCCAAGCAGTGTCCTAGATTCCAAAGGAAACCGGTGATATGGTAAAGCAGTCAATTGAGGCTGAACCTGAACTAACCAGACATCATAACTCTGTTCAGATGACACACTAAGCTACTGCAATGAAGCGTTTTGAGCTAAACATTTATGGCTTAGCGCGTCATGTCAATCACGGCTCAGTGTGTCATGTGAACCTTTTCTAACCATGGTGGCTACATTACCATGGTTTAAACATACTCACTAACCATTTGCTGCAAAAGGGTTAGCAGCCTAACCATGGCTTAGCGTATCATCTGAACAGGCCCTCTATATATTAGTCAAAGACAAAGGTGAAATGAGAAATGTCTAGTGAAACTTAATTAGGTGTAATTCTATTCATATCTAGACAGAAAAAGGTCCTACAACTCCCAGCATTCACCAGCCACAGTGCTGAGAGTTGTAGGGCCTCCTCCCCCCCGCCGTCTAACATGGATTGTGCCCTTAGAGCCTGTTGCAGCCATACAACCTAGATGTAACCAATGCACATATCACTGTTGCCAGGTCATTATTGTTTTGGAGTTGGTATAAAGTACATCTGGCCACAGCTGCCACTTGGAAAACCAGAAGCTTCAAGAGATCGAGACCCCATTCAGTATAGGAGAACCACTTTTTTAAAAGCTCTATTTTGCTGGTTTGACATTCCTTTCATTCACACTTTGCATAGCTCTCTTTAAATTATGTCTTTTAAATTTGTTTCACTTCATAATAGTAGATAATAACAGCAATAACAAGAGCAACAATCTGTTGCTTCTCCATAATTAGACTGAAGTGATGTGGAAAAAATATATAGACATAAGATTCTGAAGTGCATTGTAAAACATACTTTTTGAAGCATCCCTTTCCAATTTCTGAGGATGCTAAATTCCTTTGAAGAGTTCTGTTAAAATGCACAGCATCCTTCTAATCAGACTTTATTGTTTCAGCTCTTCCAGATTCTAATTATGAGCTAAATATTCTTTCTAGATGACCTTTTCAAATGTCAGTGCTCCCAAGCAGAGAGCAGAGGGAGGAGTTATCATGTCTGGGTGCACTTAGAACCATAGAATCATAGGTCTGGAAGGCCATCAAGTCCAATCCCTTGTCCAAAAGCATAATTCTCCCCAGTCCACCCATCCAGTCTCATAGATTGACTTATATATTACAGAATCCATCGTCTAAACCATGCAAAACAATAACTAGAATACATTAAAGCTCCCTGTAACAAAGGCAAAACAGGGATGGTAGCAAAGACCCACTTTTACTGTATGGGTCTGCAAATGTAACAGAAGAAGCTGCTTATTCTGAGACTGCTGGATATACTGACTGGCAGTGGCTCTCTCAAGGGTTTCAGATATGAATCTTTCCCAGTCTTATTTGGAGATGCCAGAGATTGAACCTGGGCTCTTTTGTATGCAAAGTATGTGTTCTACCACTGAGCTATGGTCTCTCCCCAAGTGCGTAGCTTGAATGCCTACCTTGAGCACACATGCCATTCAAGAACACCTATTATTCCTGCTAATTCTGTAGAAGGGCTTGCACCATCACAGGGAACTTGGACAATCCTTAAACTATTTCCCAAGGGGTCATTGGTGGCTCTTAGCTCTTCTTCATCCCCAAAGCTCTACTTGTAGAATGCCTGTGCTGTGGAATAGCAGCAACGGGCTTTGCTGAAAGCTTCTGCTGCACTGCCTTCTCAAAGGATAGGGCTGAGTCTCGATGCCAGTGCAAGGTGACCAATTTGTTGTTTTCTTGAGTAATCACACCCTATGATGGAGATCCAGTGGAACGTTGCCTTAGCATACAAATTCAGAAGTTCAGATCACTGTTGTTTCAGAGCATGTATAAACCAGAGCGTGCAGCAATAAAACTCTCTAAACAATGTTACCCTCTAAAAAGGAAATAATTAATTGAATCCAAGCACATGAAGGTGGAGGCAGAGAAAGGAGCCTGTAGCACATCCCTGATCCTCCAAACAATGGTCTGGAGGGCTGGAAATGTTACTCTGAACTAACCCATTATGGTTTTACGCTGTCCATCACACTGTCTAGAAACAATGAGAAACTTTGACCTACCACTGACACCTCTTTTTAGAGTGTGTACTTATGTTTTTCTTGTTGACATTTGAAACTATAAGCTGGTTGTAACTTCCTCTGTATTATATTTTACTGGAATGCAAATGATGGAATACAGAAATAATTTGCAGCAAAACGTCCTTCATGACTCCCTATGAGGAAAAGATATGAACAGGGGTGTGATCAGATGTGACATCCCAAGTTCTTACACAGTAGGTTTTGCTCAGAGATGATGACTATAATAAGTGTTGCTTTCAGATCTTGTTGAAGGAAAGCATACGGACCTTTCAGCACCTGCTTTTTCATCTCCTTTGGCCTACTCTTCCTGTAACTTCTCTCCCTGGTCCTCTATTTGTTTATGCTGACATTTTCCTAGCTTCCAAATTGTTTTGGCAGATGATGACCTCAGCACTTCAGCACTATAGAAATAGGAGAAAATAACAAGAGGTAAAAAGTACAAGTAGATAAATAGGATGAGAATATACAGATTTTTGATGACCTCAGCACTTCAGCACTATAGAAATAGGAGAAAATAACAAGAGGTAAAAAGTACAAGTAGATAAATAGGATGAGAATATACAGATTTTTTAAAAATCTGTTCCATCTGTGTTTGGTGGATGTCGGGCTTCTTTCTTACTGTCATCCACTCACTTGCTGAATCAGGGTTGTTGTTTTTTTAAAGGGATGTGGAAGAATTTCGTTCCACTTGTGCACTAATGCTCATTAGTACAAATGGGCATGCACACTTGTGCAAGTGCAAATTTGTGCAAATCGCCCCCTCCAATAATAAAAAAAAAGAATTGCAAGTCCACAGAATCTGCATGGCTCAGAAAAAGTTGATCTGCCAGAAGCAGCAGGTCAGAGTCATAGAAATCTGAACTAATTTGGACCATATTGTGTGAATTCTAGATTGTATGAGATGAAGCACTTAGATCCTCCACTGAACATAAATCCAGTGCTGAACATAAAATGAGAGCCCCCCCCCCAAATAGGCCTGCAGCCAAGCCCTGTATAATTATAATTTGAAGCTAAAAATAGCAATAGATAATCTAGTTTTAATTAATCTGCTCCAGATCTCTGTATTTCATTTTAGCACCATATTACAGGTCTTGAATAAAAGCTAGATTATATTTGGAATTATTATTATAGTGCTAGAGAGTTGAGGAAATCAGTCTATCTCACTCACAGCAGAGTTGCATTTTAGAAAACTTTTACTTCAACAACAGACTGCAAGCAACATTGCTCAACTGGACTTCAGCAGAAAGAAAAAAAATAGGAACAGGAAGGTAGAGAGGAAGTTGCTTGAATCCAACAGGGAGATGGAATCAAAACCCTAAGCAATTAAAAAGATAGGTTACAGCTCCATCTACCTTGGAGCAGACCATTACACCCTTAGTTTTAATTAATATACACATTTTTGGGGGGTGCACATCCCCCCTCCAACAACTTGCATTGCCAAACACAGAAAAGTGCAGATTTCAGCACACAACTCTGTCTCTGCTCACTTATTGGCTGGGGAGGTGTGATGGCCTTGTAGGCCCCTTCCAACTCAACTATTCTATGATTCTATGAGTTTGGTACATTCGTATAAAAATCTCGATGGAACAAATTTCTCACCCATGCCTAGTCATGCATTGATCTAACTCTCTTCACGTATTGTTGTGGTTGGAAAGTAAGGGCTTCACTTAGCACACAACTTTCTTACATGGAAACAACCCCTGTATAGAAAAATTGTAATGTGAGCAGCAGCAGTTCTAACTCATAGAGAAGATGCATCATTTATCTGGTAGTGCAATCTAATGAAATGCTTCCCAGCTATTCACAATGTCTTTGAAAGTATACTCTTGGTTGAGATGCAATTACAGATCAATTGCACGAAGTCAGGAAAATTCACCATATGTGTATCAAAACAACACTGGATAAACAGGGAGTTGCTTGCCAGACAGGCTTCATCCATTTCACTTTAATACTGATATTAAAGAAAACTGCAAAACAGAGATTTAATAGACTTCCTCATTTTTTCAAAAGCAAAAAGCAAATGGCTGAGAATAGCTGTTTATATATGACTTTCAATATGGGAGAATCTCACATGAGATGTTGAAAGGAAAGTTAGAAAGGGAGACCAGCAGAGAATGTAGATACACAATTTTGTAAAAAAGAGGAAATAATTCAATGGATGAGTCAGAAAAACGTTAGATTTTTTTTTAACTGACAAGATCAAAGGGGTATAGCCAGTAGGCTATACCCCTTTCCTAACAAGTAGGAAAGAAACATGTCAACTGGAGGCTGACTTAGGAAGTGATGGGTAGGAATTAATGAGGAGCAGAGTTAGGAAGGCTTCAACCTGAAATCCCTCTAAACAACAGCAGGAAGGCTACCAGTGAGAAAACTATTGAGTCCGCAAGAAGAAGAAAAAGATGAAATCACAGTGATGTGGTAGGCAATAGCCAAACAAGCTGAAGAGGAGGGGGAAACAGATGCTCTGTAGCTCAAAGGGATTAAGGAAATGGCTCGTTTATAGTGGATGAATTGCAATAAAATGGTCCATTCACACAGCCAAAAATTGGCTTGATTCTCCATGTAATTACATCCTTCTATAAAGCAGCCTGAGCCTAAGAGCATCTTTAAATGAGTGTTTTGTAGCACACTTTTGACTAGCCCCTCACAGGTGTTTGCAGGTCATTTTGATGACACCGTCAGCCTCTGGTGCGTCTCCCACACTAATCCCATTTTAGCAGTAAAAAAAATAAACTTCAGAAAACCTGACTCTTCTGAGATATATTGGTATTTGTTGGGTTTTCCTGCCATGTACAGGTAAATTGCACTATAAAATGCCCACTAGAGAGTGCCATCCCATTGAATTGTATGGGCCACGTGGTCACTGCTCTCTTCCTCATGTAATTTCAGCTCGTTGCAAATGTGGAAGAGAAGCAGGAAGCACAGCCACAGTAAGGGAATGCGATTCTCCCCATCACCACCACCACCTGAAGGTGCTCTAAATGTATTGCATGCGCTGATGGTCCATGCATTTACTCCATAGCAATGGTTTTCCGGAGCCAGCATGATCAGTGGAACGATCATGAAATGGATGCATGTACTAGCAGTTGTCTAGAGGGTTGTCTTGATGTCATCTTTGCCCCAGGGTGACTCTGAATCCACGCTACAACAGTTTGATGATGCAGCTACAGATTCGAAACTACCTCGGGGCAAAGAGATGAAGATGAGTGGCTGACTCATCGGGGACTTACCGCAACTTTTCCAGCCAGAGTGAGCCTGACTCTTCCGTTGGTCTGTCCTTGCTTGGAACCACTCCGGGGGCGTTCCTGTATGGAAGGCAACCTCCTATTAGTCACTGGAAGCCATGGGAAGGGGAGGGGTGGGCGCAGCAAGCCTAATGGCCACCAGGAAGCTTGCACTGCCTCCCCTTGTTAGGACAATTTGCCACCGCCGCACCCCAGCAAGAGTGCAGGAGTTGGCGATGGAGTGGCGCCAACCTGGTGCTGTGAAGGAAGCCCCTAGAACCACCTTCCATAACTCTAGGTCAGATTTGCATTTAGCTTTACTGAGTTTCAGCACTTTAAAAAATGGTCCTGTCTATGCAGCATTGGATAAGATGCAACATCACGATGAACCCAATTGTGTTTAGTCATGGGACGGAACCACAAGACCAACAGCTGGGCATGTTTGGGCTGCTCAGTTGCCTAATGTGCTGATTGTCATTTGGAAATTAAAAGCTGAGCTCATGCAAACATCTACCTGCGTAAGCTAAGCGCGATGGTGGGTAAGAGATACACCCCAAGAGGCAGGATTTTGTACTTACACTCCACTTTCAACTTCCAAGGGAAGTGTTGAATATTCCCTTTAAGGCAGAAATGCACATGCAGGTGCCTAAATGTCACCTAGAATTCCCAGATGCCCTTCAATGACAGAGTTGTTTTAATCTGTGTGTGCATCCCATTGTCCAGGCAGGGAGGGAGGGGTGGTTGTCACTGACATTGAAGTGAAGGGGATGGAGAAACCTATGAGTGCAGGAACTCCAGATATGCATTTGTGCTGCTGTGGTCCCCTGCAATGGAGTTAGGGGACCACAGAGAGCTTTGTGAACCGCCCAGAGAGCTTCGGCTATTGGGCGGTATAAAAATGTAATAAATAAATAAATAAATAAATAAATAAATAAATCTTGAAACATTCCGAACTATTGCTAATTCTGTTACCTGGACTGTATAACCAATTTAATATGCATATGTTTCCCTTTAAGGCAGATATTATGCTGCATTCAGCATCATACACTTGAAGGAAACTGAATGAGGAAATCATTTCCAATACTTCAAGCAGAACCAGGGACTTTACATTTCTAATGATCATTAAAATCTTTCCAAAGGCTTTAAACATATTTTAAACTGTGCAACAGTTTTTTCTGCATCACGTCATGCTTTGTGCTGAATTCTTTAAGGTCTGCTATGCATGCAAGCTAGAAACGCAAATTGTTCAGAATGCCCTACTTAAAGCTCTAAAGAATTCAAGGGATCTGAGTTTTCAAGCTATGTGGTGAGCATTAAGAATTTCTATTTGCTCCTCATTTCATTGTTCGAAATGTGAAATGCTCTCTCTCTCTCTCTCTCTCTCTCTCTCTCTCTCTCTCTCTCTCTCACACACACACACACACACACACACACACACACACACACACACACGTTTGAGAATGTAGTGTCAAGAACTATAAGACATCCCCATAGTATGAAATCAAGCACCATCAGAATGTTCAAACGGAGAAAGTAAGACAACAATCTTGAAATGGTGTTTGATTTCCCAGGGAGTAGTTTTCAAAAGCCCTTTTCTAATCTTGTCTTGATCATCTCTAAATGGGGTTACAGTACTACTTCTGTTAAAGATTGAACAAGTATTTTAGAGGTCTATTTTCTTTTGTGCGATGGGGATACTGGGACATCAAATCACACAGTGTTCACAACAAGGTACAAAAGCCTGTTCTTATCTTCAAGATATATTAAAAATTAAATTGCAAGAAAAGTGCTGTATTTAAAGATAATTTGTTGTAGTTTCTTTTAAAACATACTGTAATAATCAGACTGTGCATGTGAGGGGGAGGGATGACCCCAAATAATTGTAATGGTTCTTGTCCTGCAAGGATTTTGCCTTTGATCCCTCTGCCTCCTCAGCTAATACATAGATGTAGACCATGTGGGAAAACTGAGAAAGGAATGCAATCAGGCCAAGGAACTTTATATTGATGTCACCAATTACAGGAGACATCAGGTGAGCCCAGTAGTGGTATTTCTCTCAGGGCTGATTTGGCAGCCATATTTTATATATCTGCCCAGACTCTAAGATCATCTTCAGCAGTCCTATTCCGGAACCCCTGCCAAAGGAAGTGGTGTGGGTGGCTGCTAAGAAGAGGGTCTTTTCTGTTGTGGCACCCCAGTTTTACTTACCAGAAAGGTTTGCCTAGTGCCTATGTTGTGCTATCTTCAGTGCCAGGTGAAGACCTTGTTATTTTCCCAGGCATTTTAGCCTTTCAGTTTCTGTTGTTTTAAATCTGTTACTGTATTTTAATTCTTTTTACACTGTATTTTATCATGTTGTATCTTATGGTTTTAATTGTTGTGTAATGGCCAGAGAGCTTTGGATAGTGGGCAGTGTCAAAATCAAATAAATAAATAAATAAATAAATAAATAAATAAATAAAATTTAATAGGCACACCACATCCTTTCACATTGACAACAGCCCCAGCTTTTGAAGACAAGGCCAAGGGCTTATTCAC
Organism: Elgaria multicarinata webbii; assembly: GCF_023053635.1. Taxonomy (NCBI): domain Eukaryota; kingdom Metazoa; phylum Chordata; class Lepidosauria; order Squamata; family Anguidae; genus Elgaria; species Elgaria multicarinata. The sequence continues at coordinate 144,923,032 of NC_086172.1, read as the reverse complement.
ATCATGGTTTCACATCATAGGGCATTCATTAATTTGTTCTAACTTTCTTTTTCTTTTTCCTAAAGCTTTTAAAACTTGATTTTGTTCTGACTTTATACTGTTAGTTTTACCCTACCCAGTGCCTGTTTACCCTATCCTGTGCCTGTTTGCTTTCTCTTCCCCTCCTTATTGTTTTATTATGGTTTTATTAGAATGTAAGCCTATGCGGCAGGGTCTTGCTATTTACTGTTTTACTCTGTGCAGCACCATGTACATTGATGGTGCTATATAAATAAATAAATAAATAAATAAATAATAATAATAATAATAATAATAATAACTTTCAGCTATGTGGTCGGGGGCAGAGCCACAACTAAGATAACTTGGATGACGCTTGACCATGTGGCATATTTAAACCTTTGGTTTGAAATTGTAGCTAGAATCAACCCTGAGGCTGCTCTTCTAACAGGATAGAGCCAGAGCGAGGAAATCTAGATTGGCAGACCTTCCTGTCTTTTGTTCCTAGATGCCCAAGCCATCCTAAAATCCCTATGTCTTCTGAGCATAAGGATTACCAAAGCAATCAGATCCAGTGTTGTGGTCAATCAAGCTTTGTTTTTAAAAGGTTATACAATGTAGTGAAGATGGTTTGCCCTGTTGCGCTCACATTAATACAATGTAAGAGCAACAGGGCAAACACATCATCATCACATGGTCTCGGCACCCTGCTTATAACAGCTGCACTAGCATGAATGGAACTGTTTGATTCCATTCTGAAAAACTTTGGCAGAGCCAGAAATAGATTAGCTCCATTCTGCCAAAACTTCTGAGTGCCTTGTGGCACAACAGCTTCTGCAGTGCAGCAGGACTTACCTACTTCCGAGATCATCGCCCTGTGTCTACACGTGGTGTGCGACATCCTGGGAAGAAGAGGCCGTCGCACCCACCATTTTTTTTATTGAAAAAGAGTGCACGAGCGCTCAAATGCAAAAGGTAACCTTTTTTTTAAAAAAAAAACCGCTCCCCCCACCCCACCCCTGATGCCCAGTTCCCGGTTCCTCACATTTACTCGCCAGGAGCCGGGACAAACTAGGATGGCGGCCCACACCTCCTGCGGTCTCAGGATCATCCTGAGACCATGGGAAAAAGCAGGATTAAAGTGTAGGGCCATATCCTGGGGAAATGGAGGAACCACCCCTTCCTGTTCCGGGGATACCCTGTGCGTCATGTGGATGCACAGGGATGATTCCGGGACAAACCCTGGGATATCACCCCATCTAGACATGCCCATTGTTGCATGGTTCCATTCCTTGCTCTGTCATACCATGCAGGGGCAAAATCCAGGCATCATGGAAAACCTCTAGAGAATGGGTATCTTTCTCCTCCACCCTCCAATTTCACCCATACATGATCCCCCAGATGGCTTCGTTTCATTAGCTTTGATAAGGATGGAGAAGGAAGATAGGTGGGGGAGATGGGTGGATAATTTTTCAGAGCCTTCAGATTGGCTCAGAAACCTATCCAAGACTATCCAGGTAATTACCAAGTGAATCCAAGGTGAGGTTCACTCATCTTTGCTTCCAAGCAGGAAAGGTAATGCAGCAAGGCAGATGACTTCACTGAACCCTGGCGATGCTGGAAGATCCAGAGTGTACAAAGCAACATCTTATATGGCCTGGAAATGTCTACAGGGATGTAAGGATTTTACTGTGTCCGTTCTGTCTGTTTCCCTGTATTTCAAAGGCGTCTTTTACTCCATCCTCTTCTTGTTGACAATTTTTTTTAAAAAATGAAAAATTAAGAATTTTTTTTTTAGGATGCATGAGAATTTAATTAATTCAGCTTGTGCTAATGCATGTATTAGCGCAACTGCAAATTTGTGCATATCCCATAAAAAAGCAAAATCCATGAGAAATGGAAAAAGGTGATCTGTTTCGGAATCCACAGCTTGGATTCATAGAAACCGAAACTCATTTGAATCCATGGCAGATTTCTCCAACATCTCTAGTTTCAAGCACAGACTCATAACCTGCTAGCATGGCTCTGGATTGACTCTTTGGACTAACTCTAGATGGTATCACATTATGTGTTGTGAAAAATCTCTCCCCTGTTGTCTGCCCAACAATGTTAGCCAGCAGGTTCACTGCAGAGCACAAAACAGGAGAAAAATGTTTGCACACAAAATGTGATGATGTCGCTAAAAGGTGGACCCTGAATGTCATTCCCTGCAACTGCACAGGGACTGTTCTGGTAGTGCCCAGTAAGCCATCGATGCCACGGAACTTTTAATCAGCATGTCTAATCTGTGGCTTTGCTAATAGCATCATTAACCAACACCCAAACAAATTTAATTTGTTGTAGTTGGATTACTTTGTAATTGAGTGTGTTTTAATTATGGCAGTCAGAAACAACAGCTATTACTAGCCTCTATTAATCTTACATAATTGTGTTGCTGTCTATAGATTTTATTTGAAAAAACACACAGGTCCATTTTCAGAACTTGCAGCCCCAGGTAATTTTAATAATACCTCAATGGTGTATTTTGTTTTGCTGCAGTTCTTTCCTCTTATATAAGTGCTTATGAGCCCATCTGCAGCAAGGTGAAGCTCTTCTTGTCCTTTTGTCCTAAGAATGTGTATAGATTTCCAAATGAAGTTTCTCTCATTCAAGCTGCAATCCTATGATCCCTGGGAGGGCATCCTGGGGCCATGGGATGGTTTGGATCTCTCTCTCTCCAAGAATAGAGAAAGAGGTTCACCCTCAGAGGGGAGGGGGAATCCAACCTCAGAATCCCCCTCTGAGCCACTGTGGAAACTTCTGTGGCCTGTGCCGCACCGAAAAGGGGAGATTCCATGGGTGTGTAATGGAAGGATGGTGGGGAAGGCTTGGCCCCATGGATCCAAAGTCTTCCTGATGCCCCAGCATGTCCCCAAACCATCAGCAAATCTGCAACGAGCATAGAAGAAATCCAATGGAATGAATGATTCCAATGGAAGGAAGATTGGATGTGTGTGTGGGGTGTGTGTGTGGGGGGAAATCAGCATAAACCACCCCCACCCCAGGCCAAACATCACCCATCCCTTGCTTCATCCATCCTACTCCCCACTGATTCCGCCAGTGTTGGATTGCTCTCTAGATTTGCTGTTCTCTAATTTTAGGGCCATAATTCAGTCTCAGATCTGGTGGCTACGAAACTTTCCTTTCAAGATACTATGGGCCTTCCTAGACGAGGCCTTAGCACGCTTTGAGACCCGGTTTCCCTGCTGTGCGTCCAGAAGACACACAGGGGAATCCGGGCCCAGGCCGCACTGAGGCCTCCTCTAACGCGCCATAAGCGAAGTCGCTTATGGCGCGCCTTTTTCGCAGCCCCGGCCTCAGGCCGGGGCTGCGAAACGTCTAGGAAGGTCCATGGCTTTTTGCGGCTACTCGCTTAGTAGCCGCAAAAAGCCACAGACCTGGCACAGCGCTCATATGAGCGCTGTGCCCATCGGCCCGGGGGGGGGGGGAAGAGAGGGGCAGGGGGAAGGCCGGACCTGGCAGGACGGGGGGGGGAGAGCAGGCATCGGGGATGGCAAGGGGGGAGGGCAGGTGAGAGAGAGAGCGGCGGGCGCCGCTGCCCGGGCAATGCCCAGCATGGAGGGGGTGCGCCGCTGCCCGGGGAAGCGGCGGGCGCCGCTGCCCGGGCAATGCCTGGCATGGAGGGTGTGTGCTGCCGCCTGGGGAAGCAGCGGGCGCTGCCACCCGGGCAAGGCCGGGGACAGGGAGGGCGGATGGCACAGGCATCAGGGATGGGGAGGGCAGGGGGGGCTGGGGTCATGTCTTGGGGGGGCTTAGTTTTTTAAAAAACTGGACTTACCTGGTCCGGAGTCTTCGGGCCGCATGTGGCCCCTTTAAACTTAAAAAAAATGACGGACGCTGCAGGGCTCCCGATGTCCCTGCGCATCCCGTGTCTGGAAGCTGGGGCGAGGCACACTAACGTCAGCGCGCCGTCGCCCTGCCTCCCTGCCGGCTTATCCCGGCAGGTCTAGCAACGCCCTAAGTTTCATGACAAAAAAGCAATAAAGTACAAATCCATTATATTCTTGAAAACAACAATTCACAATAGTTCCATCAACAAAACTGCATGATGATATACCATCTGTATCAAGATATCACAGCTAATTAATAATCCAGTCATCACCAAGAACAAAATGAAACACTGTCTTGCCTGGGTGCTAAAAACAGCAGCACAGTGAGCCTTTTTAAGAACTACAGAGGCAGGCTGGGCCAGTCATCCCTCTCTGGTAGGGTGGCCATGTCTCCTCTTTGACAGAGGACAGTCCTCTATTTGAAGCACAGCCAGAGGATCGTCCTCTATTTTGAAAGTATCCTATATTTGAAGGGGTGTCCACTCCAAGTACAATTTAAAGATAAAGTATCATCACAAGGAAGAGTTGGGTCTTGAATTTGCCCATCAACAGTTAGTACTTGGGCAGCACACTTAGCAAAGCAGGGGTCACCTAGGGATGTCAGAGGAATCTGTTTGGGGAGTGGGTTGCAGTTTGACAGGCTTCCCTTAGCTCAGTCCCATGGAGATTGGATAATTTCCTACTAAGTGGCCTGAGCTCAATTACACCAGTGATTTATTGCACCCTCGCTACGCCTGGTATGTAGATTTGCAGCATGGTATGATTCTATGGTATGATTCTATGATTCTATGACACCGTCCCTGTCCTGCACTCATCTCGCCCCTTCCCCCCCTTGTTGTGTTTTATTTTGGTGCAGGGAGAGTCTGAATTATTTTCCCCTCTCGCTTTTTCCTTTGTTGGGGGCATGTGCTAATGGAGACTTGCTGACAACAGGGGAAGGAGAGGTGGTTCTCCTCCTCCAGCAAGTTGTTGTAGGGACTTGTTTGTCAGTTGAACTGACTTTTTTGTGCATCAACGCCCCCCTCCAACCCTCCCCTTCATTGCCCGCAGAAATGGAGCCCAGATGAAACCTTAAATCAGTAATCTCTAGATAACAAAACCAGAGTGAGGAGGGGGGGAAAGAACCCATACCCATCAGAGTACCACAACCAATGACCTGGGGCTTGTCTATATGGCTTCTTTGCCCCGACCCAAAAGCGCATTTTCACATTTTAGGTTATATGACTCAGCCGTCCATTCGCCTCAGCGCTGGGTTTTAACTGAAATAATGCGCATATTCGCATTCGCGGTTTACCGCGACTTTTAGATTGGGTCCAAGTTTGCACCTTGTTATGGCTATGTGTCTTTGGGGGAGTTATGTCAGATTTTGACATGTGGGTGGAGCTTTGAGGGTAGGATAACGTGATTGGCCCATTTCCCGATTTTGCATCAATCCGCTGCCTCCTTCGTTCACGCTGATTTTTGTTTGAAGTCTCTCTGCGGAGCTCCACAAAGAAAGCTTCTTAAAACAAATTTATTCCTCTCTTTCTCTCTCTCTCTCTCTCTTTCTCTCATTTCTGTACTGCCCAATATGCAAAGCTCTCTGGGCGGTTCACAAAAAGAAAGAGGGGGAAACAGGCAGCCAGACGAGGAGACGCGGTCTGCTGCCTCCTTCCTTTCCCTCTGTAGCCTCGTTCCCCACCCACCCCACTCCTGGTTCATGGAGGCTGTTTCTTTGAATTACCTTATGGGGAGCAATGATGTGACAGGAACAGCTATGGGAACAAAGCGGGAATCAGGCAGGCAGCCAGCCTCCTTCCTTTCCTTCTGTAGCCTCCTTCCTTCCCCGCCTCCTGCTTGGTTTGTGTGTTATATTAGTCTGCAGAGCTCCACAGATAAGATTTATAGCTTCGTTGGCTTCTACTCTTTATCATCATATGTGGGATAATGTGATAATGTGCATGTGTGCATTAATAACTCACTATGAAAAGATAATTCAGGAAATAAATCGCTGCTGCTGCTGCAGTGTGATGCTCTTTACCTACATTTGAATCAACGAAAAATCAGGTATTAATGAGGAGCAATCCCGCTGTCGTATAGACAAGGGCCTGGAGGAGGAAGGAGAAGGGGTGGGGTGGAGTGGAAGAACAAACAAATGAAAACCCATGTGAAAGGGACTGTGTGTGATGGAGTCCTTGACGTGCTTATAAAACAGAGGTAAAAAAAAACCTCAGAGTTAAACCAGAAAAAAGGTGTGATGGAGCCCTCAGTATGCAGTGAATTAGGCCAATTAGCAGATTTTCTGTGTTTTTCAATTTGTGCAAATTTCAACTGCAATTTACACAAATTATGCACATTTTTTCAAATTTCAGCTCCAATTTGCACAAATCTCTAATTGCACAAATTGAGGCCTGACCCAGAGTGTTTATATCAACTTTGTTTTTTTACCCTACTTCTGAATAAGACAATGTTAAAGGAATCCAACATGCTCCCATTAAACTCAGAATACAAAGGGCAGTATCCAATCCTGCCCATCTGGAAGCAGGGCACAACACCACTTTCATTCTGTGCGTGGCTAGCCCAATTCTGTTGCACAAGCGGCACCCACAGGTTGTGCAACGGCAGTTGAGCACTTCTGGGGAAAATCTCCAAAACTAATGAAAATGCCTCAGTTCTGGAAGGGGGCAAGTTGGTGGAGCTCCCTTATGTGACCTCCACCAACCTGTCCCATTCCAGAAACGAGCATTTCCACTCTTTTCAGGTTGCTGATTTGCCATTGCACAAGAGGTGGGGGAGTCTGTTTGTACAACAGAATCGGTGGAAATGTGGCCAGTCACCACTGGATACTGCCCCAAATCATCTAATGTTTGACTTCCTTCCTGACCTTCCAAGAACTTGTTGAAAAAAAGATGGCTGCGATCACATCCTTGGTGTTAGGGGTGTTGATATAGTTTGCAAAGTCACAGATCGTATTGCTGCCAGTCAGTGGGAGACTAAAATTAAAAAGATGGATGGTTAATGAAGAATTAGCATTTAGTGACCTTAATCAATCTAGTGATGATTACAGCATTTTCACGCGCCATAATATACAAGTGTTAATAAGACAGTACCATAAATATGTTAATACATGTAAATGGCACAGTTTAGCTCCCTAAGGAATAGATTATCTTGGCACTTACTCAGCAAACGAATATAATGGAGCTTATGCTAAGCATAAGCACCCTTGCTTATTATGAATGTTAGTTAAAGGCTGCAAATAAAACATTTCAAATCCAGGCAAGGAGTGTTGAGATAAAATGAAAATCACACTCCACTATCGCTGCCACCTTCAGCCAACTGGAGATCTCCTTTAAATGACTCCACCCATTCTCCCTCGCTGCCCCTTGTGCATTGAAATTGCCTCCCTGAATATAGATGTGGTGCGACCTCCCTCCCTTCCTTCAAATTCCTCTTCCAAATCTACCCTTTTCCATATAGACTTTAGCTTATCTTCTTAAGGAACAATTCACTGCATATTATTTAACGCATGCTAAGACAGAAAAAAAGTCCCCCAAGGTGTAAATATTCACCTGAAATCCCATAGCAGTGGGAGGGAAGGAACAATAGTTGTTTCTGACTGCTAAAATTGCAATTAAGTGTAACAGTTAATGAATTCATGCAGGGAAACGTGCACATTCTCAGCATAGCTAGGATCAATTTATTTGATATTTATAGAATGATTTTCTAACAGGCACAGTTACAATTACCTGGGACCCAGGTGAAACAAGCTACTCTGAAAGAGGCAGAACCCTGGCCACCTGTTACACCAACAGATGTGAAAAAGCTAATTAAGAGACTTTCCAGTAATAAGGGCCCTGGATGCTATTTTATCCCCTATTTAAAAATAATTTAGTTTTGTGGGTTCCTGTGTTTTCAAAGTTTTTCTTCTACATTATTATTGATTAAAAGAAACCTACAAGTGGTGGTGGTGGGGAGATCATCATCAATAGCATACTAACCAGCTAATTTACCCCAACATTTCATCTTCATTATATCAACAAAAAAGGCTTACCAATCGTTATAATTTCTTGACTCTTCCAGAATTGTTCCAACCCTTTCATTGTTGCTCAACCTCAGTACAAGACCTCCCTCCACAACTAGCTCTACTAATCCAAGTTGATTTATTTTGAACGGCAAAATCCTATAGCTTAATGTACTACTCAGTATAGGAGAACTAGGTGATCACCAAGGGCACGAAGTTTAAGTGGGGTGCCAAATTCAAGGGGGGGGGAATACAAATAAAAACAAACAGATAAAATAATGAAGATGTCATTATTTCAATTCCCATGTGCGTACGGAAGGAATATGACTGAGGCTGTCGAGGTGAGCGGGGGACAGGGATTACAACAGGGAACAGTATATTGTTGTTAGAAAAATTCATTTCTCCCCAGCTACTGTGAGGATTGCAGCTAAATTGAGATGGAACAGGGAAGTTTGAATATTGGGGTAGATTGCATCAGCATCTCTGATGATGATGATGATGATGATGATGATGATGATAATAATGATGTACCAGTGCTGCATGCCTTTGAAGGTATCTCTACATTGAAGAAAACCCCCACATTGTTACCAGACTTTTTTTTCTTGGGTCTTTCCAGATTCATTATAGGCTTCTTGGGATTGGGGGATGACCCACAGGGGGCGTGGCCAGCGGTGGCAGGAGGATGGGAACGAGTGGCATTGTTGAGCGGCAACATTGACAAGGCAGGGATACTTGCTTTCGGGGGTGATGACAGGCATACTGTGATCTGAGGACAGCCGTCTGCATGGGCACTCTCCGCCTACACATCCCATCACGCCTCTGAGTTTTGCTTGCGATGACCGGCCCTGTGCCCTTCCCCCCCCATCCCAATGTCCTTCGCACCACATGTATTCAATAAAATGCATTCAAACTGCACGACGTCTAGTCTTCCTGAGTCTACCCCGAAGAGCAAACCCTGCTCATTGGCATCGTTAGCAGAAAGAAGGAGGGGCTCGTCAGTTTCCGCACCAGCGGAGGTCCGAAACTGGCGTCAGCAGCCTGCCGCCGTCACTCCCTCCCCCAGCAAATGCAGTCTGTAGGATAGGGGAGTGTATTCACACAGTGCAAAGGGGCCCCAGGGCAGCCCCCCCGGCTGACGGTTCCCTGACCTGCCGCCTGCCGCTGCGTGGCCGATGGAAGATGTCCGCCCACCCTTGCTTGTTGTCCCTTAACACCCAGCTGCTGCGTACCCACCCCAATAGGCACACAGCCCTGCGTGCCTCTACCGTGCCCATCATTCCCCGCTCGCCTTTACATCTTCCGCGCAGCATAAACCACCGGGATTAAGATGGGACCTGCGGCTGCCCACCGTGACGGGTCACCAACTTCCCATTACAGTTGGATGCCTGCCTTCCCGAAAAGTGACCCACACAGAGGTTGGCTGCACATAACCCACACATCCACCACACACTCCCAACCACTCAGCAGACACTTTTTCGGTCCTCCGTTCGTGTGCAAAGCAGACTCGTTTGGTTAAAAAAAAAAAAGCCGTCGCGCCGCTGCCACAGCTGCGAACGGGGCGCAAAAAGCGGAGGAGGTTTGGCCGAAGCCGCTGACCACTCCCCTTAGCACGCCTTTTCCTTACCAGTGCTGACCTCGCCGGAAACTGCGCTGACCTCATTTTGTCCCACACCTCCACCTCCCGTATTCAAATTAGCACTCCGACAGTAAAAGCCGCGCCTAAAGTCGTTTCATAAAACATGGGAAAACAGAGGTTTCACCACAGGATGAACACAGATCCTGGTGAATGTCATGTAGATCTGTAAAGCTGATGACGGTATGTAACGCGTGCTACAGCCCTGTCTAGCAACGGCCTAAGTGTTCCTATTGCTCATCCAACAGATGGTGGCTGGCAGCTACTAATTTTTAAAATAGATTTTAGGAGGATTTAGTTCCAATGGTAAAGACTGGTTTAACTGGACTTTCATCTAACCCAGTTTCACAAGGAACCTCCTCTAGGGTTGTGGGGGTAATGGATGGGTACAGTCACATAGCCAAAACATTCAGCAAGACAGGCACGTATATTCAATATAAATAAGAGAAAAATGATAATAGATTTCTGTGAAGCTGAATGCAGTTTGCTTTTATGGAGATCCTTTGATCTAGAGCTCTATAATGTGTGACAACCCTGCCAATAATTGGCTTTCTATACGGGGTTTTATATTTTAAGCTTTTATCGACCTATGTGTCGTACTGTATGTCAAGTTTCCTGCTCTGTTATAACTTATGGTTTAAAAGATTGATTGGTATGGTAATAGCAAAGATTACAGGTACTGGAGAAGGGACAATAAAATAGTCCATGACAAAATGCACCTATTTGAAGAGGAATTATATTGTTTGGGGCAGGGAATACTGATTCAATACTATGTGACCAACACCATGTGCATGCCAGCAATGCCATTCATTTGCGATTGGTCAGATGACCAGCTCACAAATTTATAGTACAGGGTATACATAATGATGGCTGGAAAATCTAGCAGCTTCATTCCTTAGGTTGCACAGCAGGAGGATATTTAGTAGGGCCGGAGGCATGTTCCTGACAGCACAAAATGGAGCTGCAGAAGGCCTGACCTGGAGATAGATCCCCCCACCTTTGCCATTTAGCAGCGGCCTGCAGCAAATAGGTGTGTGTGCTAGGGATACTATGTATCCTCTTTTACAGAGGACAGTCCTCTATTTGAAGGCACCCCTGGCTGTCTAGTCCACATCTGGTATGAAGATGCCATCAGAAGGAAAATCTGGGCCTTGAAATTGCCCATCATCAATAACACCTGAACAGCAGACTGAGCAAGGCACACAGGTCACCTGGTAACAGTCTTCCACGCTGCGGTGAGATGTGCTGTATTTCTGTTTGAATTATAATAATCATTTCTAAATTTGCTTGCAGATGTTTGAATTAGCATATACAAATTTTATGCAAAACAGTGCCCCACTTTTGTCCTCTTTGGTGATGGACGCCCTCAGTTTTGAAAATTCCAAAGTAGACACCCTCATAGTAAAGCATATAGTTTGCATGAAAAAGATCCCAGGTTCAATCCCTTTGCATGTCCAGCACCAAGAGGACAAGAAGAAAGAAAGGGGAGGATTTTCTGTAAAGAGCTTCTTTTTTTTAAAAAAAAAAAAAAACTAAGGAAGAAATTTAAAATGCCAAGACAAGCAATTTAAAAAAAAAGTTTTGTAGTGTATGTTATATATAAATAGGGTTCTTTTTTACAAGAACAACCGTTAGTTTTTTTAAAAAATGAAATGTTTTTTCTTGCTTTTGTTGCATAAGACTAAATTTTAAACATACTTTTAATAATTGTTTTAAAATTAAAAGGTATGGTTTTAAAATACATCATGTTAAAAGTACTGCCAAGGATAATAAGTAGATGTTTTCTAAGCAACAAGCTTTACTTTAATATACATATTATGATGATATATAACAACACTACTGTTCTCTATGGTTTATTTTAATTAAGGGTGCAATCTTTCTGTCCTGGGAGGTGGTATAATAAATTACTTCCCCTTGTGAACAGTGGGAGGGGAATCTGATGCTTTTTTATAGTGCACCTGTGCATTTTTGTTGGAAGGCAATGACCTGCAGCCTGAGTTCTCAAGGGTGAACTGGGTAGATTTTTGGTTCATCCTTGTTACATGCAGATAAATGCTAACATATGTACTTTTTGCAGTGTCAGGTCATCTCTGTGGCCTGCTGAAATTCTTCTAGCTGTGCTGAAAAGCCTCTCAGAGTAGAGACACCTTGGAGGGCAGGCTAGGTATCCCAGGGCAACACCATAAAGCAAAGGCAACACATGTCACTTGCATTCCCAGTATAGCTTTGTTAAATTCTGAAATATCATGCCTCACATGAGCAACAGGTTCATGTCTTGCCATTGTTACTGCTTCATGTCTAGTGAAGCATGAGAAATCAATTTCATTTAACAGTCTCAGGAGTCGGCCTGTGGCTTCCACAAGTCGAATATGAGACCATGCTCACTCTCTCCGGATGATGTTGTGGAACATTGCCCTCACTCTTGACTGGCTTTGTTTCTCTCAGTGCTGTTGTCATGAAGGCATCATGGAGGTTACATTACATAGTGACACCACATTCACTATATTATCCCTGATTGACCAAGGCCATTCCAGGGTGGAGAAAAAAGTTCTATCAGGACAAAAAAAATTGGTCCAGGATGAGCAGAGAAGGAAAACAAAGGCAACAAACAGTAGCAAAAGGGCTTTGGGTAATATTTTAGCTCTCCCCCAAAAAAGATCTGTTTTAGACCAAAATATCAAATGGACAAACGTTTGGTGCAACATTTTTTGCATAATTAGCTCTGCATTTATTTATTTATTTAGTTATTACATTTTTATACCGCCCAATAGTCGAAGCTATTTCTTCTCTATGCTTATCTTAAATAAGAACCATGACAGCAGCAACTGGCAAAGCAGCTAATTTCTAAAAAGAAAAATACTAGGGCTCAAAACTGACCAGAACATACATCCCCTAAGTTGGCAGACTTACTTCCCAATTTAATTGTTAGAGGCACTCCATTGTGCATTTGTGCAAAGCGTGTGCCAGTGCTCAACTCTGACACTGAAAACCAAGGAGCTGTCTTGACGTCTTCGTTGCCCCGAGGTGGCTCCAAATCTGCGTAGCGTTGGTTAGATGACGCAGCCGCAAATTCAAACCCACCTCAGGGCAAAGAGCTGAAGATGTGCAGCTGAAAAGTCAAGGACACACCCTGACTTTTCCAGCCAGAGCAAGGGCAGCCTGGCTCTTCCGCCAGTCTGTCCTCACTCCAGAGCCGCTCCGGGGGCATTCCTGGCAGATGCTGACCCTTAATTGGTCACTGTCCACCTGGGCACATTGCAGGGGATGGGCCAGTGAGTGGAATGGACACCACAATGTCCTGCGCTGCCTTGCTATGGGGAGAAGTTCCTCCTCCTCCTCGCCCTAGTCTCAGGGAGGGATTGCGGAGGGGGCGGATGACCGCTGTAAACCGCATGCTTGCTCCTTGATGTGGGGATTATCTGGCAGAACCCCGCAGGAGCAAAAGCGTGGGGTTTTGGGGAAAATGCAGCACCAACTCAGTGCCATGAAGATAGCCCCCAAGTCTGAGGCTGAGCCCGCAGGTAACAGTCTTAACTCTCTGGAGCAGTTACCAAATTAAGCCGTCAAGTCTAGGACAGGGGTGGGCAGAAAGTAAACCTGTTTTGGAGCTCAGCACTTAACGTTCATGATCATTGGCCGTGCTGGCAGAGGCTTTTGGGAGTGGAAGTCCCAATAATCTGGAAAGATACATTCTGCCCATCCTGGTCTAGGATAAAAATGCTGATTTCCTAACAAACAGTTTCTATTTGCCTTTGTCACATATATTAGTAGTCATTGCAATTTTTTTCATTGTGAGAACCTCTTTATAGTCTTTACCTTGGACAACGTTACACATGAAAGATGCAGTTGGGCAAGGAACAGTTGTTAGTGCAGAATTTGTGCACACCATGACAGTCTCTGGAACTCTGCCATGTTGGATTTTGATTGTTAATCTTTTGTACAGTACAGTTAATGTGCATCATGTAATTTTACAATCTTTACCTGTCTGTCCTCTTTTTAAATAGGGCTTATTGCTCATTTGACAGATGTGAACCTATACACAAAGCCAATTTCTTCCCTCAGACTACATGGTGAATGACTGAGCAGAAATTTCACCCTAAAGCTACTTTTTGGAAATAGTGGGCATAATCCAGGCAGAGTTGAGGATTTTTATATGCTACTGATTTTTGTACAGTTCATCTTGTGCGCACGTCTGTGAAACAACTGGGACAACTTTTTCTTTCCAAATTCCTTCAGATCTTTTATATGAGAAGCTACTTTTGAATTTAACCTGAAGGAAAATTTGAAGCAAATTTGATGTTGGCCCTAGTGATATGTGGATTCCTACTTCCTTCACCCTCAAAAAATTATGCTAAAGCTATTCAAATTATTCTCGCTTCCTTCAGACTTCCTACTGATATGTCTGTGCAGGATCTTCCAAACCCACTTTCAGTTTGGTTCTTAAAAATGCTTAACTTGACTGGATTGTGTCTTGCTTAAAGTTTCAGCTGTACTCCACTCCAACAACTAGATTTCCTATTGTTGCAAGCTTGTTTGTTTTTAAAGTGTATTGGAGCGGGGTGGGGGGTTGCACAGGGAGAATCTTGTAACATGACAGTAACTAAGTTAAAGCAACTGGAAAGAATTTTGCTTTATGCATTTCTATGGTTCTGAGCGGGCAGTTACACATTTTTATGAACCTATCTACTTTGAAAAATATGTGTAACCATTTTAATGAGACCATTGAATGCAATTCATCAAATTTAGCAGCAATTATCTGGATGTTCCTTAAAAATGACGGTACATAGTGGCCAGAACTGGAATAATTTTGATTCTGCAAGTTGACTAGTGTGGAAATAGAAAATGTAATTTAATGAAGATGGATGTAAAATATTAATGTCTGAGGTCAGCAAAACTAATAGAGGGTACATATTTTAATGGAATATGTGTACAGTACATTGACCAGGGAAGGAATTCAGATATTAGTAGGGGGAAAAATCTGTAAAGGCATCATCTGCTATAATAAAAATGAAATATTGGAGCTGATACAGGATACTGAAGTGTTATATGGCTTCAATGAAGTCGTCCAGAATACTTTTATTCTTCTTCAGTTGTTTTTTCCCTTTGTAATGCAGTTCGGACTAAATCTTGGAGTCTGTACCATGCCTTTAAAGCTCTAAACCAGGGGTACGCGACTTGGTGCCCTCCAGATGTTTTGGAATAAATCTCCCATTAAAAAAAAGATACTGTATAATTGGAAAAAGTTCAGAAAAGAGCCACTAAAATGATCAAGAGGCTGGAGAAACTCCCCAATGAGGAAAAGTTACAATAACTGGGATTGTTTAGCTTAGAGAAAAGGCATGATAGACAGAGGAATACAAAATTATGCATAGTGTGGAGAAAGTGGATAGGGAGACATTTTTCTCCAACTCTCAAAATAGTAGAACCCAGGGTCATCCCATGAAACTGATTGGTGGGAGTTTCAGGACAGATAAAAGGAAGTATTTCTTCATAGAGCTCATAGTCAAACTATGGAATTCACTACCGCAAGATGTGGTGATGGCCACCAATTTGAATGGCTTTAAAAGGGTTTGGACAAATTACTGGAAGAGATGGCTATCAATAGCTACTAGTCCTGATGGCTATATGCTACCTCCAGTATCAGAGGCAGTATGCCTATGTACACCATTTGCTGGGGAACATGGGTGTGTGTGTGTGTGCGCACTATTGCACTCATCTTCTGCATGTGGGTTCCCAGTTGACCACTGGTTGGCCACTGTGTAAACAGATTGCTGGACTAGATGGACCCTTGATCTGATCCAGCAGGGCTGTTCTTAGTATGGAAGCAAGATTCAACAAACAGTCCAGTTGGCTTCTGCATGTGGAATGATGGTTCTGTATGTGGGGAAAGGTGGGGGGGGGTCTTCTTTTTTTTTAAAAGGATATTTATTTGATTTATATCTCACTTTTCCACCATACCAATGGTGCTCAAGGCAGCTGTCCTTCATCTCAAGCAGCAAAAGATCCTGGGCCAGCTCTGAAATGTAGATTTATATTTGTTCATGCAAAACACTCACATGAGCCAGGTTTTATAAAGAGAGACCACTAGCTTGACATGGCAATCTCTGCTGTTCTTGCTGCTATTTTCGTGCTGCATTTCTTCACTACTGCAAATCCTCCAGCGTGTTTTGTGGGTAGCTGTTTTTCTTTTTTAATTTGTAAAATTAAAAAGACTTCAAATAATTTCAAATAATCCAAGGAGGCAAGGTATCTTCTGGATATACTTTGCGTTAAAACAGCACTTTATTTCATAACTCATTGTGGTTCTTAACCCTCTTGACCCTTAGTTATTTCTAGACCTCTTATGCTGCTTGTTTCAGCCCACTAGATATGATAGCGCACATACCATCAGAAAGGCCTGCATTTGTGAGCAATGAATTGTGTGTGCCCCAGAACACCTGAAATAGGAGTGCTTTGAATGTCAGGAAGGAGCTAGTGCCTGCCTGCTGCTGCTGCTGCAGCCGCTTACAGGCAGTTATAGGGTGGCCACATGCAATAGAGGATAGGGTTCATGCAAACTGTACCTGAGGGCCATCCTCAAGGGTAGGCATGGCTGGGCACCTGCTGAGGACCCCAATCCCAATAGGGGCCCGTTGACTAGAGCCCCCTGGACTTGCTCCTCCTCTTTGCCATTGCACCCTGCTTGTTCACCTACTTCTCATTCTGGTCCACACAACAGTGGTGGTGAGAAGGAAGGAGGAGCAGGAGATGCCCCTGCCTGCTTGCCCACTGGCCCTCTGCCTGTCAAGCAAGCGAGTGGCAGCAATGATGGAAAGGAGGAGGAGGAGCAAGGGCAGCTGGTGACAATGGCAGCGAGAAGGCAGAGTCCCTGAGGGAGGGCCCCCATTCTGGCTGTTTTGCCCATGGCCCCCCGAAAAGCTGGAGCTGGCACCACTACACCTACTGCCATATCCTCTTCTACACAGCTATGAAAGGTGCAGGAGCCCAGTCCTGTTTTGCATGTGGCCAGCCTAAGGCAGGAGCTGGCCAAAGTACAAAGACCTCTTAAAGTACAAAGACCAGTTCCTGTGCACCACTTAAAAATGATGGTAAGAAGGGCCTTAGCACTCTTTCATCCCCTGGACAAAACCCCCTACATATGGCAACAGATTTTTTTTTTAATGGACCCCTGTAGCACCATAAAAATATGCGTAAGTGACTAAAGCAGCAGCAGCAGATGGGTGTGGTAGTAATGTGAATCAAGCAGCTGCAGAGGTTTAGGAGGGTGGTGGCTTGGCAACGGAGAGGGTCCCTCAGCCCTGACCTACCATCATTCCCAATTGCCGTCTGAGACAAAACTCTCAGTCTGCCTTATAGGAGGGCTGGGCCTTTTTCAATGGATAATTTTTCTCTTTGAAAACTGTAAACATTTGAGTATTAGTTGCTGCTGCAGAGACGTTATTTTCAGGGATCTGCCTTCTATGAAACTACACCTTTCTGAAACACCACTAGAACCAGGTCTTAGACTGTGTCTACACCAGCCGTTTATTCCAGGATAATATTGAAGTTGTCCCTACTGGGCCACATGATGCACAGCTGATCCCTCTGTGATCTGGGTTGACCCCTCAGTTATTCAGGAATATCGCTGACTTCTTTTGTCATGTTTTTTTTTGGGGGGGGGGCTCTCTCACTGCAATCCCAAAGTCCACGGCTGGTGTGCCCCCCGTTCACGAAGCTGTTGCTGTTCAGCACAAGCTTCTGGCTCAGCAAACAGCCAATCAGCTGTTGGGGCATTTGCATGGGCATTGGCGTGTTTCATCACCGAGTGTTTTCTTTAAAAACAAAAACCCAATTATATCTCTGCGCAGCAGCACACTTTCGACACAGTACCTATCCCCCCTTGAGTTGCTGTGGGTCTGCGCTGGTGCGTATCTCTCAGGAGTTATTAAAAAAACTTCCATGCCCCATACCCATCTGCCAAGTCCCGCCCTGCTGATACACATTTGGAACCACAGTCATGGGGACACGTTCTCCCGCAACGGCTCTCCTTTACTTGCAGGAAACATCGGTGGCGTCTGCCCTGAGAGCGCCGATCGCAGAAGCTGGGAACTGTGGCAATTATCCCTCCTCCGTTGCAAAAGGGCTGTAGGTGTAGATTAGCCCTCAAACTCTGTAATTAATACAGAGTCCAGCCCCACAAAACAAAACATTTGTTAATTAATATAGAAATTCTGATGTAATTAAAAATAAATTTGGCTTCAGAACATCTGTTATAAGTTTCAAGCAGGCTGGGATAAAGGTGAGCCATCATTTCTTTAAAGGCTTTTTTTCCCCTGAGAATTTCTGTGATTTTCCCCACCCCTCTACAAAAAGGCAACTTTGCAGAATTTTCTCCAAATATTCTCTACTGCTTTTGTTTGTGTGTTTGGCGGGTGTCATTTCCTCCCTGCTGTGCCTGGGAATGAAGAATGCAAAATGGTGCCCAGGCTATCCACAAAGTCATCGCTGCTGCTACCGCTACTTATAGCAGAAACACACACACACACACACACACACACACACACACACACACTCTATCCAGTGGAGACTGGTGGCTCTGATTTTGGTGGGGCTGTGAATCCTTTTAGGGTTTCAATCAAAACCAGCCAGAACTCTAAATGAGCTACCCAAGATGATGAACCTATTTTTGAGGATAGGGTCCAGCACTTTGGATAGCTCCTGTAGAGTTCTGGCAGGTTCTGACTGAAACCCCAAATGGATTCACAGCCCACAGAAATCAGAGCCACCAGCCTCCACTGAGAGAACCCTGTAGGAAAGAAGGAAGAAGCTCTGTTCTTGCCACAGCTCACCATTTCTGTTCCTCATGGAGAAATTCAGTAAAATGAATTTCTCTGCCCACAAACAGGGTGGAGAATTTTGAGAGGCTGTTTTTGCACACAGCTTTAGGCTGGGCAGACTGAAAAGAATCAGTTGATTTCCCCCCCCCCACACACATCCAAGGCCTTCTTGAGCATGGGTTGGGCCAAGGAATTGACTGTGTGGAAGGGCTGCACTCATGGATGGTGCTTCTGCTTGCTTTTGGGCATCCCGCCCTGCACCACAAGTTACCCCATTCAGCAGGGTCTCCTGACCCTTTGTGTAGCATTTTCTGGGGGCTGGAGGGACTGCAGTGGAGAGAAGGAAGTGGGAGGTCCACTTCTGCCAGCTCAGTTGCATACACTTAAATCTGGATCCAACCCAATATGTTAAAAAGATATACAGAGTCAGAAAAGCTCCAGAACACACATTCATTCTCTCTCTCTCTCTCTCTTTAACACACACACACACACACACACACACACACACACACACACACACACACACGACCTCCCAGAATTCGGCATGCTGTCCACAGTGATAGCATCTGGATATCTCTCACTCCATATCAATGTGTCAAGTATAAAAATATTCCTAGTGTCTGCACATTAAAAAAAAAAATCAAATGAAGGAGGACCATTAAGCATTTCCAGGAAGTTCTCAATTAATTATGCAATTTAATGAGCACCACTGGTAGGCTGGTAGCTATTATATCAAGGCAGTTAATCACTTTATTCCATTTTACTTTTCTTAATGATGAAATATGTGGTTCTGGAAGGTCTGGTGTTGCCTGGTGTACCTTGAGCGGGGGCGGGGGAGATGGCTGAGTGCAAATGAAGTCTCCCCATCTCTCATCTTTAATCTCAGTTTGGATCGAAAGATAGCAAGTAGCCCACACACTGCCTTAAACATTCTATTTGGGGGGGGGGAATGATATTTCTATTAAGGGGTGGGTTCGGACAGGTTCTTGATGGAGGCTGAGTTAATGACTTGATGCCATCTTTATTCATGTCACTAAGTCAGCTGTGCTTGCCAGGATATGACAGAGACCGTGCGGTAAGAGAGCTCTCCAAACTTTCATTTGGAGAAAGTGCATCCAACAGACAGAGGATGTCATATACAAAGTGCATTTTACTAGCCAAGCATAATGAATTACCTTCCCTATGCCAGATATGTCCTATTAGGAATGACATCATAAAATAGTAACAGTGTTACATCTCAATAAGAAACCTCCTGTGCAGAGGGTGGGAGGAGAAGCCCAGTAATGGACAGAGGAAGCAGGAAAGCAGATTTCGTGGATTTCCAGTGCACCATTGATCAAACCACGTCAGCTGTTCCTAACTGGAGTCTAGAGAAGACACTAATTTACTGCATTGCCCTTGGGGCCTGGTCTTACACAGAATGGGGAGATAACATGGTCTGTCCCCTTTCCTTTCTCCCCAATGAAGGTACTGCAGGTGGGAATCACATTTTAATTCTCTCCTACACCAGGATTTGCTGCAAATAGAAACTAGTACAGCTGGGAGTGGGCCAGACTTTTATCTCTGAAGTTATAGAGGGAATTTTTTGAGGGGGAGGGGAGGTTAACTTGCAGAGGAAATATCTGTGGGTGAGCATTTAAAACTGAGATGCAGACATGGGTGTCTGCAGTAATTTTTCCTGCAGGATGGGGGCAAAGCTGTGCAGCACTTTATGGTTGTAACTCACATGGGCAACCCACCCACCCCGCTGCGCTTAGGTCAGGGAGAAGAGAATGGAGGGGTGAAGCACACTCTGCCAGCATTTTCCAGGAACCAGCTGAGACCCCGAGGTTGCCAGTTGAGTGTGAAGTGATTGAGCACCCCATTGCTTCTCTCCTCTCAGGGCCCTGCAGACCAGAAGTTCTCCATCGCTGATATAGTGCTACAACACCATAATCCTCCTAGTGGTTCCACGTGGACCTATAGCCCGATTGGAGTCCACCAGGAGAAGAGCCTTCAGTGTGGTGGCCCCCTCTCTATGGAATTCTCTTCCTTTGGAATTCAGGCAGGCACCACCATTATGCGGTTTCCGACACCTCCTGGAAACATTGTTATTTCATTAGTTCGTTCATACAAATTGTGTTGTTTATAGCTAATGGCCGGTACAATATAAACACGCAAAACATATTTGTAAAACATCAAACACTTATTTCAGGAAGCTTTCCTTGAGTGACTCAGTTTTATCAGAACTGTGTCTCTTTCTTTTGTAAAATAGTATTTATTTTAACATGATTGTTTTTATTCTGCTGTTCACTGCTCCAAAATCTTTGGATGTGGAGCAGTATGCAAATATGATAAATAAATAAATAAAATAATGTCACAATGTTAATTTTTTTTTTTTAAAAAAAATGATTTTGAAAATCTTTCCAATCACTCCCATTAACCACATTGCTAGAACAGAAGTGACTAGAAAGGTGTTTTTTTAACTCAGTTTTTAGAATTAACATTATATTATACTTTTATAGTGCTACAATACCATAACTCAAAAATTAACACTACAGCCTTATAATACCATAGTGCTATACCAAACTTTAATTACAAAACAACAATAACCAGCGAGAAAAGTGTTTTAGTGCTAATAAAAGGATCAATTAAAAATAAATAAACTGGCTCATAAAATAACACCCACCACAAAGATTATAACGATTGTGTGCTGAGCTTCATACGGCCCCACCTGAGCGGCAACATCATGATGCTCACTGGTGCAGAGAGAATGTAGCAGGATAGGAACTGAAAGTCTGCTTGTAGATTACAATGGGAAATCAATGACTGGGTCACACTAGGGGCTAATCTACACCTGCAGCCCTTTCGCTGCAGAAGAGGGATGCTTCCGAATGTTCCCTGCTTCCGCCATCACCACTCGTGGGGCACACGCAATTTATGTTTACTGCAGTTTCTGGAGTGCCATTCCGGGAGCACGTGTGCCCCATTACGGCATTTCCACATGTGTATCAGTAGAAGTGAGCGGTGCTAGGCAGATGGCTATGGGACAGAGGGTTTGTTTTTTAAATGACTTGTGAGGTCTGTGCACGAGCGCAGGCACACAGCAACATATGGGGTGATATGAAGTCTGTCGAATATGAGCTCCTGTGCAGAGCTAGGGTTGTATTAAAAACAAACAGACAAAGACACTCGGTGGTGAAACACGCCGATACGCATCCAAAACATGTGGCAGGAACAGCTGGCAGGTCCACTCCCACACACCTCCAATACCCATGGGCATGCCCCTCAGAGCTGATGGGCTGTTTGCTGAGCCCAGAACTCATGATGAACAGCAACAACAACCTTGCAAAGGGGGGGGGCACACCACACACATACTCCGTAATGGAAACGAGGGAGTGGGGAAAACCGCAACAAAAGCAGTCAGGGATATTCCGGTAAAACTGAGAGATGAAGCTGAGATCACCGCGGGAGCAGGTGAACATCATGTGCCCCGTTAGTGATGACTGCAATACAATCCTGCAATAAATGGCTGGTGTAGACTCCCCCTAGGAGAGAAATGATTGGGTAATGCAAGTAGCCACCCATCCGGAAGCAGTCCCAGACATACGGGCTAAGATTTCTGCTATTCAACACACACACACACGCACACACCAATACCTTTATGACCAATTTTATATAACATACAACTCATATCCACTGACCATTTCCCATTGCTATAAAAAACCAAACAAACCTGACTCCACCTTCTGTAGCTAGTGATTAACCAGAAGATCATGACCATGTTTGGAAGCAAAACTATCCAATGCTAATTGTAATCTCATTTAAAGGTTGTTCCACATATTTGAAAACTGGGGTTGGCTGTCAATCCGTACTTGACCGAAAGTGATAGCCAAGCCCAGGGAGTTCTTTCTATACACACGTGTTCCCTCTTTTCCTGGAATAGCTACATTCTTAAAATTAGAGCTGTGTGTAAGTGGCCTCTCAAAACTGTCCACCCTATTTGTGGGTAGAGAAATTGGGGGACAATTTCACCGAATTTCTCCAGGGGGAGGAGACATTCTCCAACAATTTCTCATACGTGGGCATCATTATTGGCAAGGGTTGAAGAACAGCATCTGTCTTTTATTTTCCTAAGGGTTTTTGGTTTTCTGCACCACCACTGCAAATGGCAACAGCATCAACTGTGTTGGCAGCTTGGCCCCCATTTTGCATCTTCCATAATGCCCCATATGCCTAGCATCACTGCAGGGCATTGAGGGGAGTGAAGGCAGCCAGCACAAAAAATAATGGTGAAGAAAATGTGGAGAAAATTCTGAAAAGAGTCCTTTTATTTCTAGAAGGTAAGAAAAGAAAAATCTCAGGAATTTCCTGAAAGTTTTCTTTCCCCATGAAAAGAGCTTCCATTTTTCTGCCTCGTTCTCAAGGGCACTTTATAATGTATTTTGAACATTTTCTTTCTATTACACTTTTCACCATTGCTCAACAGTCTCCCAGGCTGCCTGCACTTCATGATCTGAAAAGGCCCAATAGGAGGAATAAATTTACGATGTCTTCCCCTGGGCAGGAAGTGCAGGAAGTTAAGGAGGCTATAGGCTGTCAGAGACATGACTTTACAATGAAAGTCAGGACGCTCACACACACTCCTCAGCTATCCTATAAGTAAAATAAGCACAAGAACCCTGAACCAAACTCATGAGAAATTCTCTGAAATTTCTTCTTTTTTAAATTTCTTTTGGAAAGCAATTTCTTTCTTTTTAAATCAAATTGAAGTAAGAATGGTCAAAATTTTCATGGGGGAGGAATTTTCAGCGCAGCACTATTAAAAATAATGCTGACTGTTACATCCATACAATTCCAGTTAAGTGTTGGTACAGATTGCTGAAAAGGAGGGAGAGAACGTGAGATGGAATCACAAAACATCAAGCAATTTATTAAAGTGCATATGGGCATAAGTGTGTGAATTTACTATTGGGGGGAAATTGGAGATTGGATGGGGGATGGTAATTTTACCCATGACTGTAATTATGCAGACTTGTTGAAGATCTACAAGACTTCTCCCAGGCCAGTTGTATAAATGTGTGTACCTTTTTAGTAAGGTGGAAGTTTTTTTTTTATAATCCCCCCTGCAACTTGAAGAACAAGCCTCACTGAATATCACCAGCTTTTCCCAAGAAAAGCTGCTAGCCTTATCCTGCACCCTGTCAAATTAAAAAGTGTTGAAGATGCAATATAATACTGACTCACTTCAGTTCTGATCTGAAGCCATCTTGTCTGCTACTTGTCTCTCTGGATAGCACTCATCAACATTCCGCAAGTATTTTCCATCAATCTTGCCAGTTCTTCAGGGATTCTGCACTTTCTCATTTCTGTCAAGTGGTATGAAAAAAGTCTGATTGAAATCAATAATGTTTGGGTAGCAGCTTTGCTTCCTTCCAAAACTTCTAAGGATCCAGATTATTCACATGGGGCATCCTGTTTACAGGATACAGAGGTTGTTATCTCAGCATTGTTGTCCTGCAATAACAACTCCTGTTTACATGAGCAAGGAGTTACAAGATGCTTTAGCGGCTGGTTATCTTGTGACAGTCACATCCAGTGTTCAGGCCCAAGGACAGAGAGGAGGCGTGTGCAGGTCATTGACCAACAAGAGGTTAGATGGACTGGTGACAGACATGCTGGAAGCTGGCAGTTCTGATGGCTATGTGCTACCTTCAGTATCAGAGGCAGCAAGCCCAAACATATCAGTTGCTGTGGAACATAGGTGGGAAGATGCTGTTGCACCATGTCCTGCTTGTGGGTCCCTGGTAAACAGCTGGTTGGCCACTGTGTGTCAGGATCAGGCTCTCCTATTCAAAAGGCAAATGAAGAAGAACTATCACCAGTCCCTGGCCTGAAGAGATCAGAGGTATTTGACTCTCATGGAATCAGGTAAACCACAGGTGCAGAACTTCATGCCTTGGGTACTGTCATGCCCCACCTGAGGAGGATTCCTCTGATGAAGAAGAGGAAGGGGAGAGCCAGCATAATGAGCCCCAGCCAGAGCCAGGTGAGGAACTGGAGGCTTTGGCTGACAGTCCTCCCCTGGACTGAAAAAGCGTCAGAAAAGCGTCAGAAAAGAACCTTGGGTCCCTCTAGAGCCATTCCTGGACTCCCCCAAGTGCAGGCTTGTTCTCTCTAGTGTGGGGGAAGGCATTTCAGGGGGTCAATCGGACTCAGAAGAAGAACCAGGAATTTACCAGCCAACATGGGAAGTGGGGGAGGAGATTCTTCAAAACTCTTCAGGAGTCAAAGATGAATCTGCCCATGAGTCTATTACAGAGAATGCAGACAGACCATTCCTCATCACTCCTGAGAACTCAACCTCTGTCTGAGGGGAGGGGACATCAGAGTTTACAGATTCCAGAGTCCACTGCAGGGTCAAGCAGGTAGCACTGAGAGGAGGTGGGAGGCATTCTATTAGCGTAGTGGCTCATGAAAGGCTCCTCCCAAAAGACCCTCCATGAGCTAAAGTGCCTGTTGGATTAGGTAACAGTCTTGTTTCAGTTGAAGGCTTTGTTAACCAAATTAGGTTTAGACCATGGCTCTTAGCATTCAAACTTGCTTCACGTGTGAAGAGATGTTTATTTGTGGATTACACAGCAGACATCTTTACTGTCTCGCATCAGTGGGAGGGCTTAGAATCACGACACTGTGCCTACAGAGTGCTGGACTAGATGGACCCTGGGTCTGATCCAGTATGAGTCTTATGTTCTTATGCACACTCAGCATCAGTAAAAGAGTGGGAAAACTCTACCCATCTTTCACCAGTCTCTGTGTGCAAATTGGCAATTAAAGGTATTAAGCATGCTTGAGTACGTGGGCATTGTGTTCTGAGACATGCATATCATTCAATACATAATGAACGTAAGTACACAGATGTTCTGCCTCTGCTGGGAGTTGGCTCAGTAAGCATATTATGACTTCATGAAGGTGCAATCACATTCAGGAGAAGAGCTCCATGCTTTGGGTGTTTTCATGCATGAATTTTACTGTTGGCCATGTTATGCGTTTTGTGCTCAGAGGTCTCACAGAAAATCCGGACACTGGCATTCTTTCCTCAGTTCACTGTAACAATGGCAGCAACAGGCAGAGAGAGGGGTTAAGCCCTCACAGTGGCTTCTTTCCTCTAAATCACCCCTTGCGAAGCAGCTTTTGCAGAAGAATAGCACCCACTGGTTTTTTGTTACACACATGCGCTTAGAATTCCACCCCAAACAGAAGCGAAGGCCTCATCTACACCAAGCAGGATATTCCACTATGAAAGTAGTATGAAAGCAGTATATAAAAGGCAGGAGCCACAATACTGCTTTATAGTGGTATTGAAGTGCACTGACTACTGTTGGGGCCCATTGACACATACCATATACTGTTTTCATACCTATATATCCTGCTTGGTGTGGCTCCTGCCTTTTATATACCACTTTCATAGTGCAATATCCTGCCTGGTGTAGATGAGGCCTGTATGTACTGCCACAAAACTGCAGGTGAGGTGTAATATACCACTACCAGAAATGCACAACAAATGCAAACCTTGGTGGTAAGCATCCAAGAGTTTTGCTTCAGTGGCTCTGGTACTTGGCATTTCTTAGTATCCGTCAAAACTACAAAACACCAATGAACTTTACAGAAGCCAATGCAGGTTACATGGGTGTGAATGAAAGCAGAATTACTTACCCTTTATCTTGTCCAGCGCAAATAGATGGATGACAGGATGTGAACTATGGCCGCCATTACAGCTGACATTAATTTCCCCCTGCCAGTCTGATCACCTAGTAATTGAAAAGCAGCCTGTCCTTTTGTTCATATTGAAAAGAAATTCCATTTATGGAAAGAAGAAGCAATTTACTTGGGTTATGATCCATTCAGGTGCTAAATATCCTCAATTACCATTGATTTCGAAAGGAATTGGAAGCATGGCTTAATTGGAGTCAGGGTTCACAATGGCTTAGCCTCGGAAGTGATCTTCAGTGCTAGAGGCCATCGCTGTGAAATATGAAGTAATAAGCAAAAAAAAAAAAAATGTGCCTTTTGTCATATGCAGAGCACCTTTCCCTCTCTATTGACTACTGTCAATCCCAGCACATTGGAATTAAAACCAAGGACTTGGATCCATGAATGGATGAATGGAAGCTATTTCTACTTGCCCTGAGGACAGCATTTCTACATGGGGATGGTGTGATTCCTCATGATGTTGGGAATGCTGTTTCAGTTGGTCAGGAGCAGCCTTTCAGGGGGTTCAATGGGGAAAGAGTAAGAAAGGGCTTTTCTAAATCAAGCTTTTAATGTGCACTTTTACTGAAGCTTCTGCTTCCAGATTCTTTGCAGGATTAAGATTGGCTGCTTTACATATTTTTTCTGGTTTCCCCCCATTCTTGGTGCTCTGTACAGCACCATGTACATTGATGGTGCTATATAAATAAATAAATAATAATAATAATAATAATAATTCTTAATCACCCACATGTTTAGGTTTTTTTAAAACGGTTTTTAATGCTTTATGTGTGTATGTTCTGTGTTTTAGAATTTTAAATTTTGTATACTCGTTTTTATCTTAATTTTAGAATTTCTGTAAGCCGCCCAGAGAGCCCTGGCTATGGGAGCAGTATATAAGTGCAATAAATAAATAAATAAATAAATATGCTTTGCCTTTCTATATGTTCTATTATACAATTGCCAGGTGGTATTGTAATATAGTAGAATTGTGCAGTTACATGAGATTTCTATAGTGTTGTAGAGGCCAGGAAAAAAAATCAGAAAAAATGCCACACTTTCCCCATTAAGGACTCCCCCCTCCCCGCAATAATGGTCTCAAAGCATGGGAGAGAACTTGGAGGATGATAACATCATGTAAAGGACCCACAAACTACCATGAGTGAGCAACCATAAGTTCATAATAAAAGCCTCATGTAGGAGAAGCTCAAAGCCTCTGATGAACGCTTAGTTGGATCTTGTAAGTTTGGTTGCAATTATTTATTATTCCCATAGTGCAGATGGGGAAGGCTGAGGCTGAGTGAAAATGGCTTGCCTGAGACCATGCAGGAAATTAATGGCAGAAGTGGGAACTGAATTAGTTCACAGGTTTTCTGGTTCACAGTTCAGGAGCTAACCACCAGGTTTGTCCTTGCAATTATGTGGAGTGAGGCAGCAGCCTTTTGGGTGTCATGGAAGGGCAGAAAATGGTTGGCTGTATTTTTACTGCCAGGAAGGCAGAGAGGCACTTGTGTGACTTTTCTGCTGCAAGTACCAAAATAACTCGATGGTGGCTGAGGGGTGTTACATGCTATTCTGCCCTATGCAGCAGAATGTGTTGAGTCAGGCCTGCTAACCACACACATCTAACAGAAACACCACATCTTTTTAAAGAAAGGAAGTAGCTTTGGGAAGGGGGAGTTTGAACTGGAGAAACAGAAGTGGAGATATATGTTTCAACCCTGATGAAAGTGGTGTGGAGGGGGAAGGGGAGAAGTTGGAGCAGAGATTTGGGATAAAGAGATAGCAGATGGGAAAGGGTCAAATATCCTGCCATTCTCCACTACATATCCCTGCCTCCTGATGCTGCTTTTCTGATGGTTGCTGTTTTTGTTGTTGAAAAGGCTTTCAGCACACATAATCTGAATCTTTTAGTCACAATGTGACACTAGCTTTAAATCTATGCTTTCTCTGTACATTGTCGTCAACAGTTGGCAAATGACTCTGGACCACATCTTATCCTGCAATGTAGAAAAGTGATTCCATTATTGAACACAATAACAAATAGCAGGGATCAATCCATTGTTGGGTTGATGGTGAATGAAGAGTGTTGCTGAGAAAGGACCTCATTGGTCAATTTATCTGAGAAAAGTTTGATAATTTCTTTGCCTATTAAAGGGAATGTCACAGGATAAAGCTAAAAGCCTTTATTAGAATAAATGCTCCAGTCCTCCCATGTACAATTGAACAGCAAGAAAGTTGAAAAAAGACATTGCTTTGCACTTTTTGTGCGATGTGGCCCAAATTGGAATGAGACAAAAGGGAAATTCACGGCTTTGACCTTTGCAAATGACTAGAGGGGGAGATCCAGTGAATTAACTTTGTGAATTCATTCACTAAACTGTGGAGATCAACAACCCCTCTTCCTGAGGCTCTGAAGTCACTTTTCTGACCTCAGAGAAGTAGCCAGCACAGTTCTTTGTATGCCGGCTGCAAGGGGAGGGGTCTGGATCTCCAACTTCCCCTTCCAAGGTCGTAACATTATCTCTGACCTTCGATGGGTTGTCCAAGTCATTTTATGGTCCCTTTGATGTTCTCCCAGGGACCATAGGATTGCTCTCTTATTCTCTCAGGCATTTAAGTCCTTTGGTTTTTGCCATTTAAAATCTGTTATTGTATTTTTAGATCTTTACACCATTGTTGGCTTTTTGCTTTGGTTTTATATTGTAGATTTATTTATTTATTTATTTATTTATTTATTAAAAAAATGTTTTTTTCATGCTGTTGCATTTTATAATTTGAACTGTTGTGAAGGGCCCAGAGAGCTTTGGCTATTGGGCTGTATAGAAATGTAATAAATAAAATAAAAGTAAAAAATAAATCCTCCTATGCTCAATGGCAGTTACTCCCAGGCAAGTGTGTATAGTATTGCAGTCTTAGTCAATTAAAATGCAGATCATTAATCAACTAAATGTTCTTTTATCAATTGGCAATTGTACTAGGTCTTTAACGCTTTAACAGAAAGGGTAAAAAAAAAAAAGAAACATTGAAAGGGAAATTTGAAGTAGATTGCTATGGTGAAGTAATTTCAATTTCAGTAGGTCTTGCCCTGTATAAAGCCATTGTTTCTCCCATCCCCCGTCCAAAATAGGTACCAAGAGGTTCTCCATATTGCATTATTTGACACATTGTCAGCATCCATCTACAGGTGAACCAGTATCAAGTCAATAAACACTGCCATCTTGTGGAATTATAGATTATTAGGGTAAAGGAAACTAGGGATTGTCGTCACTCTTTTCCATTTTGATACTGCAAATCATTCTTTTGTACTGGTAAATCCACGTCTTAAATCTGTCCTGATACGATCATTTTGCTCTTCCTTCCAGGCAGCCAACTCAACTAGGAGTAACCTCACAGCTCCGAACATGTTTTCTACTCTGGAGGTATGTGATGAAAAAACACTTATATGACGCTCTCCATTCTGGCCAGATTAATTACCAGAGAAAGGGCCTATTCTAGAGTATATTTCACATTATGGATAATCTAGCCCTCAGCAGTGCTCTGGTAAATTATTATAAATTATTTCTCTGAAATAAGTACTATCCTTTCTCTCAGATTATGAGATACTTATATAGATGTACAGGCTATGATATATTATGGAAAGCCCATACGACACAGACATACCATACATATTTCTGCAAGGGTGATTTTAGACCTTAATTAAACATTACATACGGATGTGTTTAACTAAGCTCCCCAAAAAGCTGCTTGCTTCCCACCAACTCTCATTTCCCCCCTCTCTCTTTCAGTTTTTAAACCCACTTCAGGGTCAGTTTAGAGTGGAGGAGTGACAGTGAAGGTCTGCTTAACTTCCTTGTTTTCACATGCCCTGGTTTTAATATATTTCAATATTTTTGTCATTGCTGTAAATTTTATTGGGATTTTATTTTCAAAGTAACCCACTTTGAGAATAACTGTCGAAATGTGGACTATTACTCCGGCAAACAAACTAATAAACCTTTTCCTCACTTGCTGTTTTTCAGTTCAAAATGACCCTAAACCTGCTTCCCACTCCCAAATGGGTTTCATCCTCTGGCCCAAGATGTTTTACTGCCTGAAGAAGATGCCAATCCCCTCCATTCTACATCTAGAAGCCAACTGGACTGGCAGTTGAATCTTATTTCAGCACCAGTTCTGGGACAGCATCCCTGAGGGTAGCAAGTTTAGGAGGTGAAGGATAAGTAATGTGGAACATGCAGCTCTATCTCACGACAGATGGGAATGCCCAAGGGATTCAGAGGGAATGGCTGGGGTAGAGCTGCTGGAATCTGCCTGGGGTGGTTGCCTCACCCCACCTAATAGTAGGGAAATTTATGTACATTGGGCTAAATTTTATGAAGAGTAGGAGGTGTCCTTCCATCCCTGTAATTCTCTGATGAGCTGATACAGATATCAAGGCTGGCCAACCCATTCTTTTTTAACAAGTGAAAATGCTTAGCATTTGACTGATTCCTTTTCCCTGTAGTGAGATGCAGTTGATATTCTGTAGTTACTAGAAGCTAGTGTAACCCCCAGCCCCCATTAACTGATTGGCTTTGTCCTCTAAGGCAGAGAGGGGATGTTCACGCACCATGTTAACCCACACTCAGTGTTTAAGTGCGGATCATTGTTGAACCATGGGTTAGCATTATCTGAATCCAGGATATTTTCAACAAGGTGGCTTGTTAATCATGCAGTGTGACTTTTTAACCACCCTGAACAACCAAACAACAAACCATGAGTTCTCAAGGAAGTTTGTTTGAGAAAAATAAGCCACGTGGCATAGTTAACAAACCACCCTGTGGAAAATGTTCTGGGTTCAGACAACATGCTAATCGTCTGAGTTGTTTGTCAAACAAACAACTCAGGATTCAACAACAACCTACACTCAACCACTGAGTGTGGGTTAGCATGTTGTGTGAACCCAGTCACTCAGAGAGCAAGAAGGAAGCAGCAGCTGAATAACATTTCTAGGTGCTTATCCCCTTGTATAAAGTAAACTGAACTGATGCATATGCATAGTTAATTACTAAGGGGATGGAGTATCTATATCTATATCTATCCCACCTCTCCTAAAAGAAGTCCAAAGTGGCACACATGATCCTCCAAGGAAGGCCAAGTTAGCTCCATCTCTGTTGTCCTTCCACCATCAGACTTGTTTATTCATCCAAGCACTCAGCAGCAAACACAATTTTGGACTGTTGTCCTTATGCACATGTGTGCTGATATATTTATTTATTTATTATATTTATATACCACCCCATAGCTGAAGCTCTCTGGGCGGTTTACAAAAGTTAAAACCAGTAAACATTAAAAAATATACAAAATTTAAAACCATCAAAAACAACAGCATAAAAACAACAGTATCCATTTAAACAACATATATTTTGGGTGATGTTGAGAAATAAACATAATCCTCAAAATAGCAGTTAAGGAAAGTTCAAAGAGAGAATTGAGCATATACAAGATTATATCAGCCTTCCCTACCCTTGTGCCCTCCAGATTTGTTTGACTACAATACCCATCATGGGATGATAGGATTTATGGTCTAATATGTCCTGAGGGTGCCATATTGGGGATGGCTGGATTATATGCCCATTGATGCTCAATGTCATCTTCTAAAACCCATTGAAGTGAACTGGAAGACTCATATCTCTGACTGAAGAAGCACTTAACTCAGGGCTGCACAATCGTTTTGGCCCCAAGGGCCACAGGTGATGCTGGCTCAGAAATGTATGGTGGTGTTTTGTTTTGTTTTGGTAAAATCCATGATGTCTGGGTTTTGTAGTTTGTCAGGTGCCTTTTATCCTGTCATCTACTCATTGGCAAAATTGGATTTCCCCCCAATTTTCCCAATTTATTTTTGTATAAATTTGCACCACTCTTCCCTCACTGCCAACAGCAGTATGAAGACAGCTGGGGGAAGGAGTGAGGGAAGAGCAATTTGTGATGGCAGATTGGACTCCTATGGGGGGGGGCACAGTGCAGGTCTTTGAGGGCCACCTGTGGCCTCTGGGCTGTAGACTGTGGAACTTTTGCTTAACTAGTTCCACCCAGTAGCATCATCTGCTTTATGAATTGTTCGTAATAATGTCCAGATGTCTAAGACATTTTGACATGAATTGATTGTTATAGTCTCTCTCTCTCTCTCTCTCTCTCTCTCTCTCTCTCCCAATATATGTAGCCCTCTCCCCATTCATATATGAGCAGTGGCTTGAGAAACATACAATGAAACAGTCAAGGCTTCAAGTCCCTTATTGCTTTTTATTCCCAATTCCCTCAGATTTTATTGAAAAGGAGTGCCTGACCTTTCTCAACTCCCACATGGATTCTAATAAAGAGGCTGTCATAGGTTAGTATCCTAGTAACTAGATGTTTTGGAAAGAAAGTATATAGAGCCAGCAAAAGGAAAGCCAAGTTGGATCAAAATTCTTATTCAACACATACACACACACACACACACACACACCATCTCCAGTTCCTTTCGATTGCTTTATTTTGTGGTACAAGATTTATGTAGAGGGTGTAATATTCAATATAAAAATAAATATATTTTTTCTGTTGTTGTCGTCATCACCGTCATCACCGTCATCATCATCATCATCAAACTCTGGTAATCTCCAGGTAAACTACCATAACATGCTGGATTTTGAAGACCGTTCACAAACTGCAGTTACGCAATGGCTGGCTTAGGAATTGTGACGATACTAGTAATTATCCCAGTGCTCTGGCCATTACACTGGCTCCCAAGCTGTTTCTGGATCTTCTACAAGTGCTGCTTAGGATAATTAAAGTCCTTTACAGCTTAGGACCATGATACTTGAAGGTTCATTTGAGGGCCAGCATCAAAGGCATGTTTGGGCACCTGCCGAGGGCCCGCATCCCAGTCCCATGGAGTTGCTCCTCTTCTTCACCACTGCAACCAGCTAGGTCATCTGCCTCTCGCTGTGGCCCAGACAATGGTAGCAATGATGAGAAAGAGGAGAAGGAAGAGCAATAGCAGCTGGTGACAATGGAGGTGAGAAGATAGACCCACTGAGGGAGAGGCTCCATTGAAGATGTCTTGCCCAAGTGCCCTGAAAAACATAGAGCCACCCCTGGTCCACCTGTCCCTGTATGTGTCTATCAGCATGTTAAGGTCTTCATTAAACTGCCTTCTACAGGTTCCCCTTCCGTTTGAGGCACGGCAGATGGTTGTCAGGGAGACAAACTTCTGAGTGGTGGCATCCCAGTTATGGAATGCTCCCCCCACAAAGGTTTGTATGCCAAAGATCTTTCTATTTTCCCAGGCCTTTTAGACATAATTTTAGTCCTGCAGTTAGTTTTTCTTTGCCTTTTGTGATGCTGTTGTCCAAAGGAAAAAGGGGTGGGGACAAAGATACCCCCCCAAATGACAGCATACTGTAGCTTAATCCTCTTACTACCAGTTACTAAGTTTTACCAGAAGGATTCTGACCTTTTAGAATGAATGAAAACCTGAGAAAAAGCCAGGAAACTATCAAAGGATTGGTGGTTGGGGAAATGGGGAGGGGCTAAGGAAAGGAGGTGTGGCCATCTGGGGGACTCAGAAGGCTGGATTGGGACTCTGGCCTAAGATTTCCCACCTCGGTGTTAATAATAATAATAATCTGCCAATCCATCCAGATAGATAGATAGATAGATTTCCATTTTAAGTTCACTGAAATCATAGCACCATCCTAAACAGGAATAAAATGGAGCTTGCTTCTGCTCCCCTGATGATCAACACATTTACTTGCGAATAAGTACTATTCTGTTGTTGAAAAAGATAATAAAATGAGCATCTTTACTATGAATATGTCCAGCCAGAGAACTTCTGACTGTAACATATTTTAAAAGAGATTCTTCTCAGCTGTATTTCGCTGAATAAGGTACAGCAGATTAACAACTCTCCTTAATTTACTTGGTTTTGAAAACATTTTAAAATTATGCCTAACAAGATCTTAATTATGTATGCAAAGTCTTTCCAAAGAAGTGTGTGTGTGTGTGAATGGGGAGGGAGTCAAGCAGACAGCAGTCTGCATCGCATGCTTTTTTGTAAGCAGTATCTAAAATAAAAGCATAAAGAAATCAGAGTACATATTGACACACGGCACTCGCATATGGTGGCAAGGACAAGTGGCAGAATATGAAAGCAAGAACCTTGTAAACATTCAACCACAAATAGCTTTTGCATGTCAGTGACATACACACAAACACACACACACACAAACCCCACATGTGTCCATGTCTCTCAAGTTTATTCCAGAGCACACAATAAACACTTCTTAAATTTATTTATTTATTACATTTTTATACCGCCCAATAACCGAAGCTCTCTGGGTGGTTCACAAAAATTAAAACCATAATAAAACAACCAACAGTCTAAAAACACAAATACAAAATACAGTATAAAAAGTACAACTAGGATAAAACCACGCAGCAGAAATTGATATAAGATTAAAATACAGAATTTGAAGAATAAAATTTAAATTTAAGTTAAAATTAAGTGTTAAAATACTGAGAGAATAAAAAGGTCTTCTGGCGACAAAAGGAGTACAGTGTAGGTGCCAGGTGGACCTCTCTGGGGAGCTCATTCCACAGCTGGGGTGCCACAGCAGAGAAAGCCCTCCTCCTAGTAGCCACCTGCCTCACTTCCTTTTGCAGGGGCTCACGGAGAAGGGCCCCTGTAGATGATCTTAAGGTCTGGGCAGGTACATATGAGAGGAGGCGTTCCTTCAAATAACCTGGCCCCATACCATTTAGGGCTTTGAATGTTAATACCAGCACTTTGAATCGGGCTCGAATTCAACGAAAAAAGGAATATTTTTCATGGAGCCATCTGGAGTAGGAATTGTTGAGAATTTTGTTCAGTTCATTTTGTATAAGAACTTAACCAAAGTACAGAAATTTCTTCACAAACTGGAAAGGAAGAACATAAGATCTGAAGAATCTGAATGTGGGAGAAAGTAAACTGTCAGATTCCTCCATCCAGGCAGAAGACTGCTTACATCTTAAGAGTCTGGCTTTGAATTCCTGGGTATTCAAACAAGCTTGTGTGCAGAATTTGAATTACCTCTTTATTATGATGGTCTCCATTCAAAATTCTCACAAACTTTGACACTTTTACAGAACAATTGCATTTGTTCTGGCATGAATACTATACATCAAGGGTGTCCCATATGTGGCCCTCCAGATGTTGTTGGATTGCAGCTCTCATCAGTCCTAGCTAGCAAAGCCAATGGTGTGGGTTGATGGGAATTGGTTCAACAACATCTGGAGGACCACAAATTGCCATCTCCTGCTATACATGGTGGTGGGTGTAAATGACTGGCTCATTAGAGGCTTAGGTTTCATCATGTATGGGCTTTCAAGGGGACACCATAAATCCAGATGGATGTGTGAAGAGGCCCAGAAACTTCTCCATGTATTGAGATGGAGGACTTGTTCAAATGTGAAACTTCTGAAACCTTATAAACCAGCATTTCTTTTTAATATTTACATTCCACACTTCCTTCAAGGTGCTCAAAACACTATAGATATGGTTCTTGGGGGAGCTTCTAGTCAGGCACTACACAATAATTTTCATCTTAATGCAACCTTATTGTGTTCCTTCAGACCATTGCCTGGACCTTAATCAATGAATTTTTCTAGAAGCAGTTGAAATCTTAAGGACAACTTTTCCCAATGCAGATGGAGTATGTGAAAAGTTAGTGCTTCCCAATTTTGGTTTTCTGGTAGAGGAACTATCCTTGCATGTTCTAGTCTCCAACAATCGCATAACCATTTCAAAAGCCCATTGTCAAAATAATGTAGCCTATTCCTAATAATCAGCACAGAAATGTATCAAATTTCTTATATTTTATTAAATATTAAAGGAGGATTTAATATAATATGGTAATTAAAACTACATAGGACACTCAAAAAACCCTTATATCTTGAAACCTGGGAAATGCAGAGGTTGATCTTTCCTATGCCATGACTTTCAGTGGGGCTTTTGAAAGAGGAAAATGTAGAACTCTACAGTGGTATATGCATGGAATCCACACATGTAGCGAGCGCCACTCAAAAACACTTACGCATTTTCCTTATGTAAACATGTGGTTGCTCACATGTCTTTGTTGTTACATTGTATGACTGACATACAGACATTTACAAGTTTTTTTACTCATTGAAAATGTCAAATGACTCATCAGGAAAGGGTTTCCTGTGTTCTAAAATTATTTCCTTCAGATTTGAAACATTAGTCAACACTGTATGGAGAGTAGCAGTCAAGTTTGTGGGGAGTATCTTTGACAGGGAGGGGGTGGATGAAATGTTCTAGAGGAACCTGGACTATTCCCTTTACTTTTCACAGTATCAGTCACTTTTTACATCAGCTAGCATAATACAATTTTAGCATCACTTGATTCCCCCCCATTTTCCATTTTTATTGTGAATATCAACTACACAGAACGGAAAACACACAGTGAAAAACACACACACTACATATATAGCAATATCATCATTTCTCCATCATGTGTACCATTCATTAAAAAAAGGGAGAGAGTTATTCATAGGTTTCAAGAAAAGCAGACTAAATAGCCATGTATTTATCCACTCACAAATTGTGCCTATATAACACCAGTTCAAAAGTTTATAGTGTTATTAGGTCCTCAATCCATTGCATTATGAGAGGTGAGCATTCGTCCTTCCAACATGCTAATATAAGTCTTTTGGCTGTCATAAGGGCTCTGAAGATCCATCTGCACTGACCATGTGTTAATTTCCAAGAAGCCAGTAGGTAATTTAGGAGGGCATACAGATTGTTCCAGATTATAGGTTGTTTCAGCACAAAGTTTATCCTTATTATAACCTCTTCCCCAAAAGGGGCGACTATGGGGCATTGCCAAAACGTATGAGTTAAAGAAGCATTAGATGCATTACATCTCCAACAGTTGTGCGAGTTAGACAGACCCTTATTGAAAAGGTGTTGTGGAGTCCAATAGACCTGAAACATTTTTTTTTATTTATTTATTTTGCTGAATAAGACGTAACCTATGGCCCATAGAAGCTTCAGATACAGATGCTAGGGCAATAGTCCATTGATTAGGCAAAATAGGACACTCCAATTCACTATTCCAATCCAGACTTAAACTATGGGTATCATATTTATTTACTAGTACTAAATACATATATGAGTCACAGATTAAGATGTCAGTTCAGCTGTTATAAGTGTTTCTTATAGTGCTGGAGGCTCGGAGGCTGTAAAATCAGCTAGACCAAACCTAGATTCCATCAGGTGTTGCAATTGCAAGTATTGCCATTGAACCGTAGTAGGTAAATTATATTTAACAGACAAGTCTGAAAAGGACAAAAACTCATTGTCTGGGCCTATTAGTTGATCCAAAGTAAAATTCATCTTATCCATCCATGTCCTCCACAAAAACGCTTTCTTTCCAATTCTTAAATCTGGGTTTTCCCATAAAGTCAATTTCGAATGAGAGAATGGATCAAACTTTAACTTATGTGATATTATACACCACACCTCCTTAGCAACCAAAATTGTAGGTGGGGGATTTACCGTCTAATATAACGAGAGCTGAGTGCTATCCAATTGAAAAGAGGTTTTAACCAAAGGGCTTCCAGAACTGACTATGGTGGCAATTCTGAGAGAACAAAAGAAGACTAAAACTTAGATAGACCTGATAGTACAAAGCAAAGTCTGGAAAACCAAACCCACCTTCTTTAATTGAAAGCTGCATCTGTTTCAAAGATATTCAAGGTGGGGAAGAACCCCAGAAGAATTTATGAAACAAAGCATTAAGTTGTTGCAAATATTTGCCAGGTATAAATAAAGGAATTCAAGGTATAAGGTTCATCTTAAGCGTGTTGACTTCACTTGAAGTTTTGAAGTACACCAATTTTTGAATTCCCCCCCTGGAATGTCACATCTTTTGTCAGGTTGCCCATTTTACAAAGCCCTGATTATCAGGAGAGGGATACCCTTTTATCTTGTCCCAAGAAGTATGCCATGGCAAAACGTATTGCAGCAAGAATAGCCGCTAGTCACAATTCCATAAGGCATGACACAATCACATTATTTGATATAGCAAAAAATTCAGTTGCTTAGCTGATACAAGTTAAATATAATTTTTCATCTGTTGAGCAAGTGACATTCTCTATTAAATAGTAAATTTAGTTGGATTTGACACATGATATCCATTTCTGCCTGGGTGACTTACTGAGCTCACAAATGCATTGCAACAAACAACACATGGAGATAATTACTGGGTCTGTCTCACAGCAAAAACATCAGAAGTTAATAGGCATTTTACTAGTACTGCCAGTTTTTCAATGCGAGTGGGTAATTTGAACTGTTTTCATCTTTTTTAATGTGACCTAATGTAATAAGGCCTAATAAAGGTAGAAAAATAAAGATGTGTGCATGTAAGGGCAACATGAAAGTCTAGGAATGCCAGAGACAAAGTTACAAAAACTATCTAACTAATGGGAAAGTATTTTTTTTTACCCCAGTGAGGAATCCTGCAACAGGAAGAATTTTGGGTCCAGTTCAGAATAAGGTGCGATGATTCAATCAAACTACTGAATGTGATACTTGTACAAAGATGGAAACAAGGTTTCTGCAAGTGGCAGAAATTATGTGCTAGAGGAATGACACCATTGGAACAAATCTCTGTGTATGAAGGGTATCTCCGCAGTCCCTGCAACCTCAAGCTTGCTAGGTGTTGCACCAGATAATTTGGTGCAGACATCTGGGAGTTTCATATTCCCAGGATATAAATACCTTTATTTTGGCTTTCTGTCTCAATATGAGGAACTCAGGACAGCGCTCAAATAATCTGCTGATCATCAGTAATAAATAACCATATATATATATATATATATATATATATATATATATATATATATCTGATAATACAATTTAACATAGTTAAAACAATACCAACAGATATTGGCTTGGATCCTAACTACCAGGACCAGATCTACACCAGGCATAATATAACACTTTGAAAACAGTTTGAAAGCAGTATATGGAATGTGTCCCAGGCCCCAACAGTTGTCAATACCATTATAAACCATTATAAAGCAGTAATGTAGATCCTGCCCAGGAGAAGAAAGAAGTTCATGCAAGGGAATTTCCTGGTCTGCCTCATTCCTCCAAACCCCAAAGTCTTTCTGTAGGATTAGGGGACCCTCCTGAACAGTGTTGGATGAGGTGTGGGAGTCTTCTAGGGCCATAGCTAGACCTAAGGTTTATCCCTGGATCATCCAGGGGTCAAACCTGTTTATTTAGGTGACACACAGGGGATCCAATGCTCAGGCAGGGACGAACCCTGGATGATCCCAGGATAAACCTTAGGTCTAGCTGTGGCCTAGGAGAGGGAGGAATTACTCCAAATTGAGTGAAACCACCACTTTTTAAAAAATTTGATGATTTTACAGCACCCTTTTGATTTTCAGCTATCGAAACTCTGAAAATAAGCCTCAGTTTGTTAAAAATGTATCTTTTAAAGCTTTTTTAAAGTCCTTTGAATATAAGTCATGTCTGCCTGCTAACATATGTTGCTGATTCCGTTTGGAACAGCACTTAAGGCTTAATTCTGTCAAAACTGCTTTAGCAGATGTTGTCATGACACTTCCTTTGCCAAGATGAAAGTGTTGCCGCTCTAATGTCTAGCGCTAATGGTGAAATAATACAATTTGTGAAGCAGAGGAACTTGACTTTTGCAAAGGAAAATTAGCACATGAAGCATTTACATGAAGAATAATATTGCATTCATATTAGCATAATAACCCCAGCCTTTCTTACAGGTGTGGATGGTGCGGTGCTTCAAAACTGGGCTTCAGCTTTATTGGGTCCCCACCACCACCACCACCACCAAGGAAGCCCTGAAACATTTTGGGGGTTGAGAATGATAGACAAATGTCATTGCCTGTTACAAACTGTTTGAAGGTATGTTAGTAACAGAATTTAACAGAACTTGCTAGACATTAATTTGTCTGGAAAACATACTAATCTATTCTTGTCATGCACCAGAGTAACTCTCATTAGAATCAGTCACACCCATCTAGCAAGAGCAGAGCTGCAGGTGTTAAAATCTGCTACAGTGGGTGGATGAGGGGAAAATATTCCACCACTAACTCCAAAACTGCGGTTGTATAACACACCCTGCTCCTGCACAGAGAGTGCTTTTCCAAACAGGCAATCGGCATTGTGAAGACTGGTAGCGGATCACATGTTTACAAGTGATAAGCATTTATCTCAAGTCAATAGCTGCTTCTTTCCTGTATTGAGAGAGCCAATGACTTAGGGCCTTTCTGCACAATCAGTTTTTGTCTCTGTGTAAAATGTACAGATTCATTACCTCTTTGACGCACTGGGTTCTCACATTTCACAGAGTGCAATATTTTGTACCTGGGAAAATCCAATATTTCCTCCAGCTAGTGCTTTCGTCTGTGGGACGTTGTGCTGAAGAAGTGATTATGCGCGTGTCAGGGGGCTTGAGTGAATGCTAATCAACAGTTCAACTCTCTTGCGCTCTCTCTCTCTTTCTCTGTGTGTGTGTGTTTGTGTGTGCATATGTGTGTGTGTGTGTGTGTGTGTGTGTGTGTGTGTGTGTAAGCAAGGGAGAATTCATACCCCCTTTCCACAGCCAACTGGAAGTATGGGGACGTAATTGTGCATTGTAACTTAATCACTGCACATGACCAGTCACTGCATATTAAAGCCAGGTTGACAAAAACAAAGCAAATCAGTATGAAAAAGCCCCCACCCCAAAGTATCCTGTGGATTAGCTGAGGGCTAAACTAGACACAACCTTTGTTCTTCATACATATGAACGTATGTGTGTGTGCATGTTTTACACCAAAACAGGTGTGAGCGAGAGGAGTTGAAGTCCCTTTACACCGTATCATTCCCCCCCATCCTGGCTCATCCAAAAGAGAGTCCCCCATTACGCAGTCCTAAAAAGAGTGGCATCTCAGGCGGTCCCACCTTTTCTTCCACCACAGGAACTCAAAGCAGCTAACAACAGAAATTAAAAACAACAATTCAGACAATGGCTTGGATTCCAAGGGCTGTAAGCAAAAGGGCATTCATGGAAAGGGGCTCTTCTGACCTCCCTCCCCTTGCATCCCCCTGTGCTTCCCAAAAAACGTCCTCCTGAGCAGCATGGGATGCTGTGCAGCTGGGTGGGCCGGGGGTTCCATGCAGAAAGGGAAACAGATCCAAACAGGTGAAGGCGTCGTGTGCAAGCTCTACTTGCACAGCATGCCTCCATCTGATTTGTGGAGATTCTCCCCTGCCCCTTCAGCCCCCATGCCCCCTTCCATCTGTTCAGAACCCTCCCAAGGGCTGCAGGGGGGAGGTGGAGAATCATAGAATAGTAGAGTTGGAAGGGACCTACAAGACCATCGAGTCCAACCCCCTGCTCAATGCAGGAATCCACCCTAAAGCATCCCTGACAGATGGTTGTCCAGCTGCCTCTTGAATGCCTCTGGTGTGGGAGAGCCCACAACCTCCCTAGGTAACTGGGAATATCCTCTTCCACAAGTTTTCTTCTGCACAAAGTTCATTGGGTCCTGGCCAATATATATATATTGCAGTATATATTGTAATATATATATATATATATATATATATATATATATATATATATTGCAGTATTTTACACACACACACACACACACACACACACATATATATATATATATATATATATATATATATATATATATTCAGTGTAAAATGCTGCAATAATTAAATCAGCAAGTAGGGAAGAGATTATTGGTTCAGCCTCCTCCAAGGGCTTCCTTATCTTCACTTGGAAGGCATATAGTGATGGCCTTTAAATGTCATCTTAAAATGCTGAAGTTGCTCTCAAGCCACCAGAACCCTGCTTTTCAATTTGCCTTATAGACACATGGTTTCTTTCAAGAGGGAAAGTAAAGTTGCCTGGGGTGGGTGGGGATGGGACTGAATGATTCTCATTTGAAAATTAATACCGCTGTTGCCACCAATAACAAAGAAGTAATGTCATTTGAGAGTAATTCATATTCATGCTAGCAGAAAGCTAAAATGCACATTACTTATGTTTGCATTCTGATAAGTCTAGCAACGCCCTGCCAGACTTTGACAGCTCTGATTATTAAAGTTTTCAAACTAAAAAATATATTGGCAGAAATGGCAACTTGAAAATAAATGATAATTGAAAGCATTATATTGTATTGCCCATGTGAATGAAATAACATTCAAAATTATCCAGGATAGTTCCTAAGGAAACAAGTGTAGCTCATGCATTGAGTGGTTCTGTCGAAGCTCCCGACCAATAAAATTGTGGCTTCATCAAAGTGACTCTTGTTTCACTTCTTGCACTTGATTTCCCTTTCCCTGCTGAATAGGTAATGATGAAAGTTGCTTGTGATGAATCTGATTAGGAGAAAGTTTTTTTATTTGAAGGGGGGGGTCAGTTAGTGAAAAACAAGATTGCCACTCAGCGGCCTATAGGCAGCTATGATGTCCACCCCCTCCTTTTACCCAGACTTTTCCCTATTAACCATTCATGTCTAGGATAATAGGCCTAACGAGTGGGGTGTCAGTGCTAAATCAGCTATACTCACTGACTTCACTATCTGTATACCCAGCCACAATTAACACCAAATGGGTCAAATGTATCACTATTACTTCTGATTTGGGAAGTGGATGCTGACGATCGTGTATGAGGTAGTGTAAACAAAGACCAAGCTGGAATACGGATTTAACGCAGAAAAATAAAATTATTGTTGTTGTTATTATTACATCTATATACTACCCCATAGCCAAAGCTGTCTGGGCAGTTTACAAAGATTAAAAAACTTAACACTAAAAACTGATATACCAAATTTAAAACCATAAAAACAGATTCGATACAATATCCATTTAAAATCACCTAAACAAATTTTACCATTCATAAGATCTTATGAATTAGCCTAAGCCTGCCTCCCTAACCCCTAAATCCTCCCTCCCTATCCAAGATAGTGCTCCGCTGAACCCCAAACCCTCTTTCCTCAAGGCTAATAGTCAAAACCAAAAATAAGCCCTCCTGAGACAACACTTACTCCGCCCTCCCCCCAAGTAGAACTAAATCAGCCAATCACACACAAGCCCCATCTTGCCCACAATTAACCCCTTATCTGTACAAACATTTCCTGCAAAACTGAATGCATTAATATTAATACAATAAAACAGATTAACATAACAAGTAGGTGATTTTGTCACAACAGCATAGGCTGAAATATAGATAAATTATTGTGCAATGTAATATATAGACTAATGTAGGATCATGAATCCACAGTCTCTATTCTATTTCCATTAGAATAATGGCAACATAAGTCTTTAGACTGAAATGTCTATGAAGCGAACAGCTCCAAGTCCACCAAAGCAGCAAAAAAGCTGTGGTGGACTTCATTGCTTGATTTTCTCCCAGTTGGGCTCCCCATGCTTGCAGTGGCCACTGATCAAGAAAGGAGCGCAGCATTCTATCAGTATGCAGCATGGATCAATGTGATCTTGCTAGCTTCGATGGGAAGAAGTCAGGCTAGGAGGGAGGGAGGGGGGCTTTTAGTAGATCTCCTGTCTTCCCAGGATTTACTAATTGCCTTCACATTAGCACAAGCAGAGGGCATGTTCTCCATGGGGCTCCTTAAACAAGCAAAGACAGTGAATCAGAGTTCGCCTGGATAAAGAATGGCGTCCAATGAGCCATGTCTTTGGACCAAGAAGAGGAAAACTAGACAACTATGGTTGCAATATTGCGCTCAGCTTCAAAACATGAATGTCCTGCTCATTTCATTAATGTTAACACATACATCAATGGCTGCAAAGAATATCATCTAAAAGATACACAATAGTGTAGTGTAGTGTAGTGAGAGTCAATGTCGTGTGGTGGTTAGAGTGTTGGACTGGGAGTCAGATGATCCAGGTTCAAGTCCCCACTTGGCCATGGAGGTTCACTGTGTAACTCTGGGCCAGTCACAGACTATCAGCTCAATCCACTTCACAGGGTTGTTGTTGTGAGGATAAAATGGAGAGGTGGAGGATTATGTACATCGCTTTGGGTTCCTTGGAGTAAAAAAGGTGGAATATAAATGCAATAAACAAATAATAATTAATTAAATAATAATAATTTAGACTTCTCCCACCTGATGCCATCCCAAATAGTAGTCCAATACATCTCAAGGGCATCCGATGGGGGAAGGCTGATGTAGTTTGAGTGAGAAGAGACTCAAGGTACAACTAGATATTATGGCAGACACGAGGCCGCTTCCAAAATGGCAGTGCTGTGTCTATTTTTCCTCTTCTTAATCCAAAGACATGAGCTGAAGATACATGGTGATGAAGCAATCTTGCTAAAGCTACGCAGGTCTGGATTTGGTCAGTGCCTGGATGGAAGACTGCCCAGGAACCCAATGTCATTCCATGGAAGACAGGCTGGATATTTTTATATTTTGAATGAGTTTTGTGGTTTTAATTTTTGTAAACCTCCCAGAGAGCTTCGGCTGTTGGGCAGTATAAAATGCAATAAATAAATAAATAGAAATGAAATGAATAAATATGCTTTCCC
Organism: Elgaria multicarinata webbii; assembly: GCF_023053635.1. Classification (NCBI taxonomy): domain Eukaryota; kingdom Metazoa; phylum Chordata; class Lepidosauria; order Squamata; family Anguidae; genus Elgaria; species Elgaria multicarinata. Next base: position 144,878,345 of record NC_086172.1, on the reverse strand, counting down.
ATGAAGTCTAATGAATCCCATGTTGTGACACCATCATGCCGAGAGTTTCCCATCTCAGCCAAAGGCAACAAATGGGAGCAGGAGGAGGTAAAGTCACTGTGTGCGGGGCCAGCCTTATTGGTGGGCGAGCTGGGCAGTCACCTGGGACACTGAGCTGAGGGAGGAGCCAGCTAAGATGAAGGAGGTGCCAAGCTGAGTTTAGTAGCTATTTTTTTAATGTTCTGTCTCCAATGAGCTAGCATGACAAAAAGAAAGTCTCTGTAATCTTTTTTTCAAAGTTCTACAGGTTTTCTAATTACAAAAATGTTCTTCCGTAAGTACAAAAATGTTTCCTTTTGAATTCCCACTTTGATGTCATCTATACTAGGGAAAAATCAATGGAACACAGCTTTACTTTGAGACAACATTACCAAGCACTTAGCCCTTCAAATGTAGTCCATGTGTGCAATAATTCTCACATTTGGCCTCCAGCTCTGTAAACATATGCATGGGTCCTTGTAGGGGACAGAAGCAAGGCCCCCAATATCACACCTGCATCAGGCTCCATAATCCCTCTGTGTGGCCCCGCAAAGCTGACCATGGTGGTGGTGGGGGAGCCACCAAAGGTATTCCTTGCCCACGTGGTATTTATCCTTGGTGATGACACATTATGCACTGAGTTTTGCTAAAAATTATAGGAAAGAGAGGGTGAGCTAGACCCAAGGCTGCCACTAGCAGCCCCATAACTGCTGTAATGTCTAGCCCTGCACACACATCCCATGGTTGTCATCAGCAGAGTGGTGGAAATAAATCCAGAGGGCCAGGGGTGAAATTAAGGGGCAGCATTCTGCATTTACTTTTTATTTATTTATTTATTTATAACATTTTTATACCGCCCAATAGCCAAAGCTCTCTGGGCAGTTCACAAAAATTACTTAAACTAATGTTACACTAAAGTAACTACACTGGCACCGGACATATCATGTTTTACTTATTCCAATGTGAATGGATACATACCTAGCCTTTGTGGTGTTATGCAAGAAATTTTACTATGGGAATGAGAAATTAGCCCTTTCCTAATACTGCAGATTTATAGAGTTTGGTGATCACCCAAATTGTAGAATAATAAGGCTTTATTCTCTGCAGTTGCCAAACGGAGCTGAAACTATTTTCGGCTCAATTCCATGTCTTTCATTTTTCAAGGCCAGCAAATTGCTAACTCTATTCTCAAGCATTATGGTGGTGGTGGGGAATGAAATGTCCACCTAATGAAATGTACATGTGAGCATGTAATTCTATTTCTGTCTCAGAGCACATAACAAATGAACAGTGGGGCAGAGCCGACATATCCGATGAGATATTCAAAGGGCATTAAATGAAAAAAGTAATAATTATTAATAGGGGATAAAATAACCCTGGAGGCTGAGAAGATAATAAATGCAGAGAGTGCAGGAGAGAAAGAGTCTTTCTACATGAGGCTTTTCTTGTGCACTTTTGATTGCTCACTCATAGTAGTTTGCAGATCCTTTGCAGTGATGTCATCATTCTCCAGAGCCTCTCCTGTGCTTTGCAACTATTATCATGCGTGTATTTTTCATACTGAGGAAAGGCTGGTATTTTTCTCAATGCCATTATAGAAGCCTCTGTATTTGTGCACACTGCCACCTAGTGGTTGTGTAATAGAAATTATAGGAACGCAGAAAAAGAAAAAAACCCAGGTAAAAACACAGAGAGCCAGTGTGGTGTAGTGGCTAAGGTGAAGGACCGGGAGTTGGGAGATCCAAGTTCTAGTCCCCACTCAGCCATGGAAATCCACAGGGTGACTTTGGGCCAGTCACAGACTCTCAGCCCAACCTACCTCACAGGGTTGTTGTTGTGAGGATAAAATGGAGAGGAGGAGGAGGATTATGTATGCCACCCTTGGGTTCCTTGGAGGAAAAAAGGTGGGATAATAATAATAATAATAATAATAATAAAAATAATAATAATAATAATAATAAAAACGTGTAAAGGAGCCAATCTTAAACTTGCAAAGAACACAGAAGCAGAAGCCTTGGTAAATGTGTGGTTAAAAGCCTCATCTAGAAACACCCAAAGTCTTTCTGAATGGTAAACTTGATCCATAGCTTCAGGAACATCCCGGACAATGGTTAAGGTACTCAGTCTCCCCACTGCTAACTCAAGCCTTTCCTGGATCTCTGATATTCAGCTGAAGTATAATGAAATAGACATGACTGAGTATTCTCTGAAGGAATAAAAACACATTCTGGGGCTGTTGCCAGTCAATACTGAGCTAGATGAACCAGTGATCTGGCCTTGGAATAAGGCAGCCGCTTCCTATATTACCTTTCTTCTGACTGTGCAGTGATGTTGTGAGATATAAGGATTGCTCCATACGTAACCTTTTATGCAGATATCACTTACCTATGGCAATGCAGAGAAAGAGACAAGCATGCTCATCACGTTGTTATGTTTTCCAGGCAGGTTTTTTTAAATTATTCTTATTGTATTGCTGCTCTATTGGTTTTTCATTTTTGTAAGCTGCTTTAGGAGAACCATTGAGAAGCAAGGTGAGAATCTCAATTATATACATAGAAATAAATAAATAAGATACAGTATATATTAGGGATGGGCAAATCAGTACGTTTCGCTTTCTCCAGCATTTTTTTTAAAGCATCTCAAGTTCTTTCCATCTTGAATATGAATAAATTTATGAATGTTTGTAATTCTTATCTAAAATGAACCAAAACAAATTTCTCACCCATCTGTATCAGCCAAATTCAACAGGTACAGCTATTATCAGCATGGAAATTGCCTGCCTGCCAGTTAAAACTGTTTTAACTGCTTTTACTGCTTTTAAATTATATATTGTTTTAACTTGGTTCATGGTTTAATTTGTTTTTAACGGTGCATATTTATTGTTTTATACTGTATGCTTTTATCTGTACGTCACCTTGTGATCTTAATGATACAGGGCGGGATACAAATGTTTTAAATAAATAAATAAATAAATAAATAAAGCTGTTATGGATGAGGAGCCTGTCAGAAGAAAAAGGGGGCTGGCAACCCTGATTAGTGCTATCTTAAAGTCCTGCACTTCCAGCCTCACTAAGCCGCCTGTAGGCCTCCATTGTGCCCACTGCACTCCTGTGCTGCCCACTCCTGGCCAAGAGATTCAGGGACCCTTCCAACTTTATAATCTTGACTGTAAGATTTCTTGAAGTATAGTTGTCAGTGTGGTTGCCCTGAGGCAATAATTCTGTGCAGGGCTGCCCTGACCTGCTTTGGAGGCTGATTCAGAGGTTCCAAATTGGCCCCGATTTGCCTCGGGCTGGCCTGACCTGCTTTGGATCCGGATCCGGAGTGAGAGCTGAATATCCAAAGTGGGTCGGATGTTGTGTGCTCCCAGGCTCTTTTCTGGAAATGGCCCTTTACTGCCGCCATAGTTTGAACATTAGATCTAGAAAATGACAGAGCCACTAATTTCCTTAAAAGTGGTGGCTCTCACTGAGGACAGCTGGCTACTGGATGGGTCAGGTAAGTCCTGTGAGCAGGTGGGGGCAGTGGCTCATCACTGCCCCAGATTGGCCCAAAGCGGTTCGGGCCCAGTCTGATCTGCTCTGGAGCACTTCAGACTAATTTGGGCACAATCTGAATTCAGACCAAGATGGGCCGAATTGGCCTAGTTCGGTATCCAGATTTGCACCTGAGGCAGTGCACAGCCCTAAAAATTCTTAAGACCTGACAAAGGGCATTCTGATAATTTCTTTCAATGGAGGCTAGGATAGCCCAAGAAGGCATAGGTGATGGTTCATCTTTCTTCCCCCGACTAAAGAAGTGAAGGAGGGCAGGTGAGGTCTCTGCATGAGTAGCAGTTACTCTGGAACAGGGTCTGAAAAGGAGACTTTGCTCTCTGCTGGCAATCCTATGGCATTATGGATTCCCCTTGAATGGGGAGCGGGAAACCTCAACTCAGGCTAACCATGTGCATGTACATATCAAAGACTTTAAGGCCTTAGCTAGACGAAGGGCTATCCCGGGCACAGGCTGGGACGCACAGGGGATCCTGGGCTCAGGTAGGCATCAACCCTCTCTTGCCCCAGGATAGTGGGCACCACTTTTGGCCCAGTTTTTCTTGCGGTCTTGGGCTGAGCCCGAGACTTCGAGCGTGCGGCCCTTTGAAGCAGCTTCTCCCAGCTGCACGCGATTACTCACGCGTAGCTGGGAGCTGCGCACGGGGCGCAGCGCTCCCCAGGAGCAGGGTGGGGAAATCGGGGGCAGGGTGGGGTGGGGAGCAGGGAAACCTTTTTTTTAAAAAAAAACCTCACCTCCGCACACGAGCGTTCGTGCGCATCCAGCTCTACTCAAAAGAAACAAAAATGGCGGACGCGACACGTCTTTTCTTGACCTCGTCGCGCCTGAGGTGTAGACTACGGCGAGAGCCCGCGATAGTTGCATCACGGGCTCTCCCCTCGTCAGTCCCGGATTTTCAGGTAGGTCTAGCAAAGGCCTAAGTCTCCATTGACCTTTTAAGGAACTAAACCCTAGGTAAGCACTGGAGCCTCTGAAACTTCTCAGCTTTCAGAAATGGGGTGCTGGCATGTGACTAAAGTCCTAGCAAACATTTCCTGAAACTGTACCTCAACATTAATCAGATTTTCCTGTGGCACCGCTGCCCTAAACAATCCCCTTAGATGAGGAGGAACTGGATTCATTAAAACATGAGTGATCACCACTAACTTTGCAGAGAAAGCAATTGGTTCTGTCTCTGCAGAACTTTGACCATTTCTTTTGCTAAGAGAGAAACACAGCCCCCTTTTTTTCAGACACCCCTCCTTCCCCCTGTGAAGGTGACTCCAATGCTTCAAACAACTAATGTCAGCTAGTGCGGACTGGCTGATTGCTGGCAGCTTTCCATCTCCATAATAAAGTTCAGCAGTCAAGGGTTGTGAACATCTCGATTTGAGTCATCCAGAACGGGCTGGCTGTTTCTCATTGTTAAACCAGGGCAGTGAGGGTGGAGAACACTTCAGTGAAGGACAATCTGAAAATACACTTCTTTCAGGTGGATGACATTTCTGGTCGTCGTTCCCCCCCACCATCAAATCTATGACAATTAAATGGTCTTAGCTGCATGGAGCAAGTCTGTGGAAGATTTTGACTTTGGGGGTGTATTTTCTCTGAGACTTATCCTTGAAGGTCAGAGTCCCATTAGACACTGACAAAGCTGCTTGCTATTGCTGAGAAGAGGGGGGGGGGGAGAGCATTTGTAGATTACTCATGTGTCACAGAGATTGGGGAATATATACATGATGCACACAGCACACACTTCCTTTTCGACAGCCTCTGTCCTCCTTTCACTTCCTTTCTTCCCTTCCTATTATCCCCAAGCATCATGGAATGTAGTCCTCAGCACCAGAGTATAGAAGGTTGCGTGCAGACCTGGACCAGATCTACACCGAGCAGGATATAACACTTTGAAAGCGGTTTAAAAACAGTATATGGAATGTGTCCTGGGCAAGATCTACACTACTGCTTTAAAGCGGTTTATAACAGTTATAAAGTGCTTTTATAGCACTTTAAAGCAGTTAAAAATAATAATAATAATAATAATTATAACTGTTATAAAGCACTTAAAGCAGTAGTGTAGATCCGGCCCTGGGCCCAAACAGATGTCAATACCATTATAAACCATTATAAAGCAGTAATATAGATTGTGCCCTAGACATGTGCAACTGGGTTGGCAAAAGCAGACTTCCCAGACCCCTCCTTCCCACGTCAGCCCCTCCAGCCCTCTGAAATGCTATAGGGAGGGTCGGGGACCCTGCTGAATGGGCTGAGCTGGAGTGCAGGAGAGGACAAACTGGATGGAGGACCTGACGTACCATAAGATCATTTTCATACACAAGGCACAGTGTCCCTAGTCTTTCCCTTTTCATGGCCATCGCACACCCTTAGAGTTAATCATTTCAGGCCCTCTCAGAACCAAGTTAAATCAGAGATCTCATTATTGTTCCCCTCATAACAACTCACTACGAATTGCCGAGCCCAGCTAGACTAAAACAAATATTCCAATCAAGAAGTAACCAGTCAGGCATGTAATTAAGAGGAAAGCTATGCTCGAGTTCTATCGTATTATAGGCAGGAAAGGGCACTTAAATGAGCAAAGTCAACTTTGATAATTGACGTAACACAACAGCGCAACCCCAGTGAAGCGATGATGTCTATAAAAACACAAGGTATTTTTTAAAAAATAAAAATAAAAATCAATACCCCAGTCCCAGACATAAGGCCAAAGGAACCTCTCTTTGAACTTTTTTTTTTTTTGCAAAACATAAGGGAAATACATATTTACTTGCAAGAGTTACACTATATTCCACCCAAGACAGCAATGTAACCTGGGAATTTGTCGAGGGAGATTCAGAAGTTTCGCTCAGTTGCTTTACTCTGGAAATTGAGCTACAAATCTTGTTTCAGCAGACCTGAGATACAGATGAGTCTGTGTAGATTGGGGTGGGGCGGGGGTATGAAGTTGCATAACAAAAGCAATTTGAACTTTTGTAATTTATATTTATACGTTTTAATTGTACATGTTTTAATCTTGTAAACCGCCTTGAGTCCCGCACTGGGAAAAAGGTGGGATATAATAATAATAATAATAATAATAATAATAATAATAATAATAATAATAATAATAATAATTCTGTGGCCCCTCTGAAAAGCCACCCTCAGTCTATTTCCCTCAGCAGTTGTAGCAGCTTTGTCTGAAGCCAGATGTACAAGACCTCTTGAACATGTAGCAGAATCAATGACTTCTGCATGAGGTACAAAGCCATTTGGATGAGGTATGCAAAGTTTTAAAATTGGCAGATGCTTGCGGGGAGGGTAGCATGATAGCAGCGTCTAATGCGGCTGGTGAACCTTAAGTGAAAGCATGTGTGAGAAAGGGTATTGGATGGCCAAGGAGAGGAAGGTTTTCTCAGCTCTAGTGCAGTTATTGAGCTTTTTTAAATGAGTGTTTTATAGCACACTCGTGACTGGCCACTCACAAATGTTTGCAGGTCATTCTGATGCCGCCGTCGGCCTCCAGCTCCATTTCCTGGTTTTAGCATCATAAATTAAGCCACAAACCCCCGACTCTTTTAAAATAAGTCTGTATTTGGGGTGTGTGTGTGTCCTGCTGTGTGCAGGCGAAGTTGTGCTATAAAATGCCCACTAGAGTCCCATTGAACTGTACGGACCACATGGCCATGGCTGTCTTCCTCATGTAATTTCAGCTCGTTGCAAATGCGGAAGAGAAGCAGGAAGCGGAGCGATGGTGAGGAAATGTGATTACCACCTCAGTCTGAAGGAGCTCATTGTATCAATGCAGCCACGCGTCATTTTTAAAACAGAGGATGGTCCTCTATTTGAAGGGCTGTCCTGTCCAATTCCTGATTAAAGAAGAAACAACCATAAGAACTACTACCCATCCACAGTTAGCACCTGGACACAGACTGAACACATAGGTCGCCTAGTCACAGACCTCTGCACTAGGGTGAGATTTAATGCATTTCCATTTAAATTATAATAATTCTTTATAAATTTGCATCTATTCCTATCAATTAGCACATACACATTTAATGTAAATTGGTGTCTTTTGGGGTGGGTGGGTGATACATTTCCTTTTTTTAACCATACAAAACAGGCCCTGCCTAAGGAGGTATGTGAGAAGAAGTGCCACATGGGTGGAATAAAGAGAGGGGTGGAGCCTCTGCTTTCACAGCAGTGCCAAAGGGAAAGATCAAACGATGCACTCTCTTCACCAGGGCTTTTGTGGCTCAAGGCATTAGTGGAACCACGTGGAGAAATGGGGGAGATGGCAAAAGGTAACCCTGCATTTGCACTTCGCTTATTTTTAGGGAAATGTTCAGTTCACTTTATAAGCAAACTTATCCTATTTCACACTTCTGAACCAATGTGGGAACCGAAATTCAGTTTGAAATGTACATTTCACAACAGAGTCCTCTAATCAAAAAATGTGAACAAAATGCATATAGTAGTGAAAATAATATTTAAAATGCATTGTATTAGGAAAAAATCCTTGCAAAAATATGTATATTAGGCAAAAATTGCATACAAAACTACATGCAGTAAAAGAAATACACATAAATATGTACAAATTCTCACAAACACTTTAAAAACATTCTCAAGGTCTGGATGAACTGAATTTAATATTGAAAAATGAGAAACTAAGGCCTCATCTACACCAAGCAGCATATTGCACTATGAAAGCGGTATGAAAGCGGTATATAAAAGGCAGAAGCCACACTACTGCTTTGTAGTGGTATTGAAGTGCACTGACAACTGTTGGGGCCCATTGACACATACCATGTACTGCTTTCATACCACTTTCATAGTGTAGGGTGACCATATGAAAAGGAGGACAGAGCTCCTGTATCTTTAACAATTGTATTGAAAAGGAAATTTCAGCAGGTGTCATTTGTATATATGGAGAACCTGGTGAAATTTCCTCTTCATCACAGCAGTTAAAGCTGCAGGAGCCCTGCCCTCTTTTAAATCTGGTCACTCTAGTATAGCTCCTGCACCTTTAACTGCTCACCAGCTGCAGCTTCTAGACCAAGCCTACATGTAGCCCTAGATAGAGCATATTACAATAATCCAGTCTGGACATTATCAATGCCTGAACCACTGTGGCTAAGCTAACACAGTCCAGGAATGTAGGGTGACCATATGAAAAGGAGGACAGGGCTCCTGTATCTTTAACAGTTTCATAGAGAAGGGAATTTCAGAAGGTGTAATTTGTATATATACAGAGAACCTGGCGAAATTCTCTCTTCATCACAACAGTTTAAAGCTGCAGGGGCTATAATAGAGTGACCAGATTTAAAAAGGGCAGGGCACCTGCAACTTTAACTGTTGTGATGAAGAGGAAATTTCCCCATATATACAAATGGCACTTGCTGAAATTTCCTTTTCAATACAACTGTTAAAGATGCAGGAGCCCTGTCCTCCTTTTCATATGGTCACCCTAAGGAATGGCCATAGCTAGCATACCATCTGAAGCTGGTAAAAGGCACTCCAAGCCACTGAGGCCATTTGAGACTCCAGTGACAATGTTGGACAACACTCCCTTGTTATTTTTCATTACTTTATTCAGCTTTCTCCACTGCACCCTCCAGATATGTTGGACTAGATTTCACATTATCCCCCAGAGTGTTGCTGGTGATTATGGTAATTGTAGTCCAACTCATCTGGATGTGGAAGGCTGATTTATGGAATATGGTTGAATGAGTATCATGGACAGTTGGTTTTTTTTTAAACTTTGCATTTATTATCTCTGATATTTTAAGCATTTGAACCCCTTTCCTCCAAGACTGATGGAGTTCATAAACCCCTGTATTCAACAGCAAGTTATCTCAGAGCTGCTGTTTCTGTTGCTACATCTGTTTGTTTTGGTTATAAATCTGGTACAAATCTTCAGAGAATGGAAATACGCAATTATTGCTTTTTCAAACTTTCGATTTTAGGATTTGTTGCTCTTGCACAGCAAGAGAAAACCAGGGAGAATGAGATTAGGAAAGAACACAGCAATTTCTTTCTCAGTTCTCTTGGTATGCTGGGAATTATAATGTTTGTCCCCAAACAGAGGGTTCACAGGGTGAGAGAACAGCATGTGTCGGCAAGAGCTTTGCATATAGTTTAAGGTACTCTCCTTTTTACTATTCACCGCAAGCTTTGCAGGCAAATAAGAGCGAGACCATGAGGCTTTCTAAATGCCATGGGCTTAGTCACAGAATTACAGATCTTTGGTGTCATGATACCTGCAGTTACACTTCTGTGTAACTTCAAAATGGAGGTAATGTTACCCTCGGGAGTTGGTTGGATCCAACTGTTTTCAAAGCCTGACAGATATTAGCGAGAGCAAGAGCTATTAGGGTGCTTTTTTTCAAGCCTGATAAATGTTCAAGCATACTGCAGTTTCTAGACCTCATACTGCAATATGGCTGTTCACCGAGGCTTCAGATCCAGGCCTTGTGTTACGTTACTACAGCAACTACCATGCATTAGAAAACAAGCTCATGAACTTTCTTTCCTTCCTTTTTTTTTTAAGTAATGTTGTTTTGTTCTCAGAGGGACCACAATTTCTTGTTTGCTTCCAAAAGTACACAGGAGAAGCAATTGCTTTTGGGAGAGGAGAAATCTTAAAGGATTTCAGACTTCCTCGGTCAAAACAGAGCTATAGTGACTGCTCTTGTACTTTTAAACATTTGGGAAATTGGTAGTGTGCAAAATTGGGATGTGGCTCATTTGCCTTTCCCCAAAGGCTGTCTTGAGATTAATTTATTTTGCTGCACAAGCTTTTTAAGAACATAAAAAGAGCCATCCTGGATCAGACCAAGGTTGCATCTAATCCAGCACTCTGTTCACACAGTTACCAACCAGCTGCTCACTGGAAAGCCACAAGCAGAACAAGAGTGCAACAGCACCCTCACTTTTGGGTTCCCCATCAACTGGTGTTCATAGGCATACTGCCTGTGATACTGGAGGTAGCATAGAGGCATCAGGAGCAATAGTATTGGCTAGTACAGGAATTTACCTAACCCCTTTTAAAGCCATCCAAATTGGTGGCAATCACTACATCTTGAGGTAGCAACTTCCATAGTTTAACTATGTACTGTGTGAAGAAGTACTTCCTTTTATCTGCCCTGAACCTCCCACCAATCAACTTCATGGGATGACCCCAGGTTCTAGCATTATGAGAGAAGGAGAAAAAATGTCTCCCTATCCACATTCTCTACACCATGCGTACTTTGGTACACCTCTATCATGTCTCCCCGTACTCACCTTTTCTGTAAGCTAAAGAATCCCAGCTTAGATGAGCAGCTTGCATAGTGGATGGTAGGACACAGTAGGGGCCCCAAAACACAGCAGAACCAGCATACCACATTTTGAAATAAGGGAAATAATACAGATGACCATTTAAAGAAGGATCCCCCCTCCACAACTACACAATTGTTAGTACATATTATTTGACATATTAGTGTAGTGGATAGACTGGGGCCTTAGCTGGAGGGGGAAAATCCCGGGGCGATCCACAGGATCGTCCCTGTGCGTCCACATGATGCACAGGGGATCCTGGGATCAGGGAGGGATTTCTCACCCTCCACTTTAGGCCCGCACACACGAGACCGCAGAACGTGTGTGCGGGCGTCACGGTTTGTCCTGGTTCCTTGCAAGGATCCAGGACCTGCGCGCGGGGTGCAGAGCTCCTCAGGAGGACTGCACCCATCGGGGTGGGGTGAGGGGAGTTGGGGAAATAATTTTTAAAAACCACAAAACCTTACCTTTTGCGCACGAGCGCTCATGCACATCTTCTTCTTTAAGGAAAAAAACCAAAATGGCGGGCGTGACACCTCTCCCTCTGAGGTCGTCATGCACTGTGGGAGAATAAAAGGGGAGATCTTGTGATAAAAATATAACGAGATCTTCACCCCTCCATCCTGCTAGACTAGACGGACTAGCTAAGGCCTGGGTTCAAATTTCCAGCTAGAATGTTTAGACCATGGGAATTAACAGGCTGATCCTATGCAAAGTTATGTGTCCTTAAGACCCTTTGTTTCAGGCTGTCCAGCACTTTTGGAGCTGTTTCTTTTTGTAATGCAACTATAACACATTGATAGGTCACTGTGTTCAATTGCTTTCTCTTCCATATTATCTCCCTTGTTAAGAACAATCACAATTACTGTGTGAAAGAGAGGCTGAAATACACTCTCGAGGGTATTATGTGTTAATGGCTGTAGTCATGAAGTTGACAGGGTGTCCTTGGGAAAGGCATGCTTGTGCCATCTACCATATTTTGGTGAGGGACTATTGCTAAGTGAGAGAGCACAAGGGATGGGAAAGAGCAACAAAAATGACTAAGGAGCTGGAGCATGAGGAAAGTTGACTATCTTTGGGACTTTTGAACTATTTATTTATTTATTCATTTATTTATTGCATTTATATCTGACCTTTTTCCCTCAAAGGAACCCAAGGTGGTGTACATAATCCCCCTCAGGTGCCTCCTGAAAACGTCGTTGTTCCAGGAAGCCTTCCCTTAATGACCAGTCACGGCTGATTTTGCACTTTGTTTCTTTTAAAACATACTTTTAATGTGTTTTTATTCTGTTTTTATTCTATTTTATTTTGTCCAAAGCTCCAAAATTTTGAATGGGGGTGGTATATAAATATTGTAAATAAATAAATAAATAAATAAATAAATAAATAAAGGCAATCTGTTGCAATCCACACAGAGGCCTAATGAGATTTCAGAGTGTCAGGTGGGTGGGGAGAAACAATGATAATTCAACTCTGTTATTCCAGAATATTCAGTGGCACTTAACTATGATCTACATCTGGGCCTAATCTACACCAAACAGGATATTGTGCTATTAAAGTGGTATGAAAGCGGTTTAAAAGGCAGGAGCCACACCAAGCAGGACATAGCACTATGAAAACGGTATGAAAGTGGTATATGGTTTGTGTCATAGGCCGCAACAGTTGTCAGTGCACTTCAATACCACAATAAAGCAGTAGTGTGTCTCCTGCCTTTTATATACCCCTTTCATACTGCTTTCATAGTGGAATATCCTGCTTGGTGTAGATGAGCCTTAAATGTGCATTCAAGCAATCAAGGGAAATATCAAAGCAGTCTTACTACTAACAATCTCACAACCCACCCCCACAACTATGACAGCTTTACAAGTATGCTTCTAGACAAGGGTTTCATTGCGTGATCACCCTGCCTCATTCACAGAATTTTCAGGGTGGTCCAGATGGCATCATCTTCCATTTGTAGCCCTCCTGTGTTTTCCCACTGATTATTTCATATATATTTTTCTTATCAAAGAAAATCTGTTAAGCAGGAAAAAGCCAGAATAGCTGTACAATGTCTTTTGATTAGCATAGCCAGTTGATTAGTAGAGCCAATGCTCTGCTGTATTTCTTACACGTTTGTTCCTCTTCTGTGCATTGAACAACCCTAATGGTGCACATTCTTCAGCATGTAAACCTTTGCTCGTGAGCTCAGATTTAGGAGCTATTTCGAAAAATCTGCCCACCATTGTTTCTCAGTAGCTCACCTGATGTTTTGCAGGTCCCCGAGAACCTGCAATGCCTGGGAAGTTCCTTTGGAGACACCATTAAAAGGACAGTTTGGGCAAATTCCTCTGGCAAAAACATTATGCAGTATAACAGCTGAATTGCAAAGGTATCATTTCAAAATCTGGCGAATACATATGGCTTTCACAGAGTGCAGTTGACTAGATTTTTTTTTTAAAAAAAAGATCAAAGCCTTCTTCAAGTGTCTGTAAATGGTGGTATCACCAACTGTACCGCATCTCTGGATACAACCTTTAAAGCATTTTTATTTATAGTAGTACCTCTGTTCCCAGACTCATCCAAGTTAAGAAAAGAAAGTTGCTTGGCCCTGAATTTAACTAAGTTCAATGAGACTTAAGGGATTCAAATGATTTTGGATTTCTGTGAATCTGAACTGCGGATTCCACAGTGGACCGGCTTTTTCCAAGTCACGCAGATTTTGCAGACTTGCAGACTGTTGTTTTACTTTCATGGAAGAATTCTGCAAAGTCACACTTGCTCAAATTTGCACTAGCACTAATATACACTTGTGCAAATGGAACAAAATTCTCACATGTCCCTAAACAAAATCTGATTCTGTTAATGAGAGAATGAAGGAATGAAAGATGCCAGACAACCTGCAAAATATAGTTGGAACAGATTTCCTCTACAGGAAATCTGTTCCAACTATATTTTTCAGGTTGTATTTCTGGGCGCAAAGATTACTGCAGACGCTGACTGCAGCCAGGAAATCAGAAGACATTTACTTCTTGGGAGGAGAGCAATGACAAATCTTGATAAAATAGTTAAGAGCAGAGACACCACACTGACAACAAAGGTCCGCATAGTTAAAGCAATGGTATTCCCCGTAGTAACCTATGGCTGCGAGAGCTGGACCATAAGGAAAGCTGAGCGAAGGAAGATAGATGCTTTTGAACTGTGGTGTTGGAGGAAAATTCTGAGAGTGCCGTGGACTGCAAGAAGATCAAACCAGTCCATACTCCAGGAAATAAAGCCAGACTGCTCACTTGAGGGAATGGTATTAAAGGCAAAACTGAAGTACTTTGGCCACATAATGAGAAGACAGGATACCCTGGAGAAGAGGCTGATGCTAGGGAAAGTGGAAGGCAAAAGGAAGAGGGGCTGACCAAGGGCCAGATGGATGGATGATATTCTGGAGGTGACAGACTTGACCTTGGGGGAGCTAGGGGTGGCGACAGCCGACAGAAAGCTCTGGCGTGGGCTGGTCCATGAAGTCACGAAGAGTCGGAAGCGACTGAACGAATAAACAACAACAATAGGACCGCGGTAGACGTGTACAAGAGTGTAGTTAGACAGTTTAGACTTAATAACACTCCAAAAAGAATAGCATAGATCCATGTTGTAGTTTGGAGTAGGGATGTGGGGAAGCAGGCATAGCTCACCATCCTTCCATGTTACAGCCCAACAGAGCACAGTTGGAGAATCAAAGAAAATAAATTAGGCATGTGCTCCGCTCCGATTAGAAGCGCAGAAGCAGGAGCGAATTGGCCTGCTCCGCCTTGCCCAGAGGCAGAGTAGAAGCGGACCGTGGACCCCTAGAAGCAAGGCGAAGAGAAGCACCCATTTTTCGGAGCTCCTCTTTCAGGCGGACCGCTCCGATCGCCATCTTGAAACATTTCGCCCATAGGATTGCATTGCGGAAAAGAATCGGGGATAACTGGGTTGTTTTTGAAGCTATCGTTCTGAAAATTCTTGTGCTCAGAGAGTCGTGGATGGGGGTCATTTTGAGACTACTCTCAGCTCTCTGCGTCATGCGGTTTGCGTGCTATATTTTTTTAAAAATCGGGTAAACAAACATTACAAACAGGGACAGCGCGGGTCAAACGGCGGTTTTCGCCCATAGGATTGCATTGCGGAAAAGAATCGGGGATAACTGTGTTGTTTTTGAAGCTATCATTCTGAAAATTCTTGTGCTCAGAGAGTCGTGGATGGGGGTCATTTTGAGACTACTCTCAGCTCTCTGCGTGGTGCGGGTCGCACGCTAGAATTTTTTTTAAAATCGGCTGGAAAAATACCTTTTTCGAAGGGCTGAGGGGCAGAGTCAACTCCCGGTCATGATCACATAATCCCAAAGTTGGAGGAGGGGATAGGCAAAACGGGTAACTTGGGATTCTGGGAAACTTCTCTTTCTTAATCTGAACGGACTTTTCCCAGTGTTTTTTAAAACAGTAGCCCCACCAAATGCACAAACACAACCTGAAATCATATACTAAGCCAATAATAAGAGAGCACTGCTACCCACCCTAACTTTGGGGAACAACTGAAAAGATGTGGTGCAAGGGGATGAGCTCCCCTAGGGCATCCCATTGTGGACGTGCCCCCACTCTCTCCTGTACTTGGAAGGCCATCAGAGCCTTCCAAAGAGAGTAACCTGGTGGAGCAATGCCTATCATGAGTTGAAGTGAGCGTTTACTCCTCAGAGCTGTTGGTGAAGCAATCGCTTTCATGAGCTGAACTGGCAGCTGCTTCCCCCTCCCCTGGGCACGTCCCCCTATTGCTGGTAAAAGACAGATATAGCCTTTTGAAAAAAGTTCTTCTTGTTGTTTATTCAGCAACACTGCTGCTTTTAATTCCACCCCTCCTTTGTTTATTTATTTATTCCATTTTATATGCATTACTGGCTTATCCTTGGCTCACTTCCTTATGCCCCCAGAAATGTCTGCTACCTGCCTGCCTTCCCTCCCTCCTCCCCTGCCCACCTCGCAGGGATGTTGTGTGTGTCTGGCTTTGACTCAGGGGAGAAGTCCTTCCTGCGCTCAAGTTAGACTTTTGGAAGTTCCAAATCCATTTTTAAGTGTGGAAGAAGATTTCATAGGTTTATCTCTACTCCCCAATTCATGGCATGTTGGGATTTCCTTTGAAATGGCCCCATTGAGATGTCTGCAGGTTTAAGCCCCGCCAAAAATCAGGGGATGATGGGACTGCCTTGAGTCTTGGCGTGCGTGTATCCCTGGATAAGCTTTCATGGTGGTGAGTTTGAGGTTTCTAACGTGCAAATTGACGGAGCTATGGAAAGGAGTGTGAATGGGGTGCCCGATTTTCATAAATTCCCCAAAAATCAGATGATGATGGGACTGCCTTGAGTCTCAGCATGCATATGTATCCCTGGATAAGCTTTCGTGGTGGTGAGTTTGAGGTTTCTAACGTGCAAATTGACGGAGCTATGGAAAGGGGTGTGAATGGGGTGCCCGATTTTCATAAATTCCCAAAAAATCAGGGGATGATGGGACTGCCTTGAGTCTTGGCATGCATGTGTATCCCTGGATAAGCTTTCATGGTGGTGAGTTTGAGGTTTCTAACGTGCAAATTGACGGAGCTATGGAAAGGGGTGTGAATGGGGTGCCCGATTTTCATAAATTCCCCAAAAATCAGGGGATGATGGGATTGCCTTGAAACTTGGCGTGCATGTGTATACCCCCATGAGGTGTCATGGTGCCAAACTTGAGGTTTCTAACTTTCACAGAAAAAAAGTTGTATACTTTTTTAGCTTAATGCAAGCCTATGGGGGGGGGGGGAAACGGAGCTCCGATCCGGATCCGGAGCTCCAAGTGGAGTGGAGTGGACATAGGCGGGGCGGGGGTGGGGTGGAGCGGGCCGATCCGCAAATCGTGGATCTGGAAGGGAAGCGGAGCGGGGGTTCTATGCACACCCCTAAAATAAATGTATAAGCATGCTGTTCTTTTAAGAAGCTGGTAAACCTATCTTATGGGTGGATACTTAGGCTGAGCAATGAACCCAAACTGACAGTAATCTGCAGCTAACATATTTTTTTAAAAGGGCCATTTGGTAGTAGAAGAAACACCAGTAAAGACTAATCTTCTGTGTTCAGAGTAATGTAAAACTTTAGAAAAATGTAAACTGCAGCCACCTAATGGTGGAGACAAAGTATTGCATCAGCATTGTAATGGAAATGCAAACTTCCAGTTTTTCAGTCTGCAAGGCCACCTATAAGCTGTAAACGAAGTCATAAAAGCAATGCCGACATCACCCAAAAGTCATTATTTCCTGCATCAAAATGCATTTCTTGACTTCTGGGCCTGGTCTTGGAGAGCTCATGTATCATTACAACGATTCTGATTTCCCTTGTGAAGAGCACTGCAAGACATTTACAGGGTGTTCGTTGGTTTGTTTTTTATGTCAGCTTCTACACAGTATCCAAGTCAATTGGGAAATGCTGTAGTTCTGTTTACACATTACACTGAAAGTGGGGAGTGGAACAACATCTACCAGTTTTCCCCAGCCTGTGCACTTCAGATGTTTTGGACGATAACTCCCAGGATTCCTGGCCATTGCCCATGCTGGCTGGGAATGATCGGAGTTGCATTCCCTCACATCTGGAGGGCACCAGGTTGGGGAAGGCTGGCATATGCTATGCCTGCTTCCAACTTGCATACATTCAGTCGAGGGTCTGCATAGGGTTCTCTCCAGTTTGTGCAATAAGGAACCCTGGAAAAGCAGAGCTCCCATTCATGCCAAGCAAGTTTTAGATTCCATGCTGACCTTCAGGCAAAAACATGCTTGTGACACATGGTTGTGATCAGGGCCAGTGTGGGTAGAGCTAAATTCCAGGCTTCACTGCTACTTTAAGAGGGTTCAGACACACACGTCCATGAACTGGAAGCACATGTGGAAGAAGCCTGATGGGCTAGCCCCATCCCAACCTCAAACGTGGTCACCACCACTTGCGCTTTCACAGGGCATGAAAAGGGGGTCTATGGGCATAATGCTAGAGCTCCTTCAGACAAGAAAGGATCCTGGCCCAATTAGATCGACCACATGCAAGAGCTATATGCATGAGCATTAGTATGCCCACACAGCCTCTTCTGACATACTCCAAGAGCGGGGAATGGAGCTACTGGCTGTACCAAGGATTGTGGTAGGGCTACCCCACATGGTGCCATGTCTAACCCTACGCCCCTGTTTTGGGAGAAGATGTTTCAGGTAATTAGAATCGGATTCAGAATTAGAAGACGCAGCGCCAGACACCAGCCAGCCTGTACCAGTGGGGGAGGAAGCTCTCACGGGCAATTCCCCAGCTGGGAGTCAGCTCTCTCCACATCTTATCTCCTCAAGGCCAAATCCTACACACTCAGTGGGAAGTGAGGTTTCTTCCAGAGGTGAGCGTCCTGACAAGCTAGCTGATGCTAGAGTCTGCCGGAAGCTCAAATGCACAGCGCAGAAGGAAGGCGTGAGAAAGTTGGTTCGATTACACCAGAACCTTCCTCCGCACCAGGCTCCCTGAAGTTACGGGTGTTTGGGAAGTGGCTTCCTATTCTTCTTGAACAGATAATTGTCTTGCTTAGTTTGCATAGTTTTGTCTAGGGGACATTTCTAAGAGGTTAGACTCTATTCAAGTAGAAGAGACATTTGTTGCTTAATAAAAGCTTTGTGGATTTCTTAGCAAGCCTCGTCATTTGCCTCCCATCGAAAGCAGGAGTGTTCTGAGAAACATGACACATGGCTCTCCAGCCCACCTCACACAGTCTTTTATTGTGCATTTGTGTGGGGTGGGGTGGGGTGGGGTGGGGTGGGGGGAGGGTCATCTGAACTCTTCTTCTGAGATTCTCTTATATAATTTTAAAGAAGCATTTAGACTAATTACTCTTGAGATTTAGAAGGAACTGTAGTACAAAATATAGTTCTCCTCTTCCTTCCACCCCACCCCCAGCAATTTTCTAGTAATGTTGTGTTACTTTATTAAATTAATGACTTTCTCTAGGCTTCGATAAAATTCTGTCAGAAGATGCGCATGATGAAAACTTTGCAACAATAATTTCCAACTAAGCTGCCATCTAAACTCCGCGTGAATAATTATCGGTTACTTTCCCAACAGCCAATTTGCAGAACTGTAATTTTTGTTCAGCAGTAATTAACTTTCCTTTAAACAGATGGTTCATAATATATCATGGCACCTTGAAGGCTTCTATTATGCCGCCCCTTCCAAAATGGTGGTCAGCGTCATTCTGGTATCATTTGCCAGGTGGTTTATTGCTTATTTGAATTGCACCAGGTAATATAAATGTCTCCCTTCTGAGTTATTCTGTGATATTTCTGCACAGTAAGGGCTTGGATCTAGGGACATGCAGCCCGCTAAATCGGAAGCTTCTGAATTAATGCAATGAAAGATAAAGAAAATCTTTTAACATATTAATTACTGATAGGGTAAGTAAAAGCCTTATGGCTTTTTTAATGTATGCTATCCGGCATGTAAATGCCCCATCCTAAATTACATTTTTCAACAAGTATTTCTAAAGCCCTCCAACACTTGGAGTGGGAGAATACATGATTAGCTCCACCCTTTCCCTCTTTTTAGGAACCTATATTTGTCACAAAATACATTTGCTTGGGGAAATGCTGCTGTTCCAATGAGTGGGAAAAGTCTGATTTGGGATGAGCGATGACCATAAGAATGAGTCAGGGCGGGTACCAGCACTTCACATCCTTAGGCAATTTCCAGGGCCCATTGCTGACACCTGCCCTAGGCCTCCCCTTAAAAAAAAGAAGTCCATCTCTGTGTTTCAAGAAGCACCAGACAGCTGGGTTTAGCTGCCATTCTGATTTCCCACAATGCCCCTGCTGCAGTGTCACTCCAGGGCATTGTGGGAAATTTAAGTGATAAGCTCCAGCCACCAGGTGCTGCTTGGAGTCCTGCCTTTTCTGCAGTGGTGCCTCACCTTTGGAATTCTCCCGCCCTGCAGTGTGACATGCATCATCCTTGATGATGTTTGGGTACCTGTTGGAAACATGTCTGTGCACCCGGACATTTTGCTGATTTTAATTCCTAGGTTGGTATATTTTCTTTGTTGTGTTTTTTAAATCTTTGTGTTCTATTCTAATTGTTCTTTTAATGCACGATGTACCCCACCCTGTGATTTGACAATGAAGGGAGGTATATAAATATTTTAAATAAATAAAATAAGCCATTGCTGTGCTCACCAGATCACAGCCTCACCTATTCTACACTCATCACAGGCTTCCAGGTTTGAGGGATCCTGGGCAACCAGCTTCTCTCTCACCCTTTTCCTGCAAATGCCAGTCCATTCGGAACCAATGGTTAAAAGTTCTGCCTAGGGCAGAAGAGATTTTGTGTCTAGATTTAATATGCTTCTAATAATTGGCAATGTTGCTTTTCTCTGGAACTACTACTAATAATATGTGAAATAATGTTTGATTGTCCTCATTACTTGCATTCATCATGCGTGTGTTTTTGTCAGCAAGTGTGTATTGTGTGGTATATTGGGCTGATGTGATTTTTACACACAAACACTTGCATATCTTGGTAAGAGGGTTCACACAAATAAATGAACACACAGAGGGGCCCTTGAGGCTGTGTGGGATAAGCCTGCCTACCACCCAAACCATGAACCAACTTCCCCCTCTCCTGATGAATGGGGAAAATAGAAAACTCTCATCCACCTCATAAGGTTAAGCAAAGTAAGCCAGAACACGCACACACACTCCCTCAAAAAAAAAAAAACACACCACATTTCAGTCAAGCTTCTTTTTCACTGCCACAATAGTTGGCAGTTGTCATTTGTCCTTACCCTGCCAACACATGGTCAAAAAAGAGATGTTCAGCCCAGCCTACAATGAATATAAGAATACTTTGCTTTTTCTGTTTGTGTCTTTTTAAGGAAAAAAATAATGATACTTTTCAGGCCATGGCTAGACCAGGCCTAGATCCCAGGATCATCTCAGGGTCATCCCTGTACATCCAAATGACACACAGGGGATATCGGGAGCAGGCAGGGATGACCCCTCCATTTGCCTGGGATAATCCTTAGGTCTAGCTAAGGCCTCAGATAATTCAAGACCAGCACAGCATTGGTGCCACATTCCCACTGTATTTTGAAGATGATTCCAATAGTGCAAAGCCTCCGTAGAGGCTGAAGATCCAGCACATTTTGCCCCCCTCCCTACTTGTCTTCTTCCCACTCCCTTGATGTCTTGTAGCAGCCCAGCACCACTGACTCAACCACTACAGAGGTCAAAAGTGCCACAGAGGGTCCTACCAGCCGTTGGTTGGTAGGACCCTTTGCAATCTCTGTACAGCTCTGTGGGACCCCTTATTTCTTGTGATACAGAAAAGTAGGCCCCGTGGGCCCACACTGCTAATCATGCAAGCCTAGTTTATTTTTATTTATTTACAATATTTATATACCACTCCATGGCAGGATCTACACCTGCTTTAAAATGGTTTATCACAGTATTGACTACTGTTGGGTCCCAGGACACACTCCATGTGCCATTTTCAATCTGTTTTCAAAGTGTTATAACTGACTTGGTGTAGATCTGGCCCATATCTAAAATAGATTCTGGAGCGGTGAAATGAATGGTTCATGAAATGAATGGTTAAACATGTAATATATCTTACTAAGAAATGGAGCTTATCTTTCAAATCACAGGCCAAAACGATCAAGATTTTCTTTCTTTATTGCTTTTTGTTTGATCCACGCTATACAAAGACTGGTGTGAAGTTATGTGATTTCTCGTTTAGAGGTACATACCCTTTTTCCTTTCTTTTTTGATGAATGATATCAGTTTTGATGGATATTGCTTTTAACAGCTCTCTCAGCAGGAAACACTAGAATATGCTCCCCCCATGGAGAGTTCTACAAATGCTCGTTTTACAGGAATCTCCAATTTCAATAGCAACATTAAAACTCAAACAATTGAAATGTGAAAAGTCAAATGAGAAAGCACATCACTTTCTTTTCCTCTTTTTAATTAAAACAAACCCCTAGTTATTTATCCTATCAAGGAAAATTGAATTTTTAAAACATCATGCTTCATTGAAAAGCAATTAAAAATAACAATGATGATCAAGGGGCCATAGTATTTTCCATGATGTTTATTAGTACAAAGACATGGAATCCCAGCCTGATTATTTTTAGGAATTATTATTATTATTATTATTATTATTATTATTATTATTATTATTATTATTATACAATCCTATTCATGCATAGATGGAAAAAAAGGTCTACACCTCCCAGCCATCCCCAGCCAGCCAGGTCTGAACATGGATAGAATTGCACCCCAAAGAAGCAATCCTAAACTCCCAGAGAGAGTGGCTGAGATGCTGTTGGCTGTTGCAGAGCTCCCTCTCCACTGGCAGAGAAGGAGGCCTGCAGGTGCAGAAGGAGACTCACAGCCAGATGCCTCCTTGTTGTGGCAGTGGAAATCTCTGCTTCTTCTGCTGTTGCTGCTCCATTGTTAGTAGCAGGTAAAAGGAAGAATGTCAGAGCATTTCAAGATGCATCCTACTTCTCAATACACCTCTGACAAGGGAAGAAAAAGTGCACCAGGCCCAGAGCTGGCATAGTCCTTTCCCCTCCCATTGGTTTCAAGGGAAAGGATGACCATGTGCAAAAAAAGGGGGGGTAGGGAGGGAAAAGGTGAAATGCCGTCCGCACCTCCCATCCTGGCTGGCATAAGCCTGGCAGAGCTTAGAAAGTGGTAATTCCTCCACCACGGAATAAAGGAGAGCGAGGAATCAAATATAAAGCCAAGACTACGAGCTTCCTTGACTGGAGTAAGCGTAACATTATTGACAGTAAGAGAGAATGGGAGATGAGGAGAAGGTTTAGGAGGAAAAACAAGCAATTCAGTCTTTGCCATATTAAGTTTCAAACGACGATGAAGCAACCAAGCTGAGATATCTGAAAGACATGCCGAGATACGATCGTGAACATCAGGAGAAAGATCCGGAGATGAAAGATATAATTGTGTATCATCGGCATACAGATGATATTGGAGGCCATGAGATTGAATAAGATTACCCAAGGGCAACATGTATAAAGAAAACAACAACGGGCCAAGCACCGAGCCTTGCGGAACCCCTACAGAAAGGGGAAAAGAAGAAGACGAGCTGCCATTAGCCAACACGCTGAAAGAGCGACCCGCTAGATAGGAGGCAAACCAGTTATAGACAGAGCCACAAAACCCAAGGTCATGAAGGGAATCTAAAAGAAGATCGTGATCAACCGTGTCAAAGGCTGCAGTTAGATCAAGGAGAATAAGAATGGAATAAAGGCCTTTAGACTTAGCAATAAGAAGATCATTGGTAATCTTGATCCAATTAGGTCTCCTAGCAACCTTTGTCATGACTGATGTCTCTGCAAGATGACTTTCAAATTATTCTGTGTATCCCTGGCAAGGAAGTCCTAGAAGATGGTGAATGGTGGTTTCCTCTTCTTCAAGAGCTTCTCCTATCCTACAACATTATTGGTGGCAAGGTAACCAACACAGTGTGTGTGGGGTGGGTGGGGGAAGAGAAACTGATATCATTGTATCATTGATAAGTTAAGGGGTATTCCATTGCCACATTAGCTGTGTATAGATGAGAGCTTTTTAAAGGTCTGTATACAGTCTTGCGAGATTTGTGTTTATATCAAACTGCCCACCAAAAAGGAAGCTTTTATGGAGAGATTTAAAATAAAAGCACCCATTGTTAAAGAAAAAAATGTGTCATTACAACTCTACACCTTGTGTCAAATCATTACAAATGTGAAATGAAAACCAGGATATAACACTATGAAAGCAGTATATGGAATGTGTAATGTGCCACAACCGTTATCAGTGCAGTCCAATACCACTATAAAGCAGTAGTGTAGATCTAGCCTTTATGATTAAGTCATCTTGAAGAATGAGTGCTAGAAGGGTGCCAAAAATGATTCTCAGAAATTCCTCAGAATTTCTCCCACCCATACATGTTCAGGAATATTTTCTTTTCACCCCACATAAGAACATAGGAAGAGCCCTGCTGGATCAGACCAGGGGTCCATCTAGTCCAGCTCTCGGTTCACACAGTGGCCAACCAGCCATCGGCCAGGGATGAACAAGCAGGACAAGGTGCAAAAGCACCCTCCCACCCATGTTCCCCAGCAACTGGTGCACACAGGTGTACTGCCTTGAATACTGGAGGTAGCACACAACCATCAGGGCTAGTAGCCATGGATAGCCTTCTCCTCCAGGAATTTATCCAACCCCATTTTAAAACCATCCAAATTGGTGACCATCACTACATCTCGTGGTAGTGAGTTCCATAATTTAACTATGTGCTGTGTGAAGAAGTACTTCCTTTTATTTGTCCTGGATCTCCCACCCATCAGCTTCATGGGATATTTATTTATTTATTACATTTTTATACCGCCCAATAGCTGAAGCTCTCTGGGCGGTTCACAAAAATGACCCCGGGTTCTAGTATTTTGAGAAAGGGAGAAAAATGTCTCCCTACCCACATTCTCTATACCATGCATAATTTTGTACACCTCTATCATGTCTCCCCTTAGCCTCCTTTTTCCAAGCTAAACAATCCCAAGTTGATATAACCTTCCCTCATAGGGGAGATGCTCCAGCCCCTTAATCATTTCAGTTGCCCTTTTCTGCCCTTTCCCCAGCTTTCCCCACCTCCCACAAATTGCTGAAATGAGATGGACCAAAAGGTTTTGCCCTGCTCTAACTAAAACACTGGAATGAGGAGTGTGGGGTTGTTGTTGCTGTTGTTGTTGTTGTTGTTGTTGTTACACAATCAAGCTAGGCACTTAATGGTATACCATTTTAAAATAGAGGTAGTCAACTAGCAGTCCTAGGGCTTCCCACTTTGCCCCATAATAGATCTTAGAGCAGAAGGTGGGCAACTTCAGAAGGCCCAGGAGCTATTTTTTCCCAAAAAAAAGAGGGCAGAGGGAGAAAAAAGAAGAAGAAAATGGCACCTGGAGCTGCCATGAAGTGTCCAAAGAATTGAAATTACCTTGCAAAGAAATTAATTTTGACCATTTGGGTGCTCCATAGCAGCTCCGGATGCACTTTTGATTGCCCTTTTATTTTAAAATGGCGATGGGGGAGGGGCTGCACAAAGGGCTGTGGGGGCTGCATATGACCCATAGGCTACATGTCACCCATCCCTGCCCTAGAGCCAAGGACATGTTTGTACCTTTTCCCCATTTGGCAGCCGACATGAAGAATTCCCCTCCATTCTAATGCAGGAGCAAATCCACAAATGCCCTTCTTTCATCTTGTTTCTTAAGTTGCACCTGCCGTAGAGAATGTTTGTTATCACATACAAAGACGGGGGTTGTTATTACAGTACTTCTTGCTGGAGAGCCCTTATTTATTTTCAATCCCGTTAAGGCTTTATTCGCCTTAAAATGGTTTCTTTCAACAGTAGCAGAGAGCTAAGATGTTATCCCATGCTGTTACAGATCTCTTCCATTCAGCAGAAAGTGCTTTTTTCTGTTCTTTTGTTCTTTTGTTCTTTCTTTCTTTTCTTTTACTTTTGCACTACTGAAAGCCTGAATCTCTGATGAAACATTGTCACTTTATCATGGGATCCCAAACGCACAAAGTTTCTTTTTCTTGTGAGAGCAGCTTGCCAAAATAGCACATTTGATTAAGATCCATTGACCCCTGCCATTTTTAAAAAAATCAAATCAAGGTACAAAAGGTTCGGCCGTTTCTATGTATTAAATGGTAGCTCAATAAGCATTCTGCAACTTGTTAAACTTCCCACTAGATTGTATCCAGGTTTAGGTGCATGTAACTGGGCTGTCAGAAGCAGACTTTCTTGTCCTCTCCTCTCCACAGCAGCCCTTCCAGCCCCATGAAAATGCTACACAGATGGTCAGGGGACCCCATTGAACAAGTTCGAGCTGTGCTGTGTAAGGAGAGGGAGTCCCAAAAATCAGGCAGAAGGGATCTCCCATAAGTTCAACCCTCCCATCCATGGAAGGTATAGCCTGGATCCAACCCACTATCTTCTGGCAAAATGCAATAATAGTATCAAAAGCTGAAAGATAATGTGATTTGGGGGTTGTCTATATGCACAGAACGCCCCGGGGTGGGTGCGCTGTGGTCCTGCGTCAATTAAATTACACAGTCTCCTCCTCGCACACACACACACACCCGGGGCTTTCCTACAAAGCTGCAAAGAAAAAAAGGCGGGGACTTACCCCGAGTTTTTTCTCCGGAGCGCGGTGAATACAGTACATCTGCCGTCTATCCTTGCTCCGTGGCAGAGATATGGGGCTGGGCAGATGGCAACTCCTGATTGCTTGCCATTTGCCTGGGAAGGGGGAAGGCGGTGGGTCTGGCTGCCAGAAACCCCTCACTTTTACTGCAGAGTTGGGAATAGCCCCTTAGTTTTATCACACCAGCGTTATATTGTGCAATCACTGCGATTGCACAATGTAATTTGATTTCAGGGAGTGGTTGAAGTTTTCCAGTTTATAATCTGCTTTGACTGTGAAGTGCTCCCATGCATCCTGCTTTAATTGTGCTATAAAGGCAAAAGACTCGCCCTATTTTGCTACTAGCTTTTGAGCATATCATTTGTTGCTTTCCGAGCAGCCACTGGGGCGCAGGAGCAGGATTTGAAGAAAAATTAAACAAATGCTTACATCTGTATAAGCTTTAAAGATAAAGAATCAAAATTGGCACAGTAATAGATATTAAGGAGAGCTTTAAGCATACCAAATTTGTATTGGACTGGGTCATCTGTTGATTTTTTAATGATTTTTTTTACATTTCCTCCCTTAAACCCTTTGCAAAGGAATTTAGGAGTGCTGCTGTGTGGGGTGTGATTTAGCAACAACAACGCTGACAGCTTAGCGCTATAGGGCATAATTTGAGGGAAACAAGTATGTGGGATGAAGCTCCCTGCCACTCCAAAGTAGCAAATGTGTGGGGTTTTGCTTATCGCTGTGGCAACCCGCCATTGTAGAGGCAGCCTCTTGGAAACGAGCTTATAGTGGTGCGGTGAGAATAAAAGTTATGTTCCAGCTAGCTTAGAGCGTATCTACATGAGGCATTTGTTGTTTGCCTGTCATTCCCTACTCATGGTTGTTTATTGTTTCTTTAGACAACATCATCACCCTCCAGTTTAGCTCCTGCTTTTAAACAGCTCTTTCCATGAGTTTTTTTTTTTTTTTAGACCAGGGAAAATGGGGTATTATTTCTGATGGCAAACGTAAGAGCGATTGCCTCTAAAATGGGAGCCCTTTGTTCTATCTATCTGAAGGTTGTCAGGTCTGTTGCCTTGGGGGTACAGTAGAATGCCTGTAAATTTTATCCCATTTGGATAGAAAACACCAAAGAGACAAACCACAGAACACTAGTTTGGGTTTCCATTGATATCGATGGAAAAATAAATGAACTAATTAATGAACAGAATTCAAGCGAATGGAAAAAGAAAATGGATTTTTCTTTCTCTGCTGAATTCATGTTCAACTTGACCATGAATGGACTCGGTTGAAATAAGGTTAATAGCATTGCCATTTATTCCCTAGGATATTGGATTGGAAAATGCAGAGGTCAGAATGGATCTTACATTCTGACCTGATCCCAGGTGCTAAATTTGAATGTGCTGCCCCTGCATTGCAAATGGACAGGATGTTTACCCAAGGGTGGCAGGAGGGATGACAGAAAGAAACCAGACCAAGAACTCGGTGTGCAAATCTGTATTCTTAGCTGCAGCCTTAGCAAATGGCTTCAGCAAAGAGAACAACCTCAGCAATGAGACCATTTTTCAAAAGAATGGCAATTTTGACAAAAGACACATTGATGAAATTTATCGGATCAAAGTGGGAGGGAAAAGTCACATTCTCTGTTGGTGAGGGTTAGATAAATCCAGGTGAAACATTGGAACTGCAAATCCATTTGCAAAAATATTTTTAAACAAATTTATGAGAACTCAGAGCTTCCACTGATTGATTGGTGTGATTAATGACAGCATTGATCACAGATTAAAATTTATCCCCTACTTCATCAGTAGAACTCAGAACAAGCAATAACTCTGGGACTTGGGATTCTTGAAGAGCCCAGCCATTCCCAAGAGATGTTGTCAGCATCATTTTCTCTCTACCATTATTCCCTTTTTGGAACCCCAGGGAGCACATAGCTTGCTTTTCAGGCTGAATTGATTTCAGCTTTCTTTCTAAGAGGTAGTCTACCCCCACTTTGTGAGTGGTCCTTCCGCGCCAGCCCAGAAAGGGATGTCTGCAGTGTACTATGGCTCGTGGGGCAACTTGCTAGTCATTCCAAGACGAACAGACTGTTGTCACAAAGGACCTCAATGGCGGACCTTCTCTCTAGCAGCACCCACCCTCTGGAAAACCTTCCCTCATGTGGTTTGGGAAGCAGAAAATGTAACATCCTTCAAGTGCCTCCTAAAAACATATCTTTTTAGATAAGCTTTCCGTAGACTACAACTTATTCTGGTTTTATATGATATATTTTTTTAAGTGTTAAAGTTTTAAATCTTGACTTTTGTATATTATGGTTTTAGTTGTTAATTGCCCAGAGAGCCTTGGCTATTAGGCAGTGTAGAAATGTAATAAACAAACAAACAAGCCTTTGGGTCCACAAGATTGCACCCTACGAATAAAGATAGGTGGAGATCAACAATGGACAGAGCAATCTGGCCAGCAGCTCCTTACTCTCTACATACTTACCATCCCATCCATCTTTCTCTTCATCCCAGTGAAAAGGTCTTCAGAATTCTCAGCAAGCAGAGCCATGGTGTGTGTGTAACATATAGCCTTGCTGCTCTACCATGAAGAACCATAGGCAATTAAAGTAGACAGTGCACAAAGAGGATAAATGCTAAAACGTTTTTTAAATATCTCCTACAATACTTACGAACCTCAAGCCCGTTTAAACCATGTCCCGTTTGGGATAAAGGAAATATGGAAGAGGGCATTCTAGGACTTAGTGGTAGCTTTTGTTTATTAAATTGTAAATGATCTTAACACTTAAGAGAAACTGTTCCTTTAGTTCATAGTCTTCCAATATATGTAAATGTAATTGATTAGTCAATCACCTACCAAACATAAGGTAACCAGATCTTCAGTTACTGCAGTAAACACTATTGCAATCAATGGGCAGGCCCTATAAGATATACAGAAGTAGTAGAGCCATCCAAGGAATAAGAACTAGAATGACCCCAATTCAGTGGGGAGTAACCCCCCCTGGGACTGATAAAAAAGACTAATGCAATCTCTTATTCAGCTAACCACCATAGAAGCAGAAACACAGGAACCCAAAGAAGGTTGTCATATAGGTAAGAAAATGTTCCAGACCTTCTAGAACCCTGGTTACTGGAAAAACAGAAATCGAGAAACACCTTCTCAGGTGTTCGCTGTGAACACATGAAGAGGAGCTTTGGGGCCACAACCACAAGCTCTGTGCCAAACATCCCTGCTCCTGCTGGAGACCTTGGCATGTTGAACATGCGAAGGGAGATTCTGAGTACATTCACCTGAACACACGTAGAAGCCTCCTGGAGATTGGGAACTCTAATAATGCAGGTTCCTGATCACAGAGAGGTTTCTAGCTGTACACACTTACCCTATTCAGGTATTCTTCTTGCCGTATAGATGCAAAGTCTGAGGAAAGGGAGCTCTTCTGCCTCACCCCTCTCACTGAAACGCCTCTTCAGACAGTCACGCTCCATGAGTAGAGGGTGACGATGCAGCAATGGAGAGAGGTGGGGTGGGAGAGCTGCCTTTCCTCATATGTTCAGGGCTGGTGCCAGACTATTTTGCGCCCTAGGCAAGGCGAGCTACTTGCACACACACCCCAAATTGCCAACTTTGATTCAGCTGTTCAAGAAGATTTTCTGAATTGTATTTTCCTTTTATTATGTTTTTTCTTAAAACAGCTAATTTGTATAAAACTGTGACCCTTAAAGGGCAGTACTGGGCCCCTCTGAGGTCTGCGCCCTAGGCGGCTGCCTAGTTGGTCTAACGGTAGTGCCGGCCCTGCATACGTTGCCTGAGTAGGGCTACTCAGAATATCTCTTCAGACGTTCATGCTGAACATGCAAAGTTCAAGGTGTTAGGATTCAAGGTGGAAGAAGCAGGGGTGCCACATGTTTCTGGCATGTGTTGCCTTGTGTCCTCTACAGTTTTCCCCTCATGCATTCAGCTGAACACTTGCATAGAACTAGGGTGTTTCTAACATCTAGGTAATGCCATTTTTTCTTTATTGGATGAGAAAGATTTGGGCAGAAAGAAGTCAGCAACCTTTTCAAAATTATAGGATGGAGTAGTGACTTGGTAAGCCTGTACTTGGTGACATGTTGTTGTTGTTGTTGTTGTTGTTGTTGTTGTTGTTGTTGTTGTTAATAATAATAATAATAATAATAATAATAATAATACAATACTATTTAAGAACTTAATTGAATATCTGTCATCCATTGTCAGGATTAAAATTTAATAACTTTGAGCTCTGTAGCTAGAGAGTAAGAGTACTGTACTTAACAACTAATGTTTGAGTATTGAATTAAAGGAGTATTTATGATATATGGAAGCAAATAACAAATTGGATGAAATATAATAAGGCTTTCAAAGCAGAAGGTAGAGGCACAGTAAATCCATGTTTTTATATGAGAAGCATAGTAGGCTTAGACGATCACTAGGGCTTCACTATGTGAGGGATGGGAGTGTTAATAGGGATGGTGAAGAAATTCATTTGGTTCACATTTTAATATGATCTGACCTAAACTAACTTCCTAAACTAATATATGAACTGGAACACAATTATCCTTTAGCTTTGTTCTTTTAAAATTTTGCACTGAAGTTCTCCACTTTTTTAATGCATAAAAATGTATACATTCAGGGAAATGGTGTGCAAATAGGAATATTTTAGTGGAAATTGCATGCTAAGATGCATATATTAGGAGGAAATGTGCACAAAAATATCTTTTTATTGCAAGGCAGATCGCTGGCTGTCAAAAAAGAAGAAACTCATTTTCCTGTCATGGTTGTTTCCTTTGCATGCAACAGTCTACACGGAAATGTCAAAATAATAATAATACATTTTGAATCAAACCAGATAGGGTGAGAAAGAAACCTCATGCTTTAGAGATCAGCAACATGTCAAAAGGCACTTCAGCATTTGTGAGTTGGAGGGTCATCACCATTTGCTGTGATTCCAAAAAAAAACACCAAACATCATTTCCTTCCCAATAAAGTCAACTCAATAAATCAAGTCATTGCTCAGGAATCCATATGAATACAATATGTGGCTATTTCTTTGCATGCACAGTTTGGATTCAGCTTCTTCAGTCTCAAAAGCAAACATTCAATATACATTATTTCTTGTAAATGGGTTAACTATCTGGTTGACTACCTGGCAAAAGATATTCAACTCCTAGCAAGTTCCTTAGCACAAATGTAAATGCTAGGTATGAGGAGAGGTGCATATATTTCCAACAAATCTGCATTTAGCTTTCCATGATAGTCTCCTAAAATTGTTAAAAGCTAATAATATCAACACAGCCTAGAAAGCTTATCTACAGATACAGCAAAGGAGAGGAATGGTTTTCAGTCCAGGGGCCACATCCCCTCCTGGGAAACTTCTGGGTCAGTGGTAGGCAGAGCTGGAGCCAGTGGTGAATGGGACTGGACCCAGCACCATCTCCCCCCCCCTCTCTCTCTCTCTCTATCTCTCTCTCTCTCTCTCTCTCACACACACACACACACACACACACACACACACACACACACTCACCACCCATCTATCCATTCACTTCTCTCTCTTTTTCTCTCTTTCCCTCTCCTGCTGCCATTTTCTCTCTTCTTCCCTCACTTCCTGGGCCCAGGACCCTACTCTCAGCATGTATGCTTTTAAAAAACCTCCCATTGACCTGAACAAAAGCCCCTTGTCAAGACCTTCTGTTTCTCCAGCAAAGTGACACACCCATGGCATATCCATCAAAAATACATAGAAGTATCAGCTATTATGTGGGCATTAGCTGAGTCAGGGATAGAAGCTGACCCAAGTTAATGGTTTGCTGGGATTACCAACAGAAGTTACAATCACCCTCAACATTCATCTCCATGGAATGGGGATAATAAAAACCACATCCTTTTGTTGTGAGGCTAAATAATGTTGCAGCGATGATTACTCAAAAAGGAAACATGAAATGTGAGCAGTTGTGCAAGCAGATTTAATCAGTCTGTTTCCAGCAGATGTACCATCTTGTGCATTTCTGCCGGTTAAAAAGCACAAAATGATGCCGAAGTCAAGGAAAACAAATATTTATAAGAGTAAATGTAAGACCCAAGCAGCAGGAAGACTACAAAGTATTTTGTAGCACTTACCTGCCTTGGGCATTTCAAAAGTTTGCTTTCAAGCTGATCTAGTCACAAAAAGTACTGGCTGTCCTCTGCCTTTTAGCAGGCTCCTTATGAAATAACATGAAAGTGCATCCACTAGAACTTCTCCAGTGCCCTTATTATATGCACTATTCTGTGTTCCCACTTTGCAATGTCAATCTGACCTTAGAAAATGTAGAAGCCAGAGGACAGATAGCTGGAACTGCTAAATGCTGAAAGGCACTGGTGGGTCTTGAAACTCCCAGTAACTTTGATGTGCTCTCTGCCCTCTTCTCTCCTGTCCTCACAGTTACATTTGCATCTTCCGTCTAGCCTGCTCAGTGGAGGCTGGTGGCTCTGATGTCAGTGGGGCAGTGAATCTGCTCTGGGTTTCACTCAGAACCAGCCAGAACTCTAAAGAAGCATATCCAAGATGCTGAATCCTAGCCTTGGATAGCTCTTTGAGAGGTCTGACTGCTTTTGACTGAAGCCCAGAGTGGATTCATTGCCCCACTGACATTGGAACCATCAGCTTCCACTGATGCTGCTTCTATGTCTTGAAGAGCCTTCTCAGGCTGGTGCTGGCACTCTGAACCATTGGGCCTTGCCAGGGCTCCTGAGTCCCATTAGGATCCACTAGCACTTATACCTGGCTCCCCGGCCCCGCAGTGGAAGGTTGCCATTTTAACTTCCCACAATGCCCCTGATGTAACATTGCTCCAAGGCATTGTGGGAAATTTAAATGGCTATCTGTCTGTTGCTGCTACTGCCAGATAAGCCCACAGCCAGTGGCTACATCATGACCACCTGGACATGGACTCAGGCACTGAAGAACCAGTGGTGCCAACAGAGGAGGCTCCAGCCCCAAGCGCCAGTGTGAAACCAGATCAATGTAACTATTTGGGCATGTTTTGGTCAAAGGAATTTTAAGTGAGGACAAGAAGCTAGGAAGAGGGATAGGAGGATGCTGACTGGTTTCTGGAGGACAGAATGGTAGTTCTTGAGACAGCATGAGAAATCATAGAGAAAAGGGGGATACTCGTTCTGATCAGCTTGATGATTTGGAGCACCTCAAGACTATGTATGTTGTTTTAAAGTCAGCAATTTACTGCCTGGAATAAGCACTTGAAAGTGGATTCTTTGTGTGTTTGGTACAGTACCATATTTGTTTTTTCTTATGTGGAATGTCACTTTATTTTTCCTTTTCAGGTGTCTCAGAACTGGGCAAAACAAATTGTTTTTGTTGTTTAATGTGTCTTTTGGCTGATAATGGGTTCACAAAAGTTTATTCATGTGTGGTTCTCAATCCTAAAATATTTGCTCAAGGGTATCTAGCACATCCAAGTCAGTTTTGCAAAATATTCAATCTTAAAACGATTTCTCCGTTCTGTTCTGGTTACATTCACTATTAAACTGAATAATGATCAAAGACTCATATATATATATATATATATATATATATATATATATATATATTCCATTTCTCACTTAATAATGTTCTTTCAGTTTCCAGCCCAGTGGGTGTAAACTGGATTCAGGGTAGAACAATTTGTTTAGGGCAACTGTTTTGATTCACAGCTAATTTCCTGTGTTTCTTGTTTGGGGCTGTGACTGCATGGGTGTTCATCTGCACCATGAGAGGGAGGGGAGCAAACCAAATGACTTTGCTCCCTTAACTTCTTGTGTGTCCTCGCCACTGCATCCAGTAAACACCTTTATTTTCCCTGGCTGCCTCTATTAAAACTACCCTTTATCCTCTGTAATGCTGGTGTCTCCTTAGTGCCCAGCCAAAAGACTGTACTGAGTAGAGTGGGAAGGCCATTACATGGGTGAAATATCAAGGCACTAGATTAGGGTTCAACCAACAACAAAAAATTGGTTATTACTAAACATTTTGAAAAGCAGAAATTAAACAGTTTCTGTAATTATCTTCCTAGGTGGTGGGAACAGATATTAAAACAGTTTTAGCATTTAAGCATTAGAGCAATTAGGCCCTGAAAGTAACATTTAAAATAAACACATCCATCTAAACCTTGTCTAGATTAGTTTCCTGCTTAAGCCCAACAATAAAGCAATTTCATTCAGTTCAACTGGAGCATCATCAGACGAGCATTTTATAGCATGCTCATTACTGGGTTCGCTCCCAGATATCGTGGGTCCTTTTCATGACGCCGTCCATCTCCCATGCGTCTCCCTCTCCTTCTGCTTATTTTCACAAAAAAAGGCCTGGGAAATCCAACTTTTTTGGCTGTAGCAAAAGGTGCCGCCATTTCGTTCTGTGTGCAGGAAAAGCAGCGTGATAAAAACGCCCACTGAACGAGCCATGTGGTCATTGTTTGCTTCCTCTTTCTTTCCCATGTGAAGAAAGAGGAAGCTGATCGTCCCTATTGTAGGACAGAAAAGCAATGGTAGGGAAACATGATTTCCCCCCATATGATGACACTCAAAGTCCTTTGGCAATGCTTCATACAGGCTTCATGCTTTCAGCTCAGCATCTGTTGTCCCTGGAACCTAGATCCACTGCAATGCTCTCCATTCTGGCTTTTTTTCTTCCAATTTCTAGGTCTTAAAATAATAATAATAATAATAATAATAATAATAATAATAATAATAATAATTTTATTCATTACCCACCTCTTCCACTGGATCAAGGGAGTGCCTGTTTCCAAATTTCACATCCACACTGTTCCAACTCCCCCACCCATCTATTTAGCCAATCAGAATAACAGGATCATAGAACAGTAGAGTCGGAAGGGGCTTATAAGGCCATCGGGTCCAACCCCCTGCTCAATGCAGGGATCCACCCTAAAGCATCCCTGACAGATGGTTGTCCAGCTGCCTCTTGAATGCTTCTAGTGTAGGAGAGCCCATGGCCTCCCTGGGTAACAGGTTCCATTGTCGTACTGCTCTAATAGTCAGGAAGTTTTTCCTGATGTCCCACTGGAATCTGGCTTCCTGTAACTTGAGCCCATTATTGTGTCCTGCACTCTGGGATGATCAAGAAGAAATCCTGGCCCTCTTCTGTGTGACAACCTTCCAAGTATTTGAAGAGTGC
Source organism: Elgaria multicarinata webbii (assembly GCF_023053635.1). NCBI lineage: Eukaryota > Metazoa > Chordata > Lepidosauria > Squamata > Anguidae > Elgaria > Elgaria multicarinata. Next base: position 144,843,047 of record NC_086172.1, on the reverse strand, counting down.
TCTCATCTCTCCCCTAAATCTTCTCTTCTCCAAACGAAACATGCCCAGTTCTCTCAGTCTCTCCTTATAGGACTTTGTTTCCAGTAGATACAGATTAGTAGGAGATCCAAATCACTCTTATAAGTCTGAAATGATCACTCACAGAGCACCTTTGAAATTAGGTCAAGGGTGATATGACGTTAGGCCAGGGGGTGCACCTTGGCCTTTGTTGCTCCCCTTGCTAGTAGCAAAAAGATGGCACCTTTAATAAATCACTCAGATTATTCAGGTGCTAAAGGGCGTGATTAATCAGATGCATTTTGAAGTGTATGCCCTATGTTTTCTCCTCTTGATGGTCTTTCTTCTGGCTTTAGTACAGTGGTTCTTAAAATACCCCCTTAGTTTCTTTCCAGCTGCAATATAGGCACACACTTATGGTTCAAAAAAGATGTTGTGGGCAGAAAAAACTCTTCCTCTACTGAGTGTGTTATTTCCCCCCCCCCCAGATTCAGATTTTAAAATATAATCATAAATGTTTCTACAAGGTTGTGAGAAATAGATATTGGAGAAGAATTTTCCATAGGAACCCCTAAAATGTGGGAGGGGGGAAACAGAGGCTTGTTTTTGTTATGCAGATGAATAATTCCATCTGTTTGTAATCCTGTTAAGCAAACTGATGTGCTCCAAGCAACTCAGCACGTAAAACATGCGAGAGCCTGCACCGTTAATAGCATTGATTGGGCAACATTCTTTCTGAGCAGGAAATCATCTCTACGGATCACTCTAAAGGCCATGAAATCCACTTCAGTGTGATTCAGAGTTGGTGCAAGCAATAAACAGCTATTAATGTGAGAGCCTGGAGAGATGCTGACATGGGAAATCATGACCATCATGCAATCAATATATTGTCAATTATGTCAAGGCTAAATTGATGGCTGCTGCAGTGGTAAAAGGAAAAGAGGAGATAGACAGCCTAGAGGCCTGCAGCCCAGGTATTGGTGGTTAGTTCAAATTAACACGGGAAGCGCAGCCCATCTCTACACACAGAGGCACTATTTCTGATTACCCCCTTACTGCCTGAGCATGTGTGTGGTTCCTTGGAGAAGCAAGTTCACTGTGTTCATTGGGACTGACTCCCATCTATGCATGCATTTTGCTGCTTGAGGCAAAGGATGGAGTCCCCCTCCCGCCACATCATTCCAGATACAGAAGTTCCCCAGCATACAGCTGAATCTTACTTAAACACTGGCAACAAGGTAGCATCCTCCACCACAGCTGAGTTTGGCAAGTGAGCTTAAGGGGTGCAGTACCACCCACATCTCTGTCATAAGAACATAGCATAAAAACATAAGAAGAGCCATGCTGGGTCAAACCAAGGGGCCAGCTAGTCCAGCATTCTGTTCACAAAGTGGCCATCCAGCTGTTGACCAGGACCTCACAACAAGCAGGACATGGTGCAACAGCAACCTCCCAACCATGTTCCCCAGCAACTGGTGTATGTAGGCTTACTGCCTCAGATACAGATAGTCATCAGGACTAGTAGCCACTGATAGCCTTCCCCTCCAGGAATTTATCTAACCCCCTTTTAAAGCCATCCACGGTGGTTATTGCTACATCTTGTGGTAGCGAATTCCATAGTTTACAGTAACTATGCACTCTGTGAAGAAGTACTTCCTTTTATCGGTTCTGAGTCTCCCACCAGTCAGCTTCATGGGTTCTAGTATTATGAGAGAGGGAGAGAAAATGTCTCCCTAGCCACATTCTCCACACCATGCATAGCCTCCTTTTGTCCAAGCTAAACAGTCCCAGCCGTTGTAACCTTTCCTCATAAGGGGGATGCTCCAGCCCCTTGCCCATTTTAGTTGCCCTTTTCTGCACCTTTTCCAGCTCTGCAATATCTTTCTAAAGTATGGTGTCCTCCCATCAGCTGCCTAATGGAAAGCCCTGAGTTACCCTCCGTTTGTCAAGCCACAATTGGAGCAGTGATATCATAACCTCAGTCGGCAGAATGGCCTCATCAATATCCTTATCTGGGCAAGCAATGTTATGCTTCCTTGGCTCCCTCTCTTGCCTCCCCAGTAGCCACAGCTCCTCCTGTCTCTATGCCCTTGTGTAGTTTTGCACCACAGCCCTACTTCATTCCTCCTTTCTTCAATTCTGTATCTTCACCACCTCTTGTTGCGGTTCCATTAGCTGCCTTGTCTCTTCAGCAGCCTCCCAACCACCCATCCTGGCCTTGTGCTGTGGCATTTTTGCCTCAATACCCTTTTTAATCCTGTGACAATACCCTACGCCTCATTCCCTGCCCACCCTGCTACTTGAATTATACACAAACTAATGCTTTCACAGCAGTAATTTTTCAATGTGTGGCTATTACGAGTTGAAAAGTTTCTTCATCTACCTACCAACCAATAACAGCATAACTGAATGATGCCTCTGAGAGGGCGTGTGAGACTTCTTTGAATTAGAAATGTGCAAAGAACTGTTTATGGTACCTGTAATTAAGAGACTGGAGGGCATACTGTATCTCCATCTAATTAGAGTTTGCCTCCGAACTGACGCTCCTATGGAAAAACTTGCCACAAGCATAATAAAAAGAAATTGCCTTCAAACATAAATACCTGGAAACTCTATGGAACTAAAAATAATGAGCAGGAGAAATGTAATTATTCCCCAAACTCATTACCCTTGCAATTTACATCTCCTTCATAATGCCAACATTGGTCTCTGATCCAGGTTATATGTATTCATCCATCAGGTAGGTTCCTGTCAGTTCCTGCAAAACCGTTCCCTCCAAATCCTCATTTCAATTACAGATGGGAGGAGGTTGGTTGGTTTACATTTTAAAGCAAATTTACCCGAATTTGTATTTTCAAACCAATTCATGAAATGAAAGTTATTCAAAATCCAAACATCTCTGAATTTTTCAATCAAAATATGTATACAAAACCATGTACATTAGGGATAGGTGCACACTAAAATACATATATAAGTGAAAATAACAATAAAATGCATTGTACTAGAAAAATGGCTAGCAGAAAGGGCAACGAGAATGATCAGGGGTCTGAAAAAAAAGTGCTATGAGGAGAGACTGAAAGAACTGGGCATGTTTAGCCTTGAGAAGAGAAGGCTGAGGGGAGACATGATAGCACTCTTAAAGTACTTGAAAGGTTGTCACACAAAGGAGGACCAGGATCTCTTCTCGATCATCCCAGAGTGCAGGACACAGGAAGCTAGATTCTGACTGGACATCAGGAAAAACTTCCTGACTGTTAGAGTAGTACGACAATGGAACCAATTACCTAGCCTGTGGAATTTTAGGATGCTTTTAGGATGTTTTAACAATGTATACTATGTTTTTAATCACTATTTTATGTATACTTACTGCTGTTCCCCGCCTCGATCAAAATGGAGTGGCGGGTAAGAAATATTATTATTATTATTATTATTATTATTATTATTATTATTATTAGGGAGGTTGTGGGCTCTCCCACACTAGAGGCATTCAAGATGAAGCTGGACAGCCATCTGCCAAGAATCCTTTAAGGTGGATTCCTGCATTGATCAGGGGGTTGGACTTGATGGTCTTATAGGCCCCTTCCAACTCTGCTATTCTATGATTCTATGATATATAAGGCAAAATTGCATACAGAAAGTATCCTTTGCTTGTGAAAGTTCAGTACAGACAGGAAATTCCACTGGGAGTCTTTTGTGGGGAGAGAGGTTCTTCCTCAGTTATTTCCATAAATTTACGCAGAAGAAGGCAGTTATTAGTATGTGCATATTCAGAACGATGATGAGGCACATATAGTTGTCATACTCGGATATTTCAACAGAGAATTAAAGAGATAACATAGAGCTTCAGGTTTATTGGGTGAGCATCCAGATAGTAAAAGGTTCAGATAGTCAGGATTCAGGAGTCCTGTTCAGGCTTTCTAGGTGTGTGTATGATGTCCTCATGAAGAGGAAGCATGAGGATGAGTTCACTAGCTCTGCCTTACCCATCACTATGCTTGTCACCCTCCACGTATTGAGGGATAACTTCTGCAACAAGGAGACTTTCCCACCCATGTAGTCTTCCTGCATGATTTGGAACCCTGGGAAATCAAGGTTCTACATCACTTGGGGGCTCTACACAGCTGCCCCCCACTGCCTGTGAGGACATTGATGGAGGGCTGCGGATCTGGAGCTGAGCCCTCACTCTTTCTCTTCATGTGTTCATTGTACATAGAACTAGAATGCCAGAATAGGGCTATCACTACAAGGACGTGCAGGAACTTGAAGGTTTCATAAAATAATCATGATTTAATGGAATCAGGTTTGGAAATCATGTTGCAATTCTAGGAACTAATTCACAGGCCCTTCCAATTGCTGTTAGGGAAATTTTCCAAGTTGCTATCATGGAAAATGCATTATTTATATATATATAAAAATCTTCTGCTCATCCTCCAAAAATTATAAAGGGAAGATATAAATATAAATTCCCCATTGCAAAATTTCTGCAGTGCATCGCTCTGTTCGTCTGACTAAATACTATTAGCTGCAATCCTATATACAATGGGGCTTGCTGGTCTGTAGACATAGAATCATAGAACCATAGAATAGTAGAGTTGGAAGGGGCCTATAAGGCCATCGAATCCAACCCCCTGCTCAATGCAGGAATCCACCTTAAAGCATACCTGACAGATGGTTGTCCAGCTGCCTCTTGAATGCTTCCAGTGTGGGAGAGCACTGGGTATAGGATTGTACTGGGTCTTAGCCTGTCAACTTGAGAACGTGCTCCTTTGTCTTCAATCTTTCTCAGTCACAGGAAATGGATGTGATCTGCAATAAAAGTTGGTCTGGCGTCTAGCACAATATGTTTAGAAAGCATGTGCTAGCCTGAACCTAACACATCTACTGCAGTTCAGCTTTTAGCTACTTCGCGATATTAGGCTTTCACTAATTAGAAACTGAAAACTGATAAAATCTTGTATTTATCATTGCGCTATTTTGTAAATATTGGACAGCATCCAGTCGGACATAACATAAATTACGTTGTGCTAGTTGACGAGATCTCTAGTGCAGCATGGATAGCATTAGACGGCATGGCCAGATTCCCTGGAAAACCATCATGCCAGCTAACGATCTTGGTGTTGGGCTAGAGGACCCTTGCAGTGGCACAATGCCATTTCCGTTAGCACTAGGGTCCAATTGGATACTGCCTGATAAAATTAACATTTCAAAGTCAGTGGCAACTAAGCTGGTCAAATTTGTATTTCCCATTTAAAAACAAAAACAAAATGTTATGCAAATTAGAGCATAAGTAGTGAAAATATGTCAATGCCAGCTATTAATCCTAATATATGCCTATACTAGCTATTAATCTCTCCTAATTTGTTAGTATATTCATCTCTGAGATTTATATTTGTCCTGCTCGCTGTTATTACACTCATTCTATAGTCAAATATGGCTTCACTTGAGTTAATTATAGTTTCTCATCCTTCATCTGTGATTTTAGGCTTGCACAGACCAAAATAAATGGCACTATGGTGTCTAAGGCTGCAGTCTTCTACCCAAGTCAATGGGACTTACTCCTGAGTAGGCATGTATAGGATTTCCTTGCGAAGTACTTTAAAGACACCAAGCTTTAGTCCTATGGATAAAAGAGATGGGCATTAACTGATATTTAAGGCATTTTTATGTAGCTAAAGCCCAACCTAATGACAACTATAATGGCTATTCAAATGTATTACACAGTACAGCCCCATTGGCCTGGGGTTCAATTTTGCCACTATTAATTCCTGGAAGGGGATTCCTATGCCAATACATTGTGATATAGTGGAGACTACATTGCTTCTCTGACTTCTCTATTTTCAAGGTTGTTCAGGGGCAGATCTATTATCTGTGCCATTGCTGCAAGCCCTTCGCATAGGAATGCATGATGTAGATCATGGTGGGAAACCTCATTTATATCAAGGATCATTGACTCGGAGAGAGAGAAAATCAATTTGGGGCCACAGATAATTATAAATTAATTAACTGCATTCATTCATTAAGGGTGCAATCCTATTATCCCAGGGAAAGTATCCCAGGGGCCATAGGATACAGCAAACTCCCACCTAGTTATTTTGGCACCTGAGGCAGAAAATGCCATGCACACTTCTCCCCCTCCTTGACAGTAAAAGTGAAATAATAAACTAATATCTGTTGCCAGTGAAGGAGGAAGAAAGAGGTGAGACACAAAAGTTGAGGGAAACTTTGGCCACTTCTATTAAGAACTTTTCTAGATGAAACTTTTATTGTGCACTCACCATTCATTACTTGCTGTTCTTTAGACCAGCGTTTCTCAATCGGAGGGGGGCATATGGCCCTCTGGCCCCCCCCCCAGGATATTCCAAGGGGGCCACAGGTGAAAATCGCATAAATGGGGGGCCACGGCACGAGACTAGGGGGCCTCAGAGATTTCAAAACTTGGTTTCAAAAAAACTAGCAGGGCGCTTGCATGAGTAAATTACATTAAATCAAATGCACTTCAAGACCGCCTGTTTTGACAGCTTTGCGAGGACAATAACGAAGACTTCACATGCTTATTATTGCATAGAGAAGTCCGTTGGCTGTCCAAAGGTAACTGCCTTTGTCGTTTTGTTGCTTTGTGGGACTCAGTTCTGACATTTTTCAGAGGCAAGGAAATGGAAGAAAAGATAACCTCCGCTAAATGTGATATATTTTACCTGTGTGATGTCTTCAAAAAGCTCAATTTGTTAAACAAACAACTACAGGGCAGGAATTGTGACCTTTTTTCAAGGAAGGAGATTATTACAGGGTTTCTTGGAAAAGTCAAGCTGTATGCCACCAATATTGGACGTCGAGAATTCACCCAGTTTTCCTCTTTGGCAGCAGTTAGTGATGAATTGAAAGATGATGAAATAATTGTGTATGTGGATCATTTGAAGTAGCTTTATAATGATATGGAAGTTCCTTTCCGTGATCTGCTGGACATGGATATTCTGGCCTTGGTAGTTGATCCATTTGCCATGAATGCTGCTGACGTTGATGTTTCTTTGCAAGAAGTGCTCATAGAGCTACAGAGCGACATAGCAGCCAAATTAACTTTCAGCCAAGAAAAACACCTTTTTTGGACAAAGAGTACAATATCTAAAATGTTTCCACAGCTTTGGGATAAAGCAAAATTGTTTTTCATGGCATTTCCTACTTCGTATTTGGTAGAATCAAGTTTCAGTCGTGTGAATGATTTACTCAGCCTAACGCAGAATCGCCTTAACATAACGACAGAGGAGATCTTCGGTTATCCCTCACAGCAATAGAACCAGATATAAAAAAGCTTGTTTCCGGTCATCAAGCACAAGGGTCACATTGATCGAGAAATACTTAAAGTATTAATTTTTATGTAATTGTATTTTGTATAAATTATAAAAATTATAAATAAAACATGTTCTATTTACAAACAAAACATTTAAATATCTTTCTACCAGTAGGACAAGGGGGCCACAGGAAGGAAACAATCCCTGACAACCATCTGTCGGGGATGCTTTAGGGTGGATTCCTGCATTGAGCAGGGGGTTGGACTCGATGGCCTTGTAGGCCCCTTCCAACTCCGCTATTCTATGATTCTATGATTCTATGAAGGTCGGAAGGAGGCCACGGTCGGAAAAAAGGTTGAGAAACACTGCTTTAGACAACGTCAACACCCTTCAGTGTCTCCACTGTGCTTTCTATTTTCTAACCATTTTTCTGGTTTTGTTTTTCTTTTTTCAGTGGGGAAAATGCAATATATTTTTAAAATTATGAACCAAAATCACCACCTACCAGTGCAGCTGTGACGTGTTTTATTCCACTATGCCACAACACTACCTAAAGAAGCCTCCAAGTAATAGCACAGAAAACCAAAGGCAATGCAATTTGATCTCTATAGGTATAAGTTTACACCCCTGTTTATATATATATATATAGGTAAAAACATTAATAGGTATTATAAGGGGCCCAAGTTAGGTGGACAGGGCAGGTACTGGTTTGTATGGAGGATCATTTGTTCTGAGGCCGGGAGAATAATGGTGATATTTGGTGCATCCCATCAGGCTTGACCTTCCAATGTAAAGGTTATGTAGTGGAATGTATTAAAAAGACAAGAAAGGAAAAATGGCTGTGTAGAGATCAATCGCAATCCTGCAAAGAATCCCAAAGCCAAAGTAGTGGGTTAAAAACCATTGTGTACGAAAGCTGTCATTCAGTATCTGCAATGCACGAGGATCTGATCTCTATATCTTGCTAAACTGCGCTATTCCTGGACGAACTTAATCCCAGCCAAGTAAAAGGGTGCTATATAATCTCTGTCAATTCTCTTAAATTCACCTTGAGATGAAGGGGGCGGCTTTCCTCTATCACCCCCTCCCGGGGGGGGGGCAACTCTGGGCAGATGTCCTATGTTAGTCCCAAAGGCAATTCTGATCAAGCCCATGAGTCCCACAGCCCTGAGCATCAAGCCTGAGGTGTTGCCAGTCACTGTGGAGGTGCCTCCAAGTGCCCAACAAGCCCGTTGCCTAGCCCAGTGTCTGCAGAAAGCTGCCAAAGTAATCCATTCACCTCACAGAGGGCAGCCAGCACTAACTCTTACATCAGCCGAGATTAAGCAAAATGTTCACGAGTGAGGCTGCTGTTGCTGAACTGTTGGAAATGCCTCAACCAGCGCTCAAAACAGAAGAAGATCCATAAAGAGGCATTGAGCAGGGGGTTGGACTCGATGGCCTTATAGGCCCCTTCCAACTCTACTTCTCTATGAACTCTGTGGACTGTGAAGATGCAAGTACAGGCAGGTTCTCAGACAACAACAGCGAGCTCCTTTGCTCCTCTCAACTGCCCTGACCAGGGCAGGATCACGGCTTCTGCTTTGCCTGCCTCAAGGCTTGGGTGCCGGTTCTCATGGCACGTCTCTTGGGCGGAGCAGACTCTTTATGGACTGAATGCATCCCAACAGGCAGCACTTTTCCACTGACAAGAAAATTACAATAGCAGCCAGTTGTCAGCAAAGTAATAAGGGGCAAAGAAAATCCTAAACTGGGGCGTGTGCACAGTGTGCCAGATGTATCACCAGATGTACTGCAGCATCCAAAGGCCTGCTGGCTCCTGCCAGCCAGGACGGAAAATGTGTGTGTACTGAGGGTGTACTTCGCCCTTGATTATGGGGGTTTCTTGAATTTCCCTCCCATTGTTCAAAATATGGCAGCCAGGTTGGTCACCGGTACACCTAGGGGTGACCATATTACACCAACTTTAAAATCACTTCACTGGCTGCCCATTAATTTCCGGGCGAAGCAGAGTGGTAAAGCAGCAGTTTCTGCAGCTGAAACTCTCCCCATGGCCTGAGTTCAATCCCAGCAGAAGCTCCTTTAGTGGCAGGGCCTCCATGGCCGCAGAGTGCCTTTGTTGGCAGAGGGGCCCCTCCACCAAATCCTCACCCCAACCAACGAGCAACATCAGGGAATAATTATTATTATTATTATTATTATTATTATTATTATTATTATTATTATTATTATTATTATTTCTTACCTGCCTCTCCCTCTGGATTGAGGTGGGGAACAACATTTATTTTACTTTCATCTAATTCAGATTTTACCCGTTCTTTCCTAAAGGGGTTCTGTTCCTTATTTAAAGATTTGCCTACTGCTGCTGTTTTTCCCTTCCAAAACACCATTGTGGGTGGGTAGCTGACCACTGCAACGGAACCTCAAGAACAGAAGATGGCAACAATTTTCTAGCTCACTATAAAAAAAAAAAAATCTGCATTTGCCTGCATAACCAATTTCCACTTGGCAACAGCAGGATGTCAATAAGAAGTCTAATGGATTGCCAAGGAATAATTAGGATGTCAACACTATTGGCAGTGAATTAATATTGGCATGCTTGGTTACTCTAACCAAGTAATCCATTTTTTTGTCATTTTCTATAAATTAGAGAAACTGTGTTGTATCTAATGGTGTCATTCTGCCACTGGAAGGGAAACAGTCGGTGGAATGGATTTCTCTGCCCCATTGCAGCCGGCCCACTGTGCACGCGCATGCACACACACACCAATCTGTTCTGTTTCAGAGGGTTGATGGATGATGTTGGAACTAAGCCAATAAGAGCAATTGAAGAAACTCTTTTCTTTGAGCCTTTTCTTTTTCATTAGCCATTTACCCACTTCTGTGAAATAAATCGTGGAAGCTATAATGCCCTTTCTTAACAACAAGGTAAGATTACTGGAAGTTGTTTACTACCATAGATAATTAGAAGTTGTATTCATGGATATGCTGCTATATGAAATACCAGTGGTTTCAATTATGGTGTGTTATATGTATGTGTGGAATAGACACACATGTATGTGCACTCACAGTTATGCAAAGTATCCAATCCCTTAGTATTGGGGGGGGGGGGAAGAATGCCAGTTTTGTAATGATGTATCTAATCCCAGGCCACTTAATGGATTTAAGAATGCCATGCATGTTTCTGTAGATGCCCACCAGCAGTTTACTGAAACAAAACCTATTCAGATCATATTGTCATCCCATCAGCAGCAGTGGTTGGAATCAAGCTGGGATGTATGTCCCAGTTGTGCACTAGAGATGTGCATCAGACTTTTTCCGGAGTGTGTCAATTTCATATATGTTAATTCATAAGTACGTTCGGTCTTGTTTCTGCACTAATGTGTGATCTTAAAAAAAAATCCTATGAAAATTTGTATATAACTAGATATTTAAATATTTATTTCAAACTTATTTTCTTATGAATTGCACATTCATAAATGTATTTTAGCTCAGGGTGTGATCCTATCCAGATTGCTGGAAGCCTCTGAACTCAGAGGCTGCCAAGTATCCAATGCTGGGTAGGAGGAGAAATGCAGGTCCGCACTACAGCAACCCTGTGTTTCTGCTAGATGGGCTATTTCACCCATCTAAGAGCATCATCAGACAAGCATTTTATAGCACTCTTACTATTGGGCACTCACGGATTTCCGTGGGTCGTTCTCATGACAGCATCTGCCTCCTATATGCCTCCCACTGGTTTCCCTCTCCTTCTGCCATTTTTTCGTAGTAAAATAGTCCAAACAAAATGCAAATCTTCTAAGTTATAATGAAATTGGTTGCTATTTCCTGCCATGTGCAGAGAAGTTTCGCTATAAAATGCCCACTAGAGGGCACTGTCCCACTACACCGAATGGGCCATGGGATTGCAGTTTGTTTCTCCTTTCTCTCATGTGTGAGTCTTCCTGTCCCTATAGCAGAAGAGCAGCAGGAAGCAAGAGTGACGGTAAGGAAACACGATTTCCCCACCCCCAGTCTAATGGTCCCCTAACAGAGGTGCTTCAGAGGTAGAGGGAAGGAGGCTGGGGCAGCCATAGCAAATGATGTAAGGCACCTACCCTGGGAATTTCCCCTTTTCCCTGTCTCAGAGCTCTGTTTTGTGAGTGCAGAGAGGTAAGTAGCACTGTTCTCTCTGCACTGGCTATGAAGGGGTGGGGAGGGGGAGGGGAGTGTGGTTTCCTGGCTCTGAGCTGCAGTTATTCTTGCAGTACACAGATCAGTCTTTGGCACAAGTTCCTTTTTCATAACCTTATATTGGTTCCGTATCCTTATATTCTTATATTCCATATCCTTATATCCTCGTTTCTCCAGATGTGGTCTGGTGGGCATTGGATTGCTCTCTCAACATATGCATTTTAAATTTTTGCCTAAAATACAAAATTTTAACTAATTTTGGTACTTTTTTGAACCAAGAACTCCATCACAAGATTCAGAAAAGGGCAAAATCTAAAAGATTAATTACAATCCAATCCATACATTTGTCTGGGAGCTGGGCCTTATCTATCTATCTATCTAAAGCTGAATGTAGGTGAGGGTTTTTTATGTCCGGAAATGTTTACCCACTTCAAGATGAGCTATAAACTTAGCCAGAGAGGTCCGCCTGGCGCCTACACTGTACTCCTTTCGTCGCCAGCTGAAGACCTTTTTATTCACTCAGTATTTTAACACTTAATTTTAACTTAAATTTAAATTATACTGTTTTAACTCTGTATTTTAACCTTATATCAATTTTGCTGCGTGGTTTTATCCTGGTTGTGCTTTTTATATTGTATTTTGTATTTGTATTTTTAACTTGTTGGTTGTTTTATGATGATTTTAATTTTTGTGAACCGCCCAGAGAGCTTCGGCTATTGGGCGGTATAAAAATGTAATAAATAAATAAATAAATAAATAAACTTGAAATTTGGGGTGCTGATAGTTCTCCCTGTACAATGTACCAAAAACAAAACAAAACATCAAAACACCCAAGTTTTTGTGGTTTAAATATTCTTAAACAATTTAAAACAAATTCTATGCTGATGTCTACAACTCCCAGCATGCCTCTCAAAGGACTGGGCTGCCTGCAGTCTGCCGAAGGCATGATGGGATGTGTAGGCATTTCAGAGATCTTCCCTTGCCCGGAGCTGCCCGCGTCCACTGAGAGCTGCTTCCCTCCACTCCTTGGTGATGCTACTCCTCAAGGGACCAGTGAGAAGCCGCATTGATGATGAGTGGAGGGAAGCAGATTAACATTATTCGGGGACCTGAGCAATACTGGGAATACCTGCTAGTAATTAATAAAACATCCCCATTGTGCATTGATCCTAAGGAACCAAAGTGAAGGGACCAATAGAAGGAGGGAAGATTGCAAACCTTTCATTTTCTTATAAATATATATACAGCCACATTTGTGTTATTTGTGTGCATATATTAGATTGACCTAGAGTTCACGTAATACCACTGTGTACCCCTTGAGAACCTCTTGTGTGTTTCAGCCTCCAAGATATCCTTATTTCCTAATTGATATGCTAAGCATAGCAGTGTCTGATCTTTCCAAAATTCTAATTAACTGCTTGGTATGTCTCCTGCTAATTGAATAAATACTTTGTTTCTTAACAAGATTAAGAGAGGCAGCATATTTACATTTTAGGACAAACTTACTATTCTATATAAATCTGGAACAATTTAACTCTTTCAATTTCAGGCCTTGATTCACAAGATTGCTGTTTTTAGGGGTGGAGCTCTCCACCCAACCATTGTACATATTGATAATTATACAACACTGTGGGATGGGGTGGAGACTTTTTACCTGAGGTGTATTCATGCCTACCTCCTGATTAATGTGCCTAGTCCCATCCTGAAATATCCTATTTTAGGCTGGGTTTACATAATCATGGAGGTAAAATCAGTTGTGAGCTGCCTAATTACTCTCACCAGTCACGGTTGTCACGACATCCAACCTGCCTGATGGTGGGTGGATGGGTGAGGTGCTCCCCCCCCTTCCATGATTGTGGGGTTAATATAGGCAGGATCTACACTACTCCTTTAAAATGGTATATAACAGTAGTGAAAGCTGTTGGGGCCAAGGATACACTCTATATACCATTTTCAAACCATTTTCTAAGTGTCATATCCTGATTGGTGTAGATTTAGCATAAGTCATATTTTTGATTCTTGACCTTAGCATTTGATCAGGTGTTAATGACCCATGAGGCAATAGTTAGTTTTTAGACCATTTCATGCATTCCACAGAGATGCAAGTCTTCCACAGCTGAGCTTCTTATTGTGACAATACACAATGTCTTACAAAACACCAGGTCAAAGTTGCTTGGGCTCCTATGCAAAGCAGCCTGCCCAAACTCATCTCTCTCTCTCTCTCTCTCTCTCTCTCTTTCTTTCTTTGGCTGTGTTCAGACAGCACAAATGTCAATGGTGGGTTATTAGTCAACTCCATGGTTGATTATCGAGGGGGTATTCCCCACATGACATGATTATAATCAACTGTGGTATGGATTAAGGGCAGCACCAAGTTGACTATTATCATCATCAGTTTATTGTGCTAGCCAAAGGCCATGACAAATACATCCATAGAAAAGCATACAACTATAAAAGTACACAACAGTTTAAAATAGCCAAGAGAACCATACAGACAAGCTTAAATTTACTGTGACTAAAGCTCTCATTTCACTCAGCACTTTGAGTCTCCGTGGCAGTTTATAGCAATTTTATCAAGTTCTCTCTTCCTAATCTTTTTCGCTGCCAGTGCAAACAGGGCCACCTTATGAGTGACATAACTGTTGGAATCGCTAAGGAGGAAGAGAACTGTTTCTGCTTGGGCATTCATGCCTCCATATGTCAGCAGCGGTTTCAGGAGTCTCTCTCTTGGGTCCCTATACAAAGGGCAAGTTAACATATAGTGTGTTATGTCTTCCACTTGTTGTTGACCACAGATACATAATCTCGATTCAAATGGTACCTTGTGGTAGCGTCCATCCAGCACTGCAGTTGGCATCACTTGAAACCTCAATTCAATGAAAGCATTTCTCAGGGGCAGTGGCCTCAATTTGGACAGATAACATGCTCTATAGTGTTCTGTTTTTAGAAGAGGGAACCACCGAGAGAATTTAGAATTTTTAATAAGTTGCAGGTCCCTCCTGGAATCTACCCGAAAACACCAATCCCTTAGTTGCTTCTTATCCATGCTTAGAGCAAACTTCAATTCAGGGAGATGATAACTATACAAGAGCTTTTGGAATATTACTGTCCAATGACAATTATTATCCATTTCTAGAAAACACTTGGTAGGAAGACGCTCATTTTGCAAGATGGCGATTCGTTTAAAATATTTTAGCTGCGCACTCTCAATTCTTGCCCTAACTGAAGGACTACCAGCTTCTGTGCGCAAAAAAGCTGCAGGGGTACCAGATGGAAGAGAGAAAAGTTTTCGAAGGAAGTTGTTCTGCACAATCTCCAAGGCTTCGGTTGTGGTGTTGTCAGACCCCCAGATTTCAGACCCATAAAGCAGCTGCGTTATTACTTTGGTGTTAAAGATTTTTAGGGCAGGTTCGATCAACTGTCCCCCTTTATTATAATAAAACTTCATTAGAGCCCCTATAGTTTTTTGAGCTTTCAATTTCGCTGCCTCCCTATGCCCTTTCCATGAGAGGGACTCACTAAAGAGAATACCCAGATATCTAAATGAGCGGACCTGGTCAATGACGTGTTGGTCCAAAGTCCATTTGTGTGTAGGTCTGCGGCTGCCGAAGACCATAAGTTGACTATTAGTCAATGGTGTGTTTGATTGACACATCCCCTGCCCTCTCTCCCCCTCAGTCCTCCCGCTGGTATCCCATCAGCCATTATGAGTTCTGCTGGCTTGACTAGAGTGGCTGCCGCCACTTCGTTCACTCTTTCCAGCACTGTGTGCGATGAAATAGTCAACGGTGCCCAACACACAACACGATAACCAACAGTTCAAATAATCAACTCTGTACAGCATTGGCTATTTGCTTTGGTTATTTTGGTTATTCCACCCCTCTCTCAAACAGCCCTTGAATCTTCAAATCGTTCACTTATTTTCCTCTCCAACTTCCAGTCATTCTCTGTTTGACAAGTACCTGGATTACATCCTTAGCAGAGGGGGAAGGAATGCCTTTCTACCCCATTCAGAAGACTTGAGGAAGATCCAGCTATTGAGAGCGATCAGCAGCAATCCCTGTAACAGTAGCTGGTACCTGGCAACTTCCCCACAAGTTACAAGTCCTTTTGACCCCTTTTGTCTTTCCAGACTCCCAATCTCAGATCAGCGCTTATAGGCACCTTTCCCTTACCACACTGGGATTCACTGTTGCATATTAGCTTGCACACATACAAACACATGCCACATACAAACACTAATTTTCATAATACATGAAAGGATGAAAGTTGACCTGGGACATGGAATAATCAAAGCATATTGAATGTTCTTGATTTTTTAAAACTGATAATTCTATGCAAACATTAGGATGCTAGGTTTGATTTTTTTTCCTTTAAAAAAAAAATAGAGCTGTAGAAAGTGTGCGTTTTCTAATTCAAGGTGAGCATAGAGTTTCAGAGGGGAGAGAAATACATTTTTCTTAGTATGCTAGAGATTCTGAAGCCTGCTGACTACAGTTCCCACCATGCTTCCTCCACTCATATTATCGCACTGCAAACTTTGGGGGCTATATTTAGCATGTTTCCATGCTCTTGCCTAAAAACACAAGGCCCATCATGTTCTGCTATTTATGTGCGATGCTTTGTGGCTACATTTGTTTCTCTCCCTTGTAAATCCTTTCAGTAACTTAAAACCCATAGTACAAACAAAATGTATAATTATTACCATAGCTTTCATAGTAGTTTATATTTTATAAGACTATATAAATGGAAGTTCCATGCTGCCATCTACTGGTAGTCATTGGAATTTTGACTTTATGACAGAACCGTAGGCACATGCTCTATCTTTCTCTGCATATAGCAAGTAGGGGTGTGAACTCTGCACTGAAAATCAGGGGGTTCGCTGGACCTCCAAAATCACAATGCAGTTAGGGGGCAGTTTTAAAACTGTCAGAAACCCACAGTGAAGTTAGATCGTTTGGAGTCCCAAATGGATCTGTAGGTCCGAAGGTTGTTTAGGTGATGTGAGGGCACGTTTCATGTTGATGGATGGCTAACTAAACACAGTTCCATATTAGGAAGACGCCAAGGGAGGAAGGGGGGAAGTTTTGAGATTGATATCTGTGGCAATAGCCACAGTCTCCTCCCTGTCCCCCTCTCCAATCACAGTGCTTAAGGGGAGGGATTGCAAATGATATAACCCATTTCCCGTCACCCTGGAACTCATTAATTTGTTAGCTTGTGGAGCGAGAAAGAGTCTAAGTTCCACTCCCCATATACACTATTGATGTTGGCTGAAAGGAAGAATGAACAGCTGAACTGACATGACCCATATATGTAAGTATTTAGTAGCAGTAAGTAAATATGATACCCATAGTTTAAGACTGGATTGGAATAGAGAATTGGACTGTCCTATATTGCCTGCCCAATGGACGATTGCCCACAATGCCTTTTCAATAAGGGTTTGTCTAACTTCCACATTTGTTGGAGATGTAACACATCTAATGCTTCTTTAACTCATATGTTTGGGCAATGCCCCATAGTCGCCCCTTTTGGGGAGGAGGTTATAATAAGGATAAACTTTGTGCAGAAACAAGCTATAATCTGGAACAATCTGTATGCAGATTTATAATACAATAAACAATCTATAATACAGAACAATGTGCATCTCCTCCTAAATTACCTACCGGCTTCTTGAAAGTTAACATATGGTCAGCACAGATGGATCTTCAGAGCCCATAGGACAGCCAAAGGACTTATACTATCACACTGGAAGGACAAATCCACACCTCCCGTAATGCAATGGATTGAGGACCTAATAACACTATCAACTTTTGAACTGGTGTTATATCGACACAACTTGCAAGTGGATAAATACATGGATATCTAGTCTGCTTTTCTTGAAACCTTTGTATAACTCTCTCCCCCCCTTTTTTTTTAAAGAACGGTATACATGATGGAAAATGACAATAATCTTATATATATAATGTATGGTTTCCCCCCTCATTTTCACAATGTATTTTCTGTTCTGTTTTGTTGATATTCACAAAAGAAAATAAAAATTTATTAAAAGTATCTATATAGATCTATCTACTATTGCAGCAAAACCAATCGTCTTCAAGTTTGCCCTCTTTTCTGCAATAGACTTAACAGGACACTGGAGGAAGGGAAAATTCTTAGGGATTCTTAGTTTATCCTTGTATGTTTTTTGAACAAAATGTTTCAAGAGGATCAGATGCAGTGCCAATTCCATTTATTTATTTTGTACATAGATTTCTATCATGCCCTCCTAGAGCCTATGTATTACTCAGGGCAGCTTGCAACAATTTAAAATCACAGTCATAAAAAATAATGAAAATACGTTCACAGTGCAATTCTATACATTTCTACTCAGAAGTAAGGTAAGTGATATAAGATTGCAGTTTTAAAACACAATAAAAACATTAAAAATTCAATAAAAGTAAAGACCATCCACTTGCCCTAACCCCTAAACATCTTGTTTGCATAGATTGGTTGAATCGATGGGCCTTTGTGGCTAGATGAACCTGCTTTTGCAACGTCCTTGAAGAACTAGGAACCCACAGGCTACATTTGTGAACTGTGGGATGTAACATATCAACCTGTCCCTATATATTGGGGTGGGCAATTTGTGGCCATCTAGATGTTTTGGCCTACAACTCCCATCAGCTTGAGCGACCAACTGTCAGGATTTCCCCGGATTTGTCCTGGTTTGTGTTCTATCCTGGGTGTCAGGGGGGATTTTCTGTAGTTTTCTATAATGTCCTGGAATGACACACTTTCCCCTTTAAGGCCACCATTAGAGTGAGGGGGAATCATTTCTGGAGGCATGTCATTCTGGAGGTGCATCATTCCCCACACACACACTGCTCCAATTGAGGCCTTAAAGGAGAAAGCATGTCATTCCCGGACATTATAGAAAAGGCCCTGACTGGAGCAGTAGGGGGGATGACACACTTTAAGGGGCCTTTAAGGTGGTAGGAGGAATGATGCACTTTCTGGAGGCACTGGACAGCTGCTTTCGCACCCACTACCCACCCTCACAAGATGTCCTCTTTTTTCGTTTCCCAAATATGGTCACCCTACATCAGCCCTAGCCAGCATAGCCTATGTGAAGGATCATGGGAGTTGTAGGCCAAAATATCTGGGGGGGGGCACAAGTTGCCCACCCTTGCTATTACATTGACATCACTGTTTTGGAAAATTGGCCTCAAACTCCTATGAGCTCTCAAACGCCATTCAAAGTTTTCAGGACAGGATTCTCAGATTTATTCTCTGCTGAATGAGCATTTATGGCAGGCAACCTCTGCTGTACCTGGGAAGTTCAGCATCACACTATGAGCCACTATGTTTAACTGTTGTTGTTTATTTGTACTTGGTTTTAATCCCCATATTATATTATGAGTATTCTGATGTGAACTACATGAACACAAAATTCGTCTGAAAGCAATTACAGCAAAGCTAGTACAAACGAATGGAGACACAAAGATATAAATTACTATTTACGTTGTTCTAGTAACCCATGTACATATTTTCTGTAACATATTCAAATGATTAAGACGTATTTTAACTAATTAATTAATTAATTAATTAGAACACATATAACTCCCTTCTCTTATTTGGAGTTCAGGGGCATATACAACACAAATTAATATCATAATTCAAAATAACACTGCTTTTATTAATTTCATTTAATGTTTCCTATTCAGTTATGTTATAATTCACATATAATTAAAAACTGTGACAAGAATATTAGTGTAAACTACATACTACAAACAGTAGCAAAACACAAAAGGTCTTCATCATTAACTGGAAATGCCTCTATAATGTAAGCCATCTTGTTACTATATATTGAAAGGTAGCTTTTTACCCAGTGCTAATAAGCTCTTGGATGCTGATGGCTTTCTTGTAATCAGTGATAGCTTCTTTAATTAAACCCATTTTGCCACGAATATCAGCTCTAAGCTTAAACATCAGGGCATCATAAGGCTGAATTGACAGTGCTGTAAAAAAATAGTATTTTTATTAGGTGACATTTCAGAATAAATAATAACCATATGCTAAAAACTTATCCAAAAGTACATGGATAATTTGGATGTAATGACTTAAGTATTATTTGTTTAATTTCAGTTTTAGTCTGTCTCATAGGTTCAATAATAACAACAACAACAACAACAATATATTTATTTATTACCGCCTCTCCCTCTGGATCGAGGCGGGGAACAACATCAAATACAAAAATACTATAAAATACATAAAATTGATTGAAAACATATAAAGCTAATACATTATTAAAATAACAGCCAGACATCTTAAAATTCGACTGAGTAGGCCTGCCAGAAGAGATCAGTCTTCATAGCTTTTTTAAATTCAGAAAGACTGTTAAGTTGGAGACTCTCTCCCAGCAGGCCATTCCACAGTCTGGGAGCGGCAGAAGAGAAGGTCCTCTGGTTAACGGTTGTCAGCCTAGGTTTCGCTGACTGAAGTAAATTCTTCCCAGAGGATCTGAGATTGTGGGGCGGATTGTATGGGAGAAGGCCACAGGACTGTATGGGAGACATGATAGCACTCTTCAAATACTTAAAAGGTTGTCACACAGAGGAGGGCCAGGATCTCTTCTCGATCCTCCCAGAGTGCAGGACACGGAATAACGGGCTCAAGTTAAAGGAAGCCAGATTCCAGCTGGACATCAGGAAAAACGTCCTGACTGTTAGAGCAGTACGACAATGGAATCAGTTACCTAGGGAGGTTGTGAGCTCTCCCACACTAGAGGCATTCAAGAGGCAGCTGGACGAGCATCTGTCAGGGATGCTTTAGGGTGGATTCCTGCATTGAGCAGGGGGTTAGACTCGATGGCCTTGTAGGCCCCTTCCAACTCTGCTATTCTATGATTCTAGGTAACCTGGACCCAAACCATGTAGAAACTAAACAGCTCAATATGAGCTTAACCCCAATTACTAAAAACCCAATTAAAAGAGATCGTGCATTGTTATGAGAAGGTCCTCTGGGCTGTAATTTTGTGAATCTCCAGGAGGAAAATGCTCTGTAATATGTTGAAATCAATAAATCCCATTGGCTGTGATTCAGAGATCTTTGCACACAGAAGCTAGGTGCTACACACAACGATCTCCCCCCATTAAACAAATTATCAGTGCTGAAGGCTTTGACAGTGTTTATTACCTACTTGTAATGGGGATAAAGAGACACAAACATTAGGAATCGGTTTGCCCACCTGTCAAAGCTGACAGTGCTGGCCACCTATGAATGATTGGTGCTGGAGCACTCAGCATGCACACTTAGACGTTGGATGAGGTCACATTCCCCACCTCAGGCAGCACTCTTGGGTTTGCGACAAGTGATTTGATCTGTCAAAACTGACACTGCTGACCAGCTATGCATGATTGGTGCTGGAGCACTGTGCAGGTACATTTAGATGTTGGATGAACTGACAAATCCCTACCTCATGCAACTCTCCACAGATTGCTGCTCTGGGTCACAGAGGAAAGTAAGCAAATGAAAATAGGTATGTAGATCTCCAAATACTAGTACCTTTTGAAATGTCCTCCTCAGCTTGCTCATATTGTTGTAATGTGCTGTACAGATTTGCCTTGTTATAATATATTGCTGCAGAGAAAGGAGAGAGGCTAATTGCCTTCTCAAAATCTTCTTTTGCCTCTTCAAAGTTTTTCAATAGTGTATTTGTGATAGCTCGATTCAGGAATGCAGATTCATTTTTTGGATCAAGCGTCAGTGCCTTGGAATAATGCTTATTTGCCTATAAAATTAATTGTTTTATAAATAACTACTAACATGGGAAATACATATACAATGACATTGTTTTAACCTGTTATTAATACAGTGAGCAAAGTACTTCAACAAGAAAGATGGTTCTGTTCCACTCTCCAATAAGTATACTTTTGACTGGGAGCTTTTCTACATAAGGCTGTTAATCACAATATCTACTTTAGATTTTGTTGCAGAATTGCGATTCTGAGCTCTACATAAAGAGCATTTCCTTTTCTGCTTTTCTTCTGTATAACCTCTTGGTGGAGGTGTGCAATAGCAAAATAGCAGAAATATACAAGTAGATAGGGGTGTCACAAGTGTCCGACTGGATCAGAGAGGATAACAGATCCCCTGCATCCAGTCCCTAGACCCAGTTGGGCACACTGAGTGCAAACATGAACCCGCACCCAAGCACTTGCAAAGTCCCTGCGAGCACTCGACAGCCACCCACCCTGGCTGCCAAAATTGCACACTCCCCCTTCCCCCACATTAGTAGCGGCCACCATTAATGCAGCAGGGGGAAATACACAATTTCTGGAGTCTCCGGAAATAGTGCACTTCCCCCCGAGGTGTTAATGGCAGCCGCCATTAATGCATGGGGGGGAAGTGTGCGATTTCTGGATCCCCCCCAAATTGTGTTCTTTGCCTCACTATGTCAATAGCAGCCACAAAGGCCCCATTAAATTGACGGCCACCATTGACACAGCAGGGCAAAGTGAACAATTTCTGAAGGCTCCAGAAATTATGCACTTTTCTCTGTTGCATTAATGGCAGCCACCGTTAACACAGTGGAGGGAAGTGCGCGATTTCAGCCGCCAGGGCAGTGGGCTGCTAAGTGCTTGCTGGGCCAAGCTGAGCCTCAGAAGAGGCTTGTGTGGCCTGACGAGCAGGGGGCAGACAGGGTGGCAATTTCGCCCACCTCTACAAGTAGAAACACTGCTTTTAGAAATAATACCCCATTTTCCCCTGTTTTAAGAAAACCCAGGAATGTGCTCTGAAAAAACAAGTGAAAGTGGAGCACACCGTCGTCTAAAGAAAATGTAAACAACCATGAGTAAAAAATCACAAGTGCAGAATAAATGCCTTGTTTAGAAAAGCTCTCATTCTTTTATTTCTTAGTATTCTAATTAATGCCATTCACAAACAGTTGCATTCCTGTTTTCTCTGTTGTCGTATTTTTTCAAGTACTGATTAATGTACATTTTTACAATTCTACTTCAATAACACACCAGGCATCAGCTATGAACTGGCTGTAGTGTTATTGTCTCAGCTGGACCAAAGAAATAGTCTGCAACATTGTTGGTGACTGTCTGTCTCACCTCTCTAGGCCAAGCAGCACCCACCCTTTTACCACTGCCATTATTTTAAAATGTAAAAAATGTAGTAGTGAAACTGACACACACACACACCCCCGCACAAATAGTAGGATCTAGCAAAATCTTCTCCATTCCCCTCTAGCCTAATCCTTGTTCAGAGTGATCTTTCTGTTCAGTCTAGAGGAGTATGCTTTAAGACTAAAGTATTTTACTAAAAATTGTGGTGTATATTTTTGAAAGAGGAAAATATGCCTAGCTGAAATGATAGCTGCATCCAAGGAAAAGCATTCAATAAAGTTTGTGAGCATAGAATCAAATACAAACCTGTGAGAACTGCCTGTTAAGGAAGTAGATATTTGCTGCATTGAAATATGCCAAAGCATAGCTGGGGTCAACAGTGATGGCCTGCTGATAGTCCTTCATGGCACAGTTTAAAAATCCCATAAACTGGTTAATGACACCTCGATTTGTAAGCAATTCTGCACTGGCAGTTATCTGGAATACATTCAGAGAAGTACGTTTCCAAGAATAAAATTCATAAAGAAAATATTTAATATTAACAAAAAGTATATCTTAATCTGGATAGCTTCAAATTATAAATAGGGAGATTTTTATGCACAGGAAGACCCTGGATGTGCAGTTTCATTTCCTGTCTTCCATACTTTTTTGTATGAATGAAAATGAACTTAGAAGAGCAACCTACCTTAAATAATACAGGGAGCACTTGTTGGATGGCAAAGGAGTAGAAGTTGGAGAGGAACGTAAGTGAAGGATTTGAAGATTCATGGGCTGACTGAGAGAGGGATGGTGTGTGTCTGTGTGTCTGTGCGCACGTGCGTAGGACACGTAGAAAATGATGCATAGAGAGGGAAGGGTGTAAATTTACAAGCAAGGAAGGATATTGTACAATTAAAGCTTAAAACAGAGCAAATATTTACCTTTAGTGCAGCATTTGTATCTTGAAAGGCAGCAAAATAATCACCCATCTGAAGACAGACTATAGCTCTCCCATCATAAGCTAAGTGACATTTTGGATCAATAAGAATGGCTGCTGTGAACTGGGCCCAAGCTTTCTGAAACTTTCCAAGAGCCTAAAATAATTGAACACAATTATTAACAAAATGAGATTCTGGCCTTAGCTAGACCTAAGGTTTATTCTGGGATCGTCCTGGAGTTGTCCCTGCCTGCTCCCGGGATATCCTGTGTGTCATTTACATGAACAGGGATGACCCCGGGACGATCCCGGGATAAACCTTAGGTCTAGCTAAGGCCATAGTAATAGGTCCTCCTCTGGGAGCTCCCACCAAGAAAGTGAAGTGGGTGGCTACTAAGAAGATGACAGTTTCTGATGTGTCACAATTCCTGTCAGCCTCCAAACTCGGAGGCGATCTTTGCCTCTGTGCTTCTGCCCACCCTGTATTTCTGCTATTTCACCCATCTACCAGTGAGGAAGGGAAGGAGGCTGAGGCAGCCACTGGAAACAGCAGGATATTTTGCTGAATGATCCATTACCTGCAAATTGTACCCTAAGCAAAGTCTGGCCTTTATGCATGTTGGATTCAGATGTACTGCTTTCAAGAAATCTTTCCGGGCTTGTATATTGCCTTGTTCATGACCAAATTCCATGTATGAATTCCCTCGTCCAATATAGCCATCCAGAGAAAAGGGATCTAGTTTAAGAAGCTTAGAAAATGAATGCACGGCCTCTTCATACTTCTGAAGTCTAAAATCAATATACATTTGAAGGTTGTTGTTTTATTAGCAATATTTGAAGTTGTATAATTCAACAAGGAAACAAGCAATGGTGCAGCAAACAAGGTTATCACCAGTTCATTCACATATCTCTAATCTCTGACACATTCTCACATGGCTTGCTTTGTCAAGGTTTATAATATATATTGATGTAGCTATCAAAATTGCCTTTTCAATTTTCAGTCACAGATTGCACCAGTCAAGTGAGTTGGGTCAGCTGCTCACCAGAGTTTGTTGTTTCATCCAAATCAGCAAACTATGGTTTGTGCTTGCTCTGCAAACCAATATTGGAAGTATTAAAAACAGTTTGCTGGTTCAGGTGAATGTCAAAACACATGAATTTCATATAAGTTTTGCTTATATTAGCTTCAGCTATTGGATGGTATTGAAATGTAATAAATAAATAAATAAATAAATAAATAAATAAATAAATAAATAAGGGTTTTGCAAAGCATTTAATAGGAGACATGTTCTGGATTGATGTGTATGAGTATTGTGTGTGCATTGCATAAGTGAGTTAAATACTTGGGATAGATGACAGTTTTTACATTGTTCTCCCAACACAAGAGATGTAGAATTAAAAGGTATCTTTTATTATTTATTTATTACATTTCTATATTGTCCAATAGCTGAAACACTCTTGCACCGTCTGTTCATGTAAGAAGGTAAACATAATCTAACAAAGAGTTCTCTGTATCAGAGAATTTTCCATTTTGCCCAAAGAAATCTTCAGTACAGCTTACAAGGAGATTCTATAATACTCATACATACAAGGTACACATGAGGGTCCTGGGTATGCCCTCACAGAATTGAGGCAAGACTGCAAATAATTTCCTCTTGAATGAATATCCTCTCTACTGCATAACCAGGATAGGAATGGTAAGCATTATTCCTATTACAGGCTGTGCCACAACAGCCCCCATCTAACACTATCAGAGAATGAGCTTCAAAAATCAGAAGCTAAAGCATAAGTTACCTATATAGTAGGTACTAATATCCGCTGGAAGAAGCAAAAAAGAAAAAAGAAACATTGTAAAATATATTTTGTAGTACTAATACCAACTGTTGAGTAATTGAGCCACTTATACATCCTTAGACAAACTTGAATTACTCCGTTTGTCAAAATAGCATTTAGACAACCATATATCAAGCCTATTGATTTTTCAGATCTGTGAACAAGTCTAACAGGCTCTCTGTGGAATGCTGTTTCCTAGCCATCACTAGGAAAGTGAGCAAAACCACAATGAACCATTGCACAACGAAAGTGGATAATGAGAAGATGTATAGCTCCTTTTTATTTATTAATTACATTTCTATACCACCCAATAGCTGGAGCTCTCTGGGTGGTTCACAAAAATTAAAAACATTCAAAGTATAAAACAACAGTATAAAACCATAATATAAAATACAATATAAAAGCTCAACCAGATAAAAACAGCAGCAATGCAAAATTACAAATTTAAAACACAGTTAAAATTCATTTATAGACTATAAATTTATTCATAGACTGTTAAAATGCTGGGAGAAATATAAAATGCTCCTGAGAAATATAAAATCTTTTTTCTTTATATCAAGGGCAGACCTATCATATAGCAGAGTGAAGCAGCCTGCTAAAGGTACCATCGCAAGGCCAGGATAGAAGAAGACTAGTTGGTGCTTGAACGCTGATGCACCAGTGGTGATGCACCAATAGGTTTTTTTTACATATTGGCCTTAGCTGAAGATGGGGGTGAGGGTAGTTCAATTTAGGCTCCATTTCAGGCAGTAAAATGTCTTGAACTATCACTGCTTTTTGTTCACTTTCTTCCACTTCTACTACATAAACTCTTCTGTAAGCTTTATTCTAAACCAGTGGTTCCCAAAGTGGGTGGTACCGCCCCCTTGGGGGCGGTGGGATTGCATAGGGAGGCATTAAGAGGCAAGGGGGTGGCAGAGGGGTGCTAAGAGGCAAAGGGGTGGCAGGAGGGCTCTCAAGGTGGTCTTTTCTGAGAAACGCCTCTCCAGAAGGTCTTAAAACCCAGGGACATTTTTATGGGAGAAGGTAGTTTGGTCCCAAGCCATATAGGGGAAGAATCCACACATGTATTAATACTGTTTAGGAAGAGTCCTTTTAACGTTGAATTGAAATGTTTCAAAAGCACCAAAACGCTAATGAAGAGACATACCCTGCTTGGTGTGCCCTGCCATGCCAGCTGCAAAACAGAGGCATCCGCTCTCTTTTCCCTCCCTCCCTCGGCAAGCCTGTGGCGGGTGCTTCAGATTTTGAATAAATATTCAATTAATTGTTACTGTTCTGAATGTTATTTTTATTATCTTCCTTAGTGGGTCGTTGAAAACCACTATTCTGAATAATGATTTTTATAGTGTAGGGCAGGGTAGCCATGAGTTTGTGGAACCAAGGGGTTGGTTACCTGAAAAAGTTTGGGAACCACTGTTCTAAACTGTGACATCAAAACATATTCCAGATTTGTTCTGATCAATATTTAATATTACCTATGGTAGCAGAGTCCAATAACTTTACATAGTCGAGTGTCTTTTGGTTTACTCCGTCCCACGTCTGAAAAGTCCTAAAAATAGAGAAAGAGAACACAAGTGATTCACTTGACACTGATGTCTCAGGCAACATACAACATACTTCAGTTAGAGTGCACCCCTATTGGATTTGCCATGGGTACTCATAAGCCTTTGAACTTGGAGGCTTATGAATATCCAGTGCTCTGCATTTTAGCTAGGTGGGTGTTTTAGTCCACCTAAGAGAATCTTTAGGGAGGGAAGGAATCTGGGGCAGCTCTGTTAGGACTAAAAGACCCAGGAAAAGTGTGGCTGCATGGAGAGTAAGTTATAAGCAAGCACAATTTGTGACAATGCACAACATCATGACTGATTACAGGGCACATCATATAAGGCACCAGCCTTAGCTTCCAATTTCCGGGCTTTGTGGATTTTGGACAAGATGAGAAAGCCTTATCTTCCTGACTTTTAAACAGGCAGTTTTTTTTATGATTGAATTTTTTATTGTTCACTGCTCTGGAATCTGTTTAAATGTGGAGCTGTATAGAAATGCTGTAAGTAAATAAATAAATAAATTACAAAATCAAAAAATGGTACATAGGGGGAGGGCAGGGGTGATTCTATACCTCTAGTGCATTATCATGTAGGTCCAATTCTGTATAGAGTAATGCACGGTTGATCAAGACTTTCAAGACAGTGTCATCGCTTGCCTCAAGAAGAAGAACAATCCCATAATCTTTCAATGCCTATAAAATCAGAGGTCACATAGTTAATTGTTGGAAAGTGTAAAACAAGGCATGTGTTTTACAGAGTAAGGAATTATCTCCTTTACAAAGACATTCCAGTCTCCCTACCTGATTAAAGACCTGTATGCTTTACAGATGGAAAAAAGTCTCCAGAAATTTTGTTTCTACAATATAACTTTACTAGGGTTTATAACAGAGAAAGAAGGTATTTTCCACATTTTAGCAAAGTTCAGAGAAAATAATTAAATTTCAAGATTTTGTCCTAGCATTAGTTTCAATGAACCAAGGTTACTATAAAGATATGCTATAAGGATTGATGTAATAAAATTCAGGTTAGACATTAAAAATATACTATGCTTATTCAAGAAGCAAGTCATTCTCCCTTCCTATGACTTCGTCAAATGAAGAGTAAATCCAGACATTCCCCTCTCCAAATGCTATGATCCAGGAAAGAAGAGAACCTGGACTATACCATTATGGGTGAGGGGAGTGCCTTGATTTACTCTTCTAAGGAGCTGGATTTATAGTCAATACATTGCAATTCCCCAGTTCGATCACAAAATGATTGATCTGCTCAGTAAAAAATTAGTCTTAGAACTCTGACATTAACTGATATGGTTACTCATGTCTGATAAAGTTACATTTGACCTTTACTCCTAATATTTCAAATGTTGTCTTTAAAAAAAGATGAAGAATGTGAGGATGTTATTAGAAATAGGCTTTCTTTTGACATGCTGTAGACTTGGGTTGCAAAATCTAGCAAGTCTTTTATGAACCAACTCTCAAAATATTAATCAAATTGGTTTCTAGAAGAAATATAGTTCATACATTCATGCCTTAGGACATACATACTAAAATCTGGTGGTTTTTGTTGTCCAATAGTTATGAATGACCAGAACAAAGCGAAACATCCATAAAAGTGAATTCAAAGACAGAACTATCATTTGTCATTCAACATATGAAATATGGTTTTGCAGTCATCTGTGTGCCTCATTGCAAATTTGCTTCTTAGGTATATTAGAATCTGTTGGCACACTTCTTGGCATGAAAGCCTGGGAGATACTCTTCCCCAGTATTTTGTGTGACATAGTGCTGTAACTTTAAGAAGCCTAGCCTAGCATCCAGTGTAGGCAAGGCTGAAGGGAACTACTTCAACTGGAATGGCTAAAGAGACCAAAGCAAGTGATCGTACCATGAGGTCATGAGTACCTGGTCACTTATTCAAGCCAAAGATTAGTAGTATGATTCAATCAACCACACTAGATTGAATGACTCATGGTTAAATAGGGATGTATGGATTTTGTAAAATCTGTTCTAACTTTCACAGATTGTTCCGTTGTCCATGCATTGACAGAATGGGACTTTTTACGATTTCCTGAATTTGTGCAAACTTGCACTTGTGCAAAGCCCCCCCCCCAAATGCGCACTTTCATGCTTTAGTCTATGTGCATTTTCAGACAGTCTTTTTGTGTGTGTGTATTTTTCTACAACTCAATTTGCGTAGAAGTATGAAAGTTTTTTAAAAAAATGTTCTGCAAGTCCATAGAATCTGTGTAACTCAGGATAAGCTGGCCTGCTGTGGAATCCATGGGTTGGACTCACAGAAATCTGAACTCATTTGATTCTATTGTGGATTTCTCCAACATCCCCATAGTTAACTTAGGTGAAGTAATCAGGAACCAAAGCATGAATACACCATAGGCATAAAGGTCTCATGCTTCCATGGTGCTGCATAATTAGTGATAAGTGTGGTAGTTGGGAAAGGTTCCCCACCCCTGAGCCCTGCAGTCTCAGAGACATACTGGGCCAGACTGCATGACATGACAGCCCATCATGGGTTAATTTATCCATGAGGAGCTGTGGCACATGCCAGCCACCATTGTAAATATTAAGGTAAATTAACAAATAAATTAACCGATGATGGACTGGTGTGTCATCCAAACAAGGTCACTGCCTTGATTAGATTTAGCTTATCCTGATTAATATTGGAGAAAGGATCCACCCTATTGAGACTATGGCTTGCTCCAACCAAAGTAATCTCTCCCTCTTTTGTCTACTTTATCTATAGTTAGTCCTGAGCTTTTGTCTACTTTATCTATGGTTAGTCCCTTTTGTGTCCATTGTAAGAACCTAGGGCTTGAGAATGTTCTTTACCTCTCCAAAGGTCTTTGGTTGTGTGAACAGCTCAGTGCCCCTTGCTGAAATCACTTTAAGCCGCAGAACCCAGTGTTCTATACGAGAGCCTCAACCACCTTATTTCCAGAACACCTTGTCTAGCTGCCTAGTTCCCTGCTCTAGCTGAAGTGGTGACCAACCTACAGCCTTTTTCAAGGCTTCCTTTGACATAACCTCAGAGGTTTCCATGCACCCCAGCACTGTCTTCAGGAACAATGCTGGACAGGTATCTTTCAATCCTGCCCTATGTTTTGGAGGTCCTTTCCCTATGAATTGTAACCTTCAGCCTTTCAACCCACTTTTATTATGTGCATGTCTGAGTGTATTAACCAGTTTTGGGGTGGAAGTCTGGCCGCTATAGTGCAACTTTGCCCTGCTTAACAACTAAAAAGGATTGCAGCCAGGTTCCCTTTTCCATTGTCATCCTTGTTTCCTATTCATGCCCATTGTAGTCAGCCAAGTCTAGGGTGACCATATGAAAAGGAGGACAGGGCTCCTGTATCTTTAACAGTTGCATAGAAAAGGGAATTTCAGCAGGTGTCATTTGTATATATGGAGAACCTGGTGAAATTCCCTCTTTATCACAACAGTTAAAGTGCAGGAGCTATACCACAGTGACCAGATTTAAAAGAGGGCAGGGCACCTGCAGCTTTAACTGTTGTGATGAAGAGGGAATTTCACCAGGTTCTCCATATATACAAATGACAGCTGCTGAAATTCCCTTTTCAATATAACTGTTAAAGATACAGAAGCCCTGTCCTCCTTTTCATATTGTCACCCTAGCCAAGTCATCAAGGATTTGACTGACACACAAAATAATCTGGAGTCCCAGAGACTCTGATGGTACACAATAAAGAGCTGGAACAGGAAACAAGAAAAAGCAAGGGATAATGCACAACACTGGAAACTGGTGTCAGTGTGTTTAGTATAGATGCCCAATCATCCTGCCCCCTTCTCTAGCCATGGTGACTTTGTGGAAGGATTAGCCGCAGCTTTTTGCCTGTGACCAGAGAAAAAGCATTGCAGGTCCCCCTTGTCTCCCCAGCCTCATTATCCTCTTATACCACACTTTTTTTCTTTTTTCCTTCCCCTCTCCCAGAGAGCCCTAGAACTCAGATTTTCCTGGCCTCATCTTCTTCAGCTCCCAAAGAACTATAGTCCAGCCCATTCAAGTCCCAGCCCACTGCACATGTTCATGACCTAGCTTTCCATGCTCATTATTATTATTATTATTATTATTATTATTATTATTTATTTATTTATTTATATAGCACCATCAATGTACATGGTGCTGTACAGAGTAAAACAGTAAATAGCAAGACTCTGCCGCATAGGCTTACAATCTAATAAAATCATAGTAAAACAATAAGGAGGGGAAGAGAATGCAAACAGGTACAGGGTAGGGTAAGCAGGCACTGGGTAGGGAAAAACTAACAGTAGAAAGTAACAGTAGAGCCTTGGTTTAGACATGGAGTGGGCCTTTGAGATAATGTCACCATCGTTTGAACCCTGTGCACGTATTCATTTCGTATTATATTTTTTATGCTTAGTGTGCATAGGATTGTGTTTGGTATATTCGCTGATTAATTCCATCCAGAAGTTCATATAATGCTTAATACCAACCAACTAATTCCAAAAGTAATTGTTTTGTGTGTGTTCAGTAAAATAACCCCCTTTTGGAATAGACTTGTCTGGGACAAATCTGCCGAAATGTCCTATGACCAACATTGAGAGGTTCCTTAAACATGTGTATCTGTGAACATGTGAATCCTTGCACATGTGTTCAGAGAGGACATTTGTTAACAAGTCTGTCACTCCCACAAAAGATTCCAATATATTCAGTAAAAGCCTTTTTCATATACATAGATTAATGTGGGTCCGGAGCTCCCCTTCAACCAAAGTGAATGGAAAAAGCCTGCAAGTATGGAGAACCATGTGCATATTACAGTGTACACAAAACTGGATTGGGGTAGTACATGCATGATAATTAAAAATAAAAGCAGGATCATTATATTTAGAAATAGTGCTAAAGCAATTAAACAATGATATATGATTGATCTTCTTTTTTAAAAAATGAAACATACATTTTTCCAGTCCTTCAATTGGTGGAAGGCAATTGCCCTATTGTAATATGCCAAAGTGCATGCATTGTCCAGGTCTATAGCTCTAGTTAAATCTTCAACAGCATGTTTGTAAGTCTATAGAAAAAAATGGCACAGAATTAGCATGAACTGTAGACTTCACATAATCTACACAGAAGTCTCCCAGAGCTATTATTTTTGTTCAAGGCTGCCGCTAGGAATAATGGTACATCATGACTTAGAATCATTCCTATTGGGGTATTCTCAACAAGGAACACTGCTGGGCTGCTGCTACTTCTTGCAGCTCCATTGCTGATTAAAGAAGTGGTAAAGCTTTTTTTTCTAGTAAAAGAAAGAACGCAACCTTCTGCCACATCATATCTCTCATAGTAAACCACCACCACCACCCTGAAAAATATGAAAATCCTAAAAATCTTTGGAGTCATTTTTGCTTTCCCCTCATTCCCACAAAATTCTGGGCTGAATACCTCAGGTATTCAGAATACATACAATTCCAGAGTCTTCCTGGGACTTAGAACTGGGGATATGGCCAAGGAGTTTAACTTGGCTCCTGTGTCCTTCCTTGGTGAGTCTATCTTCTCACCAGTTGCTATTGCTCCTGGTCCTTTTTCTCATCATTCTTATCACTTGCTTTCTTGACAGGCGGAGAGCCAGTGAGAAAGTAGGCAGTGGAACCTAGTGTTCCTCCTTCTCACAATCACCACTGTCTGAGCCAGAGCAAAAGGCAGGTGAACAAACAGGGTGCAATGATGAAGAGGAGAAGAAAGTCCAGAAAGCTCCTGTCAGTGGGTTCTTGCTGGGGTGTGGATCCTTGGCGGATGCCCACCTCTTGATGTTGGCTCTGACTGGTTCCCTTCTATTTAAGAGTTCAGAATGGATCTAATCATCACATTTTCCTTTGCCTGCCAAGTTTTTGAGCCTTGCAGACTTCTGATTAGTTCAGAACAGCACATGGCAGAAATTCACTAAGACTTGACTATCTGCATTACTAAGAGAAGCAATGCAAAACCTTAAAGCATTTTAAGCAACCTCCAGAGATCTTCAGGGATTGGACAGATTATTTGGTTGTATATTTCTTTGTTAGGATGTGCCCCATGGGTGCACAAGGTTTTGGCTCCGAGGGCTGGATAGACTGTACACATATATATAGTCAAATGAGCGCGCACGCACACACACAGAGAGAAACGCACACACAAAGAATGGGTTAACTTGCTCCTGTTAGCAAGAGAAAAAGGCAGGTTGCTTACTTCCAACTGTAATTCTTCAAGTGGTCATCTGTACATTCACACATATGGCCTCTGTTCCTGCATCAATCCTCGCTTTGGAAAACTTCTATAGCTGATGAATTTTGGCAGGAACTCTCTCCCACTGCCCCAATGTGCATGTCCCTAGCTGGTTCCCACTTATTCCCTCTGTTCCTTCAGACGATATTGTAGCCTCAGAACTGAGAGGGATCTTTGGTATTTACATTGATCTTGAGTATGACACCAAAGAAGGGATGAAGGGTGGGTTATGTGAATGTGCAGGTGATCATTTGAAGAACTACAGGTACAGGTAAGCAACCTGGCTTTCTTCTTCATGATCTCTGTGCATCACACATATGGGTGAGCAGCAAGCAGACATACTGGAGATAGGCCAGTGTCTTACTGCACAACAGAACAGAACAGAGGACAGCATGGCCAAAAGTCAGCTCTGGTTTGAACATCCAGTCAATAGTGCCAAAAATGTTGCCATCTTCAACCAGACTGCATTTTTATCAGAAGGTCCCAAGTGGAGGGAGGACATAGAACTTAATTCTGTAGCCCCTCTGGATGATGGAAAAGACCCAGGAGACCGATGTTATGTTGGTCCAGGCTGGCAGAAAAAAAAACACCCAGGTGAATTCCAATGAAGGAGGTACAGTAAAAGGATGAAGAAAGAGAGAGGAAGTGTCAAAGGTGATGCTTGTCATCCTGTTCCCCTGCCCCCCACGCTTGTGGCGAAAGCTCCTGAAGTTGGCCAAGGAGTTTCTCAGCACTGGAGCCTGCTGTCAAGTCCCTTGCCTCGTGCCCAATTTGCTGGTAAGGATGCTGCCACAGGGGAATGACACCAACAGTGTTGTTTGTATGAAGAAGGCAGTTGGCTCAGCCCTTTACACTGTGGTGTATTTCTCTCCTTCTGGACAGAATCCATGGCCTTATCAGTCTTGGAATTGAAAAGGCCTTGACCATCAAACAACAAGTCCTTGATATAAGACTGAGCCTCCTGGGATAGACTGCTGACCTCAGCCAGGCATGATGCCTCAAAGCCACTGCCCCAACAAAAACATCAGCATTGCAATCCACCTGATGCAGAGCAGTGTTGATCTGTTGTCTGGCTAAGTGTACGGCCTCACCCTGGAACACCTGAGCAAGGTCTCTCATATCTTTGGGAAGATAGGAGAAGAGGTCACCAACTTTTTCACAGAGGAAATGCTGATAACTTGATAGAGCTGCAAGGATGCTGAGGAATACAGCCATCTGCAAAGCAAGTGGAAATGACGACCCTTCTTATCAACCGGAGAAGAATAGATCTCCTTGATTTACTCTACAGTGACTCAAAGATAGAGTTCAAGGCATGATGCGTGAAGTGAAACGCAGTGTCCTTATCCTAAACTCAATATATCTCCTCAAGCCCTTTAGACATGGGAGGCATAGAAGAGAGCCTTCCACAACTGTTTTATGGTATGGTACAGAGCTGGAAGGAGCAGAATAGCTAATGCCCAGGAAAACTCAGTATTTACAGTGTTGAAAACTGGTTCTTGAATGGTAGACACAAACTGCTGTGTCCAGGGTCCTAACAACTGGGGCATATGAATGACCTGATCCAAGAACTACACCAAATGTTCTGATGGGGAGATCACATCCTGGGATCCTATGAGGACATCTAGGGAGATGATGATGCATGCAGTGAAGACTGCAAAGCTGAGGCCGACTGATATCTATTGATCCCCCAAAGCAGTGATGCTCCTGGAAGGTCTGACTTGTGTTGTCGGGTACGACAGCGCTGCTTGTGCTGAAGGAACCTCAGATGAACTGTCAGAGGCTGGAAGGCCTTCAGCTAATTAGATGAGATTGGATGCATTGGTTAGGAAGTTGTTATTGGACACATTAGTTTGAAACTTATACTTGGATGGGAAGTTATGCTTGGAGGCATTGGTTGAGAAGATATCATGGGAGGCATTGATTAAAACAATAATAAGACTCTTATTATTGTTCTATGGTCTCAATAGTGTGGCCTAAGGTGCTGGTCAATACAGACAAGCCTCATGATCATAGGACTCACAGTGAGTATAGTACTACTGCCAATGGAATTGGTTCATACTATCCACATTCCTATCCAGAGGTCTCCTGTAAATCATGTCCCATTCTGATTGCCTATCCCAGTCTGTCAGCGGGATCCTGATTGGCACAGGCTCTGCCATAATGCCTAGAGGGATTATCTGTACCACTGTGATTGAGAAGATGGAGTCTCAGACTCTCTGCTGGTCTTGAAGTCTCAGCTAGACTATGGAGGAAATCCAACCACAACTCTTGTATAGGCCACGGTGAAGTCGACACACCCTTTGTGCAGCTAGAAGGCTAAGCAATTGTCTCCTTTGGTACCTCCACTGCCTGCAGTGCCTTTCTTCAGAGAATGGTGCGAAGCTGATCAGAACGGTTCATTCAGACTTGATTCTTGTAAGAAAACAAGGCCAGAAGCCTTGATATACCTGCATTGTACGCAGGCCTCTGTGTGTAGTTTGGTTCTTGCAAGTGAACTGCATGATGGAATTAGAATAATGTATGTGCCTGAATGTGCTGTAATGCTAAACCAGTTATATCAGCAAACAAATGCTTAATTGGATTTTCTAACTGTCAAGACCTCTTGATATAGTAGAAGACAAATAAGCTCACTTGATAAGGAAGACTGACCATCCAGGTCAATCTAACATTGCCAGAAGGGTTATGGGCCATCTGTTGATAAAGTATAATGAAGAGGTTTTCTTTGATCTGTCTTTGTTTTGCTTTAGAACTTAACTAACTGCTAATTGGTTAAGATGCTACTATGTATAAATATACGTGCTTTTCACACTGCTAGTTGAGAAGTTCTTTGTCTGTAGGACTTTCTCCATACAGCTGTATTACGTGCAATAAAACAGAGTTGCCTTACAACCAAAGTGGATTTTTATCTTTGACACTTGAAAGCATGTCAATGTGCACAGGTTCTATCTTATTCCTTTCCCTGGGGCAAAACAGGCACAAGGGATGTCCATTGATTGGAGGTAATTTGCTCCCACAATGGACACACTTCTGAAAAGGAGCCATGAGGGTCATATGTCTTGGGGGCAATCACAGATCACACAAAAAACCAATAAAATAAGAATAAGAATAAAGCATGAAGGATGAAGAACAACAGACAGAAGAAAACAATAAGGAGGGGGAAACCCTTAACAAAAATGCTTTCAGATTGATTGGATGCAGAGAAGTTCCCTAATAAAGCTACCACAATGGGAGTCGAAAGAGAACTGAGAGAATAAGCAAAAACCCGCTAGGGGCCTGCACACTGGGACCATGGGGCACAGAATTCCTGCCAAAATTCCTTAGCTATAGAAGTTTCCCAAAATAGGTCTCCATGCAGTCAGAGAGCCCATATGTGTGATGCACAAAGAAAAACCTACACTTATTTTCAATCTTTGCTGAGAGTCATTGGTTTGGAAGATAAGTATGGAATCTCCTTGACAGCACTAGCAACGGAAACCCCAGGCAGTGCCACCAAATCAGCAAAAGATTTGGGGGAAGTCACAAGCTGCCAGAAATGGCTTAGCTGGTTGCATGTATGAAACAGACTGCACATTTTGCACCCCCTGGCACATCCTAAAAGGCAACTTACAAATATTTTAAATAAATAACAAAACCAGACTACAATCCTATGCATATGTACCTGGGAGTAAGCTCCTTTGAACAAAGTGGAACTTAGTTCTGTGTGAACATGCATAGAAATGCATTTGTAAAGGTCTTCAGTCGCCAAGCTTCACAGATCTTTTTATTTTTGAAGGTACCACCTCACCTACATTATCTGATTCCAATTTTCTTAAAACACACTATTAATGAAATTATAATCATTTCATTAGTACTTAACATTATCCAGCTGTGTGTTTTGTGCCATTTCCGTGATAGGCATGCGTTTTTTCTCCAACTAGTGGCAATTATTATGAAACTATATTCCTAAAAATTACATTCATTGAAGACAATTTACTACATTGGTCTATGAATCAGTGGGGTTCCATTTTCTATATAACTAAACAGTAGTGGACTCCAAATACCTGCTTTCAACTGTAATGGCACTCCATATACTTCACCTCAAAAAGTTAAGGCAGCAATAGGCATATTTACCCTATTATAAAATTTCATTGTTCCTCTGTAGAGATAGGCTCTCACACTATTAGGCTCAATTTTGATGGCTTCAGTACAATTCATTATTGCCTTTGAGTATCTTCCTTTGCTCCCAAAGTAAGCAGCACGACTTAAGTACGCCTTTACAGAAGAAGACAAAAATATTACAGAACAAAATTGGATGGGAAAACTCCAAAGGCTTATGTGTACATCTTATTGTTTTCATGTGTACTAGAAGGGTAAAGAGTTCAATGTTTTCAAGCTTTGACCTGTATACAATGATTTGTAAATGTGAATAAAATCAGCTATATTAACAATCTCTCTCTCTCTCACACACACACACACTCACACAGGCTGAACACCTTGCTATATAATCAGCAATTGTACAGTAAATATGAATTAGTTTATCATTTGAACTTGAGGAAATGTTTTCATTTCCCCCAATAGTGCAGTTCTTGCTGTTGTGATTGCTAGGTGGAGTGTGGATACACAGGTATCACAGACTGTTAATAAATGAGATTCATGACAAGTGACCCATCTACTATCTGAACTTTTTATTTCAGTTTTTATTAAGTTGCATATTCTCCCACAATACAACCTTTGTGTAGGAGTGCTATCCTCCCATTTAAGTGGCAAATGTCTGGAAGATTATACCCAGGCCATCTTTGGTTCATTGCAAGAGGAAAACACCTTTCGTCAGTAAAGACATCATTTAGACTTTATTGATAATTCTATGTATGCTGTGAGCTTCCTTTCTCTTGTATGGCAGCATACATTTAGCCATATATTTTTAAACAGTGTTCAAAACCAGAGCCATTCTCACACAGTGTGGTTCATTCCAGAAATTATATTATGTGTAGATGGAATATTAAAAGAGACTTCTGGAGTTTTGGGGAGCATATTTCAATTGATCATGCAGAAAGGCTCGAATGGTCTGTGCCTAGGCATATTTACTTGAAAGCAAAGCACACTGTGCACATGATTCCTACCTAAGCATGGAAATGTTAACAAACAATGTGCATAAGCCACCAGTGCATTATCATAAATGGATTGTCCTGCAGGCAAGGAGGCCTGCCTGAATCTTTGCAGTAGCGAGCCAACTGTGTCTAGGTCCAAGTCCAAAAGCCTCCCTTTTCCAACTAGCTAGGCATGTAGAGAAGACATTAAAACTTGTTGATTCCTTTGAAGCTGCTATTTTCATTGGGAGTAAATCACTCACTGGAGTCACTGGGGCATTTCTGTCCAATACAAATAGCAGCTTCAAATGAGCAATTTTCAGGAATTTGTAAAGAAGTCAAAAGTGAAGTAAACATCAGCAGCCTATTCATTATCTGTAAGTTTTCCCTAGCTATTGGCTAGCTTGTTGTGATATCACAAAAGCATGAGAATATGGGAAAAGGTAAAAAGGGCTGAAATGAGGAAGGAAGGGCATCTGAATAACCTTAGACAGAAGAAGAAATGAAGAAAGGATTATGAAGAGCTGGGTAAGAAATGTTAAACAAGCTAATTATCAGCTTGCCTGTTAATGAATACCCATTACTATATAGACATAGAATGTTCTGGAGAAAAATCCTATACAGAACCCAATGATGAGGCTATCTGCTGGTGGAAGGAGATTTGAGGATGGATTTCTCAATGTGATCTCTACTCTATTGATTGTGGATGGGTTACTTTACTTCCTGGTAGCTTGTGCTGTTATGGGACAAGTAAACATAATCTTGTTTATTGGAACACAAAATAAATGTGCATGTGTTGATAGGAAGGTATGTGGCTAGATGAGGAAAGCTGAAATTAAGAAAGACTAACTGAAACAAATCTTTCCACAAATTGTAAGCTTTCCGCTGTTATCACTTAATGCAGAACATCAAGATCGTTTACGTTATTTCAGTATCTTCAAAATATCTTCAGTATCTTCAGTGCTTACCTGAAAATGTGTTGGTAAAACAGCAAGTGTTTTATTAAAATCTAATATGCATTTAGCTTGCTGGAGCTGCATTCTGCACAGTCCTCGCTGATAATATGCATCTGCATAACGTGGATATAGCTTGACAGCAGAAGTAAAAGCATCACAGGCCTAAAAAGATAAGGCAGTAAGTTTTACTGAAATTGATATTCTAGCTATTTTATAAAAGCAACATCTAAAGCTAATTTCCTAAAGATTTTTTTATATTTTCTTTTTACTAACTGTAAATATAAATATGGTATATGAGGGAACACAGACAATATGAGATAAATGGGGAAAAGAAAGAAGGGAAGAGAATTTTTTATATATATTATTTGCATCGCTGCAAAATGCTTTATAAAACAGGTATTCTTTGGAGGAAATCAAGGGTGGGGAAGAACAATGCCAAATGGCAATACTGTGATCCCAAGTACTTACTTTGCTTTGCCAGATGTTCTATTCATGAAACACATGTTACGAACTTAGAATCATAGAATCATAGAATAGCAGAGTTGGAAGGGACCTACAAGGGCATCGAGTCCAACCCCCTGCTCAATGCAGGAATCGACCCTAAAGCATCCCTGACAGATGGTTGTCCAGCTGCCTCTTTAATGCCTCTAGTGTGGGAGAGCCCACAACCTCCCTAGGTAACTGATTCCATTGTCGTACTGCTCTAACAGTCAGGAAGTTTTTCCTGATGTCCAGCTGGAATCTGGCTTCCTTTATCTTGAGCCCGTTATTCCATGTCCTGCACTCTGGGAGGATCGAGAAGAGATCCTGGCCCTCCTCTGTGTGACAACCTTTTAAGTATTTGAAGAGTGCTATCATGTCTCCCCTCAATCTTCTCTTCTCCAGGCTAAACATGCCCAGTTCTTTCAGTCTCTCTTCATAGGGCTTTGTTTCCAGACCCCTGATCATCCTGGTTGCTCTCCTCTGAACACGCTCCAGCTTGTCTGCGTCCTTCTTGAATTGTGGAGCCTAGAACTGGATGCAATACTCTAGATGAGGCCTAACCAGGGCTGAAGAGAGAAGAACCAGTACCTCACGTGATTTGGAAGTTATACTTCTATTAATGCAGCCCAAAATAGCATTTGCCTTTCTTGCAGCCATATCGCACTGTTGGCTCATATTCAGCTTGCGATCTACAACAATTCCAAGAATCCTTCTCATTTGTAGTATTGCTGAGCCAAGTATCCCCCGTCTTTTAACTGTGCCTTTGGTTTTTATTTCCTAGATGTAGAACTTTGCATTTTTCCCTATTAAATTTCATTCTGTTGTTTTCAGCCCAGCACTCCAGCCTATCAAGATCACTTTGAAGTTTGTTTCTGTCTTCCAGGGTATTAGCTATCCCACCCAATTTTGTGTCATCTGCAAATTTGATAAGCGTTCCCTGCACCTCCTCATCCAAATCATTAATAAAAATGCTGAAGAGCACTGGGCCCAGGACTGAGCCCTGTGGTACCCCACTTGTTGCCTCTCCCCAGTTTGAGAAAGTTCCATTGATAAGTACTCTGAGTCCGATTCTGTAGCCAGCTGTGGATCCACCTAATAGTTGTTCCATCTAGCCCACTTAGTTGTTCCATCTAGCCCACTTATTATCCTTAAAAAATACCCTGCCTTTCCACATATAGCTAACAAAAAAAGCTAAGAACAAGAAGTATGATCAATTGCATATAAACAACTAAGAGAAGACAGTAACAGCAACCAGCTAAAAGATTAAGAGCAACAGAGCAGTAAAACCATACTTAGGGACAAGAAGAAGATTAACCTGGCAGATCATAAGCCTGCTGGAATAGAAAGACCTTTGCCATCTGGTGGAAGGCCAATAACAATGGGGGCTAGGTGGACCTCCCTGGACAGAGAATTCCAAAGCCTGCATGCAGCCACTGAAAATATTCTTTCCTGTGTTACTGTCAAACATACCTCTAATACACAGAGGAGAATGTCTCTTCCAGATTTTAATACACAGACAGGTTCATAGTGCAGAAGATCCTTCACAGGTAACCTTAAGAATGTTAAATTTTATAAATCATAACCAGCAATCTGAATAGGCTAGGAAATGAACTGTGAGTCAATGTGACCATTGTAACAAAGGAGTCAAAATACTCCCAATATCCAGCTCCCATCGGTCACCTAGCTGGTTGACTGAAAATCTTCCAGGAAGTGGTGTGTGTGTGTGTGTGTGAGGTGAGGAATCCCAGTCTCTGTGCTTAGGTTGGAGCTAATTTATGGCTGAAGTGCTGTTGCCCTAGAGGTATAGTTCTCAGTCAATCCACTATCCAATAACTATATTTCCTTTATTGACATGCCATTGAAGGATTATTTTTTACATTTACCTAATTAATGAAAAGTGTTTTAAAATATTTCAACTCTTAACCCATTCCAACTCAGCAATCAAAACATTCATTCACAATGCTTAAAACTAAAAGAAATATATACTTCTAATAAAGAAAAATTAAACAAAACTGGAAACAGTAATTCAATACATCTATCTCAGATTATCAGCAGAATTATGCCTATAAATTCTCTTTAAAAATCTATTAGATGTCAACTCCAAAGAACTCATTTATAAAATTGTATACAGGTGGTA
This sequence comes from Elgaria multicarinata webbii, assembly GCF_023053635.1. Classification (NCBI taxonomy): domain Eukaryota; kingdom Metazoa; phylum Chordata; class Lepidosauria; order Squamata; family Anguidae; genus Elgaria; species Elgaria multicarinata. Next base: position 144,801,281 of record NC_086172.1, on the reverse strand, counting down.
CTATAACCTTCTAGAATATCTAAGATGTTACGAGCATTAATGAATCTTTGTTGGATGTTGGGGAAATACTGCATATTGAGGCAAAAACTTCCAACTTCAAGTATAAGCTAATGGGATCTCAGCTAGCGGTGACTGACCAAGAAAGAGATCCCAGGTTTGTGGTGGACAGCTTGATGACAATATCAGGCAAATGTTCAGCTGCTGTGAAAAAGGCAAACTCCTTGAAAATAATACTGCCAATATCAAAACTGCCCTTATACAAATCTATGGTGCAACCACAGAATACTGTGTACACTTCTGGTCACCAGTACCTCCGGAATCAGAAGCAGTATGTCTACGTTCACCAGTTGCTGGGGAACATGAGGACGGTGTTCTTGAAATAGCTCTTTACTGCCTCTATAGTTTGCAATATTAGATATAGGAAAATACAGAGTCCCTATCTTCCTTGACAATGGCAGCTTTCACAGAGGACAGACAGTTGCCAGGCACAAGGGGATGGCAGCTAAGTCCCATGGGCAGGCAGGGACAGCAGCTTAGCATTGTCCTGGATCAGGCCAAAGTGTTTCAGACCCAATCCGATCTGCTCCAGACAACTTCAGCCTAATCTGGTCCCAATCCAGATCCAGGCCAAATCATCCTACTTTGCTTCAGGATTGAGATCTGTACCTGAAGCAGTGTACAGCTCTAGTATCTAATGGTATTTGAAAACTTAGAGAAAAAACAAACAAAATAAAACTTCTATTCACAATGCTTAAAACCAAAAGAAAATCATACCTCTAATAAAGCGACTTGTTCCATGTAGCACTGACCCATAAATAAATATATCTCTGCAGCCTCAAATGTGTTAGGTGGAGCTTTTGCAGAACCAGTCAGCAACTTTAAGGCCTGCTTGAAACTGGCCACAGCATCCTAAAATAAAATGTAAAATACTGTTGTCAGGTTAGCAATCCTTATCTTCAGGATGATCCTGTTTGTAGTTGCTTAAGAGGAGAGAAGTGGTGAATCAGTCACATTTTAATAACAATTTGCCTCCAGCTTTAAAAACAACAATAGCGAACCTTGTAAATTCTACACATTTTTTTAACAAAATTGGTTTAAACAATGGGAAAGGGATAAAAGCCCTGCAACATTAGCCCAAATCTAAAATATGTATGCTCCTTATATGCCTATACACCAAAATGGGATTGTTACTATATTAAAATAGCCCACTAGATTTCTCCCATTCCTTCTCTTCCCTTGCTCACACTAGCATCTCCAAGGAGTATTCCCTAAGATGTCACTCATCTTTGCCTACAAAAGATATTACCTTTCTCACATCATGTGCAACTTTAAACTGGAGATGCCAAGTATTGAATCTGGGACCTTCTGAATGCAAAGTATGTGCTCTACCATTGAGCAATAGTCCTCCTTTATGTAAGGTTCTATTGTGCCTTATCCCCAAAACCATCCTAATCCCTTGTAAACAAATAAAAGCCCCCAAGAAAACTAAGTGTTGGGGAGAGATCAATATTAGCTACTTGGGGTAAACCTCGTGTTAGTTTTAATTTATTATAGTTATATAAGATATTGTCCACCTTTCAAAGCAGGAGCCTTTACAAGGCGGCATACAACAATAACACTCATAATAAAAACTGATACGGCAATAAAAACAGTAAAACCACAATAAAAACAAAGCAAACACAATAAAACAGCAATAAAATCAGCAACAGCAGTAAACATTCTAAAAGACATCAGACACCAGGTCCCAATCTACACGGCTGGTTTAGTGCGGAGCGAGAGTACATCAGACTCATTTGTGACAGATGATGCTGTTGCCAATCCATAGCAACCCTGTAACTTCCCTCTGGAAAAGGAACATCTTCAAGAAGTCCTTTTAGTGCATCTTTAGTGGCTCCTGCCCCATCCCCCTGCATTAAATCCTACATGTGCATCTGTGAACTGGCAGTGATGTGGTCAAGGGATAGGCCTGCCCCCTTCCCCACCCCCATTCCCTCTTTTTCCCCATTTGCAGTAGGGCATTTTTGGACTCAGGTTTCCTTTCTTACTCAGCACGACTTCCCACTGTTTCATCCTTTTATTATATCACAGTAGTGCTGTTTTCCCATTCACAATATGTAGCCTAGCACAGTAGCCCCTTTACCCATTCCCAGTATGCAGCATGTTTTTCCCATTCAGAATAGTGCAGTAGCACTGTTTCAACATTCAAAATAATGCAGTAGCTGCTTTACCCATTCAAAGTATGTAGCATATGCTCATCTCGAGATCCTCCCCTGGGTTCACACGCGGCGCGCGACATCCAAGTAGGAAGCAAGACATTGCGCCCGCCATTTGTTTTTAAAAGAAGAGGAGCTGGAGCGCACTTGGGCTCCAGCGAAAAAGTAAGTTAAAAAAAGAAGCCCCGATGGCCCCGGATTCTTCCCGTCCCGGCTCCTTCCCTCTGATGACCCCCACTACTCGCAGGGAAGAGGAAAGAAGCTGAGATGGATGGCCACGCCATCTGTGGTCCTTGGGATCGTCCTGGGACTGCTGGAAAAGCCAAGAAAAAAGGGCCTGCCGATATCCTGGGGAAATGGAGGGATCATCCCTCCCTGCTCCTGGGATCCCCTGTACCTTATGTGGATGCACAGGGATGATCCCAGGATGATCCCTGCGATATTGACTGGTGCAGACATGCCCAAAGAGTCAAGGGAGAAAGACAAAAGCATTTGGGTGTAGGAAACTATGGCTGAACAAGAAGCCGAACTTTGATCAATCCCTTACACAAGTCTATTTCAGCCACACTAATTTTTCATTATGTCATCTAAAAATAAGGTTTTCTTCAAAACTCCACAAATGTAAGTGTGTTTCTTTAACCTTGTGTTTTTTGGCTTTCATTTGGATTTTTCCAAGCAGAACAAACATGGCAGGTTCAGGTTGCTTTTTGGTAACTTCAAATGCACATTCAATAGCCTTCTTATGATTCTGACAAAAAGAGTGAACAAGTGCTTCTTGAACAAGAGAGCATTCAAGAGATCCTGAAAATAAAACAAATTTATTATGGGCCAAAGTATGTATTACTATGCATTCCAATGCACATAAATAAATACAGATATAATAAACTGTTAAAATAAACTGTATCATTTTAAAATGATAAATGCCAATGAAACATATTAAAGTCCATTTTTAACTTACAACCTTTCACATAAGACCATAAGAAGCTGTGTTATACAGAGAGCTCCATCACACCTATTTTCCCCCCAGTTTACCTCCACATTTTTTACCTCAGTTTCATAAGCGTGGCAACTGCTCCTTCCTTTCACGATTGTCACTCTCTTTTCACTTGTTTGCTCTCTCGCTGCTATTGCACCTGCCATGCCCCACCCCTTCTCCTTCCCCCTCCAGTTCATTGGTTCTTGTCATTGATGGACATTGTGATCAAGTGGCAGCCTCCCCCTACCTTGCTCATTGGAGCTCCTAAGGGAATTAACCAAAATGCTTACAGCTCCCTCATTTTTAAAGATAAAGAGATGAAATATGGGACAGTGAGAGCTCATAAATACGGCTTTAGGCATGCTTCAGTTGAATCAGATTGGTTCATCCTTTGATTTTTTAGGAATTTTTAATCCCCCCATTAACACACACACCCCTCTCTGATTCTGCATAGGGGTGGATTAAAGCAGAATCATAGGTGTGTGTGTGTATTCAATGGAGCTTGTTTATTGTCCGGGCTTGATTCCCTTACTCAAGGGTAAATCCCATAGATTTCAACTGCATTTACATCCAAGTCATACTAAAATCTGATGCATGCTTAGTAAACCCTGTTGAACAGAGAGAAACTTACTTCTGAGCAAACAGAAGTAAGAAGTAAGCATAGGGCTGCAGAGCACTTCTTTCCAGTTTGCTATTTTAGACTTTACAAAAAAAGCTTCTGAGTGACCACACTATTAAAAGTCAGTTCTATACGTGTTTACTCAGAAGTAAGTCCCTTGTCATATCCTATTCATAGTGGCAAGTGTCACATGACCCTGGAGACCATCATGTGTTTGGTATTGACAACCACGTGAATCACATATTAAAAGTAAATTCCACTGACTGAATAGGCTTTACTTCCATCTAAGTATGCTTAGGATCAAGAAGACAAAAATAAAAGAAACATGAAAGCAACATCAAATACAGCACTTAGTAGCAATAACATCATGTTGTATTTTAAATAATTTCCTTAATCTGTGATTATAGGCCAGGTCAAGGAAACTTTGGGCTTGTTTTTCTTAAGCAGCAGCCCACTGGGCCACAGGTCAAACCACATCTGAACGTGAGAGGACTTCCAAAAGAAAATGGTGATTGAGCATTGAAAGTCTCCTCTACAAAGAAAAAAGTTGAAAATCCTGCTGGGCATATCTCAAGTAGCCCTTTGGACCTTAACCACAGTTTCACAGGGCATAGAAAACCAACAAGAACGATACTATACCTTCGTCCATCTCTGCCACTTGGTGTATGCAGAAACTAGCAAGATCGTAATTCCTCATCTCCAGTAAATACTGTCCCCTGTAATAAAGTATTTTAACAGACAGCAATGTCTTGGAATTTTAGTGGAACTATTTAAGTGCTTTAAATTATCAATAATTTAGGCCATAGCTAGACCTAACGTTTATCCCTGGATCATCCAGGGGTCAAACCTGTTCATCTAGGGGCCTTGCTAGACCTGCCGGGATAAGCCGGCAGGGAGGCGGGGCGATGGCGTGCAAACTTTAACGCGCGCCGCCCAGCCTCCTAGACGCACAACGCGCAGGGACAACGGAAGCCCTGCAGCGCCGGCCATTTTTTTTAAAGTTTAAAGGGGCCACGTGCGCCCGAAGACTGCGGAGAAGGTAAGGGTTTTTTATTAGTTAACCCCCCCCCATCCGCTCCTGATCCCTTCCTGATCTTTCTCTCCCTCCATGTCCCGTGTGTCGTCTCCCCTCCTTTTCCCTCCGTGCGTGTGTGTGTGTCCTGTGTCATCTCCCCTCCTTTTCCCTCCGTGTGTGTGTGTGTGTGTCCTGTGTCATCTCCCCTCCTTTTCCCTCCGTGTGTGTGTGTGTGTCCTGTGTCATCTCCCCTCCTTTTCCCTCCGTGTGTGTGTGTGTGTGTGTGTGTCCTGTGTCGTCTCCCCTCCTTTTCCCTCCGTGCGTGTGTGTGTGTGTCCTGTGTCATCTCCCCTCCTTTTCCCTCCGTGTGTGTGTGTGTGTCCTGTGTCATCTCCCCTCCTTTTCCCTCCGTGTGTGTGTGTGTGTGTCCTGTGTCGTCTCCCCTCCTTTTCCCTCCGTGCGTGTGTGTGTGTCCTGTGTCATCTCCCCTCCTTTTCCCTCCGTGTGTGTGTGTGTGTGTCCTGTGTCATCTCCCCTCCTTTTCCCTCTGTGTGTGTGTGTGTGTGTGTCCTGTGTCGTCTCCCCTCCTTTTCCCTCCGTGCGTGTGTGTGTGTCCTGTGTCATCTCCCCTCCTTTTCCCTCCGTGTGTGTGTGTGTGTCCTGTGTCATCTCCCCTCCTTTTCCCTCCGTGTGTGTGTGTGTGTGTCCTGTGTCGTCTCCCCTCCTTTTCCCTCCGTGTGTGTGTGTGTGTGTGTCCTGTGTCGTCTCCCCTCCTTTTCCCTCCGTGCGTGTGTGTGTGTCCTGTGTCATCTCCCCTCCTTTTCCCTCCGTGTGTGTGTGTGTGTCCTGTGTCATCTCCCCTCCTTTTCCCTCCGTGTGTGTGTGTGTGTGTGTGTGTCCTGTGTCGTCTCCCCTCCTTTTCCCTCCCGGGATCTCCCCGACCGATGGGCACAGCGCTCAGCGCTGTGGCCAGTCCGCGGCTTTTTGTGGCTACTCGTGAGTAAGCGATTAGCCGCAAAAAGCCACGGAAGTCCCTAGACCTTCCCCAGCTCCGGCCTCAGGCCGGAGCTGGGGAAAAGGCGCGCCATAAGCGAATTCGCTTATGGCGCGTTGGAGAAGGCCTCAGCGCGGCCTGTCTCCGGATTCCCCTGTGCGTCATCTGGACGCACAGCAGGGAAGCCGGGACAGAAGGCGCGCTAAGGCCTCGTCTAGGAAGGCCCCATGTGACACACAGGGGATCCAGTGCTCAGGCAGGGGCGAACCCTGGATGATCCCAGGATAAACCTTAGGTCTAGCTGTGGCCTAAGTAACAGACATTAACAGAGCAATTCTAAGAGAAGGGAGGGAATGAAGTTGCAGATTGTCCACCTGCTGGCTCATGCCAGCTGAGGCAGGGGAGATCTTACATTTTTTGCTCTCTGGAGGTCCTTTTTTTTTCTTTTAGTTCATATTGGTTTCAACAGGAGGGAAAATACCAATGCCAGTTCATGGCTGATGTTGGTGAAGGTCCTGATTTTGCGGCCTCTTGAGGGAATGAAAAGGTTGGATAGAAGGTTGCCTCTGTCCCATCCCAAAATACCCTGTTTCAGGGCCTACGACTGGCAGAATAAATCTACACCTAAAAAGCTTTCCATGACATACTAAGGCCCTTTCTACACCTAAGGATTATCCCAGGGAAATGAAGGGATCATCCCTGCCCGATCACAGGATCCCCTGTGTGTCATTTGCATGCACAGAGATGATCCAGGGACGATCCTGGGAAAAAGGGCAGGTGTAGAAACAGCCTAAAGCTGCTGGAGTGGATGTGATCCCTTGACAGTGGAACTCCTCACTGCTGGTGGAGAAATGTTTTCACCTCATCCTAATTCTCACCAAACAATGGATCTGTGGGTCACGTTTGCTGTTTAAATAATTTAGTAAAAAAAATTTTTGGAAAGTATCTTCAACTTTTCATTCCTCGTACATTCAACTATCTTCCATCTACACTAACAAAATTGCTAAGAATTTACCAGGAATAAATGGTGGGCTCCACCTGATTCTAGTGATCAAGCTCATTTCTTTTGAGTTTAGTGCAAATTCACCCAGTCAAATGAAACACTAAGAGATTGCATCTATTTGTTTTTATTCATTCATACATTCTGAAAAATGACAGTTGTATATATTGAGAAATCTCTCCTATACAACCCAATTTAACACTGAAGTGTGCGCAGCACTAGAAAGTTCCTGACAAAGGGTCTGTGCAGGACACCAAAAAGAGTGCTATTTCTATACGTTTAAAAACTAAGCACAAAAGTTATAAGGAGACAAACTTGTTTTACAGGCCCACAGTCTATTAAACTAGCCAGGTTGCTGGTAATAACGTGTAGGGGTCATAAGTTAATTGCAGATGGAAGGTTGGGGAAAAGAAGAGGGCAAACATGCTTCAGTCTCTGCAATGGCTTCAGTGTTGATGTGGGAGGTATGTGGTGAGTTTGCTCCTCCATTCCTTTCAGATCTGAAGCCATTACACAGGCTTCTCTTGGGCTGAAGGGATATATGCAGTGCTGCAACTGTCACAATGTCTTTAGGACCAAAGGGAGGGTGAATGTACTTGTACTAGGCCATGTGATTTTTTCTGAATAGCAGAGAATCTCACCTACCATAAAGAACCATTGATAGTAACACTAAGAGCCAAATTAGAGGTGACATTAAATACATTTAAACATTTGAGGACCAAGATGCATGGAGAAGGAGATTTAAAACTTCTCCCCTCCTTCCCACACTGCAGTCCCGGCAACACCTCACTCCAACCAAATTCACTGTGGAAATGGCAGTTTCCCTCCTGAAGGAAATAGCAAGTTTAGAAGGCAATTTTCACTGGGACCATTGGTAGGATCCAATGGGGCACTATCGCTTGTGGCCAGCACTGCTGGTCCCAGGGCATGTGCAACTGGCCCCTACTGCTGGCAGCAGCTGTGTAGTGCTTCCTGGGGAGAAGCCCCCAAATGACTGGAAACACTCATTTCTGGAAGGCACAACCTGCCCCTTCCAGAATCATGTGTTTCCAGTTGTTTGGGGGCTTGCCCCCAGAAGCACTACATCACTGCTGCAATGGTAGGAGCAATGCGTGCACAGAGAAGCAGCAGTGCTGGCTGCCAGTGGGAAGGCACTGTTGGATCCTACTCATAGTGGGGAGGGGGCAGACACACCTTCCCTCCCTGCTACCACTATTCTAAAAATTCAAACAAGAAATGTTAAATGTATTTATTCACTGAATGTCACCTCTACTTTGGTCCTAAGGCTGACTACAATATATGTTATAATAAAGACAGACAATAAGAAAGAAACAAATTGAAGGGAGGCAATGGAGAAACACATCACCAAGTCCTGATAATAATATCCTACCTTGTTAAACATAACTGTGGTGAGTTGGGCTGGAGATGAATGGCTCTGTTTAGATCTCTAACTGCACGCTTTAAATCATGAATCTGTTATTTTCAAAAAGACAATCATTTGATATTCGTACTCTCTGGATACTACTACGTCCTTCAACGCATTCTCCTGTACAAAGAACACCTCCTTCCTTTCTGAACATTTACAGTCAAACTAGATGTGCTTCCTAAAAACTGACTATTGCCTAAAATGGCAGCCATCCAACTTCCCATCACTGCTGTAAACTCTAGTAGAATATACTACTGTTCTGACATCACAAGACACACTCACATACCAGCTACAAATTGTGTAGAAAACAAGAATATCTGAGCTACTTTACCTAGCTTCTTTTCTTGTTTTTCTCTTCTAATCAGTGTTGCTGGCAATTAGTATTTGTAGGGTGTTCGTAAAATGTGGCATGTACTTAAATTTTGTTTTTAATATGTCTTGTTAATTGCCTTGGATACTTTTAATCAAAAGGCTGGTTACAAATACATTAGTTAGTTAGTTAGTAAATAAGTAATGAACTAAATAAAATAATGCATGCTTTAATAATATCTACAATTGTCTACTGCAAGATACTTTAAATGTAGCTGTCCTTTGAGGATGTTTGGAATCTGTCGTGGGAGCAGAATGCAGCAACATATAAGACCTGTTCTATTTCAACTATACTGGCTGCCAGTTAGCTTCCAAGCCTAGAAGGGGAAGAAGCTGGATCACAGAGGAGGCAAAAAAACCAACATCCTCAAGATCATCCAATTGCTCCCATGTCAAATAGGCTTGCAGGATGTTAGCTAATTAGATGTTAAATACTTATCACAAAAATGCTAAAGTATAGATAAATAATAGATACCTTGTGATATGCCTGAGCTCTGCACAAGTAAGGTCTAGTATCTAAGGGATCAACTTGAATGGCCTGAGTGAACTGTCGAATAGATTCAAAATAATTATCCAGATGTAACATCAAAATCAGTCCAATGTTTACGTGAGCTGTGACAAGGGTCCTAAAAACAGAGACAGAATTTTATGAGTTCTACATTATGCAACATGTTTGTCCTGCATGTAATTTTATAGCATTTATTGCATTAAAGCATGTGTGCATACTGTTAAAGAAAATCCTTGTTTCCATGACAGGCCTATGAATACTACATATCAAAAGCAAAACTAATATTTTGAATTCCCCCCACACACTCCCCAATCTCCACCGTGCTTTCCACAGTAAGTCAAAAGCACTGCAGAGTGCCAAGGAAAGGATGTTCTCCTTCCTGAACCATGGTATGGCATCTCATCAATCGCTTTGAGAACAGCTAAAAAGCTGCAGCTGGTCAACAGTAGGTCTGTCTACTTGTTATTGGAAATAGATATTGGCATTGTCTGTCCTTCCTAAACAAACAAACAAACAAAAAACAGAATTGTGACTTTTTAAATATGATACGACTAAAAGCAAGGGGTAATGAAGGGGGGGAAACGAAGAGAAGGGAGAAAATGAAATAACACCCTTGAGAAGTCTCAATGAAGCTGTTGTAGGATTCAGAAGAGAACTGAATGAGAAGATGCTTGCTGCACCCTAGTAATATGCATGGAGAAACCAGTGTGTTCTGCCCGAGAGAAAGGGCAGGAGTACCAGTTCCGTGACTACAGTTCTAAAAAGTTCTATAAATGCACTATGCAACCACAAATCCTAGTTTTGGGACTGTGTTTTAGAAGAATATTTAATGAATCCCTGCTTCAAGTTCCATTATTAGTGAAAAATAGTATTATCTACAAGAAGTAGAATGTTTTCAGTGGTGGCCCCTACATTATGCAATGCCCTCTCCCTTGTAATCCACTTGGCTATGTTTCTTCTAAGTTTCAGAAAGTAGGATTAAGTAGTTTAATTCCACTATACATTTGTGAATTAAAGAAGGCTTTTCTTGCTATAAGGACAATATTGTGGGAGTAACTGCTTTTGTTGTTCTTTAATGAATTGTTGAAATGTTGGCTTGATCTATTCTTTTACTGTATGATTTTCTCAAATGATTTTATTTGATCAACTATTTTGGAGATCCTTGTACTGAAGGACAAGAAATAATTAAAGCAAGCAAGCAAATAAATGCAATAAAAAATAAAAATAAAAGTGTACCTGTCCAATGCTAGCGCGCTTTCAAAATCACATATTGCCAGTAGCCACTGTTTCAGTTCTGAATACAAGACTCCACGGTGAAGGAAAGCACTAAGATTGTCAAAGCTGTGATTGAGAAGAACTGGAAAAAGGAGGAAATGCAGATATTTAGCTGTTTGATATATGTCTTTTATTAACTGTAGTTTTTAAAATAATTTTGTGCATCTCATATCATTAGTTCTTACTATTTCAGTTTGTCTTTTATTTGCTCTGGCATAGTACACTCTGCTTGCAGATTGGCAAGTTTTATTTTTTTTAAATATATATATGAGTGTGATATTAAAATGTGAATTATTTTAATGTGATAGAAAAAAACACTGGATGGGGTTATGACCTTCAAATATTTATGTAAGCAAAATAAAAATAGGCACAATTATTGTTATTTCCCCCCCGTAGCCTAGAGTAAAAGTTCCCTGAAGCAAGCATTGAGCATGCTACTGAAGGTTGGGAGTAGGGCTCCACCAACTTGCCTTTGGAAGTTTTTGAAATGTAGCTCTGTTTAGGCACAAACCACATGTGTATTACTGCACAGAAACCACAATGAAGATTTTGTGGATGTACAAGATCATGAAACAACCCTTTCCACCTCTTTCCCAAGAAATTATGGAGTTTGCAATTTTGAATAAAGTGGATATGCACAAATTCAACTTAAAAAAATAACAGAAGAAAAATGCTCTATGGAAAAAAAGGAGGGAGGGAAGGAAGGAAGGAAGGAAGGAAGGAAAAACGGGTCTCTGGTTGTGAAAGAGGAAGGAGAGGGCAATGGAAATATGTCATGAAGCATTTGCTCCAATATATGGAAGGAGCCAATAACTGGAACTTGCTTACCTGTAATTGTATTTCTTCAAGTGGTCAACTGTGAACTCACACATATGTGTTATGCACCTGTGTAGAACAGTCATTCGGAACATCCTAGAGTTAAACAGAGCTTTAGGCAGGAGCCCTGGCTCCAGGTGTGGCTCCCGGTCTGCCTTTCAGTTTCAAGTCTACCACAGCGAAGGAATAAAAGTAAGGCACTGAAGCAGGCAAGAGGGCAGCGTATGTGAGTTCACAGATGACCACTCGAAGAACCATAAGTCACAGGTAAATAACCTGTCCTTCTTCTTCGTGGTCTCTGTGACACATACATATGGGTCACTGAAGAGCAAGAGACTTAGCAGAGGGAGACGTCATGCCAGATTTGAAGAAAGGAGCATGAGCTTTGATATCCAGACAGAAATGTTTGATGAGGGTAGAGGGTTGAGCCCAGGTTGCTGTGCTACACAGCTGCGGAAGCGGGATACTTCTGAGGAAACTGGTAGAGGATACTATGGTTCTAGTCAACCATGTACTTGTAGGGGGGCCAAGTGTGCCAGTTAGTAAGCAAGAAGTATGGCTGAAATCACCCATTTGGCAAAACACTGAGAGGACACTGGGTGACCCTTCTTTCGTCCCAAATGGCAGACAAATAAGTGAATAGATTTTCTAGGTGATAATGTTCTATGGACATAGGAAGAAAGTACCCTCCTGACATCTAAGAAATGAAACTTGACCTCCACTGGGGAGGAAAGTTGAATAAGGAACCACAGACAGTTGCTCTGAAGTGCTGAGAAAGAGCTGGATCTTGGGGGGGGGGGGTTTGCAGATGGAGGATGAGGCAGTGTGCAGAGACTGTCTGCTTCCTTGAGAGCTTGTTCCCACAACAGGGTGCAAAGGTGTACTGTTCTGTTTCTCCTAGCCTGCTCAGTGAAGGCCCACTAGTAGATACAGGAGTTGACCCAATGTGCCTCTCCAAATCAGAGCAGGCAGTTAGGTCAATGGTATCTTCCTGTCACAGCAGGTACACTTTTTGAAGAAGGCCTTGGAAGCCATACACCCCTAAGGGGCAAGAACAGAAAGAGAGAGAAAACTCAGAGAAAGAACAAGAAAGAAGGGTGCTCTGTTCAGCATTCGAGGTGGGGATGGAAAGATTTTATTTTTTTATTTTTAAGCCATGTGGTGAGAGAAGATTCCAAATGCTGCTATTTGCTGCAGCAGACAAAAAGGAACTGAGAGGCAGGCGTGAGCCACACCTGGAAAATGAGCAGAGGGGTACACGCCTGCCTCTCAGTTCCTTTTTATCTGTAGGGCTCCCACCTAAAGCTCTGATTAGTTCTGGAATGTTCCAAATGACTTTTCTACACAGGCACATTACCCATGTGTGTGAAAAGAAGAATAAGCTATAGCAGCTTGAACCAGCTTCCTGTGCTAAATAGAGATGGATCAAATTGACTGAAGTGCTCAACTGTGAAAGGTATTCCTAGTGTTTGAAAGAAAAATCTGTAATGACTATATATGCAGTATATAGTAACTCTCACTGTGAACTTTCTTTTTATTACATCCATAATAAAAGCAGTTTAGCCTACACATGAAAATCAAAACAGTAATACCAGAAATGCTCAAGTCTTGTAGGGCTTGTTTTGGATCAACCTTTCGCAAAGTACAACCTCTGTAGTAGTATGCAATCCAATTGCAAGGGTTCAAGTGAATTGCAGCAGCTAAATCTTCAACTGCATTGTTATACTGTTCTTGTTTAATATAAGCTCTTCCCCGGTAGGTTCTAGAAAGAAAATAAATGTCTCTTTATTTTTCTTATATTTACAATAATCTGTATTTCTATATGCTGTTTGAAAACATGCATTTGTTTATTTGTGTTCCAAGATGCTTAACATGGTTTTAAGAAGTTGAGGCACATGTAATCAAGTCAAGCACACTTACATGGAAGTAAGTTCCACTTATAGGAATGGGATTGACTTCCAAGTGACGGTCAAACTAATAATACATTAAAGACACAGCATGCAGCTGATCCTCTCTTTCTTTTTTTAATCCCAAGTAAGCAGGGTGGGGCCCCAAGCCACATCAAAACCACTACACATAGGTAGGGGAAGTTTATCTGGTTCTAACAATGAAAGCTGCATTATTTTTAAAGTGCTTTATGAGTCAACACCTTTCACAGCCTTCCAACATTTTTGAATTTTCTTACCTTCAACTGCAAAAAAGAGTGAAATGTAACACGAAGGCATAACATTAAGTAAGGAAACTTAAGTGCCAAAAACAATAACCGCTGAAGTCAATACAATAACTTCAGCTCTAACTGAAGCATAAGATTAGGAAAGGAGATATCTGTATCAAAGCTATCTATTTCCTGCATGTAAAGTTATATCCAATGTTGAATAGTGGAAGAGAGGTTGCAGAAACTGAATTCTGTGTTCCCTCCTTTTCCCAGCAGCCCCAGAGCCCCCTGAAAAACCTCTTCTGAAGGTCAGAGAGCCCTCCTGAATGTGGTAGGCTTTTGGAGCAGGAGGGCTCAGGGGGAAGGGAGGATCCCTATCGTAGCCGATGGCGGTTGTCGACGTCGAGGGGGTGATAGCCGGGTTTCCTGTCGATATCGGTCATGGACGTCGTGCCAGTCCCTATAATAATAGGTCGGGCTTGGTGGGAGAGACCATTCTGATTGTCTGTCCCATTCCCTTACAGGGGATCTAGACCGGTGTCATCTTGCGTAAAAGTAACGTTCGTCTTCTCGATATCGACCATCGACTGAATGGACTGAGTCAGGTGAACGGCGATATTGCAATCGAGATTCGAGTGGTGTAGGCGATCTTCAATAGCCATGTCGGAGTTGGACATCAACAGGTAAGTTTCTTTGAGGTAAGCCTCTGCTCGATCCCCTTGTAGGGTGTTCTCGTTCTCTACTTTGGAGGGATGCGTTCTTCCTAATTTCGCCTTCCGACAGCGATGGTGTTGGTATTGGAGCAATTGTCGATGGAGGTACGGTGATCGTAGCCATCTCCATTATTGGTGGAGGAGCAGGAGCAGGCATCGATGATGCAGTCGATGTCGATGCTCTATTTTTATGGTGATTGTGGCTTTTGGTCAACTTAGTCTTCTTTCTCTGTTTTACGATCTCCGAAGACTTCAGAGTCCGTGCCTTTTTGGATAGCTTTTTTGCTACAGAGGCAGTCAGGGATCGCCCTGGTGTTGCAGGGGTTTCCTGGCGGGGTCTGTCGGCCCGACTCGTTGTTGGCTCGACAGGAGCTGGAGACGCTAATGGCTGTTGTTGGGAGGCCATAACAGGTTTATCCACTGCTGCAAGCGCTCTCTCCCACAGCTCTGCCCGCAATTTATCTGCCCTATGCCGCCTTGTAAGTTTTGAAAAGGCCTGGCAATGGGGGCAAACGTCTACCTTGTGTCCTTGTGGCCGTCTGAGGGTGGAAGCTTCATCCCATAGCGGGCACACTTTTTAAATGGGGCCTTGGGGCCCATGCGGACCAGAATAAAGTTAGAGGTAGAAGGAATGAGGTAACTGAGATTTTTAAAAAAAAATTATAGAGAAAGAGATAAGGATGACAAGATAGAAGAAGGAAACGAAGATAGTATGAAAAAAAGGTAAGTCTTAGCTATTTAACTGTTTTGTTTTACGAGCGATGTTCCTGACGAGGCTGTCATGATGACGGTCGAAGAAGAACTGGGGATCTGGGCAGGAACCCTCCTGCACATGCACAGTAGAGAGGGGAGGGTTTCCCGCCCAAAATGGCTCTTAGCTATAGAAAATTCCCGAAGCGGGGCTTCGCGCAGGCGCAGAGCCCATATGTGTGATGCACAGAGACCACGAAGAAGAACCATAGTTACAAGTAAGCAACCTGTCCTTCTTCTTTGTGGTCTCTGTGCATCATACACATAAGTGAATAACAAGTTCACTTACTGGAGGTGGGTCAGTGTCTTAGGCAAAAATAGAAGAGAGCACCAATCTTCCAAATACGGCATCTGCTCGAGCTTGAACATCCAATTGGTAGTGATGAATGAATGTCGATGGTGTGGACCACATAGCTGCCTTGCAGAGGTCTGGAATTTGTATGCCTCTTTCAACGGCAACTGATGTTGCTACTGCCCTTGTAGAATGAGCTCTGACTAGCAAGGACAGAGGTAGATCCATGAGTTGGTAAGCTAATTGGATGATTTTTACCACACAGTTTGAGAATCTCTGAGATGAAAGCCTTTCCATCGTCCACCATAAAAAATAAAAAGACATGGTGACTGTCAAAATGGTTCAGTTCTTTCTTTATAGAAGGCAAGTGCTCGTCTTACATCCAAAGTATGTAGCGTATGTTCCAACAGAGTTGTAGGAGACGGAATAAAGGTTGGCAAAACAATATCTTGGTTCAAGTGGAATGATGTCACAATTTTTGGCAAAAAGTTCACATCAGGCCGGAGAACCACCTTGTCCCTATGGAAGGATAAATATGGGCTGTCAATCCTGAGAGCACACAACTCACTAGCTCTTCTTGCTGATGTGATAGCTACTAAAAAGGTGACTTTCCAGGAAAGTAGATGTATATTTGCTGTAGCTAATGGTTCAAATGGCTTTGCCGACAGTGCTTTTAGCATAACTGACACTCCAAGAAGGTATAAGTGGTCAAATCAAAGGAACCAAGTTATTCAAACCTTTTAAAAATCTTTTAACAGTAGGGTGAAAAAAGAGAGGAAAACCCTCAAGCTTTGGGCAAACTGAAGAAATTGCCACTAAGTAAATACAAACTGATGAAAATTTTAAACCTCTTTCATAGAGACTATTTAAAAACAGTAAAAACTGCTCCAAAGAACAATTACACGGTTGAAACCCCTTCTTTTCTGCAAACTGTAAAAAAGCGTTCCACTTTCTCTCATATGACTTTCTAGCTGAAGGTTTACGAGCAGCCTCCAGCACATGCCATAATGGGGAAGATAAGTTTTACACATTTACTGCCTTATCCTCCAAGTTGTTAACCACAGGGTGTGTAGATCTGGATGTTGTACTTGACCATACTGCTGGGTTAGCAGGCTAGAAAACAATGGAAGCCTGATTGTCTCCTCCTTGGGTGCTCTGAGGAGGGGAGCAAACTAGGGTTGTCTCAGCCACCATGGGGTGACGATAATACAGCTGGATTTGTCCCTCAATATTTTCAACAACACCATGGTTATTAGCAGGAATAGCGGAAACAAGTAATGTAGGGGTCCTTTCCATAACTTGAGGAAAGCATCCCCTAGTGATTTCTTCGCTTGTCCTGCTCTGTTGCAAAAAGCATGACACACTCTATTGTGGGCTGTGGCAAACAGGTCGATTTGTGGTATTTCCCATTGTTCAAAGAGATCTGTCAATACTGATGCATGGATCTCCCATTTGTGGAATATTGTTGTCAGTCAACTCAATTTGTCTGCCACGATGTTCCTGACACCTGCAACATGGATGGCAACAATTTTGATGTAATACAGCAGATGGGCTTGTGGACTTCACGGTGCTGATGGGAAGGAGGGTGTCCAGCTCGATCCTGTATCCCAGTCAAACAATTGACAAGACCCAAGAGTCCGATGTTATCTCCTCCCATGCTCTGAAAAAATTTCAATAGTCTGTTCAGAAACACAAGAGGTGGTAGAGGTAGGACAAAGTCAAAGATGCTGCTTGGCCCCTCCTTCATCCTTCCTCTGCCTTGAAACCTAGTTTGCTGATAGGCTCTTTGATATTGAGGCTTTTGTCTAGTCGGTGCTGGTTGACTCTGCTGGTAAGGTTGGTAAGAAAACTGATTTCAGTACCAGCGGCTTTGCTTTACTTGGTACTGATGCTGTTGCTGCCCAATTCCCATTTTTGTGCTGTATTCCTAGCTTTCTGAATGGAATCCAGTGACTAATCAGTTTTTGTGTTGAAGAGACCCTGTCCATCGAAAGGTAAGTCTTCAATACATGCATGTGCTTCTTGAGATAATCCTGCAGATCGCAACCAAGCGTGTCGACGTAAGGCAATCAACCCTGCAAAGACCTTAGAGTCACAGTCAACCTAATGTTGACTAGTGTGTATTTGTCAACAACTTCAAAGCCTCATTTTGAAACATCTTTGCTAGATTCCGCTTTTCCTCTGGAAAATGCTCAAAGAACTTCCCCATTTTTCCCCACAACTGTAATTGAAACCCTGACATTGTGTCTTGATAATTTGCCACTTTCAACCCCATCAATGCTGAGGAATACAGACATCTACCTAACAGATCTAATCTGCGGCCCTCCTTGTCCACCGGTGACGAGTGTTGTCGGCGAGACTTTCCCATTGCCACCTCTACTACAATAGAATTCAGGGCTGGATGTTGAAACAAAAATTCTGCATCCACCTCCTGAATCTTGTACAGACATTCTAATCATTTCTATGTTGGGGGCATGGACGAAGGGCTCTTCCATGAATTTTTTATGACAGTTACATAGGTACGTTTCTGAAGTTACAGCTTCAAATACTGGGTCCTGCACTGGAGCCGCTGACCGTTGTGTGGTCAAACCAAGTGCCTGTGCCATATGAAGAATTTGGTCAGCGAACTGACCTAAGTTCTTGGAAGGCGAGATTGCCTCTTGCAAGCCTTCAACCACATCTGGTGAGGAGATGGAAGGGTAGCAAGAGGAAGAAGACGTCTACTTCACTGGAGACATCCAGTGCCGGATGACTCCCTTCTAGTAGGATTTAGCGTCTTTTTAACCAACTTTTTCTTCTTTTTTGGCTCTTCCCCTGCACCTCTCCTTCTCAGTGATGGGATTGGCCTCAGCACCGTTACGTGTTCCAAAGGCTGTACCGATATCGATACCGAGGCCTTGGTATGGACCGGTATTGGTGAGTCCAGTAGTGTTGGGGGAGCAGGCAAAAGAGAACAGTGCCGTGATGGTGACGCTCTTTTGCTCGAGTTCTTCCTTTTCTTTTGAGGAGGATCCCTTGTTTCCAAGGCCTTTTTCAAAATTTTCTTGGCTACTGCCAATGACAAAAAACATCCAGGAGTGGGCAGTGTTAAGGCTACAATGGAGTGTGTGGGAGATGCTCTTTGGTTTCCTCCCAGTTTTCCTCTGTCCTCCATTGAGTTAGGGCTTTTTGGCGTCTCCGCAGCTCCTAAAGCCTTGTCCCACAAAACTGTGCAAAGACAATCAGCCTGATGCTTCCTGGTCTGTTTTGTGAAGGATATGCAGTGGTGGCAAGTTTCTACTATGTGTCCTTCACCTAAGCACACCATGCAGAGCGAATGGCCATCAGTTGGCGGTAATTTCGCCCCACAGCAAACACATTTCATGAAGGGGGCCTTAACAGCCATATGCCTTCAGGCACAATGCGGTCAGTGATCGCACCAAAGAAAGTAGTCTTTTTTTATATAGTAGAGAGAAGGAGAAAAACAACAAAGAGTGATGAGCGAGAAAAAAGCTCAGCTATTCAGTTTTTCTACGGAGAAGTTCCAAAATGAGTTCAGCCACAATGGCGGTTAAGAAAAAACTGAGGGAATGGGCGGGAACCCATTGGAGCATGCCCAGTGGGATGGTGGGGGAGGGTTCCCGCCAAAACACCCTTAGCTATAGAAGTTTCCCAATCAAAGCTCCGCGCAGGCTCAGAGCCCATATGTGTGATGCACTGAGACCACGAAGAAGAACCAGCAGTACAGTGCATCATAGCAGATGTATTCACTATGCTCTTACTCAAATAGGGAATAACAACTTCTAAAACAGGGAAATTAGCTCAAACACTCATTCAAAGTCCAAGCATATAGACTTTATGTTTACAGATCTTTGTTCTCAAAAACACACGCATGTTCAAGAGGAGAAAATTGGCTTGATCAGTGTACTCACCCCCCAGGACAAGGATAAGTATACCAGTTCTAATAGGCCTAATGCTGGATCTAGAATAGCAAAAGTTTGGTTCTGACAACTGAATAGAAGCTCAGAATAGAAGTCCATTAGGACTTTTGAGTGGTCAATTCAAAGTTACCCTCATGAGTTAGTTATACTTAGTGGGGTGGTGGCATGACAATCAGGCAGGCATTTGCTTGTTTTCCTGGATGCAGGGAACAACCTTCTTTAATCAAGGAATAGGCCAGTATATACTATGGCTCCTGTGCCTCTGCAGAAGTTCCAGCTATGCATCCAGAACAAAATGTATTTTTGAGCCAATTACATCCATAGCACATAATGCATGTGTCAGAGATTAATAAAGTTACTAAATCATAAATTACACACAGAGACATGTGAATTTTTACGCAACAGGAACAGCAAGTAATTTATTAATTTATTATTACCTTGCCTCAGAATTGTTTGGATCTTCTTTAATCACAGTTGTAAAATCATTAATAGCTGGAACCCAATAAGATCTGTTAAAGTAATATCGTCCACGCTTCATAAGTGCATCTGTTCTTTTGGGGTTATAGTAAAGGCACTACAATGAAATAAAACACACACCCAATATTTTTTTAAAAAATATATAATTGGTCTTATCTTCAAGACAAATAACATTATTTTAGCTTAAAACAGATCATAAAAATATTTAATGGAATATGTATGTTTTTGATTAGAAGTGGCTTGGGCTGCAATCCTATGAGCTCAACAGGGGTTACTTCTGAGTAGATTTGAACAAGATTTCACTGTAAATGTATTTTTATTAAATAAATTTCTTCTATATCAATGATATATAATGACACATAATCAGATATATAATGCTGTTAGTTATACATATGAGAGTTTAGCTTATTACCTCAGAACCAGCAGGTCCATTCCATTCCAAGAGGTACTTACAAAGCACTTGGAACATCTAAGTTTTCAGTTGAGCCTTCATCCATTCGTCAATGGTACTAACTGCCTGAAAACTGTATGCTCATTCTGGATGGGTAGGGTTCCGATAATGGCCAAGCTTCAAAGAGCTCCTTTAGGTATTAAAGGCTAGTATTTACCCAGCATTTTGACTTTCCCCTCCCTTTGAACAGCAGACATCATACTACCCTATTTCTTCAATTCTACGACACACTTTTTTCCCCATATAAACATCTCTAAAAATGGGGTGCGTCTTAGAATCGTGGGTGTGTCTTAGGTTTTTTTTTTTCTGTTGGTAGTACTGAAATTAGTGTGCATCTTACAATCGATGGTGTCTTACAATCGAAGAAATACGGTATATCACAAACTGCCCATGAAGGTTCCCTTAGTTTCAAAGTTGGTTTGCAATTTGGCATATCTGCCATTTGAGAAACGCACGCCAAAAGCAGCCCTAAGCACATGGAAATGGTTGTGCACTCCTTGGATTCTGGACACAGAAATTATTTGCAAATGCCTTGTAGTGCCATGGAATTCAATAATAGTTTGTAACTATTTGAGCATGAAACAACTAAAGTCAAATTGCTCCATTATTGCCCCTTTTTTGATGTCTGTAGAGGAACCCAAAGAAGAAACTGAGGAACTATGTCAATTATTTCTGATCAACTTAAAGATTCCCTAGACTAAGATAGTAGCTGCTGTTGGAAAATATGCTCCCTAAACTCAATTCAACAACACCCCCCTCCCCACCCATTCTCTGTGCTTTATCTGGGAAGGCATCACAGCCTCAAAGGGAATTTATGAAGGGGAAAGCAGCATCCAAATTCAAATTCAGCTTCCTCCTTCAAAGCAACAGAAAACTTCTTTTTCTGTTGGATAGCAACTGGGTACCTAGAATCATTGCAGCAGCCCTTTCTCCCTTGACTGATCAGCACTTCGGAAAAGTGGTGAGCTGAAGCTTAGCTCCAAACCTGCTAGAGAACCAGTAGAATTTGGGCTGAGCCCCCATCTTTGTTCTGCAGGGAAAGAAAAACGTAAGCAGGGAAGCAGATGCTTAGTTACCATCCTGTTGGGATACAACAACCCACTCTACCTCTCTTAGATTATAATTCTAAACAAACATAAAAAGTTCACCTAAAATAAAAATAACTTATTAATGTAGATTGATTTAGAACTGGTGTTTGTCTCCTCTGGAAGAAAAAACTCAAAGGCCTTATCATTTGGAGCCAAATGATGGATAAACTGTGTACTAGCCTGCTCTTCCCAATGGAATGCAGCCTTAGATTAAAGAATCAATTGAGGAACAATGGCAGTGGATAGGAGAGGATGCAGACAAGCTGGAACATGTTAAGAGGATGGAAACAAGAATGGAAACAAAGCCCTATGAGGAGAGACTGAAACAACTGGGCATGTTTAGCCTGGAAAAGAGAAGATTGAGGGGAGACATGATAGCATAGCACTATCACATCACAGAAGAGGGCCAGGATCTCTTCTCGATCATCTCAGAGTGCAGGATACGGAATAATGGGCTCAAGTTACAGGAAGCCAGATTCCGACTGGACATCAGGAAAAACTTCCTGGCTGTTAGCGCAATACAACAATGAAACCAGTTAACTAGAGTGGTTGTGGGCTCTCCCACACTAGAGGCATTCAAGAGGCAGCTGGACAGCCATCTGTCAGGGATGCTTTATGGTGGATTCCTGCACTGAGCAGGGGGTTGGACTTGATGGCCTTATAGTCCCCTTCCAACTCTACTATTCTGTGATTCTAGGTTATATAACCATATATTTTCCTGTCATTGGTACAATCAAACTATTCTTCTCAACTGCTTTCCACCTGTGGGGTGGGGTGGAATTTCCCACAAAAGGAGAAATAAAGATTGACTGGATAAACAGCAGGAAATTAAAGAATAAAGCAGCCCCTCCCTGTGCCAAAGATGTGTTGCATCAAAAGGCTGGTGCTACTTGTAAAACCGAAGGACAAGGAGAGCTACAATGAGTGTCATCAGACAAGCATTTTAGCCCATACTCATTACTGCCCACTTACAGTTTTTTGTGTGTCCTTTTGACAATGCCATCTGCTTCCCATGCATCTCCCACTCCTTCTGATCTTCTTTCCGCCACAAATAAGACCCCAGTAAATCCAATTTTTTTGGGGGGGGGAAGCAAAATGTGCCACCATTTCCTGCTGTGTGTGGGAAAAGCAGCACAATAAAAATGCTCGCTGAATGGGCCACGTGCTCATTATTTACTTCCTCTTTCTTCCCCGTGTGAAGAAAGAGGAAGTATCATGGGACAGAAGTGGGGGGGGGGGAAAGCAACAGTAAGGAAACATTATTCCTCTCCCCCATCCGATGATGCTCTTTAGTTGCATTCAAAGCTTTCCCTTGTTTAGTAGTAGTTTTTACAGTTTTTCTTTGAACAGCAGGCCATCATGCCATATTATAAACAACATTTGAAACACCCCTTAGTTTCAAAAATGACATATGACAACTGTTTGAAAAACACAATTTCAACAAGTTTGTTGGATGCAAAGCACAAATTGAGCAGTAATTTAGGTTCTGCCCAAAGCAATATATTGTGAAATTACAGAGAGTAATACTTACTTTGGAATAGTCTTCCATTGCCAATAGTAAGTCACCATTTTCTTCATAGGCCTCCCCTCTCTTGTAATATATTTCATCATCAGTAGGTCTGCATCTCATTGCAAGAGTGTAATTTATAATTGCTAATGAATTATCTTCCTGTTTTTTGTATATATCAGCTCTTGACAGATATGCATCTAAATAACCAAAAATAATAACACAAAACATTAAACATTTTCTTATTCTTTACTGGCATGTAATACTGCTGACATGCAAGTTTATGAATTAAAATTTTATTTAATTGAAATTTTAATGCAAACATGCAAGCCAAACCTGCAAAAATATTACCAATCTTAGTTAGAAAGATTAGATAATAACCCTTTCCTTTGATAGTTATTAGTTAATAGAATTTCAAAGTCTGATATATATCCCTAGAAACAATAAATATTATGGATTGTTGATGAGTTAGCAGATTTTATGCATGTTTGGTGAATCCAACACAGGACAATACCTTTTCAGAAAGCTGTCAAGCAAATTATCTAGGAAATGCTAGGAATCAATTTTATATTTCTGAAAGAGGGTTTTAGTAGATGTAAAGAATGGCAAATTATTAGCTAACATGATTCTTGTAGTGCTAATTGTATATAACTGGCTATATCTTCTTGTGAGACGGGCTTCATAAAATATGAGACATTATGCTTATGGAAAAATTGAAGAAATAGTGGGAATGAAAATAGAACAAACACCAAAAATAGCATTGCTGTCACTATTTGAAGATATAAAGTGTGGAAAAGGAACTATAGAGCTGATATCGAGTTTGTTGGTTGCAGCACGATTGATGATAACTAGGAACTGGAAGATCCAAGGGGAATATTCTATTGAGGAATGGTATAAAGTAGTATGGGACATAGCCATTAATGATAAACTGACATGCAATATTAAGTGGAGAAAAGGCGTAACTAAAATAAATGAGTTCGAAGGAATCTGGAAACAGTTCCTAGTGTTCGTGTTTACTAAGGGAAGTGGGAAACCACCAGCAGAAGAAATGATTAGATTTTGGACTCAAGAATGATCCCGAGGTGGGGGGTGCACTTTTATGTTAAGAATGAAGATGTTGTAGTGTGATAAGGCATATGTAATAGTTTTTGATATTTGTACTCAACAATTATTCAATATGTATGCAGCAGATATTTGATGTATTTTTTTTTCTTATTGTGTTTGTTTCAGTTATATTTTGGAAATGTTTATCTATGTTTATATAGTGTTGAAAATGAATAAAAATTATTATATAAAAAAAAATTACTGCTATTGAATGCAGTAAAATAGGAGAGTTGCGTGCTATTAATAATGTTGTTAAAGTCTGGAATATTTTAACACCATATTAGCACATCGCTATGTTAAATTTCTCCTAAATGTAAAAATTAAAAGAATAAAGAAATATTTAGAAGCACATATTTCATAAATTTGCCCTGATATTCAAAGTCCTGGCAATCACATTGTTTAAAACCACTCAGCAGAAATTAAAAGGTTCAAAGAGTTTATTTATAATAAGTAAAGAAGTACAGCTATGAACTGATCAAAGAAATTTTAAATCAATTAATTATGAGTATTAGTTAATTATTTAATCTATTGATTAAATTGCACAAAAACAATATGTGTAAAAAAACCAATTCTATTATCACCCATGGCATCCAGACCACAAAATACTATCTATGATAATAGTTAGCTTTTGTGAGCCAGGATAATAGAATGTCTAGTGCTGGTATGCAGGAGATCTGGATTCAACTCTTTCTCAAACATGAAGCCCACCAGTGCCATTGGGCATGTCGCCATCTTTCACCCTAATCTACCTCATAACAGTGTTGTGGGGACTTTAAGCAGAATTGCGAAGTTTTGTGGATAAATCTGGTTTTTTTGTTTTTGGCGTATCACATTTTATTAAACTGTTAGGTGCCTTGGATTTATTTAATAACTAAAAGTAGGCTATAAAATATCAGAAGTAACATCGGGGCCTGCTCCTGCTGGACTCTTCCCCCCCCCCCCACAGGGCAAACTGCCATCTTGGCCCTGTGGGGAAGAAGAAGGACCGAGGGGACAGGAGCAGGCAGAAGTAACATCGGGGCCTGCTCCTGCTGGACTCTCTCTCTCTCTCTCTCTCTCTCTCTCTCTCTCTCTCTCTTTCTTTCTCTCTCCTCCCTCCCTCCCTCCCTCCTTGACTCCTTTTCCTTGTGTGTCATGTCTTTATTAGATTTTAAGCCTGAGGGCAGGGACTGTCTTTTTTGCTAAGTGTAAGCCGCTCCGAGAGCCTTTTTTGGCTGAGGAGTGGGGTATAAGTATGATAAATAAATAAATAAAATAAAAATACATACATACATACATACAGTTCAATTTATCAGTTAAACATCTTGAGCATCATATAAACCTGCCCAGGCCATGAGAACAGCTTCAGAGGCCTTGCTCTCTGACTTGCCACCAAGGTCTATCAGATTGAGAGGTTCCAGAGACCAGGAATTTTTAATGATGGGCCTCCATCTTTCTAATTCTCTTCCAGGGGAAATACGTATGGCCTAATCCATATCTGCCTTTATGTGGACCTTAAGAGCTTGTCTGTTTCACCAGCTGTTTTATTGTTGTGCTATTCATGTTGATTGCTATCTGCTTCTTGTCTGATTATTTTGATTAATTTTAATTGCATTTAAATTATTGTTTGTTGCAAGCTGCCTTTGGAGGGTTTCTTGTCCTAGAAGGTGAGGTTAAATAAATAAATAAATAATAAAAATGTAGTATGCGTTCTTCTTTAAAACATTGTTTTATCCATGTGCTAATTTCATTGACACAACCATACAGTTAATCAACCAAGATTCCTTTAATTGAATGAGAGCCCTAATTTTATTGACACAACCATACAATTAATCAACCAAGCTTCCTTAAATTGAATGACAGCCCTAACATTAAATATATAAATTCATTGGACTGGATCCAGAGGTGTCCTTCCATTTGAGGAAGGCCTCTTTCATGAGCAGAATTAATTCAAGACCTTTATGAGAACAAAGAACTAAAATCTATTAGTATGCCTCTCTAATCATAAGAAGTTTTAGATAACAGGGTTTCAAAGATACTTACCTGCATTGTTTTTGTTGCACTTAATTATGAAATTCAGGTCTTCTAGTGCTGGGGAAATTTTGTTTTGGTAAAGGAAAAGTAAATGTCTGTGCCAGTATGCATTAACCAGCATTGGTTCTAAACTTATTGCCTGTGAAGGAATGAAACAAATTGTTACTGAGCATGAAGATATTTTTTTTTACATTCCAATGTACCAGAAGGCACATCTTAGAAATTGCTCTAAGGAGTGCACAAACACACAAATCATGTATAAGTGACAAACTTCAAGGAAAGGTCGGACTCCAGACTATCAGGTTCCAGGACTTGGTGGAGCTAATTGCCTGTCCAAGTCAGCCAGAAGCAGACACATAGTCCAAGAAGGGCAGGGACAGAGTTTCAAAGCAGACACATTGCTCAGACTGAAGAAGTTAGCTTAGGGCTTTTTAACATCTGGTGGATAGGGACTGACCCTTTTGTTCAGGTGACAGCTCAGGAAAACTGGTATTGCAGCCTAGATGGCAGCACTGAAGCACAGAGCTGCCCCACAGTTGCAATGGAAATGGAATAATGAAGGCACGAGAGGTAAGGTACCACAGCTTGATTAATAGAAACCCAGGTATGAGACTCCACTTGGCATCTTACAGTAAGCTGCTGCCATACAATTAAGTACAGAACTTTACAGGAATGGAAGACGAAATAATGAGATGAGAGAAAAGATTGGATTTAAATAGGGACACATTGATTAACTTTCTGCAAAGGAAGATGGAGGCCTAGGCAGGCATCCTATCTTGGCCAAAGTCTTGTCCATATTTAGGATCAGGAGAGCCATTTGTATCCTGATAGGTGATGTGTGTATGTCGCCACACATCAGGATTCCCCTTTGGGGTAGGTAGGCCTTTTGATGCCACTCCCTCTCAGGTTGCAAAACTCTGAGTAAGGTTGGCCTCAGACGTAACCCTTATCCCGTCATCTGGTGCTGCAAGAGTCCCAGTGAGGGCTTCAGGTGTCACCAATCACCACAATGGTGCCTAAGAATGCTCACCAACCCTATCCTTGCTCCCGATGCCCTACACCTGCCCCAAATTAAATGTGACCAAATTCAACCAATTAGCCTACTTAATACTCCCCTGTTGTCTTACAGTGTGAAGTAGGCGGGAGGGGAGACCCAATCGTAAGATGATTGGGAGCAAAAAATTCCTACTTGGCCCCCTAAAGGGCAACTGGCAAGCCCACACTGCCTACAGGGAGGGAGGGAGCCGCATGTCAGAGAGGTGGTAAGGAGGGGCAATGGCCTGTAAATATAGAGCTGCCGGCCCCTCCCCTCCTCTGGTGGCACCAGTGGAGACCACCAATGGCACGACTCCACGTGTCTCGTCCGCCTCCACCCACAACAGCCACCCCACACCCAGGCAAGCTGGGCGTGGTCATAAGGTCTTTCTTTAATACTTAGTTAAATAAGAATACATATATTAAAATCATAAGAACATAGGAAGAATCATGCTGGATCAGACCAAGGGTCCATCTAGTCCAAGATTCTGTTCCCACAGTGGCCAACCAGCTGCCAGCAGGAAACCCACAAGCAAGACATGAGTGCAACAGCACATTCCTGCCCATTTTCCACAGCAAGTTGTGTACATGTGCTTACTGCCTCTGATACTGGAGGTGGCTTAGAGGCATCAAGACTGGTAACCATTGATAGCATTCTCCTCCAGGAATTTGTCTAACCCCCTACTAAAGCCAGACAAATTAGTGCCCATCACTACCATCTTGTGATAGCGAATTCCATAGTTTGACTACACACTGTATGAAGAAGTACTTCCTTTTCTCTGTCCTGAATCTCCCACCAATTAGCTTCAAGGGATGACCTTGGGTCCTAGTATTATGAGAGGAGAAAATGTCTCCCTATCCAGTTTTCACAACATGCATAATTTGTACAACTTTATCATGTCTCCCCTTACTCACCCTTTTACCCCAAGCTAAACAATCTCAGCTGTTGTAACCTTTCCTCATTGGGGAATTGCTCCAGTCCCTCATTTTAGTTTCCCTTCTTTGCACTTTTTCCGGCTCTACAATATCTTTTCTTAGGTATTTACCTGATATACAAATTCTGATACTAACAAAACCATTTTGAATTTTTTGGCTATAAACTGCAGTGAGTGGGGATGAACAGGTCACAGTAGTCTATGGGTACTCATATTTAGTATCCAGTTTCAATATGCTCTAATTTACATGACTAAGCTGGAGCCCCAATGTTAAACAATCATACTAATATGATCAACAGTCTGTCTAGAACAGCAACCTTACTACTACACAGGCTTATAACATATGCTACTGAGGAAGTACACAATAACACAAAGCAATACTGTAATGTTCATGCCTAGCTTCAACCCTGAAGAAGTGTAGACACAATCTGTGTATGCTATCAAAAATATGCATGACATCACCATCTTGGCTAATAGCCCAATATTTTTATAGTTCACAAATTTGTCAACTACTTTTTAAATGTAGCTAAACTACTTGCCAAAAGTGAACAATGACTGTGAGTCCCACAAATCAATAGTACAACTGACTAATAGAATTCGGTTCTATAATGTATGTTCATCAGTTTTACAGATGACACTTAAGATGCCTGAAGTTCATTATTGTGGCTCCATCAGAGATTCTGATGCTGCAGCAGCTGAATACCTTCTTGCATGCATTTCTATGACTAGAAAAAACTTTGCAGGGTCTTTAAAGGGGACAGTAGTCAAATGAAACCCACCTTCATCACCACTGGTGGATATCTGGAATCTTGTCCATTTAGCAGATAATGTCACTAGTGACATATCTCTCTATGATGCTGGTGCTTACTTCTAGTGCCCTATCCTGGCTTGGAGCCTAGCTTCTATATCAATCTGTCTATTTACTAAAGTCAGCTGTAAGACATGAGGCAGGTGGCAATGAAGGAGAGGGTATTTCATCCGCAGTGCCTCACTTGTGGAATTCTTTCTACAAGGGGATTCAAACAATGTCTTCTTCACTATCAGTCATATAGGGACCGGGCTAAGACGGGTTGTTGTTTTTGTTCATCCAGGCTTTTTAGAGGTGTTGATTGATTTTAATTGAAATTATTATGCTGTTTTATTTATTTATTGACCTATTTATAAATTACCCATCTGCTCAAAGAGTGCTCAAGCCAATGTACAGTAAAATAAATAAATAAATCAAACCAACAATACAACTATCCTGACCAAAAAAAACCAAAACATAAAACAGATAAAAACTCCAATTATAATAAACTTGGAGGGCAGTACTAAATTCAGAGAGCAACATCAACCATTAAAAACTTGGTGGAATACTATCAACCAACCATCTGAAGGAAACTAGAGAAGGAGCTAACCTTACCTCCCTAGAGGAAGTTCTATAGCCAGGTGCCACTACTTACAAGGCCCTGTCTTGAGTTACCAACCTCTCCTTCCTCAGTGAGGGGACTTTAGTGGATTTTTAAAAATTGTATTCTTAACTGAGTGCAAATCATCCTGCAATGAAATTGATAGATGGTGGCAAGTACATTTTGAAAATAAAACAAAATATAAGTAATGTTTATAGTACCACATGTACATATGTACATACATACATACATACTATGTAAGTACTCATATTTTTAGTTTTTATAAAAGTATATCTTGCTAAGAGCCGGATTAAAGCTATTGATATGTACAAGACATGTTGAAGAATGTAGCTTCACAACAGTATGATACACGTCAATGTATTTTCTTTTATGTGTTATAAATGGGTAGAAGATGGCTGAGATAAAATAAATAGCACCTGTGTGAAGCAGTGAAGATGGAGACAAAAATGATTGCCATAAGTGTATAATATTCAAGAACTGATCCCTGCAAACATATAAATAATGAAAGAGATCCTAAGTGTGTTATTGATGCTGCTATTATGCAAAAGGACATAGCTCCCAAATGATTAAATATGCTGGTGAGGGCAGAATTTGTGTACCATGTTAGCAGTATGTTACAAGTAGACACTGAAGACAGCTTTTGAAAAAATAGCTTTACAGATCAAGAAGATAGATGAAGACAGTGCACACTGCAGGGATGAAGGCTCATTGCTATGTCTTTCAACACATAGGCCTTAGCTAGACCTCTCTTTTGTTCTTGGAGAGAGGAGGGGAGATCTCGTGTTGGGATTAATGCGAGATCTCTCCCTTGTTTACACGTAAGGCGCGACGACCTCAGGAAGAGAGGCATTGCGCCATTTTTTAAAAAGAGGACGTAGTGCACAAACACTCATGCGCTAAAGGTAAGTCTTTTTAAAATTTAATTTGGTTTCCCCACTCCCCCCCACCCTAACCCCGATGGGCACAGCACTCCTGAGGAGCGCTGTGCCCCATGCGCAGAGCAGGGTCAAGCTGCGGATACGGGCCAGACGTTCCATGGTCTCAGGCTCAGCCCGAAACTGCGGAAAAAGCAGGCCCAAAGGGGAGAGCTATATCCCGGGGCAAGGGAGGGATCATCCCTCCCTGATCCCGGGATCCCCTGTGCGTCATCTGGATGGACAGGGACGATCCCAGGGTTTGCCCCGGGATATAGCCTGGTCTAGCTAAGGCCATAGTGTCTGCTACTGATCTACATTTCCAAATAAAATCTATGTGAAGTACTTATTGAATTATGACCATGCCAAATCTTAGGAAACACATTTTAATGGTTTTTTGTTTTGTTTTACTCTTTGCTGTTATATTTTATTTATTATATTTATTATATTTCCAATAGCTTTATTATATAGCTTTTTGTGTTTATAACATTGTAAACCACCTTGAGTTTGCATTGCAGCGAGAGGAGAAATATAAACTCTAGTAAAAATAAATAGCTATCCAGGAGACATGCAAGTGGACACTGGTAACCTCCTTTAATCATCATGGGTGGTATATGAGCTTTGAGAGAGTTTTGTGGAAGAGTAGTAAGTTGATGAGATATTTTGTAAGATCAATCTGTAGAAATGTCCCTTTACCAAGTAAATGCACCAGCAATATGGTCATCCTTGGCTCTTTCAATATTTCCAACCATGACAAAAGGATTGTATCAGTCTTATATCAAGGTATTTCTGAATGTCAGCCATGAAGCCCAAACTATTAAAAGCTGCAGTTTGACTTGGTGATAAATCTTTTAAATCTGATCTATCATGTCATAAATCACAGGCATTTCATAAAACATCTGTCTACCAACAGAATGCCTTGTGAATATAAATCTTTATATTGTGAATCAAAATTATGACAGGAAGATTGAAATATATGGTGTAGACCTTATCCAAGCTTAATCTATTATACATACATGATAGCATACTTTTTGTGAGGGGTTTGATCTGATCTGCTTTCAGCTATCTGATTTTGGAAGACAACATCCTTCAGAATGTGGTAGAATTTCTCCCAGTTCTCCCATGCTCTGACACAGTATTCAGCTCTGTATGGATCACCTAAGAACCGTCAGTATGCCCAAAGCAAGTTGAAGCAGACACTATTGTGAGCATTCTCAGAAGGTGATATTTGTGAATGTGTTTGAACATGCAGCTGTGAAACTTCATTATCTCTACAGTGTGGGCTCTCCACTGATTCTTTGTTTGGGCAAAACACTATTTCTTCTAGACTTTTCTTCAATGGGTATTATAAAAATATTTGTGGTACACAAATTCTGTACTTAGTTGTTTGACAACTATGCCATGTCTATAATGCCAGCATCATAATACACTCAATAATTAGCCTTTTCATTGCTTACAAGCTTGCAGGGACCAACTCTTTAGTATATTATAAACATATGTAATGTATATGTAATGAAAATCCCTTCCATTTTCATTGCTCCATGCATGTGCTACCCTTTTTAATTCAGACATCTTAGACTTATTTTATTACACCTGAAATAAAAGAAAATAGATTAAAATGTCATTTACAGTAATGAAACTACATTCCTCATTCTGTAATAAATATCCAACATGTCTTGTACATGCCAACAATTTTATACCTTTTATGTACTGCTTTCATGCTGCTTTCATAGTGGAATATCCTGCTTGGTGTAGATGAGCTCCACATGCGTATATGAGAATGAGATAGAGGACATATGGGGTAGAATACAAGTAATTCCTACTTCAAGTAGACCCGTTGAAAAGAATGCAACTTAAGTTAGTCATGACTAACTTGTCCCATTCATTTCAATAGGTGTATTCTAGGTAGGAATTTACTTGGATTCTACCCAGTAATAGATGTGACTTAATTATCTGCTAAATAGCCAAAATTCTAGACATCTGCCCAAGATGGGGTTTTCCCTCATAAAGACACTGAAAAGTTTTTCTCTAAACAAAGAAGTAGATACAAGGCAGTATCCAGCCACCAGATTATTAGACAGATGTCCTTCCCCCCTCCTTTTAAAACCAATCTGGCACCCCTAGAAGGTCATAGCTACTCAGTACGATTAAAAAAAAATACTGGCAGGTAAAATAAGTTAATATGTATTTTAACTAACTTTTTCCAAGTCATCCATAGCTGATTTCAATTTGCCTATTTTTCTGTATATTGCTCCACGTCTACAGTAGTGAAATGCAGAACATCCTTCATTTATCAGTTGAGTTATTTTATCAATTTCAGACTGATACTGTTCAAGTTCATCTGTTTTGCCTTCCCAAAGAAGTGGATTCACCGTGTCTACTAATTCTTTTTCAGTTGTTTTCTCTTCCATGTCCTTTTTGCTTGACACTGATTTGACTTTATCTTCAGCAGTGGGAGAGTATATCTCATCGAACCATTTAATCCAGATTGTTCTGGCCCAAACATAATTATCAAAGTTGTCTGGCTTTCTACCTTGCTTTTCTGCAAATTTTTCAAAATCCATCATACAAGGGAGGCTGGGACTTCGATAACATTGAACCACATGAGATACTTTGATAGAGAATTTATTATGAGCATGAAGCTTTCCAAGAGATATAGACCTAAGTTGGGGGGGGGGGAGAAAAGCAAAATTGTAGTCACAGTTTGTCAATGTATTTGTCAGACATAGTGAGTTAAGATAGACAGGTTGCTGACCTGTAACTGAAGTTCTTCGAGTGGTCATCTGTGCATTCACACCATAGGCTCTGCGCCTGCATGGAGCAACATTGGAAAACTTTTAAAGCTGAGGCATTATGGGCAGGGAACCCTTCCCCCACGGCGCAACCGGACAACCCCAGGTGTGGAACAGGTGGTTTAGGACTCGTCTGTGTGGCTGCCACTCATGAGATTCTTGCTGGTATTGGCTGAGAGTGTTCACTACGGTGTTGTAAACACTGGCAATGTGCATGGCTGTGAGCTGTAGCTCCTTGTTGAAACACCAAGTCAAGATCTGCAATGTGAGTTCTAGAAGGAGTCAAGATCTTGTCTCCCCTTGCTTGTTCAAGTAA
Organism: Elgaria multicarinata webbii; assembly: GCF_023053635.1. Classification (NCBI taxonomy): domain Eukaryota; kingdom Metazoa; phylum Chordata; class Lepidosauria; order Squamata; family Anguidae; genus Elgaria; species Elgaria multicarinata. Next base: position 144,768,199 of record NC_086172.1, on the reverse strand, counting down.
GCAATGGCTATGTTGTTGTCTGCCGCAACTTGCAAGAGTCCATGATGTAAGGCTCTTAATACTTTGTAAACTGCCACTAGCTCTAACCAATTGATGTGGTTGGCATGGTCAACATCAGACCAATGCCCTTGGGCATGTAGACCCTGATAGTGGGCACCCCAACCGAGGAGGAAGGCATCTGTTGTCACGATGCCCTAGATGTTGCGAGAGTAGAAGGGGACTCTCTGACCCAAAGAACTTGGCATCACCACCACACAAGGGATGCCTGGACCAAAGGTGGCAGAACCAACCTGGTACTCCTGGAATTGGCATTGATGTTGAACATTTGGAGAAACCATAACTGCAGATGTCACATTTGGAATCTAAATTGCTGCATGACAGCCACTGTCAAGGCCATGAGTCCGAGTAAGTGCTGGATATTGAATGCCCTGACATGAGCTGCTCTTTTGAGGTTGGTTGCCAGCTGCATTATTTTCTGAGCTCGATCCAGTGGAAGAAAAACCCAGTCCAATAGACTGCCAATGAATTGGATAATTTGCTGTGGGTGATTTTTCATAATTTATATGTAGGCCAAGCCAGCAGAGAAGAATGCAGGTGATATCAATGGACCTTTGCAATTGAAGCTTCGTCTTGGCGACAAGGAGCCAGTCATCGAGGTAAGGATATACCTCAACACCAGTGAACCTGAGATTTGCACAGATGATGGCCATGCATTTTGAGAACACCCTCAGTGTGGTGGAGAGCCCGAATGGAAGTGTGGTGTATTGGTAAACCATGCCTCCGACGATGAAGTGCAGATATTTGTGATGGGAGATCCATTGATGCGGACTAATTGCCTGCTTTGAGAAGAGGGAGAAAGAAGGCCAACGAGACCATTCAAAACTTCCTGACATGGAGGTAGGTATTGAGGTCGCGCAGGTCCAGAATTGGACGAAGATCTCTGTCTTTCTTCGGCACCATGAAGTACCTGGAGTAAAACCTGTTGTTGTTTGAGGTATACTTCACAGTGCCTAGAGGAGGGAAGTCTTCGGATTCCAAATGATAGCCTTTTTCTATAATAGAGAGGACCCATAGTTCGTTGGTGATAGCCCGCTAAGCTGGAAGAAAATGAGCCAGACACTCTCTGAAAAGGCTGGGACGGTCCATCAACTGAGTCTGATATGAGTCAAAACCATCCTTGGTTTGAAGGGTCATTTTTCTTTGGGAAACCCCTTCCTCTGGAAGGTGGAAATTGTCTTCTCTGCTGTGGCGGTTTCTGGCGGTACTGCTCAAGACTGCTGTTGCTGACGGTACTGATCTTGAGAGAAGGACGATAGAGGTCAAGACTACCGGCATTGTGGTGGGATGTATGGCTGCTGGAATTCCATCATCATTATTATTATTATTATTATTATTATTATTATTATTATTATTTATATAGCACCATCAATGTACATGGTGCTGTACAGAGTAAAACAGTAAATAGCAAGACCCTGCCGCATAGGCTTACATTCTAATAAAATCATAATAAAACAATAAGGAGGGGAAGAGAATGCACCAAACAGGCACAGGGTAGGGTAAAACTAGCAGTATAAAGTCAGAACAAGTCCATCTTTCTCGCCATCACCCAAGCCTTCTGGGCAGGATCTACACTATTCATTACACCGTTGTTTAAGTGCATTGTTGCGTCCTCCCTTGCTACGTTACAAAATGCAACTTGAGCCCAGTCAATCGAAATACCTTTTCTTCTATCGTTTTACCCCGGCATACTCTTCTTTAGAACGTTCTTCATTATGCTCGTACCGGCTCTGAAGTAAACCTCCTTCTTCCGGTGACTCTGAGCTAGACCTGCCGGGATAAGCCGGCAGGGAGGCGGGGCGACGCGTAGGGACGAGGGAAGCCCTGCAGCGTCTTAAAGGGGCCACGTGTGCCCCGAAAGATAAGCGGTTTTTTAAAAAAATTAAGCCTCTGTCCCCTCTTTCACCGCCCTCCCTCCCCCTCCCCCTCCCCCTCATCGCGTTGTGCCAGCTCTCCCTCCCCTAGAAAAGCCCTCACTTGTCCTAATCAGGAAGCAAAGACCATGGTCACGAGACATGACTTTGAAAGACGGCATTGAATACAACGAAAGGTTGGGGCACATTGTTAGTTTTAAAACGATTTTAACAGAAAGTGGAACGGTTTTAAAAGTCAGAAGAAACGTAACAACAACAGCATCACGTGACTGCTGACGTCAGCTCTGCCAACTTGTTACGTTTCATCTAGACAAGTGTAGACGGGCTCCTGAACAGCGTCAAGTGCGTTGTCAGTTTTATCATTAAAAAGGCCCAAACCATTAAAAGGCACGTCCTCAATCCTTGCCCATATTTCCTGGGAAAGACCTGCTGAACGAAGCCAAGCATGTCTACGCAGGGCAATGGCAGTGATGAGAGCCTTTGACTCGCAGTCAACCTCGTGCTTCAAGGTGTGAATCTGCTGGCGCAATAGTTTAAGGGCTTCATTATGGAGGCAGTGTGCAAGAGTACGTTTTATTCGAATAATAAGAGCAGAGTGCGTAGCACGCAACGAAAGTTTGGCCTGCAAAGTCCTAGCACTTTTCCTTGAGAGGCTGGTTGAGGGGATAAATAATACTCACAGTCCTCTTTTACTGAGATTTTCTCATCAGGTTTAGTATAAACTTTCATTTACACACATGGTCATCATAATCATCACGTTACATCAGCACGGATATCCAAACACCTAACAAGATGCTATTAAACACTGTGCATCTTAAATACATATTACCACTAGTACTGCACCATACTAAACTGTCCAATTAACCAATTCTCCTCTGTCCATGTCTGACACGTAGACCACGTCCTCCATGCTCCGGTTGCAATCTTGCCAAGTCCAGAAACATGATTACAAAGCTTTTAACCCCTTACAACCATTTAACCCTGTGTGTGTAAAATTTCTAATCAACACAGTTTTCTTCAGGGAGATGATCGATTAACTTTCCCATCTTTTCCCATAACAGGAGCTGATAGCCAGACATTGTGGCCTGGTAGTTGGTTACCAGTAAACCCAGACTGGCCGAAGAATAAACCCAGTGACTGAGAAGATCCAGATGCCTTCCTTCCTTGACTGTGGGTGAAGCATGTTGACGTGTGGTCTTGCCCTAGACTGCCTCTACAATAATCGAGTTTGGGGCTGGATGTTGAAAAAGGAAGGCGGCTCCCTTTTGCTGAACTTTATAAAGGCTATCCTGCCTTTTTGACGTTGGGAGCATCGATGATGATGTGTTCCAGGAATGTTTGATGGTGTCTAACAGGACTGGAATCATCGATATGGAGACAGAATAGGTTATATCCATCGATACCAAGTTGAAAACCAGGTCCTGAATGATCAGAGCAGCCTGCTGCACCACAATCCCCAGAGCTTGAGCCATATGCATAACCTGGTCTGCGAATTGTCCAAGGTCTTCCGATGGAGACAGAGCTCCCTGAGTAGCCACGTCTGCATCCGGTGATTGGATGGATGGACAGGTGGTGAAGAAGAAGCTGAGCAATAATCATTGATGTCGGAAGTCTAATGGACTGGCGGTGGAGAGATGTGATCTCGAGCCTGATGTCCAATAGAGGATTGACGGCTGGTAATCCGCAAGAGTGACTCCAGTAGTGGATCAGGTTGTATTGTTTGAGCTTGACGAGGTAGCTCCGCACGATCATCCCTCGGCTGGGACAGAAAGACATCCGTCTCTCTTGTCACCCCTTCATGTGTCTGCCAACAGTGGTACTCTATGTCATCACAGCAATGGCGATCATAAGAGTCCCAGTCTCTGCAGTCATGGTATCGGTGCTGCGGTTCATAATCATAACGTGGAGACCAATAACAGCGGCAAAAATCCGATAGCCTGTCCCATTCAAGGGAGGATCTTGATCGGTGGCGATGGCATGATGAAGGATAATTATAATCCCTGCTTGATGCTGCTGAAAACATTGACTCTGGCGAATGTCGCACTTCATGGCGCTGAGGGTCCTCTTGCTGCTGAGAAGGAGGATGAGATCGACGTGGGGTCTCTAATTTCCCCCTCGGAAGTCAAAGTGAGCGGGTCCACATAATAGCCTTACGGTGATCAGAGTGGTCCACATAATAGCCTTACGGTGATCAGAGTGATGTCTGCGAGTTTGCTTAGAAAAAGCCTGGCAAAATCAGCACTTCTCAACGTGGCCCTCACCCAAGCACAAAAGGCAAAGGGAGTGGCCATCCAACGGTGAAAGTTTACTCCTTTTACAAAAGGAGTAACATTTACAAAATGTTTTGTAACATTTTGAACATTTACAAAATGGGGCCCTTAAAGCCATACGCCTCGTCTGTATTTTTCAGGCGTCGACCGCGACCTGAAATGAGAAAAATTCTATAACAATTGTAACTCTAAATACATTAACTATATTTAGGAAGCAAAGAAACGCATAAATAATCAAGAAGAGAAGTTCCTCAACAATGTTGTCACGATGACGGTCGAAAAGAACTGAGGAGAATGGGCAGGAACCTGTCTGAGCATGCGCACAGTGCTGTGGGGGAGAGGTTCCCCACCCATAATGCCTCAGCTTTAGAAGTTTCCCGATGCTGCTCTGCGCAGACGCAGAGCCCATGGTGTGATGCACAGAGACCACGAAGAACTACTTGTTAAAAAAAATGAAAAGCAAGTTAGACATTATAACATTGTAAGAGACTATCTACTTTGTTACATATATTGGTACTTAATATTCAAGCATTAACCCAAATCAGAAAGTTCCTAACAGAGGCATAAAACAAACTAGTTCACAGATTGTACTTCAATAGGTTTATAATATTGTAGAGAGCTGTATGATTGTGCAAACTCTATGAAGAAATTGTGCAATCTAGCCCAAACAGTAGTTCTCATGGAAGTTCTGAGGCAGAAAATCCAAACGGCATCTCCCTCTGATGGTGGTTACCTTATCACCTTAATAAATTAGGAGGACCATTTAATGTTACCAAGGGTGAAGTACACATACACAGAAAATTCCATAAGGCCCAAAGCACCCTATTTCCTGTCTTCTGACCTTGGCACATCCACAGGCAGGGGAGGAGGGGGACACATTCCATATTCTCAGGCAACATGTGTGTTTTATCTAATACATACGTTACTCATGATCTGAACAGACAAAATTTGGATTTAAGTTAGAGGAAGGGTTGTATGGTAATATGAGAGGCACCAAATCCACATAATTTATTTTTATTTATTCATTATAAATAAAGCACACATAATCCCTCTCTTCTCCACTTTATCCTCACAACAACAACCCTGTGAGGTGGGTTGGGCTGAGAGTGTGTGACTGGCCCAAAGTCACCCAATGGGCTTCCATGGCTGAGTGGGGACTAGAACCCGGATCTCCCGACTCCCAGTCCAATGGTCTGTTGTGCTGCCTGAACATTGGATGAAAAAAGAAAAAACAGGGCTCTGCTGAATCCAATGGGAACCATCTGCTGTGCTAGGGATCAGACTAAACTTTATTTATTTATTTATTTATTTATTTTATGGGCTTCTTTTATGGAAGGAAATCAAGGTGGCTATCAAAACAACAAAACCCCTCATACATTATTTAAAAACACTGGAAAGATTAATACATAGGATTGTAGACATTGCCATGCCACAAGCCTCAGATACCAAGGTCATGATTTACTTTCTATCTCTTTTTCCTCTCTCATTCAGAGTTGCTAAACTTGTTTTTTCCTCTTTGACATCTCTAAAATCCATGCTGTCCTCCATGACCCTAGGATTAAATATCTTCTCCATTTTGTAGTCCCATCTCAAACTGTCCTTCCTGTGAGATATTCAGTCAATTTTGAATGTTTCTGTTAAAGTCATTCATTATCCCAATCACTATAATGATTGTCATTCAAATAGACATTTGGTGCCCTTCAATATCCCCAAATTTGCCCCAGAAATATGGTACCATATACTTGTAACACCTTCCTAGGGATGGTTGCAACTGCTCCCATCAGAATAGTGTCACTGGTTGCTGCATGATATCTGGTCTGTGTAATTTCCCAAATTTCGGAATGTGTGGAGTTTGTTAGGGTGGCATGGAATGTGTGGAGTTTGTTAGGGTGTTTTCTAGAGTTGGGGTCAGTAGTACAGGTTAAGTGTAGCACAGCAACTTGTGTATCGTGAGTAAAAGACCAATCCTAAGAAGGAGTGAAGTGGCAAATGATCCATCACACTGAAAGCCTTGCCACATCATGCCAGCCAGAACAGGAAGTAGTGCGGAGCATTTTCCTTTGATGATTTCACTGGCAGGTATTTTTTTTTAAAAAAAAAAACACCTTCCCCTCACCTCATTGCTTTCAAGGGGGAATGAACTACACCAGCTCCAGGCTGTATAGTTGAGGGGTCCAATCCTTTGTTTTCAGTGGAACAAAGAGGCTTTGGATCCAGCAAATCCAAGGCCACTCCTAAACCACACCAAATCTGCCCCTAGAACTTCCCATTTCGGAGCCTACTGCCATTGGAAACACTGTCAGTGGTAGATCTATGCACATGGAGTTTTCTTCGGGGATACTGGAGGGAGGGGGCTCTGCAATGAAGAAGCACTTCTGCCCTATCCAACCCACTTCCAGCCAGTGGATCTGCAAATTTGGATTGCTCTGTACAAGTACTTAAACAAATGTAATATTTATAAATACATTCTTTAAATGTAAATAAAAATAAAACCTTTTAATAATCCTTGGAGGTTCATTTAATTTCTCACTTATAACTCTTAATATTTGAGGGGTAACAGTTTTCCCTGATTTCAATGATTTCTTTCTGCCTCCCTTCTTTGGGAAAATGATGTATTTAATCCCAGCTTTTCGAGATTGTGCCGCAAGAGCAGTATTATCCAGAAGCTGAGGATCTTGAAAAGGTTGAGTAGGTGCTGCATTGGAAGGGTCAGAACTTTCTGTTTGCCTTTTTATTAAATCAGAATCTTTATCTGCATTAAGAACCCATTTCAGGGGGCTAGAAGAACTTTTCAGAGGGCTAGGAGAACTTTTCAGAAGGCTAGGACTAGGAGAGCTTTGCTGAATCTTCACTGGAGAAACTTTAGGCTCTGGTAATATAGCTTTAATATCTGCTGTTTCTTCATGTTTTTTCAGATCATTGATTTCTTCCATAGTGGTTTTGAAATTTGCAGAAATCTTTAAAATCCCTTTGTCTCTATATGATGACAATTCTGGTGCACTAGTTGATCTTTTAATCAAATCTACCTGCAAGAAAAATACTCTTAATTTATTTGTTGTATTTTGGGGGAATGTGCCATACAGTGATCTACATAAATACTATAAAATGTTATAAATAACATTGAGATGCATACTGATATATCATAATAAAAAGAAAATATTAGCATTTTGATATTTATTTAGTCTTAGAAACATCCCCGATCTAGAGTTCCAGATTGCTCGATCGGGGCATGATTTTACAACCTTTTAAAAAGTCATAGAGGTTTTTCTTTTTACAGATAACAAGATTACTTTCGTTGCAAACATTCCCAGTAATAAATTGTGTGTGTATCAAATAGAGATGGTTTTAATTTGGGCTTTTAATAATCAAGGGCCATAATTTGAAGGGCTTAGATAAAATAACTATATAAGATGAAAGGTATGACATCATTGCAAAAATATAGAACATCTCTATTTCAAAATGGGGTTGTTGTTTTTTGAAGTTTTAGTGACCTCTAAAAATCTTGGGAGAAAATATATTGATATGTATTTCCAAAGTGCTGTTAATTCCGCAACCAATATGCTGTGTGGTGTAAATTCGTAACCAAATAAAAATTCCTTTCTAAGTCTCATCACTTTTGGTAATACATTCAGTTAAAATTACCCTAAAAGTATCTGACTTAGGCTGAACTATGTCAGTGATGTTTGTTAATACACCCCAATAAATTCATAGGTTTTTCCCCCCTAGCTTACTAGAATTCTTTTAAAAACAAAGAAACATTACCTCAACTAGAATGCTACATAAAACTTACATTTTTGTTAATAATATAGAACTGGCCTTAATCACTTCAAAGGATTTCCATTAAGAAGTGTAACGGGAAATTTTAGAAAAGTAAGTGCCGTTTTATGTTCCTGGTACGTAGTTTGCAATCTAAGGGTATGCATCCCTTGTCATATTTACAGGTAGTCCTTCATCATTCTGGTAGTAATCTTCACAGAAAATTATTTCTGTATTATTGATACTTAATGGCATATAAATTGAGTAAGATTTATAAAACCAACATACATATTTGTTGGAGATGTAACTCTTCCACAGCAGATTACTTACACATGTGGTGGCTTCATCCTGAAATACAAAGTTTTTGTTCTCAACTAAAAAGATATATTATAGGAATGACTAATTACAGTCTACTCGTAGAACAAAAAAATGTTGCTTCAAATTTTGCAATTTATAGTAAATTATGAACATAGTTCTTCAATTTCTAATTTATTGTCTGTTGAAAAGTTATTAAGAGCAAAGAACTGGAAGAAATCTATTGTTCCAATATGTAAAGAATGAATAAGAAGAGTTTGTCAGCTAGTTTAGTTGACAAAACTAAGCTGAATGGTTAAACTGAAAAAAGGCAGACAAAGTAATGAGAAATTTGCAAGAGAATGGTAATATTTAATCAAATTTTGGAGAAGAATATTAATATAAATGTGTTTTCAATATTGTGAATCTCTCTCTCTCTCTCTCTCTCTCTCTCTCTCTCTGTTTCATTCTTAATACTTGTATTGATATTTGTAATATATTTATTGCATACCCAGCATATACACCTTTTGTTTACCTTGTTAAACATGTATGAATAATCAATTGAAATATTAAAGTTAAAAATAAACAATAGGTTGAATTCAGAGTTGCACAGAACAGAATTCCACAAGTGAAGTTTTGCTCCCACAGGTGAAAGGGGAGGAGGTGATTTTTCACTATTCCCCATCCCTCGCCTCCAATCTTCTCTCCCCCCACCCCTAATATCAGCTCCAGAGGGTTGGGGGGCGGTTTAGAAGAGTGTGAGAGATGGCACTAGGGAAAGGGGAAATTGGCCATATTCCTCACTTCCCTTCCACCCTCATGTGGAGCACCTTTCTGGAGCATTAGTTTTTGTTGGATCTAGCTGACTTCTATGAAGAGAAGTAGCCCTTCAAAACAGTAGGTCTGTATTTATTATTATTATTATTTATTTATATAGCACCATCAATGTACATGGTGTATCCAACCCCAGTAATTTTGAGTTAAACCTCTGACTTTAAAAAAAATAACTTTAAATATAAAATTCCTTATTTTCTTGCATTGCAATTGTATACATGCATACTGAAAAGAAAGTTCCATTGACGCTTACTTTCAAGTAAGTGTGCATAGGATTGCAGCCTAAATTGTACGATTTTAAAAAATGAATTCTTAATGAAAATATTGTATCACACTAAGAATAAAAGTGATGGTATGAGATAACAAGAATAGGTAAAAAAAAATTACAATACCTCTGATGTTTTACTTGCGGGAAATAAAAGTTGTGGGCAAGAACGTCTTCCATTTACTGTAATGTTCTACAAATAAAAATAAAGTGGATTTTTGTTTTAATAAGATCAACAAATTGCCCTAATACAATTTTTATCTGAAAGCTGCATTTAGACTGTGAATATGTATGAAAACTATGTTAATTTTACATTAAGTCTATGGAATTTAAAATAATTTGAGTTCTCTTTACATGAAGATAAACTGACTTTAGTGTATATATAACAGGTCCAACAATTTTCATGAGAGAGGTGTACACCATGGGTTTTCTTTCTAATTTAGATCAAATTTTCTCCAACAACTGGTTGCCAAAAGGAGACATTGTTCCACATAAACCTAGTTGTTCCTTAACAAACAACTATTTGGACATGGGGATATGTGAGTTTGGTCATATTTGTTCTGTGTAGGAATATAATTTTTACACAAATGATGTCCAGCCACCCTAATGCTGGGATGATACATACAAGTCACACAACAGTATACTAAGAAGTCGCATCTGCTGGTATGCTTCTGTCTGATTCCATTTTTTTTCAGCACTGGACTTAATTGTGCATGAAATTATAATATTGCAAGCAACCCTGTAAGTGTATATCGATGGATCTCTAGTAGACAGAAGAGCAGGCTGAACATCAATCTGTTATCTGAGAATGGGATGGTATTAGGTCACATGTAACAATATAAATGAGGAATGCCAAGTATAAGGGCCCAGCTATTTATCAGCCTACTGAAGACTCCAGTAAGCTCATGGTATCCCTATTAGCCTAAAACAAATCCAGTTATTTTTCAAGGGCAGGAATCTTTTGGTCTCATTTAAAACAACAATGCTGACTTCTTAATGACTGTCACTATGGCCATAGCTAGACGTAAGGTTTATCCCTGGATCATCCAGGGGTCAAACCTGTTCATCTAGGTGACACACAGGGGATCCAGGGCTCAGGCAGGGGCGAACGCTGGATGATCCCAGGATAAACCTTAGGTCTAGCTGTGGCCTAAGTATTAGAGATCAGCTTTGTCTCCAACGTCTTTTAAATTTGCACTGTGGAGTGGAAAGTAGTAGTGAATGATGGGCAATAGAATGAGGGGTTCAGAAATGTATGTACAAATTAAAATAGAATTGACATTTGAAGGAAATATGGGTACTGAAACTGGGCATCTGCTAGATGAGGTATTTGGCACTCCTTTTCATATCAATAGCAGGAAACATATACAGCTACACAATGGAAATAAAGATGAATGAGCACGGAACATGATTCTACAATCTTCATATGCATTAACTTGTACTGCTGGCAACATTCATAGCATAAAATATATTTTATTTTCAGATTGATCTCTTATGCTTGCTTCAATCTACCACGTCATTTATTTTCTTTATATCTGGGAACTTTACATTTGAGCACCTTGAAAATTCTCAGGCCGATACACTGCAGTGTTAAGCAACAGTTTTCTTACTATTTTATAGGCATTGCTACATGCAGTTCTTCATGATATTTCCCCCAAAATTCATGATGGTATAACTGTGACAAATGATCCCATGTCATTTGATTCTATGATAATTCTAAGACAGGGAGTAAAGGTACACAGATTAACTAGTCCTTGGTTCTTGGTCCTACTAATGAGTAGAAAGGAGTCATTGTGGTGGAACCACAGAAGACCAGCACTTATCGAGGAACTCGTGGTGCATCACAATTATTCTGGTATTCTTGCCCTAATCCATATGAGAGCCCAGCTCATGCTCGTGCCTGGATTTCTCTCCCAGGCCTAGTGGGCCTTCTGTGTAATGGCTCCTCAGTTGTATGCATTCTCTCAGCTTCTGGCTTAACTTTAGCAAAAAGACCCTCAGTCGGCCATAGCTCACTACTGCCAACTGGCTTGGCTGCCTGCAAATAACAGCGGCTAGTTCTTTTCTTCCAGCTTGTGAGAACCTATTGGGACGGGGGAAAGAGAAAGAGCCCACTAAGTGTATAAATCTCTGAGGGAGTTTTGAGAGGTAGAATGTTGCCATAGGCTGAGCTGGACAGGTGCTGTGGGGCCAGACCATTATAAAGTCTGTTTGTCCTTGCTCTTATGTGTTTTCCTGATCTTAGATAAGAGTAAGGGGTTCCCGGTGCTTTGAATATACTGACTTGCTTTCTTGCCTACTTTTGCTAAATAAATTTCTTTCCTTCCCCATTGGTATTTTCATTGCCTCTGAATATCCAAAAATAGCCATCGTCTATTGACAACACAATTGGCAAAACAGCCATAAATGGCAAGTAGCTTCTCAGGTAGAGGAGGAAGACAAAGTCATAAAAGATAAGCAACAATAACTTCTAGAAATATGAGTGTGCCTAAGGTTGTTAGTGAAATAGCAGGGGATAAAAAAAAAACCTGGGGAACAGAGAAGGCAACAATTGCCCAATGGTGACAACATTCACCTTGATGTTTTTCTAGGCCAATGGAAAGGCTGAAACAATCACGTAAAGACTGATGGGTCAATACCCATCTTTGTCATAAGAACTTACAATATAAAGCAGCCTTGTAAAGAAGTCCATAAATGTACTAGCCTGCAAAAATGTTTACTAGCCTGCTGGCAGCTGGCAGAAACATGACATTGCTATGCTGGGTGTGAAGGAGGAGTCTTTCCTCCTTGAGCAGACTGTTTGCTTTCTATGCTGGGTGTAAAGGAAGGATGGAGCATCCATCCCTCTTCCCCCAGCCCACTTGCTCATCTGCATAAAATCCCATACATTCACCTAAATGGAATTCCTGATGCTCATATACAATGCAATAAAGGCTGAGTGATGCCTATATTAAACTAAGGGCTTCTCCACATGGGGTTTTTATCCTGCAATTGAAATTGGTTACTCATGGAAGTCAGCCGGTCCTTTGCATTACATTCTCAATCTCCAGCACCTCTCCTGTGGTTTCTGACTATTTCCATGGTTTAATTTGAAATGGAAGTAAGGTAATATAAAGATCCAGTATGAATAAATTTAAATTTGTCCATATAAAGAGAAATTAGCACTATAACAACACAAACTAGTGGCTGTATAACGAAACATATAGAACTCACAGATAATGGGAAAAGGGGGGGGGGAGCAAGTGCATGCAAAGGGTCATCTTAATCCTGTAAAGAATCCAGAATCCCGGTAAAATCACAGAATAAAAAGCCTCTGTGTGGAGAAGCCCTAAATATCCAATGGAGAAACAGATAAAAAAATATTTTGATAATGCGAAGGCTTCAGTGAATGAGGAATGTGTTCACAATTTATATAGAAAGCTACCATATATTATTTATTCATTCCAATGTTTGTATGCTGCCTTTCAGGGAAAAACCCTGCCCAGGTGGCTCACATGAAACAAATAAAACAATTATTTATAAAATATATAAAACCATTATCCAAACAGAATACTAATAGCAGCAGACTAAAATAATATATAGCAAACTACTGCAATACATACAGAAAGCAAGTTGTCGAAGTCATCCTCAGACTCTGATTCTTCTTCCTCTCGAAGATCACAGGAAAAATCTTCATAAATAACCCCATTAATCATATTGCTCTGGGAAAATAAAACAGAATTTAATTAACATCAATGAGCACTATAATCTTTCATACCAACTTCACTTTGAATTCATAAATTTCAGGCTGTAGTTCTAGGAAAAAATTAAAACTTTAAAATTAAGGTAGTCTACATTGGCCCCATAAAGCCCCTTACCTGGCAGCAGTGGCAGCAAGAGGTCTCTCCAGTGCCTGAAACACTGCTACAACACTGGGTCTCAGGGCATGAACAGTCATGGAAAACTGCATTTCCCACCTCTCCTAGCATCTAGATCATCGCTGTAGCAGGATTACAGCTGCTAGGAAGGGGAATTCCCTCCCATAACAGCAGAAGCAGGAACCAGATAGGCATGTGGGAGAGAGGACGCTCCTCTCCAGCTCAAATTAAAATCTACACCTGAAAAGAACTTTATTATTATTATTATTATTATTATTATTATTATTATTATTATTATTTACAGTTCTATATCGCCGTAGCTCTCTGGGCGGTTTACATAAGATTAAAACAATTAGAAACAATATACAAAATTTAAAACCACAAAAACATGCAGCACACACGTAAACATACATCTAAAAACAACTATAAAAATAGATCGAGGATCAAGGAAGCTCATCACATATTGTTAAATGCCTGGGAAAAGAGAAAAGTTTTAACCTGGCGCTGAAAAGCTAGCAACGTTGGCACCAGGCAGGCCTCATTGGGGAGATTATTCCATAATTGGAGGGGGGGCACCACAGAGAAAGCCCTGTCCCTTGTTGCCATTATTATTATTAATTATCATTTATTATTATTTATTGCATTTTTATACCACCCAATAACCAAAGCTCCCTGGGCTCTTCCTCGAAGTAGGCACCTGGAGAAGGACCTTAGATGTTGAATGTAGTGTATGGGTAGGTTCATGTCAGGAAAGGAATTCCGTCTGGTATTGTGGTCCCGAGCCATGTAGGGTTGTAATACCTTGTATTTAATACATTATTAGTCACCAGGGTTCATAGGAACTTCAGCAACATCACTAACAGTACAATCCTGAAGCTATTTCAATATTAACATCCCCAATTAATTCAGTGACATATTTATAAATACAGTGCTTTGGAGAATGTGTCCCAAGTGCAAATGATAATATACTATGCAATTAGTAATAGTGACTTACACTTTTAAATTTTAGATATTGATACAGAAATTCTGTCGAATGCTGACCACGTGCTGGTGGGACACACTACTAGCACAACGGGAACCTAGTGCTTCATAAGTCAACTGGAAAAGGCAGAAACACTCATTTCTAGAATAGGGCAGGTCATCAGAGCTCACAGAAGGAAATTCTGCTGACCTGTCATGTCCTAGAAACAAGCATTTCTGCTCATATCTGGGTTTGCTTTTGGAAGTGCTAGTTTCTGTTGCACTGGTGGTAGATCGTGCAGTGGTACTGAAACTAGCAGAGGCCTAGCAGCAGTATTGGACACTGCACGATATATTCAATAATGTGGAAGTCAATATGATTTAACTTGAAGGTTTTAATTGAACCATAGTTTAAACTCTTATATACTTATGGATATCTCTTAATGTAAGGTTTTGTTAGTGTGGTTTTTTAAATTATTTTAAATCCTTTGTATTGTAGAGTTTGTATATGTATATCAGTTTTATGCATATTTTATGTATGCATTTGTGGTTGATATGACCATGATGGTTGAAACAACAAATAAAATTCAAAAGTATATTCAATAATAAACAAATGGGATGTTAAACAAAGTGTTAGGTAGATTGTTCAGAATGATTACCTCATACTTTGAAAATAATGTTTTCTTCATAAGAGAGAGAGGAGCAGAGAATTTCTGTGGAGCTGGTGTCCAAAACATTTTTAGAGATGCTGGGTGAAATTTAACCTTCAAATTAATAATAATAAAAAAGTTATTTAGTATGGCTCATCACTAAACTTTGATTCTAAATGTCCACTGCCTAACAGGTAGTAAATACGTAATTGCTCCTATCTTCCAGATAGTTGTGTAAGAACACTATGTTTACATTACCAATTGCTACATGCTGGCTTTGTGAGACGTTATCATGGGTGCTGAGGACATACTTCTCTATACATTTCTCCAAATTACTTCTCTCTTCCAGAATGCAAATTACTGGGGGGAATTTGCTTAAGTGCAAGGAAGACCTCTCCCTACTGTAGCCCTGGCTGCATTCTCCCAAAGGACAGGCTGCTCGTTTTCTGGTAAAACCAGTCTAAAAACCAGCATGTTTACAAAAAATACACAGGAACACTGTGTGTGTGTGTGTGTGTGTGTGTGTGTAAGTTAGGGATAAAGTCTAGATAGCAGAGCGCCCTCATAAGGTGCTCAGGAGAAGATCCAATCCTACTTCTATCTGTGTTCCCCACCCTATCACCTTGCCTCAGAAGTCTCCAGTTTGAGCCAAGGTGAAAAGATGGGGAACACAAAATGGAAGTAGCACTGGTGCCCTTTGGCAACAAAGACACAGAATTGATTTGCATGTGCAAATTTGCATTCTTTGCAAAACAGTGAAATATTTATTCTAATCATGTTACATAAGAGTAAGGACCACTTTAAACAAGAAAAAAACTAAATGGAAGGTCATAAGTCCCTTACTTTCACATGATGTGTTTCTGTCAGGGTGTTTATGTTCAGGATTATACCTTAAAGCTCCAACCCTTCACATTTTTCACACCTTACAAACTTAATAACTATCCCACATAAACCAAGACATGACAGAAGACCCCAGCGATAACAATTCCAGCAAGAAAAGGAGAAACCCTAAAAAGGTCCAGCTCTGTTTATGCAAATACTTCTCCCGCAGAAATTTAAAAGATTGTTTGGTAGAGAGGGGAAGGAAATACATTCTTATGAAAGAGAAGTTTAAACAAACATTTAAACAAGCATTTAAACAAGCAGAAGTTTATTCAAGGCATCTAGAAAGAATACAAGCTCAGATGACCCTGTTCTGAAAGGAAGCCACTAAGGCTGATAAGGAAAGCCCTAATAGTCATGTCTAATGAACCTCCTACCTTATCTACCTCCAAGTAGGTCCTGCATAGGAGTGTGAAAAATGTAAGCCTAGGAACAAAATATCCATACTCTGTATATTAATACAACCATTTTGGATCAGTGGGCACATTTGGAATTTTGAGTGTATGTGGTAGACACTCTCATGAAATGGTAATGTGAGGGATCTTGCCCATTCACAAAATGGCTCCCCTAGTGAGCGAGGCCAGTCACAAAACACCAGTTTCATAGAAAGAAAACTGATAAGGTTCAGAGATAAATAACTTGGGGGGAAGTACAAGGCAGAGGTGACATCTGAGCTCCAAATGCCATCAGCTATTTGTATCCACCCTCTACACCCCTCACCGCCCCACAGGGCACCCTACCACCCCCAGCTTATCTTTTCTGGGTGGCTGGGCACACTTTAAAATGAAGCACAGGGCTGCAGCCCCTCCTCATCCCCCTCCCCCAAGAATGTCTTTGGATCCCAAATGGGTACCAGAAGTATTCTTGGAAATAAAGCTTGCACTGGGGGCCAGTGCTTTGCAGCATGCTAGCCTACCAATTAAAAAATGCAAACAATTCTAAAAAATAAATAAATCAGTAGGGGCAGAGATCTTGTAGAGCGCCAAGAGAGGTATCTGTGGGCAGAGTGGTGCCCCTGGGCGTTATGTTGGAGACCCAGATTTAAGAAATAAACCAATCCCTAGTTTTTCTAAGCATTGGCTTCTTAGAGGTGAATGTTTTCCATTGCCTACACCCCACTATCTGCAAAGGAAAGTAACTGTAAACAAATTTATTGAAAATAGACCAATAATTTTCAATAAAACTTAATTCCTAGAATATTGGTTGAAAGCATTCAATGCCTCATGTAATTAAAACCTCTGTCACAACATAGGATTCCTACTGTAAGAAATTTTGTAACACTATCTCTTTCTTCTTGTTCTTGAAATATAGCAAAAGCAATGCAGGAAGACAATAGTATCTTGTATTTCAGAAGACGGGTTTCTCAAAATAAATGATCAGAAACTCTTACTTTCTCGCCTAACAATTTCAGCTGAGGTTTTTCAACATAGAACTCAGCTACTCTTTGCCATTCCGGCATACTTCTTGGTGACTGTGGAGGCAAAACCTTAATTCCATCTTCCTGACTGCATTGGTATACTTCTGAAATAGGAAGTCCTTCATTACAAATTCTGAAACAAAATAAATTCTGAGTCAGCTACTGGGCTATTTCTAATGCAGGCTACAAAATAATCTATTTACTGAATTAACCTTTTTTTCAAAAAAAAACACCCAAAAACTTACAGCACATAGAGCATGGCAAATAACAACAGGGTATAAGACTTAACAGTTTTACTGACTTTTGTTCCAAAAATATTAGCCAATCAGTAAGGACTCTGACAAGAGACTTGACCCAGCACTGAAAGAATAAGCCATTGGCACTATACACTAATTTATTCTTTTTCATTTATATCTTTCACTTTTCTATAATAAAATTGCACTGAAAGCAGCATACAATCAGAACAAAAAACTTAGATTGAGGTAACAGAAAGTAATACCCACTTTAAAACAGTTTGACAAAATTATTATTAAAAATTAAAATAGGGAAATATTCTATGAAACATTCTCTGTGTCCTACAGCTCTCACCAAATACAGGCTGTTTTAAGAGGGGATGGGTAGAGTTTATTTATTTATTTATTTATTTATTTATTTATATTTATTACATTTTTATACCGCCCAATAGCCGAAGCTCTCTGGGCGGTTCACAAAAATTAAAACCACAATAAAACAACCAACAGGTTAAGATTTATAAAATGTATAGAGTCCTGAGTAGGAAAGCTAGTTTTTGTGTACCCCTATACTTTGTCTGTCCAACCTAAGATTTCTGAGACCTGTTTTAGAAAAGCTGCAGCAAGTCAGTCTAATTTAGAGTCAAGACATTCTTAAACTAGGCAGGGACCAAAGAACGGGACCAAAAATCAAACATCACCTGAAAAAAAAATCAACATAAACATGTCTGAAATAATGAAGGAAACTGCTTATCAGCTAGTGTTCTCAGAGCATCACCTTGTGTTGCCCTTTAATACAGCAGTAGACAATTATTTCTATTCAGCAATACATTTACATCTCTTTAGAGTTACATGATTCAATCATACTTGCCAAGCACAGAGTGCATCTTTAACACATAGTTTGAGACACAATGGTTAATAATAGAGCCTTATGATAAATCCACCCACCTTGAACTGATGTTTACTAATTGTTGTTTACAAGTGGCATGTGGCTATTAAAAGAGAGAGGCATTTCAATCATATTGCCATGGTTATAGAATACCATCCTCAGAGAGGTTTATCTGGCACCTTCCTTATTGCACTTCTGTCATCTTGCTGCTATTGTGTGTTTATATTTTGTTGAAATACTGTTATGTGCCTGGGCAACTGATCTTCTCCAACTGTAATTGTATATACCCAATGAGAATCCTATTTATCAGTAGACTTTTCTATGTCTCAGAGCAAGCAATTAAGGTAGGGCAGACCACAACAGCATGGAAAAGGTACAGACAATTCAGCTAGCATGTTACATGCACTAATATGTAACAAGAAATTAGTCCAGAAAGCATTCCACTGGGATAGGACAAGGCTATGGGAAGAAAGGGGTAGAAAAAGAAATTGAGACTAACTCCATGCTGGCTGGATTTCTTAAACTGAAAACACCATATCATGCAAGACATTCTTCCCTGTGGGGAAGAAGATGCGAGGGAGACTGGAGCAGGCAGGGATCATCAGAGCCTGCTTCAGTTGGACCCCACACCCTGCCCCAGGGCTAACATCTTCACCTTGTGGGGAAGAAGGAACTGTTGGTTTGCCCCTCCATTGGGAGATGAGAGGACCGAGTAGGGCCTTCCCACCAGCCTAAACAGTCTCCTCAATTTCTTTTTATTTTCTCCCTCTTCCCTCCCCATCCACTTTTCCTTGTGTGTCATGTCTTTTTTAGAATGTAAGCCTGAGGGTAGGGACTGTCTTCTTTATTGATACATTGTAAGCCGCTCAGAGAGCCTTTTGGCTGAGGTGCAGGATAAAAACACTCTAAAAAAATAAATTCGGCCCCCATCTTTACAGCGACGCTTCAGCACCTTGCACCTGCACTTGCATTCCATCCCGACATCTGCACGGGAACGAAGGCAAGTGTGAATTTTCCAGCCCCACACCTCTGGAAAAGTAAAAACAAATAAAAACAGTGGGGGGGGGAGGAGAAGAATAGGGTCATTCCTCTCCCCCCCCTTTTTTAATTATAATCTGTCTCTGCGGAGCTCTGCAGACACAAATAATAAAAACAAAAACGGGGGGAACAGGATAGTGGCCTGAACTGAGGTAATTTTTTAATCCCCCAAGGGGTGCTAATTAAATTAACAATGCTAGGGTGCTTATGTTTGCATCAACACTGCTTTGTGAATGGTTATTGTAACCATAGAATCATAGAATAGCAGAGTTGGAAGGGGCCTACAAGGCCATCGAGTCCAACCCCCTGCTCAATGCAGGAATCCACCCTAAAGCATCCCTAACAGATGGTAGTCCAGCTGCTTCTTGAATGCCTCTAGTATGGGAGAGCCCACAACCTCCCTAGGTAACTGATTCTATTGTCGTACTGCTCATGTAACATTGCACACCCTTTGCAGGTCACCACCTCTAGGGACTCCTTTCCATCCATATTGTCTATTTCTGCCTTGTTTTTTCCTTTCTGATTATAGTGGAATTGCCTTTGCTTTGTCCTGTCCACAACTATATGAGTATGTCTTAAGGGAAAATAAGATTTTTTTGGTTGGGGTTTTTTGTATGTGTTTTTCGGGTTGTTGTTTTCTCTTTATGTTTTTCTTTGCCCCCCTTTTTTTTCTTAGCGGCCTCCCCCTTGACCTCCCCTTGTCATACTCCCCGTCAAACTCCTGTTTGCTCTTCTTGTTAGCTCGCTCGCTGTTAGCTCGCTCTGGGAACTGGCTTACTTTTCTAGCTTCTACTTCAGCTGGGGCAGCTGCTCTTCCCTACTTCTGCTCAGCTCCAAGTCAGGAAACATGCCATAACAAATTTGTTTAATCTTTTAAGATGCCTTTATACTCTTTGCTGATTTTGCTTTGGTCCTGTTTGGTTTCTTCCATTTAAATAAGAGTATAGGAAGAGCTATGCTGTATCAGATCAAGGGCCAATTTAGTCCAGCATTTTGCTCTCATAGTAGCCAACCAAGGCTTTAGCTAGAGTGAGATGAAGGGAGACCTTGCGTTGCGATTAATGCAAGATCTCGCCCTTGTTTACACGTAAGGCGCAACGACCTCAGGAAAAGAGGTGTTGCACCCACAATTTTTTTTATTTTATTAAAGGGAGAGGAGCACATGAACGGTCATACACAAAGGTAAGTGTTTTTTAAAATTTCATTTCATTTCCCCGCTCCCCCCACCCTAACCCCGATGGGCACAGCTCCTGCGCGGCTCCCAGCTCCGCAAGAGTAATCGCACAGAGCCGGGTAAACCTGCAGAAATGGGCCACACACTCCACAGAAAAAGTGGGCCCAAAGGGGAGGGCTGTATCCCGGAGCAAGGGAGAGATGATCCCTCCATGATCCTGGGATCCCCTGTGCGTCATTTGGACGCACAGGCATGATCCCGGGGTTCGCCCCAGGATATAGCCTGGTCTAGCTAAGGCCCAAGATGCCTGTAGAAAACCCACAAGTAGGATATGAATGCAATAGAACCCTGTGGTTTCCATTCCCCAGCAATTGGCATTTCAGAGGCATACTGCCTTTAATATTGGATGTAATATTAGCCATCATGACTAATAGCCACTGATATCCTTCATTTATTTTTCTAATGTCTTTTAAAAGCTATCTAAGTTGGCAGTCTAATTCTTGTTAAACTATTCCAAATGTGGTCATAACATAGGTTTTTATAAAGGCATTGTGATATTGGCTGCTTAATTTTCGATCCTTTTCCTAAAAGAGATCTAAGTGAATCAAAATAGAGATCAAAATGCCATACTGATAAGATACACATTACAGAGGAAAGAAAACAATGAAAAATATACACATACCGCCCTCACACACATACTAACTTTAGGAATATAAAATCCTACAATAGGGATCTATGTCATTATTTTTGTCTCATTAGTACATGCTAACAGTGACATCTACTGGTGATTCAAAATTCTCTCATTACACAACTGCTAAGGAGGCAAATGTGATCAGTTTTTATAACTGTGTGTTCTCTTTTACCAGTGTTGTGAAATATAATTTTTATACAAGAACACCTACTGAATTACTCAGCCTTTTATGGCACTTTCATAGTTCCAGTGTTTTATTTTACGGAAGTTCCTCATATGTACAACAGTAAATCAAAAGCACAACAGGTTAATTATCTTTCCTAACACTCACCGCTTCATATTTTGATCAAATAGTTTGAAAAAGCAATGCAAAGGAAGTCTTTTCTGACTGGACAAAAGGTATTCACATAATTATTTTTTTATAATGATAAAATAGAAGGCATGTTTGACCTTTTTATTCTGGAACATTTTCTCAAAATTTGAAACAGTCATGCTTCAGTGATTTAATTCGTGAAATTACATTCTTTATTGCACATTGTTTTATTTCACAAAGAACAAGTCATAGCGTCCTGTTTCTCTAAAATTTAATGCTTTACAGCATAATGCTATCCTTAAGTTGCACCTGCTGGGTGGTGATCAGATAATTCATAAGTTGTCCTATCATAAAAGATATCCAAGCACAATAACCATTTACATCATTCTTAATATGAAGAGAAAAAGAGGGGAAAGGAAGGATTTAACACTCCAATTTCAAACGTAATATAAGCAGTCCATATATCTAAATAAGCATCCATATGCAATTGACAGTTGTAGGAGATACGTTCTCCTTTTTTGTTGTTGCTGCTGCTGTTTGGTACCAGCCTTCCACTGGTGGAAGCAAAAGATGCACCAGCACTGGAATCTATAGTATATAAGCATGGCCCCACTATTACTCTGGCACACACATCCCTCTACAATTCGGTGAAACTGTATAGTGGATAAACAATCCTTCATTATTCCACAGTTGTAGCAGCACCTTCCACACAAGGGTCATGGAATAAGTATACAGAGTGCATGCAGATAGGGGGCACCTGTTGCCAACAAATCCCCAAATGCAGGCTAGTTCTTACTATCACCTGTGAAGACAATGGGCAACACAACCACTTCTGTTGGTGAGCACTGGCACTCCACTCTGATGTACAACATGGCTCATTTTTCCTTGCATGATATGAACAAGAGCATGTGGAACAGATAAAACAGAAGCTGCAGGCAGAGGTCGAGTAGAACTCCTTATTTTCTTGATTATAGATTATTGTATTAATTATACATTATCTCCTTCAACAGATGGATCAGGAAAGAAAATATCAGCAACAATGCACAATGGAAATGTGGGGAGCGAGGCCAAGGTATAAGGAATGAAAGAGCACTTAGGTGATCACACCCTCTCTCATTATTCACTCAATAACTACTAATGCATTCCTAGTCACTGGAGCAATTTGTTGCAGCTATTACCTATTATTCATCACCTTTACCATGTCTCCCTTGTCTCTCCACAGGCAACTATTCAATACTCACAAAAGCAAGGATGTTGCCCACCCCATGAAGGTAAGTGAGGCTTACAGCATCAGCAGTGAAGTGGGAAGCCAGCAGAATTTCTGTTAAGGTTAAAAGGCATCTTTCTGGCCAGAATGCATGGTTGCAGCATTACTGGGTATGGAGAAACAGCAATGGGATAAGACTGCCAGTTTAGCAGCAACTACTACAATGCATTTCAAAATTTATAGTGTCCACTGATCTTTATGTTACACAGTTAACAAAATCTGCCTCGGATGCCCTGTGGGTAGAAAGCCAGTTAATATATTTTAAACTAATAGTAATAAAGCATTTTATTTATTTATCTATAAAATCTACATCACACTCTTCAGGCCTGTCTACACCATGCCTTATCCTGGGGATCATCCCAGGATCATCCCACATGATGCACAGGGGATCCCAGGGGCAAGGAGGAAAGATCCCTTCATTTCCCTGGGATAACCGGGACGGCTTTTAGCCCACTCTTCAGGTGCTCCGTGCACATCAGGGGTGGGATGGGGGGAGTGGGATTGTTTTATTTTTGTTTTTTTAAACTTACAGTTCCGATAGAGTACATGAGTGCTCATCTTCTGTAAAAAAAAAAAAGAGAGAGAGAGAGAGAGAGAGAGAGAGAGAGAGAACCAGCGGACGCAACATCCCTCATTCCTTCTGGGATGTTGTGCACACCATCTGCACAATGGGGAGGATCTCACAATCAGAAAATCGCAAGATCCTCCAGCTTCCCTCCCGGAACACCAGGAGGTGTAGACATGCCCTTCATCACAAAATGATCCTAGGCCATGTATACAATATACCATTATGAAACTAATAAAAATGGTCATCAACCAGTCAGTATCAAAATTGTCATATGATCCAACTTGCTGTATTTATTAATTTAATTACATTTATATACCGCCCCACAGCCAAAGCTCTCTGGGTGGTAATATATAGGCCCAAACATCTCACCAAAAGGTCCATCAAAAAATTATTGTTTTCACCTCGTGCTAAAAGCTGACCAATGCTGGCACCACCTAACCTCCAAGGGGAGGCCATTCCACAGGCAGGAGGCACCACCAAGAATGTCCTTTTACAAGTTCCAGAAGTCTGGACTTCATTAGGTAATGGTATATAACTAAGAGGACCTCACTAGCTGATCTCAATTCACAGGCAAGGAAAGGTGCTTCTTAGGGTAGCCAGGACCTAAGCCATTTAGGTCTTTATATGTAAAACCCAGCACCCTGAATTGGGCTTGGTGAGAAATATGCAGCTAGTGTCACTCTTCAAGGCAGGGGTGTTGGAGAACAGATGGCTATTAGAGTTGGAGGGGCATGATATAAGATTTGGGTGGCATGGATATTTGTGGTATGAGGAAACAAAGGGCAATGTGGACTTTAACAATCATTTTATTAGAAGGTCTATTTTGAATGTATGGAAGAAATACAAATTGAGATTATGTCAGAAGATTCCAATGTGGGTGTCAGCTCAAGAAGCTTTTTTCAGAAGAGAACTATCGAGTGGACACAAATGGTTAAAATATAGGGATGTCCTGGAGACAACCCAAGGAGAGACCAAATTAAAAATGAGAGAAGAGTTGGTAAAAGAAGGACATATATGTCAATGGTTTTCATATCTACAGATGCAGAAGAAGTTTAAGAGTGATTTAAAAGAGGGGGGATTTGAGGGGTCAAAATCATTGTTCGAAGAAGTATTATGTACTAATGATGAACATCTTATTGGTAAAGTATATAAACTGTTATTACAGATGTAGGGGGAGAAAGAACAATTGAAGGGCTGTATGGTCAGATGGGAAAACAATGTGGGGCATAAGATTCCAATTGAATTATGGAAAAATATGTGGACAAAAGGTTTAAAGTACACATTAAGTACCAGACTAAAGGAAAAAAATTATAAGATGATGTATAGATGGTATATGTCTCCATCAAAGTTCGCGAAAATGTATAGTGGTTGTTTGGGGGACTGTTGGAAATATGAAGAACAAGAAGGAACCTTTTATCATATGTAGTGGTCTTGTAAAAGGGCAAAAGCATACTGGGTTAAAATACATGTCTTAATGCAATTTTTTAAAAAAGATAAACATAGAAATGAAACCAGAATTGTTTTTGCTTGGACTCGGGGATGATCAATTTAAAGAAAAAAGATTGTTATTTCAACATATGGTGACAGCGGCAAGACTACTATATGAGCAATATTGGGGGAAAACACAAGTACGAACAATGGAAGAATGGCTCCTCAAGGTGATGGAATTGGCGGAGATGGCGAAATTAACGCGCTAGTACATGAAAGAACAATAACCTCATATGTATTGGACTGGAAACCTTTTATTGAGTATATACAGGAACAGCAAAAGGATGATTTGTTTGTTTGTGGGTTTTATATATAATCTGTACTTTTGCCTTTGATATATATACATCAGCTTGTTGTTATGAAATTCGTACCTGGTAATATAGAAACAACGGATGTTTGCCATCTGACATGAAGATCGCTTTAAATGAAATATAGCCTTATGTATTGTGTTTATTTTACTAGATGTATGTGTGGTGTAGTAGTTTGTAGTGTTTCTTTTTTGTTTCTTTTTTGTACCGTCCTTAATGTGTGTGTTTTGTGGGAAATAAATAAAAGTATTAATTGGGGGGGGGAGGCAGGGGTGTAGAACCTCTGGCCCTCTGGAGAAATGCCTTCAGAGGGCATCCCCTCGATGCTATCTCTTATCTAAGACTGGAGATAATAGTGAAGAGAAGGAGCAACTCCTCCCCTCTATTGGGGGATGACAGTGTTGGGGCTCACCAGTGACAAGGAAAGCAATACAGAATCATAGCAGAGCTGGACTCTCAATGCCTCTCATCCCTGATGCTAACTATAATCTGAGATCAGAGATAGCCGTGGGGATGAATGGTAACAGGTGGAAGGGAGATTAAGCAATTTCTCTTATGTTTGCCCCACCGCTTTCCCCCATTAAAGAAAAGCACTGCACACGAAGATGGGGTACAGCTGATTTAGTCTCCATCACTCCCCATCAAAGGCTTCATTCATCAGGAAAGCTTGCACACAGCAAAGCCTGGTCTCTGGCCCAGGCACCAGGTGGAAGATCCATCCAGCTCTTGGTCCAGGGAGCAAATTATATCAGGTGGGCATGGCTATGCCCACTGACATCAGAGGTTTGGCTATGCCCATCTGACTTCACACAGCTGGGTGATCCGTCCCTCCCCACATCCAAAGGTAGCTATGTACCTCTGCTTTAAGGATATAATTTCTTATGTAAACTGCTTAGAGCTCTTATATCAAGTAGTATATACCTGCTTTAAATGAATGAATGGATGAAGGACTGGTGTTATATGAGGTTCCATAGCAGAACCCATAAACATCCATGTAGCTGCACTGGCACAAGCTGCAATCTCCAGACTGTCTTTGAGGGCATTACAATAGTCTAATGGAGGTTTCTAAGTCATAAATAACTATGGGCAGGCTATCCCTGTCAAGGAATAGATGTAGCTGGCGACCCACTGCAGTCACTTGAATGATAATGTAGAATCAAGGAATATTCCCAAGACTATGTGCCTTCTCCTTCAAGGGAGAGCAACCCATACAGAGCAAGCTGCTTCCCTAATTCCAAGACCCAAGATCCACCTAACCAAACTAATATAATATTAAATTATATTTATTTCACATCTTGCTTCCTTTGAGTAGCAAAATATTGTTTTTAAAAAAATATAATGCAAATATGAAACCATAAAGGTCTTGTGTGATATCATACTGAACCATTATGTCCACTTTGATATTCTCTACTATCATAAGAGAGTAGAGGCAGCCTTGAAAGAGGCTGTAGTGTGCCCTCTCCTGAAGTGCCCTCCCTGGACCCAGAGGTATGTGAGAACTATCGCCCATTCACTAATATCCCCTTTTGGGGCAAGGTGCTTGAGCGTGTGGTGGCCGGGCAACTTCAGACATTCTTGGAAAAACGGATTATCTGGACCCATTTCAGTCTGGTTTCAGGCCAGGGCACAGCACTGAAACAGCCTTGGTTGCTCTGACTGATGACCTACTCCGGGTGAAAGACAGGGGGAGTGCTAACCTGTTGATCTTCCTGGATCTCTCGGTGGCTTTTGATACCATTGATCATGGTATCTTACTGGATCGGCTCTGCGAGATGGGAGTAGGAGGCACTGTGTGATTCGTCACTCTGGGACCAATCCCAGAGAGCGGTATTGGGGGATTCCTGTTCCACCCCATGGCAATTAAGCTGTGAAGTGCCACAGGGTTCTATTCTATCCCCCTTGCTGTTCAACATCTATATGAAGCCGTTGGGTGAGGTCATTAGGGGTTTTGGGGTTGGGTGCCATCAGTATGCTGATGATACTCAGCTCTACTTCTCCTTGTCATCGGAGTCAGCTGGGGCTGTGAAGGTGCTAGACCAGTGCCTGGAAGCTGTAATGGGCTGTATGAGGGCCAATAAACTGAAGCTGAATCCTGATAAGACGGAAGCTCTGTGGATTGGTGGTTCCCGAGTCCGGGAATTGGGTAAGCGACTTCTTCTGGAGGAGGTGGTGCTCCCTCTGACAGAGCAGGTACGTAGCTTGGGAGTACTCCTAGACCCATCATTGTCACTGGATGCCCAGGTGGACTCTGTGGCATGGAGTACTTGGGGTCAGCTTCGGCTGATCCACCAGCTATGGCCTTTCCTGGACAGGGACAACCTAGACACAGTAATGCATGCACTGGTAACTTCCCGATTAGACTACTGCAATGCACTCTACGTGGGGCTGCCCTTGAAGATGACACAGAAGTTGCAGCTAGTGCAAAATGCAGCAGCTAGACTGCTGGCGGGTACATCTTACAGAGGCCACATAACACCGGTATTAAAGGAACTGCACTGGCTGCCTATACGCTTCTGGTCAGAATTCAAGGTGTTGGTAATGATGTTTAAAGCCCTGAATGGCGTGGGACCTTAATACTTAAGAGAGCGCCTCTCCTTATATATGCCTGCCCGAGACCTTAGGTCTGTTGGAGCAGCCCTTCTCCGCATCCCACCAATGCAACATATACGTTATGATGGGACAAGGGAGAGGGCTTTCTCTGTTGTGGCACCCCGACTGTGGAATGCCCTTCCCTTGGAGGCCCAATTGGCGCCAATATTGATTTCATTTCAATGCCAAGTAAAAACATGGCTTGTTAACAAAGCCTTTGATGGTTAAACTCACTGGCACATTGTTTTAACTGTTTTAACTGCTTTTATTGCTTTTAAATTATGTACTGTTTTAACTTGGATCATGGTTTAATTTGTTTTTAAATGTGCATATTTATTGTTTTATACTGTATGTTTTTATTTGTATGCCGCTCTGAGATCTTAATGATATAGGGTGGGATATAACTGTTTTAAATAATAAATAAATAAATAAATACGAGGTGAGTGATAGTGTACGGAATCTTTCTAGCACTCTCAAAAATATAAGCAGGTAGGTAAAGTAAGCAGTACTATTTCAACTGCCCAAGAGACACCTTCCTGAAAGCATGCCTGAGCTTGTTCACATAAACAATTCCTATGAGTCAACTGAAACTTTCACATTGTCATTCTTATGAAAAGAAACTGCTGAAAGAATTCATTGAAACAGGGTGGACATAATTCAAACAATCTTTGCCAGGTTAACATAATTGTGGGGAGGGAGCTTCCCTCGTCCTGCAGAGTTAAGTACATAAGGAGCAATACATGCCTAATAGTGTGGTAGAAGGCATAACAGAATATACATGTTTTTGTAAAGATGAAAATGGCAGAGTCATAGTAGTAAGGGTCAGAATCTAGCTATCACTGGTACAACAAAAAGTCAATGTTGAGAAGAACCCAGCATCATATGTTCTTATTCTTATTTCCAGGCACCTTTTGTACAAGGGTGGTGGAGGAAGGAGGGGGAGAGAAAGGTTGTGACTTAGCATGGTTTTGATGCCCAAACACACTCAGTAAAAGACACTAGAAAACCAAAGTTTATTTTACAAATAAAATCAGCTTGCAATATGGCCCATGGTGCATGTCCAACAGGCTGTCGTTTGCCAGATTTGTGAGGGACAAGTTGGAAAGATTCCCAGCGCTTCTTTTTAGGTGCTTCCAGACAACAGGTGCCTAGTATGCTAGAAGCAGAATTGCAATTGGCCGTCCACACTTGGGCTATGATATGATTATATGTTGGGGCAATGCCTTGATTGTCATAGCAGCCATTAAGTCCTGAGGTCCCACAGGACTATCATGCAGGCGGTCCACCATACCAGCTCCAAGTCTACCTCTGTCAGCTCAGGCAGTGTTGTCCCCTGCCCTTTCTTCATTTCACTAAATAGTCACTGCGTACATCCTTCTCCCAACATTTTTCTCAGCACCATTTTAGCACTCTTGTTTTTTAGGAGTATTTTACAGTTTTTTTGAAGCACCACAATTGCAAAAATAGAATAAAAGGCTGTTGTTTTTAAAAAGAGTGCCTGCAACACAGGCAAGGGGATTGCAGCTATGATTACTTATGAGTAAACACGGTTACAAATTGGGCTGCAGCTCCCATTGATTTTACCTGAGAGTGCCCAATCTCCAGTTTAGTCAATTTCAAAATTTGATCTAATCAAGGCAACCTGATCTAGTCAATTTCATTAGCTCATCCATCAGTGCTCAACATGCATGCCAGTACTGCCCATCATGTGGTGCCATTCCCCTGCAAGGAGTCCAACATTAAAGGGACAGTGATGTGCCATCAGCAGACAGCAGTGGCTTATGCACTGAACACAAGCTGGTGCTGGGAGGAGGAAGAGAAGGATTGAAGGTACTGCAGAAGCTGGTGCTGGGAAAACAAGAAATCAGGAGCCACTGCAACAAAACTGAACTGAGGGGAGAGGGTTCATCACACTTGCCAGAAGTAGTGTTATAAATTTGGAATGCAACCAACACCTCAACATGCAAATATTCACTATCACACGTGGTACTCATGCTGCTATACACAACTATTACACAAAATATTGACTATTCATACCTTTCTCTTTCCATCTGTTCCTCAAAAGCTGCAGTGGCTGGGAAGAGCTCTTCTGGTTTGTGATGGGAAATATTAATTGATGGTAATAAAACATTGTGACCTTTTTTGTCTAAAGTATGGTGTACTCTAGAAACAAGCTGCAGATTAACAGGCAATACACATCGGGGAGAAGCCATACACAGAAGGTGAATAAGTGGGTAATCCACATCTCTGTAGGGGGAAAAAGATCAAGTCAGAACTTCAGCTATTGGGCGGTATAGAAATGCAATAAATAAATAATAAATTATGCACTATATATTGAGTATAAAGTTACTGTTAGTCAGCACAGCCCTAAGCATGTTTACTCAGAAGAAAGTCCCATGAAGTTTGATGGAGTTTACTCCAAGCTAAGTGTGCATAGGATTAATCATGCTATAAATGAGAACACCTTCAGAAGCCCTTTCTCCACTAGCCAAAGCATACTTCAAGCACATTTTAGCTTTTACACAATACTTCTACAAGTCCACCATCAACAGCCTATCCACATATAATATTTCTTCAGAAAACTCTTTATTCAGATCAGCTTACACAGAGTTATTTATGGTGTCTCATCCAGGTAATCACCAGGCCCATATTGGCTGAGTTTGGATCTGGAATTGGTTCAGGCTCAGTCTATTAAAAACAATTATTATCAAGATCCTAATGAATATTATGCCTACAAGGACAATACTTCACACTCCACTAACAGAATCTGGATTAAATGGAGGCCGTTGCTAGACGAGGGTTTAGCCCGGTGCGTGGCCCGGGCTCCCTGCTGTGCGTGCAGATGATGCACAGGGGATCCCAGGGTAAGGCCAGTCTAAACCCTCCCTTGACCCGGGATAACTGGATCCACTTTTGGCCCGGTTTTTCCGCAGCCATGGGCTGAGCCCGGGGCTGCAGAAGGTATAGCTGGTTCCGCGGCTTCTCCCGGCTGCTTGCTTACTCGCGAGTAGCCGGGAGAAGCCGCCCATCGGGCCCGTGTGTGTGTGTAAAATCACAGGGGGGAGATGGGGGCCGGGGGGAGGGGAAGAGCGGACCCAGCGGGAGAGATGAGGAGGAAGAGCGGAGCCAGGGTGGGGAGATCAAGGACAGGGGGCGCGGAGGGGGCATCGGACATGGCGAGTGGGTGATCGGACAGGCGGGTGATCAGGCGGGCATGGCGAGCAGGCGGGCGAGCGGGCAGGGGGGCATCAGACATGGCGGATGGGGGGGAAGGAGAACGGGGCCAGGGAAAGCAGATCGGGGATGGGGGGGAAAGAATGGGGCCAGGGTGGGGAGATCGCTGCCGAGGGCAAAGGGGGCATCGGACATGGCGAGCAGGGGGCGGACGAGCAAGCGAGGGGGCGAGCGAGGGTGGGTGGGCAGGTGAGTAAGTGGGGGCGGACATGGCGAGCGGGGGGCAGACGAGTAAGTGAGGGGGTGAGCAGGGGGCGAGCGCAGGGGGACGGGTGGGCAAGTGAGCGGGGGCGGACATGGCGAGCAGGGGGCGGACGAGCGAGGGGGCGAGCAGGGGGCGAGCAGGGGGGCAAGTGGACGAGCGGGCAAGTGGGGGGAGCAGGGGGCAATCGAGCGGGCGGGCAGGGGGGAGCGGACTGGCGAGCGGGGGGCATCAGACATTGGGGGGAAATCAGGGGCAGGGGAGAGCAGGGAACACTTTATTTTTTTAAAAAAAAAAGCCTTACCTGCTCATTGGTGCGTTCCTGTGCACATGGCCCTTTAATTAAAAAAAATGGCTGACGCAACGGGGCTTTCCCTTACCCCATCGTGTGTTACGTCTAGCTAGGGGCGACGGCCTGCGCTAGCTGCAGCGAGACATCGCGCCTACTCCCCACCGGATTATCAGGTAGGTCTAGCAAGGCCCAGAGTGACAATGCTTTTAAAACTGACCACTTATTACTTAACTGTGGTCAATAGTGTCAAATATTCCATGAAGCCAAGAAAGCCCTTTAGTAAGGTGTGACCTACTTTTGAAATAGCATTATGGTATCCACCGTAAAGCAAAGGCAGGCACTGCAACCATTATAAAACTGACTTATTTGTCCATTCCTTCTATGCACAGGTTGTCTGTGTTTGTGTGTGTGTGTGTGTGTATGTTTTGTTTAATTATTTTTAATAGATTTTATAGAAATTAAAGGGATTTTTTCAAAATTTTAAATGGAGTTCTGGGCTGCAAGCCAAGTACTATGTATTAAATAGCATTTATATATTTATATTTGCACATTATTACAGTAATAAATAATAATGAATTACAATTGTTTAGAATTTCATAATAATAGCTAACGAATTAATGGTATGATTTAGTTGGACTACAACTCCCATCACCCCCAGCCAGTCCAACACATCTAGAAGGCACCACCATGGAGGCTAATGTAGTTCTTATCTGAATCCATTCCTGCATGCATGGATAACTGTACCAGCATCTCACTCTGCTGCACCCAACACGTACAAGGGCGTGTTGTCTGCATCTTGATATACTTCTAATAAATTAATGGCTTTCAGTATTTAACCAACTAGCCAACCCTATATTCAGATCTAAACCAATTTTAAAGAATATAATAAGGAACATGTTACATGTAAAAATGTTCTTTGTGGACCCCACATTTTCCTTTTCTTATGGTTACCTCATGGTAGGTTGGCTTTAAAGGCAGTCAGATTAAAACACCTAATGTACTGTGATGGAACTATATTAAATGCATAAAGTGAAGGGAGAGAGAAGTATTGCTAGGTAGAGAGTAGTGCTTCTTAATTAAGACACTATTCTTCAGGGCAGGACCAGTTTGAAAGTGCATGGTGATCTGTGGACAATTTTAATGCATTTTTTTTAAAAATAGTTATTTCACTTCTCATCACACATTTCAGTTTTCTTACAGAATACAATTGTCATGCCATCCTTTTTCAAACACACACACACTTCTGTAATTATTCAGATATTACATATTATATAATATTTGGAGAATTACAGAATCATAACTTTCTATATAGTACATGATTAATTAAATGAACATAGCAAAAAATTGTCATGTGTGATTTGTTAAGAGCTTTAAATTTACCTAAGAAAATAACAGCTAGACTATATGTTTCAGTGTCCCTTTGCTATATTTCAAAAAGTGGATTGATTCATTTAATGAACAAAAATGGAAACACTTCTAACAAAAACTAAAATATTTAGACCATGTTGCAGGTAAAGGTGTGTGTTTTTACAGCACACACTCTCCTTAAGCAGCCTATTTATCATCCTTTGAAAGAGAAGACAAGAAAAACCAATACTATGTGTGTGGCCTACATTAACCTCACTTAATGCACTCAATAACTTTTTTCTCCCACAAAATCATGCTTATTCTGCACCATTGATAATCTGACAGTAACTTTTTATTAGAGTAAAATACTCATTGTCTGCTGTCATTATTTGTTTTAATATATAATCTTGCTAACCAAATGAACTTAAAGCAATGCAGATAAGCAATGGCATGCACAGGGTCACTTAAATGCCAATTTGACTGTTTCATAAACTTTGGCATTCTTCTCCTGTGAGTCTACTCTCTGTTACTTAATGAAAGTAATATCCATTTACAAACTTCAGACCTGCCATAAAAAGGCTCTCTTCCGTGTCCAAGAAACCTTTCAGGGTTTGAAGCACAACAAAAGCCAATAATTAAAGTTTTTTTTCCCTACATCAATAAAGTAGTGAAGGAACTTGGGGTATTCCAAATAACTCTGCCCTATGTGCAGAAAGAAAGCAAAGCTGAATAAAAAGCTCAACGTAAAAGAATTGTACCAGTCAAATCAATAATGACAGCTTAATACCAAAAACATTTAATGAAATGTGTTCCACAATTTGCCAGAGAACTTACTTCCAAGCAAACATACTTGAGATCACAGCTAGATAGAATCTGCCAAAATTTACTAAAATCATGCATGCACAAAATGAATGAACCCATTCCACAGAGGAAGCTCTATGCATGTTAACAGCCTCCTACAAACAGAACAAATATCTATAGTGGGGTCTTTGTGAATAGTACATATAATTGGTTAAATTCTTTCATCCTTTCTATGGCTTATAGCATAGACATTGAGACATAAGATTTCTAGAAATTGTTATACATATAATAATATTCATTACTTTTCAAGAAATGTTGTTCACCACTTGGTGCAGTATAATGTTATGAAATAAAATATAAATGCTTTTCGCAGAGATCTAAATTGCTGTATAGGCTCATGTGAGGTGTTTGCAGTAGCCCCAGTGGAATTTTTGACTTTTCCCTCTTTGAATAGCACCATCAATTCAAAAGCAGTTTGCAATATTGCATTCAGCCTATTGTTCAAGAAATACTCAAAAGCCTCCTTGGGCTCATGGAAATAGTACCATAGTTTTTTGGTACTAGACATTTATTTTTTTAATGGTAACCAATACACTCAGAGGATGGGTTTGACCAAGCTAACATTCTAAGGAACCCAAGTAAATGAACCCTTACCCAAACCACTGGGTAAGGAAAAATTAAAGCTTAAAAGAGAAACCATTAAAATTGCAGATCACAAAAATGAGGTTTTATTATTTGGTCTCAGAAACAGAATTATCACAGAGAACAAAAGAAAGTTGTGTTTCTGGCAAAAATGCTAAGAAAACAGACTGCAACTAATCTGTGCAGTCACACATATAGGAACATAGGAAACTGCCTTATACTGAGTCAGATCATTAGTCTATCTAGCCCAGTATTGTCGACACTGACTAGCAGTGGCTCTCTAGCGTTTCAGACAGGAGTTCTCCTACCTGGAGATGCCAGGGACAGAACCTAGGACCTTCTTCATGCAAAGCTCTTCCGCAAGGCTCAGTGCTTGGCCCGTTGTTGTTTTCCTTATACATGTTGCCCTTGGGCAAGCTTATTCAATCTCATGGCCTCCAATATCATCTGTACGCCGATGATACACAACTTTATCTGTCATCTCCGGAACTTTCTCCTGATGTTCACGATCGTATCTCGGCATGTCTTTCAGATATCTCAGCTTGGCTGCTTCATCGTCGTTTGAAACTTAATATGGCAAAGACTGAATTGCTTGTTTTTCCTCCTAAACCTTCTCCTCATCTCTCATTCTCTCTTACTGTCAATGATGTTACGCTTACTCCGGTCAAGGAAGCTCGTAGCCTTGGCTTTATATTTGACTCCTCGCTCTCCTTTATTCCTCATATTGAGGCAGTAGCTAAATCTTGTCGTTTTTTCCTGTATAATATTGCCAGGATTCGATCATTTTTGTCTGTCTCTTCTGCCAAGACGCTTGTTCATGCGCTGGTTATTTTACGGTTGGACTACTGCAACCTTCTTCTCTCTGGCCTTCCTTCTTCTCACATCAGTCCGTTGGTTTCTGTTCACCACTCTGCCGCAAAGATCATCTTCTTGGCTCGCCGCTCTGACCATGTTACTCCGCTTCTGAAATCTCTTCATTGGCTTCCAATTCACTTCAGAATCCAATATAAACTTCTCCTGTTAACCTTCAAAGCTTTTCACGGTCTAGCTCCTTCCTATCTCTCCTCTCTCATCTCACACTATTGCCCCGCTTGTGCTCTTCGCTCCTCTGATGCCATGTTTCTCGCCTGCCCAAGGGCCTCTACTTCCCTTGCTCGGCTTCGTCCATTTTCTTCCGCTGCCCCTTACGCCTGGAACGCTCTTCCAGAACATTTGAG
The DNA here is from genome assembly GCF_023053635.1 of Elgaria multicarinata webbii. NCBI lineage: Eukaryota > Metazoa > Chordata > Lepidosauria > Squamata > Anguidae > Elgaria > Elgaria multicarinata. The sequence continues at coordinate 144,732,793 of NC_086172.1, read as the reverse complement.
AACTACAAGTTCAATCGCAGCTTTTAAAGCTCAACTAAAAACTTTTCTTTTTCCTAAAGCTTTTAAAACTTGATGTTGTGCGGACTTTATACTGTTAGTTTTACCCTACCCTGTGCCTGCTTACCCTAGCCTGTGCCTGTTGGCATTCTCTTCCCCTCCTTATTGTTTTACTATGACTTTTTTAGATTGTAAGCCTATGCGGCAGGGCCTTGCTATTTACTGTTTTACTCTGTACAGCACCATGTACATTGATGGTGCTATATAAATAAATAAATAAATAAATAAATAAATGAATGAATAAATAAATAAAAATAATAATAATAATAATAATAATAATAATAATAATAATAATAATAAAGCATGTGTTCTACCACTAAGTTCTGGGACCTGTAGCCTAATTCTAGATCTTCAGAGAGCTAACTCTGGAAACACTCTAGAGCTCTAAAGCAGAGTTAGTAATCCTATCTCGTCTACTTAAGAGGTGATTTTAACCATCTGCACATGCCTTGAGGGGTGGAGCACTCAGAGGCCTTCCCACTCAGTTCCTTTGTAACCACTATAAAAGGGAATATGTCATCAGATAAACACCCACAGGAATGGGAAGAAGGAGGGCAAATCATATGACTGCACAGATGACCTGTTGAAGGACATCAGTTACAAATTAGCAACCTGTTTTACTTCTTTGTCGCTTCTGTGCATAATTGGTTATCCAACATATCTGAAGGAGGGAGCAGGTGTCCTAAAAAAAACACCCAATCTGCAGAGGACCACTCTTATCAAAATTCTATGTCGGCTATCAGGGCATATTGCTCAACAAAGATGTAAGGCATCAACGAAGTCACAGCTTTTAGAAAGTCAGCCAGAGGGATGGTTCTTGAGATGCCAGAGGACATATACCCCCTTGGTAGAATGGGCTTTTACACCATATGGAATGGATTGCTTGACAGGTTAGCATAGAGTGATCCTAGCTATTAGCTGCAACAGTACATTTTGAAATTCACATGAAGACCTCTCCCAGGATCAAGACAAAAAGGGAAAGGGTGACCCTGAATTCAAGTTTCCTAAACCACCAAACAGGTTGTGAATATTATCAAAGCTGAGAGTACATGTCAGCAACTGTACAGAACATGTACCATATCTGTTGGTATTGTACATGTGGTTCCCAATCCAGTATTGGGAAAGACATAGCCCTGACTCCTACACGCTGAAATTCATCTCTGGGCATAGTGTATATAGTTCTAATCCAGCAGGGGGCACATGTTCAATAGCCTATTTTCATCCATGCATTGCCACTAAGGAACTGGGATGGCATTTGTACATCAAGGCATTTATCAGTATTTTAAATATATATTTATCGGAACAACATACTGAGTCAGATTATTGGTCCAACTAGCTCCGTACTGTGTGTACTAACTGGAAGTGCCTCCCAAGGGTTTCAAACAGGAGTCTCTCCCAGCCCTATCTGAAGATTCTAGGAATTGAACATGACGCCTTTTGTGTACAAAACATGTGCTCTGAGCTACGGCTTTTCCCATAAGTTCGGCAAGTATCTCAGGGAAATATCAATGTACACAGCACCATGTACATTGATGGTGCTATATAAATAAATAATAATAATAATAATCACCAACAATTAATCTTTGCAACTTAGGAAATTTAGATGGAATATTCTCCACTGCATCTAAAATAGATGCACAAATAGATCTAGAACCATTTGGCATTACATTTCTGTTGCTGTAATGCAACATTTCATTAGATGGCCTTAGACAAAACACTTTTCTCTCATTTTCCCCTCACCCATCTGAAATACGAAAATATAAATAATATGATGATAACATTACAATACAGATTGCTGTAAGGATTACAAAAATATATATGTAAAAGTCTTCGACTCCTCTAAAGCACTATAAAATGCCAAATATTATTATTAAATAGTAGTTGTAAGTAAAAGTGAAATGTTTTTAAACTCACTTGATCTTTGTAGTCCATGTGGAAAGTAGAGACACAGGCTGCTGTTCAGAAAGATCTTCTAAACCTTTTTCTATTTCAACTGGTTTAACCTTTGGGAATGCTTTTCCTTTTATTAACAGATCCTTGTCTGAAGACAGAGACTCCTATATATAGAAAAAATTCAACAATAAAGCTCACCAGTTTAAGAACATGAAAAAAATGACTAGAATGTTTTTGGGCCTCTCTCAACTAGAAATGGTTGAGTCTGGCTTGTTACATTACAGAAATACCTAAACCTATTGGGTTATTTTTTCAGACACACATTTGGATTCTAAATTATTTTCAGACTACTAAATTATTTTCAGACTAAAGCTTCCCAGCACATGACATGACATTGCCACAGGCATATAAAGACCAATTAACCTAACATCTCTCCTAAGTAAATTGGTGAAAAGAATCATTAAAGCTAGAAGTATTACATATATAAAAGACGTAGTCTTGATCAAGATAAATCAGCATGACTTCTGTAAAGGGAAATCCTAATTTACCTGCTTTTTGGAGTTTTTTGAGAGCGTCAACAAGCAAGACAATAGGTGTATATTATATACGTGGAATTCCAAAAAGCTTTTGACAAACATCTCACAAATGGCCCAATCCAGCTCCATTACCATCCATCAACAGAAAAATTGTGCCAATTAGGTATCAGGGTCAAATGTATACCAAGAAAGCCATACAAATAAAATACCTGGTAAAAGTTATTAAGCATGGCACCATTTGTAAGTTAAAAAACCACATGCCTTTATTAAGATGTTTGCTTTTCCAGTAAAACAATATAGTTGCACATAAATCATCTGGAACAATAATACCCCAGAATGCAAAACAGAAAACCCTACAGGAATAGCATGTGGTGCCTAACTAACCTCACAATTTTTTCAACTGAAAAAGCACCTTGTGCCGTTAACATGAACGTTTCAAAAGTATAATACAAGTATAACAGTGTAATAATCATGAGTTGTAAATTAACAGTAACAACAAATCTCACAGGCCTTGCAACCAGCAACATATGCTACCTGAGCAGCCTGCAGAAAATCATCACATTTTACAACAAAGTTAGTTGTCAACAGGCAATGGAAATGCTCTGGAGGCATAGAAGTAAGCATTCTTTGCTGTTTGCACCACCATGCAGTAGGTAGAATTATGTGATCCAACTCATTTTTGATCAGCTCCACAACAAATAAATAAATAAATAAATAAATAATAATAATAATAATAATAATAACAAGGCTCATATCACATACACTCCAGCTTTCATCCGGCCTGTTTTATTGTCCACAAATCCCTGGAATATGAAGAAGCAATGCAAGCTCCACAGCATTGGACAAGATACTTGGGAGCAATCATGTCAATGCCTACTTGCATCTCAACGTTCCATAGCAAAAGTAGGATCTCAACAGGATTGCCTCATCTATGCATTGAAAAATCCCCCACAACATTCAGGAATCCAATAGATTCTGTTAGTCTCTCGGGGCAAATCATCTAAATAGCTCCTCCCACCCACCACCCACCAATCCTGCAGGGAAGAACTAGTCCAAATCATAAGCAGTGCGACAATGGAATCAGTTACCTAGGGAGGTTGTGGGCTCTCCCACACTAGAGGCCTTCAAGAGGCAGCTGGACAAGCATCTGTCGGGGATGCTTTAGGGTGGATTTCTGCATTGAGCAGGGGGGTTGGACTCGATGGCCTTGTAGGCCCCTTCCAACTCTGCTATTCTATGATTCTATGATATGGTCTGACCATGAGGACAGAGATATAGAAACCCTCCTTGTGGTGTACAAATGTTGCCAATAAATAGTAAATATATACATGTATTTGGAAGTGTATGTGGAGACCATCAAGACCCGGGGTGCAGAACCACTTTCAGCCTGAGGGCAAATTTAAAGGGCTGCATTGCAGGGCTAATTCCCTGGCTTGTTGCACACTTGTGAAAATGTCATTAGTTGTAATATTTCATCTGGAATCCTGCAATGTGATGTTAGTTCATCAACTAATTGCCTAATTATGAACTCCTCAGGCACCCTTTTATGTATCAGCATCATAAACATGTTTTGGAATCACAACACAGCCAGAATTTTATGCCATATTTTGTGGGTTTTGATGGCATATACTGCCTTACTAGGCACCTTCTATTGAATGGCACTAGTTATTAATCAATTGTAACAATCTTACATGGTACAAAGTATTGTGGGAAAGACTTGCAGTGGGGGTAAAATAACCCCATAAACTGGATTAGTAAATTTTGTGCAAAATGATAGCTATGATAAAAAAAAGAGTTACAAGGAAGGTTCCCACTAGAAATGTAGACATGAAAATTAACTCATAAATTTAAATAGCATTTGGCTGGATCACTTTGACCCCTAGCTTCTTGCGCACATGGCTTTTCAGTTGTCCCAGCCAATCCAAAAGGCTAAGATAAAACTGCCCCCCCCCCAAATCCATAAGAGTAAAAACATTGATTTTTCAATGGTACTATAAACAATTATTTCTCTCTTACCTCTATAACTTCAAATGTGACTTTTTCCAAAGAGGTTGGCACTAGAGTAGCTGACTCGGGTAACTGTTCAGCCTCTGAAGATAAAAGCTCCTCACTTTCTTGTACACTTGGCATCTCTTGTGAAGAAATTCTTAAGACATGAACTGGTTTCTCTTTAGGTGTTTCAGCCTAAGCGGAGAATTTAGTCTCGATATAGCTTTACTTTTCTGAGTCACAAAACTTCAGCTTCTAATCTAGCTAAATGCCAAAATATCTAGTTCACAGATGTAACTAAAATAATGACAACTCATAGGAAATGCAAAGACTTGCTGAAAAACTGAGAAGAACTGAGAAGAACTGCTCGCATCTTCAGATACATTTATTTCAGAAGCTAGGTTATAGTACTAGTCAATTTATTTATCTCCAAAAACACCATCTTCTAAAATTTTTGAACATAGTTACATTCCCACCACATATGTAAATACGTTCCTTCACCCCCACATCCTCTCCAACAGTTTGCTGATTGCTGATTATTTATCTTATTCAATCTAACCGGAGTTAGGTACCACCTCCATATAATTTTAAAATAATTCTCTTTTATTCTTACTGACATATTTCTCAACGCTCTTTGTTTCCATAGTCCCTCCCAGCCCTGTTGTCCTATTTGTACATTCAAATCTGTCTCCCAAACCATTTTGCCTGAATTATCCATCAACCCTTTCTCCACCAATATTCTATATCAACCCTTTTAACACTGTTCTTTTCTCCCTATCATTTTCTTTCTTAACTATCAATTCCTCAAACTTCGTCAATTCTCTACAATCTCCGTTATCTCTTACCCACTTTTTAGTCCACTGTTCTAATTGCCAATAATTTAACCAAGTTTTTTTATCTTTAAAGATCTCTTCCATATCCTCTCTTGTATTCATTCCTCTTAACCATTCCCTTAATTTCATTTTATTTTTTTCTATTAAAACTTTACTTAATCTACTCTTTAATTCCTCTGGAAAATTCTTTAACATTATTACCGGTGACAAAGGGGAGCTGCTCGGAAGCAGCTCCCCTTTATATTTACTCCAAATTTCCCAGTGAGACCTCAAAAGCGGGTTATCTATACTTTCTACCCATTTTTTTTTCCCTTCCCTAAAAAAATACATTCTCCAGATTAATCTCTATATTACTTGTGGTTTTATCCTCCATCCAATCTAATTCTCCTATTCCTGTAATTGCCTCCACAATATGTCTTAATCTGTTAGCTACATAATATAGTTTAATATTTGGGAGACCCAATCCTCCCTTTTTTTGACTTAAATACCATTTACTTTTATTTACCCTCGCTTTCTTATCACCATTACAAAAATTATTTATAATACTTTGCCAACTTTTATCTCTAATTCTGAATTTTTTATTGGTAGCATCCTAAACACAAAATTAATCTTTGCTAAAATCTTCATTTTTATTAATGCTATTCTTCCAAACCAGGATAAGTTTAATCTTTTATATTTTTCCAATTTTGCTAAAATCTCTTTTTTTAACACATTTAAATTCTCTTTCTCTGAACTCTCTAACTTCTGCGTAATTTTTATTCCCAAATATCTAATCTGATTCCTAACTCTCATTTCTCTTCCCTTTCCTTCCCAATCCTTCTCTTCCTTTTTAGTATAGTTAAACAACATCATTTCTGATTTGGACCAATTTATTCTTAACCCAGTAACATCCTCAGATTCTCTCAGTTGCTGTTTAATTCTCCCCATCTTTTCTATTGGATTTTTAATAGTCAGCAACGTGTCATCTGCAAACATATTCAGTTTAATTTTTTTCATACTACCTATTCCTTCAATCTCCTCACCTTCTCGTATTGCATTCGCCAATAATTCCATTACCATTACAAATAGGATCGGCGAGAGTGGACATCCTTATCCGTCACACCATCATTCACTACCACTACGGCTGTATTTTGAGAGTACAACTGTTCTATTATAGCTTTAAATTTATTTCCGAATCCCATTTTATTTAAAACCATCTTTAGAGCTTGCCAGCTCAAACAGTCAAAAGCCTTGAAAATATCCAATGCCAGAATTCCCGCTTTAACCCTAGACTTATTTATCACCTGTATTACATTTAGAACCCTTCCCACTAAATTAGGCATCTACCTACCTGCTACAAATCCACATTGATCCTCCCCTATATATTCCTCTATAAATTTATTCAACCGCCTTGCTAAAATAGTTGAAAAAATCTTAGCATCTTGGTTTATTAATGAAATAGGTCTGTATGAATCAGGGACAGTCAAATCTTTATCTGGTTTTGGTATTAAAATTATTAATGAATGTTCCCATGATTCTGGTGTTCTTTCTCCTTCCAATATGGAGTTATACAACTTCAATAATTTTGGTACTATTTTTTTAAAAAAAACCTTATAATATTCTGAGCCTAAACCATCTACCCCGGTGATTTACCCACTTTCAGATTCTCAATTACTTCTTCTACTTCTCTTTGAGTTATTACCTTTTCCATTAACTCTTTATGTTCTATTTTTATTCCCTTCTTTATATACTTTTCTATATAAGCTTCCAACTTCTGTTTTTGAGTATCCTTTCCCTTATACAATTCTTGATAAAATTCTTGAATTTTTTTTATTTTACCCTTCATTGTATGACAATAATTCCCTTGTTTATCCTTCAATATTCCTATCCCATTCCTGGCTTTTTCCTTTCGTGTGAGCCTGGCAAGCAATCTAGAATTTCTGTTGCTATTTTCAAAATACTCCCTTTTCATATATATTAAATTTTTCTGAACTTCCTCTAAATTTAAATTTTCTAATTGTTTTTTCTTTGCTTGTATTTCTACTAATTTATATTTATTTTTAGATTGCCCATAATCTTTCTCCAATTTCTTAATCTCTTCCTCCAATTGTTCCTGTTCTGCTATTTGTTGCCTCCTTAAATTACACATTTCTCTAATACATATCCCTCTTGTTACTGCCTTCATGGTATCCCAAACTACTGCCCTTGACGTCCCTCCCTTCTCATTAATTTCCCATGTCTCTGTCAGTTCTCTTTGCATTTTTTCTACCACTTTATTATACTTCAAAAGTTGTGTTTAATTTCCACCTAAACGCTTCTTTATAATTCTTTCTAACTATAAACTCTAAACTTAGCAATGCATGGTCTGTTACTTTTATTACCCCCATTTCCATTTTACATACCTTACTTGCAAACTCTTTTGAAACCAATATATAATCTATTCTAGAGTATGTATGATGAACTGAGGAGTAGTACGAGAAGCCCGGATTGGACCCATTCAGTAAACACCAACAATCTACATAATCTTTTTCTTTTACTAGTTTATTCAATATAGTAATATTTCTCTTTTCCACATTAGTGGGGTTTGATCTATCCACTCTATTATCCATTACCATATTAAAGTCCCCAGCTAAAATAAGATGCCCCTCCCTAAACTCCTCTATTTCTTTAAATAATTCCATAAAAAACTCTCTATGTCTCTCATTGGGAGCATAAACATTAACTAATGTATATTGTTCACTTTCAATTTGTCCCTTAATCATAAGATATCTACCATTATCATCCTTTTTAATAGTTTTCAATATAAATCCACTTTTTTAAATCAAAATTGCAACTCCATTTTTTTTTTTTGATGTCCCCAATGACTTTTCATAATAAACTGACCACTTTGTCCGTATTTCATTTACGCCGTCAAGTTTTTGGTGTGTTTCTTGCATCATAATTATATCAGATCTTTCTTTATTTAACATTTGTTCTATTCTCCTCCTTTTCACGACTGCCCCCAGACCTTTAACATTAAGCGTTGATGCTTTAATTTTTTTATTCATATTTACCCTTTTGATTTTTCTTCCGATCCCGGGTGCTCTGCAACTCATAAACATACACAACAAAAAACACAAACCCTAAACCCCCCTTCAACTCCCTCCCTCCCACCCTATTAACCCCCCCAATCTCCCATCCCCCCCCACTACCTTCCCTCCCCATATCCCCGTGAGTCTACCACTCCGGCCATTAGCTACCTTAGGGGAGGGGGGGAGGCGGAGCTCCGCACGAGCGGCAAGATCTCTATACTTAACAGCTTTTATGTATTATTATCTCATAACCATTCAACATTTTACCCCATCCCAGACACCCCCGCTTCAGCTCCGTTTCCAGCTTCAGCTCCAAGACTTGCTTCCTTAGATAAACCCAGACTCTTCAGCAACTCCATGCCTTGATCCAAAGAGGTTACTCTGTGTTGACTCCCACCATATGAAAACTTTAAGAAAATAGGGTAACCCCAAGCATAGTTTATTAATCAATTGTAACAATCTTACATGGTACAAAGTATTGTGGGAAAGACTTGCAGTGGGGGTAAAATAACCCCATAAACTGGATTAGTAAATTTTGTGCAAAATGATAACTATGATAAAAAAAAAGAGTTACAAGGAAGGTTCCCACTAGAAATGTAGACATGAAAATTAACTCATAAATTTAAATAGCATTTGGCTGGATCACTTTGACCCCTAGCTTCTTGCGCACATGGCTTTTCAGTTGTCCCAGTCAATCCAAAAGGCTAAGATAAAACTGCCCCCCCCCCAAATCCATAAGAGTAAAAACATTGATTTTTCAATGGTACTATAAACAATTATTTCTCTCTTACCTCTATAACTTCAAATGTGACTTTTTCCAAAGAGGTTGGCACTAGAGTAGCTGACTCGGGTAACTGTTCAGCCTCTGAAGATAAAAGCTCCTCACTTTCTTGTACACTTGGCATCTCTTGTGAAGAAATTCTTAAGACATGAACTGGTTTCTCTTTAGGTGTTTCAGCCTAAGCGGAGAATTTAGTCTCGATATAGCTTTACTTTTCTGAGTCACAAAACTTCAGCTTCTAATCTAGCTAAATGCCAAAATATCTAGTTCACAGATGTAACTGAAATAATGACAACTCATAGGAAATGCAAAGACTTGCTGAAAATCTAAGAAGAACTGCTCGCATCTTCAGATACATTTATTTCAGAAGCTAGGTTATAGTACTAGTCAATTTATTTATTTACTTATTTATTTATTTATTACATTTTTATACCGCCCAATAGCCGAAGCTCTCTGGGCGGTTCACAAAAATTAAAACCATGAGGAACATAATAAAACAACCAACAATCTAAAAACTCAAATACAAAATACAATATAAAAAGCACAACCAGGATAAAACCACACAGCAGAAATTGATATAGGATTAAAATACAGAATTAAAACAGCAAAATTTAAATTTAAGTTAAATTAGGTGTTAAAATACTGAGAAAACAAAAAGGTCTTCAGCTGGTGACGAAAAGAATACAGTGTAGGCGCCAGGCAGACCTCTCTGGGGAGCTCATTCCGCAGCCAGGGTGCCACAACAGAGAAAGCCCTCCTCCTAGTAGCCACCTGCCTTACTTCCTTTGGCAGGGGCTCACGGAGAAGGATAAATATAGCTTGCATTTGACAAACATGGCTTCAATCCTAACTGCTACTCAAAATTCTCTTCTGCAGAAGTCCACAAATAAGATCATCACCGCTGCAACATGAACTTAATTCTGACAATCAGAATTTGGGTGCGGTCTCCAACAAGGAACTATTGTATTCTCTTTTCTTTCTTTCTTTTTTAACTGCTGACATTTTACCTATTGAGCAGCTAAATCATTTATTTATTTATTTATTTATTTAGAATATTTATATGCCGCTCCCCATTGAAAAAATTTCGGAGCGGTGTACTTTGTCATAATGCTACCACACCCCACAATCCTCTGATTAGGAAAAGGCATGGCAGTGCCTTTTTATTCCATCAGACCTTTTACTTTCTGCATCTGTGGGTGTCCTCATTGTCTGTTGCTCTCCAATTTCACTATCTTTTCCAATCCCTTCTCTATGTTCCTTCCCTCCCCACAATCTCCCCAGATGCTCACAGCTGCAAATAAAGAGCTGCCTCCACCAGTGGCCTTTTGCCCTTCCCACAAAACAAGAAAATGGCTCTTGGTAGTCAGGGACCACCCAGCGCCAGAAGTTCTGTCCTCCCTAGGACTGATTTTAATAAGAAGATGACTTTAATTTGTGAAGAAGTGAGTTGCTACAAGAAAGGGATGTTGGAAGAAAAGGTTAAAGAAGACCTCTTTTGTAGAAATAAATGTTGTGTGTACATGGCCTTTTAAGATCTAGTATTATAAAGAGATTTGTACTGGGCTGTATCCTGGGCCAACTGCAGCCCTTAGTAGGTATTTATTTTATTTATTTATTAGATATTTATACTGCCCAACAGCCAAGGCTCTCTTGGCAGTTTACAATTAAAACCATAATATACAAAGGTAAATTTAAAACTTAATTTTTTAAAATATATATATAAAAGCAGGAAAAGTTATACTCCAGGAAAAGCTTGTCTGAAAAGATGTGTCTTCATGAGGCATTTGAAAGATGTTATATATTCTTCGTCTTCCGAACCACACGAGGGAGGATTTTCCAGAGGGTGGGTGCCGCTACGGAGAAGGTATGATGCAGAGAGCCTGCTTATAGCAAGTGGGGGAAATTGGGAGGGGTGTGTGTGAAGAGCTGCTGGATAGTAGTTGGGAAAAACAAAACTAGATAACTTGAGAAGGAAGACTATTAGCATATAGACAGTGATGCCAATAGGAGCTTTCCTTATGACTAAAATAGCACGCATGAGCCCCCGTATCTGGATTGGGACCACAGCAGGGAGGAAAGTATTAAAGGCCCCATACCAGGGCACCTATCCAAATTGGGTGGCCCACACCTGTCAAAACTTCCTGCAATTGCTAATTGTATGAATAGTATCAAAGCTAGTTTGGCCCTATATACTATAGCAGTATACTTACACAAAAGGTAAGACAGAGTTTAATTTCAAAAAAATACAAGTATTAGCATTGAGGCCTGTGAAGGTACCCTGCCATCTATCTTTTTCAATAATGGGGAAGGATAAAGATGTAGTTATTCAGTGTAAAAGGAAAGCACATGTACAGAAGGCTTTTCAGATAATTTTTGTTGCCTACCAGAAATAATGGCTAGGTTTTGCTACCACACAGAATTTATGAACTTACACTCCTCCATGAATCTATTAAAAGTGTTTATAGAAGCAACTCCCACACCTCTTTATCCTGTTATAAGGGTGCAGTCTTAGGCCTTAGCTAGACCGGGCTTTGTCCCGGGGCGAACCCTGGGATCGTCCCTGTGCGTCCATATGACGCACAGGGGATCCCAGGATCAGGGAGGGCTGATCCCTCCCTTGCCCCGGGATACAGCCCTCTACTTTGGGGGCGCTTTTTCCGTGGTCTGAGTTGAGCCTGAGACCATGGAGCGTGTGGCCCGTTGCTGCGGAGCTGCACACGGAGCTCAGCGCTCCTCAGGAGTGCTGTGCCCATTGGGGGTAGGATGGGGGGAGCGGGGAAATTAAGTTAAAATTTTTTAAAAAAACCTTTACATACGACTATTCATGCACTCCATCTTGTTTTTGTTTTTTAATTGAAGATGGGGACACGAGTGCTCCATTGGAAAGGTAAGTCTGGGGATTTTTTTTAAAAAAAGATCCTGCTCCCCCCTTCCCCCGATGGGCATGTAGGTCGTGAAAAGCTCCGTGCCCCATGCCTGGATTCTGGCTCCTCGCATTTACTCATGAGGAGCTGGGACGAAACCAGGACGGCTGCCCACACATCCCTCGCGGTCTTGGGATGATCCCAAGACCACGAAAAAAGTTGGGATTAAAGCCATTCTGGTTATCCCAGGGAAAGGGAGGGATCATCCCTCCCTGCCCCCGGGATCCCCTGTGCATCATATGGATGCACAGGGATGATCCCCGGGCGATCCCCGGAATAACCCCTCATCTAGACACACCCTCCATTTAATTTTATTAAACAGACATTTATGATATTTTATAGGACTGTTGACACACTGAGAACAAAACTACATGGCATGTGGAATTCAAGGACAATAAAAAAGATGCCTAAAACAGCAGCTTAATAAAAGAATAAATTTCAACAAAGGAAAAACTAGCATGGAACAAAAGCATCTATAATTTGATTCTTTCACCTCAGCTTTGGCAATATCTTCTCCCACTTCTTCAGCTTCCTCTTGTACTTTGAAGAAAACACTCCCTTTTTGTAAGTGCCCAGGTGTATCCTGGGGAAAATAACAATATAACAAGGCACTTTCTAAGACCACTGCTAACTAGAATAGTTCAGGAATATTAATGAGATTTTGAAAACAAAAGAGAAAAATCAGGCTCTCTTTCGAAACAGGTAATGTAGCTAAACAATTATTATAAAAGTGTAAAAACCATTTCCCCCCCCCCCCCCCAGCACTTTGCCAAATACTACATTTTTAATTTGCTGTCTTTGGAGGAAGTCCTCTAACTACTATGAGTTATCAGTGAGACAAACTGAAGCATCAATGAACAATCACTAGACTCCCTATTAAAGAGAATTTTAAAATATTTGCATTGAGAACAAAAATGCATGACATATGAAATTAAAGTATATGAAAAATGATGCCTCACATAACAGTTTGGAAAGAGAAAAAACATAAGCAAAGGATGAATAGAGAAAGGAATGTTGGACTTAGCATGAAGTGTTCTTTGGGTCAAACAGCAACTCTGCTTTTAAAAGAAGGCAGGCCAAACAAGAAAAAAAACACTTTATGTTCTTCACAGAAAGCAGGAATCTTCCAGTTACAGGTCTTAATTTCAGCATAGAATTTACTACGGAAAAACACTTGTAGATAACATTTATGAAAAACAGAACCAGTGGGGGCTGGTGCCCACTGGAGCCGGTGGGCCAGAGGGCAGGGTCACCAGAGGTGGAGCCAAGGAGTCACTAGAGGCAGAGCAGTGTTTTAAATCCCCAGAAGCCAGCAACCAATACCACAGAAAGGAAAAACCAAGGCACATGACCTTTAAAATCTTGAATGAAAAGCGAAGGGAATTCACACGCAATGGTGCAGCTAAGGTGTGAATTCCTCAGGGCCGAAATCCAGGATCTTCCGAATGACAACCCAGTGGTTAAACTAGGGTGACCATATGAAAAGGAGGACAGGGCTCCTATATCTTTAACAGTTCCATAGAAAAGGGAATTTCAGCAGGTGTCATTTGTATATATGGAGTCCTTCTTCATCACAACAGTTAAAGCTGCAGGAGCTATACTAGAGTGACCAGATTTAAAAGAGGGGAGGGTACCTGCAGCTTTAAGTTTTGTGATGAAGAGGGAATTTCACCAGGTTCTCCATATATACAAATAGCACCTGCTGAAATTCCCGTTTCAATACAACTGTTAAGGATACAGGAGCCCTGTCTTCATTTTCATATGGTCACCCTAGTTAAACAGTGGCACCAACTGACTGAAAGGGCATGCCAGGACTGACTAGGATTGATGCTGCTCACTGTATCATCCTTATTTTTAAAAAAGTTTTATGTACATAGTCGCCAATTTGCAAATCTGTAGAAGTGAGTTAGATAAATTCCTTGAGGATAAGGGTATCAATGACTACTAGTCCTGATAGCTATGTGCTACCTCCAGTATCAGAGGCAGTAAGCCTACGTACACCAATTGCTGGAGAACATGGATGGGAGGGTGCTGTTGCACTTGTGTCCTGCATGTGGATTCCTGGTCAACAGCTGGTGGGCCACTGTGAGAACAGAATGCTGGCTTGGTCCAATCCAGCATAATTCTTGTTATGTTCTTATGTTTACAGATGCTCATTTTATTATTTTTACTTTTATTATATACTAGCTGATATACCTGGCATTGCTCAGGCCCCCTAAGATATATGTCTGTGAGGTAATAGGCCGGTGAGGTAACTTTTAATAGAATTGTATTCATTCCTTTTTTTCCTCTTTCACTTTCATGACAATCCTGCAAGGTAGGCTGATGTAAGGCCTGTGAGGTAACCTAAAAATGAATAGGATTTCTCTCTCTCTCTCTCTCTCTCTCTCCCCAGAAGCATGGCGAGGGCCACCTTGAAGCCACTGCCATGATTTTCCTTCTCCTCACAGAAAATGAAAACTACAACTCCCAGCATGCTTTTCACCATGGTGCCCAACTTGCTCAATGGGAATCCTGTCACTGAGACTCATGGGAAGTGAAGTCTGGCCAATCCAATCCACACTGCACTCTGCAATCATTGTCCATACATAGGTCATGAGGGAGCCAGCCAGCTGACTGATTGACGGTTAGTTCGGTTGTGTCCAGAGCTGCAATCTCCTTCTCTCCAGCTCCAGATGATGCCTAGTGACCACAGCAAATAGCCCCAGGCACTCTCCCTTCAGGGCCAGGATGGCAAGCCAGTTCCAGATGATGGGCGCCAAAGCCCGATAAGTCTTCCCTCTCACACAAGGCATGCTGGGAGTTGTAGGTGTAAGCCTAGGTCGCTGAATACCATGTTAATCTTTGAACACCATCTCAGGTGTCGTGGGAGACAACTGGAGAGTGGGCCTTCTTAGTTGTGGCACCCTGCTTATGGATTTCTTTTCCCAGGCAGGCTTGCCTAGTGAAAGATTCACTTTCCAGGGCCAAGTGAATTCCCCCCCCCTTAAGGCCTTTTGACTTGATGAGATTTTTTATGTTGTGTGTGTCCCAACCCCCGTTATAACTAAACCACAACATTCCATACTTTGAATGTTTTTAATTTTTGTGAACTGCCCAGAGAGCTCCGGCTATTGGGCAGTATAGAAATGTAATAAATAAATAAATAAATAAGACAGATGCAGGAATTACTGAATGAAGCTGTCAGTGCTGTCAGTGCCAGCTCCAGCCAAGTCCTGCTGGGACTGCCTCAGTCTGCGCTTCTCACCCACCAAGTGCTCCATCAGGAGCCTGAATTGAAGGGACAGGGCTGGGCCAGGTACTTCCCCACTTCTTTGGGTCTGTTTCTGGACATGTGCAGAGTGCCTCCCCTTCCCCCCTCCCTCTTATGGGTCGAAGACTGTGCACTTGCTTCCCCGATTCTGAGAAAACAGTGATATCAGGGTGGAGTGCCTTTGAGCACATTTGGCTTTTGTATCTAGTTACAATTTAAAAACTATGCAGAGGGCGGGAGGAGGCACCACAAATGGACGCAGCCCATTTATGTGGGTTATTTCCTTTTATGTGGAATTGGGCTGACTGCTCGAAACCAAACTTAGGAGTTGGGGTTGTGAAAAACACACAGCGGCAACCTGCCCTTGCACTGATAGTGGCCGCCGAAGGCCAGTAAGTCTGGCCTCCCGCCCAAGGCATACTGGGAGTTCCACCCAAGGCATGCTGGGAGTTGTAGGCATAAACCTTGGTTTTTATTAAATTTTCTAAAAGTACTTAAAACACCAAATTTCTGTGTTTTTCAATTTTCCTGGTACATTGCACAACCAGTCTAATCAGCATGCCAAATTTCAAGTTTCTAACTCATCTGGAAGTGGGTCAACATTTCCAGACATACATCGCGCACACACACACACTTTATAGGTAGAGATTAGCCTTTTCTACAACAAAATATTGTTTATTCCCAAGGCTCTCTCTTGCATCCCCATTAATTAAAAGGCAGTGTCCAAATACTAGAAGATGCCTCTTCCCTGGGAAGGGCATAAAGTTATTTCTGTTTGGCTCTGCCTTCTGTTATAAGTGAAATTAACCCTCTGCTGTCTGTTTCCCTTGACTATTGTCCAAGAAAAAAAAGTTTCAACTTTGTGCATTTCACCTCAATTTTGGCAGTATCATCTCCCATTTTCAGGGCTTCCTCCAGTACTTCAAAGAAAATATTCCCTCTTTGTGAGCTTTCAGGTATATCCTGGGAAAAATAGTGAAGGACAACAACAATGCACATTCTACAATCTACAACCACTGCTAACTACAAAAACTGAAAGAATATAAATAAGACTTTCAAAACAAATGATAAAAATTAGAGTTTCTTTCAAATCAAGAAAATGAACTATACAAATAGTATAAAAGATTAAAATAAGTTTTGCTTTCAATTTTCTGGTAAGTACTATTTTTTTAATTTGTGGTATTTTGTAAAACTATTCATGACAATTTGATTCTGCTATGAGCTGTCAGTGAAAGAGGCCCAACCATCATTAGGCAGTCACTAGATACCATATTAAACAGGTTTTTTTTTACAAAATTTCACAATAAATTTATCATATCTTCATTGCATGGTATATGAAATTCAATGATAAGAAATAGGATGCCCAATAAACAACTTAGAAAGAACAACAGAAAAGAAATAACGTTTGGAACAGAAATGTTTATAATTTTGTGTATTTCATCTCAATCCTGGCAGTATCTTCTCCCACTTTTGGAGATTCCACTTCGGGGGTAATACTCCCTTTTTGCAAGGTTCCATATATATCCTGGGGGAAATGCTAAAGGACAACAACAATGCACTTTCTATAAGCAATGCATGATTTAAGTAGTAAATTGTCAACAATTATATGGAAAAGCAGAGATATGCCATGGACAAGCTATATCATCTACACGCTTTTGTTGGTTCAATTTCCAGGGATGTCAAACATAATATTCTCAGATATAGCTTTATAACAATATACTTAGTCTTTTAAAGAAACAAACAAGAACAATTCAAGGAATATTGAGTTTTTCATCTCAAAAGAGAAAAGGAAGATGATTTCAAATTAGGAACTTTTAAATCCTAAACTAGGCATTACAAAATAATTTTTAACAGTTCATATTAAGAACTGTGAAAGTATATATAAATAAGCTTTCCCTTCAACTTTTCATACCACATTTAAATTATATAGGTACAGGGTGGCTGCATTATAGCACTTCTCTGTAACTCTCGCAGTCCAATTAAATTATAGCCTGCTTTAGCTGCTGCAGCAGGAAAAAAGTCAACATTTAAAGCAACACTCAAAACTAGGCTAGCAGGAAATTGAAGTCCAACTTATCCTGGCTAACCTCTAAACAGTAAATGCCCTTACAAATGCCCTTGCAAACCCTTACGTAGGTGCTAGTTTGTTCTTTATCTAGATAAACTGTGTACAGCTGAGGCACATATAGCAGTGCTCTTGCCTCACATAAAATAATTTTCTCAACACTAGAACAACAGCATACATTCTCTTGATCTGGAAGCTTGATCAACAATTCTACGTACTACTGCCATAGGAGAGCAGGGCATAGGATCAGAAATGTATTTCCATATTATTGGGTTAAACTGTACCAGTTTTGTTTGTTCAGCATCTGCTGATGTCACTTGTTCACTTGAAGATTCACCTGCAGATTTAAATTCTATAGTTCGAGGTTCTTTTCTAACAGGTGATGGCTGCATTGAGAAAGAGGGAAATCAGTATTAAGGTAAAATGCATAATGTTTGATGATACATTAATCCTATTGGAGGCATTTGTTTACATGTGGTCAGAGGGCTGGACTAGGGTTGTGAAGATCTGGGTCCAGATACCCATTTGTCTATGAAGCTTAATGAATGACACTGAGCCAGTCATTAACCCTTAGCACAACCTACCTCATTGGGATGTTGTGAGGATAAGAGAACAAGAGGACAACCATGGATGCCACCTTAAGCATCTTGGAGGAAAGGTGGGACATAAATACTATGTAATAGATTAGATTTCTTTTCGTATTTCCAAATATTATGGCTTGGATTCAAAACTCTGCTCACACCAAGATTGGAAATCCACCACCACTCTTGATACAGCACATGCTGTTCTAGAAGATAAGGTTCCCTGATCCTCCAGAATAGCTTCTCAGTGAGTCAATGGGCAGCAGATTGGGCAAGGGGAAATCAGTGCCCCTACCCGATGTGTAAGTTAGTTTCAACTCAGACAAACTTAAACTACTTTGATTACAGAGGAAATGATAAAGGAAATAATGCAACTTTATTATAGACAGTAAGGAAAAAAATAACATCTTCTGAAAATAATCCTTTGAATTTTACCGGTTTTATCTGTTCCATTTCCACTGATGTAACTTCTTTAATTGGAGACTCCAATTCACTTCCTTTTTTAATAGCAGGTAGCTTTATTTTACAAAGAAAATAATAATATAACTATTAGAATACACGAATATGTGATAACACACTGAAATCCTACTGAAGGCATTTGCAAGCATAGTATTTATTGATCTGCAATATTACTCACATTACTCCCTGTAACCCCCTGTACAATAGAAAGTATCCAGGAGTCCATTGTGATGCTGACCCAGGTGGAGAGAAAGTGGGATAGAACAGTGCCGAAGATAGGAGGCCAAGCAGAGGGACAAAGGGGGTGGGGAGACAGTCAAAGATGCCACTTACTTCCTTTGTCACTTTCCTGTGGAAGGATCAAAATAAGGATGCTGAAAACGGTTTTCTCAATTGCGAGAACTGCTAGTATGGTTGCTGAGAGGCAACAGAAGTTTGAAAACTGTATGGTGCCCTAGAGTGCCTAAACCAGAGACACTGCTGGCGGCCTGTGGTCCTGTCATAGAATCCTAGAATAGCAGAGTTGGAAGGGGCCTACAAGGCCATCGAGTCTGTCCTTTTGGATGGAGTCCAAGACGTCTGTTTTGGCATTGAACAAGCTCTGGCCATCAAAGTGAAGATCCTCTATTCAGCATTGAGCCTCCTGGAAAATTCTCATTGATCTGAGCCACGTATGCCTTCAGAGTGCAATGGTGGTAACCAGGAGCTTGGCATCATAGTCTACCTGCTGCCTGGAAGTGTTTATCTGTTGTCTAGAGTTTCATTGCCTCATTCTGAAAGATGCAAGCAATGTGCAGAAAAAGGCAACTAAAATGACCAAGGCTTCAGCTAGACCTAAGGATTATCCCAGGCAAATGGAGGGGTCGTCCCTGCCTTCTCCCAGGATCCCCTGTGTGTCATTTGGATGCACATGGATGATCCCGGAATGATCCCAGGATATACGCCTGGTCTAGCCATGGCCTAAGGTTACAACAGCTGGGATTGTTTAGCTTGGAAAAAAGGAAGCTAAGAGGAGACATGACTGAGGTGTACAAAGTTATGCATAGTATGGAGAATATGGATAGGAAAACATTTTTCTCCCTCTCCCATAATACTAGAAACTGACTAATAGCCCTCTCCTCCAGGAATTTATCCACCCCACCTTTTAAAGTAATCCAAAGTTGTGCCCATCACTACATCTTGTGAATTCCATAGTTTAACTATGGACTGTGCGAAGAAGTACTTCCATTTATCTGTCCTGAATCTCTCACTGATCAGCTTCATTGAATGATGCCCTTTTATTCTTTGTCTTTGAAGAGAACACAGCCTGTTTGGGTGTCTTGGCCTTTTAAAATAGTTTCTTGGCCAAGAAAAGTGTCAGCATTCTCCTGGAGTAGAGGAACCTTTCCTGCTTGGCGAGTTTTGAGCAAAACACTGTGGGTAAGTTCTCCCTGACATTTGAATAGGCTCCTGAAAGGCAGGAATATTCCCAGAAGGGGAACTTGGCATCCAAGCCATTGGAGCAGACTCTGCCACTGTCTCCAGTGCTTTCTTCCAAAGCACAGCTTTCAGGCAATCTGAACGATTTTGCTGAACTTGTTTTGAAAACTTCTGGCAATGAGTATAGGACTCAATGATGTGGCCTTCTCCTGGACAAAAAAGGCATAGCAAGTGACTGTCAGATGGCAATAACTTGTCCTGTAATGGCCACACTTTGTAAAGGGCGCTGTCCTATATCAGTGGCACAATCTCAGCTTCCTCTAACTGTGAGCCCTGCCAACAGAGTAGCTTCAAGGTTGCTCATAATCATGATAAGGTGCATGGCCAAAAAGCAGTTCATCAGAGTCAAAAATATCTAACGACAATCAGAAGCAAAGCCAGGATCAGTCCGAGGTCATACATGAAATCCAGTTCAAGTCAGGAGCTCCACCCTGACACTTCAAAGTGGTGGGTGGGCAAGCTCTCTGAAGAGCCAAGTCAGACAGAAAATCCAAGCATTGTGGGAGGATGTCCCTGGAGATTGCCTGTACTAGGGGTGATCTTATTATTATTATTTATTTATATAGCGCCATCAATGTACATGGTGCTGTACAGAGTAAAACAATAAAATAGCAATCCCTCTTCAAGGGATTGCTATTTTATTGCTATTAAATTTATTTTATTGCTATTTTATTGCTATTTTATTGCTATTTTATTGCTATTAAAATCCCTCTTCAAGGGACACCCCTCTCACAATGCCTGGCTCTGAGGAAGAATCCCTCAGAGCCAGTGATCTGGACTTGGCCGGCACTCTGAAGACCTATGCCAGCTGCTTTTCCAGCTAAGAGATCTTCAGAGATCTCACCAGCCTGCTGCATGCTCTGAAAAGATCCACAGAGTGTGTGGTGGTGGCAAAGGAGTAGGAAGGTTGGTGGGAGACAAAGTGCCAAAGGGGTGGGGAAAGAAGGAGACATGGGAGGCAAGCAGGCAGGGTTAGAGAGGAAGACAGATGCAGCAGGTGGAAGGAGAGAGGGGGCTAGGTTAGGCAGGCAAACTGCTGGACTGACAAAGGTAGGAGGGAGACAGGTGGCAGGAATGCTTACACAAGTGCTAATAATGCATTTCTGCTGTCATGTCTATTTGATCACAGAAATCCTTCAAACTACAATGCATTTAAATTTGTTCGAATTTAAAGTTAAAAAACAACAAAATGACAAAGAAAGGATGAAGAAACATTAGTATTATCATTTTGTTTGTCCAAACTTCTGTGTTATATAACACATTGTGGGCTTTGAGAAAATATGCAATATTCATGGAATATTTTTACAGTGCAATCTTTTACATTTCTACTCAGAAGTAAGTTCTATTGAGTTCAACAGGATTTACTCTCAGGTAAGGATGTATAGAATTGCAGCAACCTTACTCAACCAAACATATTTATCTCATTCTAATTCACCTACTTCTATTTTTATGCTGTAGTCCTGGCCAAGAATACTCTCCAGGAGTTCTTTGATCCTCAGGTCTGAAGCAGTTGGAGCAGTAGACTTCAAGGATGCAATTATTTCATCAATAGACCGTGAAACCATTCCAGAAGAAAACTTTTCAATGGAAGCATGCACTTGTGACTTACTCCGTGAAGAATGCCTCACATGGTCTTTTGAAGTGTTTGATCTACTTCCAGCCAGAGCTTCTTTCACAGATTCTGAAGCAGACTTCACACTAGATGAGCCAATGCTTTTTTTACTACATGATCTGTCTAAGTCAAATTGCGAACTTAATAAACTTGTTTTTGAAATTTCTTTATATATTTTAGAAGGCTTTTCACTTAAACTGGAAACCATGGAATATGACTCATCAATTTCCATAGAGAGACTGGCAGGAACTGCGTGTTCAGAGAGTATTTTTTGCTGTGGTTGTTCAATATCAATATTGTCTGTTTGCAGATGGATGGAAGATTTAAAATGCGATTTTGTACGAACAATCTTTCTATATTTGTGTTTTGGTGGGGGTTCTGGTTTCTTTAACATGATGAGTTGTTTGCTGGTACCTACCAGAGAAGCTATTACTACTGGCCGTTTTTCACTTTCTTCCTCTAGGCTATCATTTTTATATTCTAAGATTTCTTTTCCAAAGCCATTGCTCTCTTTTTTGTCTACACTGACCTCTTTCTTAAGATATTTCTTCTCCTGAGTTGTGACATCTTCTGTTTCATTTCCTGTGTCAAATATATCAGAAGGTGTGCTTTCAAAAAGCAGGGGTAGACTTCTTGAGCTCAGGAAAGAACTAGATTGTAGCTGAGGTGGCTCGTCTGGTGGTGTGATTTTCAATAAAGGTGTATTCAGATCTGTATGATCAGTGTCTATTTCTTGTTTAAACTTCAGAAATTTCTGCCGAGATTCTTTACATATGTTTTCACGCTCCTTAAGTATACTCAATTCTTCCAAATAGCTTAATCCAAAATGCTCATGTTTTCTAGCCATTTGTTAGTGCCCTAGGGGAAATAAACAAAGAATTTTGCTTTTATGTAAATAAAAATGCATAACTATAAATGATGGAGAGTTCTTTATATTTACTGCATAAATTAGCATATTTATTTTCATTTATCAGCTTGTCTACATAAAAGTCTCAACATCTTGGAAACAATACTAACTAAGGAGTTTGAAAAAGGAGAGGAAAAGCAGGGTAACACCAGTAAAAACCAGTAACACCAAACCTTTATCTTATAATGCAAAGGGAAGAATGTGTAAACCCCTCCCCCCCGGTGACCCCAATCATGCCATTTAATTTTTCCTTTCCCCAAATACCACATCTGGCATACATATGTCAAACAAATTATATCAGGCTAGTAGATTTATAAGTTAACTTTAAAAAAAAATAGCCCAAACAAATAAATTAGTTTTGAAGCAATAAGCATACTTTCTGTTTTAGCCCATATTGTAGCAGAAGGGGCACTGCCTCCATAGTGTGAGAGAGGAAGCTTCTTTTAAGAACTGCCATCTGCAGTTTTCTACAAGTATTTATTTTTTTTATTATTTATTATAGCACTTTTATCCCACCCTTAAGCCAAAAAAGGCTCTCAAAGTGGCTTGCAAAAAAAAAATCCTTAAGACAATCCCTGCCCACAAGCTTAGAAGAGGAATTGGGAGGGAGGAGGAAAAAAGCAAATTTAGGCACTAGATACTTAGTTGAAAAGTTCAGAAGGTCATGGATACTGTGGAAGGGCTGCCGCTTCCTCTCCTTCTGATAGCCTCCTACAGATCCAGGCATGATGGAGGATGCCTGGCTGCTCATGATTCTTTGTGAAGACAAGTGGCTCTGATTTTGGTGGGGCTGCGATTCCATTCTGGGTTTCTGTCAGAATCAACTAGAACACTAAAGGAGTTATCCAAGGTGCTGAATTCATTTGGGGCTTGGGGTTCAGCACCTTGGATAGCTCCGTTAGAGTTCTGGCTGGTAATGACGAAAACCCAGAATGGAATCATAACTCCACCGAAATTGGAGCCAGCAGCCTTACTTATCTGCTGCCCAATTAATCGGGAACACCTTTTTCAGGCTACGAAAAGTTATAACTGATTAATATAACCTATTTACTGCTTAAACAGCCCAAGTTTCCACGCCACCCCCACAGCACTGGACTCCCGTGCCTTCAAGCCAGTCAACAATTCAACAGAAAAGGCTTTTCCTGAGCCTGCTGGGGTTCATGATAGGACATTTTGCAGCTCTTTGATTTCTGTCATGCAGCCGTTTAAAAGAAATAAAGAGAAATGCGAAGGAACCTTACTTGACTTGGACTTCGGAAAAGATTATCCCACCCGCCCGCTCCTATGCTCTGTGTCAGGTACACCTCCGCCAAATGATCTCAAGCAACCTTCCGCCAAGAACGGCAACATATCTGGCGCGATTCCCGAGTCGACAGTCAAATCCTTTATTATTATCTCGCCTCCCTTCCTCAGGTCGATTCTCAGCAGCGGCTCAGCCACTGGAGGCTGGTGGCTCCGGTTTCGGTGGGTCTGTGATTCCATGCAGGGTTTCACTCAGAACCAGCCAGAACTCTGAAGGAGCCATCCAAGGGGATGAACCCTATCCCAAAAATAGGCCTCGCCTTGGATATCCCCTTTAGAGTCCTGACTGATTCTGACTGACACCCAGAATGGATTCAGGGCCTCGCCAAAACCCGAGCCACCAGCCTCCACTGGGCTCAGCCGTTTACAACTGAGGCGAAGAGGTGAAGCGTCGGCCCGCTTCTCCTCCGCCTGCCTGGGTCGCAGCCACATCCCTCGCGCCCTTCGTCCCTCACAGACAGTCCACCCACCCACAGGCCGAGACGACCCTCACGTCCCTCAGGCTCCAGGAGACAGAAATCTCGGCCGAGGGGTGGTCCCGCCGCAGCGTCTCCCCAACGAGTCAAGCTCTCTCGAGCGGCGTCTCTTCTTCCCTCTTAGCCGCCGCCAACGGTAGCGTCTCGAGCCCGGCCTGGCGCAAGGGGAGGGACGCGCGCGCGGTCACTTAGCAACAGCGGGTTCCGACGCGGGGTGTAGAAAGATAGACGGGCTGGGACTTTGGGGGGAAGGGGATGAGGGTGCACAGTTGCCGAGAGCGCCACCTAGGGCAAGGGAGGGTCGCGCTGATATTGACACCATCCCTTGGAGGGACAGCCACAAAGAAGCCTGGAGCGGGGAAAGCTTCTCCCGGCCGCTCTAGCCTAGTGGGGAGAACACCGCAGGTTCGATCCCCAGCGTGTCCACTCTGAAGATCTGAGACAGCAGTTACTATTTCCTCTTCCTTAGTGGGTTGTCCACCCCTAGACTGGACAGCTTGCAGGGACGGGGCAATGGCAAATATATTTATTTCTAAAGTTTCTAACATCTTAAAAATAAATAGATTTACCAATGCTCCATTCCCACAATTTGTTATGGCAAATGTATGTACGAGCTTAAGGCATAGAGGGGTCGGAGGGAAGCAGAGGCTGCTAGAAGAAGAGTAAAAGAAGCTAATCCCGTTCATCACAAGAGCTTTGTACTTTGGTGGCCAGCACAAAGTTTAAATAAATGTTCTAAAAACATATGAAGTGCAAAAGAAGATATTCCTCATCACATCCCTCACCACCACCACCACCACGCGAGTCTCCTTCCTTTCTTGTTTCTTTCCTCCCAGCATCTGTCTACCTCCTTCCATCAGTTTGGACTGGCCAAGCCCAGGAGTAGACTATTGCAATAAATGGCACATGGGGCTGACTTTTAAAATTGTGGGAACTCCATTTGGTCTTGAATAGGCTGTAAGATTATTAACAGACAGCTGTCCGCATTATACTGGCTCCCAGACTATTTCAGGACCATTTTAAAATGTTGGTTTTAACCTTCAAAGCCCTAAACAGGACCAGGTTACTTGAAAAACCACAGTAACTGTTCCGCTCTGTTCTGCATTAGGCCACATTTCGAGTACTGTGTCCAGCTCTGGGCATCCCATTTTAAGAAGGACATTACTATAATTTTTGTAAACTACCTAGAGAGTTTTAGCTATTGGGCAGTATAAAAATACAATAAATAAATAAATATTTATATCCAAGGTCCCTCCCAATTCTATGACTCTATGATTGTCTGGAACACATGAAAGGGCCTCCCCCCGTTTCCACCCCCCTCTTTCTTTTCTTTTTTCAGCAATTCAGTTGTGGAACTCCCTGCTGCTGGAGATCCATGTGGCAGGGAGCCATTCATGATAGTGTTCTGAGACTAGTTAAATACCTATCTATCTAGTTTGGGCAGGCCTTTGGCTTGAGCAGTATTTGAATGTATTGTGCCTGTCTCTCTGATTATTATTTATTTTAATTGCTGCTCTTGTTTGTGTTTTCTTGATTTGTTTTTAAAATATTTTTATTTTCTACAATGGTATCATATTTCCTTACATATAAAATGATATTTCTCTCTCTCTCATACACACACACATAGAGAGAGAGAGAACAAGAAACATTCTACGGTAAAGAGAAGAAAATGTACCGGTGTGTATTATCCTGATAGTTGCTACTCCAGAACATTGCAAATAATGTCTGTTTTTCATTAAGTTTTTCTGTTGTCCATTCCTTGATCTTCTATAATAAGTTAAATTTAATGAGATTGCAGTGTTTCAATATGTCTTTAATTGTGATTTTCCATTTAATTTTCTGAGCTGCAACCTTGGGTGTTTCATAACAAATGGATTAGTAAAATTAAATTTTAAAATAAAAAGAAGTAATCATTACTTATATCTTATTCTGTTTGCATTCCTGAAACTCAGGGTATGGGGTTTATGGTTTCCCCCCTCTCCCTTCCAATAGGTTAGATTGAGTCAAAATAAGTTAGATTGTCAACAGCATTACCATCATCACCTTGTACATTTCATTAAAGGGACATGGATTCAGAAACATAGACTTGAAGAGCTGAGAGGGATCTAGAGAATTGGTCTTCAACTGGTCCAGACCAAAGACCCACCTTGGACTCCCAACCTGCAACTTGGGACCCACTTTCACAATTTTTTCCATGCCCAACATGGCAGCAACAGCTTTGCAGCAACCCATCTGGACTGATCTCATGACCCACTTTTGAGTCGCAACCCACTAGTTGAAGAACTCTGATCTGGAGAACACATGTCCCTAAGTATCCCCAAGAGATGTTTGCCAAGCCTCTTCAAGCTTCCATGGCTCGGAACTCAGTTACTTCTCTCATTTTTCTTGAGTTTTATCTGTTTGCTTTTGTCTTTTTTTTTTTTTTTTTTAAAAAAACTTAAATCTAATTCATCTTGCAGCCTTAAGAGATTTGTATATTACAGAGGTCATACATGCTGTCTTGAGCTTCTTGGAAGAAAGGCAGGATGTGATTGTAATCAATTAATTAATTAAGGATGGAAAGCATGATCAATACTATTAACATAGAGTTGTGAATTTGAGACATGCTTGGTCTTGCTTTCTTCCTCCCCTGTGGCTAATAGTAGCTTGAGCAGGGTGGGGGACGTTAAATTGAGAAAATCACAAAGTTTCTCAGCCCAATCTAACTCTCCCTGGATGCTTTAAGTGAAGAAAAAGATACTGAATGATTTATTCACAGATCTCTTGGTCATCACTGTGGATGATGGGAATTGATTCATTGGATTGGAGGGAACTAAAGGAAATTGCTTAGTCCATCACAGAGGACTATGTGAACTCTATGTTTTAAATAAAATTATAATTCTGCTTCCAGGTAACCAGAATTCTGCAATCTTATTAGCTTCTTAATTTGTATACTGTAGTTGGCTTAGTTTTATTGGTGGGGAGGGACTGTGTGGGCTGTGTCACTTTAGATTGCAGGGCAGAACTCACGTAACTGAATGCTCATCCATACAAAAAAAGGGGGTGGGGATCTTAAGACTTAAAAAAAACGAGTGTAGTTTTCTCCTTGACTTGCAACATTTCTATGTGCAGGAATCTTGTTTTCATGGATGAGCATTCTACCACATGAGCTTCCACCTGCAACCTGAAATTTTAGTGGTTTACCATCACAGTGAGAACTAGAAACTAAGGCCTTAGCTAGACCTAAGGTTTATCCCAGAATTGTCCCGGGGTCCTCCCTGCCTGCTCCCAGTATCCCCTGTGTGTCATTTACATGAACAGGGATGACCCTAGGACAATCCCGGCGGGATAAACCTTAGGTCTAGCTAAGGCCAAAGTCTTCTGCAAGCCATGGCAAAATAAAGAAACAAGGAGCAATGCAGAACAGAGGAAGTCCTAAAATCCTAATTAGTGCTGGCCCTAATTAGACAGGATCTGATGACAGGTTTGGGGGTATCGTTATTCAGCAAATCAGCAAGTATTTAGTTTGACACTGTTTAGATTTTCTGCCTCTTTTGAGATTTGAGCTGACAATGTACATATGTCTTTAAGAAATTGCCACAACCATAATGGCTAATATTTGGAGGGATGTAATTAAACTGCAAGTCTATGTGGAATCTGCCTAATTAGATGTCTAGATTGTCTCATCCTGATGGGGCAGATCATAGAAACAAAAAATGCAAAATAAGATGTCTTCTAATTCCGTGGGTTCTTTCCACCTTTCCTGTCAAATCTGCCCCCAAGGGCCATCCAAAGTGGACAGGACAGCACTTCCAAAAGGTGTTCATGCTTGGAATTTCACAAGTCTGGTGTATGAGGAAGATCAAAAGGACTTCATTTCCATGATGTCAGTGCAGGTGTACAGAATACAAACACAGCCCTGACCATAAGCCAAAGAAACGTGTGTGCCTTAACCACACCAGTGTGTTGAGAATTTCTCAGAAGGGGATTACCTGGAGCACTTCCTTATGAAAGTTTAGATAAGATATGCCACATCTAAATGTGGGTGTTCACATTCTTTAATTAAAAATGAAATTGCTCATTCTGCCATCCGGTACTGCCCTCTACAGTTCAGTTTTTTACTTCATAATTGTGTTTGGTTTCCTGTGAAGCCAGCAACACCACAGTTAATGGCAATCGTGTGCTCATTAATCCTCCTCCTAAGTATCTTCCAACGATTTTCCATTCAGCTGTATAGGAATGAGTGGGGGAAAGACTGATAGTAATTAGGATAAGGGAGCAGGATAAGAATCATGCACACAGATGGGGTTTTTAGGGAGCAACTCAATCTGCAACTAAGAGTAAAGAATGCATCCATATGCCATTTTAGGCAGCCATGACAGCTCTCTGCAGGAGTCACAGCAGGAACTGGATGACATGGCAATGAATGTAAAGAGGTATTAGCATCAGGAAAACCCAGGAAGGAAACCCTGAATGGAACAGCATTTGCATCAGGAAGGAAGCCAAAGAACACCCCACAATAGGCAGAGGGGTAGCCGTATTAGTCTGTGTCACAACAGGTGCTCCCTAGTTCAGGCTTCTGGCATGGTGGTGAGGAACATTTCAGAGAAATTGGCACTGTTTGTTTTCCTGCACTATAGCCCAGCGGATGCCAAAAAAGTGAGTCTTCTTCAAAGTTATTCATTTGCACAGTAAGGAAGGCTCAATTCTAATCCCATTGAAATTAATAAGAATTTCCCTTTTAACCTCAGCGAGAATAGTATCGTACCCCCAGTGTGCAAACTTCCTCCCTTTTCAAGTCCCATGTTTAGGTGGTCAAAAACTCCAGAAAGATACAAAGGGAAAGAGGAAAACCCAGAATTACATCATCTTTGAAGGACTAGGGTTAAATCCAATTTCCAATCTAGGCTAAGAATTTCCTGTTTAACAGCAACAACAAAATGATGTTTTGTTGTTAATCAGAAATCAGTCAAATAGCTGAAATCTTAATTAAAATATAACTCTGCAAGGCAAAAAAAAAACTGGATGGGATGCCACAGACATGTCATCAATTATATAATGAGTTGTCTCATGTCTGTTTCCTTTAACATGCTTTTAGATTTGTTTCACATGGGCTTGTAACTCTGGGGTTTGTTTTGTTTGTCCCATTTCTGAGTAACTTAAACCTGTTAGGTTGGCCATACACCCAAATGACTTTCCATACAGAGTTCCATTCTGCTCATGCTGTTATATTATGAGTAGTCAGCCACATGGGATTACAGCAGCCATCCCCAACGTGGATCCCTCCAGATGCTGTGGACTACAACTCCCATCAGTCCCAGCCACTACAGACAATGGTCAGGGATGACAGGAGTTGTACACCAAACATCTGAGGGACCTAGGGTGGAGAAACCTAGACAAGAGTCACCAGGAGGAGCTATCTGCCTGGACAAAACCTTTTAATTATGTTCATTGTTGCTCCTTTTCTCTGCTTGCATCACATTGTAGTCTGGCTTGTGTGGCTTGATCAATGTACACAGGAGGGTCAAATTGTTTGGATAATCACACAGGGAGTGGGGCAGGCATATGACTGCTAGATTTCTGTGATTCTACTGTCATTTTTTATCATTATTTTTCAGAATGGATTTTTTTCTCTGTGCAAACTAATTTAATGAAAAGATAAAAGGATAACCTTGCTTGTTCACCTGTTAAGAGGGACATCTTTATATCCATATCAGTATCTTTAAATGTCTCCCTCCATAAATGTATGTAAAAGTGGAACCTTATTTTTACTCAATATGTCCAACAGAAAATCCCAGACATTCTGGACAATAGGTACCTACATACCTATTAAAAGGGATTTTTTTTTAAAAAAAAAAATGCTAGGAGATTCATGAAGCAGATGAAACATCACTTCAGATATATTTTATCTAATATATGAAGAAATGCAATTACATAAGTTGCAATCAGTGAGAGTCTTGCACATGGAATGAGAAAGATAGAATGTGCCCACTGTGAGATGTTTTTAGTAAGAATATGTACATTTGGCTCTCAGATGTCAGCTGTTATTTCTTCATAGCCAATTTGCCAAAGCCCCTTTCTCTGCTATTTCCGCATTCTTAGAGTACTCTGGCATGTACTCTAGCATTAAGAGGGATGTGGGTGTGTGGGAACATTCGTAGCAGTTGCTCCACTGCTTCCAAAGGCCTGCCAACTCACTGCAGCTAGGGTGGTGTATTGTTTCACCATTCTGTCAATGGTCTGCACTGTAACCTGAATTACAAAATTCTGCTATAAACCAGATCATTAGGAGGGTTAGATCTTGGGGGGATCTACACTACTGCTTTAAAGCGCTTCATAACAGTTTTGACAACTGTTGGGGCCCAGGACACACTGCATATACAGGTTTCAAAATGTTTTCAAAGCGCTTTAAAGCGCTTTAAAGTGCTTTAAAATCAGTAGTGTAGATCCCCCCAGGTGTCTCAGAAAAACAATACCGGAAGAGTTCAGTGCTACGAAGTGACACTAATGCTGGAGACCAGACAGTATTGGCTATATGTTGCTCCAACAAAGAGCAGATTAAGACTGAGCCTTAAGTAGCAGTATGGCCGCTTTTATGTTGGTTGGCTCTGCCTCTACACTCTCTGAGGCTTTGTCTCTTAAAGGGGACTAGTTTCTTTGAACAGCCTCAAGCTGTGACTATGTGGGAGCAACTGAGGCATGTGAGTGTCCTGACTGCTGGAGTCTTCAGTGTCTTAAGATGACAAGGACACAGAGGTGTTAACTCCTGGGATTTTTCTTGGGGACTACATCCTGGGGAGGTGAAAACCTCATGATACCTTTCCATGACTGAATCCTCTTCCTGAACTGTTACCTCTGCAGCTTCCTCTGAGGACAAGGGTTCAAGGTCTTCTTCCTTTTAAAAAAAACTTTTCCCACTTCAAATAAGACGGGATTTATTATGTCATCTGGCATATCTCTGGGCCTATTGGGAGAGGGCATATCAAGAAAACAAGTGAACTTAGGATCCTGCAGATCCATGTGTCCTTCCCTCATCCCCTGGAATGCCCCATTTCTGGCCCCATCACTAGCAAGGCATCACCAGTTGTACAACATTAGTAGTGGAGTTTTCCAATGCCTCAGGCTGTGGGAAGCCACTTAATGTTAACTTCCAACCTTTAGTTATCCAAAAAGCATAATTTCAACAGACTCAGACAAGAGATACAAAAGTTTAACTAAATATCATGTGAAAAATGGACAACAATTCAAAGTAATTTATTGAGTGTTTTCTAGGTCAACTTTCCCCAGCCTGATATGGCCAATGGTTGGGAATGATGGAAGTTACAGTCGAGCACATTTCCAGGGCCTCAGACTGGAAAAGGCTGGTTAAGTTGAAATGGCCAAAAAGTGGCTTGATTAAGCAGTAGACAAGATCCAGAGAATAACCAAAACAGAACCATGCCTTCATATAAGAACATAAGTACTCACTAGCTAGGGCTCCTGTTAATGTCATAGAGAGGGGCTGTAACTCAGGGGTACAGGTAGGTTTCAGTTCCTGCCTCTCCAATATCCAAAATGGGATGAGTTTTCCTATTTAATTTCTTTCAGTAATAGTGCAATCCTACTGTATCTGTACATGTACAGGATTGCATCATGAGTGTTTTTCCAGACACGATAATGGTTTGGGGCCAACTCAAAATGAAAATATGGTGCAAACAGGCCTCATTCATCTTTAGGAGTTGTGTAACAAAAGAGAATTTCAGAGGGAGCAACTTTTCTTAACTCAGCATGACAAGGTGCACCTGCCAAGATACTCTCTTTAATATAGCTTTAAACCCTACTGTAGTCCAGTACTCCTTTATACTGGGACACATTAAATTAGCCTTCCCCTACCTGGTGCCCTCCAAATGTCATTCCAGCCCACATGGCCATTGGGAGGGGCAATCAAACTCATCTGGAATGTACCACCTTGGGGAGGCTGTGTTAAAGTCACAAAGTCTGAAAAATGATGGCAAGTCTGCTACATCTAATGACATGTGGCAGGATTGTCCCTTCATGACACAATTGCCTCTAAAGGTTTATAGCGCTTTGAAAGTGGTCAGCCCTCTAATTATTTTATATAGGAATGGTTTGCAACAAATACTCTCATACTGTGTGTTTTCTGTGTATTTGCTGGTCTTACAGAAATAGTTTTACAGTCTCTCCCATAGTTCCTCACTTTTACTTTCTTTCTTTGCCAATTTAAACACAGACATTTCCTTAGTAGTCCAAACTAAAACGCTGGTGTGTTGATTTTTTTAATGTTTATATAAAGTCAGTAACATCAATGGTTTTGATGTTTTGATCAAAGTTATTTCCAACATTTTACAAGGAGAGTTTTGCTCCACTTAGCAAATAGAAACTAACAGTTGATTTGTGGCATGTCATATCTGTAGCACTCCTAAACCAGATAGTTACCCCTATTGCCACTCAAGTCCTAAATATATTATTAGGCTTACTGTATAAATTGAGCATTACATCAATTATGTCAAGAAAGCTACCACCTTTTTCTTTTTGCTTTGATATTTATGTGTTTATGCTGTTATTACTGTTTTGGCCCTCAGATAATAACAGTTGCCACCTTACCAGGAAAAAAGACCCCTCTCTGTTCTTTAATAGGAGCTTGTTCTACAGAATTTACGAGGAGATGAATATTAGCTCTGTATGGTACCAAACATGCAAAGGGCTCTATAGAATGTTCCCAACTAGCTCTGCCCCTTGATGCAATTGGCATCAGTCTGAAGGGGAGGCCATATCCATAGAGATTTATGTGCACAGGACTCCCTCCACAAGGATATGAACTCGGATTCACCAGATTCCACATCCCTGTGCAGGGAGCCCTACATGTGTTCATCTGTACACACGGAGGCCCCTTTCAAAACTGATGGCAATCACACATCATCCAGGGTCATGGCTGGTGCACGTGTCAGGGTGACCTCAGGCCTGGGATCCTAATCCGGCCCTCTGGAGTTCCTCAGCTAGCCATGTCCCCTTTCCCTGACTGTTGAGCTTTCCTGGCTTTTGTGCATTTTTTTCTCCCCTGTTCTAGAGGGTTGACATGTCTCTCCTAGGGCTTTGTTACCAGCAGGAATAGCATTACACAATAATATGCTGGTATGTATTACATTTTCTTTGGGGTTTTAACCACACCCCTTTGCCTTTGGCCCTGCCCCCACCAGTGGTATACAGCCCCAAGAGCTTCTCTGAAATTGAATTTGGCCTCAGGCTGAAAAAGGTTCCCTACCCCAATCTAAGGAGCAGATCTCACCTAGCACATGTGAGAGCTTTTCCAAGTGGTTGGTACCTATGGGGGTACTTACCAAGTTGCCCATGTCTGCAGATCAAACTGCAGTTAAAGGCATAGTTGATAATTCTACCAGAAAATAAGGATGATATAGATTAGTCAGGAGGAATCGTAGATTGGGCTTCTAGTCAGAATGTTTGTGTTTGCTTGTGATTCCCCCCCCACACACACACACACACTTCGCTGTACAGCACAGGATACTATTCCTCTTTTAAGTCATATGACCTGGAGACAGTAGTCAGGTTCCCTTTACATATCCACTGTGAACTGCTTCTCCATTTTTGTAATGTATGAATACTGCATTCTCATGGGTGGGACTGGTTACATGGACCTTACTCACCAGATTGGTACCTTCCCTCTCAGACAGTGCAAGCCAGGTGGGAGAGACCCATGTGGCTGGTGAATATGTGAGGAGGGGCTAACCTTGAAAGTTGAACATGAAATCTGTATTCAAAAACTTAAAGTTAAACTCCTATCAAGATCTTCACTTCGCCTTAACTTTAATTTTGACTTCATATGTTTTCCCAGGCTTTTAAATGATGGGTATTAGTACTCTATCACTGGTGCAATATTATTTATGAAATGAAGTTCTCATGTTGCTTTTACTCTTCTTTTTATACAGAAATTTCCAAATGGGGTGGAGGCTCATCTCGTAGATTAGCCTTCCCCAACCAGAGCCTTTCAGATATGTTGGACTACCATAACTCCTTTCACTACCCCCAGCCAGC
Organism: Elgaria multicarinata webbii; assembly: GCF_023053635.1. NCBI lineage: Eukaryota > Metazoa > Chordata > Lepidosauria > Squamata > Anguidae > Elgaria > Elgaria multicarinata. The sequence goes on along the minus strand of NC_086172.1, from coordinate 144,698,567 downwards.
AAGTTGGGAAAGGCTGGTCCCAGATCTTTTCTTAATCTAAGAACCCATCTACCTACTATCCCGGTTTCAAACCCACTAAATGCTTTAACTGGTAGATTCAAACTGCTCCTCTCTAACATTTTGCTCTCCAATTAAAAATCCCAAAAAACTTCCATCCAATTACACTCTGGAATACAGTTTACACTTCAGTGGTGGGCAGAAGGTTGATCTCAAGATCTTTGGACTTCAAAACTGCCAAGCAGAGAACCTTTCCTGGCTCTAAATTATTTGCAGTACAATCCTATACATGTTAACCCATTCCGCTCAATGTGACCTACTTCCAGGATTGCGCCCTTAATTTGATGAAGGGTGCAATCCTATGCATGTTTAGCGTACAATTCACAGCACGGCTGGCTGGCGAATGCTGGGAATTTTAGTGCTTTTTCCTATCTAAACTCGCATAGGGTTCCACCCAAAGAAAGAGTGTTAATTTGATTAAGACGGAGGTAGAACCAATAAGATGACTAGATGAAACAAGAGGAGAAGGCTCTGGTAACTTTAATATTTGTATAGGAGAGATAATTTATTAATGCTTCTCTCCCCCCCCTTTTCCCCCTGATCAAGATGCATGCTTGCTTGGGTGGGTGGGGGATCCCATTGTGTTCAATGGGATGCATTCCCACTTAGGTGTGTATAGAATTTTAGCCATGTGGCCCATTCAGCAGTAAGTCCCATTGATTTCGATAAGGCTTGTTGCCAAGTAAGTATGCAGCCTGACTGTGCAAGCTTAAGCATGTCTACTCAGAAATAAGTCCATTTTAATTCTTAGGATCTTACTCCCTCATAAGTATGTACTGTGCATACTTAGCTGGGAATAAGTCATGCTGAAGACAGTGGGACTTACCTCTGAGTGAAACATGCAGAGGACTGTGTTAACTTTAGTTGCTTTTTTGTTTTTTAATCCTTTAGTAGCATCTCCATTTTTCCAATATTCTCTCTACAATTTGAGAGGATTTACTAAGATCTCTGGAAAACCAGGTCTAGGAAAAGTTGCTGTTGTTTTTTCCCCCTGGAATGTCTAAGTGTGTGGATTTATTTTATTTAGGGTGCAATCCTACTCATGTTTAGACAGAAAAATAGTCCTACAGCAGCAGCACTCCTTGACTGACCTTGGGCCAGTCACTGTATATTCTACCTCAGAAGGGGGGAGGACAGAATGGGGGAGGGGAAGAACCACTTATGGTACCCTCGGAAAGGAGGGTCTGAAGCAAGAAGGAGGGGACCCTCAAAAAGAACCACCAAATGAATCAATGGGCCAACAATTGTAGCAAAAAGCTGATGAAACTCAGGATAAGAATATGTTTTGCAGACTGAAATTGTTGGTATATGTACAACAAACAAAACTTGCTGTGGCAAGTGAAAGCACAAGATCTCAAGCTGAGATAGGACCATTCCTGTGTCTCGATAGTACAACCCTTGATTTTGTCTTCCCTTGCTCGGCTTCGTCCATTTTCTTCTGCTGCCCCTTATGCCTGGAACGCTCTTCCAGAACATTTGAGAACTACAAGTTCAACCACATCTTTTAAAGCTCAGCTAAAAACTTTTCTTTTTCCTAAAGCTTTTAAAACTTGATTTTGTTCTGACTTTATACTGTTAGTTTTACCCTACCCAGTGCCTGTTTACCCTACCCTGTGCCTGTTTGCATTCTCTTCCCCTCCTTATTGTTTTATTATGATTTTATTAGAATGTAAGCCTATGCGGCAGGGTCTTGCTATTTACTGTTTTACTCTGTACAGCACCATGTACATTGATGGTGCTATATAAATAAATAAATAAATAAATAAATAATAATAATAATAATAATAACCAGGTGTGGTGACATCAAATACAATGAAGTGCATGAAACCCTATGTAACAATGATAAATAGAACATCAACATAGCAATGCTGCGAGTCCCAAATAATAATAAGCAATTAACGATCTTCAGGAATGTAGAATGGTGTAAAAAATGTGTCATTTTAACAAATAATAATAATGGAGTAAACGTAAGTAATTTATGTCTACACTGCAAGTATAATTACAATACCAAAAATGCCTCTTGATTATAATGGTTAACAATAGTAAATATGTTCTTATAACAATGAATTCAGTTCATGCTTGGTCTGGGGCTATGTGTCAGCTAATTTTCTGAGCCTCTTTGGGTCAAAAGGTCTCCCTATCTTCAGTCTAGTGAAGGGATGCTTCCTTGCATTTATTAATGCCCAGAAAGTGTTCTAAGCAGCCATTCAGACTTGTGGGAAATTTGCTCCAGCTCTTGGTGTGTGTGGGTGTGTGTGGGTGTGTAAAAATTAACACCAACCTCAAATTTCTTTTTCTGGAATCTTTCCATGAAACATAGGATTCTAGAAATGGAAGGGACCTTGAAGGTCTAAGGGTAGATGGATAGAAATCTGAACTCCTTGGTCTCTCTCACTCTGTGTTATCTGCACTGGTAGCGGCTCTCTAAGGTTTCACACGGGAATCTCACCCAGCCCTGAAGATGCAAAGCCGATGCTCTCCTCCTGAGTAATTGGGGGTGGGGGGTGCATTTCAGTGGAGGGTGGTGACTCCTATGTCAGTGGAGCTGTGAATCCACTCCAAGTTTCAGTCTGAAAGCTAAAGGAGCTATCCAAGGTGCTGAACTTTGGATAGCTCTTTTGGAGTTCTGGCTGGTACTGACTGAAACCCAGAGCGGATGCACATTCCCACTAACATCAGAGCCATCAGCCTCCACTGGTCCATTTGGTATCTGCGTTTAGATCATGTGTTTGATGTCTGCTGCATCCCTGCCTAGTGTTTTCCTTTCCCTGGTTAGTTTAGGAGTCTCCAGAGCCGATTTTTAAAACACCTCATACAACACTTTTCGAGCCCATTGCACATATGTAGGTCCGGAATCATCACGTATTTAGCAATCACGGGATAACTGTGTACGTGGGAGTGGGCCTTCCTGCAGTCAAGTAAAGAGCCCTGTGTAAAGCGCTTCCTGGAAAATAGCTAGACTTTCCTAGGGCCCCTTTTCCCCAGTGTAGTAGTAGATCCTTACTGTTGCAGTCCAGACCTCTTTCCACCTATTGCTGGGATAAGCAGCCCGGTTAGTCCACTGCAGCAAAATCAAGGAAGAATTGTTTATTTATTTATTTTTATTGATCATCGCATTTATATCCCACCTCTTTTTGCCTCTTTGAAAGAACCCAAGGTGGCTTACTTACACGGTCCTCCTCTGCCTCTGTGGCCCCTTCAGAGATTACGACACCAAGCCTATATATGCTTTCCTGTGAGTAAGTTCCATTGAACTCATTGGGTCTTACTTCTGAGTAGACAGGTTTATCAGGATTGTGCTGTAACCCATTTCTTGGGGCAAAAGCTTTCAGTGGACTAAAGATGACCTGGATCCAGATTACATGGATTGTCCTCTACGAAAGGCGGATGCCATCGGAAATCGGTTACTCTTTCACATGTCCTGCGAAGCACTAAGCCTGCCTTCCCCAACCTGGTACCCTCCAGATCGGTTGGATGGCAACTTCTGCCTGGGGATTTCATTGGAATGGAGTTTTGTGGGCGAGACTGGGGACAATGGGAGTTGTAATCCAACCCATCCGGCAGGCACCAGATTGGGGCGCTGCTGAGCAAAAAGAACTTGGGCAGATGTGGAATCGGATCTTTTATTTAGCCACCCGAAATAACATGTGTGACCAGGTCAAGTTTACAGAGGTGTAGATCCAGTGGAAGTTGGTGGCTCCGATTTTGGTAGGGCTACAAATCCACTCTGGGTTTTGGGTTGGAGCCAGCCAGAACAATAAAGGACTTGTCTACGGTGCTGAACCCTATCTCCAAACCCAGAAGGGAATCACAGCCCCAGCGAAATCGGAGCCACGACCCTCCACTGCGTAGTTCCATGGAGCCACGAATCTGAAGCCCTCTTCAAGATTCTTTCGCGATCGGAAAAACGGCAGCAGTTGTCCCTGCGTTGGCCAGCTCACACGCTTGGAGCTCTGATGATTAATATCCACTGCGCCTTCCTTTCTTGGCATTTGGCTGCTGGGGTGGAACCGCGGGTTCAATTGCATGTATCCAAACACCGTTACCGATCGGACGTGCGTCCGAGATGCTGCTGCGTTGTTTGCAAGGAAAGCGAGGCTACCAGCCCCAGTTCAGAGCAACATCTACTATCCTCCTTAGGACAGAGACAATTTCGTGGAATGGGGTGGGGTGCGGAGCACCTGGTTTCCGATAGACTGGCAACGGAATAATATTCAAATTATTCCCATACCCTTTAATGGGAAAGTGAGTAAATAAACAAACAGGATCAACAAAGCGCCAGAAATCAGGATGAAGGACCTCGGGATTTTCAGAGCTGAGCTGATCGCCTGATGTCTTTTCAGTGGTTGGGAGTTCAAGTCATACCTCTACTGTGACTCTGAGCCAACCTCTCGCATCCTTTCACATCCAGCCTTTCACTGGGAGTTGGATCCGAAGTCCCTGGTTCAAATCTCACTTCTGTCCTAAACTTAGTAGTAGTAGTAGTAGTAGTAGTAGTAGTAGTTTAGAGGCGCCTTCCAGAGCGTTCTCTAGATAACCCACCCCCTCTGCCTTATGGGGATAATTAGTAATACAGAGTTGTTATAAAGATCACTGAGATTTCGGGGGGTTGGGTGTGTTTCGCTTTGCTTTGCTTTGCTTTGCACGTGGTAGAGCTCTAGCAATAGCCAGCGTGGTCGAAGGGTTAGTAAAATGTTGGACTTAGACCAGTGGTTCCCAAAGTGGGCAGTATTGCCCCCTTGGGGGCGGTGGGATTGCATAGGGGGGCATTAAGAGGCAAAGGGGCGGCAGGGGGGTGCTTGAGGTGGTCTCTCCAGAAGGTCTTAAAACCCAGAGACCGAGCAGGAAAGAGCAGCAAATTCAGCTGCTCTCCCCACACCGCTCCTGCTCAGGAAGGACTTTCTCACTCACGCAGCCGCTCTCTCCTCCTATCTCAAGCCCACAGCAGCCCCACCAGAAGTAGGGGGTGGGGGAAGCACCCACAAGAGGCAGCAGAGCAGGAAACAGTGGCGACTTCAGCTGCTCTGCCCACTCTTCCCCTGCCTAGGAGGGCCCAGGGCTTCTTTCCTGCTGGAGCCACCACCGGCAGACCTCTCGCAATAGTTGCTGCACAAGGCGGGAGCAGCAGCCATGTGGCGGAGAGGAAGGAGCATGTGGAGAACAGTGGGTGGCAGACAGCTGCCAAGAACAGCAGTCAGCTGGCAGGCTGGGTGGGGAGCAGGACTGCTTGTGCTGCTGCAAGGTATCACCAGGCTCCCTTCCCCTGTCAGGAGTTGCAGATTGGGGCCATCTCCCCTCTGAGCTGCTGCCCTCCTGTCATAACGGCAGCTATTGTGAGGCTTGGGGGGAGGGGGGTTGGAGAGAGAGAGAGAGAGAGAGAGAGATGCTGTGTGTCTGTGTGTGTGCTCCCACCCCCCAAAAAATCTGGACTACAACAGGATTGGGAGAGAAAAGAAAAGGGGGAGGGAGAGAGAATTGCAATTCCCCAGGTCCTTCCTGGCTAAAGAAGATTCAGCAGCACCTTTTTCCAGAATGCTTGCTGAAACAATTCCTATCTGCCCTTGCTTATTTCAGGGTGTCCAAACCCCTTTTTTCAAGCGTTCTTTTGGTAAACATGGTATGTGTGTATCTTGTGTCACCATAAAAACAGAGCTGCAACACAATCCTAAGTATGTCTACTCAGAAGTAAGCCCCACTGAGATCAATAGAACTTACTCTGAGGTAAATGTGCATAGAATTCAGCCTGAAAACGAAGAGCGGGTGAAGAAAAGACAGGAGAAAATGAATTGTAGAAATAGAATAGCAAGGTAACTGTGAGATATTTAACTATATTTAAAGACAATAAATACAGTAAAATTAGTGCCCCTCTACTTCAGTCCCAGCCAGATTTTCTATAGGAAAACTCTGTACCAGGTGGCAGATAATTATTTTAAAATTTTAATTAAAATACATTATCCTTTCCTATAACAAAATGGTGCTTACTCCTAAGTAAGTGTGTTCCACTGAAGAAGGAAATCCTATTTGATTCCTGTATACATGCTAGTGTGACCTGATAAGTTAAAGGCACAATTTTATGCATGTTTAGACAGAAAAAAGTCCTTCAACTCCTAGAATCCCCTCTAAATGGGAAGCACCTGCCCCAGGCTTGTCGAGGGAGGGAGGGAGGGAAAAGAGAGTGAACGCCTCTGTTTGCAGCCAGCATGGCAGGGCACACCAATTGGATTTTGAATAAAGTATTAAATTAATTGTTACTGTTTTGAATTTTATTGTTATTATCTTCCTTGGTGGGTCGTTGAAAACCACTATTCTGAATAATGATTTTTATAGTGTAGGGTAGGGGGGCGCTGGGCATGAGTTTGTGGAGCCAAGGGGGCGGTGACCTGAAAAAGTTTGGGAACCATTGACTTAGACTGAAGACAGCGGGGTTCATGTCCCTGCTCAAACACAATGCTTCCTAGCTGACCTTGGACCAATCGCTGTCTCACAGGAAAACCTACCTTGCAGGGTTCTTGTATACCTCCCAGATGTCTTTAGAGGAAAGGTTGGATAAAAGAAAAGGAGATTGTTATGTATTTGAGAATAATTCTCATTAAAGTCGGTGGGATATTTAGAGTGGGTTGGGCTGCCTAACTATTTCTGTAGTTACAACAGAGTAGTAGATAAGTCGCGATCCGGATGAACCATTTAGAGGAGAAAACATGCAATCCACAACCATCACAACCAAAGAGATTTCATTTGTTGTTGTTCCCAATGTAATCTACATCCCAGAGATGGGGGGCGGGCGAGTGAACAGGCCTGAAAATGTTAAACTGAAAGTCGGTAGAAATCTTTTATGGAAACAAACTCCCATTGATGTTAGTGTTTCTCGACTTCACCTCTTCTCAAGCTAAATTGCTTTTCAATTGCTCTGCTGATCATTCCCACATCACTTGTAGGTTCCCTATGCACAGCGCATCAGATTGGAAACGAAGTGGGACTTAGTTATGTATAAATGCACAGGACTGGGTTACAGTTTGGCAAAAAAAATTGCATTTATTCGTTTTGAAGTAGTTTCAAAAGCTGACAAGGCATAAAAAAATTAGGGAAACTGGGGAGAAAATTAAACAGCTTTACCTGTGTAGGCACATAAACTGATACGAAGAGAGAATAGCAAGGTAAATGCAACCTTGTTGCCTCTCTCACCCTGTCCTGCTGGGGGGTCCACACCTCAGCCTTTCTAGATCCCCATCCTAAACATAATGAATAGTTAGAAGTTCCATTCTATTCATATAGTATTGCTTTTATGATAGTGAAGCCAAGGACAATCATTGGCTGAGCTGGTGAGACAGCTCGGAATGTTCAACAACATTCCAAGCGCTCTGGAAACAAAGCTGACAATGTCTGTAGAGCAGCATCTACTGGGGGCTGCGGGGTGGGGGGAGCTGTGGACTCGGCTGGAGTTGAAATGTTTATAGGAAAGGAGTTTTGTGAGACAGGCTTCTGACTAGCAAGAAATCCCAGGAGGTAAAGAATCTAAGGTCAATCCAGAAGCAAGGTAGCTAACGGGACTGTTCACAGTAGGCAGTATACTAAGAGGGGGCTTCAGCCTTCTTCTAGTTTCTCTGATCTGGAGCTTACTTACTGGTAATGGATTTGAGATGAGGGAAATGGGAACAGCTGGGAAAATATACCATCAGTCTAGATGAACTAGATAAAATGTGGACATCCGTCTTGGTGTTCAACAAACAAGGCATAGACAAGCGGGAAAAACCACGATGCCTTTCAAAAGGCGTTGTTATCCCTCACCCCCCACTCCTTTCTGATGTTCTGCAGCCAAGTAAATGCTGCAAATTGCCGAAGTACTGCTATTTATTTTGCTCACGGGGGGTGGGGGGGTGAACCGATCCTGCCATAAAATTGTATTTCTTCTTGCTTCGGACAGGAATCCTGCCAGGTATCCAAATTCTTTTTCTGTGAGCAGAGACCGGGTAGGAGTTCATTTCACTGAGCAAAATGTGCCCAGAATATTTTAAGCTGGCAAAATCAAATGTCTTCGTTTCCCCTTCCTCCGCCTCCTCTTTCTCTTCCTCTTCTTCTTTTTCTTTGTCCTAACAGGAGAGGGGGCATTGATTCAGGGATGTAAAAGACAATCGAACTTTGGCTTTTCATTAGAAAATGATAATACACAGTAAAAAGAAAGGCAAAGGCAAACAGAAGGTAGTGCTGGCGGTGGGGGTATTAGGACAGATAGATAGATAGATAGATAGATAGATAGATAGATAGATAGATAGATAGATAGATAGATGATAGATAGATACATATAGATAGATTATTCTGGTTGGAAAGTATTACATCTGGTAGGTCACAGTGGAAAGAGACAATAGTGAGCTAAATAGACCATTGTTGTTGCCCAGCAAGCTCATCCCTATGGTTCACAAGGCTTAGATGCGAAATTCCGGTCATCCGGAACTCCATTATCAGGTTTAAAACAAACAACATAAACGCTTACTGCCTGTCCCTTTTGCCGACGAGGCTAGCCTTTTAAAACTAATTTGGGTTAATTATTCTAATAGGAAGATCGAAACATAGAAGAAAGCAGCTTCAAGTCACTACCTTAAGAGAGAAGAGGGGTTGAAATCCCTCCCCATTAAAAAATGAATACAGCCTTCCTCGGGCATTCACTTTAGTTACTGGATCCTTAACTGGACACTGGAGACACTTAAAGCACCCAAATATCAAAGTAAGGTGAAGGCAGCTTCTAAACTAGCGAACTTTCTGGAAACCCATACCCAAGGGAAGCTGAAGTAGTGGGATTTAAATCCCACCCGATTTTAGGGAGGAAGGAGGGAATCAGTGATAGAAACTACACGCCCAACAGTAAAACAACTAGTGTCTTGCTGAAATCACCAAGAAATATTTCCCAGTCAACCATTATTTCATAAATAGGTTCGCTTGGAAGAAAGCTCCACCAGGTTTAATAGGTTTTCCTTCCTAGTCAAAAAATTAAATAGCCAATTTTGTGCTGAGAACTTAACAACAACAACAACAACAACAACAACAACAACAACAGAAATGGATGGTGTATCAATCTTAAAGTATATTGCGTGAGATCCGGGAACAAAAACTTTCTGAATTTTGTGCAACAGTTGGGAGGAAGAGATTTAAGATGGGTGGGAGGTCTGGGATGCCCCTGCCTCCATGCTTACATTTCCTTTGAAACAATGAAATGTCCTGCTGCCCAGGAGAGCGAGCAAGTCTCAAAAATCCAGATGTGACCAACAAATCCTGAAGGAGTGGCTCATAAATATGATGCCTGTAACCTTATTCTGTATCTTAACATGGAAAAGGAGTCTTGCGGTCCACCTTAACGATGGGCAGATTTTATTTTATTTTTCCAGGGCACCGATTCCTGGTCTAGGGGTCCCCTGCGCCTTTGATGAGACCCACCCTGGTCCACCAAGGCTCCTGCTACAATACATCTTCCACAAGCCACAAAGTTCTCCTTTTCCCCCGTTTTGTTGTAACAGAGGAACCAGCCTACCCCGCTGGAACGTCTTCACATGGATCCCTCCCCCCACCCGCGCCATCCTCTCCTTCCCCCAGCAGGAATCACCCCGCCTTCTCCCAAAGCAGAAGATAAGCGCTGAAATTCTCACTTTCGCGTCCCCCCCCCCCTCCCCGCGCACGTCTTCCCCAACTCCAGGGGAAACGGGATGTAAGAAGAGATGTAAGCAGCATGTCTCCCGGGGCGTGAAGGATCGGGGGTGTCCCCACTGTCTAGCGCCCCCGCCCCCCGCCAGGCCGTGAGAGGCATCCGAAAGCGCTTAGCAGCACGAGGCCCCCTTCCTCCCTTTCCGACGGCTCTCCTTCCTGCGAGGGTTCATTAGAAAGTGTGGCAAGGTGCGAAGGAGCCCCCACCCCCACTAAGCTGGTTTTCTCCTTCCGAGAAGCTTAGGCCAAAAAAGAGTGGGGGGAGGGGGGAGCTCGTCTCTTGGGGTTTAACACCAACGGGCTAGAAACGACGACAGGCGTCCGGTTCCGTAGGTTCGTTGCTCCCGCCAGGCTCAAGGGGCCCGCCTGCGATGAAGGGGCGTTCCCTGCAAGAAGGACCAGGGGCTGCTTGGGGGCGGCTTCGGTGGCCACAAAGACCTCCAGGAAAGGCTCGGAGTGGGGCAAGCCTCGCGTCCCACTTCAAGGCAGCCGCCGCCGCCCAAACTGCCCGGCGGTTGGGACGCGGCCGGTGGGCGTCGCGCTCCTGGGGATCGTCGGATGAGATCTCAGCGCCGGGTGGAAACAGGTGTGCGCGCCGGCCGGCGCGGCTGGACAACAGGAGGCGCTGTGCGGTTGGACAAACCCGTCCGCGACTTCCCTTTTCCCGGCGGACCTCCACAAAAACCTCACACTGTCCTCTCAACAGAGTAGTCCACACACACACACACACACACACACACACACACACACACACACACACACACACACGCGGTCCCTGTTGCGTTCATGTCTGTGCCGATCTTTGCCAGCGGACACAATATTTATAAAAGTTTATTATATATAAAACCTGCAGGGTTTGTTGTTGTAGTTGTTGATCAATTCTTGTATTGCCAGGCGGTGTTTCTGTTCACAGTGTGGGTAAATGTTCCGACCAAGATAGGAATTAATGATGATGATGATGATGATGATGCGAATGCTAATACTAATAATTTTCTTCTCCTGCCTCTGTTCTGGAATAATATATTTCGGACAGGTAGGGCGTAATCCTATGCAGGTTTAGGGAGAAACAAGTCCTGCAACTCACAGCATTCCCCAACCAGGACTTTACTCTCTCTAAACATGCATAGGATCGCGCCCTTAATGGAGCTGAGGCCATGAAGAAGGACGCACTTTTGCCGACTTCGTGTGTGGGGTGGGGGGACGAGCTCAGAACCGGATAGCTCCCCGGTCTTTCAAGTGCGTCAATAACTTAGGCTACGCTCTTCCCCCCCCCCCTTTTTAAACTTTTAGATTAAGCGCCATTTAAATAAGTAGAACTTGCTTCCAACTTGCTAGAACGGCGTTCCAATAAATTTGGGGGGACCCCTAGTCCTATATACACAATAGAGTACAACCCTTCAATTCCAGTAGAATTTAAATTCTGAGTAATGCTCCAATTCTAAGGACTAGAAGTTGTTGTTTTTTATTAATTTTATATCCAGTCTTTCCACTAAAAATAGTAGTCGAGGTGAGTCATAATAATAAAATACAGATGAAATAAATAATTATAATTAAAACATAAAAATCACTTTAAAACACATCCATTTTTTTTAAAAAAAATGAAGAAATAAATGGCAGATGCCACTTAAAACTTACTTCAGTTCATGAAAGCTTAAAAGCCTTTCTGAATTATGATGATGATGATGATGATGATGTCTTTGCCTGCAGAGGACAACAGAGCTGAGGCTAAGATGGACTGACTTAGCAGGGAGTTCCAGAGCCTGGAGCAACCCCCAAGAAGGCCCTCACTCCCATGGAAATCTGTGGGGTTTGCTTTCCACGATTGGGCTGGGACTGGAAATATCTTCAGGATTGTCCGCATAGGAACACTATGGGGACATTACCCTGCCAAAGCAAACTCGCTTCCCCTGGAATTAATGGGATTCACAATCGCTCAACTGTGCTTTAATAATACCCATTAATTAGAATACAATTTATTCTAGGTAATGCCTTTAGGTTCAGAGTTCCACCAGTTTTACAGACAAGACTTGTCTGTCTGCCGTTACAACGAAGAAGCAAAACTTATGTCGATTCTCATTTTTCTCTGGCGAGGAGTTCCCTTCATTAAAGGGTCTTTAATTTACAGTGTGACCGTATTAAAAAGCAGTTTGTACACCGGTGCCTTTTATCCTTTATTTTCTTAATGGCACATTTTCATCCCTTGTTCTCTCCTGCTGGTTTGAGACATTTGTTTGTTTCAAGGATTTAACTTAATTCTGTTGCCAGATTTTTTGGGGGGGGGGCAAGAAAGGGGGCAAAGAAAGAAAGGGGGTAAGGCAGGGTGCCTTTTGTCGACAAGTTAAAATGTCCCTAAATGCGAGGGTGTGTGGGTGCTCATTGTAAATGTTATATTAGTTCATATAGATGTTACTATGAATAGATGTAATTCGACACATCCAGATATCATTTTGTTAGATAATTCAATGAAATCCTAGGAATGGTGAAGAAACCAATAGCTAGATTCACAACTAACGGAAAAGGAAAAAATTGTTCCAGATTTAAGCTCTTTAGCCCTCCGGTGATATCAGCGCAATAAACTATCTGAAATTCAACCCGGGGTCTGTGATTCCAAGCACACTTGCTCTGAAGAAAGTCCCCACCCCGTGTAATATTTAATAGAACTCGATTTCCTCAAATTTCCTGGGTTGTGGAACGGCTGTAAAAACAGTTCTGTTTGAGGCATCCCATAAACATTCTGGTCCATACATTCGTTCCATAGCGGTGCCTTCATTTAGTAGTTGAAACGAGGTCCCATTGAAATGAATGTTCCAATTCTTGGTGAAAGTGAGAAGCCAATTTCTCCACCACCACTAAAATAAGAAACAAAACCAACAGCAACAACTTAGTGCGGTTTCAATAGTCTTTTACTAACCGAAAGGACGCGTGGTTTGGAAAGAAGGCATCAGTCCGTCAGGGCGAAGTGTTTGAATGTAAAGCATGTTCTATTTCATGGATTTATTTCATGGATGGATAGATAGATAGATAGATAAATAAATAAATAAATAAATAAATAACACTGGAAACTGCCTCGTAGCCTCATCCTAATCAATATGTCCAATTGATTTTGCTGGGACCTATGTAAGTTTAGTCGGAAGTAATTCCGTCTACCTTCAGTGGGACTTTACAGCCGAGTAGGATTGCAGCCACCGATCCAAACCTGTGAAGAACTTACGTAGGATACGGAGCAGGCTGAGAAGCCTCGGTCTAACACAGCGAAACTTACTTCCGAGTAAACAGGATTGGAGTATAAGTAAATGTGGGGTTGGATCCAGGCTAGTTAGTTGAACGTAAGTCCATTGAAATCAGTAGGACAAGCGGGATGTACGTCGCCTGAATCCAACCCAAAGTAAAGAAACATTTCCCGCCGCCCCTCTGACCAGAGGTCTAAGTTCCCCAGAAACTATTTTCACATGTTTCTGTGAAGATATCCCCAACAACAACAACACTGAGAGAATCGATGAATTCTGCACTGTCGAGCCACTGTGACCCATATCCCACTTACTCAAAAGTAGCCCTAATAAAGTCAACTTTGTAGGGAGTGGTTCGTAGGTTGCCACCTCATCCCACCCCATGTCTCACGAGCTGCGAACCCCTGACAGTACAGCTGCAAGGGCCCTTGCCAGGTTTACTCGGGAGTAAGCCCCGTGGCGCTCCGCCGTAAGTGTGCAGAGCGAGGATCGCAGCCCTCGGCGGAAGCCATCCCATCAGGATCGCCCAAGAAAGAGCGCAGCCCATTGGCGAGGCCGCCGATCCGCCCCACTTTTCCGCGGCGATCACCTGCTATTGCCTCGCCCCGGGCGGTTCCTAGGGCGACGGCGGCTTTCAGGCAATGCGCGGGGCTAGAGGAGGGAAAGCGCGGCGGAGGCGGCTCGGGCGGGGAAAGCCAGGAAAATGGTCGGCATGACTCACCTGGGCTGTTTGCCAAGTGCAGGTTTCAGCCTAGGAGGAGATCCGCGTCTCAGACTTGTGTTCACGGGGCCTGGGTGGCTTCACGTCACGGGAGTGACTCATTCACACGGCTGGGGCTTCTGGGCTGCAGCGAGACACGGGGCCAAAAGGAAAGGGGACACCGACTGAAACTCACCTGCTGGGTAGACTTTCAGGCGTGGTGGTGGTGGTGGAAGGGGAATTGTTGTTGTTGTTTGTTGTTGTTGTTGTTGTTATCATCATCATCATTCATTTTTATTTCTGGCTTGGCGGGGGAGGGGGGGAATCACGCAGGGCCAATAACACTTAGGGGCCCGCGTGGCTGCCCCAAGCGCAAAACGGGCCGGACTTCTTTGGCCCGCGATTCGAGCAAGAGGGGGCGGCCCTCCCGTATCTCTTTGCCATTGAGTCGTCCCCAACCTTGCAAGCGTTTCCAGTGGCCTTGGAAGTTGTGGGGAGGGAGGGGGTAGGGGTCTTTCCTGCTCCTGTTCTCCTGCCTCCTCCCTTCTGGGTTTCTCTCTGCGTGTCTTCTTTCCCCCTCCCTCTTTTTTTTTTACCTCCTCCGGGCCACCCGCTCTCCCCCCCCCACTTCGGTCCGCTTAAACCAATTACACCGCTTTGCAAATAAAGCGCCGCCCGGGGGAGTCGCAGGCGGGTTGGACCTGCCTTGTTCGCAGGTGCACCGCGGGCTCTGTGGAGGTGCGAGCGCCTTTTGTGTGACGGACAAATGGGGAGAGGAGGAGGAGGCGGAGGAGGCGGAGGGGGTGGGCGCTACTGGTGCCGCCGCTGCTGCTGCTGCTGCGACGACGACGTAAGATCCACATCAGCTCAACTTCCCCGCCGGCACTTCCTCACTTTCTCGAGCGGCTCGCCGCCACACAGCGCTCGCCGCCGCCTTCGGGGGGCTTGATCGAGCCCTCCTCCCCCGAGGGTCGGCGTCCTGCGAGGCTGGGGGGGGCGCCCTTTCCCGCCGCCCGCCGCCCGCCGCCAGAGGGCTGGATGGTTACCCCGGGCACGTTGGCTCCATGATGTTAGGGACTGTGAAAATGGAAGGGCATGAAACGAGCGACTGGAACAGCTACTACGCCGAGACGCAGGAGGTGAGCGCAGCCGAGGACGGGCGGCGAGGGCTGGGCAGGCAAGGCAGGTGGGGAAGCCAGGATCTGGGCGGCGGCCGGGGTGGGGGTGGGGGTCCGGCCCCCAAAGGGGCTCAATCCACTCGGGGGGTCGAGTCGCCGCTTCAAGATCCTGATGGTGTGAACCTGCCCTTTCCAAGATCACAGCTGGCCTCAGAGGCAGGAGGAAAGCAGCCGAATTTCCAGCCGTCCCATGGGGAGATGCGTGTGTACGTGTGTACGTGTTTGGGGTGGGTGGGGGTTCAGTGGCGATCGAGTTGGGATGGGTGAGTGAGAAAAGAGTTATTGACCACCTTCCCTAGGATCACGCTTTAGAGCACTGAAGAGCGCCCCTCGAAGTACTCTCCCTCCCAGCCGCGGGCCTTGGTGCGTGTGTATAAAGGGGGGGATCGCTACCCCCCATTTTGGGGAAAGTTTTCTGTTTTGTCGGGGGCTTTTGCTCTCCGTCCCCTCACCTGTGCTAATATTGTACTCTTGCTGGGCAAAATAATTATTTGTGTGTACTTTGCCACACGCTTCTGGCGCGGTGGGGGTGGGGATTAAAAATGGGGGGAGGGCAGTTCTCCCGGAGACCGGCGGGTGGCGCTGCCGAGAGTAGTATCCAACTGTGTAACCAGGAACCGGGCGCTTTTCATTGTCCATTCATATCCACGTTCCTTATTCTACAATATGCTCCAAAGAACTGAAAGAAACGATCAAAGCCGACCAAACGAACAATAACGGGTGGAGGAGCATGTAAAACCTCATCGGAGGCATGAATGGACCCCCTTACTGAATAGGGAATGAAAGACAGAAACCGCCCCCCCCCCGCGGAAAAAAAAAAGCTTCAACCCCGCGAACGCAGCTTTCTAAAAAGTGAAAAGGAAAGGAACAAGATGATATGAACAAAAATAAAAGTCGCGGGGGGCATTAGAATAGGTATGCAGAAATTATTGCACTTTCAAAGAGCAGCCCTTGCTAAGCGGAGCCTTACCAGAGTGATCGTCCAAACGCGGCCTGTAGACTCCAAGTCAACATATGTGTTTGTGTAGGCGGTCTTCTCATTTAATAAGGAAAGGTCAACAGGGGGCAAAGAAGGGGTTTAGATTAAATGTATGCCTCTTCCCAACCTCATAGGCACTCCAGTAGAAGGGGGGAAATGAAATGCCCTTCGTATGCTAATATGAGAAATCCTTCATTTGCAAACATAATTCATCTGCTGCACCAGATTTTTTTTAAATGCAATGCTTTAATATTATATTGGGGGGGGGAAATTACATGGAAGTGTCTGTGTGCATATAATATATGTGTTCTTTTTTCTTTTCTTTTTTTCTTTTTTAAAGACAGGCGTGGAAAATGAAGTGTGTGTATAGATAGATAGAATTTTCTCCATCAGTTATATGTAGTTCTGATTTCATAGGCCTGGGTTTATTTACAATAATTTGTAAATAACGGGCGAACTGTCTGTCATCCACAATATTTATACCTCTATGTATGCAAAACACTGCTGTGGAGATATCCTATATGAAATCTCGAATACCAGCAAATTGTAAATATTTTAGCTATTAGGAAGCAATTCTGTTGGAGAACCTGGCCTACCGTTGTCGTATGTTTGAGGGGTATTTCCCTTTCATAATCGCCTTTCCAAACCCAACCAGTAACATACATCAATGTTTTAGCGATGAGGTTGTTTAGGAAAGGTTAGACATTTTAAGTCTATCATTCTCCCAGTCTGTTCTATTATTTAGGGCTGCTTGTGGGAAAACCTTCTGAATCTAATTTAGACCGTTGAAAGGTTTAATGGAGTTTCGATTGGCTTTTACTAGTCTGCTAAGCTGGAAGAAAAAGCGAAAGACACACACCGAATGTGATCACAAACTTCAGTTTTACCGCTAGGCTGTTTGTTTTGTTTGGGGACAAAAAGATGGGATTTTTTTCCCTCCTAGAAAACGTCCTGATTTACTAGGCTGCGGCTGTTGGAGGGATTGAGATGTCGAGGAAAGTAACACAGAAAACAGACAGAGAAGAGGGGGAGGGAAAGACGCTGGAAAGTTTGTTTTTCCCACCAGCGCTCGCTGAGGCCTTCAGTAGGCACACGGAGCTCAGTGGCCTCGTGGAAGGCGGGAGGGGGGCAGATCGGGGTGCTGCGGCCTCAGGGAGCTCCCTTGGGGGCCGTTCTTTGCAGCAACTCCTCGTGCGTTTGGGGCAAGGCCTCCGTTTCCCGTGGCGTACAGTGGAGCAGCCGGGCGAAGGAGTTGGGAAGGAGCCGGCCCTTGTGGGTTGGGCCGCGGGCCGATCCCTGCGCCTTGTGGCTCATTCAGCCGCGCTTCGGATTTCCCTTCCTCGGGATCCCCTTCGAGGGAAGGGCCTTTCACGGTCCTCCCCCCAAACGAATTCTCAGTTCTGAGGTCTACAAGGAGGTGTTTTTGTTTTGTCTCTCCTTGGAGTGTGTTACATTTTTAAAATTAAAAGGACACAATATACCATCCGGCCCTCCTCAACCGCGCACGAAAGCCACGAAAAGGGGGGTTTCCCTTGCCCAGTTCTCACTTCGGACGCCGGACGGGTTGTGGGTTGTCTTCTCCGAGCGAGGGCTTGGCGCTGCCCTGATGTGGGGCGAAACTTGAGGCTTGCTGGCTCCTCTCTCCCCACATGTCCTCGAACTGTGAGTTAGTTCGTGGGGGAAATTTGGCACACGCCCCCGTCCCCGTCCCCACCTCCATACGCGAGATCTTCCATTTATAAGAAAAGCTGCCACAAGGCGGGCCTCTTCTAAAACCAAACCAAGCCGGGATTTCTCCCGGAAGATGGAAGCGCGGGCGGCAGAATATTTTTTGTGATGAAGCCCTCTTGACTTGGAAATGACATTCTTTCAACTAAGGGGGCTGTGTGAACGCGTTCAGGATAAGGTGCCGCTAATGGCAACGTTGTCAATACAATCCGGGCACGGGTTTTTTGGGGTGTGTGTGTGTGTTAATTCCCCTCTCTTCCTAACCTCGCTGTTCTTCAGATGCGAGCCATTTCTGGCCACGGGTGCCAGTGTAGATGGTGACACAGTTTCTCCAGCACACGGGGCGCTAAGCAATGCTAACCGAAGTTTCTAGAGTCCTGGAGGTAAATGTGGGCACATGAATTCCCTTTCGACGGGGTCTTGTGCGATATGAGTGGGGTGAAGAACAGCGGGTTTGTCAGGGTCTTTGAGCGCAGTTTGTGGGCGAACGTGGCGATCTTAACCGGTGCTGGTTGGTTGTAAGGCATCCCGCGAAGGGGCTTGGGCACTCGGCCCAGCGGCGCGAAAGGGCGCCCTGCCTTGTGCTTGGGGGGCGGCCGGGCTGCGGGTCAGTAAGCGGGCCTTCTTTCTCCAGTCTCACGTGTCTCCCTCCCGCAGGCCTACTCGACGGTTCCCGTGAGCAACATGAACTCGGGCCTGGGCTCCATGAACTCCATGAACACGTACATGAGCATGAACGCCATGACCACCAGCGGCAACATGACGTCGGGCTCGTTCAACATGTCCTACGCCAACCCGAGCCTGGGCGCCGGCTTGAGTCCCGGGGGCACGGGAGGCGCCATGAACAGCATGTCGGCCATGGGCTCGGCGCTCAGCCCCGGCGGCATGAACGCCATGGGCGGCCCGCAGGCCTCGTTGAACGGCCTGGGCGCCTACGGGGCCATGGGACCGTGCATGAGCCCCATGGGCTACGCGCCGTCCAACCTGGGCCGCGGCGGCCGAGACGCCAAGAGCTTCAAGCGCAGCTACCCGCACGCCAAGCCGCCCTACTCCTACATCTCGCTCATCACCATGGCCATCCAGCAGGCGCCCAGCAAGATGCTGACGCTGAGCGAGATCTACCAGTGGATCATGGACCTCTTCCCCTACTACCGTCAGAACCAGCAGCGCTGGCAGAACTCCATCCGCCACTCGCTCTCCTTCAACGACTGCTTCGTGAAGGTGGCCCGCTCGCCGGACAAGCCGGGCAAGGGCTCCTACTGGACGCTGCACCCAGACTCGGGCAATATGTTCGAGAATGGCTGCTATCTCCGGCGCCAGAAACGCTTTAAATGCGATAAGCAGCCCGGCGGAGGGGGCGGCGGCGGCGGCGGCAAAGGGGGGCAAGGCGGCGGCGGCGGCGGCGTCCACCACGGGAGCGAGAGCAGGAAAGACCAAGGCGGCGCCAGCCCGCCTCTGCACCGAGGCTCAGGAAAGGGAGGCCCGCTGGAGGCCGCCTCGTCCAACGCCGGCAGCCCCCCAGCCCTGGACCACAACGGCAACGGAGGCGAGCTGAAGCCCTCGGTGGCCGCCGCCGCCGCTGCAGCGGCCGCGGCTGTGGCTGCGGCCTCCTCCGGCCCTGCTTTGGCCTCGCTGGGCCACCCGGGCCACCCGCTGGGCCACCATGAGTCGCAACTGCACCTCAAGGGCGACCCGCATTATTCCTTCAACCACCCGTTCTCCATCAACAACCTCATGTCCTCGTCGGAGCAGCAGCACAAGCTGGACTTCAAGGCCTACGAGCAAGCGCTGCAATATTCCTCCTACGGGGCCGGCCTGCCCGGCGGGTTGCCTCTCAGCAGCGCCTCCATGGGCAGCAGGGGAGGCATTGAGCCCTCGGCCCTGGAGCCGTCCTACTACCAAGGTGTGTATTCCAGACCGGTCCTAAACACCTCTTAGCGGGCAGGGACTCACTCGAGAGCCAACCGAGCTGAACCGACCTTCCTTCCGGGTCTTGTTTGTCTTTCTGTGTGTGTCTCTAGATCTCCATCCAAACTGACAGCACATCTCCTCCCGCCCCGCTCCCCGCACACATACACACACGCGCAGCCCGCAGGATCCGTGCGAGAGAGAGAGAGAGAGAGAGAGAGCGCAACAGAAAAGGGGGAAGGGGGGAGCAAAAGAAAGGACTGTTACTTAATTCTTATGTTGGTTGTGTTATTATTATTGTCACCCAAATGCACCCTGTTTCTCCTGTATTGGCCTGAAAAGTCCAGCAAGCAAATCCTATCCAATTACACATACACACACACACACACTGTATATACCCGCCTTTCCTTGCCATGACCACTGTAGACAGACAGACAGACTTCCATCTTGTAAATTATTATGATGATATTCATGATGGGTGGATTCCTCCCACTTTTTCCCTTCTCGCTGTAATCGCGCGAGATTTGGCGGTTTGCGGTGGGACTTGAAACAGAAGAACCCAGGAAGCTGCCTTAAGACTGAACGAGAGAGGCTCTCCGCCGAGGTTACCCGGTGCTAAGGCCTTCTCTCCCTGGCAGCGGCTTCTCGGAGGCGTCAGGGTAGAGCCGTTCGGCTTTTGGCCCTGCTTTCTCCCTTCCTGAGATGGGCTTCGGACCTGGGGCCTTCCGAAGCAGGCCAAGCCTGGGCTAAGAACCAGACGCAGGTGTTTGGGCGAAAGCAAACTAGGCCGCCTTTGAGGGACACACGCAAGGCAGGGTTGGGAAAGAACCAAACACCGCCAGGGGGGCGCTGAAAAGAAAGAGAAGCCCGGCCGTTTGGAGAGATGGAAACGCCGCCTTTCGCCTCTTACTGTTGAAGTCAAGGGCAGAAGCCACCCACCACCCACCCCCAGTGCCAACCCCCCACCCCCATACACAACAAGAGTGGTATGAACGGTTCGCCGTGGCTCCCCCGGGAGGCGCAGGTCACACGCACATGGACAATGGGCCGGATCCTGAACCCTCTCGCTGTGTAAAGTGGCAGAGACGGCAGTAGGAAGTTCAAGATGGGGAACTCCAGCGTCTCCTAAAATAGCCTGGGTCCGGGATCGGGATACGGTGCAAAGTCACACACAGGTCACAGCCATTTAAGGCACGTTGCTCTTCTTCCTCTGGTGGTTATTATCCCCCCCCCCGCCAAGCTGTTACTGAGGGGTTTCCTTCATCAGGACATCTCCTGGCCATGTGGATGACCCGATTATTTATTCCCAGAATCCTTTCCCCGACGTGCGTTCTGGAACTATATGCTATCCTTCATTATTGCAGAATCCCCACCCCACCCCCACAGAATATGTAAACTCGAGGGATTTTTTTCTCTTTCCTCTTCATCAGATCAATCTATTTCCAATCATGATTGCCCCCCACCCCGAAATTCTTGTGGCCGCTTAATTATCGTCGTTGTTAGCCCGTTCATCCAGTGTTAATGCACTTTCCACGGTTTTTACACGATGTTTTAGCCTAGCCAGATGGGGTCTCCCACCTTTTTTTTTTTTTTTTGGTTTTGTTTTGTTGTTATTTTTCCTGTTGGCTTTCACGATGTTCTTAATTTATTTGCACGGTTTATACTTTCTTTCTTTACAGCTTGAAAGTGCTTTAAATGACGGTTTTAAAATGACACACACCATTTTAAAGAAAATAAAAATCTTAATTTTATAATAAATGTGATTGTAATTGAGAAAATGTTTTGTTTTTGTTTTTTTAAATGACAGTATAATCCGTAAAGTATGTTTTTCCCCTCCCTTTCTCTCTTTCGATCATTTGCAATTAAGGACTTTAAATAAATCAAATATTATCAAAGCGATTTTGGGGTTATTTTATTTTTATTTTATATTTTTGTTCCATTATTGGAAGAATGGTTGCTTCCATATGGATTGAAAATGGTCTGGAGTTGAAAGAGAGAAGCAGGGGTAAATAAAATAGATTGTTGGCTCCCCCCCACCCCAGTTGGTGAATTAGAAGAGCATTGAAGCTGCTATGATTAATGGTTGGGATGTCCAAACACTGGCCTTATTAGATGTATATTAAATATTTATTGAACATATTGAATATTTAACAAGCAGTTCAATCCTACAGAAAAATCTATCACAAATTGAAATATTCATTCTTTATGCAAAAGAAAAGAAAAAAAATTAGTGGAATTAACATTCTTTTTTATTTGCATAGGGGGGAATGCTCCATTGGCATTGGTCTTATTTTCTTCCAACAGAGAAATGTTTTGAGTTTGGAAGAAAAGGTAATTTCAGTTTTCACAATGACTGCCACCCACCCACCCCACTTCATACCACAGAGTTCCAATCCACCACCTTTGGGTACAAAATAGCTCCAACATTCAAATCCATGGGAATATTACCATTGACGTTAGTGGAGGAAAATGCCCTGTGTTTGTTTTGTGAGATTTTAAAATGCAGGCTTTGTTGAATGCAAAAACTAGCTTCCCCCCCCCCCTGACTTTGTAGTTCACCAGACTGAAGTTTTCCAGTCTAGAGGGGAATTCTGGGATGGCATTTACATTTTATTTTTCCTTGGAAAACACACAAATGAGGTATGGTTAATTCCGATCCTAACCTTCTCATGTAGTTCACCATGCCAATTCCTGTTGGATTATGGATACCTCTGTAGGAGGGCTACTGCACTGCGTTTGCAGTTCAAAGTCTTCGCAGAAGGTTAGGATTTCTATTGGTAGCGCATTTCTTGGAAACTTTAGTAGTGAGGGAACTTTGTGCAAAGTTAGCGTGCTAGATGGATTTACTGCCACACTAAGCACTCTTCTGGTGTGGTTTGCACCTCCCTTGAAATTAGCTGAGGTCACTCCTTGCAATTTGGAAATCGAAGTCTTTTGGGGGCGCAGGGAGGAAATAATACGTTTTCAAATGTACGCAATATTTGTGTACTAGCTGCTTAGCGTTTGAGTGTTGGCTCTATATTTTAATTGTTTATATAATTCAGATTAGGCTTTTGAGCTATAACACTGGAATATGAATATAAACAATTTAGCAAATAATTATTATTATTATTATTATTATTATTATTATTATTATTATTATTATTATTATGCCATCATTGTGCTTCACAGAGTAGAAGGGGACAGGTCCCTATTTCGAGGTGTTTACAGTCTAAAATTGTTTCAAGTAATGGCTGCAATCCTAGACACGCTTTTGGGAATCCCAATGAATTCAGTAAGTTTACTTCCGGGGAAACATGCACCTACATCGGAAGGATCCTATACATGTTTCCTGGAAAGTAAACTCCTCTGAATTCCGTATTTGCGCCCAGGATTGCAGCCTTAACCTGAAAGTAATTCCCTTAAAAACCAAAGAGGTGAAGATCCGGCAAAATGATGGGTTTAGTAGGATTGTTGTTGTTGTTCCTGTTCCTGTTCGGGGTATGGAAAATGTAGCAATCCTAAATTCACTTTCCAGAGGGGGTAGCCCTATAAAAGACTGATGCAACAAAAACATACTTTTCATCACCTTAAAGACTGAAGCTGCAATCCGATACTGACTTACGTGGAAGTAAGCCCCATTGAGCTCAATGGGACTTGCTTCTGTGAAGACTGGATAGGATTGTGGCCTAGCTTTTCCTGGGCCAGAGAGCCACTGGGACTGATGCAGTTCTAAATCCATTCACAACCCGATTCTAAATCCATTTATTTGGAATAAAATCTTATCGGCTGTAACTGTTCTTCTTCTGCTGTTGCTGCTTGTTGCATGGAGCTCCCTGTAGCCTCCGATCCAGATGGCTTCGTCAGATCTATGCTTGCTTCTCTCAGCGATGTTGCAACCTAAAAAGTCCCCCCCCACCACCTTTTACTGGGCCCCCAATTTAATTTCGTGTTAAGTAAGCCTGGCTAGGATTCACATGTTGCTTAGAAGTAAACCTCACTCATCTGGGGCTTTCTAGTTTAGGCAAAGGTCTTTAGGTGTGTGTGTGTGTATGTGTGTGTGTGTGTGTGTGTGTGTGTGTGTATTAAAAGGGCCTCAAGACCACCCAATGCCCCTGCTTACACCGCGCTCCGAATTCATCCCATTAAGCAGTGGTAAGCGGGCCCTGAACTCAACTAGACTTGCTTCCAGGCCTAGGATCGGGATACCTGAACAGGTGGCCACAAGGAGAGGAGAAGGCTGCGCCTTCCTCGCCTTCCCCTTTTCTTTGCCTGCTTATCTCAGATTAGCATCAAGAATACAAAAAACAGCCATCACAACAATCCGATAGCAAAACACACGTCGTCTCTCTGTCCCAATCCTCTACTTGGAGCACATGGTTTTGAACTGCGTGCAGATCGTGTGTGAGAGCGAGAGCGAGCACGTATTCAACTTGAGTCGATGGTCAGCCCCTCTCTGCCCAACTCCGCTTGAGAAAAAGGCCCGCATCGCCTGGCTAATTAGCGCATAGTTACTCCCCACCTGCGTGATCAGTCGAGGGAACAGACGGCAAGCGATCCGCTCCAACTCGACTAAAAGCACAATCCTTTGTATATTTAGACATGGGGTGTGTGTGTGTCCAATAGCTCCCAGCATCCAACAAGGCTGACTGGGGGAAGCTGGCAGCTGTGGGACTTTCTTCCCCTGTCTAAACATATATAGATTGCACCCTAAATGTATGGGACTGGCACTCAAGCAAAGATGCCTTTAGGGACTGGAATTAAATTTTAGCGAGGAAGGTTCATTCTCTGTCAATACTCAGATCCCAAAGCCCTCCGTCCAGTGGAGAGAAGGGAAGTGGGTATTCGTCTTTATTATTATTATTATTATTATTATTATTATTATTATTATTATTATTATTATTATTATTATTGCAACTCAGAGAGAGAGGGGCCTCATTTGATGCTCCCAGTCCAACTCCCGAGTAATCACGGAGAGGGTCGAATTGCACATGTATTGATTTGGATCACTGGAACTTCATTCTTTCCTTCAAATATATATTCGGATGGGCCAACACTGTTAAAGAGGGGGATTCCAAAAATTTGGGGGTGGGTGGGGAATCGGGGACGTAAGTCAGTTTTAAGGCCTGACAGCTGTGCTCCACGCAGGTGATTGGCAACTTCTATGGCTCTGAGCAAGTATTCCATAGGATCAGGCTCACATCCAGCATTTTCGGTTCCACTGGGATTCATAGCTGAATCCAAATCCTGATATGTGGTGGAAGTAGCCATAGTGGTGGCTTGGGGTCCAACTGAACTTTTTAAGGTATAGGCCTCTGAGTCAGAATGAACGAGATATCAACGTGAGTTACATTTTAAAGAAAATAAATAAATGTAACGAGCAGTGCTGCTCTCTCCACCCCACCCACCCCAATTTCCCATAGGATTGTCCTTATCAGCCTCACGAGATGTGGGGAGATGGAAACGGTGCAGAGTTTAACCATGCCCCTTCCGGGTCCAGGCCGGATCAAGCTGTGCAGTGTGCACAGCCCCTGTGAAAAGGACGTTGCAGTGATCAGCAGGTCACTGGAATGTTGTTAAGGATTTATTGTTTTGAAAACGCCTGGAGGGTTGGATCCAGACTCAAGTTGTGCTTAGAGTAGATCTTATGAAACCAATGTGGTAAGTAAGTCAAGACTCACTGTAATCCCATCTATTTCAATGGGTCTGTTCTAAACATGCGATCCTAAACGTGTCTACTCGGGAGTTAGCCCTACTGAGTTCAATGGGGCAAACTCCCAAGGAAATGTACCCAGGGCTGCAATCTAAGTCTGGATCCAACCATCGTTTCTAGTAGCAATATCTAGGAGAGCTTCGAAGCGACCAGCCCGGACAAAGTAAGTGAATTCCAGGCAGGATAGTTACTAGATTCTGGTCATCCCATGTTCTTCCCCAGGAGACAGGTTCCCTCATTTATTATTTTCCACCATGGGGTTTTCTTTTCACACAAAATAAAGCGATGATCTTAAAGATCGCTATCCGCGTACAAGCTATCTCCGTGGAATGCAGGCAGCGTCACTGAATTGGAAAATATACCCGACGCCTGTGTAATAAAGTATATTCACCAGATCTGTGTGGCTTCATTTCCCCGCTATAGAGCTAAGGATAATAATAAGCACACATACTTCTCTTGGGTCGGTTCACGCGCAGCACTTCTGAAAAATCAATCTATATACGACCTTTATTCTTAATCAAAGGGTCTGGAGAGTAAGTATATGCATGTGCTATAAACGCTATAGCCAAAAGCTCCTGCACATGCAATGGTTTTTATTTTATTTTATTTTATTTTATTTTATTTAAAAACGTTTAAATAAAAACGGTTGATTTTCAGAGGAGCGATCTTCCTCTGTCATTTAAGGAAATGTATACCCATAAAAATACGTTTAAGGTCGTTTTTGTAAGGGTGGTAAATATATTACCCAACTCTTTTTTAAAAATGTCTTCGAGGCAAAGAGAGTGGAGTGAAGGGACTGCATTAGTCCTGGCCATGGAGTGCGTGTGTGGCGGGGGTGGGAGTGAGTGTGGGGGCAGGGTGTGTGTGGAATCGTGTTCATTCATTACACGTTAGTAAAAAAAAAATACTTTCGCTACTCCCACCACTACCGCGTTTGTTTGGATGTCAATTTCAAGCCAGCAGAAGGCAAGCAAAGCTGTTTATTGTCTGGCCAAACTCTCAGCTGTCACCATCTCTTGTTTCTGATGGTTTTTTGATCTTGAACATTCCGACCGAGGGATCTTCAGCGGCCGAAGAAAAAGAAAAGGCGTCCTGGAAGGGGCATTTCTTTGGCAGTCTCAATTCATAACATGCATAAAGGGGTGTTTACTTTCTCCAGCGAATTCATTCATCCTTCACGAGGCCAATTCATTTTCCAGGCCATGCTTGTGATCTGTTTCAGCGTCCCGTAGGATACCAAGGACGTAGGTAAATTCCGGTGTCAGGGGGAAAGCACTGACTTTATTCCTGTGGATCCAGGAAATGTCTTTCCTTTTCAAATGCAATTAGCTTCCTTAATAAGCCACGTGTTAGACAGCTAAAACTGTTGCCATCATTCAGGTTCATTTAACTCCATTAAACTCAAGCAGGGAGCAATTCAGCATATTACTGAAGCCTTTAAGAGAGCTAACTGGATTTTGGCTGGTGTAAAAGACCCAAACAGGCAGACGAGGGGAGGGGTGGCTACTACATTCCACAAACAACCGGAAAAGGGGGGTATTTTCGATGCCATCCTTTCCCCCCCCCATCCACACATACGTAATTAATTACTCCAAAATACCAAAACAAAGTATGTGGATTGGAAAATGTTTTATATAGTGTTCTGCAGATCGTCGCTGTCGTCATCATCTCACTAGATCTACCAGGAGGCCAAATTTTACAGTTTCTTCAATAATTTGCTGATTTGAGTGGTTGATACAGAAAGCCAATTACAGGACTCTACACTTTTTAGTTTTAAAATGAAGAAAACATTATCCTTCCTCGGAGGAGAAAGAGACTGCCCCCATGTAATAATAGAATTACTTCTGAATGCCCAGTATTGTCACACATCTTCAGTTTATTGATTTAAAGAAAACACAACGTGTTGGTGGGTTCAAGCTGCATTTGTTCGTCAAAGGAACCTAGTGCCAATAAAATCAGAGTTGCCAATGGCTTTCAGTAAGAATACACAAAAATCCCTATTTATTCATTTATTTTGCAATTCTTACATAATATCATTTGGTGGCATTTGGCTGTCATTTGAAACCCAATTTATTTAAAGAAGCAGCTTCAGAAAATAGCGTGTGTATTTGGAGGGGAGGGATACAACATACTGGTACAACATACGGTGCGATTTTGATTCATTCAGGTCATACTCCAAAGCCACGATCCTAAGCCCCCCACTTGGAAGTAACCAACACTGACAACTGACCTCTCTCAAAATACGTGTAAGATTCAGGTGACAGGATATAGTGGTATATGGGCACAGAAAATAAATCAGAATGAGAAAACATAAAATGATACCTTTTAAAAGTCATGTTTGGAAAGGGGTTTGAACCTCAAGTTCCCTTGATATTTCTCACTAAATTACCGGATTTTCAATATCTGGTTTTAGATCTCAATTGCCGTGACTTCCACCCCCACCCTTCCCAGTCCCTTTAAAGGTAGGACAACCGGTTCTCAAACACGATGGGGTGGATGGTTAAGGCTGATTGATACTGGATGCAGTCCACCTCCTACTGAGGTCAGTGGGAAACCTTTCACTGATTTGCATTGCTTCTAATGAGCGTGTTCTGAATCTAAATGGTACAGCCTTTACATTGAACAAAATTTATACGGATATTTGCAGTCAAAACAAAATCAGGTGCCAAAACTAGCACCGATTGTTATTAATACGGTTATAAATTTATTTTCATCCCAAACGCAAAATGTAGAAAGTACACAATGTGACAAACTCATCAATATTGAAGAGGGCTATGTAAAACCAATGTAAAGGCCATCTTCGATTACAATGCAGCTCGACTCCAACTACATACATGAATGTAGGATCTCAACCTTACAGCATTTGAACTCAGAAGTCAGATCCACTGAATTCTGGCCTAGCCTGCCTTCCAGGTAAGTATGTCGAGGGCTGCACCTTCAGACTCACAGATTGGGAATGCAGGGTCCCAATGCAACTTAGTTCTAAATAACCGTGTTTAGGATGGGAGCGTAAAATGGAAAGCAGCTTTCTCATTTACGCCATGGGAGAGCTACTGGCTGCAATTCTATCCACACTTGCTGAGGAGCAATCGCCATGGTGCTCCGGGGGACCTACTTTCAAGTAAACAAGTTTAGGATCGGATTGTACAGGGAGGGGGGGGCGTTAAAGTCCCGGTGCCCCGATTTCTCATCAAACGCAGAAGAAATGGCTCTTCGGGGCTCCAAAGGAGCCTGGATCCTCTCGTCTGTCGAGAGGCGAGAAGCGTCCATTCCAGAGGGCCCGTCGTGGAAAGCCAGGTGGAGCAGGAAGGGTGACGAAATGGAAAGCTGCCTTTGTTCCCTCTGTGTTCTTTTCCACTAATTATTCTGCACCTTCTGACAAAGTAACAGTTAAGGGCAGATTAGTCGAAATCACCTTCTCAATTCCCAGTAGAGTGCTACTTTCGGGCCCAAGGCTGTGTTTTTCCTCTGCCCCAGAGAGAGAGAGAGAGAGAGAGAGAGAGAGAAAACGCCTTCCCGAGATTTCACAGCTTTGAACTTTGAACAGCCCACAGTCCCCGAACTCCCCTTTGTTGTAAGTTTCAGTTTAGTGATAAACCCCAGGTGGAGAATCTCCCCCCCCCCTTCCTGGTTCCTTCCGCTGTTCTGATTGCCTCGACAGCCAGGTGCACAACTGGATGGCAGGGCTCGGGCCATCCCCCCCCCTTCCGCCCCGTCCCTAAACCTAACTGCCAGCCCCATTCGTTTCACTTGTGGAACTTCGGGCCAAGGGGCGGCGCGCCTGTGTTTTGTCCCAGCTTTCCAGGGAAGCCGATTCCGCTGAAACAAAGGGGGAGCGCACTTCGAAGTGAAACGTGTTGAAGATCGGGTGCCCGATGGGCCCTTCCCAGAAGAAAGTCCCACTGGCTTCAATGGGGCTTACTCCTCAGTAAGCAGGGCCGTAGCAACCCACCCCGAGACTGTTGAGGGACTCAAATCCACTCTTGTGGAATATTTGCCCTTTGCCATTCATAGTACTGTAGAATGTCTCTACGGGCGAAAAATATGCAGAGTGACTTTATACACAGCTGTCCTCTTTCTCTCCATGTTTCTTGATAGGTCACGGTTCATAACTAGGGTTAGGATTGCAGTCTAAAGGAACGCCAAGCAGCTCAAATCCAAGTACTTCAGCTT
The DNA here is from genome assembly GCF_023053635.1 of Elgaria multicarinata webbii. NCBI lineage: Eukaryota > Metazoa > Chordata > Lepidosauria > Squamata > Anguidae > Elgaria > Elgaria multicarinata. The sequence continues at coordinate 144,669,235 of NC_086172.1, read as the reverse complement.
AACAGGTTGGAGGATGGAGGGAGCTCTTGGACTATAATCCTGAACACATTTCCTTGAAACAAATTCCATTTAAATCAATAGACTTTCAGTGCAATCCTTTGCATGTCTACTCAGTAGTACGGCCCACTGAGTTCAGTGGGGGCTTATTCGGAGGTAAGTATATATATGATGGCAGCCTTAGTTCTATTCCTCCAATCTTGGTTTAAATCTAGTTGATATCAGTGGAGCTCATTTCCCAGTTTTAGGATGAGAGTGGTAACTAATGTTCGTCCATTTCTTATATCTCAATCCTAAACAAACTGACTTGGATGCAAGTCCCATTTGGTTTAGTAGAATTTACTCCAAGTCAGTTACTCTTAGGATCAGCCTTAATGGAAACACTTTGGTCACTTCCATTATCCTTGATAAATTCCTCTGTTGGGGAAAAAAAACACCTGTGGAAATATTTGATTTTCAAATAAAATGCAATAATTTCCCCTTGGAAAAATTAAAGGGTGTTAACCTTATTTATTTATTTATATTCAAATGGGAAGATAGTTTGCAAATAAACTAACCAACTACCTTTATGTTTGGATTTTCCCTCTGCACTGTTTTGTAATATTGACCTTAAAACCGGCCAAACCCCAACTTTGAAATATATTAGAATTCTGGAGGTCTGTTACTTGTTTTTTTCCTTTGTAAAACGCCCAGAGAGCTTCGGCTATTGGGCGGTATAGAAATGCAATAAATAAATAAAATTTTAAATACAACATTTTGTCATACTATTTTAGAAACAGAGACTGAACTATGATAGATTGCAGTAACTGGTTGCTTCTCAGAATAAATACACAAAACACGAAATTGGGAACAATGCATTTACTTGGTTCCATACCCCACTGATTTATTTCCAAAGTATATTAAGACTGCAAACTTACCCTCATTTACCTGAGAGTAACAGTCATTGAAATTAAGGGAACTTAATGGCTGAATTGGTATTTATAAGCTTGCACTGTAAAGCTGCAATCCTGTATGCTTTAAGGTGGAGTCCTGCATTGAGCAGGGGGTTGGACTCGATGGCCTTATAGGCCCCTTCCAACTGTACTATTCTATGATTCTATGTATCTACCTGTGAGTAAAGCTGCTATTCTATATGTACCTGGGAAATCAGTGGGACTTACGTTTATAGGGTTGCGCTGTAAGGGTGATGGTGTTTAAAGCTTTTTTTCCCTTTTCCTTTTTTCTTTTTTTTTACTGCAAAACAAATAGATTGTACTGCAACCATAGGATACTTTGAGATTGTCTTCTTTTCCCACTGGAAGGAGAGGGTGGGGAGTGAAAAGAAAACAATGGCTAGAAAATATATTCCCACTGTCACATCGAATGCTTTGCAACTTTTTTGCGTTTCTACTGGAAACCGAGAAGAAGACAAATGTTGTAACAGCTGGAGACCAAAGGGAATGCATTGAGAGTAGGGTGTATGGGAGAAAACTAACATCGCACACAGAAAACTAAGGCTGCAATCTGATGCACACTTACTTGCGAGTAAGGGCTAAATATGATAAAAGTTTGGGATCCCGAGCAAGGAGAACACAGTGCAGCAGCAAGCGGGTATCCTCCCTCCTCCCCACTTTCCAAACCAAACAACAGGCTTGCAACTTTGTCCAGCCCCATTCACGGCAGTTTTAAAGGGATACTAGGATTTTTAACTGCTCGGCATCCCGCTTGTAAACATTACTTGGCACTGGCAAGAAAGCCCCACTGACTTATTTTCAAATGAATGGGTTAGCGGTGGGGGATGGGGGGGGGAAGGGATGCCAGGGGAAAAATTCCATCCATTCATTGACTTCTGTTAGGGACTTGGCCGTATGTGTCCAAGCGTAAGCATGAAGGACTGTTGCTGTGGAGAGAAGTCCACGCGGACTGCATCGCTTGCAACTCTTCTGCGGCACGTGAAGACACGGGTGTTCAGGAAGCATCTCCAGCTGGAAATCAAAACGCGGGTTTTCTGACAACCATCTCTTCATTTGAGTCGGTTACGGCCATGCATTTGCACTAAGAATCCTCAAGCTATTACGGAGCCTAAACACGCCCTAAGAATGGCGATCGAGCCATTCTGGTGTCCTGAGGGGCCCAGCCAGTGGGAAGCTGGTGCCTCCGATTTCGCTGGGGGCATGAATTCAGTCTGGGTTTTAGTCAGAACCAGCCATAACTCTGAAGGAGCTATCCAAGGTGCTGAACACGTTTGGGTTATAGGGGTCAGCACTTTCGATAGCTCCTTTAGAATTCTGGCTGGTTTTGACTAAAACCCAGAATCAATTCACAGCCCTACCGAAATCGGAGCCACTAACCTCCATTAGACCCAACCTTAACTCATTTCAAGCAGAGAGCGGCAAAAGAACGCGGGACAGCAAAACCAGAACGTTGCAATGCAGTCCGCTTTCTATTGCATCAGTAAGATGCCATTGATTGCATTGCAGCTGGACGGCATCCACAGAGGGCCAAATAATGTCAATAGACCCATCAACCCTAGCTGACTTGTGCCATATGTATAACTTAAACAAATCGAGTAAATTTGCATTCATTTCTGTTCTTTTGTCTATTTCTTCTAGCTATGGAGGTCTTGCAGCTCTCAGAGACAGTTTATGCGACCAGTAGAATCGAGTGGGAAAGCATTGGGGGCGGGGGCGGTGCATGCATGCCAGTTTCTATGTGCAGGAAGTTGGGCGGGGAAGGGGGGCAGAAGAGAGGGATGCTGCTTCTAGGAAAACAGACGAGCATGTTTGCCTCCGCAGCCTGAAGTGGTGCAAACTAGGAAATCTTGGGCCACTTGATTCCTCTGAATGCATAAAAAGATTCTGGGAGGAGACTCAGCACAATGGGCAGCTATGCAGCGGATTAATCCTCGCATCTCTAAACGGGGGGCTAGTACGGAATGCCTTGCGTCAAAATGCATTTCAGCCGCCAGCCCAAATAGAAGGCACTGTCAATTACGCAGAGGGAGGCAAAGGAAAAGGCGCCCGGAGCCAGTGTGTTCCCGGCTTCCCTCAAGCTGTTCCAAGCAGCAGCATCTAGAAAACAGGCGCTCTCTAAGTCTTCACTTTTAACACCGTGCCTCGTTAACCAGGTCAGAAATATAATACAAGCTTACAAATTAGCGAGCACACTCGAGGCCCCTTTTAAAAAGCCACAAGGACGGCTTTTGGGGAACAAAATGCCCTTGAATTCTTTGCCTAAAGCCCGCTCGGCTTGTCACCGCTCAAGATCATTCTCTGGCAAGTCATTCAAAACCTTTGGGCACGATCCAGCCCAAGGTAAACACACTAAAGAGGGAGCCGAGGAGATGTGGAAGCCTGCCGCTGGAATAATTGGGAACACGAAGAAATTTGGCCGAACTGTGCCGGAAACACGTCCCAGTGAAATCAACGGGGCGGACTTCCAGCTAGGAAGGGTATGCGAACCGCCTTGCCTGGTTTACACAATTTACCATTCAACTTTCGTTTCTGTACTGATACAGGTGATTTGGGGTGCAGTCCTGTGCATGTTTAGACAGTCCTACAGCTCCCAGCATCCCCCAGCCAGGCAGTGGAGTTGTAGGACTTATTTCTGTCTAAGCATGCATAGGATTGCACTCTTAAAGCGTAATCCTATGCATATTTAGATAGAAAAAAGTCCAGGAATGCTGGGAGGGATAGGACTTTTCTGTATAAATATGCATAGGATTGCAGTCTTAAAGCATAATCCTATGCATGTATAGACAAGAAAAAGTCCAGGAATGGTGGCACCCCTCTCGCGAAACATGTATGGGATTGCACCCTTAGTGACTGTGTTGCTATATATTCGAGACTCATGAACCGAGATCAGCAACACGACTTTGTGAGTGTCCCCGGGTGGTTGTCCGCACAAATGTCTCCCAAAAATTCCAACTCTCATATGCAGCCACATCTCCCGCAGCTTTACTTGGAAGTAAGTCCCACTGAGTTCAATGGAGCTTACTCCCAAGAAAGGGTGCCTAGAACGGCGGGCTTTGCGATTAAGTGAAAGGAACTCCGCCGTCACCCCTCTCAAAACCCCGGTTAAGGCGAAGTATTTGAATGTCAACAAATCCACACATTCCAGCCTAAACACATCATGTGCTGCGGCTCCTGCTGAAGCAAAAGGGGAGAGACAGAGTGTGTGTTCAGAGCATACAGGAGGGGGGCGGACTTAACCCTGTGCACCCTGGGCTGCAACTAGGTCATTTTAGACCTTCGGCTTCATGGTCTTATGCAAGAGCCCTTTAGATGGTCTTGGGTATTGCTTCTGTTGCGAAGCAGACAACACATCTCTAATTCCCCCAGCCCCGACGGCCATTCATTGCTTTGCAGCTGCTTCTACATTCCTTATATGTTAGAATGCTTGCCAACGCTGATTTTGTTTATTTATTTTTTAAAAAGTACTTCAAGGATGTGGAATTCTGCATTTTAAGTTCAAGAATGAAACGGAGTTTGCTTCTGTTGCCCTGGCGCTCATCACACACACCCCGCCCCCGCTCTCTGGGTGGTCATTGTGGGAGGGGACTTCGGCCCTGGACCTTGGTCCTGCCGAAGCTGCAACATTGCATGCACCTAGCCCCCAAAACTCTTGAAGAGCCGTCTGTAGCAAGATTCTGCACCAGGAAAAGCAAGGTTATGAAGCTTATGTAAATGATGTATATCTGCATAAATTAGGATGCAATCCTATACATGGCTGGCTGGGAGTTGTAGGGCTTTTTTTCTGGCTGAGAAAACATAAGGTTGCACCCTTATGTTCTGTATTCTGAATCAACCAAAATCACCTTAGTGGCTCCTTCACTGCCAGCACTCTTCTCGCCTCTCATTCCTCTAGATCAGCTTTGTCCAACCTGATGCTCTCCAGTTGTGTGGGACTGCAACTCCTATCATCCCCAGCCAACATGCTTGCAGAAGTCTGCTGTAGATTGCAGCCCCTCCATGGCAGGGACTTGGTCAATTTGAGATGCTGCATACAGCTTCTAATCATTATTTGTTTGTTTATATCAGTGTTTCTAAGCAAGATCTATATATATATATGGTTTGAACTAAATTAATGTCAACAAGGCATTAATTGACGATAGAAAAATGCTTAATTATTTAAAAGCCATTCATCTTTGGTTCTGCCATAAGGATTTGGGAAATTAAGGGAGGATTTGGATATTTATCTGTTGTGTGGCTTTTGTTCATTGCTACCGTGGTGTTTGGGGGGAAACTTACCTAGAGGGGAGTTTTGGGTAAGATGTGATTTGGTAGGTTGCAGGATGCTTGTCCACATTGTTAGATTACGGTTATCTACCACTTTTACAGACTCTGCTCCTCTAACAGCTGCCTGGCATGTAAAAATTAAGCTAGAGAACCACACCCCTGATCATTCCTCCCCCTACAGGCTTTCCTAGCTAAATTTCTTAAAATCCAGTAGAGAAGACAGCACAAGGACCACAACACAGAGATGATAAACAATACTCAGACCCCAAGGTTAATTCTTTATGTGTCATTTATAGTACACAATACTCAAACTTAAAGAATGAGTGCAGTAACAAAAGCACCTATCCTTTACTGGTGTTAGAGCCCCCCAAAGATAAAAGAACAAAGTCTTTAAAATGTCCTTATAGAGCACTTAACTCAGTGTTGGTCTAAAATGTTCAATAAAAATAAAACCCTAACTGGAAGGCAGCTCTTCTGCTCTGCAATTCCCTACCACCTAATCCCACATGTGTAGTACATGGTGGTGAGTAGAAGTTACTCTTGATATGCTCAGGGGCACGCACCATTCATCCATATGTACCAGACTGGAGCCATGCAATGACAACAGAGTTAGGGGCTAATAGGCAGTCTGGTGGAAGCATTGTTTCATTTTATGCTGATTCAAGCTGCATTCCCCTGAAATCAAAGGGTGTAATATAGTTGTCACCTGCTCACTCTTTCCACCACCTTGACAGGATTCATCACCTCTAACAGCAGCAGCACACACAGGAATTCACCAGGTGAAACTTTCTCCCTAGCATGATATGAGGAAGAAAAAGCCTAACCCGTGGAATTTCGGCCTGTCCGCCTCCCTTAAAAACACGCCTTGGGCCCCGTGGAGCACAATCCTGTGGAGATTTACCCAGAAGCAGATCCCACAGATCCCGTCCCATCCCTGGCCTTGACTTCCTTTCAGAGGAGCGAGCTAGCCAGCTCACATCTATCCTGAAGGACGCAGCACGCCCCCACCCCACCGCGTGCACAGGACTGCGGCCTAGGTGCGGAATGGCCCTGCTCGCCTCCTTCGGGGGACGTTGCTGAGCCTGCCTGCTTCAACGCAATCCGTAGCCAATTTGCCCCCGAGGCGGGGAGTCCCACCGCTCCAGCCCCTGGCTTTAGTGGAGGCGGCACGGCTCTGGCCTAGGCCTGGCCACTCTCAGCTAGGCCTCGCAGGCTTTTCACCGCTCGAGCTGAAACCGAGGGCGGGCAGCGGCTCAGCAGGCACCGCCCGCCACCCAGCCCAAAGCGGCCTTCCTCCTCCTCCTAGCAGCCGGGCCTTGAATCGGATGTCCATTTCCTCGCGGTCCTTCTCCTTCTCCCGAGCGGCGAAGGGAATGGCGGCGGCCAGGAGGCGGAGGCGGAGGCGGGGGGAGATCACGTCGCCAAGGAGGAGGCGCTGAAGATCCAGGTCAAAAGGCCGAGGCCACCTCCCCGTAACAACGACGAGAACACTCATCGGTGGCTGTTTGTGCTTGGACCCCCCCCCCCCCCAACGTATTCTAGTTAAGGTTGCAATCCTATACACATTTACCTGAAAGTCACTCCCGTTGAACTCAATGGGACTTACTTTTGAGTTGGCCTGCATAGGCTTGCGCGTCATGTTATTTGAACTTAGGTCCCACTGAGATCTACTGCAACCTCAACTGATGACATCACTTCAATCTCACTGGTTTCAGGGGGAAGTCGGTTCAACTCAGCTGTTGATTCTGAAAGCATTCTTCATTGCTTTCGGTGGAAAGTGCTCCTCCTTCAACTGCCTATAGTCAAGACACATGTAGTAAGTCCCGCTGAATCCAGTGAGACTCGCAATCCGATGCTATGACTGTTTACTGTATTGGATGGGGCTTATTTCGAAATCAGTGTGAACAGGGTTGGTTCACAATCGTACAGCTCTAGTCTGTACCCAACAGCAAACCCCACTCCATTCAATAGGACTCATTCTCGGTACAGCATAGCAGCTCTTAGTAACAAAACATACGCAGAAGAAGAGTTTTCCGCAAGTCGAGGTAAAAGACGTCTCGGGTGAATTTACTCCGATCTTGCTTCAGAAGAAACTGCAATCCTTAAACCGGGAACTCTTCATCAATTTTCCAAAGCGTGGTTGTTCTGGAGTAAATGGCTTGTGGATTGCAAGCGGATTCCCTGAACACATTTGAGAGTGGCCAGAGCACGTCCGCCTTGGTTTCCACATAACTTACTCCTAAGTAAATATGCTTAGGTTAGGAGGATAACATCCTTCCCATATGAACAGTCTGAATGAAAGCAAAGGCTGCAATCTTATGCACACTTATTTGGGACTAAGCCCGATTGATCTCAGCGACACTTACTCCAGAGTAAAAATAAATAGACTCAGGTTGCACACCAGTGGAATTTATTTTCAAGTAAGACTAGGGTTGTTCCACAGCCTTAGTTACTCCTTCAGCCAAGTTATTTCCCAGTGGTCCCACTGAAGTCCCTGGAGCCGCTCCGAAGTCAGTGATTTGACGATTTCTTTTCCAGGTTGGGTCTAATCCAGAGCTATCGAAAACATGGATGCATCCTTAGCAACATGATCCACCACTCAGTTAAGCTGAAGCACAAAAATTGTTATTTTTCAATAGACTGCTTAGCAACGTTTTGGTTTCCAATGAAATAGGAACGACTTAGGGCGCGATGTTATATATGTTCAGACAGAAAAATGTCCTACAATTCCCAACATTTCCCAGACAGCCATGGCTAGCTGGGAAATGCTGGGAGTTGTAGGATTTTGTTTCTATCTAAACACACATAGGATTGCACTCTTACAGTGAAATCCTATGCTTGTCTACTCAGACGTAAACCCCAGGTAAGTGCATATGGATTGCCGCTTTATCTCTGTGTAGTATGTGCGTGGGGGGAGGAAGGTTAGATGGAAGTATTTGGGTTAACTGAATTGCGATGAGGGCTTTTCACTCACCAAGATTCCTGCCTTAACGATTTGAAGTGTAGTCTAGGCACTGTTCCCTTTGACTACTGCAATCTCAAGCGATGACACCCTGAGCGATAGATCCGTCACAGACCCAACCCCCATAGATGTTAATTAAATATTATTATTATTATTATTATTATTATTATTATTATTATTATTATTATTATTATTATTATTATTATTATTATTATTATTTGTATTTGTATAACGACCCATAGCCGAAGCTCTCTGGGTTTGAATGGAGGTCCTTCACACATGCATGCACACGGCTTGATTACACTCGCTCAGTTTGCTTGTCGTGACTGGTGGCAGCTGAACGTGTGGACGAACGTGTGGTCGAACTCCATGGAAATATGCCTGGATATTTCGTCGTCCTGTCTTGTGCTCTGGGATCTTTGCCGGCCTATTCACATCGTCACGTCGTCACTTGAGGATGCGGTGGCCATGAAGTGATGAGTTTGCCAATACGAACCAACCTTTAGTTGACATTGACCCCAAGGTTGAGAAATCGAGTAACGAGAAATCAATTCCTCGTGTTAAATGCACGTGTGAACTGTGTTAGGAAATCGCACCCACGCTTCCGATGGCGCAGGCTGCCCATCGGAAGGTGCCTTTCCAACCTTCCCCAGCCCAAAGCCAGTAGCCCTGGGGGGCTTGCGCCCCCTCCTCCCTCTTGATTTTCTGTTAATGGGGGGACATATCAGCCGCAAGCCAGAGGCCGCCGCGGCGCAACTTTGCCCTCCGATCTAACGTGTTGAGCCATGGACGAGGCGGTTCTCATCTTGGCATCAAAAGCAGCCGGTCTTTCTTCAGCCGTACGGGCCAAACAAAAACCAAAAAAAAAAGTGAACCGCAATCCTTCGGCCCCCTTCACTTCAAAAGCCGCTATCAGGGAGGCTCCCCGACGAATTTCCCTGCCTGCCTTTCATTCCCCGCTGGAAGGGGAGGGAGGAAAGCCCCCCACGACAGGGCCAGGGCGCTGCTAATACGCTTTGATGGGGATTGAATTCATTATCTCCAATAACACAATTGTGCTTGGCCAACGAAAAGAGCAAAGCAATACTCATCTAGAATTAGAGCGAGGGGCTCAGAAGAAAAGGGACGGAGGGGCCGTCTCAAAGGGAGCATGGGCGAAAAAATGAGAAAACACCTAGCTGGACAATCGGCTTGGCAAAGTTTAAATCGCAGAAGTGTATTAAGTGGGCCGTTGCAAGGATCAAGGCACGTTGGTGGTCCCCGGACGGCGCATTCCTGCCTTTGCCGGCCAAGTCGAGGCTAACGAGGCCGGGGCTTGACATTTCCTTCCCCCGGAGAGGGGACTTAGACCCCCACACACCCCACCCCGCGCACTCCTCTAATCACATTTACTTGGAAATAGGACGGACAAGCCCAAAGGAGGCGCGGGAGGGGCACGTTCCTATCTCTTTAACGGAGGCAATTCTGGAGGACGAAGCTTGCCTCGCAGGAACGAGAAAAGACACACTGGTGGCAGTTCCCACCCACCCCAATCTGGTGTCCTCCTGGTGGGATGGATTAGGACTCCCACCATAGGAAAGGGCCAGTGCGGTGTAGTGGTTAGAGTGCTGGAACGGGGCTCGGGAGAGCCGGGTTCTAGTTTCCACTTGGTCATGAAACTGGTGACTATGGGCCAGTCGCTGACTCTCAGCCTAACCTACCACACAGGGTTGTTGTGATCATGAAATGGATCATGTATGCTGCCTTGGGCTCCTAGGAGGAAAGGTGGGATATGTATGCAATAATAAATAAATAAATTCGTTCCCAGCCAACGTGGTGGCTGAGGCTGGTGAGTGTTGTAGTACAACGCATCTGGAGGACAAGGGTTGGGGGAGGTTGGTCCATTCAGTGCAAGTAACATGTGTACAGGAGTCTGAGCAACCTCCTGCCCCTTTTTAGGAAGGTCAAACTGAAAACCTTCCCTTAACTGGAACTCCCCTTCAAATCAAGGAGCGCAGCCAGAAGGCTGGATGAGGCGTGAGAAGCTATTCGGACCACTAGTTAGCGGTCTCGGATTAGGGAATCTCCACTCAGCCCTGAAATTCATTTGGATTTCACCCTAGCCTACCTCACAGGGTTGCTGTGAAGATAAAAACCGAGGAAGGGGCGAAACGTGCGCAAGCTATCATGAGATCTTTCATGGAATGGTGGGATTAAAAAAACATAAGAAATCAAGCCAGTGCTTCTTGCGCAAATTCAACTGAGGCCATAGCTAGACCTAAGGTTTATCCCTGGATCGTCCAGGGGTCAAACCTGTTTATCTAGGTGACACACAGGGGATCCAGTGCTCAGGCAGGGGCGAACCCTGGATGATCCCAGGATAAACCTTAGGTCTAGCTGTGGCCTGAGTGGCTTTGGGACCATCGGCCGGCGTTGCCCTGGGATCGTGGCGGAATGAAAGGAAGGAACCCCGTCGCCTTGCTGGAGCGAGGTGTAGGAGGTGGACAACTGGAATGGGAGGGGGCGCCTGGAAGCCGGTCCAGATGCAGGAGGAGCCCTTGAAGCATTTAAGATTGGAAAGAAGGTTTCACACACACACACACTCACACACACACAGAGAGAGAGAGAGAGAGAAGCTGCCCGTCCCCTTATCATTTTGATTCATTTTCATTCCGGTAACATTACAGATCTATCCATCTATTCTCAAAAGAAAATCTCATTTAAGGCAATGGGATTTACTCTCAGGTTAGTGCGCAGAGTAGAATGGCAGCCCAATCGCGCGATCCTAAACAAATTTACTGAGAAGTAAATCGCACTGTTTCCAATGGGGTTTACTTCCAGGCCAGTGCGCATAGAAGCGCGGCTTAAGTGGTAATGAGAACGCAAACACGGTTTTTTTTTTTGCAAACAAAAAGCGTCTGAGCTTTATATATCGTTTGTTCATACATCGTTTGCGCCTGTATATGTATATGTATATGTATATGAATGATTTTTATAAGCGCTTTTTATAAACAATGCTGCTGTCGTGATAGCAGGCGAGTGATTGCTGCTACAACGTTTGCAGGCGCCCCGAACCAAACGGCTAAGAAATGATGGTGGCACCAATTACAAGACAGGCCCGGGAGAAAGGACGGACGGACGGACGGACGGGCAGCGAAGGCCGCTGCCAATAACGCCGGGTCAGTTTCATTCAGACGCCGCGTTCCACATTCCATCCCGGCAGGGAAGTGGGGAGAGAGAGCGCACGCGCGCGCGGGCGGCTGAAATTGACAAGGCCGCTCGCCTCGGCTCTGAGCGGTCAAGTGGGTGGGCCGCAGCCCGCTTGCACACCGTGTCTAATCGCGTCAACGTTACACAGAGGGGCGAGTGAGGCCCCCGTAAAGTGGGCTCTGTAAAAACCCGCGGCTCTATTGAGTGAAGGGCGGTTCCAGAGTGTGCCCAGAGGGATCAGGGGCGTGGTGCGAACATATGCCTTGACATCAAATCTTATTGACCGTTTAAAAGCAGCTCAGCCGCCAGGGAGGAGGAGGAGGAGGAGGAGGAGGAGGAGGAGGAGGAGGAGGAAGAAGAAGAAGAAGAAGAAGAAGAAGAAGAAGAAGAAGAAGAAGAAGAAGAAGAAGAAGAAGAAGAAGAAGAAGAAGAAGAAGAAGAAGAAGAAGAAGAAGAAGAAGAAACAACAACAACAACAACACGAACGCTGGGGAGGTACAACCCCTGCAGCTAGAAGACTGCTGCCCGCCATCCCTTTATTGCAAGACAAGGAAAGACACACACACACACACACACACACACACACACAGAGGGAGAGAGAGAGGGAGAGAGAGAGAGAGAGAGAGAGAGATCACGCTCCAGTGCACGGAAAGGATTTCGGAGATGTGGCCCTGCTGAATGCAAAGAGTTCAAAGAGTCCGCACCACAAAGGGAATGTATGGCAGGCATATTATTTGGGCGCAAGTTCCTCTGATTAAAACGGAATTTGCTTCAACATGGTGTTTAGGGTCAGAGTACAAAGTCTACTTTGTCCTCCCTTTTATTTTGCCACAAATTTTCTATATTAAGAGAGTGAATCCTTAAAATCAGGAGCAGGTGTTCCACAAGTTTTCCTTGGGCGTGGATGATAGCCTTCCAGTCTAGCCTAAAACAAGTGGGTGGATTCCTGCATTGAGCAGGGGGTTGGACTGGATGGCCTTATAGGCCCCTTCCAACTCTACCATTCTATGATTCTAAGTTTTCTGAAAAGAAACTCCCTTGATAGCCAGAGGACTTCCAAGCAAGATATTTGGGCTCTGGATCTTGGCCTACTCTTTAACCAGATTAAGAATACAATCCTCTGCATATTTAGACAGAAATAAGTCCTACAACTCTGTATCATCCACTTTATGGGCCCCCAGTGTTTAAGCATGCATAGGATTGTGCCCAAATAAATCTAGCCACCAAAGTGAATTTAAAAGTGGCTCATTCTTTACCCACCCAAATGGTGTGAACAGGAAAGAGGGTAAGAGTATTTTCTAGGAAGAACTTGAGATGGGTTATAATTTCCTTTCAAAGTTGTGCAACTGTGGAATAGTTCTATTAGAGCGAATTGCATCACAATTATTAAAGTTCGCAGGGGGTTGCAAAGCTAAGCATATTAACTAGGGAGTAAGTCCCTTTGCAGACAGTGGGACATATTTCAAAGTACAATTCATAGGATTGCAGTGTCACACAGCTCCAAAACTTCAAGCAAGGACTTCCACTTCTAAGCTGGTCACTACCTACTCCTGCTTATAACGTAGAGCTTCTGAAATGGAGAGGCTGGCAGGCTTGAGATGTGAGTTGTGAGCTGGGTGGTGCTCAAAAAGCCACAATTCTATTTCACCCTTTTCCAATGTCTGTGCCTGGATTTCTCCAGCCAGCTCAGAAACTCAGAATATTCATTTTGATTATGCAGACCATTCAAGCAGTTTTCCTTGAAACTGCGTCTGGGCTTGCTAGGATTTTGCCCCAGGGCCCAGTGCACTCACCATCCTCACCAACAGGCAACCACAGCCCTGCCCATCCCAACCCTATTATGAGATTGTCTACTAACCTGTGTGATCTCTTCTGTCAGGCCTGTCCAGTGGCACTTTAGGATGCTTTTAGGATGCTTTTTAGGAAGTTTTAACAATATATACTGTGTTTTTAATCAGCATTTTATGTATTTTATACTTACTGTTGTTCCCTGCCTCGATCAGGATGGAAAGGTGGGTAAGAAATAATAATAATAATAATAATAATAATAATAATAATAATAATAATAAATGCCAGCGCCTTTCTTTCTTAGAGATTAAGCCGGGCACACAGTCTTGGCCCACTCTAGCATCCAACATGCATCTAGCTGTCCTCCCCATGTGATGAACAACACATCACAAGATTGGGCGATGTCTGGCTCCCTCCCACGGTCTGACAATGTGGAATGTCAGTCTTGTTCCTGGGAATGAGGTGCCTGAGGGCTCCATCAAGGTGCTGAAGTTTCCTTCAAGTCATTGAGCCCATTTGCTCCTCATCAGCCTTTATGTGGCTCAAATGCTCTGAATCCAAATGGAATTAAGATGTCTGGCAAGTTGCAAGACTTGCAATTAACTAGGAGGAGGGAACTAGAGAAAAGGATACTGGCCTCCTAAACTTCCATGGATTACATTTTGGGTGTGGGGAAGAGGCTTAGCATGGCTCCATGCTAGGCGCAGTATCTTGGATGTTAATACTTTTGCCTAATGCTTTTACCTGCATACTCTTCTTGAGACTTAAGATTAGATGATGCCTGTGGCAGGAGAGCAGAAGAAAGAAAACCTTAGCAATACTTTCACAAGGTCACATGATAAGGACTGCTTTGTTAAGCTCATCATGGCACTGGTTACGTGTCAGACCCAGCTGGAATTTTTTTTAAAATTTTTTTACTCCAGTGTGCAGAAAAGGAGAAAGCAGCCTTTTATTTTCTGAAATCTTTATCAGAGCTTATAAAACATGTATCACCTCAAGTAAGGGATAATCCAAAATCTGCAGCAGTATTACCTTTATTAGGAAACTAACCTAAAGTGTCACCAAAAAACCAAGCAGGATTTTGAATTCCCTGACAGGTGATAAGCAAAATGCAAAATGGGGAGAGGGAAGGTGATTGAGTTGCTCTGGAAGGCTGCAGTTTGTAACAATCTTGAGCTGAAATGCAGGAGGCATTTTGCAGACATCATCATTGGATTGGCCTCTAAAGGCAAAAGACAGATTGGAAGATGTGTCCTGGTCATCAGGACAAAAAGGCAAAATGGATGTTTTGGGTATGCAATAAATTCCAACACTGACTTGGTTCTGTCTCAAGCTGTAATTGAAACGCGCAGGTACCAATGCAGTTGTCTTTATATTAACAAATTTGGAGCTTAATTTTTAGATGGTTTTAGGTTAATTTCTAGGGGTCAATTGCATGGCTTGCCTAGAGTACCAGTTGCCGGCATCTAATCTAGGGTGATGCTCAGAGTAAAAAGTCAGTAGGAGCCAAATTGGGTAGCACTAATTAAATCTTATCTTTTTCCATCTTCAGGATCGCTCCCCTCCTCAGTAGTTATATTTGGCATTGTTTAAGACACACAGAAAGCATAGGCACCTGTGCTGATCCTTTAGAGAGGGAAATATCCAAATCCCACAGCAAGGCTTTATGAGGATAGACTAAAATGTAATAAAATTGTGAGCAATTTCCCAAGTTCTTCAGAAGTCTACATCAAGCAGCCTGTTAAACAAAATGGGAGGGGTGGAGAAGATTGTCTCTCTTCCGGTGAATGTGTCCTTCAGATAAAACCTAAAGCCAAGGTCCAGAACCAGTTGCTATCATTTCAAGCACCTGACAATGTTTCACAAGAGACCTGTTGGTCAAACTCCATGTTGGGCAACTAGGAGCCTACCCATAACCCCTTGCATTACAGGGCCAGACTGTTTTCCATTACTGCTATGAATGATGGCTGGATTCTTAATTTTGTCCACCACTTTAAGTGGGAAATTTACTTGCATTAGTAATGATTTGAGATGTTTGACTTAAAAAATAAGTCATTTTCTAAATAGAACACTGAGCTATGATATTCCCACTTTCCTGGATTCTTTTGGTAGAAGCACATCGGTTCTAAGTATTTTCAAAACTTGTCTCCCACTGAGGTCTTTCCTCCCCACAGTAGCAAACAGTGTTCTGTACAGAGCTAAAGAAGGTTGATGGAGCAATCCTATGCATCTGTACTCAGTAAATCCAGTTAAGTTCAGTTGGCCTTACTCCCCTGCTAAAACTGCATAGGTTTGCATTTTAAATTAATACTATTGGGTTTCTGCTTGAGAAGATCAGCAATCAACCAGATTTGGGTGCATGTGTATGTGGTCAAAGCATCTGTCCATAGCAATATCATAACTTTTCTGCAAAGCCATGCTTACGTTGTTGAACAGGTATGGCAGTTTTTATATTTAATCCAAAGCATTTGTTTGCTAAGAAAAGTGAAGCATTGAGGAGCCCTTCTCCGCATCCCACCAGCACAACACATTCACTATGATGGGACAAGGGAGAGGGCTTTCTCTGTTGTGGCACCCTGACTGTGGAATGCCCTCCCCTTGGAGGCCCGACTAGCACCAACGCTGACTTTATTCCGGTGCCAAGTGAAAACATGGCTTTTTAACAAAGCTTTTAATGAATGAATTCACTAGGCACATTGTTTTAACTGTTTTTATAGTTTTACTGCTTTTAAATTATATATTGTTTTAACTTGGTTTATAGTTTAATTTGTTTTTAGCTGTGTATATTTACTGTTTTTATACTGTATGCTTTTATCTGTACACCACCCTGAGATCTTTTTGATATAGGATGGGATATAAATGTTTTAAATAAATAAATAAATCCAATCAGAGGTGACTGATTCTAAATGTCACAAGAGCCTTTGGTGTTTTTGTTTCCGAATGTGACTTCTATGAGATCACAGATGCTCTGTGACAGACCCTCATTTC
Source organism: Elgaria multicarinata webbii (assembly GCF_023053635.1). Taxonomy (NCBI): domain Eukaryota; kingdom Metazoa; phylum Chordata; class Lepidosauria; order Squamata; family Anguidae; genus Elgaria; species Elgaria multicarinata. The sequence continues at coordinate 144,653,095 of NC_086172.1, read as the reverse complement.
CTGCAACACAAATTGAAGAATCAGCATTGTCAGATTACATTTGTGAATACATCTGCAGGATGGGACACTAACTTGTTAAAGTTCAGGCTTAAACAATTAATTAGTCAAACAATAGAAACTGCCCAGTAAGAGATCTTCTCCAATCCACTGAAAAAGTGGAAAGAGGCTGATCGCCAGATTATTTTAGATGACTCCACTGCTAAATCATGAGTCAAAACTTTCCTTAATTTGATTGTGTACCAGTTACTACCCTATTATCATTTACAGCAAGAGTCATAAAAGCTGGGCTGTAAAGAAAACTCTGCATTTTGAATATTAAGTAGTTTTTTTAAAAGACAAATTTTGTAAAGAAAATCCAGCTCATAGAATTAGAAGTAAACTTCTCTAATAGTTCAATCCTAGACATATCTAATCAGAAGTCAGCCCCATTGAGTTCAATGGGACTTGCTCCCAGCTAAGTGTGTCTAGAGTTGCAGCCTTCTACATAGTCTATTGCCTTTGCTTCTGCTGAACCAGTCAGATGTAAAGATATTTGTGCCAGTTCAGACCAGGCAGTATTCTATTTTTCATAGAATCATAGAATAGCTGAGTTAGAAGGGGCCTACAAGGCCATCGAGTCCAACCCCCTGCTCAATGCAGGAATCCACCCTAAAGCATCCCTGACAGATGGTTGTCCAGCTGCCTCTTGAAGGCCTCTAGTGTGGGAGAGCCCACAACCTCCCTAGGTAGCTGATTCCATTGTCGCACTGCTCTAACAGTCAGGAAGTTTTTCCTGATGTCCAGCCGGAATCTGGCTTCCTTTAACTTGAGCCCGTTATTCCGTGTCCTGCACTCTGGGAGGATCGAGAATAGATCCTGGCCCTCCTCTGTGTGACAACCTTTTAAGTATTTGAAGAGTGCTAGCATGTTTCCCCTCAATCTTCTCTTCTCCAGGCTAAACATGCCCAGTTCTTTCAGTCTCTCTTCATAGGGCCAGACCCCTGGTCATCCTGGTTGCCCTCCTCTGAACACGCTCCAGCTTGTCTGCGTCCTTCTTGAATTGTGGAGCCCAGAACTGGACGCAATACTCTAGATGAGGCCTAACCAGGGCCGAATAGAGAGGAACCAGTACCTCACGTGATTTGGAAGCTATACTTCTATTAATGCAGCTCAAAATAGCATTGGCCTTTCTTGTAGCCATATCGAACTGTTGGCTCATATTCAGCTTGTGATCTACAACAATTCCAAGATCCTTCTTGTTTGTAGTATTGCTGAGCCAAGTATCCACCATCTTGTAACTGTGCATTTGGTTTCTATTTCCCAAATGTAGAACTTGGCATTTTTCCCTATTAAATTTCATTCTGATGTTTTTAGCCCAGCACTCCAGCCTATCAAGATCACTTTGAAGTTTGTTTCTGTCTTTCGGGGTATTAGCTATCCCACCCAATTTGGTGTCATCTGCAAATTTGATCAGCGTTCCCTGCACCTCCTCGTCCAAATCATTAATAAAAATGTTGAAGAGCACTGGGCCCAGGACTGAGCCCTGCGGTACCCCACTCGTTGCCTCTCCCCAGTTTGAGAAAGTTCCATTGATAAGTACTCTTTGAGTCCTATTCTGTATCCAACTGTGAATCCACCTAATAGTTGTTCCATCTAGCCCACTTTAAGCTAGTTTGTTAATCAGAATATCATGGGGCACTTTGTCGAAAGCTTTGCTGAAGTCAAGATATATGACGTCCACAGCATTCCCGCTGTCCACAAGGGAGGTTATCCTATCAAAAAATGAGATCAAATTAGTCTGACAGGACTTGTTCCTGACAAATCCATGTTGGCTTCTAGTAATCACTGCATTGATTTCCTTTATCCATGGGAAGTTTTATAACTTGAGTGGGTACTGCTACCCTTGCAACCACCACCTCATAGTAGCAAACTGTTATATAGCATAGAATGGGGCAAGGCAAGAGGGATCAAAAGGAGGTGGGACTGAATGCAGTATTTATTTGGTATATTTATTACATTTATGTCTCACTTTTCTCTCAAATAGCACAAGGTAGCATACCTAAGCTTTTCAAGTGGTCCCCATCCAGGTAGTGACACAAGCAAGACCTGCTTAGCTTCAGCAAAACTGCTGCATTATGTTTCTTCAGGCAATGCCTTGGGACCAATCTACCTCTGTTGCATCATAGAGGTATTTGTAAAGCTAGTTTGGTCACCAAAAAGGCAGTTATGTTCTTCATATTTGTGGTCATCATTTAAAGTGGGTTTGCAATAGATATACAGCACTGCAGGATGACCTTCCCTTACTTCTAGGACATTGGATATGGGCCTAGTTTCAAGTTGCAACCACAAGCTGGCTGAAATAGTTCTATCTGTATCTCATTTCCTAATCTTTATAATGGAAATAGTCATTACTTCCTTCACACTGACCTGATTCACACAACATGACAAGCCAGAGGATGAGTTGAGTGTGGGTTGTTGTTGAACTGTGGATTATTGTTGAATCATGGGTTGTTGTGTTGTATGAAGCCAACTGTGCTAACTAACCATGTTTTTTTAATCATGGGCAACCCAGAAATCACAATCCAGCAATAAAGTATGGGTTGTTCATGGTTAATAAACCATGATTTATTAGCATGGCTGGGTTCACACAATACAACAACGCAGAACTCAACAACAAGCCAAGATTCAACAACAAGCCACATTCAACCTATTCTCAACCTGTACTCTAGCTTGTCATGTTGTGTGAATTTAGCCATTATTTTTGTTAGGATGAACAAGATGATGACTAAGAGGGCAAATCTCTAAATGGAGGCTGAAGGGGGGCAATATAGAAACATATACTTTGAGCATGTATGTATCATATATTATTTTTTTATTATTATTTATTTAAGTATTTTTATGCCACCATTCAGCCAAAAAAGGCTCTCACGGCGGCTTACAAAAGTATTTCTTGACAGTCCCTGCCCACAGGCTTACAATCTAAAAGTATGTATCATATATTAGGAGATGCTCATAGTCTGTTAGAATTATGTTCTATGTTCTCACATAAATGGATAGAAAATCTTATATAAGCAAGAGTCTACAGCAACATCTCAGTGAATGAAAACACAAAGAAATCATAGTTCAAGCCAGCATGGTGCACTGGCTAAAGTGGTGGACTAGGACTCAGGAGATCTGGGTTCTAGTCCCCACTTGGCCATGGAAACCCCCTGTGGTTTCCGGCCCTATTAACACTGGGGTCTCAGATAAAATCAAAACAATATAAACATAAATAATTTACAGTGCTAAAAATGTAATAAATCATTAACAAATTAAAACTGGTAGAAATTTTAAAAAATAATTAAAATCAAATAAAACTATGTGTAACCATGGGGAATTTAGCCCTTGAAGGCTTTGATAAAAATCCATGTTTTAACTTGGCACTGGAATGAAGCCAGTGTCAGCGCCAGTTGGGCCTCCAAGGGGGGGTATTGATGGTGCTATATAAATAAATAAATAAATAATAATAATAATAATAAGTGGGGTGCCACAACAGAGATAGCCCTCTCCCACATCCCACCATAATGTATGTCTCATGTTGGTGGGACACAGAGGAGGGCTCCTCCAATGGAACTCAAAACTCGGGCAGACATATATAGGGAGAGGTGCTCCCTCAAGTACTGAGATCCTAAGCCGTTTAGGGCTTTGAATGTCATTGCCAACACCTTGAATTCTGACTGGAAGTGTATTGGCAGCCAATGCAATTCTTTTAAGACCAGTGTTATATGATCTTTATAAGGCGTTCCAGTGAGCAGTCTAGCTGTTGCATTTTCCACCAGCTGCAACTTCTGTGTCACCTTCAAGGGTAGCCCCACGTAGAGTGCATTGCAGTAGTCTAATCAGGAAGTTACCAGTGCATGGACTACTGTGGCTAGGTTATCCCTGTCCAGGAAGGCTGTAGCTGGCAGATCAGCCAAAGCAGACCCCAAGTACTCTGGGCCACAGAGTCCACCTGGGCCTCCAGTGACAAGGATGGATCTAGCAGTACTCCTAAGCTACACACCTGCTCCTTCAGAGGGGGTGCAACCCAATCCAGAACAGGTCATTTACCCAATTCCTGGACTTGGGAACCACCAACCAACAGAGTTTCTGACTTATCAGGATTCAGCTTCAGTTTATTAGCTCTCATCCAGACCATTACAGCCTCCGGGCACTGGTCACCAGCCCTGTCAACCAGAAAATCCCCCAGAGCATTCAGAAATCCTTCAGATTCCATAAGTCTCTGGAGGTGGACCATCTTAATCAGTCCCCCACCCCTGCAGGGAGGATCTGCTACTGGCAAACCAAATTGCTCGTAGCAAATTGCTTTGGGTATCCCAGAAAATCCAGTTATTTTCTGCTGGCAATGAGAAGAGTGAAGGACAAAAGTACCGTTCTGGATCTTGGACTAAGGCAGCTTCAACTGACCTCCTTCAAAGGCACTGAGGTCTCCTAGAAAACACCAACAAAGAGTAGCCTAAACAGCAGAAGGAGCTTGATTCGAGTGTGAATGATGGGATGGACTAAATGACGTTTGACAGATATCCTTGTAAATGTACAGCTGGAGTGGGTTGGCCAGGGCGTGCTGAGGGAAAACAAGGCCTGAGAAGATTTGGGGGTAGTTATAGTAATCAGATCAGTCCCTCCCTCCTCTTTGCCCTCTAAAGCCCTTTCAGCTCAGGCTGTTGGGACACATTTTTAATTAAAGTTTATAAAAAGTTGTTTTGTAAGGGCTCTCCACATCTGATCAGTTTCAAAATGCTTTATCAGGCATCATCTCCTTTTGAGGTTCAGGGAAGCATGGGGGCTTCCTAAAATGGCTGCCAAGAGAGTTGTATCTCAATCAGGAGCCCCATGACAGATAGACTATCAACAGGCCACTTGCTAAGGGAACGTTTTAGAAAGTTGGCCCTTGGGTATTTACTCACAAAATCCACAAGTTCAAAGTGGTACTGAGTTAATGGGGATTGGAAAGTGCATTAAGTAGCATGTGCCACACACACTCTCATTCAATGTTCTAATGTTATATTCTCTGTGCTGGGATTGCACCACAGGTTCAGGTGGTCACCACAGGAGTGGCAAGGCAATAATTTCAGCCAGTCAGATCTGTGTGAGTTTTTTCAAACATGTTTGGAGCTAAGAGCTTTCCCCTGCTTGGAGAGGGGGTGGGGCCTGGGAAAGACCAGATGGAGAACTCCCTTGAGCTGCACCCACCCCATGAACCAGAGGTTCCCTGTGCCTGATGTAACATCTATATACTTTTTTAATCAGGCTTTTATGTCACCCTTGAAGGCAAAGTCAGTCACGAAAAAATAAAAGTAAAAGAAAAACACAAGAATAGAAGCAGCAATCAAATGGGAAAATAAGACATCTCAGATAGTAAAAGGCTAGGGAAACAGAAAGTTCTTTGCTGGACTTCAGAAAGGCAGGCACCAAGCAAGCCTCCATGGAGAGAGGCTTCCATAAGTGAGGTACTATAGCAGAGAAAGCAGAGAAAGCCCTCTCTTGAGGCAGGGTCAAGCTCCCACCTTAGATGGTAGATTGGGAGGGATGGCAAATCATGCCTCTCCCCCTTGTTCCTGCTAGAAGCGCCTGTCACCCCTGCCACCTCCAGCAATGCTTCAGAGAGCCCCACCAGCCACTCTCCTGCCATGGCATTTCCCACACTGGGGAAACAGAACCAGTGGAGCTCTCCAGAGCAGCTGCCTTCTTGGCGATGTTGGCAGGAGTTCTGGAGAGCCTCACCAGTCCCACTCTTCTGCTGTGGCAAATATCACAGTAAGAGAGTGGGCACTAGGGCTCTCTGGAACAGCCGTTCTCCCTCTCACTGTGAGGGAATCCTCAGAGCAAAACAGGGTGGGCAGCTGTTCTCAGTCTCTTGCCTTCTAGCTCACACTGAGAATCCTCTCTTGTGAGAACTATCCTGGCCTCTCCTTCCAGCAGAGAGTGGATGGGGCAGCAGTAGTACTAAGGGAAAGGGGTGTGGGCCACACAATGGGGCAAGAGGAAGGGGGCGAGATATCAATGGTACTGTGTGTGCTTCTCCCATCTCAGGTGGTGGGAGAACTTATGCTAAGGCGGAGAGAAGGCCTTCTGCACAATTGCCTGCTGCCTCACCTCAGATGGCCGGAGCCCTCTGGTGATGAAAGATCTGTGGAGATGATCACAATGCAACCCTTTCTTCAAGGAAGCAACCCTTTCTTCAAGGTTCTGTGTACAAAGCCATGCAGGGCTTTCAAGATGACCACTAGCACTTTGAATGGGGCTTGGAAATGGATGGATAGTCAGTGGAATTTTTTCAACCTAGGTGAGAACATCACAGGTGAGCTGATCAAACCCAGTTAGAATCCTAGCAGTTTCTCTGTGATCCACTGGACTAATTTTGTATCACAGGTTCAAGCATGAAATGTTAACATGGCCCTCCCTCTCCAACCCAGCCTGATATCCTAAGCTCATCTGTCCCATCAGTAAGATTGATCACCCCTCTAGGGCCAATATTGGACTTTTCCCTTAAGCTATCCCAGTTAATATATCCATGACTGATTAATCAGAAGAGAACAATTTGAGGAAGGGCATCCAAGAGTATGAGCCAGATCCCCAGGGTTGGTTTCCTCTTCCCTTCAGTAATGAACTATTCCAGTTTCCCCATCTCCTTGTGCTCTGCAGGGATTTGACAGATGAAGAAGAACAGCCTTCAGTGATTCCCGACAGGCTGATAAAGTCTTAGGAAGAGGAGGCCACCAGTTGGGAACAATTATGGACTTCTTAATCCTTCTTTCTTTTCCTGCAGAGACTGTGCCCATGGTATTAGGGGACCAGACATCAGAGGTTTTGCTGGGAGCAAGAAAATGGAGGCTGGTGAGAAAAGGCCAGAGATCCATAATGTTCTCTTCCCTTATGGGCCAAATGTTGTCTTGGGGCAGTGGTGGTGGTGTACAATGTTACATAATGATATCTGTTCAGAGTGGCTTACTTTGTTGCTCCATCTGGTGAGTGTGTTTCTTATTGGCTTGACTAAGTGCTTGTTTTCTTGTGTTTTTAAAATGGCACACTGCAAGCGATCAGCATGGGCAAAGCAACAGACTGCTGTCAAGAAGGGCATAGCAGAAGAATCCTTTCCCCTGCCAGGGGACAGAGAGAAGAGCAACCTGCATTTATATTTGCATTACTCTGATTTCCACAGTGATGTTGGGGATAGAGAACATGATTTTGGAGGTAATAAACAAACCAGAGCATAGGGGAGACAACACTCACTGTATGGGATACTGCAACTATAAACTTGTACCATGTGCGGTTAGTAGAATGCGGGTCATGGAAGCCCGAGAAGACATGCCAGTCAGGAAGCTAGACAGGAGGTGAAACCTGAGACCACCACATCAGCTGGCAGAGCCCAGTCTGAAGGTCTGCAACCCCTCCTCCTCCATTATCATCTTAAGATTCTGACTGTGCAGACATACTGACTACAAGTTTTTGTAACATCTTGCCTGATACAGAGATCTGGAGATCTCAGAAGCTTCTTTGTGATCTCTGATTTGGCTTAACCAAGGTATTACACTATAGCTTTGGCTATGAGGTGGTATAGAAATGTAATAAATAAATGTAATACGGATTTTGGATTTTTTCTTAGGGCCAACGTGGCTACCTTTGTTTTTGTATAACTTGAAAAACTGCATTGTCTCTCTCCAACATTAACAGTACAGCACAGGAAACGCCTAACTCCAACCAGATACAACTCAGTGCCATCTAGTGACTAAATGATAAAATTACACTATCCACCCCAAGAGGGCAGTGCCTTGTTGTGGAGGATGTTTTCCAGAATCCAAGCACAGCATCTACTCTAGAGCAGGGCCGGTGCCAGACTATTTTGTGCCCTAGGCAAGGCGAGCTACTTTCACCACCACCACCCCCCCCAAAAATTGCCAACTTCGATTTTTAAGAACAGATGTTTTGTAGAAAAAATAAAAAGCAGAAAACTTGAAACTGCTAAATTTATTTTAAATTGCAAGAAGAAATAATAATCAATTTTTGATTATCTTTCGCAAATACAAAAGAAAATACTTTGGCACACAAATCATTTTGAACTAAAGGGCACTCAGTATAATGCATACATCCACCATTGGCAACACAACATTAAAACCTTTTACTTCATGCACCTTTAAGTTTATATACTATTTAAGGTTACTTGGTGTTACCAAACCGTCATGTTAACTCAATATTTTGCTTACAGTCAGGCAGAGAAACAAACAAAAAACAGAGTTAAAAATGTCTCATAAAAGTTTCAATTTCAGGCACATCAAAATCTAACTTTGCTAGTTTGTATAAAACTATGACCCTTAAAGGTCAGTACTGTGGCGCCCTAGGCGGCTGCCTAGTTGGCCTAATGGTAGCGCCGGCCCTGCTCCAGAATAAAACTCTGAATTAGCAGCTATGTCAAAGGCCATGTGTCTGTTTTGCTCCTAAGGGAAATTGGGGCAGAGGCAGAGAGATCTGTTAGGATTTCTCTGTAAGCCTTGTTGAGATCCACAGGAGCTGGGCAAAAGCATATTAGCATTCCTGTGCAGCTATTGTTCATTTCAATAAGATTTCCATTGAAGAACACCCTTTTGGATTGTGAGTGACCCCTGGGGGATTCCTTCTGATCTGTCCTGCCTCTGGCACTCTTACATTGTCTTGAAGAGCTAAAGTTTATGCCTCAAACGCTTTAATCAGGAAGCCTTTGTCTTCTTCTGGATCTGGTACAGACTCGAACACACTATCAGGTGGCCAGCTTAGGAAAGGCTGATCTAAAGTATTGAAGCTAGAATTCACCGCCAGTTCAAACATGAGAAAGAAGTGTTCCCATGGGTGTATCAGTTGCGATTCAATCCAATGATACTTATCAGCACGACAAGCTATGCAACTGTTGCTAAAGACTAAGAAAGACCTGACCCCTTGCTTCCATAGCACAGGGGGTGGGTATCTAACCCACAGAGGGTGGGTCACACAGGTAAGGCCTGAGCTTTACTGCTGCCAGAGAGTTGCAAAGTTACAGGCAGTAATGACTCAGGTTAGATAAGGGATTGGATGGGTGGAGCAAGCGAACAATACCGTTGAAGTGCTTTTCTTTCAGCAACCCTGGTTCAAATGAAGGTTAAATTCCAAGGGGAGTGAACATTTTTTCCCCAAAGAAAGGGTTTAAAGGCCCTTATTTTTAGTTTCGAAATGGCTGAACAGGACACACATGAATCCGAATGTTGTGCTAATTCTCTGGGTCAGAAGATGCACTGAGTTCTGCAAAGGGTGTTGAGTACCCGTTGGGCAATATCCAATTGGACAGTAGTGCTAACATAATTTATGGATGTTAGTGCATAATGTAATGCATGTACGTTAGCATAAAGAACCTCTCACCGAAAGCCATGTGTTTCCCAAGAAATCCTGTCAAGCCAACGAATGTTATTGATGTTGCACTAAAGGGACTTCAATACTAGTGCAAGGTGGCACTAGGGTCCAATGAGATTCCGCCCATCAGTTCCATGCTGTAGGAAATGAATGCAGTAAGCAGGAAAAGCAATGAAGAGTTTTGTGGCACCTTAAAGACCAACACATTTATCCCGGCATAAGCTTTTGTGGACAATAGCTCACTTCATCAGATGCATGAAGTACAATGGAGAATTTCAGGTTCATATACAGTGCATATTGGGGAGGAGGGCAGGAGAAGAATTATAAATGGTGATGTCAAAAGGAAATTACATGCAAAAAGTGACAATCATATCATTAACAGTGCAGCTGTGCTGATAACAAATGTCCTGGCACAAGGTAAGCCAATTAACCGTGTAGTGTTATACACCCCCCATGATTCTTATTCAAGCCCCTGGTGACAGAATTAAGCCTGTTAATGAATATGAATTTGTCATTTATTTATTTATTTGGCTATTTATTTATGCTCCACTTTTCAAGGCAAAAATAATAATAATCACAAAGCAGTTTACATCAAAACAACCACAATTTAATTTTTAAAAACCAAACCAATAATTGCTCTTACTTTCCACTCCCTTTGTACAAGGGTCTTCTCAGCATCTTGTGGAAGTACGGCTGGCCCCAGAGCTGAGGCTGCTTTGAAGAAACCCTGTTCAGGTCTGGAGGGGCCTTGGCTCATAGGCAGAACACCTGCTTGCCTGAGGAAGATCCCAGGTTCAATTGCCGGCATTTCCAAGTAGGGCTAGGAAAGATTCCTGCCTGAAACCCCTGTCTGGGCTAGATGGACCAATGGTCTGACTCAGTATAGGGCAGTTCCCTATGTTCCTATTCTGCAATTTCTTAAATGGAAATGGACTTGGAACCTCTAAATGAGAATGTTCAGAACTCTCAGCAAATTACTAAGAAAAACTAACCAGAGACTCACATGCTGCTCTGGATATGTCCCCCCAGCTTCAAGGACTAGAATCACAGAATCATAGAATAGTAGAGTTGGAAGGGGCCTACAACGCCATCGAGTCCAACCCCCTGCTCAATGCAGGAATCCACCCTAAAGCATCCCTGACAGATGGTTGTCCAGCTGCCTCTTGAAGGCCTCTAGTGTGGGAGAGCCCACAACCTCCCTAGGTAACTGGTTCCATTGTTGTACTGCTCTAACAGTCAGGAAGTTTTTCCTGATGTCCAGCTGGAATCTGACTTCCTGTAACTTCAGCCCATTATTCCGTGTCCTGCACTCTGGGATGATCGAGAAGAGATCCTGACCCTCCTCTGTGTGACAACCTTTTAAGTATTTGAAGAGTGCTATCATGTCTCCTCTCAATCTTCACTTCTCCAGGCTAAACATGCCCACTTGTTTAGGGCTTTGTTTCCAGACCCCTGATCATCCTGGTTGCCCTCCTCTGAACACGCTCCAGCTTGTTTGCATCCTTCTTGAATTGTGGAGCCCAGAACTGGATGCAATAATCTAGATGAGGCCTAACCAGGTCTGAATAGAGAGGAACCAGTACCTCACGTGATTTGGAAGCTATACTTCTATTAATGCAGCCCAAAATAGCATTTGCCTTTCTTGCAGCCATATCGCACTGTTGGCTCATATTCAGCTTGTTATCTACAACAATTCCAAGATCCTTTTCATTTGTAGCATTGCTGAGCCAAGTATCCCCCATCTTGTAACTGTGCATTTGGTTGCTATTTCCTAAATGTGTAACTTGGCATTTATCCCTATTAAATTTCATTCTGTTTTTTTCAGCCCAGCACTCCAGCCTATCAAGATCACTTTGAAGTTTGTTTCTGTCTTCCAGGGTATTAGCTATCCCACCCAATTTTGTGTCATCTGCAAATTCGATAAGCGTTCCCTGCACCTCCTTGTCCAAATCATTAATAAAAATGTTGAAGAGCACTGGGCCCAGGACTGAGCCCTGCTGTACCCCACTCGTTACCTCTCCCCAGTTTGAGAAGGTTCCGTTGATAAGCATTCTTTGAGTCCAGTCCTGTAGCCAACTGTGAATCCACCTAATAGTTGTTCCATCTAGCCCACTTTTAGTTTGCTATTCAGAATATCATGGGGCACTTTGTCAAAAGCTTTGCTAACGTCAAGATATATGATGTCCACAGCATTCTCACAGTCCACAAGGTTACCTGATCAAAAACTGAGATCAAATTAGTCTGACAGGATTTGTTCCTGACAAATCCATGTTGGATTCTAGTAATAACAGCATTGATTTCAAGGTGTTTACAGATTGACTTCTTTATAATCTGTTCCAGAATTTTCCCAGGGATGGATGTCAGTCTGTAGTTCCCAGGTTCCTCCTTTTTGCCCTTTTTGAAGATAGGGACAACGTTAGCCCTCCTCCAGTCTTCCAGCACCTCACCCGTCTTCCATGATTTTGCAAAGATAATAGACAGCGGTTCTGAGAGTTCTTCCGCCAGCTCCTTTATTACTCTAGGATGCAGCTCATCAGGCCCTGGAGATTTGAACTAATTCAAAGAAATTAGGTGTTCATTGAGCATTTGTTTATCAATCTCAAATCGCAATGCTTGGGGAAACCTTCAAACTCTTATTAAAGATAGGCAAGGAATTTCCTAAATTCCTTATTATCTCTCAAAAGGTGACTTTAATGCTAATTGAAAGGGAAATGAACCAGCTATTATGTTGTGACGGGCTCAATTCATGATTGTAGCCCATATAGATAAAATGGCTTTAAGAGGATCAGGAACATTTTCATGAATGGCTTACGACAGGAGTGGAGAAGTGTCCAGGACATTTCCGTGCCTATTCTGGTGCCCTCCAGATGTATTGGACTTCAACTCCCATCCCAGCTAGCATGGCCATTTTTGGCTGGCAATGATGGGCATTGCAGCACACTGCCTCTGGATGGCACCTGGTTAAGGAAGAAGGGCCTACAAAAAGGCACTTGTTTTCCTGCCTATGAGACACTTTCCTGACCTCCCAATCTCTTCCTTTTTCTGATATTGAAATGAGTGTACTGCTTTTTTTGCAGTGTTGCTTTCACAGCAGCGGTACGCCGGCCTTCACCAAACCAAGTATCACCTAAATGTGTTGGACTGCAACTCCCATCATTCCTGGGAATCTGTACTGAGGACTACTATCAGGATGTGCCTTCATCATCTGCTGTGTGCTCTTTAGTCCCTAAACCATAAGAACATAAGAAGAGCCCTGCTGGATCAGACCCAGGGTCCATCTAGTCCAGCATTCTGTTCGCAGTGGCCAACCAGCTGCCCACAGGAAACCCACAAGCCCTCCCCCTGCCCATGTTGCCCAGCAACTGGTGTACATAAGTTGATCCTGGAGGTAGCATATGGCCATCAAGACTGGTAGCCATTGATAGCCTTCTCCTCCAGGAATTTGTCCAACCCCCTTTCAAAGCCATCCAATTTTGTTGCCATCACTACATCTTGCGGTAGCGAATTCCATAGTGTAACTATGCGCTGTGGCGGAACTGAATCTCCCGCCAATCAAACCCACTCTCTCTATTCTCTGCAGATGCCTTTGCATTTCACACAATTCTCTGCTTCCCTTGTCTCACGTAGTGTTCGATCCTCTTTCTCCGAGTCAGGAACAGCTTCTCTCCTTCCCCCGTTCTTCCACAGAGTCAAGCAACATCTCTCTCTCTCTCTCTCTCTCTCTCTCTCTCTCTCTCACACACACACACACACACACACACACACACACACACACACCCACCCACCCACCCACACACACCCACACACACCCCTACCTACCTCTCTTTGGATCTCTGCTAAGAACTCTGCTTCCAGCTAGCATTCCACCCACCCATTGCTCTTATGGTACTCAGTAATTCTTTGATTTAGCTCACTTTACAGTATAATTAAAACCACCAGAATACAAAGCTAAGCTAACAAGATTAACTACTTTGCTTTTATGTGGCAGCCTTTCAGCCTTACTCTACTAGATGTTGTCTTCCTTAACTGTAGGATCCTTGGGACAGGGAGCTAGGGAACTGTCTCCTTTATCTGCTTTTTAAGGCCTCATGGTAGAGCAAATTCACAAATCCTTAACCCCTCACCATTTGGGGCTGTACATTGAAAAAGACTGCAGAAGAATACTTTAGGGCAGCTTTGGCTTTACAACTGTTTGTTCATTTTATCCTCACAACAGCCCTATGAGGTAGGACAGTGATTTTTCCCAAAGTCACAGAATCCGCTGCATCACACCATTGGCTGTGTGCCTCAACAGAAGTTCCAGTGAACCAAATGAGAATACTTAAGCGTACGTTGTTTCAAGGGTAGGGTACAACTGAAGCACCAGCCCTTTTGGGACAGCGGCTAAAGTTTTGATCATGTGAGACGCCCAGTTTCTAATCTCATTAGCGGACCTAATCGTTGATCCATCCACACAGAGAAATCATGTGGTGAAGCTACCAGAAGACTGGACCACTTCAGGATGACTGGTACAATCCCAGGAAGACTTATTTGTCTCCCAAAGAGATATGTATTGTTGAATCTATTCTCACTGCTGCATGATATGATTGAAGATTTTGGAGAAAGGGATAATTGTATTATGGCTGTTTAAAATCAAAACTCAATGTTATGCTGTTTAAAACTCAACAAACCATTAATTGGAAAAAATGGGATATGTAGCCATAAAGCTACTAATTTCAGAGACATAATATAATTTCTTCCTACAACATCCAAGAAAAGCAGGCCATGTCATTGCTGTTATGCTAAATTCTTCTTATATACAAAAGGGCAGTTCGTATATGTAAAAGCCCCTATGCTGAGAATCCCCAAGGCTGCTGGATTGTATGGCAGCGCCATGTATATGAGACAGCGCCTCCTTGTGGGCAGCATGGCTCCCATGCCACTCCAACTCTTATGATGGTCCCAAATTGAGTGACACAAAAAGTGGATTAGACTTGTGTGGAATCCCCAACCTGGAGTTGTCCAGATGCTCCCATCAGTCTCAGTCAGCACTGATTAGGAATGATGGGAGTTGTAGTCCAAAACATCTGAATGGCATCAAGTTGAGGAAGGCTGGCATAGTAGTTAACTGGGAGAATAATTCAGATATATAAACTGATGTAATCCAGTCCATCTCAGATTTGTATCACTCCAGGACTGCAAGTTCAGTCTCTCACAAACATTCCTGAAGCTAGAAAACAAGCACATCAGGTTAAAAATCTTCTCACTAGCATGCTACATTTCCATAACCAGGGAGGTTTTGATGTGTGGGACAGCATTAACTCCTGCGGTTGCTACACTTGTATTCTGAAGTGATAAAGCCCTGGATGGTTTTTCTAAACATGTGGTTGGTCTCTAAGATGATGTATACATAGGATGACCATATGAAAAGGAGGACAGGGCTCCTATATCTTTAACAGTTGTACTGAAAAGGGAGTTTCAGGAGGTGTCGTTTGTATATATGGAGAACCTGGTGAAATTCCCTCTTCATCACAACAGTTAAAGCTGCAGGAGCCCTGCCCTCTTTGAAATCTGGTCACAGTATAGCTGCAGTATAGCTCTATTGTTATACTGCAGTATTGTTGTGATGAAGAGGGGACTTTCACCAGGTGCTGCATGCATACAAATGACACCTGCTGAAATCCCCTTTTCTATGCAACTGTTAAAGATACAGGAGCCCTGTCCTCCTTTCCATAGGGTCACCCTAGCAGACGGATGGACTCTTCTAGACGAACGCTACCAAACTTATTTAACAAGAGGAAACAATGAAACTGAATGACAGGAGCGCCCGGAGAACTCCACATGAGCAGCTCCCTGCCAGTAATGTTATGCTGCTAAGGGAGGATTTAGATAATATCTGTACAAAAACTGAAATGGCTGAGAAGAGATTTGACACTCATAAGGGGGAAGGGAGCAAAATGGGAGGATAGCTTGATAACATACCTTATGACATTTAAAAGGAAATGAGGCTTCTACGTGTGAAGTCTTAAATGAGAAATATTGTGCCTGATGAGAGCTGTTCTTTTGACAGACAGTTAATGACTGGAACATTGCAGGCATAACATGATTATTGAAGAAAGAGGGAGGCCATCCATCACAAGGACTTGCCATTGGCTAGAAGCCTGCTGGTACTCGTTCATGAAAATAAGATCCGTAAAAGGCATAATTTAATTAGATACAGGCTAAACTAGGCTTAGGATGTGGAAGTTTTGCTTTTGACCAGGGTTTCTTAAGGCTTTTTCTTGCATAGACCACTTAAAAATTGCTGAGGTCCTTGATGGACCATTTAATATACTTCTTTTTTTGGGTTCTACAAAATGAAGTAGATATATAATTCATGTTTTAATAACCACACTCTTCCCTTTCGAATGCAATATATACGCTTGTTTTGTGAGCAAAGTTCTGTGAAGTCAGGTGGAACAGTTTTCATGGAGCTTTAGCCTCAGGTCAGGGTCAGCAGCAGGCCGGCACCAGGATTTTGAGGGCACTTGGGCGAGACCCCTCAATGGGGGCCCTTCCGCAGTGAGTCCACCTTTCCACCCTCATTGTCACAAGTTGCTAGTGCTCTTTCTCATCATTGCGACCACTTGCTTTCTTGACAAGCAAAGAGCCGGTGAGTAAATAGGCCGTGGCATCTGCTGCTCCTCCTTCTCAGGTGAACAGGCAGGTTGAAATGTGGAGGAGGGGGAACTACACGGGGCTTTTGTCAGTGGGCCCAGCTGGGGAGTGGGCCCTCAGCAAGTGCCCAACCATCCCTTGATGCTGACCCTGTTCAGCACTCATCCTACCGTATTTGGCTGAAAACAGCAAGTGATGAAAATCCCGTTTTATAGAGGTACATGCCTCGACCAAACAGCCTCAGTTTCCATCCTGAGAGGAAAAAAATTAAGTGCAGGGCCAACTGTTGCACCACCTTTCCATGGATTGCCTGAATGGAGCTTGTGGACTGCCAGTAGAGCACAGTAAGAGGTTCTGCTTTAGATGTTTAAAGTGCCATGAGACAAAATATCTTATGCAGTCACCAGCATCAATGCTTCTTACGAGATCTTGAAGGGTCAACTTAACGAATAGTAAATCTGTGCAAAAACTAACTGGCAATTTCAGGGTTAATGTTGTAGGACAAGGGTGTTGAGCTTCAGGCTTGCAGGCCTCAAGGATCCACCTTGGATCCCAATTTAGCCCACCTGCTTTCTTCAGACTGCCAATCATTTGGTGGTTTCTTAGCTTGGTCACCCCTCTTGTAGGAGATCCACCTGCCTCCTCAGGGTCCTTCTCACTGGACCTATTCTAACATGGCTTCCTGAGAGCCACCATCAAACCAGACCTAGGTAACATGTATCAAATAAACACAATTCATACCTGTGCTATTGTCTTTCCTGGGAAGCTGGAGAGCATCTCTAAAAGCACATTGCAACACCTCTATCAGTCCCCAGGTAAAGATTAATGATCAGGTCACAAGAAGGTATCAGTGGCACTATTGTCAAGCCATAAATCACACAGGCTTCAATCCAGGAATCTGATATTTCTGGAGATGAACATAAAGCTCCAGATAGAAATAGAGTGCTACTGAGTAGCTGGAGAATGAAAATCAAGTGTTGGTTGCATATCCACTGAGGGAATGTCAATATAATTGAGCTCCCTACACCCTAATTTAGTGCTTTGGCCTACAATTGGATCTATGGAAGCAACAGTGGTGATGGGAATGCAATATGTGATGTGGGGTTTGCACATTCCTGCAGGCTGCGTAGTGCATGGTTCCTTGCCTTTGGTTCAATGTCAGGTGGGAGATCCTTTCTGTAAAGGCATTGGTGACACTGATAGCCAGCGCAACTGGCTCAAGATTGTAGTGTGTGTGTAGAGAACACACCCTAGAGAAATTATGGTGGTGTGGTGGTCGTATGCTGGCAGGTTATCTTATGTCTTACCTGGGCCTATGATTTATTTGGCCATGTCCTACAAGCTGGGTGGAGTGGCTCTGTATGCACGAGACCCACCCCAGACCAAGCTCTCTGAAAATATGGGCTGACAGAAAGCTATTTGACATCCTGCCTTTGCTAAAGGAGGCATTCACAATTCCGCTCAGCCCGGCACTTTGCCAGGCTGACGTGGGCCCAATACACTGGAGGGTCAAATTTCAGCCCCAGAGTCAAATTCAATTTTGGAGAAGCTCTCAGGGGCCACATTCCAGTAGTGGGTGGGGCCAAAGGCAAAAGGGGCAGAGCCAAAATACCAAAAATTCCAGCATAGTGTAGCTTGAAGTTCTTACTACCTGTGACGAAGCCTCAGGAGAGGCATTTCAACTAGGGCTGTGCACGGACCCCCGATCCACTTCATGGCCCGATCCAGAACTTCCAGATTGGGCCTGATCCTCTTCGGGCCGATTCACCCGTCCCCCGCTCTGCTCTCTGGAGCGAAATCCGGCTCTGCCACTGGCGCTGCATGGACAGTGGCGCCGCCAAGTAAACTAACCCCCCCACCCCCTTACCTGTGTCCGTCGTCATGGGCTTCAATTGAGGCCCCGGCTTGAAGCCGGAAGAGGCCTCGGCCTTCAATTCCAGCTTCAACCGGGGCCTCAATTGAAGCCCGCGATGGACCACGATGGACACAGGTAAGCCTCCCTCCTCCCTACCCCCTTACCTGGCTCCATTGCCGTTGCCGCAGGGACTGCAGTGGTGGCAGCAGCGCCAGATGAGTCCCCCTCCCCCCCACTTACCTGCGTCTGGAGCTCCAGATTGAGGCGATTCTCTTTGCCTCAATCCGCAGCCCCCCCCGACTCTCTTAGCCTCCGCCTTTTCCGGAGGCGAATCAGGCCGCCTCGCTATTGCTTCTCCAACCCGAAGAGAAGCGGAGCACAGCCCTAATTTCAACCTTTCTGAATGGAGAAAAATGAGCAAAAGCTTGAACATCACCAAAATGAACAGCAGTCCAGGGGAAGGGGGTGGGGTGGCTAGAGAAAGGCATGGAACCCTGGATGCTGAATTGGGCCCTCAGGTGGGTTGGATTTAGCCTGTGAGCCTGAGGTTTCCCACCTCTGCTCCAAGCAATTCCTCTCCACTGATACAACAATAGCAGCTGGAATTAATCCAAACAAACACGGTTGAGCCTCCCACACCTCTTGGTCTGGTCCCCCAAAGCGGTAAGTCAAGAACAAATGTTTGTACTGAGTTGGCATAATCAAATATTCTTCTTGCATTCCTTTTATTTTATAACTTTGGGATCATGTCATCTGATGGAGTGGAGAACGTCCGCAAATGCCAGAATACTTTTGTTAGTATTTAGGATGACTCAAGAGTCTTACTCCCAGGTAAGTGTGTACAGCATTGAAGCCTTAACGCCTGAAGCCAGGTGTCTATCAGTTCCCTTGGATAGCTCTGATTTCTTGGATTATGAGAGCAAGTCATTCACCTCCTACTCATTCACACCACAAGCGTTTATAAATCTCTACTAAGTATCTGCTCAGTCATCTTTTCTGTTTTTTGGGATGAACTGATGACTGTTTACCAGGGCCTAATCTACACCAAGCAGGATATTGCACTGTGAAAGCGGTATATAAGAGCCACACCAAGCAGGATACAGCGGTATGAAAGCTGTATGAAAGCGGTATACAGTATCTGTCAATGGGCCCCAACAGTTGTCAGTGCACTTCAATACTGCTATAATATGGCTCCAGCCTTTTATAAACCGCTTCCATACCGTTTTCATAGTGCAATATCCTGCCTAGTGTAGATTAGGCCTAGGTAAGTGCCACACCACTGCAAAGCTGCTGAAAGTAAATTGAACTGGCCGTGGTGGAGTAAAGGCACAATCCTGTGGTCCCTAGGAAAGCATCCCAGGGGCCACAGGAAAATTGGATCTCGGAGGGGGAAGTCTAGCCTTGGGTCCCCACTCCTTGCCACCATGGAAAGATCCGTGCCCCTCACCCTCCCAACACTGGAACTCTGATGTTGGAGTGGGGGGCAGGGGGGAAAACGGGCACAATGTGGGCAGGGGGAGGAACTTTGGATTCAAATGCTGCAAAGCCCTCCCTGTCCTCAACCACACCTCAGACACAGGGGGGAGGACATTTAGGCCAGCCATGGGGCTGATCTAAATTATTTCTCTTCCATTGTGAGCAATGGGAGAGGAAAAGTTCAAGTGTGTGTGTGGGAACCCAGAGGAAGAGCACTGAACGTCACTCCTCCGTCTCTCCAGCCCTGCCAGCAGGAGCCCGGCAAGGCTTTGGAAATGTCAGAGTGGTCCCACTTCGGAGTGCTCCGACTGCCCTGTAGGATTCCTGCTAACGCAAGAGCGCAAGTTGGATGCTGGATAAATCAGTTGACCACTGCATTACATTATGCTGCAATAGCATGGATTCACAACAAACACAACGGGTTGCTCAGTACGTACATGAGAATAAAATAACCAGGCTTGATATGTTTCTACTCTTGTTTATTAAACTATTTTTGTGTGCTTGAAGTAACACACACTAAGGCAGGCTGCTTATTTGCTGAGTGATGCAGAGCAAAGTGCACTTGCCAAGTAACCTTAATGACCCCGTTAGGAATTGCTAATTTTATTTGCAGGAGGGGGAAAAGGAGGGGATTCCAACCTATTGAAAGTTCTCAAACGCCTGCTTGTTCCCGGCCTCATATTTCAGAGACTGATTTTTATAAATAGTAAAGGGAGAACACACCCACCAGGCTACATAAAGAACTTGTGAAACAATAAAGCAACATCTGTGAAAGTCAAATACTGGAGAACAAAGCTCTGGGCCTCCAGACGTACATGTTTCAGCAGTTCCCAGACAGTTTTGTATCATGTATCTCAATTTTTGGAATTCCCTTTCAGTTGTTTTGCTTTGGGAAATGTTGGTCAACAGGTCTTGTTTTCCAGCAAATGCACCAGAAACATACCGTCTGAACTCCTGCAGGTCAGAGTTGTTTCTTTTGTTTCGTCTTGAATCTGGGAATGGAAGGTATATCATATTCATATTTTTTGATAGATACAGTTCCACCACCACCACCACACACACACACACACACACAACCAAACCTCATCGAATTTGTGTCAGGAAATCTACTGTGTTTAGTTGTGATTCACCAATCAGTCTAACTGAATGCAGCAATAAGAAAAAGAAAGTTGCTAATGTACCAGAACTGCAATAACAAAAGCCGAGAGATGAAAGAGCTATAACTCGGAGTAAAATTTAGGAATTTCCTGAGGAGGGAAAGAGATTTATTTTGATCTGTCTGTGGAATTAACTTCAGATCTTGAGCCCCTGGGACAAAACAAGAAGATCCAAACTAAAACACAGATGCACAATAAATCAAATTGGGCACAATCCAGCCCATGCACAGAGCTCTCCCTGTGTGCAAATGACTCGTGGCACCTGCAGGGGCTAGGACCATACCAAGAACGTATCTCTATGGCAAGTATTCCACAGCAATGGCCCCCTCCATGGCCCCTGCTTTCTCCAAGAAAAGGATCCAGCAGCCTAGAATTGCTTTCACATTCCTTGGAGAGCACAGAGGAGTGGCTTGAGCCACGTTGCAGCAGAGTTATTTGTTTATTTAACGTATTGTAAGCCACTTTTGTAGGCTTACCACTTCCCAAAGCAATATACAGAAGAAGTGAGAAACAAGGCCCAGAATTACTTGACAAAACATCTCTGCTGACATCTGGAATCCATCAAAGGCAGCCTTGAAGAGAAAGAACTTCAAGGCCAACCTAAAAAGCAATTGAGGGAGCAAGAAGTAGCTGTAGATTGATTGGAAGAGGGTTCAAAGATTTGGGTCCACTGTTGAGAAGCTCCTATCTGCAGAGTGTGCCTTCACAGAATCATAGAATAGTAGAGTTGGAAGGGGCCTTTAAGGCCATCAGGTCCAACCCCCTGTTCAGTGCAGGAATCCACCTTAAAGCATACCTGACAGTTGGGTGTCCAGCTGCATCTTGAATGCTTCTAGTGTGGGAGAACCCTACTACCTCCCTAGGAAATTGGTTCCATTGTCATACTGCTCTAACAGTCAGGAAGACTTTCCTGATGTCCAGCCGGAATCTGGCTTCCTGTAACTTGAGCCCACTATTCCATGTCCTACACTCTGGGATGATCGTGAAGAGATCCTGGCCCTCCTTTGTGTGACAACCTTTCAAGTATTTGAAAAGTGCTATCATGTCTCCACTCAGGCTTCTCTTCTCCAGGCTAAACATGACCAGTTCTTTCAATCTCTCCTCATAGGACTTTGTTTCCAGACCCCTGATCATCCTTGTTGCCCTCCTCTGAACCCCCTCCATCTAATTGTAATAGTGGGCACTTGAGATAACCCCCCCCCAAGATAATGCTGAACATATGGGCAGGTTTGAATTGGTGAAGGCAGTCTTTCAGATAACCTGGTTCAAAGCCATTAAGGGCTTGGAAGTTAAGACCAGCACTTTTGAATTGGGCCCAGAAACACTGATAGCCAGCGCAACTGGCTCAAGATTGTAGTGTGTGTGTGTAGAGAACACACCCTAGAGAACTTATAGTGGTGTGGTGGTCATATGCTGGCAGGTTATCTTATGTCTTACCTGGGCCTATGATTTACTTGGCCATGTCCTACAAGCTGGGTGGAGTGGCTATGTGTCCAAATTTACAGATGACTGTCCTTTATTGGAAGGTTGGCAGAGTACAGTCCTCTGTTTGAGGGTGTCCTTTATTTCCACCTTCCTGAACCAGGTGCCCTCCAGATGCTTTGGATTACAACCTCCACTATTCCTGACTCTTTGAATGCTGACCGGGACTGGCGCTAGTTGAAGTGTTCAGAGGAGGGCAACCAGGATGATCAGGGGTCTGGAAACAAAACCCTATGAAGAGAGACTGAAACAACTGGACATGTTTAGCCTGGAGAAGAGAAGATTGAGGGGAGACATGATAGCACTCTTCAAATACTTGAAAGGTTGTCACACAGAGGAGGGCCAGGGTCTCTTCTCAATCATCCCAGAGTGCAGGACATGGAATAACAGGCTCAAGTTAAAGGAAGCCAGATTCCGGCTGGACATCAGGAAAAACTTCCTCACTGTTAGAGCAGTACGGCGATGGAACCAGTTACCTAGGGAAGTTATGGGCTCTCCCACGCTAGAGGCATTCAAGATGCAGCTGGACAACCATCTGTATGGTATGCTTTAGGGTGGATTCCTGCACTGAGTAGGGGGTTGGACTCGATGGCCTTATAGGCCCCTTCCAACTCTACTATTCTATGATTCTCAATCCAAAACTTCTAGAGGAAGCTGCCCAGCAATGGTGAGCACCTGAACAGCAGACTCAGCTGGTGCACAGGTCACCTGGTCACAGCCTTTTCCCAGTATGCTGAGATGTATAGTATTTCTCTTTAAACTATAGTAATGATTTCTAATTTTGCAACTATACATATAAATTAGCGGATGCGAATTTTACGCAGATCTGTGTTCTCCTTTCTCCTCTGTTTGGTGATACATGTCTTCTTCTTGGATGGTGCACCAGGGACCACCTGAGTGCTGGAAGGGCACAGGAATAGGACAAGTACATTGGCTGCATAGAAGCCTCCTAGGTTCATGCAGCCTTAATCTTTTTCTTTATTTAATCTGTAGAGGGAGGAAAAATCTGGCCCATCAATATATCCTCATTACAGATTTTTACAGTTAATACTGACTCTCCCTCATACAGCGACAATCCTTCACATTGAATTGTTTTTAAAGCAACCTTTTCAAAGACTATTTTAATAAAAGGATTACAATCTACAAAAGGGTAAGAGACAGGTAACCTGAGATCCAATTTTGGAACGTATACTCCAAGTTCAAATGTGCAGGCTTGAACTTAACAAATGTTTAAAATATTTGAGTTTTTTAAACCCTGCCAAAATAAACCACATCTTTTCTAAAGACTACATATTTAGCTAGGCACTGGCAATGTAAATCATTCAACCATTCCAACTATTTGTTTAAAAGCCTCATGGAACACGTGCAGCTCCAACAAAACTGAGGAATGAAAAGTCTAGACAGCTCAGGACTGCAAGCTGAGTTCCAATCAATGTAGAACAAGTAAGAAACTTGTGTGGGTTTCATTAGTACTTCACTAAAGAAATGATATAAAACAACAACAACAAGCACAAGTGATTTTCTAAGACCTTGCTTTAAAGAGGGAATCATGTGCTGAATTTAATATAAAATCTCAATATTGCCAACATTTAAAGCCTTGTACAATTTGGGAACAGGCTACCTGAAAGACTGCATTATCCCATATGAGCCTACCTAAATTTTAAATTTTTTGGGAGAGGCCATCTTCAGAGGCCCACTTGGTGGCGACATGAGAGAGGGTCTACTTGGTGGATGCTCCCAAGCTATGGAACTCCCTGCTGAGGGAAACTAGGTTGGCTCCCTCTCTGCTGTCCTTCCACTGGCAGGGAAAGGTATTTGTATTCAGGCAAGCCTTTGGTATATAGGATGATCTATTACTGGAGGGCGTTTTAATTGGTTGGGTGATGATGTTCATTTCCTTTATTGATGTGTTTTAGATATATTTGTTTTTATTCATTTCATTTATTACATTTCTATACCACCCCGTAGCTGAAGCTGTCTGGGCGGTTTACATAAATCATGTTATGTTTTAATTAAGAGTTTGTTTTTTAATCTGTATTTTATTGTTAGCTGCCTTGAGCACCATTTTTTGGTGGAAAGGCGGGATATAAATCAAATTTGTGTTTTAAATTCGATAGAATTTAAATGCAAAGGATGTCCTCCCATCCTTTGGATGCAGTGCAAAACATAATCTCAGATACCTTAACACTAGAGAGGTGATACCTACATGAAATCAAGCTTTCACCTGCACATTCCGTAATAGGTTGGAAATCATGCACAGAAAACTTCAGCAGTGCATGGTTTTGGCAATCCATTGCCTGAGTCATCACACATATGTTTTCTCCTCAGAGGGTTCCCTCTGCATCAAAGTGGTTGGCCAGCCTGGCCCACTGGTGGTAGACAGTGGGCTTATCTACACCAAGCAGGATATTCCACTAATGAACATGGTATGAAAGTGGTATATAAAAGTCAGGAGCCGCACTACTGCTTTATAGCAGTATTGAAGTGCACTGACAACTGTTGGGTCCCATTGACACATACCATATATCGCTTTCATATCGCTTTCATAGTGTTATATCCTGGTTGGTGTAGATGTGTCATGGGCCCCAACAGTTGTCAGTGCACTTCAATACTGCTATAAAGCAGTCGTGTGGCTCCTGCCTTTTATATACCGCTTTCATACCACTTTCATAGTGGAATATCCTGCTTGGTGTAGATGAACCCAGTGGAAAAAGATCCTCCCCCATTGGTGATGTACCAGAGACCAGCAAGGCTACGTAAGTTGGAAATCAGATCTTAGTTCAGAAATCGAAAATAAACCTGCCAATATTGTATTGCTCTTGTGAGCACACTTGGAATACTGTGTAAAGTTCTGTGAACTGAACCTAAAAATGGATATTATAGATTTGGAAAAGGCGAAGAAAAGGGCAACCAAAATGATCAAGAAGCTGGAGCAGCATCGCTATGAGGAAAGGTACTAGGTGCCCATCAACCTAATACACAAATTTCATCGAGGAGACCTAAGGCTGTATATGCCTAATCTTTGGGTGGGATATGTCCTGCACGCCTGCTGTCCACCTTGGAAGGGGGCAGGTGTAAGAGGGCGACAGGGATCCCACTGTACAAAATGCCATGATCAGGTTATGATTTGGGGCTGAATGGGAAACATTGCCGGGTGACTAAAGGTGCCCAGTTCTTTTCTGTTCAAGTTGACTTGTTGCAATATAGTTAATTAGTGAGGGCTTAGGGAAGGCTTACCGTGAATCTAATTACAGTGCTGAAAAGCTTTAATAATGTTCTTATTCTGAGACAACGTGATGCTATTTACATATTTTACCATGGCATGGACCATGGATAGCTCACAACTCACTGTGCAATCCTGTAGAAAAATACACAGTATCTCCATGTAGCACTAAAGTCAGAGTGACACTACTCACCATGATAATTAAATTTGTTAATTTTGCTGGTGGGGGTGGGAGTCTTTTACTTTGAACCCTGAAAAGGGGGAAGAATTATTCTGATCAGTGTGCAACTAGAAATCATCTCCCTTTTTCTATGTAAATCAAACAACATCAACCCTATTCCAGGTCATCTGTTGTAAGGACTGAGCCATAGGCAGCTGTCAGAGGTGAAGCAGGAGCTGAGCTGGCCCCAGAGCCCCTAAACCCAGCGAGTAGTCAGAGCCAAGGGACACCCAGAAACACACCACAACCAGGAAGACTTTGTTGTTCAGTGAAGGCTCCAACCCAAACAGGAAGCCTTTATAGTCCATCCTGCCCAGGTGGGCCCAATGGCTAGCCTCAGTGTATGGGGCCGGGCCGGTGCCTGACTAGATGCTTTAAGCTGCAATTCTGATCACGCGTGGCAGAAGGACACAGAACTAAAGAGTCCTGGTTTTGCTAGCCCTTGCAGCTTCTGACATCTGCATAGGGTCACTTTTTGGGGAAAGGGAAGGTGCCCATGAGGCAATAAGCAACCTGTGCATGGAGGATTCTAAAGCATGAACTTTGCAGCAGGAGTGAAGGTGTAAGGTTAAGACTGGAAACTTCAGCACAGTTCTATTTTTCCTTAAGAGCAGCCATGTTAGTCTGTATGATGCCAAGAATAGCCACGTAAGTCTGTAGAATTGAAAGATCAAACATTCCAAGTAATTTTAAGGAATAAATGTGTTACTGTACTTTCAAGAGCAACTTCTACTTCCTTAGCCTACTTCTTCAGATGCATGAAATGCATTGCAAAGGTGGTGGATGTATAAACACACACACACACACACACTGGTGGATAACCCAAGTTAGCAAGATACTAGGAATTATTGACTTACAGCAAATAGACATAATATGGGATTTATTTCTTCTTCATTCTATTCCTCACTTTTCCATTATAATCTTTCTCACTGAAATCAGTAAAATAATAATCAAGGGAAGCTGTACGAAGAAATTGCCTGTGCAATTCTAAATGATAGGAAACTGGCATCGATGCACTTTTCTTACTAGAGGTTAATCATATTGCCAGTTCGTTTGCTCTTATTGAGAGGGTTCATAACAACAAGGACTGTTTTAAATGGGAAATAATGAGGCACACTGAACAACCTGGGCTTCTATACAACCTGAGATAGTATCCCCAAGCTAAACACATTCCTATCAATTAAGATGTGACCCTAAAACAATATATCCAAATATTCAACTTGCTTTTTTTTCAAACTGATTTAGTTATTTACAAAATAATAATAAACTATGCATATATAAAGAAGATAATTTTGTTTATTGGTAATTTTGTTTTTGGACTATATATATAGTATAATGTCTACATAAGAGAGTGTGAAAATGCACATACTTTGTTCAAGTGATTCATAGAAAGGAGGTTTAAGTGACTGATGTATATAATATGTATTGCATTATTATATGGGGAAAAAAGAAGAAAGTTCAGGATGATCCTTTACACTAGCAAAACAACAAGGAACATGTAAAAAAAAATTAGAAACCAAATAATGAGTTACTCTAATGGAAAAATACCTCTTATTACTTCATATATATTTGGGGTGCTTCTAGATGAGGCTTTTGAATGCTGCATCATACATGGAATTTTACTGGGATTTGTGTTGTGTTTCCAGGGCCTTAGCTAGACCAGGCTTTATCCCGGGGCGAACCCCATGATCGTCCCTGTGCGTCCAGATGACGCACAGGGGATCCCGGAATCAGGGAGGGATCATCCCTCCTTTGCCCAGGGATAGAGCCCTCCCTTTTGGGCCCGCTTTTTCCACGGTCTTGGGCTGAGCCCGATACCGTGGAACGTGGGGCCCATTTCCGCGATTACTCACGCGGAGCTGAGAGGAGCGCTGCGCCCATCGAGGTTAGGGTAGGGGGAGCGGGGAAACTAAATTAAATTTTAAAAAACCCTTACCTTTAGCACATGAGCGTTCATGCGCTCCGTCTTCTTTAAAAATAAAAAATGGCGGACGCAACGCCTCTCTTCCTGAGGTCGTCGCGCCCCACGTGTAAACAGAGAAGGGTTCTCGCGTTAATCACAACACGAGATCTTCCCTCCTCCATCATGGGAAAAAAGGCAGGTCTAGCTAAGGCCCAGATGTCATCATTTTCATCTTGTAGCTCTTCCATATTTCCTCCCTTTCCATACACAAACTCACAACCTGAAAAGACGGAATAGCTGCACAATGTCTTTTAATGGGTAATGCTAAGAGATTTCCATCTGGAAGAACCTTAGAACTCTCTTGAAATTTTTCCTGAAAACTGTATATATGCCTTCCCTTGTGTATATATGCCTGTCTGCATGTGGGCAATTCTCATTAACCAATAGTTTTGATGGAAAATGAGTGTGTCTGAAGTAAAAACATAGCATTTGACAATATATTTGCCACAGATAATTTTTGATGCTGGGCCTTTCTTATCAGTTACATACATCTCAAATTCCAACATCATTGGCTAATTGAAATACTTAGATTCAACCCAGTGTATTGGAATTCAAGGCAAAGTTTTGCACCTTAAATTAGGCAGAAAGAGCCAGACTAAGCCTTGCTTTGCAGTAGATAACATTCTGAGAACAAACAATTGTCCATAGAATATATACATACATACACACACACACACACACACACACACACACACACACACACACGTACACATATAACTCTTTCCAATGGCTCATTAACTGTACCAAAATAGATCTGCTACAAAAACAAATAAATGTGCATCAGGATATCGTTGGACAAATTGCTCAACTCAGCAGCCAAGTGGTTAAACATTTATGATTTGATTTTATCTCAGCCTGGAATGTCGTTGGAGTGTCCCACTTCTAACAACTGTTTGCTAAGTTAAGGCTTTCATGTTTACACAGTGCTGAATGAAGCAGCCTGGTCACCAGATGTGAATGCTTCCCCAGACTGGGGTTTTCTATCAGATCACCGTCCTAATGGTCCCTGCTCCAATCTTCTTCCTCAGGACATCCACCAGCCTTTGCAACCTGGAATGGGGTGGGGGAGGGAGGGAGGGAGGGAGGAGAAAGGAAGAGAAAGAAACTAATATTAGGACTGTCCTGACTGAAAAGAGACAGTGTTTGCCCTGGACCAATATATCCCAGGGGTGGTCATGCTAGGAAACAAAGCAGGACTGTAAAAGAGACAGGCTCCCAAGGCAGAATGCAGACCATTCGAGAGAAACTTTTAACCTAAACCAGCCCCATCACAATCAGGAGAGTGTGTTAACTCATCTCCCACTTCGTAGTAAATACAATATCTGAGGGCCTCGTGTCGCCCAAGTTTGCACAGTACTCTTGACAGTTTTTGTGTGAAGCTTCTTACAGAGATGCCATTACACAAGCAATACGTTCTGTTCATGGCGTGTGTGTGTGTGTGTGTGTGTGTGTGTGTGTGTGTGTGTAACCCTGCTGTGGCAGCTGTTGCTCTCATTGCATGGGCTGTCCAATGTGCTTTTGTCATTTAAAATATCTCTGTGCTTGTTTCTACCTCAGCCACAAGTGAGCTTTAGTTGTATGCATTTTGTACATTTTCATGTCCCCCACATGTGTTACTGGACAATATCCTGTCCAAAATTCAGGATATTGATTGGTTTGTGTTAAATTGATAGATAGAAACCCTTTGTTAGAGGGTTATACCTCCTCCTCCACCTCCCTTCTCCTACCAACATACCATAGCTGCCTAACTGAGGATATTATTCACCTCCCACTTTTATGTTACTAATGCCTGTCCTGTCCATACATTTTTGACAGACCCAGGGTACTCTAGGAAATAAAAAGCTGCTGTAATTCCCCCCAGTATCTCCCCACTCCTTGAACATCACCCTGAAGAGCACTACTTCCCAGTTTGGTGGAAATTTAGGTCCTCATTATGGTGTGAAAATACTCCTAGGAATGCTTTGGGACACTTACAACTGGAGTATATGATACTGTGGACACCGTGATGCCACAAAAATAGTCTTTAGATCAGTCTTCCCCAACCTGCTGCCATTTAAATGTTTTGGACCAACTCCCGTGAAGTCCAGCCAGCAGAGTTAATGGTCATGAATGTTGGAAGCTGTCCAAAACATCTGGAGGGCACCAGGTTGGGGAAAGCTGCTTTAGGTGAACTTCCTTTCCATAAATGCATACAGGTACTCATTACATGGATGGAGGGCATCACATTGGTATGAACACTTAGAGCTGTTTCATATCACAATCCTATCTTCATCAACAAATGGTGGCCCTTCACAGTCTCCAGCACAGCTCTTTCCCCACAGTCACACCAGAAATCTTTTTAACTAGATATGGTATGAAGACAATATTAAACAATATAAAACAGTAGCAGCAGACTATTATTACAAAGATATAAAAAAAATCATATGTCATTTCATTCTGAATATTGGAAAATCAGCCTTGAAGATGTATGTTCTTCATGTAGGTCCATCAACTGAACGCCTTCTTTTGCTGGCATTTCAATAACAGTATATTCTAGTCAATTCCTTATCTTTGTTCAATTCAGCTTCTCTGAAGGTTCTTTCATACACAAACACATGTCATAAAAAGGTTTACAACAGGGGTGGGTAACCTTGGCTCTGGTCATGGCCATCATCGGCGTACAGCTCCAAAAAGAGGGGGAATGTGGCCCTTGGCAGAAAAAAGAGAGGAAGGGTGCAAATCCATTGCCATACACAGGATATTCAATGAACAGCCCCTTTTGCCATTGGGAGTTCGACAGATTGCCTGCAAAAGTTTGAAACATTTATTTAATTATTTATTTATTACATTTCTATACCGCCCAATAGCCGGAGCTCTCTGGGCGGTTCACATCAATATACCACAAAAAGGAAATTGTGTTCTATCAATTGAGCAAGTTGAAGAATTTGAAGGACAAATGCTTTTGTTCTAATGGGTGAGAGAGTTGTCTACAGCAGATAGCTCTCCAAACTCTCCAAAGATACCTGCTCTTAGTTTTTGGTGATGCAAGCTGAAACATCTGATAATGACAGAGGCGCACAATAGGTATCGAAACCCTCCCATTTTCCAGGACACTCTAGCTTCTCTCTAAACTGTGGTTTTTATTGCACTATTCACAAAACTTCATCCCTGAAACTTGATTAGGAAGGCAAGAAGTTTTTCTTTCTTTCTTTTTAGCAAGAAGCAGGAAATGGTGCCAGAGAGATTCAAATATAATTCTCTACTTATTCCATGCTCCAGGATACTGAAAGGGGAAAAATGCCCTGTTTCAGGGAACCAAAAGTGCAGCAGAAAGCTGCAAGAAGGCTGCTCAGAGTATGGCTTCTCAGAGCAAGCTGCTGCCTATAGGTCCAAGTGGGATAAAGCATTGTGGGCAATCCTCCATGCGATATCCAAATGTTGAACTGCCAGAGGGTAATCCTGATAGTCCACTGTAGCAAAAGGTCTTGTAGCACCTTAAAAGATTTATGTGTTTATGAAGGCAGATGTTTTCATGGACTTGAGTCCACCATCAGACGCATTCTTTCCCTTGTGCAGCAGCACACTGAATCGCTGCTTTTGGCACTTGAAACGCTGCTGTTGGATTGGTCTTCATATCTAAATAATTTCACGTTCTGCCTATGCTATTCCATTGCATTCCTGCATTATGCTTTTATAACACCAATTTCAATTTATATTAAAATATGTAAAAATGCTTTTGTACATTTATTATGATTATTATTGTGATTTATTAATTACATTTCTATACCACCCCATATCTGAAGCTCTCTGGGCAATTTACATAGATTAAAACATTCAACATTAAAAATCGATAAACAAAATTTTAAACCATAGAAGCATAAAAATAGACAACATATAAAGACAATATACATTTAAAAACAACTTTATGCTAAATATTTATATCATACTTTTCAAACAAAAATATCTAAAGCAGATATATACTACTAAATACCCACCCCCAAAAGCAGCCATATATTTTGATCCAGATTAGTCATATATAGAGTGGACCCATTGAAATCAATGGGAAATTAGCTGTGCCTAGACCCACTGAAATCAAAGGGACAAGTTAGTCACGACTAAGTCCCATCCATTTCCATACATCTACTTTAAGTATGACTAAGTATGGATCCAACCCATACAAAATAATCAATCAACAAACAACAGCACCAGCAAAAAGAGGGAAAAAAGGGGGAGGAAAAAGAACAGAGGTCCTCTGGAATGAAAGAGCTTTGACACAGCACTGCAAAGACCCACAGACTTTGTGAGGAAAGCTGAGCTACATGGGAACTAGATGTGTTATACTACAACTCCCATCAGGGGCAGCAACAAGGGTAGGCATGGCCGAGAACTTGCTGAGGATCCACATCTCTGCAGGGGCCCACTGAGAAGATCCCCTGAAGTTGCTCCTCCTCTAGGGTGACCATATGAAAAGGAGGACAGGGCTCCTGTATCTTTAGCAGTTGCATTGAAAAGGGAATTTCAGCAGCTGTATATATGGAGAACCTGGTGAAATTTCCTCTTCATCACACCAATTAAAGCTGCAGGTGCCCTGCCCTCTTTTAAATCTGGTCACTCTAGTATAGCTCCTGCAGCTTTAACTGTCATGATGAAGAGGGAATTTCACCAGGTTCTCCATATATACAAATGACACCTGCTGAAATTCCCTTTTCTATGCAACTGTTATAGATACAGGAGCCCTGTCCTCCTTTTCATATGGTCACCCTATCCTCCTCTTCACCATTGCAACCTGCTTATTCACCTGCCTCTCACTCTGGCCCAGAAAATGGTGGTGGTGAGAAGGCAGAGCAGTAGATGTCCCCTGCCTCCTTGCTCACTGGCTCTCTGCCTATCAAGCAAGCGAGTGATAGCACTGATAAGCAAGAAGCTGGTGATAATGGCATTGAGAAGATAGGCTCACTGAGGGAGGGGAGCAATAGCAGCTGGTGATAATGGCATTGAGAAGATAGGCTCACTGAGGGAGGGGAGTCCATTGTCAATATGCTGCCTAAGGGCTCCCAAAACCATGGAGCTGGCATTAATTCCCAGCATGGTAACGGGGAAAGCTGGTCGAGAATTCCTGTTATTTAGAGGTACATAGGTCCATCCTTAAGAACATAAGAAGAATCATGCTGGATCCATCTAGAAAAGCACTTTGTTCACACAGAGGCCTACCAGCTGTTGACCAGGGACTCACAAGCAGGACATGGATGCAACAGCACACTCCCACCCATGTTCCCTATCAACTGGTGTATATAGGCTTTCTGCCTTGGATACTGGAGGTAGCACATAGCCATCAGGACTAGTAGCCATTGATAGCCTTCTCCTCCAGGAATTTATCCAACCCCCTATAAAAGTCATCCAAATTGGTGGCCACCACCACATCCAAGTTTGTATTGCTTAAATGGTGTTGGTGTGGCTCTCCAGGGTTTTAGATAGGAGTCTTTTCCAGCACCATCTGGCAATTCCAGGGATTGAACTTGGAATTTTCAGCAGGTATATTTTTCAGATATTGAATCTGGGATGGACTCTTCCACTGAGCTACAGACATTCCCTTAACAGCTGTTTTTCTTGTATGAAAATATATGCAAATATGGATGGATTAATGAAATGTAAACATATACAACTGATTACATTTTCTTTAAATGGTGGCAGCTAGGGATGTTTGAGTAATCCGCAATGGAATCAAATGGATTCTGCAGTAGACCAGCTTTTCCCCAAGTTGCACAAATTGCACAGACTTGTGTACTAGTTCTTTTAACTTTCTGGAATTGTATGCAAATTTAATCATAGAAAAATATGTAATAATTTTTTTAAAAAAACATCAGACAAAAATGTCCATTTCCTTCATAGGCTAAAACATGAAAATGCATATTTTGGGGGGAGTTCACATTTGGGGGGATTTGCACATTTTCATAAGTGCAAATTTGGGAAATTGGAAAAAAATCTGATTCCATCAATGAGTGGATGACGGGACAAAAGGCACCTGAGAACCCTCAAAATGCAGATGGAATAGATCTTTCAAAATCTGTACATCCCTATGACTCCCCTACCTGATGAGTAATAAACAATGCACGGGGGGATCCAGATTTTGTCATACGTCTGGTATGTCTATAGAAATGAATGGGGCTTAAGTTAGTCATGATAACTCAAGTTCCATTGCTTTCAGTGGATCTACTCTACGTACTGCTAAATCTGGATCCAACTCCTTATCACTTAGGAAGATGAATAGACAACCAAGCTGTTTGGTTGTCTGCCTGGGCTCAGTGTTGCCTAAGTTGGAAGAGGGCGCCTCTAGCCAGCGTGCAGGACACTTGAGAGATACAGGTTAAACATTGTGGTACTTCTTATTGTGCAAAGGTCTTCTTGGGAAAGAAGATGCAAATATTTAGAAGAACTCATGGAATTCTGCAGATAGAACAAATCCTGCAGACTTAACCACAAGTAGTATTGTGGGCTTTGCTTCACAGTTGTCTGGGGACAACCATGGCAAACCACATTCTATACCACGATGGCTCTCATTTTCTTTTAGGTTGTATAACTTCATTTTAATAAGAAATAAAATTGTTTATACAACCTTTTCACATGTACAAATTTTCATAGCTCAGTGAGAGAGCACATGCGTTGCATGCAGGAGGTTCCATCCTGATATCCCTACTAGCACCATTCTAATGGCCTCTATTATGATACTTGAACACTCTTCCCTTACCATTATCTATAATCCAAGGCCTCATCTACACCAAGCAGGATATAGAATCATAGAATAGTAGAGTTGGAAGGGGGCCTATAAGGTCCAACCCCCTCCTCAATGCAGGAATCCACCCTAAAGCATACCTGACAGATAGTTGTCCAGCTGCCTCTTGAATGCACTATTGCACTATGAAAGCAGTATATAAAAGGCAGGAGCCCCACTACTGCTTTACAGCGGTATTGAAGTGCACTGGCAACTGTTGGGGCCCATTGACACAGACCATATACTGCTTTCTTACCACTATGTCCTGCTTGGTGTGGCTCCTTCCTTTTATATTCTGCTTTCATACTGCTTTCATAGTGCAATATCCTGTTTGGTGTAGATGAGGCCCAAGGCAGCCAAATATCCCCAAAGGATTTCAAAACCAAGCTCTTCCCAATGCCAGCAGAATCTCCTGCCGCCCACATCCCTACTGTTATCTCTAGGGGGGTCCCAGTGGGGCTCCATGGACCAGATTGGGGATCCCAGTGGCCAGGGGTTCCGCACCCATGCTATATGCTATCACTCAGTCCCAGTCCTTCCCACAATCCTGGTTCTTGTCTGGCTCCAACTCATAGCCGCCCTCCCTTTCATTAAGAGGGTTGACATTCGCTGATATTTGGTCCCAATTCCAAAGCAATTCTTAGTCTTCTCAGCCATTTTCATCACTCAAGTGAATCTCTCATATGGTCCATTCACAGCAATCAAGTGCATGAGAGGACAGTATGCTGGAACAAGAAGATATTAGTTAATGAAACTTTGTTTTTCACATCCAAAACTGCCTTTGTTTTCATTTCCCCCCCTTCAGCTACTGAAGAAAGATTACTAACATTTGTCAACGAATTCCAATGCTATTCAAACTATACAACGAAGGCTGTGCATGATGGGATATTGGGAATACAATGGGTAGAGAGGACTTATTTAAGAGCCCCAAAAATGAATACATAAAGAGAGAGAGATGTGACCAACCAACATCAGGGAACCACACAATTGACAAGTCAATGAAGAGTCGGCCATGCTTGAAAAGAAATACCCATAGGATGAAAGTTGCTGTCTTCTGTTTCACTTTGAAACTGTCAGGCCTCATTGAAAATAATGAGGCTTAACAATCATGGCTCTTGCTCTTCAAATGAATGACGACGGCTATCATCGAAACGAGGAAGACCACACCACGAATAAGGAATGTGCAGCCACTTTGCTTTTTGGTTACTCTGGAATGGGCTTGCAGCACATTTTTTCAGTGCTTACTAGAGGAACGACACTTGGGTTTTTTGTTTTTTTTAAATCAACCCAAACCAGAAACTGGATCTCAAAACCAAGCTGAAATGCCAGAAGCCACATTCAGCCCTTGGCTAAATGCAAATTCCATTTGAACAGAAGACAGAAAAGTCAAAGTCAGTGGAGCAGCCAGAGAGGAGAGATGCCCTAGGCAAAATGCCCTCCCAGACACAAGCACCCAGCTCCATCCTGGTTGCTCTGCTGCCCCACTTCCTTTCCCTTCTCCCTCAGCTGCTGTAGTTGCTCATTCTCTTCCCCAAATCCTGTGCTCCATGGTCCAGCCTAGTGGTGCCACTGGATAAAGTGTGGTGGGGAGAATATGGATAGGGAGACATTTCTCTCCCTCTCTATAATACTAGAACACGGGGTTATCCTATGAAGCTGATTGGTAGAAGATTCAGGACAAATAACACAAATTCCTACTTCACACCGTGCATACTTAAACTATGGAATTCATACTGCAAGATGTAGTGATGGCCACTAATTTGGATGGCTTTAAAAGGGGGTTGGATAAATTCCTGGAGGAGAAGGCTATCAATGGCTACTAGTCCTGACAGATATGTGCTACTTCCAGTATCAGAGGCAGCAAGCCTATGCACACAAGTTGCTCAGGAACATGGGCAGGAGAGTGCTATTGCACCCATGTCCTGCTTGTGGATTCCTGGTCAACAGCTGGTTGGCCACTGTGTGAACAGGGTGCTGGACTAGATGGACCCTTGCTCTGATCCAGCATCAGGGCACTTCTTAGGTTCTTATGCATTTAAATAAAGTGCTTTACATTTGAAAATCCTCAAAACAGCATCCTACAAGTCTATCAGACTGGACCAGATTTCTGCAGAGCGGCAGATTTTTTCTATTCTTTTCTGAAACCACTTATATTTTCCAGCTGCTATGCTCAAATCACTTGTTTCAGAGAAGGGCAACTGGGGTTAGGGATGGATGAGAATTTTGTTTCAATTCTGTTCATACTTGGGACAAAAAGAACTTGAGTTTAAAAAAAAATCAAATGTGGGAGAAACAGAAACTGATAGCTCTGTCCATTCAGGCCCAGGACTTTGAGTGGTTTGCTCTTAAAAGTCTAGGTTGAATCTTTGTATATGCAACCACATTAGTGCTTAATTAGAGTTGCCACTTATTTTCTTCTTCTTTTAGGTTCCTCATCTTTAACATACATGGCAGGCATGGGCATCTCCATGCTAGGAATGGCTGTACCTGAATTTGATGAGTGCAGATGGTGAAGAATTTACTTTCAGTTCTTCATATTTGGGACACTGCCCATACACTACATGAACCTACCCATACACTATGCTCAGCATCTAAAGTCCTCTTCTGGGTGCCTCCTCCAAGGAAGGCTCAGAAGTCAGTAACAAGGGAGAGGACCTTCTCGGTGATGGCCCCCCAATTCTGGAATGCTTTTCTGAATGAGGCTCACCTGGCACCAATCTTACTAGGTTTTTGGGATCATCTTTTCTCTCTCTAGGCATTTGGCAGCATACAGTGAGTTTAATCATGTCCTGGATTTGTCTTATGGTCATGGTTGATTGCTTAAAGTTGTTTTAGATATATGTTGTCTGTGTATCTACTGTCTGTTTTTATGTAAATGGTTTTTAAACTTTGTTTACTGAATTTTTAATATGTGTTTTTAACCTTTGTAAACCACCCAGAGAGCCTCGGCTGTGGGATGGTATAGAAATGTAATATAATTAATTAATTAATTATTCAAATGTGAGAAAAAGTGAAACTGACAGATTTGCCCAGCCCTAAAGGGAGTCAATGGTATTCTTCCAAATTAAAATAGTTTTAGCTTTATGATGGTAGAGGTGCATCTGAGGTGCATTGATTCTGGATGCTGGATGCTTGCAAACTGAAAGCATCTTCACCTTTTATCACATTATCTTAGATAGAATAAACCCAATGGGCTGGTACCTCAGCACCAGTCAAATTCCACTGAATGTAAATCCAACCTAATCCCACCCCCCATCATAGATGTTCACAAAAGTGCAAGAAGAAGAATGCTCATCCCATGTTATGAAAATATTATAGCTGAAGTCTTTGTCACAAAAAGTTTGAACAACTGATGGGCTTGTTTGTGTGCTTTGTGGCTTCTTGTAAAACATAATCCATACCCAGGGTTCCACTGCATTCCTAATGATTGCTCATAATAAGTAAAAGAACTATTTCCTCCCCAGAGAGTGTTGCGGCCTTCACTGAAAGAGGCTGCCATCCAAAGAAAGATAAAGCATTTCTTTCATGCACCAGATCAGGATGCTGTGGGAAGTGCACCTACTATTTAGACATCAAGTAAATGAAGATTGGAAGGAGCTTATTTTTCTGTACTGGAGAAAAGGGATTGCATTTCTACCAAAAAGCAGCCAAAGTAGCCTATATAAGTGGTGCGTGTCCAACGGAGTGCTTTCAAAGACAGTTTCAAAGAAACAGATTCAGCATAGTGGCTGCTTCAAAATGTCCTGTCCATCTGCTCTAAATACAGCTTACCATATGTGGTGCCCTTCAGACATTTTAGTGTCTTCAGACAGTTAGTGTCTTAAACATTTAGAGGGCACCACTTTGGGGAAGGTTAGATTAGAACCTGTGGCCATGTGGCAAAGCAACTGCTACCATGCACCCTGACACCACAAAGTTTCAAGACATTGTGGGAGTGTGGTTATGTGATCAGGCGATAAGAGTATTTATTCCATGTGGTGGCTGCATTAAGAAAAGAGGTGTTTAACTATTTTGATGACTAAATACAACTGGGTTTAACACCACCATACAATAATGATCACCATCCTCACTTATAGAATGTTTTCAAGGGTTCTAAGTGTCTCACATATATTGGCTGTGTTCGGACAACACAATAGCCAATGGTGGGTTAATAGTCAACTCCATAGTTGATTATTGAGGGGGTATTCCCCACATGACATGATCATAATCAACCACGGTGTGGACGAAGGCCAGCGTCGAGTTGACTATTAGTCAACGGTATGTTTGACTGACACATCTCCCACCCTTTCACCCCCGCAGTCCTCTCACTGGTATCCCATCAGCCACTGCAACACTGCTTGCTGGACTAGAGCAGCCGCTGCCACTTTGTTCGCTCTTGCCTGGGGACTCTGTAGTCACTGAAAATAACTATCAGTGTGCGACAAAATAGTCAACGGTGCCCAACACATGACACAATAACCAATGGTTGTTCAAATAATCAACTCTGCACAACGCCGGTTATTTACATTGGTCACTTCGGCTGAATAACCAACTGTGGTGTGAAAAAGTCCTGACAGATGACACAATAACCAACCGTTGACTATTTAACCCATTGTTGGTTATCGTGTCATTATCTTCTTGTAATGCTTCTAACAACTTCTTGGTTTGAGGGGGGTCCTTGGTAAAGTGCCTTCTGGCATGTTTCCTCCAATTTTGTTTGGCTCTGGTGGGATTACCTGGTGGTAGCTGTGGAAGTGGTGGGAGGAGGTGCTCAATCAGCACCCTAATGCCACATGGCTGTGCAAGGACTTCAACATGGGCTTCCCTGACCCTAGGTCATTCCTCACCACCTTGACTCTCCTCAGAATAAGCTAGCTCAGAAAGGAGTCACTCCATGCATTAGCCTTTCCTTAATTGCAACATGGGGAACTGGTGTAGTCAGTCCAAAAATAAAACATTTGGAATATTTATATTAAACTCTTGATATGTTATTTCGATTTGTTGTTTATTTGTTCAGTCGTTTCCGACTCTTCGTGACTTCATGGACCAGCCCACGCCAGAGCTTTCTGTCGGCTGTCGCCACCCCTAGCTCCCCCAAGGTCAAGTCTGTCACCTCCAGAATATCATCCATCCATCTTGCCCTTGGTCGGCCCCTCTTCCTTTTGCCTTCCACTTTCCCTAGCATCAGCCTCTTCTCCAGGGTATCCTGTCTTCTCATTATGTGGCCAAAGTACTTCAGTTTTGCCTTTAATACCATTCCCTCAAGTGAGCAGTCTGGCTTTATTTACTGGAGTATGGACTGGTTTGATCTTCTTGCAGTCCACGGCACTCTCAGAATTTTCCTCCAACACCACAGTTCAAAAGCATCTATCTTCCTTCGCTCAGATTTCCTTATGGTCCAGCTCTCGCAGCCATAGGTTACTACGGGGAATACCATTGCTTTAACTATGCAGACCTTTGTTGTCAGTGTGGTGTCTTTGCTCTTAACTATTTTATCAAGATTTGTCATTGCTCTCCTCCCAAGAAGTAAACGTCTTCTGATTTCCTGGCTGCAGTCAGCATCTGCAGTAATCTTTGCGCCCAGAAATACAAAGTCTGTCACTGCCTCCACGTTTTCTCCCTCTATTTGCCAGTTATCAATCAAGCTGGTTGCCATAATCTTGGGGTTTTTTTTAGGTTTAACTGCAACCCATCTTTTGCACTTTCTTCTTTCACCTTCATCATAAGGCTCCTCAGCTCCACCTCGCTTTCAGCCATCAAAGTGGTGTCATCTGCATATCTGAGATTGTTAATGTTTCTTCCTGCGATTTTAACTCCAGCCTTGGATTCGTCAAGCCCAGCACGTCGCATGATGTGTTCTGCATACAAGTTGAATAGGTAAGGTGAGAGTATACAACCCTGCCGTACTCCTTTCCCAATCTTAAACCAGTCCGTTGTTCTGTGGTCTGTTCTTACCGTTGCTACTTGTTCGTTATACAGATTCCTCAGGAGGCAGACAAGATGACTTGGTATCCCCATACCACCAAGAACTTGCCACAGTTTGTTATGATCCACACAGTCAAAGGCTTTAGAATAGTCAATAAAACAGAAATAGATGTTTTTCTGGAACTCCCTGGCTTTCTCCATTATCCAGTGGATATTGGCAATTTGGTCTCTCCTCTGCCTTTTCTAAACCCAGCTTGTACATCTGGCAATTCTCGCTCCATGAATTGCTGGAGTCTACCTTGCAGGATCTTGAGCATTACCTTGCTGGGATGTGAAATAAGTTCCACTGTACGATAGTTGGAACATTCTTTGTGTTTCCCTTTTTTGGTATGGGGATGTAATGCTCTTACAGATATCATGTCTCAGGGTGCAAATTGGTGCAATTTTGGGGGTGGGGCAGGATCCATGTCTTCTTTTTTTGGTTATTCACAAGTGGCCACCCTAACAGCGAAATAATTATTTTTTCTACATAAAATGTTTCTGTCACCAATCTTATCATTCAGAATTGTGTGTGGTTTTCTAGACAATCTGGGACCACCAAAAAGTTCTAAAGGAACTACTATATAATCCATTTGGGTTTCTGTAATTTATATCCTAGAAACTGTCTAGACACCAAATTGGCAACATGAAGTTTTGGCCCTAACCTCTATGTCCTATGTGAGTATCACCTGAATATTCCTTTTCACTGGACTGGAAGTTGCAAAAGTGTCAGGAGACTGTGTGAATCTTGCAGAAGTTCATGACTTTTTGATAAAAAAGAAAGAGAGACATACAGAGAGAGACAGTGTATTCTGCAGGAAGCAGCAAGTTCACCTCCCTTCAAACTAATAAATACTTGTGCACAAATGTTGACTGTAGTAAAGATAGCTCAGTTTAATGGACAAATTGTTTGTTTGCTAATACATGTGACTCTAGGTTCACATACAGGAACAGGAATTAGATCGCCAGTGGAATTCATTGGCGATGTAACTCCTGTTGGGGGTGTTTGCACAGCCATTTAGTAATGCCCACAGTATTTGGCCATAAATGCTATCAGAAATACTACAAATGAGAAAAAAAGAGCTTTTATTCTGCAAAATATGGTTGTTAGAAGAGTTTTCTATTGTTGCATAATGCAAAACACTGTTTTTTAAAAACCTCTAGTTTGCTCTTGGTATCCATCACTAAGGCCAGATCTCACAACGCTATATCTCTCTTGCTCATTTATACTTCGTAGGGCACGCAATGACATTTGTTGCAATATTTTGAATAATGTGGAATAAAAAGCAGGAAATAACACTATGAAAGCAGTATATAGAATGTGTAGTGTGCCCCGACACTTGGCAGTACCCTTCAATACCGTTATAAAACAGTAGTGTAGATCTAGCCAAACACTTCAGCATTGCATCTATATCTGGAAGTGATGAAATAATGTCATGTGGCTCTATCCAAAAGTAGCTGAGGCTATGAGAAGGTGATGAGGCACCCAACCGCTGGACTTACAGTGGCCATTTTTCTTTGCTCACGGCAGCTCCGCCTGTGAGGCACTGACCATCCAGCTCATTTATAATGAGCAGGAGCTGCATTTTGTTGTACTTTTTCTTACTTTTGTTTTATATTTGGTGGTTGTGCATTCAACCCGTATCCCCCCCAAAACTGTGGGCAAGCTTTGTGGATATTACTTGGCACTGTGAGTGAGACCTGTCAATTTCACTCCCACTTTTGATGGCAGAAAGTGGGAGTTCCCAAAAACTGATTGAAAAAAGTGAACAAGCCATCTCATGTCTGCTTTCTACTTCACCGTTTTGCATCCTCAACTTAAATACATATCTTTAAGGGCAGGAAATGAAATAGCCAAAATATGCTCATTCATTCCTGTGCTGAAGCATACATTGTCCTTTAATATACATATAAGGGGAGGGGGGAACAGCAGCACAGCTGTTTCCCCAAAGCAAACATGTGTCCTCTGCAGCAAGGAACTTTCATTCCCCGAATCCATATCCCATGGGGAGTGGTTGTAGTGCTATAGCAATTGTTGAGGGATATAATTGTTGAGGGATATGTTGAGGGATATAATTGTTGAGGGTATATAGTAATTGTAATTGTTGAGGGAGTTGCATGACTTTTCTTTCATGCAAATACAGAAAATGCAGTTGGGGTTGTATTTTGTGTGTGTGTGTGTGTGTGTGAGATTACCCAGTTTGTACGTCCTGAAACTGACCATGGACCCAAACCACAACCCATACATTTCCAAGCTTGTGACAAATTCTGCAAAGCAGAAGCCAACAAAATGTATACATGTGAAATAAGTGCAATGAATAAGGTGTGCACACACACCAAAATTCAAAAATTTGAAAAATGCTCACAAAATGTACACATTTTCAGAAATTTTCACAAAAAATGTATGCATTTTGCATGTGGGGAAAACCTCACGTGGAACTAGCTTGGCATTAAAAAATGAGAACCTTGACAAGATCAAACTTGACAGATTCGCCTCTATGCAGTATTTCAGGGGAAAGATGTGAGACTATAGAAGCACTGATGGTGAGCCCATGAAGTATTAACATTAATGTTGGTAGTTTCACAGCACCATATATTTCAACTTCTACCTGTCCTACGGAAGCATTCAATGTTAGCTTGAATACGGAGCAGCCCCCCCCCCCTTTGTGCTCTCTGATTGTTTACAGTCCCAGGTTAAAATACTAGGTGTCCTCCACCATACGTCTTCAGGACATAATAACCAAGATGTTCATTCTTCTCCAGTCTATACTGCATACGTGGCAAACTTTGTGACAGATCTGATGGCAATAGATGTTTTTACATTTTTGTTCTCTCTCATCTCACTCATCATCCTTGTGACAGACAACTCTTTTTTTAGCCTTCCAAGGGAACCCAACAAAACACAGTGAAAATATAGGTTTGGTGATCATTTCTCATCTCCTTCAATGGTTACCTTTGCTCACTGCTAAGCAGAGTAACATCTGCAAGTGAGTGTAACGGACACTAGAAATATCATCATTATACAAAAATGGGGGGAAAGGAAAAAAATGAAGTGTGGGGGAGGATAAATCCAAGTTTTGTGTAGTTACTATTGTTTGTTGGTGAGACAATTTAAAGAAAGAAGAATGAGCTCACAATTTTGGCCAGATGGCCAGATATTTATTACAGCATGACACCTAAAAAAAAGTTGCACCTCCTTCTCAAAATTAGGCCAAAATTAATCAAAATTGGGGAAGCATTTCAAACCCCAATAAACTTTTAATTATGCAGAAGCATATTTGATTCTAAAACCCAAGCTGCATCTCAAATTATCTGTGGCATCTTTATTAACTGATATAAATGGGGTTATTGTAGCAAAGATGTAAACTGTTTACTGGATTATGAAAAAAACTATAGTCATTTTCATATAGACATATTTCATCTGAAACCATCGAAATGATATTTCTGCTAGATAAAACAGGCAAAGCATCTGGCAGAACTTCATAATTAATGTAAATACAATTTTAAAAGCTTGGTCTATATTTTTTTAATCTAGCCACACTATTCAAGGTGGACTTTTGGCATATTTTTTTCTAAACATTTTAAGCAGTTACATTTTATCGCTTCAGCCAAAGTTTTGTATTGATTGAGAATGTTTCCCCCCCCAAAAAAAATTAACGCAAAATATGTTTTTAAAACCATAGATTTATTATATCTGGGGTGAAGCAATTTAAGCAAACAATAATTGGCTGAGATGCTTGCTTCTTTCATAATATAAAAGTGGGCCTTACAAGATGAGTTCTCTTGTAGTTATTCAAGAAGCTAACACGGTTTTCAAAAAGGTAATTTAATAGTTTGCTATCTAACAGTTATTAACTGGTTAAACTGTGTATAGCAGAGCAGTCACATTCACCATCTCAAAACACCTCGATAGTAAAAATAATCTCTTTACTACAGATATATGGGTTCGATCCAGATGCCATTCTTCCTACCGGAATCCAATCTAGGCGACATAACATTAAAGCGCATCTTTGAAACCTATTGGCAAAAAAGAATATGGACACTATCTGTTTATATAGATTTTCTAATATCTTCCCTTTTAAAAAATGGCACCACAGGTTAGAGAAGTTCTTGTCTGAACTAAATCCACCTCTTTGCAAGGCATTCAATGTCCTGCACTACCAGACAACGAAATCAAACTTTTTGGAAGGAAGTTTCAAGAAAATCCCCAGAGATCAGTGCCTATGCATTTGTGGCAGCCAATGGGTAAAGGACACCATTCACTATATGTTACATTGTAAATTATATGAAAGACCTAAAAAAAAATATTTAGAGACACCCTTAAGGGGGATTCCTACCCTCAGTGATGTGGATAAGGTCAAATATCTGCTGTCCAGTACAGACAGCCAAATTTGCAGTGAAGGCTGCTCAGATGTGGCCAGCCTTGAGATTTAAGTTTTTAGTTGTATGCACATGTATGTCTTAACATTTTATAACATTTTATTAATTTCTTGTATATGATATGCTTTTATATTCTATGTATAATCTTTGTGTACTTGTCTGGCTAAAACCTGCATTTGGTTGCCTTCAATAAATTGATTGATATCTAACAGTTATTAGAACACTATGTAAATGTATTCCTTAGTTTTCAATAATGTGTACCACTCTGAGATCGAGTTTGTTTGTGTCATCAGTCTTGCATAGTTTCTGCAGGGCTGGTGGCTTACACCATTTAACTTCACCATGCC
This sequence comes from Elgaria multicarinata webbii, assembly GCF_023053635.1. NCBI lineage: Eukaryota > Metazoa > Chordata > Lepidosauria > Squamata > Anguidae > Elgaria > Elgaria multicarinata. The sequence goes on along the minus strand of NC_086172.1, from coordinate 144,608,290 downwards.
AACATCTGGGTTTGCTCTGAAGTATTCCACAACAATAGTAGTGCCTAAGCTAGCCTTTCCAATTTACTGAGTGTACTTACGTAGTATATTTTGCTCTTGATAAATCAATGTACAAACTTCCATCTTTCTGAAGCTGTTATAAGTAAACTGTAAATGAACACTCATGTCAAAAATGGGGTGTTGTGATTATGTTGACTCTCTGAAAACATTTAACTTGCATAGGGCAGAGAGTTTATGCTCTCTCTCTCTCTCTCTCTGTGTGTGTGTGTGTGTGTGTGTGTGTGTGTGTGTGTGTGAGAGAGAGAGAGAGAGAGAGAGAGAGAGAGAGAGAGAGAGAGAGAGAGAGAGACAATGTGGTAGCAGTGCCAGCATTTTCATGACATGTAAAGGTTAAACCTGTTTCCAGGGATAATATCAACCAACCTTCATCATTCATACATGAAGAACAAGTATGCTAAAGATTTCAGCTCTATGAGAAACTACAGTCTCCACAGTAAGGAATGCCCTGCACATTTCACATCTGAAGTTTCGGTTCTTTAATATGTTTAAATATAACATCCTTTAAAAGCTGCCTAAAACATACCTTTCACACAGGCATTCCCTGGGTTGTAACTTATTTTGGTTTTATATGTTTTTTTGGTTTGTTTTTTACTTTTAAAGCTTTATATTATGTCCTGACTTGCTGTATTTTACAATTTTAATTGTGAACTGCCCAGAGAGCCTGGGCTATTGGGCAGTATAAATATCAAATAAATAAATAAATAAATAAAATAAAATAAAACAAGATATGGGAAGTCATGAATGTGCAGGGCTCCACATGGACTTCATATTACAGCATTTTTCTTCCCTTTACTTATTATTATTATTTATTTATATAGCACCATCAATGTACATGGTGCTGAACAGAGTAAAACAGTAAATAGCAAGACCCTGCCGCATAGGCTTACATTCAAACTTCTTACCCTTGCAATTAAATGCTACAAAGGACAAGTTCTACGGTCCAAATATAAGATGCAAATGAAACACATCTGGACAGAATTTCTTATTTTGCACAATTTATTCTCTTTTCATTAATCATGGGGCAAGGACAAGTTGCTATGTATGTAAACCTCCTCCTAGGACTGCTGTAAGTTCTATTCCCCACCAGACTCTGTTCTCCTATTTGCAAATCCATCTCCATAGACATCAAGACGTGGATGGAAAAATGGTTTAAGGGCTAGTGACCAACGCTTCCTAATTAAAAGAAAAAAATAGAGGCTGTTGGATTTGTAGAGTCTTTTATTTACACCATCCTTAGAAGATGTCACAAAAGCCAACTATCTCGAGAGCTACCCCTTCCCCCAGCTTGGTGAGAGGGGAAGACGCATGCCTCACACCAGCTTGAAACTTTCAGATTCTATTAACAATGGAGACTGTGTCATTATTGTGATACATGTTTTATGTAATGCCTACTAAAGCACAGTAAAATGATATTTATGTAATCAACCAGGGCTCAGGAAGTTAGGAAATGCCGTTATTAAGGCTGCTCGGTATTGCTTCATTTCACTCCCTTTCCCATCTGTGCATTTTCATCATGACATAGTGTGATAATTAAGGGCCTTGGTTTGATATTTTAGTCAGTAATGTGATTAATCACTACATCTGGAAGGATAAGTCTTTCTTGACCCCTTCAGGTACTTAACAACAGCTGAAAGAACTGTTTGAGGAAATAATGAGAGAATACCTGCTTTGTCTTTTCAACTTTCACATAAGCTGGAAAATCCATACACTGTATACTTTTCCCGAAAGTAATATTTTGATTGCATTGCTCAGGCAGAGTTCATGAACTAGCCACACAGTAGGTGGTTCTGTATAAAACCTGGAAGAGTTTTTAGGGACAAATTGGCTTTCTTACATGCACTTCTAGATTGCCCCATCTTGAAAGGCTTGAGATGAATAACAACACATTAAAATGACATGAAATATCTAACTCATAACAGGTCAAATATGACAAATGATGGTTTCCAACTCCTCCATTGGCTAAAGGCCATCTCAAATAGGTGTTGTGAAAGATTTCTACCTGATGCTTACAGCAGGCTTAGGTAGAATTTTACACAGACAGCGTCATCAGATGAGTATTTTATAGCATGCTCGTTACTGGCCACTCATGGATTTTCGTGGGTCCTTTTCACAACACCATCCTCCTCCCACACATCACCCATTCCTTCTACTCATTTTCCGTCACAAAAAAAGACCTGGAAAATCCTTTTTTTTAAGCTGTTAATGAAATTTGCTGCCATTTCCTGCTGTGTGCAGGAGAAACAGCGTGATAAAAATGGTCACTGAATGGGCCACTTGGTCGTTGCTTGCTTCCTCTTTCCCATCTGACGAAAGAGGAAGCTGTTCATCCCTATTGTGGGACAGAAGCAGGAGGCAAAGCAATTGTAGGGAAATGTGATTTCCCTCCAATCTGATGATGCTCTGAATCTATATTGAATTGATTCAACTTCTGGTAGGTACTTAATCTTTTCTCCACTTTTCCATTTCTTTCACTTTTCAAAGTAGTGGGAAAGACTTAGAATATATAGGGGCATTTCAATATACTGAGGTGAAGTGTTTATGTTAAACCTGCAAATACCTTATGGCTTCTTTCTAGTGGTGTAAGCATGTTTATGAAGATGGGTAGAAACTGTATAATTCATAATGACAGGCTTGCTTGGACATTTATCTGACTGGTAAGTTCCTAACATGTGGTACACGTATGCCCACATGTGAATACACATCCTGAGAATTGCATCAAATGTGAGTTGAGCTAAAGAATGGAAGGATAATCAGCTCACACGCAACAGTCATATGGTATATCCTGGCAGATCTATACAATAACAGTGACTTCAAGATGCTATTGAAAATGTACTAGTGACTCATTAGTACTTGTCCATTAGTACCTCTTAAAGGAAAGGCCCCAGAGTTCAATGATAGAGCACATAATTTGCACAATTTCCCAGGTTCAATCCCTAGCACATCCACTTAATAGCCCTCTTCCTGAGATCTTTAAGAAACCCTGTTCATCAGACTAGACTGGGCTGAATGAACCAGTGGTTAAACTCACTATAAGACAGCTTCACATTAGATATTGTTTGTTTTCGTTAAAATCTTGGAGAAGAAAAGCATATGTCAACTGACTTCTAGAGCATTTCTATTGTTTTACTATGATTCACAATTCAAAGTAGTTCCTTTGTTGGGACATTGATAGCCAACAGGACTTAACTCTAAAGAATATGTCTTGCCTTTAAATTACTGGACATTTTATTAAAATTTGTTTGGGTGCACATGGCCTTAGTTATACCCCTAGTGATAATTGAGCTAGTAGACGGTTGACTTTCTTTATAACTTATAACCATACCGTACATGTCAGTTCCTGAAAAAGCCCTTTCTGTACAAATGAATTTTCCTGAGTGGAGTAATAACTGGGATTATCGAAGGGTTTAAAACAACTGTGATGTGTGCAATCAGTCTTAAATACCTAAATAAACTTTGTAAGTTCTCAGTTGGATCACACACAACCTCCTTTATACATTGCAATTAGTCTTAATTCTACACAAACCTTAATCCCTAAGGCAGACTTAGTTTGCACACCCACCGTCACAAAATCCAGTGACTTTACCGTGCCCTTTATTCACATATTCCATAGCTTATATGCCAATTAAAGACAATCTCTCCACCTTGTGTGTTGGGAACCTTACTTTCTTCATTTTCAGGCTTTCTTATGTCCCTGCTCTAAGAAAGCTTACATCAGTTATGTTGCACCATGGAGAATTCCTTAAAGGTTCCTAAACCTTTGCTGTAGTTTAGGGAAATGGTGGGAGTTGTAGTATGTCTAGCATACTATACACATAAAAGTAGGGATGATGGACCCCATAATATCTATAGAGTATAAATTAGAGTTTGTTTGTCTTTAATTTAAAAAAAGGCATAATTGTTCCCTGCTTTATGTTCTCATCATGAAACATAAACTAGTCTTTCTAGACCTAGAGCTGTGAAGAATATAGCATCAAATCCTTGAAGACAATTTTGCCTCAGTCTTGTCAGAAGAAACTTTAAAAAGTAGAGGGCACAAACCCTCAATGCCCTGTTCCAGTCTGTTCATATTGCAATTCTACCCAATGTGAGCAGGCTTTTCCTTTCCCTTCAAGGGAGGGAGCAACTACGCAAAAGTACAAGCATTGTATAGCAGTCAAATTAACTGGCAGGGATGAATAGCTGACAGTAAGCTAGTACCATACCCCTATTTGAAGCTAGACCATCTTACCCTGATTGGCTACAACAGGAATTGGGTGGAGCTCGCTACAGCTATATTTTTAGGGTTAGTTTAAGAGAAAGACACAGCTCTGCAAGAACACAAGAGGCCCAGTGATAAAGGTCAAGTCATGTTAAGCACCTCCGAGAATGTGGGAATAAAGTGAGGAGGTTGGATAAGTAGGCACCTGTTCCACTCTTACAGTAAAATTAAAATATACTTTGCCTAACCATACAACATGGGATGGAGCTTTAAACATGACTTAAATACAGAACACAGTTGCAAAGTAAGAAATTCAGTATGGGTATGGAACTGATTCAATAGCTGTGCATGTTTTTACAGTATCACATGGATATGTTTACCAGCCTACTGGGCAGAGGTGGTGTGTGGGTGGGTGTTCATGCAATGAGATTTTGGCTCTTGAGGAACAAGTTCATTCCTTCCTAAGCTGGTTGGCATAGAAAAGCTAAGAGAGGCACAGAAGTATTTTCATACTCCATATGACTCCTTCAGGAATGGCGTAGAGGTGACCCACTCATATGCTGAGAGCATATGCAGATAAAGAGGGAAACAATCGCTTAAGAAGGGATCCATTTTTCAGATAGTCAAAGAATATAAACTCACATACACCTCTAGGGCGGATGTCTTGCTTCACATAAAGAAAATAAAAATGAGCACAAACTCTGGTACAAAATTTGTAAGTTTATAACTAGGCAAATGTCCTGATATGAATCTACCCAGACACTATGAACAATATCTGAGACCCTCCTCCAAGGGAGGCTCAGAGGATGGCAACAAGGGATGGCAAACAAATATCTTGACAAACGGTTTGCCCCAGGGTAGATTCGGAATAGCAGCAGGTCATCTACATGGCGCCATTGCAAAACCATCCAGGGGCAAACCCCAGAAACTCCACTGAAAAAAAGTCAGGCACTGACCCCAACTTTTTTGGATGCAGGGGCATGTCACAGCTGATGGTACCCCCTGATTGGTCACTATCAGCTGGACAGGGAAGGGGGCGGACGTCTGGGAGCTCAAGAGAGCACCGCGTGTCCTGTAAATAAAAAAATTAAAACCAGGGGGGGAGGGGGAAGAATGGGCAGCCAGAGGGAAGAAGATGCTGGTGGCCAGATATCTACAGAGTGAGGAGACTAGGGGAGTAGGCACCCACCAGATCATTACAGCAAACTTAAAAGCAAACCTTGCCTAAAACAATCACGGGCTCCTAAGGCATTCAAATGTGAAATCATTCATCTTCTAACAAAATATACTGCTTATCATTAAAGTTGGCTTACTTACTGGCGGATCCCTCTTATTACTGAATGACTACGTGCCTGTTAGTCTATCCCAGATAAGTGGATGGAAAGTGTAACTAAAGCTAGAATTATTTATTACATACCCTTGCTGAAAACAACAACAACAACAACAGCATGGCTTCTACAAACAAAGTCTTGCTTGAGCAATCTTTTAGAAATCTTGGTGAGTATCAACAAGAAGGGGTGAGCTGCCTGACACTGCATACTAGGACTTCGAAAAAGCTTATGAAAAATTGTTCACCCAAAATAAATTTAGCATTAGCTGGGAGAATAGAAGGGGAAAGGATAAGATTGTATTAGATTGTAAGCCTATGCGGCAGGGTCTTGCTATTTACTGTGTTATCTGTACAGCACCATGTACATTGATGGTGCTATATAAATAAATAATAATAATAATAATAATAATAATAATAATAATAATAATGGGATTCAATATAAGTAAGTGTAAATTGATGTACACTAGGGCATATTATCTTAAACTCACACGCATTATTGTGGTTTTTGAACTGGCTGTGATCCTCCAGGAAATAGATCTTGGACTCAAAGCGCAGATTACTTTAAAGACGTAGCTGGTAGCTTCATCCATCTCCTCCTATTTACTCTAGAGTAAGTGTAACCCCTATGGAGTAGATGGTTTTGTCCCTTGGGAGAGGCTCTCATTCAGAGGGAGGACTAGAAAAGAAACAACTAAAAAAGAGCACAAGTTGTTCTGCTCAAAGCTGCATATTAGAAGATTGCTGTTTAATTATGGGCTCTTAACACCTTGTACAAGGTAAATTGAACTGTTAATTGTGTACAGTAGAATTTCAAGGGGACGGGGAATCGGGTTGGTTTTTTTCATCTTTGATATTTGTCCTAATTATATTATTGCTGGGCGTATACTTTGAACTACAATGGAGTTACTGACTGGGGATTGCCCTGTGAAATTAAAGTTAAGAAAAATCTACAAAAGGGTCTTCCGAAATACTCAGCCCCTGGAGTTACAGAAAACCATATATTTTTTTTGTTTGCACATAGTAGGACGATTTGTGACATATTTCTGTAAACTGATTTTTACTAAAGACATATTTTGTTCAAGTTATATTTTTTTGCAAATTTATTCTATTTAAGACCCATAGAACCCACACGAGTAGAAGTTACATAAGCATAGAGGCTCTGATCTGGATTAGGAAACTAGCTTGGGAGGTAGGCAGACTTTAACCCTTTCTCCCAGTCCATGCTCCTCTAATCCCCATTGGCCCTCCTGCACCTGCAATTTATAATGGGATCACTTTTTGGTAGTATCTATTGCAGGTGCAGGGCCCCAATCTGCATCAAGACTGCATGGGCAGACGTCCCCCTACCTTCCACACTAGGGTCCAAATCTGACTCCTGCACTTACTCTAGAGTAAAAGAAGAAGAAAAAAGAATGTGTACTTTAAGGTAATTTCTGCTTTGGCCCTTGTGATCACAGATGATAGACCACTGCTTCCTCTGCTGCAGACGTGGCTCGCTGCGTGGCACATTGACCTGCTTCATGAAAAACTCAAAGCCTCTCTGGGCACATGGAGCCAATTCCAAGACCCTGGATTGCAGCATGAGAGTTTTCAAGAGAAATGGAAATGCTTTGAGATACAGAGAGAGCGAGCCTAGGCCAGATCTACACCAAGCAGGATATAACACTTTGAAAGTGGTTAAAAAACGGCATATGAATTGTGTCCTGGGCCCCAACAGTTGTCAATACCATTATAAACCATTATAAAGCAGTACTGTAGATCCTGCCCTTGAATCCAGACTAAGTTAGTCACACTTGAGTTCCGTAGAAATCAATGGGACAAGTTAGTCATGACAAATTGTCCCATTCAGTTCAATAGGATTAAGTCACAACGAACATAGCCCGGATCCAGCCCACTGCTTCCCACAGTGCACAACATGCTGCTTTTGTGCCTCAGTCACTATTGGATAAATAGGTTTTGTAAGTTTCTGAAACCCTACAAAACCTGTTTGCCAGAGCTGAAGCAGGGATGAATACAAGCAATGATCCCTTTCTTCAAACTGCTTGCGACTCTCTGAAAAAAAGAAGACACCATCTGCCTCCAGCTTAAGATGGCAATCATAATGCTTCTAATGAAGCTTAGGTAGATCTTCAACATGAAAAGCCAAACTCTTTATTGATGCAAAAGGAATGTTCTTTTTTACCAGACAGGACAAAAACTGAAATCCCATATTAAAATAGACATAAAATGTATTAAATATAAAGTGGGGACACTGAATACAATAGTCATTCAAATAAATATTAATAAAACTCACTAAAAGATGCAGAATTGATTTCTGCAATTAAAAAACAGTTTCAAACAAACGGTTGGAGAAAACAAATATTCTCAAATCCAAACAAACCATTGCTTATTCCCCACCCCACCCGTCATAAAATTGTTTCATTCGTGTTGCGTTGCTACCTTCAGTTTTATTAACCACACCCATTCTGATTTTGGAGGAAAGATTAAAAGCAAGTATTAGCTGTGATAACATGCATTTCCTGCAAATACATTTAGGCATTCTGTTTTGCAGGAAAGTCCTTAGTAAACCTGGTATCCGAGTGGAGTGGGTGGGGACCAGAGTGTGTGTGTGGGGGGGGATAAACCAGCCCAGATATCCACAAGCCCAGCTTTTGAGACTGCTTCTTTTTTAATAGACATTGTGCTCTACCAAATACAATCTGTACTTTAATGATATAATGTTTGCAGTTAAAAAAAACACCCTCAGACTTTAGACCTACATATAAAAGATACTCGTATGATCCTTTTCTGAGACACTGACCTGTATCCTCATTTAAAAATGAACAACCCATCTTTATGTAATTAAATCTTTGTTTTGATCTATTAGTATTCAGCAAAGTGCCATTTTATAAAACCTCACACTGAATAGGCAGTGCTGGAGGTAACCATCTGCAGCTTTAGAGCCGAGCTTGAATTGATGAAAAGAGCTTTGTGTTTTCATTGCCAAGGTTGATTCTTCCAGTCATTAGGCATTCCCCTCAGACTGAATCAATGGAGCTGAAGCTCTTACACCCGTGCGTTAAATTCCCTTCTCCTCATGGCTTCCTTTGCCAGCTATACTCCAGAAAGACTACTGGGTCTTAGCCGCATTCTTCTCACAGCTGTATTAAAAAAGAACATCAGAGCGTCCTTGCCCAAACCCATATGGGTAACTGGTCAGTCTCCTGTCTGAGGGTCACCTCACATTGTGGTGCGATTATTCAGAGATTCATTCTTGTTCTTGAACTGCGCTGCTCAGTTCATTCGGAGGAAGATTATACCCTCCAGTGGGCGCTGGAGAATGTCTTGGACGTTGGTGTGAAATGCACACAATTCCAGGGCTCAGAAAGCAGATTAGTTTTACTTTCTGAGGACTGAGATGCTAAACACCGATTGAACAGACTGTCCAAAAATGCTTTTTCATGCGTCAAATGGCATCTATCTATCTATCTATCTATCTATCTATCTATCTATCTATCTATCTATCTATATCTAAACAGATACCATTATGAGAATTTCAAGTAAAGAAACCTGACACTTATAATTGTTTTCAAAAGTACAAAAGACTCACACTGTTACAGAAAAATGGCTGAGATAATGATTTAAATATGAAATAATGCTAATCTGTTTTATGTAAAAAAAAAAAAAGATATATATTCCACCTTAATAACATTATGTTTCTTGGTGAAATAAAATCTTAAAATGTGCTAAAATATAGTTTTATCAGTAAAGTATTTCAGTATAATCAATTGTAATATTATCCATTTTGATGAAGGATTGTGTATAAATAACAGAACAATCCTATGATCCCCAGACAGCTTCCAAAAAACTTCTCTGAAGTCTTTGGCAAAGGTCTAGCCTTGTAGGTGTCATCCCCCCCCTCCCTGGAAGTTGGCTCCTTCCAGCCACTGTGGAGGCTTCTGCAGTGGCTTCCTCTATGACGTTGGAATTCTATAGATTGAAACCTCATAGAAGGAGAGAACTGGAAATTAATAGGGCTCCTTGCCCTTAAAATTGCTCTGTGAATATTTTAAGCCTATCAATCAATCAATCAATCAATCAAATCATTCAATCATGTTAAGCAAATTGTAATCCCATTCTTTAATACGTTCCACATCTTCCTGCTATTTTGCCTTCATGTGAAACACCTATTTATTTCATACATTTATTTGGTACATATATATCCCACCTTTACCACCATGGAAGCTCATATATTTCTATGAGCTCCATGGAACACTATAAGTGCAAACCTATTCACCACTACCCAGAAGTAAATTCTACTGAATTCAGTGGGGACTTCCTTCCAAGTATGGTTGGGGTGGCGGGCGGTATTGAACAGACCAAAGGAGGGACAGAGTTCCCTCTGTGCCCGTAGAGAGTGAGGGAGAACTGTCCTTGCAAGTCTCCTCGCTGCAGTCATGGAAACCTCCACTGGCTGTGCCATGCTGTTGTTGGTGCTCTGACAGCAGCAGTAATGGAAAAAAGAGGACATTCTGGCGACATCTTGGGGAGGCTTTGGATCCACCGGTTCCAAAACTGTCCTACTCTGCCCTGTAACAGGGAATAAAGTAGGTCAATTCTTTATTGCTTATTTTATGTGCTTATTTTCCCTCCATCTTTGGCTTTGGTGGTTTCTGCACCACTGGCTTCTACCGTCCCTTCTGTCATTGGATTGCGTTGATCGTAGCAGATCTATACACACATACTCATCTCAAGGGCAGAGATTAAGGCCACATTAATGCATGTTTACTTCGAAATAGTTTGCATTAAAATAAATGAACTCATTTTCAAGTGATGGATTTTGAACAAGAATCTCAGAAATCATTTTGTTGTTGTTGTTGTTGACAAAAATGAATTTCATGAACTGGGTTCGAAGCCTCATTAACCCAAAAATAATGCTAGAGATGTATTCCATGGAATATAGCACTTCTACTATTTACAATTACATTAGGATATGCTCTCACTTCTAATCCCAACAGAGAGCACCACCACAAAGGACGGATTTGCAATATATTCCACCTTGCAGAAAAAGACACAAATGAATTGAAATAATCTTCCAGTTATTATTATTTTTACTCTCCCCACTTGGGCCTGACTCTTTTGGCCCCCAGCATTCCAACACTCATAGGTACCATTACATTAGTTGTTCAAAATAGTGAATGAAAATGAACGAGTGATGAAGATAGATACAGATTCCACGTTACACATGTAAATGGGGGAAAGTCCCATGGATATAAAGTAAGTGTGCTTTGAATCAGGGTGGGGAAATTCCTTGCAGAGCATCATCTTTCAGTTCAACATGCCTCTGGTCCATCCGGTAATGTATTTCAGGTAGCATTAAAAAGAACTCAGGACTGTTCATATTTCAAAATATATCCAGCACTTTGGCTACAATTCACTTACATGGGAGTAAGCCCCATTGAACGCAGTGGGGTTTACTTCTGAGCAGACTTGTAGATGAGTGCACTGGTAATGTTTCAAATCAGGAAACTGCTTTATAATGGTTCATAAATATCCAGATATTCTAAAGCACCTCCATGAAAACGGAGACTCAGGCAGGATCTACACTACTGCTTTAAAACGGTTTATAACAGTAGTGACAACTGTTGGAGCCAAGGACACACTCCTTATACAGTTTTCAAGCCGTTTTCAGAGTGTCATAACCTGCTTGGTTGGAGTAGATCTGGTGGGTAAAATTTACAATTTACTGCAGTGTCCTTAACTGCAAGGTCTGAGAGCGGGGCTCTCTGCTTCTTCCTCTTTGCAGTAGCTGCTCACTCTCAGCAGGGGCTCTCTAGCTTTGCCTTGTTTGCTTTAGTGGAGAACCGGCTGCTACAATCTGGGCTATTGGAGGAGGCTTCAGGAGTGGGGAGTCAGGAAACCTGCCACTCACTCACCAGCTGTAAGGTTGCGAGGGAGAACACAGGAGCAATCAGCCAACTAGTTATTGTGTGAGAGGAGCCCAAGTAGCAAAGAGAAATGGGTTTGGCTGGTTGCACTGTGCAAGCCAGCAAGTGTTCTTGGTGGCACTGCCTGGAGCCAACATGGCTCTGCTTGAAAGTTAGTAAATAGCACTGACCTCTTGCATAAAATGGCACATTTCCTACTCACTGCGGGGCTATGATTAAGACTGCACCCCAAATATATGTGCTTCACAAGGATTTTTAGCTTATGTCTGGATAAGAAATGTTTTTTTTCTCCCTCAACCCACCTTCCAAAAGAAGGTGTATACTTGTATGCCTTGAAAACCTACAGAATTTCAATGTACTTAAAATATGATCTCAGCATGTGCAAGGTTGAATGACTAAAATTAATTTTAAAAGCTCTATTAATATTAATGGCTCAGAATGGCTCCCAATCATTATCAGAAAGCAGATTGGACTGCCCCTCCTTCTGGCTCACAGCAGTACAATGCATTTAAATGCTGGATGGATACCCATATATGAACAGTGCCGTAGTGATCTGGGAGCGTTAGAAGCTATGCGATTGAGAGGCCTAGGCTGGCAGCTATAACTTTACAGGTCGATTCATACATTCATAAAGTGGTCTACAGAAAAACACACATCCTGGCCATGGTTCTGGCAACTTCAGGTTAGACTACTGTATTGCTTTGTACATAATGCTGCCCTGAAGATTGCTTGGAAATTTCAGTTAGGAGAGCCACAATTCTGTACTAAATTTCAGTTAGTACAGTTAGTACAGAAATTTCAGTTAGTACAGAAATTTCAGTTAGTACAGAATTGTGTCTTCTGGGATATTAACTGGGTCTGGATATTGGGATCTCCCCTGGGCTTAAATAGCTATATTGGCATCTGTTCCATTTCCAAGCACAATTCAAAGAGCTGGAGCTTACCTTTAAAGCCTTCCCCAACCTGGTGCCCTCCAGATGTTTCGACTACAACACCCAGCATTCCTGATCATTGGCCATGCTGGCTGGGGCTGCTGGGAGTTGAAGACAAAAACATCCGGAGGGTATCAGGTTGGGGGAAGCTGATCTACATGGCTTGGGCCCAGGTAGAAATTCCTGCTTCCACATCAATATCCTTGAGCACTGAAGTCCTCTTAAGAAGTACTCTTCTGGGTGCCTGCACCTGCTCCGGTGCTCAGTTTATGGAACTCTTCACTGAGGGAAGCTCACCTGGCAACTACTTTAACACCCTTTCAGTGCTAGGCAGAGACCTTTTTATTTTCCTCTTCGTTATCTGAAGGATTGTTTTTATCATGGATTTTACCGTGGATTTTATCCTGCTCTTCAGATTTTGCTGATACTTTATATTTACCCTAAAGTAACTCAATACCCACCCACCCACCCAACCCAATAACTATATGGAAGGGCAATGGCAAAATAAATGAATAAGAGTGCAATTCTATGCATGTTTAGACATAAAAAGCCCTATAACTCCTAGCATTCCCCAACTAATCCTATGTACAAGGCATAGATTGTGCCCTAAATCTCCTTATTTCCCTCAGAGGTTTATCATGGCCATATCTTTTCTAGAAAGCCTGAGAGGTGAGCAACTTATTACATATACCAATATGTGGAGGACAAGCTAACTTCCAACAGTTTACTCCAGGGAAGCTGTGAAAATCTTGAACCAGTGTTTAGAGGTGGTTTTGGATGGGAACAAACAAGTGGGTGGTGAAATCATCCAATCTAGGTTGAAGCTCTGTGACCAGTCTTGAATGGGGATTTACTCTCCCAAAGGACGAAGTTTAAAGTTTGGGGATCCTTCTGGATTTGACGTTATCTGTAGAAGAACAGATAGTGACAGTGGCTAGGAATTCAGGCTGCTTGAGGGCTTCATTCAGCCTGTATTTTTAAGCAAAACAACCTGGTTTGCACTTTCTGAACTAATACATAGACCAGAACACAGTTAACCTTCAGTTTTCGCACTACCCAGAATTGTGCGATACAGTTCTCACCTCAAAAACTGTACCAAAAGTGTAAAGATGTGTATTTTAAAAATGCACATTTTGTGAAGATGTATTGAAAATATGTTTTAAATCACAGGTGATGCATAAAAGACACAGAACAGACTTATAAATGAACACATATGAAACCATCATCAACCAGAAATAGATTGGTCTGTCCCTACTAGGAGTTACTTTTGTCAGCTTAGCTGATACACCAGCTGCAAACTTAACTAGAGAGAATGGATCTACCTTAAGTTAACCAATAATAATAATAATAATAATAATAATAATAATAATAATAGTAGTATTTCTTACCCGCCTCTCCCTCTGGATTGATGAGGGGAACAACATAGAACCCATGTACTAGTGACACCCAGGTTAGACCACTGTAATGCACTCTACATAAGATTGCCTTTGAAGATGGTTCAGAAACTTTAGTTGGTCTGAATGAAATGGTCTGGAGGGTGGGAGTTCAGGGGTCGGTGCATGTAACTCTTATATTGCACCAGCTGCACTGGTTGTTGGTGAATTTCTGGCCCAATTCAGAGTTCTGCATTTGACTTTTAAAACCCTAATGGGTTTGTGGCAAGGCTACTGGGCAGTATAAAAATGTAATAAATAAATAAATAAATAAAATAAAATAAAATACTTAAATGACTGCCTACGTCTGTATCAACCTGCCTACATTTTCAGGTAATCTTTGGTGTCCACCAGTGTGAGCAATTCAGTTGGTGGGCACAAGTGAGAGGGACTTTTTTGCAGTGGCTCCTGATTTTTGGAACTCTACCCCAATGGAGGTTCATATTGCCTCATCATTGCAAGCCTTGAAAGAGCTGTTAAAAAGCCATTTGTACCAAAATACTTCATCTTAATAAGCATATATTGCTGCTGTTAATTGATCTAGTGTTGACTTCTGTTATTCATTTTAATGATTTTGTAATTTATTGTTAGTGCCTTGCTATTTTTTTTTGGTATTAATTCTTTTATGCAGCTTTCATATTGGATTTTGATGTTTTTATGGTGGTTTGTTTTTATATTTTCTTTATGGAAGGAGTCTTGAGGGCTTAGCCACTAAAAGGTGAGGTAGAAATATTTTAAATAAATATACATAATGGAAAATGAATGAACAAATAAAGTGAGGGCTGATTCACATAATCACACCATGCTGGTTGCTTTCTACTTGTGATGCAAAGGTTTGTAAATGCTGTACACCACTTCTTTTGTGCTGGGATGGCACACACTACTTGCAAGCTTCTAGGCATCCACTTTGCCAGTTTGGGAAGGCTTTGTGCTGGAGTTTGGTGCTCTAAAGAAGCTGTTGCTTCAGCAATGATATAGTTCAAACTGAGGGCTTCTGTAGGAGTTGGAGGCTCCAGCCCTTCCTGATTCTCAGCCACCGCTGATCTGAGCACATCAAGGCACGTGTTTCCCCCCTTCATGAATAGATTGAAGTGTGGCTACTTGGGCACTTCACTGGTAGTCCTGAAGCTCATGCATGGCACCTCATCTCCTCTCTTCTTCTGGTCCTGGAGCTGATGACATGGTCCAAGTAGGGATGTATCAATTTTGGGAAATCCATTCCATTTTGTGGATTGTCAGGTGTCCTTCGTTGCATCATCTCCTCATTGATGGAATTGATTTTTTTTTTAGTTATGTATGTGAGTTTTGTTCCACTTGCACAAATGTGCATTTGCAGTAATGCAAACGTGTGCTAATATGAATTAGCGCAAGAGCAAATTTGTGCCAATTCCCCCCTTCCCAATAAAAAAACCTGTCCACAAGTCTGTGGAATCCACGTGACTCGGTAAAAGCCGGTCCAGTGCAGAATCCAAAGGCTGGATTCATAGAAATCTGAACCCATTTGAATCAGTTGCGGATTTCTCTGATGTCCTTGGGTCCAAGAGCCAGCCAGAGGTCCAAAGGCTCATCAGGGACGCTGGGGGTATGGGAGACTGCTGGGAGGGAGTTCTGCTCCTCTGCTCATCCTCCAAGGAGGCCCCAGATTCCAGGGCTGGGTCACAGGACTATTTTCCAATTAACATAGAACTGCCATGATAAAAGTGGCTGCTTTCAGGAGATGTTGTGTGTGAATCAACCTTGACTTGCTTTGTGAGGAGGAATTACAGATATAGCCTTAAAGTCTCTCTCTCTCTCTCTCTCTCTCTCTTCCCTCCTCTCTCTCTCACACACACTTTGCTAAACCTTTTCTATCATAGTACATTATGACCATTCCAATGTTTAAAAAAATGTTTCATACTTCCTTCAGGGATTAACATAGGGGAATAAAGGACTTGATCCCAAATGTCTGTTGTGATCGTTAAAAACTTTCTTGAGGCAAATATGTAACTACTAAGAGCTAAAGGTGACAGAAAATTAAGAACACCAGGAAACACCATTCGATTACAATGCTTTTCAAGATTTTTTCATGCCAAGTATACACTTTTCATTTTTACCTGGCTTCCTCATTACAAATAGCAACTATCTCCTCAGAGAAAGAAAGAAAGAAACCTGAACAAAAATAGCCTGGTAGGAAGTCTTTCAATGCAGGGATCAGCCAGTTCCTTTTAAAAATGCAGAATATTTTATCTTGCTCTCTCTATTAATAAAGGCTAACAAATGTAGTCCTTCCCTAATTGCAAAATGCTGATTTGTATGAAACAGTTGAGATTACAAAGACATTGCGAATTCTTAGCCTGGTTTCCCTGCTGATGAGTAAGAACCGTCTGCGTGGCTCTCCCAGAGGTGTCAGTGGAATCTCTATCGTGCCACACAAGGGTTCTCAGCAAAAAGTAAACACGCTTTCCACAAACTCAGCTGCTTAATCTGTTTGTAGGTTGAATTATAAAATGGGGGTGGTGGTGGGCGACTGTGGGTGCTGGGAAGCTGCAGAGAGCATTTCCACCGTTTCTTGACAAAAAGGGCAGGCTGTGGCCGTCAAAAGACTTTGCCCAGCTGTTTTCATTTTGCTACAGACTCGGAAGGCTGACTTTAGCATTAACTAACCTGGCAGACATTTTCCCAAGTAGTTAAGCATTGAATTAATTATTTTCACAAAAGCTCACATTAGAGTTAGCAATGGGGTAGGTTATATATCTTAGGGTGACCATATGAAAAGGAGGACAGGGCTCCTGTATCTTTAACAGTTGCACAGAAAGGGAATTTCAGCAGGTATCGTTTGTATATATGGAGAACCTCGGGAAAATTTCCTCTTCATCACACCAATTAAAGCTGCAGGTGCCTGCCCTTTTTAAAACCTGGTCACTCTTGTATAGCTCCTGCACCTTTAACTGTTGTGATAAAGAGGTAATTTCACCAGGTTCTCCAGATATACAAATAACACCTGCTGAAATTCCCTTTTCTATGCAACTGTTAAAGATACAGGAGCCCTGTCCTCCTTTCATATGGTCACCCTATATATCTTCAGGTCCATGACAGCACTCCTGGTTTTGGGAGTGGGATAGGTCCTCTGAGGTAATCCTGGCCTATAACGACAACTTGAGTCTAACAGCAATTATACGTGTGTGTGTGGAATATATAAATGCCTTTCTGCCCCCAAAAGGCTGCCTAGGCAGCATCTAACTTTAAAACAGTTGCATAAAAAACTGGTGAAATTAAAAACAGAACTAGACAAAACCAGCCAAATAAAAAAACAGAACAAAAGAAAACCAGCTTTAAAACAAACCAGAGAGCAAATCAATCCAGTTTGAAAACCCATCAAAAGCCAGCTGGAACAAAACAGGTTTTACAGCCTGCCTAAAGTCAGGCAAGGCTGTTGCCAATCTGACCACTTTCTGGAGGGAATTCCATAGCCAGGGTGCTGCCACCGAAAAGCATATCCACCAATCTAACCACTCTTCATGGTGAAACATACAACAGGGCCTCTGAAGATTACCATAAATTACAGGCAGGCTCATACAGGGAGAGGAGGTTCTTCAGATATCTTTGACTCAAGCAGCTTAGGTGTTTATATTATTTTCACACAAATACAAAAGTATAGAAATAAGATACTTACATAAGTGTGGTTGCACAGTTTATCTTTCCCGATCCACAGCTCACTGTGGATTGAGTGTTCCAAAATAGTTTACTCTTTTATATACCATACGGTGGCCTTGTGTCCTACGTTACAGAAGTCAGTCCTCTGTTTGAAGGGCTGTCCCTCCAAGATAGAGGCCTTGAAGCTGCCTGTCCACAGTTAGCTCCTGGCAGGAGACGCACTAGGCGTCAACTGGTCAGTCTTCCCCACTGTTTAAATCAGCGGTTCTCAACCTGTGGGTCGGGACCCCTTTGGGGGTCGAATGACCCTTTCACAGGGGTCGCCTAAGACCATCGGAAAACACATATTTCCGATTGTTTAGGAAACTGTATTGACTGAACTATGTCATGTATCATCTTTTGTATTATTAAAGCTATTGTTATGTATTATTTTCATTAGCAAACCATCCCATGACAATGGATCGTGTAGAGAAGAACGAAAATAATTTTATGGTTGGGGGTCACCACAACATGAGGAACTGTATTAAAGGGTCGCGGCATTAGGAAGGTTGAGAACCACTGGTTTAAATGATGGTAATTATTTCTAAATTTACATCTAGTCATATATGTAAATCTTTGACCATTTCTGCCCTTCCTTCGTTTAATGATGTGTGTATGTGGGTTTCTCCAGGAAAATAATGCTGGAGGAAAGGGTTAACCCTGTCCACACCCCATACTACACACCCAATCCAGATTCCATCTCCCAACCCACAACACACACCTGCTATTTGCAAAAGTCTTATAAGACCAAACAGCTGTTCATGCATTTGTCAAATTTGGTCCTTACTTCTCAGACATCTATCTTCCCAGCCTCTGAAGATTTGCCTGTTGGAGAACGCTTTGGGCTGGTGTAAACTTTTGGGGGCTGGCAAAATTCTTTCCCCCATGATGGCACTCTATGCCAGTATAGGGTGACCATATGGAAAAGAGGACAGGGCATCTGTTTCTTTAACAGTTGCACAGAAAAGGGAATTTCAGCAGGTGACATTTGTATGCATAAACCTGCTGAAATTTCCTCTTCATCACAACTGTTAAAGCTTCAGGAGGCCTGTCCTCTTTTTTATCTGGTCACTCTAGTATAGCTACTGCAGCTTTAATGGTTGTGATGAAGAGGGAATTTCAGCAGGTGCTGTATGCATACAAATGACACCTACTGAAATTCCCTTTCCTAGACAACTGTTAAAGATACAGGAGCCCTGTCCTCCTTTCCATATGGTCACCCTATGCCAGTATCACATATCCACGGCAAACAATGAAGCTGGCAATGAGAGGAGCCACACCTGTAACCCATCGCATGATTTTTCAGTGGCAATGCTAGAACAGGCCTGGCTTTTTGGTGGCTTCCATGTGGAAGTTATAACAGAAAAATTGGCCCAGAGTTTATTGCTATTACCAAGTAGGGAAGCAACTTACACATCATCACAGAAAGAAGATGAAAGAGAACACCAATTTGCATAACATTTAAATATGCAAATTAATATATATAGGTGCTAATTTAGAAATAATAACTATTCTTTAAATAGGAATACAAGAGAACTCATCATAGTGGAGAGGACTGACTAGGTGATCTGGCTGAAATCTGTGAGCTTTACTTCTGAGTAAACATGCATAGGACTGTGCTGACCAAGAATTAAAACGGATAAATCGAACTGAAGAAGCTGTTTCATAATAGTTCCTAAAATAAAAGCGGGGAAAGAATATCGCAAAGCAGTGTGAACTAGCAAAAACGGGTCTTTGTTTTCACTGTTCTAAAATGAGCCAATATTGAGCTGACTATCATTGGGAATTAAGCAGTATCTAAATGACTGTCATTGCATAAGTGTATCATTATATAATAGCATTTTGTCATCTCACTCCATGGCATTGGGCATTGGCCCCCTTAATTGCAATAAGAAGAAATCATTACTGCATTTACAGCTGAACACTGGTGCAGCCCAGTGATTTTAGACCCTGAGCTTACTGGTCTTACAATGGCTGGGGGAGGCTTTAGACTGCCATGCATAGTACTTCAGTAGTGAAGCACACCATTAACACTTCACTTTTCTCCCCATCTCCCCTGCCATTCCATACTTTACAACTGCTTCTACATTACTGATGTGTTAGAGCAAAGCAATTTTTTTGCCTACTCTAACATAAGTCATCATCATCACCATCACCACAGTTTTGCATTTTAAACTCACTTAAATCATAGCATAATAATTACAAGAATAAAATGGACTTTGCTTCTGCTGCTCTAATGTTAAAACACATTTACTTCGGATTATTATTATTATTATTATTATTATTATTATTATTATTATTATTATTATTTCTTTGCCACCTTTTAGGACAGGAGCACTTCCAAGGCTGCATACAACAATAAAACTCGCATAATAATTAAACAGCACAATAATTAAACTCAAATAAAGAAAACTGATATGATAATAACAAAGTAAAAACAGCACACAGCAAACATCCTAAAAAACAACCAACACCAGCATAAAAACAAAACCCACCACAAACAACTGTACAGCTACAGCCCAGTCCAATAAAACACAATCACGGGAAGGTCAAAATAAAGTAGTAGGTTTTCAGGGCCCTCCTAAAAGCCTGCAATGATGGGGCCTGGAAGACCCCTTATGGCAACTTATTCCAGAGGTGTGGGGCTACTGCAGAAAAGGCCCTCTCCCATGTAGTCACCTACAGGTTCTCACAGGTTAATAAATGAGAAGGGCCTCCCTTGCTGATCCTGAAGTGCAGGCAGGCTGATATGGGTGAAGGCAGTCCTTCAAGTAAATTGGTCGCAAACTGTTTTAAGGATTTAAAGGTCAAAACCAGCATTTTAAATTGGGTTTGGAAACACACTGGCAAGCAGTGCAACTAGCAAAGTATAGGCATTAGAGGATCAGATCACCTTGCCCTTACCAAGGTGGCCGCATTCTGCACCAGCCGAAGTTTCCAGACCGTCTTCAAAGGCAACCCCACGTAAGCACATTATGGTAGTCCCTCCTCTCCAGATAGAACTGAAGCTGGTGTACCAGCCTAAGCCGGTAAAACACACTCCTGGACACTGCAGTCACTGGGCGTTCCCAGTTATCCAGAGTCCAGGAAGACTCCCAGACTATGCACTTGGTCTTTCAGGGGGAGTTCAACTCCATTTAAGACCAGCTTTAAACCTCCATGCAGAGTAGTCAGTTTCCCAACCACAATACCTCCATCTTGTCTGGATTAAGTTTCAGCTTAAGTTTTACCCTCATCCACTCCAAAACAGCACCCTCCAGACACTAGTTCATGAGTTCAAGTACCTCCCTGGGATGTGCAGATGGAAAGGAGAGGTGAAGCTGAGTTTCACCCACATACTGATGACACTTCAGCTCAAATCTCCTGGTATCATGTTAAAAAGCATTGCAGCACCCCATGGGGTGGAGCAGAAGTGCCTCAGAACTACCTTCTGAAACTGCTCCTCCAGAAAGGACTGGAACCACTTTAAAGCTGTGCATCCCAAGCCCAGGTCCTCCAGAAAGGACTGCAACCATTTTAAAGTTGTGTGTCCCAAGCCCAGCCCAGATAAACGATTCAGAAGGATACCATGGTTGATGGTATCAAAAGCTGTTGAGAGATCCAGAAGAACCAACAGGGTTGCATCCCACCCTTCCATTCCCAGCATAAGTCACCAACCAGAGCTGCTTCTGTCCCGTAATCAGGCCTAAAACTGTTTGGAATGGATCTAAGTAATCAGTATCACCCAACCCTGCTTGGAGTTGAGAGGCTACCACACTCTCCAGCATTTCCAGAAAAAAAAGCTGCATGAAAATTTGGGCATGCTTTTTATCACACATTTTTAAAATGTGTACATCTTCCCCTCCCCCAATAGACTAAAGTGATTTTGGGTATACTTTCCCCTATTATCTGTATTCTGTGAGCATTTTTTCTTAATATACTGTACACATGTTTATGTGTATTTTTTGTTGTCGAACTTGAGCACAAGATTTGCCAAAATGTAGATTTCAGAATACAACTGCATTCTGGCTCTTGCTTTGGTTCGGGAAGCGCAAACTAGGTGCGTTCACATGAAAATGCAAACTGAATGAAATTTTCACCCATCCCTACCGAGAGGCTGTGGTGCCCAGAGCTGCAGAACTCAGAACTTCAGCCTCCAGATCCAGTCCTAGCTGCCCCACTGAAGCTGAACATCTGGCTTTAAGGTGTGGCAGGTAAATATATATATTTCCTTTCTAATAAGCATTTGCTCGAAACGAAGAACTGGGTATGCATAGATATTACTTTTTCATAAAAAGAGAACAAATAATGGATTTCCAAGTTGAGTTCTAGACCTTAGAGTATATGGTTTCCTGGCACAGCGATTCTCACGAAATATTATTACAGCGGCCTTGTCGGTTGCCAGGATTCCTTTAGTGGAAAGACAGGAATCTTTGGT
This sequence comes from Elgaria multicarinata webbii, assembly GCF_023053635.1. Lineage (NCBI taxonomy): Eukaryota > Metazoa > Chordata > Lepidosauria > Squamata > Anguidae > Elgaria > Elgaria multicarinata. Next base: position 144,586,321 of record NC_086172.1, on the reverse strand, counting down.
GGCCACACAACAAGGATTGCAGAACAGCAATGAAGAGGCATAACAGAACTGCTTTTGCTGCTGCCTGGTGCCAGGGAATACTGTGCAGGGCACACGGCACCGGACATATGCTCCGTCTCCTGCTGGAAAGCCACAGCACATGCTGTAGAAGCACACGGATCACCTGCGCGCCAGTCTGACTTCCCATGATGCCAGAATTCAACAACACCTGTTGCTGAACAGAAACAACAGTCGTAATATAAATGGTGAATCCCATCTGAAACTCTTTGGCATGCCTCAAATGAAATATTTCCACCATGTTCAAATTTAAGAATATGAACTCCAAAATCTGAGTGGAGGATTAGTTTTCAGCACAAAACGATTCTTGCCAACGTTTGAGCTTCGCAAAACGCCACAGTGAGGGGAAAAGCACTGCGGTAGATGCTCTTCTGAGGATGCACCAGCACCAGCATTCTCAGAAAAGATGGGGGAAGTTGAGAAGGGGTGTTCCAGTGGGCAGGGAGGGGAGGGAGGGAGGAGAGGCCTGGATCCACTTGATCCAAGAACTTCTCCATCATGGTCACTGCCTACTGCCTGGTAAGTCATCTAGATGGGCTAAGAGGCCAAACAAGATGATTTTTTTTTTTAAACAGAGGATTTCCTCCTCCTCTCCCCACCGCCTGGCTCCTGTCAGCAGGGTTTTGGATAGGCAGAGGGCTCTGAGATCTATCAAGCATCAATTCCTTAGGATTGTAAGATCTGTAAGATGTGAAGCAACCATTAACCTTTTTTTTTTTAAAAAAAATAAAGGATTCCCCCCCTTTTTTTTAGGAGAACCCTGTCCTTACCACAGATGGTGGGACTATATGCAGTGTAATAGTTACAGACAGGGAATAAATAAATAAATCATAGTTTTGTTGCTAAAGTTAAAAGGAAATAGCTCTGCTATTAAGTCTGATGATCTGTTTAAACAAGACTGGGCCCATTAAAAAAAAAAGTTTAGGGATTTCTATCTTTTTATTTCAATCTTGTATGTCACCGGAAGAGGAACAAACAAACCATTTAATTGACGACTGGCTTTTTTCTTTTTTTCCAAAAAGGCAGACAACGAACTTACTTTTGAAGTCTCTCGTTGGCCTCTTGCGAAGCCCCTAATGCTTTTTGAAACTCTGATTCCATGTTTGCTCTCTCTTCTACCGTTTGCTGAAGCCGGGTCGTGAGCTCCTCATTTTGAAGCAGCAGCATGGACACAACATCTCCTCTGTTCTTCAGAGCTTTTTCATAGGTGGTAAGGGTAGAGTTGAACTGGTCTTTAAGATTCACTTCTTGAGACAAAGATTGGTGTAAGCTTGGAAAAGAAAAGGTATGTGTTTCAATGCTGGGCAATACATGTCCAGAGGTTTAAATACAAAGGTATATGGCATTTGGAACAGATTTTGAAAATATGTGCAAATATCCCATGGACAAAATATTTCTCAAATACAAATAGCAACCCATGTAAAAGAATTGAAATGTTGATGCTAATGATTTCACAGTATGTTAAAAATTAACACAAAACCAAATCAACATTTTTACGATGCTGTATGTATATATATAGTTTTTAATGTGCAAAAAATCTTGTACGGCTCTTTGCTCTCCGTTACAGTAACTACTGTTCCAGTTTTTTCTAAATTTTTATTTCAGTTTCACTGGGTTGATAAAAACATTTATCACACTGCTAAAAACATTAAAACCAATACTCAAAACATCATAATTAACAAACAAACTGGACAGCACACTCATTCAGAAAATGCCTGGATAAAAAGATGGGTCTTTAATTGGCACCTAAAGCATGCTACAGTTGGCTCCTCCCAAATACTGGGGTGGGGGGGAGGTCATTCCCTAAGGTGGGCCCCACCACAGAGAAAGCCAGCTTCCGGGTTACTGCAAGATGACAATCTGTAGGTCGTGGTACAACCAGCAAGGCTTCCTCTAATAATCTTAATGATCCCACAGGTCTGTATTAGGAAGGTGATGTGCTAGGTAACCTGGTCCCAAGATCTTGTACTTGCCTCGGTAGCTAATAGGTAGCCACTGTAGATCTTCAGCATTGCTGTAAAATGTGCACAGCCAGGAACCTCACTCAGCATCCTGGCTATTGCATTCTGCATCAGTTGCAGCTTCTGGATCAAGCACAAGCTGCCCCCACACAAAGCACATTACAGTTATTTAAATGTGAGGTTACCAGTGCATGGGCGACAGTGGCCAGGCTCTCCCTGTCCAGGAAAGGGCATAGCTCATATACCAACCAGAGTTGGTAATAGGCATTCCTCACCATAGAAGTCACTTGGGCCTTTAATGATAATGATGAATCTAGGAGTAGTCCCAAACTCAGGCTGTGTTATTTAATTGTGACAGATCTATTCCCATCGTTTCTTCGAATTCCCCAGAGCAGCCTAAATGGGGTTATCCCATGTTTTTCCTCATAACAACCTGGCAAACAACCTTCTCTATAGCGGCACCCACCCTCTGGAAAACCCTCCCTCGTGCAGTTCGGGAGGCGGAAAATGTAATAAGTTTTATACGCCTCCTAAAAACATATCTTTTTAAACAAGCCTTCCCTGGACTGTAATTTATTCTGGTTTTATGTGATTTTAAAGTTTTAATCTGGATTTTATGGTTTTAGTTGCAAACTGCGCAGAGAGCTTAGGCTGTTGGGCAGTATAAATCTATATAAATAAAAATGAAAAAGACCGTTCGTTACTGTCGTTATATCTCCGAAAGTTCTTCACCGATTGCTTTGAAATTTTGACACAGCGTTGCGTTTGAATACGCGAGCATTGTTATGTAACTATGTTCTCTATGGGGTCAAAAGTTTGTCTTAAAATCGAAGAAATAGGCCTCCTCAAAACCAGTCCTGCTGATCACTGTGACATCGCGAACCAGTAGTCCAATCCGCTGCCTCTGCCTCCTCTCCTATTTGCATATTCTCTCGCAATTGGCTGAGTGAATATAGATGTCACACCTGTGACAGTTACACGTTCAGAAGAAAGGTAACTGCCATGAGTTTCCAGTAACCTCCTCACCGTAAAAACATGCTTTTATATCTCCGAAAGTTCTTCACCGATTGCTTTGAAATTTTGACACAGCGTTGCGTTCGAATACGCGAGCGTTGTTATGTAACTATGTTCTCTATGGGGTCAAAGGTTTGTCTTAAAATCGAAGAAATAGGCCTCCTCAAAACCAGTCCTGCTGATCATTGTGACATCACCAACCAGTAGGCCAATCCGCTGCCTCTGCCTCCTCTCCTATTTGCATGTACTCTCGCAATTGGCTGAGTGAATATAGATGTCACACCTGTGACAGTTACACGTTCTGAAGAAAGGTAACTGCCAGGAGTTTCCAGTAACCTCCTCACCATAAAAACATGCTTTTATATCTCCGAAAGTTCTTCACCGATTGCTTTGAAATTTTGACACAGCGTTGCGTTCGAATACGCGAGCATTGTTATGTAACTATGTTCTCTATGGGGTCAAAAGTTTGTCTTAAAATCGAAGAAATAGGCCTCCTCAAAACCAGTCCTGCTGATCATTGTGACATCGCGAACCAGTAGGCCAATCCGCTGCCTCTGCCTCCTCTCCTATTTGCATATTCTCTCGCAATTGGCTAAGTGAATATAGATGTCACACCTGTGACAGTTACATGTTCAGAAGAAAGGTAACTGCCAGGAGTTTCCAGTAACCTCCTCACCGTAAAAACATGCTTTTATATCTCCGAAAGTTCTTCACCGATTGCTTTGAAATTTTGACACAGCGTTGCGTTCGAATACGCGAGCGTTGTTATGTAACTATGTTCTCTATGGGGTCAAAGGTTTGTCTTAAAATCGAAGAAATAGGCCTCCTCAAAACCAGTCCTGCTAATCATTTTGACATCACCAACCAGTAGGCCAATCCACTGCCTCTGCCTCCTCTCCTATTTGCATGTTCTCTCCTATTTGCTCTTATAGGTCATTGTGACATCGGCAACCAGTAGACCAATCCACTGCCTCTGCCTTCTCTCCTATTTGCATGTTCTCTCCTATTTGCTCTTATAAGTCATTGTGACATCGCCAACCAGTAGGCCAATCCACTGCCTCTGCCTTCTCTCCTATTTGCATGTTCTCTCCTATTTGCTCTTATAAGTCATTGTGATATCGCAAACCAGTAGGCCAATCCACTGCCTCTGCCTCCTCTCCTATTTGCATATTCTCTCACAATTGGCTGAGTGAATATAGATGTCACACCTGTGACAGTTACACGTTCTGATGAAAGGTAACTGCCAGGAGTTTCCACTAACCTCCTCACCGTAAAAACATCCTTTTTTAAAAACCAAACAATCTGCTTTACTTCATCCAAATAATGCCTCGCAGAAGATCACACTTAGGTTGTCGTACTCGCAGAGCGGAAGCACTGCGACGAGAAATTGCAAATCAGACTGAGGAAGAACGGGCATCAGCAAACGAGAAAAAAAGAAAAAGAATGCCTCAAATACGTGCCAAGGAACCAGCCAAGCAACGTTCAGCCAGACTTGAGGATGCACGGTTGCGAGCACAGCAATCGCATTCTACAGCTTCAGATCTGCTTTGTTCTCAACAGAATGAACGCGACAGGCTGAGAGCGGCTGAAAGACGTCAACGAGAAACAGCACATCAGCGTCAAACACGACTCCGTGGTAAACAATCACACGATTACAATCGCCTTGCATTCCGGTACAACCCAGCTGATGATTATAGTTTGAGGCGGCATGTTCTCATCGGCACTATGACTGAAGTGTGTCCTTATTGCAAGGCTCTTAAATTTAATGGAGAAACAAAAGGAATGTGTTGCGCTGCTGGAAAAATTAAACTGCCTCAACTTGGAGAACCACCAGAGCCATTACAAACTTTGCTTGCCGGATATACCGCAGAATCAAAGCATTTCCTATCTAACATCAGGAAATACAACTCATGCTTCCAAATGACGTCGTTCGGCGCAGAAATCATCACAGCTCCATTTATGCCAACTTTCAAAGTCAAAGGACAAATTTATCATAAAGCCGGCTCCTTCCTTCGTTTCAAGATAGTCAACAAAAATTCCTACAAATGTATTTCATTGGTGATGGCAATGATGAATTGAATGCACGCTGCGGAATTTATACCGGCATAAAAAGGTCCATCGTTTCAAAACTGCAACAGCTACTTCACGAAAAAAACAATTTAGTACATTTGTTCAAAACAGCAATTGACATGATGCCATCTGATACACACAAGATTGTTATTCATGCTGACAAAACGCCTGCTGGAGAACATGTGCGAAGATTCAATGCTCCAACTATAGACGAAGCGGCAATTGTTATAGTCGGATATCAATCTTGACAGGACCTTTCAAAGGTGAAGATGTCCTCATTCCTCGCATTCCTATGATTCCAACTGATATGCCATTTCAATTTAAGAGATTGCAATTCCCAATTCGATTGGCGTTTGCAATCACCATCAACAAAGCTCAGGGCCAATCTTTAGAATTGTGCGGTTTAGATCTAGACACAGATTGCTTCTCACATGGACAATTATATGTTGCGTGTTCTAGAGTCGGCAAACCAGACAATGTCTATATCTACACAGACAATGGAACAACTAAAAATATTGTATATCCACAAGCATTGTGAAATTAAACATATTAGAAACATCCGCTTTGTCTTTTCTTTCTTTTCAATTTAACCAGACTGAGCCACAGCAACGCGTGGCAGGGTACAGCTAGTATATAATAAATAAATATAAATAAATAAATAAAGTAGGTTAGACTGACACACAGTAATTTACATAAGATAACCCTGAGCTTAATGACTGAATGGGGAATCTTATATTGTTATTATTTCGTTTCCAAATGGATAGTTTATGAAATCTTTCTCCTTTAACTCTGTGTCAAAGAGCGTTGGCAGAGTCCCCCATCTTTCCTTTCTGCAGAAAACACACACACACACACACACACACACACACACACACACCTATCATAAAGAAATTAAAACCCACCCCACATGCATAAGTAAAATATGGCTGATTTAATAGGAATCCAAAAGTTAAAGGTCAGAGTATTGGTATGTCATTACACCTACCACCTGAGGTTGTTTGAAAATGGGGCGAAGTACCTATTCAATTAAATAAGGACATTTTGAAATTATAAATAATGTATAAAGAGATACAGAAAATCCACAAAGCAGAGGCTTGGGTGTGGGGGGAAGGAAAATCATCACTGGAAGAGTAGCAGATAAAATCTATTGACTTGTATTTCATCAGAAATGGCAAAAAAAAATAATATACTCCAGCGTTTCAAAGCAATAGTAAAGGTAGAAGGGGAAGCTATAACTGCTTCACTTTTAAGGTTCCCAGAGAGCACTAAAAGTTCCATAAACTGAAGACTAGAATTCAGTTTTTAATGTTGCAATCCTATATAAAGAAGTATAGGTTCATGCTATATATCCAGCATTAGGGAAGCTAAGTAAATAGCTTGATTTTCAGAACATCCATGAGTTGAAAGGCTTCTGGCTTATGTTTGTGCCACATGAAGGTGCATAGAAAAAATCCTGTTCAATTTGGTCTCTCCTGCAGCCATGTATGTTTAGGGTTTTTATTTTATTTTTATCGCTCAGATGCGTCACTATGCTATCCACTCCATTTCTGGTAGTTTTCTACTGCCAGGGCTTTTTCGATGGGTGGGGTAGGGAAGCATTAAAAAAATGTGACCATCTCCTCACAGTCTGAAGTGGTGAAGTTTATTCTTTCACTTCAGAACTCTAGTGGCTCAGGGTCAAACAACACATTCTGCTAAATGTGCAGTGTGCAGCTATGCCCATGTTTTTCCTTTAATTAATTACAGGCATGGAGGGGGCCACAGCATGTCAGGAGGGGGAGCCTTATCCCTTATTTCTCCAGTCACAATCTGGAGGAATATCCCCCACCTGACCACAACATGGCTACGAAACCTCATAACCATGTTTGCAGTGGGCCGAAGGTGGGAGTTTTTGTCCAAATTGCAACTGGGGAGGGAGTAACTTCCCCTCGTGCTGCAGGGCTGATCATAATTGGCCCCGAGTTAAAAGTCATTTGGTCCTCAGTCTAATGACAGTATAGAACTTGCCATATATGGTTAAACTAGAGTGGATTTAATGTTATTCGGGACTGCAACCTTATGCACATTTTCCTGCGAACAGACACATAAGAAGTTGCCTTATAGCAAATCAAGACCACTGATCCATCTAGCTCAGTATTGTCTGCACTGATTGGCAGCAAGGATTCAGGAAGGATTCTTTCCCAGCCTTCTCTGGAGTTGCCAAGTATTGAACCTGGGACATGTACTTTACCATTGGGCTGCTGCTATTCCAGAAGGGGAGCAACCACCCTCCCTCCTTGAACACAGTTAATCTTACTTCTTAGTAATCAGGCATAGAATAACAAATTTAGATTCAAAAGGCAGTATCCCATGATGTTCGTTAAGAATTAGTGTGTATGAGAAGATCAAGACTCAACGGAGTTACAATCCTAATTTGATGTAGAATGTAAAGGGGACAAAACAAAACAAAATGCAAAGCAGGACTTTGGTTCAAAAACATTCTGACAGCATGATGTCACCTTGGCATATCTTATAAAAAGATGCGTAAAGGAGTAACTGTACTGCTTTTTTGCAAAGTGAAGAATTCTGTGAAGTGCCCATTCAGTTAAAAGTGACACTTCTCTGATAACAGAGAACACAGCTCAGCGCTGAAACGCAACTCAGGCATTTGACTCACCTCAAAACAAGCTCCACTTAACGGCCGCACTATATGCCATTTACTTTTATTATCGTCCCCAGGGAATATGTTTGCCCTGCTCTAAAATTTATACGGCTCATTTTTGCAAGCTGCTTCTAAAAACCAGCGAGAAGGAGCTCTCGATTGAGGAGATGGAGCGGAAATCAATTCCAATTCGATATTGATAGCCACTGTGCAATGTAAAATTGTGTGCTCTTTCTAATTAAATGTAAACATGCTCCATTCTAAAGTCCAGCCGTGATGACAACAGTCACTAGAATGGATTGCTTAAGCATTGATCAGTCCAATTTGTCTGAACCTTTTGTTCATACCGCAGGTATTCTTGAGCAATCTGTGGCAGGGTTAGTGTCAGTTCCAACTGACTTTAGTTTAGGTCATCTTCAGGCGCGCGAGAGATAGAGACACAGAGAGAGAGAGGTTGCTTTCACAGTGCCACTTTGCCACCGCTTTAGAGAAAACCCTGTGGTTTCACTGCTGCGGGATGGGGGCGGGAAATCCCCAAGGCAGGAGGGAGCATGGAGTTTTCTGGTGGCCATCCAGGTATTCAAGCCTGCCCCCTGCCCTGCTTCTGGAGATCAATCAGTGGTCACCGTCCACCCGGAGAATGTCCCCAGCTCTACACCAGAGCAAGGTCACATGGTGGAAGGACTGTGGTGACCTCACTTCAAGGGGAAAAGTTGGGTTAAGTCCCCAACTTTTTAAATGCAGAGCTTCGGGGGAAAGTCCTGCGGTAGCTGGGAGGTGGTGGCTGCGTCGTATAACTGGTGCAATGCCACCGTGCAGCCATTGCGGGGCAAATAAGCTGTATAGACAGCCGAGAGAGAGAGAGAGAGACTTGACCAGAAAAGAATGTGGAGTGCTCAGTAGTATCTCAAGTTATTCATTAACTATGTCCTTTTGATAGCTAATCAATAGCATTGCATGGAGCCAAGCACACTGTGCTGAACTGCCCCTCTCCGAAAAGCCAAGTCTTGGTAAATATTTAATGGCAGTAAAGGTGTTTTGGATGTTATCAAACCGATATGTTAAAGAACTCTTAAAAGAAACTTTATCTTCCCTCACCGTGCAAAATTTGTTCTGCCGTTATATAGCCCTGATGCAAAGTGCTTGAAGGAATGCGTTTCAGCTCATGTTTTGGGTACAGGATATTCAGCTCAAGCCATGTGTGTGTAGGTGAAAATATTGTAGTTATAAAAGAATGAAGTGATATCTTTTAAAAGCCCATATTTCCTTGGCAAAGCAGCAGCACATAATGAGTTGGATCTAGACTAAGTTCCCATCAAAATCAATGAGATTTAAGGGGCCAAATCAAAGATAAATAAAAACAAGGCAATTATATGCTGTAAGAAGCTTAAGTTTAGGTAAGTGGCCTTCAATCCCCTTGCATCAGCTGCTGTGTCCTTTATAGTCTGCCCTTCCTTGTCTTATACGTGGAAATTAATTCCTTAATGTACGTCTTGTTGAATATAATCAATACATTGGCTCCAAAAATCCCCATTCTACAACAGAATTAATCCTTCCTAGTGATGTATAAGAATTTTATTTCAGTTCATAAATTGTCTAAACTTGTCCCATTCATAACCCCGAATGTGAACAGGACCACATTTTTTCCAAAAAATGTTTGCAAATTTCCAAACTTCAGATTGCATTACAAAAATTGCATTTTTTAAAACACACACACACCACACAGCATATTTTCCAAAAAATATAATACTCACACTTTAGTCTATGGGGGCAAAGTGTGCACTTTTGAAAAACGTGCAATTTCCCTGCCTGAGCAGAATGAAAAATGTCACCAACAAAAAAACAGGAGTAAGCCAAACCAAGCTTCGAAGTGGAATTTGGAGAATTTCAGCAAGCTTGAACATCCCTAGGTCTTCCATGGAAGGAAGGGAAGCTTTGGTGCCAACCTAATGTGTGCAGAATCCATGCTCTCATTGCTGCTTCCTTTCAGCTAAGGTTCTCGGAAGAGAAAAGGCAGACATCTCATCGACAAGGAAATGGCTTTAGAAATTGTGCATATTTCTTCTGATTGATTAGTCCTGTTTGATCATTCCCATTCACATGTTCCCCATTGTGCGTGTGTGTGTGGGGGGGGGGTCACTGGCCTGTTCCTTTATATTCCTAATAGCCCAGCCTGCAGCCTTCCGCACATTGCTCATGGACAGGGATGGGGCAGAGGAAATAGGTGTACCCCCACTCTGCTCCATGTGATGGGTTGATTCAGGCCCAAAATATCATCCAAGCCACTGGATCATTGTGTATTGTATTAGGTGTTTATCCGTCAAAGTCTCTTTGTCAGGGCTTGCCCTGACAAAGCAAGGTATACATATATTGGGTTAGATCCACACTTAGAATTGAAATAAATGGGACTTAGATTAGCCATGATGTACTTGCCCCACTGGTTTCAATGGATCCACTCAAAGCTTGAGGAAATTCAGATCCAATATATTTATTTATTATTATTTATTAGATTTATGTGGCACCCAACTGGTTAATGCCCTTTGGGTAGTTTACAATATATATAAATATAAATAAATAAATAGCATGTACAAGACAAGATCTTTGGAGAAAAAAGGTGAATAAGGAGAGATGTTATGGAGGCATACTAAATTATGCATGGTGTAAAGAAAATTTTCCCCCTTTCTCATGATACTAGAACCTGAGGTCATCCCATGAAGCTGAATGGTGGGACATTCAGGACTGACAAAAGGAAATACTTCTTTACACAATGCATAATCAAACTATGGAATTCGCTCCCACAAGATATAGCGATGGCCATCAACTTGGATGGCTTTAAAAGGGGATGATACGAATTCATGGAGAATACAATTATCAATGGCTACTAGTTACAATGGCTATATACTATCTTAAGTATGCCCCTGTATACAAGTTGCTGGGGAACACCAGTGGGAGGGTGCTGTTGCGCTCATGTTCTGCTTGTGGGTTCTCCATTGACAGCCGTTTGGCCACTGAGTGAACTGAATGCTGGACTAGATAGGCCTGTGGTCTGATCCAGTACATCTCTTCTTGTCCTTATGGCTACTGCAATATCCATAATCCTATTACGTGTTGTGTGAAGAAGTTCTTGTTCCTGTTGTCTTAAATCTGCTGTCTTTCAGTTTAGAGTTGTGACTCTGAGATTTTGGATGGGCTTCCCCATTTAGCATCTAATCCACATTGTTCGTGGTTCTCTACAGCTCCATCATACCACCCTTTTCAATCATCTTTGTTTATCCCTGAAACACCCTACCCATTTAAATCTCTCTCTGCCCCCATAAAGATTATCCTCTCCCCTTTCTACTTGCCTTTTCTGCATCTTTATCAAAGAAATCAGTGTAACTCAATAGCAGTGATTGTTTCCTGGGCAAAGTACATCTAAAGTTACACTAGCCTGCATGAAATGTAACCCTTTGGGGCTATGATAGGGAAACAGAGAAGAAGAAAGGCGCATCATTTCCCTCATCCACTAAGAACAGAGAGATGTTTGAACAAACTACATGATTCTTTAAAACAACAATATTGTGGCTTCTTGGTCATTCTTGCTTTAGTCCTCCTTAGCATCCTAGAATGAAAGAAATCTTCCATTCCAAAGAATAACAAAGCAGTTATTATTCTGTATCAGTGGAGGCTCTGGACCTTGGATTGTTCCTTTAGAGTTCTGACTGGTTCTGACTGAAAGCTGGAGAGGATTTACCGCCCCACTAACATAAGAGCCACCAGCCTCCATTATTCTGTATAGAGGCAATCCCCCCACCCCACCCACCAAGATTGCAGAAGTACTTATGTCTCTTGGATTTAAAAGGTTCTTTGCAGAATCTTGGAGGAAAGAATGAGTCAGGTGTTTCAAAATCAATTCCAAAAGTTGGGTCCAAAAATATTCTCCCAAGTGTTTATATTAATTAATGCAAGAACATATTGCCTTGATCATATGCTGTTGATATTATCCTCATTTGTTTGCTTTGCTGGATGATTTCTAAAAGGAAGTTTCAAAAAACATTATATAGGGATAGTACAGAGGTAATCAATAGACACCCTGTTGGGTTTTTGATAGTATGCCCCCAAATGATCATTTCATAGATAGCAGTGTGATTCCTCTGTTTAATGAAGAGTTAAAATATGCACAGTAATACCTTATTTTCATAATATTCCGTTTGACAAAGATAACAGCCATAAAAACAGTTCCCACCTGGCTAAACCTGACTTACAGGTTTTGTTGAAGAAAAAATATATATGCATGACTTAATTATTGAAATGGATCTATTAGAACTGTCCCCCAATCCACCTTTTCTGCCCCACCTACAGATGAACTTCGAATGACCTGTTTTATGCAAAAAGAATTGCAATAACTTGGGCTAAAAGCTGTTATAAAGCGAAGGCTGCCTGGAAGACAAAAGTATGATTCAGAAAGGCATGATGCCCCTAGAGGAGAAAGCTTAGAAAAAGTCACCTTTTACCAAGTTTACTTTTACAGCGAATAAAGACCTAAAATAATATGAACAGTGTTGTAACTTACATCCTTAGTATTAATTATGTTTGGCTTCATTAGACTTCAAAACTATCTATTGCGCAAATTGATTCTTTAAAACAAAAGTTAGTTTCAGGGAAGAGACTCCCCCCGCCCTGGCATTCCTTCAGTTAAAAAGGGAAATTCTGTAACAAGAGCTCTACTGTTTCATTTTCCCACCCAAAACTATGAAACTACAAGAACATAAGAAGAGCCCTCCAGCACTCTGTTTGCACAGTGGCCAACTAGCTGTTGATCAGGAACCCATAAGCAGGACACAGGTGCAACAGCCCCCTACTATCCATGTTCCCCAGCGACTGATGTCTATAGGCTTACTGCCTCTGATACTGGAGGTAGCACATAGCCATAGCCTTCTCCTCCAGGAATTTATCCAACCCCACTTTAAAACCTTCCACACTTGTGGCCATGAAGTCCTCCTCCGGGTACCTAATCTGAGGGAAGCTCGGAGGATGGCAACAAGGGAGAGGGCCTTCTCAGTGGTGGCCCCGCAACTATGGAACAATCTCCCCAGCGAGGCCCACCTGGCACCAGCATTGTTATCTTTTTGGTGCTAGGTCAAGACTTTTCTCTTCTCCCGGGCATTTAACAGCATATGCTAAGTTTTTAATTGACCCCAGGTCTATATTTTGGCCTTGCTAGAGTTCACAGTTGTTTTAAATGTATATTGTCTTTGTATGGTGTTTGTTTTTATGCTTTTAAATTTTGTATATTGATTTTTAATGTTCAGTATATGTTTTAATCTTTATAAACCACCCAGAAAGCTTCGGCTATGGGGTGGTATATAAATGTAAATTATTATTATTATTATTATTATTATTATTATTATTATTATTATTATTATTATTTACACCTTGTGGTAGTGAATTTCATAGTTTAACTATGCTCTGTGTGAGGAAGTCTTTCCTTTTATCTGATGGTTATGTTTTTAAGTTTTAATAAATGAAAGACAAATTCACTTAACTGAAGAAGGATTTGCATTGTGCTTAGGGAAGTTAACCGCGCAGCAATCTTCTCATTTTAATATGATTTTATTTTAGTATTTTAGTTCATGCTGAGCTGGTTTTCTAGATATGCTTTCATTATCATTGATAGATTTTGCACTGCCCACTTGCCTTCTGGTTCTCTGCCTATCAAGCAAGCAAGCGGTAGCAGTGACGAGAAAGAGGAGGAAGAGTAATAGTAGGAGGTGACAATGATGGTGAGAGCGTAAAGAAGGGGGCCCATTGAAACAATGTTGCCCAGCGGCCCTGAAAAACCAGGAACCAACACAGGCAGGGACTTGCCCCTCTCCTGAAGGCACCCTTTTTTCAACTAAGGAGAGACTCCTCTTTGGCCAGCTATTCCTTCCTAGCTGGGTCCCAACACTTTCCCAACCAACCACTGTAAACAAGGGTGGACAGCGAGTCAGGCCTATTCACATAGGCATCCACGCATATAAATTCTGGTTCACATCAAAGGTTATGCATGCAATGGGGGAGGGTATGCAAGCCCAGTGTGTACAACTTACATGCCTGTCCAGTGTGTGAATTGCCTCTAATTTGAAAACCTGCCATTGCTTCTTTACCAGTCACATACATTCTGCATTATGTTTAAGGCTTCACTGTGACATATTTTGGGCCAACAGTATGTCTTGGAATAAAGTTGAAACGTAGCTCACAAAGATCGCTCAAGAGTACTTCCCGTCGCATCCGAATCAAATAACAAATAAAAACAACAACAAAGGACACAGTCTACTAAAAAAAAAAAGTCAAGTTCAAGGAGCCAAAAATGGATATTCTCAATGGAAAAAGAAAAGAATTCTGGATTCCTGGAAATGAACCTGATGTTTGCCTTGGCAGGGAGAGAAATTAATGACGATCACTAGGAAAAAGTAGATGTATATATATATATTTAAAATTTACTTTAAATTAGAAGCTGTTTGCTTCATACCACTTCAACTTTTAACGTTATTTCAGTGATCGCAATTTCACCTTATTTGCTCTGAAGGTTATCACTCCATGCTTCCGAATGCAAACACTTCCATTGAACGCAGTGCATTTTGTTCCTGCTGCAGGGAAACAACTGTTCTGGTAAGGAATGGAGGATGTTGAGATGCACTATTCAGGAGAAATTGTGACTGGGCGGTGAACTTTTCCATAAGTTGTTTGGCCTCTGACGCACTCTGTGTATTCCCGAGAAGGCAAATGATTCTAAGGAAACCATTCTGAGAAAAGGGAAAGAATCTAAAGGGCAAAGGCAGTAAAAGTCTTCAACCTCAGATATGGTTTTTTGGCATGAAAGGAGTGCTTTGTCAAAGCAGCAGAATTAATGAGATTGTTAAGAGCTGTATGCAGGTCTGGGACACACAAAGAATTGCAAACATGAATTAAACGATAAAATATCATTCAGATCAGTTAATCAAATGTAGATGTGGGGCAAACTAAAGACGACCTTAATAAGGAGGTCTGGGGAAGGGGGCAGGGAGAGGTAAAACATACAAGAGTGAGTGACTCTACTATGGAGAAGAAGAATTTCAGCAGCCTGCCTCATCAAGTACTGACAAATGGAATGTGAGAACTGTTCCTTAGATGAAAGGAGGCAGACTGAACAATTCAACTAATGGGATCACATTGAGCTAATGGGATCACTCTGACTTGCTTGGCTTCTGTGGGCATATGTCAAAATGCTAATGTTGTTTTAAGGTAGTTTCTTTTATTTGTATATTCAGTAGCAGTCGGCCATGACAGGTTCGGAGAATTTTTGAGGCCGTTAAAACACATCCACATACTTTAAAAGTTTTAAGACAAAAAGCAAACTCCCTGAAAAACATGTCCCTGAAAAAATAGCACACACATCCACCCCGCAGCCAGGTTCCTTTGCGCTGGTTCTCAACGAAACCTTCAAGCACAAGCTCCTTCGGAGCTTAAAAATGAGTCTGAGGGTTCAATACTTGTAAAGTAAAAGATGGTGCTGAGGGAAAACTATAAGACTAAAACCAAAAAAACTCTCGTAGACTTGCAGCCTGATCGCAAGTCCTTACTTATAAACCTGCTTGTAAATCCAATAGTATATTTATTTATACCATTTAATATCATGAAATCTCAAAGTATTTTATTTACTGATATACTATATTTTGAACCTGCCCAATAACAACTGTTTTCCGGGTAGATCATAAACAATAAAATAAATGAAATGAAATACAATACAGTGAAAAGAATACAATACTATACAAAACAACAAACAGCACAGGAATAGATGAATATAACAATATATAAAAAGAGCCATAAAATCTAAAAATGAAGTTTCTGAAATGCCCGGGAGAAAGGAAAGGTCTTTGTCTGGCTCTGGAAAGATAACCATGTAGATGCCAGATGAGCTTACTTGGGGAGGATATTCCATAAATAGGTGACACAACTGAGAAGGGCCCCTTTCTTGTAGAAACTGAAAGGAAAGACTCCAAAGATGACCTAAGGTCAAAGCAGGTACTTACGGAAGAAGTACAGCGGAGTGCTACCCCTGAGTGTACATGCAAAGATGAATACATGTTACATGTTTGTCTGGAACTCCCCCAGTGCTTTTGCCAGTATTTCAAGCTCAGTGATGAATGCGGATGACACGTTTTTCCAGAACTCTGTGCTTGTCTATTCCTGCTCAATTTCTCCATTGTGAATATTTCTTGGGTTTATAACCCGTAAACTGCACAAACGAAGCAAGTGATTGTACAGGCTTTATTAGGAGCACAGGAAGCAGATTTACAGTGAATCAGACCACGGGCCCATCTAGCCCAGTACTGTCAACACTAACTCTCTGGGGTTTCAGGCAGAAATGTTTCCAGCCCTCCTTGGAGATGTCAGGGATTGAGCCTGGGGCCTTCTACATGCAAAATATTCACGCTACGTCTGAGCCATGCCCCCCTCACAACAACTAGGTTCTTATAAAACTGTTCTAGGTTACCCCATTTATCATGTGTATAAGTAATATAAACAAC
This sequence comes from Elgaria multicarinata webbii, assembly GCF_023053635.1. NCBI lineage: Eukaryota > Metazoa > Chordata > Lepidosauria > Squamata > Anguidae > Elgaria > Elgaria multicarinata. Next base: position 144,570,047 of record NC_086172.1, on the reverse strand, counting down.
AAAAACAACAAAGAATTTTGTGGCACCTTGAAGACTAACAGGTTTATTCTGGCCTAAGCTTTCATGGACATTGTCCACTTCACCAGATGGCATGAAGTGTAAACCACAAATTGGCAGATCTATATATGTACGTACTGGGGTGGGATGGGCGAGATGTAAACTGTTGTCTTAGGGAACTGAAATGTAAAGAAATACAGACAGTGATGATTAGCTTAACAGATGCCATTCACAAAATGTCATCGGGTGATAATAGAAGTAATTGCAACGGTGAGTTGATTAACACATATAGTGTAATAAACATTCCCCTCACTCAAACCACAGTGGTCTTAACTAGGAACTATAGGTGACTGTGGTTTCCTCTTCTGATCTGTTCTCTAGTAGATTATTCCTGAGTGTCAGCCGGCCCTGTTAATGTGTTTATTCACTTCACTGGATGTATGTTGTAGTCTGAGATATGCCTAAATTAAATCCTTAAATTGTGAATCTCTGTCGGATAAGTCTGCATAGATGCAGTCCTATCAAAGGGCTTGGCTTTTTGTGCATTTTGTGGTGTGTCCTGAGCAGAAGCTGGAAGCATGTAGGTATGTGTAACAGTCTGTAGGTTTCTGATACAGAGTGATATTTATATGTGCATTATGTAGTTGTACAGATATATCCAGAAAAATATATACCATTACCACTGATACTTGCAGAATAACCTTCCTTTATAAGAACCAAGAACTTTTTAACGTTTTCCAACACTAACAGTGCCCTTATTTGCATAATTATTCAGACATAAGTCCCATTGAGTTTACTCTGTACAGCACCATGTACATTGATGGTGCTATATAAATAAATAATAATAATAATAATAATAATAATAGTGGGACTTACTCTCAATATATGTATAGGACTGCAGACATGGTACAGTTCCTGGATTTTCACTTTACCCCAGAGACTTGATTCTTGATTAGAAGAAAGAACAAGGGGACAGGAGCAGGCAGAAGAAACATCACGCCCTGCTCCTGTTGGACTCTTTCCCCACCCCCACAGGGCAAACTGTCATCTTGGCCCTGTGGGGAAGAAGAAAGAACAAGGGGACAGGAGCAGGCAGAAGAAACATCATGGCCTGCTCCTGTTGGACTCTTCCCCCACCCCCACAGGGCAAACTGTCATCTTGGCCCTGTGGGGAAGAAGAAAGAACAAGGGGACAGGAGCAGGCAGAAGAAACATCACGGCCTGCTCCTGTTGGATTCTTCCCCCACCCCCACAGGGCAAACTGTCATCTTGGCCCTGTGGGGAAGAAGAAAGAGCAAGGGGACAGGAGCAGGCAGAAGAAACATCACGGCCTGCTCCTGTTGGACTCTTCCCCCACCCCCACAGGGCAAACTGTCATCATGGCCCTGTGGGGAAGAAGAAAGAGCAAGGGGATAGGAGCAGGCAGAAGAAACATCATGGCCTGCTCCTGTTGGACTTTCCCCCCACCCCCACAGGGCAAACTGTCATCTTGGCCCTGTGGGGAAGAAGAAAGAGCAAGGGGACAGGAGCAGGCAGAAGAAACATCACGGCCTGCTCCTGTTGGACTCTTCCCCCACCCCCACAGGGCAAACTGTCATCATGGCCCTGTGGGGAAGAAGAAAGAGCAAGGGGATAGGAGCAGGCAGAAGAAACATCATGGCCTGCTCCTGTTGGACTTTTCCCCCACCCCCACAGGGCAAACTGTCATCTTGGCCCTGTGGGGAAGAAGAAAGAGCAAGGGGACAGGAGCAGGCAGAAGAAACATCACGGCCTGCTCCTGTTGGACTCTTCCCCCACCCCCACAGGGCAAACTGTCATCATGGCCCTGTGGGGAAGAAGAAAGAGCAAGGGGACAGGAGCAGGCAGAAGAAACATCACGGCCTGCTCCTGTTGGACTCTTCCCCCACCCCCACAGGGCAAACTGTCATCATGGCCCTGTGGGGAAGAAGAAAGAGCAAGGGGAAAGGAGCAGGCAGAAAAAACATCATGGCCTGCTCCTGTTGGACTCTTCCCCCACCCCCACAGGGCAAACTGTCATCATGGTCCTGTGGGGAAGAAGAAAGAGCAAGGGGACAGGAGCAGGCAGAAGAAACATCATGGCCTGCTCCTGTTGGACTCTTCCCCCACCCCCATAGGGCAAACTGTCATCTTGGCCCTGTGGGGAAGAAGAAAGAGCAAGGGGACAGGAGCAGGTAGAAGAAAATCATGGCCTGCTCCTGTTGGACTCTTCCCCCACCCCCACAGGGCAAACTGTCATCATGGCCCTGTGGGGAAGAAGAAAGAGCAAGGGGACAGGAGCAGGTAGAAGAAACATCACGGCCTGCTCCTGTTGCACTCTCTCTCTCTCTCTCCTCCCCCTCCCTCCCTCCTGAACTCCTGTTCCTTGTGTGTCATGTCTTTATTAGACTGTAAGCCTGAGGGCAGGGACTGTCTTTTTTGCTAAGTGTAAGCTGCTCTGAGAGCCTTTTTTGGCTGAGGAGCAGGGTATAAATATGATAAATAAATAAATAAATAATTTCATATCTTATTCTTGCTGAACACATCTGAGATATTGTACATTAAATGTGCTATAGTTTTCTAGTAAACTTCTTTCTTAAAGACTAATTTACCTCAAAAAACATTCAACTGATTTCAGTGGAACCACCGTTTTCATTTTTACTGGGGGCTATGTACTTGGAACAGTTTAGTGTGGGTGCCGAAGGTAGCAATTATAACCCTGAGATCTGCTGGCTGTCAGAGGTTAGGATAGGGTGGACATGCCCTTTCGTCAGTGGCTTGGAAGCTCCAGTTATGCCTGTGGAGAGGTCTGTGGGCAGAAATCTCCTAGAAGTGATGTTCTTGCTGGTGATAACCCCGAAATGGAGGCTGCTTTGGTTTTGCAGGATCCAAAGTCATTCTATTCCTGCAAAGGCCCTGTGACTGCACCAGTCAGCTATGTCAGCCTGGAGCTAGCATTTCAGTGGCCATGTGTCCTCTCTTATGGTTGGCCAGACAGGGTCTTCTCTTACAGATGGTAGTGATGGGTGGCTTTAAAAGGGGATTGGACAAATTCGTGGAGGAGAAGGCTATCAATGACTACTAGTACTGATGGCTATACATTAGCGATGAATCATAACTGATTACCTTAGCTGAGTTAGATAATTTCCCCCATATGTTTCAGTGGAGAGGGGCATGTATGTAAGATCTCTAAGGCTTTTTACATCTGCCTGCCACCTCCTGTCCTGCCCAGCTTTGGAAGTGGCAAATCAAGAAAATACAAAAACTAAAGCCTACTTAGGACTGTATTCTACAAATTCAACAGGACCAAAACATTTCAACTTTGGCTCATGAAGTTTGGTATTTAATAATTTTGCTTTTCGAAGGAACTGTGATTTCACAGTTTAGCCACCATATTTTTTTTAAGTGAGTCCACAAGCTATTTAGAGTCGGACCACATGTTACAAAATTCTTACACCAAGGACAATTCTGTGTAGGAATGAGCATGATATTTGCATATAAATCATCCTGTCTGATGGTCTTACATACCACTGCTGCAAACATAGGCAGCAGGAAGGCATGGCTGGCTATTGCTTCAGAACCTGTGATACATTGCATATGAACATGGTGAAAAACTCACATGTATTTTTGTCTGATGTGAAAAACTACATATGGATCTCATGATAATTCTCCAAGCCCCATCACCCCAGTTTCTGCATACCATCTGTAAGAAGTCATATGTAGAACAACTGCTTTCTTCTTTATAATTCTGTAAATCTGGCTAAGGTCACAAAAATCCTGTGAAACATAACGTCTTAGGAGAGGCCATTCAGAAAAACCTGGGGTCACCGAGCCCCACCCTGGAAACCTAAAGATCAGATAAGATTACTTGTATTAGCTACAACATCATTAGTTTTAATACCACTAGTGGTTAAACATAGATAAGCTTTTGAGATACTATTGTTATATTCTATCTTGTAACAGTGGGCAACCTATTGTGACTTCACACTGGTCTGCTTCAAAACAGGGCTCTTTTTCTTACTATTATCCTCCCAGAGAACAGGCTTAAAGAAGCTTTTTCTAATGCAAGTAAATGAAATACCACATAAAACCAATATGAACAAATCTGAGGTTCCAACCTCACAACACGCAGTTAAAAACAGAGTCCCCAAGCAAACAAAACAAAATAGGGAAAATAGGGACAGGGAAACAAAAGCAGCCAGCAGCCAATAGCATAATTTACTATCTGATCACACTGCTTAAAAGAATCTATAAAAGACAACTCCAAATTTGAAATCTGTTAAAGACTTCAAGGAAAGGTACTCTGGTTGTCACTCAACAGCTAGTGTTTGTTAGCAAACATTTAAATGTCTTTCTTTCTTACTTTTTTAAATACAGTCCATAAGACCTCTCAGTGCACTTACTTGCTGGATTTCCATATCATGTCGATACCAGCAAATAGGAAATACTGTGGGTATACATTTCAGTTTTTAGTCATGAGAAAAACGGTGCTGTGAGATGGGTGTGAGCTTTTAACTTGTCCTTTTAATTCAGTTTTGACTACAGAATATAGAGAACAATCATCTGATTGGGATTTCAGTATAAAAGCGAGTTTTGGACATTTGGTATTTTAGCAAGAATCAAGACATTACTTGTGGTATGTCTGTCAAGGTACTAAGGAAGGGAAGTGCTAAAAGCCAGTTTGGCATATCAAAAAAGCCGTTTACAAAGAACTGACTGGTCAAAACGGAGATATTCCTGGGCTTTCCTTTTTTCTTTACGCCAGCAGTGATGGCTCATGTGTTGAAATATTCTTGATAGAAACTTTCTGGCAGGAGTGGGTGGAAGTCTTAAAAAATAATTCCAAAGGATAGGGTTAAACATGATAATATTCGTCCAAATATAAGTATTAATTGAAGCAATAAATTACAGCATACAACTGTACAATTTTGACGTTGGTTCATTTATTCCCCTCCTTAGCTGGAAGTCCAAGTATTGGGATACCTGCTAAGCTCTTGTAATGGCTTGCAGTAGAGACTGAGGGGAGACATGATCGCACTCTTCAAATACTTAAAAGGTTGTCACACAGAGGAGGGCCAGGATCTCTTCTCGATCAACCCAGGACACAGAATAATGGGCTCAAGTTACAGGAAGCCAGATTCTGGCTGGACATCAGGAAAAACTTCCTGACTGTTAGAGCAGTGCGACAATGGAACCAGTTAGCTAGGGAGGTTGTGGGCTATCCCACAACAGAGGCATTCAAGAGGCAGCTGGACAACCATCTGTCAGGTGTGCTTTAAGGTGGATTTCTGAATTGAGCAGGGGGTTGGACTCAATGGCCTTATAGGCCCCTTCCTACTCTACTATTCTGTGAAATGATGAGTATAATTTTCTCCCTAAGGAAAGCCCAGAATATAGCAGATCATTCTTTCCTGGCTTTTGGAATTAAGCCTCAGGTTCCTGGAATTGCTGTGAAACAGGACCAACCATTCACATTCTGACCCAAATTATGATTTATTACAATTCTATACCACCCCATAGCCAATTACATCAGTCACAACAATTTTTTACAGAAAACCTTCAGAAACCGGGCCTACCAAAATACATCCACCCCAACATCCAGAAAGCAGTCATAATTAAAACATGCTCAATTGTCAGGAAATTCCTGAATCCGTAAAAGACAGTGTGACTTGACAAAGCCTGTCATGTCCATCTAGAAAAACCTCCATGAGCAAGAAAGAGATGATGATGATGATGATGATGAAGAAGAAGAAGAAGAAGAAGAAGAAGAAGAAGAAGAAGAAGAAGAAGAAGAAGAAGAAGAAGAAGAAGAGGCATTTGCAAGGGAGAATCAGTGATCATGGGGAGGGTTGCCCCTCTTCCTGCCGATTCTCCCCTGCAGTCTCTGACTTAGCAATTGCAAGGGAAACAAAGGGTAGGGATCCCCTTGTCCTCCTTGGAATTTCTAGTTCTACTCCAGCAATCTCACTGACAGAAAATAAACACTCAAACCCCTGTAGTAATTAAAAACAAAACACCTTCCTATCTGCGGTGGTCAGAAGGAGATTGATCTTCCTTCTCTTCCCTCCATTCCTTTTTGCAGCCATGGAGCATCTAACTGTGTATTTTAATGTGCATTTTGCACAGAAATATGCATTGAATCAGGGATTTAGTGCAGGTGCATTGATAATGAATAGAATCCAAGGCTGTTAATACGCAGACTAACTTTTTTTTTTTTTTGCAAGACCAGATTTGTATACTTCAAACAGATTCCTACAAAATGGTATGAACAAAAGAAAATAATATAATATTAAATAAATAATACACTATTAAATAAAACGAGAACACATAAAAGGGCATCATCATAAGTGGACACTGATTTTCTTTAAATAATGGAATGCAAACAGCACACTTGGCATATCCTTACTTTTTCTCTGCCCCGTTTAAATTGTGCCATATCAGGTTGCACGGGGTTAGGCTCTTTCATATGAAGAGAATAAATCGAGACATATCACATTGTGTCCCACGGCACAGAGTAGGTAAACAAAGACCTCTTCTTTATGGCAAAGCTGAAAAAGACAATTCCTTCCTCGCCTTTAGCCTCCCACCCCATACACACTTGATGGGTCTTTTGTGGAGCAGGCAATCTGAAGCACAAAAAACAAGATTGTCAAGCCCAGATATCTTTTGTATTCCGTGTGTCTGTGTGTGTGTGCGCGCGTGCGTACAAGTTATTGCAGCAATCAATTCTCATTTGTATACTTCAAACTTTCCTCCAAAATGGTATGAACAAAAGGAAATAGTGTAATATTAAATAAAGAACACAGTATTAAATTAAAGCTAAATAATGTATTGGCAGGCTTGAAACTTCGCTTAATTTCTGTGGGTTGGATCCAGGACCAATCTTCCACAAGAGGAAGGGATTTGCTTGTGGAACATTCCTCTGCCTGCTGGTGGGGGTTCCCCCTTCTGCCACACCACAGCTCACCCCTTTCAGCAGGGTCTCCTCACTCTCTGTGTAGCATTTTCAGGGGGCCAGAGGGGCTGCCATGGGAAGGACAGGGCAATAGAACCCAGTTCCACCAGCACAGTTGATCCAGCTTAAATTTGGATCCAATCCTGAGTGTGATCATTTTATTTTCCTATAAATCCTACTACATAGTACACACACTTACCTGGGAGTGAATCCTACTGAACTCAATGAGACTTACGTCTGAGCAGACAATTGCATTCTTAAGACATAGGTTGGCAGACATGAAAGGAAGTAAACAGTCTACTCAAAATACTCTCTTTAAAGCAGGGACGGGAAACATGTGGCCCTCCAGAGGTTGATGGACTTACAACTCCCATGTTTTAATCATGTATGGTATGTTTTTAATCAATTTTAATGTGTATTTTATATCATGTTTTTTATAATCACAAAATGATTCCCGGGAAATGTGGCAAAGGACAAGTAACTCTCCGAAAAGCTGAGCACCAGGCAGAGAAGGCTTTTGAGCACTAGCACAATAAAGAAACTTGGTGTGGAGAAAGTAGATAGTAGGACTTTTTTCTCCCTCCCTCATAATACTAGAGTCTGGGGTCATCGCAGGCAGCTGATTGGTGGGAGATTCAAGACAGATAAAAGGAAATGTTTCTACTCTCTTTGTTTAAATGTAGATGATTTGTGATATCTTATTACTATTTCCACTGTTTTATTTTATTAAGCTAAACTGCCTTAGAAATTTTGATGGTGGGATAAAACATTTTTTAAAGGAATATATTTTCATTCTTTCAATTTTTTTTACATAAAATAATATTCATATAATGTCTATCTGTTTACAAGCTCCCAGTGCAATCCTCTAGATGTCTACTCAGATGCGACTCCAACTGAGTTCAATGAGGCATACTCTCAAGTAAGTGAGCATAGGATTGCAGCCTATGAAATACTAAGAAATGAATTGCTACTGAGATTATTTGTTCATACCATCACCGTAACTTCAAATTATTTTATTATTATCTATCTATTAATATGGAGCATGATTTTTTGTTCACACCATTTCAACCCCTAAATACTATACGATCGAGTCTGGCACGGTCTCAAACTTAAGCTGATTGGCTGAAAAATAATTATCATAGAATCATAGAATAGCAGAGTTGGAAGGGGCCTACAAGGCCATCGAGTCCAACCCCCTGCTCAATGCAGGAACACACCCTAAAGCATCCCTGACAGATGGCTGTCCATCTGTCAGGGATACAATTGCACCCCTAAAAATAAATTGATAGCTTTGCAATAATTATTCAAGTCCATAACAATGTGTGTACAATAGAAGATTGCATGCATTCACTATTGAGGGATAGCCCAAGGCACAGGGGATTGCATACATCAGGGATGGAGAATCTCAGACCCGGGCCCCAAATCCAGCCTGCTTGGGGTCCCAATCCGTCCCTTCAGGGTTCCACAGAAGGGGTGAGAGACTGTTCTCCCGTTGAGGTCCACATTACCACAATCAAAACCTGTCTGGGGTTTCCCTCCACTACTTTCCAGCAGTGGGTAGGGGCAGAGACCAAAGTGGCAGAGCCACCCATTGCAAAAATGGGTGGAGCTAACAGAAGCGACTCTTAATTTTGTCCAACATGTAGCAACAGGGAAAAAGGCATTTGCATCCAGGCATTCTCCTTCCCCAGTGTATGAGCCCCCCCTGGAAGGAATCAATAACTGATGATGGAGTAAATAATATCGGTAACACTTGTTGGGTGTTGTGATGTTATATTAAGCCACTGATGTATACTTTGGTGTAAAAATATATTTGGCTTATGTTATAACATATTTCCCAAGCCTCTTCAGGTTTTTTATTATTTGAGTAGTTTTATGTTACTATTAGTTTATGTGATAAATAGCATGCTGAAGGTCCCAGGTTTGATCGCTTGCTTCTACAGGTAGGGTGAGGAAAGAATCCTGTCTGAAATCCTGGAGAGATGCTGCCAGTCAGTGTCGACAATACTGGGCTCAACGGACCAGTGGCCTGACCCAGTATAAAACAGCTTCCTATGTTCCTATTGTGAACATTGAGGACAAATATTGTTAGGACAGTAAATAGCACCTTTAGGAGCAAATAGCTGTTTCAATGGGAAACTAGTGCAAGGCCCCAATCTGGATCAGGGCCTCCACAACTGCTTTTCCTTCAAAATAACAGTGGCACCATTAAGCACACTTTCTTTTAAAAGGTGTAATTAACACAAAGTGTTAGATTTGGCTCTTAAAGACACAAATGAGTCAGAAAAGCTGATGACTCTCCAGAGGCCAGAGATCCTTGGCACACAAGAACAGAGATCTAAAATACTTTCAGGCTTTCCTGTATGCTCAATAGTAGAAAATAAGGAAGGTGTCCTGTTTAAAAGTACAGAAAAAGGAAAGGGTTAGAATCTATGTCCCATAATGCAGTGGGAAGAGGAAGTAAGTGACATGGCAAATTTTAAGTCAGTGAAGGAGGGAGGAGCTGAAAGAGATGATTAAAAGGTGAAATGGAAAAGAAGGAAGTAGGATACATTTGACTGTTACTTTTCCCCCCCTCCTGGCATCAACCAGTCTGGGAAGGCCCCTGCCTGGAAAATTATCAATCAGATAAGCTAACCTGTTTATCAAGCCTCTTTTTAAGGGCAAAAGGCTGGCCAAAGCTTTTTAAATAATGAGGCCTCTCGTTGGTTGTCTTCTTGAAAATTTTAAATGTATCCACCTGAGTGTACCTCTCAGTTCTAAAATATAGAGAGTTGGGTTTCTATTATTTCTTTACAGGCTGGGGCATAGCTCAGAGGTATCAAAACCTGCAACTCATACCAGATCTTGGAGCTACTAAGGACAAGAGGAATTGAGAAGTATCATAGTACTACACAGGGATCCATACAATATAAGAGATGAGACCTCCTTCTATCATTTATTATTTCATTTATTATATTTCTATAATGCCTCGTAGCCGAAGGTCCCTGGGCAGTTCACAAAATTTAATAACCATTAAAAATACATTATATGATGTTTAAAAGCATTTACATAAAAACATCTAACACATAGACAACATATATCTAAAAACAATTTTCATAAAGATGGGCATTTTTCTAATCTAAATATAAGGCTTCATATTACATATATTTACACATACACAAAACGCTATGCCAGTGTGATTTTTCTTGTTTTGCTATAGAAAATGGAAAAGAAATTAAAATGCACTGTTTCATTTTAAACACCCATGGAATTTATTACTTTGGGAAGGACAGAAAACGGGCATGGGGGGGAAGGTCGTGTGCAGCTTTTCTCAACCGGATGCCCTTCAGATGCTTTGGACTACAATCTCCATCATTAATAGTGAACATTGCTGGCTGGGGATCATGGGGACTATAGTACAACACATCTGAAGGGCACCAGGTCAGGGAACGGTGAGCAAAAAGAACTCTGGTTGTGAAAATGAGCTTTCTCACACCTTCCTCCCCTATTGCAGGCCCTGGCATGTCCATTGGGGATCTCTGGGAATGGTGCATGGGACTGCAGATGGAGGGAGGAGTTGGCAGTAATTGCACGAATGGAAGTGCCTTCCTCTCGTGCTAGGATTCCTTTGGATCTGGCTCCAAAAGAACTCTGTGCAGAACAGCGTTTTTAAAAGTCAAACTCTCAAGTTCCTCGAAAGAAGGCCAAGGATCTTTTCTAGGCACCTAAAAGATTCAGGGCTCCAACCCCACAGGACACATATCTGTATAATGTTTTCCTATGCTAAATTGTATGCAAAATTACAATTACTAGGATTAATTCAAATTCCACAACAGGCAAAGCCAACCAAAGAATTCCTCATCAGAATCACCCCAAACAAGAGATATTGTTCAATTAATTTGCACCCCACCCCAAATCATCCCAAATCAGTAGTTGCCTTTGGTTATGATTGATTTGCAAGGTCTGTAAACAGATGGGGGAAATGCGCAAACAGAGCAAGACTCGAGTCAGCCTAAGAAATAGGAAGAGGCAGCGGAGGCAGTGGAAGGATAGCTTTCTCCAGTTCTCGGCTTTCCAGAATCTGGAGTTGCCTCTCTATGTTGTGAGAAGTGTGGATTTTGCCCCCACCCCACAATGCATACATAAGCTCACATAAGGTGACACAACCAGAGCAGACCAGGTCGCCGCACACTTAACCCACTTCTCCATGTGCCACACTGCAGGGCACAGAGCTGAAGAAAGATCAAGAGCGGCCATACTCCCTCCTCATGCCCCACTCCAATACATACAGAGGATCAACTGGAGAAGGACCTCCATGACAGATGATTTAGCCATTTAGGAGGGCAATAAACATATCCTTTTTTCTCTTCTGCCCCCAATCGTCTCTCTCTCCCCTTCTCCCCTATCCCTGCCAGAGGAAAACATCCCCACTATGCGAATTAGGCCTAGAAAAAAATGCTTCCATTAGCATCAATGAAAGTTCCTCCTAAGTTTAATTGCCCGTGTACGCAGGCCCAGCAACACCTGAAGATGGTACAGTCATGTAACACAACAAAATGATCAAAGATAAATGAGGGCAAGAAATTCTAACTTAACAGGTAATAGAAACATTAGATATTCAAACATAATTAAATCCAAAGTGGATAAAAGCCAAGGTCAATGTCTAATAATAATAATAAGTCTATGTTCTATGGGATCATTTAAGGCTGCAATCTATCAATTACACCCCCAATGATCAGACACCCCCCGAACTCTGAGGCTTCTGATCATCCAGTGCAGGGCAGGAGGAGCAGAAGAGGTAATCTTTACCTCCTCATCCTCCTGTTCTTTCTTTTCACTAGCTGGGCTTTTTTGCCCATTTTGTGAAAGCGCATTGGAGGAGGAGGGAAGGATGTTCATATCCCATCCTTCCCAGTCTCCTCATAAGAACTTAAGAGGAGCCATGCTGGATCAGACCAAGGGTCCAGCTAGTCCAGCATTCTGTTCACACAGTGGCCAGCCAGCTGTCAACCAGGAACCCACAAACAGGACACGTGCAACAGCACCCTACCATCCATGTTCCCCAGCAACTGGTGCACACAGGTTTACTGCCTCTACTACTGGAGGTAGCACATAGCCATCAGGACTAGTAGCCCTTGATAACCTCCTCCCCTCCCTGCCCACCGAAACACCTCCTTTTAGCCCTCTTTGAGGTTGCTTACTTCTCTTTGGAGGCCAGCTGGCACAACTCTTTCCATGCCGGCTGTGAGGGGGCGATGGGATCTCCAATCCCCCCTTCTGAGATGAGAGTGCTATCTCTGACCTTGGACGGGGGAATCCCTGGTATCTTATGGCCCCTCAGATAATTATGGCCATTTAAAAAAATTAGAGCCTTAATATATTTGTATGCTGTTATTTTAGGAACGCTCTCATGACGGACTTTGGCATCCTTTATGTGCATTTCATTTTTCAGGAGGACGGATTATTCAAATGCTAACAGAATCTTTGCACGTTATGCAGGTTTTTATGATTAGCATTAGTCATTACTCGGGAATACAGCAGTTAGAAAATTAGAATAGTTAAACAGGCAACACTGTTACTTCTAACTTTTATGCAAAGTATTGTTTCAGGGTTGAATTTCAGGTGTTGAATCAGATGAATGGCAAACTTTCCCAATACAAATGAGCCGACTTGCCCATCTTCATTCGCAGCCAATTTTTTCTTGGCTCACGGCATCGAGATAGATTCCGTTTTGTATTTCCCCATCCGCACTTTGTTCCGTTTTATATTTTTTAGGGAGGTGTTTTTTTAAAAGGAGAATCACTTTTAAATATGGGAGGAGTGCCCCTCTGGATAAAAGGGACCCCCATGTGATTGTCCTCACAGAAATGTGTGCTCATTGAAATGCCTTTGAACCCACGTGCTATTACACTTGAGAACCAGTACTGGCTCCAGGTCTGAAACGTCCCCAGAAAGAGGGCTACGTCCTACATCCGTGGACCTTGGTGGGCTTACTTGGTGCACTTTGATGAGCTCTGGCCAGCTGGGCCTGGGAGTTGCCACTTCAATGATCTTAGAATGCCCCTTAAGTACTGTCATTCTGGGAAATTTAAATGGCAGGCTACAGTTGCATCACCACCAGGAAACAAAAACACTTTTTTAAAGGGCCCCCAAGGCAGGTATCAGGTATTAACTGCCCGAGGATACTGCCTGCTGACACCGAGCCTGATGTGAACCACACATGCATGCATTTTCTGACCATTTTTCTTTTATAATACATGTAGGTGCGGTGCTATTTATATTTTGTATATAACTATAGATACAAAATCTTAACATCTAAAGACATACAAAAATAACCACCTTAACCAATCTATAAATATATTTAGGAATGGACCATGAGGTGTAGGTCTGGTGGGTGGGTAGGTAGCAAATATCCCCCTGACAGGAAAACATTGAGGTATTTTCCTAAATGTGAGTAGCAGGCAGTGAACTGCATCAATCACTCGTTGTCAGGATCAGGCACTAATGTGGGGGACTGGGTTTCAGAGCCTGAATCAGACATGGAAGAAGAAGAAGAAGAAGAAGAAGAAGAAGAAGAAGAAGAAGAAGAAGAAGAAGAAGAAGAAGAAGAAGAAGTAGTAGTAGTAGTAGTAGTAGTAGTAGTAGTAGTAGTAGAAGACCAGCCAAGACGGGAAGTCAGGGAGGAAATTCTCCAAGACTCTCCAGGAGTCAAGGAGGAATCTTCTCAGGAGCTTATTGGACAGGATGCTCAGGCTCAGAGTATTTCCAACCCTGCTTTCTGTCTTCTTCAGCCTCTGAGTCTAATTCAGGCTCTGAAACCCAGTCCCCCACACTAGGGAGAGCAGACCTGATCCTGACAGTTGCTGCCTTTGGGGGGCACGCAGCCAATAAGCATTGCACTTCCCTTTGCTAGCAGTCTGCAGCAGGGAGAAGACCAGGAGCTCCTACCATCGATCGCCAGAAGGTTAAAAAAAGAAGAAGCAAAAAGCAGGGCTGGCAAAGTCGCAGGGGCTACCCCCCCCCCCGAAAGCACCTTACTGCACCTCTGCATTTAAGACAACAGGTGAGAATGGTTTATAGGAATTAAAGTCCATCTAATAATATTCACTCATATAATTAATGAATGGCATCCAAGTTCTTTCAAATGATTCACAATCTAGTTTACCCTCTTGAAAACGAATTTAGCTGTCAAGGCAAGATGTGATGCTTTTGGAACCCATTTCTTAATTGTTAGAGACTTGGAGTTATGCCATAAGGTAGCTATTAAAAACTTAGCTGCCGTTAATAAGTTCCATATTACTTTGAAATGTTCAGTTCAAACAGAGCCTTTCAAATATCCTAGCAAATACACAAACATTTGAGTTGGAAAGGATAACCAATCATATCACCAACCATTTCTTCATTGCCACTCCTATGTACTTTTAAAAGGCAACTGGAAAACACACACATAAGAATACAATAAGAGCTGTGCTGGATCAGACCAAAGACCAGTGTTCTTTTCCCACCGTAGCCAACCGGAAGCCCATGAGAAGCCCACAAGCAGGACATGAATGAGTGCAATAGCACCCTCCTCTTTATGTTCCCTAACAAATGATATTGAGAGCCATACCACCTCTGATGTTGGAGGTAATATACAGGAACCATGACTAGTAAATACTGTGGGAATCTACACTGGTGTTATTCTAATGTTTTGAATGGGTTACTGTGACGCACAGCGTCACGTGACCCTGGGTCTCCAACGTTGTAAATGAGTTGTACTTACAGGTTCTATTTCTTAGTTCCAGCGTGGCTACAGATCATGTGCCTCGTTCTACTGATAATTTTCCTCTCCCAACCCAGAGCTGCTGGGTTTGCTCCGCCCACTTCCTGTTCTCCTTCCTTCGCCCCGTTTGCTATCTTATCTGCTACAGCAGATAAATCACACCAGCGTTATACTGTGCAATCCCTGACAATTGCATGCAAAGGACTCAGAAGTTTTCCACCTTAGAATCTGCTTTTATTGTGAAGTACTCCCATGCATCCTGCCTTAAAATTTGAATCATATTGGGTCATCGGTTGATTTTTTATGATTTTTTTTTAACATTTCCCCCCTCTTTGCAAAGGAGCTGAGGAGCGCTCAAAGGATCGCTGTAGCTCCGTGCAGAAAAATTAACAAGGGTCTCTTGGTCCCAGTCCAAAACTCATGACCAGCGGGGCTTAAATGTGGCTGCTGCTAAAATTTTTCAATTTGGTCTCCCATCTAAACCCTGACCAGACCCAACCCTGCTTAGCTTCAGCAAAGTGGCTGGTTCCTATGCATTCAGGCAATTCCCTGGGACTTATGTTAAGATGTTTTGGGACAGGGTTTGTGTGTGCTTATGACTATTGCCCTGCACTGCTGGCTAGGAATGAGGCAGGCAGTGGGCGGAGCAAACCCAGGCACTCTGCTATGCTCAGAGGGAGAACAATGAAAGGATTTAACAATGTGCTCTGTAGTAACATTACAGCTAAACGTAAGTAACGCTAGTGTGCCCCATGATACAGAGAACCAATACAGAGAACCACGTTAGAAAGGGACACTAGCAACGTTATAAGACTAGTGTAGATCTGGCCACTGATTATCTTAACCCCTATGAATACATGCATACAACCCATGTGTGCTCACCTCACAGTAGTTGCACTGTGCGCTCATCTACACTAAACAGGATATTGCACTATGAAAGCGGTATATAAAAGGCAGGAGCCACGCTACTGCTTTTAGCGGTATTGAAGTGCACTGCAGGATCTACACTACTGCTTTATAGTGGTACTGAAGTGCACTGACAACTGTCGGGTAGGGTGACCATATGACCGGATTTGCCTGGATTTGTCCGGGTTTTTGATGGCAAATCCGGGAGGGGGAGGGGAAATCCGGATATTTTTCCAAAGAGCAGCTCTAATGGGATTAACAAAAATGCTTATAACTCCGTCATTTTTTAAGATAAAGGCATGAAACGTGGTGCAATTGTAGCTCTTAGGAAGGGCTTTAGTCATACCAAATTTGAAACAGATCCGTTCATCCATTGATTTTTAAGGAATTTTTTTAAAATAGAGGTTTTAAAATTATTATTTTTAAAATCGTCATTTTTAAAGATAAAGAGATGAAACTTTGTACCATGATAGGATTTAGGTAGAGCTTTAGCCACACCAAATTTGAAATAGATCCGTTCATCCGTTTTTTAGGATTTTTTTTAAAAAATGAGGTTTTAAAATTATTATTTTTAAAACTGTCATTTTTAAAGATAAAGAGCTGAAAGTTGGCACCATGATAACTTTTAGGTAGAGCTTTAGCCATACCAAATTTGAAACAGATCTGGGGCCAGTAGCAAACCCTGTTAACAACAGCAGCTTGCAATGAGTGTAGATACAGTCAGAAAAGATATTTGAGGGAAGAGGAGAATGTAACACACAGAGTATAGCAAAAGCTTCAAAGTACAGCAAAACCTACAAAAGTAGGAGTGAGTGAAGTTAATTTCAGATACATTGAATCTCTTACTTGTTCTTTATTTCAGTGATTTTAACATTAAGATGTTATGTAGAACAGATTTGTCTTAAATGTGTGCTGTAAAATCAGACATGTGACCAAGGCTATGTTCTGGTGGGAACGCCTCCTTACTGGACACCCCCCCTTGGGGGCGACCACATTGTCCTCCTTTTTGATTTCCAAAATATGGTCACCCTACTGTTGGGGCCCATGACACAACTACATCAAGCAGGATATAGCACTATGAAAGTGGTATGGAAGCAGTATATGGTATGTGACATGGGCCCAAACAGTTGTCAGTGCACTATAAAGCAATAGTGTGGCTCCTGCCTTTTCTATACTGTTTTTATACCACTTTCATAGTGGAATATCCTGCTTGGTGTAGATGAGCCCTGTGTGTTTTGTACTTGAGTATAGCACCCAAATGCAAATAATATTTTTTTTTAATGAAGCAATACTAAGGAGCCCTTCTTACATGTCATCAGTGGTTTGGGAGCTACTGCAGGAGCTACTTGTCATACCACTCTGGTACTATCAGAAACCCTGGGTCACATATTGCTTGTTCTCACATTACTTCTGTCCCAGCTTGTGGGGTGATGTCATAGGAAGTAGGTGCATCCTGGACTTCACCCATATGGGGCCCGTTCAGAAGACACCTTAAACCATGGCTTTAACCATGCTGGTTAAGCCAGAAAGCCAGGCCATGTTCAGAAGATACCTTAAACCATGGCTTTAACCACAGTGAATAAGGCTTTTTGCTTTATTCACCATGGTTAAAGTCATGGTTTAAGGTGCCTTCTGAACATGGCCTGGCTTTCTAGCTTAACCACCATGGCTAAAGCCATGGTTTAACATGTCTTCTGAATGGGGCCACTATCTTAGATTTCCAATGTTACTGTGGTGGCACCGGAAGGAGATGTATCCCAGCAGCCGGCCTACACTATCAACGTAACATTGAGAAAGAGCTATGTGTGTTTTTAAGATTTATTTTTATAGGGAAAGACAATACATTCAATACATTCAAGGAAGGCAAGACATGATACAACAGGATGGAAGAATATATGGTCAGTTTCTCTGTGTATCTTCGGTTATGAAAAGTCTATTACTTAAGAAGAGGATTCAAATTGGTTTAGAGAAAAAATAAACAAAAGAGTTTCATTTTCATTTCAAATTCTAAAGCCAAAAGAGAAAAAGTTACTTTTAGTCAGTTTACCATGTAGACCTGTACTGGCAAGAAAACCCAGTATAGCTGAAACCCAGTATCGACAGAAAATAAGAGGCACCCATTACAGAACAATACTACAGTTTTCACTGCTTCTAATGGATGTACTGCCTATTGCACTGCAGCCATGTGAATGAAGCTCTGATAGTTCGTTCTCCCTTGCAAAAGGCTCTCAAGGTAAGAGAATTCTTAAGACTTTCCACGCCAGTCATTTTTGACATGACCTGGGACAGATCTACACCACCAAGCAGGATATAACACTTTCAGAACAGTTTGAAAACTGTATATGGACTGTGTCATGGGCCCCAATAGTTGTCTAAACTGTTATAAACCATTTTAAAGCAGTAGTGTAAATCCATCTCAAGCAGCAGCCAGGACTCAGATAGACAGTCAAGTCCATTGAGACCATATCCGCAGCAGAAGAGTGAGATTGGTGGTCTGGAACCCAAGGCCCCCAAACCACAGCTCCCAAAGACATTTACTCTGGAACCTGACCACGCTCACTCCCCCCCCTCAAGGGACCAAGACCTATCACCAACACCTCCTGCTCCTTAACACCTGTTGACCAGTGCAGAGAATGCATCAGGCAAGAAGCATGATTTAGAGCATCCCTAAATAACTATCAGTAAAAGATAGACTAGATCAATAATCAAGGAATGTAAGAAATAACTATTCTGGCAATCTTACAGCGAGGATAAAAATAAATTTCCCCTATAATGGCTTCAATATTTTCAGAAAATTTTATACTTCTAGTCTTTTTTAAAAAGTGTTTCTGTTATGCGAGGAGGAGGGAGCAAGAAACATTTCTTCCGTTTCTTCTTAAAGTTCCCTTATCACAGAATCCAAGCCATAGAGTCAATATCATCCAGCAGATCATGTACTGGAGTTAGATTTGGTTTTAATCCTAAATAAGCTAGGATTAGAGCCGGGCAAGTCATCACCTCTAAGCATCAGAGACAAGAGAAGTAATAACGACATAAGACTAGCTCTCTGTTTTGTCATATAGATAGTAACTCTGAAGGACCAAAACTGTATCAGATACCTTGAAGTGGAATTCGGGGATATTATTACCTCTTCCTTGCTTTGCACATTTTTTTTTACCCTTAGGAATAATACTGCAATCAATTGATCAATCAACACACACACACACACACACACACACACACACACACACACACGGTACAACACATTTTCAATAATACAAATTGTATTACCTGTAATAGATTCGAAGAGTTTGGAGCTCTTCTTCAAGCTTTTCATATTGCTGAATAACAGCCTCTCTCTCTTGTTGCATAGCCAGCAATTTTTCCTACAAATAGAGAATTGGTTAAATGTCAGTGCATGTTTACTCAGAAACAAGTTCTACTGTGTCCAATGGAGTTTACCCCTAGGTAAGTATGCATAGGATTCAGCCTTAAGGACATAACAACTTAACAAGTGCCCTGCTAGATCAGACCAAAGGTTCCTCTACTCCAGTATCCTGATTCCCATAGCAATCAACCTCTGAGAAGCCTGCAAGGAGGACATAAAGGAGGCAGGTCTCTTCCACTATTTCTCCCCAGCAACTTAAGGGGTCACCTAATTCCAGGACAATTCCATTTAAGTATTTTTTTTCTTAATATAACCTAACAGCAGGCTGGGAGCAAATAGAATGTAAGCCTATGCGGCAGGGTCTTGCTATTTATTGTTTTACTCTGTACAGCACCATGTACATTAATGGTGCTATATAAATAAATAAATAATAATAATAATAATAAATATTCAGGAATAATTGCTATCATTTATAGAATTACAGTAATTCCCCATATATATATATATATATATATATATATATATATTTTCCATTTATATCCTGCCTTTTTTCCTCTAAAGAACCAAGGCAGCACTGCATAATCCTCCTCCTCTTCTCCATTTTATCCTCAGAACAACAACCCTGTGAGGTAGGTTGGGCTGAGAGCCTGTGACTGGCCCAAAGTCAGCCAGTGAGCTTCAGTGGCTGAGTGGGGGCTAGAACCCAGATCTCTTGACTCTCAGTCCAACACTCTAGCCAGTATACCACCTGTTTTTCCATTAAAAGGTCCTCAACATGGTTAACAGTCATTAAAAATGATATAAAATATTAAAAGCCCAGAGAAATACAAAAGGGAATTAATCCCAATAGCCAAGACAAAAAAACTACCACCAATTTGGGATATATAATATCAAAGAAATAAATGCAAACACACACTTTACAAATATTAGTAGTACCTTCTATAATCCTCTTTAAAAACAATAAAACAAAACATACACATCTTAATCCATCTCTAAAGTGGATGAACATAAGAATCTTCATATATAGCAAACATGTTTTGTTCATAAATTGGTCTTCAGTGATTTAGTAATAGCACATATACAATTTCTCATAAATAAAATAAAAAATAATGTGGCAATGGAGACACTAATTAAAACACACACTCTCATACCCATATCCCTACCCCCAATAGTAACTGACAAAATCTGTACATATCTACAGTCTCAGTCTACAACCGCCCAGATAGCTCCGGCTATTGGGCAGTATAGAAATGTAATAAATAAATAAATAAATACAATGGGGCATCACTCAGTGATCCCATCACAAAAGAGATGGTCAGGCCACAGCTTCATCAAAACAAAATTAAATCCACATCAGTTCACTAACATTTGGAAACAAGCAGCAGCAGTCAATGAAAATCCAAACCAGAGTCGTCATACATCCCCAAACTGATGGAATAATGCTTCCTTGGTGCAGGGAAGGAGTAAGGACGCACATACCCAGGAAGCGATTTCTTCCGTAGGACCTTTCAGATGGAAAGGTCCTATGGAGCAGTGCCTGCGAGGAAGAGCTTAAGGTACAGTTAGACTCATATGAAAGAAGGCAGTCCATTAACTGTCTGGAATTCTGACCACTTCAGGCTTTGAAGGCCAACACTACCATTTTGAATTGGGCCTAAAACCCATTTGGGATCTAATGGAGCTGTTATAACAACCACATGGCAGATGCATTCAGTACTAACTGGAAGTTTGAAAACATTTTTCAGAGGCAGCCCCACCGACAGCACATTACAGTAGCCTGGACTGGATGCACACAAGGCAAAGTACTATGCTGTGACCAGGTGGTTATATCTCTAAACTCCTTCAGCATCCCAGAGTTTAGGCCTACAGACATGAATTAGAATTCATTTCTATTATAAGAACATTGTAAGGATCCAATGACCAGGTACAAACATTCTAGTATAACTATGAATCAGTGCCACACCAAGCCAAGGAAGAGAGTTCACTTTAAAACTAGAGGCACTTGCTTCCTGCACTGAGTTGCTTTAAAATTGAGGCTCAATGCCATTTGCTTTGCTTCCATGCTTCCAAGAGGCAAACCTTGATTCCTGGAATTAAGCCGCTAAACTTCCGTATGTAAGTTGAGCCATTTATGTTTTGGACCTGGTGCTGCTTTTAGGCTCACAAATAAAACCCACAAAACACAAGAATGTTAGCCAAACCAAACTATTTTCTGTAATTATACCATTCCGTTGATGAAACAGCCTTCTTAACTATTGGGGAAAGCATGATTGAATCAAAGTAGGTGGGTTGTTCAAAAGGCCAATAATTAACATCCTTGGCAATTTTCAGTGTACTGTGAAGTGCAATTGAAATGGTAGACTGGAAGGAAATGTTTGTAGCAGACACACCTACTCCCCCAAGAGATTACCTGCTAGATTCTTTAGAGAGGTATCACACCTGATATCCTTTTAGGGGAAAGGTCAGGAGACATCAGCTCTGACTTACTTACAGCTCTGGCATTACTTCATAAGAGTAGCTCCTAGTTTATAGCAATGTAAGAAAGAAGAGAATTGGCATAAGTGGATTAAAGGCAATCAGCTACAGGGAAAGAAAAATAATGATGCCAGGCTTGTAGCTAATCTCCTTAGCATAATGTGTAGGATGGGAGTGGAGCGCTGGTAAAGCAGACTCAATAACCAACATTCCAATCTGGGATTTAGGCGAGAGGGGCCTTGTCCTTATGAAAGTGGCAAACCTGCGTTGGGGACCTACTGAGGGACCACACTCCAACAGGGGCCCACTGTCAAGCCAGTAAGCAAGTGGTGGCAATGATGAGAAAGATGAGGAGGAGCAATAGCAGGTGGTGTCAATGGTGGTGAGATGGTAAGGCTCACTGAGGGAGGGAGCCCATTAAAGGTGGCTTGCCGAAGCACTGTCAAAAACCTGAACCTGGCACTCAGACCAGGCACAGATTTGCCATCTCCGTGAACTAGGCATAGATGTTAGCTAGAAGATTTGTACTAAGACAATATAACCAGATGATAAATACTCTTCTCCGGTGGGACTACAGGCAAATTCTACACAAATGTTTTTTTGTTTAATATCAATGAAAAAGCAATGGGTGGTATCCAAATAACTCTTCCCACTGATAGAAAGTCTTCTGTCATCAAAATAGAGAAAGGATCTCACTGCAGCCTTCTCTACACCCTCAGAAGCTGTTCTGATTGGGGGATCCTCCAGAGCAGATTTTGGGGGGCTCAAGGGTCTGCCAGGGGAATGGAGGAGGGAAAAGTTGTATTGCACAAGTGGACATCCGTTTGCAAGACAATGGATTTTACCATAGTTCAACTTCATTCCACTTATTGTGGAGGAAAATTAAATCTTTTAATTTCAGCATTGCATGATCTGATGAACAATGGCAATGCAAGCAGTTACTATCATAAATCTGTACAAAAAGAGTAACCTCAGAGAGGGTGTTTGTAATTGTCAGCCACTTCAGATGCTGATTTTAGCTGAAAACATTGGTATCTTAGCTGAAAAGTGTGGTATAATAAATAAAACGATTGGGTAAAGACCTTCAACATGTCTCAGTTAAACAGCAGTAATCGCTGAAAAGAATTTTCCCTACTGACTCTGGACTGAAACATGGGTATGTCCCTAGCAGCAGAAGCAAAAAGGAATCCCCCTCCTGGGAGCCTCTCTGCCAGGAACCGTGCTTCAAAGAGGCCAGGAGGAGGGAAGTCGAAGACTAATATCTCCTCATAAGTCCCTCCTCCAGCCAGTGTTACCACAAAGCCCCACCAACACTGGAGCTTGAGGACTGTCTCCTCATTCCCCTCCTCACCTGCAATGGCCCTCCTGTGGTCAGGTAAGCCGAATGCGGAGTATGGCATCTGGGTCTACAGTGTTTAATAAAAAAAATGAATAAAAACAATGTCCTTTATGATTGCGTATTCAATAAATGTTCGCCTTTAAAATGTTATGGATGCATATCCTAATGAAATGTGCTGCACACGCCTATGGGTAATTCTATCCCCCAACCTTGGTGCATGTGCAGAAGCCAAACATTCGCCAGGGAATTACAGTATCCCTATCCATGTCGCCTTCTTGGTGAAAGCAGAGGAGGAGGGCTGCATAGGGCTGGGGGAGCTGGGTAAAGATCTCCCCTGCCTTGAAATGTCCTTGAGCGCTACTTTCATGCACATACTGACCAGGGGTCGGGGGAGGAAAGGAACAGCACTGTCTTGAGGACCATGAGCAGAAAAGTGCTACAGTTCCCAGCATTCCCCAGGCAGCATGACTGGCTGCGGAATGCTGCAAGTTGTAGTTTTTTCTGCCTAAACATGCATAAGATTTTATCCTTAGTATATTGATTATTTATTTTTTACATTTTTTGAATGATCACAAATTTTGCAAGTGAGGTAAAATTAAATAGGTAGCTAAAGGAAGGCTGAAGTGTAACTGTAATATGGAGGTGTCTATGGAGAAACATTTTATAGGATATGGTATTTTAGAAACACGAAAACACAGTGTTGTTTACCTAGAATTGCAACGCTGGAAAGAATCTCAAGGATTATCCAGTTCAACCCCTCCTGCGCTAGGACAGGAATCATTATACCTCAAGAATTCCTGACAATTGTTTATCTATGGCCTTCTTTTAAAAGTCCGTTGACAAGTTTCTATGACTTAATCTTTCAGTTAGAAACCTTTGTTGAATGTTTAATCTAATCTACTTTCTTAAAACTCCGCTGGCTCTCTCCCTACTCTCATTGGCAACAAATAACAATTGCTTTCCATCTTATTTACACCAGTGTTTGAAAACAGCTTTGTACCCATAATCTCTTTTCTTCTAGATTCAGTATTAGGGCTGCATACACAATATTCTGCAGTTTTGATTTTGGGGCTGAAAATAGAGATGTTGGTGGGACAGAAATACATCCACCCACCCCCAAACACTGTGATTTAGTGATTTTTCGTCTCGGGGTGGGAAGTATCGTGTTTGCTGTCATTGAGGTGTCAACAGATGAGCGGTTTATCGCACACTCGTTACTGCCCACTCACGGTTTTTCATGTGTCCTTTGGACGACGCCATCCATCTCCCGCAGGTCTCCTGCCCCTTCTGGTCTTTTTTCCATGACAAAATAGACCCTGGTAAATTCGACATTTTTTTAAAGCGAAACTTGCCACCATTTTCTGTCCTGTGCAGAAAAAGCAGTGCAATAAAAACGCCAACTGAATGGGCCACGTGGTTGTTGCTGCTTCCTCTTTCTTTCCCCATGTATTGTGGGACAGCAGGAGGAGGCCATAGCAATCGTAGGGAAACACGATTTCCCCCCATCTGATGAAGCTCATTCTTTCCCTTGATGCTGCAGCTTTGGCACCATTTTCTTTTTCCTTGGTTGCTGCTTCTTTCTTCTTCCTGGATAAAATCGACTGGTGATGACAGCTGATCAGAGACTGTATACTTAATAGCATGATGCTACAACACTCGGGAACTGAGAGACAATGGCTTCTTTAACTGAGATATGAACCAGGGAGAATTTCCCAGCTCACGGTTAGCTAGTAGCCACTTAATGCTGGCTTCAAGATGAAAAGAATAGTGCTTCAGCTTTAAAGGAAAACACCACGTCCTGTCAACTTCACAAATTTTATTCATTGGATCCGTTAGACATACTTGTATACAGATACATATAAATTTAGCAAAAGTAATTAAAAAGGACAATTTCCCTTTTCCTTTTTCTAAAGAAGTTGCAGTTTGAAATTCAATGGTGGCATGGCAACAAAATTCGGTGACAAATTCAGCAGTGCAGTGGCAGAGGGCTGAGCCCTACCGGGTATTTCAGGGGGAGTTGGCCCCTGGACTTCTAGAGGTTACCCAGTCCTGCCTTGAGCAGAGGAAAAATTTCTAAGACCTCTTAGCAATGCATTTACAAAATTCTCCCATGCTATTTATTTATTTGTAATGATCCTGGAAAATGCTGGTGAGCTAATATGAGTCACTACAGACCAAACAACCATGTGCAAACCCACAGTCTGTTAAAATCAAACTTTAATATTTCCCCTACATGCCAATGCAGTTGGAATAATTGCCAATAACTTTGTTTTTGTTTGTTGAAAGGATCTCAGCAGCTATCACTGTGAATACCTGACAGTTCAGCACCTGAACACCTGCTGAAGCGAACCTGTCATGCCAGAAACGTTTCTAATGTTAGGCAATCTCCATTCAGTGAATGGCAAGCACTTGGGTACTATTTCCTCTATAGCTTTCAACATAAGCAGGAGACAATTGGAGAACTGACTGTACAGAGGTATTTGCCAACTGAAATGTTATTGAAGCAAGTTTAATCAAGTAATCTTGGGTAGCAAAGACTGTCTGTATTTCGGGAGGGGGGACGACAAAATGAAAGCATTCAACATAATTTACCAGAACTAATTGCAATATTGGTAAATGGAAAGTATTTCATTATTCTTCCCAGTTAATGAAAAGGAAAGATAAATCGTACACAATATGGACTTAATTTTCATTGTACTATATTAGCCACAAAGTTCAGTGTGAGAAACGATTGATAATTTGTGCAATTTCTAAATCATACTCAATGAAAGATTAAAGGACGTATGCTTCATTTAATTTTTTTAAGTTGGCCTTACATGCACATATTGCCTGTGTGCATTTAATTGTCTTTAATTGTATTTAAAACAATTAAAGATACAAAAACAAACAAATAAAATACAATTTAATACAAATAAAATAGAGGAACACAGAATACATGTGTTACCATAATAAAACAAATTAAAACACTGGTAGACAATCTGATGCCTTCAATATATATTTTGACTATAATTCCCATAATCCCTGACCAATAACCATGATGGCTGGGGCTGGTGGGACTTATAGTCCAAAACATCTGGAGGCCACATGTTGTCTTTCCCTGAATTTAACTTTCTGGGTAACTAAAAAGGAGTTCCAGAAAAATAAAATGCTTGGCACCAGGTGAGATTCTTTGAACAGAGCATTCTTTAGAAGTGGTGCCACAACTGAAAAGGCCTTTTCCCTGATCACCAACTGCTTCAAGTCTGAAAGCAGGAGCACTCAAAGAAGAATCTCAAAGGATGATTTTAACATTTGAGCAAATTCAACATTGGGAGTAGAAAGTCCTGGATCCCAATGCTTATTGGCTTTTAAAGTAAGCTCCAGCACTTTGAATTGTGCAGCTAAGAAGTGGCCAGTTATGTTCTGTATAGACAGCCCTGGTCAACAATCTAGAGGCCGAATGGATGTCTTCAAAGGCAGTTACATGTACAACACATTTCAATAGTCTAAGTAGGATGTTATCAGTGTATGGACACTAGTCAGACTATTTCTGCCCAAGAATGATCAGAGCTGATACATCTCCTGTCCAGTCCTTTATGGGTACCAGACACTGATATAAACTACTGGCATATTTAGAGGCTCACCGCGGCATTGTCTGAATCCCTTTTGTATAAACAAGGGATGGATAACCATGGATTTGGCATCTCATCATAACAAAAAGCAAGTTTCCTAGAGCCTCCCTTAGAGTCCCAAAGAACTCTTATTGCCTTGTGAACATTTTACCTATAACCCACTTTTTATTCAAGATGGAATTCAAGCTGGCTTACAGGTATTCCAACAATGCAGTCTCCCTGACCAGATCCAGTCACCTTCTGTAAGGTTGTTCCACCATGGGCATTTCTACTCTTGCAATCTCCTTCTGGATTTCAAACTTCTCCGTCTGCCCTATAGTTCTTCACGCCACTGAGAAGCCTCTTCTAATATCATAGTGGGCCTGAGCTGTCACAAGTCATGGCCTCTCTAGTCCTCATTAATTTAGTTATCTAGAGTGCCAAACTAGCCATAAAGGTGGCAGACCACTGTGCAGAATTGGATCTGCTGCTTTTAAAAAGTGTAAATATCTAAAATAAAAGCAGTGTTTGGATGGAAATGCATGGGCAGGCAAAGGACCCAGATGTCCACCTTTGACTACCCATCTTCTCTGTAATGTTGGGATGCAAGTAGACATGACAGCTGTCAGGCCCAATGAAAATCCTGCCAATTCAGTATAACACAGAGCATGGGGTGATTTAAAGCACACTTAATAGGGAAGCCTATATTCTATCTTGTATTAATTTTACAAGATGGTGATTCATGAAGTGTTTGGGCTAGCCAAAAAAATTATTCACATGACCAATTCCTGAAAATTTATTTGTGGAGAGGGTCCAAATGTATACAAGCTACATAAGGACGGGGGCGTAAACCACCTTGTGTTGGAGTGTGCAACTTCTAGTGGTCATATTGCTTAAGGCATCCTGCTAAGATTTGGGCTGTTGCGCGGAACTCCACAAAATGCTTTTGATCCATTTTGTCTTGCAACTTAGCAAAGAAATGTTGCAATAAGAAACACCAACAAAGATCTGAAAATCTTAAGCTCTGGATTACCATATTGTGTTCTCCTGCCATTCAATGCATCAGACAAAGGCCATGGTGTTCAAAGTAAAAGGAAGGGAGAAAGGAAGGAAAAGAAAAAGAAAAAGAAAAAGGAAAGAAAGACAGAAAGACAGAAAGAAAAGAAACTGGTCACAGAAAGTGCAGAGTACAAAGTCAATAATATTCCTCCACATCTTTACTCTTTTCACAGATTGGATGTTAAAAGAGTTGCAGCAATTAGGCTTTTGTTAATTACCAGCTGTTGAAACAGATGTGTTGACTGTCCTTATTAGCCCACAGCTGGGACAGGAGAACAATTGATGCTTACTAAAACCAACAACCAGCTGTTTTGCAGTAATTATCTCCTATCAATAACACAGGTGATAAATGCAGTAAAGCTTCTATCTGTGAGTTTCTATAACAAAAGCACAGTATAAAATCCTTTATTTCCAATGTAAGTGCCAGATTCCTCTATCCTAAATATTTGTGCTGGCACACCTTCCTGGAAGAATTGTGATACTTCACTGATGCAGCGGTTTGCAGATCCCATTATACCTAAACATTTTTTTTTCCTGTTGCAGCAGGCCGCAGGATTGGTTCAACGTGGCATATGCATGTATTAACCACAGAAGTTTGCTCTAGGTATTGCTGTGTTGGTCCAGAGAATGTGAGATCTAAAATTCCTAAAGTCTACCTCTTCCACTAAAGTATATTGTGTAACAGGATTTAAGTTATGAGTTTGACAAAATTCCAATCAAAAGTCCTGTGTATCTTGAATGTTTACATACTCTTATACAGCCCCAATGTCCCAGTAAAAGACATGGGGTTGTTCGGATGACATGCTAAGCCATGGTTAGGCCACAAACCCTTTTGCAGAAAATGTTTAGTGAGCGTGTTTAAATTGTTATTATGTAGCCACCATGGTTAGGAATGATTCCCACGACACACTAAGCCATAACGTTTAACTCAAAATGCTTAAGCGCCATGGCTTAGTGGGTCATCATGTTGTATTTTATTTTTTATTATTTCATTTATATTCAGCCTTTTTTCCTCTTGCAAGGAATCCAAGGCAGCTCACATACTCCTCCTCCTCTCCACATTATCCTTGACAATCCTCTGAGGTAGGTTAGGCTACACTCAGTGACTGGCCCAAAGCTTCATGGCTAAGCGAGGACTAGAACCCAAATCTTCCAAATCCCAGTCCAACACTCTTGCTACACCACACTGACTCTCCTTCTCTTCACAGCAAAAATACACACTTAAAGAATGTTTAAAATTGGGTTGCCATAGTAGCAATGCCATTATCTGGTTTCTGGTTTTACTATGATTTGACATAACCACATCAGAGGGGTGTGTGTGTGTTTTAAAGTGAGTTAAGCAAAATGAATTCACACTAGTAGAAACTTTCATCATACAACAGGAAATAAAATAAATGTCATCTAGAGGAAATGGCAAGTATTTCTTTTCTTCTTGAGACATTTGTTTCAGCCCCAATGATACAATTGACTAATTAAACACATCCATCATTGAACTTATTTATTTTAAAGCAGATTTTTGACATGTACCCAAATGGAAATAGTTGAAGATTTCTGACTTTGCTTTCTAAAGAAAATCTAGTAACTATCTAAAGTTACTATCTAAAGAAAAATGTTGCAATATAGACAACCGTTTCAAGAATAAGCAAAAAATTGGAAATATTTTCTCTTCCACTATACAAAACCTTTAAAATAACCTCATATACTGAATGTCAAAAGTTTGAGAAAGCAGACATTAACATGTGAATGCTGATAAACCCAAATGAACTTTATGAATGTCCCAAAATTGATATTTTCACTGTTTTCAGGATATTTATTTATCAGCATACACCAGCATCTCTTTGATTTTTGCTTAATTTGCATGGGATTAACTTTCACATACAAACATCTATGTTTACCCCATTTTGTATGTTCACTGTAACACCCAGATTACCTTTCGTCTGGGATACTAATAGTCATATAGTTGTTTAAATTGGTTCCTGACTTTATTTCAAATGTTTTGTCTTAGTAACTCATTAAAATGCATTTAAAAAAGAAAAGCAATGTTAAATAGAAATTTTGATTCCTTTATATAAGCAAAGCCGTTTATCACAGTCCAACAAAGAACAAGTCTGCAGGAATTTAAGTCTATCCACTAATTAGTCCACACTTAAAGACACCATCATACTGAAAACAAGGATTAAGACAGGCCGAATATTCACCCTTTCATGTCCTTCCTTCTTTAGGTCTCGGGTAGAATCACCAGGAAAAAGCCTGTTCAGTCAATTTTCAAGTAGTGAAGCTTGACAATAATCAGGTCTCCATTCAGTAAGAGGGAGAATATCAATTAAGAGACATTACGGGGCAAGCAATGGAATCAGAAATCCAACATGCACTGCCCAAGTAATGTCCAAAAGACTGGGTTTCTAACACTGTCATGTTTCAAATTTTCTGTGTAATTGCTATTTAAAGCTAAGTACGATGCTATTATGTATCTCAAAATCCTCAAGGATGCACACTCATCACCAACATACAAACACAAATGAAAATGCTTCTTCTAAAGGAATCACAACATGGAACCATTGGGTTATCTGTGAACCAACACATTTTTTAAACTACTTGAATTCACAGTGCAAAAGAAAACTAAAATGCAGAATTTTTATCAGGTTTCTGTTTCAGAAGTAATGCCTTTTCCCACAAAGCTACTTCCTTTCTCCCATCATCAACATTAGGAAAATTACTTAGTGCTCCTGTATTTGACTTAGTAAGAAAGCCAGCCACATCAAAATGTTATATTAATATCAAATTGCACCTGAGGTGATAAAATCTGAACTACAGGTTCATTTGCTCAATGTGAATCGAAATACGAACTGGAAACTTTTACAAAAATATGGTTGACGGTTCTGAACAATATATCAGTCCCCCTGGTGGAAAAATAGTAGGGAAAAAGAAAAGAATAGTAAGGAGAAAACTACCTGGTGTACTCAAAACAACTGGAATGGTTGATACCTAATACATTTTAACTATAGTTTTGTATATACAGTCTTGGATGGCAAGTGGCTCCAAATCCTTCCTTTACTTGTGTGTGTAGTTTTTGTTTTGTTTTGAAATTATGATGTTGATATACATTGGCAACTGTACTTGCAAAAAAAAAAAAAAAAAAAAAGCAAAAAAGAAGAAGAAAGAAACAAAAAAGAAAAAGAAAAAATGGAGCAATGTGGAAAAACAAAGGATTGATTAGGATATAACCTTTAGCCCATAGTTTACTTCTGTGATTGTGGCCATGTTCAGTCTCAACAATCACAACAGCACAGGCATTATTTGGAGTTCTGAAAGTCTAGCAAGACTCTCAAGATGTCCTCCAGAGTATCTTGGGCAATACCTAGCTTGATTTTGGACACAGATTTACAAGCTACAGCTCTTACCTTTAGCTGTAGTAGCTATTTTATGAATGGTTGTAAACCACCTAAAGCAGTGGTTCCCAATTAGCTAAGTACTGCGGACCCCTTGTTTTTCAAATGCCAAGCCATGGACCCCCTACTTTTGAAAAAAATGTTATCTCTATGGTAGTTACCTGTGTGAAGCAATTTTTTGGAGAAAATTAGGGGTAGCCCCTAATAAGCAAAGGATTTTAGGTATACTAAAAACAGACCATAATATTTGTGATATTTGTGATATTACCACGCAAAAATGACAATTATTTAGTTAGGAATATAAAGACAAATTTAATTTTACTAATGTTTAGTTTACAATTGGACAAATTATGACATGTCTAGCAGCTACTAAACCTAAATGTGATGGGAGAAATCATGCCTCTTTTTGTCCCGAACAATCCCTTCAACATCCGGTTCAATATTTCTTACTTTTAATCTCAAATCTGGATAAACATCGAGCCGATTTCTATGCTTGTTCTTCACATAACAAAATGTCGAAAATGTTTCACAAAGATATGTGGAACAAATGGGAACTAGATATTTCAAAGTTTTTTCACCTAACTTCTTATAATCAGGAAAAACCTTCACCCAGAATTGGTCCAGTCTATATTCATTGAAAAATGATTTCAATGAACTATCACAAGTCACGTCAACAAGTGCATCTTGCTCTTCCGCAGATAGAGTTGTTAGTTGTACATCACCACATTCAAAAGGATTCCGTATCCATGAGTTTTCAGGATTAGGTGCAGGGAAGTAATCTCTGAAGCTAGTCGCAGGTGCTCAGTGAAGTTATATTTTACTTCTAGTAGGAATTCGTCATCAGTAGACTCCAGAAATGAATGGTGAATATGTGAATGGTGCCACGGACCCCTTGGGTGGGTTATGTGGACCCCCTGGGTCCACGGACCACCAATTGGGAACCACTGACCTAGAGAGCTTTGGCTATGGGGCTGTATAGAAATAATAATAATAATAATAATAATAATAATAATAATAATAATAATAAATACATCCACACCAGCATCCAGAAAGCAGTCATACTTAAAACATGTTCAGGAAATAGTCAGGAAATACCTGAATCAGTGAAGGACAGTATGACTTGGCAAAGCCTGTCATGTCCATCTAGAAAAACAGCCATGAATGAGAAAAAAGATAATAATAATAATAATAATAATAATAATAATAATAATAATAATAGCAGCAAAGAGGGGGTGAAAAACTGCTAATTCATTTTAGATTCTGTCTTCATAGGTCCTCCTTGACTTCTGGCAAGTGAAATTGCAGTGTAAATAGAAATCCCTCTATTTTCAAACAATCAGAACACAACATGAAAGTATGTTCACCAACATTTTCAGGTAAGTAACAGTTACTAGACTTAG
The DNA here is from genome assembly GCF_023053635.1 of Elgaria multicarinata webbii. Taxonomy (NCBI): domain Eukaryota; kingdom Metazoa; phylum Chordata; class Lepidosauria; order Squamata; family Anguidae; genus Elgaria; species Elgaria multicarinata. Next base: position 144,537,829 of record NC_086172.1, on the reverse strand, counting down.
ACTTAGGCCGTTGCTAGACCAGGCATTAACACGGTGTGAGGCTCGGTCTCCCTCCTGTGCATCCAGATGACGCACAGGGGATTCCAGGGTCAGGCCGGGCTAACGCCTCCCTTAAGCCGGGATAAGCGAATACGCTTATGGCCCTGCTTTTCCGCAGCCCCGGCCTGAGGCCAGGGCTGCAGAAAGTCTAGCAGGGTCCGTGGCTTTTCCTGGCTGCTCGCTTCCTCACGAGTAGCTGGGAGAAGCCACAAACTGGGCACAGCGCTTATAGGAGCGCTGTGCCCATCGGGCGGGGGGAATCACCGGGGGGGGGAGATGGGGGCCGGGGGAAAGGCTGGACCCGGCAGGAGGGGGGGAAGAAGGACAGGGCATCGGGGAAGGGGGATGGGGAAAAGAAGGACAGGGCATCGGGGAAGGGGGATGGGGGAAAGAAGGACAGGGCATTGGGCATCGGAGAAGCAGGGAGGACGGGCGAGCGAGCGGGCAGGGGAGGATCAGGAATTGTGTGTGGGGGAATCAGGGGCAGGGGGAGCGGGGAACCCTATATTTATTTTTAAAAAACTTACCTTGTCTGGCGGCGGTGCACTCCTGCGCACATGGCCTTTTAAAGTTTAAGTAAAATGGCGGACGCGACGGGGCTTCCCCTTGCCCCGTCGCATCTTACGTGTGGAAAAGGGCTACGGCGCGTGCTAGTTGCAGCGCACCGTCGCCTCGACTCCCGGCCGGATTATCCGGCAGGTCTAGCAAGGCCCTTAGTCAAAGGCGGGAAGAATAGAGACACATAGTTTTCTTCCAATATATTTTTCAATGCTTGTAGCTACACATATGGTACAATCAACACTTAAATCGTAGAAATCAATGGGAAAACTCAAATAGGTTTTAATGGCAATCGATAATGTTCACCATATATATGCCAGATGCGCCTGCACCCCGTTCTCTCAAATAAAACATATATTATAGATGAGTGTGCAATTTCAAATTGTACCAAATCAGGTGGAAGGTAGGGGGGCACAAGTGGGTTTTGTAATCTGTTAAAAGGTAGACTAAGAACATAATTCTAATAAAATTCTAAACTGCTGCAAGCTGTCCGTAACAATTCCTTCTTGACAGATCTCATAAAATACTGGTAAATGCTCCAATCAAGCTCCCAACAAAATTCACCTGGCAACAGTTGCATTGAAACAAAGTTACTGCAGCAACAAGCAACGTCATAGCGTTAATAATTGACATGAAAAGAATGAAACGGTGAGCAAAGGATAAAGGGGACAAAAGAAAGATTTTAGTATGAACTTATCCCAGCAAGTAATCAATCATATTGAGGTTGAAAGGGGTTTGGTTAAGTGTCATGCTAAAATGGAAGCAAATTTTGATGTTTTATTCTTACTAACTGCTAATCATGGGTGCAAAGAAGATATCGGCACTCAAACTTTGAATTCTACATCTAGAATATAAAACGATGAACGGCAGGAAGGAAAATCCATTACACTTATTTCTTTCCTAAGATGAGGTGACCAAGAAACTTAAAGAAGTGCCAGAATGGTAGCACCAACTGTTTTAGTGTTTCTAAGGAAATAGGTAGTTGAGTCACAGTGTAAAGGTTTAAACAGGAATCAGCAGAGGGTTGCTGGATTTCAATCAATCTATCAAAAGTCACTCCTTTCTGAGACAGGTAAAAATATCCTTGTGACACTGTTTAGATTAATGTGCTTTGCATGACTTATCAACAACCTTGGGTGAATTTTCCTGTTGTGTTAACATCCGTGACGACTATTGCTGGTGGCATTAGAGCACAGAATCCTTAAGAAGAAAAAACTAACAAAGCCAAGGCCAAGCAAAAGGAGAATCAAACCAGGTGTGGGACTCTTTGGTGGTACTGGCTTTTTGTTCTTCTAGTACGCAAACACACACACACACACACACAAAAAAACAAATATTAGTTCCCAGGATTCCAATTACAATACTTCCCCCCTTTGTTAAATAATTGCAAAAGCATAGGTAAATGTGTCACCTTAAAGGTAATCACACACTTTCCCCTGAAAAAAAAAAGACCATGTAAATATATCAATTAGAGCGTTAGAATGAGATTAAATGGATTCAAGGGCTCTGGAGCATTATTTGTAAGACCCATAACTTGAAGATTCAATTCCCTAAAACAGCATTCACATTGAAATCAACAGTCCCCTTACAGCTAAATAAAACCGCATGTTTCTTGAAATTATCTTGAAATTAAGTCAGGCTTGCTTGTATATACATTTCTGTGTAGCTGGATTGTTTGAGCAGCATTAAAAACTACTATTCTAAGTACCTTTCACTCGCTGTGTCTTCCCCACCTGTTGAGGTCTGCTCTTCTCTTAGATAATATATATATATATTTGACAGACAACCCATTAAAAAGTTAATTCATACACAAGGAGATAGATACCTCATGGGTTTTAAATTTAAGCTGAAAACTAATATTAGACAACATAAACAAACTGCATTTACTGTTTACTGCAGCCACCCACTAGATTTTGCTCCTATCGATATTTTCCTGCTTGCTCTTCATGCAGGTAGAATCAGAGCTCTCCTAATCAATTCCCAACAATGCTTCCATTATTAGTAAAAAAGAAAAGAAAAGAAAAGAAAAGAAAAGAAAAGAAAAGAGAAAACGTAAGAATTGTGTTCAAAATCAGCATCCAATTTCTCTCACCAATCTTGCAAGCTGGAAGAAACACAGCAATATCACTTTGGCCACAGCAATTTCACAGTAACAATTTGCATGACTCTGGAGAAATCTGTTACAAAATATCTCTATTTCGTGATTTAATAGGAACCATTGATCGATATAGGAAAGCAGTATTTAGAAGCCTATTTTCCTGTGGTGTGATGCAATCACAATTTCAAATATTACATTTGAACTGCCACTGGCACACGTTCACATGTTTCTTTCACAGCCAAGATAGAGAACCAATAAATAAATAAATAAATAAATAAATAAATAAATAATCTAAATAAATTTAGTCAAATTATCTGACTAAAATTGGAAGCTACTTCTCATTCACTGGAATTTGGATGACATTCAAGTTGTAACTCAAATATTTTGTAAAAGGTATAGATATATTTGTACAGAATGAATCTTATTGGTAAAAGCCTTGATATATAATGCTAGGAAGAATATCTGTGTCAACTAAGTAACCTTACACCTTTCATTCTGTGCCCTTCCTCCATGATTTGTCTTTCAGATGATAAACCTATGGACAAGGTTTGTTCCTTCTCAAATAGCTGCTGAAACATATTATAATTATTATAATTTTATTATAATGGATTTTTATACTGTATTTTGTTTTTGTGTTTTTGAACTGTTGGTTGTTTTATTATGTTTTTAATATTTGTGAACCGCCCAGACAGCTTCAGCTATTGGGCGGTATAAAAATGTAATAAATAAATAAATAAAATTTAAAATATTTTTAGACTGTCTTTAAGGGTAAACCCCCTGATAATTTATTCTTATAAGTCACATGTCTAGTATAATTCTAATATTCAAACTTTGTGTATAATGTTCTTTTGTGGGGGGCGGGAGAGAAATGTCAGTATCGCTAATCTGGCATTAATGCTTGTTAATAATTATTATTCTGTGGAACTTCAATCCTACACATACTTATTGATTCTCATGGAAGTAATTGTATCGAGAATCTTACTGGGTTTTGCAGTGTGATCCTAAGCATGTTTACTCTGACTGAGGTAAGTCCTACTGTATTCAATGGCTTAGAATGGCTATTTGTGCTTAGAATTGCAGCCCTAGAATGAGACACAGGCTGAGAATCTTGTTGCTGCAAACATTAAAACTGTCAGCCCAAATGAACAATAAGCTCCATTAGCGATAGAGACACGGGGAAGTCAAACATTAATATAAGCATTAAAATGGGATTAAATGTATGTCTCATTAATTTCATGTACCATATTGAAATCAGCAGGATTTAAAAGTTCTTTTTTTAATTGGGTTGTTCCATAATTAATTAATTAAATATTCCAGATTATTCCTGTATATGCTGAGGGTTTTTTTTTTAAGCTACTTGAGGTTTTTTTTTCATTTCAGCTCCAATGTTAAATGATTCCCTGCTATGCTTTCGGGCACAGACACTCCTTAAAACATGAATTGCTTACAGAAAATAAAATAACCAGTCTCATAGGACACATGGGATTGATGAAATGTTCCATTAAAAAAAACATTTTGGGACACAGCCCATTAAAAGCCTTTTTGAGCAGAATATATATATATTCTTCTGCTCTCACCCATATCACCAAAGACATGAACTGTTTGTTCACCAAATAGATGCTTTACAGAACTGAGTAACTTTACCCGCTGATTAAGGTTTTATGATTAAGGTATAAATACTTGTTTACCACATTTCCTTATATTTGTTTCAGTTTGAATTATGAGGCACGCTAATTGTTTAACAACTCACAGTCGGAAGATATAACTAATTATACATAACTCTTATCTCACACTCTTCAGTTCACTCAAGTGAGCAGTGATTCTTTATCAACCAGGGCAATCTCCTTATCAGAGTAATAACTATATTACATTATTGGAGCAGGATTGGGACCTGCCAGACAGCAAAGAAACAGATTAAAATGGCTACATTTAATTCAGGGCATGCAGGAAATTGACTGTTTCCATGTCACAAATAGAAACATGCGGACCTGAACTCAAATGATAATTTACCAAGGAACTTAGCAAGATTTGCATGTAATCGCTTGTACGCTGGTCATCGTTGAGAAGAATTTTACTGCTTCTCTATGTTTCAAGACTGTCCTCACTGCTTGACAGGATCAGGTGTGTATGTACAGTAAGATTCTGTTTACAACCAACTTACTTGGTGGCTACATGCTAAGTTAGCACTTGTTAAATAATGACCTATATTTACCTTGAGAAGTATAATAACTAGGGGAAATATAGTTAGGTTCTGACCTTCTAAAAGGAAAGATACAGGAAGCATGAACTGATGAGGAACTACAGATGAGATTAAAGGGGAATCTTCAAAATGGCTGTGCGTTAGTTGTTTTCATGTATTAAATTGATTTTAATGATTTCTTGGTAATTTTAAGACTACACGGGGCCTTGTTTAGTTTTAATTTATAGCACAGTGCCTAGCTGTATTAGGCACTCAAGAATAACAAGAAAAATAAAAAGGGGGAGGGCTAATTTGTGTCTTGCACACATGCACCTGAAAGCAAACAACCAGACTTGGTAGCAAATAGACTGAGGGAGATTCTTGGAGTCTTAATGATAATTGGTCTTGTTATGATGTTTTGATCTTGTCTGGAGATACATTGGACTGGATAAGGAGCCCTGACAGAGCTGCTGTTAAGAGAACTCTCAACATGAGTCCAACGACAATAAAATGTGTAAACTTGGTGCTTGTGCAGTGCTTTGGCATAGCACTGAATGCCCTTTGTCATGGTTCCAGGTTGGACTCTACAGCTTGAGGCTGTAGACTCCAAAGAAGAGGCAGCGTAGTGTAGGGATTCATCCTCAGTGCAAACCTCAAACAATCCCATTCCTCAGAGGCCCTAGAGCATGAGAAGCTCATCTTATCTTCTCCACCTTGACCAGATGATGATCACATTATCATCATCTCAGATTTCAGTCAAGAAACCACAGTCCCCCAGATGTTTTCAGAGCCAACACTTACAAAATTGAGAAATGTCCCTTTATATGCAGGAAGCTTTTCCCAATTGGGGTATGTGTGTGTTAGAGCTAGCCACCTAAAACTGCAGTCCATATAAAATTTCAGTGGACTCCAGATTGCTGCTGAAGCAATATCTGAGCCCTGCTTATGTTTTAGCATACAGCCTGACCACCCTTGAGTTCCATTTGGAGCTGTCCAAGGTCCTCTTCATGCCTGATCTACTCATGTTGGACTTTCTGCTTGGACTTAAATACCTGCCAGTGCATTAAATCTCATCTGAACCCATGTTTGGTATTGCACTCCAACCCAGCTATGCTCACCACATGCAACAGGATACTCTTTTGAGCCTGGCCAGTACTCTCCAGATCAGGGCCTCAGGCCTGGAGGCCAGATCTGGCCACCTAGGATCTCAATCTGGCTCTCCAGGGATCCCCAGAAGGCCATGGCCCTTTCCCCCAAGTATCTCAGCTTTTGTGCAGTCTTCCCCTTTCGAAAAGGTTGAAATGCCTCTCCCAAAGCTTAGTTATTGGCAGTAAAAGCTTTAAGTTGGCATTTCCCACCACCACCACAACCCCTTTGCATTAGGCTCTGCCCATCACTGGTGTGTATCCCCCAAGAGCTTATTGGAAATGGAACATAGCCCTTCGGCTGAAATAAGTTTAGTGTCCATGTTCGTTGAATAAGAGAGGAGATTTATGGATGTTATCAAGTGTGGAGGCCAAGCCAGAGAAACTGCAGCTGGATTCCTTAGTTGGCTGGGATGCTGGCAGAGTTGAATAACACATTTTTATGCATTTTTTATTGGAGAACTCCATTGCAAAATTCAAAGAAGCATGCATTTTGAGTGATAACTAAGGCCTTTGCTAGACCTACCGGATATCCCAGGATGTAGGAGGGGTGATCTTGTGTTGTCAATAACACGAGATTCCGCCCTCATCTACACGTAACGCGAGGCGACTCAAGTAGAGAGCCGTCACGTCGGCCATTTTTTAAAAAAGGAACAAAGTGCATGAATGCTCATGAGCCAAGGTAAGGTGTTGTTGTTGTTTTTTTTAAAAAATTGGGTTTCCGCACTCCCCCCCAACCTGCCCCCGATGGGCGCAGTGCTCCTGGGGAGCGCTGCTCCCCGTGCATGGCTCCTGGCTCCTCGCAAGTAATTGCACGGAGCTGGGAAAAGCTGCAAAAACGGGCCACACGCTCACGGTATCGGGCTCAGCCCAAGACTCCGAGAAAAAGTGGGTCCAAAGGGGTAGGCTTTATCCTGGGGCCAGGAAGGGTTGATCCCTGCTTGAGCCCGGGATCTCCTGTGTGTCATCTGGACGCACAGGGGCGATCCCGGGTATCAGCCCAGAATAACCCCCGGTATAGCAAAGGCCTAAGTTTCAGTTTGTGCGAAACGAGTGCACAATTAAAATGCGAACCAAATTTCTCCCTCATTAGTACTAAAATGTTGTAAAGTTGAGGGCAAGCATTTTAGTTGGTGTAGTTAATACTACCCAATTTAGCTTCTATTGATCCTTTACCTGGTGCAGCACCTAAAATTTATCTCCACCTCTCTAGCATAAGGACTATCATATTTCTCTATACTTCTCTCTGCCTCGCAAGGGCCCTTTTGGGAGACAGATCTGAATGACAGCGCTTTTTGGTTTTGCTTAACATACAGCCCGAAGAAGAGTTCTGAAGAATCTGAAAGCTTACTTATTACTTTGTGATATTTTAGTTGTCCCTAATAAAAGTATTATACTACTAGTATTATCCTACTGAGATGTAAGCCTTTAGGCAGGGTGTTGCTGTTTTATTTGTATATTTTGTACAGCACCAAGTACATTGTTGGTGCTATATAAATAATAATAATAATAATAATAATAATAATAATAATAATAATAATAAGAAGAAGAAGAAGAAGAAGAAGAAGAAGATATTTTCTGTCTAATGGACCTACAAGGCTAACTGCAATTCTTTTCCGATATCGCTTCAACTTTATTTATCAATAATCCATTTTCTTTATTATTTACACTTTTGTAGATACACTGCCAATATCACTTTAATGGAACATGAATTGCAGCTAAAGACATTTTTTATTCTGGCAGGCCTGCAGCATGTAAGCTGGTCTGCTGCTGAAGGGGTTTTTAACTGGTTGGGTGCTGTCTATTCCTTTTATAGTTGGGTTTAAAATTATGTTTTTCTTTGTATGTTTTTAATTAAGATTTTGTTTTTAAGGTGTATGTTGTTATTGTTAGTCACCTTGAGTGCCATTTTTGACAGAAAGGTACAATATATTATTATTTATTACATTTCCATACCGACCCATAGCTGAAGCTCTCTGGATGGTTGACAAAGGATATAAATTGATTAAATAAATAAATTTCTGAATGAGACTTAATGCTTTTCACCTTTTGCATCTAAAATACCGTATTAGTTTCTCAGATGGATTAAACAGGTACACTGGCATTATTATGTATAATGGATTGAATCTAATAGCAGCTGTCTGCCTGCAGAATAGAAACTACTGGTGTTACAGATTTCTCCTCCCCCCTGCAGCCCTTCCCCCCACATACAGTACCTCCAGATCTGCCCCAGAGCACTCAATCTTGTGCCTCCAAATCTTTCTCTGGGCCTATATATATTGTAGAGCACAACAGAGAGCTTGTCACTGCTCTGTATTGGGCCAGCTAAGATCCTCGATATCTAATATCTAATATCCCTGATATTTGAATTTCTAAAGAAAAAGGTTTTACAACATTCAGCAACCCCCCAACCAGCGGGCTGGCTGGGGAATGCTGGGAGTTGTAGAGTTTTTCTGTCTAAACAAGCATAGGATTGCACCCTAAATGTATTAAATAAGCCAAGATTGATACTTCTAGGGTTCCACATCAATATGCTGAAACTTCATGTAAGCACAACAGAATTATAATATCTTTGGTCTGACTTAAGGTTTCTAGCAAAGGGGCTTCCTGCAATATATTACTCCTTTATTTTTTATTTATTTTATTTTTATTTATTGCACTTATATACCGCCCCATAGCCAGAGCTCTCTGGGCGGTTTACAATGTTGTCTATAAAAATGGAAAACTTCAATGAAACAGGAGTCCCTGTGCAATCTTATGCGTGAGTACAATGGGGCCTACTCTCACGATTGCAGCCTGGAAGGAAGTGGGAGTCCTTCTTGCAGTCCTTCCAGCCCTACCATCCACCAAACATAAAGAAATACTTTCAAATGGTAACAAACAACCTGCTCTGTAATATGAAACCATTACATTTTTATTTATTATTTATTTATTTAAAACATTTATATCCCGCCCTATATCAATAAGATCTCAGGGCGGCGTACAGGCAGCACTACCCAAACTCCATTTAATTAAGCACTAAATAGTAAAACAACATTTTGGATAGCATTATGCAGGTCAGGAGAAGCCCCATTTTTAACACATACAGGCTAAAATGAGCGTCCATTTGGTAGACCAGAACCATATAAATGCATATCTGTTTTAAGATAGCGAAGGATAGAGAAAGGACCAGAAAGATAAAATATTACATCAAAGGTAATATTAGGTCACAATCTATCCCTGCATGATTGCAGCCTGATGGAGCCCCTTGTCCACCCCCCCCCCCCCCCGTGCTCATGTGTAAGTGTTTGTGATAATGGCAGGCCAGTGTGTGCGTAAGTGTTTATGATAATGCGTAAGTGTTTGTGATAATGGGAGGCCATTGATCCTCAGCCCAGAGTCTAGCCTGGAATGGACCTCTGCAGTGTGCATGCACCAATGAAGGGAAAGGAGGGCTTTCCTGGCCCACTCCTAGTATGCTCAGTTGCACTCAGGGCCAAAGCATGTGTGATGATAATTCCACAACATGCGTTTGCGTGATTGTTTTTTGTTCAGTAAATATTTATTTATTTATTACATTTCTATACAGCCCAATAGCCGAAGCTCTCTGGGCAGTTCACAAAAATTAAAATCATAGTAAGACAACCAAAAGGTTAAAAGCACAAATACACAATACAATATAAAAAGCACAACCAGAATAAATAGGAGCTGTGGCTTCCCCTGACCCGGATTGGGCCCATGGCAAGGGCAAAGGGTTAAGTACCCTTTCCCCTGCATTCCTGATCCAGATTTTCCATTGAGGGAGGGCTCCCATAGCTGTAACTTACTAGACAAACAAACAAATTGTATAACCACCAGGGCAGGATTGCGCTGTTAATTTACAATGAGTTTAAAATGGGAGAAAGGAAAATCTTGGTCAGGAAGTTCTATCCTTTGTAAAATGAAAGCAAGGAGCACAGCAGAAAGTATTACAAATGAAAATAACATAACAAGATACAACATCAACACCAAGAGAAATGTAACTCTCATCTCATTTCATCTCTAGTAACTCTGCTCTGGATCCTTTTCAATCTGGATTCCGTCCTTTGCATTCCACTGAAACAGCCCTTACTAAGATTACCAATGATCTTCTTATTGCTAAGTCTAAAGGCCTTTATTCCGTTCTTATTCTCCTTGATCTAACTGCAGCCTTTGACACGGTTGATCATGATCTTCTTTTAGATTCCCTTCATGACCTTAGGTTTTGTGGCTCTGTCTATAACTGGTTTGCCTCCTATCTAGCGGGTCGTTCTTTCAGCGTGTTGGCTAGTGGCAGCTCGTCTTTCTCCTTTCCCCTTTCAGTAGGGGTTCCGCAAGGCTCGGTGCTTGGCCCGTTGTTGTTTTCTTTATACATGTTGCCCTTGGGTAATCTTATTCAATCCCATGGCCTCCAATATCATCTGTATGCCGATGATACACAATTATATCTTTCATCTCCGGATCTTTCTCCTGTTGTTCACGATCGTATCTCGGCATGTCTTTCAGATATCTCAGCTTGGTTGCTTCATTGTCGTTTGAAACTTAATATGGCAAAGACTGAATTGCTTGTTTTTCCTCCTAAACCTTCTCCTCATCTCCCATTCTCTCTTACTGTCAATAATGTTACGCTTACTCCAGTCAAGGAAGCTCGTAGTCTTGGCTTTATATTTGATTCCTCGCTCTCCTTTATTCCTCATATTGAGACAGTAGCTAAATCCTGTCGTTTTTTCCTGTATAATATTGCCAGGATTCGATCATTTTTGCCTGTCTCTTCTGCCAAGACTCTTGTTCATGCATTGGTTATTTCTCGGTTGGACTACTGCAACCTTCTTCTCACTGGCCTTCCTTCTTCTCACATCAATCCGTTGGTTTCTGTTCACCACTCTGCTGCTAAGATCATCTTCTTGGCTCGCCTCTCTGACCATGTTACTCCACTTCTGAAATCTCTTCATTGGCTTCCAATTCACTTCAGAATCCAATATAAACTTCTCCTGTTGACCTACAAAGCTTTTCACTGTCTAGCTCCTTCCTATCTCTCCTCTCTCATCTCACACTATTGCTCCGCTCGTGCTCTTCGCTCCTCTGATGCCATGTTTCTCACCTGCCCAAGGGTCTCTACTTCCCTTGCTTGGCTTCGTCCATTTTCTTCCGCTGCCCCTTATGCCTGGAACGCTCTTCCAGAACATTTGAGAACTACAAGTTCAATCGCAGCTTTTAAAGCTCAGCTAAAAACCTTTCTTTTTCCTAAAGCTTTTAAAACTTGATTTTGCTCTGACTTTATACTGTTAGTTTTACCCTACCCTGTGCCTGTTTGGTGCATTCTCTTCCCCTCCTTATTGTTTTATTATGATTTTATTAGAATGTAAGCCTATGCGGCAGGGTCTTGCTATTTACTGTTTTACTCTGTACAGCACCATGTACATTGATGGTGCTATATAAATAAATAAATAAATATATAAAAATAATAATAATAATAATCAATGATCTTTTAACCTATTCCATGAAGAAATAATACAAAGTTGCTACCAACTGCATTTATCTACTATATTAGAAAACTGAAAGTACACAGATTATAGATGAGAAAATTATCTAAATAAGTAAGTGTTTGCTGCAATTTTGTAACTAACATCCAACTGAAAGAAAAGCGGTTAAATTAGATGTTATGAAATGCATATTTTGCTGTTATTGTTAAAAAAAACACATTTCAACTGTAATTTCCATTTTCAGGAAGGATTCTCTCTCTGTGCTTGACAATGGAATGGAGACTGCAGGAATAAAGACGTTGAGTAAGCGTAAGATCAAAATATTTTGAACTGAGGTCAAAAGTACTGTTAATGATTAGCTGCATGAAAGGCCTGATTTTTGCTTCTCCCTTTTGGATTGAAGAGACAGCAGAGCCATCAGGCAGGCTTGTCTGTGTTACTCTTTGGCCACTTCCAGCAGATTGAGAAAAGCTGGAAAGTAAACACAGGTGTTTTAAAACTGGAGCCGCTGTCATGGACAACCACAAACGCCCTCAGCTCGACTGTGGCTATGCCTCTTTCCCGCCCTCTCTTTTTAAAAGGAGAGCTTAACAAGAAAATGTCAAATGTTTCACCTTTCAACACCTCAAAACAACTCAGAGCTTAAAGTATTGTCTAGGAAAAGCTCAAGCAAATAGTTATTTTTCTAATTTTCTTTTCAGTTGTAGCCAACTTAGAATTAGTCAGGTAATATATATTAATTACTTTAGTTGGAAGATAAATTGCTTTCTTTCTTGGAAAGCACCATTTTTATTATGCACAGAGGCCACAATCCATAGAACAAGTCATCTGTTTCCTTGGGTAGTATCCAACCTTAGTCCTACATAGAGTAAACCCATTGAAATGAATGAGTGTTGAGTTGGTTGCGACTAACTTAAGTCCCATTCATTTCAAAGAGCCTACTTCAGTTGTGTTCAACTGGTGGGTGGCAACCCAAAAGTGGGCGGCGAGATCAGTCCAGATGGGTCATGGCAAAGCTGTTGCTGCCACGTTGGATAATTGTGAAATTGTGAAAGTGGTTCCTATGTTGCAGGTTGGGAGTCCAAAGGGGACTCAAGTCTAAACTAGTTGAATACCACTGGTCTATTTTACATAGGACTAACATGGATACTAACCCTTGTATCCAACGAGCTCCTGACTATTTTTTATTTACAAGCTTTGGTCCCAATAGTTAGTCGTGCCTTCATCACCTCCAGCTTAGATAAGCAGCAGCCTTTCTCAAATTGGTGCTCTTGAGATGTGTTGGGGCAATGGGAGTTGAGCACCAACATATCTGGCGACAGCAGGGTGGGGAAGGCTTGGTTACTGTAACACACTCTACAGGGTGCTGCCTTTGAAGACAGTTCTGAAACTTCAGCTGGGTTAGAATGGGGCTGCCAGGATATTAACTGGAGATCAGAACATAGAACTGATCGCAGATCAGAACATAGAACTCCGATACTGTAATGTTTGCATGGGCTATTGGGCTAACTACTAATTTGCTTCCAGGTTCAATTCAAAGTCCTGTTTTTAATCTTAAACCAGAGGTGTCGAACCTCTTTCAGCCCAAGGGCTACATTTGGGACTGTATTCCAGTGGTGGACAAGGCTAAAGGCCAAAGAGTTTGGGGACAAAGGAAAAAGTTTCAGAGCCAAAATACCAAAAAATACCGGCCTATTTTAGCTTAAATCTCTTATTGACAGTAACTAAGCCTTAGGAGAGGCATTGTAACCTTTTAGAATGGGGAAACCCCATATAAAAGCCAGGAAACCATGAAATGATCAGTGGTCAGAGAAAGGGGGTGGGGAAGGGGAAGAGGGTGTGGCCACCTGGGGATCTCCAGAGGGCCAGGTTGGGATCACAGTTGGGCTAGATCTAGCCCACAAGCCAGAGGTTAAACATCCCTGCTTTAAACTGTCTGGGACCAAAGTATCTCAACTATCTCTCCCAACCCTATGAAATTCCCCAATGTTCAAATTTATCCATTGGAAGCTGCCTCATCTGACTATTTGTCCATCTAGCCCAGTACCATCACCTCTGACTAGCAGTGACTCTCCAGGATATCAGGCAGAGAGAGGTCTTTCTCATCACTCACCTGAACTTCTTTTTAAGTGGAGATACTGGAGACATGCTTTTCCACGGAGCTATGGGCCCTCCTTGAGGACCTGGCTAAGGAGGTTTGCCCAGCCCCGACACCGAGAGACATTTTTAGTCACTGCATCTTTAACTGGCTTTAATTGTACTTTTGATATGGGTGGATTGTTTGGTTTTCATTGTTAATTGTTAATTGCCTTGAATATATTTTCATATTAAAGGTGCATTCTGAAATATGGGGATTTGGGGTCAGAGAAGTTCTGGCAGGTGTGCACAAGCCTTTCACAACTCTAAAGTAAGGTGTCTGGATTGTGGCCAGAGTAATTTTCTTCCTTTCTCTTCCCCATTCCACTTAATGATTTTGACGGCTTGACTCCGTTTCAGATTTCACTGTGTAATATAAGGAAGAGAATTTTGCAACAACTGACAGAAATAATCAGAAAATTTGAAGAAGAGCCATATATGTTGGTTATTGTACAAAAATAGAGGCAACACTGGGAACGTACCTGCCTGATCACTAAGTGCTTTGAAAAAAGATCCTGGCCCTCCTCTGTGTGACAACATTTCAAGTATTTGAAGAGTGCTATCATGTCTCCCCCCAATCTTCTCTTCTCCAGACTAAACATGCCCAGTTCTTTCAGTCTCTCATCATAGGGCTTTGTTTTCAGACCCCTGATCATCCTCGTTGCCCTCCTCTGAACATGCTCCAGCTTACAGTATCTGCATCCTTCTTGAAGTGTGGTACCCAGAATTGGACACAGTACTCAAGATGAGGCCTAACCAGTGCCAAATAGAGAGGAACCAGTACCTCACATGATTTGGAAGCTTTACTTCTACTAATGCATCCCAAAATGGCATTTGCTTTTTTTGAAGCCACATCACAAAGTTGGCTCATATTCAGCTTGTGATCTACAACAATTCTAAGATCCTTCTTGCTTGTAGTATTGCTGTGCCAAGTATCCCCCATCTTGTAACTGTGCATCTGGAACACTAGTAGATCTTGGTAAGAAACAACTTAAAGGAGAACTAAAGATCTGAAAACTGAATAATATGCCCACCAGTGCTCTTGAAAGATTTATTGTTAAGGTAAGGCTCCAACTCTATATTCATTAGGATTCCAAAGATTCTCAACAACGTTTAAGCTAAGGTAAACATATCTATGGTCAGTGGTAGAGGTCATGGTTTGCATGCAAAAAGAGGCTTGGATTTCATCCTTTAATAGGAGCAGCAGTAGAATGCCATTTCAGAAGAGGTTGTATCTAATGTTAGTCTAAATCCCATTCATTTCAATAGGTCTACTCTAAGTAGGATACAATCCTTGGTCCCCAACCTTCAGGAATGGCTTTACAGGACACAGGTCTGTAGTAGGATAGTAGCCAGAAAAGCCACGATGGATATGTAGTGGGTTGTGTTTTTTTGCAATCCCAGCCATCATGTACTGTGTTACTAGATAGATGGTTGGGATATCTTGAGGAGATGCAAAACCTCAAACTGCTGGAAATTAATATTATTTCTTCCAGAATCCTGAGTAACAGCACAATCCTATGTATATCTACTCAGAATCATGGAATTCAACGGATCGCAGCCTAAGTTGCTCTATTTATTTATAGATACAAGACTTTTGGATTTATCAAAATGGGTTGGGCAGCTTGCGTAGGTAACAAAATCATCCTTTTGGGTGAAGATGTGCCCCTCTATTTCTTCTTTAATTTCAGGGGTGAAGCCCCTTTTCTTTGTTGCTGCTATTCATGAAGCCGGCAGCTTTCAGGTACTTATTCAATGAAGGTGCTGCACCCCTTCCCCCACCTCCCATCAATTCAAACATTTATCGGGGCAACCTATAATATCCTTCATATCTGCTCAGGCTGCTCTGCCCTGCAAATGATCAAGCAACACCCAGGAGCGCACAGGAACAACAACTAAATAAACCTGCAAAACCTGCTGGAGTCAGTGCAATTCATCATCACAGTGTGAAACTGACACCCTGCTAATTTAGAGGCTAGGAATCCATGTCTAATGTATTAATTACAAATGTGAAGGGGCCGTGTTTTTAAGCTATGCCTTATTTAAATGACAACAGACAACAGAAAATATTAAATGGGTAAAATTATCACGTTAAGCTTCTGTGATCTTATAGAATGGCCACTCAAGATAGATCACATATCACCCGAAGAAGAGCACCATGAACATTAGACGGAGTTTGGATTTGAAGTGTGATGATATTTCCCCCTCAGATCCCCTTTTATAAAGGGGGTGCACTGTGCAATAATACAGATAGACATACCGTATTATGAGGTAAAATAGCAATCTAACTTTTAGCCTCTGACCTCACAGCTTTCAAAGTATCCAAACCCCAGCAGGGCATAAGGGAGGAAGGAACGGTGGTTTTCCTGCTTTCTTCCCTCCTTGGCTGCTTTTGGGGTTGTTGTTGTTGTTCTGTCTTACAAATTGCCTCCCATTGAAATTTAATGGGTGGGAATTAATCAATGCCAGCTTCTGGGCCAGCATAGATCAGAAGCTGATTCAGGAGCACATCTGTTGTGGATCCTATGGATCCAAAGCTTCTCTTGTCACGTCCATTGGACCAGCCTCCCTCCCAACATAGCACCTCCTTTTCAGCCCTCTCTGATGTTAGAGCTCCACCGTGGGGAAGGCAAGGGCTGCGGGGGTTTCTTCCATAGGGACTGAGAGGGAGCATCCAAGGTCAGATATCTCCCCCTGAAAGCAGACTGCTCTCTCTGCCTGCAGATGGGGATCAATTCTCCCGGGGGCCATACACATTTACTTGGGAGTAAGCCTACTTAATGCAGTAGGATTTACTTCTGAGTAAACATGTAGGGTTGTACATTTAGGGGCTTACGTCTAAAAAAACAAGGATGGGGAACCTCTTGCATCCCAAGATCCAAATTCAGGTTCAGAGAAGCTCTTGCAGGGGGCGCATCCTAGTGGCAGGCATGATCAAAGGAAAAGGCCCAAGGCCAAAATTACTAAAAAATACCAACATATTTTAGCTTAGAGCCAATAACTAAGCCTCAGGAGAGTCATTTTGACCATTTAAGTATGGGGAAAAACTGCAAAAGCCAGGAAATCACCAAACTGGCAGACAATTGACAGTCCAGTGAAGGGTGAGGCCAAGGAAAGGAGATGTGGCCATATGGAAGACTGGATTGGGACTCCAGGAGGACCCAGTCTGGTGGGCCTGAGTGTTCCCACCCCTGTTACAAACAGTGCACATTGAAATCTAATAGGCTCAGGGTAATTTACACTTACAGTCTGACAGACTATCCTAAACGTTATTAATATTAAGTAAACTGTGGTAAAAATAGACATAAGAATAAATATCGCCATTGTCAACTAGTATGTTCCTTGAATTCTTTTTTTGTATTATAAACTTAATCTTCTGCCATCTTATTATTTGTGCACAGGCAGCTATATTAGACTGAAACAAATTATGCTTCTTACATGTTTGCTTGCAACATGGGCAGAATAGTCTTGTCCAGGGCAACCTGCCATTGAAGCATGGAGGTTGTTCCTATGCAGTCTTATGATTTCTTTAAAGAGCCCACACTTTTCAGGAGAGCCCCCTGCGCCTCTGGAGAGGCTCTTTAGGGTGCAGGTTGCTGTAGGAGAGGAGGAGCATAGCTAGTCTTGTGCACAAGCAGCTATATTACAAATAATGCTTCTTACATCTATGGGAATAGGCTCATATACGGTAATCTATGAATTGCCTAGACCCCCACTCTGGCCCAACCCAAGTTCCAACCTTGGAATCCATGACAACGGTTTAATTCTGTCTTTCAACCAAGAAGCATTAATTAATCTTTTTAATATTTGTGAACCGCCCAGAGAGCTCCGGCTATTGGGTGGTATAGAAATGTAATAAATAAATAAATAAATAAATAAATAAATTGTTTCCCCTCAAGAAGGCAGAGAAATAACCCTCTTTCTCTGCACCCCTATTGCTTCCAACTTTTAAAGTATTTACTTTTTAAAGCTGCTTTTATATTATTGATTTTATTGTGATGCTGTTGTTGTTGTTATTATTATTATAATTATTATTGTAAAATGACTGGAGAAATTTATTTTATGAGGTGTTTAATAAATTTAACAAAAACATTAACAAACATTTCAAACACAGATTATGTAGTTAGTAAACTTTGTTAAACCTATTAACGTATTTTCTAAATGCCAGTTTAGTGTTACGTATGCTTCTTAAATTAAATGAAGAAAGACCATCATAGGAATATTATTATTAATGTTAAGAGGAGACATAGCACAAAATAAATGGTTAAAATGAATTTATCTCTTAGAAAGCTGAGCTAATTTTTAATAAATAAAGCACATCATGTTTGCATGTATTTCTGAGAAAACTTGCTGATTGACATTTTTAAAATACCCCCGCCCCTCCATTTCTGCTTCTTGCAGATGAGATTTTTTTTCTGGATTCACATCTGCTAAACTGCAACTGGAATGATGTTAGCATTGCAATATTTTAAAATCATGGAGGTAGGAAGCTAGACTGGTGCGGCTTAAAGCTGCTACTATAATGTCAACTCTGCCGGGCAAGTTTTTTTAAGTACCTAAAGAGAAGAAACATGAAAGCTGATGTCATTTTCCTTTGAACATAAACAAAACCCAGCAAGAGCGTGAATCTATTTTTCTGAAGAAAAACTGAAAAAACAAAACTTTGAGAGAGGTAGACATTCCACAGCAAGGTCAGAGCTAATAAAACATTTGGAAGACGACATGACACAATTTTGGTTTAAAGGTTCACTTAACTTTGTTTTAATGTTTTGAATTTGACAGGCCCACATGTCAAAAGATGTTTAAATTGTTTTGTGGCTCGACAATTGATCTGCAAGAATAATTTTTAAGGAGCTTTCTTTTTCTTTTCTTTTTTTGTTTCAGTTAAAATTAAAATCCATGCTGCCTAATCCTTGGAGTCAATCTGTAATTAAGGGGATTTCAAGAGAGACCATGCACTGCATTAATGATAAAATTTAATATCTGTTTAATACGCTAACAAAAGAATGAAAATGAGGCAATACACAAAAACATGATCACTTCTGTATCTGCCATGAATTTACACTGCTACCATCTCTAGGAATAATCAAATACTTGACACTTATAGACATAGGTTTCCATAATTTAATATCTTGCAACTAAAGCGGTGATCTGAAACACATTCGGGCCATGTCCAGATCTTAAGGTCCTTTATGTCTTTGAAAAGGTGATCAGACGCAAAAGAGGAGAGGGCTAATGCACCTCTAATGCAGGGCTAGGAAACCTATGGCCTTCCAGATGTTGAGCATTTCTACACCAGCCTGAAAATCTGGGTTGGTCACGGCCAAGTCCCCGTGCGTCCAAATGACGCATACAGACTCCCGGGAGGAAGGAGGGATGAGAATGGGTTTTCCCAGGGATAAGTACTCCCTGGGAAAATCTGATTCTTCCCGCGGTCTCAGGATCATCCCGAGACCACGGGAGATGTGGCCGCCCATCCTGGCTTCTTCCCTCCTCCCTGCGAGTAGTGGGGATCAGTAGAGGGAAGGAACCAGGCCGGGAGGAATTGGGGGTGGGTGGGGGAGCAGGGATGGAGCTTTTTTTTTTTTAACTCACTTTCCGTTGGAGTGCTCATGCGCTCAGCTCCTTTACAAAAAATGGCGGGCGTGACACCCTTCTTCCTCCTGGGATATTGCACCTGCATTTAGACTAAGGGGAGGATCTCTTGATCAGGATCTCACGAGATCCTCCCCCCTCACTTCCTCTATACCAGGCTGGTGTGGAAATGGCCGTTGTTGGATGACAGCTCTCATCATCCTTGACTACTGGCCATGCTGGCTAGGGCTAATGGGAGTTGGAATCCAACATCTGGAGGGCTATAAGTTCCCCACCCCTGCTTTAATGGTTGTTGAGGGGAAGGAATTTTAACTACTGCAGCTTGCCACGGATGTGGTTGGAAATCAGTATCTATCTACCAAAGTTTCTTCTTCTACACTTCTCTTAAGGATACAGGCATCACCTTACAATCTGGGTCACCTTACAATCAGAAGTCACCTGCTTTCACCTGCTAGTTCAGATACCATCATCCCTGTTCTGTTTTGTGATGGACCAACTGTGTTTCCTCCAGTCAGATTACTCGACAAAGCCTGTCTGCAAAGACGTGTTACATATTCCTGAAAGTGCTTTCATCTTGTTCTTCCATAGCGTGTGGTTTGCAGTCTACAGGGAGTACTTTGTACATTGTGGGATCTATTGCTAGTCTCAACTCCAGACTACCACCCTTGGAAGGATCTACTTAGAAAGCTGCCTTCCCTGTCTTGCTACTTGTCAGCTGACTACTTATCATCTAGCCTAGCATTATTTACTCTGATTGGCAGCAGCTCTCCAGAGATCTTCTACATCACCTTCTACCTGTTCCTTTTAACACATAGCCTGGCTGCCCCTGAATTAACCCACCCCTCAATGGTGTCTGTGGCTGCTATGGAGCACCCAATTGACCAAAGATAGCTTGTTTGCAAACTAGCTAAATTTAACCATTGTAGCACTATGGAGTGGTCTCAGGACTTTCCCCCATTGTGTGTGGGGTGTATGTAGGTAGCCCTTGACTGAGTAGCAGCTTGCAGAATGTGGCCCTCAATGGGGGTTTTGTGGGGGCAAAAATGGCCCCCAGACCTCCGGAAGTCCCCCACCCATTTTAAGTGAAGACACCAGAGATTGAATCTTGGGCCTTCACATACAAAGAATGTTCTCTGCCACTAACATATGGCCCCTCATCATAATAGCAAGAGTTGCTCACACAACTACAAAGGTAAGAGGGTTAAGGAGATGCAATATGGACATATCCAGGCACCCCTCCCAAAATACCAAATTCCATATTAGAGCAATACCTTTATTAGGCCAACTCAAAAGTCACAAAACATGCACACACTTTCAAAGAATATGTGCATTCTTTCACAGCATGCCAATTTGGTGGTGTGAATTGTTCCTTACTTCATAAACTTTTCTGTCCACATACGATTTTGCACTGCTTAATTTTTATAGATTTGCAATCCAATCCAGAATCGTATTAGACCAAAGGTCTTGGATTTAACTTATTTTCTTCATACTGATTACTATAATACTATGGCTGCACTCCTATACACATTGTTGTTGTTGTTGTTGTTATTGCGCATTTTGCCCAATGCTGGTCCTCATTGACCTAAGAATAAGTCCCACTAAATTCCATGGGACATACTTCTGAGTAGACATGCATAGGATTGTACTGTTAGCCCACCTCAAAATCATCAGATTAACTGAGTTGTTAACTGACTCTCCTTAATTGTCAATTTGCTTCTACATTGTGAAATGACTAAGCAAATTATTATTTCTGGCAGACTTTAGACAAGTGGTGCTCAGTTAATACTGCTTCTAAATTGAACTATATTTAGTTTATATATACTGTTAACATTCTACATGCTTTTTCTATTAGCTACATTTACATTTCTGTTCTCCAATGGAAGGTAAATTTTTGAAATCACAACACTGTTAAGTGAATATTCAAATCAGTGGGGATTGAACCCTTAACGGGGAATGCCAGGGCATTGTATTTATCGCTATAAGGAAGGAGAAGAACTTCTCTGAGCTTATTGCTTCCTACTGAATAATTCATTTCTGTATAAGTATAATGAAATACTCAAATCAAAGTACACGCCAGGACTGAGCAATCAGGTTCTGCAAGGACGACACATCCTAATATCGTCTCCGCTGAGATCTCCCAAGTATTTGCACTGCTTTAATATCTTCCACACAGTGGGGCTGCATTCAGCTCGCCTTGCTTGTGAGTCATCATGTTTAGTATTTGTGCTTAGCCCTTATGGCGGATCAACACGGACCGAAAAAGGACTTCTATTGCTGCACCCCACCTAGCTGATTGGCTTTTCAAATCACAGAGGGAATGTGGGGCCTGCATATTTGATTCATAATTAACCCTGCTCTATCTATTTCTCTATCTATAGTACATAAGGATACGTTCCGTGCATATAAGTATGTGATGATTTTTTGTCTTGTATACTAATACAACTTAATTGACATTTACATTCTACTACAGCTTTATTATTCTACTGGCACAGTAAATTGAATACTCTTTGATGGGGGAATGGGACCAGAGCGGTGCTATTGCACTCATGTCCTGCTGCGGGCTTCCCACGGGCATCTGGTTGGCCACTGTGGGAAAAGATAGGCCTTTGTTCTGATCCAGTACAGCTCCTTTTGTGTTCTTATGCATAGAAGAACCAGGATATAGGATTGCAGATCACAGGTGGCAAAAGGCTTCAAACTTCAAGTCAAAAACAATGTCCATGACCAAATGTACATCCACAGATTCTTTTGTGGATCTGAGCCATGGATACACCCAACTATATTAAATCCAGAGACGTGGGCCCAGTTCAGACATTCAAGCTGTCAGTCTTCACATGATGAAGGTGCATTGCCTATTATGCAGGTGCCTACTTTGTTCTATTTCTTCTCCTTTAAAAAGTCGAGCGAAGTGGGAATCTATTCATTTGGGCATCCGTGTGGAAGTGCTGTGTAATGCGTGGTATAAACTATGTGGTGGACAGGAGGGAGAGCACACCTTGCTCCTCCAACACATGAAGACTCCTGCTTAGCTGCACAATCTGATCATTTCATGATCACAGGAGAACCTGATTTAAAAATCACTACATCAACACTGGTACCATGGTCTCTTCCTACATAACACCAGTAAAAATAGTATAATGGAACCACATGAGCGTAGTGAGTAATGTGGTTCCTTCCCATATAAATGTTTCCTTGACCCCACCCCCCACCCCCGTCCAAGAGAAGATGATGATCCCATGTAAAGGAACCATGTCATTCTCTTCTCCCCACGTTGTTCTGACATACAGACACAGAAGTATGGAGGAAGCCACATGGAAGCTGTTCCCATGCCTCTCTGAAGTACTGCGCACTCGAGATCTAGGAACGGCTTCAAAATACCAAGAACCTGCAAAGCAAATAACTCCGGAATGGATCTCTAATTTGTTGCCAGCACTCAGCAGGCCAACCCAGCAATAACACTCTGACAAAAAAGCAGCTGCCAGCAGCAACGTGCAGGAAAGTATTTATTTTCAACTGTTTCAACATAGTTCAAAGCCACTGAAAATAAAGGCCAATGTCCATTGTTGCTGGCAGGTAGTGTGTGTGTGTGTGTGTGTGTGTGTGTGTGTGTGTGTGTGTGTGTTTGTCACACTGAGTTGGTTCAGTCATGTAATTCCAAGATTTGTGTTTATGTCTGAACCAGAAGCAGTCCAATACTCCTGGATATGACCTCCAAGTGGGGTGTGAATGTGAACAGGATGAAGTAACCAGCAAAGCCTGGAGGCTCAGCCATGGCGCAGACCTTTTGGACAGGTAGGTGAGGAGGAGGAAGAAGGGGGAAAAGGAAGATGGCAGCAGGCTCAGCAATTGTCTGCTCTGCACTTCTGCCTCTATGGTGCAGTGGCTTCTGGAAGCAGATCAAAGGCCGTTACTAAGGCTTGTCAGACATTACACCAAATCATGGTTAGCCCAAAGCAGGGTTTGCAAACCTAATTTAAACCATGGTTTCAGATTCTAGTTTTCTGTCTGACTGCAAACCATGATGTGTCCATGATGTGTCCATCACATCAAACTATATTTAAATATTAAGATATTCAGGGACGGCCCTTTCGTTAGTCCTGCTGTCATTAGAGGCCCATTTGATGTGGATATGAGAGAGCGGCTTCCCAGTGGCTCTTCCCGGACTCCGAAACTTCCTGCCAAGGAAGACTAAGAGCGTCATCAGATGAGTGTTTTATTGCATGCTCATTACTGGCCATTCACATTTTTTTGCGGGTCATTTTGATGACGCAATCTGCCTCCCATCCTTCTGCTCTATTTTCATGACAAAATAACTTCCGGTAAATCCGACTTTTTGGGGGGCGTAATTTGCTGCCATTTCCTCCTGTGTGCAGGAAAAGCAGCGTGATGAAAATGCCCACTGAATGGACCACATGGTTGCTACTTCCTCTTTCTTTCCCATGTGAAGAAAGAGGAAACTGCTCATCCCTATTGCGGGACAGAAAAGAGATGTGATTTCTCCCCCATCTGATGACGCTCTAAGACCTCTCTTATTGTTCTCCCACCAGCATGTAAAGAAGTTTTATTCAGGCAGGTCTTTTGCATTTAAGTTGGGTTGGGCTTGGAGGGGTTGCTTGTAGTTATTTATTTTTATTGATGTGAACCGCCCAGAGAGCTTCGGCTATTGGGCGGTATAAAAATGTAAAAAAAGAAAAAAAGAAGAAGTGTTTTAATTGTGTTTTTCATCTGTTTTTATGTTTCATCTGTATTTCTGTTTTATGGACTTTTACTCCTGTTAACTGCCTTGAGTGCTTTTTTTTGGCAGAAAGGCAAGATCTAAAATTAACAAACAAATAAATAAGTTTCTTTTATGTATTTATTCAATTATTTAAAGCATTTGCATGTCATTTTCCCTTAGAAAGTTACCAAATGTGACTTACAATAAAACAAAACTGGTAGTACTAAAACAAATTCTAAGCAATAAAAGATTAAAACAGCCAATATTAATTAAAATAGGTAGCAACATAAGATTTTTTTAAAATAGAACAAAATAGCAGTCAATGGCCAAGTTCAGATATAATGGAAACTATGGCCTTAGCTAGACCTACCTGTTATTGCGTGATGGAGGGGTGAAGATCTCACAATGTTTTTCTTGCGAGATCTCCCTTCTGTTTATATGCGGCACACAATGATCTCAGAGGGAGAGGCATCACGTCCGCCATTTTGTTTTTAAAGGGGAAGATGCACATGAGCACTCATGTGCAAAAGGTAAGGTGTTTTTTTTTTTTAAAAAAAAAAACACACCTTATTTGCCCCGCTCCCCCCACCCTATCTCCAATGGGTGCAGTGCTTCTGAGGAGCTCTGCGCCATATGAGTGGCTCCCAGCTCCTCGCGAGTAACCGGGACAAGCCATGGTGCCTGGCCACACATTCCGCGGTCTTGGGCTCAGCCTGGGACTGTGGAAAAACCGGGCTCAAAGGATAGGGCGAGATCCCAGAGAAAGGGAGGGATCATCATGTGGGTGCACAGGGACAATCCTGGAGATTGCCCCGGGATTTCATTCTGCCTAGCTATGGCCTATGATTTCCAATTATGTGTCCTGAGTCTTGGGCTCCCACATTCCCCTGCCCTTCTCTTCCTCTCTTGTATGTCATAGCAAGAGTTCAAAAGCTTCTGTTTTAAAGTAACAACAGATCCCCATGACATCCAGATTTGGGGAATTGTGGTTTGTTTAAACAATGTTTAGTGAGAACAAGCTAGAATCCAAAACCATGGTTTGACCCTGGCTTGTTCTTAGTAACCGTAGTTTAAACAAACCAAAGGTCACTGGCTTTGGATGTGATTTTTCCATCTCCTCCTCTAACCTGTGAAAAGAGGAGAGGGGAGAGGGGAACTCACAAGCTTCAGGCTTGATCAGACTCGTTCATATAGTGGCAAACCATTGTTTCCTATTATGTCTGAACCAGACTAAGAAAGAAGACATTTTATTAATCTGTTTTGTGGGGACGGTATTACAAAGTCATGGCACTATCATAGAAACAGCCCTTTCCTAATTTTGAAGAAGGGGTTGCCCAGAAAAGAGGTTCTGAAGCAGAACAAAAAGACCAGGCAATCTAGGAACATATGGACATAGGAAGCTGCCTAATACTGAGTCAGAGCATTGGTCCATCTAGCCCAGTAATGTTGACACTAACTGGCAGCAGCTCTCCAGGGTTTCAGGAAGGAGTTTTCCAGTCCTACCTGGAGATGTTGGAGAACAGTGGTAGAGCCAAGCATGTGCTCTATCACTGAGCTATGTTGCTTTAAGTAGCCTGGTCCCAAACTGGTTTGGTGTGATTTCTGAACTGAGTCTCAGAGTTAAAGAGAAAAATCAATGAACGTTTTGTCAGTTTCCATTAAAAACAAGAAGAACTGGGAATTTTCATGGGTGAGATGCTTCATTTCACATAGCTTTCACTTCCTCATCACCCCACCCCTGATACATCACTGTGTATTTGTATATCTGTTTCCTTATCCTTTCACTTCTCCAGTGGAAAATGATTCTAAATTCTGAATGAACAGCTCATATGATAACACTAAGAAAACGTGCAGGTGAAAACGTATTTATGTAGGACCTGTGGATAGAGTTTGCATAGTTGATTCCCGTTTTCAGAATTTGAAGCTTGGCTATTTGGTAGAATTTGATAACAGTTTCAGGGTCCTGTGAAATTAATTCCACACATATATGAGGTTTAGGAAATATCTGCAAGTTTTTGGCATTCTTCGACCAACCTGAAAGGAACTTCCGCATTGGTCACAGGACTGAAACCAACAAGATTTTCAGATTAGGAATGAGCGAAGACTTGCTAAGTGCAAATACACAGTACCCCTTGAGCCAAGGGAAGTTTGCAGCCATGGGAATGCCTTAAGGTCAGCCTAGCTTTTGTCTCACCTCCTCTAGAAAAATGCACTCATTTGTGACATTTGCAAAATTTCAAGCCACACAAAACAAAAGAGCTGAGGCCTATTAGGGAAAGGGGCCTTGGTAGCATTTTTAGAAAAAAGCAAGCCTTAACAATATTTACATACTGTATGACTTACCCCACCTATGTCTCCTCAGTGTCTGCTAGAGACCGAAAGTGGATTCTATTAACATGGAATGGCAGTTCAGATAAGGAGGTCATGGATGGGTCAGAGAAAGACCTTTGCTATTTAGAGCTTCCTGTGGCTTGTTTTTGGGGTGAAGGGTTTTGGTAACCATTTTAAATAACATTTTACTGTAGGACAAACAACGGTATATCATTATGCACTCAGACCCTCTCCTAATAATTCCTAATATCATATAAAGCCGATCCAGTAAAAGTCTATTTGACAAAAAAATGAGAATATGATGGAGAGATTTATACCTTGGAGACTCATACAGAGGACAAGAGTGTCCTCTTAAATTCCTGGATTAACAATCTAAATCTAACATAGGAACATAGGAAGCTGCCTCATTCTGAGTAGACCACTGGTCCATCTAGCTCAGTATTGTTGACTCTGACTGGCAGCGACTCCCCAGGGTTTCAGGCAGGGTTTTTTCTTGCCCTACCAAGAGATGCCAGGGATCGAACCTGGGACTTTCTGCATGTGAAGCAGATGCTCTACCACAGAGCCACAGTCCCTCCCCCTCTCTAGAGAGAGGAAGCCAGCTCTACAGGAAGACAGTTCCCCAGCTGTGGTGCCTCAAGAGACATGTCCAGGTTTCCCCACAGTTAGCCTGTTCTAATCAATCCAGTTCATTGGTGGTCTCTTTTTAAAGGTTCCCTTTAAAACCCCAGATACCCTGGGGCTATGCACTACACAAAATACTGGCATAATTTTTCAAAGTCAGTTTTGTCATGAGGGCCACTAGGTGGTCTGTTGCGGTGATCCTGTAAAAACAACAATTAGGTTTCTTTAGATACCATCGAAAGACTTTTTTTTCACTCTTGGCAAGCTGCACGGTAAGTTAGCCTTCCTCAGCTTGCTGCCCTCAAGATGTTTTGGCCTTCAGCTCGCCGCAGTCCCAGCCACCATGGCTAATGGTCAAGAATGCTGGGAATTGTAGTCCCAAATATCAGGAGGGCAAGTCTAATCTTTTATTTATTTATTTATTTGTTTGACTGATATTCCTCCATTTGATTATCATCAGCCCTCCAAAATCATATAGTTTGGACACCCACTTTCATTTCTTTTAGTGAGACATTGGTGTTTGCATCTACAAAACTGGGGTATATATAGATTTTATTATCAACGCAGAAGCAAATTAACGGGTGGTAGAAACCGGAAAAGTTTGATGTAAAAGTTCTGTATGGCGTTAAGAAATCCCAGGCATCTATGAATTTTGCTTTCTTTTTTAAAAAACCTGGGACAGGGCTAGAACCTAAAAACAAGCAAACAAAAAATGATACTGGCCCTATTCATTTGAAATGTTTTTTCAGTCAGGTATAATTTCTTGCCTATATAAACTTACAAGCTATTATTAAAGCTATATATTACACTCGCTCCCTTCAGGTGTTATCATTTGCTGAGATTAACTCAGCACTTTTATATAATCTATTTTGCTTTGGGAAGTGTATTTTCCTTGACCAAGTGTCTCTTTCTCTTAACCACAAAGAAAAGGGTTGCTCTGCTCACAATCCAATTTGTCTTTGGTAACAAGCTAAAGAATACTATTGCTAATATGTACTTTCATCTCCAGTGAATACAATTAATATTACTCATACAAATGAGTCAATAGTACTATTTGTGTAAAGAGAGCCACATATGTAAATATCAGCTGAATCAAAATCACACTGTGTAAAGTAGCACGCTATTTATAAAATGCATGTAGTTTTTTGTTCATTGGACGGAGGGTGGGGGAACCAGCTAAATGGACCACTGGGTTAGCTGTTTCTGGTCAAGACTCACTTTTAGTTTTTGTACTCTCAGCTTTCAGGCAGTACACAATCCCCAGAAGTCTGGTTATTTGATCCATGGGGGCTATTTTCAGATGCCTTCCAAACTCATAAGAGTAGTCTATTCATGTTACTTGAGTAAAGTGTGGCCAGAACCTCATTAGTTTCTAGCAGTGACAACATCCGTGATCTGTAAGGTACATTTGGCCACTACAGAGTTCATAATTGATGTGACAGAATTCTATGAGTTTCTACTGTAGGTCGCAAGTAACACTAGCCGTAATCAGCATATTTATATCTGCTGAAAGTACAGGATTGTAAGATATCATTAGGAGGTAATTTTCTGAATCCTAAACCAGTCTGTACTGAAACACCTATTTGGCATATCTGAAATACCTACTACAAAGACTTACTACACATGCCTACTATTGCTGGAAAAATGAAGTAGATGAATCCCAAGGGTTTGTAAAGCTTCTTCAGCATGAAAAGAACACTCCAGAAATTAACAACACAGTGCCAATTATCTTAATTAATTTAACCAAATTGAATTCTATTACATCTGTGAGTGAACAAAAATTGCAGACACAACTATCACATATCGTAAACTGGAAATTTTGCTTGCGGGGAAAATTATGGACATGCATGTTTGACTACAACTTTAAATGTGTTAACATTAGAATTACATGAAAGTTCTTAGTGCAATCCTAAGGCTACAGTAAGGAAGTGTGAAGGGTGAGTTTTAATAACTCCTGTAAGCACCATATTTTTACAATATATAAATGTGACAACATTGAGTGATGTTACTCTAGTTTCATAGGCAGGTACACAGGGCAGAAATACAGAGGGCCAGGTGCTAGTTTGAAAGTTTCTTTTTATGTGGCTAGAATGATAACTGTTGGTCTTGATTTTGATAATCAAAGAACAACTAAAGCAATAAGCATGTGGAACAGCTGGGGATGAACTACATTTTATTTGACATCTGTCTAAAATTTCTTCCCATCTTAGAGCTTTTGGGGCATCCCCATGACAACCAAAGAAAGATCAACTTGAGCTCTGTTGCCTTGTGAAGGCTGCATGGATGATGACTTGACTCTAAGAGTAAGCCTAAACAAGCCCAGCTTCATGAATTGTCACTCATCCGTTTATTAATGGCAACCATTATTTTCATATGTCAAAAGCAACAAATGAAGACAGTAGAAATGATGGGCCTAAAATCTTAAAATAAGTAAACATGGTAACCAGAAACAAGGTAAAAAGTGAAAACAAGTTGAAAGTAATATAACAACTGTACACTCTTGACAAAGGTCTCTCTTTTGTTTTCATTACACACGTTAAGGTGAATTGCTAAAACATGGATCTGTTCCAACATTGTTTTAGGCTACAGTCCTATAAACACTTAACTGAGAGTACCCCACTTACACTTACTAAGATGTACTGCTAAGTAGGCATGCATTGCTAATGTGTTCTTTCTTTTGGGCAAGGCGTGGAACCAGGAGTGTGTCCGAAAGGATTTACTATTGCCAACACGTTTCGGACTATATACACTCCTGGTTCCACCTCTTGCCTTTTGGCTTTCGTGCTCACTCATTATCTGGGGTTTCCTTTCTCTTTTGGCTTCTTTCTTTTGGGACCTAACGAGTGATATTTTTAATTATTTTTTAATTATTACATTCTTATCCTGCCTTTCCCCCATCTTACGTGGAACCCAGTGGCTTACATGAAAGTGGCTTACATCAAAGAAAAATGAGAGGAGATCCAAATGGATATCAAAGAAATCCAGTGGCTTTCTAAAACCCAAGTATAAAGCCCCTCAAATATTCTCATTCCCCCTGTTTTATTTATGTATTATTTACAACATTTATATCCCACTTTTCACTTTTCCTGCTAAAAGTTTAAGATGGCTAACAATAAGCATAAATCAACAATTAAAACTAAATTAAAACAAAAACACTAAAGCAGTAAAACAGCACCAATAAAATAAAAAAGTAGAAGCAATCAGGTTTCAAACCAAATGCCTTCTTAAGAAGGAAGGTGTTTGCCAACTTCTGGGAGGCCATTAAAAAGGAAGTGAAATGACTCTCCTCCGCTTTATCCATCTCCTGCCTTCTATCATTTTCAACAAGAGCTTTTTTCTCCTGGAACTGGGAAGAGGAATCGTAAGCTACCCTTTTGCAAACATGAGTATCAACTATGTGGTCACTACTAGGATAGGTCAACAATCTTATTAATCCATCACACACTACCTGAAGCATATCAAACAGACTCTCTTTAAAAAATATTCATTTTGTACAGTCACTATTGGGCAAACAGTGACAATTTCCCCAAATATTGTAGAACTACAGTACTGCCAGAAGAGAATCCATATGAATTTAATGTCGGTTACCATAACACAGGCAGTCCATTTGGAGAATTTTTTTTTATCTTGTTGTGCTCATACACACACACACGCAGAAAACACAACACAAAATAATACCATAACAGAAGGGTGCTGTATCTGTGTTTAAAGAAGGGGTTGTTGGCAAACAGCGCAGCTCACTTCTGCTGAAATGTACACAACTGATATATGCAGCACAGAAAGCTGGCACCCAGGGCTTACAACCTTAATTTGCCTGCAAGAAGGAATGGAGATTTACCTTCAGAGCACGTTCTTGATTGTTTTCAGCAGTCAGATGTCTCGTGTTGTTTGCAGAAGTCTGGTTCTGCTCTTTCATATGATGAAGCTCCTGCTCCATCCGTTTGCACTGCAACGAGGAGAGAATCCCATTAAGTAAAGGAGCCGGGCATCTCTGGGGTTTTTTCCCCCTAGTGAGCCAAATGAATTAAATGCAAATCAAACTACCATGTGTGTGTGTGTGTGTGTGTGTGTGTGTGTGTAGAAAGAGAGAGAGAGAGAGAGAATTGCATTGAATCAAACTTCAGAGCTAACCATGTTACGATCCAGGAGATATGGTAACACAGATCTTGGTTTATTCATTTTCTTGTGGTACAATTACTCATGGAGAAAAATGCAAATTTAATGTTTAAAGGAGGGATGCATTATTATTATTATTATTATTATTATTATTATTATTATTATTATTATTATTATTATTGGAAAATGGCACATGAATTATTGAGGAAAAAATCCCCTAAGTTACACACACACACACACACACACACACACACACACACAGAGTACAATTGTACTATAAAATGGGGACCTGGGAGGCATAATGTTGTGCAGTGCTTATTAAAACAAAGTTAAACAAAACTTACTGCATGAATTCTCTCCCACCATTTAAGGCCACAGCTATAAACAGCACGTGCTTGCATTAATAATTAGAGCAGTTTTTCTGTAAATTCTCTGTGTGACAAGGACCATGTTCAAAGAATTAAACAACCAAGATACAGGTCAAGTTGCTGAATGCATTCAAATGGTCATTAAGCAATTTTTCTAGAAGGCCATGAGCTGCAATCCCTGGATATCCTGGCTTAAGCGTAAAATTGATTGTTTGCAGGGGGGGAAATCCTAATAAAACAGAATAATTCAAGACCAAAGATCCATAAGATGTTCAAGAAAAAGAGACAGAGCAATCACAAAAGTGAAAATGAGAGAATGGAACCTCTGAAAGATAAAGTTACGTAAGATGAACACTGTAAACTACCTCATATAACAGAAAATATTATGAAAAGTGTTACAGTAATGCACATGCTTGCTTAACCTTTGGATACTGAACAGCTGACAACTGAATGGCCCATTTCAGGAAATGAGCCATAGACTTTTAGAGAATCTATTTTGGAATATAAGCATGCTATTAGACACCCGGTATATATGATTTTACAGAGATTTTGCACACACATCTATTTTTAAAATCTGTTTGTTTTTGTATAAGTACACATGTCTGTCACCAAGAGATAATAAAATCACAATAATAATAATAGAGTTGCAGTACAAGCAACTTTACGAAGAAACCAGATACAGAATGCCAATATTTAAGAACAAATTTTAGTAGAAACAAAGATATTTCTCATATTGAACTATTTATTCTCAGAAGCAACATCCAGATGTGCATACTGGCTAGAGTCCAATCCGCAGTTGCAAATGTTTACATCCTAATACAAATCAATACAATTTAAACATGCTTAACTGTAAACTAGATTGGAACAATTATCTCTTTTATTTACTAGGTATTGGTTCCAGCTTTTGCTCCTGCCAGTGGAAGCAATCTCTGAGCTGATTTCTGCTCTGGCTGGTGGAAAAAGGAGGATTTTTGCCTATATCTCTTCTCCCACCCAAACCTATTAGGGCTTTTCTACATGAGGCTTTAATCCACCACTTTACTGAGGCTTCTGCTTCTGGATTCTTTGTGAGATTAAGGCCCTTTCTACACCTAAGGATTATCCCAGGAAAATGGAGGGTTCGTCCCTGACTGCTCCCAGGATTCCCTGTGTGTCATTTGCATGCACAGGGATGATCCCAGGACGATCCTGGGGGGGAAAAGGCAGGTGTAGAAACAGCCTGCAATCAGCTCCTTTACAAATACTTTTCATTGTTGTTTCTTTCTCTGCCTTTCTATATATTCTATTACACAACCAGTAGGTAGCACAGGGGTATAGAAGAATTATGCAAATACACAGGGGTTCATGCCGACATTCACAAAAATACAATGTCATATAAAGTACCCACAAACTACCACAGGTGAGGAAACACAAGCACACGATAAATGCCTCATGTAGAAAGGTTCTTAGTTTAGTGCTGCCCATAGTGAATGCTCACTGACGTGATAAGTTAGAAAACTCATCATTGCAAACATCCAGGAAATTCACCTTGATATGATAGGCATGATTAGAAAATAAAAGTCCATGAATTAATATCTTTGACATTAGTTTCAAATGGAAGTATCAACACTGTCAAGTAGTTTTTCTCATTTGTCAAAAGAATGTACATAAACCTATAACATTCTTTCCAGTGGAGTGCTGGTGGTGTGTATTTGTGTCATTTTTAAAAAAAGAAAGAAAAGAAAACCCCACCGAATTCCAGAAACAGGTCTCTGGAGAACAGGTGGTTCTCACCTTCTTTCCATTATAGCCCAGGAAATGTTCTGTGTTGGCTGCAGCAGGCTCTGAATGAAGGGGCTAACCAAAAAGGAAGGCACTGATACAAACAAATGTTCAAGCACACAGGTTTCAGTCCAATGGGGTTCAGGCTAAGGCAAGAGTGGTCAAGAAAACAGGCAAAGGGCAAAGCACAATTAGGCAGTCCATAAGCAGGGTCAAGAAGGAGTCTTAAGGTTCAGGAGTGCAGAGCATCAATCACAGGGCAAAGTTTAGAAGACACTGGAGTGGGAAGAAAGGTGTTTTTTCCAGAGTTGGCTAGGCAGACACTGAAGGCTTTTATCACCAGAGCCTGCTGAGCACCACCCAGGGCTCAGCAGCAGTACATTATAGCTCTCTGGCCAGAGCCCTACTCATGAGGAGTTGCTTTCTCCTGAGGAGACTTTTTTTTTTTTTTTTGCAGGTGGACACTCCTTCACCTGGCCATGGTCTGAGCCTGTACCTTCTGACACCAACATTTTTGAAGCCATGGTTCAGCATCCCTCTCTGAGTTGGAAGCAGAACTTCCCATCTTACAAGAGGAAAGATCCAATGTCCTCTCTCCTGAAGCCCCAGGACCTTCTTGGATCCCCTGATAGGGTGACCATATGAAAAGGAGGACAGGGCTCCTGTATCTTTAACAGTTGCACCGAAAAGGGAATTTCAGCAGGTGTCATTTGTATATATGGAGAACCTGGTGAAATTCCGTCTTCATCACAGCAGTTAAAGGTGCAGGAGCTATACTAGAGTGACCAGATTTAAAAGAGAGCAAGGCACCTGCAGCTTTAACTGTTGTGACGAAGAGGAAGTTTCACCAGGTTCTCCATATATACAAATGACACCTGCTGAAATTTCCTTGTCAATACAACTGTTAAAGATACAGGAGCCCTGTCCTCCTTTTCATATGGTCACCCTACCTGAAGTGCCTTGTTACTAAGGATATTTGGCACAGAAGGCTCCAGATGTTAATCTGAAGAGGGTTCCTCCAGAGGCGGCATGACAGTAAGCAACCAACCCTTTGGGTAAATAGACTACTGCTGCTGCTGCTGCTACTACTACTACTACTACTACTACTACTACTACTACTACTACGTATCTTGTCTCAGGATTTTACTAGTCAATAAAGACTGATGACTGGTCCTCCAAGAGATGGCAGGTTGATGGAAGAGATAGCTCTCTTCTTCCCACTTTCTAATTTAGTCTATAATAATTAAAATGTGAATAATGCAACACTGTTTTCCTCCAACTTCACTTTAAGATGACGCAACTTACTTAGGTTTTTACTTAGTGGCAGTCTGTGTTGGGGGCTGAAAGCCCTACTTAGCTGCCACTGGACCCTGGCCAGAAAGGCTGCTATTAACAGAGGGCATACTTCATTGGCAATGGAGGCGGGGGAGGTCATGGCCTGACAGCCCAGGCACCACACCACAAGAGTGGCAAGCAGTGACTATGGATGGGTGGACCACTTGCATAACTGGCTCATTCTAGGCTTATCAAAGGCATATCAACCTGACTGTTGCTACCACACACCCAATGTGAGGTCTTCAGATGTAACTGGTGATCTTCCTTGAGATGTTGTTCATCAGAGGTAATAAAGGCAGCTCCTAGCCCACTACATTCATAATTAAAGGCTACAAACAAGCACTCATTGATAGGCATGAATATATCACAATGAAGTTGTATCAGCCTGACCAAAACAGGCAATGTGCAGGTCATAACACTGCAAACTGTGGGCTGCATCCAACAATGGCTGTCACCCAGCAGAATGGAAACTGCCGGTGGAATAGATTTCCATTCTGCCTGCAGCCTCCCCCCCCCAATGCTCCCCCCAAATCTGCTCTGGATCCTCTGTAGTGGAGAGGAGAGCAATGGGAACTCCCATTTCGTGAGTGGACATCCGCTCAGACAACATTAGATTCAACTTGGTGGAAGTGTAGCATAGTGTTCTCTCTGAATTCCGTAGTTTGAATAGAATCTGAACACAAACCCAGAATATTACTGTGTACTGCTCAACCTGTTTCAAAAAAGACACCACAGAGCTGAGCAAGATTCAGGAAGGGGCAATTAATATGGCAAAGAGACTGGTGCTTCTCCTAAAAAGAGCAACTACAGCAAAGAAAAAGTGCCAGGACTTTTAGCCTGAACAAAAAGTTTTGGGCCACTGAAGGGGATTAGGATTAGCCCCTTTGCGCCAGAGGACCATGAGACACGCGCAGACAGCTCTGTGGGTGTAGGAGTATTGCTGGCAGTAGGCCCTCAAATGGGATATTCTGGGAAGTGGGCCAGAGGTGGCCTTGGATCCACTGGTTCTGAAGCCAAAAGGTCCCCTGGAGCTGGCGTAGGAATTTTCCCCCTGTTGAAACCAATGAATGGGACATTTTTTAAAAAATGAACTGCCTCGAGAAGGAAATGAAAAATTGTTTCCCCAAACCCTGCTCGGCCTGAACAAGCTGGCATGGCTTTGGAAGTGGCTGATATTCCACCACTTTAGGATTGCTCTCTGAATGGGGACTATAATATCTCTGGTCTTGCAAGTAAGTTGCTGATTCTTGGAAGTTTGCGTAGTACTTTTCAGTGCTACCTACTTGATTTTTCTTTTACCTTTAATTTTAATTAAAAATGTAATTGGAATCTGAGTTTTGACTGCATACTCTAATCACCCAAGGAATATCCTCCATGTGCCAGATAGCTTGATCATTTAGATTACCCACTTTGGGTGAAAGGGAGGTAGAGGGACAACAGATTGGGCTCTTCCTCGTGGCGATTGGGAGAGTTTGCTCAAAGTTGTCCCTTCCAGATGCAAACCCACAGGCTCTCTCTCTCTCTCTCTCTCTCTCTCTCTCTCTCTCTCTCTCTCTCTCTCTCTCTCTCTCTGTGTGTGTGTGTGTGTGTGTGTGTGTGTGTGTGTGTGTGTGTGTGTCTTCTCCATCAAAAACAGCTAAACTGGTGGTGGCAGTGTTTAAGAAAGAAGGTCCTTTGAACACTGTCCCATCTCGTAGGGTTGGTGGATGCTGTCTTCACAGCCATATACCAGGAGTATAGATGAAGCCAAAAATGTTGACCTTGTACTCTG
Organism: Elgaria multicarinata webbii; assembly: GCF_023053635.1. NCBI lineage: Eukaryota > Metazoa > Chordata > Lepidosauria > Squamata > Anguidae > Elgaria > Elgaria multicarinata. The sequence goes on along the minus strand of NC_086172.1, from coordinate 144,501,576 downwards.
GTTGCAGGCAAAGCATATAAAGTGGTAGAACATATGCACTGCATGTATAAGGGTTAATCCTGGTATCTGCAGTTAAAAGATCTTGAATAGCAGAGCTAGGAAAAACTTCTCCTTGAATCTTTGGGAGAGCCAATGCCCCTCACAGTAGTCAATACTGAGCTGAATGGACCAACAATATAAGGTTTCTTGATATGCTCAAGTCTACCAAAATGAAATCTCTTTCCTCCCATAAACAAACCTTCCTTCTTGCCATGCCATTGATCAAACCAGAGACATTTCAGAATTTTAAATAGTTAAGATTCTTTTAATCCTATGTACACTCAGGGTCAATCTAGTTCTCCATCCCTTCCCACTTTCCCTGTGTGTTGTGCACTGCTCTCCACATAGGATGCCCACACAACTGACACTGTTCCCCCCCTTGGGGAAGGGCTGTATGCTCCTAATGGCTTGCAGACAGGACAGCCTGGACTGGCCCTTTACTTGGCAGTAAGTCCTATTATACCCAAGGGGACTTAAGAGCAAACATGCATGGGATCAAACCATTAGTGATAGAGACCAGCGATGTTTATTAATAACGTGATTACTAGAGTAAACTGCAAGCACAATCAGTACACCGAGCACCAGATCTTATTTTTTTAATAAACATATACCCTCCCTTTCTATCAAAACTGAAAATCAATAGTCATGTCAGAGCACAACTCTATGCCCCAGACATAGGCAGTTTAACAGATTTCCAACTTGCTTTATTATTCTGTCCTCTTTCTCTTTATTTTCTTTTGAAAGATCTGCACATGAGGATAATTCAAGACTCAAAGATTCCTAAAGGAAAGCATGCCGTTTTCAATGTGATATTATTATTTTTTAAACAGTCTCCCCCTTGTCCCAAATTCATCATGATTGCTTGAGAGGCAAATATCTCACCACTTGGATGCTACACAACTCCTTCCTTTGCAGACAAAAATAATATCAAAGTCTTCCAGTCAAAACACAAACCAACCTTTGGTGTCAATGTGAGTTATGTACTTTGAGCAGCAGATGTTTGGAAGCACTTATATTTATCTAAATTGATTTTATCCTTTTCTTTTCCATCTAAAAGAATTAGTTTTTTCCTCCATTAAATAATGGTGGATTTATTTAATTAGGCCATAATTCTGAATTAAAGCTTTTTTTTTTAACTTTTAAAAATTGAACTCTTTGCTCTACACTTCTGGCAAATAGTCAACAAGAGTGTTTAACTGCTTATTTTTACAAAGCCTGGCCATTTAAACCTCCTGGATTTCAGAGAAAAAGAAAGGAAAAGAAAAGAGCGATGGTAGAGGTCAGGCCACAGGAACATCTGCATTTTTTGAAATTTTTATTTGATTAGCAAGAGAAACATTTCAACTCAGGAAAAAAGAAAGAAAGATTGCAACGCAGCTCCAATGTCTTGCCAATCAGAAGCCATAAAAGGGCAGATGAAACACGCCTTGTTCACACTGTTGTAATGCGGTCAGAGCTTGAAGCTGTCAAGAAGTCAAAAAAAGAGAAAACTTAGGGCACAGGCCTATGCAAGTTTAGACTGAACAAAATTCTACAGCTCCCAGTGTTCCCCAGCCAGTTGGGGAATGCTGGGAATTTTAGGACTTTTTTCTGTCTAAATATTCATAGGATTGCACCCTTATTATTTGGTTCCCTTCAAATGAATATTCGTTTATGAAGAGAATGAAGAAATGTGCAAAGCAATTTTTTATTAAAAGAAGTCAAGGATGTGGTTTTCAAATGCAACTCTCACTTAGGAGTACAAACACCATCGAATAGAATTTGATTTGCATGAAATGTAAAGAAACTTGTGATTTTATTAGGGCACTTTTATGTAAACTCACCACCACTACCAAAAAAAAGTTTCCATGGAACAATGATTGCATTAAGAATTAGGGCTGTGCGTGCAACAACCGTGAGATTTTTTGATTTTTTAAAAAATTTTAAACTTTTTTTATTATGAATGTCAACAAACAAAACAGAAAATACATCATGAAAAATGGGTGGGGAAAGAACCACCCATACATTGTGTATATAGAATTATCATCATTTCCATTGTACGAACCAGGGGGGGGAGGGGAAGGGACAGAATTATACAAAGGTTTCAAGCAAAGCAGACCAAATATCCGTATATTTATCCACTTGCAAGTTGCATCTATATAACACTCGTTCAAAAGTTGATAATGTTATTAGGTCCTCGATCCATTGCATTGTGGGAGGTGTGAACCACAACAAACGTCAGTGTGTGTCCTGTAAGGTATAAGTCCTCAAGAGGGATATAGCGTTACCATGATGGGATCGTAATGATTTGACACAAGTTGTAGATCCGGCCCTAACTTGCACTGAACAGTCCTTCAAATAGAAGAAGCTTTCAAAGAGAGGGCTGTCCCCTGACAGACCTTCAAATGCAGAACTATCCTCTGTAAATTAGGCCACCTGGCCACCCTACGCCGACTGTTTCTGGGGTGTTGTTCCATATCAGAGTCGGCAAAGTGATTTCTCTCATTATAACCATTTTGTTTTGCTTTTATATGCTTCTCTAAGTGAAAATGCAGTAGCCGTGCTACCCTAGGCCAGGGCTTACTAACTCAAGAACAAATGTGAGAATAAGGCCTATGAGTACAAAGGGATTGTTAACATGTCTGTAAGGACCTTTGAGCAGGCCCCCTAGAGCAACCAGCTACACCCAGATGCCACTGATTTCCTTTTCACAGAACACTCTCCACTTTACTTGGCGTTATCCAGCTGCATAGATTTAGGCTGCAACTCCACACACGCTTAGCTGGGAGTAAGCTCCACTGAAAACAGTGAGACTTACTCCTGAGCAAACATGCATAGGATTGTCCTGTTCAATGAGCGTGGAATGAAGGGTTCATTTGACCCACTCATCTCACAACTCATTCACGTTGGTTGATGCAAATGTGGACTAAAAGGAGTGATACTAAGTCCAATGCGCCAGAAAGGCCCTCTAAGAGCAATTCATTTTTGGTAGCAGGTGGTGGTGGCAGATGGTACAAAATGGCAACAGGGACATTATATCTTCCTCCCATCACTTCCTGTTGTTATGACACTTTCAAAAAGACAGGTGATGCTGTACTATGCTATTCCTCACAAATCGTGAGAATATGCATTTGGTAATTGGAATTTAGGAGTGTAGGGAGAGCTACTTGGCGTAGGGTTAGATAGTACTTTTGTGTATATTGTCATTTATTTTGGATTTTCTCCACCTCTCTTATTTCCACTAAACTTGTTTCGGCAAAACAAATTTTTAATTCCATTTTAATCAGGATCAGGCGTTTTATGTGTGATTCCATACTAGACTTAAAAAATTAATTTACTTATCCTTCAGGATTTTTTTTAAAAAATGCACCTCATATATAAATAAGAGACCTCTGTTTTACATGGAGGTTCTATTATTCATTAAATTTTCTAATTTCAGGACTCTTATTCAAATAAATTATTTATAAACAAAGCATGTAAGATGATAAATAGTACTCAAGGTAGTAGAGATTAGTATGCTCAAGCACACTTTACAAACCTGAGATAATGCACCTTCTTGGAGTTGTTCAAACAATAGGAACCCAGTGCAATACAATGGGCATGAAAAGGTTCGGAGTGCTGAATTTCGTAGATCCCAGAACGCTGAATGTTCCCACAATTCCCATTTGTGGAGCACGCAAACACACAAAGAGAGTCGATTTATCTCCAGCTGAGGACTAGGCAAGTACAGTCATCTGCTAGTGAGGGTGACTGGTTAACAAAGGCATGGTTCAGACACCTCCCCTGATGGATGAGGCCAGGTGTGTTCAACACATATTGCCATCTTGATGCTTTCGTAGATGTCTCATGCTTTGAAAATGAAAACGGCATTTATGGAAGCTGAGGGTGTCGAATCTCTTTTTGCCTAACAGCCAATTTCGGTTCCGGAGATGCTCTCGGGTGCTGCATTCCAGTGGAGGGTAGAGACAAAGCCAAATGGATGGTGCCAAAGGTAAAAAAAGGGGGTGAGGCCCAAAGGCCAGCCTGTTTTAGCTTAAAGCCCTTCCTGCCAGTAACAAAGCCTCAGGAGAGGCCTTTCAAGGTCTTGGAGTGGGGGGAAACTGCACAAAAGCCAGGAAACCACCAAACGAAGGCTGGGGAAGGGGGTGTGGCCATTTGGGGAATCCCGAAGGGCTAGGTGGGACCCTAGGCAGGCCAGACTTAGCCCCTGGGCCTATGGTTCTGCACCTCTGACCTATTATTATTATTATTATTATTATTATTATTATTATTATTATTATTATTATTTACATTTATATACCGCCCCATAGCCGAAGCTCTCTGGATGGTTTACAAAAGTTAAAAACAGTGAACATTAAAAAGAAATATACAAAATTTAAAACCATAAAAAGCATAAAATACAAACAAAAACAGACAATATGTCATACACCAGGGCTCTGCTGCTAATAGTATAACCAAATCAGTATTTTTTTGATATAACTGTAAAACTAATCTGAAAAGTTGCTATTCTAGAAATGAAACCTTCATCTGGTTGTAAATATTAAGATTATACCAGCAAGAACGAGTCTTTGGTAACTCTTGAGATGTGTAAAATATAGTGAGGAAGAGTGCACTTTTTTTGGGGGGGGGGGAAGTCACATGATTAAATTGAGTCTTTCTGAGTAGTGATTTAAATCGTGATTTAAATCATGATTTAAATCAAATTGATTTAAATCAAATCCACCCTGTTTCTTGTCCAATGATTCCTTAGCAGAGAAAGAGAAGAATCTTAAATTAATGCAGAATTGAACATAGGCAGCCTTTCTGTCTAACTGTAACTCTTGCTTCGTTGAACACCACTAACATACGTTGACGGACAGGAAAACAAAATTCTGTAAACAATCTGGCATTCGAATGAGCTGGTTTTCAAATAAGCTTCAATGGATTTTCTTGAAATCCATATGCAAACAAGAATATTGCCTAAATACAGTATTAAGTTGGCAGCTAATAGCACAAAAGGAGAGGAACAGTTCTTGTCCTTTGCAAAATACTGCCACATTAGTTCAGGAAACAAATATCATGGATCACGGTCTCATAGCCACCACCAAATGTTTTATTAATATTCTTGTTCAGGTGTTTCCTCCCTCTAGATCCGGAGGTTGCAGGAACCTCCATATGGTAAGAATTTATTTGTCTTTTTACATATGGTATGTGCTGTACTTAAGGTGTCAACAGCTTAGCTTGATTTTCTTCTATAAATGTATAGCTCACAAACACCTTTAAATTCTAAAATAACTACTTTAAAATAGATGGGCCACAAGAATTAAAAATTCAACACTGAAAAGCTTCAGTGTCAGATATCAATCCCATGCATCTATAATAAGCTGTTAATAAATACATTTGGCTTCATCCAACATCATGCAAGTGGACTTCAGCTTGTGCAATGCGATTTCCCCTTGCACTTGTCCCCATGCAGTCCCCCCGGAAGACCTCCAAATCTGCTCTGAAATGTCCCCTAACAGTCTGCATCAGAAGGTGAGGGGACATTGGGGTGGAGCCCAGAAGGCTACGGTGGGAGGGGAAATCCATTTCACCAGCAATTTCTGTGCTGTTGGTGGACAGAAAAGACGGGATACATACAACCTATTGAGAAGTTGTTTTCTGTTGTTTGGAACAATACACTATTCTCACAAACTGAGATAGTAAATCTATTATCAGAATAAACCATAAAAATTTGGGTAATCTTAGAACTCCACTTTGAAGCTTGGTCCACTTTACTCCCATTTTTGATTACGAAAACGGGAGTACATTCTTCTCATTTGAACGGGAAATGTGTGCATTTCAGAATGCATTTTTTTTAAAGTGCACACCCAAATGGGCACTCCCCCCCCCACCATAGGGGGGGGGAATTCTTTTTTTTTTTTCAAAGCACACATTTCTCAAATGAGACACACAAGATTTTTAAAAGAAGTAAAATGCAAATTGAACCATGGCTGGTCATCAAGGGAAGTCTTCCTGAAACAATGATGTTTTCAGGAGGCGCCGAAAGGAATACAAAGTTGGCTCCTGCCTGACCTCCAGAGGCAGGGAATGCCATAGGAGGGGGGCCACCACACTGAAGCCCTTGACAAATGCAGTTATATTGTGAAAACTGTAAATATACATGGAATGGTTTCTTCTGCTTTACAAAAACCAAAACCTTTTAGTTACCTGAACTTGAGGAAATCAGAATGAAAAAAACCCTCACCTATATATGCTGTTTCCCCATTATTAAATGATCTTAACATATTTCCTCTTGTGATGTCATTCAGTTCAGAATGTAACAAAAACAGCCAAACTGGACGCTAAAAACAAAGTAGTCATTCAAGTGTGCGATCAATGAGTGATGACTAAAAGGAAATGGATATGGGGTGCTGAACTTTTGAATATGCTGCATCTCCACGTAATTTAAATGAGGAAAAAAAGAAAATGGGGACTCTCCAAAACTAGGATTTTGTTCCTCTCTTCCAGTTAATCACCTGGTCAACTGGAAGAGTCTTTTCACATACAGGAAGTCAGTGTGTGTGTGTGTGTGTGTGAGAGAGAGAGAGAGAGAGAGAGAGAGAGTTAATGAAACATACAAGACTTCCACAGATTTCAATGGCAGTCCATTGTGTAATTTTTACTGCTCATTCATTCAACAGAGCAAGGATTTCTGTGTGATTTTTGTTGCCAAAAAGGAGGAAATACATCACCCCGAAAGAGGGCAAAAGAGGGGACATAGAATCATAGTACAGCAGAGTTGGAAGGGGCCTACAAGGCCATCAAGTCCAACCCCCTGCTCAATGCAGGAATCCACCCTAAAGCATCCCTGACATATGGACATATTTGTACATAAAATTGCATGTGCTGATTTATATGTATAGTTGAAAATTTAGAAATTACTATAATTTAAATGAAAATGTAGTACATCTCTCCATAGTGGGAAAGACTGTGATCAGGTAAGCTGTGTACCTGCTCAGTCTGTTGACCAGTTGCCAATGGTGGATGGACAACTCATTCTCAGGTAGGATTGCATAGAATGTTAATGCAGTTTAGTCACTACTGTCAAAATGAACAGCTTTCTATTAATTATGACAAAACTAAGATAATGGTGTTTGGTAAATCGAGGCATGTTTATAACTGGAAAATGGATGGGAATAATTTAGAACAAATTACTTCCTTTAAGTATCTTGGGATTATATTCCAACAATTTGGGACTTGGTCCCTTCAAATACAAACTAATGCTTTGCTGGCCGATAAAACACTTAATCGGCTGTTAAGTTTCTATGGTACTAAAGGGGTAACTTAGTACAACCAGCTTTAGAATTGTATGAGGTTAGGGTTCTGCCACAATTACTTTATGGGGGCCCATTGTGGGCACTAGCCAAATTAGATTCAGTAGAAAGAGACCAAAACAAATTCCTGCATAGGCTTCTCTCTTTCCCAGTTTCTACTAAATTGGCAACAATCCGTGCTGAATTGGGACTGATGGGATTTTCTACACTCTTTTTATTGTCACTGGGTTATGATGGAGCAAAGTCAGCACTGTTGCAACATCTTAAAGATATTGAAATGCAGTCTCAAATGGCTGAAATTACAAGTTGTGCTTCTAATAAACTATATGTGCATTTAGCCCCTTCTTTCCTTAACCTTCCAAAATATCTGGTTGATTTACCCTCTGTTAAGATGAGAACAGCCTTTTCCTAGGCAAGGTTAAATGTACTCCCTTTGGTAGACTCTATGGGGCGCCTCCAGGGTATCCCCAAGGAAGCCAGAGGTTGTCCTTTCAAACTTTTTACGTCACTCATTTTATTTTAGAATGTGAAGTCTATTCAGACATTAGGAACATTTATATCCTTCCTTTGCTAGTTCGGATGAAGGGAAGATCATCCCTCAAAAAGCTGTGTTTTTTATTGAATGATTTTAATAAATATGTATCTTTTAGAACTGCTAAATTTCTTGTGCTGGCCCTGCTCTTGCACACAAAGGCCAAGGGAATGAATGAATGAATGAATGTAACACATCTTTGTGAAACTGTATAATGGCTGGTTGCTAAATACAATAAACTTGACTTGGATGGACAACTTCATGGCCCAGCTCTCCCTTCTTACAGTTCCTTATATTTCTTTATTTTTAAACTTGCCTCGGACTGGGACAGCCCTTCAAAGAGAGGATACCTTCAAATACGGGACTACACTCTCTGCAAAGTAGGACACCTGCCCACCCTATGATGACTGTTTCTGAGGTGTTGTTATATACTGGAGCCAACAAAGTGTTTTCTCTTGCTATAACCATTTTGTTTTGTTTTGCTTTCATGTGCTGACTGGCTGCTCTCCCTTCCTTACCTTTAAACTATCCCTTCAAATAGAGGACTATCCTCTGTAAAGTAGGACACATGGCCACTCTGGTGGAGAGCTAACTCCAGTGAAGTCAATGGGAAGATTGGTTGCACAGGGACTATGTACGTGCTTTGGAGCTCGTCTGTGCACAAGTAGCTACATCGGAATAAAGCACAAGGTTTTCTCTTTAGGAATAACAATAGGATACACTTGCTTTGAGTTGTAACATTACATATGTGCTATTGCAAAACAGACCGAGAATTTCTTTACACTATGTTAACTGAAGCAAGCTAACAGTAAGACAAAACCATGTTATGTTTCCTCCCAAGGTTCTGACATTAAATATTTAAATTCATTCCCAAAAGTGGTTAGGGAGTCTGCTCTGTATGAACTTAGAGCTTAGCACTATGATAGAAGAGTCAAACAGCAATTAATCTAACAAGCTTTCATGCAAATTTAGGGACATTACCTAGAGTCATTTTCAAAAGGGGAGCGGCTCTTAAGTATTAGAGAGAAGATGAATCTTCCACGTTAAAAATTAATTAATATTGTAATTAAAGATATGGTTTAATTGTGCCCTCAACTACTATGCAGACAAGGATTTTGCAAATTCTACACAACACCATTGTTTAAACAAGCACAACAGGTGATTTTATAATACAAATAATAGACGTCCCAGGGCAGATATTTGTCACAATTATGACTATAAATGGAAGATTCATTAAAGTGTGCTAAGAACTTTACAAAAATTGTTCACGATTGCACCTTGATTCTTATATTTAGCACTCATTAGCTGTAAAAACCAATCCAAACAATGGAAGGAAGATATGGTTTAATTGTGCCCATACATGGTATGCAGACATGAGTTTTGGTAAATTTCATGAAGAGAAAAAATTCTGGGATTCTAGATAATCTTCAGAAATATTGTTTTCAGCTGCAGAATGTTTCTATACTCCCTGATGAGGCTTGCCTGGCGCTAACATTGTTATCTTTTTGACGCCTTTCTCTTCTCCCAGGCATTTAACAGCATATGCTAAGTTTGTTTGTTTTTTAATGGACCCCAGAACTGTTGTTGTTTAAAATGGATACTGTTTTATACTGTTGTTTTTATATTTTTGATTGTTTTAAATTTTGTATACTTTTTAATATTCACTGTTTTTAACTTTTGTAAACTGCCCAGAGAGCTTCGGCTATGGGGCGGTATATAAATTTAATAAATAAATAACACTTTGAAAACGGTATGAAAACGATACATGTAATGCGTTCTGGGCCTGAACAATTGTTAAAACTGTTATAAACTGGTAGTATAGATCCTGCCTTGGTCATTCCATTCACACAGGCAAAAAGATAGTTTTGAAATTACCATTTGGAAGAACAACATCACATAATATAATCTGATTACCTCAGTATTATAGGGTAGAAAATCGGCATAAGTATATTTTGTATCTTTGTTTTGGTATTTCTATTATTATTATTATTATTATTATTATTATTATTATTATTATTGTGATAGCCCTGCTTGAGCCAAGAGGTTATACCATCCTTCTCTAAACTAGTGCCCTCCAGATGTGTTGGCCTACAATGTGATTGGCTGGGTTGGGCTACAACTCCCATTGGCCATGCTGACTGGGGGACATGGGTGGTATCGTCCAACACATTTGGAGGGCACCAGGCTGGGAAAGCCTGTTATGCCTTCAACTCAACAGACTTAGGGCCTTACTAGCGCGCCTCCCCCACGCTTCCACACACACGACGCGCAGGGACGTTGAGTCCCTGCGGTGTCCGCCATTTTTGTTGTTGTTGTTGTTAAAGGGGCCAGGTGCAGCCCGAAGACGTCGGAGAAGGTAAGGGTTTTTTTTGGTTATTTTTACGGGGGGGGGTGAAGGATGGCAGGGTGGGTGGCACGGGGTGAGGGCGGGTGAGATCGCGCTGCGCGCCGCCCGAGCAAGCAGGCGAGCGGCGCTTGCCCGGGCAATGCCTGGCATGGGGCGGCATTGCCCGGGCAAGCGCCGCTCGCCTGCTTGCTCGGGCGGCGCGTGGTGCGATCTCACCCGCCCTCACCCCTTGCCACCCACCCTGCCATCCTTGCCTCTCCCCTCTCTTTCCACCCCCCCACCGATGGGCACAGCGCTCCTATGAGCGCTGTGCCAGGTCCGCGCCTTTTCGCGGCTCCTCAGGAGTAAGTGAGGAGCCGCGAAAAGCCACGGAAGTCTCCACACTTCCCCCAGCCCCGGCCTGAGGCCGAAGCTGGGGAAAAAGCGTGCCATAAGCGCATTCGCTTATGGCGCGTTGGAGGAGGCCTCAGCGCGGCCTGCCTCCGGATTCCCCTGTGTGTCATCTGGACGCACAGCAGGGAAACCGGGTCAGAAGGCGCGCTAAGGCCTCGTCTAGGAAGGCCCGTCGTCTGTTGTCTTTGTGTCCACATTGACTCAATGGTGCGGTTAGGCTGACAATAGCTTTGGCTATTGGGCAGTATAAAAATGCAATAAATAAATAAATAAATAAACAAACCCTTACACAGTCGCCCTGATAGGTGTTAATCACACACTACTGGCTAATCTTCTTTTTTCCTCGCAATGACTTGCCCTTTAAGTACTAATCCAAATCATATAACCAAAATGCTTTTGACTAGTTCAAAAAACTCCCCGTCACAAGTCCCAACCTATACTGGAAAGAGCTCTTCCTCTCCTCTCCTTCCCATACTGGCTGTAGAGCAGCATTTTGTTGCAGGTCTAAAGATGTGAAGGCCTGGGGAAAAATAGAAAAATTGGGGAAAAGACTTTTCCCTCACTGTTTTCCCCAAGGATGTTTTTGGGAGGTTTCCCCGAAAAACTAGAAAAATGGAAGAGTTTTGAATTATGAAATATTTTATTTTAGAATTTAAGACAAAGAATGCATATATTGTTACCTAGCCTTTACTCTCCCCAAAATGATTTCCAAAAACTATGTTATAACGTTTTTATAGACAGACTAGAGACGTAAAATGTCTGGAAATAATGAAGCTATGGAGAAAAATGTTTTTTTTTAATCTTCTCTGTAACATTCCCAGTATAGCTATTTATTTCAATCCTTATTAAAATTACTGATAGACATTTATACTCAGTTTCCCAACATATTAGTAGTGTCACCATTGTGCATTCTTGACCATAAATGTGCATTCTATGTGCATAAAAAGGCATTGGATTTTTTTAATTATTTATTTATTTATTTATTTAATTACATTTATATACCGCCCCACAGCCGAAGCTCTCTGGGCGGTTTACAACATTTAAAAATAGTAAACATTAAAAGTATACAATTTAAAAACACACACACACACACACATAAAAACAGTATAAAAACAACAGTATCCATTTAAAAACAACAATTGTGGGGTCCATTAAAAACAAACTTAACGTTGTTAAATGCTGTTAAAATGCTGTTAAAAATGCCTGGGAGAAGAGAAAAGTCTTGACCTGGCGCCGAAAAGATAACAATGTTGGCGCCAGGAGAGCCTCATCGGGGAGATCATTCCACAGTCGTATTAAAATTTGTATTAAATGTTTTAAAATGTTTTAAATATTTTAATATTGCAGTATGTTTAACTGTATTTTTAACTTTTGTATATCTCTATTTATAAATTGTACAATTTTAAATTTGTAAAGCCACCTTGAGTCCCAGTATTGAGGAAAAGACCGTTGATGGTGATGATGACGACGATGATGATGATGATAATTTGATAGTTTGGGATTTGTTCTATAGAGTCCTGTGTTTTTGATGCTGTAGCAGTTATTTAATATAGTTTTAATCTTTTCAGAAAATAAATACAAATTTGCTGCGTTTACTTTTTAAAGTTTTAAAATATAATGATAATTTTATGAGCAAACTAAGTTTGCTCATAAAATAACTTTAGGAACAGAAAGACTGCCTTATTTTCTTAAAGCAGCCCTCCCAAACCTGGTGTCCTCCAGATGTTTTGGACTACAATGCCCAACATTTCAGGCCATTGGCCATTCTGCCTGAGACTGGTGGGAACTGAAGTCCAAAATATCTGGAGGGCAACGAGTTGGGATGTCTTAAAACAACAAATTGGTTTTAGATCTGTAGAGAATGCTAAAAAAGAAGCATTGCTCATTTTTTATTTTTTTCTGAAATTTTGGTTTTTTTCCAGGGGGAAAAATGGGGGAAATGGTTTATTTTCATGGCCTCAACATTTCTTGAATTTTTACATCTCTAGGCAGATCTGACTTGTAAAGTCTTAAACCTGATCTCTGATATCCTTAGTTAAAGGATCCCAGGTAGCAGTGCTGAGAAAAACTTTAGCCTAAGGCACTGGCAGCACTGGGATGGATTAACCAATGGTCATTCACTAGAAGGCAACTTTGTGACAGGTTCATAGTAGTCTGTGCAACTGAAATGAAATGTCCCGGGGCTGATTCCAATGCATGGCCAGAACTCCTGATCCTTTTTTACTGGAGATGCCAGTGATTGAACTTGGGGCCTTCTGCATGCCTGGCATGTGTTCTACCACTGGGATATGTCAAGCCCTCATGAACTTGTCTTCCATATACAGATTTCCCTGTGGTCGTTTTTGAGAAGATTGACATTGTCAGTCATTGCTATCTCTATAGCAGCAGCTCGCAGTAATACGTCAGGTATTAAATCCTAACTTCAGTTAGTTTTTAATTATAAATTTCCCCCCTTTACTTTTCCTCTACCTTAAAGGGAGGAGTGATTGACATCTGTCAGTCACTGCTATCTCTATAGCAGCAGCTCGCAGTAATACGCCAGGTATTAAATCCTAATTTCAGTTAGTTTTTAATTCTAAAATTTCTCCCTTTATTTTCCCTCTACCTTAAGGGCAGGAGTGACTCCTAAGAGTATCAGATAAGGAGGGGCTTTCAAAGGAAAAGGTCTGTGAGCTAATTCTGACTTTTAATCTACTCATCAACTCCTCCTATACTTGCTGTTTAGGCATTGCTCCCGCTTGTCTAATATCAGATACAAAACAAAGCTGAGAGGAGATTTTGCTGATGTCATGAATCAGAGGAAAGAAATAGATAATCAAGCCAGAGAGGTTCTAGGATAGCATAAGCCTGTGACTTATGTTTGTGGGTTTTTTACCCTATCCAACAAGAATTTTAAAAGAAAACCACAAATCATGCAATATTTGTTAAAATGAATGAACATAAAACTTATATTTATTAGTGTTGTGCAGGTGGGGGATCAGGATTGAATTTAAATCCAATGCCACAATTCATTAAAAAAATCTGGATTTCTAGCCTGTGCAATTTCCCCAGCTGTAGTCATTGGGTCATATCAAATCGCGTCCATCAGCCAGTGGAACAGGTACCTCTGGTGGATTAAATTCCCTCTATACTGTTGCACATCCCCAAATTTGGTCTGGAGGGTTCAGGAACTCTCCAGAGCTGAGGGGGTGCAAGGGAGGAGAGGAAGGGAAAGTCTGCTTACAGGGTGATGGATATAGCCGAGTGTAAGCTAGTCCACATAGGGCCATCTTCACACTTGGCAGTGTCTTGTACCATAATTGGGAGTGGCTGTCCTGTTGGGAGTGGCTCAGGATTTGTCACCATGGCAACCATGGGTCTGGTATTGTATGGTTTTGTTGTCATGGACAGATTACTACCTGTTTGGAAACTTCAGCTTGTCCAGAATTCTGTGGTCAGACTATTGATTGGGGCTGGCTGTATTATTGACTACGGACTCCGTTGTTACAACAGCGTCACTAGGTGTTTCTAAGCACAATTCAGACTGCTGGTTATTACATAAAAAGCCCTATTTGGCTTTGGTCCAAACTATTTGAAAGACTGCATTCTCCTATATGGCCCTGCCCAAGTTTTAAGACCTTTCGGAGAGGCCCTGCTCGTTGCCCACCACTATCAAAAGCACATTTGGAAAGGACACAAAAAAGTGCTTTCTCCCAAAGGCTGCTCCCAAAATTTGGAACTCCATGCCAAGGGAGGCCAAGCTAGCTCCATTTCTGATTCTATGTGGATAGGGAGACATTTTTCTCTTTCTCTCATAATACTAGAACACGGGTCATCCCATGAAGCTGATTGGTGGGAAATTCAAGATGGATAAAAGGAAATACTTCTTCACCACCACAAGATGTCAGGATGGCCACCAGTTGGATGGCTTTAAAAGGGGGTTGGATAAATTCATGGAGAAGAAGGCTATCAATGGGTACTAGTCCTGGCGGATATGTGCTACTTCCAGTATCAGAGGCAGTAAGCCTATATACACCAGTTGCTGGGGAACATGGGAGGGAGGGTGCTGTAGCATTCATGTCTTGCTTGTGGGTTTCCCGTGGGCAGCTGGTTGTCCGCTATGTGAACAGAAGGCTGGACTAGATGGACCCTTGGTTTGTTCCAGCATGGCTATTCTTATGTTCCCTGGCAGATATAGACATCTAATATTAGTCAAGCTTTTCACATCTAAACCAAACGGCTGCTGAAGTGAGTTTTTAATCTGTTGGATGCTGCTATTTCTTGCTGTGTGTTTTCATTGATATATTTTTCTTGGATGTGTTTTTTAATTTCTGACTTTTAATATTTCAATTATGACTTTGTTATTTTATCTGATTGAATTGTAAGCTGCCTTGAGCACTGTTTTTAGCAGAAAGGTGGGAAAGAAAGAAAGAAAGAAAGAAAGAAAGAAAGAAAGAAAGAAAGAAAGAGAAAGAAGCATTAGACACAGAGCTTCACAAAAGGAAGTCTCCTTGTGGTATGGATCTCTAATTTGAGGGTGAACCACAGCTTATTTTGGGGGTGAAAAATCCCCAGTTCCTTATGAATAAGTGTGGTCTAGAGTAATCATGAGTTAATGCATGGTCCTTAAAGATAACACTTTCAACTGAGCATCTCCATTAGGGGACACTATCCCATGAAGGAGATTATGATAGGGGATAGCCCAGAATTATTCTTGGGTGCAGGGTGACATAATTTCAGTTCTTTGTACAGGTTGCTCATGGAACTCTGTTTCAAAGTTCTAATTACAGAACTGGGAAATAGGAATAGGCAAATGGAAACAAATAAACAACTTTGGACTTGTTATACTCATGGGGTTGCTGTACATATAAAAGTAGACCAAAGTTTGAGAGGTTCCCATTTACTTTTACATATGTAGTCCCACTACAAACACAAATATTGACATAATAAATAATTGCATAATTTAATCTCCACCATCATGATTGGTGGGGCCTCATGATTCTGCATTTTTTGGTATAACGTTGTCACGATTTTGCCTTGGTTATACTGCAGCTGCCTTTGACTACACAAGGTAAATTAATTGAGAAATTGCAATGGCCAAAGATCACCCAATGAGTAGAGATTTGGACCTAGGTCTTCCCAGTCCTTGTCTAACACGCTAACCCAGCTTTCCCCAACCTGGTGCCCTCCTGTGGTATTGGACCACAAGTTTCATAATTCTTAGCCAGCATGGCCAGCCATGCTGGCTGGAAATGATGGGAATTGTAGTCCAATACATCTCAAGACCACAAGGTTGAGGCCGACTGGTTTAGCCAATAATCTATGCTGGCTCTTACGAAGACCCTTTCAAATATTATATATAGTCACATTATAGTACGGTAATGCAGCATTGTGCCTTTTTACTAGTGAAGTACTCAGATTCCTAAATCCAGATCAAGCATGCTTTAATTCCCCCCTCCCAATCCAACAGCTTTTAAAAGAAAGAAAGAAAGGTCCTTGCTGCACCCCACAGGTGTAGTTCTTACTTGAGAAATGCTCGTTCGCCTGTGGCGAGAATGCTTGAATGCTTCCTGAAAGTCAAAAAGGGGGAAAAAAAAGGTGATTTCTATGCTTCTCTTTGGTAAGCTGAGCTGTGGCAAAGGTTGCGCGAAAGCTGGCCCGCAGGGCCAATGGATGCTTATTGGTTATCAAGCTACTTGTTGGAATCGATAAAGATGGGCAGTCAAGTGTGCTGCTTCTAAATCTTTGTCCTCCCAATGACTGAACAGCAGTGGGCCTCCTGCCAAGTGGTGCCACGAACAGGAGAAAAGGGACTGGAACTCGTTTCAGATGAGCAACTGGGCGAGCGCCAATTTCTTTCGTGAACAGTCATAAGCATGTTCCTGCAAAGCAGGATGTGATCAAACTATTCAGAGCTGGAAAACCAGCTTTGCTTGCCAATTACGTTATTGCTTCAGTGCAGAGTATTAAATAGACAGTGCCATACCGGCCATGAAACCATTGTTTTCTTTTCTTTAACAACAAATTCTCCATCTTCAGACTTTTTTCTTTTTGGCTAGACTGTAATGTAATAATTACAGTTATAAAGGCACAAAGTACAGAAGAACTCACACCTGTCTGAGAAGGCTTAACGGCCTTGTTGCAAGTGAAAAATAGCCATTTCCCTGCCCCCAAACACCTAAAAGAAAAAGAGCCGTCCCTTCCTCAGTTACTAAGTTTCGGCTGCCAAGCTTCTCATGTTAAACATTCCTGTCCAGAAGGTGTAAATGGCAAAGGGCCAGCAGCTGCTCTGAGACATTTCATCATACTGCCCACTACTGGCAAATACTCTTAATCAAAACTTAAGCTGTTCATGTTAACATTTAATTAGAGGCAAAATGCCTGCTCTCCAATTGATTTGATCACTCAACAGAAGTAGAAACAAGTGGGACCTGCAACAAAATGTTGCAGTGGGAAGTGTTCCTGTTCCAGACAGTCAGCCATGCCCTCCTCTGACGCTCCATTTCATTCCCCTCCCAACAGTCAATCAGAATTAAATGGCCACTGAACACACTCAGTCCTCACTGGGCTGGTTTTGGTTCTTCCTCCTTACAGGTTTTTTTCTCCCCCCTGAAGGTTTTTTGTTTTTCCCCAAACCTTGGGGTTCTCCCAAGCATGCTGGTACGCCCCTCTTCTCCACAGGTGTTGTTGTTTTGGCTACATAAGCAACGGCACTCACACCTGAACACCAGAAATAAGAGGGAATGATGTTCAAGAAAAACTGAGACTATTTCAATGAAACAGATAATGTTTTATTTATTTATACAGCCCTATTCAGGCATTATTCAAACCACTTAACATACGCCTCCACTCTCCAGACATTTGAATTCTACACATGAATGCTGGTGGTCTGTGTCTGTGTCACACCATGCACAACAGTGAGGGCACAGCCCTTCTTGTGTGTTCAGATAAATGTTTTTAATAACACCCGAATACGGTGCTGATCTAACGAAAAAACCCAGCCTTTCCATTAATGTACTTTCTCTTCATTCTCTTTCACACATGTACTATTTCTTTTGCAATGTGAAAAGCCTTGAAACATGTTCCATGGGATAACACAATAACTCTTCACAAACAAATTTATTTTGGCATTGAAAGTAAATGGTTGAGAGGGTTTTCTTCCCCTTCTTCTAGAGGGCCCAAGAGTTAGAAGGGAGCCTGCTGTCAATGTTTAGCTATGCTTTAGTTGTTTGTTTTTTATTCACTTGAAAATACATATGAAAAGTAGTATCAAATATTTGAGTTTATATAATTTTATTTGTTTTTGCACGTAGAAAAAGTAGTTTGCATATTTGCTCAGCAATCTAGTGAATGATCTCCGATTATATACACATGTACCATTCAACCAAGTGAAGATAATACCCATCATTCCGTTAAGACAATGTGCTCACATTTAAAATCTTCCATAATAGACACATACATACATAGATATTTATCTGGGGCCCAGTCGAATAAATAGCCTAAGAATTCCCCCTTAGAATTCAGAAGCTTCTCTAATTTTGCCAGCAGAGCAAAGTCCAAGGAAAATTCTAATTTAAAACTCTTAAGTGCACAACTGCATGTTTATTACAGGTTAATTAAAGCTTTACTGGCAACGTGATATCAGATCATACCTGAAGGAGTAGCACAAGAATAGACTGGGTTATAACTACATGTTTATAGAAGCTACAGATTTATTACTACATACCTCTACTATTGAGGAATATTGCTGGCTGAAACCAAACTAACTTACTTTTTCTTACTTTCTGGCCTGATGCTAGGGGGGTGGCTAGAATAGAGCCCAAGGGGATAGGGATGTAGCCTCTGTTATATAATCCTGCCATCCCTAATATGACAACCCCTTCAAGAGCTACTGGTGCTACAGATGCCAGCACGAGCTTGCATCTGTCTCAAGCCATCGTAAATGAGTCAGGGGTCATATCCCTTTCAGGACAGATTACACAATAGCTGTGGTACATAAGAAAATAGGACATTCAACTATTATCCGACTAGTATCCAAATGGGGATTATTTTTCCAATAAACCACCATAAAATGTCAGAACTATTTGGGGGAACTGTAATTAGTGCATTTTTATTTAATCATGCAATATTCTTTATGGATGTGAAACTCTTGAATAACTCCTTGCAGTTTTTTAATGTGTGTGTCACATCTCAGATGGTAAGTAATGCAGGTTAGATTGTACTATACCTGTTCTTTCATCTATACCATACATGTGGAATGTAATTTGTCCCTGCAACCACTCTGATGTGCCTGGCACCACCTTCAATATTATTAGATGCTCATGCAGGAACATAACATTGGAACAGAGCCGGCATGCATCAAAACTGACTCAGAAGCCCATTCACACAGCCAATAAGCCAGATAAAACCAGGAATCAAACAAGGGAGACATAGGTGCTATTAGAACACAGAATCCCTGCAAGGATATGAAGAAAAAAGTACTCTGGTAGGGAGGGAGGATTGTCACACTCACTCTCAACTACAGATTTGGGATGGATTCAGAAACAGATATCATCTGATCTGACCCTATGTCAGGTTCCTACCATGAGAGCTACTAGAAGACTTCTATAAAGCTTCCATTGACGAAGCCCACAATGCTTTCATAGTTAGCCATCACCTATTCACCCTTTAAAAAACAACACCCTGAACACTATATAAGTGACTCATCTTTTGCTTCAGTTAGTCTCATGAATCCTTGTAAAAATCTCATTTCCTATGCATTGTCAACAGAGAACTTCCAGTTTGTCAATTCAATCCTCAAATGAATAATAAAAAAATTAGGAGTAGAATTTCCACCACTTGCCATCCAGAGTAACAACCCAACAATGACAGCACAAAGAAGAATTCCAGATACCTTAATCTAGCCTTCCCCACCCTGGGCCCTCCAGATGTATTGGACTGCAACCTGCCAAAGGCCATGCTGGCTGGCGAAGCTGGATTAATCTTTTCCTTTGTCAAGCTACGAATCCTCCTTTATTCATTTGGTAGTGTAAATGAATAGTAGCTAAAAAGGAACATTATATGGCAAATTCTCTAAAACCACCACCACCAAGGAATAAATGCAAACCAAAATTGGCTTATATATACATTTGGGGGAGGGGAAGATGCAAATGAATAATCTACTAGCTAAATTCTGAAAATCTGATGTAATAAAATTATTATTAACTTGACACCGTAACACTGACAAGTCAATAAAAATGCTTTTCACTCTTCAATATAAAGCATATAAAGTAGGCTAGTACTGCTTGGAATCAAATATTTTGAGTGCAGTATACTTAAGATAAAAATGCCATTTATGGCCAGCACTATCTCCTCGAAACCCCCACTGCGCTACAGTGACATAGCTATAAGTTCCGTGCCAGGAGCACAGAGCCAAGAAATGTTCTGGATGAATGGCCCCTTATTAAGAATGTATTCAACATTTTGGACACCGATTGTCAGGTCAAAAGAGATCCAAAATTTGAATCCACAATTGAGAGCTGAAGCTGCTTAAGACCTGTCTGTCAAGTCTGCTTGACAAATCCTGCAGGAAAGCATATTGTGACAGAAACGCTGAACAAACCAAAGCTGTCACACACCAAATATAAAAATCCCCTCTTCTTTTGTTGTCCTCTTCTCGATAATTTTCAGTGATCTGTGTTAAACAAAAAATAAAGTATGTACTGAAAAGTTGTTATTTTAAAATTCTACTATGGGTATTTCCCAGTAGCAAAACATTTTGTATTTTAATTCTAAATATGTTCTGCTGGGCAAAGTAGAGGAACACGAGCAACTACTAAGAAACGTCATTTTCAAGCATTGAGCAAAAAAGCGAACCACAGTAGCAGTGGATCTGAAAATAATGTAAGGACATAGGCCTGGTTCCAAAGATTCATGGAGGGGCATTGCTTATTTTTCCCAGGCAATCCCTACCCCTAAAAAGCCACACTTGAGCTTCGGAAGAGGGAAATCAATGACTTCCTCAAAACATAGAAGTATCTTGCACTCATAGCACAGAAGAACTGCCTTCCTGGATCAGATTAAAAGCAATCTAGTTCAATATACCATTTCCAAATTGTGGCCAACCAGATACCTCTAGACATTCACGGCTATCACATACAGACAACAGCCCTTTCCCATTATTATTATTATTGTTGTTGTTATTATTTTCATTTCTATACTGTCCAATAGCCAAAGCTTGGTGGTTCACAACAATTCACACACAGAAACATATATATCCACAAGCTGTACAGAGGTAGATGAGAGGAAGAGCAGGACCTGTTGAACGGCCTCCCTCATGAAGGCTCCTCCTCCCTGTCACCACCCCAGCAGGCTGTATTGATATGAGGTAGATGAGAGAGGGAAGAAGGTCCAATCCATCAGCCCTGCTAAAAGGCTCTTTCCCCCCTCTTCCCAACCGATCCCATTTTTCTTGCATGTCATGCCTTTTTAGACTATAAGCTGTCTGCAAGGACCATCTTGTTTAACTGATTGTTTCTAAGCCTTTTTGGCTGAGAAGTGGGATAACTATATTGATTAAATTAATCTAAAAAATGGATTGTAGAAAATAAAATGTGTTCATTAGTCATTTTATAAACCTATATCGTATCTCCTTCAATTATCCTCTCCTCACCCCCAACCAAAAGAGCTTCAGACACTTAAGACTTTCTTCTTAAGAGACTCTAGTCCCCTGATCAGTTCAATTGGCCCTTTTCTGAAGCAATTATAACTGCACACAGTATCCTAAAAGGTGGTTGTACCTTCAGATTAGAATTATGATATTTGCAGATTATGATAGCTGCTGTTTAATTGTCAGGTCTTTTCCTGACAATTCATAACACTGAATTGGTCTTTTCCACTGCAATACTGTAAGTGATTTTAGGCATTTTTGACATGTGACAGACAGAAGTTACTCATCACAAAACATGTTGATCTGACATATGTTATATTATTAGGAAAAGTTTTTGAAGAAAATCTGGTGAGAATATAAAATCTTTTTGGTTGGATCCAGACAAAGGCCGTAGCTAGACCTAAGGTTTATCCCAGGATTGTCCTGGGGTCAAACCTGTTCATCTAAGTGCCACACAGAGCATCCAGCACTCAGGCAGGGATGAACCCGGGATGATCCTGGGATAAACCTTAGGTCTAGCTACGGCCTAAGTTGTAGACCCATCGAAATCAATGGGACATAAGGGAGTCTTAAATCCCATTGATTTAAATGGGTTTACTCCAAGTAAGTATGACTAAGGCCTTAGCTAGACCTAAGGCTTATCCTGGGATCGTCCTGAGGGTCATCCCTGATCAGATAAATGACACACAGGGGATCCCAGGAGCAGGCAGGGATGACCCCGGGATAAACCTTAAGTCTAGCTAAGGCCTAAGTCTGGATCCAACCCATTTGCAGCTGTGAGGTTTATTACCTGAAGTTTGACATTTAATTGAGTCCTGAGCACAAAGGCAGGGATCCAAGTAGCTGCTCAGGCTCTTGCAGTGGCTTAAGCTACCTAGAGGAATTACTGACTAATGTTCTTGGAGTGGCTGAATTTCCATGCCACATCAGAAACTTCTTAACATTCCCCTTGGTTTCAATAGACATTTTGCCATGCAAGAGAGATGACTGATGTTCAAGAAAACAAACCTTTAACCACAGAACTAGTTGTAAAATTCCTTGGATCCTGGCCAAAGTTCTATCCAAAATTACTGACACCAAGAATACCTCCAAATGCTGTCCCTTTTTCCTTCTTTTTTTAGGAAACAATACTCTACTGAAATACAAGACATTTTTTATTTGCTGGCATGGGGTTGGGGCAGGGAAAAGACAAATTAATAATGAATCAATGCCAAGCAACCTTGCTTGAAAAACGTGTTGTCGTGTGTGTGTGTGTGTGTGTGTGTGTGTGTGTGTGTGTGAGAGAGAGAGAGAGAGAGAGAGAGAGAGAGAGAGAGAGTTTCGGCTATTGGTAGTTTTCAGAGGGGAGCCTTGAACCACATGTGCCAAAAGGCTAGAGTTTTGGATTGTTGACAGAGGAGTCAACAACCCAAAACATGCCAGAGCCAGGAAGATTGTTGCCCAGGCAAAGGCCCAGTCCAAACAGGAAGTCTAGCCCTGCCTTCCTAGGAGAGCCCAGTGGGCAGCCTGGGGGTGGGACCAGTTCAGAGCCTGCAAACATTTCGCTGCCTAGGAATATGCTCCAAACTGCAGCACTGCAGTACTGGTGGCTCACCTCTTGGGGCAGCCATGCATGGAGCCAATGGTTTCCAGTTCTAGCTCCTGACTGAGGGAGGGTCAGAACAAGAATTAGTTTAAATGTGTTTGTAGCAGCTATGTCTCCCCCCCACCACCATTTTTTACTTTAGAGCAGGTGTAGAGGTCCCAATCTGGATCTTAAAAAGTCCTCCTACTAACCAACACTAGGAGCCTGATCCAGATTGCAGACCCTGAACCTACTCTAGAATAAAAGCTAAAACAAAAATAAGACGACGTAGTGCCTAGACACTCATTTAAAATCCAGTCTGTTTTGGACCAGAATGTTTTTTTTAAAAAAAAAACTTGGTATTTATGGTGGACTATTGCTTGAGACATCTCAGCCTTAAAGCATCCCATGCCTAGTTTAAAGGGCTTAGTAATTGCTCAGTTAGGATAGAGTTTTTCTGAGTTTACTTATGTCCTCCTTCTGAGTTTACTTATGTCCTCCTGTATGTTTGATCCCTTCCCTCAAGGCTCTAAGAATCATAGATGTCATTCCATTTGTGATTTTCATGCATCCCCACCAGTCTTGTTGAATTGTTCCCAATTCTACATCCTCCTTCCTGTCTCAATTCCCCAGCACAAGCCACACAGGCTCCATTGCCTCTTGTCCGCAAACCAGATTGCAAGGAGATGTACTTTGCTTTTACGACACAGCAGCCATCTGCAGCTTCACGGGGCTTTCCCGTGAAGCTGCAGATTTAAAAAGTTGGGGACTTACCCCAACTTTTTATGCTGGAGCGAGGTGAGCATCCCTTCTGCTATCTGACCTCACTTTGGCATTGAGGTGGAGGCATTCCTGGATGGAAGATGACCTCTGATTGATCACCAGAAGCCTGGGCAGGGGGCAGGCCTGGTGAGCTGAATGACCGCTGGAAAGCCTGTGCTGCCTTCTGCATCAGGATTAGCCACTGCCACCCCACAGCAGTGTTTTTTTCAAAAGCGGTGGCAACCTGGCACCGTGAAGGCAGCCTCCAGGAGCGCTTGTTTATGGTCAGCTGCCACACACCACCATCTCCAACCTCACTATTCCATTTCTTGAACTCTCAATTCTTGAACTCTCCCCTCACACCCCAAGAAGTTCCTGCAGACAAGGTGTTGGATCCAGAGGATATTGGCCAATTTTGGTTGATTCTCCCTTCCTCCTGCAGCTCCCTTTCCTCCCTGAAAACCTAAGCCAGAGGTTGGAGAATCTCTGGGGCACAGCATTGGGAAGGTGAAGGAGAAATTTGTCAAACATCACCTCCCCGTCCCACTTCTGTGAGCATCTACTAGATCACCAGTTCTTCCACAAATGGACTGTGCTAGATCACCAGTCCACAGCCCTTCCATGTATTTGGATCTAGGCCTTTGGATTAGATCCAACCCTCAAGCAAAGAGAAATCCACTCAAGCAATGGGACTTCCCAGTCCTCTCCTCCCTGCTGCATCCCCATGTGCACATTCCAAATCTGCTCTGGAGGTTCCCCTAACCCTCTGCAGCAGATGGGGGATGCTTCAGGAGAGAGGGGGAAATGGTTCCAACAGTACTTCCTTTCTGCTGATTGAAAGACACAATTAGATACTACCCTGTTTCCTAGTTGCATAAAATGAATGTGGAATCTGAATTGTGTTTCCCTAATGAAATGCAGATCTATCTGTACCCTAGCTGTTCCATATCACATATCACATTGGAGAGGACCACAGGCAGTAGGGCCCCTTCTTCAGTGTAGCAACCTTTGGGGGAGGGGAGGGGAAAATGCCTTTACCTTATTGATTCACATTTAGATTGTGATCTCTTATAATTCTTAAGTCTCTCACAATAGCACTTGAACCTAATTATCTTCTTCATATTTCTTTATTCATACTTTTTTTTAACCACTCACAATTTTGGTTTCCTAGTTCCCTCAATTTCAGCGTGAATTATTTTATGCTTGTTTGTGTTAAATGTTACTTTATCTCCTTAAATTTCCCACCTGCAATTTATCAATGTCATCTTGGATTTTCATCATAACCTCCAGTGCCTGAGGTCTCCATTTATCCCACATCTCTTATCATATATAGTTGGTTTCCACATAGCCCCTTAGTAATCTCATACACTATTATTTTAAAAATGGCTTGGCAATATGCAAAATCCTTTATATTTTATTTTTTATTTCACTACAATAATTTTCTAAGATTGGCTTTGTGCAGGAGAAAGTTTTTTCTAAAACACTAAAAGGTTCAACAGGAAAGCAATTCATTTCCCCAGAAATGAAGAGAAGGGGTGGGCGCTTGGGTATCTGCGAATGAATCATTTATAAAATAACAAGGACTTACTTGAGCCAACGCAGCATCTCGCTCTTCTATCACAGCGTTCATTTCTTCTGCTGTTATTTTCTTTCTTCGTTCCTGGGTCCTGTATATTCGATCGACAATTATAGCTCCACTTCTCCAGATCGCTGTCCCGGTGTCTGCATTGTTTATTCTGTTCAGTAATTCCTGTAATGTCTACCAACAGCATTATATGTTAGTCAGACAAGAAGTTTTAATATATTTTATTTAATATAGGGTTTTAATTAATAGGCACATGTGAATTGTAAATTGACTGAGCAAAGTTATTGAATTTTCATACTGCGGCAAAGATGTACATTATTAGTGTGTCAATTCTTCTTTTTCCCACATCTTAGTTCCTGAAACCCACTCAATTGAACTTAAGCCTCTAAGATATAAGACTGACATCAAGAAATCTCCTCAGAGAATGGCTTACCATGTCATTTTCTTCAGGGTTAATATTTTCTAGCCTAGAAAAAAGGGACACAGAAAGCCTGATCAGTAGCATTTCCTTAGTGCAGCAAAATGAGTTCGCTTTTTAAATCTTTAGAACCCTCAAGTAATTTCATTCTACTAGTCTTTAGAGTCAACCATGACACTGAACATATTAAAGTGCCACCTGCTCGATTCCATCTTTCAATAATGCTCCATATCTTCAGTACTGAATTCAGAATGTTAAGTTATTAATGTTTACTGCTATATATGACTACAAGGATCAATTGTTCATATGTGCTTAGATGAAGAAAGTCCCCCAGCGGCAGGGGCACAGATGCTCTTTTTATTTATATATTTTTGGACCTACAATTTTCAGCAGAAATTATATATTTTAATGTTGTTTATCACATCCCGAAAAGCAAAAGACACTGGGGGAAGGATCCCAAACCCGTTGCAACAGCAAGCGCTGTCGACATTGGGCAAGCGTTGATTTTTGCTAGTGCAACATAAATAGCACTAGCAACCAGATTCTGGATCCTTTTCTCAGCCTTTAATGGAGTTTACTTCCAAGGGAGTTTATGTAGGATTGTAGTCTTAATTCAGTAGAAAGCAGAAGGTCAGAAAATTAGAGAAAACTTTATTTGAAAACTCAAGCCAACTGAAATGTATGTGCAGAGTTAAGCCGCTGGTGGTCTCCATTCTTTAACGTATGTATAGGACCTTCTCCACTTTTACAGAAAATTGTTGTTAATAGATTAAACCTCTATCAAAACCATTCTGCAAAACTGTACATTAATAAAATACATTTGCACTAACTACTAGACTCTATGAGTAGATTTAATTATATGAGTAGACTTAATTAGACCTAAAGATGGTAGAGCACGTGCTGGTAACTTTGAGGCTCGATTTCTGCAATGCGCTATACATAGGGCTACCTTTGTGCCTAGTCTGGAAACTTCAACTAGTGCAAAATATGGCAGCCAGGTTGGTCACCGGTACACGTAGGGGTGACCATATTACACCAGCTTTAAAATCATTACACTGGCTGCCAATTAGTTTCCGGTTGAAGTATAAAGTGTTGGTTATTACCTTTAAAGCCCTACATGGTTTGGGTTCAGGTTACCTGTGAGATTGCCTTCTCCTGTACAATCCGCCCTGCACACTCAGGTCCTCTGGGAAGAATTTACTTCAGCCAGCCAAAACTAGATTAATGACTGGTACCCAGAGGACTTCCTCTGCTGCCGCTCCCAGACTGTGGAATGGCCTGCTGGGAGAGATCCACCAACTCAATAGCCTTTCTGAATATAAAAACGCAATAAAGACTAATCTGTTGCGGCAGGCCTACCCAGTCAAATTTTAAGACCTTTGGCTGTTATTTTAATAATGTATTAGTTTTTATGTGTTTTAATCAGTTTTATGTATTTTATAATATTTTGTATTCCATGTTGTTCCCAGCCTTGATCCAGAGGGAGAGGCGAATTATTATTATTATTATTATTATTATTATTATTATTATTATTATTATTATTATTGAAACTCTATGAAAAGTTTTTAAGTGTGCATTAATCTTTTTGAAAGGAGAAATCCTACCCGAAAATGATAGCAACTAAGCAAGTTATGATTTCATGCCAATCATGGAATTAGCTGGTGTGTGAGTCCACAAAGGGCCGCATAACTTTCCCAGTTTTCTCTTATGGCTACACATGCTCTTGATGAATTTGAATTCACTCTGGAGAGCTTTCTAATTTCCTGTAGCAACTTTTGGGTAGCATAAGAAGTTGTGGCTGGACAGGGGCTTAAGAAGCACCAGTACACGTGCACGAGCTCCCTGTGCAACTCTTTGGATCCCACTCCTGTTTTTAACAAGAAAGGTGGCAAAATTAAGTCATACCAAACCTAAGCAAATTACACAAGATTAAAAAATATATATAGTGTTAATTTGATGGGTTCATCTTCCAGAGGCACCTTCTCACAGTATGCACAGTGCAAAGAACACACCCTTGGGGAGGGGAATCCAAACCCCCACCCCACTGCATTTTAAAATCAATATGCATGCATGCAACCAGGGCAATTAAACAAACTTTTTTAAAGTTTCTGAGATGGAACAAACATGCAAAAATTATTCACGTGATTCACTGTCTATTTGCCTCTAAGAGGATTGCTAAATGTTGCATGGACAACTGCATATTTGCAACATGGACCAGAGAGGGAGTGGTGAATCATAGAGATAAACTGGTCCATTAGGGTCCCAGAGGATGGCTGCTGGTTGGGCAGTAAGAAGTATGGCTTATTATAATGTTTTCAGAGACCATTTGGTTCTAAGGCTGATGGAAAGACAAACTATAATCCCAGCCTTTTTATATTTTGTGATGAAATGTTTACTGTCTTGGAGCATACGCACATTTAGCACATGACAGGAGTCCATATGAAACATGCACTTGTAGAACATGATAGTTGGTGGAGATGTACTATTTTGTGCATATGAACCTTCCCTTTATTGATACAGTATTGTAAAATATGCACAAAGAAAGGATTCCATTTTAAATGAAGAAAATACTTTTGCATCACATAAGACGGTGGGAGGATGAACATGATTTGATTACCACTTCTTAATAATAAGAAGGTTTTTTTTCCTGATGGAAAGTGTCTAAGGGCCTCAATAGATCGGATTGATTTTCTATATAGTGAAACTTCTGACCGACAGCCTTGTAGTCCTGGTTCTGAACCCCTGAATGAAAATGTCACACTTCCTTGATTTATTTCTGAATAAGATCAATACCGCCTCCGTACTCCCTCCTTATATAGTCATTCCCCTTTTTTCCTGTCTCAGAAGCAAAACTGTGACCACAAATCAATAATCAAAACCGCAAGAAATGAAGCAATGACATGATTAAGACGCCAGTTATCCAGTGCAGCAAAAATGCAACTCTCCTTCATATTTAACACCCCGGGGCTGATGCTAACAACAGGAGTGCCCAAGTATTAAGAAAGCCAATGGGGCAGTCCCCACATGGCTCTGTTCTCCCCTGCCCCCGCATGAAGGCCCCTGGCCAGCTATTTCATTCATTTGAGGTTAGGAAACATGCCGTGTACTGTCGTTGCTAAGACACCAGCAAGTACTTCCATCATAGGCTGCAATCTTGTACTGTATAGCACTAATGAAGGCTAAGTGGGCTTAGGCATGTTTAATAGGATATGAGACTACAGCTGTAGTAGGTCAGTGACCTTTGCCTCCAAGGCTGATAAGAACTGCAGTGGCTCTTGGCTGAAGTGATGAGAAATGCCAGCGTGTGTTATGTGAAGAAAGGGTGTCAGATCCGGCACAGCTCTTCCCCAAGATACAGGATACTTGAGCAAACAGCAATAAACATTGCAGGAGATAGGTACGTACGTTTCAAAAGATTGTTCCAATAGTTTCAGTCGTTTACATGCATCATCTCTCTCTTCAGTGGCCAGCTGCAGTCTGGCCAGGATGGCCTCATCACGTTCCCGTTGGGCAGAATGAATTTCTTCTACTAGAGCTGCAATACAGGAAGTATTTTCAATGGGTCTTGCTATTTACTGTTTTACTCTGTACAGCACCATGTACATTGATGGTGCTATATAAATAAATAATAATAATAATAATAATAATAATAATAATAATAATGTGTGAATATGCTAATGATCAACATTCAAGGGGCTTTTATGTCTGAGGCCTTAGGTAGACTTACCTGAAAGTCTGGGGCAGAGGAGGGGAGACTTCACGTTGTGAATAACGCGAGATCCCTCCTCCGTTTACACGTAAAATTGATTTCGCCGCTCCCCCCCACCCTAGCCCCGATGGGCGCAGTGCTCCTGAGGAGTGCTGCGCCCCATGCGTGGCTGCAGGCTCTGCGTGAGTAATCGCACGGAGATGGGTAAAGCCTCAGAAATGGGCCACACGCTCATGGTCTCGGGCTCAGCCCAAGACCGCGGGGAAAACCGGGGCCAAAGAGTAGAGCTGTTTCCTGGGGCCAGGGAGGGATGATCCCTTCCTGATCCCAGGATCCCTTGTGCGTCATCTGGATGCACAGGGATGATCCCGGTTATCAGCCCGGGATATAGCCTGGTCTAGCAAACGCCTGAGTTGTTGAACATGCTGAAACCAAGAGAGTTTGTTTCTTACTTTAGAGAAAGTTTTAACCATCCAAATTAATGGATTTTCATTCCATTAAACCTGGCGGCTTCCATTGTAGCCATTTCCAGAGGTGTAACCACATTATTCTGGACAACATCCAGATTTTCAAAATTAAATGTACTAATTTTGTTGTTTATTCGTTCAGTCGTTTCCGACTGTTCGTGGCCCACGCCAGAGCTTTCTGTCAGCTGTCGCACTTGGACATAATCCATAGAAATCCTTTAGGCATGCCAAAAGGATTAAAGTAACCAATGTAGTGTGTACATGTGTGTGTGGTGGGGAGGTCGTTAAGCAGATGCTAGGTGCAAAACTAGACATTAGGCTGCCACCTAACTAATGTAAGAACTCTCCTGGATCAGACCAAAGGGCTATCTAGTCCACGTTCTGTTCCTACAGTGTCCAACCAGATGCTTATGGGAAACTCCCAGCAGGACAGGAACACCATGGCGGCCTTCTGCTTGCATTCCCTATCAATTAGTAATCAGAGGTTCCAGAATCTCCACTCCCTCCCACTTTCTTGGAAACATCTAGTAAAAAAAGATGCATAATGTGAAATTATTGTATTCAGCTTCTTTACCTGTTCCACGACATTGTCTACTTGTGAGTACATGAAACATGAGTGTGAAACTTTGGATGTGCAAATCAGCAAAACTTCAACTCGTTCTTTAAATTCCACCTCAAAGTTCATTCCAACTCATGTCTGTATTAGATTGCAGTGAGCATTTTTCAAAAGTATTGGTGTTTTTTTCATGTGCAATTGTTTTTCATAATGCATTTTTGGGAATCCATTTTTTGTTTGTTCTGTGAATTGCATTGCAAACTCAGAAATGTATGGCCATCAAAAGTAGATTGCGCGTATTCTGGTAAAAAATCAACTGAAATGAATTCCTCATACATTGCTAGTAATGACATCATACCTTTAGGATGTTTTTATGATGTTTTAACAATGAATACTATGTTTTTAATCAGTATTTTATGTATTTTATACTTACTGTTGTTCCCCGCCTCGATCCAGACGGAGAGGCAGGTAAGAAATATTATTATTATTATTATTATTATTATTATTATTATTATTATTACATGGCTTTTTTTTACTATGGAAATGCGTGAAGGAGATATAGAACTGCTACTCAATGGTGGAATCCACACACCCCAGCATAGATTGGCCTCTACTTTCAAATATGGCTTTAAATATAGCATAAAGTCAAAAAAGTCAAAAAGTGATAGGGTCATGGAGTATCGGAATTCTTTAAACTGTGGCTTAATATCTAGCATATAATTATCATCATTGACAAAAATTGCCCTAAAATTATCCAAATAGATTTTCTGATCTCCAAGCAGAGTCTGTATGTAAGTTAGGCTAGGTAGAAGCAGAGAAAAGTTTAGGGACTATAATAATTAACAATATGGTATGCTAACATGAAAGGCCACTGCTGCTTGAGCCAGCCTGGAAAAGTACATAGAGCACTGACATGGAAAAAAGAAATATCATTTCAGATTCATGCAGCTCATTACAAATTATTATTATTATTATTATTATTATTATTATTATTATTATTATTATTATTATATTACCACCCACCTCTCTCTCTGGATTGAGGCAGGGAACAACATGGAATACAAAATAATATAAAATACAGAAAACTAATTAAAACATATAAAAACTAATACATTATTAAAATAACAGCCAGAGGTCTTAAAGTTCGACTGGGTAGGCGTTACAAATGTTGTGAAGATAAGAAAAAACCTGCCATTCTGAACCAATTGGTGAAAGATGCAATACAACATGTAATACATAAATGTTACTTCAACACAAGCATTCTTCCCAAGTCTAAAAAGTAATGTTGTCACTCGACTCAGCACTGGCAAGACCACACATGGAGAATATTGGGGTGGGGGAGAACCCCATTGGGGCACTACAGTTCAAGGACTTTGACAATCTGGAAAGGATATGGGAGAAGAGTTACTCTGATGAAGGGTCTAGAAGTCAAATCATAAGGTGACAAGCTAAAATAAATTAGATATGCTAAGCCTAGGCTGGGCAAAGTGGTGAGTATATTAAAAAGTATATCAGAAAGAAGATGGGCAAACAGTTGACTCAATCCACTGAAGATAAGGCAAAATATAACTACGGTAAGTTACATAGATGCCTATTTTGACTGAACATTAAGGAAAAAGTCATAAAATGAGAGTTGTAGAGCAGTATATGGAA
The DNA here is from genome assembly GCF_023053635.1 of Elgaria multicarinata webbii. Taxonomy (NCBI): domain Eukaryota; kingdom Metazoa; phylum Chordata; class Lepidosauria; order Squamata; family Anguidae; genus Elgaria; species Elgaria multicarinata. Next base: position 144,469,650 of record NC_086172.1, on the reverse strand, counting down.
GATGATATAATAGAGAAAAGCTTTTTGAATAGTTCACAATGTTTTCCATTAGTTTTGTCACCAAGGAGTTACTTCAAATATCTCTGAGCTGGAGCTTCTCACAGGAATCCAACAGTATGCAATGAATGGAGAGTCTTGCACACTTGCAGTAGAAGTCTTTTTTTCTTTTCTTTCAGACCTCGAGTTCTCTTGGTACAGTTGTCGGGTTAGAAAATGTGTTTTGTTTCCTTGCAATTTTCTCTTCTCTTCTCAAACCCTTCAGTTCCTTCTTGGTCTTCCAATTTTGTGGCAACCCACTGGATTGGGTCCATAGTTCCAGGGGCATTCTCATATCTTGGCTCCCCTTTCCTTCCGCAGCAACCTGCGCTCTCTGAAGAGCTGCCCTACAGAACAGTGTGGATGTTGGCACGGGAATGCTGCAAAGGAAATTGGCAAAGATCGCCTTGCCCCATAGCTGTTTGGAAAAGCCACCACTGAACTGAACCTCATTCTGCAAATGGAAGAACTCCTTCCTTTTGATGAAGGGCAACTTTGGATCCAACCCATAGTTTGCTATTCCATCTGCGCCAAGCATGTCGTAATTTGCACAAACGATAGCCTGCTGAGTTAGACATAAACTATGGTAGGGATGCAGAACCTCAAACTCAGGGGTGGGGGCAAATCCAGTACTTCGGGGACAAATCTGGCCTTCCACTGTTCCCCATCATAGACATGAGCAAGGGGTATGCCGGGTGTGCCCAGGCACACCCTAATGTCTCAAGCAATGGAGGGGCCAATAGGCGCTGAATTGAGGGAGGATCCAGATGCAGCGTGACTGGTCCCCCAGCTGCCGTCTGGCTGGTTTGCTTCTGTATGAAGAACCACTGCCACTGAGACAGCACTATTGCTCATGGTAACAGGAACGAAAAGGAATCACTCTGCTGGGAGCCTCTGTGCTGGGAACTGTGCTTCAAAGAGGCCAGGCGGAAGGTCCCCCGAAGGCTAATATTGCCTCATAAGCCCCTCCTCTGGCCAGTGTCACCACAAAGCCCCACCAGTGCTGGGGCTTGAGGAGCGCCTCCCCATTCCCCCCTCACCTGCAATGCCCCTCCCTCAGTCAGGCAAGTCAGGAGCAGGGTTTCAGTGTCTACAGTGTTTAATAAATAAATGAATAAAAATAATGCCCTTTATGATTTAGTATTCAATAAATGTTCCCCTTAAAAATAAAAAATGAAATTTGCTGCACATGCCTATGTTCCCCATATGACCATGCCTCCACTGATCATTTGGTGAGTTCCCAGGTCTGTGCAGTTTTTTCCCCATTCTAAAAAGTTGAAATGCCTCTCCTAAGATTTAGTTATTAGCAGTAAGAAGACCTCTCTCTCTCTCTCTCTCTCTCTCTCTCTCTCTCTCTCTCTCTCTCTCTCTCTCTCTCTCCCCTGACTTCAAATTTTATATATATGATTGTTGGACACCACCTTGGTGACATTTGTGGTGGTGTATAAAAAACTACTAATAAACAAATAATAACATGTCAGAAAACTGTTCAGTTTTGAGGGCCAAATGGAATAGCAGAAATTACTGAAGACATGAACAGTGATTCCAAAGGTCACAGACTCAGTAAAGCTTCCTCTACAAAGGAAAAGACACCTTTTGCCCATGTGAATCAGGTCTCAAAATAAGGGGAATTATCTTCTTACAGTTCTGTGGGCATCAGCACTGTTTATAACTGTACAATTCTGGATGAGAAAGAGAGAGAGGGGTGTGTGTTACCTGCTAGCATGAACACAATGATTTCTGGGTAGTCTATTTGATTTCAGTGGAACAACTGGCAAGGACAACCAGGACTCTTGCTCCAAAGTCACCTTTTCTATTTCCTGGAACACCTAGGTTTATCTTGGCAACAACATTTCAACCAAGCCTAGTGTGCTTAAGTATTTTTTTAAAATGACATTTTAATTGAAATCTGAAGCTTATTGAATTAAATGTGCATATTTGATGTCAGAATGCCATGATATGGAAGCATAGGGGGAAGGATAAGAAATCAGCCAAGTTAAGCATACTTAAGCCCATTGATTTCAACGAGAGTTAAGCATAACTACAACTCCTACAAATCAAACAATTGAATCAATATACACCACATTTTGCTTCACAAATGACAGAAACAAAATATATTTTTCATTACTGAAACCTATATTTACGTTATTTGGTGCGAGACTAGCCTGTACGTATCTGAATGAATAACAGGGCCAAACCCAGTACTTAGTCTAAAAAATTCTTCACCTTCTAAAAAAGAAAGAAAAGGTAATTGTACTAGACGCATCAAGTCTAACACACTTGTAGTTGTAAGATAGATAATAATTGTAAACAGACAGTTTTTGTAAGGTACATAGCTATTTCAAAGTTCACTTAGAAAATCAACATAGCATTTTAGCTGGAATTTGCTCATTAAATACCCATAACTGTAAAGCAAATTATGCTGGAATGAATAAAGCAAATACATATGCTTCTTTCTTTTTATTAAATGTAAAATCTGCTGTTAATTACACCGGGTATGTCATATAAACTTTTCTCTTTAACTATTAAACGGAAGTCTTTACAAAAGTCATTAGAGATCCTCATTCTTTGACTTGTATAAATTTCAATATTTGTTCAGTAAAGGTTCACAGCAGTTAAATTACATTAACAAATATTATTAGCTACTATGTAAGCCAACTAAGTAAAATACTTATATTGCAGGTAAAACAAATCATTGGGTGTTTACAATAATATTTGGATATGTCCATTTTTAAACAAGCTTATCAAATATCCTGTAATTCTTAGTCAAATGAGGGAGAATCAAAGTAGATCTCCCCCCTTCCAAATACTCAAATTTGTTTAGTAAGCTAATTGTTTTCTAATATGGGATAAAGCAAATATGAAGAAGCTGAACCATTCGGAGTATGAGTTTACCGAGTCAAAGCAGTGTACATATTTTCTTAGTTAAACCTGATTCTGTTGGCAAACCTTTTGGGCACACTTTTAAACTACCTTTAAAATACAGTAGTAGCAAGAGAGGGTGTTAGAAATCATTCTAGTATAAACATTGGTTCATGATTCTCCAAACAACAGAACCTTGGAGGGAAGATTGGTAAGTTGAAGAGAGAGGGCATTTACGTCTATTTGCTGATTTCTTAGGGGTCATCTCTGTAAATACTGAAACTGAATAGTGAATGCAAGAAAGAAGGAATAGTTACGATTTTTTTTTTAAAAAAAGAAGTCTACTAAAAAGTTGCATGATCTGTATTAAAGACAAATAACTTTAAACTCTTAGAAAACCGAAAACACTTATAAGATTATCAGGCACCAAACTCTTATACTCTGTCATATTGCAAGGTGCTGTGAGGTGCAATTCTGAAAAATATTTTGTTGCAAATATTCTGAAGGTTGCATTTTCTTTAAAATTAAAAAGCCCTACAATCTCCTCCCTCAAGGAAAATTTAAATCAAAATGTGTTAAACTGTAAATATCTTTTGAAATTACCCTTTCCTTTCTTCTTTCTTCCTCCCTTCCAATGTGTGCATTTTCTGAGTTCTCTGACTAGTTTTGGTTGCAATCATTTCTTAGATAACTTCAGTAAGTTAAAATATAAAAGAAAAAGAAAAAATGCTGCAATAATGAGTAGACTGTTGTGAGGAGTTTTGTGATTTTGGATTTAGTATTCAGGATTAGGGGCTGTTGAACTCTGTGTGACCTAGGATTTTCCTTAGAGCTGATGAAGGAATGATCACAGGACTTGTAATGGCTATGCGCAGATGTCTTTCCTTCAAAAGGGTCAATATGAGGGACGAAAGGGTACCTTTTACATTTAGGATATCTCTAGTAAAGATAAAGCTTTCCTAATCTGAAAAAAAAAGAGATTTTCACAGCAGACATAGAGTTAATATGTAACAGGAGTGGAAAATGGAGGACAAATGACGTTTTCCATTTTTGTTCTTGATTTTAAATAACTGGGGTGGGGTGCATGATAAAAGTGTGTTCTGTAATGCCATCCGTTGAATTTGAGATTCCTTAAATGGGCTGGCTTTCTTCATTTTCCCTAGTTTATTTATGGTGAATCTACTTCTAATGATTTCTTGCTAATAATTTTCCTGTGAAGGAACTAAAAATGTAGGTGTGGATATATATACTGCATCTCCATAAGAGTCATTACAACGTGCTACTTATCGGCTTGTACACACAACATATTGCAAAATCCTGATAATCCTGGGAAATATTATAAAGTCCAGATTGTGTTCCTGTAAAAATGAATGCCAGTACTCCCAAGCCACTATACTTTTTTTTAATGACGTTGTTTTGACGTCATTAGAATAACTGAAATGTAGGAGCATTATTGAGATCATGAATAAAAACGAACAGTTTTAACAGGTCAGTACTAGGCATTACAAACTAAAATCCATTTACATATAAATGTGACTCTGCAGATAAAGCAATGTGTGCAAACACAGATAGAATATGCTGACACCTTTGTTACCTTGTTGTTTGTTGTATGTATTTAGTTTGAGGTACTCAACTGCTCCTAAATTCCTGGTGCTGTAAATGCACTGATCCTACCAAAGAACCTGAACTGTTCAATAATAAAAGCAAGAGAAAAGACCCAGCAGTGTGGTGGTGTGTTCCTGTCTACTTAGATTCACAGAGAGAAAATGGTAAAGAAGGCATGTAAATGAGGAAATATACATTTCCTTTGACTGCGTTTACCTATCTGAGTTTTGAATTTCCTGCAGATGGATTCTAAGTTTCTCAAAGGTTTCTCTTCTGAGTTGATAGGAGAGTTCCTTACAAGCAAGACTATATGCAATTAACAAATGCTTGATTTAATTATTTATTCGCATAACAAAATCACACACCTATATTAATGACAGATTGCAATCCTATACATGTCTACCCTGAAGTAAGGCCATTGGGCTCCCATGTAAATAGTTATATGATTGCAGCCCCAATCATTGAATGATTCCCAGTAATCAAAATTTGCTATCCAGCACTTGTGAAACATGCTTGTTCTTTTACAGGGGTAGCCATATTTTCAGAACACGCTAATACAGTGAAAGGAAAACAACCCGTTCTCTTTATCCCCCACTTTGAATCTTCATTTCAAAGCAAATAATTTCAAACATCATTTGCTGTAAGTTTCACAACTTTAGAGAAAATTCACCTCTCACTGAAGTCCATGGCAAAACCCCAATTGATTTTAGTGGAACCAAACAGCACCTATAGTATATTAAAGGTCTTTGCATTTATCAAGACACTGTCTAATGAAAGGTTGAGAAAATGTATTTACATAATGTAACAATCTTAAAACAAAACTAAGGCTAAGTACATACTGTATATGGAAAGAATAATTTTAGGATGGAATTATTAGTAAAACTATGCCTGTTACATACTTTTAAAAATAGAATGTCACACATATTTAGATTTATAAACACAAGGGTTGGGAACTATGGAGATCTTTTGGCTAAAGCCCAATATTGGCCTTATTTCAGTTTAATTGGAAGAGGATCTCATATTCATCTTCTCCATGAGATATCAGGAACCTGGATTTCTCTTTGTATCAAAGGTTAATAAGAAATGTGTCTGCAAAAGTCAAACAGCATTAAATATCAAAAACTGATTATTATTCCACAGGAGTTGTTCTGTCATTCATAATCTCTCCATGCTCCAACCTTCCACAGCTAATCTTTAATGGATGACATGCAAGAAAGAAAAATAAATGGCATCTAAAAAGAAGTCACCAAAGTGAGCTTAAAATAAGTGGTAGATATTTCCTTTCACTGATGAGAAAAAGTAAAAAGCTAAGAGGAATTAATCAATGCTAATAAATCTTTATTTTTTGTTTGTGACTGGATTGTTTTGTTGTCCAAGTACTGCTCAAACTGTTGCTTATTTACCACAACAATTAGAACTTTCCCAACTTCATTCAGAAATATTTAAAAATATGTTTTTGCCACATTTCATCTAGTTTTGGACCATCACTTGTAACATAAAAGGAAGAACAGCACACTTGCACTAGAATCTTGAAGGGACATTTAAGGAAGCACGATAACCAATGGGGCTAGGGAAAAGCCACAAAATCTTGACAAATGACATCATGATTTGTGGCACTGCCCTTTACAATAATGTGTAGTATTTGCACAAACAAATGCACAAATTATTTAGGACAGATGTTTTCATTAAACAACAGAAATAAAGATAGGCTGTAGTTCAGAAACAACAATAGCTTAGGACATTGCAGCGATTTCAAATTTTAAAAAATAAATTCAGAATTTTGTCTTAAAACATTACAGTAATGCTGCTGCTGCTGCTAAGTGCATATTTAACAGCTGCATGTGCACTGGATACTGCTTTCTTTCAAACCCACCCTAATGTGCAAGTAATGTCTTGTTTCGGATCAAAATCTGGGGTTCCACACAGAATTCTTCTGTGTTATGCATGAAATTAGATAAACATATATTTAGGGTTCAGCCTCTTGTTCTGTTTCTCTCCACCTCAATGTTCTGTCCACCCATTATTTGTGCGGGGTATTGTGCTGTACCGCCTCCCTACTTCTGATGTTCATGCTAACTTCTGAGAGTCTTGGTGTCAGCAAGATGAGAGGGAATTTTCATGCAATGAGGGAAAAAGTGTTTAAATGATTGTTTGCTACTCGCCTGTTAGTAATTCCTATTTCAAACAGTAGCAATTATCAGACCTTTAAATTAGACAATATATCTTTTCTCAATTGCAACATGGCCAACAGCCAAGGACTTTAATAAAACAACAAATATTAACTAACTGGCTGGCAGTGTTTATCTGGAACACCCCACCCAACTGCATGCATTCAACCAGCTAAAGAGAGTTTAAGGTGGTTTATAAGATTGACTGAAGCAGCATTTAGTTACTTCGTAGAGCAAATTCGGGTAACATGACATCCTACAACTGATTGTGGCCCCCTGTCTATTTTTGGGGCACGGGGGAATTCTAGATGCCCACAGTTTGTTCCCATTTCCAATTAGGGTGACCATATGGAAAGGAGGACAGGGCTCCTGTATCTTTAACAGTTATATCGAAAAGGGAATTTCAGCACATGTTGTTTGTACGCATGCAGGTACCTGGTGAAATTCCCTCTTCGTCACAACAGTTAAAGCTGCAGGAGGCCTGCCCTCTTTTGCACCTGGCCACTCTAGCTATACAGACATGGGGGAACAAGCCTACGGTGGTATAGAGAAAAGAGTCCGGCACTATGGAGTGGCAGAGAAAAGCAGTGAGCTTAACAGGAAGAGAAGATGCAAAGAAAAAAGAGAACATATTCTATGGGGCTCAGAAAAGGAAAAGGGCAATTTAAAAACACTGAGTTACAATTGTATCAGAAATTATTTCCCTCAATTAACGTAGTGAGGCAGCCCTCTTGTGTTAGTAGAAGTATCCATAATTGCATGATTTGGAGTTGTGCGTTCTTGCCTTACAACAGCCTTTCCCAACCCTGGTCCTCAGATGGCATTGGACAACAGCTCTCATCATGGCCATGCTGGCTGGGGATTACAGGAACCGTGGTCTAACACCATTTTGGGGATAACAGTTGGGAAAAGGTAAGGAGTGCTATTACCGTACTGAGGAAGGAGTCAAAGGACCAAATCCCATCATACACATTCAACGTTTGATGGTTGCAGGAACACATCTTTAATATGAGGTTTCCTCAACTGAATGTAAAAGGGGAGGGGAAATATGATTTAAAGCACACAAGTGGCATATGGACAGTCAAGGTTTGTGCTCCTGGACGCCAGATTCCGGCTGGACATCAGGAAAATCTCCTGACTTCTAGAGCAGTACGACAATGGAACCAATTCCCTCCCACACTAGAGGACTTCAAGAGGCAGCTGGACAACCATCTGTCAGCGATGCTTTAATGTGGATTCCTGCATTGAGCAGGGGGCTGGACTTGATGGCCATATAGGCCCCTTCCAACTCTACTATTCTATGGTTCTATAAAGGTCAAAACAGACATTACTTTAAAGACTTAGCTACTGGTGACGCCTTGCTTTCATTTTTACTCTAGATAGGCACAGGGTAATAGAAATGGCAGGTGTGGGCCCCCAGATCCAGGTCAGGCCCATAACAGGTAAAGAATTAAGAGCCCCTCTTTTTCCCCATGATAGGGTCATGATCCAAATCAGAGGCCCAGGGGCCACTCTAGAGTAAAAGCGAAAGAAAGTTTACACCAATGCATATTTTGGCCCCAAGATTAGTTATTTGAGAATCGAAAGATGACCTTTGACAAGCAAGGATTCTGAACGAACTGTAACAAAAACACAACAAATGGTGCTTGCAAAGAAGGTTCACAAGAGCACTGCTGCCTTAGACTGGAAAATACTGGCAAACACATTGTTTAATTCAATGTCCGTTTTAATTTACAGGCATAGCTGGAAGCAGAGTAGGACCTGGTTAAAAAGGCAGTTCAGTGCTTATGCTTGACTCACAGAAAGGAATGAGGTTAAAGTCCAATTTACTCAACTGCTAGCAGGAAAATATTATTTCCGAGAGGTGCTATACGGTAGAAGTCTCTGGGTCACATTTTGCCTCTGCTGTGAAGCCAGTAGGTGTCCTGAGGCAACCTACAATCTCTTAGCCTCAGACCTCCCCCTCCCCGCCCCATCTCAATCTGCAAATTGGGAATTACATCCCTTACAAGGTTGTTGCAAACATTAGTAAGATAAATGCATGCAAAGCATTCTGTAAACTCTAAATTGCAGAGTATTGTTGATCTTCAGTGTGTGTATTTTCAGCTTTGCTATTTTAATACTTTTCTGCTGCTGGTTTTTTATTTTTATTTATTTAGTTTTGCACTATGAGTGGTTTTTATTCTGTTGGATTCAGGACTTCTGTTGATTGGTTTTATGGCTCTTGACTTTTGTTGTTAACTGCCCAGAGGGCATTGTTAATTGAGTGGTAAACAAATGCTGAATATAAATAAATAAATAAATAAATATTACTATTAATAAGATAAACATTTGAATACAGTCTTACTTTATACAGTGTTGCTACTTACTGCTAAACATTAGGGTAGCAACAGCATGTCTTTTACTGCACTAAGCAAATGGGGAGGGGGATACGGCAATGTATGTGTATTCAAGTTTTTAAAGTAGAACATTTCACTTTGAAAATATTTTACGGTTTTTGTTTGCCTCCTAAGGCACTAAGGAAAATTCTGATTCTTCCCATTTCAGAGACCGTTTGTGATTTAGATCTGAGATAAGATCTGAACTCAGGTCTTCTATGTCCAACACTGTATTTGTTGGTTAAACACCAGTGCCATCTCCAGGGATTAGGGTACCAACCTTCGCTGGCCTCTCTGCATGCTCAAGAATGTCAGACTGATATTACTGACAAGGCAAACACACTTTTAAACAGTGTATTTAAGTCATAATAAGTCATAAGTCATAATATTGGGAAACTTAATAAAGCACTGTGCAGAGAGACCCTTTCATTAATTGGACATCATGATCAAAGTTCAAAGTGGTAACTCCAAGTCAATTCCTTTTCAGACATCCTTCCAAAAAATATTAACTGAATGGATTTCATTTGTTTTAAATATTTTCATGTTTCTTGTGATTATTTGGCAGGTCTTCACTTTGCAGAGCTGCACAACATGAGCACAGCCTAGTAGTTTGGAAATAAAAATATGTATATATCAGATGACAAAATATTGCGAGTAACATCTGTTGACCTCCTGTTTGCTTACATCAATCATTCATCCATTTCCATTCATTGGCTTTAGTAGGAGGCATAGTGATGGTGGTTCCCCAACCCACCCATACCTTTTGCGCCTCCCCAGTGGCATCCCTGAAAGGATTTTTCCTCAGACACTTTCATTAGATTGTTTCCTCTCTGTTTTCCTCATCCTGGTTCCTCGTCCTCATTTCTCTAGTATGTTTCTTCCTTTTCCACCCCAAGTTATGGCAATTACATTTTCCATCATTCACATCTCTGATGCAGGTCTCTTTCCTTTCAGCAACGGTGAGCTGTGGAACATTATCAAGAGGTAACCTCTAACAACCAACCACTAAGAAGGAACAGCAGCCTCTAGTGGCCAGAGAACTGAGCTGGTTTAATTGACCAATTCTCCTAAACCAAGTCCTAGCATTTTGAAAGAGAGAGAAACAGTAAACAGAGATGCCCAAACCATGTCTAACTTTTACATAAAATAAAGAAAAAGTATAATAATCCAAAATTTTTGAATAGTTCATTTAATGTGAAAGTACTGAATCTTAATTTGTCCTCATTATAAGTCACTATTATTCCCAATTTTCCCCCAGATATAAAATGCACTGTCATTGATCTAAAGCTGCCCCTTAAATGAGTGACTAGGATGAGAGTGGTATAACATCCTACCTCCAGTATTGGAGGCAGTAAGCCTATAAACATGGGTGGGAGGGTGCTGTTGCATTCATGTCTTGCTTCTGGATTTCCATGAGACAAGTAACTACTTCTTGCTTCATCTGACTAGCTTATTTCTGAAATGAGCTTGTATCTGAGATTCACCAGATCATAAGAGAATACAATGGCTTTTAAGGACAGGCCCCACTCAGTGATAGATTTACAAATCTTTACCAAGTGTTTTTGGCTTCAAGGTTTAATGTGTGGATAGTGGTCCTTGAAACTACTCTCAAGTCAGACAACACAAATTTGGTACTAAAGAATATATATTTATTGCTCAAACAGTTTAAGGGGATAACAAGCTTTAGCTAAGATGAGGCAGATCACAAACATTCCTAACTACACACAAGTTAATCACTAAAAGCATAATGAAAATAGTAGCAAGCATATTGTTAACATAGCAAAACCTAGGTTCCTCTCAATCTAACAGTCAATATCAAAGTTTCATATTTATCGAAATGGAAGGCCTAGTGGCTGAAGCCAGCCTAAGCATGTATTGAGGGTTTCTCATTCTCTCAGGATCTCTCACCCAAACTGATCAGACCCTGCCCTTTTATTATTCCCATGATGCCAATGATCTCAACTTTAGTTTCGGACCTGGACATACCACTATTTCCATTTTTTTCTCAGTGTAACCAGGTCTGCCACTGCTACCAGTAACACCCAGATGAAGGCATCTGTGCTAAATTACTTCCAGCACTTGACCAACCCATTCATGGCAGCCTTTCTTCATTTCCAAGAATATGTTCCATTACTCATAGGTATGTCACAACTCATACATACAGAACTAGTCATACCTACAAGATACAATAAATTCTTATCAATTCTACTTGCTACAATGCATATTCCACTACACTGTGGCAAGCTAGTTGGCCACTGTGCGAACAGAATGCTAGACTAGATGGACGCTTGGTCTGATCCAGCATGGCTCTTCTTAAGTTCTTATAATCCTGTTCAATGCATTACATCAGATCCTCAAGCCTATGTCTTTTTACTGTGTATGATAACTGCAGAGGGCATCCACATTGGTGGGATGTTTTCTCATTTCCCATTGGCTGTTTTATTCCTCCATCTGCTCCCTCACACCCTTTCCTCTTCTAAACCTCTTCTCAAATGTCAGCAGCCATCTAACAAAAGCTAAAAAATGTGTGCTCTAGAGAGCTGGACACCAGGCAGGAAGTTTTCATTGCAGACACTGGTGCTGTTAAAAAGGCATGCCAGTTTTAAATTTCAAGTGCAACCTGCTTCATCAATAGTGCAGCTGCTACAATGGGAAATGCCTGCGAAAACATCATGCATGCTCCCCGTCCCCGCAATACACACGTCACTTTGTTAGAGAGAGCTAATATGCAGAAATGTTGTGTTACAAACATGATAAAAAGTTCTGAAAATCAAATTTACTTGTTTCTTAATATTTAAGGCTTAGTTGTCTCCTGGATTTTGTACTCTGCCTCCCTGCTTTCATTGTTCTATTAGCAATTGTTCTATTAGCATTGTTCTCTTGAGGGTTTGCATACGTTAAGAGTCTTTGAAATTCTTCTGAAAATACATGGTAAAGTTTTTTTTAATATACTCTCCCAATGTCTTTTACAATACACTCTTCTGTCGTGATTTTATCGCTATTTCAAGTGCAACATAAACATCTATACATACAACATCTATCTGGAGCAAAATATAATCATGGTAAATAAAACACAATTACAAACATCTAACTTTTCTTTTGCACATGGGAACATGCAGTAATTAACACTAGCTAATCATAGAAAATCTCAGCAACATATGATGATCTAACTTAGGCCTTAGCTAGACCTAAGGTTTATCCCAGGATCGTCTCGGGGTTATGCCTGCCTGCTCCCGGGATATCCTGTGTGTCATTTACATGAACAGGGATGACCCCGGGATGATCCCGGGATAAACCTTAGGTCTAGCTAAGGCCTTAACTTAATTCAAAAATATCTAAATTAAAGGTACCTTTCAGAATTCTACTGAGAGCAGTAACCTCTACAAATTTCAGCAAAGGATACAACATGTGCAACTTCCAAGTGAAGGCACATGAACCCCCATACACAGCACACAGGCTCTTTTCCATGGGGCAATCCATACGGATGCCACTTCTGGGCATGGACCTTGCTGGATCCAAGCGCATGTGTTTTTTATTCACAGTTTTCCTCCATGGACTTCAATGAGCAAGGAAAGTCTATATTGAATAAAATATTTCACTATTATACACACAGAAGTAAAACTCTGTGCAAACATCCCCAAAACAAACATATAACTTGGAATTTAATCCAAACAGTTCACATACTGTAAATGTTTAGTTGGTAGATAATCAAGATGTAACTATGATCTAGGTAAGTGTTTTATGATGAGTTCTTTTAAAAAAACCTATAGAGTTACGATAAATATATTTAATTTGTGTTGCAAATATTTAGGGTTCTGCCAGTGTGTTTCAGAATGACCAGCCTATTTTACGACGTTGGACACAAACACAGGTTGTTGACACTGCAGAAAGCCAACCGTTTTTAAAATAGAATAATCTACTCTAATGCCCACTCCTCCATTCTATTAATTTTTGCCAAGGAGATGGATGCAGTATATGCTACCCAGTCAGATCCACTGCACAATTTAAGTATTGTTAAAGTTTCTATTAGACAGGATCCCTACAATTATCCATAATAATATCACTGAGAGCTATCTTTAATAATGGCAGCACTTTCCTCCTCATCCTCATACTGGAGAAAGTTGTATTGTGTTCCCATTTCTATTTCAAACATCCTTGTTATCAGTATTATAGCTTCATAATATACTAGAACTATATAGATCACAACAGCCTACAGAAATTTAAAGGGAAGTGCTAGTAATGGGCCGCAACCCACTGGATCAATTCACTCACACAAATTACATTACACTGGTGTAAAGTACCTCTACCCCAATGCCCAATACATTAGCTGACACAACGGCATCCCTCACGCTAGCACAATGAAATTTACATTAGCAGATTGACACATTATGACACTGCTGTGTGTATAAGAAAGCAAGCTCAAAAAACCACACACAACTTTTTAAACTGCTTCCAATTTCATCAACAACTTTCTGTTTAGGAAAATTTGTAGTAAACCTTACTGGCTGAAGATCAGTCACCCTCCTCAAACAAGATTTATTTTGTGGGTCAAAATCCAGATTTCACAGGGAAACACAGGAGGATCTCCAAACAAAGGTGCGTGGAAGGAGGGGGGGGCAGTAGTATCACCCAGAAGAAGCTAAAACAATAAGCGGGTATTTGAACTGCTAGTTGAAAGGTAGTGGCCATGGCAATCATTATTTCCCTTGTTTGTTCAGGACCTTCCAACAAAACAAACAACCTGTTTTGTGATTGGATTGACATGGTGTTAACAACACATTTAATGCCCAAATCAGCATGAATACAGGTAAAGCTCCTTCTAATACCGGTACCAGGATGTTAAAGCCACCAATTTTCTAAGCAACTTTAAACAGCCTCACATAAAAAAGTCAAACCGTCCCTCCTTTAGCAAATATATCTAATGTTCATTAGGCCATGCCATATAGCAACCCAGCGGATTGTATGAGCCATATGGGCCATCTGTTAAACGTTCATCTACTGTACCTGCAGCCTTTTCTGCAATCTTGGCTTCTGTCACCCTCTCACGCAGTTCTAAGTCCAGCTTTATTGTCTTCAGCTCCTTGTCCTTTTCAGACAGCTGATCCCAAAGCTGCATTGAACAAACAGGCCATAAGATTGTTATCTACCTATAAAAAGTATGGGCACTCTATTCATCTATAACAAAATATATATTAAGTTCTTAAAAAATGGTGGCCTTATCATCAAGCAATGTAAAAGGCAATTTTACAAAAAAGCAAAAAAGGTGCTGTCCACTTCCATCCAATTTGTTTTCATTTTCTCAAGAAATTAATTAACCACACTCCGGTTTTATTCCATGCATTCAGAAGCTACCTTTTGTAGCACCCAGATACAAACACCCTTCCCCATATTCCAGATGTGCTGCAGTACAACTCCCACTGTATTGGCCATGCTGACTGGGGATGATGAAGTTGTAGTCCAACACATCTGGAAGGGAACAGGTTGGGGGAGGCTGACATATTGGTACACGGATGGAAGTGTGGAATCCATCTAGTGCAATCCTAAGAACATTTACTGAGAAGTGCGGTCTTCCAAGTTCAATGGGACAGTGCATAAGACTGCAGGCTTGAACAACAGGAAGTGTACTAATGCTCATTTAACAATTTGTACAGCTGAGGTCCAGAATAAGAGTTTCCCACCTTAACATGGTACAGAATCCAAAGGTAACAAAAACCAGATCCACATAAGAAACTGGGTTTTCTTATTCTACCCTCAATGCCCCCCTCCAAACGTTAGCTCTCACGTTACATTGCAAACTGCATTTGAAGATCAAACACTGTGTACAATGCAGCTCAAATAGGTGACTCTTGTTTTTAAGAAGAGGAGGAGGAGATGAAGGAGCATATGGGCCATTATCGTGACAGCCAGTGTTGTGTAGTGGCTAGAGTGTTGGACTGGGAGTCGGGAGATCTGAGGCCATAGCTAGACAGGGCTTTATCCCGGGAGTGGGGAAATTAATTTAATTTTAAAAACCACTTACCTTTTGCACACGAGCATTCGCACGCTTCCGTCACTTTAAGAAAATATTTTAAATGGCAGGTGCGACGCCTCTCCTCCTGAGGTCGTCACGTGTCGCATGTAAATGGAGGAGGGATCTCGCGTTAAACACAACGCGAGATCTTCCTTCCTCCGTCGCATGATAAAAGGTAGGTCTAGCTAAGGCCTGGGTTTTAGTCCCCACTTGGCCATGGAAGCTCACTGAGTGAGTTTAGGCCAGTCAAAGACTCTCGACCCAACCTATCTCACAGGGTTGTTGTGAGGATAAAATAGGGAGAAGGAGGATTATGTACACTGCCTTGGGTTCCCTGGAGGAAAAAAGGTAGGATATTAATGTAATAAAATAAATAAATAATCCAATTCCTTGTACACATTGAAGGATCACAGCCATAAAAGTTAAACATTAGCTACTAAACTCAGTTCAGTATAAATTTCAACCACTCCATAAAACAAGGCATTGAAAACCAAATTTAAAACAAAACCTGTATATATCCCTCCTGATGGAGATGGTGCATTTGAGTAAAAGTACAGTGCAGCCATGTTTTTGAGCAACGAGGCCTACAATTGTAATTTCTGATCTATTTCTTCTTTATTTTAATTTTAATTCCCAAGAGACATCATGGACTTCTCTTACTTGAGAAAGATTCAACAGTTGATCGGCAACAAGATTTCGGCACTTAAAGTATTCGCAGAACAATTTATTGCAGATTTATTATTTAAAATGATGGAAAAGTAAATTGCTGCTAGTACAACTAAGGATATTTATGTTATCTGATTGATGCTTTCTTTATCTGACTTATTCACTTCAAAGAGCTTGTACAGACTGAGAAGTGGAAATAATATTGCTAATATGTAAAATTATCTGATCTACAGTGGATCACTTAATCATCAATGGAAAGCAGAGAGCTTCCATTGTTATATGGAGATATCTCCTGATCAGTCTTAATCCAACGCTTACTGGGGTTACTCAGAATGTTTAATTAAACCTCAGCAGGTTCTGAACAACTTCTGACTTTCCAAATTTCCAGGAACCTTAGGGCCAGGGGAAAAAAAACTTCACAAGAGTTTAGATAACAGTGATGTGCTGTATCTGGGATGCCACTGGTTAAAAGCAAACAAAAAAACCCAACAACTTCAAAGCAGATAAGAATATCCAAAGATTAATAGACCATACTTCAAAACGTAAAGTGGTATCAAAAGGAAGCTGTATGTTGTCGATCACAATAAACAATAACAGCACAATCAAAGTATGTAAAATTAAAGTAGGTGAATAAGGTAGTGTATGTCTATTGTACCTTTTTATTGTTTGCTCTTAAAATGTCCAATTCTTTTAAGAGGAATGCAATATCCTTTTCTCTATCCAGGTCTGCAGTGTCATGAAAAGGATTCATATCATCAGACATAACTTTTTCTCCTTGTTTTTCAGAAGAACTGTAATAAAATGAAAGAAAAACTTCATTGCTCAATTCAACAAAGGAACTCTCATTCAATCAGATACAGTATGTGCTACATTCAGGGAAGGGGCCATAGCTGGGAGGTAAAACACATGCTTTGCGTGCATAAGGTGCCAAGTGGATTCATTGGCATCTTCAGTTAAAAAAAGACCTCTTTTTTAATAAATAAATAAATATTAAAAGTCTAGATCAGTGGTTCCCAAACTTTTTCAGGTAACTGCCCCCTTGGTTCCACAAACATATGCCCAGCGCCCCCTACCCTCCACTATAAAAATCATTATTCAGAATAGCGGTTTTCAATAACCCACTAAGGAAGTTAATAACAATAAAATTCAAAACAGTAACAATTAATTTAATACTTTATTCAAAATCCAATTGGTGTGCCCTGCCATGCTGGCTGCAAACACTCTCTTTTCCCTCCCTCCCTTGGCAAGCCTGGGGTGGGTGCTTCCCATGTAGAGGAGATTCTAGGAGTTGAAGGACTTTTTTCTGTCTAAACATGCATAAAATTGTGCCTTTAACTTATCATGTCACACTAGCATAAATACAGGAATCAAATAAGATTTTCTTCTTCAGTGAAACACACTTACTTAGGAGTAAGCACCATTTTGTTATAAGAAAGGATAATGTATTTTAATTAAAATTTTAAAATAATTATCTGCCACCTGGTACAGAGTTTTCCTATGGAAAACCTGGCTACGACTGAAGTAGAGGGGCACTAATTTTACTGTACTTATTGTCTTTAAATATGGTTAAATATTCCACAGTTACCTTGCTATTCTATTTCTACAGTTCATTTTCTCCTGTCTTTTCTTCACCCTCTCTTCGTTTTCAGGCTGAATCCTATGCACATTTACCTCAGAGTAAGTTCTATTGATCTCAGTGGGGCTTACTTCTGAGTAGACATACTTAGGATTGTGCTGCAGGTCTGTTTTTATGGTGACACAAGATACACACATACCATGCTTACCAAAAGAACGCTTGAAAAAAGGAGGTTGGACACTCTGAAATAAGCAAGGGCAGATAGGAATTGTTTCAGCAAGCATTCTGGAAAAAGGTGCTGCTGAATCTTCTTTAGCCAGGAAGGACCTGGGGAATTGCAATTCTCTCTCCCTCCCCCTTTTCTTTTCTCTCCCAATCCTGTTGTAGTCCAGATTTTTTTGGGGGTGGGAGTACACACACAGACACACAGCATCTCTCTCTCTCTCTCTCTCCAACCCCCCTCCCTGCAAGCCTCACAATAGCTGCCGGGCTGATTAGGACAGGAGGGCAACAGTTCAGAGGGGAGATGGCCCCAACCTGCAACTCCTGACAGGGGAAGGGAGCCTGGTGATACCTTGCAGCAGCACAAGCAGTCCAGCTCCCCACCCAGCCAGCCGGCTGCTGTACTTGGCAGCTGCTCTGCCGCCCACCATCCTCCACGTGCTCCTTCCTCTCCACCACAGGGCTGCTGCTCCCGCCTTGTGCAGCAACTATCGCGCGAGGTCTGCCGGGGCAGCTTGTAGGAGGGAGCAGCTCTGGCCAAGGGAGCGAGTGAGCAGGCGGCGGTGGCTCCAGCAGGAAAGAAGCCCTGGGCCCTCCTAGGCAGGGGAAGAGTGGGCAGAGCAGCTGAATTCGCCACTGTTTCCTGCTCTGCTGCCTCCTGTGGGTGCTTCCCCCACCCCCTACTTCTGGTGGGGCCTCTGTGGGCTTGAGATAGGAAGAGAGAGCGGCTGCGTGAGTGAGAAAGTCCTTCCTGAGCAGGAGCGGTGTGGGGAGAGCAGCTGAATTTGCTGCTCTTTCCTGCTCGGTCCCTGGGTTTTAGGACCTTCTGGAGAGACCACCTTGAGCGCCCCCCTGCCGCCCCTTTGCCTGTTGGCGCCCCCTGTTAGCGCCCCCTGCCGTCCCTTTGCCTCTTAACACCCCCTTTGCAATCCCACCGCCCCCAAGGGAGCAGTACCGCCCACTTTGGGAACCACTGGTCTAGATTGAGCAACATGCTTACCTTAACCTTTTATCAGTGCAAGAGACAGTAAGATTGTTTAGACGCAAAGTTTGGGCACAAGCAGTTTGCACATCACTTAAGATGGTTGTTAGTTGATCGGGCGCCTTTATTTGTTCAGTGTTTGTCTGAGGGGCCTGTTCTCTCTTTGGCTGTGAAGGTTCTGAAGAACTTTGAAAATAACTGGTGGAAGAGACATCTCTCCTTTGCTCAGAACTCTGCTCCATGTTAAAAGTTTCTATTGGGAAAACGGAAACATTTTACAGTTTAACCAAACATATAAAGATAATAATTTAATACAGCTTAATAATTGCACTTCTAGTTTCTAAAATATTAAAAACAAACAACATTGTTAAATGCTGTTAAAATGCCTGGGAGAAGAGAAAAGTCTTGACTTGGCACTGAAAAGATAACAATGTTGGCGCCAGGCGAGCCTCATCGGGGAGATTTTTCCACAGTCAGGGCGCCACCACCGAGAAGGCCCTCTCCCTTGTTGCCATCCTCCGAGCTTCACTCAGAGTAGGCACTCGGAGGAGGACCTTAGATGTAGTGTACGGGTAGGTTCATGTCGGGAGAGGCGTTCCATCAGGTATTGCGGTCCCAAGCCATGTAGAGCTTTATAGGTTAAAACCAGCACCTTGAATTGGGCTCGGAAATGTATAAAGAAGGTTGTGCTCATTTTTCTGATTAACTTGGGAAAGCAAATATGCAGACTTCCACCTGCAACATGAAGCGATTCACTGAGGAAGCTCTCAGTTCAGTTCTCCGTTAATATGAATGCAAATGTATGATCTATTGTTGAACACAGTTGCCTCATAACATTGCTCCCAGAAGGGATTAAGAGCATCTGCACTATTAGAGTTCTGGTAAAAAGTGGGTTGTTTTTTTTAAAGAAGTGCAGTCTTACGGTCCCTAGGGATAGTGTCCCAGGGTCCATAGGAAAGATAGGAGCTCCCTCTCTGAGGTGAAAGACAGTACTCTAACCTGAGAAGGGAAATCCAGTCTCGAATCCCATCACTCTGTCCTTGTGGAAAGAGCCACGTTTCTCACCCTCCTGACACTACTGCTCCAATGTCACAGAGGGAAAAAGGGAGAGGATCAGGGGTGTGCTGTGGGCCTAAATGATTTCCCTTCCAGTGGGAAAACATGAGAGGGTTTTGGGCAGAAGATCTCACCCCCATAAAATCTGCCAATGAGGCAGGGTGACTGCATGATAAAAGCCTAGACTTGTTAGCAAAGGAAGGAAGATTTCTCTGACAAACTGAAAGCAGGGCGTGAGAGCCTTTCCGTCCATCTGGCAAGTGGCCCTTGCTTCACACACAAAGGGTAGCAGACACCTCTAGCTTGTTGCTGAACATCAAGCCCAGGACTGCTGCTCTGACCTTGTTCCAGAATTCCACCCCACAGGTCCGGGTTTGGAAAATATGCCACATATTTGATATACTTCTACAATATCTTGATGTATGTATCTTTCCTTGTTCATGAACATGCTTGTGTTTAGGGGAAATGAAGCATTACATTTCATGTATTATATTAAGAAGGGTCAGCTAAAAATTCCCTGAAAATTCTGAAGCATCTCCAAAGAACTGATGTGTCCTTTCTGACTATTTCTCTAGAGACTTTTCAATGCAATGCACTGTTCACCCACTAAAGAGATACACAGAAATATTGGTATATTCACTAGCGATAGTTTAAGAACAGATTTTAAGATACACGTTAAATAATGTCAGGGCAGTGCTCTGCGGGTAAAGCAGATAAATCAGTGACTAATCCAAGAATACTCAAATGAACTTAATTCCTCAAAAATCTACCTGAAATTGCTGCAATCTCCTTTTCCTGAGGGAGGAATAACAATGGCACACATTCAGTTGCCGCTAATGCTGCTCTAGTACAGTAGAGGAAATTGTTCCTTCACACTGGAGTTCCTCAGGGCCTCTTATAGATGGAGAGTGCATATCACATCCATTTATAATATATTTGATATTCTGTTGGCTCCTAAATAATCAGGGATTACAGC
The DNA here is from genome assembly GCF_023053635.1 of Elgaria multicarinata webbii. Classification (NCBI taxonomy): domain Eukaryota; kingdom Metazoa; phylum Chordata; class Lepidosauria; order Squamata; family Anguidae; genus Elgaria; species Elgaria multicarinata. The sequence continues at coordinate 144,449,113 of NC_086172.1, read as the reverse complement.
TGCTCAGCCTCCATCAACCAGACACCAGCCAGATGTGTTGCATCCCCAGCCAGCATTCCAATGGCCATGATGGCTGGGGATGATGGAACCTGAATTGCAACACATCTGGAAGGTACTAGGTTGGGGAGAGGTACAGCAGCTCACACATACAGATGTCCAATGTCCAAACACTGGCATCTCTGTAAACATCACTGGGGCAGTTCACACAACACATTGACCCACATTCAGTGGTTGAGTGTGGGTTGTTTTGAACCATGGGATGTTTGTTGAGCTGTGGGTTAGCATGTTGTCTGAACTCAGCCAGATGGCTTATTATCCATACAGTGTGTTTTATTTTCTTGAACAAGCCACCTTGAGAACCCATTGTTTGTTGTTGGGTTATTCAGCGTGATTAACAAGCCACAATGCATGGTTAACAAGCCATCCTGGCTGTGTTCAGACAGCACAATAACCCACCCTGCGAAAAATGACCTGCATTCAGACAACATACTAACCTACAGTTCAACAAACAAGCCATGGTTAAAAACAAACAAACCATGGTTAAAAAACAACCCACACTCAGCCACTGAGTGTGGATTAGCATGTTGTGTGAATAGTCCTACTATCTGAAAACCTTAAGGAGCACTTCCGGTCAGAGTAGACCAGGGCCACTGAGCCTCTTTCAGCATGATTCAAATTTCAGAGAAGCACTTGGGAGCTGCATTTGTGGTGTGTGGGGCTGAAGACAAAACATAGTGGGGCCAAAGGGCATTTCATGCTTTTAGAATGGTGTGGGGGGAAACCTGTGCAACAACCAGGAAAACACCAAATGATCAGTACTTGGGGAAAGTACTTCTGGGGAACCCTGGAGGGCCCGAATGGGACCCCAGGTGGGCTGGATTTGGCTCCCACAGGGTTGAGGTTCTGCAACCCTGCTGTAGGCAATACTGGGCTGGATGGACCAACAGTCTGACTGAGTATAAAACAGCTTCCTATGTTCATTTAGGGAGGTGCCATAGCTCATCCTTTGCATAAAAAACTCCTTGGTTCAAATCTCCAGGTAAGGCTAGGAAAGGTGACCGCCTGTAATCCATGAGAGCCATTTCCAGTCAAGTGTCAACAACACTGATGCGCCAAAGGTCCTACTCAGTATAAGTCAACTTCCTATGCTTTACACTGTTTGATTTTTCACCTGTTTTAATTGTTGTGATTTAAAATTGTATTGATAGCTGCCCAGAGAACAGTCCCTTATTGGGTGGTACAAAAAAATGTTAATAATTGAATGAATTATTATTTTAGGACAATTTTGGAAGGCATTTGACTTAATTGTGAATACTTGTTGTCCACTTCAGATATCCAGGTAGGCTCTTCTGGCTTTTATGATCTACCAAAACAAACACATGCACCCCATTACAGAATCATGCAGAAGTCAACACTATGGACTTTGAGCCTCTAATAGTAAAAAGCAGGTGCATACAGGAAATATTTTTGTCGTGCTTTATCAATGTTAGGTTGTTATTGAAGTAAAGGATAGCAATATTCCCCAGACCAAACAATGAAGAATTATCCAGTTATTAAGGGAAATACAGTTAAAGCTTAATAAAGTGTCATCTCCCCACTGCTAATCAATGATTAGAAAGATTTTCTGGTCATAAAAGAGTTTTGTATACCATATTTCTCCCTTGCTGTTCAACATGCCTTAGGCCTCTCTGTTATCACCTAAGCCCTAGGTTTTGCTAAGTAATAATAAGATACAAGAATCTGTGGAAGCGGGACGATCGATACATATATTGTGCCAGAAGAACAAGAGAAATATAAAATTGACTTAGAAACCTCTTATTTGTGATTTATTAAACCGTTCAGACATGATTGCTAGATCTGCTCCAGATTATTAAAAAGAAAAGAATGAAATTTGTCATTTTAGTAAAATTTTGGGTGCATGTTTAGACAGAAAGAAGTTCTATAATTCCCAGCATACCCCAGTCAGTCATGTTGCCTGGGGCATGCTGGGAGTTGTAGGACTTTTTCTGCCTAAATTTGCGTAGGATCACACCTTTAGAGAGATTATCTTTTCATCACAATGATTTTGTGGAAAGAGAGGAAGCCATCTGTAGGCAAAATTCTGTGCTAGGGTGGTCAGTCTTCTATCTGAAGGCAGATAGGAGAGGGCTGCCCGGCCAAATTCCAGTTTAAAGATAAAGAACCATCAGAACAATTGCTCATCAACAGTTAGCATCTGGACAGACTAAACAGGCAGGCACAGAAGTCACCTGGTCAGACTTCTCCATTATGTGGTATAGTGGCTAGAGTGTTGGACTGAGAGTCAGGAGATGCGGGTTCTTGTTCCCACTCAGCCATTTAAGGTCACTGGGTGACTTTGGGCCAGTCACAGACTCTCAGACCTCACAGGCCCAGGTGTGTTTTGTTGTGAAGATAAATATGGAGAGGATGGGGATTATGTATGCTGCCTTGAGTTCTTTTGAGGAAAAAAGGTGGGATATAATATATGCAATAAATAAATAAATAATGGTGAGATTTACAGTATTTCTATTGAAATTCTAATAATTCATTCTAAATTGGTATCTATATTAGCATATGCACATTTTTTGCAAATATGTGTCCTCTTTTGCTCTCTTTTTTGGTGATGTATTTCCTCTCTTTTTTGGCAATTCAGAAGTAGCCACCCTATTCTTCGCTGAGTGCCATTTCATGGGGTGGGATCCAGAGAAACGTGAGTGGAATTTGGCCCCATCGCATGAGCATTCTTGCCTCCCTCCCTTCCTCCTGCTGCAGCCTCTTCATCCCAAGAAAAGCTGCTCTGTTGACCCAGAAACAACATGGGATGTGGTGCAAGGGCTGCAGCAGGAGAGGGGGAAACATCCTATATTGGGGAGGGGCTTGCATGAGTGAACAAACCACCCACCCACACAAGGACCCCTCTTGATCCCAACCATAAGGCTGGACCACAGCACTGCTCTTTTTGTAAACTGGAAACACTTTTGGAGAGACCTCTAAATTCAGAACAATCCTGACACTCCATAGAGAGACTACTGAGCGACAGCTAAAACATTCAGGGGAAATCTGGAAATGTACTGCTCTGGTAGGATGAATGTATATTACATCTTTTCCTAGAATTCCCATATGTGCTTGTTCGCAGACCACACTGAGCAAAATAAGCCATGTTGGCTTATTTCCCCATTCATGCATGGTGGACACTTGCTGTCCAGATTTCCCTAATTACCCTCGCTGGAGTGGCTTATTTATTTATTTATTACATTTTTATACCGCCCAATAACCGAAGCTCTCTGGGCGGTTCACAAAAATTAAAACCACAGTAAAACACCCAACAGTTTAAAACACAATTACGAAATACAGTATAAAAAGCGCAACCAGGATAAAACCACACAGCAAAGTTGATATAAGATTAAAATACAGAGTTAAAACAGTAAAATTTAAATTTAAGTTAAAATTAAGTGTTAAAATACTGAGTGAATAAAAAGGTCTTCAGCTGGCGACGAAAGCAGTACAGTGTAGGCACCAAGCGGACCTCTCTGGGGAGCTCGTTCCACAACCGGGGTGCCACAGTGGAGAAAGCCCTCCTTGCCATGTTGTCTGAACCAGGGCATGATGGATTTTTGGGATGAGGTTGGGGAGCAACTCTCAAATAACCCAACAGCCAATGCGTAATTTGAGGCCTGCTGCCATCTCAAACAAGTCATGCCACCTGGGTTTGGATGACATGGAAAACTGTGCTAGTGAGAATAATTAGGGAAATCCAACTGGTACACTTGGCAGGTTTAACAAGCCGCTGTGAACATAAGAAGAGCCATACATCAGACCAAGGGTCCATGTAGTCCAGCATTCTGTTCACACTGTGGCCAACCAGCTGCCCACAGGAAACCCACTGGCAGGACATGAGTGCGATAGCACCCTCCTGCCCATGTTCTCCAGGAACTATACTGGAGGTAGCACATAGCCATCAGGACTAGTAGCCATTGATAACCTTCCCCAGGAATGTGCCTAAACCCCTTTTAAAGCCATCTAAATTGGTGGCCATCACCACATGATAAACAAATCATGCGAACTGGTCAACATTTTTGGGGTCCTCTAAACCTGCCCTATTCAAGACCACTTTCACCATTGGTACTATTTTTTATTATTATTTAAAACATTTCTTGGCTGCCTTTCAGGACAGAAGCCCTCCCAAGGCAGCTTACAGCAATAAAATATATAAAAACCATTAAAATGTTAAAAGCAATAAAAACTTAAATGGCAATAAAAGCCAACAATAAAGTCAGCAATGACAACGAAGGCAATAACAGCAACATTAGCAGTCATATCAAGAGAAGACCAAGGTGAAATAATATGTTTTCAAGGCCTTCATAAAAGCCTGCAATGACAGAGCATGACAGACTTCTGCTGGCAAATTGTTCCAATGTGTGGGGCCACCACGGAGAAGGCCGTCTCATGTGTGGTCACCCACCTCACTGCTTTCACAGATGGGCAAATGAAAATGCACAAAAACGCACAACTAGGATTGCTTGCTTGAAAATGTCCCTACATCAAGTGAAACCTACCCAGTGAAAGCTTATACATCAGCTTCAGTTGATGTACAAAGGAAATTGCATCTGAATCTGATACAGAACCTTGAGAAGACTGTACCACAAATTAAGTCTTAATTCATTCTATGACAATAATTCATAGGTGTGTCTCTTGATGTTCTACTTTGGGGACTTCCACATTTTATAGGTATTTGAATCCCGATGATCCACAACCGAAATGAATTGTAAGTATTTGTAACTGCATTGAGTCACACAAATTCCTAACTTCCTTGCTTCTCCCTTTCCTCCACAGACTTTGTTGAAATTTAGAATGTAAGCTTCTAGGAGCAGGGACCTGCCTTTGCTGCTCTATAAAGCACTGTGTACATGATTATCAAATAATAATAATAATAATAATAATAATAATAATAATAATAATAATAATAATAATGGAAACCACTTTATAAAGACAAAAAATGAAGAGTTTAGTAGCCAGTGAAGTTTGAGTAGAGAGGCAATTTTAAGAATCTCCAAAGACAGGTGTGTACAACTTTTCTGCCCTCGAGGGCTGCATGTGAGTGCCTTGACTGCCATTGTTTTGTTGGAGAAGCAGGGTATAAAATAAATAAATACAATGCTGCCTCGGGGTGTCTTTCACACACACATCCATCCCCCAGTGATCTCTATAAGGATCTCTGGGGAAGGGAGTGGAGAACACAGGTGTCGGGGAATTTGGTCATGGTGGTTGGGTTGGGGCACCCTCGGGGTCTGCAGTAAAGGTCTTCAGGGTGTGTGTGCATAGATTGTGCACCCTCTACCCTAAGACATCAGTTAGTTCACAATTTTATTTCTCCTATTCAAGAAATCATTACGCATGCTTACTTAGAAGTAAGTCCCATCACATTTGGTGGAGCTTACGCTCAAGTAAGTATGCGTAGAACTGCAGCCCCGCCTCCCCACTCCCAGTTTGTTTGATACGGCATTGCATAACCTCTTCTCAAAGCTAGTTAATCATAATTTTAGTACTCAGTGTCAACTGTGATCATTAAGCAGTCACTATGTAAATATCACTGTCTTCCTTAGGTATTTGCTTAAATTTTTGCCATTCATTAACATGATATTATTTTCCAGCATTAGATTGCAGGAAGGATTCAATTTTTCTGGTACCGCTCTTTCTGCCTGTGCTTTAAAAGGCATTTTTGAGATTCCACACACATACAATCAAAATAGCAGTATCGCTAGACAGATAGTAAAAAGGGGGAGGACAAATTCAATGAAACACAATGTTGGTTCTAATGGACGGATGATTGTGTTTGGTCTTTTGAAACTTTGAAGTATAGGTAAGTCTTGATCACACAAATTAATAAATCCTAAAGCTGGAGTTAACAATAACCATTACACCCAAATTCTGCAGCTTAGCCCAGGCAATTTTTCAAAAGGTCAGGTTGTGAACTGGAGAAGATCAGGGAGGTCCACCGCATAGCTTTGTTGCCAGGCATCTCCCGTCTGGATTGTTGCAGGCATTTATTAGCATTCGTCAGCAGACTCAACAAAGCAAACAAGAAATTCAAGCACGAATAATAAAATGAAAATGCTGCTATATAACCCTTTGTCATTCAGCAAATATGGGACTTTTTAGCTACATTGTTCCTAAACCTGGGTTACTCCTTTAATTTTTCTCCACAGTGCTGACTGAGTGAGGATGCATGTGTGTTAAATGCAGAGCTCCCTTAACAACTGCAGGACTGTCATTTAATCTGCTGGTAGATGGACCATTTCCTGTGGGAACCCTAGCTATGGCTTCCAGATCCAAATAAATCTCAGATTAAGAATCCAAATGAAACCTGCCTTTGGCAGATAAAAAATAATAATGTCAAGATGGATATAAACAGTAAAATTATAAATTATCTAGGTGTTGCATGATGACTTGAATGCAGGGGGCTTTCTTTGTGCGTTGTTTACATTTTCTTGCAGTATCACAACTGCACAAGGTATTCATCAAATGTCACACTTTCATAATATTGGAGGCATCATTAAAACTGTTTGGCTAAGGACCTTGAAGTGTTTAAGCAGTAGCTCAAAAGTATATTTGTGCAAAGTAGAAGAATAAATTTACATATCAGCAGCAGCTCATAAGGGATGAGTAAATATTCTGTTTATCTCTCATTGTAATTCAGGTTAGTTTAAATACAGGGGTTCAGGATATCATTACAATCTATATGGATTTATTACATAATTTCCAAACACAGGAGCTGGTGGAGTTTTACTCAGACTAACTAGTATTTAGGTTGTCTAAACCAGCATAGAGAGGAGAGTAAAAACCCTTCCAGAATCTATATGTGTATCTATAGTCTTTTGTTACTGTGACACTGGGCAGATCACACTCTTTATTATATGTGCTTTCATCAATTATCCAAATCGTAATTATCTAAATTTCCTTTTTATCTGGACCAGGGTCGTGTCTCTGGACACCCTTTAATTAAACAGAAATCCTCTCTGTCACCCAAATTTATTCAGGTATTAGTGATGATATGATAAATTTAGAATTGTAAAATTAGACAAGCATTCGTGCACTTGTGCGCGCGAGCGAATACGCGTGCACACCCACCCACCCACACCTTACTGTTAAAATACCCTACATTGAAAAGCATTTATTTTCCCTTTTAACCATGCATCATAATAAAGTTAAGGCTACTTTAGGCAAAAATGAGTCAATAAACATAATTCTTAGGAAAAGAGTCTATTAAACATGCAGGTGAAATCTTTGCTCCTGATCTCATCTCTGATGCATCTCCCTGGGGGTGGGGGACATGAACTGTTTTTTAATGAAAAAATTGTTATGTTTTTGCTCATCTTATCTGTAGTAATGCTGCCCAATCTAAATTTAAGCTTTCTAATTCTTGATGGTATTTTATCATCAATGAAGGTTTATAAGCAAAGTGGCAGATGTTTGCATTACATGTAATGATTTTTTCAAAACCTCATTTGGAAGCACTATTCTAAAAAAATAAAATACTTGCAGTGCAAGGTCATTGGGTTGAACCCAGATGCAGTCTTGCATAGAGTAGACGCATTGAAATCAATGAGGCTGATGTTAGTTATGACTAACTTATCCCATTGATTTCAGTAGAACTACTCTAAGCATGACTAGGTCTGGGTCCAATCCAGTGAGAATGAGGGGAATGAGTTTTTTTTTTTGGGGGGGGGGTGTTAATTTTTTTTGGCTGTTTTTTATTACCTTATCAGTTCTTATTATAAGACTTCTATTATTGTACACCACCTTGGGAAGCCTCCTGACCTGAAAGGGAGACTACAAATAGTGTAAATAAAGAAATAAAAGGGGAAGAAATGTACCTGTGAAAGGAAGATTGTGAACAGAGAGGGGAAAAGTTAGTATTTAACTAACAGGTTCTGAATGCAATCTTTAACAAGCACCGTGGCACCTAACATTTTATTGTGTCCTACTTTTTCATGAAATAGATACATCTGAAGAAGTGGGCTCTTGTCCACCATATCACAACAGTGAAATCCTAACCATATTTACTCAGAACTCTGATTGAGTTCAAGGGGTTGTATTCAACATTGTGTGAACAGTGTCCATTGATGTAAGGGGAGCTTTACTACCACCCCCACCCTGCTCGAAACTACAGATCCCTACACCTTTGGAAAACTTCTTCTGAAGCTTGGAGGATGTTGCCCAAATTGTGGCACACACAGCTTGCCAGAACTGTTGTAAGGAATTGACCAAAATTGGTCAGAAGCAGCTTGCTGCTCACACAAGCTGCCCCCTGCAGCACCACATCCCATCTCTTTCCTTAGGGTCCCCAGAAACTCTGGTGCAGCTTTACTTGATCACAAGGGGGAAGGGGGAAGGGGCTGGAAGGGCCCTTTGCACAGGCAGTCCTCAGCTTACAGTGCATTGGTTAAACCCAATGGGGCTTACGCCCTAGCAAGCACACTTAGGTTTGCAGCCTCAATCTCTTGGATCTCTTTAAAGGTGCTCCCTCTTTCATTCTTGTTGTATTTGCTGCAACAGACTAACATAATTAGCCACCCTGGTCTCCTTGTGAGGGAGGATGGGATATAAATGTAATAAATAAATGATACTTCTAGAAAATAAAATATGCATTCCTAAATATTTGTATTTTTCTTAACCCTGGCCGTTGCTAGATGAGGGTTTAGCCCGGGCTGATACATCTGGACGCACAGGGGATCCCGGGGTCAGCCCGGGCTAAACCCTTTGTTAGCCCGAGATAACCGGCACCGGTTGTGGCCCGGTATTTCCGCAGCCACGGGCTGAGCCCAGGGTTGCGGAAGGTCTAGCCGGTTCCGCGGCTTTTCCGGGCTACGTGGCTTACTCACGGGTAGCCGGGAGAAGCCGCGCACTGGGCACAGCACTCCACAGGAGCGCTGTGCCCATCAGGCCGGGGGGGGGGATCACAGGGGGAAGGGAGATAGGGGCCAGGGGGGGAAGAGCGGACCTGGAGGGAGAGATGGGGGGAAGAGTGGAGCCAGGAGACATCAGGGGGAATCGCGGCTCAGGGGCGATGGGGGGATTGGACATGGCAGGTGGGAGGGTATCGGACATGGCATACGGGCATGCGGGCGGGGGGATTGGAGATTGCGGGGGGGGGGGAATCGTGGGCAGGGGGAGTGGGGAACCCCCCTTTTTTTTTAAAAAAAAAAAAGACCTACCTTTATTGTTGGTACGCTCCTGTGCACATGGCCCCTTTAACCTAAAAAAAAATGGCTGACGTGACGGGGCTTTCCCTTACCCCATCGCGTGTCACTTGAAGACTGGGGTGACAGCCCGTGCTAGGTGCAGCGTGGGCTCGCCCCTACTCATGACCGGATTAACAGGTAGGTCTAGCAAAGCCCCCTTTCAGCCTTTTGGGAGCCTGTTTCCCATTTGTCTTGCTAACTTTCCCCTCCCCCCCCATTCTTTGTGCAATGGGACCCATCATTCTGTGTTTTCTCCCATTGTCTTTGCCCTCCCTTACATCCCCTTTGGTGATCTCTTCACTGAGCATCACTTCTAATCACCTACCCATAAATGGAACATGGGAAACGGTGCGTCTTCTCCCACTGATGCCTATGTAAATGGAGAGAAGTAGGGTCCCTTATCTCCCTCTATGCAGCCACTACAATTTTGGCTTGGTTACAAGGTAGAAGGCACTTCAGATGCCAAAAATAAGGGTAAATTCCTTTACTTCAAGCAAAATGGGTCCATGCTATCATGATGGGATTCAGCTATGAGTTTGCTTTCGATTTACAGGCAAATGCATCCAGATGAAGCCAAGGTTGTTAGGTTTTAGGCAGTGCTGTGAGAGTTGATCTGTCCGGACAAGAAAACACAATGGGCAGCATCCAATGCTGCCCTCATGCTAGTGGGACCCTCTGCTAGCGCAACAAGACATTAACGGTCCCTGAAGCAACTGGAAATGGATCGAAAAGTTCATTTTCAGAATGAGGAATATCAGCAGAACTCACAAGAAGGGAGCTGGTCCAGAAATGACCATTTCCTCATTTCCAGGTTTGCTTTAGGAAGCGCTAGCGTCCTGTTGCGTTAGCAGTTGGGCTCACTGATGCAACAGAATAAGCAGAGGTACAGTGGCAGTATTTTAAATTGCCCAAGATTATGCAATGGGGTAGAGATAACACTCATAAATGAATATTATTTGTAACTATGTGCATGACTGGCCGGTAATCCCTGCCGATAAATTTTTAAAAATAAGGATGCTGCAGCTAGCAGTGTCAGCCCTGTTGGGCCCCAGCATGACCATGCAGCCCAGGTGCTGATGCCCCATCACGTGGTGCTTGGGGGCGGGTGGGCTGGAAGCCCTGGACATCACTATTCATAATTCTAAGCACTTTATTTCAGGCTCTGGTCACTGGATCTTGAGGTTCTAGTAAAAAGCAAAAATTAGATTGCAAAAGCATGAAATCTGCCCAATCCTAATCTGATGTATATTTCTTAATCTCCCAATGGACAGGACTGATTAAGCGTTTTGCAAAGTGAACTACGGATTAGAACATAAAGTACAGTATCCTATGTTGTCCCTGCCTTTCTACAGTAAATACAACAACATCCTGTCATCAACTTAATTTCAGATCTGTTCTGCACATGCGATTAACAAAAATGTATATTATAGAACAATATCAAATATATATATATATATATATATATATATATATATATATATATAAATACAAAATATATACAACTGAGAAATTATTGAATTATAGGAATAAAAACCGAATTAACATTGGTCAACAGATTATATCGCCCACCCGGTATATAAACCAAAGCATTACTCTATTCTGTCAGTTATTATTTAAGGTGTAATCACACAGTGCTTGCAATGGGCTTCATTGAATGAGTTAACCTTTTGAACCTTTCTTAGGGTATAGTGACCCCTAAAGGTACTGAAGTTGAACTGGTTGCAGAGGTTCAGAAATGTAGCAGAAGGGACAAAGATTTTGTAGTTTGCTAGGAAAAGGTGAAGATTAAAGGACACCTTTGGAGTGTGTTGGTTACAAATGCCTCTTGAACTATACGTTGACTATCAAAGGGGAAATTAAAACCACAAAAATGGTGGGTTTTTTTCTGTGCTTCTGTGCTATTCAACATCTCATATACTTCCCCATAAACTATCTATGTACATTTATGGCCTCACTCCATGAGCTATTGTATTAACATAGCAGCTTGCAAGGTCAGGCAATAGCAGAACCATGCTGGTCAATGGGACACCTTCTCTAGTCTTCAGCCCTTCTCTTCCACACAACTGCACCCTGCTCACCCTTCACGTTATGAAACTCACCAAGCTCTGGCATACTTGGTTTCCTATGTTATTTGGACCCTTAGGAATTCACACACAAAAAAAATTCACATCCACATCCAATAAAGAGCCTTCCTCAAACACAGAAGCTCCCACAAAGAGTGGAATTCTCCTGGTGTAACCACAGAAAATGGCAGGAAGGGGCCAAAAGTCAAGAATACTTCCCATAGTTTTGCATGAGGTGGTCCACTAGGATACAGGCAGCTGCATATGTCAGAGGCAGGACTGGGAGTAGAGTCAGAGAGAGCAATGGGGTAGGTACACAAGAGAGAGGGAATGTGGAAGCAATCAACAGAAAACCAGGCTCTGAGAGAAATATCTCCGAGGAAGACTGTAGCAAATGGTTAAGTGGACCACAGTACAGAGAACCAACAGGGAAACCGACACTCTAGGAGAAATAGGCAGGGCCAAGGAGACAATGGAGAAACAGGACCACTGACAAAAAAGCAAGAGTTGAAACAAGGCTTAAACTAGGGCAGAGTCTGACCTGGAAATATTTATATCTAGGAAATATTCAGAAGGAACCAATGAGCTGCCTAGGCGGTGGAGCCATGCTGAGACCTGGGACTGACTATGATTCAAAGCCTAGGAACTGCTGGGGATAAGCCACCAAACACTGTGGAGATGATTAATTTTCCTCTATTCCTCATGTCTTCAATATTTCATCACAGGAGATAGATTGGGAAGCCTGCCCAAACTTTAAGATCAGCAAGAGAGGACCTTATAATTTCCCCACCTCTAAGGGTATTTAGAGGGCCTTTTCTACAGTGGCCCCACACCTCTGGAATAAGTTGCCATCGGGGGTCCACCAGGCCCCATTGTTGCAGGTTTTAGGAAAGCCCTGAAAACTTACTATTTGGGTCTGGCCTTCCCCTGATCATGCTTTATCAGACTGAGTTGTAGCTCCAGTTGTCTGTTGTAAGATATATTTTATAGTGGTGTTTGCTGGGTTTTTTTGGGGGGGGGAATGTTTACTGCTGTTGCTATTTTTACTGTGTTTCTACTACTGTATCTTGTTTTATTATGATGTGTATTGTTGTATGTTGCCTTGGGAGTGCTACTGCCCTGAAAGGCAGCCAAGATATTTTTTAAATAAATAAATTCCTGGTTCAAATCATGGCTAACCCTGAGGCCCTCACAATCCAGTTCCTAAACCTAAATTTCAAGCTCCTCATCTCCAGCTCATTTCCCATGCAGTTTTATATCTGAAGAACTCTCTTTCTCCCTGTTCCTTCTTTCTCTGGAAGCACATTCCGTTTAGTTTGAGTGACACATGCTTATTATATGAAATGAAAACAAAAGAGATGGTTTCTCTGGCTACTGGTTTTCTTCCATTTGGATGGGGTTAGCACTGGGCAGTGCTGCTGCTGACCAATAATCTCTCCATTCCTGAAACTTTGGAGTGAACTTACTGGAAGTTTTAAAGATTGTCATTTACAGCCATCAGATCAGAGATATTTCAATACAATTTTTTGTGGTGGTCAGAGATGGATATATATATATAATTTGGATCAAATTAGACATTTTTCATCAAGAATGAATCAGTCAGTCAATGATATTAATTGACTCAAAAGCTGGTGGCAATGGGGTGGTGGCAACTGGTAATATACTTCCTTTTATTTCCATATATAACTCTTTGCTTCCTTAGAGCCAGTGTAATGTAGTGGTTAGAGTATTGGACTGGAACTCTGGAGACCGGGATTCTAGTCTCCACTTAGCCATAAAGCCCACTGGCTGACTTTGGGCCACTGACTCTCAGCCTAACCTACATCGCAGGTAGGTTGTTGTAATGATAAAGTGGAGAGGCGGCGGCTCATGTATAGCCATCTTGTAATGAACAAATAAATGAGCAAGAGAGAAGTGGAGGTAGTGTGGTTAATAGTGAATCAGAACTGATGTCAACTTTCAATATGATTCTTCAGTGCTCAGAAGGGGAAGGTTCTTCTCCCCCTGCCGCAAAATCTGAAGACTTCCTCTTATATTATTTTATATAAGATTTTGAATCGCTTTCTCCACTACACAAGGGCTTGAGCAGAAAAAAAATCCTTGTAAAATATTTATTTATTTATTAGATTTTTATACCGCCCAATAGCCGAAGCTCTCTGGGCGGTTAACAAAAAGTAAAACCATAATAAAACAACCAACAGTTTAAAACACAAATACAAAATACAGTATAAAAAGCACAACCAGGATAAAACCACACAGCAAAAATTGATATAAGATTAAAATACAGAGTTAGAACAATAAAATTTAAATGTAAGTTAAAATTAAGTGTTAAAATACTGAGAGAATAAAAAGGTCTTCAGCTGGCGACGAAAGCAGTACAGTGTAGGCGCCAAGCGGACCTCTCTGGGGAGCTCATTCCACAGCCGGGGTGCCACAGCGGAGAAAGCCCTCCTCATAAAAACGTAAGAAGAGCCCTGCTGGATCAGACGAAAGGCATGACTACTCCAGCATTCCGTTTGCACAGTGGCCAAATGGAAGCCCATGGGAAGCCCACAAGCAGGATGTGAGAACAATAACAGCTTCTTGCTCATGTTCCCCAGCAACTGGTATCCAGAAGCATACTGCCTCTGATTCTGGAGGTGATATACTGCCATTGTGACTAGTAGCCATTGATACCCTTATTCTCCATGAGGATCTAGCCCCAATTTAACTTGGGGTCATATAGAATGATAACAAGACATGTGCCCAAAGGTGAAGAACATGCTGCTCTTCCACCTCATCCAAATGTATGACTGAAAACATGGACCCTTCAGCTCAGCTGCAATTGTACAGATAAGCTATCTGGGAGGAGAAAATGGGATGTATGTACGCTGCATGGCGTTGTGCCCTGCTGATCATTGAGATTACTGCTGTTCTACACATGCATGGCTTGAAGGGGAAGCATCAAGTCCGGCCCTACCATCAGACAGAGTGAAGCCGTTGCCTCAGGTGGCAGATGCCAGGAGATGACAGCAAGGTGTTCAAGGAGAGAGCTGTGTGCTACATGGCCTGTCTTGAGCCCCGCTATGCTAGCCTGCTGACTTCAGGTGTAGTAGAGGCTGCTGATTTATTGCCAGTCCAGATGTCAACCCATTGCTGAGCCAACTGCAAGTCTGGCTGGCTTTTGTATATGAAATGGGAGAGAGCGCCAACTTGTTCTTTGCTTCAGGTAGCAAAATGCCTTGGGCTGGCCTTGGGGGGCATAGTATTTGGGTCTGTGTCTCTCTGCCTAAGCATGGGCACAACACTGAATGGTAAAGCAAGTTGCCAATGTATGTGTATAACTATGGTCTAAGTCATCCACAAGAGAGGATGTGAAAGGACAGACCATATTGCAAAGGGGGTGGGTGGGAAGGGATTGAATTACATATATATTGTCTTTGCAGAAAAATGGAAGTCTGGTTTAAAAGAAACATGCTTTCAGCTACATTACCCTTAAGAAAACATGTATTTATTTATTTTTTAAAGGCGCTTTTACCTACCGGCAAGAACAAATGCATTCCAGGCAATGCCTAGCATTGGCACAGCCCCTGGGGTTATATATCTATACCTCAGAAGTCTTTACCTTTTGACCAGTACTCCATTTGTAGTGCTGATCTGGCAGAAATACAAATGGATCTTGTTTGATCTGGCAAGGACTTTGCATCTTGCCCCAAGACTTCAGAGCTAAAATAAAGCCAAGTCTGGATAAATAAACTTAAAACAATATATCAGAACACACCTATACCTTGCCCTTATTTGTCAGAGAATTTACAAGACAAATGACTAAAATATGTTTATAATAGGACAATAAAATCTGTTTATTTTAACAGGTGACATTAAATTGACTTTCACAGTAGAAGATTTTTTTTTGTTCACACTTTCAGTTAGATAGCTATTCTGCTCTCTGTTACATTTAATGGAAGCATTGAGAAATGCATTAGTTCTCAAAGCCTGATCCTAACAGCAAAACGGAATGAGTAGGTCCAATAAAGCAAATCTAATTACTTTTTTCTTGCTTTGTTGGCAGTGAATGTTTGCAGAATTTGGTCATGTCCTGGTGTTTCCTCTGCACATCCTTACATATATATACAAAAATCACAAAGAAAAGTTCTCACAATGTTTTCAGATTCACAGTTATATTAAGGTACATAAAACACTATGTTAATATGACTAATAAGTAAAATAGTCTGTTTATTAAAGTCAATGCAGAATTGGAACTAATGCAACTGAGATACAAACGTTAGCATTTTTAAAAAATTGCAAAAAGTTAACTTCTCAGAAACTCCACATGATAGTAAAACTGGGTGCATGTTAAATTGGTTAATTCAAAATTAGTTTGGTTTCAGAATATATAAATTGCAGCCGATAATTAATAGCTTATGCTAAGAGTACATGATGAAAGCAAGACAAGCATTTTTAAGGGGCATTCTTCTCAAGAAAGAGAGGGAGGGGTGGAATTACCTCATGCTCAGCAAACCCAGTTTCTGACAAAATCTTCAAATAAAGTTGTAACTTTGCCTTTTTCAATTCTGTGTAACTGTGTTGATTTGGGGTTGACAATTTTTTTTCTATGTTCCTCATTTACTTTTGGATTAGTTGAAAATATGGAAGGTTATTATTAATATCAAAGAAATGTGATTTAAGTCAATGAAGCCTTTTCCCTACATATTGCACAAAAAGGTCCATAATAATTGCAGTATTTTAATAAGGAATTCATATAGCAAGAGATGGAAGAAAATACAGTCTTTAATAACCTCTGGAGTATTTTAAAACATGTCTTAGGTCCTTAATATGCCTAGTAATATACTATTTAAAACCACAATTTTATCCCTCCACAATATACAGTCATACTTCCTCGCCATTTACCCAGCTAATGAATGCCAGCAATTAGTAAAATGTAATCCCACTGCACAATCAGTTTAATGCTTTTAGCACTCAGAAAAGTAAACACCAAATTAATACTGCTCAAGCCATATCAGATCCTACTTGGAAGCATGCAATTATAGTTCAGCTCCTCAGGTGTAATTAAATGATTGGAATGATTTAGTTCCATAAATGCAAGTTAATTCATAAGCAAGCAACAAATATACTGGGAGTAATTACAGGAAACATTGGCAGTCTAAGCAGGGCATGCTCTTTTATACACCTGGTATAGGAAAATGCTGCCCTCTCCTGGATATATACCGTGTGAATATCTATTCCAACAGCCACACTCAGTTGAAGAATGGGGAAAAAACCACACAGTAGAACCCTTGGGAGGTTAAAAGCCATTCTTGCAGTTTGCATACAGAAATTCACCCCTGAAGTGCAGTCTAAATCGCTAGCATGGATAAGTCATACTTCCTCGCAAATTTTCAAATATTTGGTGCTCGCAAAGTCACAGATCTAAAATTTGGACTTCCGAGGTCGGTTTTATTCACAAAGTTCTTCACGCACTTTCTGGGGGTGGTGAAGTGGGGGTGGGGAGAGAGAGCCACGTATAGTGGCATGTATAAAGCTTCTGCAAAGCAGACCAAGGCCCAATGTACACACATCAGACGGTGGCTACCCAAAATATGTATCCCCACAGAAATATAACACACACATAGTTATCAAATATGAATATGTACATGCTTTCTACACAATTTTCCTACACACAGATGATAGCCCATCTATGTCTAAAATAGCCCCCTGAGCAAATGTGAAATATTTCAGTTTGTTCTATGAACAAGGGTAGCTCAATAATATTTTAAGTCAATTTGGCTATAAACATTTCTCAAGTCTATTCCATACAGGCAATATTTGAAGTTGCATTTTTAAAAAATCTTTGTGCAGCTAAAACACACATCAAGGAAAGGATCCAATGCTGTTAGCAGTACAACTATAATCAATTACCACCTAAGTACCCTTTCACTAACTAAAATAACAATTAACTATTCTTTTAAAAGTTTTATGTTCTCTATCTATCTATCTATCTATCTATCTATCTATCTATCTAAAGAATGTGTACATATAAATAATAAATAGCAGATGGAAGTTGCTCAGTTAGGTATTGTACCAATGAAAGAAGCCCACTCATCACAAGATCATATTCTAGGAAAATTACTAAATTCATATTAAATTGTATTGACAATGTTACCGTCCAATACTTATGACCCATTGAAATCAATGAGACAGATTATTTGTGACTTAATAGCACAATGCTATACATTAAGTTCAAAGGAACATACTCCCAGGTAAGCATGCATAGGATTGCAGACTGTACACCAGGAGTTGAATTCAATGAGACTTACGTTTGTGTAGACGTGCATAGGATTGTGCTGTAACTTGATTTCAATAGGACTTCAGTGCAACTAATTTGAGATGAACCAGGCCTTGCTATGTATTAATTTTAATCAGAGTCAAATGATTTAATTCACCTAATCAACATCAATGGGGTGGGTTTTTTTTACAGCTGACTTTAGACACTGCAAAAAGATAATAAATAATTATCTTCAGCAGTAACATTTTTCCTGTAATGCAGTAAAATCAGAAGGAACCCAGATTTACACAATTCTGAAACCACATACACCATTTCTCTACGTGCACCACTGGGGCTGGTATTTTTAGAAATTTTAAGCAAAAGGACACAAACATACACTCTCCAAATACATAGAAGCAAATCAAATTGTTATTTTTAACTAGCAATAATATGCAGTTTGAATCACAATTCTGAACTTTTAAGGCTTTGTGTCAGTAATTCTTCATAGATGAGATTTTTGGCAACAAAATATGCTTATCTCATTAATGTTTAAATGTCTTTAAATAAGCAAAGAGACCGGAAAAATAGCTGTACCAGAACTACACCCCTTGTAGATATGAATTCAATTATTTTATTAGAAGATATATTACTAATTTTAAAATGTACAGCACATTTGGTTTGCCCTTTAATGTCATGGTCCTTATTTTTCTATTCAAATCTTGTACACTGTAAGTTAATTGCTTTTGGAAACTACTTATTATTCATGTAAAAATTAATGTGCCAATGTGTTTAAATCCTTTTAAATGACCATTCATGCATCCTCCTTCTTTAAGTACCAATGAAATCTGTCAAAGATATCAATGCAAGATGGTCTTAAAGAAAGTTCCAATAAAGATTTTTTTCTGCTAACATAAGATTTTCATTTTCACCAACTTTACTTGAATTCCATTAATTTTTTAAGCTGCTTTTAATAAATTCACCAAGTAAAATTTTTTAGGCCCCATAGTCTGTCATTTGTGTTCCAGCTGACTCTATGAATATTAATAACAGTGTTATCCTGATTAAATAGGCTTCATATGAAATCCCCTGTGAATCCTATAGCTCAGACATCTCATTTTTCTAACTCTTTATGAATTTGGATTCAGACATTATACTGGAAGAAATCTTTAAAAACAGATCTAGTGGTACATTTGTGTATTCTTAAGCAAAAATGAGATTTTCTCATAATTCAAACAATTAAAAGAAACACGTCGACATCTTAATGTTTCAGTCTTTCTGTAAATACACAACATATTTTAACTCTAATGGAAACTTCAACATTTTTCAGAACAAAGGATTGGATATCTACTATAAAATAATATTAATGTCTGTCCTTAGATTCACCTTATACAATAAGTTATATGATCTGAATTCATAGATGCTTTGCAACACGTGGCTAAACAGGGAAGGTCTCGAGAGAGAGAGAGAGAGAGAGAGAGAGAGAGAGAGAGAGAGAGAGAGAGATGGATGCATGGAGCTGTATTGGACTCAAAATCTACACTTAGTACAATTATCTCTGGTTTTGTAGTTATATCATTTATCAAATGTAATTAAAACAGTACTTCCCAGAACCTCATTTAGTGATACCTTCAAGCATAAGCAAAACTTAGTATTATAATTTGTTTAGAATTTTAGGGTGCATTTCTGCACACACAAAGTCATTGTGGTGTCTAGTTCTACAGCCTTCCATCCCAGTTCTTAACACATCTACTGTAGTTGTTAACAAGACCCGTTGATTCCAAAGAACATCATTCTATTAGGCATATGTATATTAGCACATCTAGACACATGAATCCTGCAAATCTGTGTGGTACTACATCTGTTGGACCATCCTAAGGTTGAAAAACAGAGCAAAGGTAACTCTGTATGCTCTGCACCAAAGGCCCCAGTCCACAATTCCAATGAGAGTGAAAGAATGCTCTCTAAGGGCACTGTTGGTGGCATCACATATATGCCATGATGCCAGGTCCACTGAAGTGTTTAGCAGGAGGGATAGAGGCAGCCAGTACTGCCACAGAAGCAACAGATACTGTGTGCTTGTGCCATGTATTGGATGACCTCCTCTGTAGCACCATAGATGCTGGAAAATGCATAATGTCCAATCCTACATGATCTGTACAACAAAGAGGCCAGAGGGTCAAACAACTAGAAATCTCTAAAAGGTCAGATACCTGTGGGTACCAGGCCTAAAGGTAATTCAATGCTGGAGACATGCCATCATCCCTCTGAACAAAATCCTCAGATTGAGATGAAGATGGAGAATGAAATGAGGGAGGCAGCCAAAGGAGAAAGTGTAGTTGTCGGCCATTTTAATTACCCTCACACAGTCTGGATGAATGCATGTTCGGGTCCCCCCCAAAGGGGTAAAATTTCTAGATATCCTACACAACTGTGTCCTATGGAACCAATTAGAGGGGAACCAGCCCAGAACCTAGTGTGAGATTTGAGCGTTCTTGAACTGATTAGAAACAGTGACCACAGTGCTATCAATTTTAATTTATATATCAGTGGGAAATTGATGAGCAAGTCCAACACACATTTGGCTTCAAAAAATAAAGCTTCTTTAAAATGAGTGGATTGGTAAAATGTTTGGGCTTGCACAAAACCACGATAATAGGAGTTCCATAGGTCAGGAAAGGTGCACCAAGTGCAAGAGGTCCCCAGCATGGTTAATAAGCAGTGTCAAGGAAACTATTAGATTAAAAAAAGAGCTTCTTTCATAAAATGGAAGTCTTGCCCCCAAACAAAAAGGAACACAAACTTGCACAAAGGAAATGCAAGCAGACAATAAGAGATGTAAAAAAGCATTTTGAGATGCATATTGCTAACAACATCAAAACCAAAAATGAAGAATTCTTTAAATATATCATAAGCTGGAAACCAGTTGGACTATTGGAAACCAACGGAGTTAGAGTACTAGAGGAGGATAAGGAGATTGCGAAAAAGCTGAATGAATTATTTTCTCTGTCTTCAAAGATGCAGGACAGATAAGTGTGCAGGAACAAATGATTTCAGGAAGAGGCTCTGAGGAACTGAAGCAAATAGTAGTGACAAAAGATGAAGTTCTTGATCTTATTGACAAATTGAACGCTAACAAATAACCAGACCAAGATGATATCCACCTTAGAGTTCTTAAAGAACTCTAAGATAAAATTGCTAAATCTGCAAAGCAGTCAATGTAAAGCCCATTTTTAAAAAGGAACCCAGGAGAGGTTGGATAGTTTACCACGTGTTGCTGGTAAATAGGAGAAAATCATTATTAAAGATAAAATGATCAAGCATATAGAAGCTCACATCTTACTGAAGAAGAATTCACATGGTTTCTGTAAAGGTAAGTCTAGTCTCATTAACCTTTAGAGTTATTTGAGAGTGTCAACAAGCATGCATATAAGGGTGACCTGGTAAACATTGTTTACTTGGACTTTCAAAAGGCTTTTGACAAAGTCCCTCCCCAAAGACACCTGAGTAAACTTAGCAGTCGTGGGGTTAGAGAAGAGGCCTTCTTATGAATTGGTAACCGGTTAAAGAATAGAAAGCAGAAAGTAGGAATAAATTAACAGTTCTCACAATGAAGGGATGTAAACAGTGAGGTCTCCCAAGGATCTGTATAGGGGTCAGTGCTTTTTAACTTGTTCATAATTGACCTGGAGTTGTTTTTGAGCAGTAAGGTGGCTAAGTCTGTGGATGACACTGAATTATTTAGGGTGGTTAAAACAAAAAGAGATTGTGAAGAGCTTCAAAAGAATCTCTCCAACCAGGAGGAATGGGTATTAAAATGGCAAATGCAGTTCAGTGTAAACATGGTGGCAAAAAAATCCTACCTGAACATATACACTGATGGAATCTGAGCTGGCAGTGACTGACCAAGAAAAGGATCTTGGTGTTGTGGTGGCAGCTCAATGAAAATGTCAACTCAGAGGGCAACGACAATGCAAATTCAATGTTGGAGATCATTAGGAAAGGAATTAAATATAGAAATGCCAATATAATAATGCCTTCATACAAATCAATGGTGCAACCACATTCTGAATACCGTTTACAGTTCTAGTCATCATGCCTCAAAAAGAAGGAAATCATAGAGTTGGAGAAGGTTCAGAAAAGGGCAACCAAGATTATCAAGAGGCTGGAGCAACTACCCTCAGCTGTTTCGCTGAGAGGAAAAAAAGATGCGTGTGTGGAGGGGCATACATGATAGAGCTATATAAAAGTGTACACAGTGCAGAGAAAATGGTTTGGGAAACATTTTTTCGCCTTCTCATATAATTCTAGAACCAGTGAAGCTGAATGGTGCAGGATTCATAACTGCAGGATTCATAATAGTAACTGGAAGCCCGAGGTTAGGGGGGAATTAGAAGTTAGTGGGGTTCCACAAGAAACTATATTAGGATACTGTATTTAACTTGTTTGTCAATGATCTGGAATCAAGAGTGCACAGCAATGTGGCGGGTTTATGAATAACACCAAATTATTCAGGATAGAAAAAACCTGAATAATTTTTCCAAAAAGCCTGAATGAGAAATAAATGACAAATAAAAGTTCATGCAAGTTAATTACTTATTTGTTCCATATATGCATAGCTTCTGGCAACCAAAAAAGAGTCCCAAAGCAGTTTATAAATAAATTACTTTCAAAAACACTAAATAGAACTACATTTTCATTAAAACCATACAAATTTACAGAAGTATGCATCTAAAAACAAAAATCACCAAAAGGACAAAAAACATCCCCTATCATCACATGCATTAGCAACAAAAAATAAGCTCCAAAGCCGGGATATTAAATTATCCAAAGGCTTGGGAAAATAGAAATGTCCTTGCCTTGTACCTAAAAGATGACGAAACTGGTTCCAGGTGAGCTTCTGTGGGGACAGCATTCCATAATTGTGGGGTTGGGGGAGTGGAGCTAATACAGAAAAGGCCCGTTCTCTCATCACCACCCTTTGAAAATCTCTTGGAGGGGGCACAGAGAGGTGGGTCTCAGATGTCAACCTTCGGTTCCAGCCGGGCAGGTGTCTACTGGGAAAGGTGGTCCTTGAGGTACTGGGGTCCTAAGCCATGCAAGACTTTATAGGTCAAAACTAGCACTTTGAATTGGGCTCAGAAACAAATTGGCAGCCAGTGCATGGGAGCCATCACTGGCGTTATATTTACTTTATTTATTTATTTATTTATTTAAACATTTATTTATATGATTGGAACGCCTAGTTACGATCAAAAGTCTGGCTGCCACATTCTGTTCTAGCTGCAGTTTCTGGACTGTCTTCAAAGGCAGCCCAATATAAAGCACATTGCAGTAATCTAATCTAGAGGTTACCAGAAGCCAAGCTATCCCCATCCAGATAGAGTCATAGCTAGGCCACCAGCCAACGCTGCAAGAAGACACTCCATGCCATGGAGGCTACGTGCCTCCAATGATAATGAAGCACCTGATCCTTCAGGCAGACCATGAGCCCACCTAGAACTGGTTGCACCTCATCCATATGGACTGAGGAATGACTGCTGCATAGTAGGAGGATGCATGCTGCTTCCCTCCATCTATGCTCTACTCATATACTTGTAAATAAGCCAAATAATACAAAATGCTACACAACTTCAGGGTCTGATCTCCCTTTCAAAGCAAGACGTGCTTCTCGGCCTTTGGGCTAAGGTCATGTGTGTAGTGTAGGTAGCATTGCCACTGAACTTGCCACCAGTTAGGGAAGTGTGAGGACCATCACAATACTATCCACAGCTAGGGATGCGTGAGTATTTAGTTTGTGATTGTTTCAGAGCAGAACTTGCCCCATTCACACTAGTGAATGTATTTTGCCGGCAAAGCTTGCATATTCCCAGGCTTGTGATCATCTTCCCAAAAAGGTGTACTTTAGAAAAAAGCACATTTTAAAAATGTGGATTTTGGAGAAAAAGCGATGCATTTCCACACTTCAGTCAATGGGGGGAAAGTACGCATTTCTCATTCGAACAACAACTAAGTCTCGCCATCAGGAATGGAGACAGACTGAGGCCTTAGCTAGACCTAAGGTTTATCCTGGGATTGTCCCGGGGTCGTCCCTGCCTGCTCCCGGGATCCCCTGTGTGTCATTTACATGAACAGGGATGACCCCGGGACGATCCCGAGATAAACCTTAGGTCTAGCTAAGGCCTGAGATTCCAGGTGGAACTTGGAGAAACTTGCAGGCTCAAGCCTCACTGCTTCTCCCATCGCAATCCACAGCTACGTTCTCAGCATGTCGCCTTCTAGCTGCAGAAATCCATGCCAAAGTCATGTTTGGTTGCAGAAAGGTAGCTGTCTAAATTGGAGCACAGCACAGAAGGAAAGGGGAACGAGCAAGGACAGGAAAGGGCGTGGGACTCAGAAAGCAAGACCTCCTGGTTGCATTCCAGTGTTCTGTATTCACCTTGCTCATCCTGAATAAGTTTTTTAAAAAATGTTATTAGCAGGGATTACTTTGTAAACGCAAATGTTCCAGGCCACTGGAAGTGAAGAAATCAAAGCCACCCACCTTCCCTGCAGCTGGGTCTTCTCTCCCCTTCGCTGTTTAAGTCATATTAAACAGGATGGGAAATGGGAGAGAAATGACAAGTAAGGAAATGAAGGCTAAAAATCCATGTATTGGGGGGAAAGTTGCATTGAACTTAGTTGGCCTTGTGCTCGAGTAACCATGCATAGCATTGTACTGCATAAGATCTGGTGCTCTGTATGATTTTAATGTAACACAATAAAAAACTACACAATCTAAATTAACAAATAATTAACCATTTTAAAAAACTGATGAAGTTTATGAAAATATGATGAAGTTATTCTTGGCCGACTGCTATTTCATGACATTCCCAAAGAAGTAGAATGAAAAAAGGAAGAGACTGATGAAGTAATCCATGCTACTTGAATTTAAATTAAGAATAGGCATGAAATCACATCTGCAAAGCCTAGGGATGGTACCTTGGAATCAACTTGGAACTGAGAAGGGTACCGTTATGCAGTTTTATTTATTCTGACTAATTTTTAAGTGGCTTCTCCTCTAAAAATTGCCAAATATATGGGTATGTTTATTGTTTGACAAATGATTATTTGCATTTGTGAATAAGCCATAACAGAAACAAATAGTATAGCTCTGCCTTCCCAACCTAATGCCCTCCAGATGTTTCTGACTAAAACTCTCATCATTCCTGACCATTGGCTATGCTGGAAGGGGCAGACGGGAGTTGCAGTCCAAAACATCTGGAGGGGCCTAAGTTGGGAAAGGCTGGTATAGTTCAAACTTTCATATTTTCTCACAACTCTCCAAATACTATGCTTTTGGGGGAAATCAGTTTGCCCATTTAGCAGGCAGTCATTGAATGTTGAGTAATCAAGTGATGAGAAATCAGATAACATACAAAGTGATCCTCCTGAATTAAGCAAGAGCATGACCAGCCTATTCTCATTCCTGTGCATTAGAAGTGACTGAAGAGCAAGTTCAAAGAGTCACAAACTTGTGCAGAGGATATTCTGTAACTGGGGGGATGGGGTGCTACTACTGAAAAGGCCCAGTCCTGCATAGCCACTTCACCATGCACTTGAAACAAGGCTTCCAATACTTATCTCAGGGCTGAGGTAGGAATATATGGGAAGAGGCGTTCCTTCAGATGCTGTGAATGGCTTTGTAGGTTAACATCAGCACTTTGAATTAAACCTCAATGAAGATGATACAGTATTGGCCAGTCAGTACTCTGGCGGCCATATTTTGTACTATCTGAACTTTCTGGACCATCTTTCAGGGCAGCCCTACATACAATGCATTGCAGTACCTTAAATGGGAAGTTACCAAGGCAAGGGTAATTAAAGCCAGGCTATATCTATCCAGGTAGGGTTGTAGTTGGCATACCAGCCTAAGCTATCAAAAGGCACTGTGTGCCACAGAAGACTTGTGCCTCTAATGACAAAGATAGGTCTAAAAACACCTCCAAGTTATGTACTTGATCCGTTATGCGGAGTGCCACTTCTTCAAGAACAGGTTGAACACCACTTGCTTGGACAGACAAACCACCCACTAACAGTACCTCCATCTTGCCTGGATTGAGCATCAATATATTGACCTGCATTCAGTCCATTACTGCAGCCAGGCACCGATCTGATAAAAGCAAGAGATAGAGCTGCATGTTATCAGCATACTGATGTACCTGCACTCTAAATCTGCAGAAGACTGCAGTAGTTTCATTAAGCTGTTAAAATAGTTGTTAAATAACCTGTGGAACCCCAAAGCACAAATGCCAAGAGATCAAGAAGAGATCCTCCAGCACTACCTTCTGGAAATGGCCATCCAAGTATGATTGTAAATACCGTAAAGTGGTACATCCAACGCGGACAACTTCTCCAGAAGGATATCATGGTATGGAAAACCGCTGAGAAGTCCAAAAGAATCACTAGGGTCGCATTCTGTGCCGTTTCTCTCCCACGAAAGGTTATCCCATGGGGTGATCAAGACAGTTTCAGTGCCAAAACAAGGCCTAAACTCTCAAATGAAATGGATCTAGAAAATCCCTCAGGGCTCATCTACACCAAGCTGGATATATGAAAGTGGTGTGAAAGCGGTATATAAAAGACAGGAGCCACACTACTGCTTTATAGCGGTATTGAAGTGCACTGACAACTGTTGGGACCCCTTGACACATACCATAAACCACTTTCATAGTGCTATGTCCTGTTCGGTGTATATGTATGATGGACCCAACAGTTGTCAGTGCACTTCAGTACCACTATAAAGCAGTAGTGTAGATCCTGCAGTGCACTTCAATAACTCTATAAAGCAGTAGTGTGGCTCCTGCCTTTTATATACCGCTTTCATACCACTTTCATAGTGCTATATCCTGCCTGGTGTAGATGAGCCTTCATTCTGATGCTGAATTGAGTGCCCAGGAGGTCATATCTGAGAAAGACCAACTCCTCCCAATTCCCCAACCCAGGTCTTGCTTGTACACCCTAGGTCAGTGGGACACCCTAGGTCAGTGGGACATGGTGGGACAAGATGTCTGGAGAAGACATCCAGGACAGGGCATTCGGTTGAACAAAAGAGATCAAAATGAGAATAATGTTGATCAGCTTAGAACCTTCTTCAATTTTCATCTTCCTTACCTAGAAGTTTAAGCAAATTATAAATTTACCAGATTCTGAATCTGGCACAGAACCAAATCAAGGTGGTATCAGCAGTAGCAGCAGAAGCAATATTTCTATACTGCTTCTCATTTGCAAAAATCTCGAAGAGGTTTACAACACCATAAAGCAATAAAATATAATAAGTACACAATAATATAATACAGAGGTAATTCAAAATAACATATATGAAGAGTATTTTAAATGTATAATTGAGATAGTATGGCCAACTGATAAAGCAGCAAAGACTGAAAGAAACCTACCACTATTTTCCAAGTGTTTATCAGATACCAGGATCTTTTAAAATATCCTGAAACGTTTTGCCGTAGGCCAAGCTAAACTAAATCACTTAATCTAGGAGGGTACTGCATATAAAACCAAAGTTAGCATATAGAATAGTTTCCCCAGGGAACAAACAGCCTGTTTTCTTAGCACTTCATATTCATGCCAAGTTTTGATGCAATGACAAACTCCTCCACAAAAGGGCTTGCATTTCCACAGAACTAGAACATTTCACTGGCAAATCGAAAGGTCAAAACCTAAATCAAAGAAGGCTCTACAATCTAGAACAGGTGTTATGAGAAGTCTAAGTTGCAAAAAGGGTAAAAGATCAAGGGTTTTTGTGAACCGCCCAGAGAACTCCGGCTATTGGGCGGTATAGAAATGTAATAAATAAATAAATAAATAACTTGCAACTGTGTTTTGGCCATCGTTCTCCAAGTATTTTAGAACCCCATACTTTTTTATGTGTCCATCCCATTCCAATTCCACCCCTTGTTTCTCCTTCCAAAGAAATCATTACTCAATATGACTGCCAGAGTGCTTTTGCCCAGCTTTGGCTTGCATATCAGCTGCATGCACCCTTTCCTGGGTGGGGGTGGGGGAGCCCCCCCACCCGATCTGGTCACTCTTACACACATCATCACCACATCCAGGTTAGATTATGACACTATACTCAATATGGGTCTGCCACTGCAAAGTTTTCAGAAATTACAGCTGGTACAAAATGCTGCAATCAAAAGTTCTGAGTAGTAGGAGATTCAGGACAGATAAAAGGAAGAACTATGGAATTTTCTACCATAATAGGTAGTGATAGCTTCCAACCTGGATGGCTTTAAAAGGGGAATAGACAAATTCAGGGAGGAGAAGGCTACCAATGGCTACAAGTCATGATGTGGCTATAAGGTACCTCAAGTATCAGGCAGTATGCCTATGCACATGGGTTGATGGGGAACATGGGCAGAAAGATGATGTTGCACATATGTCTTATTTGAGGGCTTCCCACAGGCATCTGGTTGGCCACCGTAGAAACAGAATGCTGGATTAGATAGTCCTTTCATCTGATCCAGCCCAGCTCTTATGTTCTTCCAGGCATGCAACAGATATTGTTCAATCTTCATTGGCTTCAAGACTTTTTGAGAACAATTCAAAGTGCTGGTAATAGGACATCAAAGTAGTGCCCTTTGCTGCTCACCCACTCAGGGTCCCTGTTGATAAACTGCTTTACATCCCCACCCTTTCAGGACCAAACTAGACCTGATATTAGTTGTGTGAATGCAATTTACCAAGTACTTTTAAAAACGTAAAGGGCAGCTGCAGAGAAACCTGAGCAGCCTCCGGCCTACGGGAAGTGGAGCATAATTCTTTCTCTCTCTCCCTGCCACTGTCCAAATAAAACCACTTCCCCAAAGCTGGTAGTTGGAGACTCCCCTTGAAATACAAATATCAACTTCTGAGAAACAGCTTTTGTCAGGACCATGGGAGGGAGTTTAATTCACACTATTAATATCATGTTGAGAATATTGCTCAATGTGTCAGCCTTCTCCAACCTGGTGCTCACCAACTTTTGGCTATTTGACTATTGGGCAGTATAAAAATGCAATAAATAAATAAACTTTTGTAATCCTCCCAAACAGCCGCTGGCGGGAGATTATGGGAGTTGTACCAATACATCTGGGGGGTGACAGGTTGGGGAAGGCTGTGTTATATGGGATATGTGGGGAATTAGGGACATGGATTTCTGGATGCTTGTTGGATGGGCTTTAGGGTAAAGCTTGGCTGTGCTACAAAGCTACATCTGCTTTGGCAGCTTCCAACTATTCCTGGCACTGTATGCTGCAGTCTATGTGCCTTCAGAACAGTAATGTTGAGTTATGTCTGGAATAACGCCAGAACTGAGGAAAGGCACACTGAAGATTGCAACTCAGGTCAACCTTACAATGAGTGCATGAGAAAGTAAAAAAAGAAGAAGAGAGACTTCTCTGGCCCGAGGGCTTTTCCTATGCCAATTGCAATCAATGGTGACCTAAGCAAATATTCCGGAGGTGGGAGGACCCGGCAGGATGAGGGATGGCAGAAAGAATAGACGGAAGCCTTTCCGTAAGCCCTGGATCTGGAAATCAACAGAATCTCCAATGCAAGTCTCAAAGCAAATGTCTTTACAAATCAGAAAGCGGGTGGTTTAAGCGTTGACTTCAGAAAGCTTGCAGATGACAACAAAACGCGCTTGGACTGCCTCAAGTTCACCTGGGCCAGATCTACACGTCGTAGCGAAGGCGCTTCCGTGCGCCTTTTTAAAAGACGTAACCTAAAAGAAGCGCCTCTTTCTTTACTGTGTGTACTGTGAGCTAGGCAGCGCCGCCTGCGGAAGAATCTCTACCCCATTCAAAGACGCTGCTCTGCTCTGGCCGCTTCCCCCTCGCGTGTTCTTCCATTCGAATAATCCCCCCTCCCACCCGGCGGCTCTTCTGGCGTGTCCCAGCGGCGGCAGCTCCTCCTGCAAAACACTTTTCTCCCTCGGTGTGTTTGTATTTGCGTTTGCGTGCGCGTGTGTGAGCACACACCGAAGAGAGTCCCGGGGAGATGACACCGCGGGGGAGAGCGAGAGGCAGGAGCTGAACTCGTCCGCCGCGCACACGCAAATGCAAATACAAATACACCGAGGGAGAAAAGTGTTTTGCAGGAGGAGCCGCCGCCGCTGGGACGCACCAGAAGAGCTGCCGGGTGGGAGGGGGGATTATTCGAATGGAAGAACACGCGAGGGGGAAGCGGCCAGAGCAGAGCAGCGTCTTTGAATGGGGTAGAGATACTTCCGCAGGCGGCGCTGCCTAGCTCACAGTACACACAGTAAAGAAAGAGGCGCTTCTTTTAGGTTACGTCTTTAAAAAAGGCGCACGGAAGTGCCTTCGCTACGACGTGTAGATCTGGCCCTGCAGTTATCATTCTGCCAGACCTTTTACTTCCCTATATCTCAAGGCCCAGTTTAGTAGATACTCATCCATGTACATTCAAATGGCTGGGAATATATTTGTCTGGTGCATTCAGAAGAAACCCAAGTTATTTCCATGGAACATTTGCCTTGGCACTTATTAGCAGTGACTCCCTGTTTTGCAGCTTGCTACACTTTCATTTTCCAGACGGGGTCTTAAGGCCCCATATCACATAAGACATGAGTTCTCTTCAGAATAGATTCTCCAAAGCATAAGCAAGAGTAAGACCACATGGACCAGGACTGAGCATGAAGTAGATCTCCAGGTCATTTGCAGTAGATCAGCAAGTGTTTTCAGACACCCAACTGTTTCTTTCCTTCTATTCTAATAATATCCTTCACCTTTGTATCTTTCACCTAGGAAGCTGCTACTTGATCCACGAAGTTGTATTTACTGGCTTTGTCCTATAGTTTAAAGAACAGTTGCAAGCTTTCATATAAATGATGTGTGTTGTGTAAGACATATAGTATTACCTCAATAAGAAATGAGACTAGAAATGAGCATTCATTGTGGGACATGGGTGTTTCTAAAGCAGTCCTTTGCAGAACCCCACTTGGGTGGGGTTCAGGTAAATTTAAGGCCAAACAATTCCCCAGAAATGTCTTATCTGTAATTCAAGATTCCCCAAATAGATTTCTAGAACAAAAGATGATGTGCCAAATTGTTCATCAGAAGAAAGAGAGAAAGGTTTCTGTTGAGACATAGGCTCAGATCTTAAGATAAGTTCACTTAAGGAAGTTCACAGAAGTTCCTGTCTCTTCTTTCTCCCCTTCCCCCCATTGCCATCTGTGCTCCCTAAAATGAACACTTTGGACAGCCTGGTAGCCTTCCTGAGCAATTTAAGGTGGGGGCCACTGGGCAGGGGTGAATTGCCCCCAAATAGGACTTGGAGCCTAAGATAAGCAAACTTGAGAAAATTCATGGAGGGATAGTTTTAACTCTCCACCCACAACAGCTCACTATACCCCCTTTCCACATAGTTCAGAAGGGCCCCCTGACCCACTAGAGGTTTTTGGGAGGGCACACAGGTGGTTGCAGAGGAATGAGGCGACACAAAACGTCTCTTCCATGAACTTCCTTAAGTTAACTTATCTCAGGAGAAGTGCCATGGTGCACATCTCACAGGGTTCTACTATTTGGTTTATATAAAAGAACTTCATTGAAACCTCTTATCTAGAATTGAACAACTAATGATTCAACAGAAATGACTCCAGAATCTGATCCTCCCCTTGCAGTGGAAAAAAAGTGGTGCCTGCGTGCTGAGGTTGCAAAGTGGCCTCGGAGGACCCCGGGCAGGTCTAAAAGAGACATTGCAGTGGGTGGGGAGGGGAGGGGAGGATACAAGATATCCTATGGCCTCTCCAGCCCAGCTGCACCCCCAGCAGCACAACTACTCTAGACAGGCTCAGAGGCCCACATAGGGGGAAAAGGAGGACAAGCGGGCAAAAATCCATCACTCCCCCTGCCCTGTTAGCAGCAGCCTGGCAGGGCAGTGGATACTCAGAAGCCTCTGAGGCCTAAGGTTTCTTCTAATAATGGCGCAGCCCATACAATTGGGCTCTTAATTGTGAAAAAATAGTATTTATTTATTTATTTAATTTTTTATTAATTTTTTATACTGCTCAATAGCTGAAGCGCTCTGGGTGGTTCACAAGAAAACATGCATGCAAACCCTGAAAAGCTAAAATGTATAATTTCCAGGGATGACATGGCATGTGAACCGCCCAGAGAGCTTCGGCTATTGGGCGGTATAAAAAATGTAATAAATAAATAAATAAATAAATGTAAAGGTCAAAGGGCAGCAGCGGGCAAAATTATGACGGCTTTCTTACAGCAGAATTAAGAATCGCCATGACTCTTCCAATGCATCTCTCTTACATGACTACTGCAGTAGCCTGGCTTCTTCTTTACCTGTATGAAGTTATAAAGAAGAAATAGGAGTATTTGCCTTTGCATGTAACAGCTTTCTTAGAATTTGTAAAAGATAAATGGTGGGGGTGGGGAGGAGAACAGAATAATAATTTGTCTATTATTTAGTAACCTTCAAAGGCTATAATATCACTTCAAATCCCTAAAAAACAGGCTAGAGACAAATATTAGCCTTACCAGGATGGCAAAGGACTGGATCAAATTACATTTCAAGGGGAAAACTGTATTTTTAATTAATGCTACCTGGTGCCTTTACACAGCAGTCACCTTCAGTGCAGTAGGGAAGCAACAATTATATCCCACAATTATTTCTAGCTTTTTACCACGTGGCATAGAAAGGGAAAATAGTTCCCAACAGGTTAGGCTGTTATGAGAACCACAGGGATAATTGACTTCTCCTTGTCTTGACATCACCTCAGAACACTAAAACTAACTGAATACCCTGGCAGTGGTGGCCATGATGTTAGAAGAGTTTCTAAAATTAAAAACAATCATCAGCACTCAGACCTTAAAATCAGAAAAAGTCAGAAGTGCTACGACACTCATTGGTGGGCAGCGCAATCATGTGTGCCCTATGACCACTGGTTCGAAAGCTTTCTGGCTCATGCTGGCCAAGACGGAAGGTGGGGAGTGGTTGTTTTGATAGGCTTTTCAGACCAGCGGATCTCTTCACTTTAAATCCTCCCTCCCCTTGAAAACAATTGATAGGAATTAGCTAGGCCAGCTCCAAGCTGGTGTTGTTCAAGGGACCAAAATGGGCTTCCCTCTGGGGAATGGGGCAGCTTTGTCCCCACAATGGCCCTCTTGGTACCACCAGTGGGAACATTAGCTTTCTACCAGGAGTGTTCTCTGTGAGTGCAATGAGGGCCTCCATGGCAGGAGAGGGGCCTCTATGCCAAATCCTAACCCCTTCCAACTGGCAACATCACAGGATTAGGATGGCTTTCTTGTTACATTTTCATCACTGTTATATTTATTGCTATTCATTTGACAATTGCTGTTCATATAATAATTCCATAATTGTTATACTTATGGTCTGATTGGAGTCTACCCAGAGAAAAGCCTTCAGTGTGGTGGCCCCCTTCCTATGGAATTCTCTGCCTTTGGAGGTCAGGCAGACGCCAAATTGTTGTTTCTGGAAGCTTTAGGAATGACCAGCTGTGGCTTTTACCAGTACTGGGATTTTATCAGAACTTTGTTCTTTTAAAAAATGTATTTTAATACAGTGTTTTTATTCTTTTATTATATTTATTGTTCACCACTCCAAAATTTTGTAAATAAATGTGTTGCGACCTGCTTTGAGCATGTTTTTTGTTGTTTATTCGTTCAATCGCTTCCGACTCTTCGTGACTTCATGGACCAGCCCACGCCAGAGCTTTCTGTCGGCTGTCGCCACCCCTAGCTCCCCCAAGGTCAAGTCTGTCCCCTCCAGAATATCATCCATCCATCTTGCCCTTGGTCGGTCCCTCTTCCTTTTGCCTTCCACTTTCCCTAGCATCAGCCTCTTCTCCAGGGTATCCTGTCTTCTCATTATGTGGCCAAAGTACTTCAGTTTTGCCATTCCCTCAAGTGAGCAGTCTGGCTTTATTCCCTGGAGTATGGACTGGTTTGATCTTCTTGCAGTCCAAGGCACTCTCAGAATTTTCCTCCAACACCACAGTTCAAAAGCATCTATCTTCCTTCGCTCAGCTTTCCTTATGGTCCAGCTCTCGCAGCCATAGGCTACTACGGGGAATACCATTGCTTTAACTATGCGGACCTTTGTTGTCAGTGTGGTGTCTCTGCTCTTAACTATTTTATCAAGATTTGTCATTGCTCTCCTCCCAAGAAGTAAATGTCTTCTGATTTCCTGGCTGCAGTAATCTTTGCGCCCAGAAATACAAAGTCTGTCACTGCCTCCACGTTTTCTCCCTCTATTTGCCAGTTATCAATCAAGCTGGTTGCCATAATCTTGGGGTTTTTTTAGGTTCAACTGCAACCCAACTTTTGCACTTTCTTCTTTCACCTTCATCATAAGGCTCCTCAGCTCCACCTCGCTTTCAGCCATCAAAGTGGTGTCATCTGCATATCTGAGAGCAGGCTATAATCATAACGAAGCCCCCTATATTTAGTCACTCAATTTGGAAAGGAGACATGGAGTTTTGTTGTTTACCGGGCTCCTCCACCTCAAGGTGATTGGAGTAAATACTTCCTCACAAAGCAACCACTCGACCTGATCAGAGGTGTTGTCTGCTAAGCCAGTCAACCATGTCTCCGGGATGTTGACAATTGATTTATTTTAATTATTTTTTTCATTGACAAGTTGTGTATGCCATAAAATGAAATTCTCTGGCCAGCTTACAATTAATAAGTCTAAGCACGATTTGCAGAGGACATAAAACTGTAACATCAAAAACAACATAAATACAGCAACAGAAAACAAAACTTATAGCAACACCAGAGTTGAAACACAGACTTTGAAACTGAGAGGCTGAGACTACATGAGTTATTTAAAAGGCCTACATGAACAAAAGGTCTTCACTTGGCCCTGAAAAGACAACAAAGATGGTGCCAGACAAACCTCTATGGCGGCGGCAGGGGGACAACCTCTTTTTGTCTGAGGAGAAAATTCCATTTCAGAGAAATTTTCGGGGATCACATTCTGATGGTGGTCTACCCACTTGCTGGGTAGACCACCATCAGAACATCCCTGATGATTCTTGTATGGAAGGATGATCTGGTCAGTAGTTTACTGAAGAAAAAGTGTATGTGTATGCCTTAGATTCTAAAGTGCATAGGGAGGGCCACTATGAGTTTGTTGAACCTCAAGAGAGTGAAGGCAGACTTAATAGTATGGAGATGTGGAAAAATTAGGCAGGATGGGGCTTTCTTACATGTCTGGAGACAAGTATGCCCTTCTTCTGGATGCTACCTGTGATGGACTTGAAAGGTTGTATCCAGAATTTCTTCAACTTCAAAACTTATCAAGAAACTTGTGATAATTTCTGTTGTTGGGGGGGAAATATATAGAAAATAGAGAAAACGTGGAGAACTGGGGAGGCAAGGAGATACTGCAGGAAAGATTAGCAGAAGAGAAGGAGGGGTTGCCAGCCATGGTGGTGGCAGATCTTATTACAATGGAGGTAATGCTAGGGGCTGGAGGGGGGGGGAGGAATAGGTTCTGTTCGTGGAAGGGCAGGTCTGGATCAATCCTATCACATATAAGAGGTTATGAAGAACTATTGAAAAACATATTAAAGAGATTCTATTAAATAGGATGGTAACTAGAGTTTAAGATGGTTTTTTACTTTTAGACAATCCTTAATCATTTTAGAGTGCAATCCTATGCATGTTTAGACAGAAAGAAGTCTCCTAGCATTCTCTAGCCAACCATGCTGGGGAATGCTGGGAGTTGTCAGACTTTTTTCTGCCTAAACATTCATAGGGTTGCTCCCTTATTTACTTTGGACATAACCTCTGGACCTTTACTTTTATTTTCTTGTCATGCATCAAATTGCTTGAACAAAGTGGTTCTTTACCTATAACTTAAATGTCTCTGTATGTCATCAGGACATATTAGACAGTTCAGAAGAAAACTCTTTAGTCCTCAAATATGTGGAGATATTCAACGGATGCACTACAGCAGTCCCTTTAATTAATGTTAAATTATTCTGGTGTTGATCTAGCAATGAATGTTTCTGCACAGCTTCTCCATTTTTTGGAAGATACCTTAGAAAAAGTTGCATCAACATGAAGAAATGCAGAAGGATTCATCTTCTTTCTTCGATTCTTGATATGAATGGTCCTGCTGCCGTGTTACATGTATACTTGACTGCTCTACAACGTTCAAACTGCCTCATTCTACAACTTGTGATAAAACCTGAGTGTGTGTCATGAGGAGGGCAATTGATTTCCAGTCTCAATTTATTCACTTTGTATTTCCCTCGAAAGTAATGTGCTTTCTAAGTGAAGGGCTTTCCATGCTCTGACCTTGGCATCCATCAGGACCATACTGTGTTGTATATTGAGAATTCCAAGCCTTTATCTAATCTTATAAATAAATGTAAAATACATAAAACAATTAACCTGAATAAAATTGAATTGTATCTCTCTGTAATCAGCTTTCATCTATGCTACAAATGTCTATGTTTGAATACAATTCAAAATTAATAACAGCTATAATTTATTTTCTGACTTTTCATTACCTTGACATTTTAACAATCATTATTTTTATATACTCAGGCTTTAACTTTATCTGAGGCTTCAACCCTACACAGTTGATTTTTTAGCTATGCGTAGGGCACTCTGTTGGAATTTCTATTTAAGGAACATGCTTGTTAAAGAAACACATTTCCAACTTACAAACCAAAATATACAGTGTAATGAAAAGGAAAAAAAAAGGCTTTGCTGTAATGTAAAGAAAGATTAAGGGAGGGTTTATTGTATTGCATGTCAACGATCCAAGGACTGTGCGCACTTCTGATTTTGGCTAGTGTGCATCAGGTTTAGTGGGCAAAATTGTAGATATCATACTCTAGCTTTCTGCTGTATTTTTACACTGTTGCTCTGCTCTGCTTTTACAAAGTTTTATATTTTACACTGATGTTCTATCATCCTTATTGTATGCCACCAGATAGCTTCACTAAAGAACTGCACAGCCTAAAAGTCTTTTAAGGGTGCAATCCCATGCATGTTTAGACAGAAAAATGTCCTACAGCGCCCAGGGCATGTCTACACCATGCCTTATCCTGGGGATTGTCCTAGGATCATCCTGCATGACGCACAGGGGATCCCGGGGGCAGGGAGGGAAGATCCCTCCATTTCCCTGGGATAACCGGAATGGCTCTTAGCCCAATTTTTCCTGCGGTCTTGGGATCGTTGTGAGACCACAGGAGGTGTGAGCGGCTATCCCGGTTTCGTCCCAGCTCCTCGCGAGTAAACGCGAGGAGCCGGAAACCGGGCACGGAGCTCTTCAGGCACTCCGTGCCCATCGGGGGTGGGGTGGGGAGCAGGGTCAGGACTTTGTTTCTTTTTTATCTTTTAGTTTTCGCTGGAGCGCAAGTGTGCTCCAGCTCTTCTTGTCTGTAAAAAAAAATGGCTGCCGCAACGGGCACAATGCCTGGGCCGTTGCGTGGCCCATGTGGACTGAGAGGGAGGATCTTCCGATCAGCATATTGTGAGATCCTCCCCCTCCCCTCCCCTGGTGTAGACATGCCCCCAGCATTCCCTACCCACAAAAACAAGGACAACTAAAACAATCAAGGGCCTGTAGCAACTCCCCTATGAGGAAAGGTTGCAACAGCTGGGACTGTTTAGTCTGGAAAAAATGGGGAGTAGAGGGAGACATGGTAGAGGTGTATGAAGTTATGCATGCTGTGGAGAAAGTAGATAAGGAGACATTTTTCTCCTTCCCTCATAATACTAGAACCCAGGGTCATCCCATGATGCTGATTGGTAGGAGATTCATGACAGATAAAAGGAATTTCTTCTTCACACAGCACATAATTAAACTATGGAATTCACTACCACAAGATGCAGTGATGGCCACCAATTTGGATGGATTTCAAAGGGTATTGGACAAATTCACGGAGGATAAGGGTTTCAATGGCTACTAGTCCTGGTGGCTATATGCTACCTCCAGTATCAAAGGCAGTATATACCTATGTCCACCAGCTGCTGGGGTACTTAGATGGAAGAGTGCTGTTGCACTCGTGGGCAAAAGGGTGCTGCTTGTGTGTTTCCCTGTTGGCCACTGTGTGAACAGAATGCTGGACTATATGGACCCTTGGTCTGATCCAGCATGGCTTTTCTTATGTTCTTATGCCCTTACATACACATTTTTGTGCCAAAAATCACCCCCTGAAAACTGCTATTTGTGGTACAACTCTCCCACTGAAACTAAAGGAGCTTAAAAATGTTTAACATAATTGGAGCATGTACTACCTGTGTCCGTACCATCATGCCCTCATCTTTACAAGATACAGCACA
Organism: Elgaria multicarinata webbii; assembly: GCF_023053635.1. NCBI lineage: Eukaryota > Metazoa > Chordata > Lepidosauria > Squamata > Anguidae > Elgaria > Elgaria multicarinata. Next base: position 144,411,234 of record NC_086172.1, on the reverse strand, counting down.
TTGTCCAAGCTGTTGCATGGCACAGCACTGACGACAGAAGGAATCCAGCATGGGAAATTGGGCATTTAGGGAAGGAGCGAGTGTGGTATAGTGGCCAGAGTGTTGGACTGAGAGGTGGGAAATCTGGGTTCTAATCTCCATTCACCCATGGAAGCTCATTGGGTGACTCTGAGCCAGTCACAATGTACCGCACAGGGTGGTTGTTGTGAGGATAAAACGGAGAGGAGGATGAGGATTATGTACACCGTCTTGGGTTTCTTGGAGGAAAAATGGTGGGATATAAATGCAATAAATAAATAAATAAATAAATAAATAAATAAATAAATAAATAAAACACCCTGAAGATGAAGCAGAAAAATGGAAGCCACAAATAGGCTGGAGAATTTTGGGAGGCCATTTGCACACAAATCTAGTGCAAACTATGCTTTTTGCTATCAGAGCTAAACTTTAGCTATATAGAAATAGTGTGACTATTTCTCTTTAAGATAGTCATGTAGTTCTCTTTAAGAGAACTACATGACGGTTAGCTTGCCTTTGAGGCAGGCCAGATTTCATAATTAGGAAGAAGTAATTAGGAACTTCTTGGTAGTCAGCCCCCTTTTAAAACAAACAAACAACCGTTCAGACACGCGCATGTGTACACACACACACAATAGTTAACCGAAGAAACGGTTAAAATTAAAATGCAACTGAATGATTTATGAACAGCTGGTGTAACTCTATGCTTGATGGCAAAGTTATGAAGCTCTTGGTGGCTTGACAAGACAAGCTACAAGCTTGAATGAAGTTGTTCAGCTTAAAGAATTAGAATGAAGTTGATGACGGATATGTTACTGAACATGACAGGGTGTCATCTGTTTTAAACAGGATCTTTACTAGGATGTACTGAAAGCAATTTTTCCACTACCTTGAACCCACTAAAGCTTTCCTCAGTACACTTTTACAAGAGCTTATTCAGACAATAGGCTTGCTCCAACTGTTACCATTTAAATATAATAAAAACAGGCACTATAATCATTTTTCACTGCTAACAATTCAGATCTCGGAAGAAAATACAACCTGTGTTTCTTTTCTACAAAAAGAAGCCCCAACTCTTGCTAAAACCGTGCAATCCTATAGACATTCAGCTGCCAGTCCTATACCCATTTACCTGAGAGTAAGCCTCATAAAATTCCATGAGGTTTACTCCTAGGTAAATGGGAATAGGGCTGTAATGGGCCATGCACTCCTAGCCTTCAGGCAGCTGTCCAAGTTGTGGGGGATAGGATGCAACAGAAGCATGTCTATACTGGTCGAGAGGAACTCCACTGGCAGGGAAGAAACCCACACCCAAAGGACCTAGCTATGCCTGCGGAAAGCTCCAGAGTAGGGGATTTACTGACAGGAGTGTTCCTGCTAGTGCTAGGACCCAAAACAAAGCAGAGGTGGAGCGGAGTCAACTGGACTGGGTCCCTCAGCTACATCAGCCTGCAGTTGACGTAACTTATTCCCTTCCCCACAATTGTTTCAATGTGGGGAAGGAGGGAGGATTCGGGAAAAAGAAAAAAAAATCCACTTGGCTAAAGAGTCTGGAAAACCAACCACTCACTTCCCACCCCGGCCAGCATGCGCCACCCGGGCTTTGAAAGGGTCAGGCAGTCCACCACTTTGCCTGCCCCCATTGCCCATCCATCCTTGAGCATGTTATGATTGCTCTGTTAATTTCTTAATTAAAATGTCTATCAAAGGGCCCATCCTCATGAGTGGTGAGGGGTTGTCACTGATATATGCCAATTTCCCCTTCTTGCTACATTCTCTGTATGACATCGCAGTGCCTTTCCAGAACATTCCTCAACCCAACAGGAGGGCAGATGCAGGAAAGCCCCATTCTGAAGTAGAATTCCACTCGTAGTTTGATTGATCCAAGCCTAAGCTGACCACATTTTTGCCAGAAATAAATACAATATTATTGTTTGCACCTAGAGATATGTTTCCCCTGAAGACATACATATATGTTCAAGCTATAGTTCTCAACTCATGATACCAGCATTGATCAATGTTAGACCTGATTTACAGAGGAAGGAGAATGGGGGTAGCAGAATGGACCAGACTCCACCAAACTGTGGGGAATCTGGCTTCTTCAGGCCTACTAGTTTGAAAGATGCAGCCCTCCCACTTAGCTTCACTGGCTCCTCCTTGCTGGTTTGGAAACGAGGACCAGGCTCGGGCGTGGTCGAGAAAGGGGCAGGAATTTAAAACCACATACAAAAACAAAAAGATTGGACATTACTCTATTGGGATCATTTGACAAATAATTTGCTGTGAATCATAAGGTTTACAATACTTTTCAGGAGTAGTGGGTGTATTTGGGGGTCCCTAGAGTAATCCCCCTAGGTGTCTTTCTCTCCCACACCCTGCTCCATTTTTATGCCTCAGTTTGGGCAGCAGCCCTCCTCCAAAACATTTTTTTAAAGCACTCTTAAAACCTACCTATTAAAACTGTTGTGCAATACCACAGAGTTCAAAAATGCAAAAATAAAACCCATAGGGCTAATATTCCAGTAAGAAGCTCAAATTTATTTCATCCATCAAAGACAACCCGAACAAGGAAAAAGGTACTATTTCAACAGAATTCTAAGTTGTTTTGTTCAATCACTTTGACAAGTGTCAAAACATTACCTTTCCCTGCCTTGCATTTAACACCGTTCCTTGAAGCTTGAATGTGTTCGTTTATACTTGCATAAATATCAGGGAAGACTTCTGCAGATTCCTCTTGTGTGTGTGGCACAATGACATGACTCAACCAAATCCATAACCTTTGAAAATAAACTTTACACCTTTCTTCTGGGATATCAGATATAGCCCAGGAGCATAATTACACTACAATGGCACTAGTCAAATCTAGGTCACTAGATTCTGTGTGACAGATGTGAATTACAGAAGTCTCAACTCAAAGACGGTTTACGACTTAGTTGACGGCTTTTGAGGTTTCACTGGTAAGAAGACATTCCTTCTAAATATAACCAGAACTAAAGCTGTACTGTTTTGCAGACGTTTTGTATTCCCTTACATAACAGATGTGTGGTATGTAAAACAGCTCCTTTTTAAAAACATAGTTTTTAAGTTTAAATATGGTTAAAACAATTTAAAAGCAATGTTACACATGCAAGTAAAAATTACTGATTGTACATTTTCATATGAAGACATGGAGAATGTACGCACATTGGAAATAAACAGTGAATTAATGCATTGGTAAGGTAATAAGCATAGCCTCCAAGTGATATTGATGTTTGCTATCCTATTGAAGACTGGGGCCTTACTATACCTACCTTATAGTCTGCGACGGAGGAGGGAAGATCTCGCGTTGTGATTAAGACAAGATCCCTCCTCCGTTTACACGTGAGGAGCGACTACCTCAGGAAGAGAGGAGTCGTGCCCGCCATTTTTAAAAAGGAAGGAGCGCAAGCTAAGTTTTTTTTAAAAAAATTAACTACTTTTCCAGCTCCCCCCCCACCTGATGGGCGCAGTGCTCCTGAGGAATGCTGTGCCCCATGCTTGGCTCCTGGCTCCGCGTGAGAAATTGCGCAGAGCCAGGTCAAACCGGGGCAACAGGCCACACGTTCTGCAGTCTCGGGCTCAGCCCGGGACTGCGGAGAAAGTGGGCCCAAAGGGGAGGGCTCTATCCTGGGGCAAGGGAGGGATCCTGGGATCCCCTGTTCATCATGTGGACGCACAGGGATGATCCCGGGGTTCACCCCGTGATAAAGCCCGGTCTAGCTAAGGCCTGGGTCTGTACAGAAATGAAATGAAACGAAATGAATAAATAAAATACTTTGAAAGACTGCATTCTCCCATATGAACCTGCCCATGCTCTGAGAACTTCTGGGGAGACCTTTCTCTCAGTCCAACCAACATCCCAGGCAAGCCTGATGGGTACGCAGGAGAGGGCCTTCTCAGTGGCTGCTCCAAGGCTCTGGAACCCTTCCCAGGGAGGCTACACCGGCTCCTTCTGTGCTACACTTTCAGAGGCAGGCATTTTTTTTTTGTTTCAGTAGGCTTTTGGAACTACTCTGGATCTGTGTTAATGTATTGGATTCCCCCCTCCTTTTTTAAACTGTTACTGATTTTTTTTAAAAAAAAAAATTAACATGTTTTTAATTTTACTGCAGGTTTAATTCTATTTTAACTTTTTTAAATTTATATTTATGTTTTAATTGTACATGTTTTAATCTTGTAAACTGCCTTGAGTCCCAGTACTGGGGAAAAGGCAGAATAATAATAATAATAATAATAATAATAATAATAATAATAATAATAATACATTCCCCACTTCATATGAATATGCAGCACCATGCACATTCTTTCAATTTGCGCATACTCTCCACCATCTTTTAGGGGCTATGCATATATCCTGGCAATGCATGGAATCCCATGCTGTCAACCTCTGCACAATCTCAAAGCTATTTCCTGCAGATGTGCACAATTACTTGGGTTTATGTACGTTCTTCATTCTACTCACAATGTCCATGAGAAATACAATTCTGATATATTTGGCCCACATACGCTCACTTGTTCTGTCAATATTATTACACCCTGATCCTGAACATGTCTCCTGAAAGTCAAGCCTTGCTGATGTCAACAGAAATTATGTCAAAAAAAGTCTGTGATCCTAAGCAAGGGGGCTATTAGATACAAACTGTTGGCACATAGCTCCATCTAGTGGCTAAAGATACTATGGTGCTGGAACAACGTTTTTCCCCATCTCCTGCTTTTTATGATTTGCTATGGAGTAAACTTTTAATACTAATACTAATTACTACTAAAAGCATACATTTATTAATATGCAAAGTTTTGCTTATGTCATTAATATTCTGAGAGAAGAAAAAACTATTCATTTTATGATTGTATATTGTGCAAGTCAGTATGCATGTAGAAACACATCACCAATCCACAACTGATTTACAGTTTATTTTAGCCATCTCCCAAGACAATACACACCACTGAAAGTATGACTATGCTCAGCACAGATATTTTGTGTTGATCACTTCTTGTATTTATCTGTGGCCTGCTCTAATACATTTTGCATTTGTTTCCCACAGCCTATTAACTTCCGTGATAGTTGCTTTATATTTAGGAGAACAAAATACATTTGGAAATCAAAGCGGGAAGCAAAACATTAATGCTGGAGGACAGATAAGATCTTACAATAAAGATACTAGAATTCCCTACCACAGTGCCATACCTGAATACTTCTATTGGCATTATAACTTAAACACAGTTTATTTTAACGATAATAAGAAGTGTGCTAACCCTACATGCACTTTTGTTAGTTTTATGTACTCTTCCTTTAAGCAGCTCAATGAGAAGGAGATTCCATTTCACAAGGATATAGTTGTGGACCTATATCCTTTTTCGTAATATATGGTAAGGTACAAACCTCTGAACATATAGACTTTTATTTATTTTTAATTGCTTTGAGAATAGGGCCAGGAACTTTTTATGTTTGCTTTTCTTTTGCAGATAAAAATCTCTGGCACTGGAATACTTTCTGGGCGTTTATGTATTTTTCATACAGCAAAATATTTATCGTAACTAGATGCTCCCATCTTTAAAGCAAGCATAACATAGTAGCAGTAATAATTTAAATGGTTTGTAGAAGAACTTTAAACAGAGGAACAATTTGTAAGTAGTTACTTAATTTTTAAAAACATCCCCCAGTGATTCGGACTGAAATAAGATTTCAAGATTCAACACAATGTGAGACAATGCTCTTTGTTACATTTGTAGCCCACCATTCCTACATAGAATTCAAGATTGGGCACATAAGTTTCCAAAGTGTCACCCATCCAGGCATTGACGAGATCCAGACCCCTTTAGCATCACCAAAGTTGCTGCATTGTGTGCCTTCAGGCTATATCCCCAAGCCCTCTAGCAAGACTGCTGAGCCTCTTTCAGCCCAAGGGACAAATTCAAATTGCAGAGGGTGTGTTCTACTGGCAGGGCCCCGAAGGCAAAGGGGGTGTTGCCAACAGCAAAGGGGGCAGGGCTGAAACATCCAAAATACAAGCATATTTTAGCTTATACTCAAACTTTAAGAATGGGGAACAGAACTGCACAAAAGCCAGAACACCTCCAAACAATTGGTGGTCAAAGACAGGGAAAGGGGGTGTGATCACTTGGGGAACTGCAGCAGGCCAGAAGGTAATCCCAGGTGGACCAGATTTGGCCCGTTGACCTGAAGTTCAACAACCCTGCTTTACAGCACACATATTGGCTTACTAACTGTAGCAGAGATAGAAACATGTTATATCAGTTATAGAACTAGTGGATCCTGCATCAACATGTTGCAGCATGGAGAACAGGCAAAAATAGCTCCCCACCCTCTTTCCTCTTTACAGAAGTTCCACTGGATCCAAACCTCTTCCATGAAGGGAAATAACCCTTTAAACAGAAAGACTATCCTGGATCCAAGCCAATATTTTTCTACTTCATTCTAGTATACCCATGTTTAAATTTAGAATTGTTTTATAATTCATTGAACAATAGTGTATGTGTGTGTGTGTGTGTGTGTGTGTGTGTGTGTGTGTGTATATATATATATATATATATATATATATATATTCTTATTTATTATGATTATGGTTGTCTGTTCTGAGCAATCAAGGACAGGTAGCATCCAAACACTCCATGAACACATACTAGGCAAAAGTGCTTTCAGGCAAAAACTGAATTCAGCATATTTTTTCATAGAAAACAGGAAAATGCGCCATCCTTTGTCACAGGGGTGTCGAACCACTTTTAGCCCAAAGGCCAAATTCAATTCTGGAGAGCCTCTGGGCGGATACATTTCATTGGTGGGCAGGGTAGGGCCCAAAATACCAAAAAAACAAAACCCCTCACCCCACCCCAGATTATTGTAGTTTAAAGCTCTTACTGCCAGTAGTTAACTCTGAAGAGACATTGCAACCTTTCAGAACTGGAGAGGGAGATCTGTACAAAAGCTAGGAAAGCAACCCACAATTGGTGGTTGGTGGAAATGGGGTGGAGCCCGGAAAAGAAAGTGTGGCCATCTGGGGCACACCAGGAGGGTCAGATTTGGCCCCTGGGCCTGAGGTTCCCCACTCCTGCACTAACACAAGTCTGAACGGGATGTTTCCAACAGAACTATGTATCCCGCTCCCTGTATTGTATCCTTGAAGCATAAACTCATGGTTGCTGAGGAATTTTCACAGTCATCTGCTCAGTGGAAGTTGGGAGTAGGCCCTTCCTCACTCATAAAGATCCTAAGCCAGGTCATGCCAGTCAAGACATGCAAGTCCAAATGCCACACTAGCAACCTGTCATACTTCATTCTGCCAAGAACTGGCTTCTATAACGGAAGAATGAAAGCAACTTGGCAATTGAAATTTATGGAAGAGGAACCATGGCAAAAATAACCCACAGAGGAAAGGCCAATAGTTTTAAGAATACCACGGTCCATTTATCTTGGGCCTTTATCTTTACTATTTTATCCATGGTCCTTTATCTTTACTATTTTTCAAGCAGAAGCCACTTTGGTTCCAGTGACTGAAGCCACTTGGGAGTCTTTCCCAGGCCATGGGGGGGAGGAAGGCTCCCCTCTCCCCCGTCCCCAATCAAATGGCAGTGCTGTACACTGGACTCAGCTGAATGCCTTTTAGAGCCTTTCTTCCCCATTACCCTGCAATTTGTCCAAGCAGGTCCCCATTGTCAGTAGGCAGGCAAAATTCTGACAGGTTCATTTGGTCCTTGTATTAAGAGGGATCCTTTTCTCGTCTCTGAGAGACTGGGCTGCTCTTTTCAGTGCTGCAAAACCTCCCGGCACAGGGCCATGCTGCTTGCCATCTCTTTTGCCTCCACATTCAATTTCTCCTCCATCTCTGGCAACTGCCCAGTTCACCACGACTCTTGGCATCTAAGACCCCCCACTCCCAGCTAATTGGATGAGTGCTCCTGCGTTCTCCTCTCTCTCCTCCTACCTTACAGCTGATGGGCCCCGAAGCCTCGTCTCTTAGCCCAGATCAGTCGGCTCACTGTTAAAGAAACAAGGCACAGATAGAGAGCTTCTGCTAAGAGTTGACAGCTACTACAAAGACAGAGAGAGACACACAGACCACAGACACACACGGACCACACTTCAGGTCCCAGCGGCCCTCGGGACTTGCAGTGAAAAGCATTGTGCTAGATGAATAGTATTCCAGCTATAAATGTCTAAAAAGTGTTGGTATTAATAAGAGAAAACTTAAAAGTAATTCCTAAGTAAACTAAGACTGAGAGCGCAACAAATTATATTTATTTTATTTATTACATTTCGATAAGGCCCCATAACTGTATAGAAACGTAATAAATAAAATATTTATTACGTTTGGCATTGCAAATCATTGCAGTTCACAATGATTTGCATCCCCCCCCCTCCTGGCGCTAGGCAGGTAACCACCTGAAGCAGGAACCCGCCGCCACCACCCTTCTCATCCGATCTGCGTACCTCCTGCTGGCTTCCTTTTTGGGGGGATGCATACACGCGTGTCTCGCCAGCTTGCCAGCATGCCACCCATCAAGGGTTTCCACATTCAGGATCCCGGTGGTGCCTGCATGAGGTCAGCCAAAGTATCACAATAGGTCTCAAAAGTTCAGGGAAATCTTGCAATACTTTGGCCAACCTCATGCAGGCAACACTCAGCTCTTGAAGTGGAACCCCCTAACGGGTGGTGCGCTGGCGAGGTGGTGCATACACGTGTACCAAAAAAGGTAAGTTGGTGGGTAGAGTCAGTAGAGTTGTCTGGCCAAGCAGGTCAGGTGGGTAGGAGGCATGTGAGCAGGCGAGCAGGACAGGAGGTGAGTAGGAGAGTGAGCGGGCACTTATTGGTCCTACTGGCTGCCTATAGGACCAAGAAGTGGTGGGCCCTTTGGAGAGGGAGAGCTGCACAATTCACCACTCTTCCCATATTCCTCCGCCTGCTGTGCCCACCGCAGGCTGCTTCGTGGTGGGCCCTGATCCCACATTAATGCTAATTGAGACAACGGCTCAAACAATATATTGACTGGATTTTGGAGGATAGTGAACTGTTAACCAGGCCTGTTTTTGCTCCTGCTACTGGGAGCAATAGTTCTCTCTCGAGGACAGCGGTTCTTTGGTGTAGTGACGGAGCAGCCGGAGGGCAGCCGGAAGACTGTTCCGCTGCCTCTGGATCCCCCTCTGGATCCCTACACAATGCCCCCCCCTCAATTCGTGCTTATTGCTTGAGACATTAGTGTGCCTGGGCACACCTGGCACACCTCTTGTGCATGCTTATGGAGCAGGGTGATTCTGAGCATACATTTCAGACCAAGAATTTGTTTTCAAAGCTGAGTTGCAGACAAAAATCCATTCCTGGTTTCCCACTCAGCTTTCTTAATTTCAGCAGCCTAATTTAGAGATTTCTTGTTAATGTTGTTAAGCAACTGGGATAGAACAAGAAACCTTCTGTCTACCCCTAATCTACAGCATATTTCAGAGCCAGGCCTCCACCAGCTTAATTCCACACATGTGTTGATGGAGGACAGGGGAGGAAAGACATAAATTGCATCACAATAATGAGAAACAAATTACATCACAATAGTTCTGTATCTCAGACTGTGATTTACTTGCACTACTTAGGCTCTGGAGCATTCAATATTTTATTTATATTAAGATTGCGTTTCCAAAATGTTAAAGCTGATAGAGCCAATTCAACTTAATAGCAAAGATTTTCTATCTGTGTATTTTATTGATGTTATTCTGAATGCTAACTAGAACATTTTTTCATCTTTAACAAAGGGTTTCTCTTTTGTCCTTCACTCCTTCCCACTCCTCATATAGCACAATCCTATACATGTTTACTTGCTGAATTTTCATGGGACTTATTGCCAGGTAAGTGTAAATGGGACTATAGCCTATGGGCGCAATCCTATTGGATCCACTCAGAGTACTCATAAGCATTTGAACTCAGAGGCTTACAACTATCCTATGCAGAGAGGCAGGAGAGTTGTACCTCCTGCTCTGCATTTTAGCTAGAAGGGTGATTTTGCCCATCTAGTGGAAGCTTCAGGGAGCGGGGTTAGGAGGCTGAGGCATCTATAGGAGTTGTTGTATGGCTGCTGTTTCAGTCCTCTCCCCTAGGAATGCCCCCTTTTCCCATCTCCACAGTCCATTTTCTGTGCATGGAAAGGTAGCAGGCACAGTTCTCTCCACACTGGCAAAGAGGGGGAGGGGTGGGGACTGCAGTTTCCTGGCTCTGAGGTCTGAACCCTGTTTTCTACCTCAGAGCCAGGATACCAAACAATCCTAGGCATGCAGTTGCTGTCTAGGGGGCACAGGATTTCTCTCTCAGTTGTTTTCAAGAGGCCTTCTCCTTGATCCTCTTAACTAATCTGATCAAAGCAATGCCTACCATCTGGAACAGTCTCTCAGACCCAGATACAGTCTCCATTTCCAGACAGAAAACAGAACAAAAAGAAAAATAATTAAATGATCCAACGTGCAATACATCAGTGTGTGTGTGTGTGTGTGTCACAGTACCAGAGAACGTAACAATTCAACAAGTACAACATCAAAGGAAACATAAAAATCTCTCTTTTGCCACAATGCAGCATTCCACACAGTGAGGTGCTCTCATATACTATTGCTCCTATGTGTAACAGAAAATTTTCAAGTGGCCTTCCAGGCAGTTCAACACAGTAGCATGTTGAATGACAAAGATGCCACTGATTTGGAGCATCTAGGCAAGACCGAACTCTGGCGACTATTTCTCTGCTTTGGAATTCAGTGCTGCTTGCCTGACCCAGTACTCAGGGCTAGCTCTACAACATTTATATCCCACCTTTTTTCATCCAAGGAACCCAAGGAGGCATACATAATCCTCCTTTCCTTTTTTATCCTCACAATAACAACCCTGTGAGGTAGGTTGGGCTGAGAGTCTGTTACTGGCCCAAAGTCACCCAGTGAGTTTCCATGGCTGAGTGGGGACTAGAACCTGGATCTCCTGACTCTCAGACCAACACTTTAGCCACTACACCATATTAGACAGATTTAGCTGTGGATCCAATTCTACATGTGCAGTTGGGTAGGGGGCGTCATCTGGTCCTTTGCGTCACGCAGCAAAATGTCTGGCGCCAACCTTGCACATCCTACAGGGTGCTTCTGAATCTGACTGCAGACGAAGTGGGAGTTTTAATTTAGAAGGCTTTTAAATGGCCTTCTCCTGATCTGTAAGATTTACAGTGGCCCATACAGAACAAGCAAACCAGAACACCGGTGTCTGTCAAACCGTATTGCTCTTCTCAGTCACTGAACTGGCAGGGCTCAATTCTGACACTGGCACTTTGTGGAGTCATGACACCTAGTCCTACATTATCATACAAAGGGGGACAGAAATCCAAAACACCGGGAGGGCACTAGCTTGGGGAAAGGCTGGTCCAATTCACCAACAGGCAAGGCCTATGCAATTCTAGTTATCACAAGTTGTCGCTTTCAGACATCTGTTGGTATGTCAGACTGAGGAGAGGAGTCACAGACTCTTTTCTTGTATAGGTACAAAGGACCTGACTGTATCAATCCTGACCATTAGCCTTCCACAAAGAACCAGGCTTTAAAATGTGGGGGTAGGGATGGGATCCGTTGCTATCTTTTATTCACCTCGATCATGTGGTCATAGCTGCCTTGAATGACATTTTTTTAATAAAATGGCAGGGTATAAATCATATAAATAAATAGTATTTATGTCATCAAGAACGCTTTGGTACTTACTCTAAAGTAGCCTTCCCCAAACTGGTGCCCTCAAAATGTGTTTGACTTCAACTCCCATCAGCCCCAACCAGCATGGTCAATTGTTAAGGAGTTGTAGTCCAGAACATCTGGAAAGCAGCACATTAGGGGAAAGCTGAATTGCAGCATGCTGGCTGCAGGTGATGGGAGTTGTAGTCCAACATATCTGGACAGTACCAGGTTGGGCAAGGCTGCTCTAATGTAACTCATTCCTCTGTGGAAGAAAAGAGGGAGCGGACGGGCGGGGCGAATGATAGGAATATCAACGTCAAGCATCAATCGCAGGGTCGCAAGAGACTACAATTTCCTCGGCTTCTCCAACCAACCCGGCTCCCCTTAAACTCTGCAAACCGCTCCATGGTCCACTCAAAGCAGCTGGTAAGAATTTCCGAGCAAGGGCTACAACACCCTTTCCCCGGCCTCGTGCCTTCTAGACGCGTTCGACTACAAATCCCATCAGTTGTAGTCGAACGCGCCTAGAAAGCACCAGGTCGGGGGGAGGGCTGAGCTACAACATAGTCCTACAGCCGCTCCGAAGGACGGCAGGTCCGCACCATCCTTACAGCGTGCGCCGGGACGGCTCTCCCGGGGGCGGGGGAACGCTGAGGTTACCTGCTTGCTTCACCCGGGACTCCCGGGGTTGGGCCAAACAAGCGCGAGCAGAGGCAAAGAAGACGCCGCTCCTTCGGCGCACTTGGCGGCGCACACCCAGCAATCTGCACTCAGCCCCGCGCGCAGATAATGGAGAGACCCGCACAAGGCGACGACTTCCGGGGTCCTTGAGAGCCATTTTTTTCCCTCGGGGCGGAAGTGGCAGCTGGCTATGGGGGGAAACAGGGAGAAATGCTGGATCTTAGCAGGGTCCTGACTGGGCGCTTCTCCCCACCCCCCGCATTTTACACAGCCAAAAGTAATAGCAAAACACAAGTTGCTATTTGTGTCTTTGGAGGATGAAAGGAAGTGACTAGGGGCGTGTTAAATGTTTATAAACAGCGGACCTACATGGCAGTCAATGGAGCCCAAGGCTTCCGTGTGCAACGGAGACTGGATTTTGGGTGGCCTGAGAGAAGTTTGCTTTATTCTGAGAGAAGTTTTGTATGGGGGACCTTTGGCTGGAAAAACAAACGGGCCTCAGCCTCTCCGGAGCCTGCCAGCATCAATATTAACAGGCAACTACAACACAGGGCTGTCAGACCCACAGATAATTTCCCCGCGTATCACACACAAAAACAAAGGGCAAAATGGGGATAATTTGGAGTGACGCTTTTTTTAAAAAAAGCGCCTTCCCCCTCCAGATGGGGGAAGACGGTTTTAAATGTTTAAACACTTTTTTAAAAGTCCCCCCTACTTTTCATGTAGAAACGTCATGATGACAAACTCTTTCCTGAGTTCAAAAGGACCTTAAATGCTAGGTTTTGGTTTAAAGGGGACGCGCTGCTGCCCAGCTAAAAGTTTCGATCACTCCATTGCAACTTTCACTCCCTGCCCTCCCGGAGGGGAGGAGGGAGACTAGGAAGTCTGGTCCAGACAGCGGTTTGATCCTCTATATTTCCTATCTCTATGCTCAGCCCGGCGAGTACATTGATTAGCAATCGGTCCCGAAAGGGAAAGCGCGCAGCCGCTGCAGAGCGCCAGAGGAAGCCTGGCCTCAAGCCGGGAAGAAGAGTTTGATAGCTGCCCGGACTGATGGGCCTTCGGCCACTGCGAGTGGGGAATGAAGAAGTCGTCTGTTTTGAGGATTTGGGGGAAAGAAGGATGGCGCGTCTGGAGCGGGCGCATCCTCCGACGGCTTCTACGCGGAAGTGCTAGCCTTCAGACCTCTGAACCATGTGGAATCATGATAAAGAGGAGGAGGGTGCAGGGGCGGCACTAGAGGGGGGGGCAGGTGCCTCCCCCAAACAAGGAACTCCCCCCCCCCCATTGCTGGACTGCTGTGGATTCATCTATCATAACCTCTGTAGCTCTTCTACAGTTCAGCTGCAGTTCTAGAGCCATCAAAGGCTAAGCATTTTACAGCTACTGACAAGATGCCAATAGACCAGTGGCAAATATCTGACATGCAGGAGGGAGAATTAACTTAATTTATTATTTATATATGGGGTGCCTAATAGTAAAAAAGAAGAAAAGAAATTCTAACTACAAAATAATACTTTTCAAAATTAAAATTAATTCCCTCTTCTGTGGTGCAGACCCAAAGTAACATTTTTTTCCATTTCAGAAATAATGTTTAGCATAGAAATTTTAAGGTGAAATATACCATTATTTTTCTTCTGGATTTCTTAACACATGGCATACATCTTGCCCACCTAGAAATATACTTTGCACCTTCTGTGCCCCCTCTCCCAATTTTTTTTTCTGATGGCACCACTGGGAGGCATAGGTGTGCGCAAGGGATGTGCCAGTTATGCCCAGGCACACCCTAATGTCTCAAGTAATAAGCACAAATTGAAGGGGGCATTGAGTAGGGATCCAGATGCAGCGGAACTGTCCCCAGATGCCCTCCAGATGCTCCGTCAACACACCAAAGAACTGCTGCCCCCAAGAGAGAACTATTGCTCCCAGTAGTAGGAGCAAAATGGAATTGCTCTGCTGGGAGCCTCTCTGCCAGGAGCCTCACTTCAAAGAGGCTAGGAGGAGGGGACCCGAAGGCTAATCTTACCTTGTAAGCCCTCCAGCTGATATCACCAGAAAGCCCCACCAAAGTTCGGGCTTGAGGAGCATCTCCTCATTCCCCCCATCACCTGCAATGGCCTCGCCGTCAGGCAAATCGAACGTGGAGTAGGGTATCAGTGCCTACAATGTTTAATAAATGAATAAAAATGTCCTTTATGATTATTAAATAAATGTTCGCCTTTAAAAAAAACCTGGGTGCATACCCTAATGAAATGTGCTGCGCACACCTATCCTGGGGAGGACTGACTCAAACTGGAAGACTAATATCTCAAAAGCAATCATTAACAAAAAAAATGAAGAGAAGGGCTTATTGTCAACCTGGTTTGAGAATAAAGAAAATATTGATTTGGAAGGCTATTCTGAACAATGGATAGGATACTGGAATATAATAAAATAAAATAAAATAATATTGCTGTATCACACGATACCTTCCAATATTTTCTGATATCATTTTTGTTTGGGGTTTCTGGGGATGCATATTTGTATAACCTAGATGAATGAATGACCTGTAGTAGGTGTTGTTTGCAATTCAAACTTGAGTTAAAATAGTGTGTTTATGCGAAATTTATACACACAAACACACATACAGTAATTTTCAGGTGGAAGTAGAGGTCCAGTGACTAAGGCTGCAATCCTATACACACTTTCCTAGAAGTAAGTTCCGCTGAAGTGGATAGGGGTTACTTAAAAGTAGATGTGTATAGGACTGCTGTGTAAAAGAATGACTTGTAGACAAGTGTGAACTCTAGAGACTCTGCCTTTTTAGGAATTAACCTCTGCTTCACTTTTCAGGAGGTGCTCAGTTAAGGGAAGGCTTTTTTTTTTTTTTTTTTTTGAAAAAAATGTTTAAGATCATACTCTGCTTTTGCATTCCCAGATTATTCCTGTTCCGACACTGTTGTGTGAAAATCATGATGGCTAATGCTGTATATTATAATATTTATTTATTTATTTATTTAGAATATTTATATACCGCTCCTCATTGAAAAAATTTCAGAGCGGTGTACAAGGTAAAATGAAAATAAAAACAGAATAAAACAGTTAAAACAAAATTTAAAAAGCAAAAAAACAACAACACAGAAATCCAAGGCTGCATGTTAAAGAAAGGCTTCTTGGAATAAAGATGTTTTCAGGAGGCGCTGAAAAGAGTACAAGGTTGGCAGCTGCCTGACCTCCAGAGGCAGGGAATTCCACAGGAGGGGCGCCACCACGCTGAAGGCTCTTCCCCTGGTGGATTCCAATCGGAGGATGGATCTAGGTGGAACCACCAGGAGCAGGCCCTCGGATGACCTCAGTGACCGGGCAGGTTGGTAAGGGAGAAGGCGCTCTCTCAGGTATCCTGGTCCCAAGTTGTTTAGGGCTTTGTACACAAGTACAAGAACCTTAAACCTGGCCCGGTAGCGAATAGGCAGCCAGTGCAGTTCCCTCAGCAGAGGAGTTACATGCTGGAAAGGGCAGCTCCAGACAACAGCCGAGCTGCAGCATTCTGCACTAGCTCCAGCTTCCGGAGCAGCTTCAAGGGCAGCCCCACATAGAGCGCATTGCAGTAATCCAATCTTGAGGTTACCAATGCCTGTACCACCATGGTCAAGCTATCCCTGTCCAGGAGAGGCCGTAGTTGGCGAACCAACCGAAGATGGTAAAAGGCACTCCGAGCCATGGCGGCTACTTGAGCCTCCAACGACAGAAATGGGTCTAAGAGTACCCCCAAACTACGAACTTGTTCTTTCAGAGGCAGAGCAACCCCATCCAGAACAGGCAATGAGCCAGTCTCCCGGACTCGGGAACCACTCACCCACAGGGCTTCCGTCTTGCCAGAATTTAGTCTCAGTTTATTGGCCCTCATCCAGCCCATTACTGAGTCTAGGCACTGGTCCAGGACTTGCACAGCCTCACCTGATTCAGTTGTCACAGGGAGATAGAGCTGTGTGTCATCAGCGTTTTGATGGCATTTAGCTCCAAATCCCCTAATGACCGCTCCCAACGGCTTCATATAGATGTTAAATTACATTGGGGACAAGATGGTGCCCTGTGGCACTCCATAGCTCAATTGCCAGGAGGTCGAGGACTGGTCACCCAATGCTACTCTCTGAAAACGACCCTGTAGGTAGGACATAAATATAATTTTATCCTCTCTTATCAGTAGTATTTAAAAGCAGAATGTGTGGCAGAATGTAGCAGTGAGACAATGAGAAGGTGTAATGGAGCAGATTTTGCTTGATCTGCTACCTTTACCAAGTCTCTGGATTTTCATTTACTGTCTTGAAAACATGTTAAATTATTCCAAAAGGAAAATAAAAGATTACATAATTACCATTATATAATTTAAACTATACCAAGCACTACCATTTTGGAAAGCTGGATAAGAAATATATAATTAAATATATTAAAACCCACCAAGATTAATGCCCATCCTTTAAATATCCCTATTGCCCATGGCCATTTTATCCTCAAACAGCCCTCCAAAGAAAGTCACAAAGGTGATGATTGGTCACCTCTTTGGTTTGAAGGCTGAGAAGGAATTTGAAGCTAGGTCTCCTTGGTGAAAGCACACTGGTTGTTTTTTTTTAAAAAAATATCTCTATTTTAACTACATGTTTTAATTTGTAAAGCCGTCTTGAGTCCCAGTATTGGGGAAAAGGTGGGATATAAATATAATAATAATTCCACCATTCCTCAGGACTCCATGGATGCCCCCATTCCATTTCATCCTCACAACAATCCTATGAGGTAGACTAGGCCGAGATAGTGACTGGCCCAAGGTCACCTTATGAGCTTCAGAGATTAATGAAGTCTTTAATCCAGGTCATCCCAGATACTCTTACCATACTGGCTTATATGGAGACCTTTCAAATGTGCAAGAGCTCTCAGAGGGACAAGTCCTTTGTATTCTCCGACTCAAACATACAAGAATTGGGTGAGTTGTAGCTCAGTGGTAGAGCACATGTTTTGCATGCAGAAGGCCCCAGCTTCAACCTGTTTTCTCCAAGTAGGGTTTGGGAAAATTCCTGCCTGAAACCCTGGACAGCTGCTGTCCATCAGTCAACAATACAGCATGGACAATAGAGTGTGGGTTCTGGGTGGTTTGTTAACCATCCTAGCTAGGTTCGCATGTAATCATCAGCCATGCTCAGCGAGGGTAAACAGGGAAACTGGACAGCACATGCAGGTGTCATGCCAACTGGGCTAGAGTCCAAATATACAGGCAGCTGTGTTGATCCATCTCTCTCTCTCTGTGTGTGCATTACCTATATCTTCTACAGGTCTTTTATAATGCTCATTCAAGACCAACCCACCTCAAAATACTTTGCATTACAAGGGATGGCTCACAGCAATATTTTGTTGTGGGGAAAAGCCATTTCCCCCACCAGTTAGGGTGAGGACTGCAGCCAAGCTCAGAGGTATCAGGCAAGCCTGGCTCCACTACCCCACAGTTGCACAGCACCTAACTTCGGTTCCACCGCCTCTTAAGGAAAGCAGCCTGGCAGCAAATCTTAGTGGGGGCCAACTGTCCTCTAGAAAGAGCAGGGAGTGTGTGCTGGGCAGCTGAAGAAGGGGAAACTTCTATTCAGTTCTGTTGCTGAACCATACAGGAATGGCTTACTGTGCAAACGAAGAAACCCTAAAAAAGGGAGGGATGAAGAGAAGCCGGGAGGGAGCCCTTCCCTTCTTTAAACTAGTGTGAAGTTTGATAGGTCTAGATTTCTTGCTGCCATAAAGTTCCTCCGAGCGTCTGCTCGGTTTCCTCCCGCCTTCCCCGGGACGTTTTGAACGCGAGCTGCGAGTGTCTGTTCTTTGCAAGCTCCGGCCATTGAACTGACTGGCTTTGGCCCCAGTCGTGCGGTATAAAGGTTACATCGCCAAGAGGGCTGGGCAGGCTTTGGAGAAGGAAGAGCAAGCGGGCACGACTTTTGGACGTGGGGGTAGCTGCGCTCCGATAAGCCTACTCCTGGTTTCTTCTTCTTCTCTCCCCTCCCTTTCCTGTCCAGTCGCTATTTCCGAGCCCGGGGGACGCCTGGCCTCTGCCGTGCGCTAAAAGGAGGCGGTCCCAATCCCAGCCCGCTGCCACGCTTTGAAGTCGCGCCGCCACCGTTCCTTCACGCCCAACCCCCACTGAGTCGTCGCGCGCGGCTCCTCTTCCTCCCCGGGGCTTCTTTGCCCACGCGCGCAGATCATCATGGCCGGGAAACCGAGCACGTTTTGGCACGAGGCGTCCCACCAGATTCTGGCCGGGGGCTCCGCGGGTAAGTCAGTCGCAGTCGGTCGGTCGGTCCGTCAATCCTCGCGCGCTTCCTCCCTCCTTCCCCCACGCCTGGCCTCCCTTCAACTCAACGCGCGTTACTTTTGTCTTACGGCTGCAAGTGCAAAGTGTAGTCTTGACGTCTGAACGCTCCCTCCCCACGCCTCTCTGGAGCACTGAGTTAAGCCCGCCTCTTCGAGGCAATAGGCTGCCCTCGCGTCCGCCCTTCCCACTCGGTGTAGCTCCGTGCTAGAGGAAAAGGAAGTAGCCCAGCGTGCTCTGGGTTGCTTGCACCCTGTCTTCGTTGACTTGAGCCTTCGGCCCTGCAATCCTGTACATGTCTTCTCAGAAGAAAGCCCCCTTGAATTCAATGGGGTTTGATCCCCAGTAAGCGTGTATAGCATTGTAACCTTACAATGGTGGGTGGTGGTGTTGTTTTGTACCGGCGCTGCTCCCAGCTCTTCGAATGAGCTGCTCGCTTCTGTGGGGCTAATCGAAAGCCAAGAGACGATATAAAGTGTTGTTTCTTTGGTACGCTGCGAGTCTGCCATTTTAACGGATTTTTAATATCTACAGTGTTTCGTTTCGTTTCGTTTATATTGCCCTGACTGTTGCTGGTGTGTAATACCTTTTTATTGTTTTTATAATATAAATTTTATGCATTCTTGTTAAAATCTGAGCTAGGTTGGGAGGGTTAGATCTGAAACGGGGCGTTTAGATGCTGTGTAGAAGAAAACAAAGAAAGTGTGTGTGTGGCGGAGGGGAGGGGGGAGAAAGCTGGACATTGGCCATCTAACTCCGTATTGTCAACACCAGGGGTGCAAAACCGCTTTCAGTCCAAGTGCCAAATTCCATTTTGGAGAAGGTAGGTGGGGATACCCAGCATTGCAGTGGTAAGTGGGGCTGAAGGTGAAAGGGGCGGGGCTAAAGGCAAAAAGGGGTGGAGCAAAAATACCAGCATATTTTCGTTTATAGCTCTTACTGCTGGTAACACAGCCTTAGGAGAGGCATCTCAACCTTCTAAATGGAGGTGGTGGGTGGTGGCAGAAGCGGCACAAAATCCAAGAATGCCCCAAACAATTGGTTGGAGATGCTGGATTGGGATTCTGGGCATGAGGATTTCCTTCATTTGTAATCTTTTCAGCACCAGGGTAAGATTTCCCTTCACTCCCAGGCGTCTGCTAGCATATGATAGTCTATGCACTCTCAGATGGGTATTTTACCGCCCCAACTGGAAATGCCAGGCATTGAGTGAGGGACCTTATGCAGGCTACATGCGTGCTCAAATGCTGTGAAATGGTGCTATGTCCGACCCAATTCCTTAAAGGTTTTAGAGTGTGGTCCTAACTCCCTCGCGTCACCCGATGGACAGGGTTAGGGGCCCGCTGCCCCTCACCACCACTGAAGCTCTCGCTCTGTCCAAGATACAAGAACAAATTTGGGACTCATGCTGTTGGCCACAAAAGCTAGCAATATGACACTTTGCAACAGCTTCCGCTTCTGTAGATGTGTACGCATCCAGCACACTTATTTTATGCACATTATACTGTGATGTTTTGTGAGCACAAAGAATTGAGAGGAAGAATGCATAATGACTGAGCTACGAATCAGAAAATTCCTGGTTCAAATATCTCTTCTCCCATTAGGTGGCCTTAGGCAATGTAAGGAATGCAACTACTTAGTGTATGTGAAACACTTTAAGCACCAGGAAGTACTATACAAATGTTAAGATTTAATACATTGTCTTTAATTTTGACCAACTTTGGCCTAATTCATGCAATCTTTTTTTGAGCTGATGAAGTCATGACTTTTGTAATGATGATACACTCGTATGGAGCGACATTAGGGTGAAAAAGTTCTCTGTCTATCACACACTAAAACAGCTTTCCTTAACCTGGTACCCCCTTCCCAAATGTGTTGGACTACAACTCCCACAATCCCCCAGCTAATTGCTGGCTGGGGATTATGGCTGTCATAGCCTAACATATCCAGAGGTCACCAGGTTGGGAAAGGCTGAACCAAGGTATCACATCATGTTACATTTGACATTGTGACTGGCATCATAGTGGTAAGTCGTTGTCCCCCACCATCCCCAACAGTTCTGTTTAGTGTGACTGAATTAGGCAGTATTTTTTTTTGCTGTATCTTCCAGTAGCTGCCAGAATCATGAAGTTGGAAAGCCTCAATGTGTGATCACGTGAGAGCTCCTAAATGGGTCAGGAATCTGGCCAGAGAGATGCTGTTCATGATTATGAATACAAAGTGTAGTTCAAGCTTAAGAGTTGAGAAAAGGGACTATATTACTACGAAGGCATAACATAGGCCGTAGCTAGACCTAAGGTTTATCCCAAGATTGTCCTGGGGTCAAATCTGTTCATCTAAGTGCCACACAGGGCATCCAGCACTCAGGCAGGGACGAACCCAGGATGATCCTGGGTTAAACCTTAGGTCTAGCTATGGCCATAGTATCTTGCTAACCACTGGGTTAGCTATTTGGTTCCTGAGCATATTTCTGGGGATCTGCTAAGCACATTCTTCTTCCAGTGTGGTAGCAAGGGCATTTGTACAAAACAAGACCTAAATGCTCCTATATCTTGCCTGCATCAGATTTTTCAATTTTTTCCTCATGCAAAGAAGAGGAAAAGATTAACATTTGAAATGCATACCCAAAATCAAATAACCAACTAACTTGTAAAATAATCCAGGAAAGCCCTATTTGGCCATCCATTCCTCATGTGTTTAGCATGTGTGAGGAGGAGAGTGAGCCCCTGATCTCTGGCCCTGCCCCCTCTGTTGTGTCCCTGTCATCTGATGCTGCTGCCTTCCATATGGAGCCTGCTGTATGCATATAGGCTTCCTGCTTCAGACCTCCCCACTCCAATGTGTGTATGGCAGCAGGGCCAGTAGGTATGCCATGGAGAGGGAGCGAGTAGCAAGCATAGCCCCCCTCATGTGACTAGAATTGTGTTGTGGTTGAACACCGAAATAGGGTTTCATTTTCTGTAGTGCCTTAGCATTACAATGGAAGATTGGAGCCAGATTTTCTGATCTTTCAAACATGGATTCTGATTAGAGACATAAATTCAAGTAATCCTAGCATATGTAATTTCCTGTATAAGAAAGCACTCCCAGGGACCATAGGATAGCTCAGATTCCCAAAAAACATGTCAGATTTGGGATTCTCTGATATAGCACAGTTCCAAAGCTTTTGCAAAATGTGGCAGCCAGATTGAAAGTGGGGACCAAAAAGTCTGAGCATATAATACCGATTCTGACCTGATGGAGCACCTGTCCCGGTATGAACCTTCAGGCGGGAAATGGATACTATTGTTTTTATACTGTTGTTTTTATGTTTTTGATGGTTTTTAAATTCTGTATACTTTTTAATGTTTACCATTTTTAACTGTTGTAAACCGCCCAGCAAGCTTCGGCTGTGGGGCGGTATATATATATGTAATAAATAAATAAATAAATACTATGATCAAAATCTGAGGATCTCTTCCAATTGCCTCCTCCAAGGGAATTTTGGATGATAGCAACAAGGGAGAGGGCCTTTTCAGTGGTGGAGTGCACTCCCCAATGAGTTCCACCTGGTGTCAACCTTGTCATCTTTTCAGCACCAATAGGACCTTCATCTCTCCTCACGCGTTTAACAGCATATGAAAGGCCTCTTAATTTTTAATACCGGTATATATTTTTCAGGTCCTAGCAGTTTTATTGTTCTGGGTTTTTTTTTACTGTTTCAAGCTGTTTTAATTTTTTATGTTAAAGGTTTTCTATTATGCATTATGTTGTAAACTGCACAGAGAGCTTTAGCTGTTGGGCGGTATAGACATGTAATAAATAAATGAATAAATATGCAACATTTGTCCTTATTTTAATTGGCAGCAATTTCATTGCTGTCTTTCTAGAACTAGAGATAGAAACATGCCATATAAACCTAGTTTCTTTTCATCTGTTTGCTGGATTTTCTTCCCTACAATTTACAAAAGATGATAGTGAAAATATCTTAGCAAACTTGTTTCTGGGAGGGTTAGCAAGTGTAGAAACTTGAATTTAAATTAATTATTTACTCTTCAACCCTGTGTTTATGTTTCAAAAATGCTAATCAGTGCCTGCCTTATAACATCATCTCCTTTATTTTTTACTCTAGCTTTGATCAACTATGCCAGAAGACAAATTTGGTATAATTTGAAGAAATATTTCTAAGATTTTTAATATTGGTTGGTCCTATAAAACATATTGGCACAACTGCTCTGTGCATTTTATTCTGAGCAACCAATATAGCTCTCAAATTGCTGATTCATGTCAGAGTGGTAATTCTTGATTTCATCCTTTCCTGCAAGTAGCTTTTTCTCACACATTCCAAAATGACTCGGTCTCTGAACACTTGTCAGAAATGTGTGAATTTGGATTCCAAGTAGTATGTAAGAATTGAAACTGCATTGCTAAATTGATCTTTCTGACTTCCAATTTAAGTCTCTCTGTGTTTTTAACTTAAGCTGTTTCTTGTCTCAACAGCATAATTACTAACGAATGTAACTGTTGAAAGATGCTCTTAAATCTACTTGTCCAGTTTTTCTGAAGGCCATGCCAAGATTCTGACCAGATAGCAAGGGCCAGGGATTTGTGGGGATTATGTGTTCAGCAATAAGTGTGTTGCTTGCTGTAGCCTGGGAATAGTAGGTGATGTTCTCAAGAGTTAAAGCAGGCCAACTTCTGTAGTTCAGAATACATTGTATATCATCCAGGAAGTTAATGCTGCTTGCTCATAAATCAAGGACGAGGAAGATGTGGGTATGCTTTGCAGTGCCCTTCCCCAACAGTATTCTCTCCTAAGCAAACACACACGTTCATCCTTCATTCCAGAGTTTATGTATGTTAGGGATTTTTAAAGCTACATAGAGTTTACGGTGTTTGGTAAAGCTGCATCTCACATTATTTTATGAATTGAAACATATTCACAGCATTTAGGCTTTGCTTAATGAATGACAATTTTTTTTTTAACAATTCTGGTTATGCAAAGATGGTTTCCGCACATGAAAGATTTATTCAGTAAAACAATAAAAATTAAGAAAGGAAAAAGTTATCCAGGGGAATTATTTATATACACACACAACCATATCAGAAGAAACACTTTTTGTCTCAAACTACAGTGCTTTATTCCCCCCCTCCCCCATATGGCTAAATAGCAGTATGCTGAATGGATTTTTTTTCTTTTTGCATTTATATCCCATTTTTTCCTTTAAGGAACCTAAGATGGCATACATAATCAACCTCTTCTCCGTTTTATCCTCACAACAACAACCCTGTAAGGTTGTGCTGAGAGTCTGTGACTGGCCCAAAGCCACCCAGTGGGTTTCCATGGCCGAGTGGGGACTAGAACCCAGGATTTCCCTACTCATAGTCCAACACTGTAGCCACTACATCCAAAGCCAATGAGAGAGTGGTGGTGGGGAGTCAGTACAAATTACTGGGGCCCAGCAGTCCGGAAGGGGCCTTGGGGCCCAACTATGTTACATATGTTTTTGTCTTTCTTGGTAGTATTAATATTTGTTGATTGTTTCTGACATCCATGGTAAAATCAGTGAATTTCAAAGAAAATAATAATGATAATATATGGACATTCACTTCTGCATTTTGATAGGAGATGCGGGGGACCCTTCTCCGGCACTCGGAGGCTTGAAGGAGCCTGGAAGCACTTGGGCATCAGGAGCGGGAATGAGGGGGGAAGTGGTGGCCAAGGGCCCTGCCCCACCCCACCATCGCGGGACTCGCAGCACATCTCTCGCCACAGAGGGTGTCCCTCGCCAGCCAGCCAGCTAGCTGTGTGGTCCAGGGGAGACTGCTGCCAGGGGTCTGCAGTCCTGCTCCCTGGGCTTCATTGAGGGCCAGGGTGGAGGAGTGGGCAGCCAAGCAGGCCTGCCCAAATCAAGGGGAACGAGTGACACTGGCAATCCCTCTGACCAGGATGAGGGTCCCAACCTGCACCAGGTTTCTTGCACCTACTCTAGAGTATAAAATGGAGGGCAAAGGCATAGCTTTTAATCACAGAATTAAATTAATGTCTTGTCTGGGGATGTGATAGACCACAGCTCATTTACTTTCTCCCATAGAACTTATTATTATTATTATTATTATTATTATTATTATTATTTATTTATTTATATAGCACCATCAGTGTACATGGTGCTGTACAGAGTAAAACAGTAAATAGCAAGACCCTGCCGCATAGGCTTACAATCTAATAAAATCATAGTAAAACAATAAGGAGGGGAAGAGAATGCAAACAGGTACAGGGTAGGGTAAGCAGGCACTGGGTAGGGAAAAACTAACAGTAGAAAGTAACAGTAGAAGTCTGCACAACATCAAGTTTTAAAAGCTTTAGGAAAAAGAAAAGTTTTTAGTTGTGCTTTAAAAGCTGTGGTTGAACTTGTAGTTCTCAAATGTTCTGGAAGAGCGTTCCAGGCGTAAGGGGCAGCAGACGAAAATGGACGAAGCCGAGCAAGGGAAGTAGAGGCCCTTGGGCAGGCGAGAAACATGGCATCAGAGGAGCGAAGAGCACGAGCGGGGCAATAGTGTGAGATGAGAGAGGAGAGATAGGAAGGAGCTAGACCGTGAAAAGCTTTGAAGGTTAACAGGAGAAGTTTATATTGGATTCTGAAGTGAATTGGAAGCCAATGAAGAGATTTCAGAAGCGGAGTAACATGGTCAGAGCGGCGAGCCAAGAAGATGATCTTTGCGGCAGAGTGGTGAACAGAAACCAACAGACTGATGTGAGAAGAAGGAAGGCCAGAGAGAAGAAGGTTGCAGTAGTCCAACCGTGAAATAACCAGTGCATGAACAAGCGTCTTGGCAGAAGAGACAGACAAAAATGATCGAATCCTGGCAATATTATACAGGAAAAATCGACAAGATTTAGCTACTGCCTCAATATGAGGAATAAAGGAGAGCGAGGAGTCAAAGATAAAGCCAAGGCTACGAGCTTCCTTGACCGGAGTAAGCGTAACATCATTGACAGTAAGAGAGAATGAGAGATGAGGAGAAGGTTTAGGAGGAAAAACAAGCAATTCAGTCTTTGCCATGTTAAGTTTCAAGCGACGATGAAGCAGCCAAGCTGAGATATCTGAAAGACATGCCGAGATACGATCGTGAACATCAGGAGAAAGTTCCGGAGATGACAGATATAGTTGTGTATCATCGGCGTACAGATGATATTGGAGGCCATGAGATTGAATAAGCTTGCCCAAGGGCAACATGTATAAGGAAAACAACAACGGGCCAAGCACCGAGCCTTGCGGAACCCCTACTGAAAGGGGAAAGGAGGAAGACGAGCTGCCATTAGCCAACACGCTGAAAGAGCGACCCGCTAGATAGGAGGCAAACCAGTTATAGACAGAGCCACAAAATCCAAACTTAGTAGGAACCACTGAGAACTGAACCAAACTGTTAACACAGTACTTTTTCATCTGCACATTCTGGTGTAATGGAAATCTGTGAAATCATTTTTTTGCTTATTCATTTAACATCCTGCCTTTCCAACTTTGATTTAACATTCTATCCTGCCTTTCTACTACTTAAGTCAGCCTCCCCCAACCAGGTGTCCTCCAGATGTTTTGAACTACAACTCCTAGGCTTCCTGACCATTGGCCATGTTGGCTTGGGCTGATGGAAATTACAGTCTACAGCATTTGGAGGGCACCAGGTTGGGGAGGGTTGATTTAGGCCTTCAAGGTGATTTGCAAACACATTTGAATAAAGTCGTTTTCAATCGCCGTGGGATGGGTGTCTGCATGTAGATCTTCTGCCCTACAACATAGCAGCAGGCTTACCCACCCTATCTGTGCCTGAGATCTATTCTGGAGGACCATGTCATTGGGCCGGTACCATCTGGCATTACTCTCCAGAAAATTCCATATTGGCAGCAGCCAGGCAAAGCACAATTTAACAGACCAATCCATGAGTATAATAGATAACAATCAGAATGTCAGGGCTGTCCTACCACACAAGGCCTCTGAGAGACAGCTGGCTTAAGGGCAGATGGAATTCTCACAGGAGGAGGTTTCATGCAATTGCACTCCTCCTCTCAACCCCCAGTAATAGTGGTGATTCATTATGCATCAAGCAGTTTATCTAATTTACTTTATTGTATTACAGAATTGCTTCTCTGTGTTGAATGTTAACTCTATGACTACTCTGGAGATTACGCAATTTGTCTTGGTGCATGGGAAATATGGTGCTGCGGAAAAGGGATAGTATTCTTAACTCTTACTTGTTGCCTCGTCACTCAACCCAGGGCTCATCTATGCCAAGCAGAATATTCCACTATGAAAGCGGTATTCCACTACTGCTTTATAGCAGTATTGAAGTGCACCGACAACTGTTGGGGCCCATGACACATACCATATACCGCTTTCATACCACTTTCATTGTTATATCCTGCTTGGTGTAGATGTGTCATGGGCCCCAACTGTTGTCAGTGCACTTCAGTACCACTATAAAGCAGTAGTGTAGATCCTGCAGGGCTCTTCAATACCACTATAAAGCAGTAGTGTGGCTCCTGCCTTTTATATATCGCTTTCATAGTGGAATATCCTGCATGGTGTAGATGAGCCCCTAATCACTTATATCAATGATGCTCTATATGAATATGTTTGTCTGTCTTTAACTGTGATTCTTTTCTTCTTTAAAATTATATACCGCTATTATTTAGTAGAAAGTCCATAATCAATAGAGCCTCGTGTGGCGCAGAGCAGTAAAGCAGCAGTTTCTGCAGCTGAAACTCTCCCCACGGCCTGAGTTAAATCCCAGCGGCCAGCTCAGGTCGACTCAGCCTTCCATCCTCCCGAGGTCGGTAAAATGAGTACCCAGTTAGCTGGGGGAAAGGTAATAATGGCTGGGGAAGGCAACGGCAAACCACCCCGCTATAAGGCCTGCAAAGAAAACGTCAGTGAAAGCTGGCATCCCTCCAAGAGTCAGTAATGACTCAGTGCTTGCACGAGAGGTTCCTTTCCTTCCTTCCCCATAATCAATGCCCAGTTCAGCAATATAGAACATTAAAAAAGCACTCTTAAGCTGTAATTCCTTATGTATTTACCTTGGAGTAAGTGCCACTGAACGCAGTGGGACTTACCTCTGAGTAGGCATGCATAGAATTGCCCTTTAAGTTGTTTAACTGAGTTGGTTTATGTCAACACACGTACATCCACACAAATCACAATAATATTTCTTCATCACACATGTACTAAATTGGCCACTGGATGGCAGTGTAATGCTGCTTTAATATATTAAATAAAGAATTTGAGGACATACCATTTCTTTTTTTTCCTTTTTCTTTTTTAAATTCGTTATAAAGGTAATATTAGATTTGTTTAATTTTAAAAAAGCGTAGTGGTGAAAATGAGATAGCAGAGGATACATGCTGTCTTTACGAAGAAGAATCTGTTTGTTTCTTCAAAGCATTTATATCCAACTTTCCTATGAATATACACCTCTATGGCAGATTGCAACAATAATGAAAAACAACCCATTTTAATAATGCAATACAAAATGGAAATGAAAACATTACAACAGTTGTCACTCAATGGCAATCAATTACAAGTAAAATCATCGCAGCTTTGATGTTGCCAAAGCCTGGCCGGATAAAAGGTCCCCCACCCCCATCTAAAAAATCACAGCACAGGTTCTTGACAGATGTGCCTGGTAAGTAGAAATAGGTGAGCAGCCTGATGTTCTCCCTGAAAAATGAATCCGCCCTTCAAGTCTTCTACCTTAACAGTGACTCAAAGCCCCTTGAGGCAATCTGGCACAAAGGAACTCTCAAAGAGTGATTTCCTCTCTTTCTTTTCACCTTCCCTTAGGAAAAGGAGCAAAGTACTATGCAGTGGAGAGAGTAAAGAAGCTGCCAGGATCATAGCCTTTTATGCTGGTGATCATGGCGGGTTGAGCTAAAATGCCCATGATCCATGGCAGGAAAATAATATTTATTTATTTATTTATTTATTTATATAGCACCATCAATGTACAAGGTGCTGTACATAGTAAAACATAGTAGTGTCCTTTACAGTCAATGAAGATGGAAGAACATGGTAGTTCTTGCAAGAGATAGTCCTAATTAATGTCCCTCATAGTCCCAAGGCCTTTCTGAACAAAAGCATGGTATAGAATAGGGGTGGGGAACACGCAGGCCGTATGTGGTCCACTAGGGCCATTTGTCTGGTCCCTACTACCACTCCAACTCCAATCCTGGCGATTTCGCTGGGGAAAAAAGGAACAAAATGCAACTGGTTTCTGAGTAGAACCAGTCTCCCAACAGCCCATCAAACAGCTGTATGCTAGGCATTCAAGAGTGCAGTTCTGCTCAGCAGCATGTTTTTTTTTCTGGCAGAATAGCTGATTCTGCGGAGCAGTAGGGCATGCTGGGATGGCACCCATTTGTCTGCAGAATAGGGCTTGCTTCTAAACAATGGTTTGGCAGCCTGTCAGATGCCCAACTCTGCTGGGATTTTGCTGGCGGTAGCAGCTTTCTGCAGGAAATGGATACGACCTCTGCAGGGTTCCGATTCCCCAGTCCTTGGAAATTGCCCACCCCCCTGGTGTAAAGTTTAGAGTGTTGGACTAGTGTTTAGAAGACTACGGTTCAATTTCCCTCTCATCCAAGAAGCTCGCTGGGTGACCTTGGACCAGTTCTTGATCTCTCAGACTAATTTGCTTCACAGGGTAAAGGGTAGAATGGGTGGTGTGGAATAAAAATGCAATCTATCAGATGAATTATAGTATTTGTATAGTGCCTTTGAATGTTCACCGTGCCTCACATGGTTAGTTTGGTGTCATTCTTCCAATAACCCTGTGTTACTTATTTCTTAGATTCATATCCTGTCCTTTCTCCAAGGAGCTCAAAGTCCTTTCCTCACAACCCAAAGGCCTCAGTCCTATGCATATTTAGACCAACAGAAGTCCTATAAC
Organism: Elgaria multicarinata webbii; assembly: GCF_023053635.1. NCBI lineage: Eukaryota > Metazoa > Chordata > Lepidosauria > Squamata > Anguidae > Elgaria > Elgaria multicarinata. The sequence goes on along the minus strand of NC_086172.1, from coordinate 144,381,577 downwards.
TCTCAGCATATCCCAAACAGAATGGCTGGCTAGGGAATGCTAGGAGTTGCAGGACTGTTGTCGGTGTAAACATGCATGGGATTGTGCCCTGAGAGGTGAGTAAGGGTGAGAAATAGAGATTGGCCCAAAGTCACCAGTGAATTTTATGGCTGAGTGGGGCTTTGACCAGAACTCTAACCACTGCACCACATTGGCTCTGTATGGTATTTGCAATATTTATAAACCACTTAACACTCCAGAATACCTAAACAGCATACAAAGTAAGCATCAGTTAAAACAAAATAAAATAGAAAAATATGAACCCAGTGCAATACAGTGGCTGGCCATATCCAAGCTTTCCTCTGGGGAAGCTTGTATGAAACATGTTGAAAACCTGATATTGTTGAAGTACAGCTTGTATCCACACAGACAGAGTTGCTATACTACAAGTAGTTGCATGGAAAACTCAGGACCATGTGACACTACCAATATGGTTTCTATAATTGACAGCAATGCCTGGGTAGGAGTATAAGGGGTTAAACGGCCCCTCAAATTGGCTTATTGCAGATGGGAATGAGGCTGAGTGTTTTTTCCCATAGTGAGGAAGAAATGAGATTTGAAGTATCTCTTGATTAGGAGCTCACTCAGCTACTATTCTGCACTGTCTCCGTTAAGTAAGATGGTTGCTGTTCTTACCGCATGCCATTTGCTGGTTGGGGGAACATGGGTAACACATGGGCATGCCTGAATAACAGGCTGATTGCACGGAACACATGCAAACAGCTCGTAGTCACAATGAACTGTGGTGCCCGCAGGCACCATCCTCAATATTTAACCTCTGACCATGTCATGTGAACCCAGCTGGCCGGGATTCTGTGAGAGTTAAACAAGTAGCAGTGCCTTGTGTGAACCAAGTCACTGTTATGAGAGAAGTGTGGAACAACGTGACATAGGGCCACTGTCAGTGGCAGGTCAGGTTAAGCACTCTGTGAGACAGCTTTTCTTCTTCTTCATCTTATGTCCCATTAATTTCAGCAGGAGATATAAGAATGGCTGGACTGGTGTAGAATCACGCCATGTGCTATGAAATTAGGAAATGGATAGAGAGTGCTGAAACAAATTACGGCTGTTAAAGTGCTTAATTTATGTTGCTGAGCAGAGCAATCTTAAGTGAGGCGGAAGGGAAGATCCACTGTGGCTTCCAAAGCCCTGCCTGATCACAAGCAGCCAGCGTGAGGGGGGGTTAGTATCCAATTTTAGTCCTTCATGGAATAGACCCATTGAAATGAATGGAATATATGTTAGTTGTGACCTGGGATCTCGCTGGATCCAGTGAATCCAAAGATAGACCTGTCCCTTTAATACACTGTTTTGAGGCCTACTGCCAGCTACTGCTAATGGAAAGACTGCCAGCAGTAGATTTATACCTGCAGAGCTTTCTGCGGGTGTAAACTGCGATCTCCAGTGCAAATGTATCCCCCCCCCCACATGCTTGCCCCCCGGCCAACAGGACTCCTTTCAACTGGCAGAGGGACATTTCCACCTCATCTTAACCTCCTGATCCAGTGAGTGTATCTGGGATGAGGATTATGCGTTTAGTCCCTTTAAACATAAATAAATAAATAAATAAATAAATAAATAAAGTTTGGTTCCCAATCCATTCCTCCATTATATAACATTAATGCAGCCCCCCCCAAATATTAAAATTGTCAAAGCACAGGTCTTGTTTCTCCAGTATCAAACCGTGGGTATTACTCAAGATTAGAGTAAATATAAATCAGTGTCTTATTCTTGGTATGAAACTATTTTACTTTAATGTCAATAAACTTTAAATTCAGACTTTTCTTATTAGAATAAATGTTTCCTCTTAAAATGCATGATAATCATAATCAAGACTAAATTTGTTCTGTTATTTATTTTCTAAATGATTGTACATGTTTAGCAGACTTTTGATTTAAATCCCTATGGATATATTGGAGACAGATGTTTAGATGACCTCATGTTTAAAGTAATGTTATATTTGGACACCAGATTAAATTTTCCTTAAAATCTTTCCTTATAAGTGAGACTGTTGGAGTGCAGAAACTAATCAATGCTCTATCTTCGAAGTATGCCACTTTATTAAATGGCATTTTTAGTCTTCTATAGATTCCCCCCTGTCCTCCCCCTCGCAACTATCTATACTCTTGAAAAGTTCTGATTATGCAATAGTTGTTTACATATGAAAATAATGTTTCAGGCTGGAAGGTTAAATGAGAAACAGATTTTTGAAGTCACTTGAATTTGAATGCAAATTTGCCATGTCATATAAACTGCCTCCTCCCCCCACCCTGCAAATGCTAAAAGGTTGCAATAAGTTTTTCATAGTAGAAGACTCTCTGATTTTGAACTATAAATATTTCATCATTCACAGAACCATCCTGACCTTGTTTACTCTGAAGTAAGTCCAACTGATTTTAATAAGATTTCTGAACACGTGTGTTTAGGATTCCAGCCAGTTCTGTAATTCACCTTTAATTAATAGTAGATTTATATGTTGGATTTAAAATATTAAAACAGAATACAGTTATAATTGTCCTATTAAAAATTTATAGTCATGCAGGTTGACAGATAAAACAATAACATTTCTTTTTGTCTGTAGTAGGCACTTCAGAAAAAAATAAACAAGGGTTTTGCAGTAACTATTATGTAACTATAGTTATTAAATTGCTGGCATTAATTTGGAGAATTATGCATACTACTTATTGCTCACTTACTTAGCTATTTTTTTAAAATTTGTGGCATTTAATTAATTTCATGGTATTAGCTATCAATGCTCTGAAAATTAAAAAGACAAGGAAGGAGGTGGAGCATCCTGCATTTTGGTTTTTTATTTAGTTCAATGGAAATATTTGACCTACACAACCTCTTTTGCCTGCATAACTTTATACCAGGGCAAGACAAGTGTCCTGCTCCTCCTCCCCTCAGATGCTGCTAAACACAGGAACCATTTGTGGTTCCTGTAGGTGTGGAGTTGTATGAGTGAAAGGGTTATGATTTATCCAGTGGCCCTCCAGCTGGATTAAACTTTAAATTTATAACATGTTGCAAATATGTTATTTATATGGGACTGAGTAGTGTGAACATTTTCTCTTTCTCCATATTATATTCTTAACAATATATCTTCAAACTTAAGAATCCGAATTTGGTGCACTTAGTAGGACGTAGGACAGGGATGGTGAACCTCTAGCCCACAGAGTTTTCCTTCCAAGGCCCCATGCGAGAGGAATTCTCTAGGGTATTTACAAGTGGGGATGTGTGCTGTCCCCATCAGGACACTGCAAAGGGGATGTCCATGTCAGCCAGCACACAGAAGAGTGGCTCCCCTTTGCACCAGCTGAGTGATCTTTCACTTGCCGCTCCATGGGCATGCCACATGAAGGAGGTGCCTGTCTTGGCTGACACACAGAGGAAATGCTCCTCCATGTGCCATCTAAGGGCTCGTCTACACTGAGCAGGATATTCCACTATGAAAGTGGCATATAAAAGGCAGGAGTCACACTACTGCTTTATAGCAGTATTGAAGTGCCCTGCAGGATCTACACCACTGCTTTATAGTGGTACTGAAGTGCACTAACAACTGTTGGGGACCATGACACATCTATATAACACTAGGATATAACACTATGAAAGTGGTATGAAAGCGGTATATGGTATGTGTCATGGGCCCCAACAGTTGTCAGTGTACTTCAATACTGCTATAAAACAGTAGTGTGGCTCCTGCCTTTTATATACCACTTTCATAGTGGAATATCCTGCTTGGTGTAGATGAGCCCTAACTGATACTTTGCAACCCCACGCGGATAATATGCAAAGGAGGCATCCAACTTGGCCAGTGCCTGGAGGAATATCTCCGTGCTGTGAGAGGCATGGAGTTCTGTGCCTTTCTCTGAATGGAGAAAGGCAAAGTAATTTGTGTGGAAGATGCCTCGGGGAAAGTAGGGGCAGAGAACCCCACCATCTGATATCATCCAGCGAGTTGGGTTGATCCTGGGATGCAATTCTGTCCCTGGACCAAAACCAGTTCAACAGTCTTGCTGTAGTGGAACCCACTAAACCGCTAAAAATTGAAACTCCTAAAAGCTTAAGGAACTGATAGTTATGTCACCTAAGTCTGTTTCTTCACCTAGGAATAAGAACAAAATGGCTGGTTGTAAAACAGATATTAACATAGTCAAACATTAGTTTCATTCAGGTGTTTTGTTTTCCAGTCTTTCGAACCACAAAACATGCCATGTGCTCACTTTCTCTCTCCTCCGTTCCCACACTCAGCTTAATAGAATACTTCCTGGTTTGAGCAAACCTCAATTTGCTATTATGTTTGAACTGACATACTGTAGTTTGAATGAGCAATCCTGGTTTACAGGATTTGCTCAAACCATGATGATTCTGATGTAATGAACAATAGTGGTCAAAGGAAATATTCTATTAATCCTACTTTGCAAGGGGAGGAGGAAAATAGGGAGGAGAGGGGTTACTTGATATCCACCAAACCATAATTTGAAGCAGGGATGGGCAACTAGCAATCCGACAACATCTGGAGGGCCACAAGTTGCCCAGGCCTGATTTGGAGGATCAGAGAACATAACACCTGAATGCAACCTCAATCCTGAGCATATAATTATTGAGGACGGCCCATAACTCAATGGTAGAGCACACCCTTGCATGCAGAAGAACCCAGGCTCCATCCCTGGCATCTCCAGTTAAAAGCATCAGGTGGCAGGTAATCAGAGAGTGATTTGCCTGACACCTTGAAGAACTGATGCCATACAGAGTAGACAATACATCTAACCTAGTATAAGGCAACTTCCTATGTTACTACAGACAGCGTTTAAATTGCAGTGATCTTACTTCAAGGTGTGTTGCAGTATCTTTACAAACAACTGGGAATTGTATGCCTTTTCGCTATCTTTTTGGTTTTTTTTAAACAAAGCAGTAGTGAAGCAAAGGTTAGCTTTGTATCATGTCCAGAATTCCGTTTGGCTGCTCTTGATGCTGTTCTATTCATTATTCTAAACTGAAGCTTGGCTTCTTTGATTTGGTATATTTAGTCTGTATTGTAAACGTTACTGCTTAACAATTGTATAATCAAATTTGGGAATACTAAGTCATTGCAAAAGTGAATATCACTGTTTTATATAGTACTGAAGGTCCGTTTGGAGGGGGCTATAATTCCATGACGGAAATGCATTCTGCTGAAGAGAATGCCATTTACTTCCCAATAATTAGTTTGGTGATCATTTTAACGAGTGACACTTAAGAACAAAAGAAAAGCCATGTTGGATCAGACCAAGAGTCAATCTAGTCCAGTACACTGTTCACACAGTGGCCAACCATTTGTTGATCAGGGCTCACAGACAGGACACAGGTGCAGTAGCTACTTAGCACTCTCCTGCCCATTTCCCCCAGCAACTGGTGTACATAGGCTTACTGCCACTGCTACTAGAGGCAGCACATAGCCATCAGGACTAACAGCCATTAATAGCCTTCTTCTCCAGGATTTTATCTAACTCCCTTTTAAAGCCATCCAAAATGGTGCCCATCACTACATCTCATGGTAGTGAATTCCATAGTTTAACTATGCACTGTGTGAAGAAGTATTTTCTTTTATATGCCCCGAATCTCGCACCAATCAGCTTGATGGGATGACCCCGGGTTCTTGTATTTTGAGAAAGGGAGAAAAATGTCTCCCTATCCACTTTCAACACGTACAACAAAATGTTGCAAGAGTATGCCTGCTCAGTGTCCTCCTCCAGGATATTCTATTCTATTTCCCCTGCCAGCTGGCTTTCCTTTCTTCCAACAACAGCCAAACAGCATTTCATGACCAGTGAGCATGCTCAGTCTTCAATGGGTTCTCCTTGCAGTTTACCGCTCTGTTTAGGGTTCCCCCACTCCGAAAGGTTTTTAAAGGTTTCTGCAAACATCAGGGTTCCCCCAAGCCTGCTGACACCTCCTTTTTGTGCATGGGTGGTGCCATTTTGGCTACATAAAAAACAGCACCCATGCCTGAACATTGGAAATTGAGGAATGTTATACACAGAACAGTCACCAGCACTGTTCATTGTAAAATATTACATTTTAAAAAGCAATTTGTCTTTTAAAGACATCAATCTTTTTTTTTTATTTAAAAGTGTGCTTTTTATATAAGTCATTAGTAGTAGCTCATGCTTAAAGACATCTGAATTCATCCCAACAAGGGAATTTGGTGCTTTAAGAATCACATAATTATCTTGCATGCTAAAACCAAACCAAGCTTGGAATTGTGTGAATACGTGATTAATAAAATGGCTATACTAAGCTTCATTTGGTAGAAGAAAGGTGTTAACTGAAGTTGGTTTGGTGCCACTTTGTGATCACTGAACCATCTGCCCGACTGAAGTCAAATGTTCCTTTCTATGACCTAAGGCTGCAAACCTGCACTCTGGTGGAGCAAAGCGTGGAGTGGCAGCTCATAAAAACTAAAAGACAGCATAGCTTCCTTTCCCCTTCTTGGGCACAATCATCATCATCATCATCTTATTTATTTCTTACCCGCCTCTCCATTTTGCATTATTTCTTTGCAGGTGTCTCTCTCCCTACTAATCGATACCCCAAATTTATTTTAATTTACTTAAAAATAACTCCCATTGAACACACACACACTCACACTTCTGAATTAGCTTGCATAGGATTGAGCCATGAACTCTTAATATAGTTAGAGCCGAAACTTTGAACCAGAAATCTTCAGTTACAAAGGAACAAGCAAAAATAAAAGGGGGAAAGGGTCACCCCGCCTCCCACTTCTTTGCAACTGACTAATATGCATTACCAGCATCCTGATCAGAAGATAGCTTCTCCCTTGGCAAAACAGTGAGACTGAGGAATTCTTTAAATGCAAGCCTTGCGGTTCTTGTCTACAGTTCAGTCTAATTCTAAAGTTTAATTATGACTCTGTCCAATCGACATGGTGCTATGTCATCAGTGTTTTTCAATATGCTTTAAAATGGTTTAAAATAACCATTCTCTCCGTATCCTATAAAACCTGGCTGTTGCAAATGAACATGGAGTTTACAACAAGTTGGTGAAGGAGCTGATAGAAATATGCTTATGTTTTTTTATACCAAGGTTTCCCTTGAAGAAGAACTTTCGAATACTTGAAGTGTGTTAGTTTATCCAATACATTTGACTTTTTGCCTGTTATTGGATTTACTCCTTGACCTTTTCTGAGTTCGTGCAATTGGCTTAAACCACTTGGAAATGCAAAAGAGTTCAAAAGTTGAATTCAGCTAGAATATATTTTGCATCCATTGATTCCAGCGGGGCCAAGCATGGTTACTCCAGCTTTGCTGTTTTGCGAATCACGCTTGACACGCTTTGATTTCATAGTGTTCTGGGATAAATTTAATGTGTTTTTTGAAAGGAAAATTCTTCACAGCTGTAGCTTCTCACTGTCTGTATTAATCCTTAACTTTAAAAATGAGAGCAGGCTCTTTTTTATTGGAAGGATATGTTCTTGTGGCTTTGAACTATATCACATTTTTTTTTTAAAAAAAGTTCCCAATAATGAGAGCATGACTCTGACAGCAATATCAGATCATGAGTAAGATTACCTATAAAGTTGAATATTTTAGAAATGTTCTGAGATGCCAACAGTATACATGATTAATGCACTGTGTATTTGTAAAATGGCAATGCATTTTTAGAGTTAGGCATTTTTTTTCAACCTTCCAGTGGTGTCAACTGGAGTTATAAGAGCATAGCCCCAAGTGATTATGTGAACAGTTTATGTTACTGCCAGAATTTGCTTATTTTACCTTGCAAGTGAAATCTTTGACACTTACAACATTTTTGAATAAATACGTGGGCCTGAAATAACATATGTATGATACATTTTTGTTGAGTTCATACTATCTATTTGTTTCTCTAGCAGCTGGAACTGTATTTACGACTGCAGGTGTTTCTGCAGGATATGTCCTTGCATGATATTAAACTGAAAACTAACAGGTGATGCAATTTTCCTGACTTATTTCTATTATCCCATAGTTCTCTTTCTCTTTGAAATGGGAATTTCCTAAAATGGCGTACTAGTGCAAAAGAAAAAAGACATAATACATTTGAATTGACAACACAAAATGATGTGTTGGTAAAAAAAAAACACAACCCTCATTCAACCTAGGTAAATCCCTCATCAGAATGTAGTTCAGAGAGGTGGACCTGCTTTCCATACTGTCTTTCTCTGTCTACCATTTCTGCATGGGGCAGGGTGGCTGAAACATGACCAGATATGTAACTTGTGAATAGTTGGTTGCATATGTGAGACTCCTGCCTTCCAAAGCTTGAAAAGCCAACCTGCCAGACGCATACCTGGAATTTTCAACATCTGTGCAATATCTTTTCCCATTTCCCAATGTTGTCCCTCTTCTTATCTTGAAAATCATTCAGCCTGTGGCTCTGATGCTAGTAGGCTTTTAACAACCACTCCTAAATTCTCTTACAGTGAGAATGCAGTTGAGATAATCTCTCTCTCTCTCTCTCTCTCTCTCTCTCTCTCTCTCTCTCTCTCTCTCTCTCTCTTGAATTGGTAAAAATAAGTTTGGCATATCAAGTCTGGTTTCTGAATCATCAAGCATTCCATGCACATTTTTTGTTTGTTTTCTTCAAAGAACAAGGCGTTTTCAGATAGACAGCTTATCCCTTCGTTGGGGGATATTTTCTTTCTTCTAGTCTGTACTGCTGATTTCATCTGACAGAATATTAGTCATGCAACAACTTTTCCCTGAGTATTTTATTTGTAAATTAAATTGCAACCTGCATTTTTCACCCAAACTAGGCTCTTACAAAACAAATGACAGCATAATAAAAAGACAAAACTTTAAACAAAACAACATCAAAATGCCATTATCACCTAAATCATCGGGGTGGGGGAGGTGCTAAATGCCATGGGGGGTACATTCCCCCCTTCTTAGTGGTGTGGCTGTTTTGTTTTGTTTTTTTTGTTTTTTTTGCTGCTACCACTAAATTTTGGTAACAAGCTGCTTTTTTTGCTTTTTAAATGGAGTCTGTTATTCCTTGCTGTTGTCACTGTGCCACCAAATCTCAGTGGCAAATTCAGCAGCGTGGCAGTAGTGGGGGACCATATGTGTCCCATGTGTTGCCCACTCCTGAGTTAAGGATGCAATCCCATGCATGTTTAGACAGCAGAAAGTCCTACAACTCCCAGCATTCCCCAGCCAGCCATGTTGGCTAGGGAATGCTGAGAATTGCAGGACTTTTTTTTCTATCTAAACATGTATAGGATTGCACAATCAATCAAATAATCATAGCAGCAACAGCACCAAAACAGAAAAAAGAAAACCTAGGAGGCCAACATGAAAAGACCAGGTAGTGCCATAAAAACTCCAGGCACTCTTGAATGAAACGGATTATCTAGATCCATTTCAATTGGGTTTCAGGCCTGGTTTTGGAATGGAAACTGCTTGGTTGCCCTATGGGATGACCTTTGCCAGGAGAGGGACGGGGGGAATGTGACCCTGTTGATTCTCTTGGACCTCTCAGCGGCTTTTGATACCATCGGCCATGGTATCCTTCTGGATAGGTTGTCTGGGCTGGATGTTGGAGGCACTGTGTTGTAGTTGTTCCGCTCCTACTTGGATGACTGATTACAGAAGGTGGTGCTGAGGGATTATTGCTCTGTGGCATGGCATCTAGGCTATGGGGTTCCACAGGGCTCTATTTTATCCCCTACGTTGTTCAACATCTACATGAAACTGCTGTGAAAGGTTATCCGGAGATGTGGGTTGAGGTGTCATCAATACATAGATGTCACCCAGCTCTACCTCTCCTTTTCATCAAACCCAGGTGAGGCAGTGGCTGTTCTGAACCAGTGTCTGAGCACGGTAATGGACTGGATGAGGGCCAACAAACTGAGACTCAATGCAGACAAGATGGAGTTACTGGTTGCCGGTGGTTCATCTGTCCAGCTATGTGATGTTTTCCTTGTTCTGGAGGGTGTTGCACTCCCCCTAAAGGATTGGGTTCATAGTTTGGGGGTGCTCTTGGATCCAGAACTGTCACTTGAGGCACAGGTGGACTCAATGGCAAGAGGCACTTTTTAGTAGCTTAGGCTGATATACCAACTGCGCCTTTATCTGGACGGAGATAGCCTAGCTACAGATATCCACGCTCTGATAACCTCTCATCTGGATTACTGCAATGCGTTATATGTGGAGCTGCCTTTGAAAATGGCCCAGAAACTTCAGCTGGTACAAAACAGGGCAGCATATTTGTTAACAGGGACTGACCAACAAGACCACATTACGCCAGTCCTTTCTCAGCTTCACTGGCTGCCAGTCCAGGTCCGAGCCCAATTCAAAGTGCTGATATTAACATTCAAAGCCCTAAACGGCTTGGGGCCAGGTTATGTGAAGGAACGCCTCCTGCCATATGTGCCTGATCATCTTCAGGGGTCCTTCTCTGTGAGCCCCAGCAAAAAGAAGTGAGGCAGGTGGCTACCAGGAAGAGGGCCTTCTCTGCTGTGGCACCCTGGCTATGGAATGAGCTCCCTAGAGAGATTTATTTATTTATTACATTTACATACCACCCCATAGCGGAAGCTCTCTGGGCAGTTTACAAAAAACCAGGTTCACCTAGTACCTACATTATACTCTTTTCGATGCCAGGTGAAGACCTTCGTATTCTCCCAGTATTTTAGCAGTTTATCATCTTAGTCTTTAAAACCTTGCTGTTTTAAATCTGTTTTAAATACAGATGTTTTCAGGAGCTGCCGAAAACATTAAATGTTGGCTCCTGCCTGACCTCCAAAGGCAGGGCGTGCCATAGGAAAGGAGCCACCACACTGGAGGCTCTTCTCCAGGTGGACTCCATTCAGACCTTATGTCCATGTGGAACCATCAGGAACATGCCCTCAGATGACTTCAGTGGCCGGGCAGTTTGGTGAGGGAAAAGGTGCTGTCTCAGGTATCTTGGTCCTAAGTTGTTTAGAGCTTTGTACACTAGTAATAGAACCTTAAATCTGGTCTGGTAGAATAGGCAGCCAGTTCAGCAAAGCAATGCCTCAACTATAAATGCTGCCTCAGCTATAAAACTTTTAACTGCTGCCACTGGAATAAACCCTCACTACCTAAAAGAAATTCAGTAGCTTTGTTGCTATGGTATAGGCATGGGGTTGATGCCACTAACAGAGTCACCTTTCAAAATGAACAAAAAATAAGATGTTCATTAATGGAGGTTATTTACAAAAGTGAATAGATTCTCAGTCTTCAAATAATAGCTTAAGAATGCTCAAAGTTTCCTAAATTAAACATGTTTGCTTACCATTCCTAACAGGTGAGAAAGATTTTCCCAGCTGAATAATATTTTAGTATCTTTTCCTTCAGACCGGATTTCCCTAAACTCCACCCCACAAACACAAGCAGGTCTAGGAATTTCCCTAATCTTCTTTAAACAGGAACAGCTGCTGTACGCCAGTCTTCTTCTGCCTCCAGTTCTTCCTGCTTTTTCTCGCTTCCAGGACGATTAAGGTGTTTTAGGGAATACTTGCTGAAGTTCCCTCTGGCCTGATATAAAATAGCAACCTTTCAGTATAACTTGGTTTTCTCATAAAATTATGATGTGTGGTATATTAAATTTAAAAGTATAGTTTGTTCAGACAATTTCAAATTTACTGAGTTTACTTTTTAAAGTTTTTATTTTTAATTATAATTTTATGAACAAACCAAGTCATACATAATGTAATTTTTGTTCCTAAAGTAGCCTTCCCCAACCTGGTTACTTCCAGGTTTTTTGGATTGCACACAGCATTCTTGACCATTAGCCATGCCATCTGAGGCTGATGGGAGCTGAAGTCCAAAACATCTGGAGGGTACAGGTTTAGGAAGCCTGTCCTAAAGTGACTAGATCTGTAAAGAGCACTAAAAAACTAAGTATAGCTTGTGTGTGTGTTTTTAAAAAAACCCACCCCAATTTATGTGTTTTTCCACATGTGGCTTCAAAATTTTCAGAAATTTTACATCTCTAAATTTGGGTGTTGCTGATTAATGGGCATGCTCAAGCATCCTGTGTCACCCACACCTCACAGGCTGCCAATGACCTCAAAATGCGGGGAGGTTTATGCAGGAAGAGATGATCCTATTCAGGTCCGAAGCTTGCAAGGTAGGAACCAGCATGGAACTGGGTGCAGGGACAGTGGAGCTGATAAAGACTGATATAATATGGGGACAGCTTGCACTAGCATTTTATCCCAATACTGTAACTTCTGGTTTGCTTGTGTAGCACACAACACCGTCCCCATCCTGTTGTCCTGATGCTATTTCCTCCTCAATATTCCTTTGCACCCCTCCCAAATACTTTTACTATGACTTTTTCTGTGATTGCTGTTTCTATGTGTTACCAGTCAATATATCTTACCAATAGGAATTACTTTAAAGGTAAACTGCCCAGAGAGCCTGGGCTGTATAAATATGTAACAAATAAATAAAGGTGTATAACCTGCTTTGCAACATTTCCCTCCACCTTCTTCCCTTCTTCTACACATCTTTATCCGCCTTCTCCTCTTCACCATTTTCTCACATGGATTTTGATGAGACCTGCAAGCAAGAAATCAATTATTTTGAGGGAAAGCTATTTTTGACTGCGAACCTCACAATTTAATTGTAAAGCTACACTCCTGCACACCTGTGAAGATGTGCAAGCAGGTACCGAAACAGCACCAAGACCTCCCACTTCTGCAATTGCAGCACTATACTGTGGCCTGTGCTCACACTATAAGCACATGTGACCTTTCAGACTCCTACTTCTCCCAGAATGACAACACTATGCATTGGTGTGTAGTACTTGATCACATTCTAAACACAACAAATACTGTAATCATTAACATGTGCCCACAGAGGAGCAATTGTATTTGGGAAAAATACCAACACAGTGGTGTCTCACAAACAAAAGGGGCTTCAGTGTTGATCTGCTCATGGTCCTATAACTGGATACCTGTCAGCAGGGTTACTGCTGCATTTTGCATCCGTTATTTGTCATGTTAGAGACGCCTGACTACTGTAGTAGGCTCCATTCATCCAGATTCATGCCTTGATAGTTCAGCAAATCTGCCTTGGTGTTCAGTTTTCCCTACAGTGTTGAGACTTCTGAAAGAGAACATGTTTCTCTGCCAAAGACAGAAGTAGTGAAGCCTCCTTGAACAATGCTCTTGACCACATGCCATCGCCTCAGTTGACTTGAGCCTTGGCAGTCACATGGACTGAATCATCACATATGAACCCTGCAGATGAACTTGGATGGCTCAATGCCAGTCAAATTGCACACAACACCAACCACTTGATACTGTGCTGAAGCTTTTCCTGGAAGTAACCAAGGGCTCCATCACACTCTCGTCATGCCTGTTTTGCTGTTTTGCAGCATGGTACTCACATGACATCGTGTCTGCCCTGCAGTCACCCCCCACCTAGCCCTCCATTTTCTGTGTTTTCCTAGAGCGGGGTAAGTCTGGTTTATTTCCTCCATGAGGGATTAAAGCACCCCCGTATACTGCTGTTCTCATGCTATGTCCTTTGTTGGGGGGGGTGCTTTGTAGGGAGGTCTTGCTGATGAAAGAGGAGGGCGGGGTGGTTCTCCTCAAGCACGCTGTGTCGAATGAATGGGCTTGTGCTGACTCAGTTGAATGACCTGGAGGGGGAAGGAGAAGGGATGTGGCGGGGTGGAGTGGGAGAGGAAACAAGCGAAAGGAGACTTCACCGGTACAGTGGTGATACCACAAACACATGTGAAAGGGACCATTAGCTTGACCCGCTAATGAAATGGAGGTGGAAATCATGGAGGCAAACTAGGGGAAAAAGTAGATGTGATAGGGTCCCAAGTCATGTGTAGCTGGCAAAATCAGCCTTCTCCAGAAAATATTGCAATTATTTTATTTTTCTGGTTCTTTTTCATTGCAAACTCATGAACTATCTATCTTTCCTTATAACCAGACATGGCAGTATGGGAGGTCTGTGTGTGAACTAGACATTTACTCATATATTTTGGTCCTGCAAATCCTACTAGCAGCATGGGCTGCCACAGTACTTGGGATCAATGTTCCTGGAGCTTTGTCCCTCCTACCAGCTATATCTCCCTCGTGCCTGTGCATAAGGAACTCTGGAGCTGGTAGTTTTTGAGAGAGCATGTCACATAGGGAACCACAAATTTCTCTGTCTCTCAAACTACAAGTCTGACTGTGCACAAGCACAGTTTCTCTGTTCTACAAAGGGATTGGGCCAGCAATTCACTATATGGAATGTTCTGATTGGCTCCAACAAAACTCCCAAAGTGTTCAGAGATAGAGGCCCCGTTCAGACAACACGCTAAACCATTGTGCTTAACCACAAAATGGTTAACGGAATGCATTAAGGTTAATTCATTCCGTTAACCATTTTGTGGTTAAGCAGCATGGTTTAGCGTGTTGTCTGAACAGGGCCACAGGAAGTAAGTTTCCAATTTACTTGCAGTTTTTCCCCATATGGTAATAGGGTTGCAGCTCCCCCTCCCACCGCAGATTTCCAGGGCCCAATAAAGTATGGCCTCTCGTTGCATTTGTGGGTCTTGTGTATCTACATGAAGATAAAAATTCTAACTTTTCCTTTTCCTTTGTTTTATAAACTGTTGTGATTTTGATAGCTTGATCTTAGTTTCACTGTTCCCCCTTTCTAGCATAGTTTCGAAGTGATACTTAATGTGGTTTGAACATGTTTTGCCAGCATATCCCTCCAAATCTTCTTTTTGCATGAGGGTTTTTGATTGCATTTGTCTTTGAAAAGAAAATGATAAATACCAATATAATCAGAAGCATACAGACCCTGGGAACATTTGTCATCACACTGTTATTGTAGTTTATTTCATTATTTTGTAGCAAGAAAAGCAAACAACTGGATTTTCAGGGGTATGAGAACTGTACTGTTAGGACATGAACAAAATTCTTATTACATTGCATATATATTCAGTTCTTTCAGGGCCTTTAACACTTTGTGGCCTGCATCTTAGGATGCTAATTGCTACCACATTTTGACACCTTATATCTCTCACTTTCCTGCACTCAGCATCAATCCAGAGCTGAGTTAGAGGTCATGGGCAGGGAGATCGAGGTTCACATCCTCACCCAGTCATTAAGCTTCCTGGGTGACTTGGGGCCAGTCATTATCTCTCAGCCTAACATGCCTTGCAGGGTTGTTGTGAGAATAAGAGAGGGTAGAGATGACACCATTCTCCATTCTTTGGAGGAAATGCAGGGAAAAAATGTGATCTAAAGTTTAACGAAATTCCAAGATTCCTAATCAAAACTATTACTATCCCATTGGTTGCAAGTTCCATTGTTTTTTTCAATGGAGTTGCATCAAAAGTTGGCCATAGAATGTAGGGATGAATATGATGTGAGGCAGGGAAAGAAATGTGCTGCCTAAGAGTTACTGGAATGTGTGACTAGGTCTGACAGTGCCCCAATGAAAGTAATAAAGCACACTGTGAGAAGAAAATGCTGATTGGCATTTTCAGGTTACCGCTATGCCATTATTATCAGGGTCATTAAACTGCAATCTGTCAGGATGGGTCTCAGGCTCCCTGATTTGGTTTCAGATGCCAAGTCAGACTCTGAGGCAGAACCAGCAGAAGCCCAGCCAAGATAGGGACCGGGGGAGGAAATTCCCCAAGGCTCTCCAGGACTCAGGGAGGAATCTTCCCAGGAGCTTATTGAACAGGAGGCCCAGGTTGAGAAATTATCTTCACACACACCCTGGGAACTCAGCCTTTGTTGGAAGGGGAGGGAGCACCAGAACAGACAGATCTGAGAGTCCACCACAGGTTCAAGCGGGCGGAGTTGGGAGGAGGTGGGAGGTGGTCTGCCAGATTAGATGCACAATGACAGTTAGGTCAAGAGGACCCTTCCTGAAGGAGAAGTCTGGTAAAAATCTGTTGGGCACAGCGGGAAACTGTCTGTGTCTTAGTTTGTTGCTAATTAAGCTTAGAGGATAGCTCCTAGCCTTCACAAGTCACTTCAGGGTGTTTTTTTTTTAATTTACTGAACAAAGAGTTTGTGGATTGCACAGCGATTCTCTTTGTTGTCCCATATTTCAGTAGGAGGGCTTTGGATCATGATACAATCTCTTACAAAAAGAGGATGCATTTCCTTAAGCCACTTGCTTGGTTTTGCATAATTCAGTGCACTTGAAAGGCGGGTTGTTCCCTGCCTCGATCCAAACGGAGAGGCGGGTAAGAATTATTATTATTATTATTATTATTATTATTATTATTATTATTATTATTTCAGTGTTCCTGGCCTGCTTGAACTGAAACAAGGTCTTGTTTAAAGAGTTAAAACACAACAAAACCCCTGCTGACTAAATACAGCATTCTGGGCTCAGGTGTAGCCAACATACACAAAGCACAATGTGAATGTCACTAGTATCGTTGTTAATGAGAAAACATATTAATGTTTTAAATTTATGAACATCTTTAAATTCATGAAAATCTTGACTCTTGAATGTGGATTTCCAAATCTGACATTTTGAATTTCCAGTTCTGAATATAAAAACTTGGTGTTGATGCACAAGCACATGAAGACTGAAATTCAGAACCCCAAGCTCAAAATTAAAGCTAATAAAGAGCTTTTGAAATTCTAATATTTCTGCTTTTATGTTCTTTGCTTTTGAGTACCAAGTATTCATAGCGGTTACATTTCTTCAGTGTTTGTGCTTTTTCACTCTAAATGAAGTAAAAAATATCAATTATTGCGGCTACCTGATAGCTCTTCTAATTGATTATATCCAAGAGTGTCATTCTGATGATGGAAATGGTTCTATCAGTAGAAGCAGGATTCTGAATATCTCACTGCAGCCCCGACATAGCCTCAAAATCTGATCTGGAGGGCCGTGAATCCCTGAGGAGCAGATTTTCAGGTGGTATGGGTTAGACAGACAGGAAGGAAGTCCTGTCATGCTCGCAGAAATCTGCCAGCATAACATTGGATTTAACCCTATATTCTTAAACAAGTGGCAAGGGAGGGAAACGACTTGGGTTTGCAAGTCCAAAACTATATTTAAAATAAAAATCTAAACTTCAGAAAATAATTTTCCAGTTTTAATTTGTATATAGCATTTCATTTTCAGCTCTATCAACTGTTGCAGTTCTTATAACTGCATATTTCTTCAGCGCAAATTCTGAAGAAATGTAACTGCTGGGAATACTTGGTACTTAAAAACAGAGAACCTTGACATAAAAGTTTCAAAAGCTCTTTATTCTTTTTTGCTGAAAATTTGAGTTTGGGGTTCTGAAATTCAATCTTTTTTTTTCTTGTTCTTCTTCTTTTCTTTCTTTATTAAATGTTTGTACTGCCCATCAGCCGAAACTCTCTGGGCAGTGCACAATTAAAAACCGTAAAATATAACAGGTATATATTTAAAAGATAAAAAGTTAAGAAAGCAAAACCCAGCTACATTAAAAACCAGGGAAAGCCTGTGTAAAAACTTCAGGAGGTGTTTAAAAGATACTACGTTTTTAATTCACAGCTCCTCTGTTTTGACAACTCTTTTGCTAAATATTGGTATCTTTACATAGAATGCCAGGGACTTCTGTAGAGCACAGGCAGAATCTAAGCCTATTTGGGTGTTTTATAATGTGGAACTTTACTTTATCCATATTGACTTGCTCTGGGACTGGAGAGCATAAAGATTTATTTATTTATTTATTTATTTATTGCATTTTTATACCGCCCAATAACCGAAGCTCTCTGGGTGGTTCACAAAAAAAAGAAAGCACACTCTGGCTTCTGCCACCAGCCAGGGGACCAAGAGCCACTGGAAGGCTGCACTCTCTGATTCCCAGGAATGACATCAAGCCAAGGGGTTGACCAACCTGGCCCATTCATCGGCCAGAGAGGGAGCAGTTGTAGGGAGCTTGCTTGCCCCTCCCTGCCAGAAAGAATGCTCTGCTCCAATTGCCTGCAATACTGGGACTGGAGAAGTAAGGCAAGGAACACTCTGTCCCCATCCATCAGTTGTCACCAATTGCTCTTTGAGCAAAAAGGTCAGCCTGGCCTGAAGTGCATTTAAAGGGATGCTTAGAGCTCAGCATCTTCTTCTCGCCTTGAAAAACGGATGCCCCTCCTCTTCCTTTCCCCTGCACTCCTCTTCTCTTTTGTGTCTTGTCTTTTTAGCCTTGTAAGTCTGATGGCAGGGCCTCTCTCTCTCTCTCTCTCTCTCTCTCTCTCTCTCTCTCTCTCTGTGTGTGTGTGTGTGTGTGTTTTGATTGATGTGAGCTGCTTTGCTTTCATCATCTGAAAAGTGGAATAAAAAGACGGCAAATAAATATATCTCATGGTATTCAATGGCAATTATTCTCATTGAAGTGAGTGTACATATTAATGTGCACTTATTAGGAATTAGATCGTATTAAAGTCAATGGAACTTGCTTTTGAATAAAACCTGCACAGGATCAGGTGATGATTGTGTTTTTAGCTGTTTCATAGGAAGGTTTGGCAAGTGGGGGGTGGGGGGGAACAAGCACCAAGTAATGGAAGTAGACAGGAAATCTGAGTTGTTACTCTCCAGAGAATGATTAAGGAAGGCTGCAGAAGTTCCCTGACATTCCCACAATCAGAGTCTTCTATAAAAACATATGAATGCAGGTATGTTTCCCCCAATATTGAAAAGTTCTTCATGGAAAGCTGTAAGTAAATTTTAAAGTAGACAATTCGATTCATGACTCTTACAGTCACCAACAGAACCGTGGCTTGTTGTTTATATTCTTCAGGAAGAACTTGTTGGATTTGATTTACATTTGGGCAAACTTGTTTTCTTCATGATCCAGGAGGAATGAAATCACAGAACGCTTCTCCTCTAGCACGGGGGTGGGAAGTGTACATCACAACTCCTATCAGCCTAGCTCCCATAGCTGATGGTGAGCGATGGTCAGAGTTGCAGACCAACAATATCTGGAGGGCCACATGTTATCCACTCCAGCTCTAGGAGGAATGAACAGAAGGCAAGTGAAGTGTTAGAAGACAATATTTCTTCTCAGTGTGATAGCTAAAGGAACCTCCAAATGAGTGTTGTGAGAACTTCTAGTAAACATAAGGATGCCCAGCGTAGGTAAATTTGGCCCTTTGGGGGCCCTATGGATACACGTGGTGTGCCTGACTCAGCTTGCCTTCGCGAGCTGACCCAAGGTTTATCCCTCAAAACAGATCTTTTCAGGGGTCCCCCCAATAAAATGTAAATTCTGCAAATTATGGCCACAATTTACACAAATTACAGCTGTATTTTGTGTAATCTGCACAAATTAGTGGTAATTTGCAGAAATTACTATTTTTGAAAAATTAAACCCACCCCACCAATAACAGTTCCTACCCAGGGCCAGCCCTCCCTCCATTCCTCCTTCCCTGCCACTGCCATGTGACCCTCCCTCTCTTCCTACTGTTCCCAACCCAGAGAGCCCCCACGCATCAGAAAGGAAAGGCAGTGGGCTGGCGAGTTGGGCGATGGGGGCAGCAACAGGGAGGAAGGGCTGTGCCATGCACTTGTGGATGTGACTTTCTGAGAGGAGAGCCCCCTATATCCCTGGAGGTTGCAGTATTCCACACGATTGAAAACCCTGATTTTCCAGCATTCTCATTTGCCCTCCCCACATTAGGATAGGGCCAGGGCAGGAGCATTGTCCCCTGAATGTGTTTACTGCACACAGCTACAGAACGCCTGAATAGGGCTTTTGAACTGCTGACTAGTCACCTTCTAATTCTTGACAGTGGTATAAATAGCAGCATCTGCCAAAAGGAAACTCACTAACTTGCCCTCTTCCTTTTGTTGATGCTGCTCTGCTGGTAAAAGATGCCTGAGCCTAGCATCCTCCCCTGACACTGGGGATGAAAAAGGATGCTCTAGCATCTCAAGGAGAAGGCCAATGGAGTGTTGCAGATGGAATGTCAGATTAGAACTGGGGAGAATCTGGTTCAAATCCTAACTCGACATAGGCCTTAGCTAGACCTAAGGATTATCCCAGGCAAATGGAGGGGTCGTCCCTACCTGCTCCCAGGATCCCCTGTGTGTAATTTGGATGCACAGGTATGATCCCGGGACGATCCCAGGATATAGGCCTGGTCTAGCCATGGCCTATGAAGCTCACAGGGATGACCTTGGGCCAGCCTCCACTTCTCAGCCTAACCTACCTCATGGGAATAAACTTGTAGGGGTGGGGACTATGTACATCACCTTGAGCTCCCTGGAGAAAAGGCAAGATATAAATATATATAAAATGACAGTAATAAATAGATGATATTTGATTTCTTGTGATGGGTGTAGAAAATTACCCATAAACTACCATATCACACAAGAAGAGTATACCATTTTCTTATGCTTTGATCACCTTTCAACCTCTCACTTTTATGAATATCTGCTCATTCTTGATTATTCTTAACGTGGAAGATAGTAGCCGTATTTCCATGCCAGATGTGTGGATATGAACACACGGAGGAGAGGGATTAGGTGCTCTTACTCTATCCACAACGTTTGCATGCAAAGTTCTGAAGAGAGCCTACATGTGTTCAAGGTGTACGTGTGCAGATTCCTGCAAAGCCAACCAGGAATCCTTTGTTTTACAAGGTCCCTGGTTGTGTGTACAGAGGAAGGTACCTGTTTATGTGTACTACACACTTACAATTATATCTCAGGAGGCTCTGTTTCTCCCCACACATCCACATATTTGTTGCATGAATCAGGACAAAAAGCGGAAGTAGCACTTCTGTCATGCAAATGGACATTCTGGGCCATGCAAGTTTTATATTCTCATTACCAACAAACCCACTGGAGAAAGGGTGTTTTGGGGCTTTATGTATGAAAACGCCATGCTCTCAAAGCCAGTATTTGAGAACATTCTTTGGTGACCATCCAGTGAGGGGCAAATTGCTGAAGAGACTGATGTGTGGTTACAGAATCCCTCCCCCATCCAGATGCTGCATGGAGGGAGCCCGACCTGCAGCATTATTGCAAAGCCCTTCCACTGATCTTTCCAGGAAGGAAAAGGAGGAGCACATCTGGACATGCCTTCCATCTTCCGCATATTCTCATTGTTCTTATGATACAACTCAGCCATAGAGGCTAGAGATGGAAATAATCTTTTTGTTTATTATGCTTCTGCTTGTGCAAGATTACTCTCATTATCATGATTCCTAATGTGTGTCTAAAGTGTCCCAAGTGACAAAGATTTCACCACTTCCTTTACAGACTACTTCGCAGTCTATAGATTTCACTGCCAGGAAGCTGTTGCTGATATTTAGCCTGCTTCTTTGGCTTTAAGTTGTCTTTTCATCTCATCTTCCTGCTGTCGAGTAGTGTGCTATTCCAAAACAAATTGAACGTTGGTGGCCAGACGAAAAGGCTTCATGGTTCGGATTTTGAGGAATATTTAATTGGCAAGAATACATTTTTAACAAGAATTCATATATAAATTCTAAAATAATGAAAGACTTCTACTACTACTATTAGTAGTAATAATAATAATAATAATAATAATAATAATAATAATAATTTCCATGTTTTTGTTGTTGTTTACTCTCATTATACAATTTAGCCCCTGACAACTGGGGGAAAAAACTAATTCAGGAAATGCTAGTCTAGCCTATGGGGTTTACTACCTATTGGCAAGGGCAAGGGAAACTATGTGTCACTTTTGAGAGCTTCGCTGTCCGCCTTCCTATTGGCAGGTTATAGGTCTTGCCGCCTGGTGGCAGGCAAGTAGAACTGCTTGTCACTTCTGAAATTTTACCAGCTTTGCCACATAATCCGGGCTTCCAAACATGGTGCCTCCAGATGTTTGTGACTTCAATTCAGCTAGCATGGTCAAAGGTCAGGAATTCTAGGGGCTGTCATCCAAAACATCTGGAGGGCACCAGGTTGGGGAAACCTGGCGATAATCCATCCCCACTTCCTCTTCTGGGAAAATTTTTTTTTGGAACACTTTGTGTGCATATTTGGGGATGGCTCCACTGTTGTTTCAGAAACCCTACAAAGCTGTCATCTGCTGCAGAGTACTATGAATAACTGCAGTGAAAACCTCAGAGCAGAGCTAACTCAGCCTAAAAATTGTTGGTTTGATGGACAGAGAGGGGAATCTGAATTTTGACTATTTTTTTTTGCCCAATCTCCCCCACCATTTAAAAAACAGTTATTTTATGATGGGCACTCTAGCTCAGTATTATTAACTCTGGACAGTATCTAAAGGGTTGTCTATATGCAAGGAAAGCCCCAAGGTGGGTGTGTGGTGATTCTGCACTGATTATATGACGCAGCAGCAACCACACACCCATCCCGTGACTTTTGTGCAAAGCTGCGAAAGAAAAAAGTTGGGGACCTACCCGGACTTTTTTCTCCAGAGCAGGGTGAGTATGGCACATCTGCCATCTATCCTCTCTCCAGAGTCACAGCAGAGGTGTGGCCAGGCGGATGACGACCCCTGATTGGTCGCCATCTGCCCAGGCAAATGGCAGTGGGTGGGCCCGGCTGCCAGAAACCCTGCACTTTCACTGCTGCAACAAGATTAGCTGCCGCCACCCTGACTCAGCAAAAGTGTGGGGCTTTACTTATTGTGGCAACCACTTATCGTGGCAACCCACCACCGTATAGGCAGGCCTAAGTCAACACTAGTGATAATGTAAAATACCTTGTGATAGCATTAGCAAATTCTAGTACAACACCAGTAGTATTAGCTAGAGTGAAGGGTTTTTGCATTGTCCTGGAGGTCACTTACACCAGCACAACACAATTTACATTAGCACTTGTGTGTGTTTGTGTGATTCTCAGTGAGTCTGAAACACTTCTCCATTATATCAGTCAGGGGGTGTTCCCAGACTTGCTGCTGTGTGAGATCACTTAACTGGAGGAGTTTAAGTCAAAGCTAGAGTCTGTATATATGAAAAACACAAAAATATATCCTCAATAGAAATTTGTTTATACTAAAGTGAAAGATCCCCCCACTCCTGGATCACAAACTACTCTAACCAGGGATGAGGAGATTCAACCCGTGAATGTGAGCATCATCCATTACCTGTGCATAGTCCAATTATACATACTTCATCAAAGAGAGCCAAGACCTTTTTAGGAACAACTGTAAAACTATTTTGGCTGGTTGGCTGGGATATGCTGTTTTAGTTACTGGAGGAGTATTGCATACAGATGAAAATGCAGTTGAGGTGTACTTTGTTTGATTTTGTGGAAAGATATTTAAAACACAGTACTGGATTGTAATGTTGCAAGAATCCGGTTGAGGACTCAAGTTCAATGGGTTTCCGCCCACTCAGCCCCCTGGATACCAGTCCACAAACTCCAAGCTTTTCCGACTTAGCGTGCCCTGAGTCAGGCAAGCACAGGGATCCTTACTTACCTACGAGCCGTTTGTGGACAATCATGGATAAGCTTTTTATGTAAATACCCATTTTGTGCAAATGGTGGCCAGAAATAGGGCCATTTAGCAGGCATAAATGGTCTAATTAGATCATTTACACCAGTAATTTTGCTTCAATGGCCCTATTTATGGGTGCCATTTGTGCAAAATGGTGATTTATGTAAAATGCCTAGCTGCTGTTCTGTGCAAAATGGCGGTCACCAGAGCAATGGGATGCCATTATGGGGCATCCGTGGACTGTATGATGGCTGGTGCAACATGCTGAACAGGGTCAGGTGGCTGGCGGGGTTTTGGTGAGTTTGCCCATACCTTGTTGTAGTGTGTTTGTTTGGACGCACCACCTGCTTTTAGCTTTACTGACTTTAATAAGAAGAGAAGGAGGCGACAAAATACTTATTGTATAACCAGTTACAGGAACGATAAGGTCGAGATCAGCCTTCTCCAACTTGGGGTCTAATAGGTTGGATTTCAACTACCATCAGCCCCAACAAGCATGAACAACTTTCAAGAATGCTGGGATTTGTAGTCAAATAAATCTGGAGAGCATCAGGGTAGGGAAGGCGAGTCAAGATCATCAGTAGGTTCCAGGGCTTCTTCCAGTTCATGGCGCCCAGTAAGGGTGGCCAAGTGTCCTACTTTATAGAGGACTTACTTCTATTTGATTGGCATTTGATCAGAGGACAGTCCTCTATTTGAAGCCATCCTCTCTTTGAAAGTCTGTCAGGTTTAAAGTTAAAGGATCACAATAAGGCAGATCAGGGCCTTGAGTTTGCTCATCAACAGTTAGCACTTGGATAACAGGTTTCTGGGTCACAGTCTTCCCCACAATGTTGAGATGTTTTGTATTTTTATTTAAGTTATAGCAATCCTGACTGCATCAATACATATAAATTAGAATATGCAAAAAATTGTGCAAATCAGTGCCTTCTTTTGTACTCACTTTTTTGGTGCTGCAGAAGTCGCCACCCTTTAAACCATCTGATGGTTCTGAGTCTGGTTCGTATATACTAGGAATGCCTATTGCTGGAAAATCTAGTTCTTTTTTGGCTCGACGGAGTTCTGCAGCCTGTGTGACTTATTTTGCATCTGCGAGCCAAACTGCTCTGAATTCCGGGAACTTTTTTGCACATTGTGTGTGTGTGTGTGTGTGTGTGTGTGTGTAGGGGGTGAGAGGTTCTGCAATTTGTGCAAATTATGGCTGAATTTGTAATTATGGACGTAATTTGTGCGAGCTATGCAATTTTGGCCATAGTGTATGCACATTCGGCTCTAATTTGTGCAAATTGCAGAACCTTCCAATTGCAGAACCTTTTCCCATCCCCTGCTGAAATGAAAAGAAAATGGGGGGAAATCAAATCCCAATTTACCACAATATATTTCCTATTGAGAGACAAAGAAGAAGCAAACCAGGAAATTTTTGAAAGCAATGGAAGAATATTTCCTCATAGCTCTCAAAATGCTAAGTTTTTGATCTGGCAGTGTTTCCCCTGCACCTCCTCACCCCTTTCAAGAGCGGAGCAGACGGAGGACACATTTCTAACAGGAGAAAATGGACAAAATGGTTGAACTGTCTGCCACTTCTGCCTTCAGTGATGTGGGAAAAATCTTTTCTGCCCACTCAGAATTTTCTCTTAAAGCAGCTTCCAACAAGCTCGTGCCCTTCCTATTATACCATCAGTATGATGGGCATTGTAGTCCAACACACCTGAGGGCACCCCGTTGGGGAAGGCTGTCCTAGCAACATTCCCACCATGAAGTATAGATTAGTCAATGTCAAGGTATTTGAGCCAAAGCAGACACATGTATTAAACACATACATTCCAGTTTGGCTATAAAGTGTATGCATACATGGATCACTTTAAACTCTAAATGGAGCGTACATGGATAGGAACAAAACCCACCTCTTCTCCTGCCTAACTTCTCCAGACTCCACTGCTTGAAGCTGGTGTTCTTGAGCCTGGCTCACTTCAAGTATGGTCTTGAAGGGGGCAACCGGCAGACCATGGAGAAGGAAAGAGGGGTTTTGCTACTGTCTACTTGCACATTCCCTTTAGTGTTTAAAGTGATTGCCCCAACTCCAGTTTGTAGTCAAACAGGCGCATCTGGTTTGGCCCTTACAAAAGTATTATCTTTAACTGCAGGAAGATGAATATGTAGAAAACGTGCGCGTGTGCCCTTTCAGTTATGGCTTTAAGCAAATGAACAAAGTAAGGTGCCTGGAAGCTGTCCAGTGCAAACTCCATTAAAATGAGAATGCATAAACTACCGTACTCTTGTGTGTTGTGTTCCACTAACATCAGTGGAAGTTGCAAGAAAAATTCCAGGTGGATTCTGCCCAAATACCTTTATAATTGAGACTGGAGTTTTCATTAGATTTCAAACTGTTCTGAGGGGCAGGGTTCCATCTTGGTCAATTGCAAATTCCTCTGTCCCAAACATGGAGCAATATAGCAAAAAGGTGAGATAGTGTGAATTACAGCCGTCCATTGGGACTTGAAGAATGTTTCCCTCTCTTTCTTCACCCCTGATTGGTTATTGTCTTATTCTGTTTGCCTCTGATATGCAGGCTGAGGCATTCTTTGTGTGTAACAGCAAATAAAACAAACCATTTATGAAGCTGGAGCATATGACAAATGAAGAAACTTTGAAAAATTCAGTGTGATAATTAACCTTTTTTAATACAGTACTAAGTGAACAGGCCTCATTTAGCTCCATTGTTTCATCATTTTGTTTTAAGTGTGTAACATCCTGCTTGCAATTGGTATGCTGACGGAAAACTGTCACAACAGTGATCATTACAATCTGGAAGTTAAGTTTGACTGAAACATATGTCTTCAATTTTAATAGCTCAGCTTCCCAGATGCCCTAGAGGAGAATATTGCCTGAGAAGGAGCTTTTCATGTAAGAATAATTTGTGTTAAGTAGCTCAGTGATCTGTTTGTTAGGTTAGAGCTGACAGTTTGTTTATATTTCTAAAGGGGTATGATGAATGGGGGAGAAGTTGATGCTAATTAGCCTAAATTGTTCCTAAGAATGCAGAACACTTTGCCAGTTTCATTGTTTCTGTTTCTTTGCACTTTTTCAATAATTGAATGGAGCTCAGATCATTCATCATAATTTCAGGCAACATGGAAATAAGTGAATATAGCACGGGCCTGCCTGTGCGATGGAAGATGTCACATTGGCATCAATTAGGTAAGACATCAACCTGGGACTAATGTAGCATGTTGCATAAATGCAGTAAACATGAACGTTGTCCTCAAAGAAATTAATTTTGTCATTATACATTAGTATAAGGGACGGCTACTTAGAAAGCTGCTTTGTCTAGTAAACATCTTTCTTTCTTTGTTCTTAGATGTTAAGCCCAAAACATAGGCTGGCGATATTCTATACTTGAAAAGTTGCTACTTATCAGGAGACATATCAAACATAGTACCAACAGCAGCAAACCTAGTGGAAGAATTAAATCTCTTGATGGTAGGGGGGTGGTGTGCTGTTCACAGACATTGTGAATGTAAAGGAAAGCTTTACATTGCAAAATGAGATGAGAGCCACTGTGCTTAGTTGCTTCAATGTTGGGAACATCCAAAGAGGTCCTGGTTCAATCTCTACTTAGCCATGAAGATCAGAGAGTGATCTTGGGCTGGTCACTATCCCTCCGCTTACCCAACCTCACGTTGTTGTGATGATAAAATGAGGGATGAGGGAGAACATGGTTTCCAGATTTGTACTTAGCGGAGTTCTACTTGCGCTGGAGGAACGGGACAGGGCAGCAATTTTCACCAGTTCCTCCTTCCTGGTGATGGCCCCTGTTCCAGAGGGTTGAGTGATCCTCTGGAACAGCATTTGGGGGAACTGGTAAAAATTGTTGCCCACATCCTTTCTCCAGAAAGCTTCCACTGAATCCCAGTCCCTTCTGCTAATAGTAAGAGCCTTCCCTTTGGGGGAAGAGATAGGTTTGGAGGAGGGGTGATTTGATTTAAAACAGATTGATTTAAATCACTTCTCTTGAAGGACTCAGTTTTAATTATTTAAATCACAGTTGGAATCACTAGTGAGTTGATCAATTTGATTCAAATCATCCATGGTCCAAACCTACCCCTTCCCCAATCTACATTTTATAGTGGATGTACATTATTGTTTAATATAACCTTAATACATATTCAGAGATGTAAGTTTCATTAGAAGGTAGGTACACACTAAGCAATTATTCTGAATTGTTTCCAGATTAATTTTCATTAGAAAAATGGGATGATTATTTGCCCATTTTAGCACTAAAGCAGAATGAACATGAAGTCATTCAGGAGGTGAACCAGCGCCAATTGTTCAATTAATCGTGATATTTTTGTCATGATGTGCCAGAATCACCACTACCAAACAGGTTTTTAAATTGTACTAACAAGACAGTTTATTCTTCAGTTTAGTTTTATTCTTCAACAAACAACAACATTAGCAAAAAATGCACATGGATTTTTGAGTGGTTAGCTATTTTAGTTTTTATATTAATATAAAGTTTTTTTAAAAAAATAAAATTTAGGCAATTTCAACCACAGCAGGTACAGAAACAAAATACTCCGAAATGGGGTCTCTTTTAAAAACTGCTACCACCATGCTAGGCATTTCCCTTCTACAGTGAAGGATACATGAAGCAGAGTGAGTGAGTGAGTGAGAGAGAGAGAGAGAGAGAGAGAGAGAGAGAGAGAGAGAGAGAGAGAAATGAATACACTTCTGTACATTGCAGTGCAGAATATCTCATATCTCCATAAACTATTAACATATTCATAGAATATAATAATAAATTGTATAATTAGTATTCACGATGATATCTTTGATCTAGGTTCATTTTTACTAATTGTTTTAAGAAAATCTGATTTAATTTTTTTTAAAAAAACACAAGGTTGTGTTTTTTTTAAAAAAAAAATATTAAATGGATTTTATCAACCCCAGTTTGGACCCAACTCCATGACTGGAACTCCCTGGGGGAAGTGAATATCCTATGGTGTTGAAATTTTATTGATGGCCTTACTTATAACATTTTTGTTGAAACCTTCTTCTATGGAACTCACAGCAGTTAATGCCCCCCCTCTCCATATTAGCCTGTGAGGTAAGTTAGGCTGAGAGAGGGAGTGACTGGCCTAAGGTTACCCAGTGAAGTTCATGGGTAGGGGTAGATTTGAACCTGGGTTTCACCAAACCTAGTCCAATACTTTAAAAAGGGGGTAGGCCCATGGGCATATTTGGCAATTTGAGAAACTGTCCTGGGCACCCCCACAAAATGGCTGCCATGTGAGGTGTGGCAAAGGAGAAGTAATCTGGCCCCCAAAACGAGTACAAAGTAGAGATGGGGTCTGAGCACCAACACACTAAAGAACTCATTTGAACCCACAGTTTTCAGCACCAACAAAAACCTATTTCACAGTGATCCCAGCTCTCAGTAAGAAAATGTGTTAATTTCTTTTTAAAAGTGGGAGGGATGTTGAGCACCAAGAAAGGTGTTTGGGGGGTGCATTGGTGTCTGCGGGCACCATGTTTCCGATCCCTGCTTTAAACAGTCCATAACCCAGGCATACAGAAAATGTGCTATATTCTTCTGTTTGCCTGTTTGAATGTTCTTGTTTTCAGGTTTATTGTTTTAAATTGTGTCACCACCTTGATGGCTTTTTAGCTATATAAATATTAATAGCAATGAAATAAATTAGCCTTTATTTTAAGTGTCAAGTTTATAACTGTTAGTGCTCAAACTCAAAATGTTAGCTCCCCCATCTCTCTCTCTCACACACACACACGCACGCCAGCACGCACGCACACACCACATTTTATACAGAAGTTTATAAAATCCATGTTTAGTGCAAGAAGAAATCTACACATGTCAAATCCAGGCCTTACTCAAGACCATTCTTTTTTAATTTATGCACATATAGTATCACAGGAAGAGATGGAATAAATTTGTGGACTGTGGCGAATGAGAGAACATTTTTGAATCAGGATCTTTAAAAGGGGTGAAATTTGAGTATGATTAAGTTAGGAAAAAGACTCGTTTACAGCGGAAGTCAGAGACACTGTATACATTATAGGCATGTCATACTCCCCCCTCCCTTTTATAGCTAGGCTAGGCTTTTATACAAATTGTGAAGGAATTTGCAGTTCTGAGAATAGAAATCTCTTTCTTTATAAACTTTTATAGCAGTGCAAAACACAACAAAATACAAGGACAAATCACAATTAGTACTTAGTATTCTGATCAGGAGCAATCCTAGCTGTAGGGCAGGCTGGTAGTTTATACTGCATGGGAGTCTTGCTCACCACTAATTTTCTCGGAAGGAAATGATCCCATGGCTTATGCTATCCACGTTTTGTGCATATTTGCCCTATAATTGGCATTTATTAAAGAGACTTTTGGTTTGATGGATGACTGTCAGGGTACAGGCCGCCAGCTTTCATGCAAATAGCTTTTCATTTTACATTAACTCATTAGAACTCTGCTCTGTTTCAACATGTTCTTTGTTTACCTTGTGATAATTAAGTTTTTTTAAAAAAACAACACTCCAGGTTTGAAGAAAATTAGCAGAGTTTTATTCAGGTATTTGCATTTGTAATTTTAACAGAAAGAAAACTACTAGAAGAAAGCCCATGCATTCTGAATTTGGAAAGATATTTAAAATCCTGAGATGTAATGGTGACTTTAATTGGTTGCCAGCTTCACAAGATAATTTTGAAATGCTAACGCAGGACAAACTTTTTGGGAGGTGGGTAGGGGGGAAGTAGGGTTAAATTAGTTGTACCTAACCTTCCTATTAAAAACAAAATAAAACGCTGTTGCAATCCCATGATCAGAATGAATAGTAATATTTTCAAAGCAGGCTTTAAACCATGGGTTTCCAATTTGGGGCCCTCCAGATGTTTTGGCCTACACTAACTGTCGGAGTGCCTCTCCTAGTATGAACCTACCTGTGCAGTATGATCATCATTGGAGGCCCTTTTCCAAATGCCTCCTTCGCTGAAGTTTCAGAGGATGGCAACAAGAGAGAGGCCTTCTAGGTGGTGGCCCCTCAATTGTGGAAAACTCTCCCTAGGGTGACCTGCCTGACAACAACATTGCCATCTTTTCAGAGCCAGGGTAATACCTTCCTATGTTCCCAGGCATTTGACATAATATGATAGGGTTTTTAACATAACCTTGAATTTCTTATTGTTGATTGTTAAAAGTGTGTGTGTGTGTAGTGTGTAACTGGTTTTTATACTACGTTACTGTAGGTCTTTGTAAATTGGCCAAAGAGCCAATTTGGTATATAGAAATGTAATAAATGAAATGAAATGTGCATTTCTCCTAATATATGACTTTTGCATGCAGTTTCCTTTCTATAATTTTTTTTGTAAAAACACACACCTCATATCCACATTTTTCTGTGCTCTATCCCTTATTATATGTATTTATTTATTTTTGGGAGAACTGCACTGCAAAATTCTGAGAGAAACAGAGGATAACTGTTATGGTTCGCATTTTGTTTTGGGAAATGCAAATTTGGTAAGTTCTTCTCAAAATGCAAACCAAATAAAATTCTCCCCATCCCTACTCCCTGGTAAGTAGATGTAAAACTACATCTTCACTTACTCCGGTGATTTCAATGGGCTTACTTCAGAGTAGATGTGTTTAGGGTAATTGTGCCAAACATTAGGATTTGCTTTTCTAACAGCATATTCAATTCTACTTCAATGTATACAATAATTCTATAATTTGGGGAACAAGTAGCAACATTACGTTTAGGATAATTTACAGTGTAATCTAAGCATGTCTGCCCAAAAGTAAATCCCGCTGAGCTCAGTGAGGCTTACTTTCAGGTAAGGAGATAAGAGTAGGGGTGGGCAATGCTTTTGCCCTGGGGCTTGTCTATACGGCTTGTTTACCTGACCTAAATGCGCATATTTGTGTTTTACGTTACATGACACAGCCATCCATTCGCCGCAGCGCCAGGTTTTTAACCCGATAGTGCGCATCTTCGCATTCATGATTAACATGACTTTTAGATTATGTCTGGGTTTGCACCGCATTATTGCTATGTGTCTTTGGGGGAGTTAAATCGGATTTTGACATGTGGGTGGAGCTTTGTTCACGCCGATTTTAGTTTTAAGTCTCTCTGTGGAGCTCTGCAGAGAAAGTTTCTTAAAACAAATTTATTTCTGTATTTACATATTTATTGCATTTCTGTACCGCCCAATATGCAAAGCTCTCTGGGCGGTTCACAAAAACAAAAAGGGGGAGACAGGCAGCCAGACAAAGGAGACGTGTTCCGCTGCCTCGTTCCTCCTCCACACACACACCCGCTCCCGGTTTGTGTGTTATATGAATCTGCGGAGCTTCGCATATAAAATTTATAGCTCCTCTCCTCTCTCCTTCATAGCTTTGTATATGTGATAATGTGCATGTGCGCATTTAGAACTCACTATAAAAAAAAACAAATTCAGGAAATAAATCGGTGTTGCTGCTTCAGTGTGACACTCTTTACCTACATTCGAATCAACGAAAATTTGGGTTTATATTTAATGAGGAGCAATCCTATTGTCGTATAGACAAGAGCCTGGAGAGTCACATGCAGTCATGGGTCACATGCAGCCTCACACGTGCACACGCTCCCCCCTCAATTTGAGAGTTCAGGGAATGGGAGGTTTAAGGCTCTTTCCTCTACCCCCTAAATTCAGTTTACACCTCCCCATTAAAAGGCACTCCTGATAACTGCTTAGTGGGCTGTTGGGAGTGCCCTTGCACTGCATGCCCTCTTCCCCAGCTCAATTGTGCTCCCAACAACCTGCCAAATAGCTGTCTAGTGGGAGAAACCGTGCTCGAATACTGTCATTCCCGTGAGTCCTTGTCCCCAGCACAGTTGCAGCAGTGGTGGTGTGTGTGTGTGTGTGTGTGTGTGTGTGTGTGTGTGTGTGTCAGCATGGGCACCCATTGTAGACCACATAGGATTGCAGTTGAAGAAAAAGAGAGGTTACAATTCCCCTTGGCCCTAGCCAGTGTAGCTAATGGTGAGGGATCATGGGAGTTGTAGGCCAAAACATCTGAAGTGACCATTGTGGTGGATCCCTTTGGAAGGGATTGACAGTTCAGAACAGTTTAAGCTTGATATGTATGACAAATACATCAACCATGCCTTTATTTATTTATACATTATTTATTTATACATTATTTATTTATACATTATTTATACATTTATTTGTACATTGATGGTGCTATATAAATAATAATAATAATAATAATAATAATAATAATAATAATAATAATAATAATATAGGCATTTTAAATTCTGTCCTTCAATCACATATTCTCAGTGTGGTTTTTAGATGTAAGCAACATTCAAGTATAGAATTAAGAGGAGAAAAGAACTGGTATCAGCAGCATATAAAAATGAATGTGTGTGTGTGTGTGTGTGTGTGTGTATGCCACAACCCAGCACAGACAAAATCACTTGTGCAACACAGTCCTGTGCCTGCTTAGTCAGAAATAAATTCCAGTATTGTCAATGGGGCTTACTTCAAGGTAGGTGTGCATTGGATTGCAGCCTTAAACTCTGCATTTGGTTGTGGTCATAAGATCTCAGAATATTCTTCCCCTTAGGCCCTCACATCATTTTATCCCAATACTGATTTGAATTGTTGTTCAACCAGAATTAGGATAATCAGTTCTAGGATTCCTACTTCCTAGAATGCCTGGTGCATCCCAAATGGTCTTGGCAGTGGCTGCAAAAAAGCTCACATCTCCTAAGCAGAGAGTCCTCATGCGCATTACCTCAAATGTAAAATATGTGTAGCTTGTCGAATCCTTCCAAAGCAACCCCCTATTATGTTTATACTATTTAAATTAAGCAACGTAACGTTGATTTAGCTGAGTTGAAATGGCTTCAGAAGCAGACCATGGGCTTTTTCAGACAACACACTAAGCCATGGTTAGGCTACTAAGCTTTTTGCAGCAAATGGTTAATGAGCATGTTTAAACCATGATTATGTAGCCACCATGGTTGGAAGTGGTTCACACGACACAGTAAGCCATAATGTTTACCTCAATGCTTAACCATCATGGTTTAGCGTGTTGTCTGAACAGGACCTATGATCTTCTGATTATCCTAGAACTAGCTAAAAGCCCATCAAATTTGACATCTGGGATAGAAATCACCTATTTCTCCTCATCTACTCAGCTTCCCAAATTTAACTGAACCCATTGCCCAAGTCCCACTTTTTAAAAACCTGGGCCCACCCATGGTGATCCCAGCCATCAAACCTGTTATTATCTGCATAGCTCCATCATGGGTTCCGTGTACTGGTTATACTAGCAGCACAGCCTTCCCCAACCTGGTTCTATTGAAATGTGTTGGAGCATAGCCAACATGGCCGATTCTTCTCAGGGATGATGGGAGTTATAGTCCAACAAACCTGGAGGGTTTCAGATTAGGGAGGGTTGTACTGGAGTGACAGAATGTTGGACGAGTGGTACTCAGTGTTCGGAAGAAGCTTTTATATAGAAAAGAGAAACCGTTGCTTAAATTGACAGTATCCAAGCTATGTGGTTATGCATCTTGAGCTAAACATTATGGCTTAGTGTGTTGTATAAACTATGCCTAACCATGGTGGCTACATAACCACAGTTTAAACACACTTACTAACCTTTTGCTGCAAAAGGGTTAACAGCCTAACCTTGGATGACCATATGAAAAGGAGGACAGGGCCCCTGTATCTTTAATAGCTATATAGAAAAGGGAACTTCAGCAGGTGCCATTTGTATTCATGCAGCACCTGGTGAAATTCCCTCTTCATCACAACAGTTAAAGCTGCAGGATCCCTGTCCTCTTTTGTATCTGGTCAAGAGGGCAGGTCTCCTGCAGCTTTAACTGTTGTGATGAAGAGGGAATTTCATCAGGTGCTGCATGAGTACAAATAGCACCTGCTGAAATTCCTTTCTCTATACAACTGTTAAAGATACAGGAGCCCTGTCCTCCTTTTCATATGGTCACCCTACCTAACCATAGCTTAGTGTGTTGTCTGAACAGGCCCATTGTCTTACAGTGAACATCCTCATTGCCTTCATTGCTACTTATTCCCTTTTGCATTGTTTGGCATTGGTTAGTGAGCCTGAAAGTTCCCCAAAGGAAAAGAAATATCCCTGGAGACTCTGTATAAGCCAGCCACTAAGCATTTTCCAATCTTCCAGGATGCCTGGCACATCAAGAATAGCCCCGGCAGTTGCTGCAGGGGAGGAAAGAAACACAACAAAAAACTCCCATCTCCAAAGCAGAGAGTCCTCGAGTGCTTTACCTCAAATATAAAATATATGTAGCTTGTCGAATCCTGCACAAGCAACCCTCTTATTATGTTTATATTATTTAAATTAAGCAATGTAATGTTGATTGGGCTGAGGAAAAATGTAATTGGAGTGGCTAGATGGTTTGGTTAGATAGACTTTCACCCTTGGGAACATTAATTTAAATTCCACATTGAGCCTGAAAAGAGGGTATGTTTGGTGGTCTCGTCTTCAGTCACTGTTGAGGCATATTATGAACCCACCAGATAATTTGGCATGACTGCCAGCCTCTCATCAAGGGAATCAGGGAAAGATGAAACCATGTAACTGCTTTCTACATGGAAGAGGAAATACTTATGAGCTGGTTCTAGGTCTAAAGCAAAAGACAACTGCTGACAACTCAGAGTTCATAAACCTCCCTTTCCTCCAATAGAGAATAGGTTATAAAAAGTTATGTAATATGTATTTATTATTTAAAATAGACCACCTTTAAGGGTCAAAAACCTCTCAAGGCAGCTTCCAGTAATCAATAAGAGATTGCTAATACAAAATTTCATAACACAAACAAGAACCAGGAGATGACGCTAAAATATCCAACCATATACAAATATTCAAAAGCAAAAACAGCTGCAGCTAAAATTATTTCCATTCAGCAGCCCAATATACCAATCTGGGAGAAAATCTAGAGGAAATTTACATTGAACAAAATTCAAGCTGTTCCATATCTGTAAAGAAAACTACTAATATGTCTACACGTCCTGCCCCCACCCCATACTTAAGTTCTGAATATCTGTAGAATAATGTGTTTTAAGTGTCAATACGTGGGCAGTATAAACAGTTAAATATTCGGGGACTCTGATGAGAAAGATAATGGTGAAATAATTTTGGCCTGCTCTGGCTCTAGGAAGTTATGATCTGTGATAGATTGTGAGAGTTGCCTTCAAACGCCATGTACAAAATAAGAGAACATGGGAGAGTTATACTGTCTAGATACAGTGGGAGTAATTTGTTACATTTTGTTATCTTTTTATGAATAAATCTGGGGTAAAGAATTGAAAGGAATGAAAAGGTTTTGCAAGATGGTTCATGTGGCAATCATGGGTTTTAATTATATGGGCAAGTCACTGAAATGATCGAAGATGAAGAAAAAAGGGTGGCGAAGATCTAGTTGGAAGCTTTTGAGTGAACTGCAGCTTCGGAGAGAACTATAGTATTCTAAGCTTGTGCTCCTCTGGTACTTGGAATGCTTTCAGACTGCCAAGTGATGTAATTCATGGACGCTAAGACTATCAATGGCTACTAGTCCTGATAGTTGTATTCTACCTCCAGTATCAGAGGCAAAATCCAGATGTATACCACTTGCTGGGGAACATTAGCTCTCATGTCATGTACTTGTGGGTTTTCCACAGGCATGTGGTTGGATAGTTTGTGAACAGAATACTGGAAGATGGGCCTTTGGTCTGATGGGTCTTCTAATGTTCTTATAGCTCTTCCACTGTAAGCTAAAAGCAGAATTCCTATTGACTGTCTACACTTCAGGGGGTCTAGTGTAGGGCAGAGCAACCTCTAGCCTGAGAGCTTAATCCAGCCTGTGGAAATTTCCTATCTGGGCCCTAGAAACTTGGGAGATAAGAGGGGATTTAAAGTCAATTAACTTTTAAATACCCTGCAAAGAATTGGGCTGGGCATTTTGCATGATTGCACAGAGTTGTTGCAATGGGGCTTATTGTGTAGATTTGCATGAAATTGAGCTGCGTTTTGTTTGTTTGTTTTGTGTGTGTGTGTGTTTACATTAGAGGAGATAGGATTTTTTTTGAAAAATAAGAATACAGTTGCTTAGTATTAGGAAAAGTCTTTCATGAGCATTTCCCCTTATAATATATTTTAATTACATATTATGAAATACAAATACATCCTGATAAATTTTAAGTCCAGTAACATTTTACAGAATTGGCAAATATTCCAATATATACAAAGAGTAAAGTGACTTTTGCCTCTATATCACTGAATTAAAGGGGAGGGAGAATACTGTTAACTGTTCTGTTTTTGTTATTTCACCTACTTTCAATAACTAGCTTTTAACAGTGGGTATCTCATTATTTCATAGAATCATAGAATCATAGAATAGCAGAGTTGGAAGGGGTTTGTCTGTTTGGTGGCAATATTTTGGCTGCTACAAATAAATTCCAAGCTAACTCCTGTTTTCTTAAGATTAGATCTTTCACATCATTAAATAAGATAACAATGTAATTGTCATTGTGCTTACTATTCCCCCACCCCCCAGAATGTATCACCATCGAAGGTGAAAATTTGCATTTCCTCCTTGAAAGTGCCAACACTCATTTATTTCTCATTTTTAAATCTTAAAGAACTGTTCAGGAGTAAGATATAATGAATATGTTAGCTTATGCTGGTTCTCTCTAATATTTGAGCATTGTGATTAAACTGGCCCTTTAATCATGATACATTGGCATTTTTGTTGTGATATCTCAGGTTCCGTCATTTTTATTCAACTGTCCATACATTTGTAACACTTTAAATCATCTAAAATCAATAATGCTTTATAAATGTGAGATGACAATTCTTTTCATAGGACACCTTCACAATTAATTCTTCCAAACAACTGGTTAGAAAAAAAATAGACTTTTAATATTATCTCCAGGATGTAGGGAGGGCATTTGATGGTCATTGCAGTAGTAGTGCAGGGCTATTTGGGAACAGGTATTCTCTCAGGTTTCCCTGCCCCAATTTATTTAGTGCTTTGTAGGTCAACTTTTCACCATTGAGTGTACAACAATATAAATGTAGAGCTGAAGAAAATAATCAGTATTCAATGTACCCATGTAGCAGTGGGTCCCATTGCTGCTGCAACTGAAATCTAGTGCATCCAAAAGCAACTGGAAATGCATGTATGTATGTATTTACAAAATTTATATACCATCCATATTTGAAACAGATTCCAAAGCGGTGAACATAAGAATTAAAACAGTAAAAGATACAGAAATTAAAACACCATTATTATGTTAATAATAATAATCACAGAATGCCAATAAAACTTTTGCTGTCAGTCAAGGAATGCTTCCTGGAAGAAGACTGTTTTCAGGAGGCGCTGGAAACAAACAGTGTTGGTGCCTGCCTGACCTCCAGGGGCAGGGAGTTCCACAGAAAGGGGGCCACCATGCTGAAGGCTCTTCTCCTGGGGGACTCCAGTCGGGCCATAGGTCCATGTGGAACCACCAGGAGCATGGTCTTTGACGACCTCAGTGACCAGACAGGTTGATAAGGAAGAAGACACTATTTCAGGTAGCCTGGTCCCAAGTTGTTTATTTATTTATTTATTGCATTTTTATACCGCCCAATTGCTGAAGCTCTCTGGGCGGTTCACAAAAATTAAAACCATTCAAAGTATAAAACAAACAGTATAAAAGCATGATATAAAATACAATATAAAAGCACAACCAGGATAAAATCAGCAGCAGTGCAGAAATACAAGTTTTGTGAACCGCCCAGAGAGCTTCGGCTATTGGGCGGTATAAAAATGTAATAAATAAATAAATAAATAAATAAAATACAAATTTAAAACAGCAAAGTTAAAATTAAGATTATAGACTGTTAAAATGCCGAGAGAATAAAAAGGCCTTTACTTGGCATCTGAAAGAATATAGTGTAGGTGCCAGGCGAACCTCCTTAGGGTGCTCATTCCACAGCTGGGGTGCCACAGCAAAGTCCCCTGTCTCACTTCCTTTGGCAGGGGCTCATGGAGAAGGACCCCTGAGTTTGACCTTAGGGTCTGGGTAAGGACATATGGGAGGAGGTGTTCCTTCAGATAACCTGGCCCCAAGCCGTTTAGGGCTTTGAATGTTAATCTCAACACTTTGAATTGGGCTCGGACCTGGACTAGCAGCCAGTGAAGCTGAAAAAGGACTGGCGTAATGTGGTCTTGTTGGTCAGTCCCTATTAACAAATATGCTGCCCTGCTTTGTACCAGCTGAAGTTTCTGGGCCATTTTCAAAGGCAGCTCCACATATAACGCATTGCAGTAATCCAGATGAGAGGTTATCAGAGTGTGGATATCTGTAGCTAGGCTATCTCTGTTCAGATAAGGGTGCAGTTGGTATATCAGCCTAAGCTGCTAAAAGGTGCTCCTTGCCACTGAGTCCACTTGTGCCTCAAGTGACAGTTCTGGATCCAGGAGCACCCCCAAACTATGAACCCAGTCCTTTAGGGGGAGTGCAACACCCTCCAGAACAGGGTGAACATCACCTAGCTAGACAGAGGTACCACTCGCAACCAGTAACTCCATCTTGTCTGGATTGAGTCTCAGGCCATAGCTAGACCTAAGGTTTATCCCTGGATCATCCAGGGGTCAAACCTGTTCATCTAGGTGACACGCAGGGGATCCAGTGCTCAGGCAGGGGCAAACCCTGGATGATCCCAGGATAAACCTTAGGTCTAGCTAAGGCCTCAGTTTGTTGGCCCTCATCCAGCCCATTACCATGCTCAGGCACTGATTCAGAACAGCCACTGCCTCACCTGGGTTTGATGAAAAGGAGAGGTAGAGCTGGGTGACATCTATGTATTGATGACACCTCAACCTACATCTCCGGATAACCTCTCCCAGAGGTTTCATATAAATGTTAAACAGCATAGGGGATAAAATAAGAGCCCTGTGGAACCCCATGGTGAAAATGCTCATTTCCAGAATGGATCAGTTCAGTATAGTTAACAGAAGGGAGTTCCGCTGACCTATCCCATTCCAGAAATTAGTGTTTCAGCTTTGTTGCTCTAGGGAAGTGCTAGCTTCCTGTGGTGCTGATGGTGGTTCCTGCTGGTGCTACATACTTTGCAAAGGTGCAGTAGCAGAGTTGAATACAGCCCACTTTTCTTTCTTTTCTTTTTTTATAAGGACTACATTAATGACATACCTGCAATTTAGTTCACGAAAGAAATGAGGAAAAAAATCTAGGGAGTTCAAAACATTGCTTTTTTAAAGAGAATAGTTTCCATTGTGTTTCTAATATGCTTAGCTAAAATGTCATTTATGCTTAGAAATATACAACGTCTTATTTAAAACATTAAAAAGAAAGATTTTCTTGTGGTTACATTCACAAGTGGAAAATGGGAGACCATGTGTGTCTGTGTATAGCATAATGTGAAGATAGCTGAATAGGGTAGTAGACAAAAGAAAAGGGAAAACACACACACACACACACATTTGAAATCCGGAGACCTTTACAATGCTACAAGTAAGTAAAAGCAGATGTTGTAAAGTTTAGAAAATCAAGACATTATTTTCCTGTTTCCATTGAATTTTTCTAAACACATTATAAATAAGCTTTGAAGTAATACAAAATACCCTGTTTGTTTTGCTGATAGCATCTTTTTGTAAAAAACTTTATCAATGCTTGTTTAAGTTATAGACTAAATGATACCTTAGTCCGCGGTTAAACAATTAACTTCATCCCTTAACAAATACAATGCAAAAAGGCTGGCAACCTCAGAGATGCTAACTTGCAAAAGCCTATCAGAATACTTTTGAATTTAGCACTGAGGCGCAGGACTATTTTGCCTGCTTTAATATGCAAAAACTGTACTCAGTTTTATAGTTGTCTCAAAATAGCATAACTCCTATTGCTGTTTTAACATCAGTTTCCCCCTCTCCACCCAAAACCCCTTTATATTTCCAATCTATTCTTTCATCTCTTCCTCCCTCTTCCCCCACCCCCGCCACCAATAGCAAATCTGTGAAAAGGCTAAGCGGTGGAGGAAGGACAGGCAGGTGGTCAGAGTGGGTGTTTAACCCTTTCCCTACTGTCCATTTCCCCTCTCAAATTTGCCCCCTACAACTGTTTTTCCTCCTGCAGGAAAAAAGATGCAGTTTCCTTTGTCCATTATAGTAGTTTGGGCCTCAATAAACAAAGAAGCATCCTTTTAACTTACAAACACACTAGTTAAAATTGTTCCTTTTTGATTAACCCATTAAAGCTTTAGTTTGATAAACCTTCTGATTTAAATGAATTAAAAATGGTATGTCCTCTGCCTGATCATTTTTTTCTAAGGTGGTATAGGCCTAGCTCTTGCTTATTTCAAATGAATCTTTTGGTTGCAGCACTACTTCCTAAAGGTTCGCTATTCCTATGTCAAGCAACTCAAGAACCTGAAAAATGATGCTGCCACTCTGGAAGAGTATCCCATAAGGAAAACTGAAGCATGATTGGTGAAATGCAGTGATCTCTTGCTAAGAATACTGTATCACTGATGTCTAGAC
Organism: Elgaria multicarinata webbii; assembly: GCF_023053635.1. NCBI lineage: Eukaryota > Metazoa > Chordata > Lepidosauria > Squamata > Anguidae > Elgaria > Elgaria multicarinata. The sequence continues at coordinate 144,340,574 of NC_086172.1, read as the reverse complement.
ATTTTGTGATATGCTTTTCATTAGTAAAAATCTGGGCCTCATCAAGCGATAAGCTAAATTAACAGAAAACATACAGTTACTTGCCCACCCATTCCTTCTACCAAGCAATAAGAAATGTATTGCATGTCTCTAAGTAAATCTTAAAATTGTTCATTTCCAGAATCCTGTTTTAGAGCTTATTAGTACCAGGGGATAAGTTCTTTCAGTTTGGTCCTTATCCCCATGTTGGTTTTAATGCCTTTATCTCCATGTTGCTTTGAATTTAGTTCTCATTACTACTACTTATTATATCAGAAACCTTTTAATACACAGAGAAGGAAGATTAACTTTTCAAAATGCAAAAATAACATGTAGCCATGTTAGAAAAATCCAAGAGCCACAGTAGGGGATTATCTTTCTTTGGACCGACCAAAATGTCATGAGCAGGCTGTTAAATTCTCCAAAACTCTTCTTTAGGGTGGGTATTAAAACAAAAAGGGAGTAGGGACCTGTTGTTAAAATCCTGAAGTTACTAACATTGTTAAGATGGAGTGCAGAAGGAGTAGTTCAGACTCTGCTAGGTGTAACAGATTCTAGCTTGCACCCAAGAGGTACTGGGACAGAATTTTAGGAAAATCAAATACTTGTTCACTTTGGGACATTTTGGTTGGTCCTACCAAAGGTTTTGTCCTGTTGTGGCTTTTGTGTTTTCACCATGCAGTGATGGTAGATTTGAGACCCTGAAAAAGGGAATACATTTCACCTTATTTCTATTATGGACCTCATTGCCACTCAGACTTTGTCCCTTCCATCCCTGATTAGAATCTGACAGTTTTGCAATTTTCATATTGAAGTGTGTACTTTTTTCAAAGGTGGAATATTTTCTATTTGATCAATATGCAATCCCATGGGTAATTGAGCTTGGGGAGTACTGTGCACAGATTCAAGGGGAGGATTACCATGTGTCTGATTTGCACCACCCTTAATGGTGGCATATTTTGTCTGATTTTTAAAACAAAAAGTTAAAGGTGTTTTGGAAAAAGCATTGTACATGTGTGAACCTGCCTCCTAAATAATGGTGGACCTGTGCATTGCCTGCTAGTTTCTTAGGGAAGTTAAGCTTGGGCTGTGTCATTTTGGAGAAAATGGCAACACTTCAGAGCAACTGGAGGCACACCCATTATCAACTTGGGGGTGCTTCCCTGCTGTCACTAGAGGATAGCAACGTGGAGAGAAAAGACTGTCTGCGGTTTTGGGGGATTAAGAGAAGGAAGATGAGAGGGTATATCGTAACTGCCTTTTTACCGCAGTTAGTGAAAAGCTAAGAATCCCTGTATTCAAAGCTACATTTTAAAATGTAATCTCCTGATGTTTCTTACTGTGTGTGTGTGTGTGTTTGTTTGAGACAAACAGCAACAAGATTATGTCTGTATAGGGTTTTGGACAATGCTGTAGAGGTAATTTTGACCCAGGATTTAACAGTCTCATGGGAGAGGGGGCTGTTTAGATGGTAATGTGTATTTCCCCCCCATTTACTTCAAATGGCCTTATGAGGGTGTGTGTGTGTGTGTGTGTGTGTTAATGGCATCAAATTGTGGAAAGCCAGCCCTGCTCATTCTGCTGAGTGCAACCGTGGATGCCTTGCTGAACAGTTTTTCAGCTAGTGCATTCCAGGAACCATCCCATTGGTTTTTTGGAAACTGCAATATAATACAGTGGAGGCTGGTGGCTGTGATGTCAGTGGGTTAGTGAATCCGCTCCAGGTTTTAGTCAGAACTGTAAAGGAGCTATCCAAGGTCCTTTAGAGTTCTGACTGGGTCTGACTGAAACCCGGAGCAGATTCACTGCCCCACTGACATCGCAGTCTCAACATAATATTAATATCTATTTATTTGATTTATGCTCACCTACAGATGGTAGGCACAAAGCAGTACAACAGTAAACTTTGGCTCTACTATGGATGCATTCAGTTTTAAGTTAAAATATGTAAGAAAAATAGATAGACTAACAATAGATTAATTTCAAAATATAATTAGAGCTCAGCATTTCGGCTTCCCCCTCATCAGTCACTGTGACGTTAAATGGATACCAAGAGGGGCATTTTGGAATGTTGGGAGATGAAAATTCCAAACTGGGGCGGGGGGGGAGGGGGAGGAGAGAAACAGATATTATAATATCAATGGAATATTTCATTACTTATTATTTTATGGAAAAATGGTCTTGTATATTATTTTTATGTATCATTATTCCATCAGTATGCACATCACTTTATATAATACAGGATTAGAGACCTCATGTTTAAAAAGGTTACAGTCTAAAATTCACCACAGGTGAGAGAGCAGAGGAAGGGGAGGAAAGTAGAGGCAGGAGTAAAGAGGGAATGAATATGTATTGTACCCAATAGTGGCTTTGCACTAGGGGTGTGCACGGACCCCCCGCTCTGCTTCACTTCCAGATCCGCGATTTGCGGATCGGGCCGCTTCGCTTCGCCCCCGCTCAGCCTATGTCCACTCCGCTCTGCTCGGAGCTCCGGATCTGGATCGGAGCTCCGTTTTCCCCCCCATAGGCTTGCATTAAGCTAAAAAAGTATACAACTTTTTTTCTGTGAAAGTTAGACACCTCATGGAGGTATACACACGCACGCCAAGACTCAAGGCAATCCCATCACCCCCTGATTTTTGGGGAATTTATGAAAATCGGGCACCCCATTCACACCCCTTTCCATAGCTCCATCAATTTGCACGTTAGAAACCTCAAACTCGCCACCATGACAGCTTATCCAGGGATACACATGCACGCCAAGACTCAAGGCAGTCCCATCATCCCCTGATTTTTGGGGAATTTATGAAAATCGGGCACCCCATTCACACCCCTTTCCATAGCTCCGTCAATTTGCACGTTAGAAATCTCAAACTCGCCACCATGATAGCTTATCCAGGGATACAGATGCACGCCCAGACTCAAGGCAGTCCCATCATCCCCTGTTTTTTGGCGGGGCTTAAACCTGCAGACATCTCAATGGGGCCATTTCAAAGGAAATCCCAACCTGCCATGAATTGGGGAGTATGAATCTTCTTCCACACTTGAAAAATGGATTTGGAACTTCCAAAACTCCAAGTGAGCGCAGGAAGGACTTCTCCCCTGAGTCAAAGCCAGACACACACAACATCCCTGCAAGGCGGGCAGGGGAGGAGAGAGGGCAGGCAGGCAGGCAGGCAGCAGACATTTCTGGGGGCATAAGGAAGTGAGCCAAGGATAAGCCAGTAATGCATATAAAATGGAATAAATAAATAAATAAACAAAGGAGAGGTGGAATTAAAAGCTGCAGTGTTGCTGAATAAACAACAACAAGAACTTTTTTAAAAAGGCTATATCTGTCTTTTACCAGCAATAGGGGGACGTGCCCGGGGGAGGGGGAAGCAGCTGCCAGTTCAGCTCATGAAAGACATTGCTCCACCACTAAGAAGTAACTTCAACTCATGATAGGCATTGCTCCACCGGTTTACTCTCTTTGGAAGGCTCTGATGGCCTTCCAAGTACAGGAGAGAGTGAGGGCACGTCCACATGGGATGCCCTAGGGGAGCTCATCCCCTTGCACCACATCTTTTCAGTTGTTCCACAAAGTTAGGGTGGGTAGCAGTGCTGTGTTTCTATCTCTTATTATTGGCTTAGTATATGATTTCACAGGTTGTGTTTGTGCATTTGGTGGGGCTACTGTTTTAAAAAACACTGGGAAAAGTCCGTTCAGACTAAGAAAGAGAAGTTCCCAGAATCCCAAGTTACCCGTTTTGCCTATCCCCTCCTCCAACTTTGGGATCATGTGATCATGACCGGGAGTTGACTCTGCCCCTCAGCCCTTCGGAAAAGGTATTTTTCCCGCTGGTTTTTTTTAAAATTCTAGCAAGCGAACTGCAGCACGCAGAGAGGTGAGAGTAGTCTCAAAATGACCCCCATCCATGACTCTCCAAGCACAAGAATTTTTAGAAAGATAGCTTCAAAAACAACACAGTTATCCCCCTTTCTTTTCCGCAATGCAATCCTATGGGTGAAATGTTTCAAGATGGCGATAGAAGCAGAACGCGGAAACCGGAGTGCTCCGAAAATGGGCGCTTCTCTTCGCTTTGCTTCTAGGGGTCCGTGGTCCGCTTCTACTCCGCCTCTGGGCAAGGTGGAGCAGGCCAATTCGCTCCTGCTTCTGCGCTTCTAATCGGAGCGGAGCACATGCCTACTTTGCACTGGTGAGACATGCTTTTGCTTGTATAATGGGCATCCAATTTTCACCAGTTCCCCCCTACGTACTGAAGGCCTCTAAGCCACATCCCATGCTGTTCCAAAGGTTGCCCCAAATCTCAGGAGCACCTTTTGGAGGGCTTCAATGGGATGCAATGATAGGGGGGCGGATCAGTAAAAATTAAGTGTCAAACCATGAAAGCAGGATGTTGGATCCAGATTTGCCTCCTATCAATGAAAGGGCTCCATCCTTCTACAGAAAGCCTTTTTACCGCCACGCTGCCACATTTTGGTGGGAAATTGCTGCTTTTCCCTGTTGCACTCGTGACATTGTGCAAGAGTTGGTCGCTAGCACTAGCGCTGAGACACCATTGGATACTACCCCTGGCACCCTTCATGTGTTTTGGACTACAGTCCCCACCATCCCCAGCCAGCGTAGCCAATGGTAAGAGATTATGGGAGTTGTAGTCAAAAATATCTGGAAGGCACCAGGTTGCCTCCCCTCTGTGATACATCAAGTACCAGAGATCACATGCTTCTGACAATTTCTAAAAATATACTTGTTTTCCCTGACTTTTCTCAACCATTAACTTATCTAAATGCTGTTACGCTTTCAATGATGTATTGTTTCATAATAAGTTGTGAACCGCTTTGTGATTTTGAAAACGGGAAGCGGTATATAAATGTTCTAAAGTACATAAAATACATACATAAATAACATATGGGGGGGGAGATATTGAGATTGCTTTGCAGTATGAGCCCCAATGCGCTAAGGATTGCAATGGAGGCACAAAGCCTCAAATAATATGCCATTCAGTCAGTACTCCAGTAGCATTCTTATTATCTTTTGACTAGATTTCCCAACCTGGTCCCAGTTCCCTGCAGTTCATAGCAGATGGCCGGTCATGAGGGAAACATGGAAACAAGTGGCTACATGGAGCAGAATATGCAGCTGCATTTGAAAATGTGTGTAATGGATTGTTTGCGTATTGCTACTGAGGAGACCTGCTAAATTCATTATTTTGATTGTGAAAAAAATGAAAGTGGCAGTAAACATTGCAGTGCTTTGGGAAGAGAGCCTGACATCTGCTCTGCAAAGCGCTGGCTAGGGAATATGCTGCAATAATATCAGCTTCACAGTCTGCAGTACTTTTGGCACAACGTATCTTATTTGACAGTGCAAATTAAGTGTGTCGTATAATATTCAATAGCCGCCATTATTTCTCAGATCCAGTTGCAGGCCAAAAATATTTCATGGTAACTTGCAAAGAATATGTGCTAATAAATTAGAATAATAGCATTTAGAAGGGGAGTGGAGTTGAACTCTCAAAGAGTAGCTAGCACTTCTCACATTTTTACATGGTCACACCCAAAATGTGTGAGCACCCCCTCCTGTGTTGCCTCCAGCTGTTATGTAAGTCCCTTCCCAGATGTGTATATTCCCTCTGATGTCACTGGAGATTCTTGGAGCAGAAAGTAGTAAACACACGCAAGTCCAAATTTAACTTCAGAAGCCCAAGGAAACATATGGCAAGCTTGCTACAGTGTTGTGATTGCAATGACAGATGCTATGCGAAGCATAATTTATTAAAAATAAGGAATTGGATTCGAAAATGTATCCCTGAACATTCACATTTTAAAATGTTTCCTTCCCACTATGTATGTTACCCCCTATTTTCCTTCAACACTTGAAGATGCCTTATAGTGCATCAGGCCAGTGTTAGCTACTCTGACCTTTACCCGGTATTGTCTACTTTGGCTGGCGGAAGTTTCCAAGTTATCCCCCAGTTATCTAACATCCTGTAACTGCAAGTGCTGGGGATTGAGCCTAGGGCTTCTGCATGCTCTCTACTCCTTAGCTATAGCAAGGGATGTATGGATTTTGTTAAATCCATTCTGATTTTGTTTCACAGATTGTCAAGCATCTTTCATTCTGTCATTAACTCAGGGTCAGAATCAGATTTTTCTCAATTTCCCGAACTTGCATTTGCACTGGAAATTGCAAACTTACAAAAATGTGAAAATCCTCCCAAAATGTGCATTTTTATGCTTTAGTCTATGGGGGTGGAGGTAGAATGGACATTTTCAGTTGGACTTTTTAATTTTAATTTTTTTTGTATTGTGTATGATTAAATTAGCGTTTAATTCTGGAAAGTAAAAAAAAAAAAAAGGTCTGCATGTCCATGGAAACTGTGCAACTCAGCAAAGCTGGTCTATTGCAAAATCCACGGGTCCTATTTGAATCCATTGGAGATTTCTCCAACTTCCCTAGCTATAGCTCCTCCCCAGGGAAGGATGGCAGAAATGTCAAAATATGGGCCAACAAATCTTAGCTTGTGTAATGTGCGCTTCTAAAAATGCATATACACACCAATGCACATTTTCAGGCTTTAACTATGGGTGGAAATGTGAATTTTTGGTCAGTCTTTTTTTAATTTGTTGTATTTTTGTATGACTAAATTTGCATGCAATTCTGGAAAGTAAACAAAAAAATATACTTAAGTTCAGGGAATCCATGTCATCCAAGCCGGTCAACTGCAGAAGCCATGGCTCAGATCCACCAAAACCACTTGCAGATTTCTTCAACATTCCTAGCTATAGCCCCTCCTCCAGGGAGGATGGCAGAAATGTATGGATATGGGCTAATAAATGTTAGTTTCATAGAATCATAGAATAGTAGAGTTGGTAGGGGCCTACAAGGCCATTAAGTCCAACCCCGTTTGATTGGAGTGTACTGTAAAATACTTGGCCAGGATGCTTTTTAGCACATCCTTGAAGGGCATTCCTGGGACCTTACAGCAGCCCAATGCAATTTGTAACTTCATTTTGAGCAGTCATCCCTAATACACCGTGGTTTGCCATGTGCCATGGTGCTTGTGGAAGTGTATCTATCTCTCTGTGTGTAGGACTGTGGCCGCTGTTTGGGAATTACAATTTCCTAGTTCCCATGTCTGCGCAAAACAAGACGTTGGTTCTTTGTGACTTTTGGCTCTTTGAAGGTTATATGCCGCTGATGCATTCTATGGCCTTACCTAGACCTAAGGTTTATCCTGGGATTGCCCCAGGGTCGTCCCTGCCTGCTCCCGGGATATCCTGTGTGTCATTTACATGAACAGGGATGATCCCGGGACAATCCTGGGATAAACCTCAGGTCTAGCTAAGGCCCATGTCTTCTTGAAAGTATGAAAACTGAGTCTGACATTCAGCTGTGTTTAGGCACTTGATAAATGCACAGTATAGTAAAATGAATGGAACTGATTGTTTAAGTAGCAATATTTAGCAGAAGCAAACTGGAATTTCTCCTGTACAGGTCCCTTTGAAATATTTGGGAGCTGTATAAGAGCATATTTGTGCTTTGCTTTTGTCCCAAGCATATGAATGGGATTTTGCTAGAAGATGTTACCAGTGCCTGTGCTTGTGATTATTATGTCCTTTACATGAATCTGATCTGCTCCCCAACGTATGACTGGGTATGTATTTATTTATTTATCATCATCATGATCATGAAAAGAATATATATGTTGCTTCCCCAAATTATACTCTAGGCAGCTCGCAAAAACAGTAAACATTACTTATTTCATATGCTCATGAGTTGCTTCTTTGTTTGTTTGTTACATTTATACACTGTCCCATAGCCGAAGTTCTCTGGGCGGTTTACAAAAGTTAAAACAGTAAACATTTAAAAAATATACAAAATTTAAAAACATAAAAACAACAGTATTCATTTGTAAATACTTTACAAAAGTATCTGAAGAATAAAACAACCTTACCTGGCACCAGTAAATATTAAACAGTTTAAATACTAAAAATAAACAACAAACGAACTGCAGGCACAATCAATAACAGCAGACCAGAAACTGCTAACAGAGTAAAACAGCAAAACACAATCAGTTAAAAACTTTTTTAAATCACGGAAGGAAATGCTTTGCACTGTAACCCTCCACTTCCAAAGCCCTGCTGGCTTGTTTTTGGTTGTTTTTTTGGGTCATTTTTAAAAGGGTGGTCTCACCCACTTGCCCCCTATTGAGTAGGGGGATGGATTTTGCTCAAATTTGGTGTAGTTACAGGAAATGATCCTTGAGCATAGAAGCTTTACCTCTTCTCTATCAGTGGAGGGGCTCATCTGCCTCTACTTAACACTAGGGATGTGCTCCGCTCCGATTAGAAGTGGAGAATCAGAAGCGAATTGGCCTGCTCCACCTTGCCCAGAGGCGGAGTAGAAGCGGACCGGGGACCCATAGAAGCACGGTGAAGAGAAGCGCCCATACGCGGAGCGCTTCTCTTTTCGCGGACCGATCCGATCGCCATTTTGAAAAATTTCGCCCATAGGATTGCATTGCGGAAAAGAATAGGGGATAACTGTGTTGTTTTTTAAGCTATCTTTCTGAAACTTCTTGTGCTTAGAGAGTCGTGGCTAGGGATCATTTTGAGCCTACTCTCAGCTCTCTGCGTGCTGCAGTTTGCTTGCTAGATTTTTTTGAAAAATCGGGTAAAACAGCGGGGAAATGTACCTTTTCGAAGGGCTGAGGGGCAGAGTCAACTCCCAGTCATGATCACATGATCCCAAAGTTGGAGGAGGGGATAGGCAAAACGGGTAACTTGGGATTCTGGGAACTTCTCTTTCTTAGTCTGAACGGACTTTTCCCAGTGTTTTTTAAAACAGTAGCCCCACCAAATGCACAAACACAACCTGAAATCATATACTAAGCCAATAATAAGAGATAGAAAACACAGCACTGCTACCCACCCTAACTTTGGGGAACAACTGATAGATGTGGTGCAAGGGGATGAACTCCCCTAGAGCATGTGGACGTGCCCAGTGCACTCTCCTGACCTTGGAGGATCATCAGAGTCCTCCAAAGGTAAATCACTGGAGAGAATGCCTATCATGAGTTGAAGTGAGCGTTTGCTTCTTAAAGACTGGTACCTAGACAGGACCAGTCAAATTGGCAGATGATTCCCCCTCCCCTTGGGCACGTCCACTCCCCTCTTACTGGTAAAAGACAGATATAGCCTTTTTTAAAAAATTCTTCTTGTTGTTTATTCAGCAACACTGCTGCTTTTAATTCCACCCCTCCTTTGTTTATTTATTTATTTATTCCATTTTATATGCATTACTGGCTTTGAAACTATCCTTGGCTCACTTTCTTGTGCCTCCAGAAATGTCTGCTGCCTGCCTGCCTTCCCTCCCTCCCCTGCCCACCTCGCAGGGATGTTTTTTGTGTGTCTTGCTTTGACTCAGTGGAGAAGTCCTTCCTGTGCTCAAGTTCCAAATCAATTTTTCAAGTGTGGAAGAAGATTCATATTTAGGTTTATCTCTACTCCCCAATTCATGGCATGTTGGGATTTCCTTTGAAATGGGCCCATTGAGCTGTCTGCAGCTTTAAATCCCTGAGATACTGGGGTGTCCGACTTTCATAAATTCCCCCAAAATCAGGGAATGATGGGATTGGCTTGAAACTTGGCGTCCATGTGGACACATGGGTAAGCTGTCATGGGACCGAAGGTGAGGTTTCTAACATGCAAATTGACGGAGCTATCGAAAGGGGTGTGAATTGGGTGCCCGATTTTCAAAAATTCCCCTAACATCAGGGGATAATGGGATTGGCTTGAAACTTGGCATCCATGTGGACACATGGATTAGCTGTCATGGTACCGAAGGTGAGGTTTCTGATGTGCAAATTGATGTAGTTGTAAAATGGGACTTGATTTGGGGTGAGTTAAAAGGTTTAAGCCCCGCCAAAAATCAGGGGATGATGGGATTGCCTTGAGTCTTGGTGTGCATGTGTATCCCTGGATAAGCTATCATGGTGCTGAGTTTGAGGTTTCTAACGTGCAAATTGACGGAGCTATCGAAAGGGGTGTGAATGGGGTGCCCGATTTTCAAAAATTCCCCTAACATCAGGGGATGATGGGATTGGCTTGAAACTTGGTGTCCATGTGGACACATGGATTAGCTGTCATGGTACCGAAGGTGAGGTTTCTGACATGCAAATTGACGTAGTTGTAAAATGGGACTTGATTTGGGGTGAGTTAAAAGGTTTAAGCCCCGCCAAAAATCAGGGGATGATGGGATTGCCTTGAGTCTTGGCGTGCATGTGTATCCCTGGATAAGCTATCATAGTGCCGAGTTTGAGGTTTCTAACATGCAAATTGACGGAGCTATCGAAAGGGGTGTGAATGGGGCGCTCGATTTTCAAAAATTCCCCAAAAATCAGGGGATGATGGGATTGGCTTGAAACTTGGCGTGCGTGTCTATACCTCCATGAGGTGTCATGGTGCCAAACTTGAGGTTTCTAACTTTAGCAGAAAAAAAGTTGTATACTTTTTTAGCTTTCAATGCAAGCCTATGGGGGGGAAAAATGGAGCTCCGATCCGGATCCGGAGCTCCGAGCGGAGTGGAGCGGACATAGGCGGAGCGGGAGTGGAGCGAAGTGGCCCGATCCGCAAATCGCGGATCTGGTAGAGAAGCGGAGCAGGGGGTCCGTGCACACCCCTACTTAACACCTCTGAGCCAGTCTTCAGTGACAGTTAGAATTGCTCTCTTAGATTGCAAGACTAGCTGTTTGAAACAGGAACAAACTGGTAACCAGTGAGATATCTTCAAATTGGCACATCCCTATTAACTGTCGTGGCCATATTCTGAACCAATTGAAGTTTCTGAACAGCCTTTAAAAGGCAGTCCAGTGTATTACAACACTACTCTGACTTGGGAGTTACCAGACATGAATAATTGTGGCCACTCATTGAAGGAAGAGACACAGCTGGTGTATCAACCTAAGCTGCTGATAGATACTTTGCGCCACTTGAACGGTTCCGTGACTGTATAATGAAATTGAACTCAGCTGAAGTTTGTGGCTTTGATGTTACTTGGGCAATCTGCTTGTAATGAATAACAAAGACATATTTTGAGTTGATGTCCTGGTTTTGAACCTGCACTGTTTGCATTTATTAAAGTAGGCCAGAGGTCCTCACCCGTTTGCATTGGGAGGCACAACTGGAATGTTGGGAGAGTTAGCGTGACCATATGAAAAGGAGGACAGGACTTCTTTATCTTTAACAGTTGTATTGAGAAGGGAACTTCAGCGAGTGTCATTTGTACGCATGTAGCACCTGGCGAAATTCCCTCTTCATTACAGCTGTTAAAGCTGCAGCAGCCCTGCGTAGTGTGGCCAGATACAAAAGAAGGTAGGGCAGCTTTAATGGTTGTGATGAACAGGGAATTTCACCAGGTGCTATATGTATACAAATGACACCTGCTGAAATTCCCTTTTCTATACAACTGTTAAAGATACAGGAGCCCTGTCCTCCTTTCCATATGGTCACCCTAGAGAGAGTGTTGAGGATCCTCTCACAGAATACTAGGCCTATGAGATAGTATTATTAGGAGATGTGGGTGCAGTTCTGAGTGCAGCTGCTCCATGTGGTGAGCTATCAGATTTACACTTTGGAATGGCCTTTGGATTGACTCAATCATCCTGGTTGGCCAATGGGTCCTCCTGGACAGAAAGGGCTATAGGGGACTTGGTTTGGGAGCTTCTCTGAGAAACAAGGTCTTCCTGACTCTAGTGTGTTTCTGTGTAGTCCTCATGGTACGTTGACTCTAACTCCCTGGTTCAACTTCTGGCGCACCTCTGTCAGCTGCCTTGACAAGTAGCCATGTTTGGCTGATGCTCAGGACTTGATTATTTTAATCCCTTACTTGCATTGTCTGACCCAGGGAGTTGAAATTTGGCACATACATAGTTCAAAACATTCTTGATTACTGGAAAAGTCTGAAATAGAGAGATTTGCAACAATCTCCACTGAAACAGAACAAAAAGTGTACCATCTCAAATGGTAAGGTAATTCCAGGCTGCCCACCAAACTGAACTTGGATGTGTACATGGCCCATGACATACGATTACTAGAAAAGTCGAACAATGGGATATTTTTACATTTAACAGGACATTTAGTTTGCCTTATATCAGAGGCCAGCATTCCATCACAGAACAAGCCAAGCCACATCTGGGACATAACGATGGGCTGTTAAGAATTCTGTTGTGTCTTCATATTGTTGAATCAGACTTGGATTGGGAGGGGTGGGGAGTTCCAGTAGCTGCATGCAGAATGTAAGCTTCATTTACTTGTGTGTGTGTGTGTGTGTGAGTGAATCTCTGATTTTGGAGAACTTGAAAATATGGTCTTTAATAACTAGTCCCTCATGATTTGGGGAGTTACTCATGATTTTTGGATGTCTTAGGTTAGTAGTGCTGTATTAATTGTGTAGTTCATAAATCCCTCAATAAAACAATGTGGAATATTTTTAGTATCACAAACTTTCTCTTAAATTTCAAACAAAACTACTTTCCTATCCAGGATGAAAATAATATCACATGCCTTCAAATATGTTTCGTTCATTTGAGTCCTAGTAATATTAGGCAGCTGAAAAATATACTGAGATATAGATGGCTGTGAATCTCTCCATTCCTTTCTTCATATGGATATATTGCCAAAGGAAGGAGGGATGGATACTTAGAGAGGTTTTCTGCATGGCAGAACTAGTCTTGTCTTTGGTGTATCTTTAGCTTAAATTGTGTGTTAATGTGATGTTTACAGTAATTTTGTTTTGCAGAGATAATGATATAAACTGACATGTCTTGGAATATAACTGGACATCTGCTTGAACTCCTGTCACTGTTTATGTGAATTCATATGCTGCCAAATGCTCCTTATTATTTATTTATTACATTTATATACCGCCCCGTAGCTGAAAGGAAGAGGTGAGCTTTGAAGAGGGACTTATAGGAAACAAGGGAGGTATTCTGGGAGATATGAGGGGAAGGAAGGGAAAATGGGTGGAGTAGTTTATGATTATTGTTATTAGTGTTCTCCCTGTCATGGAAGCACAACTCGGTAGGACAAAAAACAACCTCACAGTGTTGTTGTGAAGATAAAATGAGGGAGAATGGGGGTGGGGTGAGAACCAATCCACTTTTAGCTTCTTGGCGGAAAGCTGGGATATAAAACTAACAAATAATAATAAATAATATAAGCTTGGTCTTTACTACTTTCATTTTACAGATAAAAGCATGAGACAAAGTGAGGTATTTGATCAAGGATGCCCAGAATGTCCTTCCCTGAACAGTGTTTTGAACTCAGGTCCAAATTAATTCAGTAGGTATCAAGACTAAACTAAGATTTCCATAGTGTTGAGTTTTGTACAGTAAAAAGTGAAAATACCCTATTTTTAATTTCTCATGTTTCTCATATTGATATAGTAAAGCAAGAAGACATCTGGGATGCAGTAGGGGCAAAAGTTATTGATTTTTATTGATTTTTATTAGTTCAGCTTATTTCATTTTTGTTTTTTTTAATATACAACAGAAATTTGCCACAGCTTTACAGAATCAAATTTCAATTAATTGCTTATTCTGATCCCATCACTTGTTTTCTATACGCAGAAAGAAAGAAAAAGGCTGTGAACTTTTTTGAAACAAAGCTTTTAAAAACAATCTAAGCTATTCTTGGAAATGAGGTTTGGCATCTAGCTAGTTACTTAGTTGTGTTTTTGACCTGCCATGTGGCAGAACAGAAAAGGAAATTTCACATTCCAAATTCTGCTTACTCGCTTTCAAAAACACATCAACAAGTCCGAGGTATCAAATTCACATGTCTGTTTTTCCAAGGCACGTCAGGGTTACTCAGAGAGTATTACGAAAGGGAAAACAAGCAAGAAGACCCCTATTTTGAAAAGCAGTTTCTTAGGAACCAAAGCTACTGCGAGTATTTTTTAGACACATTTTCTTGCTGCTGTGGGTTATGGAAATGCAGACTTAGTTGCTAAACTCTTGCTTTAGAATTTCAAAGTCCACAACCAAAGTTAATCTAATTTAATTTTACTGTAGTTCATTGACCAGCTCGTTTATCTGGAGCCCTTTTCAGCAGTCCTTTAATTTAATGTAGTATAGAGTACAACATAATTATTTTGCAAGACAGGGACATGCCAAATACTATTTTAGAAATCTGCTTTCAATGCCATTTTACTAACTAGGTGTAAATAGCCTATCCAGAAAACAACAAGGTTTTCTACTTGAAAATTTCATTTGTTGTCCACTGCTTGGAACTCACTATGCAGACTTTGCGAGTAACTATATAATGTATTTTAACCTCAGTTTCTAATTTGTAAGCATGAGTTTATTTACATATTCTATGAATGTGTATCCAAGGATGTGTAAACTCATTCATATGTGACACAGATTTCAAAGCCTGAGTTTTGCTTCTTCAAAATCACTATGAGTTTTTAAGTTGAATCTTTATCAAATATTAAATGATGCTATTTGCAATTCCACGTTTGTTATCAGTACGTGAAAGATCTGGCAATTGGTCAAATCAAAACAGTGTCCAACATGTCAAAAGCACTCATACTTTAAAGTTGGGATCTGACTTTGGGGATAATGCAACCTGTGCTAAAAGCCTGGATTTATGTTTATGCATGCAACATTGTGACACATAGGCAGTATCCAATGGAGACCACCCATGAGCGGCCACCACCTCTGGTTCCCTTCCACAAGTGGCGCCCACTGCTTGCCCTCTGTAGAACAGAGATTTAGTGCTTCTAGTGGAGCTAGTGGAGGCAGCTAGTGGAGATTGCATAAGGGAGCTCTGCTGACCTGACCTGTTCCAGAAATGAACATTTCTGTTCATTTCAGTCCTTGTCCCTGGAAGTGCAAAGTCTCTGTTCTGCAATGGTGGGCACTGCAGAAGGGAATCAGTGAAGCTGGCCATTTATGGAATGGAAGTGGCCATGGGCCCACAGATGGGCAGCACTGAATACTTCCTATTAAATTAAATTATAACTTAATTATATGTTCCTTTGAAATGTCAACAGATTTTTATCGCCCCAACCACCCCTTAGATTTAGCTATGTTTTTACCAAAACCAGGGTTTCATTAAAATTCACCTCCACATAGTTAGAGAGAAATACAGTTATTCATTTCCAGTGTTAAAAAATCTTCCATGGCTAAAATCTGCTAGAAATACTCTATTTCATCATATGCAGGTGTATTTATATTACTCACATAAAGAATTAAAGACATGCTTTGCATCATGGGTAGAGATTTGTTGTAAAAACACACACCCCAACTTGTACAGGGGGTTGGATTCGATGGCCTTACAGGGTCCTTCCAACTCTACTTTTCTATGATTCTATGATACATTCATTGCAATTTGAATGAAATATCACCCTTCCCACTGGAAAAAGTGTGGAAACATATTAGTAGAAAGACATTGAGCTGCTGTCCTGCAATGGCTAGATCAGGCTCAGGTTAACAATGCAAAAGCAAGTCAATGAGCAGGCAATGGTCAAACCTTTTACAAGGCAAGGGAAAAAGTTTCAAAAGAGAGAGATCTAAAGAGCAGTTAAAGTCCAAAGACAGACAAACAATCAATATAATAGTCCAAGAAGAAGAATTAAGCAAGAGTCCAAGGTCAGTAGAAGAGAGATTCAATTACAAGGTAAGGTCAGGACATAAGACAGCAATAGCTAAACTGATACTGCAGGCTTATGTTGCCTGAGCTGCCTGAGCCCAACCCAGGGTTCAGCTGCAGCTTGGTACAGGTCTTGCTCCTGAGGAGTCCTTTCCTCTTGAGTCCATCTTTGTATTCCAACATTTCTCCTTAAAGGGGCCCGTCTAGCTTGCCTCATGAGACAATGATGCTCTTGGGGGCTAGTTGGTCCCCCATTCTTTGCCTCAGAGGCTGAATCCCCTCTTCCTGTGGGGACAGAACCCTCTCCAAAGGGCCCAGGCTCCCCTAGGTCTCCTGCCATTAGTGCTTACCTTCCCTGGAAGTTCTAGCTCCTCCTTAGAGGAGGATTTCTCCAGTGGAAGCATGACATCTACTAATGAAGGAAAAGAAACTGACTTCAAAATAAGCCCTATTGTGAGAATTTTTTCAGTTTATTACATCCAAACTTCCACAGAAGGTTTGCATTAGTTTGTAGGGGATATGCTCTTGTTTGTTATCTTCCAAATATTAACCCAATCCAGAAAAAGCAAAGTTGCACTTAACAGCACAATCCTATGTATGTCTACTGAGAAATACTACCAGAGAAATGTGTAATAGGGACCCTGCAGGCCAAGGACTGCATGGGACCTCAGCATCATCTGGCCTTCTAGAAGCTGCAGGCCCACTTTGTTTGTCCAGACCACCCCTCTGGGAATCACATTCTCTTCAGCTTTTGTGTTGCAAACTCCACCCACTTTTGGCTCTGACTCCACCCACCATTAGTTTCACCTCCTAATAAATCTTTTTCATTGGACAATGGTCCTTCATAGAAAAAAAAGTTCTTCACCCCTGGTGTATGAAATTGCAGCCTAAGTCTCACTGAAATGAATGGGACAAGTTAATCATCATGAACTGTTTCATTTATTCCATTGGGACTTTAGGATATTTGTGTATCTTTGGATTGGTGTTATCTGAACTTTTATCACGTGGCTCCTTGGTATAACCCTAAGCTGAGGGAAATGAATCAAGATAATGGATGGCTAGAATGTAGATGGAGAAGAACTCATGGTGAGTTATTGGCTCCAAGTAGACTTTAATTCCCAGAGGCCTTAAAACATTAGTAATATTATTGTTTTACATATCCTGCTTTTCTGCTAGGAAAAAAAATGCTCTTTTATAATACTGTATTTTTATTTCAATGTTATCAATTTATGTTGAGAGCCCAAAAGGAACACTGTTACTGGATGGCCTTATATAATTATAGTAAATAAAATAACAGCAACAGTGATGTTGATGATGATCAAAATAATAAACCTGCCCAGATCTTGCATGATTAGCAATTCTCAAGTGCTGGCTTTGTTTTAGTCTCTCAGAAATTGGAGGCTGGAATTTGCAAAATAGAAAATGCAGTTGAAAGGGCTGTTTTGATACTGAAATATATGTATACTTTCCTCTAATGCTTGTTTGGCACACTCTAACATTTTGGCACTCTTCTAGGTCGGGGCAATCAGTTTAACTTTGCTTTCTAATGTGAACCTTTGAAGATGTTGACAGTTCATGCATCCTACATATGGCATATTTCAGTAAAAAAAAAATGCCCTAAAATTTCAAAGCAAGTTCTACATTTTCCTTAAGGATTTTTTTTTATTTTTTATTTTTATTTTTTTGGAAGGGGGAAATCAAACATTGGATCCAGAACCCTCTGAAGCAGAATTGAAGGATGTGCAGGAGGCTGCAGGGGAAAGGAAAGGACAGACAAGTCCCGTTCCACAAGTAGTATCCTTCCACTGACGGAACAATGGTTCTGGATCCAACCCCATGTATGTATGATATGAGTGATACAGATTTAGGTTATTCAAGATTCAGAAGCGGTAAACCTCCATTTCTGACTTTCCAGCTCAGTGATCATCCATATAACCTTTTTTCCAGTCATATTTTGATGAAAAGTGTAAGCCTGGCAGGAGAAATGAGTGAAATACTATAACAATGCTTTCTGCTATTTCTACTCTATTTTGGTTAACATATTAATGTTTAATGTTCTCATTGGTAGGGAAAATGTACCTAGGAATAACACTAGTGCAAATTTTACCAGTGAGATGGGAGTACAAGCTATAAAGTTCTCAGTTTCATGATTTTTTTAAAAAAAAAAGGCCAACAGGAATGACTGCAGAAGAGCCAGAGGTTTTTAAACTTCCCCCTAACATCTGGGTATAGCCATGTATTTTTACTCCAAGCACAATAAAACAATCCTACTTGCTGGTGGTATATGACATAATGACCCAAATATGTTTTTAAAAAATCATTTATTGCTGTACATAAACAGCTAAGTTAGCACTAGGGATGATAAAATAACAGTGGTAATTCTTCCTTAAGCTGAGAACCATTGGTGGCCCATTAGGATTCCAGATGTGGCCGTGTGTGCTTTCCCATTTGTTTTCCAACGTCTAGTGCTTGGACCTTTGGTATCTTGGCTGTGGTTGTCAGGCATGTTGGCTTTTCAGCTTGAGGTCTTCCTGGAGAAACACACTGACCTAGCTAATAGCTATAAAGCAGCTTATTGTCTTGGGCCTAGTTTGTTAGGAATAGCCGGAGAGAGGGCAGGCTTCTGTCAAAGGTCAAACACCAGCTTGACCAAGTTTTCTACATAGTAAAAAACTTGCAGTAGATCTGCAAAATAAAGGGGTATTTGGGCAGGATAAAATGTAAAAGCCCAGTATCAGATGTTCTTTAAAATTATTAACACCACAGTCCTACTCATGTTTACTTAGACGCTGAGTTTGCGCCGAGTTCAACAAGACTTACTCCCTGGGAAAAGTGCTTAGGAATGCAGCCACAATGCCCTAAGTGTCAATACGTGTTCTACGCATGTTCTTTTAAGTACTCTATAAGGAAAATGCAATGTTTAAACTTAAGCAGAAATATGTAGAGAACTAGCCACCAGAGAAATAAAGAACAATGGTTGTTTTGCAATCCAGAATAGAAAATTCAGTTTTATCTTACTCTTTTAAGAAAACAGACATGATGTGTTGCAGACATGAATTTTGTGTATTATGACAAAATTAGTTTTATGCAGGCTTTATTAAGAGAAAAGAAAAGGAAGGAAGCAGCATGCTAGCTTAGTTCATGAAATAAATGCAACCAATGCAATTCTACCTAATATGCAGCCTTTAATTCATTTGGGAGCCATTTCTCATTTGAATATTTCCAGAAAAGCCATTAGGCCCACCCATGTACATACTCACCAGTGGGACAAATGGATTCCCCTGCAAAACTTCAGTGGAGCATAGTTATTAGTGCCATTCAGATGAGTAATTATTTCAGGAATGACTGTGGCATAAGAAACCCAAACAGTTACTTAATCGTATCTATTCCTTAGTGACTTGGATGATCACCAAAAGCACATTTTAAATAAACTGGGTGTGTCAATCTTTCAACACTTCTGAAGGCTGTTAGTGCTGAACCTGAAGTAAACCTCTTCAGCTGCACTGGGTTTCTCGTTGCAGCGATGGATTTTTCTACTGCAGACAACTTTTGATGTATCCGCATGATCTGTCAAAAGATGTGCAGCCATTTCCCCCTATTTCCATTTCCATTCAGCATAATATAAACGACTTAATGCTTTCAGAAAAATGATGCAGGTGGTGCAGTTTTTTAAAGTGGGTTTCACTGGATTATTAATGATAATTTACCAGTATGTACTGGCTATAAAAACCTTTGGAGCTGAGGACTGTTGCTACAAAAACAGAAAGTAGGATTAGTACTACAACCTTCCTTACTGTGTCATCAATTCTGTGGAATTTTTTACCCCAGAATAACATGTTGGCTTCCTCACTGCCTGCCTTTTGATGCCTCCAACCTAGGTAATAATTGAGTGGCCCTCTTATCTGGAGCAAGATGGATCCATAAGATTTTCTGATTGCTTTGGGGAGTTTCTTCCTAGTTCAACCAGTGATTGTGTTGAAGCCCTGGTCAACGTGTGGGAAAAGCAAATGACCCAAGGAGTGATCTGTCTCTGCTGATGGAGCCAAGTAGATTTTCTAGGGAACTCAGGGCAATCAAGTAGCAGGAACGATAACTAGAGTGATGTTGAAGGAAAACATGGGATGAATTTGACCACCGCAGGCTAGAAGCCATTTTAAAGTGTCGACGGTGGCAAAGAAATTGTACTTTCGCACCACCATTGCATCCACATAGTTTAGGCAGATGACTTGTTTGCCCACTGTGACATTGGTGGATAGAGTTGTCCACATCCACTCTGAATTTGATTCTACGATTATAGCCTTCCTACTAATATACACTTGGCACTTGCTTGTCCTGTTGTAATGGATCTGTTTCAATTCATACAACCTGAGGACGTGGGCAAGATGCTTGGTAGCATGATTAAGGCAACCAGGGGAAGTCTGGCTTGCAGGTACAGAGCATGGCAAATGCATCTGTGGACCAAGCAGTTAAGCCAGTCAGCCTTAAGGTGAAACCTTTCTTTTTCTCTTTTGGAATTTATTACATTTTATTGTTGGTTTTAATGGTTGTTGGCTATCCTGAGTGGTGTTTAAGCACCAGGGGGGTGGGATGCATTTTTTTAAAATAAAATAAATAAAACCCTGGTTTTAAAGGGTCCCATCCCCTCAATTTGTAATGACAACAAAAGTATTTTATCTGTTTTTATGGTTGATCAATTGTTAGGTGCCTTCTAGGTCCCACATGGATGGAAAGGTGGGGTAAAACTATTTTAATAAATACTGACGAAATAAGCCAAGGGCCAGATTGTTTCCTCTTTCATTCCTGCTTTGGCTTCGGTATGTTGTGCAGGTGAAAGTTTACCAATACTGGATTGGAGATCACCTCTCAATATCCAGAGCACACCCTTGTCACAGTTCACTAAGGAGTCCCACCACTACTAAACATTCCTTCCTATAGCCTTATAGAAAGAAATATGGCTAGGAAAGGATGCCAGAGTTGAAAATCTTTTGGTCTGGTCCAGTTTTTTCCTTCTCGCCCTCCCCTTAGCCATGTGTACAACATGTGTTACAGTCCTCTTAGGACTGTCGTATTTCAGAATGTAGGTGCAACAGCACATGTGCAAATGCTTCCCCAGATTATAAAACATTTTGGAACAATGAAAACTACTACATGAGAAGAGAAAGCTAGGTTATCAGCCATCTCCCTGAAGTGCTAGCTTTCCATGTACAGGACGTTTCTGAGGTTGGGAAGCCTTTAATCACCCCAGGACATTCTGAAGCAGTATGATTGCAGAAGAATGGTAGAACTATGCAGACGTTCACACTCTGTACAGTTTATGCATGGGAGGGGGACTTACACATCAGGTTGAAGATCTGCAGTGAACCTACACCCATACAGATGTGTAGAGTGTACGTCCTCTTCATACAATCAGTAATTCTGCCTTTTCTACAGGTTCCAGATTGAGCATCATAATCAATTTAAACGTTGCTCTTCCACTAAAAGTACTCAGACCTGTATATAAAAGATACAAATACAACCCCTTCTAAAAGCAATAACAAAGAATATAGTAAAAGCAACATGTCAAAACAAAACAAAAAGGGGTAAAAGATGTTACACATTAAATGTGGCAGCAATAAAAGGAGGCATTACACATTTTTCAAACCTGCTGAAATAAATGTGTCTTCAGTTTCTGGTGAAAGCAATGCAAAGTGGGAGCCTAATGAATTTCAATTGGGAGAGCATTTCTGCCACAGAAAAAGCCTTCTCTCCTACTCACCAAATCTTTCGAGATGGCACTGAGATCAAGGCATCTGACATTTGTTTTAATTCCCAGGCAAGCACTGTAGTTAATAATCCTTAAAGCAACCCGGTCCTAAGCAGTTTAGGAATTGAAAGGCTAGAACCAGCACTTGGAATTGAGCCTGGAAGCAAATAAGAAGCCAAAGGAAAGAGCTGAAATAAGATTGGACTCATATGCTTTTACCTGCAAATATCAGACAAAAGCTTGGCTGCCACATTTTGGACCAACTGAAGCTTCCAAACTGCCCGGTTTTGATCAAGCAGCTCAGATCCTGCAACATTTACTGAGGTTTAAAACCTGAGCTTGCTAAATCAAAGCACAGAACTCTGCATTGCAGGATGGTTTTCATTAAAGCACTATTGTACCACTTGATTTATATTAGTAATAGGTTAAGCCAAAACATCTCTGTCTCAGCACAGACACTTTTGCCAATTGGTTTCCAAGAAGAAAGGTTATAAGTCTATAAATTAATCTATAGGCCAAGAGTAGGGATTTTAAAAATAGAGCGAGCTGATTATGTAACACAGTTTATGTGTGCTTGAGGGAGACCTTGCCAGCTCTTTCCCAGTACAATATTAATCAAATAGTGTCTAAAACATCCTGCCACTATCTGATTTACACTTAGGGAGGAACAGCAATACAGTTTAGAATTGGGTTCAGTCCTTAGGGGTTCTTGATAAACTGCAGTAGAGAAAACATGTCCATTTGCCATTTGTGTTATCCGTGTACTTGAGCCAGTTTGGCTCATGACATGTTGCAAAAAGTTCCACAGGTTAACTTTCAGAAACCTGTAGCTGTCCCCAAGATTTATTCCATGGGCTGAGGTTTTCCAGACTATAGCAGGTTCCATTGTGAACCTAAGGGAGAAAAATATAGATTGAAATATGTTTTGTGGTTGTTGATTTGCCAATAATGATGCACACCAAAACCAGGATATATTTGAACTACACTCAGTGGGCACTCAATCTAGGGAAAGTTCGTTGAGATTTTAACCCCCTTCTCATTTTCATTACATGCTTATAGTGACCGTGTGGAAGCGCAGGATCACACCTCCTGGTCCCACCCCTAATCACCATGCATCTGCTGGCCATGCACTTACCTCCACACATTAGAATGAGCCCTAGGTGTATATGACTGTCAGGACCCTTGTACAATCAACCCTTGTACAATCAAAATTCCTGCCAAATACAGATTCATATTTGTAAATTTGCACTGGTAAACTTTGAAATGCAGGTGCTCATCATGACAATCCCTGCAACCATGCCCCCAAGGACAGTCCAAAATTTCTAGCAGCTGTTTTGATCCATATTCACAAACCAGTTCTAGCAGTTCTCAGCTCTTTGAGGAGCTGGTGGTTTGTAGAGCTTATTGTCATGATTGCAAGCCCTCCTGCCAAGATATGATACAATAAAGAGGTCCATCGTGTAATCCACAAAGCTTTATTCAACAAATAAACATCTCTTCACACCTGGTGGGAGTGTGAATGCTAGGAGCTATTCTCTAAGCTTAATTTAGGGTGACCATATGAAAAGGAGGACAGGGCTCCTGTATCTATAACAGTTGCATAGAAAAGGGAATTTCAGCAGGTGTCATTTGTATATATGGAGAACCTGGCGAAATTCCCTCTTCATCACAACAGTTAAAGCTTCAGGAGCTATACTAGAGTGACCAGATTTAAAAGAGGGCAGGGCACCTGCAGCTTTAACTGTTGTGATGAAATGGGGATGTCACCAGGTTCCCCATATATACAAATGATACCTGCTGAAATTTCCTTTTCAATACAACTGTTAAAGATACAGGAGCCCTGTCCTCCTTTTCATATAGTCACCCTACTTAATAAACGTAACAAAGCTAGGCAGTTGCTTTTCAATTAAAACTGGGCAGTTTCGTTGCCATCCAACAGGCACTTTCATTCTGGCGAGTGGCTACCCTAAGGAATGCCCTCCCCCCCAACTCCTCTCAACTCCACCCGCTTGACCCTGCGACAGACTCTGGGATCTGTCAATTCCAATGTTCCCTCCCCCTCTGACAGAGGATGAGTTCCCAGGTGTGGGGGAGAATGGTCTCTGAGATTTCGGCATCCTATCCAACAAGATCCTTGGAAGATACCTCCTTGACTCCTGAAGTGTCTTGGAGAGTCTCCTCCCCTGTTTCCTGGCTTGGCTGATATACTTCTTCTACAGATTCTGAGTTTGATTCTCCCACACTAGCTAGAACAGGCCCGTTCCTGACACTAATGGGTCTTAATTGCCCATTCAAGACCAAGTCTTCCCCCAAATACTTTACATTACAACAAGGAACAATGTATTGCTGCTGGGAAAATTCATTTTCCTCTAGCTGTTGTGAGGATTGCAGCTATGTTCAGGGGGACCTGAGAAATCTGAGGGGGAGTGGCCAATGATGTCAGCATCTGTGCTAATAAAAACGTGCCGGAGCTGCATCCGTGCCAGTCCTAGCTTCACAACACCACTGTACGTTGGTATAGAAGTAGAGCCTACTCCCACCATCTATTAAAGGTGTGATGGCCAGGTGATGGTGGAGGGTTGTCTTCTTATGTTCTTATGATATGATACAAACATATTCCTATGCAAGAGCTACTTGTATTGCCACCTGTTGTCCTTCCCTTTGTGCCAATAAATGGCTGGAGCAAAACTGAAGCACAACGTTAGCTGGTTGACATCAGGAAAATTAGCTCCCAGTGGAGATGGGGTTAGAAGAATAAAAAAGGAGCCTTTGAACGCTGTTTCTTTCCCTTCCTCAGCTGTGCAAGGCTTTCTGGGGATGGTTGGTTGGGAGCTGTAATCCATGACAATTGATAGTGAGAGCATCATTTTTGGCCTTTCCCCTTGATGTATTTAAATAGCATGGATCTGGGAATCATTCCCACATTGAGAACCATGCAGAGAGGGTTTCAGATTAAGTTTCCATTTCAAAACAGTAGAATGTAGCCCTGTATATATTTAACAGTAAGATTATGATTCATTTCAAGAGAATTTGAGTACGAGTTAATGTCTGATCCTTTTAATAACCTACAGCGCACTGGAATCTTTTTTTCTTTCTTTCCATGAAACACTTAATTGCATTATTGGAATCTAAAACATACATGCTAATTCTCCACACAGTTAGAATGCAGGCACATTTTTCAGGGGTTGTGTTGAAGAGAAATGGTTGGCCTTTGTTTTCCTGGTGTTTTGTCTGAGTAGAGATTATTTGGATTTATCAAAGCAGGGAGAATGAACAATATTGGAAGTGAAGCAGGGTAGTATGTTGGATGCAGAACAGACAGGCATGATCTGTGTTTGAGTGTGTGTGTGTGTGTGTGTGTGTGTGTGTGTGTGTGTGTATGTATGTGTGAGCAGAACTTGGACCATTTCACCCTTCCATTTAGTCCATGGCTTGACCTGGACTGTTTGCTTACTGTTCATCTTAGCATAGTTTAGCAGCTACAAGTCCAAACTGTCAGTAAGGAAGAGCCCAGTTTAAATGCCATCTCTGGTATCAGGTCTGGCATCAAAGGTAGGCATAGTTGGGCACCTGCTGAGGACCCATGACCCAGCAGGGGCCCATTGACAAGAGCCCCCTGGAATTACTCCTCCTCTTCACCATTGCAACCTGCTTGTTCACCTGCCTCTTGCACTGGCTCAGTCAGGGATGGTGGTGAGGAGGAGCAGTAGACGCCACTGCCTGCTTGCTCACTGCCTCTCTGCCTGTCAAGCAAGCAAGTGGTAGCAATGATGAGAGAAAAGAAGAGGAGCAATAGCAGATGGTGACAATGGCGGTGAGAAAGTGGACTCACCAGGGGAAGGGGACCCATCCAGGGGGTGGGACTCTGTGGTATAAACTTGATAAGAGCCCTTAGCCAAGCTCTGCTTTCTCAGCCTCTGTCCCACAAGGATTACAATAAGATAATAATAATGTTAAACACTCTAAAGCCCAAATATAGGGTCAAAGTACATGTTCTGCTAATTACATAGGGCAGCTTTTCCCAACTTGATGTTCTCAAGATGTGTTGTACTACAACTCTTTGTAAACTGCCCAGAGAGCTTCGGCTATGGGGTGGTATATAAAGTAATAAATAATAATAATAATAATAATAATAATAATAATAATAATAATAGAGAAGAAACTTCCACACCTGCTAAATAGACTATAAAAAGGCTTTTGATTCCGTCCCACACAGTTGGCTGAAAAAAGTACTTGAAATATACAAAGTACATCCTTTGATCCAAACCTTTCTGATAAGATTCATGGAGAACGACAATACACCTAACAACAGACAAGGATCATATACAGACGGAAAAAAATTAATATCAAATGGGCATATTTCAAGGTGACACATTCAGTACTCTAGGGTTCTGGCCTGTGTCTCAATCCACTATCCAGCACCCTTAACAACAACACATACGGCACCGACATAAAACACCAAAAACAAGCAAAGCACAGAATCAATCATCTCCTGTACATGGATGACATCAAAATCTATGCCTTAACTCTGACACAGATAAAAGGCCTGCGAATCATTGAAGAACTGACGACAGATATGGAGATGGAATTTGGGATAGGAAAATGCAAGATGCTACACATAGAAAGAGGGAAATGGAAAGAAGAAGAAACAACAGAAACACTAAATAATGAAATACTATGTAACATGGAAGAAAAGGAAACATACAAATACTTAGGATTCCAACAAACTACAAAAAACAATCACTCCACAGTAAAAACTCAACTAAGAATGCAATATAAAACTCACCTATCACAAATCCTAAAATCCAAACTAAACTCTAAAAACATTTTCAAAGCTATCAACACCTACACAATACCCATTCTCACATACTCATTCGGAATCATACACTGGTCACACACTGAACTCAAAGAAATAAACCGACTCAGTCCCATCGAACTTACAAAACATTGCATGCTCCATCCCAACTCATGCATTAAAAGACTAACAATCAGCAGGAATGAAGGAGGAAGAAATTTGCTGGACATTAACACAATCCATGCTAAAGAGATAAAATCACTCAGAATTCTTCCACACTGAAAACTAGGGGTGTGCTCCACTCCGTTTTGGAGCCCCGAATCCGAAGCGGAGCGGGCCGATCCGGACCTCCTAAGCCCGGTTCCAGAGTGGATTGGGAGAGGTCCAGATCAACCCGAAGCGATTCGGAATGGTCTGAAGCTTCGGAGCCAGGTAAGTGGGGAGGGGAGCTTACCTGGCTCCCCTGTCCTCCGCCATCACAGTCCATGCGGCGACAGCAGCAGAGCCAGGTAAGGGGAGAGGGGGGCTTACCTGGCTCCACCGCTGTCCGTGTGGCGACAGCGGTGGAGCCAGGTAAGTGGGGGAGGGGGATTATCTGGCTCCGCCATCCGCCGCAGTCCATGCGGCGGCAGACATCAGAGCCAGGTAAGGGGGGAGGGGGGCTTATTCTGGATCAGGTCCTAACCGGTTCTGGTTGATCCGGACCCCCCGACCCACTGGAAGTGGATCCAGAGTGAGATCCAAAAGTCTGGGTCAAATGGTGTCCGAATATTGACCCAGACTTTTGGATCTCACTCTGGATCCACTTCCAGTGGGTCGGGGGGTCCGGATCAACCAGAACCGGTTAGGACCTGATCCAGAAGGTCTGGATCAGGATCCGAAGCGGTTCAGGGGGCATGCACAGCCCTACTGAAAACACCCCCATTCATAAAGCCATAGTAAAAGCAGATAAAATCTACGTCCCACTCAACCTAGCATCACAAAATGAAGACCAAACACGACCACTCTCACTTGCAGAGAAAAAAGAAAAATGGGCACAAAAAGCACTACTACATAATACAGAACCCACAAATAAACAAAGAACAATCATATGAATAGCTCAGGAAGGGTGAGCTATTTCCATAAATAGAAGGATTCCTAATAGCTATACAGGATCAAGTTATAGCAACCAAGAACTACAAGAAATACATCATAAAAGATAACAATATAACAACAGACCTATGCAGGAAATGCCATCAATTCCAAGAAACAATAAACCATGTAACAGGAGGATGTAAAAATTCTGGCAGGAATTGACTATACGGATAGACACAATACAGCTGCAAAAATAATTCACAACAATTGGCCATCAAATTCAACCTTATCAAACAACACGAAACAATCTTGGAAAATGCAGATCATAAAGTATACTGGGACAGAACAGTTCATACTGACAAAACAATACCTTGCAAGCGACCAGACATAACAGTCATAGAGAAAAAAACAAAAAAAACATACCTCATCGACATAGCAATACCGAATGACAAAAATGTTGTTGAAAAGGAAGAGGAAAAGAGAGAGAAATATACACCACTGGCCATGGAAGTCAAAGAACTATGGCAACAGGAAAAGGTCACAATTATTCCATCAGTCACCAGCATCACATCAAAAAACTATACAGAAAACCTTCAGAAATTGGGCCTACCAAAATACATCCACAACAACATCCAGAAAGCAGTCATAATTAAAACATGCTCAATTGTCAGGAAATTCCTGAATCTGTAAAAGACAGCATGACTTGGCAAAGCCTGTCATGTTCATCTAGAAAAACCGCCATGAGCGAGAAAGAGATAATCATAATCATAATAATAAATAAATAACTCCCAGAATCCTCCAGACAGGAGGGTACCAGGTTGAGGAAGGTTGACACAGGGCCTTGCTAGACGAGGCTTTAACCCGGTGCGAGCCCCGGGCTCACCCCTGTGTATCCAGATGACACACAGGGTATCCCGGGCTCAGGCTGGGGTGAACCCTCCCTGGGCCCGGAGTAACTGGAACCACTTCTGGCCTGGTTTTTCCTGCGGCCTCGAGCTGAGCCCGAGACCACAGGCGTGTAGCCATGTCCACTGCTTTTTCCAGCTACCGCAGACTGGCCGCAGCACTCCACAGGAGCACTGCAGCCATCAGGGCTAGAGTGGGGACATGAGGGGTGGGAATTGTGACCTACGGGACATGGGGGGCAGGAAATGGAGGCCATGGGGAGATCAGGGGGAATCGCAGCCTAGGGGACATCAGGGGAAATCGTGGCCCAGGGGCAATGAGGGGACATCGGACATCGCGGGGGAAAATTGGGGGCGGGGGGGGAGCGGTGAACCCTTTCTTGTTGGTGCGCTCCTGCACACATGGCCCCTTTAAACAAAAAATGGCTGACGTGATGGGGCTTTCCTTTACCCCGTCGTGTGTTACGTGTTGACAGGAGTGACAGTCCGCGCTACTTCTAGCACAGGCTGGCCCCTCCACATGCCCGGATTTAAAGGTAGGTCTAGCAAGGCCCATTGTAGATGAGCCCTCTCTCTTTACTCCAGAGTAAATGCACTCAACCCTACTTTGGAGTGGGATCTTTGTGCACCAGGAGGGGAGGATCAAACCTCCACCCCAGCTGTGTTCTTCCAAAAATTATATATATACACACACACAAACACACACACACTAAAAAAGAAGAAGACAAAATCTGAATTGGAGTAACATGTAGTTTGACCCCAAGAGGATGATTGGTGATGGTTCCCATATCACACAATTCCTACCGTTTGCAGTTCTTCACTCTTGAACCTCCAAATGATGAACTGTTCATTTTGGAAACACTTTTCAGTACCAGTGCTGTGTTTCTTTCACAGCTCTTCTTTAACAGTTACATAACCCACATTTAAAACTGAAGGCTTCAATCCACCAGTGCTTAGGAAGCTGATAATGATTCAAAATCTCTTTTTAGTATGAGACCTGGAGCCAAAACTTACTTGTAAGTTTCCAGAACTGAAAATAATCTTAGGATGTAAAGTATTCCTTTACTGTTTAGATTATGAATTGGCTATGATATAATGTTTTAAAAAATCCATGTGCATTTCATCACTACATGGCATCCAAAAATCAATGACATACTTACAGTGCAATCCTATACATGTCTACTTAGAAGTAAGCTCCATTGAGCTCAATGGGACTTACTGCCAGGAAGTGTCTGTATGATTGCAGTCTTAAGTTGTTAATTTTTTATTATTAAAGCAGACTCAGTATTGATTGTGAAATATCAGAAATTTAGTAGAGTGACTCATTTTACAGAAATGCCATATAACCATTTTAATAAAAGGAACGTCTTGTCAATTCAAATGCTTTTATAGCTTCACATTTTCAGTCCCTGTTTGCATGCTAAACTTTAAAATGTGATTTACCTCAGGAACTCATGTTTTTTTCCTGCAGAATTAATGCTGAAAGTAGGTATTCAATCACTAGTTTGCAAAGTCCAGCTAGTGTATCTTTTAAAAAGTGGTTGTCCAGATGTAATGCATAATGTTCATATGTAATGCATAAGGCAATATATATATATATACACACACACACACACACAACTGGAATGGCTTAGCATTTTAGACTTAAAATATCATTTCCTTAGTATAGCTATTCTGCCTTGGTATGACATAAGTAAGTGTTGTATAATTGTGTCTTGAAAGGCAAAATAAATTGGCATTTAGAAAAGCCTATAGGTATATCCATAGATGATTATGTTTCTAGATATTTTTATATCCATACAGTGGAATTTCTGATGCTACAGTAAATTAAGAAGTTGGATGCTTTTCATATGCTATCCTATTTCAGTAACACAGAACAACCTTGAACCACACTAGAGCAATAATTACCTAACCTAAATCAGAGACAAGCCCAGCCAAACAGCTGGTTTTAGTTTGTTAGGAGATCCATTTGATTTACTCTCTTGGTCAGCTTTCATTACTGTATAAGACAAAACTTCATTTCAGTTTTTAACCCTGAACTCCCAGGCTTGTTTGCAGGCTGCTATACAATTGCATGGTTGAACTGTCAGAACCATTCAGCATGCTGGAGAGCTACTGTTGCATTTTGTATGGGCTCCGGTTT
This sequence comes from Elgaria multicarinata webbii, assembly GCF_023053635.1. Classification (NCBI taxonomy): domain Eukaryota; kingdom Metazoa; phylum Chordata; class Lepidosauria; order Squamata; family Anguidae; genus Elgaria; species Elgaria multicarinata. The sequence continues at coordinate 144,310,236 of NC_086172.1, read as the reverse complement.
TTTTAGGATGGAAACCTGTAAGACAGGAACGTAGGAAGTTGCCTTGTACTGATTCAGACCCTTGGTCCATCTAGGTGAGTACTGCCGTCACTGACTGGCAGCGGCCCTCCAGGGTTTCAGGCAGGATTTTTTTCAACCCTACCTGGAGATTCTGGGGATTGAACTTGGGATCTTCTGCATGTAAAGCTTGTGATTTACCACTAACCTATGCCCGCTGTATCAACTTGTATCGGAAAAACAAGGCCACATTGCTCCCAAAGCAAACTGAAAATTATGCTTTCAAAGCTCCTATGCCATTCAGCCTCTAAGATTGGGCTACTTTCAACAGATTGCTATACAAGGGATACTAAACACTAAACTCACAAAACTCCATAATATTGAATTATCAAACCACTCTTCATATTTATATCCTTCACCAAAAGATATCAGGGTGGTGAATAATAAATATCAGCAAAAAGGACCATATAATGCAACATACAATAAAAATGTATTAAAAAGCAGTACAAATACAATAGGATGACTGACCAACTAAAAATGCCTCGGCAAAGAGAAAAGTTTTGACCTGGTGCCTGAATGACTGCAAGGTCTGTGCCAGTCACACCTCCATTGGGGAAGGTGTTCCACAAACAGGGGGCCATAACAGAGATGCTCCCTAGTTGCCATGTAATGAGCCTCCCCTGCAGCTCAGACATACACACTGGTATAGGGAGAGGCATTCCTTCAGGTATATGGCTCTCAAGTCACTTATAGCTTATCAGGTAAGTACCAGCATCTTGAATTGATCCTGGAAGCAAATAGGCAATGAATGTAATTTCCTTCCTATCAGTGTAGTATAACCCCATCTGGCTGCACCCATTAAATGTTCTAGCAGCCACATGCTGCACAAGTTGACACCTCCAGGTTGATTTCAAGGGCAGCCCCAAGTACAACACATTACAGTACTCCAAGCAGGATGTTACCAGAGCATGGACCATTGTGGACAGAGTATCCTTATACAGGTATGGTCATAGCTGGCAAACTAGGTAAAAGGTACTTTAAGGCGCTGAGGTCACCTGCGCCTCCAGCAACAAAGCTGGATCCAGAAGTACCCTTTCTGAGCTATCAATGGCTGTGGGGCTAAAATGTTTACTCAGAAAGCATAAGCAGGTCTAAGGAGTCTCATGACTTAGGGCCAGTTTTTCATATCTTCTTAATGTGGCAGCGCATGCAGCCATTCCCATGGTTGCTTGCTTGCTTTTTTCAGGAACTCCAATTAACAACCTCCGGAGGGGTAACCGTATTACTTTTTTGCAGCAAAACCAGCAAAGAGTCTTGTAGTACCTTAAAGACTGACATATTTACTATGGCATAAGGAGTTGTGGGCTAGAGTCTACTTCATCAGATGTATGATGAAGTTTTCAGGTGCACAAGGGCCTAACTAGACTTTATGAGGAATGCATAGCAGTTGCCAACTCATGTTTCCTCCATGTGTGTGTCCCTTGCAACATCTAGTAAAAGAAACATATGGCATGATATCATCCTGTTGAACATTTCCCAGCCCCCTACAAGTAGCCCTGGCAGCCAACGAATTAGTGACGTATCATCATCATCATCATCATCACCATCATCATCATCATCATCATCATCATCATCATCATCATCTATTACATTTATATACCACCCCATAGCTGAAGTTCTCTGGGCAGTTTACAAAGATTTACTAAAATTATTAAGCAGCAGGGATGGGGTGGGGGTTGATCACCCATGGGGAAGATTGGCAGCAGCCATTAGTCTTTCATTAGGTTTAGTTAGGCTCTTAGATCACTCCCATTGAGATACTATTTTATATATAGGCTGATAGGTTTTAATGAACAGCTCAGGAGCTATTCCTGCAATGTCTACCTAACATATTTGATCATTCTGTGGAGTTTTATCATCTCAGATTAATCCACACTAAGTGGTTCCCCTCCACTCGCCCTCAGTGGTTTTTTTTTTTTTAAAAAAAAATCAGCACAGGATAACTGAAAGATAATGCATTAAAGAGTTATAATTCTTCAACAACAGCACACTTATGAAACTATCAGGGGGGTGATTCTTACTAGTGCAGATCCAGACAGAAACAGAGTCATTCTGAGAAGGCTCAGTAGATTCCCTTTCCCCACTTCTGCAAGTTATTCATATGGAAAAGGAGAAAGAACAGGATGGAGATTTCCTGGAATGTCCTGATGCTCAGAATGTTTTGTACAGATTTATTTATTATATTTCTGTATCACCCAATAGCCAATGATGTCTGAGCAGTTCACAAAACAAGACTTAAACCCATAAAATTCAGCAACTTAGTGTAAAACCATTAAAAGATCTGACTTTTAAAAGATGTGGGCAGGTTTATATGGGAGGATATGATCCTTCAGGTAACCTAGTCCCAAGCCATTTAGGTCTTTAAAAAGTCTTGTTTGTTTACCATCACTTCTCTGCCTGTGCATTTGTCCCTCATTACTTCCTCTTTTGAAAGAGGAAGTAAACAACTTGCACGTGGCCCATTCAGTGGGTTGTTTTGATCCTGCAGTTTCTCCAGCACCCAGCAGTAGATACTGGCATCTTCCGTCTTTAAAAATAAGTTGGACTTACTGGAGTGGATTTTTTTTGTGGTGTGCAGAAGGCTAGAAGGGGCAGGAGGCGTGCCGGAGGCCGACGTCATGAGAGATATCTGTGAAAATCCGTGAGTGCCCAGCAACGAGCATGCAATAAAACGCTCATCTGATGGAGCTCAAAAACTACAATATAAAGTATAACCAGAACAAAAAACTAGCAGCGATGCAGAGATTTAAAATACAGATTTAAACAGCAGAGCTAAAAGACTAAAAGGCTAAAATGCTAAAAGGCTGGAAAAATAAAAAGGACTTCAACTGGCACTGAAAGGAGTACAATGAAAGCATCAGGCGAACCACTCTAGAGAACTCATTCCACAGCTGGGGTGTCACAGCAGAGAAGGCCCTCTTTCTGGTTGCTGCCCACCTCACTTCCTTTGGCAGGGGCTCCCAGCAAAGGACCCCTGAAGACAATCTAAGAGTCCTGGCAGGTACATATAGGTGGAGAAGATCCTTCAGATAACCTGGCCCCAAGCCTTTTAGGGCTTTGACTGTTAATACCATCACTTTGAATCAGGCCCAGACATGGACTGGCAGCCAGTGCAGCTGGAAAAGTATTGGCATAATATGATCTCATTGAAATGGAACTCTTGTGGTGGAAGCGGAAGTGCATAATGTTTGTTTTAGTTCACAGCTAATTAAAAAAATGCAGCATTTCAAATTATATTGTTCCAAAATTGTATATATCCAGGTTATAGGGGGTTATTGCTCTAGCCTTTAGTTCCGTAACTATACTAATATCACTGTTTCATCATTCTCCCCCTCCATTGCCTTTGGAGACCTGCCAATTCAAAAAGCTTGCTTGTATGTAAGAATGTTTCGTATACATAGTGTGTATATATAATGTAATAAAAGTAACCAAAGCGAAATAGATGACCTCAAGAAATGACTTTGGTTGAACAAATGCATATCTTTAAATTGAAAATTTAATTATTGGCCTTAAATTTGTACTTCTGGGAGCTTAATGCCAGACCATGTTAAATAAACGTATTATTTCCGTTTTTCATTTAACCATTGGGTTGTACTATGACAAATCTGTTTTATATCCTCAATCAACAGAAGATTGTATTTGGTAATAATTTATCAAGAATAAAATCTGTTTTTGAAACTAATCACCTCATGTTAGGTCTGCCCTTTTTCAAAACCAGCATCTGATATTCATTTTGTCTGCAAGACAAACATACTGATGAAAATGTATAGGCCACAAGATATGGACTGTGGAATGGAGTAGTTTTACTTCTCTACCCCTTTTAAAAAATATCTGTGCTTGGAAAATTCTGCTTTTCCCAACACATCCGCCAAATTTTCATACTGAAGTGGGGGATTAATTTTACATAGAACCTAAACAATTACGAAACCAGAATTATGTAATCCTGATTAGTTTTGTATCATAGAGTTTAGCTGAACCCACTTCCAGGATGTCAAGTTTTAAAAAAACAAAAACCATTGCTCTTTGCAACCTCAACTATAGATTTGTTCTTTGATCAAAGAAAAATCACAAGCCACAAGATTATTTTTTTATATAATGATCTTTGCAACCACTATGGACCATTTACAGATCTTATTTCCAAAACGGTTCCTTTAAACATTACAGTACTTTGGAATCCTGAAGAGAAATTGCCACATGAATTCCGGATTTCCCTCCTGTATTTCCCTTTCCTCAGAACCCTCAGACTGACCTTTACATCTCCCTGAATTGAAAAAAACATCCACCATTATTTTGGATTAGACATGAGAACTTCTGAGAGATGCTGTTAATGCACATATATTTTTCTGGAAGGAAACTCAAGAAGAGGTGGAGGGGTAGAGTCAGTTCCATGGAATGGTAATGGTGTCTCACTGGAACGCTATCCCACCCAGTCTTTATATACATCATATATAGTATATGCTAATTGATTTGAATCTTTGCTGCCAATCTGTGTCTAGAAGGTGATTAATGCCCCTTTCAAGGAGAAGGTGGTTCCAGTTGTAGGTAGTTGTAAGACCACTCCTAAGGAAAGCCTCCTTGGACCTTGAAGATTGTAACTATTGGCCGCTTGCAAATGTCCCCTTCCACTCTTGGATGAAATTGATTATCTGGCTCCCTTTCGGTCTGGTTTTGCCATATAAACTGCATTAGTCACTTTGATGGATGACATATGCCAGTTGTATAATTCTCCTGGTTTATTTATTTATTTCGTTTCTATAGTGCCCAGTAGCCAAAGCTCTTTAGGCAGTTCAAATTAAAAACTAAAGGTACAGTATAAAATATAAAATATTTTACCAGTTTTCAATACCATCAACAATGGCATCCTTCTGGATAGGCTGTTTGATTTGGGAATTGGGGACATAGTACTTCAGTGCTTCTGCTCCTACTTGGATGGATGATACTAGAAGATGATGCTAGGTAGGGTGACCGGGCTCCTATATCTTTAACAGTTGTATAGAAAAGGGAATTTCAGCAGGTGTCATTTGTATGCATGCAGCACCTGGTGAAATTTCCCCTTCATCACAACAGTTAAAGCCCTGCCCTCTTTTGTATCTGGTCACTCTAGCTAAAGAGGGCCGGGCTCCTGCAGCTTTAACTGTTGTGATGAAGAGGGAATTTCACCAAGTGCTGCATGCATACAAAAGACACCTGCTGAAATTCCCTTTTCTATGCAACTGTTAATAATAATAGTAATAATAATAATAATAATAATAATAATAATAATAATAATAATAATAATAATATTTCTTACCTGCCTCTCCATCCTCATTGAGCAACAATAAGTTAAAGACACAGGACCCCGGTCCTCCTTTTCCTATGATCACACAAGTACTGGGAGACTGCTGCTATGAGGTCCTGCAGGATATTGCGGGGATTGGACCCAAGCTCTCTGTGGAGTCCAAAGACTCCAATTCAAATTCAGAGACAGAGCTAGGAGAAGAGCAGAAAGACTTTCCTCAAAAGTCTTCAGGAGTCAGGGCAGAAACTTCCCAAGGGCAAAGAAATCAGAAGGGGCAGCTACAAAAACTGCCTTTCCCTTCCATGAGAAAACAGCTTCCCACAGAAAAGGAATAAGTCCATGCCTTGGCAGATGCTAGAGCCTGCCATACTCAGAGGGAGGATCTTATGAGAGAATGTTTTTAGAATGAGTGTAGGATGTTTTAACAATGTATATTATGTTTTAATTCAGTTTTATGTATTTTATATTTACTGTTGTTCCCCGCCTCAATCAAAATGGAGAGGTGGGTAAAAATTATTATTATTATTATTATTATTATTATTATTATTATTATTATTGAGATGCTCTGCCAGGTTAGCTGGAGTCAATGCAGGAATCCATCTCAAATCATCCCTGATGGCCATGCAGCTGCATCTTGAATGCCTCTAGTGTGGGAGAGCCTACGGCCTCTCTAGGTAACTGATTCCATTGTCGTACTGCTCTAGCAGTCAGGACGTTTTTCCTGATGTCCAGCCAGAATCTGGCTTCCTGTAACTTGAGCCCATTATTCTGTGTCCTGCATGCTGGGATGATCGAGAAGAGGTCCTGGCCCTCCTCTGTGTGACAACCTTTCAAGTACTTGAAGAGTCCTATCATGTCTCCCCACATTCTTCTCTTCTCCAGGCTAAGCATGCCCAGTACTTCCAGTCTCTCCACATAGGGCTTTGTTTCCAGATTTAGAGACAAGATGCGAAGGGTTGATATTTAGAAAGGCAGCAAGGCTGGGCTCCTCAGAGCTGTGCTGCTGTGTGGATGGCAAAATATCGGCTTAGAAGAATAGGAAGAAACATAAGGCCTATACTATAGTCCATGCTGAGATCTCCAAACATGTGGGAGGAGAGAGGGAATAGCTAAGTGGTCGAGCACATGCTTTGCATGCAAACAGTCCCAGATTAAATACCTGACACCTCCAAATAGGGATGGGAAAGACCCCTGTCTTCCTGATACCTTGGAGAGACACTGTCTATCAGTGTAGACAATACTGAGCTAGGTGTACCAATGGTCCGGGTGCAGTGTGTGCTAGGTGACTTTTGAGTATTCAAGCTGTGTCTGCAGCTTGTCATGTCATCCAAACCCAACGAGGGTGGATTGTTGCCATGGGTAACAAACCATCCAGAACCCATGGGTTGGTTTAGGGTTGAATATTCAAAATGGCCACCCACATGCACTGCAGCCCACCATGGCTTAAATAAGCCATGGTGTGGTGCTTGATTGTGTTAACTGGCCCAGTAAAAGGCAGTTTCCCCTGTTCCTATGTTGTGGAGAAAGCTGTAGGGCGGCAATTGAGATTTTCTCAGGAACAATTCTATAGTGAACCACTTACAGCCTGCAGGGCATGTGTGGCCTTCGCCTGCTTTAAATGTTTAGACACTAGGTATTCTTTGGGGAGCAATGAATTCCTGTGAAACATAAAGTGATCTATCAAGTTGTATATTTAGGGAAGGAAATCCTTAAGTGTTAATTTGAGGCAATTATCAGGGCAGCAGCATGATATTCAATAGTGGCATAATTATATAGTAATATTTATTTTAGAAAATCTTAAGTCTCCAAAACACTTCATGCCACTAGTATCTACTGCCTATTGTACTGAAATATTTCCTGCTCCAAACCCTTGATTAAGATATGGCCCACCTGGGAGTAATTACCCATGCTGCAAACAGGTGGTTGGTGTTCTCAAACAACAGTGGTAGTGGCAAACAACTCTGTGTGTGCGGAACATGACATCCATGTGTATATGTACCCTGGTATGTTGGAAATGGAGTTTTCTCCTTGAGCAATGCGCTTTCGTTCAACGATGGCCTATGAAACAAGTAGCTAGTAGATGCCACCACTATGGGCTGATAGAGGGTGGAGGGATATTCCCCTCCTTACTAGCAATGCACAGGAGGCTGTGGAAGTGGCAGGAGGCACTTTTGAAAAATATTTCTAAATTTTCATCTATAAATTGGCATTGGCATTTTTAATGCAGATTGGTGCCCTCTTCTATCGTCTGTCTTGGTGCTACATTTCCCCTTTTTTGGCAATTCATAAGTGACCAGTGTCATGCCCCCACTGGAGAAGTTTTCCATGGAGGAAGAGATGGAGGCCCCAGAAGCCCAGACAAGGGACTGCCACCAGACCCACCCTGGGGTGCCCTAGGCGTTTGGAGCCTCTAATTCTTCCTCTCAGAAGAACTCTTCCAGGGGGAGCATGACAGCCAGCCTAGTTCCTGCCAGCAAATTTCTTTACTGTCCACCAGTTTGTTGTATACCCTGGGCTGAGAAGGTTGAACTACATCAACTACTGAGATATTGTACTATATTCAGCAGTATATAAATGCCAGAAATAAAGCTTGTTTCTACATGTAGATTGCAGGCCTTTTCTGGGTTGAGGTGATTTCCAATGTATGCATTCTCTCTCATTCTCTCTCTCTCTCTCTCTCTCTCTCTCTCTCTCTCTCTCTCTCTCTCTCTGTGTGTGTGTGTGTGAGAGAGAGAGAGAGAGAGAGAGAGAGCGAGAGAGAGAGAGAGCATATGCATACACACTTATCCTCCCAGTTCTTGGGAAAGGATTAGAAAGGGAAAGAAAAATACTCCAGGTGAACGACTGGCTACGAAGGTGATAGCAACATTAAAGTTTTGGATTCTGGGACCACGGGCTATGCTACTTAGAAGATGGGGCTGCTGGAAAGGGATGGGTTGCACCTCACAATTGGAAAGCAAATTGCTAGTGTTTCAAGGAAGTGTGATATCAATTACCCTGATATCTGTTGGGTGACAAATTCTGCCAAAAGTGGCCCTTCAAAGAAATTCCTGACATGTCCGGGTGATAACTTTCTCCTACAGAAAGTGGAAGAAGGAACTAGAGGATCGGCAATCCTTGACTTGATGCTGACCAATAGGGATGACTTAGTGGATAAAGTGACAGTTACAGGAATTCTGGGGGGAAGTGACCATGTCATACTTGAATTCTTGATTTTAAAGGAAGCAAAAGCTAGGTGTAGCCATACACATACACATACACATTTTAGAAAAGCTGATTTTAATAAACTCAGAACTATGATAAGTAAGGTCCCATGGCAAGTGGCCCTAATGAGAAAAGGAGTCCAAGATGGGTGGGAATTTTTAAAAAAGGAAATTTTAAAGCCACAATTACAAATAATTCCAACAAGGAAAAAAGATAGAAGACAACAGAAGAGACAATGTGGCTTCACAAAAAACTTAGAGATGACCTGAAAACTAAAAAAGGATACATATAGGAAGTGGAAGGAAAGCCAGGCCACAAAAGAAGAGTACAGACAGGTAGCACAGAAGTGTTGAAATGGCGTCATGAAGTATAAAGCTGAGAATGAGCTGAGACTAGCGAGGGATGCTAAAAGCAATAAAAAGGCTCTCTTCAGATACGTGAATAGTAAAAGACAGAGGAAAGAAATGGTGGTTCAGCTGCTTAGTGAGGATGGCAAATTGATAACAGAAGACAAAGAAAAGGCCGAAGTGCTCAATTCCTACTTTGGTTCAGTCTTCTCCTAAAAGCAGATCTATGACCCCCCTGGAAAAAGTGAAGCAGAAGTTGAGGGGGCAGGATTGCAGTTTGAGATTGATAAACAAATGCTCAAGGAACACCTAATTTCTTTGAATGAGTTCAAATCTCCAGGGCCCGATGAGCTGCATCCTAGAGTAATAAAGGAGCTGGCAGAAGAACTCTCAGAACCACTGTCTATTATCTTTGCGAAATCATGGAAGAAGGGTGAAGTGCCGGATGACTGGAGGAGGGCTAACGTTGTCCCTATATGCAAAAAGGAGGAACCTGGGATCTACAGACCAGTCAGTCTGACATCCATTCCTGGGAACATTTTGGAGCAGATTATAAAGAAGTCAGTCTGTAAGCACTTTGAAAATAATGCTGTGATTACTAGAAGCCAGCATGGATTTGTCAGGAACAAATCCTGTCAGACTAATCTGATCTCATTTTTTGATTGGGTAGCCTCCCTTGTGAACTGTGGGAATGCTGTGGACATAATATATCTTGACTTCAGCAAAGCTTTTGACAAAGTGCCCCAAGATATTCTGATTAGCAAACTAGCTAAAAGTGGGCTAGATGGAACAACTATTAGGTGGATCCACAGTTGGCTACAGAATCGGACTCAAAGAGTGCTTATCAATTATACCTCCTCAAACTGGGGAGAGGTAACGAGTGGGGTACCGCAGGGCTCAGTCCTGGGCCCAGTGCTCTTCAACATTTTTATTAATGATTTGGACGAGGAGGTGCAGGGAATGCTTATCAAATTTGCAGATGACACAAAATTGAGTGGGATAGCCAATACCCTGGAAGACAGAAACAAACTTCAAAGTGATCTTGATAGGCTGGAGTGCTGGGCTGAAAACAACAGAATGAAATTTAATAGGGATAAATGCCAAGTTCTACATCTAGGAAATAGAAACCAAATGCATAGTTACAAGATGGGGGATACTTGGCTCAGTAGTACTACAAGCGAGATGGATCTTGGAATTGTTGTAGATCACAAGCTGAATATGAGCTAACAGTGTGATGTGGCTGCAAAAAAAGCAAATGCTATTTTGGGCTGCATTAATAGAAGTATAGCATCCAAATCGTGTGAGGTACTGGTTCCTCTCTCTTCGGCACTGGTTAGGCCTCATCTTGAGTATTGTGTCTAGTTCTTGGCACCATACTTCAAGAAGGATGCAAACAAGCTGGAGAGGGTTCAGAGGAGGGCAGCGAGGATGATCAGTGGCCTGGAAAGAAAGCCCTATGAGGAGAGACTGAAAGAACTGGGCATGTTTAGTCTGGAGAAGAGAAGATTGAGGGGAGACATGATAGCGTTCTTCAAATACTTGAAACACTGTTACCCAGAGGAGGGCCAGCATCTTCTCTCTATCCTCCCAGAGTGCAGGACACGGAATAATGGGCTCAAGTTACAGGAAGCCAGATTCCGGCTGGACATCAGGAAAAATATCCTGCCTGTTAGAGCAGTACAACAATGGAACCAATTGGCTAGGGAGGTTGTGGGCTGTCCCACACTAGAGGCATTCAAGAAGCAGCTGGACAGCCATCTATCAGGTATGCTTTGAGGTGGATTCCTGCATTGAGCAGGGGGTTGGACTCGATGGCCTTATAGGCCCCTTCCAACTCTACTATTCTATGATTCTATGACATGTACATAGAAACATGCCATGATATCTAATTGGTGGTCCTTCCCCCCCCCCCTGATTTTGCTAATGCACTGACCACCTAGGACTAAATAGTTTCTTGGACACAAAAATGCCTTAAAAGTTATTTTGGAAAACAAAATCCTGAAAAAATGAAATACAGCTGTTTGCAGAAATACAGAATAATACAAAGCTTAAAATCCTTTCTACTGATTGGCTGGATTACATATAGTGCGGGTCATTGCTTTATAATAATTGCCAGTTATTTTCCCCTATTAAAATGAGCACCAACTAAATATTAGAAACAGCCTTGAAAATGAATTGGGAATGTGGATATGCCTAGAGCCTTTATTTTCATTGCCTGCATAATAAGAGGATCTAAGAAGGCAACATTTCACGTGCTCTAATGTCTTTAGCTATATAATGACATTTAATTTGATTTTCCAGCATAGGGAACCCTAGAATCAAATATAGGGAATCCTAGAATCCTATACTCCAGATGCAAACTTAGCAGAAATGTTCTCATTAGTCCATGTCTCTAAAAAGATGGCATTCCTAAATATCTTATCAAAAAATGTATTTTTTATCCCTTCAGGCATTTTCAGTTATCAGACTTTTGCCCGCTTATTTTCATTCCTTTTTTTAAAAAAAGTTTATTCTTGAGGATGAGATTTATATTACAATCAAATATCAGGCTAAACTGGAAGAAAACCAAGTCATCATTGATCTCAACCATAGTTTTACATACACTCCCAACTTTTCACAGGCAAAAATACAGGCACATTCATGTAAGAGTCAGTATGGTTTCGGGCAGAGCCTAGCTGGCCAATGCCCTGGCCTGGTGGACAGTGATGGGCACACACAATCCAACTAGAAGACAGGAATTAAAACTGGCAAACCTCTCCTGGGGTGTGTGTGTTTCCTTCTATTCTGTTCCTTCTTCTATTGGTAACAGAATTCTTAAACAAAAAATCCTAAGTCTGGAACAATAACCAGAAGCATCTTTTTATTTATTTATTTATTGCATATCTATACTGCCCAATAGCCGAAGTTCTCTGGGCAGTTTACAAAAATTAAAACCACAAAAAACATTGAAAATATAAAACAACCAGTATAAAAGCATAATATAAGATACAATATAAAAACACAACCAGGATAAAATCAAGCAGCAATGCAGAAAATTAAGTTACTAGACTGTTAAAATGCTGAGAAAATAAAACGATCTAAAGGAGTATAGTGTAGGTGCCGGTATTTTTATCATACAAAAATTAAAATAGGTGTGTTAGTTTACCTGACTTGTTTCATTCTTTCATCTAGTAAGAGCTGTATGGTTTCCAGAGTGTCAGAAATCTATTTAGTGATTGAAAAACGAAAAGACGTTTATTGGGAAGAACTGGAAACTAGATGACCACAGAAAGGATTTCTGACTCATCTTGCTGGTATCTACTAGTACAGCTTTGGTTTTGTGTGTGTGTTTTTCAGGACATGTAGCATAACTAATCACGCTCATGTTAAAAGATAATAGATCTTTTTGTAGCCAGTAGACTTTTTCTGGCATACCATAAATACCTAATGGCAATCTAATACTGTAATTTAGTTATCCAGTTGTGGGATTGACTAGACAACTGTTCCTCTGGGAGTAATTTAAACTTTAATTTGAAGGAATGTGTCCTGTTACAGGTTAAACATCTGTATACAGAGGTTGTATCTTTGTGGTTTCTGCTGTGCATGTGCACTGCCTCTTTCCATATACATTTTAAATTAAATCTGTGTTCTATGAAATCCACATATTGCCTTCAGAGACCACCTACATCAAAACTCTGACATCATATTTTCTTTGAGATTCATTGTGGTAAATTGTACAGATCATGCTTGCCAGCCCTTACTATTGTTACAAGTGAGCAGTTTGCTAATCATGCAGAAGAGAGGTAATTGCAGCAATGCTTTCTGGATGCACATTTGTTTATACTTTTCGGAGAATAGAAAGAATTAATCTAATCTGTGTATGTCATATATACTGTATGCATTTGGGATTCCTCTGTTTGACTTTAATATATCTATCAGTCTCCTCCATGGATTTTGACTTAATGTCTTCAATCTAACTTGGTTTAAGTTTTCCAGCCATCTATCCCATTGCACCGTTTCAGCCTTTAATCTTACTAGCATCTAATAAATACCATTATTTCCTTTGCAAACATGCTCTGAAATACAGAAACTATAAAATCTGTTTTTTTTTCGTTACTCTCAATCCAATTTACATATTTTCTAGCTATAATCACAGGTGACATGAAAACAGAGTCTTAATGAGCTCTTGTAGTAATTACATAGCAAAGATAACCTAGCAGCCATTATGCTCAAATTGTTGCAATACCATTTATCGCAGTGGGACTGAATGGGTTGCGTGGGATTTTCGGAAAACACAACGCAAAAAAACCATCCTTTGTATCATTGTTAACTTCAGCAACAAAAGCAATGGATCGTAAATGATATTTCTTCCTGAATTATATATTTTCCCATGCTTGGTAATGTTTAAAGAGTGTTGATGATTTATTTAGTAATTTTGTATTCAAATTAATTAAATACAGATTTTCAGCATATCAAAGCATATGATCCAGACAGACAATAAATCTGATGTGAACATATAGCACTGTTTCCCCATCAGTGTTGGGAATGTTCTCTGTGCACATCCCCATTCTCTGCATACAACATTCCCTGCTACTAAAATATTTGAGGCTAAGCCCTCTAGCCCAGAGCTGGTTGTGACACTGGTAGCCCTTGATACGATTAGTGGTATGGGACTGGGGAACAGTGTATTATGCCCATATGAGAAGATATATGTTGTGATTATCCCCAGAGAGGACTCCTATAAAAATAAACCCAAATCAATATATTGTGGTTTGGACGTGATGCCAATGAAATGGAGATCCCAATGTGACCTAGGATGGGTTTTGATCATATTGCACACCACTGGTATTATCATGAACATAATGCTGGAAAGCCAAGTTACCTAATGAAATGTCTCTGGTATACCAGGGCCCTTTCTACACCTAAGGAAAATGGATGGATTCTCCCTGCTTGCTCCCGGGATCCCCTGTGTGTTATTTGGATGCACAGGGATGATCCCGGGACGATCTCAGGAAAAAAGGCAGGTGTAGAAACGGCCCATGGGTGATCAACACGGAGGCCGCATGAGCCCCCTCCCCCAGTGTAGCCCCCACTGCTTCTGTTGTCTGTATTATTTTCCCCTTGGGGAAAAAAAGGAGAAAATGTTGTGGTATGCTGCCAAAATTTGGCAACAAACCTTTTCTGAGGCTTATAAAGGATAACCTGCAAAGTCGGAGAATCACAAAATTAGCAGTGGTTGGGATAAACGGTGGGACCATGGGAAGGGGGTGGGATCATCTGAGAGACTCAGAGGGGTGGATTGGGACCCCAGCTGATCCAGATTTGGGCTCCGGACCTGAGATTCTGTACTTTTACCTTAGGGCAAATACATGCTATTCTTGCAGTTTATTGGGCGACATCCAATCTCGCACAAGCAGACTTCCACTCAGGCAATGGGACTTCCCCCTCCCTCTCCTTGGTCACAAGGATTTTGTGATGCATAGGCTGCATAATTACCATTACATCATGTGTAGGCAATGTTATGGAATGCATAGACTGCATGACCATGTTTGGCCTATAGAAATTTTAGCATCTGAGGTTGATAGTCCAAATTATACACACAGCCTCTCTGTTTTCAACCATTTGTTTTAAATGCAGAAATGGAAGTTGGAGGCAGAAAAATGGTACTTCTTCTTGGAGCTGCCACCGGAAACAGCCACTTTACATGGTTTTGTGGTAAACCTGGCCCTGGGTGTGACCTATGGAGGAGAGATGGTTTTATCTTCATCTTCTGTGCTCAGGCCCTTTTGTGGTAGGGGTTATCAAAATGTATCATGGTATTACTGTGATATACAGATGTAAAACCAACCAGGAGATTACAACTGTATCTGAATTTTTCAAACTCTTTATTGTATTTCTTGAACATGGGGACAAAGTCATACACACAGGGGGTTGGACTCGATGGCCTTGTAGGCCCCTTCCAACTCTGCTATTCTATGATTCTATGATAGATAAGCATAGAGAATGTCAAAGAATGAGGAAGATAATCAAGCAAATCAAGCAAACACACATGCAGTAGCCATATCTTCTCTCTTATGCCCTCTCCCATGCTTTTCCTCTCTTTCATTTTGTGAGCATCAGATTACTACAAAGCATTTTAGGTTAGTTATTTTATTGTGAATATTTCTAAGCTGGCTTTTAGGACCACAGTATTCCCAAGGTGCCTTACAATAATTAAGCAACATACAATTTCCAACATAAGAAATTATTAAAACCACAAATTACTGTTAGCAAACCACCAACTTAAAGTAAGCCTGCCGCAATAAAATACTACTCAAAATACAGCCTAGCCCAGAAAGCAGGTAGCTATTTAGCTGAGGGTTCTGCTCTGGCCTGGAAGACTGGTGTCCATTACATCTGGGAGATGAACACACAAACACACACTGCAAAATAGTTCCAGCCACTTCCATCAGCCTCTTACTAAGGCACACATGGCTTTATATGGCAGAGTGTGCATACATTTGCATTCATAGTACACATGTGAACTATACTGAAAATGCAGCCGCCACCCCCACCCTCATGTAATCTTGCAACTTTAGGCCTATGCCACTGCAGTGACTCATTCTTCCTTTGAAGCTTTTGTTCCTTTTCAGAGATGCTAGCAGTTAAGCAAATGGTCAGTAAGAGAAGCTTGGATAAGCCCCTCCGCCAATCAGGCAAGTTATCCCAAATGCTTTTTACATTGCACAATTTACACAGTGGTAGACCTATAACAAGGATGTTGTTGTGTACTGTCATCAGGGCCGGTGCTACCACAGAGGCCTGCAGCCACCTAGAGCACCAAGCAGAGAGGGGCACCGTGCACTACAGCACTCACATGCGTTGGCTGTGAGCCAGCCCGGGCCGGCCCGAGGATTCAGCTGGGCCTGGGTGGGCGAAGTGACACCCCGTGCCCACTCAGCCGAAGCGAAGCCAGGGACACTGGGGTGGGGGTGGGGGCGGCTCCATGTTCGGACTTCTGCCCTGAAGCTGCCCTCCCAGAGCCACTCTAGCCACCCGGAAGCCGCCCTCCCAGAGCCGGGAGGCCGCCGCCACCAGAAGAAGAAAAAGCATATGGCGAGCTCAACGCTTGCTCAAGCCAGCCTCTGCCTTACTCCCAAGGAAAGGGCACCGGGTCACCTCGCCTCTCTCCTCAAACAGGCCAAGATGTCCAGTCAGTCAGGCACACGGGACTCCCTCTCCCTTCCCCCAGGAAAGCTAGGGACTTGTGGACTCCTCGCAAGGCAAACTCTCCTGCCTCTGTGGATCAACGGGACTTGCATCCGAGAAAGCGTTGCACCGGGAGGCAGCAGTGCAGCCCAATCCGCCTATGCCTCCTTATTCGGAAGCCTTATTTGTTGGGTTATTGTGCCAGAACTTTTCTCTCTCTGGAACTCTGTTTGTGCTCAGAAACAAACACACATCACGCAGGTCTTACACAGCAGAGCTGGTTTATTTCTTTCAGGCTTCTGTGCAGTTCAATTCAGATCAGTTCAGATCAGCACACTGAGGCATACACAGAGAGCAGTGATCATAGAGCAGTGATCAGTAAGCAGTGATCAGTTCTATTTTACACAAGTGAGAAACTATATACAGATCTACACAATTCTTATCTACATTACATACAGCTGTGATGAGGCTAACTTAGAATCTTGGCAAGGTTCCCAGAACAGCCTCTATCTCAAGGTAATTGCCCACAGATAGACTTTCTCTGTTTAACCCTGAGATAGCCATACACACACAATTTTAATGACTAAGCAAGTATTTCTTTTCATATACTTAACAGTCTTCTTCTTGCGCATGTTGTTTAAATTGTGTTACAATCTGAGACCCAGCTTTAAAAGCATCTCTTTGTGTTTTATCATTGAACGTTCTATTTGTCCTTCTTCATTTTGTTTTATTTTGAATACCCATTTACAGGTAATGGCTTTACGACCTTCAGGTAAAGGTACTAGCTTTCACGTTTCATTTTTTTCTATTGCTCTGATTTCTTCTGACATTGCTTCATGCCAGCCCTGAGCTTCTGTAGGTTCTATTTCTTGAATTTCTTCAAATGAAGTAGGTTCATAGGCTATTAGTAAAGCTCTATGAGAAACCTGTTTGCTTTGGTATTCATCTGAGTAACGAATTGGAGCTTTGTGTTCTTTTTCTGATCGTCTTGGCATAGTTACAGGCATAGTTTCCTTTTCTACAGTTTCTTCTCCATCCCTCTCTTGCTGAGATTGTTCAGGAATTTCTTCTGTTTCTACAGCTTTCTGTTCTACAGGCAAACTTACATACTGTTTTGTTTCTTGCATTTGTTCATGAAAAACTACATCTCTGCTCACAATTACACTTTTGTGATATGGAGACCACAAACGATAGCTTTTTGTTTGTGTATCATATCCCAACAGTTTATATTCCAAACCTCTTTGAGCTAGTTTTCTTGGTCTGTTTTCTTTCTGAATATGAGCAAAACATTTACTTCTAAAAACCCTTATATGTGACACTCTAGGTTTTCTTTTGTAAAACATTTCATATGGAGTTTTTTCATGTACAGAGTGGTAAAGCCTGTTTAACAAATAATTTGAGGTGGACAAAGCTTCTGCCCAGAACAGGTTAGACAATCCTGACTCTTTCAATAGAGCTCTTAACATGTTCTGCAAGGTTCTGTTTTTCTTTTCTGCAACTCCATTTTGAAATGGTGAATATGGAGCAGTAAGGTCATGTTGTATACCCTCATCACTGAGGAATTTTTTAAATTGGTTGCTAAGAAATTCACTTCCCCGGTCCGTTCTTAGATTAGCTATAGGTTCTTTAAATCTATTTTTATTCTACTTAACAAAAGCTTTAAACTTTCCAAAAGTTTCACTCTTCTGTTTTAACACATACACAAATCTAAATCTACTGTAATCATCAACAATAGACAAGAAAAATCTGTTTCTTCCTTGACTTGTCTCAAAAGGACCTGCAAGATCTGCATGTATTAATTCAAAAATTCTTTTTGTTGTTCTCTCACTATGTTTTGGAATGTTTGACTTATGACACTTGGTTTCATTGCATACATTACATTCTATATAGTTAGAACATGGTTTGATTTTCACCCCTTCACACAATTCTGGAATCTTAGAAATTGTTTTATAGTTAGCATGACCAAACCTTTTATGAGTTAAATGGATACACTCTTGGTGTGGTTTGCAATTGGCTATTGTTTTTGTTGTGACTTTGCTGGCTACAACTTCATTTTCTGTACAAGTATTAATCACATACAAAGATTCTTTCATTATTCTTTGTACACACACCTTGTTTCTTTGTTTTATAGTACAATTTTCTTCAGTAAAACAAACCTCATACCCCATTTCTGTTAACTGAAACACACTTAGAAGGTTTGTTTCCAATTCTGGTACATATAAAACACTTTGTAGTTCAACTCTTAGACAATCAAAATATACATTACTCACACCACAAATCTGGATTTTTGTTCCATTTGTAAGGGTAACACACTTTTGCTCTGAAGTAGAAGTTTCTAAGGTTACAAATGAAAGTTTGTCTTTTGCCATACTTATTGAAGCCCCAGAGTCCAAAAACCAAGGATTCATTGTCTCTTTGACTCTTGCTAGAAGACACTTCTTTGTTGATTCAGCTTCATTCATGTTGTTTTCTTCTCTTCACTTTGCTGTTGACTGCTTTTTCTTCTTGTTGTTGCAATCCCGCCTTAAGTGTCCTGTGGAACCACAGTTAAAGCATTTCCTTGCCTTTAATGCAGCCACCACGTCAGAAGATTTATGGCTTTGTTGAAATTCAGCCACAGGGTGTTTAAGGCTCTGTTGTTTTGAAGCTTGTCTTCTTTCATAGGTTTCCAGTAGTTTTCTAGCTACATACTCGAGGGTTAAATTTTTCTCCTCTTGACTTTCCATCATGGTGACAACCGCGTCGTACGATGAATCAAGACTTGACAAAATCACATAGACTTGGTGTATAGTTGTAAACTCTATCCTTCGTGCCCTGAGTTGATTGAAGAGTTCTCTCATGCTTTTCAAATGGTTTGACATAGACTCCCCTGGTTTCAGCTTCATTCCATACAGTTTCCGGGTTAGAATTACTTTACTGCCCGCTGTTTCTCTTTGATATACAGCTTGTAGTGCATTCCAGCACTCTTTTGATGTATTCAAAAACTGAATGAAGGAAATTTGAGAGTCTTCCACAGCTAATGCAATAACTGCCATTGCTTTTGCATCGTCCTTAAACCATTTAGCATTCTGTGGATCTGCTCTATCTGGTGGATCCTCTGTGACTACATACCACAGTTCAGCCTGAATCAGATACATTTGCATTTTGTAAGACCATAATGCATAGTTAGAGTCATTCAGCTTTTCTAACAATTGATGCAAACCAGACATATTAGCTCCTGCCATTCCCTCTGCTTTAGGAATTGGTATCTCACCGTCCTCCTGCTCAGAGTCCTCCTCAGAGTCAGCCGACTGAGATTTTTCCTCACTTTGCAGCACTGGCTTTAGCTTGATGTCTTCTTCCATCAACAGTTTTCTGTTTTAGCAGACTCCTGGTTCTGATACTGCACCGTTCCCACCAAGTTCTGGTTCTTCTGCCTGGATTAGGCTGGCGTAGGCTTCCTGGACTGGACTGGACTGGGCTGCCTGGACTGGGCCCATAACCTTTGTTGGGTTATTGTGCCAGAACTTTTCTCTCTCTGGAACTCTGTTTGTGCTCAGAAACAAACACACATCACGCAGGTCTTACACAGCAGAGCTGGTTTATTTCTTTCAGGCTTCTGTGCAGTTCAATTCAGATCAGTTCAGATCAGCACACTGAGGCATACACAGAGAGCAGTGATCATAGAGCAGTGATCAGTAAGCAGTGATCAGTTCTATTTTACACAAGTGAGAAACTATATACAGATCTACACAATTCTTATCTACATTACATCCAGCTGTGATGAGGCTAACTTAGAATCTTGGCAAGGTTCCCAGAACAGCCTCTATCTCAAGGTAATTGCCCACAGATAGACTTTCTCTGTTTAACCCTGAGATAGCCATACACACACAATTTTAATGACTAAGCAAGTATTTCTTTTCATATACTTAACATTATTCCCCCGAGTAAACGTGCCGAGTGGATCGGGACGCCAGGATGCATAGCGGGCTCACAGAAGTAAGTCCCGGTGAATTCCAGACGGCTTGGTCCCAAATCAAAGTGAGCCAGTCCCAGCTCTCCACTTGGCGCACACGTTCGGACTTCTGCGCAATTTGAGGGGGGTGCAAGTAGCTTGCCTTGCCTAGGGCGCAAAATAGTCTGGCCCTGGCCCTGACTGTCATCTGTGCAATGTCCCCAACTTTCAGACACTTACCATTTTCTTTCTGGAAACAAAACCATATCTGGGGCATAAAATATCCCTAGAATATATTGATTTTGGCATTGGGGTGTCTTTATGTCCCCCCAGAGAAGCAAAGTTTTAGGTGTTGAAAATATCTGCATGGTTTTTTCCAAAGAATACTCATTAGGAAAGGAGGACTAAGTATTTGGGTGTCAGTACGTTGGAACGTCAAGGGATTTCATTGCACGAACATTTACCTCATTAGAGACAGACTTCTTATGGGGTTAGAAAACACTCCAAATTACCATAACAGTAGTTTTTCATAATAATAAAGTTTTGCCTAAAGTTTTAATTTGACAGTTTATGATACTTTTCTAATATTTTGAGTTTAAAACACACCTTTTCTGATCCCACAGGCACACTTCAGGTTGTGGGACATTGTATCACCTCAGGATATATTGGGAAATGACTTAGAGTAGTAAAATGCCCCCTAAACACATTTGTGATTATTTTTATGTGTACTGGGCCAGATCTACACCAAGCAGGATATAACACTTTGAAAGAGGTTTGAAAACGGTATGTGGAATGTGTCCTGGGCCCCAACAGTTGTCAAGACTGTTATAAACAGTTATAAAGCAGTAGTGTAGATCCTACCCTTGATGAAGGTAAACTAATTGGGAAGCGAGACAAGCGGAGGCTCCCTGAGGAGAATTGTTGGGTGCCTACAATGTAATGTATATATCCCAGTAATGTACAGTATGTAAGAAGGGGATGGCCCTGACTACTGCAAGGCTGGAGAGCGAGGGTTGCTATCTGATGGCTGCATGAGGCAGTAAGAACAGAGCGCGCCCTTTATAGAAGTTCATTCTCAACTACAAGGAGGACTTGACAATCTTTGGCTGTGAATAAATAATAAGAGGACAATCGACTGGCATTCCAGCCTTAATTTGGATACAACGAAATGCCATAATAGTTTGGCAAATTATAGAAAGCTGAGAGTGATTACAGCCTTTAGACATTCTACTTCTTCATTCCTTATAAAAATGAAACTAAGTTTTAAACTATCCATTTAAGCCACCCATGCACATAATCCATACATTATCAGTAGGCTAAAACAGTTTCTATGTATCCAGTTATATTCTGAACCAAAGTGAAATGCCCTAGCTTTTTCAAGTCTATGCTTTGGTAGACTGTCTCTAGTCCATGAAAGCTTCTGCCACAATAAATCTGTTAGTCTTTAAGGTGCTTTAAGAATCTAGTTCTTTTTGCTGCAACAAACTAACATGGCTTCCCTCTGGAAGCTTCTGTTGGGAAGATGAACTCTCTTTACAGTGACAGGATTGTGTTAAACCTTAATTTCCATCCCTGGTGATGGTGATGATTTATTCGATATATTTGCCTTAGCCAAGTCATTTATATACTTGGAAATGCTCTACAACACATTTTTATCCTGGGCTTCAGGCAGGAGAAACAGAGAGAAAAAGTGTTAAAGCATTAAAAGATGTAACAGAAGGTGCAATAATTTTGCTTCTAAAATGGCAGCTGCCCAAAACTACTCATGGGTTTGGAATGTTAGCTCCTGGTGAGATGTATTAATGGGTGAATGGCATAGTCATAAGCATTACATGCCTATCCAGCTTATCCTCATTTCTTGAAAAAAGAAATATATTTATAATATTTCTAAGTTCTTATTTACATCTCAGCGATGCTAGGATTACTAAAAATAATTTATCTCCTTGAGTTACTAAAGAAAAAGAAGTGGCCTGTGAAAACGTGGAACACATAATTGCAGCAATTGAGAACCCTGATAAGTCAAGGCCCGCAATTACACAGAGAGTTCTACTCACGTTCTAGTGAACGCAAGCCGAGTTCCTATTCAGACCTTGTCAATTCAACGTGGCAAAGTCTGAACTGAAGGGGATAGGGCCGGTGTGCCAGGTGATGTAGGGGATGGGGCAAGTGTGCATGGTCCTGACCCTCTACCCACGTCAAGGCCTCACATGTTCAGGGGAATGCCTGAACAGGGCTTGTATCAATGTAGCATGTGATGCAGCATTCTATAAATATTGTTCTTGTTTGTTTTTCCTGTAGTTAAATCAATTCATTCTAAATTGGGAAAGAAGCAGTTGTGATTTTTCCTTTCAGCTTTCTTCAAACAGAATCTGGTGACAGGTTTTTTGTTTGTTTGAAATGTTAACAAACAAGGTTAAATAATAGTAATAATGCTGGTGATGATTCATTCCCAACTGTAAACAAGCTTAAAATACACACAACAAATTTTGCACATATTCTTTACTCCCTACCCTTGTTTCTCCCTTCCTCGTGTTGTTTCCCCACTATTTTTGATTGTAAGCTCGTGGGAGCAGGGACCCCATCTGTCTATGATGCCTATGCACCTCTTTAACATATTGTGTACAATGATTTGTTTATAACTATAAATAATAATAACAATAACAATAATCACACATAAAGTAGGACACATCAAGCAAACTTATGAAATTTCTCTCCTTCATGACAAGTTAAACCTATTAACTTGGCTTTCGATACCATTGACCATGGTATCCTTCTGGATCATAGAATCATAGAATCATAGAATCATAGAATAGGAGAGTTGGAAGGGGCCTACAAGGCCATCGAGTCCAACCCCCTGCTCAATGCAGGAATCCACCCTAAAGCATCCCTGACAGATGGTTGTCCAGCTGCCTCTTGAAGGCCTCTAGTGTGGGAGAGCCCACAACCTCCCTAGGTAGCTGATTCCATTGTCGCACTGCTCTAACAGTCAGGACGTTTTTCCTGATGTCCAGCCGGAATCTGGCTTCCTTTAACTTGAGTCCGTTATTCCGTGTCCTGCACTCTGGGAGGATCGAGAAGAGATCCTGGCCCTCCTCTGTGTGACAACCTTTTAAGTATTTGAAGAGTGCTATCATGTCTCCCCTCAATCTTCTCTTCTCCAGGCTAAACATGCCCAGTTCTTTCAGTCTCTCTTCATAGGGCTTTGTTTCTAGACCTCTGATCATCCTGGTTGCCCTCTTCTGAACACGCTCCAGCTTGTCTGCGTCCTTCTTGAATTGTGGAGCCCAAAACTGGACGCAATACTCTAGATGAGGCCTAACCAGGGCCGAATAGAGAGGAACCAGTACCTCACGTGATTTGGAAGCTATACTTCTATTAATGCAGCCCAAAATAGCATTTGCCTTTCTTGCAGCCATATCGCACTGTTGGCTCATATTCAGCTTGTGATCTACAACAATTCCAAGATCTTTCTCGTTTGTAGTATTGCTGAGCCAAGTGTCCCCCATCTTGTAACTGTGCATTTGGTTTCTATTCCCTAAATGTAGAGCTTGGCATTTATCCCTATTAAATTTCATTCTGTTGTTTTCAGCCCAGCACTCCAGCCTATCAAGATCACTTTGAAGTTTGTTTCTGTCTTCCAGGGTATTAGCTATCCCACCCAATTTTGTGTCATCTGCAAATTTGATCAGCGTTCCCTGCACCTCCTCGTCCAAATCATTAATAAAAATGTTGAAGAGCACTGGGCCCAGGACTGAGCCCTGCGGCACCCCACTCGTTGCCTCTCCCCAGTTTGAGAAGGTTCCATTGATAAGTACTCTTTGAGTCCGATTCTGTAGCCAACTGCGGATCCACCTAATAGTTGTTCCATCTAGCCCACTTTTAGCTAGTTTGTTAATCAGAATGTCATGTGGTACTTTGTCAAAAGCTTTGCTGAAGTCAAGATATATGACGTCCACAGCATTCCCACAGTCCACAAGGGAGGTTATCCTATCAAAAAATGAGATCAAATTAGTCTGACAGGATTTGTTCCTGACAAATCCATGTTGGCTTCTAGTAATCACTGCATTGATTTCAAGGTGTTTACAGATTGACTTCTTTATAATCTGCTCCAGAATTTTCCCAGGGATGGATGTCAGACTGACTGGTCTGTAGTTCCCAGGTTCCTCCTTTTTGCCCTTTTTGAAGATAGGGACAACGTTAGCCCTCCTCCAGTCATCCGGCACCTCACCCGTCTTCCATGATTTTGCAAAGATAATAGACAAAGGTTCTGAGAGTTCTTCCGCTAGCTCCTTCATTACTCTTGGATGCAGTTCATCGGGCCCTGGAGATTTGAACTCATTCAAGGAAATTAGGTGTTCTTTGACCATTTGTTTATCAATCTCAAACTGCAATCCTGCCCCCTCAACTTCTGCTTCACTTTTTCCAGGGGGGTCATGGACCCGCTTTTGGGAGAAGACCGAGGCAAAGTAGGAATTGAGCACTTCAGCCTTTTCTTTGTCATCTGTTATCAATTTGCCATCCTCATTAAGCAGTTGAACCACCATTTCTTTCCTCTGTCTTTTACTACTCACGTATCTGAAGAAAGCCTTTTTATTGCTTTTAGCATCCCTCGCTAATCTCAGCTCATTCGCAGCTTTAGCCTTCCTGACGCCATTTCGGCACTTCTGCGCCACTTGTCTGTACTCTTCTTTTGTAGCCTGGCCTTCCTTCCACTTCCTATATGTATCCCTTTTTGTTTTCAGTTCATCAATAAGCTTTTTGTGGAGCCACATTGGTTTCCTCTGTTGTCTTCTATCTTTTCTCCTTGTTGGAATTGTTTGTAACTGTGCCTTTAAAATTTCATTTTTTAGATACTCCCACCCATCCTGCACTCCTTTTCTCTTTAGGCTCCCTTGCCACGGGACCTTACTTATTATAGTTCTGAGTTTATTAAAATCAGCTTTCCTAAAATCCAGAGTACGTGTATGGCTACACTCGACTTTTGTCTCCTTCATAATCAGGAATTCAAGTATGACGTGGTCACTTTCCCCCAGAGTTCCCGTAACTGCCACTTTATCCACTAAGTCATCCCTATTGGTCAATAATAAGTCAAGGATTGCCGATCCTCTAGTTCCTTCCACCACTTTCTGTAGGAGAAAGTTATCACCCATACATGTCAGGAATTTCTTGGAAGGGCCGCTTTTGGCAGTAATGGTCTCCCAACAGATATCAGGGTAATTGAAGTCCCCCATCACTACTACATCACACTTCCTTGAAACACTGGTAATTTGTTTCTCAAAAGTTTCGTCCTCGTCTTCTCCTTGATTGGGTGGTCGGTAGTAGACTCCGATTATCATATTCTTTTTATTCCTAGACCCATTTATTCCTAGCCCCAGGATCGCCTGAGGGGATTGGGAATCGGGGGCACTGTCAATGGAATCAGTTGCCTGGTGAGGTTGTGGGCTCTCCCACACTATAGGCCTTCAAGAGGCAGCTGGACTACCATCTGTCAGGGATACTTTAGGGTGGATTCCTGCATTGAGCAGGGGGTTGGACTCGATGGCCTTGTGGGCCCCTTCCAACTCTGCTATTCTATGATTCTATGATTCGTTCGGTGGTTCCGGTCCTACCTCTCGGGCAGGTTCCAGATGGTGATGCTTGGGGATAGCTGCTCCTCAAAAAAGGAGCTGCTGTGCTGCATACCGCAAGGTGCCATCCTTTCCCCAATGCTATTTAATATTTACATGAAACCCCTGGGAGAGATCATCCGGAGGCATGGGGCGTGGTGCTATCAGTATGCTGATGACACCCAAAGATATTTCTCTGTGCCTTCGACAACAGTGTCAGCTAAGGATAGTGTGTCTCCTCTGAATGAATGCTTGGAAGCGGTAATGGGCTGGATGAGGAGAAACAAACTGAAGCAGAATCCAAACAAGACGGAGGTGCTCGCTGTCAAAGGTCACAACCTGGGTTTGGAGGTGTGTCAACCGGTTCTGGATGGGATTACACTCCCCCTGAAAGACTGTGTTCGCAGCTTGGGGATGTTTCTGGATCCGCCGCTGCAAATGACAGCCCAGATAGATGCGACGGCCAGGCGTGCCTACTATCAGCTTCGGCTGATACGCCAGCTGTGCCCCTTCCTAGAGTTGGAAGACCTAAAGACGGTAGTGCACGCACTGGTAACTTTGAGGCTCAACTTCTGTAATGCGCTCTACATGGGGCTAACTCTGTGCCTAGTCTGGAAACTCCAATTAGTCCAAAATATCACAGCCAGGCTGGTCACTGGTACACCTAGGCTGACCAAATTACACCAGTTTTAAAATCTCTTCACTGGCTGCCGATTAGTTTCCGGGCAAAGTACAAAGTTATTTGTACTTCAAAGGTTATTACCTTTAAAGCCCTACATGGTTTGGGTCCAGGCTACTTGTGGGATCGCCTTCTCCTGTACAATCTGCCCCACACACTCAGGTCCTCTGGGAAGAATCCACTTCAGCTAGCAAAAACTAGATTAACAACTGTTACCCAGAGGCCCTTTTCTTCTGCTGCTCCCAGACTGTGGAATGGCCTACTGGAGGAGATTCGTCAACTTGACAGTCTTTTAGAATTTAAAAAAGCAATAAAGACTGATCTATTCTGTCAGGCCTATCCAGTGAAATTTTAGAATGTTTTCAGGATGTTTTAAAGATGTTTTAATCATGTATGGTATGTTTTAATCTGTTTTAATGTGTATTTTATATCATTTTTTTATACTGTTTGTTTTGTACTTTGAATTGTTTTAGTTTTTGTGAACCGCCCAGCGAGCTTCAGCTATTGGGCAGTATAAAAATGCAATAAATAATATTAATATTAAAAGTACTGGAAGCCCACCCTCTTTTGAGGTTGCTGACACCATGAATAGTAGCATTGGCAGAATCCTCAGCATGTGAGAAGGCTGCAACTCTAGAAACATATGTTTGGTATCTCTCATTGTTTCTCATTTTCGAAGGTAATGGTCTGAGGCTGATGTTGTAGAGCAGCCTTCCCCAACTGGTTCCCTCTAGATGTTATAGCTACAACTCTTATCAGCCCAGATCAGCATGGTAAGGGGTTCCAGTTTGGGATAGGCTGTTTTAGAGAGTACCCATCCAATCTGTCTGGCCTACTACAAACTCAGGTGCCACTTCCATCTTAGGGTACCAATATGAAAAGAAGGACAGGGTTCCTGTATCTTTATCAGTTGTATAGAAAAGGGAGTTTCCGTAGGTGTCATTTGTAGGCATGCAGCACTTGGAAAAATTCCCTCTTCATCTCAACAGTTAAAGCTGCAGTTGGGACCAGATACAAAAGAAGGCAGGGTTCCTGCAGCTTTAACTGTTGTGATGATGAGGGAATTTCACCAGGGCCGGATCTACACTACTGCTTTAAAGCGCTTTATAACAGTTATAAAGCACTTTAACTGCTTTAAAGCGCTATAAAACTGTTATAAAGCGCTCCTCTGATGCCATGCTTCTCGCCTGCCCTAGGACCTCCACTTCCCTTACTCGGCTTCGTCCTTTTTCTTCTGCTGCCCCTTACGCCTGGAACGCTCTTCCAGAACACTTGAGAACTACAAACTCAATCACTGCTTTTAAAACTCAGCTAAAAACTTTTCTTTTCCCTATAGCCTTCAAATATTGAGTTTGTTCTGACTCTATACTGTTAGCTTCTCCCTACCCGGTGCCTGTTTACACTTCCCTGTGCCTGTTTGCATTCTCCTTCCCTCTTTATTGTTTACTACAACTTATTAGATTGTAAGCCTATGCGGCAGGGTCTTGCTATTTACTGTGTTATCTGTACAGCACCATGTACATTGATGGTGCTATATAAATAAATAAATAAATAATAATAATAATAATAATAATAATAATAATAATACAAATGACACCTGCTAAAATTCTCTTTTCTATACAACTGTTAAAGCACTGTCCTCCTTTTCACCCTCTATCTCCTTTCATTAGATAGAGGGTCACTCTAATCTATCTAACCTTGGTAATAGATGCATTACTCAGTGACTTCCTTTACGATATGTTATACCAGCCTTCCCTAAACTGGTGCCTCCAGATATGTTGGGCTACAACTCCAAGCATCCCCCAGAAGCCATGGGAGTTGTAGTCAAACCTGAAGGTCATTGGATTGGGGGGAAGGCTGTGTTATGCTGTCTGGCAGCATCTTTTTCTAAACTTAGTCTAAGTGAAGCGGCTGTAGCTCCGGTAGAGCATGAGGGTGCTGCTGCACTCATGTCCTGCTTGTGGGTTTCCCATTGACAGCTGGCCAAACACTGTGTGAACAGAATGCTGAACTAGATGGACCCTGGGACTGAGCAAGCAAGGCTCTTCTTACATTCTAATGTTCTTGGTATATGCTTTGTATAGAAAAGGTCCCAGGTTCAATCTGTGACATCTCTAGTAGGGCTGCGAAAAACCCTGGAAAGCTGCTGTTGGCTAGGGTAGACAAAACTGAGCTAGATGTGTTAGATCAATGTTCTTTTCACCCAAGGACGAGATCCAAACAGCCCTTAAGCACGACTCCACCATTCCAGCGACAGAGGGTTCAAAAGCGCTTTATTGATTAGTAATCAAGGCCTGGTCTCTTCAAAGGGAGCAATCAGACAAAAGACATAGGGAATATGGTACAGTATTTGAGCTTTCAAGGGGCAGGGCCCAGTAGCAGCATTAACCAATCAGAACATAACACTGAGGCATAGCTAATTATGCTAAACAGTCCTGTGAACAATACCTTTGGCCTGACAGTAAGTAACAAAAGTTAACCTTGACACAACAGCACTTGGAATAAAGCTGGAGCCAGGTTTCTTGTTTATATTAGATAAGAAGGATGCAAGGACGCACACAAGGAGACATTCTCATACAGGGCATCATGACATTTTGCTTGGTGTGCAACGGAGATTTTACAGTTTCCTGTTAAAAATGGAGGTGGTTATGCTAACAGATGGTCCAATGGGCATTTTTCTCCCTCTCTCATAATACTAGAGCCTGGGATCATCTCATGAAGCTGATTGGTGGGAGATTCAGGACAGATAAAAGGAAGTACTTTTTTACACATCTCATAAGAACTGTGCAGTTCACAACCACAAGATGTAGTGATGGACACCAATTTGGATAGTTTTAAAAAGGGGTTAGATAAATTCCTGGAGGAAAAGGCTATCAGTGGCAGTCCTGATGCCTCTATGCTATTTCCAGTATCAGAGGCAGTAAGCCTATGTATGCCAGTTGCTGGGAAACATGGGCAGGAGGGTGGTGCTGCACTCAGGTCTTGCTTGTGGGTCTTCATTTGTCAGCTGTGTGAACAGAATGCATGACCAAATGGACCTTTGGTGTGATCCATTGTGGTTTCTCTTATGTTCTTAATTGTCCAGCTAAGCTTCCTTTGTTCGTAAGTGCTCTGTTTTGAAAAGAATTACTTTTGTAAAGAGTACTTTTGAATCTGGTACTTCTATTTGTTTTCTATATTTCTTTGGTAGATAAATTTTAGTTTAGTAAGAGATTAAATTTAGGTATATCTTCTTTGAACGTCCTTATTACATAGCGATTTTGCTAATAAATATTTTGAGAACATAGCAAAAAATAACTGTTAAAATTAACAACTTTTAAAAAACAAAACCAAAGGGAAATGTAAAAAACAACAACAATAAATATGCAACCAGCCATTCTAATATGCTTGCTTGGGCAATTTTTTGGCTGGAAAAGCATAAGTGAGTAATTAGATAATTGCTGCCTTGATTGAGCTTAATAGGAAACATTTCAATTAGGCTAAAGCTACATTGAGAGGAAGTAGGTTTTTTACAAAGGGAAACATTCCTTGTCATGCAACTGTCAGCTTTTGCCCACACTAAGAGATGGAATTAAGTGGATCTATGCAGAGGAAACAAAAAAGAAAGAAAGAAAGAAAAATGATTGCCGTAATTAGACATAGCCGAATAGTCAAAAATTAGACATAGAGTCAAACTGATATAATTTCTTGATGATTCCCACTTTGATAACACTGGTTTTATAGAGCTCTGGTCTGTAACAAATTAGGGCATTAAATCCATGGGGCTGGTTAGGGTTCCCCTTAACAAGGGAGAGAAATTAATATTAGTGTTTTCTGCAATAAGACTTCCCTGAATTCCTACGTGGCCTACACTGTACAAAAACAGATAAAATGCTTTTGCAGTTGGTTCACTTGATTATTGTTATAAGATTGAGTTACATGGTGGTATTACGTTTTGAAAAGGCTTTGCGAGACATTTCAGTGGAAGTCGGTGTGCTCTTCCATCTTTAGCAGATGGGCAACATTTGAGGCTGCTTCTGTATAGATAGCTTTTCTTGGGGACTGTACTTCACTGACATGCACAACCACCCCATGAGATCCACATTGGAGAAGGACTCTGAACTGCAGTTTCAGAAAACTAGAAGAAGCCTTACGCAATTACTGGCTTGATCATACTAGTACTGCACTTGCAGGCTTATGAAGCTGACTTATACGAAGTCAGATCACTGGTCCTCTTGAGCCCAGCATTATCCTTCTCTAACTGGCAACAGGGGTGTGTGTGCTGTCTTCATGACGCTGCATTGGAGCCATGAGTCCCCCAAACCCCCTGCTTGCACTCCTGTGGATTATCCTCATGCTAAGAACCAAGTAGGGGGTTGCACCGGAGGAGCCGCTGCTGCGCCTGTGCACCACCACACCCGTGCACTGCCACACAACTGCATATTGCTGCATGGGCACCGCTGCGCGTCTGTGCACCCTGCCACGTGTGTTTTAAAAAAACCTTTTAAAAACCTTTTCTTTTCACCTTCCCATGCTATAAAAGCACGGAGGCCTTCCAGCAGCCATTTGGCTCGCGGGCCCACCCCCATCCCCACTGTCTGGGCAGATAGCAACCAATCAGGGGGCGCCATCTGCTCAGCCACTCCACCCACCATGACAGATGCAGATGCGCTGTCGCCACCTCGCTGCATTGGAAAAAGTCAGGGTAAGTCCCCGACTTTTTTATTTTGGATCTTCAGGGGAAAGCCCTGGGATGGCTCTGCAATGGCTTCTGCATCATATAAATAGCACAGTGCCACTGCGGAGCCACCCCAGGGCGTTCCCCTCGTATAGACACCCCCAGGGTCTCAGACAGAAGTATTTCCCAGTCTTCCTAGCAAACAGCCTTTAGATCAGCCTTCCCCGAAGTAGTGCCCTCCAGAAGTTTGGGACTACAACTGCCATCAGCCTGCCAGCATGGCCAGTGATCAGGACCAATGGGATTTGTAGTACAAAAACATCTGGAGGGCACCAGACTGGAGGAAGCTGTTTTAAGTAGATATGATAGGGACTGAACCTGCAACTTTGTGCACACAAGATTTATGGTCTACCACAAATACCCTCCCTGTCAGGGCCAAAATTGCTGAATTTTTATTAACAATTATTTTCTATCGCAGAGTAACTTACCTTAAAAATCAGTTTGTAGTATTTCTCCTCACCCCGCCTTCTGTTTTTTGACATGAAAAGAAATCATGGATACCATATGGCAGTATCTTTCCTGTTAAAGTGTATCGGAGTATGGGCAGCAGAAGAGGAAGGGCGAAGAGTCAAAATTACCAAGTACATTAAGCATGAAATTGAAGAGCTCTAGGGAGAGCTCCATTTTTCCTGCTTAAACTCAGAAAGAGACCACTTGGCTCCTGATAATAATTCGAACAACAAAGGCCAGACTGAGAATGATTTCTGTCATACGTTTTCTCACCAATAAGGTTTTTTTTAAGCTAAAAACTTAAATCCGACTCTGGCATTTGTTGAAAGTGTGTGTGTGTGTGTGTGTGTGTGTGTGTGTGTGTGTGTGTGTGTGATTATTGATTCTTATTATGTTGCCCTTTTGAGAATCCCGTTAAAGCCCGGTGTGGCGTTTGTTTAGCCTGGAAATACTTGGCCTGAGGTAAAGAACCGTTGGAGGTTTGCATATCCGCAGTTATAATTTAGTCATTTGTGTTTGGACGGTGTATGACAAATTGACTAATGAGTGCCCTGAAGAGGAATGCCTGGCGGCCTTCCATTTGGGATGCTGGATTCTTCAATCAGTACTCAGGTGTGCTTGTCTGCCTGTGCAAAAGGAGAGAACATATCCTGCTGCTCTCTTACCCTTTGCATTTTTCTCAATTTGAATCTGACTTGCCTTTTCTCCAAGAACAGGGCTTCAATAAAGTTCTGTACCCTGACAGAAGCTTGACGCCCTGCCAGAAAAACTGGAAATGGAGGCAGCTTAAAGTAAATACTGATAATATTTCTCTCTTTCTTTTACTCTGGACCATTTTTAAAAAAATAAAAAGGAAAAGCATATGTTCACAGCCTAACTTGTCCCAATAGAGGGTCAATTACAACCATTTGGCTGCAAATGCAATCCAAGAAAAATACCGAGTAAAGAAACAGCAACAGCAGGTACCAAGGGCCCCCACTACAGTCAGATGTTCGCAGTACATGTCAAATGTGAACATAAAGCCTGTGGGTAAGATATTTTCCATCCTTCAGTTTCCCATGAAAGTCCAAAATGAATCAATAAACCAAGGAGACATTTTTGCATAGTTAGGTATTTTCCTGTATAGTCCTATAAATGTCCACAAAGATATGTGTTCTTTTAATAGGAATCACAGGAAGAATAAATTCATGTCTGATTTAGATAAGAATTGTTTGGCCAGGTACTCACATACAGATGTAAATATAAGTTTATCAGGGCCCTGCAGGCAAGGCTTACAGGGAACACAGCTGAAATGTTCACATTCCTTTCATTCTTATATGGTTGGTCCCAAAGAATAGTTGGAAAGCACCTGACGCAGATCCATCTCTGAGCTAAATCGCATGTGATGGTAATCACTTGTCTTTAAAACAAAACAAAACAAAAAACCCTCTAATATAAGTGCATTCAAATCATGACCACCCTTCCCCCCCAAAAAAATCCCCCCCCATGCCATGGATTTAAAAAATAAGTAAATCTCCATTGGCATCCCAATCCAAATCAGGGCTGTACCTGCTTATACTAGATTAAGAAAAAAGAACAAGCCTCAACTGCACACTATGTGATTAGCATAACATGTAGTTTGGCTCTGTGAAGCTCTGTAAATAGGGAATACCTTGGAACGCCCCCTCCTAACTTCCACCACACACATATGCAGTTGTACAATCTTGCAGCAAGGTAGGGATGTATGTCCCAATGGCCCTAGGCAGATGTACCATTGACCTTGTTCAGACATCACACTAAACCATGATGGTTAAGCATTTTGAGTTTAACACTGGCCCTGTTCAGAAGACACCTTAAACCATGGCTTTAACTACGGTGAATAAGGCAAAACGCCTTATTCGCCATGGTTTAAGATGTCTTCTGAACGGGGCCATTATGGCTTAATGTGTTGTGTGAACCATGACTTAGTATGTCGAGGGAACCATTCCTGACCATGGTGGCTACCCCATCATGGTTTAAACACACTCACTAACCACTTGCTGCAAGAGGGTTAGCGACCTAAACATGGCTTAGCTTGTTGTCTGAACAGGCCCATTGACTACACAATGAAACAACTGAGGTTGCAGTCCTATACACACTTACCTAAGAGTAAGTCCCTTGAACTTAATAGGTATGTATTGGATTAGACTATAAGAATCTTTGTAGTAGCATCCAAAAAGGCAGATAACCCCGATCTAGCACTTTGCTGTAGAAATTAGAGCTCTGATGAACACTTGGTGTTATTTTTGCATGGGATGCTCCATTGATGTCAATGGGAGAGCAACCTCAGTGCATGAAAAGGGATGAATGGATCAATTGGTTTCCAGTCCTTGTCAGGTTCACATGTGTTTAGTCATGTCCATTCCAGCTTGTTTCTGCTTCAGTATGTAATTATAAAAAATAACACACATTTTTGTGACCATATTTCCCCCTAAGGTATGCATCTTAATGTATTTCCACCAAAAATATGCATTTTGAAGAACAGCTAGTCCAGCCTTCTGTTCGCACAGTCGCCTGTAGGACATGAATGCAATAGCACCGGCAGGCCTACCCAGATGAATTTTAAACCTAAGAATTTTAAGATGCTGTGATTGTTATTTTAATATTATATTGGTTTTATATGCTCTTTTAACTAATTTTATGTATTATATTGTGTTCAGTGTTGTTCCCCACCTTGATCCAGAGGGAGAGGCGGGTAATAAATAAATATATTATTATTAAATACACCCGAATTGATGACCATCATCACATCTTGTGGTGTTAAATTCCATTGTTTAACCATGCATTGTGTGAAGAAGTACTGTCTTTTATCTGCCCGATTCTCCCACCAATCAGCTTCATGGGATGAACCTGGCTTTTATGCTTATGAGAGAGGGAGAAAAATGTCTTCCTATCCACCATGCATAATTTTGTACACTTCTATCATGCCTTCCTTTACTCATTTTTTTCTAAGCTAAACAGTCCCAGAGGTTGTAACCTTTCCTCATAAGGGAGTTGCTCCATCCCTTGGAGCTCTTTGCAATCTCTTTTTCTTTGAACCATCTTAAATAATTTGGTGTCATCAGCAAACTTGGCCACCTCACTGCTGACTCCTAGTTCCAGATCATTTATGAACATAAAGCATTGATCCCTGTGGGACCCCATTGTTTATCTGTTTCCATTGGGAGAATGCACCATTTATTCCTACTCTCTGCTTTCTGTTCTTTAACCAGTTACCAATCCTTAAAAAGACCACTTCTCTTATTCTATGAATGGCTTAGTTTGTTCAAGACTCTTGTCAGGGACGCTTGCCGAATGGCATCAAAATAGCAAATTTGGTTCAATGTTAGATGAGATAAAGTGATTTCATGTTGGGGCAACCTGTGTAAGTCCAGAAAGTATGAATTACATTGGTTTGCTTAAACACGAAGGCTAAACAAAGTCCTCCAGCATCCCTACAAAGAACATCAGCTACTTGTCTTGAGTCCTGTCAACTCTGATCCATGTAATGTATAGCATTGCAATCCTGCATTTGAAAAAGAGATGAAGGATGTCGGAGTTAACAGTTCTGAATGCTTTTTGCTAATTAATCATTACCATTTCCCATTTCTGAAATTGATATATAGGTGAAGATTAGACATGGAAGAGTGATTTTAAGTCATACTAAAGTAGGGATGCTTGAGGAATTTGATCTTTGTGAATTCCTACAAAATGACCTGATCCTCACCTCTCAGGCTAATGTGCTGATTGGAACTTTTCTCTCCACCAGATTTCACATTTCTCCGAATGTCGCAATGCAGTTCTCAGCAGTTTGATCGTATCAAAATACACATTCATTTTCAAAAATGTTATTTTGAGAGGAAACACACATTTAAATACATAATCTGAGAGGATTAAAAAAATGTAGTTTATTGGGGAATAGAACAGAATGGAATTATGGGTAAAATAAGGAAGAGTTGAATGAATAATGTGAGTGAACTGTTGTGAAGAGTATTCCTGTTAGATTGTGGCAGAGGTTGTCCATATTTTTGGAGGAGATGAAATCATGTTCCTAAACAAATGCTGATCATGAATGCCTCCAATTTAAAACACAATAGGTTGCATCCAGGATCATACTCAAGTTTAGACTAATTGAAATCAATGTGACTAACTTATGTTCCATTGATTTCAAAGGTTTTACTTCAAGTATGATTAAGTCTGGATCCAACCCCTATTCTTTAAAAAGGACTTCAAGACACTATAAACAACAAGTATATTTGAGCGGAGCAGGGCAGGGGGGAGAGAATGAAAAGGGAAATGTAATATATAGTATTATTTTGTTTGTCAAACTATATTTGAACACTGAAATCACTGTGTAGAATAATAATAGCACAATGCCCTTTAGGTATTAGGGACCTGTTTCCTACCAACACAGTTAATAGTTATACTAACACAGTTCTAATGGATACTGATGATTATATTTGATTTTAAAAAGTCCTTTGATACCGTATTCATTTTGCCTCACTGATGAGGTGAATGGCAGGACTGTGAACGTTTTGCCAGGTTAAAAGATGACAGCCTTACTGAGACATAGGTGTGATTCAAGGAGACAAAGTCTGACAAATAACATTACAGATAGGTTTTCTAGAGATCTGTCTCTTAGATCTCTGATGATTGCAAGGGCTCCATGAAGGGGAAAGTTTTGATTCAAAAATTACAGTGGAGATTTTATTTTGAAGAGAATTGGGGCTGGAGTTAAGAAACCAACACATTGGGCCCATTCAGAAGACACCTTAAACCATGGCTTTAACCACAGTGGTTAAGCCAGAAAGCTAGGTCGTGTACAGGAGATATCTTAAACTATGGCTTTAACCACAGCGAATAAGGCTTTTTTGCTTTATTCACCATGGTTAAAGCTGTGGTTTAAGGTGTCTTCTGAACACAGCCTGGCTTTCTGGGTTAACCACTGTGGTTAAAGCCATGGCTTAAGGTGTCTTCTGAACAGGGTCTCTATTTTTCTGAGTAGGTAACAAGTTCCTTCCATAAGACTAGGCTCATTCATTCTCAGCAAGCCCCCTCCCTCCTGCTACCAACTGTAACTGCTGAACTTTCCAACTAAGATTGTAGTGCCTGAGTTTGCTTTCCTTTCCCCCCTCCTCCTCCTCCCTCCCAATCCCCTTTCCTTTTGTGTCATGGCTTTTAGATTGTAAGCCTGTGGGCAGGGACTGTCAAGAAATACTTTTGTAAGCCGCCGTGAGAGCCTTTTTTGGCTGAATGGCGGCATAAAAATACTTAAATAAAATAAAAATAAATATTGCTGAAATAGCATTTGACCTATATATTGCAAAGCATGCTCCCTCCTGCCTGAGATGTTTCTTGCTGTTGTGGAAACTTAATTGGTGAATAAGTCTCGTTTCCACGCCAGTGTCTCATGTAATGAATTATGGGTGTACAGTTGTAACGCAGGGCCTGTTTGTTCAAAATAGAACACCCAACAAGCATTTAAAGAAGGGGAATTTATCCAGCAGAAGAGCTGGCTTTCTTGAAAAATAAAAAGGATAATTTAGGCTGAATATGTACTGTCCAAGAAGAAAACAAAATGGAAAATTCCTGTAATCTTCACACTTTCCCCAAAAGTCTCCTAGTTGAATTGAATCACTTCTGGATTTAATTTGGACTAATCTGGTTGCCGAATATTTCTATTTGTACAAGTCGACACAATTTAGAAAGATCTTCTCCAGAAGCAATCTTTAAAAAAGATACATAACTGGCTTTTATTTGTGGGATAGATAGCTGGTATCTGAAGACTTACCTGTAAAAATTAGAAAAGAAATGGGTGATGCTTTTTCCCAACATTGGAAATATTGATCTAAAGTGCAAGTATTATTATTTTTTTACATTATACACATGCTGGTGCATTAATATTGCAGTTGGTGCCATATTCTAAGGCCATTTTTCATGCATTATTGGGAAGGGATTTGTCATGGTATGCAGTTTAATGTTCTGGAGTTGTTCATTTCTTATGATGTTTTTAGATTTTAGTTGTTTTTGGGCCTCAGCAAGACCTACAGGTCTAGCGTGACAGAGGGGTGAGGATCTTGCAATATTGTTATCGTGAGGCCTCCCCCTCTGTTAATACGCAGCGCACGACATCCTCGGAGAAACAGGACGTCTTGCCCGCCATTTTGTTTGTTTTTTTCTTAAAGTTTTTTTTATTTAAAACAATTTTCCCCACTCCCACCACCCTACTCCTCAGGAGCTCTGCGCCCCGTGCGCAGTTCCTGGCTCCTGTGACACCTGCCCACACGTTCCGTGGTCTTGGGATCATCCCGAGACCGCGGAAAAAGCAGGCTACAACTGTAGGGCAATATCCCAAGGAAAAGGCGGGATCATCCCTCCCTGCTCCTGGGATGCCCTGTGCGTCATGTGGACAATCCCGGGGATATTGCCCCGTCTAGCTGTGGCCTTGGTGTTAGTTTTGGTTTTACCATTTAGTTATTTGTTACATTCATACGCTGCTTTTTCATACAAAAAATGCCCAATGGTTACTAGTCGTGAGGGCTATTTGGCACCTCCCGTACCAAAGCACAGCATGCCCATGAATATTGCTGGGGAAGAACAGAGGAAGAAGGCTGTGTGATTTCTTTATTTATTAAAGTTGCATGCTAGTAGCTCCTTTACCAATGTCTGGTATGAGTTCAAATCACAGTCAAGAAGCCAAAGTCAAGATCACATTTCACATGGTTGATGGTAAGGCAGATTACAATATGGCTGGACAAATCAGAGAACATTATCAGGAAGGAAGTATTGGAAAGAAACAATAGAGAAGCAAGCTGACGAATAATCTAGGAAATCCAGGTGGGTGGCCTCCTCAGCTACAAACTGTCAAGTCTTCAGATGAGTCAAAGAGGCAAGCTGCTGCTCAGTTTAAAAAAAGTGAACCTCATGAGAAAAACCTTAAGATATTTGAGACACTGGAAATGTCCAACATATTTCCACCCTGCAAAACCCAAGGACAAATACAACTACTGGTGTCTAACTTCTATATACAATGTATTTGCTTTATTGAAATGATAAAAATAATATATAAAAAGCATTTGAAACCATAGGCCACAATTCAAAGAAACAGCTTATACGTGGGAGGAGGGACAGAATAAACTCTTCTTGATGTTTCTGATACAGTCGCTCCTTAAAACTCAGCAGTGGCTTGCCTCTTTGGCACTGGGACTCTCTGTGACAAAAAGCTCAAGGGAAAGCTCTTTCAGTGCTTGTGTTTCTCTTTTGCATATGCACATAGCTTCTTCATAGCATGGGCAGAGTGAACAGGTCAAGGCCCCTCAGAGGCAAAACACTTCCATAAGACTGTGAAAGCCACAGATGTACGCTGCCTATCAAAAAGCTGAAAATAAGGAATTAGTCCTTTCCCTGCATGTATCCCGCAGTTCCTCTAACATTTCCCCACCCTGCAAACTGCAGATGCTGAGTAGTTTGCTGCCTAATGTAAGTTGTGGGGTGAGAACTCAAGTGTCCTCCTGATATGTAATGAAAGGAAAAGACAACCAGTGAGTGGTTATACATATGTATACACATTGAAGTTATGCCACTCCCTGGGGTGCCTATCCCAAACCTGGTCCTAGATAAGCCTGAATTGTTGCATTCCTTTCTCTCCTCCTCCTCCTCCTGCTTTTCCTTTGCTGCACTACTGGTGGTCTGCTGTACTATGTGCAGATGTTTCTCCCATGCTATTTCATGCTTACTTTAAAGTGGCTGTTTAGTAGAAGAATGGAGCATCAGCACGTGGGGGACCATCTGCTCCGATGGTGTTTCTAAGCAAACAGCAGATAGCACTGCTGTTGCCTTTGATCCCGTATCACTGGTTTCGGCTTAGGTTTCTCAGGCTGCTGGGTGATCTTGTGCCTTCTGCCCTTTCCTTTGCAGTAGCAGTACTTACAGATGTTTGCTCTGGGACTTGCTATTTCAGTTTGATTCTCCTGTCACTCCGATGATTGCTGGATGACTTGGGCTCTCGCTCTCTCTTCTCGTGAAACTGCTAGCAGTGACGCTTCCAATCAGTGCCCTGTTTCGTAGTTGTTCTGGGGTGCTGTGCTTGAATTCACTTTAAATATACCACATTTCTTCCCCTGGAGGAACCCAGTCTCAGCACTGACCTTGTCAAATCAGTGTGCCCCACCCATAAAAGGGAGTGATTATACTTTTATCTTTTTTAAAAAAATGTAGAAGCAATTTCTGAAGCACCAATGGTAGGCAGCCATTCTACATGTAAATGCCATTTGGGTATTGTGATTTTGGTTATATTAATGTCCATGAAAAGAAATTGTTTTATTAAGAGATGTTTTCAATATTTGTCCTCCTGAACTAATGAAGCTGCCCTGATTGTTGTAGCAAGGACAATGATTAGACCCTGGTAGAAAAGGATGTTTTAAGGGATGTATGAAAATGTTGTTTCAATTGCGCTAATTTTTATTAAAAATAATGTGTACACATGCCAATCCGAATCAGTGCGAATTTGCTTTACACAAGTGCTCATTTGCTGGTTGGACACACAGGTCTACAGATTCAGATTCAGTTGTTAAATTCTGCTTTCTTTGACCCTCCTTCCTAAACTAATCGTGTTCTACTTATGCCTTCTACTGGCTGTGAATCTTTTATACTTTTACTTTATACATATACTAATGCTACTCTAGAGCAGGAGTGGGAAGCTGTGACCCTCTCAAGTTGTTGGGCTCCCATGAGCCCCAGTGCGGGCAATGGTCATGGATGATGGGAGTTGTGCTCCAACAGCATCTGAAGGGCTACGCGTTCTCCATACTTGCTCTAGAGTTTGCAAATTTCTATTATCCTTAATAGTTTCTTTTTCTTCATATTATTTATTTCTTGCTATTTTAATTGGTGCATTCGCTATTTTCTTTTGTATCAGCTCTCCTTAATCAGTTCAGTTCCTTATCTAAGATTGCAGTACTAATACAGTCTTACTTGGGGGTAAGTCCCACTGAATTCGGTGGGATGTACTTCTGAGTAAGTGTATGAAGGATCATTCTGCAGAAGTAATTGTGTCCATTCCAGAGTTCTATATCAAGCCAATCCTTACATGAAAATAAATTCTGTATGCTGTCTTAATATCTTTTGGAGAAGATGAATAAATAGAAAGTTTTGGTGTTTCTTCTGCAGACAATTGGAAATTAGTGTGCTGCTGTTCCATTTTCCAGATGTGGAAAACAGCTTGTCTTTCTCTTTCCTGTTTTAAAGAGGAGGCTAGTCAAGCTGAATTTGTTTCAGATGGCAATGAAATTAAAGGCACACACAGAACTGGCAATCCTCATTTTAGTATTACCCCACTAATTAATAAAGAGTGATGAAAAATCACTGCAGAAGTCTTCTAATTCCTGGTCTTAAAAACCAAGCTTTTTAATCAACACAAACCCAGACACAATGTTGCTGTTTTTAAGCATATCAGCTTAAGCTACTTTATTAAAGCTGCAATCCTATAAGCACTTACCCGGAGTAAGTCCTCTTGAACTCAGTGGGGCTTACTTCTGAGCAGACATGTCTACTTTAGTGTGTACCTCAGTCTAAACAATGTGTGAAAGATGCATTTCAGTCGAACTGCACCATTAGGCATGAATACATATGGCTTACACTTCCCGAATGATGATTCCTGTAGGGGTGTGGTTCTCCAGATGCTGCTGAACTCCACCACCACCCCAGTATGGCCAATTGGCAGGGGTGATGGAGTTGTAGTTCAACAACATCTGGTTTCCCTCTCTTAAGAGTATAAAGCATGAAACGCTGCCCTTTTCAATTCCTGATCGGAAACCAGACCTGGCTGCTGCAGCTACATGTGAAGGAGGCCATAGGAGTGATTTCTTTCCTTACCACAGTAATCTGTGAACCACTGCAGTGCCGCCTTTCCCCATTTATAAAGTCATGTGAGAAGACTGAGACCAGATCGGAGGAGCTTCAAGCTGCTACAAAAACTGGGTCAGTGCTGGTCCGGGAAGGAGCCACAGCATGGACTCCTATAAAGGTCACAGGAAGAATTCTCATGTCCTTCTTGCACAGGAAGAAGTGACACTGCTGTGGTCCCCACTCCTCCAGGGAAACGTAAGCACCAGACCTTAGACTCTGACCAATGTGTCTACATCCTTTCCAAGAATGTTGATTTACCTGTACCTTAAAGTTGCATGGTGGGCAGACATTCAAAAGGTGCAAGTTCCCCCATCACTGTTTTTCCCATGCCAGGTCAGCCTGCTGTTAAAGGCAGCCCAAAAAGAAAAAGAGGCACGTACATGCAATTTCAAAACCATGAGTTGTATAAGAGCTTAATTTCTAAAACGAAAGACACTGCAAATGAAACTCACCCTGGAAGCCATGTTTTCTGACTTAAAAGCCAACCTTCTCTAATAAATCTCTGCATGTGAGAGTAGACTATGTTAAGGGAAATGCACTCTGCATACACT
This sequence comes from Elgaria multicarinata webbii, assembly GCF_023053635.1. Classification (NCBI taxonomy): domain Eukaryota; kingdom Metazoa; phylum Chordata; class Lepidosauria; order Squamata; family Anguidae; genus Elgaria; species Elgaria multicarinata. Next base: position 144,268,343 of record NC_086172.1, on the reverse strand, counting down.
TACATACAGGGCCTGTTCAGACGCACGCTCAGGCATGGTTATGCTGGTAACTCTTTTGGAGCAAATGGTTAGTGAGCATGTTTAAACCGTGTTATGTAGCCACCATGGTTAGGAATGGTTCACACAACACACTAAGTCATAGTTTACACAACACACTAAGCCATAATATTTAGCTCAAAATGCTTAACCACCATGGCTTAGTGTGTTGTCTGAACGGGGTCACACTCTTATTATGCTTCCAGACTGAACAAGGGTATATTAAAACAGGGCTCCAGCCTGACTCCTCTTGGCTTAAATATATCTGCAGGTATTGCTGCAGTTGCTTTCTTTGGTTGCCCACCCAGTACCCTCTCTGTCCACTCTTTGCCATGTCCATCTTACTCAGGCTTTACGGAGACTTCTTTCACACTGAGAGAATCATTTTGTTCGGGGAAACAGAGTTGCCCGTCTGGGTCAGCCCCCATTGATACATAATTTTTATAAGACTTTCCCTAAATTTTAGAACATATTGAATGTATTAGTGATGTGTTTTTTGTCAACCCACTGCTTTCCCAAGACACTGTATCTACAGGCTTTTTCCACTTGCTTTTTACAGAGGGACATATAAAACTACAAAATTAGTCTTTTTTCCTTTGAAAAATCTTGTGAAATCATCTGCTTAATGGCTAGTTTAGCATTGCCAGGTTTTCAGGGCAGTTGACAAATTGTGCAGTTTTAATGCGCTGGAATAATGGAGTTTATGGAGCATAAACCTACTGGTTGTAAATACTTCTTTGATCTTCTGGTTGTTTTTGTATTTTTGCATTCCATTTAATTGTTTAATTTCATTTGGGTTCGGAAGAGAAAACAGAAGAAAATGGAACTGAATGGACTTGTATTCCATCTATTTAGGGAAAGAAGGTCTCTTTCTATATTGTATTAAGGAAGAGCAGAAAGATGACTGTACAGAGACTAATTATTAAAAATTATTAAAAAAGAAAATTGTGATGGTAAATTTCAAAATTCTGGATGTTTCAAATGTGAAAAATCTGTTAAAATCTGTTCCACAAAGCAGATTAGATACCTGTTCCGATATTCATGATATTAATCTTTCTTCTCTCTCTCTCTCTCTCTCTCTCTCTCTCTCTCTCTCTCTATATATATATATATATATATATATATATATATTCATTATTGGAATAACAAATAGTTGGCCAAGCAAAATACAGCTTTGGTTTAAGTTGCTCTATTTCTTATTTGTAATGTAGTATCTCCTCCGAAAGATAAAATAGAGCAGTTGGTTCAACTTGTGATTCACCAACTCAAACACATCCCAATATCCATGTATGGCGACTCCCCTGAGGTTTGATAAACTTCCTGCTTGTAGTTTCTGAGACTTGCTGCACCAGTTGCTGGGGAACATGGGTGGGAGGGTGCTGTTGCACCATGTCCTGCTTGTTCATCCTTGGCCAATGGCTGGTTGGCCTCTGTGTGAACAGAGTGCTGGACTAGATGGACCCTTGGTCTGATCCAGCATCAGGGCACTTCTTAGGTTCTCATGTTGCACTTAGGCTGCACTTAGGCTGATGGGCTGCATATGGTTGGTGGTAGGATGGCCAGGTGTCCTACTACTTTAAAGAGGACAATCCTCTATTTAAAGGTCTACCAGTGGGCAGTCCTTCAAAGACATCCTTTGAAGATGTCCTCTGTTTGCATGACTGCTCAGTCCAAGTGTCAGCCATGCTCTTTGGATCTTCCTACATACATCTAAACATCAGCATTGTCATATGTAGTGGAATATGTATTTATTATTATTTATTGCATTTATATCCCACCTTTTTTCCTTCAAGGAACCCAAGGCAATGAACATAATCCTCCTCCTCTCCATTTTATCCTCACAACAACAACCCTGTGAGGTAGATTGGGCTGAGAGCCTGTGACTGGCCCAAAGTCATCCAGTGGGTTTCCATGGCCGAATGGGGACTAGAACCCAGATGTCCCAACTCCCAGTCCAACACTTTAGCCACTACACCACACTGGCTCAGCTACAACACAAGTTTCCAGGCAATTAGTTAATCTGGTTGCGCTGGTGTCCAGATTGTGCAAAGGCCTACATGTGAACAGCTGCTCATGTGTAGGCTTTTTCACTGCAGACAATCATACTAACGCATGGATGTGTATAGACAGTGAGCATGCCTGAGGCTGGTGGCAGAGCTCCAAGCCCCATTGGTCACATGATGTACCCATCACACTAGTAAAGCATGAAGGGACTATAAGCTTGAACATTACATCTCCCCATTACTCACAACATGCTCTCTTCGTATGAGCAATGAGGAAGGGGGATTTTATTTCATAGAATCAGTAATATTCTGTGCCGAGAATAGAGAACAAGGAATTTATGAACTGGCTTACAAGATGGTAATGGGCTAAAAAAACTGGGGTCCGATACAGCCTTCCCCAACTTGGTATCCTCCAGGTATTTTGGACATCAGTCTCCCATCAGCCCCAGCCAATGTTCAGGAATGCTGGGAGTTGTAGTCCAAAACATCTGGAGGGCATCAGGGTGGGGAAAGTTGGTCTAATGGAACCAAGACTGTACCTTTCCTAGAGCTGGGGGGAAAGTTTGTGTCTATAGGTTATTCTACTTGCTATATTCATCATGTGGATGGTGCTTGAAACAAGTTTATTTATTTATTTATTTATTTATTTATTTATTATTTATTTCATTTCTATACCGCCCAATAGCCGAAGCTCTCTGGGCGGTTCACAAAAAATAAAACCATGAAGAGCATAATAAAACAACCAACAATTTAAAAACACAAATACAAAATACAATATAAAAAGCACGACCAGGATAAAACCACACAGAAAAAATTGATATAGGTTAAAATATGAGATTAAAATAGCAGAGTTATACTGAGAAAATAAAAAGGACTTCAGCTGGCGATGGAAAGAAAACAATGTAGGCGCCAAGCAAACCTCTCTGGGGAGCTCGTTCCACAGCCGGGGTGCCACAGCAGAGAAAGCCCTCCTCCTAGTAGCCACCTGCCTCACTTCTTTCAGCAGGGGCTCACGGAGAAGGACCCCTGTGGATGATCTTAAGGTCCGGGCAGGCACATATGGGAGGAGGCGTTCCTTCAAATAACCTGGCCCCAAGCCATTTAGGGCTTTGAATGTTAATACCAGCACTTTGCATGTGGTGGCTGCCCTACATCATAGATATAACATGTAACCTTGTTGTGTCGATTATGCCACATCATGTGGAGAGTTGCCATGATGGGGACCATCCTTGTGAGTGGCTGTACTCATTAGAACCACTGTGTGGAGCAGTCACCACACGGAAATGATTTGAAAATAATCTCCACATGGTTGGTGTGATGTGGAGACATGTGAGTTTGAGTTACGCATTTTTCATAGAGTACAAATAATCCTTTCTTTTGCTGCAGGGGTTTTATTCCAGCTTTTAAAAACTTTTACAGCATTATCTATATGGGTTGGCATAGGATACTCAGAAATCAGACCTTGAGAGGGTACCTTTGCCTTTAGGAGTTTTATAAAGAACAGAATTTCACCAAATGTCATTTTTTTATTTAAAAGTATTTATTTACCTCTTCCCTCTTCCCATTTCATTTATTTATATATTTGTTAGATTTATGTACCAACTGGCAGATTTCCTTGGGGTGGTTTACAAATGTAGAAAAATCATCTTTATCATCATCATCACAATCAAAAATAAATACAAAAATACAAATATCAAAATCTTAAAATATTAGCACACTAAAAATATTAAAGAAAAATCCCAAATTAGTTTACAATAAATTATGCAGTAATAAATCATGATACAATCGCAACACCAGTAGGACAAGTTAACATTTGGGAAAGGGTCAAGGAGGAAGTTTTTTAAAAATCGTTGGTGCCTGATGTTTCACAGAAGAGAGGTCATTCCAGAAGGTGAGTGCCACCTCAGAGAAGACCTGTTGTCATGTTGCTGCCAGATGAAACTCTGCATGGACAACAAGACCTCCCTAGAAGATTGTAGCAGTCTAACAAATCTATGCAGGTGAAAACAAACTTTCAGGTAACCAGGTCCTAAATTGTCCCACTTTTTCCCTTCCAAGTGCCTCAGTGATTTCCCCTTCTATGCAGATCTTAATGGTAAAGGACCTAGAAGCATTACTGGATATTCTAACGAACCATGTGCATTGCTGCAAGCTTTAATTACAGATAAATAGCAAAATGCTACTTCCCTTAATGAATTGCACTTACCAGAAAGAAACTTCGGTCAGTAGTGATAAACATAGTGGCATCAGGTCTCTCTGCTGGTGCTACATGGAAAAGATAACATCACTGAAAGCTTTAAATCCTCGTATTGTTGTGGCTTCTTAGTTTTGTCAGGTGCTGTGACTTGGTCCTAACACTGAGCTTGGGAGACGAAACAGTTGGAAGCTTGGAGAATGGCACTAAGGGTCAATGAAATTTACTATGGGCAGCTGCTGCTTCAAAGCGACTCTCTGTGCAGAAGCCTATTAAGAAGTAGTAGGTTACTTTCCTGCAGTTTCCCCTAGCATGATGGATGATGTTCTGAAAAGTGAAAGGACTTCCTGTGCCATGGCGGCTACCCCTACCCACCCCCCGGCAGATAGCAAACAGAAAGATATTCTTTATCAAGTTAGAGTTCCAAATGCTGATTGCGACAAGGCTGTTTAATACTGCAGGCATTTGGGGATCTTTTTTCTCTCTCCATATGCTTGCATAACCTCTTGTTCTTGGACAGTATTTTCACATTTGTAACCTCTAGTAGTGTTCTTTGTACTAATACAGAAAAGTCAACATACAGCAAATCCATATCAAAGAGTTCAGATACAGCCCTGACATTTTCAGACATTGTCTTCCTGCCATAGCTGTATTGCACATTAGGGTCTTAGTCCAGAACAGGTGTTCCCAAACTGTGAGTATGGATTATCTGAAAATAATCTGACAGTCTTGTGCATTTTATTTATGACTCTCAAGCAGCTAGCAATAATAAAGTATGGATTAAAGCACAATCCTAATTAAAAACAACTTAAAAACAAATCAATTAAAAACACAATAAAGGAACTAGACAGCACCCAACAAGTTAATATCCTGTTCAGCAGTAAACCAGTGTCCATTCACGCTGTGCCAAAAAATTCTCCTATGAAAATTTTGACCATTCTCATTCAATTTGATAGAAAAGAAATTGCTTTCGGAAAGAAATTCAAAGGAGAAGAAATTTCAGAGAAATTATCATGGGTTTGGTTCAGGATTCTTGTGCTGACCTTACTTGTGATATGGCCAAGGAATGTGTGAGAGTGTCCTGACTTTCATTGTCAATCCTCTCTCTGACAGCCTATAGCCTCCCTGACTTCCCGCCCAGATGAAGACATCGTAAATTTATTCCTCCCATAAGGCCTTTCCAGATCAGGAAGTGTAGGCAGCCTGGGAGGCTGTAGAAGCAATGGTGAGATATGTAATAAAAAGAAAAATACAGACAGTATCCTCAGCCACCTTACAGTGATTAGGTAAGGTCAAAAACACCACCAACATACATTCAAAATAAATTATAAAATGCCCTGAGAATGAGGCAGAAAAATGGAAGCCCCTTTCATGGGAAAGAAAACTTTCAGGAAATTCCCAAGATTTTTCTTTTCTTACCCCTTAGAAATAAAAGGACACTTTTCAGAATTTTATCCACATTTTCTCACCATTATTTTTTTGTGGTGGCTGCATTCCTCCCCTCAATGCCCTGTAGTGATGCTAGGTCTAAGGTGCATGCGAAGGATGCAAAATGGAAGGGGACAGGCTGCCAACACAGTTGACGCTGTTGCCACGTGCAGTGGCAGTGCAAAAAACCCCAAAAGAACCTTAAGAAAAAAAAGGAAAGACGCTGTTCTACAACTCTTGACAATGATGATGCCTACCAGTGTGAAATTATTGGCGAATTTCTCCTCCCCCTGGAGAAATTCACTGAAATTGTCCCTCCAATTTCTCTACCCACAAATAAGGTGGAGAATTTAAGGGGCCACATGCGCACAGCTCTAGTGTGCATGCCAAAGCCCTGCCTGAATAAAGACATCTTTGCCTGCCAGTGGAAGGACAACAGAGAGCAAGCCAACCTAGCCTCCCTCGGCAGGGAGATCCCATTCTTCCTTCAGGGAGCCCAGGGTGAAGCGGTCAAGAAGACGCACAGAAAGCGAATCAGACTGTGTGCAAAAAAATCCTGCTTGGCCCTTAAAAGAGTGACCAGTAACCCCCCATAGTGTTTACAAGGAGGGAGAGAAGGAGCTACGCTTCAAAGAGGCTTGGAGGAGAGCCCCTGAGATCTAATATCAGCCTATAAGCCCCTCTTCTGGCCGATAGAACCACAAGGCCCTGCCAGTGCTGGGGTCTGAAGGAGCATCTCCTCATTTCTCCTTCCCCCCACAACAGTCCCCCTGTGGTCAGGCAAGCTGAACGTGGGGTAGGGCACTTGTGGAGGTTATCATCCACCCACCTATTCCTATCCTCTTCTCCCCACATAAATGGAATGCTTTAGCAAGCGTAAGAACGTAAGAGCCTTGCTGGATCAGAGCAAAGACCGATCTAACCCAGCACTCTGTTTCCTCTTGGCCAACCAGATGACTCTGGGAAACCGACAGCAGGACATGACTGCAATAGCCCCCTCTTGCTTGTGTTCCCTAGCAAATGGTATTCAGAGTCATACTGCCTCTGATACTGGAGTTAAGATAATAGCCATCACGACTAGTAGTCATTGATAGCTTTATTCAGCATTAATTTGTCTAATGTACTTTTAAAGCCAACCAAGTTGGTTGCCATTGTTACAAAAATCATATACGAATTCTGTATATACATGCACAGAAAGAGGGAAATTGGCTCTCTACCTGCCTCATGCATACAGGTAACGTCTTCTGCCTTTGTGTTGTTTTTAGGGATCACATCAAGTACTGCGTAACTGGACACCATACGTAAATCTCTACAGCTCCAGCTGTGTACAGCATGTGCACGAAGGAAACAAACTATGCAACAAGTCTCCTGTCTCCCCTCATCCTCCTGCAGAGTTCCTCCCGCAAACGCACATTGTATTGCTTTCCACCACCCACACAAGACAGGGTAACATCCAGTCCCTGAGTGAAGAAATACTAACAATAAAACTTCAACATAAATGTTCCAGGAACTATGTCCAAATAACCAGATTTAGAACAGTTATTCCTATCAGTTTAGGAAAACAGCATCCATAATACTAACTCGGTTCACGTGTTTATCTGGTTCAAAAACGGGATGAGGGAGAAATTTGTTCATTTTGCATTTAAATGCAAATTTATCTAATTCACACTTCCAGAACCAATGTGTGAACCAAAGTTCAGTTTTACTTCAATAGTCAAACTTTTCTGAATTTTGCAATCTAGATCTCCAATAAAAAAATCCTTTAAAAAATAATTGCAACCTCTTCCAGAGAATGAACCGGTGCTTGTGATAGGTGAATTCATTGACAAATTGAGTCAAAAGGAAAATCTAGTTTGGTGGCAAATGGTATAACATCCTTTAGGTGTTTGCCAGCTCTGTTGACTACGGGATTCAGCATGAAATGGAGCTGCAAATAAATAAGCTCCACAAAGTTCAGTAGGCTTGACTTGTTTGGTTTCTGGGTGGAGGTCAGACTGGGAACTCTTTCTATGCTGCTGTAAGCTTTGGGAGGAAGCAAATAAATACACAACCAATAGCATGGGTGAAAATGGCCTCTCTTTCTGTTAGTGAATGACATCAACTGGCTCAAAAGCCCTTCAGTGAATGGGAGGGCACAACTGGAGTCAACCCAGTATGTTTAGTTTAGATAAAGCATCCACACTGAAAAACAAAGTGGCCTGCTCCAAAGCACAAAATTGCAAAGGTAGACAGTATGTATGAATTTCTACAACAGATTTCCTGGATCTTGAACAGAGGGGGCGGGGGGAAATCTTCTTTATATTTCTCCTTATGGTAGTTAGTCATTCCAATCCTGTTTATTTATGTTCTCGTAGGCTTTTTGTCATGGTTCTTTTCCCCCCTGACCCTAGGTCCAGGAGCAACTTCAGGGTCTTGCTAGTGAAGCCATATGTTATTCCTGGCTGGGTGAGCTGGGAGAAATGTCAAAGAGAATACCTCTCATGTACCCTGCATGTGTCAGAGAGAGGCAGGGAGAGGTAGTGAACATCTGCCCATTTCTGGCTTTGCTTTATTGAAAACAATAGCACCGGGTGGGGGCAGAGAAAAGCCTTGTTTTGCTGCCAAAACCAGGGTCTGAAGAAAATGTAGCATCTGAAAAAGCTACTGGGGATTTCAAATTTTATTTTTAAAACCTGAGCCCTTTTTGTAGCAACATCAGAAGCCAAAGAGGATGCGTGTTACTAACTGTAAATCATTTGAATTAGCCATAAGTAAAAGCTTCTTCATTCCTAATACCCTGCCGAGAAGGTGAGAAGAGCAGAGGAGGGGGCGGAACACAAGGCCCTGATTTTTATTTAGTTTCCTCCTTGTTGGCTCTGAGAAAGTCGGTGATTCAGGTGCTGTCATAGCTCAGTTTGCTCTTTTTTTTTTTTAGAACCGCCCAGAGAGCTTCAGCTATTGGGCGGTATAAAAATGTAATAAATAAATAAATAAATAAATAAACAAACAGCAGACTGATGTTGGCACTGCCTTAACCTGTTGCTAAAAGGACATTTGAGCAGTTGTGCTTAATGGAAAGGGTGCCTAAGGTGGAAAATGTTGGGAATGGCTGAGGTGTAGTGAGACTCCAGCCTCAGCTGCATTTAGGAGGTTTCTGGGGCATTTTTGAGGTCCTTGTGAAACCAGTGCTAGGCCTTGATTTGCTCTAGGACATCTGATACGACTACCTTCATTCTGGCACAATCATACCTGCTCACAGACAGTTCCTCTGTGATGAAATAAAATCCAACCTTGTACATCAGGGTTGTCGTGCCTTCCTCAAGAAGTGAAATGTTCCAGGGGAAGCACTGTATTTACATCAATCAGCTTCAGTCTTTCACTCAGCTTCTTCTCCAGCAGAGCCAGGCAACTTGCAGCCCTCCAAATGTCTTGGTTTAGAACTTCCATCAGCCTTAGCCACAAAGGCCAATGGTGCAGAATGGTGGGAGTTGTAGGCCAAAAACCCCCCAAACCCCATCTGAAGGCAAGTTTCATTACATTTATTACAGCTCTACACCACCCAACAAGTAAAGCTCTCTGGGAGGTTTACAAAGGTTTAAACCACAAAAATACAGTCTATAATGCAAAGTCTGGAGTTAGTTGGTCATCCCTTTTTGACTTCCCTACTTGACCGATTCTCATGGAACACACTTCATTGGAAAGCTCTTGATTTGCAGATTCCACAAATAACAATGGTTTTCACTATAATTCAAAGTCGGGAGATTATTTATCTCCAAAAAGCTTTTTTTAAAAAACAAAGTAGGCTATCTTCTATAACAATCTACTATAAAGTTTTATTTTTAATATCAAAAAGTCAAGTATCATTCAACAAACATAATTAATTGAAAATTGGAGCAATAAGAATAAAAAAAAGTCTCTGTACACATAAGTGCCGGCAAAGTACCAGTAACATACGGATGTTGCAGGTGCCCGACTGGGTCCAGGAGTCTACCAGACTGCCCTGCATCCATCTCCCCGGACCTAGTTGGGCACCACAGCACACTCATGGACTTGCAGTCTGATCACCTGCAAGGCTTGACGAACACTCGGCAACGTCCGACCCCATCTGGAGCCTCCATTGTGCTGCATAAATGGCTCCAGTAAATGGGGCCTTTATGGCTGCCATTTACACATTGACTGCTGGGGGGGGGGCAGCATGGGGCTCCTGCCCCCTGAAGGCGCTGAAGCTCTCATGGTTTCTTCTTCCTTGCAAGGAAGGAGAGCCCACTAGGCCTTGACAGCTGGTAGAGGCAGGAGTCACTGCTCCTACACCCCAAACACTTGTTCTTTCCTTTACGGCCACCATTTATGCAAAGGGAAGGGGGGGGGGAGATTATACAAATTCCAAAGCCTCCATTGTCGTGCATAATGGAGGCTCCAGACAGGAGCGGCTCCTGCCAGGGTGATTGCACATTAAAACCCTCCTCTGAGAGCACCTCCACACTTCACTTATTGGACAGCCAACAATGTAACACCACCTCTTTCCTAATACCTTTTGGTTCCCAGATCATTTCTAAAGAGTCTCCAGCTCTTAATAGAAATAAAATAAATGAGCAGAACAGCAAGAAATCAAACCATGCAAGTTGATTAATGGTTAACATTACAAAGGTATTTCCCAATAAACAAAACATCTTTTTCCTTTAAACTAGCGATTATTCTTGTTCAGACTCTCATAGTGAGCAAAACAAAAGACAATTATACACTTCATGATACAAAGATAAGAATTCCTTTGGACTCTCTTTTTCTTTGTGCTGCTCAAATATCAGAAGATAGAACTTCCTGAACCTAGACAGATTCGCTTCAGTTAGACAAACATTCAGTTTCAAGCATACATCTTGCTTGTTGAACTATGTTTCTCTTTGTTCTGGGGTTGTATAGAATTCCATGCCTGTAGTTATTTCCACTACTTGTCACTTTGGGACTCTGTTCCCAGGGAAATACGTCTGACCCCTCTGTATCAGTTTTAGGAGCACTCAGTTTAGGAGAATCGATGGCCTTATAAGCCCCTTCCAAGTCTACTATTCTATGGGCTCATCTACACCAAGCAGGATATTCCACTGTGAAAGTGGTATGAAAACGGTATATAAAAGGCAGGTACCACACTACTGCTTTATCGTGGTATTGAAGTACACTGGAGGATCTACACTACTGCTTTCTAGTGGTATTGAAGTGCACTGACAACTGTTGGGGCCCATGACACATCTACACCAAGAAGGACATAACACTACGAAAATGGTATGAAAGTGGTATATGCTATGTGTCAAGGGGCTCCAACAGTTGTCAGTGCACTTCAATATCACTATAAAGTAGTAGTGTGGCTCCTGCCTTTTATATGCTGCTTTCATACCACTTTCATAGTGCAATATCCTGCTTGGTGTAGATGAGCCCTATGATTCTATGAAATACTTCCTTATTCTGATCAGTTTTTAGATAATCTTATGGTTTATTTTATCAATATTTCACCCATTTTGTTATTTTATATGGTTCTATATTTCATATTATTACATGATAGTTTTAGTGTTTTAATTTTTAACTGATATCAGTTATTGCAAGGCTCCCTAGGAGGGTAGATACCTTAGAGGATGGGGTATTAATTAAATTTGTATGTTCATGACTGTCTCGATTTTGAGGCTGGTGGAGTCTCTTGCTTTCAGTAGTAGACCTACAATTGACATTTGGGAAGGAAAGGAAATTTGCTTTGAATGTTGTATTTCCATCACTTCTGAAAAGCAATCTAAAAATTGTCAGTATTTATGAAATCTGTCAAAATTTGATGAATCCACTGATGATTGAAGAGTGCACAAGCAAGCATCGTCTGATATATAGGAATATTCCTTGAGCTGAATTCTGCTGAAAACACAGCTTCTGACAGGTGATCTTTGCTGATTTACCCCTTCCCTCTGCAGCCCCCAATGCTACCTTCCCCACTGTTCCTGAGTATCCCCCAACAGTCCTTAGCAGATTTGAGGGGAACAGAACTACGTAGGGAGGAGAGAAACAACAAAATGTCTGCCTCCTCCATTAGGATTCCTCAACTGTATCAGAAGCTTCCCACAGATGGAAAATAACCTTCAATGCATGGGAGGAAGATTTTGATTCAACTCCCATTTATAAATATAGTCAGACATGCATGTGCAAGAATAACCCACAATGTTATAGCTACAAATCCTATGCAATTTTGGCTGAAACATGCATGCTAGGACCAATGCTGGTTGATCTGATGCACAAATGAAACCTCACAAAATCTGAATTGGCAGCCATATTTTCCATGGACATCTGATGATCAAAACCAAATAACTTAATGGAGTCTCACTTGCATATTTGCTTATGAATACATATAGGCTTTCAATTGACTTCTGTATTTTGTATTATAGTTCTTCACTGATTATTGTACAGTTTCTTATTATGGGCCACTAAACTGTAAAGTCCGTCTGGTGATAACAAGGAGTGCGTGTCAATCCAGTTATCTCATTAATGTCTCAGATGCCAACAAAACTTAAAACCCAGTTCCATGTGCAGTCAACTTTTAAAAGAGCTCAAGGTCGATTAAGCTTAATAATTCTTATAACTATGTCAAGGGAACCACAGGTTTTGTCAAGCAGCCATGTGCTGGCACATTATAGGAGTAAATATTCTACACACACACACAGTTACTAAGAAATCAAAATGCGGTCATTAGCCTGGATCTCGTAGCAGTCATAGAAAGATTGGTTTTCTTCCAAATTCTGTGAATCAAACGGCAGGGGTCTGCTTTGTGAAGTGAGCTCTGCAGGATTCACACAGCTGTAGAGAGAAAGCAAGTACCGATCCAGCTGAAACCATTCCAAGAGCCAGAAAAGCCACAACGCTTGCTTTCAAAACTGTTGTTTTCTGCTTTTAATATTCTTGAATTGTATTGATTACATAAAAAATGGTTTCCTTCTCCTGCCTTCCCTTAACTCTCAGCAAGTAACTATTAATTAGAGCCTGGCCTTCTTTTGCATCTCATAACAATACTCGAGACCAACAGTTATTATTATTATGATTATTATTAAGAGCAAAAGCAGTGGTGTACTCTTGACCTTCTTTAGTAAGTGACCAAATGGAAGAAATTGTTGTCCACAGTTGTTAAAGTCTGCCATGCCCAAGGTGTTGGCAATCTGGTTTCAGTTTTCCACGGCCAGGTAGCAACCAGGATAGATTAACATGCTGTGTTACATGTCTGTCGGTTCATGAAAATCAGAAACCTCAAATGGTTCATAATACACTAGAATGAGTAGAGGTGGCTACCAAGAACAGGGCCTTTATAAGGTGAAAACCCTTTATAAGTTCTTGATTTGCACACGGGTACATCTTAGCGATGTAAAATTTCCAGAAGTTTTGAAGCTATTGAAAACAACAAACTGGTTTTAGGGGGATGAGTGTGAGAATGGATGTATTGGGGGAATATGATAAAAATATGCAGTCCGTGTATATTTGTAGCGCTTTTTACACAGCTAACGTCACTTTGGGCACAATGCCATGGACAGAAAAAAGTCCTACAACTTCCAGCATTCCCCAGCCAACATGACTGCCTGGGGATTGCTGGAAATTGTACAACTTTTTTCTGTCTAAACATTCATAGCATTGTGCCCATTGTTGCTTTAGGACCACCTTCCCAAAACTGGTGTCTTCCAGATGTTTTGCGCATCAGCAGCCATCAGCCTCAGTCAGCATGACCACTGGTCAGAAATGTTGGGAGTTGTAGTCCAAAACATCTGGAGGGCACCAGGTTGGGGAAGGCTGCTTTAGGAACAAAAACTGTATTATGTATAACTTGATTTGCTCATAAAATTATAGTTAATAATTTACAGAGTGGTTAATCTTAAAGAGTGGATTTAAAAAAATCCACCCTCATAGCAAAATTTATATCTCTAGTCTTTCTATAAAAGTCTTTCAATTAATAGTCTTTAGAAATGATTTGAGGGTGGGTGTGTTTAAAGTCTACTTTCCTGGGGTAGGGGACAGGATTTGCTAGCAATGCTGGAACAAAGCAGAGCTGGCCCTACCATTAGGCAAAGTGAAGCAAGTTCCCTAGGTGGCAGATGCTGGGGGACAGCAGTGGCAGCTCCCCAAGTCATTCCTCCTTAGCCCCATTCAGTTATTCACCTATCTTGAAGGACAAATCTCTGTGTGCCACACAGCCTGTCCTGTAAACCCTAAGCTAGGGCTCATCTACACCAAGCAGGATATTCCACTATGGAAGTGGTATGAAAGTGATATATAAAAGGCAGGAGCCACACTACTGCTTTATAGTGGTATTGAAGTGCACAGCAGGATCTACACTACTGCCTTATAGTGGTACTGAAGTGCACTGATAACTGTTGGGGCCCATGACACATCTATACCAAGCAGGACATAGCACTATGAAAGTGGTATGAAAGCAGTATATGATACGTGTCATAGGCCATAGTTAGATGGGGCTTTATCCCTGGGGGTCCCCGGGATTGTCCCTGTGCGTCCACATGATGCACAGGGGATCGCAGGACCAGGGAGGGATGATCCTTCCCTTGTCCCGGGATCTCGCCCTCCCCTTTGGCCCTGGTTTTTCCGCAGTCCCAAGCGCCGCAGGTTGACACAGCTCCGTGTGATTCCTTGCAAGGAGCTGGGAGCTGCGCACAGGGCACAGCGCTCCTCAAGAGCTCTGCGCCCATCGAGGGTAGGGTGGGGAAAGCAGGGGAAGTAATTTAAATTTAAAGAATTACTTACCTTTAGCACACGATCGTACGTGCGCTGCTGCCCCTTTAAGTTAAAAAAATGGCGGGCGCGACACCTCTCCTTCTGAGGTCATCGTGTGTTGCATGTAAACAGAGGAGGGATCTCACGATAAACACATCGCGAGATCTTCCCTCCTCCATCGCAGGCTAACAGGTAGGTCTAGCTAAGGCCACAGTTGTCAATGCACTTCAATACTGCTATAAAGCAGTAGTGTGGCTCCTACCTTTTATATACCACTTTCATACCATTTTCATAGTGGAATATCCTGCTTGGTGTAGATGAGCCCATAGTGTGTTGCTCTCAGATGTGGTGGAGAACACTATCCCGTTGGCTTCTGTGTGTGGATTAGATGGGGGGATCTTGTCCATCCCTGGAGCAAAAGAATGAAAAGTCCCCATATCCTGGCAGCAGGAGCCTTGAGCCCAGTTGTGGGATTGGTCTTCTAGTCTTTTGCTTTGTCTTGATTTTGATTACACTGCAGTGTTTTCAGTAACGTTTTAGTTTAATCTTTATGTTCAAACAATCATCCACTGCACGTCTCGTGAATCTCTGCCAGCCTTTGAGTGGAACTGGAAAAGATTTGCATGTGTCTGAACCGACGGAGGAGAGCACATAAATTCACATAGTAATTCTCATAACATTCATGCTCAGTATGAGCTTAATTCAATTTTCTGACATTTGGAAAACCTCTGCTAATATTAATACTAGGCATTTATAGTGGGGGGTTATTCTGACAGGCATACTGTTGAAATAAAAACTTGAAAGAATGCACATCAGATTTTACAGGTGCACAGAACATTCATTTGTAATGACTAGTAGACCTTTTTCTTAAAGGCTGACATAATTTTGAAAGGAATGTTTTATTTACATATGGTGCTTTAGTTTATTGACCTGTACGAAATTGTATGACCAAATGGGGATTTTGTACAGCCTGTTTTTTCTATCTTCTGGAATTATTCCCTTTATCCCCCTGACCACCAGCAGATTGATTTGGATTACTGTATTATTATTTCCAAATGAAACAATATTTTGTATAATGGAGAATAAAGCAGAAGTTTAAATTTTTACAAAAACAAACAGCCATCAGGTATTTTATATGCGATTGTACTTAATTTCTAATAATAATAATAATAATAATAATAATAATGAAAATGCACTTACTGTCATTGTTAATATCACATGTCTTATTGACATTGTGTCAAAGAAAAATCCTCGATGCCAGATGGAGCGTCAAGCAATAGGGAGGGAGATGTCATCTGGAGTGCACAGCTGGAGTGATGTCATCACTCAGCACCAAATGCACAGCTGGTTGTAAATTGGGCATGAAGGGTTCAGAGGAAGGAGGAAAGACTAGGCAGAGCAGCAGCAGTAGCAACGGCTTCACCACTCTTTGTATTGTGCCAAGGATGTTCAAATTATTTCTCTTTTGCTATTGGGAAAATCTGAACGCAATGCAAGCAAGGAGATAGTAAAAAACAGTCAGGCCTCTCTGGCAGTATGTTTTCAAAAACAGCCCCTCACCAGCCATACCTCAATAAATGTACAGTTTAAATTCTATTTTGCCAGTTCTTCGGTTCCTCATTAATTCTAGCCTCCCTAGAAGAAGAAGAAAGCTGCAAAAAGAAGCAGGAAAGGCTGCCAGTCAACAATTTTGAAGGCAGTTCCTTGACTGTGCCTCATTAAACTGCATCCCTAAATTTCCTTGGCTTTTTAGGGATGTCAGAGAATTCCACATTGGATTCAAATGAGTTCAGAATTCTGTGTATCTGACTTGCAGACTCCATGGTAGAGTGACTTTTTTCCAGTCATATGGATTCTAGTTTTTCATTTGTGGGTAGGGGGAGGATTTGCACTTATTTGCAGTAAGTAATTAGTGCAGAGAGCTTTGGGTATTGGGCAGTATAGAAATAAATAAATAAATTTGTGTGAGTGTACATTTACACAAGTGCACATTAGCAAGTAGAATGAAATTCTGGTAAAATAAATAAATAAATCTGATTCCATCAATGAGCAGATGATGGAACAAAAGATGCTTGACAATACACAAAACACAGATGGAACTGATTTAACAAAATTGGTACATCCCTTGCTTTGATCCATTGATGCCTCTTGTCCCATCTTGCCTCTTCTATGTGTTCTTCCCTGAAACTATCATTTATCCTAAATTCTTTCCTAATCCTCTCTGTTTGCTTGCTCCTTACCAGTCTATCTTGGTCTTTCTAGACCAGATCTGGTCTAAATGTACCTCTACAACACTGAATCAACAAATAGTAGTCATGTCTTGGCTAGCTCTGCAGCACTTGGCAAGGAACCAATGAAGTGCAATCAACAAATCCCCCTTCAAAATGAACAACAACTTCTTTATTCTGAGGAACTGATTATATCTGTCTATCTCAAATTGAGAGAAATCTTGTATTCACTATAACAGCAATATTTTTGGTCTTTTAAATTGCTACATAAATGTGTAGGATGAATGGATCCATCAGTGTACGATGGTAATATATTTTGTTCAAGTCACCCTCAGTTTGTATAACAAATTGAAGAGGGGAAAAGAAATGATATGCAGTTAGGTGCTTGGCTCTTTATGGCACATACATTAAAAACATCATCAAGTGTGGGTGTTGGGGGATTTTTTTGTGGGGGAAACTCTATGTCATCATGCATTTAAGAGCAGACATGGTAAATCTATTCATCATGAAACGAAGACCACCACTGTGTTTGCCGAGCAAAAAGCCAGGCTTTCTTTTCTGGATAATAAATGATCACAGTGCTGGAAGTGAGTCAGACTTGCCAGAAGACAAACTATCTTTCATTCCAGCCTTCTGGATTCACCTGTACATATTCAGGTGCTCGGCAGAAATGGTTTTTGTCTTCAAGGCTGAAAGACCCTTTAGTTTAAATTAGGGGCATTTCGCTGGACTTCCCCGAGAAAGTAAAATAAATTTGCTAGTGGTTATAAGTTGCAAAAAGCTGTTAAAATACACAGGTTCTGCCTCATTTCCAGTGAAATGCTGTGACTTAAGAACACTCGTTTATTGTTACACTCTATACTGCCAGACTGTCCAGGTAGATGAAATAGGAGACCCTTTCGTATTTCTTTAAGCATTTCATTATCATTTACGGGTTGTTTTGAAGGAGGGGAGGGGAGTAAAACCAAAGTCTTTGGTGGGAAGTACAAATGAACCTTCAGCAATGTGCAACTGAATGCATTAAAAAAGAAAGAAAGAAAGAAAGAAAGAAAGAAAGAAAGAATAAATGGACTTCATTTGACCTTTGACTCAGGAGGACCCTTCTGGTTTTCTATTACTATGGGAACAGGTTTCCTTAATGGCAGCCCCATCAGAGGTGAGATGAGTAAAATAAGCTGTTATGTAATGAAACATGAAGAGACATACATGAAGTATTAAAAGCCTGACTGGGCAAGTCAGCCTGTGTCAACAATGCATTAAGAACATCTATCATAGTCCTTCTTGAACACTTCTGCCCAGACTACGATACCCTGACTGAATGTTAGGTATGTTGTAAGACGAATGAAGTCTAGCCTTCCATCACTAACCTGTTACCATGGTATAAATTATGACTATGCATGAAGATAAGCTGTCTGCGGGCTGGAGCAAAAAGCCTTGACTATGATTAGATCCATGCTGGGTTTTGTTTGAGAGAGAGATTGAGAAAGAGAGAGAATATTTTAGCTGTCTATAGATAAATGTTTGGCTCTCATTTTATTCAATATAGAAGTGTAAATTATACCATAGTAATGGTGATCACCTAATTATTATTTTTTGTATATAGGATTGGTTTAATTGTGACAACCCTATGCTTAATACAGTTGATTTAGGGAGTAATTTAGCACACAATGATTGGATTCAAAGGCTTGGTGTCTACAAAGGTGCTATCCATGGATGCTTTCCCTTCCTTTCCCCCCTCCTGAAACTCTCTCTACCTTCTGAGAGGGTTGGGGACCCTTCTGAGAGTGGGCAATGGGTAGGTATGAGGGAAAATCTCCTCAAATTGGGTGGAGGCATGTCATGTAGAAGAGGAACAGCGGTTTGGAAAGATCTTTGCGCAAACAGCCTTCCACATGTGCAAGCAACTCATATCCCATTGATTTCAGTGGGCTTCAGCTGTGTCTCTGGGCTGAGCCCTTTGTCACAAGTAAATGAATGGTGATAATGCATTTCATGTTCTATTTGCATCTCAATATTTAGATACTAAGAGGAGCCACACTTGTTGAGCTAGCATCTGAAAAAAGAAACACAAGCAACATTTCTTGTTAATCTCTTAAAAAGTGCATTGATCATATTTTTGTAAACTTGTAGCGGGGAGGTGTATTGAATCAAAAGAAGAGTTCATGTTTTTAGTAAGGAAAACATAAAATGAGTGTATTGCATTAACAAACTTCAGAAAAAGTCCTTTCATTGGAATCTTTCTGTAGAAATGTTCCTCGGGTGTGGGTGTGTGCATGCGCGTGCGCAGGAGGGGACTTTAATTGTAAATATCAGCAACTCTCTTTTCAATCATGTCTCTGAAATCCTACCATCAATTTTTCTCCTCCATTTTTGTGAAGCCGCCCCACCCACCCCACACGCTTACAATGTCCTGGATTGACACTAGGTATGGGGCATGGTGAAGGATGCAAAATGGTGACCAGACTGCCAACATATTTGCTGTTGTTGCCAGTTGCAGTGAGAGCACAACAAAACAAAAAACCCTGAAGACAAAAAAGAAAGAAGCTGTGCTACAACTGCTCCTGGTGGTGAACTCTACTTCCAAGAAACAGATTTTTTCCTTCCCCTGGATAAATTTGGTGAATTTACCTCCCTCCAATTTCTCTGCCCACAAATAGGGTGGAGAATCTTGAGAGGCTCTTTGCACACAGCTCTGGTATGAAGGAGTTTGCACATTAAACTGCTGTTGAAAAATAATAATAATTGTAGTACTGGAAATAACCAGTACTAGGAAATGAAATTACTAGAAAAGACAAATAATTTTGCACTTTTTTTGGTGCTGGGACAATATTATCTTCAGCCTTACATAATAGAGCAATATATGGTCATCTCTTCAGAACTCCAATACTTAAGGATGCTTTGAATCTTTCTTCTAAGCTGTGGACTTTTGTGATATAAGACAATGATCTTCAGTTGTGAGTTGTGGCTCAAAATAGACCCATACCTATCATCAGTAGCATCTTATATACCTTTCTGTTTTTGTTTTAAGTAGTCCCCCCCCAAAAAAAGAAGCAGAAAAGAGCAAGGGGTGGGTGTGAGAGAGATGGAAAATTCTCAGATTATACCATCATAGACTGCCCAAAGCCAATCAAGAAAAAATGCTGCATGTCCAAACTGGGTGGTTCCTACCAGGTATTAAAATGGGATTCATGTACAATTTAAATGAGCCTGCAGCTGTGTTGGAAAAATGCAATGTGCTGTATAAAGTTGATTACAAAAACAAAAAAAAAGTATGAATAACAAGAAACAACAGTAAGAAACTTCCATTAATATATACAATTATAGAGACAGAGGAAGTGAATAGAAAATCAGAGTAAATCAGTTCATGAATACAATTCCATTGCTCTAGCTGGAATAAATTAAATGTCGCCATGGTTGCTTATACGGAATTCAACGTACTTTGTATTTCCTGTTAGTGATACAATTGTTTTTGTAATCAGCTTTATAAATATATTAGTCCATTGCATTTTCCCCACCCAGTTTCAGCTGTCCTTCATTTTTTCCACCTATTCCTTTTTTGGAGAACCTTTCTTCTTCTTCTTCTTCTTCTTCTTCTTCTTCTTCTTCTTCTTCTTCTTCTTCTTCTTCTTCTTCTTCTTCTTCTCCTCCTCCTCCTCCTCCTCCTCCTCCTCCTCCTCCTCCTTCCTTCCTTCCTTCCTTCCTTCCTTCCTTCCTTCCTTCCTTCTTTCCCATTTTTCTCCATGTTTTTCTATGACCCATGTAAAATTCATCAACAGAACCACTAAGTGCACCTGCAGAATGGTGTGAAACTGCCTTGGACATTCCACACAGGTTCTATACAGCGGGTTGGAGCCAGATTATTGCTTAACAGTTTCCTTACATCCGGAGTTATCTTCATGGTTTTGTCTTCCCCCTGGGGGATGTGTGGTGATGCAAGAGGATGCAGAGGGAAGGGGAAATTGGTAGAGAGATCATCACACACACCCCTGCCCCCTTCCTTCAGTGGGGAGCTTTTCCTGGATCCCAGGCTCCTTGAACAGAAGAAAACTTTCTGTTCCCAGAATGGCCGATCTGGATCCAACCAATTAAAAAACAAAAAACTTCAGTATTAGTATGTGCACTTATTATTGTCCATTTTCAGCACAGTTGAGAATGACGACAAGCTTACTGTAATTTTCAAATTCTTCATTTTGGGAAATTAGCTCTATCCCTGTGAAGGAATGAAAATGACACATAATCCTATTCTTTTCCTTTTTCTCCCCCCCCCTGCTCCCCCCTGCTCACAAATAAAGTTGAGTGCATTAAATCCCAGCTGTCTCAGGTGCTGTAGCTTCCAATTGTGTTACCATCATTAATCCCTAAGATTATTCTAGGTCTCATTAACCTTGGCAGTCTGGCATGGTAACTACCACCATCAAGTACAAATTAGTTTTCATTGCACATACGTTATTTCCAGTCAACCAAGCTATTTCAGATATTACAAAGTAACTGAACTCTGTTAAATTCTCTTGGGTATAGTGGACAGATTGTGCGGGTAGGATAATTGATGATGATGATGATGATGATGATGATGATGATTCTAAGAATACTTTTTCCATATTGACTTCAAGGGAATGAAGCAAGGAATGAAGATGAAAAGTATATGTCAGTCTGGAACTAGCATAGTTCATCTTGGTCAAATTTCCTAACGCTAATTTGAGTTTAATAAAGAGATTTTCCTGTTTGCAGACTTGCCAGTGTGAGCTTTCTGTTACCATGATCTCTGCTTAGCTATCTCCCATTGAAAGAAATGGCATGTAAAGGGACTTAAACTTGGGTGGGTCATTCTGAAGATATTTTAGTATCTTCTTAAAGGGATTAAACAAATTGCAATATAAGGAATATTCAAATATAACTTATTATGGTAATGTAATCTAATATATAATTAGGTTAGTTCCACAGGATGAATAACTTAGAATGGTAAAGAAATTATTTTTTGTATCAACAATACCATCACAGTATAAGGACAAGAATTCAATTATAATTACAAAGCATTTACATAATGTGCCAACCGGTGGAGGCTGGTGGCTCCAATGTCAGTGGGGCAGTGAATCCACTCCGTGATTCAGTCAGAACTTTAAAGGAGCTATCCAAGGTGCAGCTTGAATAGTTCTTTTAGAATTCTGACCAGTTCTGACTGAAACCTGGCATGGATTGACCATCCCACTGACATCAGAGCCACCAGCCTCCACTGGTAGTACCAACACAAAGTTTCACTTTATGACACCATTAAGGAAAGGAAATATATAAGCAAGTGTAATTAGACCAGTAAATAATACACCTTTCCAAAGAAGATAGATGAAGATATGGGCTCAATCTGAAAACAGGCAAGCTATGCCAGAGAAATATCAGCACATGGAATTGTCACACAAGCTCTCAGCAGAACTGCTATTTGTAAAGCAATTTTGTGCAGAAAATTCTCCTACAGTCCAGACATCCAAGGGTCAAAGCGGATAAATCCAGAGCTGTCAGTTACATCTTTTTTTTTCTTTTTTGAGTCTAGAGTAGGTGTAGGGAGTAAAAGCTCCCCTTACCCCACCTCATTGTAGGTCCTGATCTTGAGCTGCTTCTACTCTAGAGTAAAAAGTAGAAAAGGGGAGTGTGGATGCCCGATCCTTCTTATAGTTCATTCCATAATGATAAATCATGATTTATAGCACGGATGGAGAACATTCTGCCCTCCAAATGTGGTTAGACTTCAGCTTTCTTCATAACTCATCATTGGCTATGCTGGCTAGGATTGATGGGAATTGCAGTCCCACAATATCTAGAGGGCCACACATCCCACATCCCCGGTTTATACATATCTAAATGAGGCCAACTGGGCTGGATCTAGACTATGGCTAGAGCTACACTAGTGCTTCTTAATAAAGTGCCAAACCGTTTGTTGTCTTATATTTGCCAATAACCTGTAATAATGAAAGTGAAATCACAGTACTAAGATATATTGAACTTTCCTCATATATCATCAGTCACGAACTTCTTTGTACATTGCTATAACTATGCAGGAGTAGAAGGAACGGGAAGTAAGTTTCAATTCAGTCATTTATCCCAAGGGTATAGTAACTGTGCAGGACAGAAGGAAAATGATTGCCCAGACAGGTATAAAGCACACTTCAGGTGGGACTAAGTGAGTGCTACCATTAGTACTACATATTTAGTTCATGTTATTCCCTGGGGGGAATGTACACTCTTTAATTTTTGTAAAAAAGAATAAATAACTGAAATGCATACTCAAGGTGAACCTGTCAACTAATGTAACAGCAATGCAATCACTGTAGTTAGACTTCCATAAATTTCCCCTTGCAGTTTAACTGCTTCTATAAAGACATTAATTTGACAAGCAGTATATTTTGAACTTTCTTAAACAGCAATAAGTTGCAGAAATGAAATGCTAGGTAGATAGATACTTCTACTACCTTTATCCACTAGGTGACAGTACAGCCCTTTTACCTTTTTATTATTAGACAAAGGTAATGGAAGTAAAAGAAAAAAGGTAACATAAACAAAGATTTGTTGAATGTATGCTGTCCAGTTGAATAAATATTATGTAATATATGTATGAAAATTATCTTTAGCTTTCATATTATTGCGAGGAAATATTTCTCTTGAAGCATTTTCTGGGTGATTCGCACAGTAGATCTTTAAAATAAAACAAAACAAAAACTTTTCTACTCTATTCAAAAAGTCCCTTTACTAGGGCAGCTTACTGTAGACCAATAGCAAAAGAATAAATAATGGAAATTAATGATGGAAATGAACCATACATAAGGTAAGAGAAGTAGAATATTTGTACTTTGGATGTTAGCACCAGCTTCTGAAAGGAAAGGTAAATAATTAAGCTTTCTTATTATAAAGTTAACAATGTATGAAAACAAAATTCCAAACAAAATAAATATAATTCTTTTACTATTTAAATATAGTTTAATATTTTCCCCAGTATTTAGCACATAACCAGAATTGTTACTTTATCATAAAAAAACCTTCCTTTAAAAAAAATGAAATTTATGATCCTAAGCATGTTTACCCAGAAGTAAGTCCCACTGAATTGATCCGGACTTTCTCTCTAGTAAGTATGCTTAGGATAGCAGTCTCAAATGTAACTAGTTAGATATTCAGTGAAATAGTATCCTCAGCTTATGAATTTATATTTTGATATTGAAAATTATGGAAGAAACAATATACAAAATGCTTGGAGTTAAAATTATACTGTATATGGGAAGTGCGAACTTCTGAAAAATATGTAACTGTACTGTTCCTATTCATAAAAAGTTTTCCTTTTTAATTGCTTAGAAGCTCACACTCCAGATAGAGCATTATCAGTACTTATACTACAGACTGAGTCATATATTATGCTGTACCTAGTAAGATAGTATTATGTAAAATATAACTTGAAATATAGCTTACCAATATATAATTAAGATTTTAAATATAAAACCAAAAGTTAAATATTTCAGCTAGAAGTTCAAAATTCTAATTAAAGCAACTTTCTAAATAAAGCACAATATGCTCTTATACATTTTATAAAGGCAAATTAATTTACTGACTTTTTTAAAAAGAAAAGAAGGCATGTTATTTTCACAGCAGTTGTAGATTCAAAGCATTGTTTACACTATACTCATGGACTTGCAAAGGAGGTGACAAAGTAGAAAAGTTCATCCATTGTTTTAGTAGTTCCAGAGTGCAAGAGTGCCACATTGTTGAAACTTGTATAGCATTACAGAGATCCAGTTTATATTCTGAGCTGAGATTTCTCACATATAGTCTAGCATCACTACAGCAAGGGCAATCTGTGGATGGAAGCCCACTGCAGGGCTGTGGGTCTCCTTTTTTCGCAACCATGTTTTATTATGGTTTAATTTTTGTGAACCGCCCAGAGAGCTTCGCCTATTGGGCAGTATAAAAATGTAATAAATAAATAAAATAAACTGGATTTGTTTGTACTGCTCACTGTCTCTAAGTGCTCCTCTCACGTCCAACATCAAATTGTGTACATGGGTTCCTGCACTGCATGTGCACCACTAACTGCACTGTTCATCTGTTTGTACACTGGCCTGTCTGAATTTCCTGTTGCCGCGATAGGAGATCAGAAGTTTGAAAGGGGAGAATTTTACTCATGAGAGCTAACACTCCCACTACCAGTGGATGCAAGGATTTTTGGATTGGGGTCATTGAGTGTCCCAGATCCAGAAATTTTTGCATTCATTGGTATAGATTCATTCATTCTGTCTGTCTGTCTGTCTGTCTGTCTGTCTGTCTGTCTGTCTCAGTATGTGGGCAAATGTGTCCATGTATGTGCATGCTCATGTTCAACAGACAATATGCATATACACTTACTTCAGGGGGAGAGTCAGACTCGTACTCATCTTTAAAAACAAAAATAACAACAGCAGCAACAAACATGGTAGATGTGAATTGTGATGCTAGAGAAAGAAAGCAACACTTCTGAAGACCTAAATAAAAGAACATTAGAAAACCAAAGGCTCAGAAATGGTGGAGCATTGGCACATGGTGAGGGGTAACAGAGAAACATGTCAGTGCAATCCTAACATGCTCACTTGGAAGGATGTTCCACTGATGTCCCACTGATGCCTCCTCTCATAAATATGAACCTTGTAAAAAGTCACAGAATGACAAGGGGAGAAGGAAGGTATATCATTTGTCATAGGAAATATCCAGTATGTGGCCATGACAGGAAATAATCACATTCTACACTGCAATCTCAGAAGCAATGGCTGCATTAAGTGGGGACTAATCATATTTTCCCAGAGAGGCAACCCCCCTGCCCACATACAACTCCCTACAAATTGCAGTGAAAAAAACAAAGCTGAATAATTTACAATATGCTCGGCAGAAGCACGCACTGGTTTGCATTCAAGCAAAGGAGTAACAGCTTTATATTTATGGTGCACGAATGTATTCTCCTAACTCATGGACTAAAATGTTGCATTGTTTTGATGTTGTAATTGAAGGTAACTTCCACAAAGTTGCCATGGAGAGGGGTTGTTTTTAAGAGGTTGGTTTTAATCAAATGTGGCCAATTATTGTATACCTGTGAAGGTCTTTAATTTCCTTGTACTTTGCAGAGGGAAATGATTTGCCTGTTAATTTTATAAAGGCTATTAAAAGACTGTAAACCAAACTGGACATTTGTGTGTGTGTGATTGGTTCAGGTCTATGTATAGGGAACACTACACTTTATAAGTCACATGGTCACTTCCACTAAAAGCCTCTGTTTTTAATGTTTCTAACTAAATCCACTACTTTTTGGATGGGAGAGGATTAAACAGGTTGTAAGACCTCTCCATGGCAATATATTTATGGTTCTCACTTGAAAAAAAATACTTTTGACCTTATAAAAAGGAAAAGAGAAGTTTTAAATGCCTATAATTTCAGCGTGGTCTGTATAATAAAATGAAGTTTATAATATACATCATTTCCTGATCATTACTTAAGGTAACTCACATTTTGGTATGTGAATGCATGAAAGCCTTTACAATGTATTGTCAGCAACTTTTTCAGAATTAAAAATTTAGTGAGCTGTTTTTTACCATTGGTTTGTATAGAACTCCTCTCTAGAATTAGTAGGAAAAATAGAGCTTGAGAAAAGATTGCACACTTTTTGATGTGTTTGTCTAGTTTCTTACTTCCATCATTCCTTTCATGCTGTATGGAGACAAGTGCATTTAAACTAACCTCGTTCACCCTCAATCTTTGTACTAATTTTTGAAATCTATCAATATTTACAAGGGCAGTCCTCTCGTAAACTGTGGATACTTGTGATTTCCCGCATAATGGTTCTACAGAAAACTTTTTCTAATGTTTGCTACTAAGATTTATAAAATAGTCCTAATCCATGCCAATTGGTGGGGGATCTAAAGGTATAACCCTTTTCACATTTATAGTCTTTCTGTAAGAATTTTTCAGCTCACGCACTCAAAACCACTCTTAAATTACAACCTGATACCCAATCTATCTGGGAGCAAGCCGCACTGAACTCAATGGGACTTACTTCTGAGTAGACAAGTATGGGATTGCACTGCTGGATGACAGAACATTCCACTATTTTATTGTTAATGGCACCATGTTTTTAATGATATAATTATTGGTCATGTGCATTGAGTGTGTGTTATTTGCATGCATGTATGTATATTTAGCAACTCCATATGCATTACTGTATTACACAGCGACTAAATGCTGATATTTTATTTTTATTGGTAAAGTGGTATTCAGGATGTGATGTGTTAAATCACAAGGAGGAAGTAGTTTTGCGTTAAGAGGTAGATTACAAAAATAATGTGGGTCCAAGTGTTACTGCTAATTTACATATTCTATTTGCATGAAAATGAGGCTCAAAGGGTGATGTCAAAATTCTTTCTAAGGTATACTTTATTGCTGAAATATTTCCATCAAATGAAAGCATTTTAAAGAAAATGTTGCTATATAACCTTACATTTTATATTAGTTGTACAAATTTTAAGCTTGGCAGTCCTGTCAATTAGAAACAGACTTTTCAAATAAATGCTTGAGTATTCAGGATCATTTCCCTCTGCCTTCCCCATGCCCCATGCAACACATGCACAAACACAACCCTTACAGGATGTATGAAAAAAAAATGCCTTCATAGATCACAAGCTGCTCAAAAGTTATATTTTGAATTATATGAAGTGATGAAAGCTGGATTGTGATGGAGAATAAAGTATATTAAAAGTCCAAGGGAGACTGGTTATGTAGCGGATGATAATCTGCTCAAGGTTTAAACACATCCAGAACCAGTTTTGGAAGGAAAGTGATTCCAATGAACTCTGTACTCCAAAGGCAACTGAGATCAGTAATATGGTAGCTTTTCAAATCTTAAAGCTGCTGTGCTCAACCTATATTTCCCCAATTGCCCAAGAACAAGTTGCAGTTCTGAGGTGCATCATTTCATAAGAGAGGAGACACGTAATGTTCCCAAACAACTTCACTGTGTTTGAAACATGCACTTTATTTGCAAGTGAGATGGGGGTGGAAATGCATCAAGTATCCAGGTATAAAAGAAGCCAAGGAATAAAAACGTTCATTGACTGTCCAAAAACAACCACAGCATTTATTGGGTACACAATGAAATAGCCACAAGTTTTCAGCAAGTCACTGCAAATAAATATAGACATGAGAAGATGGTCAATACACAGCATTAACACCAGTGCTGTCTGTCTTACCAGGATTTCATTTTTATGACTCTAAATCTAAGCCTTCCTTTATCCATTTGCTGCTGTGGCTCTGTTTCATTGCTACCAGCCTTAACCTCAGACTATATGTCTTTGCCATGTCGTTGGAAATTTTCAAATGGCCTCCACCTATTTTCTAAATGCCTAGGCCATATCTCATTTGTACACAGCTAGCCAATCATTATAGACAGTGAATGACTGCTACCCTCTTCCACTAGAGAATACTGCCTGAAAATGTGAGATGAATTTGTAGATAAAACAGTTCAGATGGTTGCAATGCCCTAGGTATAAATACGAAGAACTCAACTAGGCTGCATCAAAAACATTTCTTTTCCTATTAAATCTCTTCTAGTTTAGCCATGAAAAACATTATCTATTTTCCCATGGTTTCCTTTTACACTGTGCTGGGATTTTTTTTTATTTCATAAGGGGCCAACTTTCAGTGACCTCGGTAAAGCAGGGCCAGGCCAGGAGTGCCGTCCATATTAGGTTGCTTTTCAATCATTTACAGAGCAATCCTATACATGGTTACTCAGAACTAAATCCTGTCAAGTCAATGGTGCCTACTCCCAGGAAAGTGTGTCAAAGATTGCAGCCTTGGTAAAATAAGTACTAGACTGCAGAATCCCAGATGATAACTTGCTTGCTTTCCATTAGATGTTTAATCTGGCAGCAAGAAATTAATATGTCCTTATGGTAAAGTGAGATAACAATAGGAAAAAAATATCTTGTGCGAGAGACAATTCTTAACTGTGGTAGGGAAGGAGAAACACCAAAGGAATACTCTGTTTCAGATGTGTGTTTTTGGAAAACACATGAGTTACTGTAATACGTATTTTGTTTTTCAAACAAAAAGCCATATTCATTCATTTTGTTAAATAGTAGGATTTGTTAGATTACATTTAAAGCTGCAAGCTGGTTAGCAGGAATGGACTATCAACAACCCAGTGTTGCAAAAAGGAATAATAAGGAAAAAGGTTTGGGAACATCACAAAAGGAAATAAACAATGACAGTCGATACTCTTAAATAGTGTGGGAGAAAAGAGGCTCTCTTTTTATATTTCTTGGAATTACAAAATGACTTTCACGGGGCAATCTCTCCTTACTTTAAATCTATATATAGTTTTCTTGAATTATTAGTTTTCTTAATTCACATGAAAAGTTTTCTCTAGGATTTAAAGAATGAATTTAATTGTTTAACAGTTTTTTACTCACGTATATAGTGTGTGTGCACGTGTGTGTGTGTGTGTGTGTGTGTGTCTTAATTGCCTCAACAATTCAAATGAGAAAGCTGTATTTACTGACTTTGAATGTTTTGCTGGAAAAACTCATGTACAGCAGACAGATAGATGTTTAGGCTTTGCTGCTGTCTAGTTCTGTAGAAGTCAATGATTTTGCTCTAAAAGAAACTTTTTAAGGCTGTAAATGCAGATTCAGTGAACAGAAATCATGTAGCTGCCATTCCAAACATGTACCTGGGAGTCAGCCCATTTAATTTAATGGGATTTACTTTCAAGTAGACATGTATAGAATTGCAGTGTTACTTGAATAAAAGTTCCATTTTCCAGTCATTGAAACTTACTTCCGAGTAAATGCACAGGATCAGGTCTATGGTTATAGCTTACAGTGGGTACTCTGCATAGGAGAATGTTTTCCCCAAACTTGTAACTTTCGCTTAAAGCTTTAATTGTGAACATACATGCGTGTGTGTGCATGTGTGTTTTGAAAAAAATCACATTCCAAAGGTTTCCATTAGGAATATCTGTGAAAATTGAGGTGTTCAGTTAAAAGGATTAAACTCTTTGGAGTTTACTTTTTCACATTCCTGAATGAGAACCCCAGGATTGGCAGTGGATTTTAAAAACACACACACCCTGTAATCAAACAATAATAAAATTAGTTAAAATTGGTTCATTTGAATTGTTATATTTTTTAAAAAAATACTTGAAGGGCAGTGTACCATCATCTCTTTAAGTTGAGGCAGCTTTAATAAATAAATAAATAAATAACCTGAAATCATAACATACCTGCAGTATCACAAATAATGTTAAGGGACCTGAGTTCCCTTATATTAACTGCATTTGTTGCCAAACCCAGAGTTCTTTGAAAGTAATCATCCCTTGTTTGTATGTATCTAATGCTTTCTCTAAATGTATACAGTATGTTTTCAAATCTCGCTAATAAACTAATGCGGTTTTCTTATGATTCAAGTTGCTTATCTACATTACAAGCCATAGAAGTAAGAGAATTGAAGACATCGGAACAGGATAGGCAAAAAGAAAAGAATACGTTTTCTTAAAAAAAGAAAAGAAAAAAGCATTCCAATCCATTTAGCAGCTTCACAAGTCTTAATGAGGAGATAACTCATCGAGTCAAGCTTATTTGTTATTTTCAGGAAGTGCAGCTCACGTAAATGAAGGAAATATTTGAAGAAGGATCATAGAAGGGTGGAGACTGTTTGTGATTCAGCTCGGTAAAGGCAAGCACAGATTTACTTTGGTGTTCAGTAACCCACCAGTATTGGTTCCCTCTGGTGTGGCTATCTGGTCTTTATCTGGTGTGATTCATGGCTTGTGAACTGAGACGATGGAAAACACTTTAGAATCCGATACCTTCAATCCGACAGACAAAAACACTGCATACAAGGGAACTACTTTTTTCTTAATTTAAGAGAGAAAAAATATTGTAATTTAAGAGAGAAAAATGACATGTCAAAGTGCTTACTACATCACTATGAATCAAAATGGCATCAGAATAAATTCATTATAGAATTAATATCTGATTTATCCCACCCTTCCACAGGATGGTATACATAAGGTTATCCCATATTTATCTTGGCAACAACCCTGTGAAGTAGGGTGGGCTTAGAGGTTGTACCTTGCCCAATTCCTCCTGAACAGTAGGAGTGGGAAATTTAGGTAAGGGAATGGCACAAGAGAAAAGAGTTCACAATTCCCTGATTTTGAACTGCTTCATGAAGCTGATAATTAGTAAAACAAAAAGAATTGTAACATGTCTAATTTGGCCTCAAGTAAACAGACAAGGCCAACTATTCCCAGGGTACAGACTGAAGGCACATGAAGCAGCCACCTTGCTGGAGCTAAGCAGGTCTGGATCTGGTCAGTGCTTGGAGGGGAGATCACCTGGGAACCACGTGTTGCCACCTTGAGTTCTACACTGCGAGAAACGTGGGATGTAAACATAATAAATAAGAAAGAGGTCCATTTTATACTTTTGACTCCCTCACATATAGAGATGTGAAGGCCGGGGGGTGGGGGGAGAGAAAAATTCAGGAAAAAAACCTGTTTCCCCCCCCTTTTTTTTTCCTGAAGCCTTTTTTTTTTTTTTCTGGAAAATTGGGAAATGAAGAAAAAATGATTTATTTTAGTATGATGAATAAAATGTTCAAGACATAAATAATTTTCTTTGTTACTAATGTTGATGGTTTCTTCTGTTTGTTTGTTTGTTTTAAAATCGTTTTTTGCCTGCTCCTCATAAACTGGCAAAACGAAAGACGTTCCTTACTGTTCAGGAGCTCCATTTGTTACCAAAAAAGTAAAAATTTAAAAAAGTAAATTCAATTTGTAATAATTGTTTGACTACGCTGTACTTTTAATATATCAAATGTGATAATTTTATGCCTAACCAACTTGTACATAATTATATTTTATGTTCCTAAAGTAACAAAGTGACTTTCAATCTGTAAAAAGTGCTAATATTATATTTTTTCAATCCCCCCCCATCTGTTTTTTCCTGGAAAAAAATGAAAAAAACATTCCCCACAGCTTGAAAAATTCTGAAAATTTTACAACTCTACTCACACATGTCATCCATATGTCAGCCATAGCAGATTCAAGATTACCTAAAGCCCCATTCAGCCAGCTCTCATGAGGGCTAAAAGGATGTAAAGCCCCTGCCCCGAACCTGTCTCCATCTGCTCAGTCCCTGATCTTCTCACATTGAACCAGGAGGTCTGAAAGGGATTGTACTCATGTTTGCTTGAACATGAGTAGAAATCTCTATGCAGTAAGGAAACCTGATAGAGTTCTCAATTGAATAGAAGCTTCTATTTGCATACGAGTGAACATGAGTAGACTCTGACATCAGACCATCCTTGTCAAGGTGGGAAGCTCAAGGACTGAATGGGTGGGGCTGGGACATGGTGAGGGATTATGTATGTGGCCACACCCCCAGGCTTCTTTTACTTTCACATGAGCAGGCTGAACACATGCATAGGGCTAAAGGTTGCAATGATCTCATGAGCAGAATTCTGCTCACAGAAAGGGTGCTCTTGGCACCTGCTAAGAGAAGGGGGGATGCGATTCTTGCAGATTCTCCCTGCAACCCTGAAGGGTTGGGAGAACTTCCAAAAGGGCCATTTCACAGGAAGCCAAAGGGATCTGTCATAGCTACCCAGATCTCTAGGACTTAATACTCTAGTTTAGCCAAAATCCAAAGAACAACAGAATGAAATTTAATAGGGATAAATGCCAAGTTCTACATCTAGGAAATAGAAACCAAATGCACAGTTACAAGATGGGGGGATACTTGGCTCAGCAATACTGCAAAGGAGAAGGATCTTGGAATTGTTGTAGATAACAAGCTGAATATGAGCCAACAGTGCAATAAGGCTGCAAGAAAGGCAAATGCTATTTTGGGCTGCATTAATAGAAGTATAGCTTCTAAATCGTGCGAGATACTGGTTCCCCTCTATTCGGCACTGGTTAGGCCTCATCTAGAGTATTGTGTCCAATTCTGGGCACCACATTTCAAGAAAGATGCAGACAAGCTGGAGCGTGTTCAGAGGAAGGCAACGAGGATGATCAGGGGTCTGGAAACAAAGCCCTATGAAGAGAGACTGAAAGAACTGGGCATATTTAGCCTGGAGAAGAGAAGTTTGAGGGGAGACATGATAGCACTCTTCAAATACTTAAAAGATTGTCACACAGAGGAGGGCCAGGATTTCTTCTCGATCATCCCAGAGTGCAGGACATGGAATAATGGGCTCAAGTTAAAGGAAGCCAGATTCCAGCTGGACATCAGGAAAAACTTCCTGACTGTTAGAGCAGTACGACAATGGAATCAGTTACCTAGGGAGGTTGTGGGCTCTCCCACACTAGAGGCCTTCAAGAGGCAGCTGGACAAGCATCTGTCAGGGATGCTTTAGGGTGGATTCCTGCGTAGAGCAGGGGTTGGACTCGATGGCCTTGTAGGCCTCTTCCAACGCTGCTATTCTTTGATTCTATAAGTACATATTCAGAGAAGCCTTTGACTTTTTATTTTAAATAGTGTATCACAAACCATTTTTAGAATGCAGAGGACTGTTAAAGGCTCTTTCTGAGACAAAGTAGGAATGCTGACACTTCAAGAAAAGCAATCACTTGTCCAGTTTGAGTTATCAGTGTAGATAAAAAATCCTGTAGCCCATCACCATGTGAACGGTCGGATATGTCAAATATCTATTGCACAAACAGTATAGCAGTAGTGGAGAAGAGGAGATAACTACACAAAGACTTTAACACAGATGGCTAGTTTAAGAAAAACAACATTTCTAAAGTATATGCCATAATGCATTTCATAGTTTATAAGGTGCCCAGAAGACTCACGTTTTGTTCGTGGAGTTAAACTTTTCATTTTTCTATAGACTTTTTATGAATTTCTGATATACTGCCTGCCAATATACTACCCTAGTCCTCAATTAAAAATAGGATGGTGAGAAGAGAAGGTAAAAGAAAATAATAGATCTTTGGAGAGAAATACAAATTACTCGAATTTTTACCCATTCATATTAGATTTTGTTAGTTCAGTGAAGTGGCTTCTTTGCTCAAAAATAGATTGCTAGTGCTTAATTAATTATTTACTTGATCCTTCTTTGGGCAGGAAGCCATGGGATCTTTTTCATCAGCCATTTTTACTTCCTGCAGATAAGCTCTTATTCGAGCAGCTTAGAAAATTGTTCCCCTTCCTTCCAGAATGATTTTTAATCAGGAAAAGGGGTACTTTTCAGAACAGGCATTTTATTTGCACAAGGTACAGTCTGATGGATTAGCCAGATGTAGTGAAATAGACATTAGTACTTAACCAAGCAGCTTCCTGTTCTCCCCTGGATTCCACATTAAGAGACCAAACAAAAATTGCAATTAAGCAGTTGTGAATGGATGACTCTGCAGCACACATTGGCACAGACTATCTAAAGGTGCAATCCTATGCATGGTTAGACACACAAAAAAAGTTCTACAATTCCCAGCATTCCCCAGCCAGCCTAAACGTGCATAGGATTGCACCTTAAATATAAGAACACAAGGAGAGCCATGCTGGATCAGACCAAGGGTCCATCTAATCCAGTACTGCCAATCAGTGGCCAACCTAATATATTCCTTTAGATCATCTTCCCCCAACCTGGTATCCTCCAGATGATTTGGACCACAACTCCCAGCATTACTGGCATTAGCCAAATATCTCTTAGGCATGGGGGAACTGCTTTAGTGCTAGTTCCACTTTTCATAAAATTAGAAAATGAAAAAAGAAGCTTGCAAACTATTAAATCATTGAATGAATTCAAGATGACAACTTACAAAGTGGTAACGTACCCATTTGGTAGGTCAGTCATCTGCAATGCTCTTTCGTGCAGTAAAGAGAATTTCTTTACACTTGATCACAGGTCCAGGGAAGCAGGTGTGGCAGATGTTGTAGACAACCGGTTTTCCAAGTGCTTACATGCACACTAATGTACCATGTGCAGAACGATGACATGTATTTACCCAATATGTTACATTCACCGTTTCTACACTTTACATTGCCTTGAATACACATTAATGATATTATTACATTATCCTACACTGCTTTTATCCAGGATGACTGACTATGTCAGCAAAAAAATCACTACTCAGTCTGAAAATGTTTAAAACCCACATAATTCAAGGAACTGAAATGGCCTTCTGTAATGACTCATGAGTAATAAAATTTCATCTGCAATGAAAATAGTAGCAATTTTCAGCCTGGTTAAAACCTACAGCAAAAAGCCCCAGGTGTTCATGGACGCTCATGCCTGCTATAGAATATTCGGAGACTTAGTTTTTAATCTTCTTGGGGACTTTTTCAGGTTGTTTTAATTTTATTCTGTACACTTTCCTGTGCATTGATAGGGCAATATTAACAATCAATACTAACTAACTAACTAACTAAATATCCTGCTATTTCACTTCTATACAAGTTTGTATATTTAATACTTTTGATATCTATTTTCACAACCTAAGCATGGGTGGGGAAGGAGCCTACATATTAGTGCATTTCTGATGCATTGCTTATGGACTTTCCATTAGAGCGCCTGCTTGGCCATGGTGGGAAAGGAATGCTGGACTAGGAAGGCCTGTGGTCTGATCCAGCGTGGCTCTCATTGTGTGTGTATTTAATTTTGTTTCTGTCTTATTGCACTTTATTATTTCTAAATGTACTTGTATTATAGTTGTTAGTCACCCTGAGCATCATTTGGTAGAAAGGCAGGATATAAAATAAACTTAAATTTAAATAATGATACGATCCCATCAGGATGTCTTGTGAATACTTGAATCGAGGTTTTTTAATATTTTTTGGGGGGTGTAATTTTAGGTGTTAACTTATGTTTATTTTATTTTCCCCTTATCAATTTGAAAATACCTAATTAATCTGTCATTCCATCACTACCACTATTAGTATTTCAGTGTATATACCACCTTTCCACAATGTACTAAAAGTACCTAACCATATCTTTAGTTTTTGAAACCTACTGCAATATTATGATGAGGATACTTTTAGGATGCTTTTAGGATGTTTTTTAGGAAGTTTTAACAATGTATATTAGGTTTTTATTCAGTATTTTATGTATTTTATACTTCCTTTGGGATGGAGAGGCGGGTAAGAAATAAATTTATTATTATTATTGAGTAAAATATATCTGTCTGTCCCACCAAGATCACACTAGTGTCTTGGATAATTAGTGTCCTAATATGACCTCCTTAAACTGGCTCTGTTGGGCAATTAAAGAAGTGACCTATTGTCTTTCCTTTTCTATAATACTTTTATACAGATGGGCTTCATAAAATCAAAGAAGGAGAGCAATTTAAGTCTCCATGTTTTTTTTACACTTAAAAGCCAAATCTGAAAAAAGAACTTTTACAATTTCACTCATGGGGAATTTTTAAGTGTGTTTTCCATTAGTTATTTTAAAAGGTAGTTAAAGGCATGTGACAAAGTATTAGGCTGTTTTGACAACTGTTTTTATATCTGCTTACTTAAAATGCCTGACTATAAATTCTGCTTTTTAACAACTGGCATTCAGTTGTCTTGGATGTGATAAAATTACAAACTCAGACACCTTTTCTTTTTCTTTTTTGGAAGATAGTAATAGTTATTTGTTTTGTCCACAGAATAGCATTCTGTTGTGTGACTGCAGACACACATATATTTTTAACATGGCCATGGGAACATAATAATTTTGAGGGAGACATCTCTGGATGAAAATGCCATCAGGCTCTATCCATGGTGCTATATTTGCATTTGTTCTAGTCCAGTACTAGTCATGTGACATCCTGTCCCCACACAATTGGGACAAAGAGATAGCCATGCTACTGTTTATAACTTCCTTTTGGTTCTAATAAATAGTAGTGGAAGAGTTGAGCAGTGCTGTCTTTTCATTACAAAAGTGTTCAGAGACCCCAAAGAAAGTAAGTGGGGGGAAAATGATCAGGTAATGTTCATTGCCTTGCTATTATTATTATTATTTATTTATTTATTTATTTATTTATTTATATAGCACCATCAATGTGCATGGTGCTGTACAGAGTAAAACAGTAAATAGCAAGATCCTGCCGCATAGGCTTACATTCTAATAAAATCATAATAAAACAATAAGGAGGGGAAGAGAATGCAAACAGGCACAGGGTAGGGTGAACAGGCACTGGGTAGGGTAAAACTAACAGTATAAAGTCAGAACAAAATCAAGTTTTAAAAGCTTTAGGAAAAAGAAAAGTTTTTAGCTGAGCTTTAAAAGCTGCGGTTGAACTTGTAGCTCTCAAATGTTCTGGAAGAGCGTTCCAGGCATAAGGGGCAGCAGAAGAAAATGGACGAAGCCGAGCAAGGGAAGGAGAGACCCTTGGGCAGGCGAGAAACATGGCATCAGAGGAGCGAAGAGCACGAGCGGGGCAATAGTGTGAGATGAGACAGGAGAGATAGGAAGGAGCTAGACAGTGAAAAGCTTTGTAGGTCAACAGGAGAAGTTTATATTGGGTTCTGAAGTGAATTGGAAGCCAATAAAGAGATTTCAGCAGTGGAGTAACATGGTCAGAGCGGCGAGCCAAGAAGATTATCTTAGCAGCAGAGTGGTGAACAGAAACCAACGGACTGATGTGAGAAGAAGGAAGGCCAGTGAGAAGAAGGTTGCAGTAGCCCAACCGAGAAATAACCAATGCATAAACAAGAGTCTTGGCAGAAGAGACAGACAAAAATGATCGAATCCTGGCAATATTATACAGGAAAAAACGACAGGATTTAGCTACTGCCTCAATATGAGGAATAAAGGAGAGCGAGGAATCAAATATAAAGCCAAGACTACGAGCTTCCTTGACTGGAGTAAGTGTAACATCGTTGACAGGAAGAGAGAATGAGAGATGAGGAGAAGGTTTAGGAGGAAAAACAAGCAATTCAGTCTTTGCCATATTAAGTTTCAAACGATGATGAAGCAACCAAGCTGAGATATCTGAAAGACATGGCGAGATACGATCGTGAACATCAGGAGAAAGATCTGGAGAAGAAAGATATAATTGTGTATCATCGGCATACAGATGATATTGGAGGCCATGAGATTGAATAAGATTACCCAAGGGCAACATGTATAAAGAAAACAACAGCGGACCAAGCACCGAGCCTTGCGGAACCCCTACAGAAAGGGGAAAAGAAGAAGACGAGCTGCCATTAGCCAACATGCTGAAAGAGCGACCCGCTAGATAGGAGGCAAACCAGTTATAGACAGAGCCACAAAATCCAAGGTCATGAAGGGAATCTAAGAGAAGATCATGATCAACCATGTCAAAGGCTGCAGTTAGATCAAGGAGAATAAGAACGGAATAATGGCCTTTAGACTTGGCAGTAAGAAGATCATTGGTAATCTTAGTAAGGGCTGTTTCAGTGGAATGCAAAGGACGGAATCCAGATTGAAAAGGATCCAGAGCAGAGTTACTAGAAAGAAAATCAAG
The DNA here is from genome assembly GCF_023053635.1 of Elgaria multicarinata webbii. Taxonomy (NCBI): domain Eukaryota; kingdom Metazoa; phylum Chordata; class Lepidosauria; order Squamata; family Anguidae; genus Elgaria; species Elgaria multicarinata. The sequence continues at coordinate 144,230,261 of NC_086172.1, read as the reverse complement.
ACAACGGGAGTAGACCACACGCTCCAGGATCTTTGAAACAAACGGCAACAAAGAGACAGGTCGGTAGTTAGACTGACAACTTACAACTCTTTATCCTAAGATGAGCATGTTGAGGGGTGCTTATAGCAATGTCTCTTAAAAAATATTTTGGTGTGAACCTAGGTAGGAAGAATTGTTTTTGTTGTCAGCAGCCAGGTTACAAACTGACCTGAAAAAATTGGCCAAGCCATTTTTTGATTTTTCACTCAGATTACCAGAATATTTGTGCATGTGTAAAATGGAGAAATTTTGGCTTGCTTGCCCAATTTTTTTTTAAATTATGTCAGAATGTTTTGAGTGAAAGTTAATAGTGTCATTTTTTGTGCATGCATACTTAAACTGTGCATCTCAGCCTTCCCCAACCAGGTGTCTTCTAGCTGGTTTGAACTTCAACTCTTATCAAGCTCAGCCAGCATGACCCTATAGTCGGGAATTCTGTGCGTGTAGTCCAAAACATCTGGTGGGCCCAGGTAGATGAAGGTTGGTGTAGGCAACCCATACACACTAGAGTGTCAGCTGCAATACACCATGTCACACCCTGCTGTTGGGTCCAGATGCACAAGCACACAAGAGATAAGAGAAATAGAGAGAGAGAGTGGCATTAGAGTAATATAGTGACGTGGCAGCCAAAAGAATTGCTCTTATCCCATTTTCTTTATGTACCCCCTTTTTGCTTGCCCCAGACACCCCACCCTGGCCCCACTGGGAGACTAGAATTTTCAAAATAAAAAGTTGGTAAGACTAGACCTTACAGATGTCACAGGCACTGTCAAATAGATGTCCATGACACGATGCAACCACATCGTGAAATTTAAATAAAAGCATGGAAAATATTCATTGCGTTTCCCGTGGTTCTTTCCTATTTTCATAATGCAGTGGCCCATTTATGGTTATGATTATAGTTATGAAAACTGTAATACAAATATTAAGTTCTTATGATATTAAGAAAACCACAAAAGAATTAAAAAAGGAAATCTAACTATGCGGGAACACCCTAATTTCCTTATGTACTATTATGTAACTGTTTAAAATTATAAAATCAATTCCCATATGATTTCTTTGAGGAATACAACTGATTTAAATTCAGTCAGAAAAATTATTACAACACATATTAATACACAAATTAGTGGTGTTCATTTCCATTTTGTATGGTGAGAATTAAATATCAATTTTCTATCAAAATGAGACATTTAGGGTGCAATCCTATGCATGTTTAGACAGTAAAAGTCCTACAATATGCCCCAGCCAGCCATTGCAGTACATAATTTTGATTTTGTGCATTACAGTTATTTCCTTAAAGTACACAGCATCCCTGAAAGATATACCAATATTAGTCTTCCTGATTTTACAGATGAGAAGCTGGGCCACAAGATAGATTTTTCACAAGCCCATACTTTTTAGCTTTAGCTGAGGGTCGTACACTAGTCCTAATGCAAAAGTCCATATTTTTCCATCCTACCAGTATGTCTCTGCTTTTAATTCTCGTACAGTGTTAAAGAATGCAATAAAAGAGGAGTTGAATGAAAGCAGTTCATTGAAAAGCCTCTGAGTCAGAATATGTTGCTGACCACACTGGCTTATTAGTGTCAAACTGTTATATGATGGGATGGGAAGGTAAACCTCTAGAGAGCTATCCACAAAGGGCTACAAGCAACAAGTCTGCAACAGAAATGTCAGGTATCCTGCAAGTTTTGTTCATATGTATGCTGGTAGCCTTGATTGCACAAATAACTATTAAAAATTGTTAAGGGGTTGTGTTTTCTACCCATGGAGATGCACGGAAATATGAATTTGGATGTGAATTGCAAAAATATTAAAGTCTAGTGAGATGGGTAAGTATAACATTGTATAGTTCGTGTTTTAAATTACCTGTATCTGTCCTGAATCTAATATATGTGATAGATGAATTTTCTAATCCTGTTTTTCTAATGATAGGTGCTATTAAAACTTTTATTATTCATAACATTTGGACATGATTATTTGAAATAAGATTGATGGAGGTATGAGAACAGTTTTCAAACGCCCATATTGTATTGAGTTTGCAGTGGCAAAGCCTCTGCTCAGGGACATTGGTAGGCACTTAAAAGATTAGGGGCCCAGGCCCATAGGACACAGATCTGCATATCTATATAAATTATACATTTAGAAGTAATGGATTCATTTAAATTTCACAAGAGAAAAAGCCAGTGAAGTGGAGATGTTGCAAATCCTCTTGAAAGTTGCCTCCTCCATGGCAACTATGTTTAGGGAGAAAAGTGGTTTCTGTTGGCACCAATGGACATTCAGGGCTCTGGGGAATAAATTCAGAACCCTTGGAAAATCCAGAGCCCCATGGACCTAGCACCATCCTGTCCTGCTACTGTGTGGCTTTACTTCAGCAGTGATATGGAATGCAAAGTTGCTCAGAGAAGTAAGCAGTTCACTGTCTACCTTCTGTGAGGGAAGGGAAAGTTGTCAGTTTGCCTGAAATTTCACACAAGGACATGCTGAAGATAGGAATGTGAGCCACTTTATCTTTTTTGGAGCCAGATAAATACCTTTTTATTCTTTCAGGCCTTTTAGTGTGTTTTATAGTAGTTTTATCTTTGATATTTTTAGTCATTCTTATGATGTCTGTTTTAGCCTCTGCTGCTTTTAATTGACTGCTGCTTTGAATTGTTTGGTTCATTATGCTTGTTCTGTTTTGAGAGGATTTTGGGATTTTATCTGTATTTTTACTATATGCTGTCCTGAGAGTTGGTAGCTATAGGGGACTCATACATTTTAGAAATTAATAAACTGTTTTGGTAGGAGTGGCCTATATTTGTGAAGGTGACACAGATTCACCTTTTGTGGGGAGGATGTTTTCTCAGAGCAAAAAAACATAAAATGTATTTAATTGTTCCCCACCTTTTCAGGTATATTTCATATTCTTTTTACAATTGTTAGTTTCTCAGGTTGCTCTGAATTCTACATGGTCTTATCTAAACTCAACTCATAATGCTTATGGCAAGACACTTGGATAGTGATCCCAAATAATAGCTTGAATTGCATGTCACAACAACCCAGTATTATTGTGCAGTACAGCATGTTGGCAGAGTGGCTAAACCATCCAAGGACAACACGATAGAGAAACAATCTAAGAAAACATTGCTTACTACTCTGGCTTTTTGGCGGAGAAACAAGCCAGGCATCTGGGTTCACGTTTGGACGTAACACTAAACAACCCAGGGACAGAGCAACCCTGGCTTGTTAGTCACTCCTGCCTGCAGTAGGAGCGGTTAGGCAGTGTGTACCAGATCACTGCCATGTTCATGACAACCCACAATTTTACAAAATTGTGGGTTGTTGTGAGGTGCGAACTGGACCACTGACTCATGTTCTTTCAAGTCCTGACTTTGCCAATACCAGAATATGTGTTTTCCATATGTGTTTTACATTTACATTCCATTTTACATTTTTAGGTGTAAATGTAAAATATTTTAGGTATGCAGTTAAAAATATCATGGGTGAAGGAGTTCTCCAGCCAGGAAATTAGGGCATCCATTATTACAATATTTATTTATTTATTTAAAGCATTTTTATAGCGCCGCCTCACAATTTCTGGCATCGAGGCGCTTTATAATAACACATAAAACAATTCCATTAAAACCCTCAACCCACATTACAACAATTCCATTAAAACCCTCACCCTCAAACCATTAAAAGCCCTCATGTTTTCTTTGGAATGACAACATTGCCAACCTTTAAGAAATATTGCACCCCTAACGCAAGAGTATGTATTTCTGCTGGTATGGTGCAGGTGCCAAAAGAAAGGAGAATACTAGATATGGCTTTACATGCTGACATTTCCCAGTTAGCACACAACTCATGGTAGATTTCTGTTGAAACTCTGCCATGATACGCAGCCAGCAAATGGGAGTGGTGAAAATTATCCGGAAGACCAGCGAAGGCTAAAATAACACAAAATAATAATGCTGTCATCACCCGTTTCCGCAACATGGTATTCAACAAAACAGTGTGCAATGTGAAGATCTTTGAATAGTTGCCAATTAATTTCAGGATTTAGCCCTTTTGTATTCATTCCATCAGTGTGTATGAATGTGGTATTGGTCATTATTGTTGTTAAAATACAAGACAGGTTTCTCTCTCTCTCTCTACACACACACACACACACACACACACACAAACACTCACCCTAGACATGTCTTTTGACAACTTCCTGATGTGGAAATTGGATGGAAGGATTTATGATAGAATATATGTGAAACTGACACATACTGGAAATAGACTAGCATGTCCATCTCTAAACTGGATAATCTTTCTTTTTTTCTTTTTTAAAGACAGAATATTTTTCTTATGTTTTGGAATCACAAAATGCAAGGTAATCTTCAGTCATCTGCTTTTTAAAGAACAATATAGAGAGAGTCTGAAATGTAATAAAATGATAAATTCTATTCTTATAAGGTGTCAGAATAATTTATTACATTGTTAATTTTGATGGTAGAAGTACTTTTTTTAAGCTCAGAAAATTTAAGCCCCCATACTGGGATCATTTTTGCCAAGTAAAACAAATGCACTTTTTTATTAACATAAAATGTTGAGTGCAGACTTCAGATTTCCTATGTGCAGAATTTTCACTGCTTTGGTGCAAAAATTACAGACTACAGGTATGATTCAACCAAATGTAAATACTTTTGCCCCATTAATTTCAAAGAGAACGTTACACACCTCCCCCATTAAAATCAGGATGCCTAACTTTGATTGGATCATGTCCTATATGTGCTTGTGCCATGGTTCATCTTTGCTGTATATAAACCTGTATTTTCTTTGCTAGTTCAAGCTTATACATTAATACTAACAAAACATGTTTAATACATCGTTTTAAATAAGTTGATAAATACTCAGAATGTGCAGACGGGGGAAATGACTTTACAGTTGCATCATGTAATCCTAGTTTGACTCCACATAATATTTATGAAAATGAGTGTAAAATATATTCAAACTAGTATAAAGCCCATATTGCCATTGGAGCTAGTAGTTCTCCTTTCTCACATTTTTGCCCCTTAGTCCCCTCACCACAGAGGGCCTCATGAATAATGTAGGTATGGCTCGTGCATAGTGAATCTCCCTACCGAAATGTGCATACAGTTCAGCTCTAGCTCCTCCCTCACATGCCCTGATTGCCCACCTCTGTCCCCCTGCCGGCTGCAACAGCCTAACTGTGTGGCTGGCCAGGGCCCACCTTCGCGTCACACTGATTGGCTGTGCAGGGCTGTCTGTCCTTCTGCTGGTGGAGGGGCTGCCCTGCCTGCTGGTGGAGGGGCTGCTCTGCCTGTTCAGTATGGAAGAAATTAATTGCTATTAAATCTTGAGTTTTGAATTTTTTTAAGTTTTAAAATTTTCTGCACATCTACACTGCTCAAGCTTCAGTTTATAACAAAAAATGGTCTGGTAGATCTCTAGTAATAAGTCTTACACTATCATATTCTTATATGAGATATATATTTGGTCTAACAATATAACACGCCTGTAACAACAAAGCATATACATTCCAGCAATCATTAAGTCCCACACTACGAAGTAAACTATGGTTTGGCTCATGGGTGCAGCACTTAGGTTTCCCACACACTATGGATTCGAAACCCTGATCACAGTCTTCTGAATTTCTGCACTGTGAGCATATCTGCTTGTTTACTGAATAAAATGTTTGCTGTAATGTTCTGAATTTGTAAAGGGATTTGATGTTGATTCTTTCAGGACATTCCCCTTCCTGTGCATATCAAGTTTCATCGAGTAAGGTCTGTTCTTCCACTTTTTTCCAACTTTAGTGCCTCTGTGTGTGTGAGAGAGAGTCAGACAGATAGAGGGAGAAGAGTTATTTTCCAGGGAAAAGGAAACATATAGTAGACTTTGCTATAAAATAGACAAAGGAAACTGCCATTGCAGTCTGGCAGTATGGCAATATAAGAGGAAGAAAACCTGACTGCATGTTCTTACATAATGTTCAAACCCAAACAGCTGCAAATGGAGAGTCTCAAAGATAGAAATATCCATCTGGAAATCGCCTCTTAAATGTATGCTGGCACGACTTATCAACATTTTATATCCTTGCAATAGAAAGGCAGTTTCCCTAAGGAGAGGCTAAAAAATGTTTGGTTTTGATTTTAGTTTAACCCTTAGCCTCACTGCCTGCAAAGAGGCCAGGAGAGACCGGGCATCAGTCAAGGACAAGGTCTCCCATGACCACCTCCCATGACCCTCCATATGTAGGGGTTGAAAGTGATCATTCAGCACCATCCTGCTAGAGGGACCAGGCTGCCTTTTCCTCAACAGTCCATCGAGTCTTAGCTTTCTGCCCAATGGATGGGCAGTATAACAAGACTGGCAAACATTTATTTTTTAAAGGAGAGGATAGGAAATGATGTCTCTTTATAAAACACAACTGTGGAAGGTCTCCTGTCTTAAACCCTTTGGTAGATGGACCAAAGGTCTGATCCAGTGTAAGGCAGCTTCTTACGAAATGGAGAGGCATCTGGTCTTACACAGAATGGTCTGTTAATTTTTTTATTAATCCAAAATGAATATAAAAGCATAGAGGTAGCACATAAGCTAATCCATCTTGAACATATCACTTGGAATTGTAGGTGGAGCTGTATATTAACTTTATTTATTTATTTATTTGAGCGTTTGTATCCCACCATTCGTGATGAATTTAAAGTCAAGGTGGCTTACAAATAAAAATACAAATCCCAATAAAAATTTAAATCAAACCTGACAATAAAAAAATAAACAGCAGTTAAAAAGAGGGAGTGTGAGAGTTGTCCTTGCTCTACTAACCTTGCAATGGGATTACTGCAATGTGTTGTACATGGGGCTACCTTTGAAGACAGTTCAGAAACTTCAGTTAATTCAAAATAGAGCTCTTAGGTTACTAACTAGGACTGGTCCATATTATCATGTGATGCCAGTCATTCATCAGTTCAATAGCTTGGGACCAGAATATCTATAGGAATGTCTCCTCACACCTGTATCTGCTTGGACCCTTTGGAGGCTTTTATTTGGATGCCCCCGCCAAAGAGAGGGGGCCTTCTCAGTTGTGGTACCCCACTTATGGAATGAACTCCCCAAAGAGGTTCACCTGGCACCTACGTTGTTATCTTTTCAATGCCAGGTAAAGACCTTTCTTTTCTCCCAGAAAATTAGAGACCTAGTTTTAGATTTTTATCAATTCCCATGCTGGTTATTATTTTGCATAGTATTGTATTTTATTCTTTTAAATATTTCATTGTGTTTTATATTTTTAACTGTTCTATGGTAGTTTAGTTTTCAAATAATTTTTAATCCACCCAAAGAATATTAGTTATTCATTGGATTAGACATCGGATATAGAATTCACTTTTTCTTTTTAGTCACATTCTCTGAATTTGCAATTGTGTATTTACTAAACTTTTCCATTTAGGAGAAAGATTTTATTTCCAGAGAAAATGCATAAATCTTTCTTTGAATCTTCTAATTAACATTACAAAGAGATATTTGATTTAACAAACATATATATATTTAAACTCTGACAACATATTTTTCTTTCTTCTAAAAAGTATATTTACACAATTGCCTTTTCACATGAGAATGCCTAGTTCATTTGAGAGATCAACAGTCTTTTATTCTGACAACCTTTTGTCTTGATTCAGAAAACTAGCAGAAGGCTGATACATGCCACTGTCTCTGTGGATAAACCATGCCCACAGTGTGCCAGTCTGTGCACATGTAGATGACATGATGTAATGCATGAAGTTAAACACTCACTAAAAAGAAGGTTGGTTAAGATCCCACCCCACCACATTTGCAGAATCTTAATAGTGCAGGTGGCTTATAATAAATTGATACAAATATATTTTTTAAAAAATATTCCAGCAGATTTTGTCTGCAGATAGACTTTGAATTTATTTATTATTGCAGTCAGTTTTTTTTATACCATATATATTTCCTTTTTATTTTAATTCATTTGATATCTTGGACAGTGTGGAAATAAATAAATTGTTAAGAAAATAGCTCCTGGGAATAAATTAGAACCGTGTGTCAATATTGACTTGACGCTTTTAGCTTAAATTCCCTGCATTTCAGCCTTCTTTTTAACATTATGTTAAGAGTTCACTGAAAGATGAACCTATAATCCTATAAATATCCACTCAGAAGTAAGCCCCACTGAGTTCATTTGGATTTACTCCCAATCTAACTTCAACATGCAACAGGATAGCATCCTCCACCACACCAGAGGTAGGTAGGCTAGGGGGTGCAGGACAGGCTATATCTGGGATACACAACCCTGTCTTCCGAGACAAAACAACAATAAAAACAACAACTATATCCTGTGTGAGGAGAGGTGTTTGCTGGAAGCATGCAGCTTGGGGGGGTGGGGTGGAAACTACAGCAAATGTTGCAACCCTGCTTACTTAGCACTTTAAAGTATTCAAAGCACTGCACCTAGATTATCCCAATAACCTTTAAAACAACCCTGCAAAGTATTTACTATCCCTACTGCATGTGGGGATGGGGCAGGGGCTGAGGCTAAGAGGCAAAGGTTGATATGATGGTAGTGGGCACATTTATTTAAACTTAACCGATACCATCATATTTCATGTAAAAATGTGTTTTGACATTTAGAAGGAAAAAGGCATGTCGGCGAGGAAAATTTATCCCCCTCAGGAGTTTTAAAGGGACTGCCCTCTGGCCTGAAGTCACACACTGCATCACCTCTCACTCAGCATCCATCTTGTGCATTGCCTATGTTGCTGATCAGGCATGGGGGAACATGAAACCCCAGTGTAAGGAGGACCAGTTTCTTCAGGGAATCTGGCTATTTCTGAGATCCCAATTTAGGGGGCTCTGCTTCATGGAACCAGTAGTCAATAGCTCTTCCTAGCTACTGCTTAAAGCAACAGTAATGGCATGGCTGTTGTTTTTACTGTTTGCTTCTTTAGGTTTTATATGACTTTAAACTGCTCTTAACATATTTAAGGGTGGGGGTACCAGACTGGGTTTGCTGGGTCTGGGGAAAGTAGCAATTCTGGAAAACTGATTGTTCGGAGAACCCTGAGCCTGCTCTTTTGACCTCTGACAGGCAATTAAGGGCAGGGTCACCTGACAGGCTTAGCTGGGCCTGGGGAAACTAACAGTTTCTAGATAATGATTTTGAAATCTCTCCCCCAGCCTTCAGACAACCCTAAGCCTGCCTTTTTTAAAAAAATACCTCCCAGGTATTTGAGGGTAGAGCCACCTGAAAAGCTTGGCTGGGCCTAGGGAAAATACAATTCCCAGAGAGTGAATTTAAAAATCTCTCCCCCAGTTTTCAGACAACCCTAAGCCTGCCTTTGTGATCTCTGAGAGGTATTTAAGGATGGAGCCACCTGACAGGCTTAGCCAGGACTGGGAATAGTAGCAGTTCCAGTAAATGGAGTTTAAAATCTCTCGCACAGATCAGGCAAGCCTAAGCCTGCCATTTTGATCTCTGAAAAGGTAGTTAAGGATGGAGCCACCTGACAGGCTTAGCTGGGCCTGGGGAAAGTAGCAGTTCAAGTAAATGGAGTTTGAAATCTCTCCCTCAGGTTTCAGACATACCTAAGCCTTCCATTTTGATCTCTGACAGATATTTAAGGTTGGAGCCACCTGACAGGCTTAGCTGGGCCTGGGACTAGTAGCAGTTCCAGTAAATGGAGTTTAAACTCTCTCCCACAGCTTTCAGGCAAGCCTACACCTCCCCTTTTGATTTCTGAAAAGGTATTTAAGGATGGAGCCACCTGAGAGGCTTAGCTGGGCCCGGGAAAAGTAGTAGTTCCAGTAAATGGAGTTTACAGCTTTCAGGCAAGCCTAAGCCTGCCCTTTTGATCTCTGACAGGTAGCTTAGGCTGATTTACCAACTGTGCCCTTATCTGGACAGAGATAGCCTAGCTACAGTTATCCATGCTCTGATAACCTCTTGTTTGGATAACTGAAATGCGTTATACATGGGGCTGCCTTTGAAAACGGTCCGGAAACTTCAACTGGTACAAAACTGGGCAGCACATTTACTAACAGGGACTGGCCAACGAGACCACATCACGCCAGTCCTCTTCCAGATGCATTGGCTGACAGAGATCCTCCCGCCACTGGTTTAAAGGAAGCAGCCATTATTGTAACTATCAGCAGGAAATTAAAAGACGGCAAAAACGTTGCTCATGGTAGTGTTTAGATGACACGCTAAGCCATGGTGGTTAAACATTTTGAGCTAAACATTATGGCTTAGGGTGTCGTGTGAACCATGACTTAATAGTCTCAATAGGCTCATAGTTTCCTGAATGCAAAAGAAAGAAGTGGGGAAAGAAAGCACTGGTACTGAAGAAGAGCCCAGACAATGCATTGAATTTAAATTGAATTATTGACAGTGGATGGTACATTTAACCTCTATTCTTATTTTCACTTTGTTTTATAGACTAAAATATATGTGGAGTGCATGGGCTGCTTAACAGTTTTCTCTATAATTCTTCTCTATATCGAATTTATAGTCTCTTTTCCATAATCTGAAGAAAGGCTTTTGGAGAAGTTCTCCAGGGCCACATTAGGGTGACCAACTGGCAGGATTTCCCTGGATCTGTCCGGGTTTTTGTTCTATCCTGGATGTCAGAGTGGATTTTCTGTAATTTTTTATAGTGTCCGGAAAGACATGCTTTCCCCTTTAAAGCCACCATTAGCGGGGGGGGGGGGATGATGTGAAGGCATGTAATTCCTCCCCTGCTCCAATCAGGGCCTTAAAGGGAAAGGTGTGTCATTCCCAGACATTATAGAAAAGGCCCCGACTGGAACAGTGGGGTATGTGTGAATGACATGCTTTCTCCTCCTCCTTTAAGGCCCTAATTGGAGCAGAGGAGGGAAAAGTGCACTTTCCGGGGCCTCGGGAAAGCAGGTTATTCCCTCTCACCACACTAATAGTGGCCACTCCCATACTGGATGTTCTCTTTTTTGGTTTTCCAAATATGGTCACCCTACTCCCATGTACATTTTATAGGATCTCACCCTAAGGCATGTATAGGATTGAAATGTAAATATGCTGATGGTGGAGAGTTCAATGGCCACAATCCAGAGCATAAATCACTACTTGTGAATAAGTAAATAAACAATAAAGCTAGAAGTTAGTTACTAATTATTGGACATGTTATAAAAAATGGGCGATGGCTATTATTAACTGCAAGCCATGGCCTACTGTAAATAAACTTTTAAAATGACTTGTTACGTATATTTACTGTGATACACAGTCAAACATTTTCTTCACTGTTTGTGTGTGTTTCTTTGAAGAATATTTTCAGAACTAGAAAGACGCCAGAGGCCAGAATGGGATATTTTAGGAGCTGTGCTGCCTACCTATTTTCCTTCTTTGTCCTCTTGGTAAGGTCTGCCATTACAAAATACTTGACATGTAACATCAATACAGGACATGTTTCTCCCTGTCTCCACTCCACTGTATTGACTACTGCAGCCTTCCTCAACCTGGTGCAGTGCAATTCAAGTGTTTTGGAGTACAACATCCAGAATTCTCTGACCATTGGTCATGCTGGCTAGGTCTTGAAGTCTACAATATCTGGAATTCACCAGACTGGGGAAGGTGGAGCAACTCACAATGCTGTTAGGTCACACAGTTCCTACTATTAAAAACAGTGATGATGCTTTTGTCATCAGCAGCCATGTCTAATATCTAATATTGTTCAGACGCATTGCCTTTGTCCATTAGGGATTTTTATTGCTTTACACAAGAAACTTACCTCCCACTTTTTCACATCCAAAATGGAGGTGCAGAAAGGAGCTCACATAATTACAATGTAACATCAATACAACATTAAAGAACAAATAACAATGCAAAAATACAAAAGCACAAATAAACTTTGAAAATTAAACAAGAGCCAGGACTGCACAGAAAAGAAACTGATGGAGCAGATCAATTAAAGTCTTTTGTACCATATGTGAAATGATAATAAATACAACGAGCACTATCCAGTCTATGAACTTAATGCCCAATGATCTTAATGGAAGGGATTTAGGCAGCTACTCAACATTCCCATAGAAATCCATGGAACTTAGAAGTGGTTAGCATTGCCTGGATAGTGTCCAGTTATCTCCCTTCGCTCACCAAAGGATTTTTGATCCAGTGGTTTCATAGACCCTCCAAAATAGCACAGGAGGTAGCATGGGGGTACTGCAGAAGAAAGGGGGAGTTCTCAAAAATTGCCTCCCTCCCCATTACATTCAGAAGACCAAAACAGACACATCTTTAAATCTGTGTCTTGTAGCTACATTTTTCTTTTCTTTTCATTTTTACTCTATAGTAGGCATGTGGGGGTGGGGGCGGGCGGCAATCCAGATCTTAAAAGCCCCCCTGGCCCCCATGCTAAAGTCCCAATCTGCATTGTACCCCCTTGTACAGAGTAAAAAGGAGGAGAGATGTAGTGGCTAGTCACGGGTTTAAAGTCGTGTCTGATTTGACTCACATTAGCTTCCACTCAAGCAAAGAACTGTCCATGAGCAGTGGGACACAGTTGGATACAACCCAGAGTTTGCTGCATCTTATTGGTCCTTGTGGTTAACAGTCTGTAAGGAACTCTATGCATGTTGTGTGGATGCAAAAGATTTCAGAAAACTGGTTTGTTGATATGGATCAACACAGCTACCAGAATTTTTGGAGTCTCCTTGTGGCATAGCTATGCCGAATGTCATGGAGGGCTTCCACACACAGTCTTCGGGGCGCCCCGAAAGCGCTTCAGGGCGCCCCGAAACTCCTAGTGTAGCTACCTGGTCAGAAGAGACGGAGGAAGAGGTGGTGGCGGCGGCGGCGGCGGCGAAAAGTTCCCAGGGCTCGGCGGCTTCCTTGCAGCCGAGTCCAACTCCCCGCCGGCCTCCTCCTGCTGCCGGCGAAAGAGCCACCCAGGTTGGAGAGCTCGGCGGAAGAGCCCGCCTTCTTCTGACGAGCTCTCCAACCCGGGTGGCTCTTTCGCCAGCAGCAGGAGGCCGGCGGGGAGTTGGGCTCAGCGGCAAGGAAGCCGCCGAGCCCTGGGAACTTTTCGCCGCCACCACCACCGCCTCTTCCTCTGTCTCTTCTGACCAGGTAGCTACACTAGGAGTTTCGGGGCGCCCTGAAGCGCTTTCGGGGCGCCCCGAAGACTGTGTGTGGAATCCCCCATGATGAGCGCCTTCACTTTCAAATTTACCACTACACCACCAGATGCCCCAAACATTGAGTCTACCTGCTCTTTTCCAACACAGATGTACCTGAAGCTGATTGGGTCTGAAGCAGCAGCCCTGTAGTTTGAAACCAAAGATTTTCTTCCTTTTCCGCAACTTCTTTAGTAGATAGCTTCAGATTTATATTTTGTTGAAATGTGTGCAATGATACAGTACTTAGGAGCAGGTCATAGGGCTTATAGACTGTTGAATATGTGACAAGGAGGCTGTAAAAGATCTGGTCAGATGAAGTTAATTAACGGTAAATGAAGGGCAGCTGCTTTTTATGTGTGTAGCACATCTTTGATCTGCTCTACCCTTCAGACCTCTGTGGACAAGGTAGTTAAATACAAACTAGGAGGCCTATTTTAAAGACATTAAGGCCCTCAGGGGCAAGGAGTGACAGCCCATGCAGCCATGAGCTGTTAGCTTTATTCATTAGAGGACATTAAATATGTCAAAAAAGAGAGTAATGTCCCTGCACTTAGTTCAGCCCGAACACTGAATATTACCACTGCTTTGGGACATATCACTGAGCCAGCGTCTGAGAAAAATTTGTCATGCAGGCAGAGAATATAAGGATTCATCTTCCTCCTTCTCCACCCGCCCCCCTCACTCTCTATATATATGAGAGATACATTTGTGTTGCAAAGATATAGGTTCAATGTGTATCTCTGGCCTCAATTCAAAGTGCTGGTTGTTGCCTGTGTCTCTGTCCATACGCGCCTAACACTCTGAGATCTTCATCAGAGGCCCTTCTTTCTGTGCCCATGTTGGATGAAGTGTGGTGGGTTGTTTATTGAGGAAAGGACCTTTCCAATGGTGGCACGCCACCTTTGGAATTTCGTTCCCAGACAGCAGGGCCAGCTCTAAATATTTTGCTACCCGTGGTAGAGAAGAAAATGGCAACTCCCCGACCCTAGCCGAAGTCAAGGTACTTAGTGCCCAAGAAAAGCCAAGTTATTTTGGCAACTGAGGCAGAAAAACCAAAAGTGCATCTTCTGTACCTCCCTGGCAGAAAAATGCAACAATAACGAATTAAATAACTAATAATTTGATGCTGTATTATGACATCCAAAATCTGCTTCCTGAGGTGGCTGTCTCAGTCTGCCAAATGGTAGAGCTGTTCGTGCCAAACAAGCATACCTGGTGCCTCCTTTATTTTACTAAGCCACCTCATTTGTTTGAGATTCAGATTAGATTTCTATGTTTTCTGTGTTATTTTATGCTGATTTTATACATCTTGTTCTTAATACCAACTGTCTCTGCAGAGGCCATCAGTGGGGGAGGAAGCAGCAGCCAGGTACATCTCCACCGTGCCTGGGTCTAGCTTCAGCTGAGAGCCCCCTCCCTCCTGTTACCAACTGCCACTGCTGAATTTTGCAACTAAGAATCTAGTGCCTGAATTTGCTTTGCTTTCCCCCCTCCTCCCAATCCCCTTTCCTTTTGTGTCATGTTTTTTAGATTGTAAGCCTGTGGGCAGGGACTGTCTTAAGAAATATTTTTTTAAGCCGCCTTGAGAGCTTTTTTGGCTAATGAAAATTGCTAAAATAAATAAATAAAATATCAGCAAAATCCAACATTGCGCAAGCAGACCTCTAGTCGTGAAATAGGACAGTTGGATTGTGGGCAGACAGAAGTGCAGTTAATCTAACTTTTTAAACAAACAGACAAAGGTTTTGCTTATTTCATGAGTGAATCAAGAGACAGTGCGGTGTAGTGGTTAGAATTTTGGAATGGACTCGAGAGATCTGGATTCTAGTCCCCACTTGGCCATGAAGCTCACTGGGTGACTTTGTGCCAGTCATAGACTGTCAGCCTACAACACAGTCACTATGGGTTCTTTGCAAGGGTGGGATATAAATGTAACAATAATAAAATTCTTAGAAAATCCTAAGGAGGTTCACTTGGCACCTACATTATATGCTTTTAGATGCCAGGTGAAGACCTTTTTATTCTCCCAGTATTTTAACTGTCTATAAATAAATTTTAACTTGGTGTTTTAAATTTGTAATTTTGCATTGCTGCTGTTTTTATCTGGTTGAGCTTTTATATTGTATTTTATATTATGGTTTTATACTGTTGTTTTATACTTTGAATGTTTTTAATTTTTGTGAACCGCCCAGAGAGCTCCGGCTATTGGGCGGTATAGAAATGTAATAAATAAATAAATAAATAAATAAAATTCAAGAAACTGGACATTATTCCCAATGGCTCAGATTTTGCACTTTCTTTCGACTCTGTATGGCATTTTCTTTCTTTGCACATTAGCTCCTATAATCTATTTATTTATTTATTTATTTATTACATTTTTATACCGCCCAATAGCCGAAGCTCTCTGGGCGGTTCACAAATCTATCCCTTGATTGTCTCTTCTTTTATTCTTCTTTTATTCTGATTTTGCAAGTAGTGAGCTACCCAAAGTCTTGTTTCAGTAGGAATATTAACTGAGAGCCAAGTCTCAGTGCTGACCTTAGGCAAAATTTTATCACCATCCCTGGTGTGTACCCAAATTCATTTATTTAACACATAGAAATGGGTATTAGAGGCAGGATGATGGAATAACCCATCTCCTAGTACCTTCTGCCTGTTGTTTGTGATAAGACCAGTCCTGTTGAGTACATTATTCTGACTGCAAATAAATAATACTGCCCTTTGGCATCTGAATTTGACCCAGTTTTTGTTGAATTTAAATTTTGGCAACCAGTGTGCTAATAGACATGATGTGTATCAACATAATTTGCCATACAGTGACTGACTCATCTCTCTCTCTCTCTCTCTCTCTCTCTCTCTCTCTCTCTCTCTCTCTCTCTCTCTGAAAGAAGCAAGCTAGATGTAGTATTTATTTATTTATTAATTTATTATATTGCTTTACCACCTAATAGCTAAAGCTCTCTGGGCAGTTCATAAAACAAAACTTTAAACCATAAAATACAATAGCATAATAAAAGATACTATAAAAACATTAGGGATGCAATCCTATACATGTTTAGACAGAAAAAGTCCTACATCTCCTTGCATGATCCTGCCAGCCATGGTGACAGGAATGCTGGGAACTGTAGGATTTGTTTTCTGTCTAAACATGCATAAGATTCCACCCTAAATTAATTAATTTCTGTTGCAAATTGCCCAATACCTCAGTGCAAAGCTATTTAAATTTTACAAATATTTTAGTCCAATAAAAATTGCAATATATTTGCAAGCTGTGGTGGCTTATGCTTTGTTATAACGTAACACTGGTAAGGTAAGACTGTTAAAGACCTGGTCAAATGAATCACTAGCATAAAGCAACTTGCACTCAATGTTTTCTTAAACATTTTATGAGAACTTTTCGTAACCTATGGTTCAACAGTATTATAAAGTGTCATTAGTTCCATTATAGCTATATTTTCTTTGACTGTTTCTCAAATCATTATGATTGGCTTGTTTGAACCTGTCACTTAGATTACTTTTAGCAGCTTATGTTGTCTTCGCTGTGGAAAATCTTAACGGTGTATCTATACAATATAAAACAAATCTAACTTGAGAACAAGGCATAGCTGGTTTAGAAGAACAATGTTTGCTTGTAGCACAATCCTAACCATGTTTACTGAGAAGGAAGTTGCAGTGTGTTCAATGGGATTTAGGTTCCTTGTAAGTGAGTTTATGATAGCAGGCCGCCTGAGATAAAAAAAAAAAAATCAAGATTTTGTGACTGGCAGACCAAAAGGGACCTTAGTTATAGACTACACTTGTCAGAAATTGTGTAAAGAATTTCTAGTCAAAATGCAGCTTACATTTTTTTTATTGTTTATTCATTTATTGCATTTCTATACTGCCCAATAGCCAAACCACTCTCTGGGCGGTTCACAAAAATAAAAACCATTCAAAGTATAAAACAACAGTATATTTTAAAAAGGATATAGAATACAATATAAAAACCACAGGGGAGCAATCCTTTGCACCCTGGGAGGAGCACTGGATGGTTTGGACCTTCTCTCCACAAGCAGAAAGGGAGGTTCACAGGTGGACACCTTCTCAGTGTGACGGTAGAAAGTTCCACCGGTGGAGTTGCATTTTGATTAGAAATTCTCAGTAGAATATTTTTTTCTATTTCTTTTAACAGATAACTGTAACTATCCAGTGTTAATAGTATGTGAACAGAAGTAGCTTCAGAGATGGCCACCAACTTGTGTGAATTTAAAAGGAGATTTGACAAATATATGGAAAATAAAGCTAACAATGGCTACAGTACCATATTGCCTCCAGTACCAGAGGCAGTACACCACTTGCTGGGGAACATGAGCTATTGCATTTGTGTCATGCTTGTGGGTGACACAATCCATGGGCATTTTCATGGATACTGTGCGAAAGGAATGCTGGTCTAGGTAGGCCATTGGTCTCATCCATCAAGGCTCTTCTTATGTTAGTATGTCAATAGAAGGAGAGTAATTATGACACCTCTTGTAGTAGTAACCAGAAGTGCACATTTAGCTATCATTGAAGGAAGAAGACACCCTGGATTTATACAGGAATGATTCGGCCACCTGAAAAGAAATAGGATGGTCCCATTTAGAGCACCGAGTTTATACAATTTATTATTATTGTTAACATATATTAGTCACATCACTGCTAGAAGAAACCTTTCTTATCCTCTTAATGGGCAGTAATCAAAAATCGTTGTAGGCATCTTAGGCTGGAGGTAGCTATTTCTCAGAGTGCTAAAAATAGCGTTACCCCAATTTCACCTCTGGTAAATTGGTTTTTACAGTGCTTCAAATTCTATAATCAAAAATCTGTAATCAGCTTGACCAGAGGTGACACTGTGATAAAAGGAATATGCATGCACACCCTGAGAAGTGGAAGAATTTTCAATTGCATTAAGAATTATAGTTACCTTGAAATACTAGAAATCTTGTAATGGGACTACTGAGTCTACGGAGCAGGGAAGTGTTCAACTTAAACACTTGAGCTGCCCAATCCCATCTTCTCTGAGCTTCTCTCACTTCCACTGCTACCCCTCTCTTTAACAGCTCCACTGCCCCAAGAAAAGAACGTTGCCATTTTACGTAAGAATCACATGGCAAAATTTCATCTGGACACCTCCCCCCCCCCCAAACACATCCCTTTAACTCTTCTTCCAGGGCTGGCCTTGAGACATTTTGCTGCCTCAGGCAAATAACAAGATGGTGCCTCTCCCCCACCCCCGGCCTCATTTCACATTCAAAACCAGTCGGGCTGGGTGTTAAATCTTGCTTCAACAATGGCAATGGGACACCATCATCTTCTGCATCTGAGGCTCTCTTGGGGGGTCCAGGGCAGGCCACGTAGCACACTCAGTTTTGTCTGCGCTATGCCCCTCAGCATCTACCTCACCTTGCTTAATGGTAGGTCTAGCCCACTCTGCTTCTATTCTGTTTTACCATAGCTCACCCAACTCACTCTTTCCAAATACAGTGATGGGGAAAGTAGCTGAGAGAAATCTTGAGATGTAAATGGCTGCTAGGGAAAGGCTCAAGCATCCTTCTCTCTCTCTCTCTCTTCCTCTATACTATTAAGAATTGGGTGACTAAAACCACCACCATCAAGACCTCTGAAGCATAGGATGCTGTAAAGAGAGCCCGGGATTCTCCCATGTCACCTGCCTTGCTGGGAGGACTCCTCCCAAAGTGGTTTAAGGCTCACGTAAGGCAACGAGTGGACAACATTCCTGTATCTTTATGGTTGAAATATGGATGGTGTAAAATAATATGTGCATGTTGTACTGACCCCTCTCCCCCCCCACACAAAATTTATAATCTATGACGCGGGGATCCAAAGACCCTGGGAGAGTACAGAAGGGGGAAGAGGTGAGATTTGAGTCTGCAAACATGCACTAGAACAGATTCATAACCAAAATTTTACTTTTGCTACGAAGAATAATGTGAAATCAAAAATTGTACCCTTTCTATTTCAGGTCCAGATTATGTACAAAATTGTGCTCTTTATAGATAGCGTAAGGTTTGATACTGTTACAAACATTGTCGTGTCACATAGTATTCTTCTGCCAGCAAAGGCACTGATTTTGAGAGGAAATTGTTTTTAAAAGGGAAAGAAGAAGCTTTATTTTTCATAAATCAAGACCAAATAATGATTCCCTCAATTCACATATAACAGTTTCACAATCAGACCTATCTTGACAGGGGGGGAGGGAAGGTACATATTGCAATATTTATTATTATTTTGCATATTCTGACAAGCATGTGTTTGCATGCCAAAACAAATATGTACACTTCCAACTATATAGCATACAGTGCCTGACATGTTTCTCTCTATGAGCAAATTTCCATTGTATTTTGCTTCCTCCGTGACTATCTTATTCCAGGGAAATGAATAAAGCACATTTAGGAAGGTGAATAATGATTTCTGCAATGAAGAGGGTATCTGCAATAAAATGCATGCATCATTATTTCCCAGCAGTGCTGGCTCCAGGTTTTGGAGGGCCTTTGGGCAAGACAGCTCCAATGGGCTGCCCTCTCTCAGCAAGGCCAGATTCCGGCTGGACATCAGGAAAAACTTCCTCACTGTTAGAGCAGTACGACAATGGAACCAGTTACCTAGAGCCATTCAAGAGGCAGCTGGACAGCCATCTGTCGGGGATGCTTTAGGGTGGATTCCTGCATTGAGCAGGGGGTTGGACTCGATGGCCTTATAGGCAGGCTCCTTCCAACTCTACTATTCTATGATTCTATGAGGCTACTTTCTCACCATCATGGTCATCAGCTGCTCCTGCTCCTCATCCTTTCTGTTATCTTCCAACCACATGCTTGTCTGACAGGCAGAACATCTACTGTTCCTCTTCCTTCTCACCACCTTCTGAGTCAGAGCAAGAGGCAGGGGAACATACAGGTTCCAATGGTGAAGAGGAGGAGCGACTCCAGGGTATTCTTGTCAGTGGGTGCCTGCTGGGGTATGGGCCCTTGACAGGTGCCCAACCACACCTACCTTTGACTCAGGCCCTGCTTCCCAGCCCCTCAGACTTGATCTAAATGGTGGAACAATATATAGAATTCTGAGGCTGCAACATTAAAGTGCGACAATCCTATTTGTACAGGCTGAAACTGTTGGGAAGCCCGTGTATATATTATTTCCTTTCTTATGTTATTGATATACATAAATTCCTTTGGTGTGGAATTTATTGGATGTCAGCATCAACGTTATTTTTAAGATACCTGATTTGCACACAGCAGTTTCTAGACTAGAGGCAGTCAAGAGGCAGCTGGACAGCCATCTGTCAGGTATGCTTTAAGGTGGATTCCTGCATTGAGCAGGGGGTTGGACTCAATGGCCTTAGAGGTCCTTTCCAACTCTACTGTTCGATGATTCTATGAACATGCCTTACCAGAGCATTCCCCAACTTTGTGAAAAGGATCTTCAAAGTTGTTAGATATTAACCTGAAACACTTTTAATGCTCTAGTCTGCATGTCAGGTTACCAGAAATACAGCAGGGCCACCATACTTTCCTGGTGACTATTCAAGCAAGGTGCTGTAATTTATTTATTTATTGCCATTTTATACTTCCCAATAGCCGAAGCTCTCTAAATGCCTGTTACTATTGACAGGAAGATGTATGTTGTCTTAACTGTTCTATCATTGTTGTTTTGGGGATAAATGCAATGTTACACGAGCAGATGTGCTACTTGAGTTTCTCTTCCCCTCCACTTCCCTTCACCCCCACCCCCCAAATTTGCTCTGGAGGTTCCCCCAACTCTATGGAGCAGAATGGAGGATGGTGTGGGGGACTGCAGAAGGGAGAGGACATTCCATGTTTCACTCTGTTCTGCTGATAGAAGAACAGTATTGTATAGAACCCGTTCGTATCATCATTATTCATTATTTTGCATAGCTTCTTTCTTTCTTTTTTACAGGCCTCCCTTTCCCTATCTGTACATACCTTCTTGCTTCTTACACAGAGAATGCTGCCTTGGGAAATGGACTAACTATGCAAACTTACTGTATAAGTGAATGATGAGAACAAAGAAAAGATTTTTCTCCTTTAGGAAACACAGAAAGCTAATAGAATCTTGAAGTTACCAAAACAAATTTCTTGCCAATGGAAGTGGAATTCATCTGATTCACTTGCTGGAAAAAGGCCTGCATTGAAAAATTGTCTTGTAGGGACTAAGAAACTCAAACTAACGCCATACCAAATTTTCATGACATATGATTTTTGATGCAAAAAGTGGGGTTTGGGGGATTGCAAATAGCCCCTTGCAGGGAGGGAGTTGTCAAGCCTTGGTCAAGTTTGGTGTCAAGTTCTGGTACAGGGAGGCCAAGGACAAAAGGAGGATAACATGGTCAAACACTGGCCAGGGGCCACGTCAGGCAAATCAGGTGCCATAGGTAGGAGACTTGATTGCAGGTGCACTAGTAGTAAGATACTGAATGTTGAGGCCATGCGTGAGGGGCAGTCTGCATTGCTAATTGGTTCAAAGACTTGCTCAGATCGAGAAATCAATGAACCAGAGTAATAATAATATCCAATGTTAGTCCACTTAAAGTAGACCCATTGAAATGAATAGGACTTAGTTAGACTAACATTGTATACAACTCACAGAGCCAACCAACTGCACTCCTAATCCATTGGTTCCTCAGGTCACCCGACCTGGCCAATTTGATGAGAAATAACTTCTCTGGCTCCTAAGAACATAAGAAGAGCCCAGCTGGATGAGACAAAAGGCTGATCTAATCCAACTAGATTGATCTGGTTTCCCACGGTGGCCAACCAGAGGCCCATGGAAAGCCCACAAGCAGGATTGGAGTGCAGTCATTCCCTTCCCTTCTGTTGTTCCTCAGCAGTACTAAAACTCCGCATCATTCCATGAAGATGATTGGTGAGTGATTCGGGGCACATAAAGGGAACACAGAGCATAGTTAAACTATGGAATGTGTTGCCATAAGATATAGTGATGGGTGCCAACTTGGATGGCTTTAAAAGGCGGTTAGGCAAATTCCTGAAGGAGAAGACTATCAATGACTACTAGTCCTGAGGGCTATATGCTACCTCCAGTGTCAGAGGCAGTATGCCTATATGCATCAGTTGCTGGGGAATACGATCAAGAGGGTGCTATTGCACTCACATCCTGCTTGTGGGTTTTCCACAAGCAGCTGGTTGGCCAATGTGTAAACAGAGTGCCAGACTAGATGGAACCTTGGTCTGATCCAGCATGGCTCTTCTTATGTTCCTATGTTCTTATGGTGCTTCATTCAGAGGTATGCTGCCTCTCATCCTGGAGGTAGTATATAGCTATTGTGGCCAGCAAGACTGCTGCTGCCTGAGTCCCTGGTTTGAGTCTCTGGCACCTTACAAACCCCTGCCATAGTAGTGTTTCACGATTTTTCATACCTGCTGGCAGCCCCAATATGTTGCTGTTTAATACTTGTTTTTCATTCTCAAGATATAATCAAAACAAATTGATACCAAATGGATAGCAGACTGGACTAGGCTTGTTGTTCTTAATAATCATTAGCATTTCTATTGCACACATCAAGTGTTTACCTCACGAATCAATACGACAGCCCTGTGAGGCCGAGCAGCATTATTATCGTTATTCCAGCAAAGCAATGGGACACTGATACTGAGGCATGGTGGGTCACCCAAGACCATAGCGTGAGTTAATAGCAGATGTGACATTTGAACCAGCAGCCTCTTGCCTCTGTCATAGGCACTCCTCTACAGCAGCTTTCCCCCCCGGATCTACTTTGTCACAAAACTTTACTTTGTCTCAAAAGATGACCCTTGAAGAATAAAAGGAGAATATGCATGCCTTTCTATTATACTTGGTCTCTTTGCTGAACATGCTTTGCACTGGAACATTTGATACTTCAATAATTGTAGAGATCAAATGTATTTACCAGGCTTCTCTTCTCTATCATCTTACAGGTCTTGTAGAAATTTGCCTGATGCACCCCCTCGATGTGGTGAAAACCAGGTAAGGTTCTGCTTGAACAAGTTTTATTGACACTGGAAGGCATCCAAATTGGAAGCTGTCAGAACTCAAAACGCTAGAACTTGTCCAAGTAAGATAACTTCTCCCTTTAATGGCATTTATATTTACTTACTGTGTTTCAGCGCATTTGACAGGCAGAATTTGAATAGCGTGATGCATTTCTGCTTGGAGGTCATCTGGAGGTGCTAAATACTTCTTTATAAAATGTGCTCTCTTCAGGTGACAGCCTGAGATCCTGTTCTGTTTTTTAAAAACAAGGGAGGAGGGGAGCGCAGTGTGGTTATATTTTCTTTCCGACCATATTTATCATCTGAAGTAATGTTTTGACTTGAAACTAAAAATGTCATATTGCCTGAAAAATAAAATAATATTGATGGTAAATGTGACTTGCTTTTGAAAGATATGCTTTCGAAAGTCAGCAAAAATGAGAATTCTTTAAACTTGTATTTGCACATGCCAGCTGGGTGGTTTCATGCTAACTACCTTTCGGGCATGTTCAGTGACTTCCAAACATACAATTATAGCTGGCCAAGTATCACCTGTTCAATTGGTTTGGGAAAAACACTAACCTAAACATTTAATTTAGCTCCATAGCTGTAATCATATTTAAGTTAAAAGCGGAAAGATCAATTTTGTTGTCAAGTTAAATGTTTTCCGATAGCATCCCTAAATAACCTTTGCAGTCACGATTTGAACTGGGGTGGATTGGGAACAGCTCCTGTCTTTCTCTGCCTTCTGAATTTCACACACATGTTGATTGTGTGTCAGGATCTCTACATCTCTGGATACCTAAAATTATAAATCTGAGGAATTTACCCTGCTAGTATGTTTATGTGTCTATATACCTTTTCAGGGTTGTTGTTTTTTTCTTTCTTTCTGTCTTTAGATTAAACATACACAGAAATACAGTAGCCTGTTAAAATAGCTATTGAATTTTCCCTCATACTTGGGAATAAAAATTTAAGATTTCTAGTAATTCCCCTTTTAAGCATATAGAAAGCCTTTTGCATCAAAGATGAACAATTTTGAGTCCTATTGATTTCAGTGGGAGAATATAGCATGTGCTTAAGGACCAATCTTGAGCACAGGTAGAATAGTTACTTTTATGGTATCCATTTTTTTTCAACCACAAAAAAAGCACAAGTCAGTAATCATCATCTGAAAGCACTGACAATTTGACTAAAGAAGAACTAATCAGGAAAAATAAAGTAATATTAAATACATCTATCAATATTTGCATGGTTTTAACATGTAATTTTCCTCCTTCTTGTGTCTACAA
The DNA here is from genome assembly GCF_023053635.1 of Elgaria multicarinata webbii. Lineage (NCBI taxonomy): Eukaryota > Metazoa > Chordata > Lepidosauria > Squamata > Anguidae > Elgaria > Elgaria multicarinata. The sequence continues at coordinate 144,205,750 of NC_086172.1, read as the reverse complement.
ATATTTGTTCAATCTGGTTTTGCAGGGATAAAGTTTCCTGGAAAATGTCAGTGTTCACTGAGCAAGTATTCTCAGATATCAGACTGTCAGCTAGGATGCATATGTTTGCCCTCAGTTGCTTGGGATTCATCTTAAATGGAACAAAAATAATAATGTTAGGGCCCACATGATCAATAAATAAACATTTGCTCATGAAGTAATTTTAAATTACCCACTAAATATTGCAATGCAGTTCTCAGCTCATAAAATGTACCAAAATGGATATTTTAGGGAAAATGTATGTTGATATGTAGATTGTGAGAAAATAAATAAGATGCATATTTCAATGCAATTTTTTTTTTAAAAAAATCAACCATGCAGATTAATGCAGAAATGGGATAGAATGGGTTTATGAATGAAAGCAAAAAGAGGGAGAGACTAGCTCTGGTGCTGGTGAAAGGATTCTTTATTTTTCTTGTTTAAAAAAACTTTTTTTGTTTAAAAGATTTTTTTTGTAAAAAAAGCCCGTTTTGGATGTAGGGAATCCTTCTTCAGGGGCTATTTTGACGTATTAGCTGGTAAACAACTGTGGTAACCTGTTTTATCACGCAACTGTACTGACGGTTAGTCTCAAGTTTTCCCTCGTCGGTGCAAAGGAGTCGCCTCTCCAAGCTGCAAAATCACGAATGAACACATTTGAAAGTGATATGGTCCAGAAATATACTGATCTACTTAATCCCCATTGGAGATATTCATTTATTCATTTTTAATATGTTTGTTGCTGTATGTGCATAGGACTCCCCCCCCAAAGACTTTGCACCTTATGTGACATGGGGGGGGGGTTGAATTATGCAGCACAGCCCCACTCATGTGGTGAAGTAACTGAGCTTCAAGATGTCTAAATAGGTCTAGTGGCAGCCAGTATTCTGTTTTTCCTTAGATCCATCTAATTAGAAGTATGATATTCTTGGTGGCTGCTGGTACTGGCATGGCAATTCTATGCGATTTGGCTATTGTTTACAGCCCATATGTATACAGATGTTTTTGTATACACAACATCCTGTACATATAAAAATAGAATGTCAGGAGGAAGGAATCTAAACTAGCCTAATCTTTTGCCACATGTTTAGACCATAGCTCCGTGGTAGAGCTGACGATTTGCATGTCAAAGGTTCAGTCCCTAGCATCTTCAGGCTTAACTGAGTGGAGTGGTCAATGCCTCCCTTCGCCAAGGAAGGGTCCCAGCCTGTTTGAAGGAGGCAGTGGTAAGACCCACACTGAAAAAGCCCTCCTTGGCCCCCACTGTATTGGATAACTACCGGCCAGTCTCCAACATCCCATTTTTGGGCAAGGTATTGGAGCTTGTGGTGGCCTCCCAACTCCAGGGATTCCTGGATGAGACGGATTATCTAGATCCATTTCAATCTGGCTTCAGGCCTGGTTATGGGACAGAAACAGCTTTGGTCGCCTTGGTGGATGATCTTCGCCGGGAACTGGACAGGGGGAGTATGTCCCTGCTGGTTCTGCTGGACCTCTCAGCGGCATTCGATACCATTGATCATGGTATCCTTCTGGGCCGCCTTGCTGGGATGGGTCTTGGAGGCACTGTTTTACAGTGGCTCCATTCCTTCCTGGATGGACGGACCCAGAAGGTGGTACTGGGGGACTCCTGTTCGACTCCTTGGCCATTGGCCTGTGGAGTCCCTCAGGGCTCTGTTTTGTCCCCCATGCTATTTAACATATACATGAAACCATTGGGGGAGGTTATCCGGAGTTGTGGGGTGTGGTGCCACCAGTATGCTGATGACACCCAACTCTACTACTCCTTTCCACCCAATTCCAAGGAAGCAGTTTCTGTGCTAAACCGCTGTTTGTTGGCAGTAATGGATTGGATGAGGGCGAACAAATTGAAGCTTAATCCAGATAAGACAGAGGTGCTCCTGGTCAGTCGAAAGGCAGATCAGGGAATAGGGATTCAGCTTGTGTTGGATGGGGTTACACTCCCCCTGAAGACGCAGGTCCGCAGCTTGGGTGTACTTCTGGATTCAGCCCTGAGCCTGGATACCCAGGTTTCGGCGGTGGCCAGGAGTTCATTTGCACAGTTAAAGCTAGTGCGCCAGCTGCGCCTGTTCCTAGAGATGTCGGACCTAGCCACGGTGACACATGCCTTAGTTACATCCCGATTGGATTACTGTAACGCGCTCTACGTGGGGCTACCTTTGAAGCGTGTTCGGAAACTCCAGCTGGTTCAAAGAGCTGCAGCCAGATTGTTGACCGGGGCTGGTTACAGGGAGCATACAACTCCCCTGTTAAAACAGCTCCACTGGCTTCCAGTCTGTTTCCGGACACAATTCAAAGTGCTGGTTATGACCTATAAAGCTCTATATGGTTCGGGTCCAGGTTATTTGAAAGAACGTATTCTCCCTTATGAGCCTGCCTGTGCTTTGAGATCTTCTGGAGAGGCCCTTCTTTTAGTCCCACCTTCTTCACAGGCACGCTTGGTGGGAACATGGGAGAGGGCCTTCTCGATGGCTGCTCCGGTGCTCTGGAACTCTCTTCCTGGGGAAGCTAGGCTGGCTCCCTCCTTGATGGGCTTTCGGAAGCAGGCTAAAACTTTTTTGTTCAAGCAGGCCTTTGGAGAATAATCCAGCCCTCCATCTATGTTAATGTTTTATAATTTTGTTGTGTATTTTTTAATTGTTTATGGTTTTGTTTCCCTCCCCCCCATGTATATTTTAAACTTTGTAAGGCCGCCTTGAGGCCCAGCATTGGGCAAAAGGCGGGATACAAATAAATATAATAATAATAATAATAATAATAATAATAATAATAGAGAAAGATTCCTGTTTGACACCCTGGAGAGTTGCTGCCAGTCACTGTAGACAGGGGTAGGCAATGTTTAGGGGCCATTAGGCATGTTTGGCAAATTTAGAGACTGTCCTGGGCACCACCACAAAATGGCTGCCTTGGGAAGTATGGCAATGGACAAATAATCTGCCCCCCCCAAACTGAGAACAAGGCAGATTTGGGGCTGAGCCACATCACACTAAACAACTCCTTTGAACCCAGAGTTTTCAGCACCAACAGAAACCTATTTCACAGCAATCCCAGCTGTCAGTAAGAAAATGTATTGGGGGCGGAGCCAGCGTGCCAATGGAGCAGTAGGAGAAATCGTTCCTGCCGGTCAGTAGGTTTAAAAAAATCTTATCATCTAAACTATCTGGGCTGGAAATGGTGAAGAACGGTGAAGAATGTGCAGGAAGCTTTGAGCTGCAGAAGGGGATTTAAAGAATAAAGCATTTTGCTGTGTAACGAACGAGTATTTAGAGGCAAAGTAAGGGGGGCAAGCAGAGGAAAGTTCCTCTAAGAACTTCAAAGAGCGGTTTCATAAGAAATCTCCCAGATGGAGTGCTTATCTCAAAGGGAATTTGAATGGTAGAAGCCAGCGTCGGGAGAGACTGATTGATAGCCACCCCTTCTTTAGCAAGCAGTAAATATTGTTAAACACGGCAATAAACCCCTCTGAGCTCGCTGACTGCCTGAGTCAAAAGCGAAACTAACTAACACCAGCCGTATTTGCGGGACTATATGCCACCCAAGAAGCAGCCTTCGGTGAAACCGAAGTGGGTCTCGCATGCTTCAAACAACACGATTAAGAGATTACAAAGAGTAGCCGAATTAGAGCCAGAAGAGGTGGACAATCAAAAAGACAAACAAGAAGAATCCACAAAAGTAACAAAAGAGCTTAAGATGGCTGCCAAAGTTGGCTCAGAGCCAGCAGGGCAGGAAGTGATGATGGAACAAATCTCAGCTCTGTTAAAAGGACTTAAAGATGAGATATTTATGAAAATTGAAACGGAAGCTGGCAAAACTAATAAAAGGGTGGATGATTTGTCTGCAGAAATGGCTATAAGAGACAAGCAATTAGGCTTTTTGAAGACAGAGGTGGACCAGATGAAAAATCAAGTTAAGAAATTAAAAAGACCCAGAATGAGCAAGAGGTGAAATTTAATGATCATGATAAGAGGCTGATCTCCTTGGAGGACAATTCGAGAAGAGTAAATCTGCGTGTTCGTAATGTGGGGGAAAAGAAAGGCAAGGACCTCAGGAAGAACATCCTAAGCTGGTTCAAAGAACGAGTCCCAACCCTGCAACTAAGTGAAGAAGATGTGGAGCGCATTCACAGGGTTGGTGGCTTCAGAAGTGGCTCAACTCCCAGAGATGTTTTGGTGAAATTTTCAAGCTATTACAAGAAAGAGCAACTGATGAGGGAGTTAAGAGCATTGGGAGAGCTGAAGTTCCAAGGAGCAACAGTGCAGGTCTTTAATGATCTGTGCCAACAAACTTTGGAATGGAGACGCAGTGTCAAGTCTATAACGGGGGAATTGAAGAAGAGGAAAATCCCCTATGCTTGGGGATATCCGATTTTTCTGCGTTTCTCATATAAGGAGGAAAATCATAAGGTTTTTTCCTTTCAGCAAGGCATGGAGCTTCTTGAGAGCTTAGGTTTGGGTCCACAAGGAGAAGCCGGTGGTGACGCAAAGAGTGATGATGAAGAAGAAAGAGGTGCAGCAGGGGGAGGGGTGTAAAGTGGATAATATAATGATGATAAGAAGCATAATCATATTAGGTCCTGCTGGCTCTGGGTTCCTGGCTGCCTTCCCCCCCCCAGGGTTAAATTAATGTCCGGAGTGTTAGACTCCCGGGGATATAATGGGGGGGGGAAAGATTTGGGAGGGAAAGGGGAAGTGGGGTGGGAGGGAAGGGTATGTTTGGGTTGTTGTATTGTTATGTATGTAAGTTAGGTTTTCAACACGTACGGGATCGAAAAGAAGATCAAGAAACTGGATATGGATAAGAAGATAAGAATCTCAACGCTCAATGTTAAAGGTCTGGGGGCAGTTGTGAAAAGGAGAAGGATTGAGCAATTGTTAAATAGGGATGGTTCTGATATAATCTTTCTGCAAGAAACTCATCAACCTAACGAAAAAACCAATGCTATTCGCTTGAGATGGCTTGTTTATTATGAAGTGTCATTGGGGACGTCAAAAAAAATATGGAGTGGCCATTTTGATTTCAAAAAGAAGTGGGTTTATGTTGGAGAATATTAAAAAAGATGAGAATGGGAGATATCTCATGATTAAGGGTCAAATGGAAGGGAAAACGTATACTTTGATCAATATATATGCACCAAATAATAAACAAAAAGAATTTTATGAAGAGGTATTAAGAGAGATAGAAGAATTCAAGGAGGGGTATGTCATTTTGGCTGGAGACTTTAATATGGTTATGGACAATAGAGTAGATAGGTCAAATCCCTCTGAGGTAGAAAAGAGAAACAACACTATTTTAAATAAATTAATTAAAGAAAAGGATTTTGTTGACTGTTGGAGAGTTCTTAGAGGGGCAGACCCAGGATTTACGTTTTATTCTCCAGTCCATTATACATATTCTAGGATTGATCATATTTTTGTATCTAGAGATTTTGTAACTAAGACATGTAGAATGGAACTAGGGGTAATCAAGGTAACGGATCATGCATTGGTAAGTTTAGAGTTTGCAGTTAGTAAGGATTACAAAGAAGCATTAAGGTGGAGATTGAATACTAAGATATTTAAGTACGATAAAGTAATTGAGAAAATGCAGAAGGAATTATCAGAAACTTGGGAAATAAACAAAAAGGGGAGAACAAGAACTGCAGTGGTCTGGGATACCATGAAGGCTGTGTTTAGGGGGAATTGTATTAGGGAAACGTGTAATCTAAAAAGACAACAGGAGGCAAGGCAGGTTACTTTAGAGAAAGAGATAATAAATTTGGAAAAAGAATATTGGCAAACTAAGAATAAATATAAATTAATAGAATTACAGGCAAAAAAAGGAATTAGAAAATATTAATTTAGAAGAGGTTCAGAGGAATTTAATATATATGAAAAGGGAATACTTTCAAAATAGTAACAGGAACTCAAAGATGCTTGCCAAGCTCACACAAAAGGAAAAGGCTAAAAATGGGATTGGGTCAGTAAAAAATAAGCAGGGCAATTATTGTCACATGATGAAGGATAAAATAAAAAAAAATTCAGGAATTTTTTGAAGATTTATATAAGGAAAGAGATACCCAAACGAAGAGGATGGAAGAGGATGTGGGTAAACTTTTGAAGAAAGGATTAGAAAAAGAGCATAAAGAAATAATGGACAATAATATACTGCAAAGTGAAATAGAGGAGGTCATAGACCAGCTTAAAGCAGGGAAATCACCGGGGGTAGATGGTCTAGGACCAAAGTTTTATAAAAAATTTAAAACATTAATAGTGCCAAAGTTGTTGAAATTATATAATGCAATAATGGAAGGGAAGAAGATTCCAGAGTCATGGGAGCATTCCATAATAATTTTAATTCCGAAACCGGATAAGGACTTGACTCTCCCTGATTCATATAGACCAATTTCGTTAATAAATCAAGATGCTAAAAATTTTTCAACTATTTTGGCTAAAAGGTTAAATAAATTTATAGCTAATTATGTAGGGGAAGACCAATGTGGTTTCATAGCAGGTAGACAGATGCACACATTAATAGGTAGAGTTCTGAATGTAATACAGGGGATAAAAAAGTCAAAGAATAAGGCGGGTATTTTAGCGTTAGATATTTTTAAGGCTTTTGATTGTGTGAGTTGGCAAACTTTAAAGTTAGTTTTAAATAAAATGGGATTTGGTATTAAATTTAGAGCAATAATAGAGCAGTTATATTCTAAAAACACAGCCGTAGTGGTAGTAAACGACGGAATAACGGATAAGATACGACTAGCCAGAGGGATGAGACAAGGATGCCCACTCTCGCCAGTCCTGTTTGTATTGGTGATGGAATTGTTGGCAAACACAATAAGAGAAGATGGGGAGATAGAGGGGATAGGTAGCAGTAATAAAATAAAGTTGAATATGTTTGCAGATGACTATTAGGGATCCTATAGGTAAAATGGAAAGAATTAAACAGCAGTTGAAAGAATTTGAAGAAGAATAAATTGGGCAAAATTGGAATTGATGTTATTTAATTATACCAAAAAGGAAGAGAAGGAATGGGAAGGGAAGGCTTCAGTTTTGAAAAGTAAAGAAAGAATTAAATATTTGGGTATTAAGATTACTAAAAATTTAGAAGATTTGGAAAGTGAGAATTTAAGTGGATTGAAAAAAGAGATCGTAGAAAAGTTAAAGAAGTATAAGAAACTGAATCTTTCTTGGTTTGGAAGAATAGCTTTAATAAAGATGAAAATTTTACCTAGGATCATTTTTTTCTTTAAGATGTTACCAATAAGAATTTCAGATTTAGAGTTAAAAAGTTGGCAGAATCTTATAAATAACTACTGTAATGCTGAGAAGAAATCAAGGATCAATAAAAGTAAATGGTATTTAAGCCAAAAGAAGGGTGGACTGGGTCTCCCAAACCTTGAGTACTATTATATAGCAAACAGGTTAAGACATATTGTTGAAGCAATTGTAGGGGTAGGGGACTTAGAATGGATGGAGGAAAATACATTAGGTAATATTGAGTTAAAATTGCAGAATGTATTTTTTAAGGAGAAAGGGAAGGGTAAATGGCTTAATGATTTAGATAATCACTTTTTGAAGTTCCATTGGGAACTTTGGAATAAATATAAAAAGGAACTGCTTTCAAGCAATTCCTCCTTAACACTGGTGATAATGCTAAAGAAATTTCCTGAAAACTTAAAGAATAGATTAAGCAAAATTTTAAAAGAAAAAAACAAATTGAAATTAAGAGAATGGTTAAGGGGGATGAATACAAGAGAGAGGTTGGAAGAAGTTTTAAAAGATTTGAAATTAACATGGTTAAACTAGGGGCAATTGAAACAATGGACTAAAAATTGGGTAAGAGAAAATGGAGAGTGTGGAGAGAGGACAAAATTAGTGGAATTAATTGAAAAAAAAGAAATTGATAAGGGACAAAATATAGGGACAAAAGGGTTAATGAGTCAACTATATATTATACTAGCTGAGAAAGGATTGTTGGATAGTGTCGGGAAAGTGGTTTGGGAGACTGATTTGAAGATACAAATAGGACAGCAGAGATGGGAAGGACTATGGAGACAGAGAGTGTTGAGAAATATGTCAGTAAGAATAAAGGAGAATTACTGTAAACTTGTATGGAGGTGGTATTTAACTCCGGTTAGATTAAATAAGATTAATAATCAGCTTTCAGCAGATTGTTGGAGGGGTTGTGGTGAAAAAGGAACGTATTTACATATGTGGTGGGATTGTAAACATGTGCAAAAGTTGTGGAAGATGGTGTTCTTTGAGATGGAGCAGATTGTGGGATTTAAAGTAGAGGTTTCACCAAGGATTGCATTACTCTCACTGCAAGAAGAACTTAAATGTAATAAAGAAACGAAAGAACTGATAACGAACCTGCTGATGGCTGCGAGGCTGATTGTAGCTAGGAACTGGAAGATTCTAAGAGACTATTGTATTGAAGAATGGTATAAAGAAGTGTGGGACATCGCTATAAATGATAAATTGACATGTAATATTAAAATGAAAAGAGGTATAGTAAAAACGAATGATTTTGAGGGTATATGGAAAAAGTTCCTAGAGTTTGTGTTCTCTAAAGGAAGTGGGAAACCACCAACAGATGAAACTATGAGTTTTTGGAAACAGGAATGAGATCCCGAGGTGGGGGGAGCACTGTTATGTTGAGTACGAATATGTTTAATAGCTTAAGTATGAATATACGATATCAAGGCAATTTTATATTTATGTATCAAGAGATTTTTATTTGTTGTTTTTGTTGTTATTGTTTTAAAAATAAAAAATTAAAAAAAAATGTGTCAATTTAAAAAATAAGTGGGAGGGGTAGGGCACCTTGGCAGATGCCAAGAAAGGTGTCTGGAGGCACAATGGGGTCTGCTGGCACCATATTGCCTATCCTTGTTGTGCATAATACTGAGTTTGATGGAACAATACTCTGACTTGTTATAATGCACTGTCCTATTTTCTTATGTAAAGAAAGTGTTGGGGGATGGGGGATCCCCTTTGCAGATCAAATTTAATAAATTTTCAATCCATGCAGTTGTGTCATCTCTTTATTGTCTCACCTCCTTTACTTGCAGATGCCCTAACCTGCATTCGTATTGTCTAACGGGGTGGCGGCATTGCGTGTACAGAGGGGGCATGAGGAGACGTTCCTCAAAGCCCCAGCATTGCTGGGGCTGTGTGGTGCCACTGAAAGGAGGAGGGGCTTGTGGGGTGATGCTAGCCTTCGAGGCCACTCCTCCTGCCCTCTTGGAAGCGTGGCTCCCTCCCTCCCTGTATGCAGTGTGGAGTTCAACTGGTCACTCTTTTGAGGGCCAAGTGGGAATTGTTGGCACACAGTCTGATTGGTTTGCTGTGTGTCTTTTTGACCGCTTCACACTGTAAGTGGGGTGGGAGCATCTTAGGTTGATCTGGTGGGTTTTTTCTTTTGGTTCAATTGGCCAAATTTCACTAGGTAGACTAGTTTGGGTGGGTTATGTTTGTCTGGATAGGAATGGTGATCATTCTGAGGCACTGTTGGTGGTGACAGGTGCGGCCTGACAGCCTCCCCACTGAGAGTTTCGTGCTCCCAGTGGGGGGATAAGGAGTACCTGTGGGGCCATCTCTCCTCTCACACCCCATGTTTTGTGGTCCAGGAGGATGTGAAAGGGGATGTCCCCACTTTCCCCAATTGGGGAAATCTTGAGGGGAGCAGATTCTATAATTGACATCCAGCAGGCAAAGAATGTTTTTCCTGACTACATTGACCGGCTAGTGCTGGCATAGCGGAATAGCTGCCGAGGGATCCACCTTTGCAGTTCAAATTTAATAAACGTGGCCCAATTTTCAATCCATACAGTTGTGTCATTTCTTTATTGAGTGTCATCACATGGGAAAATCGCGGATGCTTACTAGACGCTTCTCTGCCTGCGCGATTGTCACTCATTACTTCCTCTTTTGAAAGAGGAAGTAAATAACTTGCACGAGGCCCATTCAGTGGGCTGTTTTGATCGTGCTGCTTCTCCTGCACACAGCAGGAGATAGCGGCAACTTCTGCCTTTAAAAATAAGTCAGACTTACTGGGGTGGTTTTTTTGTCGTGCAAAGAAGGCTAGAAGGGGCGGGAAGCACACAGGAGGCAAGTGACGTCATGAGAGGGACCCGTGAAAATCCTTGAGAGCCCAGCAACAAGCATGCAATAAAACACTTGCCTGATGGAGCTCATTGTCACACCTCCTTCACTTGCAATAGTCTGACTTGCTATAAGGAAGCTTCCTCTTTTCCTATGTAACAAAAGTCTTGCGGCTTAGTTGGTTTGTTTTTAAATATGGGAGCATTGAAACATGCAATTCTCCATTTGCAATCTGAAGTGATTTCATATCTGACGTGGTTCTAGTCAAGCAAGGAGTGGTTCATTTGATTTTGCTCTTTGCGTATCTTGACTCATCAGTGACAACTATGATGAAAGATATTCTGAGTTGAAGGATACCACAAGGTAGCCTTCCCCAACCTGGTGCCCTCCAGATGTGTTAGACCATAACTTCCATAATCCCACAGCCAGCACAGCCAGTTGCAGTCTAGCACATCTGGAGGGAACCAGGTTGTAGAAGGCTGCCATAAGAATTAGAAATTAGGGAGAGTGCACAGTAACGAAGTAACTTTGGCCAGCATGTAGAACACCCATCTCGGCAGAGTTCAACCACATCACGTTAGGCATAGGCAAACATTCCTAAATTTTGGGAGAGCTCTGTGCCTTGTATTATCTAGATTTCACAGCTTGCTACTGCCTATTAGCTAAAACAACACTATAGGTCAAACATCTCTTGTACTATATGAAACACAGGCATGACTGGGTGTATTCCATGGCAAGAGCCTATTTTTGTGTGTGAAAGATTAATCTCACATTTCTCTACTGGCTATTCTTTTCCAGTTTATTCTTTTTCCTAATTTCTAATGTTTTGGTCTTATTAGAGCAGACCGTTTTCCTACATGTGTTTCTGATCTCTTTCCAGCTGTTGTTTTGCAAGTGTTTTTTCCATTTATATCATTAATTTCTCTTTGATTCTTTGCATTTTTTCTATTTAAGTAAGCACTGCTGAAATCCATGCTAAAACTATTCAAGTTGAGGATAATTATTACTATCAGAGGTCCCTTTGTTTTTAACCATGTCTGGATCCACAATAGTGTCCTGTTTTGTTGGTCTAGTTAAATACAGTTTATTGTATGTAATGACGGTAATTCTTTATTGATTGCTATTATATCCTATTATGAGATTGCCTAGCTGGCCTTCTGTTCTTAGCATTTATTTATTTATTTATTTATTTATTTCACTTCTATATTGCCCATAGCCAAAGCTCTCTAGAATAAGATGCTTAACAGTGTAGTCCTATGCAGGTCTGTTCAGAGATAAGTCCTACTTAGTTCATTTGCTCTTTGTTTTACTTGCTCTTAGAATCTGTTAAAAATTAATACGGGCATAGCCCATTCCAATTTAAGCCTTGCCCCCAAAGTGAAGAATGTTATTAATATGCAAGCTAAACAGATAATTTATTTTAAAGCATTTCTTTCCTAATTATCTGTGGAGATGACACCAAAATTATAAATCTGCAATCCTTTAAAATGAAAGAAACTGTACTTTAATAACACTTAGAAGAAGATGCTCAGATTAAGCCCAGTTCAGGGTGATGATTTTGACCAGAATTATCTTAGGTCACTTTGTTCCACCAGGACTTTGGCCAGATCGACACCAAGCAGAATATAGTAGTATAAAGCGGTATGAAAGTGGTATATGGTATGTGTCAATGGGCCCCAACAGTTGTCAGTGCAATACCTCTATAAAGCAGTAGTGTGGCTCCTGCCTCTTACCACTTTCATAATTCTATATCTTGGTGTAGATCTGGTCTTTGTTGAACAGGTGGCAGAGTATGTTTGGTACAGGGAAAGGCTATTTTGCCATCATTGTTTAATGTGCTTTATTAACTGGGATGTATTGTGCTTTCAGATGCATAAAAAGAATAAAACACCCTCTAAATGTGTGTGTGTGTGTGTGTGTGTGTGTGTGTGTGTGTGTGTGTGTTGCAAAGTTGCTTGGGGGAAAGCAGCTACTTGAGTGATGTAGCCCCTTGTTGGATCCTTGAGATTGAAAGCCAGGTCAATCACTGTAATGGGTCAAGGATAGATTTCCCCCTGACCATCACAGTCTTCCCAACAGCAGTGCTCTACATTCACCATAGGAGTGAATAGCAATCATTCACATACATTGAGAAACTAAAGGATGTCACTTGGAAGACACAGTCATAGTGGGAGGGGGGCAGTTAAGCCTGTTTCCCCCTCCGGATGATCCCGGCCATTAAGAATTAAGCCTACTCCTATCTTCATAATACTCTCTTTTTTTTTCTTTTTTTTTCTACAATACTTAAACATACACATTACATTCACATAAAAACAACAACCACAACAACATACTGCATAATGTTCAATTTTGAATACAAAATATCTTATCTTAATAACATAATCAAATAAAACCTACAAGTGCACCCCCCCACCCGGGATCTCATTCCTGATTCCAGAATCTCATACTTTCTTCTGCTGGTGGTTTCCCACTTCCCTTAGAAAACACAAACACTAGGAACTGTTTCCAAATTCCTTCAAAATCATTTGATTTAGCTATACCTCTTCTCCATTTAATATTACTTGTTTATCATTAATAGCTATATCCCATACTTCTTTATACCATTCTTCAATAGAATATTCCCCTTGAATCTTCCAGTTCCTAGCTACAATTAATCTTGCTGCAATCAACAAATTCGTTATCAGTTCCTTAATTTCCTTTTTACATTTAAAATCTTCTTCAAATAGTGATAGCAATGCAACTTTTGGTGTTCTTTCTATCTTCATTTCCACAATTTCTTCAATCTCCAAAAACACCATCTTCCACAATTTCTGAACATAGTTACATTCCCACCACATATGCAAATACGTTCCTTTAACTCCACAACCTCTCCAACAATTTTCTGATTGCTGATTGTTTATCTTATTCAATCTAACCGGAGTTAGGTACCACCTCCATACAATTTTATAATAATTCTCTTTTATTCTTACTGACATATTTCTCAACGCTCTTTGTTTCCATAATCCCTCCCAACCCTGTTGTCCTATTTGTACCTTCAAATCTGTCTCCCAAACCATTTTACCCGATTTATCCACCGTCCCTTCCTCCACCAATATTCTATATATTTCACTCATCAACCCTTTTAAGACTGTTCTTTTCTCCCTTTCCTTATCTTTCTTAACTATTAATTCTTCAAACTTTGTTAATTCTCTACACTCTCCATTATCTCTAACCCACTTTTTAGCCCATTGTTCTAATTGCCTATAATTTAACCAAGTTAACTTTTTATCCTTCAGAACCTCTTCCATATCCTCTCTTGTACTCATTCCCCTTAACCAATCCCTTAATTTCATTTTATTTTTTTCTATTAAAACTTTACTTAATCTACTCTTTAGTTCCTCCGGGAAATTCTTCAACAATATTACCGGTGACAAAGGAGAGCTGCTCGGAAGCAGCACCCCTTTATATTTACTCCAAATTTCCCAGTGAGACCTCAAAAGCGGATTATTTATACTTTCCACCCATTTTTTTCCCTTCCATAAAGAAAACATTTTCTAATTTAGTCTCTATATTACTCATATTTTCTTCTTCCATCCAATCTAATTCCCCTAATCCTATAATTGCCTCCACTATATATCTTAATCTATTAGCTACATAATATAATTTAAGATTCGGGAGACCCAATCCTCCCTTTTTTTGGCTCAAATACCATTTACTTTTGTTTACCCTCGCTTTCTTATCACCATTACAATAATTATTTATAATCCTTTGCCAACTTTTTAACTCTAATTCTGAGATTTTTATTGGTAGCATCCTGAACACAAAATTAATCTTTGCTAAAATCTTCATTTTTATTAATGCTATTCTTCCAAACCAAGATAAATTTAACCTTTTATATTTTTCCAATTTTGCTAAAATCTCTTTTTTTAGCACACTTAAATTTTCTTTCTCTAAACTCTCTAACTTCTGCGTAATTTTTATTCCCAAATATCTAATCTGATTCTTAACTCTAATCTCTCTTCCCCTTCCTTCCCAATCCTTCTCTTCCTTTTTAGTATAGTTGAACAACATCAATTCTGATTTAGACCAATTTATTTTTAACCCCGTAATATCCTCAAATTCTCTCAATAGTTGTTTAATTCTCCCCATCTTCTCTATTGGATTCTTTATCATCAACAACGTGTCGTCTGCAAACATATTCAATTTAATTTCTTTCAAACTACCTATCCCTTCAATCTCCTCATCTTCTCGTATTGCATTCGCCAATAATTCCATTACCATTACAAATAGGACTGGTGAGAGCGGACAGCCTTGCCTTGTCCCTCTGGCTAGTCGTATCTTATCTGTCACACCATCATTTACTACCACTACGGCTGTATTTTGAGAGTATAACTGTTCTATTATCGCTTTAAATTTATTTCCAAATCCCATTTTATTTAAAACCATCTTTAAAGCTTGCCAGCTCACACAGTCAAAAGCCTTAAAAATATCCAATGCCAGAATTCCCGCTTTAACCCTAGACTTATTTATCACCTGTATTGCATTTAGTACTCTTCCCACTAAATTAGACATCTGTCTACCTGCCACAAATCCACATTGGTCCTCCCCTATATATTCCTCTATAAATTTATTCAACCGCCTTGCTAAAATAGTTGAAAAAAGCTTAGCATCCTGGTTTATTAATGAAATAGGTCTATATGAATCAGGGACAGTCAAATCTTTATCTGGTTTTGGTATTAAAATTATTAATGAATGTTCCCATGATTCTGGCGTTCTATCCCCTTCCAATATGGAATTATACAAATTTATTAATTTTGGTATTAAAATTCCTTTAAAAACCTTATAATATTCTGGTCCTAAACCATCTACCCCCGGTGATTTACCCGGCTTCAAATTCTCAATTACTTCTTCTACTTCTCCTTGAGTTATTACCTTCTCCATTAACTCTTTATGCTCTATTTTTATTCTCTTCTTTATATATTTTTCTATATAAGCTTCCAACTTTTGTTTTTGAGTATCCTTTCCCTTATACAATTCCTGATAAAACTCCTGAAAAATCTTTACTTTATCTTTCATTGTATGACAATATTTCCCTTGTTTATCCTTCAAAATCCCTATCCCGTTCTTGGCTTTTTCCTTTTGTGTGAGCCTGGCAAGCACTTTAGAATTCCTATTACTGTTTTCAAAATACTCCCTTTTCATATATATTAAATTCTTTTGAACCTCCTCTAAATTTAAATTTTCTAATTGTTTTTTCTTTGCCTGTATTTCTATTAATTTATATTTATTTTTATGTTGCCAATAATCTTTCTCCATTTTCTTAATCTCTTCCTCCAATTGTTCCTGCTCTGCTGCTTGTTGCCTTCTTAAATTACACATTTCTCTAATACATATCCCTCTCGATACTGCCTTCATAATACTCTCATAGCTTTCTCTTTCGTGGTCACACTAAAGTGTAACAGAATCAGTGGAACTGGTTTTTTTATACACACATACACACACACACACACACACACACACACACAGAGTTTCGGAAAGTATATTTGAATGCACCAGCTCCTTGAGTGTTGCATCTTGCACCATTTTGACAAATCACCCAACCAGGGTTGGTTCCAGGTTTTAGGGGTATCTTGACAAAGTTCCCTCAAGTGCCCCTTTCCTACCATGATGGGGCCCCTTTGAACTCAGTAGGTCAGGCAGCAGTAGTGCTCTGAATCACTACTGGGCAACCCCACCATTTCAATTTCCCACAATGAAGTAGCACTGCTCCAGGATATTCTGTTAAAAACACATGGCCCAGTGCCCAGAACTGAGTATTTGCCACTAGGGATTCCACCCCTCTCCAAAAAAGGGGGACCTAGATAAGGTATTAGTTATGAGCCTTGTAAGGTACTCGGCTCCCAGGAACCACCTGAGAATGCCACATCCTAACAGCAGACCTCATCAAAACCACTCTGGTTTTAATTTCTTCAATCCTATACGAGCTGTGGTAATGGGAGCCTCCAAAATCCATTGAAAATGTGGATGGAAGGGATAACTGTTGGAATTTAGTGAAGAACTCAATGGAAGATGGAAAACACATGGACAACTTTTGTCTTTTGTGGGTGAAATGAAATTTTTCATCAATTGAGGACAATTGTTGAGAAACTAAGTAGATAACCCAGTTTCCAATTGTTATACACAGAGATGCCACACATGAAATGTGCATTAAATTTCCTGAAGTAGGCAGAATGGACCAGTAGTAATAAGTGCCATTTGTAGAATGAGAAGAAACATCTGGAATAATTACCACGTCTTCCAGGATAAGGTTATTTTCCCCCATTCACTGAATGGCAGAGATGTGAATGGGTCCTGGTCTTGTGTCAGACAGACTTTAGACAGAGTCCCATGCATGTTTAGACAGAAAAAGTCCTTTAGTCCACAGCATGGCTGCCTGGGGCATGCTGGGAATTGTAGGACTTTTTTCTGTCTAAACATACATAGGATTGCACCCTTAATTTTGGAACTTTTCTTAGTATGACCACATGGACTACATGTTGATGATTGTTTGAGTATCCAATAGAACAGGGGTGGTCAACATGTGGCCCTCCAGGTGCTTTGGCCTATAACTCCCACCACCCCTAGCACTAAAACCAATACTGAGAGAATTGTAGGCCAAAACATCTAGAGCCACCCCTGCATTAGAAGATGACTAGAAAAAAAAGTTCACCTTGTGTCATGAGTGTATGGGGTTGTGGTGGAGGTCATACACATCCAACCCGAGTGGGCAGGCTGCTGAAGGGAAACTGAGAACTAGAGAAGTGTGAGGGTAGGAGTAAATGAAGAGTAGGAATTCCTTCAAATGCAATATATTCTTCTCTCTTTTTAACATGTTATTTGTTATATATAATCAATATATTTTATCTACAGAAGAATAGCATCTAAATCTTTGAAACAAACACGCATCTAATGTACTGGGAGAGCATTGTTTCAGGGGCTTCTAGTTGCAGAGCTTGGTTGACCCTTCTATAGCAACGTATCCCCAGCAGAAAGTGGGGTACCACGTGTCGTTTGTCAAGAGCAGGGTTGTGGAACCTCCTTCAGCCAGAGGGCTGAATTCCATTTGTGGGTGGGGCTGAAGGCAAGAGGGCAGAGCCCGAAATAAAAGGGGTGGGGGCAGAATACCCCCCAAATACCAGCAGATTTTAGTTTAACACTCTTCCTTTTAGAATGGGGGAAAACAGTGCAAAAGTTAGAAAACCAAACGATGGGATGTCAGGAAAAAGAGTATGTGAACATCTGGGGGACCCCAAATGTCTGGATTTGGCCCACATGCCAATCTCAGGCAACCTCGTGACCTGCTTGGCAGCCTGAGTTTGCTTGCCTGTGGCCAAGAGCCTGAGGGTTTCCTTCCCTAATCTTCATTTCAATGGCTTCTTTAAAAAGCAAGTGCCAGCACAGCACGCTTACTTGCCCTTGTACAGTATCTCTTAAGACAGAAAGGAAAGCTGCTTGAAATATGGGACACGGACACACACACACACACACACACACACACACACACACACACACATATATATATATATATATATATATATATATATATATATATATATATATAGCAGTGGAAAAAGCTGCCTTGGATTAACCCTGCAGTACCACGAAGGGGTAGTTGCAGCAGGCTTCACTGTGGAAACTGTACAGTTGTTGCTTCTTAAAAAGAAATGACTAAAATATTATCTTTCATAATATAAAACTATACTCTACTTCCTTCTGTGTGCATTACATGGTGGGAAACAGTTATACATGCACCTCTAAATATCTCCCTTGTGAAAATAGTTTCTGCCCTAGCTTTTGCCTCAAACTACCAGATTTTTTCCTCGCCAGATTCTTCCAGGTTTCCTCATCTCTGAGCTACTAGGTTCTGCCGTGACTCCATATGCTTTAATTTTGCCTTTCGACCCTCTTAAAGGGATCACACTTTAAGTCCTAACACAGATGCTTAAAGAGGGCTAAGGACACCTTGATATCTAGAAAATACTAATATTACCACCTTTGGGTGGAAAACGTGGGAGGTGTACCCCATCTACAAGGGTGAAGAAATAAGGGGTGCCTCCATGTAGTAGTTTTAAGAATACCTTTCCTTTGTTCTTGAGAATCCAGCCTCTCATGGGCTACAAAAGTGCAAGTTGATATGTTCTACATATCACAGAATATGTAGAACATAATTTCAGGCCCTCAGTCTGAGCTAGTTACAGTAAATTATTATTATTATTATTATTAATAATAATAATAATAATAATAATATCTCGCCTTTTCTCCAGTACTGAGACTCATCTAAAGCCCTCCATTATTCTAGCTTAGGCTTTTACCTATCAATACAGATTTGAAATTAATTGTACAGTAAGAGGCATTCCATCCATTATTTTCTGACAAGACAAGCTTTTTACTGTTTTCTTACTAGAACTAGTTTAGAATTTTCTATCTAAACTTCTCACCCTCTCCAAAATAAAGGCTTTTCTCATATATTTCTTCCTGCTTTTCTCATATTTTTCTTCCTCCACCACCTCTGTGATGGAGAAATGCTCATGTAAGTGGTTTTTTTAGCAGCCGTGAAATCAAACCCTGTCTGTATATGACAATGTTGTTGTTGCTTTAAAATAGTATATTAGGAAATATATTTGGAATGAGAAGAGATAGGGGTGGAAAGTACAGTGGATTATATTTACAAGAAAAATACATTTTATTTTTAAAAAATGGGGAAGTGAGCAGATGTTGGAGCTAAAAGAGAAGAACCACAGTCTGAATACAAGGGATCAGGGACTTTTTTTAAAAAAAATGTATACATTTTTAAAGGGATATTTAAAATGAGGATCAAACAGCTGGGAAAGGTTAAATGAGATGAAGTTGGAGACATCCGTGGTGCACATAAGATCTTTCAAAACATTTTAACAGAGTGACGGGGTGGGTTATTAACAGATGTTAATGATTTGTCGGTGGTATAAAACATTAAATCACAATCAGGGTAGACTGTGGTCATGCCTAGTTTCTTACCCATGGACAAAAATTCAGGGTTAGACCACTGTCATGCCTGATTTCTAACCAGTGATGGAACATGTCTGAATTAAGTAACCAAGGAACCACTTTGTTTTAAAGATAATACAACCGCCCCCCTATATTTAACTTTTTCTCTCGTGCAACTAAACTAATGTGAGATAATTTATGGGTACAGCCTCTGTATAACATATCCCTGAAGAGGAGGGACAGCTTCTCTCTCTCTCTCTCTCTCTCTCTCTCTCTCTCTCTCTCTCTCTCTCTCTCTCTCTCTGTGTGTATTTGCATTGTGTGGGTGGGTGCTTCAGTTCAGTGGCATTTCAAAATTGCTGGTACAAAAGAAGAGAACCATAAATGCTTGAAGTGCTGTATAACTGTAGCATTGCCAATCATTCTCATAAATGTTGGCCATTAATGCAGTATTTAAATAAGGCCCTAAAAATAACTGTATTAAGCTAATGGTTGCCAAATCAATCGTGTAAATAAATAAAAAGTCAGATAGCATCTCGCTTTATGAGCTTTTTGTGTGTTTTTGCTAGCAGATGTAACACTGTGTATTCTAAGCCTAGAGGGGCTTTTGAGAAACAAGAATCCTCTGAGTGAACAAGCATACGAGTTTTTTTAAAATGTCTTCACTGTTTTCTTGGCAAGAGAAAGTTCCATTTTTATTATTCATTTCTCATGAGGATGCAAAAAATATTTCTAAAGAAGCAGCAACAATGTTTTAACCCTCTCTGATTATAACATAAAGTGGCAGCTAGTGAAAGCCTTTATGCTTTATAGACAGGGCAGTGTGATTCTTGAACTTTTTCTTAATTGCCTTGTTAATATGTGTCATTATCAAAATTTAGCAATTGATATAATATTAGAATTATAGTAATAAAAAAGTATCTATAGCAGCTTTCCCCAACATGGTACTGTAAAGATGTTTTGGACTACAACTCCCAGCTTTCCTGACCATTGGCCATGCTGGCTAGGGCTGCTGGGAGTTGAAAACTGAAACATCTGAAGAGCAACGGGTTACTATCATCATCATCATCATCATCATCATCATCATCAATTCAATTAATATCCTGCGTATACACAAAATACCCTAGGCAGCATACCCTAGGTTGGAGAAGGCAGAACTAGAGGCCAGCAGCTAGCGATGCAGGAGAATTTAATTTCCATTTGTTTAAGAGCAGAACATGCCCTGCTCACACCTGTGAATGCATTTTGTCAGCAAAGCTCACACATTCCCACGCTTCCGATGCTCATTCACAAAATGTGTACTTTAGCAAAACGTGCATTTTAGAAAATGCATTTTGGGGAAATGTGCATGTGACGCTTTATTCGGTAGGGGGGAAAGTATACATGTGGATGTGCACTTTAAAAAAAGAAGGTGCATACTTTTCCTGTTTGAACAGCGGAGGGAGGGGCGGTAGTTCAGGAACAGAAACAAGGTGGATGGATCTCCAGCTGGAATTTGGAGAAACTCCATAAGCTTGAGCTTCACTGATTCCCCCATCCCTACAGGCAATCAATATTTCAGAAGGAAAGCCCTACACATAACATCCTCCTCCACACCCATAAATGGATCATGGGTTAATCTTGAGAAAAGGATGACTGAGTTGCCCTTGACCTCTTTGTCACAGCAGGGTTAGTATTGCAACAGACAGGGAACCAGCAGCAAGCTTGGCCAATTGTTTCCATATTCCATTGCCTCTGTGTCAGCTCTAAAATGGTGGTGTATTCAAGAGGAAGTTCATTTTAAGGACAACTATATTTATTTGTTTGTTTGTCACATTTATACAGTATCCCATCTTTTCCTCGAAGGAACCCAAAGTGGCAAACTTGAATCTTCTCCTCCTCTCCTTTTTACCCTCACAACAAGGCTCAGAGTCTGTGACTGGTCCAAAGTCACCCAGTGAGCTTCATGGCTGAGTGGGGACTTGAACCTGGATCTCGCAAGTACCAGTCTGACACTCTAACCATTACATTACACTGGCTCTATATGGCAGAAGCAAGAAGGTAACTGGAGACATCTAATACAGGGCTCAAGCTATTTGGGGCTTTCTATGCCAAAACAAGGATCGTGACTGACATAAGCCTCCAGAAAGAGATATTAGGGGTTCTGCTCCATGCCTGAGTCATAGAAACTTGGCCTTGTAGTTCAAAATCCACAGGGTAATATATTCAGTGACAGATAGCCCAGCGTAGCAAATTAGTATGAAGCGTCACATTAGCAAATTGCTAGCATTCCAGAGCAGGCTCATCAAAGCTCCTGGAATCCAGCCTCTTCTACCATTTGCTTGGCTTCTATGGTGGTCAGATGCCAATGGTACATGTCAATTAGGGAAGGCTTATCTATTGGACAGAAGGAGACAATCAATGCTTTCTGGGGGCAGGTATCAAATGGGGCACCAAGCAAACAGAGATGGACAGCAGTGCCACTGGTTAAGGCAGCTATAGGAGAGGAAGTAAAGGATTGTACACAGGAAAAAAGCAAATAAACTGAAACCCAGGCAGGATCTACACTACTGCTTTAAAACGGTTTATAACAGTAGTGACCACTGTTGGGGCCCAGGACACACTCCATATGCAGTTTTCAAACTTTCAAAGCGTCATATCCTGCTTGGTGTAGATCTGGCCCCAGTCCAGACAAGGCAGAAGTGTCACGGGAATAGTGTGCACCTAACCATGGACACGATGCTTGTCTTGTCTTGAATGGGGTTGCGATCCCCCTAGAAGATCAGGTCAGCCTCTTGGGGGACTTTTACATCTGGCTTAGACATTGCATCGACACATGGACCACCTTTCAGCAACTTTAGTTGGTGCAGCAGCTGCATTCTCCGTGGGAAAGGGATGAACTTGCCACACAAGCATAAGAAATATCAATGGAAATATCAGAATAAGAGTGGCCAGGTTGTCAACAGGAACATATCTCAGTGATGCCTCAAGATCTGCACTGGCATCCAAGGTCTCTCCAGGCACAAATCAAAGTGCAGATTTTGACCTATTAAAGGCCAAGTGGCTTGGTCCCAACCTCTCTATGCTTCTGTTGGATGTTTCAAGTTTTCTCTCTAATCTCACAAGCCACAACACATTTTATTTCTGCATTCATTTGTAGAAAATCGCACCATCTGCTTTGCCGATACTTGGAGCCATGATATTTTAGGGGTGAGACCTTAGGGTCTTTCCCCACCTGAGTACAAGCAAAGCCCTGAAGTGGGTTCTGTCTAGGTCAGCAACTAATTTTCTTGGAGAGGTTGGTGGGCTGGCAACTCCTTTCCTCACACTTCTTTCACCTGTTGATTGGTCATTGCAGGGCCAATCAATACCTCTCAAGAAGCCAGGTTTACTCCTAGTAACTTAAATTTAAACTTTGCTGTTTTAATTCAATATTTTAACCTATATCAATCTTTGCTGTGTGGTTTTATCCTGGTTGTGCTTTTTATATTGTATTTTGTATTTGTGTTTTTAGATTGTTGGTTGTTTTTATGCTCTTCATGCTTTTAATTTTTGTGAACTGCCCAGAGAGCTTCTGCTGTTGGGCGGTATAAAAATGAAATGAATAAATAAATAGGTCCTGCAGTCACTGACCCCTGCCTCAGTATAACCCTGCCTACTGTTCTGAGTTACCTCTGCTGTATCTATTCCCCACTCCACAAAGCAACAGGTTGTTTACCTTTCTGTACTCCTTCCTTGTCCTGAATAAACCTTCTGATTTCTTCTTTAATGTGTACGGCTGCTTCTGCCCAGTCTGCCCATTCACCAGTTGCTGTTGGCAGGATTCCTATGCCTTTAAAAGCTATAATGATGCACAGCTTTTTGTTCACATAGTGGAGGAACAAAAGTTGAAGTTCTTCTGACATGCTTCTGTTAAAAGCACAGGAGCCCGTGCAAGCCAATTGCCCTTTAGGATTGGGTTTTGTTTGTTTGTTTGTTTGTTTTGTTCTTAAATCACATTTCTGGCTTGTTTGTTCCAATCCAGTAAATAATTCCTTTCAAATTCCTTTCTCATTCAGACCCCATTTTAAATTGGAGAGTGGTGGAAAACAGGCCTCTAATTTATTTATTTGTTTATTTATTACATTTTTATACTGCCCAATAGCCAAAGCTCTCTGGGCGGTTCACAAAAATTAAAACCATAAAAAAACAACCAACAGGTTAAAAACACAAATACAAAATACAGTATAAAAAGCACAACCAGGATAAAACCACGCAGCAAAATTGATATAAGATTAAAATACAGAGTTAGAACAGTAAAATTTAAATTTAAGTTAAAATGAATGTCTAATGAATGTCTGCCTATTTTGTTTTTCAGGCTGAAAGGAGTATTTTTTCATTAGATGGGTAAATGGTTTCTGAAAATCCAGAAATTTGGTGAATGAACATCTTTTTCTTTTGATGCCTGCTGCCATTATTTACCTTCTCTTCTTCTTCTTCTTCCGGTTTGACATTGTTTTTTCTTCATTTTTTTCTTGGCCTTCCTTTTCCTGGGATCTAGTGACATGGGTGATCGCAGCAAACTGGAGATTGTGTAGATTTGGCTATGTGATGACCTTGCAGAGGGCAAACAAAGATAGCTGAAAGAGTGAGAACAGTGCTTTTGAATCAGCATAGCCTTCACTCTGAATAGGAGAATGTTTCCATAGCTTTTAGAGCAATGTGTTGTTGTTGTTGCTGTTGCTGTTGCTGTTGTTGCTGCCAGAAGCAGGGAGCTTTTCACCATTGCCAGAAAGTTTTACACACACACACACACACACACACACACACACACACACACACTTTGACTCAAGCCAGGAAAATAATATGTGTGCACCTATGCCCAGCTATTGTTGTCTGTCTCATTATTTCTCGACCTACGCACCACAATATGAATTGTGGTGTAAATCGTGTAAACTATGGCGGAATCTACTCTACTGCTTTGTAATGGTATTGAAGTGCACTGACAACTGTTGGGGCCCATGGCACATTCCATATACCGCTTTCAAACCACTTTCAAAGTGTTAGATCCTGCTTGGTGTAGATCTGGACGATATCTCAGAGTACCTCCCCATATTCCACACAGTTAATGGAATAACGTTCTGTGTTGCTGTTACTGATTATCTTGACAAACTATATTATATTAACAAGAAACTATGCATTTCCCTTGTTTATTGATTCAGATGCATTCACAGTTTATTTTGTATGTTGTGGTTTCTGTCGTTGCTAAACAGTTTCCTAATTCCTCCTCTTGATCCGGAAAGGATGGACTGAACATCATTGTATTTTAGGTGTGAATTTAATTGCACTTCTTGTTGCTTTTGCATTACATTTATAAAAATAATGTTAAAAAATATGGTATATTGACATTTTAATATGCTGTCACTTTAAGACACTGCATGAAGTGTGAACAGAGCACAGGCACTTTAGGCAGGTGGGTCTAATTGCTAGTTTGTTTCTTAGAAATTGCAGTCATGTAAAGTTTGGTGAAACATCCATAGATCTAGGGAAGGTGTTTGGATGCTGAAACATGCTAACCAGGTTTTCTTTGCCTTCTGGTAAAAACAAATTGGACTGTGTAATTGATTTTTTTGTAAGTAAAGCTTTTATGTTTGCTTTGAGTTCAGACTCCATCTTTTTCTTGTTATATTTTGTCCCTCAGGAGTGTTTGCACCATGGGTATCTAGAAAAGCAAGCTTAGTATAAATTCGTTTATCTCATCAAATAGCTGTGTTTCTATTACTTTCAGATTTTAGCAGACCCTGTTACTGCAAAAATAATGGTAGAAAGGGTGAAAGGTAATTTTATTTGAACTCCATCAAACCCACCCACCCCCACCACCTTTTTACCTGATTGTTTCTGGGTTTAATTCACAAAATCTCCCCCCCCCCCCCCCAAAGTCTCATGCTTAAAAAAAGGATTTTCCTCGGGAAATTTGTTGTTGTTCTTCTTAAACTGTTTTTTTTAATAAACTATTGCCAAAACTATGACCAAGAACATGTGTCATTGCATGTGTTCTGTCTTCTATCTAAATGTATTTCAATTCTCAGAAGTTAAAAAAAAGTATAGCGTAACATAACTGAATTTGAATAGAAAATGAGTGGCAAGAAAATGAATGCATCTTTACAATTTTTAAAAAGAAGTTATCCATTCTCAGACCCACTCCAAATCATAATGGAAAAATGTTATGTGTTTTTAATGTTGTAGAGCTGGAGCACATTTCAAAGTTAAGTGATTACTAATAGCAGAATGAGGTGCGAAATAAGGAGACAAGACAACAGTATATGGTATCAAATTCGGGCCACATTTTATTAAATGATCTGCAAAGGGAGACTGGGCAGGCCCTATGCTACGCCAGCAATTAGCTAGGCATAATGGGCGAAGCATTCCATATCTGGAGGGTGGCATCAATGATTGCCACTCCCAGGCCATACCCCTTTTGAGGAGGGTAGACCTTCCTATGCCCCTCGTCCCCCAGGCCTCAAAACACTGGTTGGAGTGACATGGTTCGGCCTAACTGGTAATCTTTATCTCCCCACTGGGGCCACAGAACCCTCAGCGGAAGGCCTCGGGAATCACCAGTCGCCCTGAACAGTGCCACTGAATTAGGGTTGCCATACGTCCCAGAATACTGGGAATGTCCCGATTTTCAGGAGATTCTGAAATGTCCCAACTGGCTGGGCAAGAATCCTGGATTCATGGTCCAGCTGGCCAGAGAAATTCTGACCTCCAAAATGCTGCCTTGAGCCTGCTCAGTGGTGCGGCAGCAGCAGAGAAAAAGACGCATCAATCTGGTGCCTTTTCCAGAGCATCACCGCTCCTCCACAGGATCATCTGAATCACTTACCGTGATTCACCTTATTGCGCCTGCGGATCCATAGAAGAGAAACAACAGCGAGGAAAGTCGGACATGCTGTCCTATGGCTCCCTGAGTCCCATGCAATGCAAAGGAGTTTGGTGAGCTTGGCTGGTTGTGGTCAGACCTTTACGATAAGCGCGGGGCGGAGCTGCTGGGTTATTTGTGGGGGAAGAAAGAGAGTTTTGTGGGGCACAGGAGGGAGGGAGCGAGTGGGGGACGAGGGGGTGAAGGAGAGGAAAGGAGAGAGGGGAGAAAGGAAAGGAAAGTCACTCCCAAAAAAATCGCCTTTCAAAGATCCACCTCCTTGGATTTGGGTTGCAAGCCTCAAATCTGTTACTTGGAAGTAAGTTGCAGTGAATTTAAGATGTCTGGTTTTACAGTTGTTGATGTTTTAATTGAAAAATTGGGCTTTGCAAAAATTGGGCTTTCCCCAGACCTTTATATATTGCTCAGTTGTTGTTGTTGTTTTTAAAAAAATCCTAAACCCTCCCCGCCCCCCAAAAAAGTTGTCCCAGTTTTGTGGATTCAGAATATGGCAACCCTACACTGAATGATCACCATTCCTTTCTTCTAAGCATGCCTTGCCCTAATGCCACAGGAGACGGTAAGCAGTTAAGACTTGGTAAAGGAATCCTGACCAGCAAAGAATTACCTCTGGCTGTGCTACTTAAACTGAAGCTGATCACATTTTGCTCTACTTCTCCTTTTTTTCTTTTTTAACTTCACTTTCTTTGGAAGGGACAGAGAGGCTGAAGTTCACACACAATGATGTGGCACTTGACTGCCTTTCTGTAAGTCATGATGACTATATGGATTGGAGACAACTTGAATTTGGGAAGCAATGTCATGGTCATTGATTGATGTCTTTGAGCTCTGGTTATGGGCTTTCTGGAAGCATTTGGTCAGCCACTGTGAGGTTCCACTGGTGTGCTAACTGAACCCATTTCAAGAGATGTTTGATCTGGCTATGGTCACATTCCGTTTAGAATACCGTAAAGGGCTGTGAGTGGAGCTGCCGTTTGAATACCGTTCAGAAACTTCAGATGGTCCAGAATGCTGCATCCAGATGCTTGACCAGGGTCGGTCAGAAGGAGCATGTGACTCTCTTGATACCACAGCTTCACCAGCTACCAGGCTGTTTCCGGACACAATTCAAAGGGCTGGTTATCACCTACAAAGCCCTCGATGGCTTCGGACCGAACGACCTGAAAGACTGCCTTCTCCCATACTTCTCATTCAGACCTGCATTTGGTGATGACACAAGAGACCCTTTTCGGTGGTGACTCCCAGGCTGTGGAAGTCCCTGCTGAGGGAGGTTAGGTTTGCTTCCTCTCTGTTGTCCTTCTGCTGGCAGGCAAAGATCATATTATTCAAACAGGTGTTTGGCATGTAGGTGGGTCTGTTGGTTTGGATGCTGTTTTTATTTTGCTGTTGTGTTTTTAATTGTATTTTAATACATTTTAATTGCTTTAATCAAGTTTTATTTATGACTATAAGCTTCTTTGAGTCCCATTTTTCTTGGTAGAAAGGCAGGATACAAATCAAATAAGTGAACCTTTGGCCTTATTCAACAAGGCTCATTGATTAGGACGTTATGATCATATTACTTTGTTATTTTGTATCCTCTAAACCAGGGAGAGGAGCAACATCCAGCCTGCTGGCTACATGTAGCTCAGCCCAACCCTGCACCTACTGAATTTGCCACTGTAGTAGTAATGGCAAAACTCCCACAATTTTGCTACAAAACAAGATGCACAAGGAGCATGCACCTTGTTTCAAAGTAGAATCGCATTCCTGGAAGCCTCTCAGGCAACCAATCCTGCTTGTAAACAAGGAACACACTCCCTGAGTGCATTGTTTTCAAGCATAATCATGGGTGTTTTGCCACCACCATGGCAAATTCAGTGGCAGGAAGGGTTGTGGACCCTAGTGCTCTAGTTGTGTGTGTGGGGGGGGGCAATGCAGCCTCACTGACCCCTGGAAATTACCCACACCTGTTCTGGACCAGGTTGAGGCCCTCCAAATATCATTGGATTCCAATTCCCATCTTCCCTAGCATAGTCAACAGGAATAATGGAGGTTGGATCCAATATCTATAGGGCCAAGGGTTCCTGTGTTAGACCTAATGGGAGAGATGCTGTTTCCATGCTCAAGGCACTGGACTGGGACTTGAGAAATCTCCATTCCCCCCCCCATGTCATAAGTTGTGCCCAATGTTTACAGTGAGCAAGTAGGCAGTGGCATCTGCAGATATTCCTTCTTACCACCACTGCTGTCTTGGCCAAAGTGAGAGGCAGGTGCACAAGCAGTTTCCAATGGTCAGGAGGAGGAGGGAATAACTCAAGGGGCTCTTGTTATTGGGTCCCAGCTGGGT
The DNA here is from genome assembly GCF_023053635.1 of Elgaria multicarinata webbii. Lineage (NCBI taxonomy): Eukaryota > Metazoa > Chordata > Lepidosauria > Squamata > Anguidae > Elgaria > Elgaria multicarinata. The sequence goes on along the minus strand of NC_086172.1, from coordinate 144,177,411 downwards.
GGTAGGCCCTTGGCAGGTGCCCAATCATGCCCACCTTTGATGCCCGTAATGATGTAAAACAAAAAAGTTGGAAAGGAAGAGTTCGGGAGTAGGTATTTCTAAAAGGGAAGGCAGCAACCCAAAGACTTACTCAGTTGGCTGTCAATGATGTGCAAAGAGTAATATCCATCAGCCCACTTCCCATAATAAGAGATGGAGACGGCCACATCCCAGGCACTAGAAGCCTCCCAACAAAAATCACGGTGGTACTTCCTTCCTGCAAAGTGTTGCCAAACACCCAGACTTGCTCAAGGAGATATCCTTTAGGAATTCTTCACCAGCAGCATGCTATTGAGATGATGGCAAAGTTTTGTATTCAGCCTTAAAAAACAAAGCTGTCCTCTTTGTTGAAGGCCTGAGTGCAAACAGGCTGACACGATCGGAAAGAACACTTGAGAAACGTATTAGCTAAACCACCAAATTACTGCCCTTGTCAAGCTGTAAACAACTATAAATCCTGGTTTTGAAAATAAAATAAAATAAACCAAAAAAATGTAGCACATTAAAAATGAATTAGACACTGCACACCACCCATAAACTGTATTATAAACAGATCATGGCCCTGTAGTAGAATTATGATTTCTGGCAACTCACTAGTGAAGAGCTTTCTGAATGACCTGCACCATAAATCACTGAATATTGAATTACACTGAGCAACATGTATCTCATTTTTCACAAGTGCCTTCTGAAATCCTGATGAATGGCTTTGCAATTGATAGACTGGATGATTGGGAAGCAAGAGCATTAACATCTCCTCAAGTGAGCTGCAAAAATAGGTCCGTGAAATGCAAGTTGGTTCCTTTAAGACTTTTGTGCCCAGGTATGACCTCACAAGTATAATATACCTGACTAGCTTGGCAAATGTGAGCCACACCTACATATATTATCCCACTTCCTCCATGACATACGTGTGTGTTGTAATTGGGGACTGCGTGCTTGTGTTTTAAGGAAGAATTGGCTTAATGTGGTGAATTTACTGGTATAAAGTAGCTTTGCACAAAACTAAGCAAAAGAACCAAAAAACTTGCATCCAGTGTTGTATGGAAGCATCAGCATTTGATATATATTTTAATGTCTCACAGATATGCTTTACAGAGGGGATTTATGTCATTATTTGCACAGATCTTCATATTCTCACAAAGGCCAGGACAAACACCTGGCTACAATGAAGCAACACACATTAAGGTCTTTGGGCTGCATAAAATCATTGTTGTTATTGTATTTTATCTTCCCTTCCTGAAAAGAGTAAGGCTTTACTTAACAATAGAGTCAAAGTCTATGGGCAACTAGCAGAAGTACTGAAGTATATGGAGATAATCAAGAAGACAATTGTATTATCCAGTTCTGTATCCTGTGCTGAAAATGTTCCTAGTGTTGTTGTTTTCAAGCGCAGTTAATGCTATCATATGGTCTTCTGGCCATATGGGGAGTTCATGGGGAATGTACCTCTCTGCTGCTTCAATTGTCTATTGAATTTCTTATAAGCCCACCACCACCCTCATTTTTCTTTTGATCAGAAGTTTCAAGGAAGGGAACCCAGATCTTTAACTCCTCTGGAAAGGACACAGGCACCTATTATATGCCTGCATTTATGTTTCCAAAAGTGAGTAAACTTACTAACAGAGCAATCCTTCAGCCCCTAGATGGCATCTGGGGATGCTACGGATCTCCTTCTCTACCTCAGTCCCTCCCAGATGCTGCAGAAAGCTTTGTGGCGGCTCCTCAACCAAGGTCGGAGCATGAGGCATGCCAGTGAGTGGGACGGGGAGAGGAGAAGAGAGGCTCTCCCAGATTCAAAGGTATCCCAGGCCCTGGCCCTGAACCTGGCAGCAGCTACATGGGTTCAGAGGCCCATCTAGCAAAAAATATTGCAAAGGAGTACAGCAAGGCTGAAAAAGCCTCTGCCATTCATCCTGTCCAACATGGCTCTTGCCAGCAGGGCATTGGATGGGTGGAGCAGTATTCCTTTAGGATTGTGCTCTGAGTGGCAAAAATGTAAACAGTATTTGTGAACTTAAGAAATAAGTTTTGTGAACTTTCTTCAAATTAGGGGGAAATCCTTTTTAAAAAAACAAACACGAAAAAACCACCACATTTTCCTTTCCCTTTTTGATTAAATAGAAGGGATTAAAACTGTGAGGGGTATTGAAATATGTGCTTGTCATATGGCTACATGATGATAATATACAATGTCGTATAAACCTATTTGGTACTGAAAGAAAATCTGTGATGGACAACTGATGAAATAAAACAAATCCACCTAACAAAAAGTACAACTTCATGAGAAATGTTAGCTAATGTACATGTTTGGAAGTACCTTTCAGAAATCCAATTTTGGCTGTGGATAAAAAGATAAAGAAGAGCTGTGGGAGAAATTATTATTATTATTATTATTATTATTATTATTGGCCATCCTTTAGCTCCATGATTCAGGGGACCAGTGTTTGTTAAAGTTTATTATGTCTGAGCTGCAGAGACATTTCTGTGGCTTAAGAAGGCATCACTTTTCAGCCCAGGTTCTGAAATGGTGTTGCAGCTTTTCATTAACCTAGAAACCTCCTATTTACATGGTTCACAGCCTGGTCTCAGCTCACTTGGAGGTAACAAAGGGTGTCGGGGACAGGAGTACAGCAGGGGGTTCGCTCCTCTAGGGCTGCCATCTGACTTTCATCAGGTCAACTGTTTTAACTCCTGCCTCATTAGGCAAAATAAAATGGAGATTATGGTGTGTGGAAGGATCAGGTTACCTGGAGTTGCCTCTGCCTCCTGACACTTGCTGTTGACTCTGTATTTGGACAAGACTTTGCTCACTGTGTTTTCCATTCAGCATGGCAGCAGGCTTTAAATTATGTTGAAGACAAGATCATTTGTCATGTGTCCCCTTTGACATTTCAGAGGTTAGGTGTGGAGAGAGTATCTTAATCGGGGAAGACACATGAGTCTCAGAGGTAGTTTACCTACTGGAGAGATGTCATTGTCTGGCATGGGTTTAATACTGATAGGCGCAGTATTTCATATCAGTTGATGGCTGCTTCTTCACTTTCAAAGAATGCTGTAAATTATTATTTTTTTAAAAAATAGTACTAAGTATTTGGCTAAATACTTAGTACTATTATTGTTGATCTAATGTTGAATGTAATCACATTATTTCAGAGGATATTTTTGTCAACAAGGCTTTTAGGGCTATTCCTGTTTCTTTCAGTTTCACTATTGGAACCATTGTAAAAATCTGGCCAATTAATGTTCAGTGTCATAACCCAGAGCATGTGTGGCTTAAGGACAACCACATTGATGGCATCTTGCCAGAATCAAATCAAGATCATTTACTAGTGGATGATGGTTAAACAGGGCAATGCTGGCTGCATTTTGGTCAAGCCAAGGGGCAAAATTGACTGGGAAACATATTGATAACAGTAAATAATGTATAGGTTGAATATTAAGCATTTAGCCTATAGAGGTGACAGGATAAATGTCAGACAATGCAAAAGTGGGACAAGTTACCAGGATGAAGGACAAGTCCAAATCTCAAAGTTAGTGGAGATCTAGAATGGAGAGATGGAAAACATGAACCGAGTGTGACAAAAGTAAATTGGGAACAAGGGCCTGTCATTGTGACAAAGGAAGGGGCAGGACTGAAGCAAAAATACCTGGTTGAAATGCAGGCAGGAAGCTCCTGGAAGTAATGACTACCTTAGCTGCATGAGACAAGGAAAAGTAAAACATAAGAGCCATGCTGGATCAGACACAGGGTCCATCTAGTCTGGCATTCTGTTCACACAGTAGCCAACCAGCTGTAGACCAGGGACCCACAAGCAGGTCACGGTGCAACAGCACCCTTCCACTCATGTTTCCCAGCAACTGGTGTATATAGGCTAACTGCCTCTGATACTGAAGGTAGCACATAGCTATCAGGGCTATAGCTATCTAGAGGACAAATATTGGACCTATATTATTAGAGTATAGACAATCTTGGTGATCTCCTGTGGGCAGTCTTTCCTTGATGAAAACTGGAATATATTAGTGGGAAATTACCAAGAAAGTCCAACAGAATCACATTTGATTTCAAAAGAGAAACTTCTAAAAACGAGGAGATAGTTTTTTTAAAAAAGGAAGTTAAAAGGGAAAGTCAACAGGGGTGAAACACTCCAGAGCACTTGGGGGTTATTCAAACCTGCAATAACAGAAGCTCAGCTAGAATGTGCCATGGCTCAGTGGTAGAGCATCTGCACTGCATGCAGAAGATCACAGGTTTAATCCCTGGCATCTCCAGGTAGAGCAGGAAAAACTCCTGCCTGAAACCCTGGAGCACTGCTGTCTGTCAATGTTGACAATACTGGGCTAGATGGACCAATAGTCTGACTCAGTATAAGGCAGCTCCCTATGTTCCTAATGTATAACATAGATTAGAAAACCTATATCAAGCAGTATAACCCTGCAGTATGAAGGAAGCTATTAGAAAATAGAAGACCTTTAAAAAAGAAGTAAGTGCTGCCCAAACAAGAAGAACAAAAAGGAACACAAATTAGCCAAAGAAAATGCAAGCAGACAATAAGGGATGCCACCAGGAATTTAAAGAGCTAAGAACTCTTACTAGTTTTAATGTTACTGCTAACAACATTAAGACCAACCATAAAAACATTATTTAAATACACCAGAAGGAGGAAGCCAGCTAGGGAGGTGATTGGATTGTTGGATGACAAAGAAGAAAAAGAGTATTACAGGGTGATCTGGTAGACATTGTTTACTTAAGACATTCGAAAAGTATTTGACAACATCCCTCACCAAAGGTCCTGAGCAAACCTAGCAGTCGTGGCATAAGGGGAGAGGTCCTCTTATGGATGGTAACTGGTTGACGAAATCAGAAAGAGGGAATAAATAGACAATTCTGACAATGGGATGTAAACAGATCTTTAAGGATCTATACTGGGATCAGTGCTTTTTAACGTTCATAAATGATTTGGAGTTAGGGGTAGGGAGGTCGTCATGTTTGCTGCCAACACCAGATTATTTAGGATGGTTAAAACAAAGTACAGGGAAGTGCTCCAACACATCTCTCCAAACTGGGAAATGGGCATTAAAATGGCTAACGCCAGCCAATGTAAGCAAGTGTAAAGTGGTGCACTTTGGGAAGAAAATCCTAACTTCACCCATATGCTGATGGGGGCTGAGCTGGAAGCGACTGACCAAAACAGGGGTCTTGCCATTGTGGTGGAGTGCAGGATAGAAACATTGATCCACTATGTGGCTGCTGTGAAAAAGGGGCAAATTCCATGTTGGGGCTCTGAAACTGAAAATGCCAATATCATACTGCTTTTATACAAAACTATGGTGAGCCACACTTGGAATATTGTGTACAGTTCTCATCTCCGCAACTTAAAAGGGATATTATAAGTCTGGAAAATATGCTGAAAACAGCAACCAAAATGATCAAGGGGCTGGAACAACTTCCATAGGTTATAACATTTGGGACTTTTTAGCTTAGAAAAATGGCTAGTAAGGAATGTGTGAGTATTTCATTCAGTTTGTTTTGTGATAAGAACTTTCTTCATAAAAGGGACAGAAAGTTTGAAACTGAAAAAAAATTAATGTGGGAGATAGTAAAACGGACAGAACTGTCAATCAGGCAGATGTTTTTGGCTCTTAAAAGTCTGATTCTGAATCTTTGTGTATTCAGCCACATCTGTGGTGCTGAGTTAGGGTTAATTGTTCTGCACAACAATTTGGCTGGTGTAGGTTAGTGAGCATTCTGTCGGGTTTATTTTTGATAGGAACTTATACAATTCCACAAATTTCTTCACAAATGGTACAGAAATAACTTGATCTTTTAAAAAATAATGGATGTGGGAGAAAACAAAACTGACAGATTTGTCCATGCCTGGTCATGTACTACTCACATATGAAATTATGCATGGCGTGGGAGAAAGGGGATAGGGGAGACTTTTTCTCCCTTTCTTATAATACTAGAACCCAGTGTCCTTCCATGAAGCTGAATTGGTGAGACATTCAGTACAGACAAAAGGAAGTACTTCTTCCACATAGTGCATAGTTTGTGAACCGCCCAGAGAGCTTCAGCTATTGAGGTTGTAATAATGTAATAAATAAATAAATATGGAATTCACTACCATATGATGAAGTGATGGCCACCAATTTGGATGGATTTCAAAGGATTTTAGACAAATTCATGGAGGATAAGGCTATCTGTGGCTACTATCAATGGCTGTATGTTACCAGTATTAGAGACACCAAGCCTTTATATACTACTTTGCTGGTTAACATGAGCAGGAAGGTGCTATTGGTCTTATTTCATTCTTGTAGGCTTCCCATGGGCATCTTCTTGGCTACTGTGTGAACAGAATGCTGGACTAGATAGGCTTTTGGTCTGGCCCAGCAGGGTTCTTTGTATGTTTCTGTTTTGTGATGATGAATCTTGGGCAGGGCTGAGGTCTTCAAGAAAAGACCCTTCAAGAAAAGATCTGGCTATTTCATGATGTCCTGCAACATCGTCACAGAGATTCTGTCATATTATTCCCAACCATCTGGTTGTCTGCTGAACAATCTTTTCTGCTGCTGTGCAGATCTCTATTAACCCAAAATTAATACAAAGCTTTTGGTCTATAAATATAAATGATGGCCTCTGAGTGAGCAATAGATTTCTTATAATTAAAGAAGTTTTTAAAGAGACACAAACTAACTTCACTATGAGATTCTTTTAGAAATGCCATAGCTAATAGTAAGTGAGGTTCAGCAGATGCAGATTTTTGTCCAAATGGGCTTCTTCTTCTTCTTTTTTGCAAGCTAGTGCTGATTCAGTGTATCTGACCACCACATGGTAGCCATGAAGCACTCACACTGATCCTCCAAAGAGCTGAGATGGCGAAACCTTGAAAAAAGCAAATGATTAATCAAGTGGGCACACGGAAAGTCTAATCAACATAGTACCTTTTGTTCAGGTAATGTATTTGCATGTCCAGCTTTATTATTCCCCCCCCCCAATAAAAGAGCAAGCTAGAAATGCAGAAAACCTTTCCTGTGAATGTGCCTGTAGTTACACAACCTCCAGGAATTAGCCCAGCACAGATGCTTTTGGGCGTCAATATAATGACACATAAGAGTAATAAATAATAATGGACCTGATGGACACAATGCTTATCCAGAAAAGAGCAGGACAGCCCTGCCTGTTCCCACCTACAAACAGAAACATCTGGAGGAGATCTGCAATCACATGACGAAGAAGGAGCTGCTGCTTGCCTTTCTCCACCCATTGTTTAGCTCCACTTATCTCCTTAGCAAATAGTAATCCCTAGGAGTTGAGGAGTAGAGAGAACTAGCTACTGGGGAAAAGATTAGGTAGCCAGCATCTTCGCCTTGCTTGAATGTGCTCTCCTTCACCTCACTTTGCAGATCCCCCTTCACCTTTCTTTACAGACAGGAGGTAGAGCCATCAGAACTCTTAACAGGCAATGGCAGCTCCTATGGGGTGAGTGTAGCACGTAGCCCAGCTCTGATTTAAACTCTGAATTGAGTGTCAGCCATTTTTTACGTAAAATTGGGAAGCATATTGGGATTGATACAGAATCAGTTTTCTAAGGGATGTGCCCTGGCTCCTCGTAAACCTCCAAACTCTGTGGGATGTGTGCTGGGATGTGCCCTGGCTCTTCATAAGCCTCCAAACTCTGTGGCTTACGAGTATCCAGTGCTGAGCGGGAGGCACGTTGCGCCTCTTGTACTTCATTTTAGTTTGACCATCTGGGGTTGGGGGCTTTGGGGAGGGAAGGAGGCTAGGGATGGCTGAGGATACCTCATATTCCCACATCCCCAGTCTTCTCCACTCCCTGCCCCTGAGAACACCCCTTTTCACCTACTATGAGCATTCATGAGTTCGTAACAACACCCAGCATAGTTCTCTCCACACTGGCTGTGAGGGGGTGGGGAGCATGGCTTCCTGTCTCTGAGCTCAGAGCCAGGAAACCAAAATGTCCTAGGTCGCCAGACACTGTCTCCCAGATTGCTCCCTAAATTTATTTGTGAAAGTACCTTTGAGGGCCTCGTCTCCTATTGCACTTGCACAGAGTTCATCAAAATGTATAATGCCAAGATAACGGCGATTCAGTCCTTTGATAGATAGCTACTGGATGGAAGGAATTCTGACTTCCTCTTAAACAACAGAAAAAAAGTTGAATTCACGGTGTTTCCACATTGTGGTTAAACACTAAAAATGAACACAGATGCAGTGGAACTGAATGAATGAAAATAAAATGCATCCTGTTAATTTAAATGGCTTAGGACCTAGCTAATTAAGCAATCATTTGCCTTTCTATGAAGCTGACTGGTTATTAAGATCTGCAGGAAGGGTCCTCTGAGGGCACCATGACCTGCAAAGGGGCATTTCTGGGACACACATAAAAGGGCTTTCTCCTGCGTTGTTCACAAACTGTGGAATGTGCTCCCTCAAGAACTACAGTTGGTCTCCACTGTCTTGGCTTTTAGAAAAGGTGTGAAGACACACCTTTTAGTTCCACCTTTTAAATTATGTAGCTGTTTTAATCTTTAATCTGTACTGTTTTAAATGTTCTTGTTCTTTATTAGACAACACGCTAAGCCACAGTGGCTAACCATTTTGAGCTAAACTTTATGGCTTAGTGTGGCAGGTGAACCATGACTTAGCATGCCATGTGAACCATTCCTAACTACAGTGGCTACATAACCATGGTTTAAACACACTCACTAACCATTTGCTGCAAAATGGTTAGCAGCCTAACTATTGCTTAGCATGTTGTCTGAACAGGCCCAATGTTGCTTTAAAAAATGTTTGAAATTATTGTACACTGTCTTTATGGCTTTTTTTTTAACAAATTAGGTGGTTTATAAATGTTAATAATAAATAATAATATGCATCTAAAATGAGAAATGCTTTCTTTTGCTCACAAAGGGTCATGTTCACTGATTCCATGCTGAAATATATTGAGTCCTGTATATACTAACAGCCAAATCCTTGCAGTCTCCCTAGGTTGTGACTTGTGGCAAATCACTGGAGGAGCTGGTTTAAAGGCACTCATCCCCACCTGGCTTCAGTCACTCATATGAGTTGAAGCACTGAGAGACAATGACATTTAAATGGCTTCTTCTATCAGTCTGCTGCGCGCTATGGCAAGCTTTGTTGGTGAACATGAGATCTGAGTCAGGTAGCGCCTGAAATGTTGCAGTAATTTTCACAATTAGCACTTGCAACAGGTTAGGATAGAATTCCCATGTTCACAACTTTCCTCTGCCTAAAAGCTGGATGTTTTATGTTCTCCTAACGTTGGCTTCTTAGAGACAAACACTTTAGACAAATAAACCATGTACAAGGAAGGTCAAATAAAAGCAGCCATTCTATTTCTACCTTTCTACCATTTCATATTTAAGTTGATCTTTAAAGCACTAAGGATATAGAATTCTTGCAGATTTTTAGTGGCTGGCACTACTAAATAATAGTTTCTGAGTTTGGGGCTGTCCCAGACTTTTGTAATAGCTATGTTCCATTTTCCCCAGATACTGGGCAGGATCCACTTGTGCCCTTGTGCAGACAGGTCACGCCCTTCCTGAAATGAGCATTTCTGCTCATTTTGGGGCTTCCCTCGTGGCCCCCAGCAGTAGGGACTGCATGTACACCAGGGATGGTGGATCTGGCTGCCCATTTAAGGGCACAATTGGATCCTCCCCAATATATATGAATTTAATTAATTTTTAGAGTTTCTCAAGATAATTTGGATTGTAACATTTTGAATTCTAATATTCAAATTTGGAAATTATGGGTAACACATATAATATATATATATATAAATTCTATATGCTTTACAATTAGGCCACTCTCCTCTTAATGTAAGAATATTTATATTAGTACATAAACTTACTGACTTACTAATTCATTTCCTTTGTGCTTCACCAGATCAGTTCGGTGGAATTCCTGTGGAAATGGGGGAGGGAAATAACTGCATGACTGTAGTATAGTATAGTATAGTAATAGGTCTTTCCCTGCATCATAGTCAGTCCATTGTATATGGACTGAATATTCTCCTTCTTTTATCAATTATATCTTGATATTCTATTTTCTTTGAATGAGATTTGTGGAACTGTTATACAAATGCTAAAATGAGCTATGGGGTTGCTTTGGAAGTAACCTTTGAGCAGGCCCTTAGATAAGAATGTCTTGGTTAATATATCTCAAATCCTTTCTCATTCATTCAAGTTCATGTACCACTTCAGCCATTTTTTCATTTAGTATTGTATCAGCTGCATATTGTAAACACATGTCTGTATGTCGCATGTTTGTGGCTCTTTACAGAACTCTGGAAAGAGAAAATGTCTCATGTTTTCTCTGCAGGAGGTCTGTCTCTTTCAGCCAAATTTACTAGGTATTTATGCATTGCAAAGATCTTATCTCATGTCCTATTGGTTCCGGGTCATTCCTAGGCTCACATTATATTGGAACGTGGGGAGAGAGTGAGCAAGTAATTTGTTAATGTCATATAGGATGAACTTCATTAGAAAGGGAAGTGTACATGCTTTATAATAACACAAGTGTTTCCTTGCTAATCCCTTGGCAGGTTCATTATCTGTAGAGCCTCAGGCAACAGTTGGCCTATCGTGAGAGAGAAATTTAACCCACAGCATGAAATTAATCCTCAAAGACTTGTGTCTGCCCATTCTAGAAATAATAAATCTAAAGTGATTTTGTAATTCCTCTCTAACTTTATGTAGAGGTGTTAAACTGGTATCTAAGCTCTGCGGCACATGCCAGTCTCCTGATTTACATTTATGTCAAACATGTTAAGGAATAAATGAGTGAATCAATGAATGGTAACCAGAACATAGTGGATGAAGACAGTTTGTGTGTGTGTATGTGTGTAATAATATGTTCTGTAAAATGTAACTTTGCAACATTCTCCAAATGCAGCCCCACATGCATATTTTCACGATGTAAAGAATATATGAAGAATAATCCCTTGTTAATCTTTTTGGTAAATAGTATACTTCATCATGATTCGCATGAGAGACATTGTTTCCGTGCTGTGCATGTTGAATGGTTGATATCTACTTGTGCCATCTGCCAAATGTGCAGAATGAAGCAGGCTGCTTGCATGCAGTGATTCTTCTGGACAAGGTGTCCTTCACTCTTTTGAGTACAGCAGCCTCTGTATTAGCACCAATTGAGACTGCTGACAGCAGGAATCGGGCTGGCTTTACTTTTAATGGGATCAGGAATGGAAACATTTGACCTAATAATAGCTGGCCAGTTGTTCATACTAAACAAGAGCAAGGGTAATAAAATCAAAGCTTGGAATCAGCCTTGCTAAACTGGGCTTCCCAGTGGCTTGGGATAGTAAAAGAACACTTCTCTCAGGTTTATGTGAACGAGTAATGTCTTTGCTCATGTGTCAAGGTCTTCAGTTTCCAGACATCCCAACCAAGTATTGATCATCAAAATGGGGATGGGTGCACTGTTAGTTTTAAATTTTCCTACATTTTTTAATCAAAATTTTCTCTCCTGAAAATGAAGAATTTGCTAATTTTTGCACAAAAACAAACTGAAATAAATTCTCACCCATCTGTACAAGCCAAATTCAATAGATACAACTAACCCTTATGGAGAGGACCACGTTATACTCGCCTACCGTGTAGCTGATGAGGACCCTGTCAAAAATTAAAAGGTGGCAAACCTAATTTAGCACCAGAAACAGAACTAAATATAGGGATTCAAACCCAAGCTTTTATTATTTAAGCACTCAAAGCCCTGGGCTGGGATAGGCAAATCTGTCACTTTCAGTTTCTCCCACAATCGTTGTTTTTTTTAAAAAAAATCTCAAGTTCATTTTGTTCTGAATATGGAGAATGATGTGAACTTTGCTTAATTCTTACCAAAACCGAACTGAAACCAAAATTCTAAAAGTCAAAATTGTAGACATTTTATTTTAGGATGGTGATCTCATTTTGATCTAGTTGCCCAATTACAGGAGTATTTTTTAACACTGAAAAGTAGTGATGATGAAGCCAACGAATAATATATTGTCAATGTTATATAAGTTGGCTGGGCAATATTTCAATATGTGGTTACAAAGGTGTCCAAATAAAGGGAGTGCTATTAACACTGGAAGGAAATATAATGGGAACACACAGAGTTAGGGTGTGGCAAAAGTCCAGGTAATAGAAAATAAGAAAACGAAGATTCAATGCTAACTTTATTCTTTATAGAAGGGAAAATAGGGAAATTAAAAGGGACTGCTGAATAGGATGAGTGTTCACTGAAGAAGAATTTTAAAAGACTTGCATATCTGGGAGTGAGGAGGAAACTGTCCTGAATTCCGACTGATGGTTAAAATAACACTTTTTGAATTCCAGCGGAGAAAGAAGTATTAAAAGTTGTGAACAGTGCCTTAAGATGTTCCTTTGATCTGAAGATTTTCATGAGGTTAGAGACAGTTATTTAAGTGGATTACTCCCCTTCCCCCAATAATCTTTTCCCCTTTTAACATAAAGCTACAAAACAGGCAGTAAAATCTATCGCAAAGTATATGCCTTGTAGATTACAGCAGGAGCGTCTGCTGTTCACAACCCTTTGGCTAGAACACTTTCCCCTTTAACGAAAAAGCATGTTACAGTGTAGCTTTAAAATTATCAGCACATTGAAAAATCTTGTTAAATCTAAAAGAAAGACCCTGTTCCCCTTTAGATTTAACAGCATTTAAGATGCCGATGAAAAAAAAGGGGGAAGGGGAGGGAACTCTCTTTTCTTCCTGAAGTCAGTAAGAAATATTATGGAAAATTGCGTTAACTCTTGCAAATCCCTCTACAACTATAAAAGTACAAATGAGATTGTCCCTGCTGTTTCAGTCAGGCCTGTGAACTTCAGAGCAATAGGATATTTATAAGAAAATTCCAGACATAGCAGTGGAGCCGTGATCCATATGACCTAAACTTTCCAGTCTTTGTCTGTCCTCCTGTCTTTAAGGAAAAACAGAGGGGCATAAAATAAAAACTTGGACAAGCACAAATCATTGTTATGACTCGTTATAATGAATGATTTGCGTATAGCTTTATAGACTAGTTAGGTAGAGCTTTAAAAATATTTTTTTTACCACTTTATGCTAATTCTCAAGCAACTCAAAATAACAGTGTTCCTTTTGCAGCACACACGATACATCCACCTCTAGGTTTTCTCAGCTGGGAAAGTGTGTGGTGTCATAAAGGTGCAAGTTAGCACCGTTCTTGTCAGGGGTCTGTTAGTGTTTCCATTTTGGTATTACGTCCTGTTTTCAGGAGTTTATAACTTGGTCATAAAAAAAAGCCGAAGCCAAATGTTGGCAGATTGCACTAATAATCCTGTGTTTGGGTTCAGGGTGGGGTCCGGACAGATGGACAGACCTGTATTTCAAGAAATATTTAAAAGCTAAAGTTCAGTTTTTTGAACAAAAACTGGAGTCGTACAAATTAGACTTTTCCAGATTTACGTATATGAAAATATGATTTAATTTATTTGAAAATTCTGTTTTCCATGTATTCCTTCTTGTATAGTAATAACTGGATAGTTATTCTTGCACAGTTTTACTTTTTTCTTGTTTTATTAAACATTTCAGCCATGATTTACACATTAATAGAATAATCCAGCCTCATTAGCTTAACATAAGAAAGCTTTTTCAAATTAAGGGAAAGAGAGAATAAGGGTGTACTCCATCTTGAAATTTACCATTCCAAAAACTTACAAAACCAATCCTCCCCCGCCCCCTATAAATCATTTTAAACCGCCCAGAGAGCTTCGGCTATGGGGTGGTGTTTAAATGTAATAAATCATCATCATCATCATCATCATCATCTTATTTTCAAACAACAGATTGTCTCTAGCTGGAATATAGTAAATTAATTTCATCAGAGAAGTGACATCCCAAATTCGAAAAATCCAATCTGATGATGGATGAGTAATCTTTTTCTTCCAATAGGAAACTATTGAAATTTTAGCAGCAATAAGTAAGTTAATCACCCTCTACATTCTTTTCCTCCCTGGTACCTTATCCACAGTCATTGCACAATTAAACTTTTTGTGTAGATATACTTGTTCAGAACACTGGTTAGCATTATACTGAAAAAGTTTGTGAGGCAACTTGTCAGCTCCTTGCTAAGAGCACTGTCCTTTTTTTGGTTACTCTGAAATTTAATCCCAATTGGTTCCATAGGGCTTATTCCCAAGTAAGAGTGTTTAGGTTTGCAGCCAGATAACCTTAACGCCAGGTTACCTGTACGATCATTTCCTTCCATATAAACCTGCCCAGATCCTAAGATCATCTTCCAAAGGCCTTCTCTGGTTCCCCCCCACCAATTAAAGTGAAGCACATGGCTACTGTGTGGATCATAACAAACTGTGGCAAGTTCTTGGTGGTATGGGGATACCAAGTCATCTTGTCTGCCTCCTGAGGAATCTGTATAACGAACAAGTAGCAACGGTAAGAACAGACCACGGAACAACGGACTGGTTTAAATTGGGAAAGGAGTACGGCAGGGTTGCATACTCTCACCTTACCTATTCAACTTGTATGCAGAACACATCATGCGACGTGCTGGGCTTCAAGAATCCAAGGCTGGAGGATTCTCAAATCGCAGGAAGAAACATTAACAATCTCAGATATGCAGATGACACCACTTTGATGGCTGAAAGCGAGGAGGAGCTGAGGAGCCTTATGACGAAGGTGAAAGAAGAAAGTGCAAAAGCTGGGTTGCAGTTAAACCTCAAAAAAACCAAGATTATGGCAACCAGCTTGATTGATAACTGGCAAATAGAGGGAGAAAATGTGGAGGCAGTGACAGACTTTGTATTTCTGGGCACAAAGATTACTGCAGACGCTGACTGCAGCCAGGAAATCAGAAGACGTTTACTTCTTGGGAGGAGAGCAATGACAAATCTTGATAAAATAGTTAAGAGCAGAGACACCACACTGACAACAAAGGTCCGCATAGTTAAAGCAATGGTATTCCCCGTAGTAACCTATGGCTGCGAGAGCTGGACCATAAGGAAAGCTGAGCGAAGGAAGATAGATGCTTTTGAACTGTGGTGTTGGAGGAAAATGCTGAGAGTGCCTTGGACTGCAAGAAGATCAAACCAGTCCATACTCCAGGAAATAAAGCCAGACTGCTCACTTGAGGGAATGGTATTAAAGGCAAAACTGAAGTACTTTGGTCACATAATGAGAAGACAGGATACCCTGGAGTAGAGGCTGATGCTAGGGAAAGTGGAAGGCAAAAGGAAGAGGGGCCGACCAAGGGCAAGATGGATGGATGATATTCTGGAGGTGACAGACTTGACCTTGGGGGAGCTGGGGGTGGCGACAGCTGACAGAAAGCTCTGGCGTGGGCTGGTCCATGAAGTCACGAAGAGTCGGAAGCGACTGAACGAATAAACAACAACATGGCTACTAAAGAGAGGGCCTTTTTTGTTGTGGCACCATGCAAAGACCTTAATTTCCCAAGCATTTTAGTCTTTCAGTTTCTGTTGCTTTTAAACGTGTTATTGTATTATTTGATCTTTATACTGCTGCTGTTTTTTTTAACTTTGGTTTTATACTGTAGTTTTAAAGTTTAAACATATTTATATTATGTTTTATTATACTGTATCTTGTGGTTTTAATTGTTGCTAACTGCCCAGGGTTGGGGTTTTTTTAGCTATTGGGCAGTATAGAAATGTAATAAATAAATAGCCTTAGGCTGCACTCCTAAACACTTAGTTGGGAGTAAGTCCTATTGGACTCAGTGGGGCCTACTTCTGAGTAGACATATGAAAGCCTGCAGTCTTAGAGAGTTTACAGAATTTTTGTCTAGTGGATCAGAGTTCTTTTACCAGGTATAGAGAAATGGTTGCAACCCTATGCACATTTATTTGAGAACAAACCCCACTGAATTCAATAGGACTTCCTTCCAAGTAGGATTGTGTTGCACACTATTATCATCGGCTTAGAATAATAACATGCCCATAAATTAATATCTGGTTGATTTGGTCTTACCAAATCAAAGAAATAAGAACGTCAAGGCCACCTGTTTAAGCATGCTTCTTTACTGGCCATGCAAGTAAAGGAGGGCAAGTATTTAAAAGGACTCTCACTTCTAGTTGATAATGAAAACCATGAATGTTTAATATATTGGGGCACAGTTGGGTGATTCAGAATAGAACTTTAACTATTAATTCTAAATTTCCTAGCTTTACTGAATACGATTTCAAACCTTAATGGTGTTTTAATAGTGCATTATAGTGCATTATTTAATAGTGCATTATTTAATGCATTATAGCCAGACATATCAAACAAGGGCTGTTTTTTTCAATGAAGTGCAGATCCGTTCGAAATGTTGATGCAACCAAGAACTTAATGAGATATTTTCTACACTAGATCTTAGCTAAAAGACCAAGAAGTGATAACCTGGTGTTTTAAAGCAGATTTTAGCAGAACTTTTTGTTTAACAGCTGAATGACTGTATCTTTTCTACTGCTGCTGAATCAGCGAAATGTATTTGAACAGTGCTAGTACAATTTGCTGTTCAGCTTGGGATGTTATATGTTTTACACTTCCTTTCCTGACTGGAGTAAAGACAACTTTCAGGTTTTGATGCTGCTTTACCACCAAGGAGCTAATTTAATGTGAATGGTGTGTTGTGGTCCCCAGTATATTTCTTTCTTGCCTCTTCATTAAAAATAATATAGCAATAATTCACCAGTGTGCAGGGAGTTAATTTTTTTTTTTTTTTTTTTAAAAAAAACACCCTCAAATTCTAATGAAAATTGAATAGCACGTTAATTCCACATGCAAAAGCAATAAAATAAAACAACCCCAAAAAATTGCTAGAAACCCACAGAGTAGTGGCCATTTCTTTGCCCAACTAGTCAAAAAGGAAGGTGCTATGGCATAGGGGAAATCAAACCCTCATAAAACAATTGTTTGGAACTACATAAAGCTCTTTTTTGTAAGAACGTTTCAGAAATTCATAGCTAGGAACTGGTTTAGCTGTAATTCCACTGCGTCTAAAACAACTGCACTGAGTTGTTTTAGACTCCACTGAGTCTAAAACAAACTGCAACTGTGCGATAATTAATAGGTAGTTTAATTCTGCATTAGAACTCATGTAACATGTGGAATAAAATTAGTGTTTCACAGATTTGTTAGTGTAAGAATGAATAAGGAGTACTGGAGTCCTTGCTCATGTGTCCACCAGTAAGATATATCAGGTTGACAGAACAAGACTCAGGGCTTTTTCTGTGGTGGCCCCATCCTTTGGAATGCCCTTTCATGGGAGGTGTACCTGATTGCCTATCTATTTTTAAATGGATGTTTCAGCCAGCATTTAATTTGATGCTGGTCTATATTCAATATATTACATTTGATAGTTTTGAGAGTCACTGGTTTTGTTTTGTTTTGTTTTTATTTGTATTGGAGCACTTTTTTAATGCTGTCTTAGCTAATCATATGTGTGCATGCTTCATATTTTTTATTTTATAAACCACCTTGGAAACGTATTTTATCTTTAAAGGTGGCATAAAAATATTTATTATAATAATAATAAAAAAATCATACATGAAAACCAGATTTGAATATTTTTCTGTTGTGAATTTCTAGTCTTGCTGCTGCTGCCCCTCCTCCTCCTCCTGATTAACCTTCTGAAAGCCGTACCCCCACACTAGGGAGAAGAACCTTGATCCTAATGGGACACTGTGGGGAACCCAGAGGGGTGGGATTTGAACCATAGCCCTGAGTTTCTTCGCCCCTGATATAGGGTAAGGTCCCAAACTAGGGCCTCTGTTGGGAAACACTCATTATTATCTGAGTGTTTCCCAATGTGGGATATGTTACTTGTGCTCATCCTCTATCTTTCACTGGGCTTCTTCAAAATTGCCTCACAGCTCAGTTTACAGTGGCTGTTTCCCAGAGTTTAATTTCTAAGTGCTAGGGCTCAGTTGTGTCTTTATAGTAGGGGTGGGGAACTTGTGGCCCTCCAGAGGTTTTGGTCTACAATTCCCATCATCCCTAGTTATCATAGCCAATGGTGAGGCGTGATGGCAGTTGTAGGCTGAAACATCTGGAGGGACACAAGGTGACCACCCCTGGTTTACTTGCTTGAACCATCTGTATTGCAGTTACAAAGTTGCCAGATCCTCTTAAACTCATGCTGTTAGACTCAGGGAGAAACCTTCTTGATGGCTGCCTCCTGACAGCTGTCACTCCTCCCCACCCACCACAGTGCCCCTTAGAATGAAGTTACATCCAAGAGGGCTTCTGGCAGAAAAAAAATATGGCTGCCAGTGAGTTTGAACAAGTTATAATAGTGAAAAAAGGGGAGACACTGCTGCCATTTGTGGCACCAAATGGTAAGCCCTCCCAACCATCACAACCCCCCCTAAAAATACTCCTCCCCCACCCCAGTTTCACTCCTTTTCACCCCCTTCTCTCTTAGGGTTAGACAGCCTTTATTCTGTCCAACCCTGTGATTCTCTGTGATGTCATGGAGAATATGTTTTGTCTGATGGATATAATTGAAAGTTATTTTCACTTATTTTCTTTGTAGAAGTGTAAATGAGAGCAACGGGTCAAGAGGCTAGCCTTTGCATGAGCAATACATGATAAGGGAGCATTCTTCTAAGGCCTCATCCTGCACCAGCAATACCACTGAAGTTATACTGTGGCAGAACCAAGCTTATAATCACTTTGAGCCGACTTGACTGAACGCTGTGCAATGTTCTCATTTTCTCATTAAAATAAAATGCTTGTATAACAGTATTGCAAACACCTTGACTGACATTTTTAATTTGGAATAAAACAGTGGTAATGTTCACTAAGAGTATGACTTAGTCCTGAAAAATGCTACTTGTGAATTAGAATATCAATAATATTTATGGCTAGAATGGCACGATGCTGTGAGTCTTTTTGAAAGAGGTGTTAAAGTATTTGTGTGTCATGCACCAGTAAGACAGCTATAATTACTTAATTTTGTTAACCATTAGTGTAATTACTGTAGCAGATTTCCACACACCCGTTCCATGGACAAGTTAAACCTGCTCCCAGGCAGGTTTAATATATGTATTTCTGACTTTGCCAAGAATTCTAGGTGTCTTTTAATTATTTTCAAACATTGTATTTAAGCCTGTCTTTAGAAAGCTACTGTACTATTTTTCATGTGTTTTATAATGGAGCAATCCTGGGGCTGGAGGAACAATGGGGCTTTGGATCCTGTGGATCTCAGGTTTCCCACAATCTGTCTTGACAACCCCCTTTCACCTCTTACTGCCGGCAACTCATCGCCAGTGGTACATCTATGTCTGTGGGCTGCCCTGGTGGTGTAAATGTCATCCTTTCGTCTGCTGAATGACACACCATGTCTGATTGTGGCCTAAATGTTGTGAGGAAACAAATTAATTCAAAAATTATGTCATAATTCTCTTAAGTTTCACCCTGAGCAATGTTTGCATTGTATTTGTGTTATCATCAACACTGCTTTTTAAATGGTCACTGAATCATTTTACATATATTTAAGGCTGTCATACATTTACATACATCCATGGCTGGCTGGTGAATACTGGGAGCTTTCTTCCATTTAAAGATGCATAGGATTGCACCAATAAGCTTTAAAACAATGGTCACAGTTTATATTTTTAACACCGTTTCCTCTGATCTCACTGCTAACATTTTCTCTCTTTCTCTCTCTCTCTACCCAAACTTACCATATGATGCTTTATAAAATGTTTTTAACTGAATCTAACTTGATGATTAAAATACAGGTTTTAGATGCTGCCAGCAGGCTTACAATTTAAGATAATGACCCTATTCAGACAACACGCTAAGCCACGGTGGTTAAGCATTTTGTGCTAAACATTGACCCTGTTCAGATGACACACTAAGCCATTGTGGTTAAGCATTTTGAGCTAAAAATTATGGCTTAGCATGTCATGTGAGCCATTCCTAACCATAGTGGCGACATTTGCTGCAAAAGGGTTAGTGACCTAACCATGGCTTAGTGCGGTCTGAACAGGCCAAGATACATTAGGGAGGAAAGGGAACTGAAGTAAACGGGCAGGAGGGTCAACAATTCCAAAGACTAGAATGTGCATAGGCACCCTGTGACAAAATGATAATTTATGCTATCGTTTATATCTGTATATTTAAGTGTTCAGTTCAGGTTTAGATTTGCTGTGGCCAATTCTTTTATTTTCAAGAAACGGTAAGGGGGAGGGGGAGGGGGGTTAGAATGGTGAGCAGTACGAATGGTGCTGCCTGATTGGTTGGTTGATTTGAATGGAGAGAGAGGGGGAGTGAGGGACAGTTAAGGAGTTTTTGGCAGTTAGCGTTAGTTAGTCAGGATTAGGGAGTTAGTGAGGGTAGGAGTGAGTGGGGTTTAGTAGAGGCTTGTTTCAGGATAGTATTAAGAAAGTGGGGTTATAGGATTTGGAGGTGGTTAGTATTCCCTGGGAGGTTGAGGGAGGTAGATGTATGTGAATAAAGTAGAATAATCTTAAAGTGTCTTTTAAAATCTTTTTCTATGTGAATAAACTTTATTCTTATTTTGTTTAACAACCACGTCTGCTCAGTCATATGCGTTACTTCAGGTGGACAATACACACGCACACTCTCACACAGAAGTTTATTATCCCCTTATTCTTTTAGAAGATAAAGAATAGGGTGGTGGCAGTGAAGGAGAGGTTTGATAATAGACGTCACTGAGGCTGGTGACACCACACACCCCATGCAAGACACATGACTCAAAGTGCTTCTGATTGCTGATGTTGCTGCCAGGCAAGCTCGCCATGACTGACCGATGTACGAGGAGGCTCTCCAGAGGGCACTTTGGTGCCCCTGCCCACACTCCCCTCTTTATATGTGAACAGGAAGACACAGAAATAAATACATGTGAATTGCCCAGAGAGCTTCGGCTGTTGGGCGGTACAGAAATACAATAAATAAATAAATAAATGTCTCCTCTATCATGCTCCATTGGCCCCAGCACTACACGATCAGCCTGCAATTTACATTCATACATACATGCCATATGCATTATTATTATTATTATTATTATTATTATTATTATTAGTAGTAGTAGTAGTAGTAGTAGTAGTAGTAGTAGTATCCCGCCTTTTGCCCAATACTGTGTATGAATGTATTGACCTGTATTCACCCTTGTGGTTTACCACTCCTCACTGCTGGAGCAATCACTATTCCAGGGCTTATTCTTAGCCAGTAGTAACTTAATGTTCAACTATCACTGGGAAGGTCCAACAGCCACTTCAGGCATCCCAGGAAATGCCATCAGAGTGATAAAATTCAAAGTTTCAGATTGCAAGAAACTTCTTCTGTACTACTGGACAAATAGATAAATACATATGATGGCTTAAGCGCCCTTTCACTCCGTGCTTCCTTATTCATAGCATGGGAAATGGAAAAGTCACTCATTCTTTTCCAGTATGGAGGAAAAGAGGAAAAGCAGCAGTTTAATCCCTATTGAAGAGGGGGATTTAGTTTAATCTCCATTGAAAAGGCAGTGTGACCGTTGCAGCGCTGAAATAATTTCCTTCTGATGTTGGAGTTAATGCTGGAGTTGAGTGTAGCTTTTTGGAAAGTTTGGTGTTAAATTAAAATCTCTATTACAGTGCAACCCTCTGCATGTCTATTCGGAAACAAGCCCTATTGAGTTGAAAATGTAAATCTTATTGAACTCAATGAGGTTTATTCCCAGATACGTGTATCTAGGACTGCAGCCTTGCTGCAAATAACTGTGGCTAATTCATTCCAGCAAATTTTTTAATTAATTTGTAACGTTTATATAATGCTGAATATAATAGAATCTCTCAGCTGTTGAAATCTCATTGAAATCCATGGGATTTATGCATTTAGCTTGCACCAGTGCCATTCCTTTTACTGAGACTTAGGTCCATTTCGCAAAAATACCTGATAAAGTGACAAACCTGCAGGTAGGGCCGATGTGATTTTACGGCCCTCCAACCCGCTCCCGCTCCCAAATCCTTTCAAATAGAAAACTAGCCTGTCAGGGGAAATGCTAAGCTAGAACATTTCTCCCTGGCATGTAATGTTTTATGTGCAGGGGATATTTTTGTTCAGGACAGTATTGAATCATATGAACTTTTTCATCCAATCTGAACTGGCATATGCCAAACACAGGTGGAATAAGGTGGTAAAACCCGTTTCAGGTTGCAGTTCTGCACTCGCATGTTTGAACATTCCAGTAGAGGCTGGTGGCTCTGATATCAGGTGCAAAGTCTCTTGGATACCTCCTTTAGAATTCTGACTGGTTTTGACTAAAAACCAAAGAGGCTTTACCACCCCATTGACATTGCAGGATGAGGCCTCCACTGGAATGATCCTCCATTGACTTTTTTGACATTATGGAGAATTTTAATATGTAACACCCCCATCTTTGGTCTGATACAGGAACTGTTTTACCACATATTATTCCTGCCCATTTTGAATTAGTAAGAAGGTAGTTATGCAAATGTTTGTGCAGCGCGACTGATAAATGTGCATGAATAATTGCAATAATTCTCCAGATGTTTTCCATTGTCTAACTTTCATTTTTTTTTCCTTAAAGAGGGGAAGTGTACTTGCTCATAAATAAAATCAAAACAAATCTATTTTCATTCAAGTTATTGTTGGGTTGTTGTTTTAAAAAATCCATCTTTACTCAGTGTAAAGAAAGAAACACAAATAAGAATATAAGATATAAGAAAGGCATATCAGAAGTAAAAACATGAGGCAGAAGAAGTCAATTACTGGAGAGGAGATCATTTCCTGTTTCTATACCGCTCGCCTGTGTTCTGTTTTAGACTTCTACTTAAAATATTACTGCAGTAGTACAATAGTTAAAATATAAATCCCCATATTGGCAGAATTTATACCTCTGGCTTAAAATAATTAGGTATTTGTTTTGAATGCTAATGTTCATATTTTCAACAGTTTATGTGATCTGAAAGATTTACCCTTCAAATAAACTGCAGAATTATACTCTCAATTTACTTATTATCCTTGGTAAGTAATATAAACAACCTGCAAATTATGTTCCAGATGGTAGAATAAGTTATCAGTGTTCATTTTGTCATAACTAAGCTCCTAATGAAGTCTAAGCATAAGTAATGACAAAGGCAAAACATATAGTAGCAAATATCTAAATCACAAAGAAAAAGCATTGGAGTAAATGCACAAGTTAAATTTGATCACTTAAATTATACCCCTGATCTGTCTGAATGTATCCATGAGAGTCACTAAGTTTATAGACTTGGAATATTCATTGGAAATTGGCTTATGCTTTTAAGAGAGTTCTAAATTTTTATTTTATTTTATTTATTAATTTATTTATTGCCTTTCTTATCCCAAGGTCTTGAAAAAGAATATCATATAAAATAGGCAGATCTCAATTACCAATGCATTTGCAGTCTAAGGGTGCAAATTAGGGGTGTGCATGGACCCCCCGCTCCGCTTCACTTCCAGATCCGCGATTTTCGGATCGAGCCGCTTCGCCCCGCCCCCGCTCCGCCCATTTCCGCTCCGCTCCGAGCTCCGGATCTGGATCGGAGCTCCGTTTTCCCCCCCCATAGGGTTGCATTGAAAGCTAAAAAAGTAAACAACTTTTTTTCAGTTCAAGTTAGAAACCTCACGTTTGGCACCATGACACCTCATGGACGTATACACACGCGCGCCAAGTTTCAAGGCAATCCCATTATCCCCTGATTTTTGGGGAATTTATGAAAATCGGGCACCCCATTCAGACCCCTTGGGATAGCTCCGTCAATTTGCACATTAGAAACCTCAAACTCACCACCATGACAGCTTATCCATGTGTCCACATGGACGCCCAGACTCAAGGCAGTCCCATCATCCCCTGATTTTTGGCGGGGCTCTAACTTCTAACGCACCACCCATAACCCTAAGTCACACCCCTTTCGATAGCTCCGTCAATTTGCACGTTAGAAACCTCAAACTCGGCACCATGATAGCTTATACATGTGTCCACATGGACGCCAAGTTTCAAGGCAATCCCATCATCCCCTGATTTTTGGGGAATTTATGAAAATCGGGCACCCCATTCACACCCCTTTCCATAGCTCCGTCAATTTTCACGTTAGAAATCTCAAACTCGCCACCATGAAAGCTTATCCAGGGATACATACGCACGCCGAGACTCAAGGCAGTCCCATCATCCCCTGATTTTTCTGGAATTTATGAAAATCCAACACCCATTCACACCCCTTTCCAATAGCTCCATCAATTTGCACGTTAAAAAAACCCCTCAAACTCACCACCATGACAGCTTATCCAGGGATACATACGCCGCACGCCGAGACTCAAGGCAGTCCCATCATCCCCTGTTTTTTGGCGGGGCTTAAACCTGCAGACCTCTCAATGGGGCCATTTCAAAGGAAATCCCAACATGCCATGAATTGGGGAGTAGAGATAAACCTATATGAACCTTCTTCCACACTTGAAAAATGGATTTGGAACTTCCAAAACTCCAAGTGAGCGCAGGAAGGACTTCTCCCCTGAGTCAAAGCCAGACACACACAACATCCCTGCGAGGCGGGCAGGGGAGGAGGGAGGGAAGGCAGGCAGGCAGCAGACATTTCTGGGGGCATAAGGAAGTGAGCCAAGGATAAGCCAGTAATGCATATAAAATGGAATAAATAAATAAATAAATAAATAAATGAAGGAGAGGTGGAATTAAAAGCAGCAGTGTTGCTGAATAAACAACAAGAAGAACTTTTTTAAAAAGGCTATATCTGTCTTTTAACAGCAATAGGGGGACGTGCCCATGGGAGGGGGAAGCAGCAGCTGCCAATTTGACTGGTGGTCAACCAGTCTTTTAAGAAGCAAGGCTGTCAGTTCAACTCATGAAAGCCATTGCTCCACCGCTAAGAAGTAGAACTGTCACTTCAACTCATGATAGGCATCGCTCCACCACTAAGAGAAGTAGACCGCTCACTTCAACTCATGATAGGCATTGCTCCACCGGGTTACTCTCTTTGGAAGGCTCTGATGGCCTTCCAAGTACAGGAGAGAGTGGGGGCACGTCCACAATGAGATGCCCTAGGGGAGCTCATCCCCTTGCACCACATCTTTTCAGTTGTTCCCCAAAGTTAGGGTGGGTAGCAGTGCTGTGTTTCTATCTCTTATTATTGGCTTAGTATATGATTTCACAGGTTGTGTTTGTGAATTTGGTGGGGCTACTGTTTTAAAAAACACTGGGAAAAGTCCGTTCAGACTAAGAAAGAGAAGTTTCCCAGAATCCCAAGTTACCCGTTTTGCCTATCCCCTCCTCCAACTTTGGGATCATGTGATCATGACCGGGAGTTGACTCTGCCCCTCAGCAATCGAAAAGGTAATCTTTTCCCCATCTTTACCCTACTTTTTAAAAAATTCTAGCGCGCGACCCGCACCATGCAGAGAGGTGAGAGTAGTCTCAAAATGACCCCCATCCACGACTGTCTAAGCACAAGAATTTTCAGAACGATAGCTTCAAAAACAACCCAGTTATCTATGGGCGAAATGTTTCAAGATGGCGATCGGAGCGCTCCGCGGAAAGAGAAGTGCTCCGAAAATGGGCGCTTCTCTTCGCCTTGCTTCTAGGGGTCCGCGGTCTGCTTCTACTCCGCCTCTGGGCAAGGCGGAGCAGGCCAATTCGCTCCTGCTTCTGCGCTTCTAATAGGAGCAGACCACATGCCTAGTGCAAATCTATGTTGATAGTCGGAAACCTCCAAAGTTGGAAGGTACCAGGTGGTCTAATGCAGGGTGGCCAGAGCACAGAGGCCATCCTGCATTTTTGCTAAATGGGTGATTTCATGGCTAGATGGGCGATTTTGCCCATCTAACTGCAGTGTTTTGGAATGGGAGAGGAGGAGGCTGGGGCAAGTATAGGAAGTTGCATAAGACAGCTTCACAAGTCTCCTCTCCTCCCCACCCTCAGTACCACTCCTTTTTCCCTGTCCCCATACTCATCTTTCTGAGCACAGAGAGGTAACTTATGCAGTTCTCTCCCTGCTACCTATGAAGGGTGGGCAGCATGATTTCCTGACTCCAAAATCAGAGTCCTGTCTCCAATCTCAGTGGCAGTAATCCAAATCCTATAGCACCCAGATGTAGGATTGCTCTCTAAATAAATAATAGCACTTAACCATTGCCTTATGATAACGATAAACTTTTATGACAGGCACCTAGGAAGCTGCCTTACACCAGCAGACCATTGGTCCAGCTGACTCAATATTTTCTATATAGTGTGGCAGTGGCTGTCCAGGGTTTCAGACAGAAGTCTTTCCCAACTCTATTTGGAGATGCAAAGGATTAGACCTGGGACCTTTTGCATGGATAACATGTGATCTACCATTGTACTATAACATTTCCCATAACAGCTTTATGCTGTTATGATTTTGTTGTTTAACCCTGGAAGCACTGCTGAAGGGCAGTACAGAAATTCACTAAAAACAAACAATGCCTGCATTTACACATAACACTAAGCAGTGATTTATGTTAGCCATGATTTGTTACTTTAACCATAATTGTCTTGCAGTTTAGCAAACAAACCATGACTTGTTTTCCCTATTTCTTGTTTGCTTCTCTCCTGCCCATTTTTGCAAAATCTTCGGAATAGTTATGCTTTGAGACTGCTCTTGCTGGTGGTGTCTCTGTTTCAGACCAGAGAGGAGCACAAACAAGCCAGGGACAAGCCAAGTTTCTAGGTTCAGACCTCACAACAAAACATAATTTAAACATGCAAGACTTTGTAAGTCAACGACAAACCATGAATGCTAATTGTGGTTTATAGCTGCTTAACAAACCATATATTGTTTGCATTGATGGGTTCAGACACAATGACAAGCCAGATTTCAAAACTTAGCTTTATGTGTGGACTTTCACTCTTGAACAGATTCAAACGAGGACAGGGCTACTGCAGCTTTAACTGTTGTGATGAAGAGGGCATTTCACTAGGTGCCGTATGCATACAAATGACACCTGCTGAAATTCCCTTTTCTATACAACTGTTAAAGATTCAGGAGCCCTGTCCTCCTTTCCATATGGTCACCCTAACTACTAGAAACCCGCCTTAGAGGCCACAGGTTTTAAAAAACAAACTCAGAACCCTCTTTTTGGTTCCTCCCAGCCATTGCAGAGACCTGTACGAGGCTGAAGACCTAGTGTTCTGGGGTATGTGTGCCAATGGGCAGGGAGGGACTGGCTGAGTATCCAAGTGGTCGCAAGCCCTCCCAGCCCCCAATCCACTAAACATTTAGATGCCCTCCAGAGTGCATCGAAGAACACATCTCAGAAGTAAGTGCCATTGAGTTCAACAGGACTTAGTTCCAGATAAGTGGGTGTAGGATTGCAGCCTAAAACTATGCAGACTGAGAGTTGTCATCAAATCATCAGTAATGGTGCAATCTAGTCCTTCTTACATGCAGTGCAGAGGGTGAAGGCGCTTCTCAAAGAATGTATTGTTGAGCAGAGATATTTGCATTTGGGGCTAACAAAATGGAGTCTTGCGGGTGAAGGAAGAAAATGTTTTGAATACTGGGATCGTATCCGGCCCCATGCTTTCAAAATTATTATGTCCTCTTGCCCAGCTTAACTGTACATTTGTAAGCAGTAGTCCACTTTTCCCATGTTATTTTGCAAATTTTGATTTTGTTTATGTTTACTAACTACTTTAGAAAGAACACTGAATTCTTCCATCTCTAGTTAAATCAACACTGCTCCTTTTGTCTCCCTCCTGCTCATCTTCGTTTGCTCTAGCCAAATGAACTTTCTCATAACAAGTACTGGCAATCAATTTGCTAGTTTATTAACAAGTTACACCTGTTTTTATTGAGCCTAACAACTTCGTATCAAAGGACTCAATTCACAGATCTAGATTACAACTCCTAATTGGCATGTAGTTTAAGGCTGCCATTAAAACTATAAAACTGATTTACTATGAAAAGAACAGACCCAATATACCTAAGGAAAGGAATGTGTTATATGTTACTCTCCATACGATATTGTTACGTACTACTAATAGCTTGTTTGTAATATAAAGTTCTCACTTCTTATTTGTTTATCTACCTGAAGCATTTTTTAATCAGGCTCTTCAGACAGAAAAGGTTCCAAGAGCAGCATACAAAGATTGTTAACAAGACAGTCCGGCCCCTCAAGCTTACATCTAAAAGGGAATGAAAGGATTAAAGGAAAAGGGATTGGGAGGGAGGAGGAAAAGGCAAACTGAGGAACCAGTTCTTAGTTATCAAGTTCTTATAATGACTAGCAGGAATAGAAAAAGTCCAAGGAGAGGAAAAAGCAAAGGTTGCTGATGTCTCGAATGGGTCAATGGAGTGACCCTGCTTTCTTTCTGTTCCTCATCTCAGTGTGATTTATTTACCTGTGATTTTCCTTCATTGAATATGTGGGGCAGTATCCAATGCTGCTCACTTGCTGTTAGGGCCCACAACTAGCACAACGGGAAGCTAGTGGTTGTGGAAGCAAGTGGAAAAGACAGAAACATTAATTTCTGGAACGTGGCAGGTCGCATGTAGAAGGAATCATCAGTGACCTAGGCAAGATCTACACTACTCTATTAAACTGGTTTATAACAGTAGTGACAACTGTTGGGGCCCAGGGCACACTCCATATAGTTTTTAAAATGTTTTCAAAGTGTCATATCCTGCTTGGTGTAGATCTGGCCCTCTTATGTTCCAAAACCAAATGGGGGCTGCTTTAAAAAGTGCTAGTTTGTGCTGCCCTGTGGTAGACTCCAGGAGAACTACCAAACTGCACACTTGGGCCTTTGCGGGGTTGGGAAGTACAACTGTCAGCTTGTTTTCCCTAAACTGCTGGAAACTAGCGGTAGAGTTGAGTATCATCAGCCTAGTGAAGTCACTTCAGCTCATCCGTTTGGATGACTTTCTTCAGTGGTTTTTTGTAGATGCTCAAAAGCATAGAGGGTAAGATGGAACACTGTGGCATAGCACAGGCCAATGGCCATGGAGTGGAGCACCATATTCTGAGACCAGTCCTCCAGAAAGGACCAGAACTACCATAACACTGTGCTTTCAAGGCTCAAATCAGATATACCCTGGAAAACCAGGATTCTAAATTGCACAGAGGGCCTCCATGGAAAGAAGAGGCTTTCTGCTGCTGATCATCACCCTCTACGTGGGAGAAAAATGATGGAGGGGGGTCAGAGCTAGCACACTCATTCCCTCTCCCCATCCTTGTATGTAGAGATTTCATGCTTTTCAAAGGCCTAAATAGGGCTAAGGCCTATATTGAATACTTGGAAGTAACTCCTTTTCAGGTATTTGGTATCCATGGATACTGTGTATGTGCACGTTCATGCACGTTCATTTACAAGTCTTTGTAGGGCCCCACACATACACATGGGACCTATTTACATACATTTGAATGGAAGTGCACCGGATGTGATTGTGACAAGCTCCAACTTGACCTATGCACATTTATTTTAATGTTTGTAAAAGCCCCTCACTGTACACATGCTGGGGCACTCTAATGAATGTGTGTATATCAGGATGGAGTTTGCTGCATTGCCCAAGCACATTCAGTCTCCATGGTTACTGAACACCTGCAAAGGACTTATGTTGATGGCCAAAGTCAACCTCCTTTTCCACATTATTATATAGTTCTATACTGAACTTCATCTGTTCTTCATCTGAGTCACATAGCTTTCTACCTTTCCTGCCACCCCCTGGTAATTCCTCAAAGTTTATTTTGGGCACAAGCACATCTTAAATAATTTTTGTATTGTCTGCAGGTTTTGCCAGTTCACTGCTCACCGACTTTTTTAGCTCATTAAATGAAGCTTGCTAGACAGCTTGTGCTCCATTACTTTTGGTTTTCAGCTGCATAGACTATGTCATTAAATTATCAAATTAATACATATACCATGTCTGAATAATGCTTGGTGGGGATTTCCCTCCCCCCAGTTTTCTTGTTGCCCCTTTAAAAAGGCAGCAATTTTTCAGCGGCTCTTACTGTTGTACTTTGTTCCTCAGCGGCTATTACTGTTGTACTTTATGCAACGCCACTGGAGGGGATGTGAGACTTTTAACCTTCCCAAGAGCTCTTTGCAAAAAGAAAAGAAAAGAATGAACAAACGAAAGGAAGAAAGTTATGCAGCATTTCTAACTGGAGTGTAAAGCTGTTGAAGAGTGTTAGCTGCTCTGCCAACTTGGCAACATTTTTTTCTCTAATAAAAGAAGTTACCCTAGACAGAGATTCCAGATGTGCCAGAACTAATTTTACTGGGACTATAGAAAGGGTCCAGTGTAAGTAAAGTCAAAAAAGTTGTGGGCTTCCTTCTGTAATTGCCAGCGTAGTTTCCTTACATCACAGGTAATTTGTCTGTTAGAGCTTGGGAAATGGTCGTGTTAAAAGGCTGCGTAGGAAGCAATGAGCACCATTCTGTCCAAATTATATACCTTTAAGGCCCATTCATTTCAATAAATGTATCCTGTTGAATGAAATCTACAGTGCTTAAAAGTACCTAACTTCAGCTCAGCCTTCCCTAACCTGGGTCCTTCCAGATGTTACAGGGGCCCCCCTCATCCCTGACCATTGCCAATACTGGCTGGCTCTGATGGGAGCTGTAGCCACAAACATCTGAAGAGACCTGTAGGTTGGAGAAGGCTGCTTTAGAGAGCTTCAGCTATTGGGCGGTATAGAAATGCATAAATAAGTAAATAAATTTAGATACATCATGCCACTGATTGAGTGGGTATATCTTAGACTAAAAATAAAGCTTATAAAACATGTTTTCACTATGGCTATTAAGAAAGAGTTCATTAAAACGCTCCAGACCATTGCAAATTGCTTATTAAACTGTAGTCTAATTTTGCACTCCACAGACTTAGCCCATAATTGAGGCTTCCATTGAAAATGCAGCAACACTTGCAGACCTTTTCCTGACATAGAAGAGAATGCGATAGTTTCTGTGGGGATTTCTGTGTGTGCTTTAGAGTGTGCTGCAGAGATATATGTAATCTACACATCCATGGAGCCAAGTAATATCCCCTAAGCACCACCTTCTGAGCTGACCATCCAAGTAGGAGTGAAACCACTGCAATGCAATACCCACCACTCCCAGCTCAGGCAATCATCCCAGAAGGGTCCCATGGTTAATGGTATTGAAAGCAAGAAAGCAAGGAGAATTGACAGGGTCACACTCTGCCTGTCTCTCTCCTCACATAGGCTACCAGACAGGGCTGATTCCATGCCAAACTTGGCTTGAACTTTGACTAAAATGGAACCAGATAGTTGCATCCAAAAGTTGACTGATCTCTCTGGCAAGCCTATCCAGGGGAATTTTAGGCTGTTTTTAGGATGTTTTAACAATGTATATTATGTTCTTAATTAAGTTTTATGTATTTTATATTTGCTGTTGTTCCCCGCCTTGATCAAAATGGTGAGGCAGGTAAGAAGAAGAAATAATAATAATATAAATTTGCCAATCCCATGTTTCGTCTAATTAGGTATGCAGTCTAAAATTGGAGGAGTTCATTATGAGGTGCACCTCTCTCTCTCTCTCTCTCTCTCTCTCTCTCTCTCTCACACACACACACACACACACACACACAAACACACACGCACGCACGCACACAGACAGCAGCATCAGCAAACTATGTGGAGTACAGAATGGGGGAACTTATTTATTAGATTTTAAATTTGGACAGTGATCAATGTTCTCTGAGCAGATTACAAATGGGAGCAGACATGAAATAAGTTGCAATCTGTGTTCATGAGTAGAAATGAAGTGTTGTCCTTTTTAGTTATTTATGCAAATTCCCAAAGCAGCTTTCCACAAACTGCGTGTGGAGAACAACAGATTACATGGATTAAAACAGATACAAAACCATTTTGAAAAATTACTTAAAAACAGACGATTCATTCAAAACATCCAGATTCTTTCCTTTTTTCAGTTTGCAGGAGGAGTGAGTAGATTAGTCGTGTAGACCATCTTGAGTTTTACAAGCTCAGCTCAGTATGCTTGCAGTCTTAAACCATCGTCTTTTTGTTCCTATTCAAAATGGAGTACTGGAGAGTTGCTCGAAAACCTATGTTATTTGTAAAAATTTAAGCTTTGCAGAATGGGGAGGACTAAATTTTGCTAAGATTTGGTTTTTATAATAATCCTGAAAGAAGCAGATAATGTGTGCTATGCTAAGGCAGAAAGTTACTTTCTGCTATATTTTGGTTTAATTTATTTATTTATTTACAACATTTATATTCTGCTCCTTACCTAGATGGATTCTGGAGTGAAGAACAATAAAAGATAAAATATTAAACTAGGGTGACCAACTGTCAGGATTTCCCCGGATTTGTCCTGGTTTTTGTTCTTTCCATGGTGTCAGGGGGGATTTTCTATAATTTTCAATAATGTCCTGGAATGACACACCTTCCCCTTTAAGGCTGCCATTAGCATAGCTGGAGGGAATGACATGCTTTCTTGAGGCACATCGTTCCCCCACCCCGAGCTCCAATTGAAGTTTTAAAGGGGAAAGTGGGTCATTCGTGGACATTATAGAAAAGGCCCCAATTGGAGTGGATGGTGGTGGTGCAGAATGAAATCCTTTCCCCTCCTCCACTCCAATCGGGTTCTCTAAGGACTCAGAAAGCTGCTTCCCCACACACACACTAGGTGTCCTCTTTTTTGGTTTCCCAAATATGGTCACCCTAATTAAACATTAAAAAATGTTTTTAAAAGAGTTCTAATAAAAAACATTTAATTCTGTCAAACTAATTTAAGTAGTTACTAATGTGAAACAGGCAAGTGCAATCCAAGCAGTGTCTTGTTGGTCTTTGACCTGAAATGCTTGGGGTTCAGGTCCCACCTCCTCCATATATTGGCTGTGTACTATTGGCCGAAACTCTCTGGGTGATTATTAACTTGTTATAATGCATATAGCACAATCAGCGTGCATGGCAATTGAGTGCAAGAGGATAGATCCCTGCCCCAAGGAGCATACAACCTAAATTTGAACCAGAGTAAACCACATGGGTAAATGGGTGGGATGGGCCAGCTCTATCATTAGGCAGAGTGAGGCAGCCACCTCATCTAGCAGATGCTGAGGGTTGGGGAGTAGACATAGCTCTGTTTGTCATGCGGCCTCCCCTACACCCCGATGTTAGCCTGCTTTACTCAGGTACAGTGAAGGATGTTATCCCATCACTGTTGTTGAAGTAAGATTCAACTGCCAGTCCTGTTGGCAACTGTGCGGAGATGTGCCATCTTGTCCTTTAGGGCCAGCCCTGGGAGAGCCAGTGGAGGTAGGAATAAGCAAGGAAGCCATATGTGGTTGTTTCAGTTTCATGTGCTTAGGCCTAGTTACAGTGTGAGTACCTGCAGGGCATGGGAATGAGGCAGCTAAGCCAAACACTGAATGGGAAAGGTAGATTTTGAGGAGGGATTTGAAGGGAGCAAGACAGATGGTATCACGCAAATGCTCTGGAAGTCAGCTTCAAGCACTTAGGGCATCCAGAAGACCTTAGGATGCTGGTGGTGGTGGAGCTGGAGGAGTGAAAGTCATGAGCAGAGTCAGCGATATATTGGGATGTAAGAGTGGAGAAATAAGGAAGACAGGGCCAAGAAGGGCTTTGAAGGCAAGGGCAAGGAGTTTGTGCCAATTCCAGGAGGGGGCAGAAAGCCAGTGTAGGGATTTTAAGGAAGGGCATCACACCATCAGAGTGACAAGTGACAGAGTGCAGATATAAAAGGTGCCATTTAAATAAAAGTTACAAGAGGGAGTGTTGTCAAATAACTCAAGTGATTATAATCTCTAGAGTAGAACTTGCCCTTTAAAATCCTTATACGGCTTGTGACTGATCATGAACTATTTTTATAGGTTCCAGATTCAAAGAGGCAAAACTGATCCATCCAGTTACAAGAGCTTGAGACACAGTTTTAGGACGATATTCCGGACGGAGGGGTAAGAACACATGCAATTGTTATGTGTTTATGATTTTGCTGTATAAACATTTTCAAAATTGTAGTTACACATCAGGATTTTATTTCATTTCATATTTGTATCCTGCTTTTCTTTCTGAAAGGAAGCCAAAAGTGGCAGGCAATAAGTAGCAAAATTTCAAAATTACAATCAATATAAACACATGATAAATAAAAAGTTTGGTACTAGACCAAATAAACTACTTAAGTATAAAAATTCCAATAACATCATATCAATACAATGTTATATCTAACCCAATAATATACCATAACTATAAACAACTTACACATTTGTTGAATATATCCTGTGCCCTTTTTAAGATATATTGAAAATATTGTGACCTTCCCACTGTTCTTTTATACTTGAAATCCCAATTCTGCCTTTCATTTTGACCAGTCTTCATTGTCATAGGTATGACTATCTTGTAATTTTAATTGGCCTCCAGTCTTTCTATGCCACCGGATCTACATTTTTGAAATGATGCTATATTTCATTAAAATCAAAATCAAGATGTCAATATTCTAGTGAGTAAACAGATGCATTCACATTTAATGCTAAGCTATTGTTTATGTTAACCACTGTTTATTGCTTTAACCATGAATGGTTTTGGAGATGAGCAAAGAAACCATGCTTTGTTTTCTCTATTTTTGGTTTGTTTCTCTATTTTTGGTTTGTTTCCCATTTTGCCAGCCTTAAGAGCAATTTTGGTTTTAGGCAGCTCTTGCTGGGTGCTTATGTTTCAGGGCAGACATCAGTACAAACAAGCCAGGGAATAACTATGGTTCTGGTTTCAGACTAGGGCTGTGCACAGTCCCCCTCAATTCATCTTGGAAGCCATTTTGGAGCCCCCCAAATGGCCCCAACTCAACTTGGGGTGCTTCAGGGGTTGCCCACCTTGGCGCCGAAGCCGAGGAAAGATTCAGGTGGCCCAAGGTGACTCAGCCTTGCACGTCTCTGGGTGCCGGCCATGTATTGGACACCCAGTTCCCATTGGACTCTCAATTCCCTCCCTCGCTGCTCACTTGCCACCCCCTCACCCCCACCAACCCAGAGCCACTGCCACCAGGACTTACCCACTCACCTGCTGCATCGCTTCCCCATCGCCCCCATCGCCACATCACCGTCACCATCGCCACATCGCTGCCACAATCAGGAAATGTGGCATCCACCTGAGAGCCAGGCCACAATTTCAAGATATTGCAGGGGCAAACTACGGAAGCCATAAAGAGCCATTTTCCCTTTACGAATTTTGTAGTTTGCAGCCATAGACAAACAAAATATGCGGCCTAGCTCTCAGGAGGATGCCACGTTTCCTGGTCACGTTTCCTGGTCGTAGGCGGCAATACAGCAGGCGGCGATGGCAGCAGTGGCAATGCAGTGGTGATGTGGCTGTGGGGAGAAGGACTTGAGTCCAATAGACTCACAGCCAGCCTTGCACCGGCTTTCCTGGAATGGATGAAGGGAGAGCCCTGCGCCACTACGAAGTGGCCCGAGGCACCCCAGAGCTTTGCTACCAATCTGCTTTGGCCTCGGGGTACCTTGGGCTGACCTGGAAACAACTCGGAACTGAGGCAAGGCAGGCCAAATCAGACCGCTTCACCTTGGTTTCAGGGATTCTGCCCAAGGAGGTGCACAGCCCTAATTCAGACGTCACAATAAACCATAATTCAAACAAGCCAGACTTCATAAGCCAACAACAAACCATGGCTTTTATTTGTGGTTTGTAGGTTTGTTTTGTTTGTGGAGATGGGTTAATGCTGTCCCGTCTAGGGCATATTCTTCCCTATAAATCAAAGGATCCCAGCAATGGAATGGGCACCAGAGTGCTACTCACTGTGTCTGTGACTCACCACCCTTGTCTGGCCTCACAGCAGCCCAGCCCAGCACTCTATACTTGCACCTTCCCTTCCACTGCCACCATTGAGTCACAAAACTCTCCAGTGTGAACAAAAAGAATGTTTATTAACAACAAGTAAGGTTATGCAGTTAAAGAGCATAATGCTTTCATCAGGTTCAAGCTTATTTGTTTCAGTACAGTTCCATATTCTACCTATTCTACCCTCTCGGTAACACTATCTCTCCTCCCTTCACTCTGTTCCCTCAAATAATAAAACACGTTGTTCCTACACTAGGTCTAGACCCCTCTCTGACAGACCCCCAAAAACCCTTCTCTTCTCACACTTCACTTACTAACTGCTTCTCTGTTAACTCTTCCCACTCCCTGCTAACCACCAATCCTAACCTTTAAACCACCAGCCAATCATGGCTTAACGTTATGTGCAAACCAGATGAATACCTGAGTATATATGTAGAGTTGTATAGGGTTGTATCAAATGGTAGTTCTGCCTCATCCATGGAAAGAACCACCCAGAGAGCTTCGGCTGTGGGGTGGTATATAAATGTAATAAACAACAACAACAACAACAACAACAACAACAACAAACTTGCACTTGTGCAAGTAGGGGCACAACTTTTGTCAATTTCCCCTAACTACTGCAGTCCTCTGTGCCATACCCCATTATGTTTTAGAGAGTCCCCCAACATTCAGCTTATGGGGGCAGGGGGTTTAAGTAGGTTCAGGGATTGCTGAAAATCTGGTGCCTTGACTTGCATGAGTGCTTTCTGCTGAGGCAAAGATGCTGTGGGCTACAACCCCTTATTAGTATTGGTGAATATGTAAGTTTGGAGGGAAGTGAAAAGCCAATGCTCAGCTCTTCAAATCAATTAAAGTATTTCTTAACCAACTGAGGTACTCCTGATGTATAAAATTAAGCATGTATGTAAGTTTTTATGTGATTGGGTTGAAGCGTTTAGAATATTTCCTAATTAACTATGAAAAGGACCTTATTTTATTAGCTGTTATGCAGTGACAAGTTTTATGCAGTACAGGTGCATGAGGTAATGCTGACACAATGAGAAAGCCGGTGTACCTACAAGGCATAAAACCTTCTTTGGGAGTTTTATTGCAAGGAAGATAATGATAAAGTTTTGTTTCCCTTGCATTACATAAGAGACATATTTTCCTTTATACAGTTGGGTAAAGTCTGAACAAAAATAAACAAACCTTTTATGGACATTTCCCCTGAAATGTCAACTTAGTTCAGAGGCCTAGTTCAGAGCCAGTCTCCAGTGCACCCAGGACCGAAAGCGACTTCTTCTAGGCAAGCTGCAGTGGCTCCCTTGGTCACCAAAAATAAGACTGAAACAAGCATCAAGTCAGTATTGGGAGAATTGTCTTAACGGTTCAAGCAGTTCAAGAATGGCACCCATTTCCTAAGAGGATGGTCCTTCACTGAAGGTCTTCAAGCAGAGCCTGGGCAGCCATTCACTGGGGATGTTCTGGCTCTGGGTTTCCTGGATCCAATGGGGGGTTGCAGGGCCAGTCCTAGGATAAAAAGTGCTCTGGGCAAGGAGTGTCTTTGGCACCCACCCCCACAGTCAGTTCTGCAGGGCTACCCAGAGGATTTATGGTGCCTGGTGCAGGAATGATGCCCCTCAAGAATGGCATTGCTCAAAAGCCACAGTACTACAGTTTGCACAGGCCAAAGTTCGAAAAGCCACATTCTGAGCAGTAGCAGTGCGCTATACCACATAGCAGAACGATCACAGGCTTTACTTACAATATTTTGTTTTCTTTTGTAGCAATTCCTATCTTTTAGCGAACATTCTTTATTTTAGAATATCCATTATTTTATCTTTAAAAATAATAAAGAAAAATTAAAAATAAAAAAAGATTGACTTCTTACAGGTTATTATTTTATTATTATTTATATAGTACTAATCGTGTTACAGAGCACTTCAGTATCTGAAGTGCTCTGTAACGTTGCCTCAAAGTAAAGCTGTGTTCAATTGATTTTTAGCTAATGCAAATGACATTAAAGTGGAAACTGGAAAAGAAACATACTTTAAAGCTAATTGAAGGAAGGTCATTGCCCACACCACCTTTAGAACTTTGAAAGAAAGGTTACAGATAATTGCTTTTTGCCATCCTAGTTCACTGCAGACAGTGCATTTAAAGAAACAGAGCCACAGAGCTCCACTTGGCACCCCTTCAGGTCAGCGCCCCAGGCAACCGGCCAGCTTGCCTACCCCTAAGGCCGGCCTGGGTGGTTGGACTAGATGACGTACAAAGCCTCTTCCAATGCTGTGATCCCTTCCAATTTTGGATCGTATCCCAACTTAGGATGATTGATGTAACAATAAGGCAGCTAAAAGTGCTGACTGGAAGTAGTCATGTAGTGATGATAGGCCAGGTTCAGACGCAATGGGGAAACATGGTTTCCCACTGCAAGGATGAACTCTGACAAGCCTCAAGTTCATACACTTCCTCTCCCCTCTCGTCAGCTTTCAATTTTAAAGTAACTACAGTTTCCCATGACATCCAAACTCAAGGAACTATGATTTGTTTAATTGATTGTTAGTAAGAACAACTCAAGATCAATCTGGTTTCAGATCCTGGCTTATTCTCAAATCATTGTTTAAGGCTTAAACAATGCTGGGAGTTCTGATATCATGGGAAACTGTGGTTAGTTTAAATCAGAAGTGGAAATTTTCAGTCCTCTTATGGGGACAGGAGGAGGAGAAGCGGGGAGGGAGGAGCCTGCAAGTCTGTATTGCTATGGCTTGTTCTTGTAGCAGGAAACCATGGTTTCCTGTTTCATCTGAACCTGGCTATAGTGTTCATAGGCTGAACATAGGCTGAGTGCCATTTTTGGTGGAAAGGTAGGATATTAAATAAATAAATAAATAAATAAATAAATAAATAAATAAGGAATAGTAGTAAGGGGAGCATTGTTGCAGTTATCTCTCCTAGGAACAAGAATTAGTTTGTCACATGAGATCCTGTTCTCTCCTTGCAAAAGACGCATTGTTTTACCTGCCTCTTTCTCAGGGAAAGGAGAATTGCAGATATTTTTTCTCCTTGGGGAGGGGGACAGTTTTTCCACATTCTGTTTTAAACTTTAGCCTGTTCTTGAAGGATCTTCTTTGTATTTTTGTAAAAAAAAAATAGTATTTTTTTATTAATTTTTGTATTATTACTTTTTTAAAAAAACCTTCCGGGCACTTGGAGGAGCCCAACAGTTCTTCCTGTATGTCTATTGGAGACTATATGACCGTGCCCTCTCTAATAGGCATTCAAGAAGAACTCCTGGGCTCCTGACAGTGTCGGGGGTGTTTTTAAAAACAACAACAGAAAGAAGAGTCCTCAACAACTGCCTATGCATAAAAAAGTATGTGGAAACCCTGTCCCCTTCCCCAAGGAGAAAATTATCCAAACTTCTCATCTCTCCCAGCCTCTTTTACCAGAGTTTTCATTTCCTCCACCCCCATTAAATGCCGAAAATGGAATAATTGAAATTTTCAGCACAGCACTAGTTTATACATTGTTGTGAGTTGCTGGCAAAGCACTCACCCATGAAAGTCATACATGTGTCCCATCATGTTTAAATGCACCTTCCATTTGTATTGATCTATAATAAAGATACCACATGCATGTAGTATTAGTACACCATCAGCATGTGCACCTGGGCTGCTAATTGCTGGCATACTAATGCTGCATGCATAACATGACACTGTATGTGAAGAATTTTATATAGGTAAATGCTTTGCCATGGCCCACATCACTCATAAATCAAGCCTGAATTCACACTGAATTGCAGTCCCAGCACATAGCTCTTCAGAAGATTATTTCATAACCACTATGATTTTCAAGCATTTCCCCAAGGCAAAATTCTTCTTCTTCTTCTTCTTCTTCTTCTTCTTCTTCTTCTTCTTCTTCTTCTTCTTCTTCTTCTTCTTCTTCTTCTTCTTCTTCTTCTTCTTCTTCTTGCCACTGTGATTTCTTTGTCTGGAACATGACAAAGAACATGACTTTAGGCATGTCATTTTTCATGTCGGTAATAACAGGCAGTCTTTTAAAACAATATAAATATAACTTGCTAAATCTTCGTATGGAATAAGAGGACAATAACTTTTTGAAAAGCATCTGCTCCTAGACTTTGCTCTGTCAACACAAAAGATTAGTAAATGTAACACTTACTCTTTTAACACAGCAGACATCAGCTTTTCGGGGGAGCACTTTCTTACTCGCGGCAAGCCCCTTTGGTGAGCTTAGTCACTGCCAAACAATAAGTGAAAACTTTTATACTGGTGTTAGGCGGAGTGAGAGCTGATTAGGAATCTGAGAATCCACCACTGGCAGGCCATAGTGTTGACAAGAAGAAAGCATGAAGAATTTTGTTTTTCTTGTTCAAATCTTGTTCTCAGTCCAGGGAAAGAGTGAAACAGTTCTGTGCTTTTTCAAATGCTTGTTGTATGAGCTTCGCTGTAAGAGAAATAGTGAGCCCTGCAGGATGAGAAAAGTGTTCTTCTTTGAACTATTCAAAGTAAAATCTTCAGCTTATTAGTTGTCAATCATGTGCATTCTTATGACAAGACTGGCAGCATACATAGAATTTGTTCTGAGACAGTTATGAGGAGCAGGATCTTTGCCATGCTGGTATTCAGCCTGTGCAACTCCCTCCATTGCTTATTGGCTAGCTTATTGGAGGCATTTTGGAAATTGTTAAGTACCTATCAACTAAGACTATAGGACATGAAAGTTGCAGGAA
Source organism: Elgaria multicarinata webbii (assembly GCF_023053635.1). Lineage (NCBI taxonomy): Eukaryota > Metazoa > Chordata > Lepidosauria > Squamata > Anguidae > Elgaria > Elgaria multicarinata. The sequence goes on along the minus strand of NC_086172.1, from coordinate 144,136,773 downwards.
GGCAGTTTTTGGTTGAACATTAAAAAAACCAACACCTTACTAATAGTCATAACAGTCAGACAATAGGACCACCTGCCTTAGAAGGTGTTGGGCTCTCTGTCGCTGGAGGTATTTAAGCAGAGGTTGGACAGCCATCTGTCAGGGATGCTTTAAACTAGATTCATGCACTGACCAGGGAGTTGGATTCAATGGCCCCTTCCAATTTTATGATTGGGCCTGTTGAGACAACATGCTAAACCATGGTTGTGCAGCAAGTAGTCAGTAAGCATGTTTAAACTGTGGTTATATAGCCACCATAGTTAGAAATGGTTTACATGACACACTGTCATGTTTCACATGACATGCTAAGCCATGATATTAGCTCAAAGCACTTAACCATCATGGTTTTGTGTGTTGTCTGAACAGGGCCCATTCTATTCTATGATTCTTATTTAAAGAGGAATTTGTACTGACAAATGATGGCTGTTTAAAAAATTTTCTTTAACTCAGTTTATTTTATGTTTGGCTGCCATGTCAGGTTGCTTTATCTGAATATTGTATTATAACAATTGCATTTGAACATCTTGGGCATCTGGGCGGAAGCCTATTTTGATCTCAAAAAACAAAGAAACATAGGGTGGGGATCGAGTCTAGCTAACATAAGTTGTAATGCCCTTTGCTGCCACTGTCGGCTGGGCTATATGAACTGTCTCTAGTGAAGAATTCAGTTAGACAAACAAGAGGTTGGAAATGTCACTTAGCTTATCCATGGTTCCCTAGAGCTATTGAAGGATAGTCAGTGGCTGCCCTCCTTTCCTTTTTTAACATAACATAAAATAAAGTTTTTACTCTCATGATTATTCAGCATGGTAGAATTCATTGGGGTGGGGGGAATAAACTTTTCCTAAAAGCAGTTGTGTGGACTTTGTTTAGGTACAAAAAGACATTTTAAAAATACACCCAGTCCTTTCCCACTTGTGGTTTGTGCATGTTTTAAAGGGGAACGTGACCATTTCTACACAAATGTGCACTTCAAAAGAGACTTACTATGCTTACAATATTTTATTTGGCTATCTGCACCCAAGTACAAAATGTCATAAGCAACCCTTAGCCATTTAAGAGAAACATCAACATTTTTGTTTCTTAGAAATGTGCAATTAGGTCAGGAAACTCTTAACCACTACAAATGCACATAACTATCATGACCAGGCTCCACAAACCTTTCATTCCCCAACCCCATTGACAGGTAACATTCCATCAACATTCGCCCCCTTTTAGCCAAACAGCTCTGCATAGACTTTATGGCATGTGGATGCTAATTAAGCAGACACTTAAAATGCAAAAACATTACCCAGTTTTTCCAGGTGGTTATTTGGAAGCACGAAATGCCATGGATGTGGCATGCACCAGCTATATTAAGCAGGCAAGCACCTGCTTTGTGGCAGAAAAATGGAGATGAATCCACTGTTACTAAATAAAAGCATTTCGGTTGAACAAACATTTACAAGCTGAGTTGAAATAGCACAAAAGGAGCCATTAAAAATAGGGTTCTGCTGTTTGAGAAGTTTCTAATTAATGGAATCATTGAAGGCAACCCAAGAGGATGACCAGAGCAGAGAACCCAGTAGAAGGCACTCCAGCCATAGGCAGCTATAGGCAGATTAATTATGAGAGCCATGAGATGAGTGGATTTTTGCATTTCCCTACTGTTGCTATAGCCTCCTGCTGCTGTCCCACAATAGCAATGATCTCTTTACACAGTGAGAGAAAGAGGAAGCAGCAATGACCACATGGCCCATTCAGGGGCCGTTTTTATCGCGCCGCTTTTCCTGTACACAGCAGGAAATGGCAGAACATCCCATTTTGTTTTGTTTTTTTAAAAGACAGATTAAAAGGGGTTTATTCTGTGATAGAAAAATGAGCAGGAGGTGTGGGAGGCAGATGTCATCATCTAAAGGACTCGTGATCATCCATAAGTGGGCAGTAGTGAGCGTGCGATAAAACGCTTGTCTGTTGACGCTGCATATGGTGGTGGTGTGGGATATATTCTGATAATGAACCTGTCGCTGTCCATGGCAGCCAATGCACGTTGGTGCTGGTAGAGGAGAGGGAAGAGCCACGTCCTGAGTTTCCCTGGCTCTTCTCCCTTGAGCCAAACTCTCACATCCATGCAACACAAGAGTTAATTTTGCTGCAAGCACACATATCAGGTAACCATGGTCACAATTAATACCAGATCAGATGGCAAAGATCTAGGCCAATTCAAAACCCAGAATCAACTGAATTGGGTTACCAGGGCAAGGTTTAAGCCAAGTCCAAAGAGTGAGTCAGATTTGAAGGGGATTGAGTTGCAGGGTGGGTGGATCACAGAACATAACCTAAGAGAGAGAAAAAACAGGAAGTTTGATGATGCGGGAAAACCAGGAGTAGTCTGGAAAACAAAGTCACTGGACTGGGAGGAAGGAGACAGACAAAAGGAAGTACTTCACACAGTGCATAACGATGGAATTTGCTGCCACAAGATGTAGTGATGGCTGCCGACTTGAACAGCTTTCAAAAGGGATTAGACAAATTAATGAAGGATGAGGCCATTATTAGTGATGGCTATATAAGCCATAGCTAGACCTAAGGTTTATCCCTGGATCGTCCAGGGGTCAAACCTGTTCATCTAGGTGACACACAGGGGATCCAGTGCTCAGGCAGGGGCGAACCCTGGATGATCCCAGGATAAACCTTAGGTCTAGCTGTGGCCATAGTATCTCCAGTAGCTGAGGCAGTATACCTTTGAATACCAGTTGCTGGGGAATATGAGCAAGAGGGTGCTCTTGAGCTCATGTCCTGCTTGTGACTTTCCCATAGGCACCAGGTTGGTCACTATGGAAACAGAATGCTGCATTGGATAGGCCTTTAGTCTGATCCAGCTCAGCTCTTACGTATTTTCTTATATAGCTGCTGCTGGCTTGGAAGGTGCATCTGTGGCAGCAGGTATGTTTGGTGTAACCACAGATGGTGGTCTCCAGTTCCTTGATCTGGCCATGGAAATAGAAGGTGCTGGGGTTAATATATCAGCTTTCCTGGATCGAAGGTTGAGCTTTATGATTACTTTACAGAAGGGCAGCCATCTTGAGATTGGAGAATTAGTATGATTGATTATGGACTCAAATTCAGAACATGGTAAAAATAGATCCCTTATTTGTACAGGGGGAAAATAAACATTTCCCGTTATGTATATTATACACATTTGAATTACTGTTTTTGTTTTGTTTTTAAACCATCTAGGGTAAGAAAGGATAAAAGAAAGGCTCTGACAACTGCAAAGTTGGACTAGAAAATCATAAAGTTTGAGGCCCATCCTATAAAATCAGATGTAGTCTTTGATAGCCAAGGTATTGGCAGTCCTTAATTAACAGCTAAATCCTATGTCTTGGGATTTGTTTAGGGCTTGGAAAGTCAGCTGGTATGCCTGTGCTCAGGGCTGCATTTCCTTTACAGGCTAGCTAATAAACTGTGATTCAGCCAAGTTTAGAACCCACTAGCTTGTCTTCGTTCATAGTTGTTTTATATAACCATTAAACCACGTGTTCTCTTGGCCTTACTTTGCCACCCTGTACAGCACTTAACGGAGATCATCAGACTCAGTAATCAGGCAACCTTAATTGAACGCTGGCTATTGCATGGAGCTGAAGTGATTTATTTTTACATTGCAAATGGTATTCTGCCATGTATATAATTGAAATGTATGTTGAAATATGTGGTCATCGAGCCTTGATCAGATGCCAGTAACATGCAGCTGCAGTTTTCCCCCTTCTCCTCTAGCTGATAAATACCATGTTGACAGTACTTCCCATCTGACCTGTCTCATAAAAATGAAGCTGCGTGCGTAAATAAAATATAAACTATCATTATTTGCAGGCCTTTGAGATTTCAGCACTCATTTGGCTTTTTTACCTTTAAAGTTCAAAAACGAACAAAGAGGAGGAAGAGAAGGCCAAATTTATTTTATTCTGTTTAGATTTCCACATCACCGTATTCCAAAGGGTGTAATTCTCTGCTAGTGAGTCTATAGCAAGAGTGGAGAAGCTGTAGCTCTCCAGATGTTGCTGGACTACACCTCCCATTATCCATGAACATTGGCCATACTGGATGGGGTGATAAGTCCGTCTGGAAGGCTAACAGTTCTCCAACTCTGGTGAAATGTAGACAACTTTCCTTTTCACCAAACTGTCTCCTTCCACTCCCCAAAATTATAATTAGGATACGGCAAATGGTACATTTGCTTAAATGCAGCATGTGTTTCCAGATCTAATAAAATATAATACAGGAAGAAAATGTTCTGTGGCATATTCTCTGTCTCTCTCTGTCTCTGTCTCTCTCTCTCTCTCTCTCTCTCTCTCTCTCTCTCTCCTCCCCTCCCCCCATTTTAATCATTTCATTTGCCTAATTTCATTAGCTATTGTTTTTTAAAAAATTGTAAATGCTGCCAGATTTTTAAAATGAGGCACCATTTTCCTTCCTTTAGAAACAGCTAAAAAACTTTTCAAAGAGTAATTGAAGCCCACAGATCTTTAGAGGAAATATACTATTATTTTCACAATCTCTTTAGAGAGAAAAGAAAGAACCACCTGCAGTCTGTTCAGAACGAAAGGTTAATAGGCTGGATTAAGAAATGTGGGGGCTGCATCTGACCCATAAGTCATGTTTTGCCATGCCAGCAGTCACAAGCACAGCTGGACGTATTCAAGCACAGCATCCTCATACGCCTACCCAGAAACTCCCTCAGTAACATCCCACCTCATCCTTTCCTGCCCCTATTTTGCAATACGTACAGTATTCTCTGCCTCAGCATTGCATATGTTTCATGCCATTGCCATGTACTGTCTTGCTGCATGCAAGAGTTACTTGACCGATTCTCTTGCACTTTGAGATCTAATCCTCTGAGCAGCATACCTCTGATGCTTCTTTTTGTATTTGAGTCCCAACATCTGGGTATAAAATATACATTTCTCTGGTCAGGTGTGGATGTATGCCTAAACTGCCACATTTTTTCCTGAGAGAAGAGAGCAGAGGTAGAATTCTTTCTCTAGTCACCAATTCTATGCCTTTGCTGAGAAAAGTGCGGAGTTAAATGTATGCACACCATTAAGGCTGATGTGAGATGTGTGCGCTTTTATTTATGTATTTCGTTATTATATAATGAATGAATAAATTTCATTTTAAATTATTTTTAGGCTGCCTTTAAGAATAGAGCCTCTGCTTTGCCACAGGTATCTATACAAAATAAATAAATAAGGGTGCAATAGTATGCTTGTTTAGACAGTCTGGATGGGGCATGCTGGGATTGTGCCCTAAATAACCTAAGCAGCTCTGAAGTTGCTATTTATTATTCATTTAGAATGCAATCCTATGCATGTTTAGACAGAAAAAAGTCCTACAATTCCCAGCATGCCCCAACTGACATGGCTGGCTGGAGAATGCTGGGAGTTGTAGGATTTTTTTTCTATCTAAATACCAGTTACCATCTCTAAAGATACCTCTAAGCAGTTGACAGAATCAAATATTAAAATATTTCATCATATAAAAACCCATCAGTTTAAAATATTTAAAACCCAAGATAAAAGCACAATAATTAGCAAACTAACTAACTGGGCAGTACAACCAATCAGGGAAGGCCTGGGTAAAGAGATAGGTCTTAATTGGCACCTAAAACACGCCACAGTTGGCAACTCCTGAATTTCTGAGGGAAGGGCATTTCATAAGGTGGGCACCACCACAGAGAAAGCCCACTTCTGGATGGCCACCACATCTGCAGGTCATGCCACAACCAGTAAGGGCACCTTCGATGATCTTAGCAATTGCACAGGCCTATATTGGGGAAGGTGATCTGCCAGGAAACCAGGTCCCAATTTATTCAGGGTTTTATATTCTGGTAGAAATTTTCACCTACATCATTACTATTTCTCTCATCAGCATTTTACTTCTAGGAAAAGGTGTTAGGTTCCACAGTGCCCGAGGGAGAGAAAAGCGTACTTTATGATGGCCAGAACTGAAAGAAGCATACACTCAAAGGATTCCCAAGGCACAACTGGTAACCTTTTAGTAGCTTTGAAGCAATGAAAGAAGTGGTATAGTGGAGGGGAGACACAATGGAATGCAACTCCAAGACTGTTTTAGACCAATGACATCATTTGCTGTAGCTCCACAGTAATTGAAAGCTATCCTTGCTCTGGCAAGTGATGTGGTGAGCATGAGGCTTTCAGGTATTATTATTATTATTATTATTATTATTATTATTATTATTATTATTAATTTATTTATTTATATAGCACCATCAATGTACATGGTGCTGTACAGAGTAAAACAGTAAAACAGTAAATAGCAAGACCCTGCCGCTTAGGCTTACATTCTAATTAAATCATGGTAAAACAATAAGGAGGGGAAGAGAATGCAAACAGGCACAGGGTAGGGTAAACAGGCACAGGGTAGGGTAAAACTAACAGTATAAAGTCCAAACAACATCAAGTTTTAAAAGCTTTAGGAAAGAGAAAGGTTTTTAGCTGAGCTTTAAAAGCTGCGATTGAACTTGAATATCTCAGATGTTCTGGTAGAGCGTTCCAGGCGTAAGGGGCAGCAGAAGAAAATGGACGAAGCCGAGCAAGGGAAGTAGAGGCCCTTGGGCAGGCGAGAAACATGGCATCAGAGGAGCGAAGAGCACGAGCGGGGCAATAGTGTGAGATGAGAGAGGAGAGATAGGAAGGAGCTAGACCGTGAAAAGCTTTGAAGGTCAACAGGAGAAGTTTATATTGGATTCTGAAGTGAATTGGAAGCCAGTGAAGAGATTTCAGAAGTGGAGTAACATGGTCAGAGCGGCGAGCCAGGAAGATGATCTTAGCGGCAGAGTGGTGGACAGAAACCAGCGGACTGATGTGAGAGGAAGGAAGACCAGAGAGAAGAAGGTTGCAGTAGTCCAGCCGAGAAATAACCAGTGCATGAACAAGCGTCTTGGCAGAAGAGACAGACAAAAATGAGCGAATCCTGGCAATATTATACAGGAAAAAACGACAGGATTTAGCTACTGCCTCAATATGAGGAATAAAGGAGAGCAAGGAATCAAATATAAAGCCAAGACTACGAGCTTCCTTGACTGGAGTAAGCGTAACATCATTGACAGTAAGAGAGAATGAGAGATGAGGAGAAGGTTTAGGAGGAAAAACAAGCAATTCAGTCTTTGCCATATTAAGTTTCAAACGACGATGAAGCAGCCAAGCTGAGATATCTGAAAGACATGCCGAGATACGATCGTGAACATCAGGAGAAAGTTCTGGAGATGAAAGATATAATTGTGTATCATCGGCATACAGATGATATTGGAGGCCATGAGATTGAATAAGATTGCCCAAGGGCAACATGTATAAAGAAAATAACAACGGGCCAAGCACCGAGCCTTGCGGAACCCCTACTGAAAGGGGAAAAGATGAAGACGAGCTGCCATTAGCCAACACGCTGAAAGAGCGACCCACTAGATAGGAGGCAAACCAGTTATAGACAGAGCGCAAAGTTCAAGGTCATGAAGGGAATCTAAGAGAAGATCATGATCAACCGTGTCAAAGGCTGCAGTTAGATCAAGGAGAATAAGAACGGAATAAAGGCCTTTAGACTTGGCAGTAAGAAGATCATTAGTGATCTTAGTAAGGGCTGTTTCAGTGGAATGCAAAGGACGGAATCCAAATTGAAAGGGATCCAGAGCAGAGTTACTAGAAAGAAAGTCAAGACAACGAGAGCTTGTGCCAGATTAACATATAGGACACTGGGGAATGAGGGGAAGAATCAAGCAGGAGCGGGATACTTTCTTTGATGGAGTTCCTACTTCATGCTAACAGATTAAATGACAGTGTGTCTCTTTTTCATTCAAAGCTAAAGCTTGAATTTTAGCCAGCTAAAGATCTTTTGTTAATGTTCAATGTGTGATTTACAAATTAAATCCATGCAGTCAGAAGTAAAGTGTCAATGGGTTCAATGGAGTTTACTCCCACATAACTATGCAGCAGCCATGCACCATACATGTAAATGTGAGGTTTTATTAGTGGTTTAGTTGGGATGTCTGTGTTTCAAGATAGAATTTTTAACCAGTGCTAGTTTCTTTGAGTATAAAGAATAGAAAAAATAGATAGATAGATAGATAGATAGATAGATAGATAGATAGACAGACAGACAGACAGATCCTGGACTCCTGTCTATGGATTCTCCTTGGGGCATGGCTAGTGGGGGGAGGGTGTTACGATGAACTCTTGCACTTCAAAATGTACCACTACATCACTGAATGAAAGTCAACGCAGCTATGGCTTCCCCTGCATTGCTTCTCCCATGGTGCCTTCACTCAGTTCCCTTCTTACCTACTAGAACAAGCAGGATTCTTGTTTTGCTTCACAACAATTGAAACTGCTTGGAAAACAAGTGGAATGGTAGAAGCAATGGCTATATCATCTTTCACTACTGTGGAACTGTTCAACTGGTGCCAGACTTAATCATGCTAAGAGTAGACTCATTGACATCAACAGAACTTAAGTTAATCATGACTTACTTGCCCCAATGGGTTTAGCAAAACCTATAGTTGTTGTTTAATTATTTTTTATTGCAGACTCCCCTAACCTGATACCCCCAACCTAGGTGTTTTGGACTACAATTCCCATCACTTGAATTAATATGGCCAATGGCCATGCTGGCTTGAAGTTGTAGTCTAAAACATCTGAAGATGAAAAGCTTTTCTCTTGGATTACTTAGGGAAAGCTGTTTTATTAGATTATTGTTTAGCAGCCTTGGATATCAATGATAAAAAGGTGGAGTCTAAATGCATAAAGTTTCCCAAAGCTTCAATAACTGAAATATAAAATTACAGGAATTGTAGGTGAAGCATTTTTCAGTATTTTCCAAGAGTCCTTCCATCCTCAACATATGCTGGCCAATTCAAGAAACACTGTCCCTGGGGGAAATAAATGGTCCCAGTAGGGAATTAAAATCTTCAAAGTAGGAGTTATCCCTTGAACTTTGTTCATGTATTACAAGAAAACGGGAGCCACAAAACATAAAATTTAATTGAGACTTGCTAGAGTCAGGCTCCGTCTAACAGAGTATTAAAGGTCACATTAGTTTTCTGTTAAGGAGAAGCAGCTCAGTCCTTTCGTGAAATGCCTGTGAAACGTTCCAGTCAAAGCCTATGACATAATGTCCATCCTCAATGGCTAGGGTGAACTTCTTGTTCAGTTGCCCCAAATAGCACTTTTACAACTGAATCTCTTTGTGTTTGATACAGTTTAATTTAAGAGTTGGTGTGCATTTTGACAGTCCTTTGACAGCACAGCCAGAGTCACCAGAGGATATCTATTTATTGAAGACTGGGAGGTTTACAGCCAACATAAACAAATGCTGATGTTTATTGTGGTAAAAGCTTGAAACTGAGGATTAGCCAAAACTATTGACCAAAGAAAATCTTTTTAGCATGGCCAGTTATCTTAAATAATAGTCTGGATCATATTTTTTGTTTATGATTACACATCCTTGTGTATTCTTCCTCTAATGCTTTAGAAGTTGAACTGTTAACAATGATTAATTTGGTGTGTGCGTGTCTGCGTGTGCATGCATATGTCCAAGTTCACAAATTTAATGCACACATCTTTTAGTATTTTTGGTCCAGATGCTAGCCAGTTCATTATTATAATATATATATTATGAACTCCTAGTTTATCCAATAAATTTTGCTTTAGGCCTTTCAGAAGAATTATAGTGGTTTTAAAGGTAAAGATTAACATAATTATAGAGCAGCGAGGCTACTTTGGAAGAGCCCTCATTATGTCCAGCCTGAGCTTTACCTTCCCTCTCTAGGAGTGAAATAATAATAATAATAATAATAATAATAATAATAATAATAATAATAATAATAATAAGGTTCTGCACATTGGACGCAGAAACCACTAGTCAGAGTGAAAATTGGCTCACCAAAAAATCTCCCACCCTGTCATCCAAGGAGTTACCACTTTTAGAAAGTTACCGGGGGGGGGGGGGGAGCAGCAATTGACTCATGTGTGGTTTAGTGGTTAGAGCAGCCTCCCCCAACTTAGCACTCTCCAGATGTTTTGGACTGCAACACCTCCCATTGTTCTTGACCATTAGCCATGCTCCCTGGGGCTGATGGGAGTTGAAGGCCAGAAAATTTGGAGGGCACCAGGTTGAGAAAAGTTGGTTAGAGTGTTACATTAGGACCAGAAAGTTTCAGGTTCGAAATTCCCACTGAGCCATGAAGCCTTGGGCTGCTTACTAGCTATAAGCCTAACCTATTTTGCACGATTTTTGTAAGGATAAAAAGTGGGGAAGAATGACATATACCATACAGAACTCCTTGGAAGAAAGGAGGGATATAAAAACAAACAATTTTAGTAAGGTAATAAATGAGTTGATAAACATTTGTGCAATGCTTTTAAAGAGCAAGATTGACAGCTGAGCTGGTGTTCAGTTTGCTAATGTGTACACCTGTCATTTCAAGGCTTTTCTAGAAGAGGATTTTTTTGTCTGCTTACCATTCCTCACTCATGGTTGTTTATGGGTGGTTTAAATGATGACATTCTTCTCCACTTTCCCTCCTGTGTTTTCCAACCAGTTTCGCAGAGGTGGGTGGTGGGTGAGAAAATGAAGTCTTCTTTGGAATTGTGAAACAAAATGCAACTCTCCACCAGTGTAGTTGCATTATTCTGCTTTGTTCCACTATACCACAGTGCCACCTAAAGATTAGGTAGCTGAAGGTTTGGAAAGGCAGGAAAGGGGGTGGGACTGTAGAGTTCTATTCTTAATCCTGCAAAGAATTTGGGAGCAGAAGTAGCAGGTTAAAAAAAACTCATCTAGAAAAGCTCTCAGATACAAAGTCCAGTAGAAGCGAGGATCACTCTCAGGTGATACACATGCTATGAGCTTTGTTTTTATGTAGTCTATTCTTACCCAAAGATAAGCCCCACTGTATCAGATTGAAGGCCCATCTCTTCCAGTATTCCTGTCTCCATCAGTGGCTTGCCAGATGCTGCTGAGAAGCTTACAGATGGGATATTGAGTCCTTTCCACTTGGCCTGTGATTCATCATTGCCATCTGGTATTCCTGGTACACTACTTTGGAACATGGAGGTTCATGCAGTGGGATTCTCTTTCTGAAGGTATCCTTCCCATGTGAAGAACATAAGAATGTAAGAAGAGTCATGCTGGATCAGAACAAGGGCCCATCTAGTCCAGCACTCTGTTCACACAGTGGCGAAACAGCTGTCAACCAGGGACCCACAAGCAGGACACAGTGCAACAGCACCATCCCACCCATATTTCCCTATAACTGGTGTATATGGGCATACTGCCTCCTATACTGGAGGTAGGACATAGCCATCAGGACTAGTAGCCCTTGATAGCCTTCTCCTCCAGGGAATTTATCCAACCCTCATTTAAAGCCATCCAAATTGGTGGCCATCACTACATCTTGTTGTAGTGAATTCCATTGTTTAACTATGTGCCATGTGAAGAAGTACTTCATTTTGTCTGTCCTGAACGTCCCACCAATTCAGCTTCATGGGATGACACCAGGTTCTAGTATTATGAGGAAGGGAGAAAAAGTGTTCATATCCATATTCTCCACACCATGCATCATTTTGTACACCTCTATCGTGACTCCCCTGAGCCTCCTTACAACTCAGCTGTTGTAACCTTTCCTCATAAAGGGGATGCTCCAGTCCCTTGATCATTTTAGTTGCCCTTTTCTGCATGTTTTCTAGCTCTACAATATCTTTTTTTAGGTGTCGTGACTAACAAGTTCTCCCCAAAACTTGGGGGGGGGGATTCAGATACAGACATAGAATGAGGAGATGCATCTAGGAAAAATAAAGAAGAATATTTAGTATCCTTATAGGAGCACTGTGAAAATGTTCTTCAGACCAGACCCAATATTTGGGGTCCAGTTTTGAGGTTTGTTATAATAGCAAATATGTACTGAGCGTAGAGATTTTGGGATAAGAACATAAGAAGAGCCATGCTGGAACAGACCAAAGGCCTATTTAGTCCATCATTCTGTTCTCACAGTGGTTGCCCATGAGAAACCCACAGTAAGACATGAGCATAATAGCACCCGCTCACTCTGTATGCAACTGGTATACAGAGGCATGCTGCTTCTGCTACTGGAAGTAATGGGCCACTTCACATGATCACAGGATAGCTAACAAGTCAACATGGTTTATTAACCACCCTGCGTATGCTGGTTGCATGCCAGCTGGATTTGCATAATTACCATTGTTGTTGTGGCATCTCATGTCATCCAAGCCTGGCGAGGGTGGCTTGTTATCATAGGCGTGTGCACCAAGTGTACCTGGCACACCCTAATTTCCTGGGGCCACCTCCATTGACCCCCCCCACTGCTCACCTCGTCACTGCCCAGCCCAAGGTAGGTTGCTGCCTGATGCACACATGTCACTGCTGCTGCCGCTGCCTCCTACCTGCTTGCTTGTGCCACAGCCCAGCCCATACTGCGCACCTACACCCCACACCACTGCTGCCCACCTAGCCAGCTGGCATTTTTCAGGCACCTCCCAGCTGCCAGTGCTGCCAGTGCTGCTTGCTTGGACAGCCAGCTGTTTGTGCCCACCGACTGCGGGAGGGATAATATGAAAAGTTGTACTATTGTAGCCTGCTATTCCAGCTCAAAATGCTTTCAATAAAAGTGCAGAACGAGTAATTTCCCTCCCAAATCTAGATAGCCACTGAAAATTATGAAATGTAATAGCTACTTTATCAGGCAAATCAGTTGTAAACCACTGTGAAATGAATGGGTACAATTGGTGTTATTTCTGAGAACTGCTTGAGCCAGTTCACATAAGCAAATTGGCTGCAGGTTTTCTCCATGCGATCCCTAACGGTAGCCATCCCTGGCATCAATGTGGATCAATGTATGCATGAGTGAGCAGTCGTAGGTGTACCTGCCTGCAGTTACAGCTGCATTTCTGGAGCCAGCACGATTTACAAAATTGTAGGAGACTTGGGGCTGGTCCAAGACAACTTGGTACCTGAGGCAAAGGACAAAATGGCACCTCCCTCTATTCCATGTAAAAACAACAACAACAACCAGACTGGCTGTTGAATTTTACCTCAATACCAGTGGCGGGACAGTGTTGTTCAATACCCGCTGAGGGCAGCAGGCTAGCTTATGGACACATGGCAGTCTGCACAGTACACACAGTTCTTTTTCTCACGATCTGCCATCTGAGGTAGCCGCCTCACTCTGCCCAATAATAAGACCGGATCAGAACAGAGAGTATCTATGAAGGAGTAATTCACATGTCGTATTATTATTATTATTATTATTATTATTATTATTATTATTATTATTATTATTATTATTTGACATGTGGTCCTACCTGAAGTTATTGGAAAGGGGGGTGGGGAGTCCTGCCCTGCATTTGTGAACCACTCTTATTTGTTTTCCTGAGCTAAATTAAACAATGCTCTGGTGGTGTTTTTTCTACATATGTTACTAATTTGGTTCATCTTCTCTCTCCATATACACCTCAGCGACTTGCCTGCTGTGAGTAGACTCTTATGTTACAAAGTACACACATTACCCTCCTTGTATTATTTTGGTATCTTTCTCTTTTTGAATGCTACATACTCCCCCAGATGTTTCCTTTCTTGACTTCAGTTATTAAGTAATTAGAAGTAGAGCTTCTGTTTTATTTATTATTTTATTAAAGCACTCACATCCGACTTTTTTTTTTTATCAGAGATCCTTAAGGTAGTAAACAGTACAAAACAGCCACAAGAAGAAAAAAATTAAAACACCCAAAGGAGAATTCCAGAAGCAACAAATAAAATTAAATAGGGACTGTGGTTGGATGAATCTGTCAATTTCTGGGTTTCTCATTTTTTCCAGTCTTAAGTTTGATTCTTCTTGAACTTTGAGAATTTCTCCAGTCTTCAGTTTCTCCTGAAATCTGAGAATTTTTTCTTTTAAGTTTGCATGGAAATTATAAGCATCTGTGTGCACATTTCTCTAATACATACATTTTTGTAAGTATTTGTAGCATTTTGACCCAATTTACCCTTTTTTGCAAGCAATTTTCCTAATTATGTACATTATTTTCTTTAATATATGCATTTTGGTATGGATTTTTTTTATTATTAGAGAATTTCATTGCAAAATTTGGAGAAGTACAAATTTCAAAGGGTAACTGATAGCCTGGCAGAGCTGCTGCAAAAATCTTTACAGTCACAATTTAGCTGTTCATTTGACAGCTGAGCAGTGAGGAAGCCATATGGAACACCCTGGAGATATGGCGTTCCACATTCTAGACATCACAATTGGGAAAAGGTGTGTTTCACATTCCCATCCTTCAGGTGACAAGCTTGGAGGTGGGAAACGCCCTGACCCCCAGGTTTAAATCTGCTCAGCCATTAAATTCACTATTTATTTATTTGCTGTATATCCTGCCTTTCCACCAGGAAAACAGAAAGTAGGTGGCTAACAATAATATGAAAACAAAAACTTAATTAAAACAATGGCTGGTTCAAACAACACGCTAAACCATGCTGCTTAACCACAAAATGTGCATTGCCTTAACCATTTTGTGGTTAAGCAGCATTGTTTAGCGTGTTGTCTGAACCAGGCTAATAATTAAAAACAAATGAATTAACAGCACAACTAAAAAAAGGCAACAATAAAATATCAATAGCACCCAACTCAACAAAAAACCCTCCAGCAATAGACCAGCTTATATGCCCATGGCCTGCCAGCATATGTGGTTTTTGGTAAAAATTACATATTAGGAATCCCTGGAAGGTGCCTTATCCTAAGCCAGGCTGGTTGTTAGTGATTCTCCATATTTTCAGGTGATGTAGGTGAGGAATATATAAATCCTTGCCCTGGAGAACCCTGTCACAGCATTCAAAGAGGTGTGAGATCTGATGGATAGCGAAGTTCTGATCCTCATGTTAATGTGTAGAGATCAACTTCCACAAGCATCCCTAGTTTTCTCTTATACACTTGGATCAAGCCACAGAGTTTCCATTCCAGGTAAAAAAAAAAAGTATGGCTTCCAGGCATGCTTGAGGTAATGAATATCTTAACTAATAGAGACTGCTCCAGTAGTACCCACCACAGCCAACTATCACAACTGTATGTGAATGGTGGCCTTAGACCCACAGCCAGCCATACGATATTAGTCAAGAGCTGCAGATGGGATGGGATGAGACTTTGTTTCTTTTCCCAGCAGCACGCATACAAATTGGATTCAGAAGGAAAGGAGGGAATTGCTTCACTGTGTCAGTGGTTTGCTGGCTCTTTCTTCATTCAGCACCATGATTGCAAAGAAGATGATCCACTGGGAATTTCTCCCAAATAAATCCCACTGACAAGAATGGGAGTTCTGCAGAAACATCAACATTTATGGGTTTTCACTATTTCTGGATTTGTTTTTCTGTACTTTTCTGATAGTGCAAACTATTTTTGCAGACTTTACATTTTCATTTAAAGGAAAAAATATGTTTTCTGTCTCCTGGGGTTACGAATGATGGAAACATCTCAAATGGAAGCCAAAGCATTTCTAAATGGTGCTATCTGCAAACAGCTCAAATAATAACTCTCAGAGTGATGTTGTGCCCAGTTGCATTTCAAGGAAGTGATAAGTCTGACACCTAACAATGATGTCATTGACTAAACTGTTAACTAGTTTGGCACATCCATATAAACTGGTTTAGTGTTTACATCCCCCCATTCAGCCAAACAAACAAACAAAAAAAGAAATAATTTAACCCAGAATCCATTTCAAATGTGGTAATGGTGTTGCTTTTAAAAATGAGCAACAATGTATTTTTCTGTAATTTGTGGTTTTGATTGCTGTTAATAATTAACTTCTGCCATAAAAGAAAACTTCCATTGTGTCAAGAAAAAAACACCACCCCACTGAACATACTACATGTCTCATAAATCACTTTTATGTCTTTAAAACAGCTGACTTTACATTTTTATTACATTATTTGAAAAAGTATCATTTCATCTGGAAAGAATCAGTGTAAAATGTGATTGTCAACACAGCTAAACCAGTTTTCCAAAGAAAATGGCTGCTTGTGAAGCTAAGGACTATAATTATGACAGGATTTTCTTCACAGACATTAGTTACAAGAACCAGGAGATTTAGATGGGGATGTGCACAGGAAATACCTGGCAGACAATGTAAAATGTTCTCTGAATGCAAAGCTGAGCTGTTCCTTTTAGCTTACAGAAAGCAAATATGTCATGATGAGCAACCCTTTAAACATTTGAAGGTGAACTGACTTCTTCTTAAGTTGTGAAAGGGTGTTTGGCAATGTTTTATATAGTTCAAATAATACCACATGTACGTGCTTGTAAAGTTATGTTTAACAGAATTATTTCTGGTGGGTTTTTTTTGTGGGGGTAGGGGGAACACCCTATTTTGTATCAAATTTAATTGGCATTTTCTTTATATTTGTAGAGGTAAAGGCTGTTTTTTGCTTGCAGTAAAACCATTACGTCACCTTTCTTTCTTGCCATTTCTATTTATTATTTTTACAGTGCTGTCAACGTTCATAGTACTTTTCCAGATCATTGCTGCAAAGAGTTTACAACACAAAGTGGGGTTGAATCATGTGACCCAAAGTCAGCTGTGAATAGTGCAAATTCAGAGTGTGACCCTTGGCTATGTAGCAAAGGGTGTGCCTGATGGACACACTATTGTCCAGGACAGCAAAATACCTGATACCATAGTGGGGGGGGGGGGGGAGAGAAATGCTGTCAGCTTGCTCTGCAGTGTCCCCCATTGTTTGAATGGCTGTTCTGATTTCTGTGATTATGGCTGCAATCCTATACACACTAACTTGGGAGTTAGTCCCATTGAATTCTGTGAGATACACTTCTGAGTAGACATGTGTAGGATTGCAGCCAATATCCCAAAGGATGCCGTAGTGATGCTAATCCACATTGTTTATGTATTACATATTTATGAAATTTATTACCTGCTTTCCATTATAAAATAATCCCATAACAGGGTGCCAAATCACAAAGACACAGTATCATACAACATTGACTGATAAAACAGTAAGAAAGGGGAAGCAGTAACACAGATAAACAACAGCTTACAAGATGCAGTAACACACTTTCAGTCAAAAGCCTGGGTAAACAAATAGGTTTTTAGTTGGCGCTGAAGCATGTAAGATTTCGCCCCAACCATATAGGAGCAAGGAGGGAATTCCACAGTCGGGAGAGAGAATGATCCTTCTCAAGTCGTCAGGTGGTAAACTCTAAGCAAGTGCAGCACCATCAACAGGTTGTCTTCACTAGATCTTAATATCTAGGCAAGTACATATTAAGGATTGTGAACACTGAACTGGATGACAATGTTTATTTTGGATTAATTAATCCAGAATAAAAAAAAACTTGAAAATTCACACTAATGCAGTGGAGCATATACTTAACTAGATTACAGCTTTATGTAGGAGAAAACGTAAGACGTGGAGGCAGAAGCCTTCAAAGAAGAAACAATTCTACAGCAGGAAGCCTGAGAGAGTGGTGAGATGTAATAAATACATATTATTCAGGGACGGCACTTGAAACAAAATGAGCAGCAAGTGAGAATGTTCAAAGAACCCATTCTCTGAATGTCCATATTCTTAGTATGGTTTTAAAAGACCCCCTACTTTCCTTTGATTTAATCAGTTATTTTTCATTCTGTGTTGGATTCAGACTAAGGGCGTAAATTATGTTGGGCTAGCGAAAGTGACCTCTCGCTAACACTGTTGGAGTTGCACTAAAAGTTTCTACTGCTAGCGCAACATAATTTACTTTAGTGTTCATGTCGCATTGCATACTGCCCTAAGTTATCAATGCTTTACCATGATTTCACTGAGATGAAAGTGTCACTAACTTACATCTGGATCCAACCCTCTGTTTTGTTGTTGTTATTTAATCAACACAGTTCTGCTAACAAAAGCGTTTAAAACTTGATGTTGTGCAGACTTCTACTGTTACTTTCTACTGTTAGTTTTACCCTACCCTGTGCCTGCTTACCCTACCCTGTACCTGTTTGCATTCTCTTCCCCTCCTTATTGTTTTACTATGATTTTATTAGATTGTAAGCCTATGCGGCAGGGTCTTGCTATTTACTGCTTTACTCTGTACAGCACCATGTACACTGATGGTGCTATATAAATAAATAATAATAATAAATGCTGCTATATACACTTACCTAGGGGAAAGCCCCATGGAACACAGTAGTACTTTGAAGGAACAATGTATTAATAGAAGCTTTACTACTACTCTTCTTTAGGAGTTAATACGTTGGATAAATGGCATACCATATCTATCTATCTATCTATCTATCTATCTATCTATCTATCTATCTATCTATATCTATCTATCATATTATGGAGAGGAGGAAGGCACTAGAAGATCGACTATCCTTGACTTGATTCTGACCAATAGAGATGATTTAGTGGATAAAGTGGCAGTTACAGGAACTCTGGGGGAAAGTGACCAAGTCACACTTGAATTCTTGTTTTTAAAGGAAACAAAAGCTGAGTGTACTCTGGATTTTAGGAAAGCTGATTTTAATAAACTCAGCAATGATAAGTAAGGTCCCATGGCAGGTGACTTTAATGAAAAAAGGAGTCCAAGATGGGTGGGAGTTTCTAAAAGAAGAAATTTTGAAGGCACAAGTACAAACAATTCCAACAAGGAAAAAAGGTGGAAGACAACAAAAGAAGCCTATGTGGCTTCACAAGAAGCTTAGAGATGTCCTGAAAACAAAAAGGACTCATATAGGAAGTGGAAAGAAGGCCAGGCTACAAAAGAAGAGTACACACAGGTAGCACAGAAGCACAGGAATAGCATCAAGAAGATTAAAGCTGAGAATGAGCTGAGGTTAGCGAGAGATGCTAAAAGCAACAAAAAAGCTTTCTTCATAGTGAAAGACAGGAAAGAAATGGTGGTTCAACTACTCAATGAGGATGGCAAAATGATAAATGACAAAGAAAAGGCAGAAGTGCTCAATTCCTACTTTGGCTCAGTCTTCTCCCAAAAGAGGGTCTGTGATCCACCACCCACCGGCAAACATGAAGTACAAGATGAAGGGGCAGGCTTGCAGTGTGAGATTGATAAAGAAATGGTCAAGGAACACCTAATTACTTTGAATTTCAACACTCCAGGGCCCAATGAACTACATCCTAGAGTAATAAAAGAACTAGCAGAAGAACTCTCAGAACCACTGTCTATATCACTGAGGACAGGTGGAGGAGGGTTAATGTTCTCCTGATCTTCAAAAAGGGCAAAAAGGAACCTGGAAACTACAGACCAGTCAATCTGACATCAATTTCTGAAAAATTTTGGAGCAGATTATAAGTCAATCTGTAAGCACTTTGAAAACAATGCATTAATTACTAGAAGCCAGCATGGATTTGTCAAGAAAAAAAATCTTGCCAGGCTAAGCTGATCTCATTTTTTTTATCGGTTAACCACCCATGTGGACTATGGAAATGCTGTGGACTTAATATATATTGTCTTCAGCAAAGCTTTTGACAAAGTGCCACATGATATTCTGATGAACAAACTAGCTAAAAGTGGGCTAGATGGAACAACTATTAGGTGGATCCACAGTTGGCTACATAATTGGACTCAAAGAGCACTAATCAATTACACCTTCTCAAACTGGGGGGAGGTAACAAGTGGGGTACTGCAGGGCTCAGTCCTGGGCCCAGTGCTCTTCAACGTTTTTATTAATGGTTTGGACAAAGAGGTGCCAGGAATGCTTATCAGATTTTCAGATGACACAAAACTGGGATAGCTAATACCCTGGAAGATAGAAACAACCTTCAAAGTGATCTTGATAGGCTGGAGCACTGGGCTGAAAACAAAAGAATGAAATTTAATAGGGATAATTGTTCTACACCTAGGAAAAAGAAACCAAATGCACAGTTACAAGAAGGGGGATACTTGGCTTAGCAATACTACAAGAGAGAAAGATCTTGGAATTGTTGAAGATCCAAAGCTGAATATGAACCAACAGTGTCATGTGGCTGCAAAAAAAGGAAATGCTATTTTGGGCTGAATTAATAGAAGTATAGCTTCCAAATCACATGAAGTACTGGATTCCTGCATTGAACAGGGGGTTGGACTCAATGGCCTTATAGGACCCTTCCAACTACTATTCTATGATTCTATGATCCCTTCTATTCGGCACTGGTTAGGCCTCATCTTGAATACTGCGTCCAGTTCTGGTCACCACACTTCAAGAAGGATGCAGACAAGCTGGAGATGGTTCAGAGGAGGGCAACGAGGATGATCAGGGGTCTGGAAACAAAGCCCTATGAGGAGAGATTGAAAGAACTGGGCATGTTTAGCCTTGAAAAGAGAAGACTGAGGGGAGCACTCTTTAAATACTTGAAAGGTGGGCCATAGCTAGACCTAAGGTTTATCCCTGGATCGTCCAGGGGTCAAACCTGTTCATCTAGGTGACACACAGGGGATCCAGTGCTCAGGCAGATGCCAGGATAAACCTTAGGTCTAGCTGTGGCCGTGGTCTCACAGAGCAGGGCCAGGATCTCTTCTTGATCATCCCAGAGTGCAAGACATAGAATAATGGGCTCAAGTTACAGGAAGCCAGATTTCGACTAAACATCAGGAAAAACTTCCTGACTGTTAGAGCAGTACGACAATGGAACCAATTACCTAGGGAGGTCGTGGGCTCTCCAACACTAGAGGTCTTCAAGCTGCAGCTGGACAGCCATCTTTCAGGAATACTTTAAAGTGGTTTCCTGCATTCAGCAGGGTTTTGGACTCAGTGGCCTTAGGCCCCTTCCAATTCTACTATTCTATGATTCATTCTCTTAAATTGGGTACATGATTTCATATAGCAAAAAGTGCAATGTGCTTATGGTTTGGAGGAGATTTAAATTTTCAAGTACCCCTCAAGAGGTTGGGTTCTCTCCCTATCCCCTTCCCTTAAGAGAGAGAGAGAGGATTGTTGCTGCATCTGCTAATCTTTCATCTTTGAATAGATTCTCACAATGATGTTTCTGTTTGCAATTTCCTTCACGTAAGTGGTAGAGCATTTGAAGAATCCTGATATCTCATCTCTCTCAGGTGAATGAGATTCTTGAAAATTAACATGGTTGATCACCAGAGACCTATTCATCGAAATGCAAAGATGGTGACAGCCCTTTCTATGTACAAATGTGTATCCAATTAGTCTTAAATCCTTGACAATCATGTAGGTTTTCTACAGAATTTATTTTGAACTAATGAAGGTAAAGTGGAGAGTACCTATTTTACATGTTCCATTGTGTGTGAAACAGCACTGTTTATATAGAAAGATTTGACTTTTTGATCTGTAGAAGGTTTTGCATGATTTAAAAAATGGCAAGCAAATAGTCATGATTCAAAGAATATGATTAGTGCGGTGTGGATATCATGCTTATCTTTCTTACTTGTTATTTATTTTATATTTGGAAGAGAGATGTGAGAGTTTTTTTCTTTAAAATGGATTTTTCTATTATATTGTATATGACTAAAATTAAGCAATTTTGCATTCCATTGCTTTGAGAGAGAGAGAGAGAGAGAGAGAGAGAGAGAGAGGCATGTGTGGTTTTGTCATTTCTTTTTATTGATTGTTTTAATGTCTTAATTGTATTTCTGTTTTATTGGAATTTTTACTATTGTTACCATCTTGAGTGCCTCTTTAAACAAAAGAAAGAATATAAATTTAAAAAACAAATAAATAATAGCACTCCCAGGGTAATCACTGAGATGTACATATACCTAATGAAGGACTAAATGTCCTAATGAAGGACTGAAGGTAAACTCACCCATCGTATCGCCTGGAGTGCTTCCGTTCAAGATAATTTTATTATGTCGGCATGCAAGAAGAGCTAGACATGTGCCAGCAAAATTTGTTGTCGCATCTTTAGAGTGTCTGGTATATGGAGATTGCCCTATTGTGTGATCAATTCCTTTAAGATGTCGAGATTCTGCTAATATATTATCATCGGGGCCAATCCGGGCATTGAAGTCACCAGCCATAAAGACCTGTGCTGATGGAAACTTTGCCTCAGTATGAGTAATATACTGTTCTAGTTCTTCCCATTGGGCTTTCTTGCCAGAATTGCATGTAATTGGAGGGACATAGATGTTGAACAATAAGACTTGAAGGCAGCAATTTCAGCTGTATTGTGCCTATATTACACTCTATAACAGCTACGGTATCACAATCTAGCCAATCTGCAATGCAAAATCATTACAGGTGGTTTTGCCATTTGGTGCTTGCTTGATTTAAGACACAAATGCCCTGCCTTTCCATTAAAATGCTTAAGACAGTTTTCGCTTACTTCTGATCATCCCAGTTCTGGTGTGCCTATGGGTGCTCTAGTGTGTCACTCTACAGCGCGGGTTTGATCCTCAGGCCTGTGGGCCAAATCTGACCCTCCGGGGTTCCCCTTTCTCCCTGTTTTTTGCACCATTCCCACCCACCCTAATTTGGAAAGGTTGAAATATCTCACCTCCAGGCAGTAAGAGTTTTAAGCTAAAATATGCTGGTATTTTTGATGCTGTCCCTTTTAATCTTCATCTCTGTCCACCATAGAATGCACCCCCAAAGAGCTTCTCCAAAATTGAATGTTGGCTCATGGTTCAGCTCATAGTGAAGAAAATGGTTCAGCTCATAGTGAAGTGGAGCCATTGCTCACAGGGACGCAGCACCAGCACTTTTTATTAGCATGGGTGCGGTTGGCATCTCCACCCCCATCCCCTCAGAATTCCCTTTTCCCTCTGAGCATAGCTGTAATCCTCCCAGTAGCTGGGGTGGGTGGGTTGCATTTTCCAAACAGCAGTACATTGGGCCTGTTCAGATGACATGCTAAGCCATGGTTAGGCCGCTAACCCTTTTGCAGCAAATAGAAAGCATGTTTAAACTGTGGCTATGTAGCCACCATGGTTAGGAATGGTTCACATGACACACTAAGTCATGGTTCCCACAACATGCGAAGCCATAAAGTTTAGCTCAAAATGCATAACCACCATGGCTTAGCATGTTGTCTGAACAGGGTCGTTGCTACTTGTTGTAATGCAGAGTGGTTTGCAGTGCCTTGGGCCTTTTCTACACCTAAGGATTATCCCAGGCAAATGGAGGGATCGTCCCTGCCCGCTCCCAGGATCCCCTGTGTGTCATTTGGATGCACAAGGATGATCCTGGGATGATCCAGGGGGGAAAAGCAGGTGTAGAAACGGCCTTGGTCTTGAATGGGCAATTGAGACCCAGGAACTTTGCAACAGCCCTGCTCCTGGTGGAGATAAAACTGTCAGAGCTGGTTGTTACAGCTCAACACAGGTCCCTTTATTTTTTGGACTCTCCTTGAGGTCATGTCGTGATAAGCGCCTGCACTTCACAGTTTGCCACTGCACCTCTGGGATCAACAGACCTACTCTCCAGTTGGGCTGTACCCATTAGCATGCAAGTCTGCAGAATTCAGCCTGATTTTTTTTAGTGTCAGCTTCTATACTTCCAAGTAAATACTTTCAGGATTGAAAATTTGCTTTCTCAAGAAAAATATGCATTTCAGTATTAACATTATAGAGTTATGCTGCTTCCATCAGAATGTGTTTGAGATAATGATAATAACCAATATAAGCTCAATTCCTTTGTGGACAATACGTGTGTGCGTGCTGATAGAAGGCTACTTCTGTGCCTTGTCCATACCTGCCTATTTGGTGTTATGCGAATGACTGACGTGCTTTAGATGCTGGGGGTGGGTGGGAATGTTGTTGAAGAAATTAAATATTCCCTAGTAGTGTTTTAGTTTGGTGGGCCAAAACTTTGGTAGCCTGCTGTGGAAATCCCAAGACTGGAGGACACATATCAGCAAGTAGGTCCTTCAGCTTTGGTGGGAATATAGTAAGTAAATACTTTCAGGATTGCAGCACTTATTTTAATTGGTGTTTTCCTGAAGCAGGATCTAATCCTTACTGCTCACACAGGATAGTGCCGGCTGCTGACAGGAAGAATTAGGATTTGTCTTGAGTAAATAGGGAGAGATGAAAGCGACATTTTCCAGCTCTGTTTTTATTACAAGCATTTCCCCCCATTTTTTCTTTTAAAAATCCATTTATCTTACTTTCGTTGTAAAATATCACGTAGCTACATTCTTTGCATGTAGTTATAATATCAGAACAAAGGAAAATAATAAGGATTTGCAAAGTCAGAGATGAGCAGTTGTAGTCTGCATGCTAACACTCAGTTCCTATTGGCAGAAAAAGTTATAATCCAATTAAATTATTTTTCGAGAAGACCTTGTACACTTGGTGAAACATCTGGGTCAGACCAACACATCTGGTGACCTTCTGAGCTGAACTTGACCCACCAACCATGTATGGCGGCCCCCAGGGCCTGAATGCTTCTTGCCTACACTTGCAAAAATGGGGGAGAAGGATGTCAAGCCACCTAGGAAGCCATTACAGTTAGTAGGCTGATTCATCTTGGTAGAACACAAGTTACCCAGGCCTGATCCTGATTATTCATGATTCTTTGCATTAGACAGGCATCTCGGGTGAAGGGCAGCTTTTTTGCTACTGTTGTTTGCTTGTGGCATGATATAATTTAGATGGAGTGAGTTAATTACGAGTGGCAAAAGATAATTGTTTGGTTCACATTTTAATTCGTACTGAATTCATCCTTCCCGAACTAATACAAATGCAATTGCTCTTCTGTTTTCACATTTCTCCAAATTTAGCAATACAGTTCTCCAGTAAAAAATTGCATACAGAAAAGCATATACTACGGGAAATTGCCTAGCAAATACATTAGTGGAGATTGCATACAAAAAACTATGTGTTTGGATAAAGGGTGACAAAAATGCAGGCATTAGGAGAAATGTGTACAAAAACCTGTACAAATTTTCATGCAGACTTTTAACTAAACCATTTGCAAACTGGGACAGAACAAAGTTGTGCTTCAATAAATGTGGAAGTTTTAAACAGCAAAATGGAGATATTCATACACCCCTAGAGCAAATTCATATTGAAGTTGGTATGTGGTGGGGATGTGGGCAACAGAATGCAAGAATGCGTAGGGGTGGCTTAAGTTATAGGAGCACTTTATACGCATAGCTGATCCCAGAGCTTATATCGAAACACATGTTCTGTCCTTTTTACAGTTTGTCCAATCCAACCTGTGTCCCATGACTCACAATTTCAAAGGCAAGTTAGATGGGCATTACAGAATTGCTATTTTCAGGTAACTGTGCAATTGCATATCGAATTCTGTCCCTTGGGTTTACCTCAATCCCAACATGGATGTGTTCCTGCTGATGTCATTGGGCCTATACAATGTCCTTGAAATGGGAAAGGAAAAAAATAAACTAGTGAATTTTGACTTGGTTTAAAATTATATTCTGTGTCGTAATGTAGAAATAACATATCCTGAGTCTAAAAAAAATACTTTATTCCAAGTGGAACTTACTTTCAAGTAAAGTTTATGAAAGATTATAGTCTAATCCAGAGATGGATGTGGATATGCTTCCAAGTGAAGCATGGCCGTATTTGCCCACATTTAATGAACCAAAACTGATGAACATTTGTGATCAAATTCTACCTATATTAAGATATTAATCAGAAATTAATGTCAATGCAAATATATCCCATAGGCATTCATAAATAATTTTTTAAGTACTGGCGAAAAAAATGTAAGAAAATAATCCTTAATACTGTGTACATCCCTTGGAAGATAGAAGGTGAAATCCAACATTGTGCGAGCAGACTTTGGGTCACATGGTGGGATTTTATACTCTTCTCCTCCCTCATGCAGCCCACCACCACCACATGTACTCCAGAGAGTCCCCCAACCCTCTGAAGCAGATTTTGAGAGTGTGTAGAGAGCTGCAGAAGGGAGGGGAATCTCCCTCCCATCTCGCTTTTCCACAGATGAAGGGACTTCCATTGGCAGGTGGACATAATTGAGTACTATCCAGAGAGGCTAGATTGGCTTCTCAGTATAGGGACTTTTGTATAGCAGAACCCTGATTGTGGAACTCCCTCCTGGGGTGTGTGAGGTTGAATCCCTCATTATTATGGTTTAGATGGGCAGTAAAGTCTGTTTTGTTCCATTCATTTTTTGATGTTACTTGATGTTTTACCTCTAATTCAAATGTTAATTGCATTTCTCCAATTTTATTTTATTTGTGTCTGTGTTCTTGTGTTTATTGTTTTATGATCTGAAGTTTTTGATGGTATTTTTTTAATGTATTTCCTTCAGTGCTTGTTAGGCACAGGGAGCAATTCATGCATTTACTAAATAAATAACTAAAATGGTGGGTATATACTGTATAGAGAGAGGAGGGTATTTTTCCTGGTTCTCATTAGAGAATTTCTGGGTGTGTGTGAACAGTTTTCTGTTGATAGTAATTGGTTTGTGATGTTGCTCATCTATTGAAGGCTGGTGCACAGTTTGGTCTCAGGTGATCCATAAAGAGGAATGAAGTCTTGGGAAGTCAAAGCACCACCTGAGAGGCTCAGTGTATCACCCTTCCTTGACAGAAGCTCTTTGTTTTGAACTGTTGGCAATTGCAGCCGTTTCCAACTTAAGATAAGAGCCAGCGTTCTCAAGTAATGTCCTCGATCACACCTGATGACAGACTCTTGCATGCAAGTTTTTTCAGGTGTTCTGTTTGTTCAGTAATCCTTCAATGCCAAACTTTTCTAAATAGTGAGCAGGTCCCATCAGTAATGGACATCAGCCACTAAGCTGGTAATATTTGTCATATATCAGATTACGGCTTTGTTATTCCAGTGTGATGAATGCCTGTTATGCTTTGAAAAAGATAGACTGAAATACATTCAGCAGTATTCCAGAACTGCTGCAGTTTTAGAACTTGATTCCAAACAAACTGAAATTAATAGGAAGAACTGCATCAACCATAATCGGTTCTGGCTCATCTTTTGTTCCACATTCACTTTTATAAACAAATCAATAACAACAACAACAATAATAATATATTAAATTCTATCTTTCATAAACAAACAAGGCTTATGCCTAATAAGAATTTTAATAAGACTATTTTCTAGTCCTGTGTATTAATTTAATGGGTCTAGCTGATCACTCTACAAAATAAGAAATCTGGTTCGTTACTAGCACAGAATCTAGAGTCTTTACTAGAATGACAATTGTCCCTATTGGTACGTTTCTAGCCCTCATCTTTGCGCTGAAAAGTCTAAAAGTATAGTGATGGTGTTAGAGGCCTGTGTGGGTGGGTGTGGTCTGTTGGATCCTGGTTATGTTTTCCATTGATTTGTTAATTGCTGAGGATCTGGAGGAACAGAAGACTCAGCAGAAACTTAAAGGTCAACTCTACACCTGGACATTGAGTGTCATAATTGAATAATTGTCTAACTAATTGTCTTCAATTAAGGGTTGCAAGGAGTTGCATCATTGTACAGGTTGTCTATAAAAGTAAATGTATTTTCAAGTGCATGTATAACTTCCATGTCCCTCATGTGAGCTGTATTGACTGACCGTTTGTAAGTATTTGTATCTGTACTGCCATAACTAAATTATATATTTATTTGCCAGTAAAAAGGTTTATTTTAACCTACATAAATCTCTGTCTTAATTCACGTCTTTGTTGACTTGGCTGAGAACCGCTGTAATCTTTGCTAGTCTCTGTAGGGCCCAGACAGAGACTTAACACAAAAGGTTATGTGCCAGAAACCCAGTCTGTGCAATAACTAAACAGCTTCTAAAGCCATAACTCAACATGGTCTTGGCAATTAAAAAGGGCTAAAGATTTCCAGACTCCTCACAAACCTGAGTCTCCCATTAGCTTCCTGTCCACGCCCTACACTAGTGTTGTTTCAATTATCCCTAGAAACTTTCTGTAAACAATCTAGGCTATGATCCAGCTGTAATTGCAGACAACAAGTAAAGTGTAACAATGGGTGACTCCAGTAGTCTGCCTTCATGGTGCCACTTTGGTGCCACTCTGCCACTAAACCTCATAGTTTCATTGCTGCGGGATGGCAGCAGGTAATCCCTATGAAGGAGGCAGTGTGGGCTTTCCAATGGCCATTTGGTTTCCCATGCTCATCCCCTGGCCAACTTCCAGCGACCAATCAGAGGTTGTCTTCCACCCGGGAATGCCCCTGGTTTGACGCTGAAGCAAGGACAGACAGTGGAAGAGCTGTAGTGACCTCACTCCAGTGAGAAAAGTGCAGCTTCATAGATTTGCCCAGTGGTGGCTGCGAATCGGTGGCTACATCATATAACCAACACACTGCCAATTTGCAGCCCCCACTGGGCAAAGAGAACATTTAGACAGCTCCCAGATGTGGGTATCATCACTATTAATATCAAAGAATGTTTCCAGACAGCTGAATGGAGCTCAGATGAGCATAGTCATTCGGATGGGGATGTGCCCCTGCAGCATATGTGGAAAGAGGCACATGGCCAGATGAACATGCGTGGATCTTTCTTACTGGATCAGAGTAGTAATGCTTTAGGACAAAGGTCCAAAACCAACACAACCTTTCCGCATCCCAAATATGTTTCTTTCAAAATCCCAAGCTTATATAGATCTTATTTAAATTTATTTATTTATTTATTTATTTATTTATTACATTTCTATACCGCCCAATAGCCAGAGCTCTCTGGGCGGTTCACAAAAATTAAAACCATTCAAAGTATAAAACAACAGTATAAAACCATAATATAAAATACAATATAAAAGCTCAACCAGATAAAAACAGCAGCAATGCAAAATTACAAATTTAAAACCATGTTATTTAAAATTTATAGATTGTTAAAATGTTGGGAGAATAAAAAGGTCTTCACCTGGCGTCTAAAAGCATATAATGTAGCATATAAAGAGTTTGAAATTATTCCCCCTCCCATTTGATTGTGTAAGATTATTGCATCTCTAAATATCGCCAGTAGATAACCACATTTTTGGTGCTTAAAATAAAAGAGAATGAAATAAAACATCTTTCTCAAAGTATTTTTTGCGTGTGCGCACTCACTCACACACACACATAACAGTTCACACAGTGGAACACTTTTTATCGAATCCAACCGAATCTGCCCACCAATGGAACAGATACCATTGACCAAATAGATTCCCACTCTCCCTGCCCCCCTCCAAATCTGCTCCGAAGGGTTGAGGGACCTGCAATCCTAAATACACTTATCTGGCAGCAAGCCTCATTGAATGCAATGGGATTTACATCTCAGTAAACATGTGTAGGGTTGTGCTTTCATTTTGGATTCAACCCTTTAATTTTTATGTATCATCCAAATCATTCTCCAGCTCTTCCCTTTTTTGACCAAACCCCACTTTCTACATGCCCCTGAATGGAACACAGCACAGAACTTTCTGCAGACAAATCTGATATGCATAGTTGGCAATTTGTGTGCTGTAGTCAAATTGCTGCTAGCTTCACACAGTGGAAACCAACAATTACCTGCACCCAGTATTAAATAAGCAAATAAAGGAAATTCTGTTAGAAGAAGTTCTTTTAAGGTACTACTGCAATGGAAATATCAAAAGTTACTTAAAACAAATAAAAAATATTGGAAGATTAAATGGATCATGCTGATCCTTTTCTGTTTTACATGTTCACTTTAAATAATAAATTGTTGTAAAATAGCTTTGCCCTACAATTAAGGCAAGTAATTGGGTTTTGCTAACCTGACCCCTTTCAATGATGGTAGTAAACAAACATGTGCAGTAGTGTTTAAGTTCATCTTGAAGGGCTACATTTCCTTTTGGAAATGATGTATGCCGAAAGTCATGATCCAACAGCATGTTGACCACCCCAAGCTCTGCTGAAATGAATGACCTGCTGTACATTGTAGTTCCTATTCATTTCAGTCCTATTTGCATAGGAAAGCTTCCCAATGAATTATAAAGCTTATGTTTCAATGATTCATCCAGTGGCTTTCTAAACACTTGTAAATGAGGTACAGGTATTGTGATTATTTCTAACTCAGTTGATGCATTCTTGCGGTTGGATCTAGACCTAATCATATTTAGAGTAGACCCACTGAAACAAATTAGTAATGTCTGTCTGCTCTAAGCATGTCTTAAGTCTAGATCCAAAACGTGGTGGATCAAGGGCTGATGTTGTGTAGCATTTGGAGTGTGGAACTAGGGTCAAATCCCCACTCAGCCATAATGCGCACTAGATGACCTTAGGGGAGTCGCTAGCTTAGTTTAGCCTCTCCAGGGGGTTATTGTGAGGACAAAATAGGGGGATAAGCGAACACCAAGTATGCTGCCTTGAGCCTCCTGGAGCAAAATCGGAATAGGAATGTAATAATAAAATAATAGGAAGGCTGAACTGTTGGCACCTTAGGCTTCTTAGCGTTTTTACTTGTTTTTCTCTTAAAATCTCTTCAAATCGCTCAATATCTTCAGTCTTGATCTATATCTTCCTCTCTTCTTACCTATATAAAAAAATTGTTGTTAGTTAAATTTTTCCTCAGCGACTTTCAGTCGCTGATGCCTGAGCCGCATGGCAGTGAAGGCTCCATTCCGCAAATGTGTTAAGTGCGGGGCAAAGCTCCCCCCTACTGACGGACACTCCCTGTGCGTCCTTTGTTTGGGCGAAGGCCACAAGGTAGAAGCCTGCCATCACTGCATGACATTTACTAGGGGTGTGCACGGACCCCCCAATCCGCTTCGTGGCCCGATCCGGAAAATCTGTATCAGGCCCGATCCTCTTCACGCCGCTCCGCCCGTGTCCCGCTCTGCTCCGCGGAGCGAGATCCGGCTTCGCTGCCGTCACTATATCGACGGCGGTGGCAGTGGCAGAGAAACCACCCACCCACCCCGCCCCCTTACCTTCCTCCATTGCGGGATTCAATTGAGGCCCCGGTTGAAGCCGGAAGAGGCCTCAGCCTTCACTTCCAGCTTCAACCGGGGCCTCAATTGAAGCCAGCGACTGAGGAAGGTAAGCATCCCTCCTCCCTGCTCCCTTACCTGCTGCCGCCGCCGCTGCATGGATGGCGGCGCTGGCAGCACCAGGTAGGCCAGACCCCCGCCCCGGCCCAGCCGCCGCCCCCTTACCTTCCTCCATCGCGGGATTCAATTGAGGCCCCGGTTGAAGCTGGAAGAGGCCTCGGCCTTCACTTCACTCGGCCTCCTCCCTGCTCCCTTACCTGGTGCTGCCGCTGCCGCCGCCGCATGGATGGTGGCGCCGGCAGCGCCAGATTAGTCCCCCTCCCCCCCCCACTTACCTTCAGGCAAAGCTCCGGATTGAGGCGATCCTCTTCGCCTCGATCCGCTGGCCCCCCAATCCTCTTCGCCTCCGCCTTAAGGGTAGGCGAAGCCCCCCGCTCCGCTCCTGCTTCTCCGGTTTGAGGAGAAGCGGAGCACATTCCTAGCATTTACCAAGCAGACTAGGAAAAACAGAACGGACCGTCTACGTGCCATCTTGTGGGAGAAAGCTCTCAGAGCCACAGACACAACAAAAATGGACAAAACGGCATCGAGTAAGACCGTTGGAGACCGCAGCACCGAAGAGTGCGACAAAACCAGTGCGAGCAGTAGGGCATTGATACCCCTCACGCCTGGGCAGTCATTGGCGAGTTCCGCTGCCAGAAAAATCACTAAAAAGGCCCGGATTCCCAAGTCTTCCTCCGACGTTGAAAAAAAGGAAGAAGAACGGGGAGAAACCTTCCGCGAGGTCTCCCCGACCCTCTAAACCGACTCAGACTCATTCAACTATTGCATCGGTACCTACGATCTCCGCAACTGTCTCGGTACCGAGACCTCGTTCGATACCGACACCAGAAACAGCTACAGTACCAATTCGACCCCAAAGTCTATCAGAGGGCGAAATTAGAGACTCAGCTTCTGTAGCCTCAATACGAGATCCGCCAGGACCTTTAGAAACTGAGGAAATTATTCCTCTAACGCAGCCGTCTCCTAGACCAACGGCCACAGAAAGATCAAGGCATGAGTGGGACAGGGCCTCCCAGTATTCCGAATCCCAGTCCAGGCATGAATACTTTGCTCAGCCTCCACCCACTTCAAGGGTTTTTCAAATTCCCTTAGTTCCACCGCCATCTCACCAAACCTCGCCAGCGCCAACTCATCGCCGTCACAGCCACACCTCTACGATACCAACAGCGACCGCAACCGCTACGGTACCCGCTCATCAAGAGCAATCAGAGCTCGCACAACAGCAACTGCAGATCGTCACTCACAAGAGCCTTCTTCACCCTCCGACGACATGGGAAGATTCTCAGAGCATATTCTGAGAATGTCTCAAGCACTTGGGTTGGATATACAGCAACCCGATGAACCAGTGGATGATCCAATCTATGATGTGTTTCACACTAAGAGTAATGCAGCAGTTGCCATTCCTCTTCCTCCTGCCTTGAAACAGATGGCACAGCTTTCTTGGAAGACCCCAGCGTCCACACAAGCCACTTCAAGAAGACTGGAAACTCTCTACCGTATACAGGAGAGAGATGCTGGTTTCCTATCCCAACACCCAAAACCCAACTCCATCGTGGTGGAATCAGCCCAGGGCCAATCACAAAGGTATCATTCCGCCCCTGTAGATAAAGAGGTCAGGAAATTGGATTTAACAGGCAGGAGAATTTACTCCTCTGCCTCTCTCGGTATCAGAGCTTTGACTTACCAAGCAACCATGGCTCGATACCAACTCTTCCTCTGGGAGAAAGTAGGGTCACTATGTGACTATCTCCCAGAAGACAAGAGTTGGTTAGAGTTTTTCAGGCGGAAGCCTCGGCTATAGCTAAACAGCAGCTATCCACCGCCAGGCATCAGGTCGACTGTCACTCCAAGAGTATGATGGGTGCCGTATCTTTAAGGAGACATGCTTGGTTAAGATCAGCTAACAACTTATGAAACGAAGACTAGGATTGAGAACATGCCCTTCGACGGCGAAGGCTTGTTCAATGCCAAGACTGATGACACACTGGACTCTATATATAAGGCCCGTGCTATGGCAAAGAAGAAGGGCTTCACTGCCCCCCCTCCACAGTATAGACCTAAGCGTTGGTCAAGACCACCTGTCCAGCAACAACAACAACAACGCTCTCAACATCAAGGCCAGCCGAGGCAGCAACATCAGCTCCAAAGAAAGTGACCGTACCAAAGTCGTTTCCAGCAAGACAAGCGCCAGCCCGACTTCAATAAGAAACAGCGGGTTTGACTTCTTGGTTCCAGATCCACTACCTTTTGCGAACCGCCTAGCACCCTTTTACCATTGATGGGAGTCAATAACATCCGACTCCTGGGTGCTCGCTATCATCAAGTCGGGGTATGCCATCGAGCTCGATGTCCTCCCTCCTTCTTCGGGAGTGAAAGTAACAGTGCCGTCCCCTCCTCTGCTTCTCGAGGTACAAACCCTACTAGCAAAGGGAGCCATCTCTCCCGTACCCGCAGAGGAAGTCAACCAGGGGTTTTTCTTGCGTTACTTCACGGTCCCGAAGAAAGATGGAGGTCTTCGACCAATTATGGACTTAAGGCAATTAAACAAGTATATCACCCCGAAAAAATTCCGTATGACAATGGTTACTTCCATTCTCCAACTGTTACACAAAGGGGTTTGGTTCGCTGTGGTGGATC
Source organism: Elgaria multicarinata webbii (assembly GCF_023053635.1). NCBI lineage: Eukaryota > Metazoa > Chordata > Lepidosauria > Squamata > Anguidae > Elgaria > Elgaria multicarinata. The sequence goes on along the minus strand of NC_086172.1, from coordinate 144,103,140 downwards.
TGAAAGATGCGTACTTCCATATTTCCATCAGGAGGCCGCATCAAGCTTACCTGCGATTTTCAATCGGCACTCTCCAGTTCCAACTCACCGTCCTCCCCTTCGGACTTGCCACGGCTCCGAGGGTCTTCACGAAGGTGATGGCTGTGGTTTGCGCCCATCTAAGACAAAAGGGAATTTACATATACCCGTACTTAGACGATTGGCTTCTGGTGGCGGACAACAGTTACACGCTCCAGAAGGATATACTAACCACTCTCAACCTGTTGGACTCGTTAGGTTTATGGGTCAACGAGGAGAAATCCATCTTGACCCCACATCAGAAATTGGACTTTATAGGGGTAACCCTAACATCTCGAGACGGGAGAGCATACCTGCCCTCGTCCAGAGCAGAGACCCTTCGGGGTCTAATCATTGTTACCGAGAGCCGCTTAAAAGTCTCAGCATGGACAATCCAAAGACTGCTAGGCTTAATGGCAGCGACCACCGCAGTGATCAAGTTTGCAAGACTCAGAATGAGGATCTTGCAAGGGTGGTTTTTAAGAACGTTCGACCTTCGACGCAATGCCCGCCTAACTTACCTGTCGATCCCGAGGCAAGTAAGAGCATCTCTGAAGTGGTGGCTATCGATGAAGAATCTCTTAGAGGGGATTCCGTTTCAACAAGAAACCCCTTCGGTAATGATTACGACAGATGCTTCATTGACCGGATGGGGAGCACATTGCAACTCGCTCACCGCCCAGGGTCGTTGACCTCCTTGCCAGAGAGAACAGCACATCAATCTCCTGGAGCTCTTGGCGGTGGAGAATGCAGTAAAGACCTTCGCTCAAATTATCGAAGGCCGGAATGTTCTGATCGCGACGGACAACACCACCGTAGTTGCCTACATCAACAGGCAGGGTGGAACAAGATCACACCCTTTGACCCGATCAACACTCAGAATTTGGAACTGGTGCATAAAGAGAAATACGTACCTGACGGCGATCCACGTAGCGGGGAAGGAGAACATCATCGCAGACTCCCTCAGCAGGTCCTTCCACGTCGACCATGAGTGGGAGCTCGACACCGAGACGAGAGAAAACCTCTTTCGGTACTGGGGGCAACCTGCTGTCGATGTCTTCGCTACCGAAGGAAACGCAGCTTGTTCCAAGTTTTGCAGCAGAGCAGGAAAAGGAAAGAACTCTCTAGGAGACGCTTTCACCAGAACATGGAAAGGAGAACTTCTTTACATCTTTCCACCCTTTCCACTTTTGACAAAAGTAGTAGCCAAGATCCAGACAGACAGGTCGGATTGCATCCTGATCACACCGTGGTGGCCTCAACAGATGTGGTTTTCCCACGCCTTTCGACTATCGAACAGGAATTACATCAGACTCCCGTCGATACCGACATTGCTGTCTCGACACCAGGGCAGGGTTCAACACGCAAATCTTACAACTCTCAAGATGACGGCGTGGAGGATAACAACCACTCCTCTTCTCGTATCAAAAATTTAACTGTAGACCACATATTGTTGGCATCGCTAAAGCCCTCAACAAGAAAGTCTTACGCAGCAAAGTGGCAGAGATTCCAAAAGTTCGCCTTAGAGAACAGTCAAACACCGGAATCTTGCCCTATATCAATAATTCTCAAATACCTATTGACACTGTACCAGCAAGGACTCAAACTCGCATCAATCAGAGTCCACTTAGCCGCTATTACAGCCTCTCATCGAGGCATGGATGGTTTTTCACCTTTCACACATCCAACATCAAGGAAATTCTTAAAAGGACTTAAAAATACGATACCAACAGTAAAGGACATCGTTCCACCATGGAGCCTGTCAGTTGTGTTGCAATCACTGACAAGGAAACCTTTTGAGCCCATGGCCACAGATCTTAGGCTTTTAACATTCAAGACTGTCTTCCTAGTGGCCATCACATCTGCGAGGCGTGCAAGTGAGCTTACAGCTCTCAGAATAGATGCTCCTTACACAATTTTTCATAAGGACAAGGTTGTACTACGCACAGACCCTGCTTTCCTACCTAAGGTAGTGTCAACCTTTCATCTGTCTCAACACATCACATTACCAGCCTTCTTCCCGAATCCTGCAACACCAGTGGAGGCTTCACTACACACACTTGACGTAAGAAGAGCTCTCGCCTTTTACAAGGCTAGGACAGAGGATTTTAGGAAAACAAATCAATTATTTGTTTGTTATGGAGAGCCTTCCAAGGGGCTTCCTGTGTCAAGCCAGTGATTATCACGCTGGATCGTAGAAACAATTGAACTGGCTTACGCTCTCTCAAAACTAGAGCTGAAACAGCCTGTGACAGCTCACTCTACTAGAGCTGTGGCAACATCTGTTGCTTTCAACAGAGGTGTCCCCTTAACAGACGTTTGTAGAGCTGCAACGTGGTCCACTCCATCCACGTTTGTTAGACACTACAGTTTGGACACTCGTGCAAGACAAGACTGCTCATTTGGGAGGACAGTGCTTTCGGAGATCCTGAGATGATGCACCAACCCACCTCCAAGGTATGTCAGCTTGCTACTCGCCCATATGTGTGATGCATAGAGACCACGATGAAGAAATGCAGGTTGCTTACCTGTAACTGTAGTTCTTCGAGTGGTCATCTATGCATTCACACAACCCACCCACCATCCCCACTTGGTGGTACATAGGGTATATGTTTGGTACATTTATTATCTGTGGTAGCATGTGTAATTGGAATAATTATGTATTCACTCATGTTTATGGGGGCACAATGTCGGACTCCTATAAACTGAGGTAACGGCGGGAACCCCAGGGACATGCGCAGTAGCGTAGGGGAGGGGTTCCCGCCTAAAACGTTCCACTTAGCTATAGAAGGTTCCGGTTCGGTCTCTGCGCAGGCGCAAAGCCCATATGTGTGAATGCATAGATGACCACTCGAAGAACTACAGTTACAGGTAAGCAACCTGCATTTCTTGCAGTACATAGCATACTGCTGATGCTTTATAAATACTTAGTAATGCTTTAAGATAGATTCCTGCATTGAGCAGGAGGTTGGACTCGATGGCCTTATAGGCCCCTTCCAACTCTAGTATTCTATGATTCTATGATTCTAATACTAGTGGTGGTTGTAGCAGCATGGCAGAGGACCTGGGTGTATCGTGAATGGGTGAGTAGACATTTTAAGAAAGAGGCACATTAGCTTGCTGCAAAATTACCAGAATTACCAAATCCCTATATCTCAAAGTTAAGCTTTATTTGTTGCATTTATATCCAATCTTTCCTCGATGGAGCCCAATATGATCTCTCCATTTTATCCTCTCAGGTTAAGCTGAGAGTCGGTGATAGGCCCAAAGTCACCCAGTGAGAACTGCATGGCCAAGTGGAGACTAGAACCCGAGGCTCCTGAGTCCCAGTTGAACACTGCCTCTCTCAAGTTTTATATAGGCAATAACTTCTCAAAAAGTTGGACTTGGTTATCATTGCCCATAGTACACACATCTTTCTTTCTTTCTTTCTTTCTTTCTCTCTCTCTCTCTCTCTCTCTCTCTCTCTCTCTCTCTCTCTTTCTTGTCTCACCATGTTCTCTGGATGAGCTGGTTTTGCAGGTTTCTGTAGCACTTTGAACAGTACACGGGGAAAGGCGAAACTTGAGTCTAACGGAGTGGCCAGAACTGCTAAAATATAGATGGTGGCTAGTATGGTGTGGCTGCTGCAAGCATCCATTGGATAGTGCCCATGATGAGTAATACAATCCTTCATTGCATTCTGGGAACAATTTGGGGACTGTTGAAAAAATGCTTCTTGAGAACGTTCATTTTTCTCAGTTATTTTTTTAATAGAGTGTTTATTGTCACACCAGTCAGTTTCACTACACCACTGATTTATGTGTGGGGCTGAAATTGTCAGAGTTTTATACAGTTCAATCCTCTGCATCTCTACCGAGAAGTAAATCTCTGTGAGTTCAATCGGGCTTACTCCCAGGTAAGTGGGCATGAAGACTGTAGCCTTAATAAGTTTTCCCCTTTTAATCAGGATCTCATATTTGCCATTACCTGTGTACCTGTGTATAGTTATCAAATACTGAAGATGGATGAGAGCTAGGTTCACAGTAAGAGTAGAAGACATTTCCCTTGCTTTTCAGAATTATCACAGGATGGGGTGATAGCCACTGGCTTAGATACTTATTAATAACTGATACGTTTATTGATGTCTGTTGGCCATGATCACTAAGAGTACCCTTCATAGAAAGAGGTGACATGTTTGCAAAGGCCAGAAGAACCCCACTACCTGCCTGTGAACTTCCCAAAGCTCTTGGGCTTTCCCCTGTTGAATGCAGGACTTGATGGACCTTTTGCCTAACCCACCACGGCAATTTGAGGGGCATATCTAAGTAGCCTCTTTTATTTATTTATTTTATTTATTTTATTACATTTATATACCGCCCCCCAGCCGAAGCTCTCTGGGCGGTTTACAACAACGTTTTGTCTACCGAATGTCTTCTATGAGCTTCATCAGTTGGGGGGAAATCACAGTTCCGTGCCATCGCTTCACCACCACCACTTCTGTCGCACAATACTTCCTCTTTCTCAGCTGAGAAGAAAGAAAGTAAACAATGACCATGTGGCCCATTCACTGGGTGTTCTTATCGCGTTGCTTCTCCTGCACACAGCAGGAGATTATGGCAAGTTCTGCACATCTGATGATCCCCTACCAGTGGAACAGGAAAAGCATAGTTTCCCCTCCCCCCCTACACCCCCCAAAGCCTCAAAATCTGCTCCAGATGGTTGAGGGATCTTCCACAGCAGTTTGGGGTGAGATAGTGGGTCTGCAAGGCAGGAGAGGAGAAAAGAGGAAAGTCCCACTGCATGAGGAGAAGCCTACTCTCATGGTGGTGGATTTTGCCCTTTGTGTTCTTATGAAAAACATTAGGCTCAAATAGAGTAGGATGCTGTGCCGTTCAAATAATAAAATAGGATGGAGGGGGGAAAGTTTCTTTAGCTAATTTTTGTTTCCTGTTTTGTCGTGTATGACTCGGCCTATCCAGAAGAGTCAAGATTAAATTAAAACCAGAAACAATTATCATTAATATAAAGAAGGGTTGTTTTTCATATCAGTTTTGTCTGTCTTGTATACTAATTTCTCATACAGTATTTTCTTTGATAAGAAGCCAGGTTATAGGAAATACAGGGGAAGAATCAGAAAATATGTGGGAAGAGAATGTAACCTTCAGTATTTGGGGCATTCTCAGGGAAAACACACACCACCAACTGGATTATTGGAACACATTGATGTTAGAGCATTACTGTAATTTGATTATTTATGCATTTCCCCTTAATTCAGGACCTCTTTAGAAATATTTTATCTATGTACTTTATTTACTTAGCTGTAAAATTTCCTTGGGCATCCACATCAATGCTGAACTCCTGAACTTTAAAAAAACAAAACAAAAACAGAGATATTGTGTCACCAGTCACACAAGTAATAAAGTTACTCTGGTATCCACTCATTTTTACAGCTCTTGTTACCAGACCTTTCACATTAGCTCATTGCTGGTTCCTCTTATGAGCAATTTATCCCAAGAACATTACTAAAGACCAAGAGGCAGAAACGAGACCTATTTATATGTGTCTGAATCATGCAAAGAACAACACACACACACACACACACACACACACACACACACACACACACACACACACACCTCACTTTAGATTATTTGCATTCAACCAAATAAAACCTGGCAGCCCAGACATCCTTGATGCCTTCACATTCCATGAACTACCTCCATCATTGTCCATTTCCTTCCCTAGCTAACACTCCCTTCTGCCTGTTTGCTTCCTTTAGACCTAACAATTTTACCCCAACATTTTAGCTCAACTGCCTCTTATATCTTCTCTTACATTCTGGTTGTTTCAGCCCTGGCTTTGCTAGGCCGTTCCTTATTCCATGACATGGAGGCCCCTGGATGAGGCATCCTACTCTCTGTGTCAGATCTTATGTCTTTATTGTAAGACTATGCGGCAGAGTCTTGCTATTTACTGTTTTACTCTGTACAGCACCATGTACATTGATGGTGCTATATAAATAAATAAATAATAATAATAATAATAATAATAATAATAATAATAATAATAATAATAATAAATGCACCTCACTCTCTCTAACCAGCTCAATATTTCTAGGACACAAGGAAGTGGCCTTATATCTGGTCAGACTATTTGCCCACCTAGCCTGGAATGGTCTGTACTGATAGGCAGCTGGTCTCCAGCATCTTGGGCAGGGCTGTTTTCCATCACCCGCTTTGTCTTTTTACTTAGAATTCATGGAGATGGAACCGAAGATCTTCTGCCTGCCATTGAGCTATCTGGTCCTTCCTTCTACAAATGGTGTTTATTGTTATAAACAATTAATTTGTAGGGATGTGCTCCGCTCCGATTAGAAGCGTAGAAGCAGTAGCGAATTGGCCTGCTCCGCCTTGCACAGAGGTGGAGTAGAAGCGGACTGTGGACCCCTAGAAGCAAGGTGAAGAGAAGCTCCCATTTTCGGAGCGCTTCTCTTTCCGCAGACCGATCCGATCACCATTTTGAAACATTTCGCCCATAGGATTGCATTGCGGAAAAGAAAAGGGGATAACTGTGTTGTTTTTGAAGCTATCATTCTGAAATTTCTTGTGCTTAGAGAGTCATGGCTGGGGGTCATTTTGAGCCTACTCTCAGCTCTCTGCGTGGTGCGGTTCGCTTGCTATAATTTTTTTAAAAACCGGTGGGAAAAATACCTTTTCTGAAGGGCTGAGGGGCAGAGTCAACTCCCGGTCATGATCACATGATCCCAAAGTTGGAGGAGGGGATAGGCAAAACGGGTAACTTGGGATTCTGGGAACTTCTCTTTCTTATTCTGAACGGACTTTTCCCAGTGTTTTTTAAAACAGTAGCCCCACCAAATGCACAAACACAACCTGAAATCATATACTAAGCCAATAATAAGAGAGCACTGCTACCCGCCCTAACTTTGGGGAACAACTGAAAAGATATGGTGCAAAGGGATGAGCTCCCCTAGGGCATGCCATGTGGACGTGCCCTCACTCTCTCCTGTACTTGGAGGGCCATCAGAGCCCTCCAAAGAGAGTAACCCAGTGGAGCAATGCCTATCATGAGTTGAAGTGAGAGCTTTGCTTCTTAAGACTGGGTCTCAGAGCCCTCGTGGTGGAGCAATGCCTTTCATGAGTTGAACTGAGAGCGTTGCTTCTTAAAAGACTGGTGTCACTAGGACCAGTCAAATTGGCAGATGCTTTCCCCTCCCCTGGGCACGTCCCCCTCTTACTGGTAAAAGACAGATATAGTCAATTTTTAAAAAGTTCTTCTTGATGTTTATTCAGCAACACTGCTGCTTTTAATTCCACCCCTCCTTCGTTTATTTATTTATTTCATTTTATATGCATTACTGGCTTATCCTTGGCTCACTTCCTTATGCCCCAGAAATGTCTGCTGCCTGCCTGCCTTCCCTCCCTCCTCCCCTGCCCGCCTCACAGGGATGGTTTGTGTCAGGCTTTGACTCAGGGGAGAAGTCCTTCCTGCGCTCACTTGGAGTTTTGGAAGTTCCAAATCCATTTTTCAAGTGTGGAAGAAGATTCATATTAGGTTGATGATCTCTACTCCCCAATTCATGGCATCTTGGGATTTCCTTTGAAATGGCCCCATTGAGCTGTCTGCAGGTTTAAGCCCCGCCAAAAATCAGGGGATGATGGGATTGCCTTGTACCTTGGCATGATTGTGGGTCTAGATGGCATCTGTGAGTGTGCCCACTTCCCTTTTTTTATCTGTCCAAATGTCAGAGAACAGTCCACGTCTGCAAATGGGGTGCCCGATTTTCATAAATTCCCCAAAAATCAGGGGATGATGTGACTGCCTTGAGTCTTGGCGTGCATGTGTATCCCTGGATAAGCTGTCGTGGTGGTGAGTTTGAGGTTTCTAACGTGCAAATTGACGGAGCTATCGAAAGGGGTGTGAATGGAGTGCCCGATTTTCATAAATTCCCCAAAAATCAGGGGATGATGGGACTGCCTTGAGTCTTGGCGTGCGTGTGTATCCCTGGATAAGCTGTCATGGTGGCTAGTTTGAGGTTTCTAACGTGGAAGTTGACGGAGCTATCGAAAGGGGTGTGAATGGGGTGCCCGATTTTCATAAATTCCCCAAAAATCAGTGGATGGGATTGCCTTGAGTCTTGGCGTGCGTGTGTGACAATTTGTCATGGTGCCAAACTTGAGGTTTCTTACTTTCACAGAAAAAAAGTTGTATACTTTTTTAGCTTAATGCAAGCCTATGGGGGGGGGGGGGAAACGGAGCTCCGATCCGGATCCGGAGCTCCGCAGCGGAGCGGAGCGGACATAGGCAGAGCGGGGGCAGAGCGAAGCGGCCCGATCCACAAATCGCAGATCTGGAAGAGAAGCAGAGCGAGGGGTCTGTGCACACCCCTATTAATTTGCACCATTATTAGATATATACAGTATGCCAGAATCCCAAATTTCTTTCTTAAAACTAAGAGGGGGGGAAGTGGGGGGGATTAGTGCATTCAGTGCATTTAGTTTGCACAGCTAGTCCAAACACTCATTTTCATTGTTTATTGTAATAGTGAGTCAGGGTAACAGTTAACATTACAGTACATTCTTGGTGTGCAGCTTCCTTTCTGTTTTTATTTTACTCAAAAGTAAGTGCAGGGTCCCAATCTGGACCACGATCACTCCACGTGAGGAGGGGAGCTTTAATCCTTCCCTCCCTAGCCATAAACCCACCCACCCCGCCTCAGCTCACAAGTCCTGCCCCGGCATAGCAGCTATTGATAGCTTTTAAAAGCCCTCATTTGGTGCCAGTGGGACTTTTAAAACTATTAATGACTGCTTTGTGAGGAGCTATTGGAGGAGGCCAGAGCCAGGGAGGGAAGGCTTAAATCTTCCCTCTTCCCCCCCCCCCCCGCTGTGATTCCAATCCAGATCACACACACACACTTCAGCTGAGTTTTAAAAAGCAGAACGGAAGCTGCATGCTGTGTATTTAAAGTAAGATGAAGTTTGACCTACAATGCTCAGCCAGAGACACAGGTACCCTTTGAAGAATAATCCCAAAGCAGGACTGGCATCAAGGATAGGCATGGTTGGGCACCTGCCAAGAAGACCCACCTCAGCTGGGGCCCACTGGCAAGAGCTTCCTGGGGTTGCTCCTCCTCTTTATTGCAAGCTGCCTGTTCCCCTACCTCTCAACCCTGGCCTAGACAGTGGTGGTGGTGATGGTGGTGAAGAGTAGGAGAAGGAGAAGGAGAAGGAGATGCCTCTGCCTACTTGCTCTCTGGCTTTCTGCTTGTCAAACAAGCAAGTGGTAGCAATGATGAGAAAGAGGATGAGGAACAATAGCAGCTATTGACAATGGGGGTGAGAAGGGAGGCTCACTGAGGGAGGAGCCCAACTTAGAGTGTCTTGCTTGCCCAAGGGCCCTCAAAAACATGGCACTGTCACAGTCACACAAGGGGCTGGATTGTGACTGTGCACCGTCTCCGGATGGAACTCCTAACATACGCAGGGACCAATCAACAGAAAATATTGAGTTTCTAGCATCTCTTCTCCTGTGACGTAAGATTTTGTTTTTGTCAATTTTATTGACCCGGCACTGAGATTTTTCTCCTATGGTGTTTTCTTGCAGATTGAATTTCCTTAAATTTATTGTGTGTGTGTGTGTGAATTTCTTGCATACCATACAAAATGTGGCATTTCTAAGTATAATTTGTTTTTGTTTCAAAATATAGTTGTGGGATCTGCGAACAGTCCAGTTACCTATTACCTGAACATTAAGCATAGATAGGACTAACTGGGTGTATTTAATTCATTTTTTTAATTCATTCATTTGGGGGGGAAACTCGTTCGGATTTCATCCAAACACAGCTAATTTCACTTCTGGTTCTGCCAGCTGGCTTTCACGCTCTCACTGGAATCACAAATTATGTGCATTGAGCAGCTTTCCCCTAAAAAAAATCAGACTACAACTCCCACCATCCCCAACCAATCTGGATGATGGGAGTTGTAGTTCGATGCATATGGAAGGCGCTGGGTTGGGGAAGGCTGGCATAGAGGATGGTGCTTTCTCCTTTCTGAGGAGTTGACCCTATTCTGCAAGGGTAAATAGAATCCATGGAAGCGGAGAGGACACCATGTGCATCTGAACAGAAGTATTTCTCCATCTTCTGTTCTTCTGAGGAACAGCCTCTCTTAATGATGTGAGTACATAAGTACAGCCCCTCTAATATTTTAAATGAGCAGACTTCTAGTCTCCTTTAATGTTCCTCATTCATTGCCTTGTTTTCAATCACCCTTGGAGTTGACTAAAATCTGCACAGCACTCCATTATTTACTTTTGGTTTCTCCTGATTTTGTTATGGTTGAATGCCTTGTGGAAATCAAATGATGTCTCCATGGCATACTAAAAGGGGAGCAAAGATTCTGCTCATGCATGTGCTACATGAATGTGTATTCAGTTTGTAACCAGGGCAAGCACAGCGCCTTAAGGACAGACGTCTACAAAAGCAGCAGGAAAGTTACAGCTTGATCTTAACCATTTTTACAAGTCCCATTGATCTTCTGGAATTTACTTCCAAGGAAGCATACTTAGGATTAAGGGGCAAGCCATTTATAGCTCTGGCGTCTCATTTTTTAATGTCCAGGAAAAAGAGAGACCCTTATCCATATCCTCCTGGCCTAGGATCATTATTTCCATTAAAAACAAACCCTGCAGACTCCCAACACCTGGGGTAGTGAGAAACCTGAGGTCATACCTGAACCAGAGATTCTTGTGTGGCAGCAGGTTGCATTACTACTAATTGAGTCACAAGCCCAGCTGTGTTTACCTATCTCAAGCCATTCAAAGTTAGTGATCTTTGTTCCGGTAACCATGGAGTGTGCTTTACTTTGAATTCTTCAGTAAGATTGGGAGGAAGAACATGGGGAGGGGTGGGAGGAAGATCCATCATTTGGCTACCATTCAAATGGCAATGGGAAGTGCATGATGGAAGGATCGTCTGTTTTCTTCATTTTTAAAAATGAACTTTTCCTTGTGAGTTAATGGGAATATTATTTAGCAATCACTTATAGGGAAATTGAGGTTTACATATGAGCTAACTCAGAGCCAAGCTCAGCTGGTCTATTAGATAACGATACATTAACTGACAGGAGATTGTCCTCGAAAACTCGTATCCTCACTTTTTGTTATTATTTATTTCATTTATATACCACCCCACAGCCGAAGCTCTCTGGGCGGTTTACAAAGATTAAAACACTGAACATTAAAAAACAATATAAAAAAATTAAACCATAAAAAGCATAAAAACAGATTAGATAAAATATTCTGGGTCAGTTAAAAACTCAACATATGCTGGGGGTTTTTTTTTCCAATTAATACTTTTATTTATTTTCCACAAAAAACAGACGCATAAGGAAGGTACAAAAACAAACAAAAAAGAAACACTACAAACTATACAAACTACTACACCACACATACATCTAGTAAAATAAACACAATACATAAAGCTATATTTCATTTAAGGCGATCTTCATGTCAGACGGCAAACATCCGTTGTTTCTATATTACCAGGTACAAATTTCATAACAACAAGCTAATGTATATTAAACTCAACATATGCTGTTAAATGCCTGGGAGAAGAGAAAAGTCTTGACCTGGTGCTGAAAAGATAACATTGGCGCCAAGCGACCCTCGTCAGGGAGATCGTTCCATAATTGGAGGGGCTACCACTGAAAAGGCCCTCTCCCTGTTTACCATTGTGGAATGTTGATGTATCAGTTACTGCTCTCGTAGACATGGGGAAAATGGGATGGAGATAAAACAGGCCAAGAGGGATTTCCTGAATATTGGGGTGGGTGGAGGGCATCAGGGCTGAGTGCCGTGCATGAGTGCTGCCCTCATGCTGTTAACAAATATTGTCAGCGAGAACACATCCAGCAGTGGTTGGCAGGCTGAAGGGAAGCGTGTGGGAAAGGCTGCAGCTCAGTGGTAGAACACCTGCTTTCCACGTGAAAGGTCCTAGGTTCAGTCCCTGGCATCTCTGGCTAAAATCCTGGAGAGCAATTAGGGCAGACTTGGGGTCCCTAACCTTTTGGGGCCTATAGCCACATTTAGAATTTTGAGCAAGTGCTCTTGATGCCATCACGAAATGGCTGTCATGGGAGTCTATCCTGGATTTTTAAAAAGCTTTTAACAGGGCACACTTGGGAGCACAGCACTATCTCATGTGCTAGCTGCCCACTACCCTAATTTTCTCAGAGTGCCTCTGAGCCCACATGGGATCCCATGTGAGCCCAGAGGCAGTCTGGGGAAATTAGGATGGTGGCAAACTGGTAAATTTAGAAGACAAGTAACTTGCCCAGTACCTGAATACAAGGCAGAGGTGATTTCTGAGCCTCCAAACTGAAAACCATTTCTTTAAACCAATACTTTTCTATTCTAACAGAACACCCATTTCATAGAAGCAAACCAATTAATTTCCCCTAATCATATCTAAATAAATTCCTCTAAAATTAATTTATTCTCCCAGATTAATTGGAATAGTACACCAAAGTTAATTTCTCCTAATTTATTACCCATCCAGATTTTGCACAAACCTCAGTCCATTCATTTCCCCTCTGCCAGCCAACTCATCCCCTAATCTCTCTCTCTCTCTCTCTCTCTCTCTCTCTCTCTCTCTCTCTCTCTCTCTCTCTCTCTCTCTCTCACACACACACACACACACACACACACACACACACACACACACACACACACTTCATCCCCAGTTTCTCTCTCTTTCTCTCAGCCAGCCAACTCCCACAATCTCGGTGAGCTTCATCAGATCGGGGGCAATCACGTTTGCCTACTGCTGCTTCTCCACCCCCGTTTTGTTGTTTGATACTTCATCTTTCTCTCAGGGAGATGAAAGAGGAAGTAAAAAAGTGCACGTGGCCCATTCAGGGGGCGTCTTTATTGCACCGCCTCTCCTGCACACAGTAAGAGATAGTGGCAACTTCCATCTTTAAAAATAATCCGGACTTACCGGGGGCCTTTTTTGTCACGCAAAGAAGGCTAGAAGGGGTGGGAGTTGCACAGGAGGCAGACAATGTTGTGAGAGGGTCCCACAAAAATTCATGAGTGCCTACTAAGCAGCGTGCAATAAAATGCTCATCTGATGACGCCCTCTGTCAGCCAATCCACCCCGTTCTCTTTTTTCTGACCTTGCACCCCACCTCCAGTCACTCTACTCCTGCCACTGCCACCCCTGTTGTCTTGCTTCCCCTACTGTGCCCCAAATATCCTACCATTTGCTGGTGGGAAGGAGATCCATATATATGATGATCAAGCACACTGTGGAGCACAATGCTGACCAAAACTCCAGCCTCTCCAGCCTTTTAATTTCCTTAGGGTATTTCTGGGCTCATTTGAGTTCTCATGTGGGCTCAGAGGCACTTTGGGGAAATTCAGATAGTGGGCAGCTGGGGCATCAGATGGTGCTGTGCTCCCCTGTGTGCCCAGCTCCCCTGTTAAAGGTTAAGAAAACAGGTTGGAAGGGGCAGGAGAGCCTTATGGGTTTTCCATTTTATCTTCACAACAACCCTCCTTTCCGTTTTATCCTCACAAAAACAACCCTGTGAGGTAGGTTGGGCTAAGAGTCTGTGACTGGGTTCTAGACACCCAGTGGGCTTCCATGGCTGAGTGGGGACTAGAAACCAGATCTGACACCCAGTACACTCTAACTACTACACCACATTAGCTCTCCCTGATCATATCTACCCTCAAACATTCGAAGGAACCTTAATGTAAACTACCTTTTGAAAAGAAATTATCTTCCTAAAGGAAATTGAGGATAAAAAATAATATATTTCTTTGCCATTTACTTTGGCAATAATACTTTGAAGAGTTTAAGACAAGAATTCTGAATGTTACTGATCGGAAACCAATGCTCCCACAACATTAAATGACATTACTAAAATACTTTAAATCCTTTTCTTTTCCAAGGCTCAGTTTGGCTAGATTCCAGGGGGCAACAGAAGTATTCCCATTACATTATCATGGGATCCTGCCCTTGGTATTTCTTCAAATTTGAAAAGGAAGTAACCATACACGAACATGGCCAGCAGCTTCAGTAAAGGGGAACATAATGAAATATAAAACCAGACATCCTCTCCCATTACAAACCCAGGCTAAGACCTGAATTTTAGAGCTACTCCATACTTACACACACACACACACACACACACACACACACACACACACACACGTATATACTGCAGGAACTTACTCTGCACACTCAGTATACCCTCCAATGTGTATGAACATATATGGACATGCATTGCATAAGTGTGGTAGCATTAGCTAGTGCTGTGCCAAATATTTAGATTTTTCCAGTTTTGGCAATTTGTGGGGGCAAAAAAGAAAACTCCTATAAAAGAGGCTGGGGAGGTGAGAATTTTGAATAGGGCTCTGCAGGCTTCGGCTTCAGAATTAGAAAATTTTGGCAACCATTTTATGGATAATCTGCCATTTCGTGCACAGCCCTAGTGTTTGCTGAAGAAAGGTCCTATAACTCCCAGCATGCTTTGCTAGGGAGGGACAGACTTACTGGGGTCTGGGAGCAATGGGAGCTCATGGACCCCGGTATGACCATCCCTCCCTATCAAACATGCTGGCAGTTGTAGGGCTTTTCTTCAGTGGACACTAGGGCTGTGCATAAAATGGCGGCCAGCCTACTCTTTGGAATTCTGAAGCTGAAGCTTGCACAGCCCTAATTTTGAATAGTTTTGTCCTTGGGGGTAGGGCAGGACATCCATTTAACTTTTAAGTGTAGTGGGGTGGCTGAGGGGGTCTTCTTTCAATTTTCCTTTTAACTTTAGGAATGCTCCCTTCACTTGCAGCTCTTCCTCAATGTCTGTGAGAGAGTGGGATATCATGTGGTCTCATGGGACTTTTAGGAAGAAGAACTCCACAATGCTATGACAGCCACAGGGTGATTTTAAAGTTAAAAATCAGAAAGAAGACCCCTCCGCCACCTTAAAAAAGTGCACTTAAAAAGGTAGGTGGAAATCCTTCCCCCTATTCCAGTAAGAAAACTATTTGAAACTCTCCCACTCCCTGTAAAAGAGGCAGAAAAAACATTTATTTATTTTTTTGCAGGGAGGGAAACATTTTGCAAAAAAAATCTATTTATTTATTTATTACATTTTTATACCGCCCAATAGCCGAAGCTGTCGGGGCAATTCACAAAAATTAAAACCATGAAGAACATAATAAAACAAAAAATAGAAGTGGATTAGGCACAGGATTAGTATTACCAACACAGCAGAAGCTAGTCAGCAGTGTGGATCTGCCTCAGTGGGAGGAATAGTAGCAGACCTGTCACGTATGTTGCAGGAAGGACAATGGCAAACAAATGCATTATTTTCTAGCAGATAGACTTCGCTTCTCACGGGTTAGAATAGTCCATAGTTTCATACAGCAAAGCCTTCAAGAAAACATACACAGCGCCCTCCCCGTCTGAGTGAAGCCCAGCCCCCTGGCACTCCTAGGCATGGCCTCTGCCATGTTGCACCCCTGTAACTCCCTTAAGGAGGGCTCTTTCCAGAGTGGCTACCACCGGGGAGGGGGTGGGAGCAGGCCTATATCGCTGTCCCTACTAATCTTCTCTGGCTTGGACTGCAAAGCTATGTGCTGGTTAGGGAGCGTGGCCCCTAGTGGCTGAAGAAGTTACTGCCACCACATTGAAATGAACTGATGTGCTTTTAAAGCAAAGTAACCTTGAGGTGCACACCCCTGGCTCCTGCCAAGTCTCAGTGGCTAGCTGTCATGATCTTGGTGTTATTGTGCTGACGGAAGGACAGACAGACAGACATCCTCTTTTGTTATTATAGATTTATTTATTTACTTTTAAACTTCTACTGGCATTCACACTAAGCTTTATGCCAACATTCTCTGTCAGACCAGACCAGTTCACTTTCATCACTGCCTTTTGTGCCCCATAGCTCCTGCTCATGGCAAAAGAGTGCAAGGGGGAGTTCAACAACTGGGAGTTGTATGACATTTTTTCTGCCTAAATGTGTATAGAATTGCACTTTGGGTAACAAAAGGCTCAAATCAGAGAGCCTAGTGGCCGTTTTCCCTATGCTAATGTGGCAATTTGCCAGGAGAAGACACCAGTAGTACCTCCCCTGGGTGGAGTTCTATGGTAGAGCACATGTTTTGCATGTTCAAATTCCTGGGTTCAATATATCATGCATGGGTCCAAGACCTGGAGAAATGCATAGACGGTGAGGACACAGTTGAGCGGTGCTAGAGTGCGCCCCTGCAGCCCCTTTCAAAATACTTTTCCCCTTCATTCGAATCAGTTTTACTTTTCTTTTTTGTTAAATACACAGATTGTTATTATTATATGGCTTCCTTTTCAACCCACTCTCATACTGCATTCATAGTCTCTTAAGCCCTTTGCTGAAGATGGTTTGTGTACACATGGGGTGACTGTGCTATAATTATTGTGAAGTTTCCCCATTTCTATTGCAAAGGCGTCGTGGTTTCCTATATATTCATCCTGCCCTAATAAAATGCTTTGTTCTGTGTCATAGATAAAAGGACCTCATAACAGTTTCAACCTATCAAATCCAAACAAGCTTTTTTTTTTCTTTTTTTAAAGCCAGTGAAAAACTCAGGTTCAGACTTTGGCCAAATTTTACTGGGAGGAATGGCATGCTGGTTTTATGTGCTCTAGTAGATTTAGGAGGAGGAAAGGGATCTCATTCAGGTCCCTGCTTTGCTATAGGGCTTGGTGGTTGACCTTGGGCAAGTTTCTTCTTCACAACCTAACCTAGCCACCAGATGTGTTGGGCTACAACACTCATCATCTCCATGGGGCTGTGAATGATGGGTATTGAAGTCCAACACATCTGGAGGGTACCAGTTTGGGGAAGACTGATCGAACCTAGCTCATAGAGTTGCTGTTGGGATCAAGAAATAGTTGAAGATATACAGTAACTTCCTATGAGCCATCGGGCTAGGGTAAGAAAGCAAATCAAACTTTTGTGGCTTGGAAGAACTTTGTCTCAAGTGTCTTTTTTTCCCTTTTTTTTTTGGCAAAAGTATGGGAAAGCATTTTTTGCAGTCTGCAGGGAAGCATGTTTTGTTTTGTATCTCTGGATCTCTACTGTATAAGGCGGACAGATAATCATTTAGTCATGCCCAATGAGCTGCTATTTGTGTTGGCTTTGTGTTGATTGTCTGATGATGCCAGATGGTTGCAACCAGCTTGTGGATTCCCTGCACATTACATGAACCTGATGCTAATCTACCCAAGTCTGGCTTGAAATGAAACGTCGATTTACAGTGATTTGACCAATATTTTCTTTCATTATTTTATTATAGAATCCGTATTGTAGTTTTGGACACGAGCCCAAAGGCCTTTGGACTCTGTTGCTCTGTTTTGAAGGAACCTGGAACGATAACAACAATAACCATGGTGCTGCACACTTCAGATTCTTTGACATCATTGTCTTGCATGCCAATATGGCCGTGCTTCCTTGCTAGAGCTGGAGCGTTTGGGCTGATCAAAAGAGGCACAGATAAAGAAAACATTTCAAAAAGGCAATCAAACTTGCTGAGGCAGGTTGGCTGTTCAAAGAACACATTGCAGGGTGTTTTTTAAAAAAAACCTAAATCCACAAGGACTGTCACAGTATCTAGTATGTAAGCCACTGCAAAGCTACACGGACACTTCTTGATTAAAAGAACACAAAAAGGGGCCTTAATGCACTATGCTTTCAAGGAAGTGTTGGCTAATGGTGAAAGTGCAGGAAAGCTTGCACTGAAAATGCTTGGTGGCTGGAAAAGAAATGAACAGGAAGGCAATGTAGTGCAATAACTAGAGTGTTGGTTTGGACGTGGGGAACTGAGCTTCAGATCCCTGCTTAACTATGAAGCTCAGTGGGTGGTCTTGGGCAAATTCTCTCTCCTCCTCCCTCCCTCTCGCCCCCTGCTTTCTCTCTGTGTTACATATATCCCTACCTAAAGAGGTGACAAATTTGCAGATAGCCATATCAGCCCATGAGGGTTGATACCCCCCATACACAAAATTAATAGTGTAGTCATACTTTTATTAGAACTAATTAAAAACACACAAAGAAGCGATCAAGCTTTTGATAAAAACTCTTCATTGGGTTACTTGTTAAAAACAACAACCCCACCTCCAAAAAGCATGAGCAGGGGGAAACAGATGCTATGCAAGATGAAGTAATCCTGGCCTGCCATTTATGATAGTCTTAAAACTGATACGTTCAACCAGCCTTCCTTAGATGGGACAATCAAGTGCGTCATTCTGTGAGCACAAATGACCTTACACCAGAGAAAACTAGGTTCCGAACTATGAGCAAGAGAAGAGTTCAACTAAAATTATGTTGTGCAACTGGTTACGGAACCAGTTGCACAATTGCTTGCACTAACAGTGGTGCAAAGGTAATGGCAAGCAGTTGTGCAAAAGAAGCACTCAGCAGAGCTCCATATGAGAGGGCCAGTACAGTACTGGGACTGGGGACAACTGGGTTCAACTCCCCACTCAGCCATGAAGCTCACTGGCTGACTTTGGCCAGTGATTGACTTTCAGCCTAATCCACCTCACAGGGTTATTGTGAGATAAAATGAAGAGGAGGAGGATTGTGTACACTGCCTTGGGTTCCTTGGAGGGATGGCACCCAAGGGATTGAAATGTAATAAATAAATAAATAATAAAACTATTACTCCTTTCTTCCCCAGTCAGTATGGTGAATGCTGACTGGGGATGATGGGAGTTGAAGCCTAATACGTATGGGGGTCACCAAGAGAATGGCTGTTCTCCCTTCAGGAATTTAGAAACCAGCAATTATTCTGTTCCATCTCTAACCTTGCTTGGGTCCCTTGTGAGGCAGAGGACAGGAGTAAAGAACAATGTGGTAGCCCTTACATTAGTGAAGATGGAGATTGGTTTTAGATTGTGCAGCCTCATGAGGTTGTTGGGAGATAAAAGTTCTACTTTGAGCTCCTTGGAGAAAGGATGAGACACACCTGTAATATGTGTTAGCATGTATGATGTCCTTAGCGTTTTTCTATTTCCTGTACAATTTGTCCTTGCAATAATCTTGTGAATTGGGATAAAACTCATCCAGTGAGTTTTATAGATATTTGAACCTGGGCCTCCCACATGAATGCCACGTCCCAGCTACTGCTTCACGTTATTAATGGAGGAGAAAATTACAGGTGATGATGGGGCAGTATCCAACTGCAAAACTTTACCCTTCGGTTCATAGTACCTTATATCATTGTGCAGCTGGATAATTTTAGACTCTGGACTTAATTTTTTTTACCCGGTGTGGGGGAGAAGAGAGGGGCCTTTAGCCAGCCATATGTGTTAATTCAGTTGTGGAGCACACAAGACACATTTCTCTCCCGCCACGCCAACTTTCCACATCACATATTGTTAGAGCAAAACAAACAAAACTCTTTGCCAAAAATACATTAAAAAAATACATTCTGAGCATGTGCAGTTTGGCCTTTTAAACTCACTTTAAATCCCAGCTTCATCAATGAGCATCCGTAACCAAGTCTGTGCCTGGACAGCTGTCCCTTTGACAACTAAATGTATATAAAAATAAGAAAAAAAGAAAGGATGCTGCAGCAACTGGCATCTGCTCTGGTGAGCTTCTGGCATGTCCATTGCTGCCCAGTGGCTTGGTATCACTGTGTACCACTCTCTGAGTGGTCCTTTGGGGCCCTGTGGGTTTGCAGGGCTCTGGACTTCAGCCCTCCATTCCAACCCTAGCTGCACTGCTGCTTCTACATATCCTAATCAGCTTTTTACCTGAAGACACATTCCTCGCTTTCCTTAATGAACACCTTTCGGAGGGACATATGCATGACCAGGCTGGACTTTCAGAAGAACGTCATCTGGGGTCATCAGCATTTATGTATTTGAGGCATTGCTTCCACTGAAAATTATGTCTATATGCCTCTGCTGCTTTCTATGCAACACATGAAAAATCAAACCCCTCTACTTCATAATAATTAACTACTATCCCTTCAGACTTCATCCGCTTATTCAGTACACACTTATGGGTGAAGTCCTGGACGGCCTTTTCAGATATTACACTTTTCCTACACAGAAAGCTTGTTCATGTAGGAAGAAAGGAGCCAAGCATGCATAGATTGCCATGCACACAACCTGTTTCTCTTTGTGACTATACACAGTGTACTTGCAGTAGCAAATCACAGCCAGTTGCAGTTTTCTAGTTCACTCAAGCCCTATTTGCATGCTAGCTATATATAGGCTATTGCATGAAGAAGGGCCACTCAGTTGCCTCTACTCTGATGAGGAATGGGGCTCCATCCCTTCAATATTGAGCACAGACATCTACAAAGGGATGTCTACGTGGGAGTAGCTGAATGTGCATCAGTGCTCCGTATGATTGGGACCCCTGCACGATTGGGGCCCGGATAGTGTGGCGCACCTGCACATATTCAGGTACTTGTGTTAGATGCTGGGCGTATGGATGTTGAGGGGGTGGAGCTAACGGAGTGCATATCTTTGGGTAGAACAAGCAGCATGGTGCTGTTTTCACGTGAATAAGACTTCATGAAACATATACAACCATCACACATTTTAATGCTTTTTCCGTGAATCTACACAGTCTTCATGCTTTTTCTATGAAGGAAGTGCTTCACACAATTCCAAAGTTGTACATGGAATGTGAATAGCGTGGGGCTGAGAATGGAGGATTTAAAGGATAATTCAGATATCAACAAATATAAGTGATGTGTGAGCTTGGAAGCAAGAAAAATGGAACATGATTATCTTGTCATACATGTAAATGCTTTTTGCCTTTGTTTTTGAACGTGCAAATCATTTCAGGCAGCATCTTGCACCTGCATTTATATTTGCCTACAAGTCAGTTGTATTTAGAAATTGAGGATACTGCTTTCAACTGCAAATTCGGAGATTTTAGCTCATCTGAAATGCAGGCAACAATAATTGCAAATGTAGAACTGTGTGTCCACAGAGGTGTTTGCAAAACTCATTATTGTGTTGCCCACTAAAAGTTGTGCACTGTGTAAGGCAGCTTGAATGGCCATTCTCATAGTGCTCTTTCATGACTTTCGGATTTTTGATTTAAGAGGCAGGTTGGGGGAGGGGGTACATTTAACCATCAGATTTCCATAGTGAGTGTATGTGGATAAAGTTATGCAAAGGACCATGCATAGTTCCAATGGGTTGTATCCAGTTAGCCCATCTAGCTGACAAACAGCTCCTATCCATGGAAAGGGGAGGGGGACTATTCTTCTTACCCCCTGCAGTGCCCCACACACTTTCAAAATCTGCTCCAGAACAGATATGGGTGCGTTGGGTGAGGTAGGGAAAGTGGTAGTCCACTCATGAGAGATTGGCTTTCACCCAATGAAGGCTATTAATCTTCAGTGAAAAGTCCTCCTCCCAATCCATTCTTTGGTGATGACACAAAATAGCTTAATTCTGCATCATTGAGTCATAACATGTCTACTCCTTAGTTGTCTAGTATTGATAAATACACTCAGCATACAATTGCAAAGGTTTGCCTTTGGTGACGTCAGAGAAAAGGACAAAATCCTACCATGTCCTTAACACACAACAAAAAAGTACGAAAGCATTTTCTTACATTCCTCAACTTAAATAGATCTAGGTGTGGTGCAATATTTAATCAGTGGCTGCTTCCTGCTGTGCCTGTTGTGCAAAACCCAGTCCTGCTAGCAAAAGGCCCCAAAGAATCTTTCCCTAAGTGTTTAAGACAGTTAAAACTTCATACTGAACATTCAGCTAGTTCTGATAATCTGTAACATAATGGGGTATTTTTTTTTCTGTTTTAGAAGCTTTAGGCAAAGTTGTTTTGGCATGCTTGTAATGTTTTCCTACTGCAAACAGAGGGACAGTTATAGAAAAGCCAAGTAGGTGTGTGTGTGTGTGTGTGTGTGTGTGTGTGTGTGTGTGAATTTAGAAAGGTGCCACAGTACAAACTGACACCTCAATGAATGTATGCTCCCATTGTTTCTTAAATAGTAACACTTATTTTTATTGAAAACATTTATATTTTACTTTTCCGCCCAATTTTCAGTCCACAAGGCAGATAAAAATGATAAAATACCATACAAATATCACATAAAATGCCATGCAAATGCTAAAATAAATATACAATAGCAGAAAACCTGAAGCCCAAAAACCTAGTGGGGGGAAAAAGATTCACATGCATTCTGAAAGCCAAAAGAAATCCAACAGTGTGAGAGAGCATTCCACAGATGGGGTGCTACCACTGAGTAAGCCCTGGTCTTTCTCTGTGGATTTGCCAGTGCTGGAATTCCTGCCATGGGTGGCTTGGCTAGCTTCATCTCTGCTGTCCTTCCACCAGCGAGCAAAGATGTATTAATTCAGACAGGCTTTTGGCTTTTAAGCTAAAAATAGATTTTGAGTGGCCGGCACCGTTTACTTCTTTTTAATAATTAAACATATATCGGTAGTCTATTATTGTTGTTAGACACCTTGATGTGATCACTATTTTTGGCGGAAAGATGGAATATAAATAAATAAACTTCACTTTGGCCAAGAAAGTTATCCAAAGGAAGACCTATCAGATGAACTTAACCAGCTTTCCTCAACCTGATGCCCTCCAGATTATATGAAGTGCCTATGCAGCTATTCACATGTAGATGCCCATGCATCTACATCTACATCTCTTTGTAGATGCCCATGCTCAATGCATACACATTGAAGGGATGAGGCCCTGTGCATTATCAGGGTGGAGCCAGTTGTGTGGTTCTGCAATGGATCGTAGGCCCCACTGGCAGAGCTCCTGTCTTCCAGCAGAGGGGGTCCTCCGTCCCACCTAACCCTTCTCAGACAACCAGCCAAAGAGGTTAGAATTGCATTCTTACTGGTCTAACCAAGAAAACCAAGATCACATGGATGATCCCGGGATGATCCCCAGGATAAGGACTAGTGTAGACATGTCCCTGGTCTTCCCCACTATTTTGAAATTGTATGTTTAGTATTTCTATATAAATTATGATAATTATTTTGACATGTATGCAAATCTGTGTCCTGTTTTGTCCTCGTTTTGGTGATGCAATTCCTGGGGGGGGGGGGAGTAATGCATAAGTGGCCACCCTGATTCACAGCAGACTTAAATGACAAGAGTTCAGTCCTCCTGATGACTGATCCAGGGTAGAAATCCTAAAATAGTTGTTTGTTTTGTAGCTGCTTTGAGCCCTAACTGTATTTACTTAAATATTTATCTGCCCCCAAGTGCAGTATTACCGCACAGTGCATCCACTGCTATTTTATTTTCTTAAGTTAAAAGAGCAAGGAAGCAAAAACAAATCTCTAAACTAAAATTCAGAACAAGATGTGGATTTTTGAACCACTAATGAATACTCTGGGTATGCTGCAAAGTACACAGTTGAGGTCATAAGAACCATCTTCCCTCTAGATTTTATATATAAAAAAATACACTCTATAGAACAAAATGTAGAGTATTGCAAGCTGCATGTAGAGTGAATAAGATTTGATTTTTCGTTTGTATACTTAGTTTCGCTTTCTGTTGATGATGGACAGCTTTCTCATCTTTCCTTCTCTTGCTGATTCTATTTATAGGCGTGTCATGTATGGAACACGCAGCCAAAAATTAGCAAGGGTTTTGAGCAAGAGATTGAGGAGTGATTAATAACTGTGGAAGAGAGGGTCGATTCTCTGCAAGAATAACAGTCACATGGAAGATGGCGTACAACTACTACTTAATCTGACCCATATGCTGTAAATATGGTGATGACTGTCATTCTGAATAAATTAGATTGACGCTGATTATTCATCAGTTTTTTGGGCCAACCTACTGGTTCCTGAGCCAGCTCTATGCTGGAATCTTCAAGAGTAGTCTAAAAATATATTTCATTAACATTCTCTCATTCTTGGATGGGCTCATTTTTGCACAGTATATGTTTCTTTCTCTTTGGGATTGCCCTCTGTGTCTGTATTTTGGGCACTTTATTGTCTAATGGGCAGATGGTGTCATGAATATTATTTAAAATATCAGGCTTCTTTTTGCAGAGTGCAACTTCAATTCATGTTCATTGGGTCACAGAAGAGCTGTAACAAATATTCAGTGGTGTGTGGTATTTGTCAGATTTTCCAATCTTGCTACTCAAATATTGCATGTGAACATTTTGAAACGTTTACCTTACCATTTGAAATTCAAGTGAAATTGGATTTGTTGGCATTTTCATTGATTTTGCACACATTAAATATGAAATCTTATAAGCTGTTGACTCTCATGTTCTCTCAGATTCTAAGTACTAATGCATGACATAAATCAAATACTGTCCAATACTACCATGCCATTGTATATCAGCTGTAAAATATTATTTATTATTATTATTTATTTATATAGCACCATCAATGTACATGGTGCTGTACAGATAACAGAACACTAAGAGCGTCATCAGACGAGCGTCTTATCACACACTTGCTACTGCCCACTTATGGATGTGTGTGCATCCTTTAGTTTAGATGATGACGTCAACCTCCTGGCTCATGTCCCGTTCCTTCCGCTCATTTTTCCATCGCAAAATAGACCCCCCAAAATCCATCTTTTTTTAAAAAAAAAAACATGATGCGGCATGATCTCCTGCTGTGTGCAGGAAAAGCAGCATGATAAAAACAGCCCCTAAATGGGCAACATGGTCTTTGTTTACTTCCTTTTTCTTGGCCAGAAAGAATGAGGAAGTAATGAGGGACAGAAGTGGGGGCGAAGAAGTGATGGTAAAGAAATGCAATCCCCCCCCCCAGTGGTGTGATGACCCTCTAAATTTCATGGAATATCTGCAACCTGATGCTGTCAAATACTAAATACTGAAGTCAATATTATAGGATATCAGAAACAGACATCAAGTATGTTTGGTAAATCTGAACAATTCGACATAAAAATTAGCAGAGGAGAATTTTGCACTGAATTTTGGGAAGCAGATACATTTCAGCCCTAGATCATGAGCTGGAGTGGACTTCAAAGCTTCCTGGACCGATGTAGGATAAGTTCCATGGCTGAGAGTATTGAATGCCCCCAATTCAGTATATTATAGCTGAAGGTTTTTGAAGATGTGAACCTTCAAACATTAGGTCTGTGTTCAACTCTGCTTGATTTAACTTCTGAAGAAGATGTATTTTGTATATTTTATGTTAAAGTTTTGCAGCTAAATATAGAGCTGTGTTTGGAGTATTACGGTTAGGATTACATTCATTTTCACTATAATCTCTTTTCTTATAAATTTCCAAAATGAAGATATGTAAATTCATATGCACTCCAACTTGGCTTACATACAGCTCGTAAAACTGAAATTGAATGAAAACACATACAGCAAACTCAATGATTTTTACTGTAAATAACATGTGACTTATATAGACTGTTGTCTGACATGTGAATGCAACAAATGTAGCCAGGGTGTACCTACTATCAACTATGGAATGTCCTGTGCCTTCCAGCAATGGGACCCAAATGCACATGTGTTTCACTGGATGTGGAGCGTTCTGGGCAGTACAACATAAAGCATGTCAGTTTTGCCAGAGAAATTATGTATAGCCATTAAATTACGGTTTTAGTTACTGATGTTGCAAATACTAAAAGTACAGATCAAAGAGAGATTGAAGGGTTCCTTGATATTATATACTGGCAGTGATCTATTGGTTTCCCTTGTATCTGAATGTTTTTCACATCTGTTAAAACTAAATAAGATAATCCCTCTAATAACTTCGGCTATTGGGCGGTATAAAAATGTAATAAATAAATAAATAAAATAAATAAACTTCACCAAGATCCTCATTCCAATGTTCAGGACTTATAGCGGAGGAGATTTTTAAAATTTATGTTGTTGTTGTTGGCCATGCTCATCTATAAGAAAACATCCCAAAATATACCTTTTAAAAAAATATTTTACTGCACATCTACCCAAATGAATAAAGCCAATGTTTTAGCTGGCCCTAATAAAAGGCATCACATTGCTATGACAAATAAATAAAGTCCAGTGTTGCTTTTTCCTTTCAGTCTGTTAATCTGCTACAAATGATTATCTGAATATTGTGTGGGCAGGTGGATCCTTTTTTAAAAAAATTCTTGGGAGAGAGAGAGAATAACTTTACAATGAAGTAATAATGGTACAAAAAAGGAAGAAACATAAAAAAAATGTAAGCCTACGTGGCAGGTTGTTGCTGTTTTATTCTTTTACTATGTACAGCACCATGTACACTGATGGTGCTAAATAAATAAATAAATAAAAACAAAAACTAAAGCACCTCCCCACTGGCTGTCAAAAAGTCCTCTGGCCTCTGTATTTTAAAAATAAATAAATTGGGGTGCTTCTATTCAAATTTACTGGAAGTATTCCTACGATTTGCACAGTTACTTTTTTAAGAACACTTGCCTCCAGTTTGCTTAATTTATGAAAAAGTCTTCTGAGTGCCCATAATAGTGTGCATTTCACACTGAATATTCTGTGCATCTTCACTAGCAGAGCTCTGTAACTCATCTAAATTATGTGAACCCCTGATTCATGCAAAGCAAGTGAAGTGGGCCCTAAAGGTACTTTCTGTCGTTGTTTCAATTACAGAACTATGTGGGTAACAGGCTTGGATTTGACAGCAACTGAAGAAAGAGGATATTATATGCATGCCTTCAATCAGCTTTGCATTTGATCCTTAAAGGGAAAATTATGTGAGAGACAGGGGAGGAAAACAACAAACTAAGCAAGATCCCAATTTCAATATAATTTGGAGAAAATAACTGATTTGGGTTGGACATGTTGCCAAAATGGATGACTCAAGGCTTCCAAACAAGAAATGGAAACCAGAAGGATGCCTAAAGCCTTAAAGAAGAACAAATTGGGAAGATATGATTGACTGTAATGTTTCAAAATCAACTATTGCAAAGACGAATTTGGGCGGTTGCCCAGAACACAATTGAATGGTGATGTTCATTTAGATGCTTAATGCTGAAACAAAGTAATGCATTTGAACTGGGCTTCAGTTAAAGTTGTAGCTGTTAACTCTTTCCGTTTTTGCTGAAGAGTAGAGATGTGGTGAAACTTTCTTTTGTCCTCTTTGGTACTAAAAATTTGGCACTCCATGCTTATGGCTGATGCTGCTCTGCTATTCCTAGAACAACAAAAATTAAGGGAACTGTAAAACAAAATATCCTAGAATTTGTCATGGGATCCATAGAACCATCTGCATCTTAGTCATCACCATGATAGTTTTATTAAATATAGATTGGTCATAAGTGTATGTTTGTCAAAGGCATAGGAGGTCTATTTCTTGATTTTCAGGCAGAACAGCAACATTTTTTTCCTGCTGTAGCTGAATGGCTGTTTGCCAGCCCCTCAACCCTCTTTAGCTTCACTCCCAATTTGGCCAGTCACTATGAAATAACTACTCTAGGACACCTAGATGCAATGCATACGCCTGATGCTATCTTGGAGGTGTGTTCCCCTTTCCTAGACTTCCTCAGTGGTTGGTGATTTTATATCTATCTATAAAAGCTGAACATATGTGTGTGGGTTTGTATGTCCTGAAATGTTTACCCACTTCTAGATGAGCTACAAACTTGAAATTTGGGATGCTGCTATGCCTTCCTGTACAATGTACCAAAAAAATCCAAAACTCAAATGTTTGTAGTTTAACTATTTTTAAACAATTTAAAACAAATCCTATGCTGACATATACAACTCCCAGCATGCCTACAATTCCCAGCAACTGTCGAGGAAGCACCTCTGTGGATTCCTGAAGGCATGCTGAGAGGTGCAGGCATTTCAGAGATCACAGGGGATCATACGTGGCCACATGAGCCATCGCCTGAGATTTCTGTGGCTACACATCCCAGCATGCCTTTCCTGGAGCTGCCCACATCCACTGAGAGTTGCTTCCCTCCACTCCTCAGCGATGCCATGCCTCGAGAGAGTGGCAAGGAGCTGCATCAGCAACGAGTGGAGGGAAGCGGATTAACATTATTCGGGGGGACCTGAACAACTCCAGCAATATCTGCTAGTGCAGAACCGGTTTCCTTTCCCCCTTTCAGCCCCCCATGCACCCCCAATTCTGTTCTGAGGAATTGGGGGATCCACTGGATCAGATTAGGGGGGCACAGGAGGAAGGAGGGAAAGGGGAAGTCCTGTCACATGGTACAATGTTGGATTTGACCCTTGAGTAGCACCCCAAATCCACTGAGTTTGGAACAAAACAAAACAAAAATGCTTCGGCAGGAAGAATCCAAATTAAGAAGGAATGAGGTGTCTACCTCAAGAGTAGCTTAGAGAAAAACAATGGGCCACCAAAAATAGATGTTCTCTTGAAAAAGAAATGTACAGATGTAATATGGAACTGTTTAAAAATCATGTCTTACCAAAAAAAATAGTGGCTTTCATCCAGAGCGCTCACAAACTGCCTCTGCCCAATTTTCTCTCATTTCCTGTACCCACCGCAGCCCTCAGGCCTTTCTTGAGGGTCTGCTAAACCTCAAGAGAGGGCTTCAAGGGGAATGCCAGTGGCTGCAGTAGGGAGAAAGAATAGGAAAGCCCAACTGCATGAGTGGCTTCCTCTCACACAAATTATGCCCAAAAGATATGCATTCTGTAATAATCAGGATCATCATCACCGAGTGGGGGGCTGGTGGTTTTGATGTCAGTGAGACAGTGAATCTGTTCTGGGTTTCAGTCAGAAACAGTCAGAACTCTAAAGGAGGACAGGGCTCAACGTGTCAAGCGTTCATACAATTCATGCAGACAAGACAATGCTTTGTAATCGACCAGCCATAACAGTCATAAAAAACAAAAAAAAAATCACTTACTTCATTGACATAGTAATACCTAATGGCAAAAATGTTGTTGAAAAGGAAGAAGAAAAGAAAGAAAAATATACACCACT
The DNA here is from genome assembly GCF_023053635.1 of Elgaria multicarinata webbii. Classification (NCBI taxonomy): domain Eukaryota; kingdom Metazoa; phylum Chordata; class Lepidosauria; order Squamata; family Anguidae; genus Elgaria; species Elgaria multicarinata. Next base: position 144,074,150 of record NC_086172.1, on the reverse strand, counting down.
CGCTATGGAACTTAAAGAACTATGGCAACAGGAAAAAGTTACAATTATCTTGTTAGTCACATCAGTCTCCGTCATCACATCCAAAAAAATTACAGAAAACCTTCAGAAACTAGTAACATCTAAAAAGCAGTGATACTTAAAACATGTTCAATAATCAAGAAATTTCTGAATCAGTAAAAGACAGCATGATTTGCCAAATCCCATCATGTTCATCTAGAAAAATGGCCACAAGGGAGAAAAGAAAGATGATGATGATGATGATGATGATGATGATGATGATGATGATGATGATTTTATTTCTCTACCACCTATTAGGCAAGGCTCCAATACAAGATACTAAAAACAAAATATAAAATCTCTAATATCCAAAATTTAAAAGAATTTAAGCAGCTAAAATATTTACAATAAGATACTGGACCTGATAGATCAACTGAATAGAAGGTTCATTTCCTTCTGCTTTTAAACATGCTACAGTCTCTCCCATTCTCAAGAAACCTACTCTTGATAGGCTATCTCTGTCTAACTACCGACCTGTCTCTTTGTTGCCGTTTGTTTCAAAGATCCTGGAGCGTGTGGTCTACTCTCGTTGTCTTGATTTTCTTTCTAGTAACTCTGCTCTGGATCCTTTTCAATCTGGATTCCGTCCTTTGCATTCCACCGAAACAGCCCTTACTAAGATCACCAATGATCTCCTTACTGCCAAGTCTAAAGGCCATTATTCCGTTCTTATTCTCCTTGATCTAACTGCAGCCTTTGACACGGTTAATCATGATCTTCTTTTAGATTCCCTTCATGACCTTGGGTTTTGTGGCTCTGTCTATAACTGGTTTGCCTCCTATCTAGCGGGTCGCTCTTTCAGTGTGTTGACTAATGGCAGCTCGTCTTCTTCTTTTCCCCTTTCAGTAGGGGTTCCGCAAGGCTCGGTGCTTGGTCCGTTGTTGTTTTCTTTATACATGTTGCCCTTGGGCAATCTTATTCAATCTCATGGCCTCCAATATCATCTGTATGCCGATGATACACAATTATATTTTTCATCTCCGGATCTTTCTCCTGATGTTCACGATCGTATCTCGGCATGTCTTTCAGATATCTCAGCTTGGTTGCTTCATCATCATTTGAAACTTAATATGGCAAAGACTGAATTGCTTGTTTTTCCTCCTAAACCTTCTCCTCATCTCTCATTCTCTCTTACTGTCAATGATGTTACACTTACTCCAGTCAAGGAAGCTCGTAGTCTTGGCTTTATATTTGATTCCTCGCTCTCCTTTATTCGTCATATTGAGGCAGTAGCTAAATCCTGTCGTTTTTTCCTGTATAATATTGCCAGGATTCGATCATTTTTGTCTGTCTCTTCTGCCAAGACTCTTGTTCATGCATTGGTTATTTCTCGGTTGGACTACTGCAACCTTCTTCTCACTGGCCTTCCTTCTTCTCACATCAGTCCGTTGGTTTCTGTTCACCACTCTGCTGCTAAGATCATCTTCTTGGCTCGCCGCTCTGACCATGTAACTCCACTTCTGAAATCTCTTCACTGGCTTCCAATTCACTTCAGAATCCAATATAAACTTCTCCTGTTGACCTACAAAGCTTTTCACTGTCTAGCTCCTTCCCATCTCTCCTCTCTCATCTCACACTATTGCCCCGCTCGTGCTCTTCGCTCCTCTGATGCCATGTTTCTCGCTTGCCCAAGGATCTCTCCTTCCCTTGCTCGGCTTCATCCATTTTCTTCTGCTGCCCCTTATGCCTGGAACGCTCTTCCAGAACATTTGAGAACTACAAGTTCAACCGCAGCTTTTAAAGCTCAGCTAAAAACTTTTCTTTTTCCTAAAGCTTTTAAAACTTGATTTTGTTCTGACTTTATACTGTTAGTTTTACCCTACCCAGTGCCTGTTTACCCTACCCTGTGCCTGTTTGCATTCTCTTCCCCTCCTTATTGTTTTATTATGATTTTATTAGAATGTAAGCCTATGCGGCAGGGTCTTGCTATTTACTGTTTTACTCTGTACAGCACCATGTACATTGATGGTGCTATATAAATAAATAAATAAATAAATAAATAAATAAATAATAACTGACATAAATGCCATCAAATGCCTGGAAGCAGAGGACAATCTTAACCTGGCAACAAAAAGATACAGTGTTGGCACCAAGCATATCTCAGTAGGGAGAGCATTCCATAATCAGGGGGCCGCCACTGAGAAGGCCTTCTCCGTTATTGCTACCTTCTGAGATTCCCTCAAAGTCGGCACTTGGCAGAAGGCCTCTGATGCATCCGGGTAGGTTCAGCTCAGGAGAAGTTCTCTGCCAGGTATTGTATGGGAGACACATCTCCATAGCCAGATATCTTGGTTATACTTTTGGTTTTCAGTGCATGTGTTGTCTGCTATTTGCCACATTCCTAGATTTAAAGCAAATTTTCTTTGTACTATTTCCTTGTGCACTGAGTTGGTCGGTGTCTTGGGGTGTCCAGGTCAGATGTGTGTTACATAAGCTACCACCCTGCAACAACTGCACAGTGAATCACCACTGTTAATAATGTGATTGTCACTGTCAGTATTTTCTGCCTATAATTTCCATTTGACCTCACTGTTTATCATTCCAGCACCACCACCCTCCCCATAAGTACTGCATATAAACCTTAAACTTTCCATAATACTCTGTCTATCTGATGAAGTGGGCTATAGTCCATGAAACCTTATGCCAGACTAAATTTATTAGTCTTTGAGCATCATCAGACAGGGTGTGTGTGATGCACTTCTGTCCCACAATACTTCCTCTTTCTTTACATGGGGAAGAAAGAGGAAGTAAACAATGACCACATGGCCCATTCAGTGGGCATTTTTATCCCACTGCTTCCCCTGCACACAGCAGGAAATGGCAGGATGTTTCGCTACAGCCAAAAACGTTGGATTTTCCAGGTCTTTTTTTGAGATGGGAAAATTAGCAGAAGGGGCGGGCAATGCACAGGAGGCAGACAATGTCATCAAAAGGACTCATGAAAAACCGTGAGTGGCCAGTAATGAACGTGCAATAAAATGCTCGTCTGACAATGCACTTTAAGGTTCTGCAAGACATTATTTTTGCTGCCATAGACTAACACGGCTACCCTCTGAAAAAAGCTAGTATCCATTACTGACAACATGTCACATGGCTTTAAGGTTTGGATCCAGACCTCCTGTGAGTGGGGGACCCTACAGAACAGCATGGGGAGTGGTGTTGGGTCTGAAGATGCAAGGGGGAATCAGTGAAAATCTCCCAATGCCCCTTCTTTACTCTGCCAGATCTCAGTCCCTGCTTCAAATGGAAGACGGCCTTCTGAAGTAGAAGAGGAAGTCTGGATCCAACCCCATGGAAATTTCTATTAGCCGATTTTCAGTAAGGCAGGTGATGAGCTGTCTCTGTTGAAATTATAATAACTGCTTCACTACTAGCTTACTTACTTTTACCATCTGCTTTCATTTTTTTTCTTTAAATAACATCTATTCAAGCCACATGTAATTCCTAAAGCCACGCCAGTCACAAAATGGTGGCAAAGGGCCACATAAGGAGAATGTAATATGACTCAAATTTAAAACAAAAGCCCACATAAAGAACTGCACTGGATTTGTTTAAGGAAAATATGTGCAAACCTAATAGTAAAATTACATTGTCAACTAGCTGGGTCTGAATCAAGTTTTCAAGAAGCCATTGCCCACGCTCCAAACATATACCTTTCATTTCTCAGGGGGGTTTTGTTTTTATTTTTAGCATTTTCCTTTTATCTGTCTGAAGTCTGCCTTCTTAGATAGCAAACAATGAATGAATTACCTTTTTCTTCTTCCTCCTTCACAAAAACAGTTCCTCCCTTCTCTGCATAAAAAGTAATCTAATCTACGTAGGGTGTGCGGGATGAATTTGTGCTTACTCGTTGGCAATTCTGCCTATTGTTTCAGTGGTGTAAAGTCAGATTTGGGCCACAGTCCTCAAAGTATTTATTCCAGTTTATTCCTGTTGAAGTCAGCGGCATTATCTCAGGATAAGTAATTTAAGGACTGCGGCAATCGTTATATAATACGTATGAAAACAGAACTTCATTGTTGACAATAAGGGTTGTTCTGAATAATTAAGAATGCCTTGAGATTAGTTGTTTCATTCTGAAAAGAAAACAGAATTACCACTTGGCTAATGTTCATACATACCTGGGTAACCTTTTCTTTATTTTCTTTTTTGGTGTGTGTCTTTCTTCCTTCCTTCAATAGATTGTTTGGTTTCTACAAAGGCATACTCCCTCCAATCTTGGCTGAAACACCCAAAAGGGCAGTAAAGGTAAGTCATTCTCTTTACTCCTGCTGCAAAAAAGGGGGAGGGGCAAAAAAGGTGTACGCTATGAATATATGTATTTTATTTAAAGTAATTTTAAAGCTTCCTCTCTCATAATACTAGAATCCAGGGTCATCCCGTGAAGCTGATTGGTGGGAGATTCAGGACAGATAAAGGAAGGACTTCTTCACACAGCACATAGTTAAACTATGGAATTCACTACCACAAGATGTGGTGATGGCCACCAATTTGGATGGCTTTAAAAGGGGGTTGGATAAATTGCTGGAGGAGAAGGCTAACAATGGCTACTAGCCCTGATGGTTATGTGCTACCTCCAGTATCAGAGGCAGTAAGCCTGTGTGCACCAGGTGCTGCGAGAAATGGGCAGGAAGGTGATGTTGCACTCATGTCCTGCTTGTGAGTTTCTTGTGGGGAGTTGGTTGGCCTCTATGGAAACAGAATGCTGGACAAGATGGATCCTTACTCTGATCCAGCATAGCTTTTCTTATGTTCTTAGAACCCTTAATACAATTATCTCTTGCTTTATAACAGCTTTCCCCAACCGGATGTCTTCCAGATATATTGGACTACAACTCCCAGGATTCCTGACAATTGGTTATGCTGACTGGGACTAATTAGAGTCCACAACATCTGGAGGGCACAAGTTTAGGGAAAGCTGCTGTACAGTACCTGTAACAGAGCAATCCTAACACCAATGCCCACTGGCTGGGGAGGGTGTTAGGTTGGGGGGAAGGTGCCTCACCACCAGCAGGGACTAGCTCAGCTGACAGGAGAACTTGCTCACCCAAAGCTCTCAGTTTCTGCATGTTTGGACCGAAAGTGGGGTTTTATGGATGTGAGGCAAGCACAGGTTGGAGGCAGCCTTGAAGGTTACAACATCTGGGATTGTTTAAGTTAGAAAAAAGGTGAGTAAGGGGGGACATGATAGAGGTGTACAAATTATGCAAGGGTAGAAAAAGTGATTAGGGAAATACTTTTCTCCCTATTATGAGAGAAGCTGATTGGTGGTGGGTTCAAGACAGATAAAATGAAGTACTTCTTCACACAGTTAAACTATGGGATTCACTTGCACAAGATGTGGTTATGGCCACCCATTTGGATGGCTTTAAAGTGGGGGTAGTCAAATTCCTGGGGGAGAAAGCTATTAAAGATGGCTTGTTCGCTGTCTCCAGTATTGGAGGTGTATGCCTATGTAAACAAGTTGCTGGAACACATGGGCAGGAGGGTGCTGTTGCACTGATGTCCTGCTTGTGGGTTTCTGATCAATAGCTGGTCAACCACTGTGTGAACAGAATGTTGAAACAGATGGACCCTTGGTCTGATCCAGTAGGGCTCTTCTTATGTTCTTACTCACGTCAGAGACCCAGGATTGGTCTACTCAACTATGGCAGTCTGGAGACGCTATAGTGCGTTTCCCAATTTTTAAAAAAATAAAGAATTGCTGTAATGAGGAAGGGGGGAAAGCCCCACAACTCCTGCTGTAGCCAGCATGAGCCAGCTGGGATTTGGACGTGGCCATCATCTGCCCCCTTAGTCCTCCCCCGCCCCAAAGTTCATAATATATCAGATAACCTATGTTATCTGCCTACAGAATTAGAACCAATTGACATTAAAACCTTTGCAATGGCAGCTGGTGGCTTTGATGTCAGTGGGGTGATGAATCGCTCCAGGTTTCAGTCAGAACCAGTCCAAACTCTAAAGGTGTTCTCCATGCCTTGGGTAACTTCTTTAGAGTTCTGGCTGGTTCTGACTGAAACCCGGAGCAGATTCACTGCCACACTGACATTGGAGCCACCAGCCACCATTGAATCTTTGTTCTCATGCCAAACCAAAATGAAGCCCAAGAAGTCCTAGATGCTGGGCTAGGAGGACCGTTTGTTTGATCCAGGAGGGGGCTTCTTCTCCCATGTAACCTAATCCTCCCTCCCTCTCCCTTTTCTCTGTTGTCTTCTTCTCCACACACGCCATGTAAATTTAGTTTTTAAACTCATCAGGGGTGAAAAGATCTATCTTTTGTTTATGCTATCGTGTAAATTGCTATGTATGCTGATTGCACTTAACGACAACAGTGGTAGTAGTAGTAATCATATGATAAATAAAGAGCTTATGTTATCTTAGAATCAGATTCTCCTTGTTTTTCCAATAGCACTGTGAAAATTCGGTCGGATTAAGGCCACAATCCTGTGGTCTCCAGGAGGTTGTCCCATAGAATCTAGTGGTTCTCCTTCTCCACCTACTCTTGCAGGTCTTTCTATTACAGGCATGGAAATCTCCACTGACCTTCTGCTCCAGTCAGAGTACTCAACAAAGGGGAGAGTTCCATGGGATCTAAAGCCCTCCCATTCTCCCAACAACAACCAAATGTGTGTGTGGGGGAGATATTATGCCAGCCACTCTCCCCCTCCCCACTAGCTTCTGCACCATTGGAGCACCCTACCTGTTTCAGATACAACTTGTTTTCTTCACACATTCCCTTCATTCATCTGTTGTTATACCTGAACTATGCACAATAACTCTTTACTCAACACTAGTGAAGGCATTTATTTGTTTATTTTCTTTATGTGAAATGTTTCTAACCTATTTTCCCTCTGCAAAATGGCTCCTAGCAAAACATATGAAAACTGCAATATAAATTATAAAATGCAGACTGTTTAAAATGATATTTAAAGGGCTCAGCCTTTGCACCGACTCTGAGAAATGTTACATGGACACTGTAAAAATTTCCTGGATGGATTCGCAATTCAGAGAACCTATGTGGACTGAGCTGCTCACATAACTTCCTCTAAAAAGCCAGGTTGTGGCCCTAAAATGTGTATGTTTGGGGTTTTAATGAAATAGATGGAGAGTTAAACAAGTACAAATGCGGCCCTGAAATAAAATGTTGCAATGTGGAGTTTTTCTGTTTAGAATTCCAGCCACTCCATCCAACCCCTAGTTTTCCTTTTTTCCTCTCCCTCTCCCTCTCCCTCTCCCTCTCTCCCTCTCCCTCTCCCTCTACCTCTACCTCTACCTCTGCTTCTGTTTCTCTCCAACCAGTCAGCATTCTGTACACACTGAGGATACTCAGTACTCATTAGACTGTTTTGTGTATATGTAGGGGATGTGGTTCTCCATTTTGCTTTACTTTCTCCATTTTGAGGTATTTTTGTGGTTACATTAAATCTTTGATTTCTGTGTGGGCAATTTTCACTCCGGTCCCTGAGGTTATTTAAAAATAACTTCTTAGGTATATCAGGAAATGATCTATCCAGACAATGAGAAAGTTCAGTCTACCCTTTTTATATCTATTTGTGTCCTTCTCCCTCCTCCTTTTCCAGTCACTCTGTTTCATTCCCTCTCACTCAGTCAGTTAACATTTTGTGCCATTGAGTACTGATGAGAGTGTTTTTGTGGTGTGTCCCCCCTGAGGGGTTTTCCTAAAGATGTTTTGAATCTCTGCAAACCTTGGGATTCCCATCCCGCAAAGTCTGCTGGCACCTCCATCTTTCATGTGGGTGGTGCCATTTTGGCTATAGCTCTGCAAGCAGAGGAAGACTTGAACTGGAAATAGAGGGGATGATTGCACCATCCAGAATATCAGGTGGTGCTTAGTCCACTTTAGATCACCATGAGGTTGGGTGTGGAACTCGGTGCTCATGGCGCACTACCTAGTTTGCTGGAATGGCAGTGGCCTGGCGCCATCTTCCCTTCTTATATCTATCTTTAACTCAGTTGGCTAGTGGTATCCCTGCTTTTCAGAAAGAATTGTGAGGTTGCTTGCTAAACATAATCTGAAAAGAGGACTGCTTGATTTGGATAGAGACGCAGATCTTGCAGTCACATGCAACTGCATGCACACAAACATGCATATACACTGTACAAACATCTAATGATTATTTTAACTTTAGATTTAATTTGGAGAACTTGTTTCATAGAACTTTTCCATGAACTTTGTTTCAGGGCTAAATTGTGACTTAATCCCTAGGAAATTGTAGATTTCCCCAATTTACTAGAAGCAAGTTACTCAGAGAAATTAAAGTGTTGTCTTCTGATCACCTAATTTCTCATTTTGGGGTGGGGGTAAGGGGGATATACTAGATGTCCTTTGGAATCCAAATTCAATACTGCAATTCAAGTTCTACTGTGGTAATTTTGCACAGCTGCATCTGTACCTGCCATTCACATCTCGGAAACTTACAGAGAAAGGCTGCCTTGAATTATAAAACTGCTGTGCTGATAAAAGATCACTCGGATAAACAAACAAGGCAGAGTTCCTGTTGAGAAGAAAAATATAATTGTCTATTCCTTTGGTAAATCCATTTGCATGTAAAAATAAAGCCACTATAATTAAGGTAATATGTCACTTGGACGCCATGTGTCAAAGACAATTTCACTTTGAAGAGTTCAGATCCTTTGTCTGTCCATTTGTGCCTCTTTCTGTCTTTCTTCCCTCCCCCGCTTTCTGAAAGAAAGCTGGTAATTCTGAAGGATGAAAAGCCAAACTTTATAGCCCTGATTTAGTCTGGACTTGAAGAAAAGACATGAACAGTGCCAGTACAATGGTTAACAGATGATCTTGTTGGGCAAATACATATTTTGCATGTGTTCCCAGATTTTTTACCTTAATGTTATTGAGACATATGGTAAGTACTTTGTCTTTCCCCCCCCTCTCTGTGGAACTTAGATTTACATGTATCTTTGCCAGATGGACAGCACTGGGTATTAGATACATGAAGACATATATTTTGCAATTATTTTTCCTTGGATTTTGTGAGGAAAGCTATTTTGTAAAATAACAAAAAGAACTTTAAAAAAATTGCTTCACTCTATCATAATAAAGTCATTTTGAGCCCTTAAATAAAGTGAAGAAGGGAAACAACATGGCTGGAGTTTCTGACAAACTAATTCATGCTCAGTTGATTTGTCCAACTGAACTCTTCATTTGCAGTTTACTGGTATTCACTTTGCTTTTGTTCAGCTTCAGAATTGCCCATATAATATGAAACAGAGTTACTAGCTCTGTTTATAGCTTTAGGAAGCAATTGGTATTTTGAAGGCAAATTTTTAAGAACAAAAGATTGCTAGGTAATATACATGGAGGGCTTGCAAAACATTAAGAAATACCTAAAATTCCATGAAAAAGTTAGGCGTAACACTGAATAGGAAAATGTTGCATGTGTTAGTTTGATGTGAAATATAAAGATCTGTTTTGATACTTATTCTGCCATTTAGGTTTTATATTACTTGACGCTGTAATCCTCAACCCACTCATTATTATTTTTTGCATAATCCCTTTGATTGTTTACCTTTGGTGAATTGCAGAGCAATCCTATACCCATTTACCTGGGAGTAAATCCCACTGAACTCAGTGGGACTTACTTTTGAGTAGACATGTATCAGATAGTGCTGTTAAGGATTATTGTCAGAATTAAATGATCTTAAGAATGTGGAAGTAGCACAGTTGTTATCACAACGAGTTCTGTACTTGATTCAGTGAACTAACTCATCAAGTTGTGACTGACAATATTCATGAGATATTTTTAATACTATAAAAAGGGGGGAAGTACCATGTGGTCTCCAGTCCACATGACAGATTTCAGAATAGTTGTACCTCATTCATTAGTAAATGTTCATATTGCAAGTCATTATATATAGACTGGTATTTGGGGCTCATTTACTCATTCATGGAAATATCAAAAATTTTATGTTACTTTCACTACAAATAGAAGGCCAAATTTAGTTTCATGAGTAGTTCAAGACACTCTGATTCTTAGAAAACTCAGAACAGTTTGAAAATGGGACATTTTGTAGAAAAAAGAATTTCCAGTGGCAATCTGGGACAGATATAGGCTTGCTGAATGCAAGCTGTATTTATCATTATTTATTCATTTCTATTTATTTTATATCCTTTATATGCCACTGTGGAGGAATCAAACATGACTCTCCAATTCACACAGGGTCTATTTTATTCCCATGTATACGTAGCCACAGACCATCACTTCCTGGGAAATGAGGTGAGCTCTTTACAAAACCTTTAGCTTTTATTGCTAGCAGAAAATGGTAAAAGTGGGACTTGTTACCATATTAGGAAAATTACCAAAGTCATCTATTAGTTGAAAAACAACCTCAATGTGCACGTCTCTTTTCCTTGTGAACTGGCTAAATACATTATGAACTCAGCTTTCAGGATTAGAAGCTTGAGTTCTGTTACTTCTCGATAACAAATTGCTGATCATGCCTGCCTTTTCCCTCCAAGTATACACTGTTTCTACACAGAGCTCCCTGTAAGATTCCTTGTGCATAGATCAACACAAAGCTCCATTTTGAATTTCTCTTACAATGCAATGCAGACTCCATCTTAGATTTCTTCTAAGTCTTCTTCTAAGATTTCTTCTAAGCTTTGGCTATTGAGCAGTATAGAAATGCAATAAATAAATAAATAAATACAGCACAGACTCTTATTTTTAATATTTCACTCACACCACTCATTAACAAAAGTTGCTGGCGGCTTCGAATAACTAGTGATAATCCTATATAAACAAGTACTATGCCTCATAGTGGGGAACAAGGAGAAAAGTCAGCTGAGGACTTTTCCTGATCTGGGTGAAAGCAGGCTGCAACTTCATTGAATGGACGGTTTCCAGCAATTTGGTATTGAACTTGGAGAGTAATCCAAGCAGTGCTGCACCCAATATTTCTCCTTAGCTGAAGTTCTAGTGACTCAGCCCATCTGTTGGGTATAATATGGGTGTAAGAATGGGACAAGGAAGAGGTGATGCAAGTTGAAAGCTGCTGCCCTACAGGTACTCATCCCAGTTGATGGGCCAGTTAGGATGCCCCAAAACCTTGGAGCTGCTTATGGGGCACGCGCGCACACACACACACACACCAGTTCATTCATGTTGCAGGAGCAACCGAATATCCAACTGCTCCCTCTTTCTAAAACGTACTGGAGATGCATAGTGCATCTGCAGCTCCATTTAAACAGACACGGACATCACCTTGCCCTCCCGGCCCCCAACCCCTGTGGACTTATTTTCAACAGAGAGTTAAACACTGGAAGAAAAATAAGGCAGAAACATGGTATTTATAGAAGACAATCTGGAAAAAGGACCATTTCCAAGGATGCAATCTGTTAAAACTGTTAAATGGCTGGAGCGGACAGAAACTCTATGGTTTAAAAGAAATATACCAAGTGTTATGCACATAATAATAATAATAATAATAATAATAATAATAATAATAATATATTTATTTATTTGTTACCCGCCTTTCCCTCTGGATTGAGGCGGGGTACAACACAAATACAAACACCATAAAATACATATAACTAATTAAAACATTTAAAACTAATACATTATAAAATAGCATTCAGTTTCAACATGCTGAAAAAGAGAACTGCACCAAACGTACTGTTCTCAAGGTCTGAGGTGGACTTTACAAGAAAGTGCATGCTGTTGCTTCAGGTGGAGCAAATTTCCCCTGACTCCTTGCAGCTACTTCAATCTGTCCTCTTCATTGGATCACAATATTCGACTCCCCTGTCTGACCATGCTGCCCTCTGCTGAGCATTATTGCCTACTCTGCCATGCTTTTATCTGACATTTTATATGTGTCCACAGTATTTTTATAGAGCCAGATCCCCCACCCCAATAGTGCTGGCAGAACATATAACGGCCAGAGAGAGAGAGAGAGAGAAGTAGTGGGAAAAGACAGGGAGCTGCAACATTCAGCAGGATGAAGATTCCTACAGGATGCTAGCAGGCAACAGTTTCCCCAGACCTCTTTTGGGATCAGGTCAGGGATTCTGCACTATAAGTGACAGGATCACATGAAAGATCTATTTCCACCACCCATCTAGAAAATGCAGATGTAGTACAATGAAGTCCAAACTCCACATATAAAGCAGTGAAACAACATATGGAAAGTTGGCCGTTTTCAAAGGAACTGTGCCTTAGTAGGAAAGAGCTTATTGTCCAGGCCAGGCTCAGGCTGTGACAGGTAGCTTTACCTAGAACCAAACAGGGTGGGTGTTCTCAAACCAAGGATGCCTTCAGCCAGTTAACAGGACTGGAGACTGGGCATGGAGTGCAAGAGGTACTGTTTAGATTAGGGTTTTTAGACTAGGAATTTGTTTTGAACTGAATGGAACTCACAGTCCTTCCACACACAAAACCACCCCTGGTTACCCCAAGGTTTTTCCGCCCTTCCCATTTTAGCAGCATAGTTTAGGGCAGGGGAAATCATCTTGTTGCTGCTACAATAAGAATCTGATTGTAGAAGTTATTCCATGAACATGGAATACAATTAGAAATACCTTTGACTTCCGAAGAGTCACCTTTTGATCTTTGGTGAAATGACTAAGCAGCCTCAAGCTTGAAAATATTTATTTTAAGTGGCACTAGGTCTTGTAAACAGGTAGCTAAGAGAATAAAGACAGGAATCTATGGGCCAAATGAGGCATGACGCTAAATGTGTCACCTGAAGTTGCAGATGATGATGATGATGATCTGTAAAAATGGCCATTGCAGGTGGAGCTGATTTTTATTGGGACCACAGGTTGCAGAAATTGGAGTGGGTGGGCGGGTAACCCTTTTCACCCCTGCTGCAGTTTTGAAAAAAAGCCTGGAGTGGGGAAACTGCCCCATATAGCCATTTTGTATCCTTTTGTATAACGGTACCCCCTCCCAAACCCCCCCCCCCCCACCAATAAACAACAAACCAAAAGGGGACATCTTTTATTTAGGACAAAAAATTATCACAAAATGCGCCGCCCTGCTGCTGCCATCATAGCGCTACATAAGGAAGAGATTCCTGGCAGTTTATACCTCCAGTGGCCCCCTGTGGAATGGCCTCCGGAATCATCTCAGGCTTCCGAGAGGCTCATGACCCTGCCAGAATGTTATGGAAACACTAATAGTAAGAACTGGTGCATCCACATGGGAAGGTGGACAGGTGTTGCTGTAATGTTTGTGTCGTGGAAATAATGGTGCCCTTGTGGCCACCCATAACATGGCGGTCCTTAGGTATGAATGGGTACATATATTTGGAGGTTCATGATGAGTCATTCAACAAATCTAATGCAATTGAAAATCAATACAAAATTTTGACAAGTTCAGGCCATGTACAGCGCCACTGCCCAATTTTTACCAGTTCCTTCCTCTGATTAAAGCTCCTTACATCACATCCCAGAAGACATCTTGGAGTGGGAGATGCAGGATGTAGGAGGGGGCAGGAAAGTTTCATTGTGTGGTCAGCCTTCTGCTCATGCATTACCGTTGTTTATTTAGAAAACCAATAGTGATAATGATAAATGTTATAAGTAAGGTTTATATTCTATTTAATCCAGTAACAGTGCTCTTGGGATATTTTAAAGAAATTATCCTTGCACCAAAATCTTGCAGTGATTTTGAATTGTTTTGCAATATGCTAAAATAGTGATACAGTACTATATTGCTGATCTCAGCATCAATGGATTTTACTAAGACATTTATGTTGACATGATATGATAATAATTAAAAGGAGGAAGGTGCCCTGTGTTCAGCCACTGGAATATGTAGGGAAGCATTTCACATTTCTGTAAGGAGAAATCTGTCCTTGGAACAAAAAATTGTACATGTGATAGATGGTTGTTTGATATCTTAAGAAGTTTGGAATGTTTGATTAGTTTCTTTCTGGTATAAGAATGAGGAAGATATTGAGGTGGGGAGCTGCCATAAATTGGATGGAGTATTTACATCATATCTGTATAGTTATTTTTGTATATTCTGTATATTTCTAATAAATGCTTTTAAAATTATCCGAGAACAAAATTTGCTTGATCCAAGTTTAACCAAAGCCATGTGTGTAGTACTAAACGCTCAACAATGTACATACAGATCAAATCATTCTTTCTTTGTCTTTTGTTAGACTAATAAAGGTAAACAGCTTTCTGTGATAAAATCTCTACTCCATTCTTGAGTTTTAAATTTCTCTATATTTACTTTCCAGTTTTTCACCTTTGAACAATACAAGAAATTGCTAGGAAATGTTTCACTGTCACCAGCCCTGGTAAGTGAGAATATATCATTGGAATGTGGGGGCTTCTTTCTGTATTCACTTTTGGTTTTATGGGGAAGAGTAAAGAGACTCACTAGAAATGAGCTTTTCAGTTCCTATGACACATTTCTCCTTTTCCTCTCTCCAACTTGGACAAGATAATGGAGCAAAGACTCATGGAGTTAGGAAAACGGGAGAAGAGACGAGTTGGGTCAGATCCGAATGCTTGGAGTGCTGATGGAAAATGCTTCCACTCACACCCGAGGGAGGAGGGACCATTCCTTCACACCACACTCTCCCTCATACATTTTGGCCTGTGGGAGGGACTTATCAGGAAGCTTCCACTGGAAAGGGGGCTTTACAACCTCATGCATCAGTGGAGTCACCACTGTTATTGGTCTGCATCCCAGGATTTTTGTTTATGTAAAATATGGAGGAGAACTTATGCCTGGAGATTCTTAGGCAGCATGTATCCCACGGGGCCTAGGAATTTGGCCACCCAGGTATCAATACATGCAGTGGATTTTTATGTTGTTACCAAAAACACAAATTGGAAGACTGCACTAACAACAAATCCCGACCATCTGGATTATAGATTTCTTGGTTAAACGGATTTAGGACTGGAAGTATTTCTGGAGTTTGGCTCTTTCTGTGGAAGTTTTGTGACAAGCACAGAAAGTATATTTTTGCTTGTCATATAAAGAAAGAGGTTTTCTAACAGAATGTATGCAATCAGCCAATAGGAAAGAAAATCTGCATGAAATGTATATCACTTTTCAAGTTATTCCATTTATCTATTATATTACCATTACTGCATTTGTCTCTAGTTGTTTGAAGGATCATATTCCCCTACTTTCTTTCTATTTATGGATTTCCACCTTTTCCAGAGACCACGAGATAAATCCTTAAAGTTACCTCTTTATTTTTTAAAGAAGAAGAAGAAGAAGAAGAAGAAAGCTTTAATTTGTCTTGCAGATGTATGGTGCAATGAGAAAATTTTTCAATGTGCCTTGAATAAGGTACATTGAAAATGTACATTGAAGGACTGCAGGATCCTTCTCACATTCAGTAGAGGGGGTAACATAATGATGCAAGAAGTGTTCTGCAGCAAGATGATGGAAGAAAACACAAGATTCAAATCAGAGAAAATGACTCTGGATTTGGCAGAGCATAACCCCCCCCCCCAAAAAAAAAACACCCACATGCCTATTTTTCTTGCAGAGTAAAGAGTTGATAAGGGCTCCCCATAAACATTCTGCAACATTCTCCAGGAGAGATACACAGGTTCATTGTCTTCTAGATTAGGAATCATTGATGCAAATGGAGTTCATTGTACAGTTCCCATTGCTGGATCTCACATCCAAAACCTTGGTTTGCATAGATGGTTTCTGTTAGCATCTTCCAAACCCATTTTCATTGTTCACTGTCCCTCACTCAAAGGAGCTGATGAAACCCCCTAAAACAGAGCAGAGCAATGAGAAGAAAGCTTAACCAACCCATTAGCTTCAAAAGCTACCCCATACAGTTGGACCTTCCAGCACGTCCCAAAAATGCTCAGAGTCACTTCACACGCACACACACGCACACACATATTCTGGCAGCATAATTGTCGCCGGAAACGTGGATTTATTTATTTATTTATTTACTATATTTGTTAGATGCCTGGTAACTATTGTTCTCTGGGCAATGTACAAAGAAATATTAAAACAAGATAAAATCACAAAATCAAGCAACGCAATACAAAAACTTAGGTATGGGCACCCCTGTAGTTCAAGTCAAATGTACCAAACCCTCTAAAAAGGAGATATTTCAATAGGACCATTAGAGCCAAAACAGATATTTTAAATGTGTCTCAAGGAACCATGTCTCTTTTCATTTTTACTTTAGAGTAGGCACCGGTGGCCCAAACCAGATCTTAAAAGCCCCACCACCACCCTGCCACGCTCTTGTTCTGCGCCAACTCTAGAGTAAAAATGAAAACAGGATGTAGCTGTTAACATTTAAAGTAATGTCTATTTAGGCCTTTAGCAATGCATCAGTCTGGACTACATGAATACTCCTTCATGCAATCAGCTAATTTAACATAGAGGAACCCAAGTAGTCTGGATTCCTGGTAGCAGCCAGGTCACCCTGGCCTCTCTGAAGCAGGCCTCAGGCTCAGACACTGAAGAAGATTGAAGAAGAAAGAGTTTCTATGTGCCATTTTTTGGGTGGGTAGGTGGGTCTGAATTTGGTGCATCATAAGTACACAAGAAAACACCCTCATTCAGTCTTATATAGAGGATTCCCAAAAGTAGATTATGTCTATTGTCATGTTAATTATTAGCTAAGGGAAGGCTACGGGGAAAGATGCTAAATGACTTTTAAAAAATTCATTAAGAACATTTTTGAATACCTGGAATTAGGGGTGTGCACGGACCCCCCGCTCTGCTTCTCTTCCAGATCCGCGATTTGCGGATCGGCCCACTCCGCCCCACCCCCGCTCCGCCTATGTTCGCTCCGCTCCGCTCGGAGCTCCGGATCCGGATCGGAGCTCCGTTCCCCCCCCATAGGCTTGCATTAAGCTAAAAAAGTATACAACTTTTTTTCTGTGAAAGTTAGAAACCTCAAGTTTGGCACCATGACACCTCATGGGGGTATACACACGCACGCCAAGACTCAAGGCAATCCCATCATCCCCTGATTTTTGGGGAATTTATGAAAATCGGGCACCCCATTCACACCCCTTTCCATAGCTCCATCAATTTGCATGTTAAAAATCTCAAACTCGCCACCATGATAGCTTGTCCAGGGATACATACACACGCCAAGACTCAAGGCAGTCCCATTATCCCCTGATTTTTGGGGAATTTATGAAAATCGGGCACCCCATTCACACCCCTTTCCATAGCTCCGTCAATTTGCACGTTAAAAATCTCAAACTCGCCACCATGATAGCTTATCCAGGGATACACGCACTCCAAGACTCAAGGCAGTCCCATCATCCCCTGATTTTTGGCGGGGCTTAAACCTGCAGACATCTCAATGGGGCCATTTCAAAGGAAATCCCAACATGCCATGAATTGGGGAGTACAGATAAACCTATGAAATCTTCTTCCACACTTGAAAAATGGATCTGGAACTTCCAAAAGTCTAACTTGAGTGCAGGAAGGACTTCTCCCCTGAGTCAAAGCCAGACACACACAACATCCCTGCGAGGCGGGCAGGGGAGGAGGGAGGGAAGGCAGGCAGGCAGCAGACATTTCTGGGGGCATAAGGAAGTGAGCCAAGGATAAGCCAGTAATGCATATAAAATGGAATAAATAAATAAACAAACAAACAAAGGAGGAGTGGAATTAAAAGCAGCAGTGTTGCTGAATAAACAACAAGAAGAACTTTTTTAAAATGGCTATATCTGTCTTTTACCAGTAATAGGGGGACGTGCCCGGGGGAGGGGGAAGCAGCTGCCAATTTGACTGGTCCTAGTGACCAGTCTTTTAAGAAGCAACGCGTCAGTTCAGCTCATGAAAGACATTGCTCCACCACTAAGAGAAGTAGAACGCTCACTTCAACTCATGATAGGCATTGCTCCACCGGGTTACTCTCTTTGGAGGGCTGTGATAGCCCCCAAGTACAGGAGAGAGTGGGGGCACGTCCACATGGCATGCCCTAGGGGAGCTCATCCCCTTGCACCACATCTTTTCAATTGTTCCCCAAAGTTAGGGTGGGTAGCAGTGCTCTCTTAATATTGGCTTAGTATATGATTTCAAGTTGTGTTTGTGCATTTGGTGGGGCTACTGTTTTAAAAAACACTGGGAAAAGTCCGTTCAGACTAAGAAAGAGAAGTTTCCCAGAATCCCAAGTTACCCGTTTTGCGTATCCCCTCCTCCAACTTTGGGATCATGTGATCATGACCGGGAGTTGACTCTGCCCCTCAGCCCTTCGAAAAAGGTATTTACCGCCGGTTTTTTTAAAAAATCTAGCGCGCAACCCGCACCACGCAGAGAGCTGAGAGTAGTCTCAAAATGACCCCCATCCACGACTCTCTGAGCACAAGAATTTTCAGAACGATAGCTTCAAAAACAACACAGTTATCCTCCTTTCTTTTCTGCAACGCAATCCTATGGGCGAAATGTTTCAAGATGGCGATCAGACCGGACCGCGGAAACCGGAGCGCTCCGAAAATGGGCGCTTCTCTTCGCCTTGCTTCTAGGGGTCCGCGGTCCGCTTCTACTCCGCCTCTGGGCAAGGCGGAGCAGGCCAATTCGCTCCTGCTTCTGCGCTTCTAATCGGAGCGGAGCACATGCCTACCTGGAATATATTCCTTGGTTAAAATTCTTCTCCAATGATTTCAGTGGTATTTAATTCTCAAGAATCTTAGGATCAGGATTTAAATACAAAACATAAGACTAATGCTCCACGCCTGCTTGGGTTCTGAGAAGTACAAAATTGCAGAAATTAATACCCAAATTTTCCAATAATAATGGTAGCAGCAGAATTTTAAAAAATAAAATGTTTGGTTGATTAATTGTTTATTACTTTACTATACTACCCAATAACCTCATTCACTATTTATGCAGTGTAATGTCAAATGACAAATGGGCCTCAGCAAGCAATGAGGTCTTTAAAAGAGCCTCTCCTACTGATCTTAATAACAGAACAGATTTTTTTTGCTGAGATTGGTGGTCCCTTGGATAGCCAGGTTGTAAGTTGTTTAGGGCTTTAAAGGGTTACACCAACACTTTGAATTAAGCTTCGAAAACAATTAGCAACCAGTGCAAATCTTTCAGTATTAGAGTGATGTCATGATACCATCTACTGGTTGGTGGCCTTGCTGCTGCATTTTGCCCCAATTGAAGCTTCCAGATGCTCTTCAAGGATAGTCCCATGTAGAGAGCACTGCAGTAGGCTTGCGTAGAGTAAGAAACTTCTCCTGAAATGATCGCCACCACAAGTTTCAGCTGTTTCTGGAAAAGACAAGGACTACAGAAGCCCCACTGTTCGGAATGTATTGCCTGTTTGGAAATAGAGGGCTAGATTTAACTGCTCCCTCCCTCCCTCTTCAATATTGGAAGGATGCTGTCAGGGTGTCCCTTATGAGGATTGCTTGTGTTCCTGTGGCGATGAAGCAGTTGAATCTTTAGGGCATGTTTTTTCAAATGTAGCCTCCACATGGAGGAGCAAAATAGAATACTTGGCCCTGTTATGAGAAAATACCCTAGAAGGTCATCAGAACGGTATTTGGAATACTTCCTGGCAGGTACAAACAAGTCAACAACAGAGTCAGTGGCTAAGTTCCTTTTCTCCGCTCAAAGATCTTGTAAGATGATTTCTTCATCCTAACTGTAACTTCTATTTTTTAATCTTTTGTATCACGTGTTTTAATTATGCTAATATGTTTTAAATATGTGCATGTTTTAATGACTATTTTTAGCTTGTTGCATAATGAATTAATGGCTGTTTTTTTAAATGGTTTTATGGTTTAATGATGACTGCTGTTATTTTTATTAGGTCTGCGGCTGCATAATGATGATTAGCTTTTCTACATGAGGCTGTTAATCCACTGTATCTAATTTCAGTTTTATTGCAGAATTGAGATCCGAGCCCTACATGAAGAGTATTTCCTTTTCCACTGCATAACCTCTAGATGGCACTGTGGTAAAGCACAATTACACAAGTGGAAATAGTGTTTTCTTTCACTTTCTTTAAATAATACTGCATTTTCCCTGTTCTAAAAAAAACTTGCTGGACGTGCTAGTAGGCCATGACATCATCTAAAGAACCCGTAAACAAATATGATTATGGAATGGCAAGCACACAATAAATGCCTTGTGTAGAAAAGCTCACAGCCCATTGAAATCAGAGGGTGAAATCCAATACTATGTGAGCGGATAATGGACTTTCCTCTCCTTTCCTCACCCTCCTTGTTCCACTGATGGAAGCAATTCCATTGGTAGGAAGAGTTAATCAGATGCCATGCAGTAGTCTTAAACCCATCTAAATCTGTGCTGGATTATGGCCAGTGGGGTCAATATTAGGAGAACTATTGCTTTTTAAATTGCTGTAAAAATGATTGTAGTATATTTTATTATGTTGTACAGATACATTGAGTATGACTTTCAGTTTATTGTGTTTTATTAACTGCATAAGCATCAACTGGTTTTTATATGGAGAATGTATAAGTCAGTGATAACATATTAATTGCACGATCATCAACTTTTTATTATGGTGCATATATAAATCAGTGTTGTTGTTGTTGTTATTATTATTATTATTATTAAAGTATTTTCAGAGGTAAAAATTGCCCTTCAAAGAAGATTGTTATTTGAGTTGGAAATACAACAATATAGTCTTGTAATTTTTTTGTATTAGATTTACTACCTAATTAACTCTTAGTTTTATACTCTGCTTGTAAGTGATTTTAAGAGCTGTCTTTGTGGCTGTATTGTACACATAATAATGTGTAAATTATTCTTCATGGAGTAATACTCTCCCTAAATAAAATGTAGAGGGCATGCTCTTCCCCCCCCCCCCCCCCGCCGTGTGCATTTCTTAAATCAGTCACAAAGCTTTTTTTCCCCCAGCAAGAGAGAATGTGTTGTTGATAGGACTTTGACATTTTATTTTGAATATTTGGAATGTGGTTTGTGGCTTTTGTAATTTCTTCTGCATGAACTGTCAACATCTAATCAAGGACGAAAGCTGTTTAGTAATGGTATACTACTGCACAAGGGTTGGTCTCTCCACTTTCATCATATCAGTCAGCTTAATGCGCAACTTCAGAATGTGATGTGCGGGATGTTTTACTGCAGTGCACACGAGAACTGATTGATTTAATTCTTTTAGACATTTGCAGTTGCTGGCTTGGGATCTGGGCTAACAGAAGCAGTTGTGGTTAACCCTTTTGAAGTAGTCAAGGTTAGCCTCCAGGCAAATCGGGATGCTTTCACAGAGGTACAGTAATGGATATTTTTTCAGTATGTTGGGAAATGCAAGCACTTGGACAATAAGCTTAATCAAGACCTGTGCAACACGTGTGTGTGTGTGTGTGTGTGTGATCTCCTGGGGCGGTTTACAGCAAGCCATTTCAAAATAGCTGGGAACGCACATTTGATATGGATGATGTGGTGGACAATATTATTTGGAAGTGGCTCCTCAATTTTTCTAGCATTTCCTTTGCTCTATAATAGTCAGAAGATAGATTTTGTGTTGGACCAAGGGAAGGGAAGAGACAGGAAGAACGAGTGAGGAAAGAGAGTTTTGTTTTTAAAATATATCCTCCATTTAGATTTTACAGGGTGCGTAGGTAAGCCTGCAATTTGCTTTTCCAGCACTGCAAAGTAAAATCTCTCAAGGTGTTTTTTGTTTTTGTTTTATCTAGCAATATGTAGAGTAAAATCAGCTACCAGAGGTATTGGCAGTCCTAAAGCCACAGGATGAGTAGGCGCTTATATTCTTTGGCCCAGAACAACCAGCAGCTAGAGCTCTGTCATTCAGTGTCTGTGGATATGAATGTGTGAAGGGGAGGATGGCATCACATCTGCTGGCCATTTCCCCTGATTCCCCTGCATTCATCGGAAACAGTAAACCAGGCCTGGGGAACGTGTCGTCTTCCAAATGTTCTTGGACTTCAATTCCCATCAGCCCCAGCTAGCCTGGCCAAAGATGAGAGATGACGGGAGTTGTTGTTAAACATTTGGAAAGATATGGGTTGCCCACACCCTTGCTGTAAACTGAGCCTAAGCACGTAGCCTCTGTGGACAGCTGCCAATGAATGCATGTAAGCCAGGAGTTGGGTTAGGGAGCCATATGTAGAAGAGGACAGGGCTCCTACACATTTAATAGTTACATAGAGAAGGATCCTGAGCATAATAAGTGACCCCTGCTCAGATGCCTTCTTCCACACAACTGGTAAAGGAGCAAGAGCCCTGTCCTCTTTTACGTATGGTCCCCATAGAGAGGACCAGTTGGCACAAGCCCACTTTCCAGCACCACACATTTATATCCCCAGATGTGTGCTGCGTGTACTACAGCGCTGCACACACAGAGGCATGGCCTAAATTTATATGTATATTTCTGATGTATATTTATATGCGAACCGCTTAGAGATCTTATTATATTGAAGGCTATGTCACCCAGTCCCTACATTGTGCTCTTTTTTCGACACCAGTTGAAGACCTTTGTATTTTCCCAGGCATTTTAGTCTTTCAGTTTCTGCTGCTTTAAATTTGTTACTGTATTTTAAACCTTTACACTACTGCTGGATTTTATTTGATTATTTTATTTTATACTGTAGTTTTAAAGGTCTATATTGTATTTTACTGTGTTGTATTTTATGTTTTTAATTTATGGTGTGTTGTGAACCACCCAGAGAGCTTCAGCTGTTGGGCAGTATAGAAATGTAATAAATAAATATAAATAAAGATTACTAATAAGTAAGTAAGTAAATAAATAAATGGCTAGGATTCAAGTAATTGCTCTAGATGCAACCAGTGTTGTTGCTGGTTTTTTTACTTCCCTACTCTTTGAATAGCAAGTCCTGATGCCCTATCACAAACTACTTTTAAGAGTGCCCTTTATTTCAAAAGATGTTCGCAGTGTGACGTGGTGAGGATGGGGGAGAAACATATAAACCTAAGAATTTTAAGATGCTGTGATTGTTATTTTAATATTGTATTGGTTTTATATGCTCTTTTAGCTAATTTTATGTATTATATTGTGTTTGGTGTTGTTCCCCGCCTCAATCCAGAGGGAGAAGCGGGTAATAAATTATTATTATTATTATTATTATTATTATTATTATTATTATTATTATATACGCAAAGTCTTCTTGGATGCACAGTTCCAGTTGTATAGTTCTTTGGATCACAACTGTAATCCTTCGTTGTCAAGGAAGTTACCCAAAGAAATTAGGAACATAGGAAGGTGCCTTCTACTGAGTCAGGCCACTGGTCCGTCTAGCCCAGAATTGTCAGCACCAGCTGACCATGACTTTTTAAGGTTTGAAGCAAGAACATTTCCTAGCTCTACCTGGAGATTCTGAGGATTGAACCTGGAACCTTCTGCTTGCAAAGCATGTGCTTCATCACACTGAGCTATGGCCCTTTCCTCAAATTACTCTAGTGAAGCAATATCCTCATCCAAACCATCCTTCCATGTTTTAGTTTTATAATCAGACATCAAACTATACAAATTGTGTCTTTGCCTCTGGAAATGCTATTTCCATTGGGAAGAAATTCCGTAGGGCAGCAATGAGGGATTTTCCCCAACACCACCAAAGGAAATCTTAGCTTTGGAAGGGGGGTTTTCATCAGGATTTTCATCAGGAGGGTGCTGCTGTTGCACTCATGTCCTGCTTATGATTTTCCTGTGAGCAGCTATTGGCCACTGTGTGAAAAGACTGCTGGACTAGATGGACTCTTGGTCTGATCCAGCAGGGCTCTTCTTAGGTTCTTAAGTTCCTATGACTGTAGCATCAATGCCCTCTCCATGATCCTGATCCTGTTAGTTATCATCCCACCCCCATACACACAAATATTCATATTAAAATATTCGTCTTTTAATATTCATATTAAAAACACACACAAGTATCCTACACATTAGCTGCAAAAACACATTTAATGTTAGGTCTAGTTAAGTCCTGAGTAGGGGAAGGGGAGGAATTTATTTGGTTTGCATTTTAATCTGACCCTACCTAATTCGTACTCCCCAAATCAAAATGTGGTTACCCTTCAGCATTTCCTCTTCTCTGAAATTAGCAATGCAATTCTCCAATCAAAAGATGCATACAAATGTGTGCAAATAAGAGGAAACTGCAGATAAGAATGGGTATATTTGTGAAAATAACATATAAAAATGTCTTATGCGGGGGAAGCACATAAAAAATGTTTATATTGAGCAAAATTGTGTACAAAAATGCATATATTAAGGGGAAAGTGTATGGGAGTGTGTATACTTTGGCTGCGCAGACTTTTTTTTTTAATCACAGAAATGGGATGGAATGAACTTTAGAATGGAGATAACATGAAGCCAAAATTTACCGATTCACACATCCCTACTCCTGTGATCAAGAGATCAATGTACATCATTTTTGCAGGACAGGGTGCTTTGAGCAGTGGTTTTCTCTAGTGGAAATGTTCAGTCTTGGAGCCTCTACTTTAGAGTAAAGGTAACAAGTGTCTTTAAAGCACAGGAACATCCAGAAGCCTACAGTGTATTACTACTCCCTGCTCCTTTCTGAAACATAGTTATTCTACTATTGTGTACGGCTTTATACAGGACTCTTGTGTAAATAAACATGGTCTTTGACTTCAAATTCAACAGAAATGACTTTACTAGGGAACAATATGTCTTGACATGTTTGAATATACTCAAGAACTTTGGAGGAGGAGGAGGAGGAGGAGGAGGAGGAGGAGGAGGAGGTTTTGGTTTTCTTCTGTAATGGTTAAGAAATATATATTTTACTGAAAAATAAAAATAAAGAAGGGGCTTATTTAAATACTACATGGATACCTGAGCACAGGACGGTTTGGGCAGCAGCTTTGTAAGCTAGATTTTCATGGCATCCATAAAATTCACCTAAATTGTTTACCCTAATAACATGCTATAAATAAACTGCATGCTCACGGGTGAAATGATTAACAGAAAACTTGGGTCTTTTTTTCTCCAACAGAAATCTTTTAAGTCAAATGGTACATTCTTATGCATGCCTACTCAAAAATAAGCCTCATTGAATTCCATGTGAATTCAACGGGACCATGTCGCTGTGTTCCAGATTGCAACCTAAAAGAACAATCATAAACTCCAGATCTGCTGGGTTGAGGGAGCTAGAATAGGGCAGAAATAACCATCATCGGGTGAAGAAGAGCTCCAGTGGTGGCGTTGGCATGTTTGTCATAATAGTCTCCAGTTTACTTACAGAAAACTCCACATGCATTGACCTGCTGACAGTGGTCTTTCCACCAGCGATATGCCGCCACTTCCACTCCCCGCACTGATCACTGCAACTGGATCTCCAGCAGCCTAGCATCCAGTGGATCCAAGGACCCTTGGATCCAATGGATTCCTCCAAGGGACCAAGGATCAGCCCCCTCTCCTGTGATACTCTGATGCTGGGGTAGATATTTTCCCTCCTGTTGAAATCAAGCAGACGTTTTTCCCCCCCTCCTTTTTTTGAAAGCATTACCAGAGAAGAAAAATGCCAAGCCTGTTTCCTATCCTTCCCACCCTGAGCAGCACAAGCAAACAGGACTTTGGAAATGGTGGGTGAGCTGCCACTCACTCCCCAACCCTGTATAGGATTGCTTTATTAGCTTGCAATCCTATACTCACTTACCT
The DNA here is from genome assembly GCF_023053635.1 of Elgaria multicarinata webbii. NCBI lineage: Eukaryota > Metazoa > Chordata > Lepidosauria > Squamata > Anguidae > Elgaria > Elgaria multicarinata. Next base: position 144,048,497 of record NC_086172.1, on the reverse strand, counting down.
GGGAGAAAGCCCCCATTGAACTCAGTGGGACTTCGGTTTCAGTAAATATGCATAGGATTGTGCTCTTAATATCCCTTAACGCTGCCTGGATCATGTTTTACGATTCCACAGATGTGTCACATTAATCAAAGTAATCAAAGCATCTCTTCTCCCCCCCACCCTTGAATTCTTACATTCGTTTTGAGCACAACCTTAAAAAGTTCTGTGGAATCAGCTGAATGTTTATTTTCTTAAGCCCTTTCTAAATAGATTGCTTAATTTGTTTAGTGAGGCTGGTTTTAGGAAAGTAAGATCAGTTGTCCATTTTGCGAACCGGACCTTCTGCAGCAGGGAAATAGTACTATAGCAGTATACTATTGCTGTGTTACGTGTGTTGTTGTTCTTGCTGTTGTTTTTACTTCTGCAGGCCAAGCCATAAATACTTACTCAATATATGTAAATCAGCATGAAACAAAATATTAAAAGAAAGCTCAGCTTGTCTGTCAGCTGAATAAGCACTAACCTGATGGGTTGGATATTATTAGGATCATTTGGCTGATTCTGTTGATCATTTTGCTGGCATTTTGCAATGGAAGTTCATTAAACAAATAAGTATATTGAAATTAGCACCATTTACAGAACTGTAGTCAAAATTGCCCTCATTTCCCTGTTTAAGCGTCCTAGCGGAAGCCACGTTTTCCCTTTCTTATTGAATATTTGATTACACAAAGGTAACATTAGCAAAAAGCTAAGCAAGCAAACAGTTGACTAAAAAAATACTCTTTAACTTAGAGCTAAAGACATAACAGTTAAAAGGATAAAAGCAACCATTCACAGTAATGCAGTGTTCCAAATTGGAGTTTTAAAAGTTTAATAATTCAGAAATGGTTGCACAACTTAGACACAGATTTCCTCTAGCCTGAAAATGTCTTCTCTCTGACTAGAGTTTATACCAGATGATCTAAAAAAGAAAGTACCAGAATGTTTGTTTGTTAGAAATATCTATACAGGAAAATGGACATGTTCCCTTCATTTTAGTATGTTCTATACTGTGAAGAACATGCACCTTAGCCCAACCTCAACTAGGGATATTGTTGAAATCCACCACAGAATCAAATGAGTTCAGATTTCTATTAATCCAACCCATAGATTCTGCAGCAGATCAGCTTCTCCCAAGTCACACGGATTCCATGGACTTACGGAGGTGTTTTTTTTTTTACTTTGCGGGAAAATATGCAAAATCATCAGCAGCAGCAGCAATAGCTAAAAATGTGTATTTTCCCCATAAGCTAAAATGCACGTTTTGAGAGGAGGAGTTACACATTTTTGCAAGTTCGAAATTGCACAAATTTGGGAAATTGGGATCTGATCCTGCCAATGAACAGATGATGGAACGAAAGGTATCTCACAATCCATGAAATGCAGGAGGAACGGATTTTACAAAGTCCATATACATCCCTACCCCCCATATCCCTGTACCTGCAGAGGGAGCTTCTGACAACAACTTAAAAAGAAGCCTTGTATACCTTATGGTTCTAGTTTTTGTGAAACACCTAGAGAGTTTCAGCTATTGGGTGGTATAGAAATGAGATAAATAAGTAATAAATAAAATAAACGAGCTGTGCTGGATCAGACCAAAGATCTATCTGGTCAAGAATTCTGTTGCCAGAGTGGCCAACCAGATACCTATGGGAGCCCACAAGCAGGAGATGAGCACAATAGCACCTTCCCTCTCATCTTCTCCAGCAACTGGTATTGAGAAGCGTACTTCCCTGAAATATAGCCTTGTGATTACTAGTCTTATATTCCATACATTTGTCTAATCCAGGCATAGGTAACTCAGGGCTCTCCAGATGTTTTGGACTATTACTCCCATAACCCCTGACCATTGGCTAGCCTGACTGGTGTTTACGGGAGCTGTAGTCAAACATATGGGAGGGTACCAGGTTGCTTATCCCTGGTCCAATCCCTTTTTAAAGCCATCCAAGCTGGGCACCATCACTACATCTTGCGGTAACACGGGGTTCCTGATACCATGGAGGCTGGTAAATGCTTTCAGATGAGCACACTTAGAAGCTCCCTTCAGACCTTTGCACTGAAACTGCATCCCACAGACCTGAACTGCCCAGAGAGCTTCGGTTGTGGGGCGGTATATAAATGTAATAAATGAAAAAATAAAATAAGGTCTGAAGCTCCATCCCAGAGACCTGAAGACTCTGGGGACAGGGCTTGTGCACATGGCCCACAGCCCTATACACTTATTTATTTATTTATTTATTTGTTTATTACATTTATATACTGCCTCATAGCCGAAGCTCTCTGGGTGGCTTGCACTTGTTCCGTGTGAATACTTGAAATGGGCTGTAAGCTAAAGATCCCCCAAATAAAGTAAAGAACAGATCTAGAATGACTGCAATTGCTGCTTAGAACTAACTGTATAGGAAAACTGGCACCTATCCTTCAGGTTGTGAATCATTTACTGGCTAAAGTATGAGAGTTTCTAGTCAAGTGCATCAAAACTAGGTGACAGGTAGCTCAACCTTATGGGGACAGTTCAACTACTGTGGCTGTAGCTAAAACACTGTCCTGTACTAGTCAGGTGTGGCAGAGCCAGGCCAATGTAGTGACAAAACACCCTTAGTAACACGTCTTGCCTGTGCAACGTTTCTCTGACTCTGTGGATCCGATGAGACATTCCACAGTCTCATGCATCCGGGTGGGGCAGCCATTTCACTCACCTGCCGGCAGGTGTTTTTTTAGTGTGCAGTTGGACACAAAATGTGAAGTTGCGGGGTGGGTGGGATGTGCAGTTGGAAATCTCATAATGTGCAGTTGAAAAAAGTGGTGGAAAAAATAAGACATGTGTTATGTGTTAGTGTCTATTAAGAACTTAATAACAAAGTCAGGGATGGTATGTAACACAAATTATATAAGGATGCAGATGAAAGAGCCCTTGATGGTGTGACGGATATTGTTAGGTCTTGTGACAGTTTTGCCTGAATAGATGTGGGGGCAGAGTTAGCATTTGGGTCTATTGCATGGTCTCGGCCCTCTGTCTGTATCTCTGTCCTGTGCACTGTTGCTGGTTTAGCATCTGCTTCAGGTTGGGAGGTTGTCTGTAGGCCAGGACTGGTCTGCCTCCCAAGGCTCATTAGAGTGAAGTGTCTGTGCTGATGATGGGTTGGAGTTCACTGATGATCCATTGCAGTAGTTTCAATTGGGGGCTGTAGATGACAACCAGTAGTGTACTTCTCTTGGTCTGTCGTCCTTCCAGGGTATCTGTAATTCTGAATGGCCCTGTCAATCTGTCTTTAAGTTTAAGGTGCTACTAGTGTTGGTGAAAGAGAAATAATGTGTTTGGCTTAGGCAGGGGTGTGCATATGTGTCTGACAGGGCATTTGTGAAGTTGGAAAATTTGCTTAAAAACAACCCTGCCTGCCGGTATGGCAAAACTGGAGTCCAGCTTGCTGCAGCAGAGAGGAGCAGAGGGTTGGCAAAATTATACTCACAGGGGTGGGAGACCCTCGTATATTAAACAGGTGCAGTCAGGAGAAGGCAAGTCTACCCTATAGGCATATCCACTCATGCGGCCCTATGACCAAGGAGCATTCCACCTCACTAGGAGCACCTTCAGCTGCTCTTTCAGGACTGCTTCAGCTTTTCCCATTTATTGTGCCAAGAATCTGTCCACAGACAGACAGGATGATTCAATAAATCACATGCATGTGTATTCATGTACGCAGGTGGGTTAAGGTATTTGTATGGCCTTGTTAGCACTGCGTTCTGAAAGAGGATCAGTATCTCTCATGGCTTCCAGCAGCTTTCCTTACTGCACATGGAAATAAAGATAAAATGCTGCACACACATTCATGCGCTTCATGCAGTTTTGCCATAGCACTTGCCTTGCATGTAGAAGGTCCAATATCCAATCACTGACATCTCTAGACAGACCTGGAAAAGATGTCTGTCTGAAACCCTGGGTGGCTCCTGCCAGTCAGTGTAGAGCAGGGCAAGGCAAGATGGTGCCCTCCAGATGTTTTAGACTACAACTTCCTGATATTTGGCAATGCTGGCTGGGGCTGATGGGAGTTGTAGATCCAATCATCTGGAGGGCACTAGATTGCCTACCCCTGGTGTAGACAATACTGAGCTAGATAGATCAGTGGTCTGACTCTGCATAAGGCAGCTTCCTATGTTCCTATGACAATGGCTGGGTTCACACACATCACGCTAACCCACACTCAGTGGTTGAGTATGGGTTATTGTTGAACAGTCCACAGGGTGGCTAGTTAACCATGCAGTGGCTTATTTTTCTCGAACAAGCCACCTTGAGAAGCCATGGTTTGTTGTTGGATTGTTTAGGGTGGTTAACTAGCCACACTGCATGATCAACAAGCCACCATACAGAAAATGTCCTGGGTTCAGACAACAAGCTAACCGATGGTTCAACAAACAAACCATGGTTCAATGACTCACACTCCACCACTGAGTTTGGGTTAGTGTGTTGTGTGAATCCAGCTATAGTACAATGTGAGACAGACCTCACTATCTATGGGAAATTTTACCAGTTCATTCAATATAAGCAGGTATCTATGATAGACATGTATGATAATAAGTAGAGTGCCAAATAGATATGTGGATATGTGAATAGGCAAATGATGGAAGTGTAACTCTTTTTTTACTCAAGAAAGTAATGTTTTGGTTTATATTTCAGTGTGGATTGTGCTATTTCTTTATTATAATTTTTACAATTGAACTTCGTTAATTAAAAATAAGGTTATGAGATCTTTTTAAAAGCCATTCCTTGTGGCCCTTTGCTTTGTTCATACAGCAACCATCCACCTTTGCCAAAGCTCGACAGATTATTCAGGCCAATGGGCTGGGTCTCCATGGGCTTAACAAGGGGTTACCTGCTACCTTGGGACGCCATGGAGTTTTTAATATGGTTTATTTTGGATTCTACTTCAATGTGAAAAACATCATTCCTGTCAATAAGGTAAGTGGCTCATTCTCTAAAACAAGAACAAATAATCAAGTTCATGAATGAGGCCATTGGCTAACACCGTACCTTTTCTTGAAGGTAAAGTGACGATTGGTGCTTCCAAATGGTGGGAGTGCTCCAAGTCCCATGCATCTTGTCAAGCTACTCAGTACCTTTCCCTGGCTCCACCTACCAAAAGTCCTTCTGCCTAAAACACCCTTTAACTGTCATATCAGCCTTGATAGCCAAATGGGATCTCAACAGCTGTATAGCATTCTTGGGCTAAACAAAAGTTGGCTTCAGATTTAGTCATATTTAGTGTAGACGGCGCATTGAAATCAATGGGACTTAAAATAGCCATGACAATATGCCCTCAGTGCTTCCACATTTGCTACTGCAACATCCATTCTACAGAAGGCAAACTAGCGAGGCTGAGAAACAGACTTGCCCAGGGCCAAAAATGATTACAAGACAAAGTTGAGGGTCTGAATCCCACACACCAAACCACTCCTTTAATTCAACATTACCACTCTGTTAACTCAACATTGTATTGTATTGTTCATCGGAAGAGTATTTCTATTTGAACAATAGAAGAAGTGTCACTAAAACTACAGGGGTAAATTTTGATAAGAAGGGTACATCTTTATAAGGCTTTTGGGGAAGAATGGAATGCATTTGATTCCTGAAAGCAATACAGGTCTTGAGCTGAACCCATGTCCTCATGGCACATGGGGAGACTCCAAGGCCAGGCTAGATTCCCCCATCTGAATGATCCAGTATCTGCTGCCAGTTCTTTTTGGACTTCTCCCTTAATGGCACTAAAACTCTAAAACTGAAAGCAGAAGTTCCTATACTGTTGTATCTTAAGTTCAGCCCATGAACGCAACATTCCATCTAAGACAGAACTTCTAATGCTTATGGGTGTTAAAATGAAATCATTGTTTTACTTTTTGCACTGCCAGTCACAAGTTGTTACTCAGTTTTTTAGTGACTGAACCAGATTTGTTCCTGAGTGAGGATTTAACACCTGATTCCTAAAGGATCTTCTTGCAATGCATTGCAATAAATATGCTGTCTATGTAGCATACTGATTAGCATTTAGGGGCTCTATTTCTTTTTTCCATGGTGTCAAATGGAAGAAGATTATTATTATTATTTTTAAAGTCCTATTATAAACTACCCAGGAAATTTAGTATGACAGAGTTCACTTTTAGCTTCCAGTATTCACACATTTGGGATTAGACTTTATTATGGAAAATTTCGCTTCCAAATAAACTAATTGAGGGCTTTGATGTTCCGGAGAGTACCTGGGTAGGAAGGCTGTCTGAGGGAATACAAACACAGTTGGATTGTCTCAGCTCATACAGAAAAACGTTGTTTCGAGGTTGGCTTTACAACCAGTTTCTACCTTTTTTTCACCAGGGCCAAAGAGTAGGTTTTGGGAACAATGTGTTGTAAATTCTTCAGCCAATTAGCTTAGTGAGTTACTACTGTTTATAATGCGCCGGGCGCTGAAGTCTGCTTTGCAGTTGTACCACTGCTGGATTGTTAATAGCAGGAAGCCAGTGCTGTTTAGTACAGTGCATCAGCTACACGTGAAACTAAATGTAAAAAACCTGGAGGGGAAAGCAGCAGACTGAGATTAGCCTTTATTTAATTTAACATTTGGGGGTCCAACGCACAAATGAGCGTTTTAGTAGGCTTCATGGTGGAAGTTGCTGTCATTTGTAAAATATTCTGGCCAATTAGCTAATAGTGTGCTTGGATTTCTCCCGTTTTGATACAGTAATACTAAGTACATTGTGAAGCCCAATTATACAAATCATCCCCATATGCCGTACCGCTCTTGCTTTATGAACTGTGTTTATAAATCCTGTGTGAGGAAATGTGTACTTCAGCAATTTAGACCATGTGTAAAAACATAGCCAATCGGATTGTCAAGAAAACGAGCCCCAGCGTAGGAAAACCTAATGTGTTCCGCTAGAATAACAGGAGTGTGTCGTGTCGTGCAAACGTTCTGATTAAATGCATATTACTTTATAGTCTTTAACCAATTGAGGTGCTTCTGTTCCTCTTTTAGTTTGTTTCATTCTTTCTCTCCCTCTTGCTTGTTTGTTTGTTTATCAAGGATCCAACCTTGGAGTTTCTGAGGAAATTTGGAATCGGACTAGTTTCAGGAACAATAGCCTCGATTATTAACATCCCTTTTGATGTTGCAAAAAGTAGGATTCAAGGACCGCAGCCACTTCCCGGAGAGATCAAGTACAGAACCTGTTTTAAAACTATGGCAACGGTCTATAAAGAAGAAGGGTAAAGCATTCTTATTTCAATCATAAATATCCAGGCCTCTGGTTTGTTCATATGAGTCCATAAAACCGCATTGTTATATTTCAGATTTGATGAGGCCCATAAAAACCACCCTGCACAGTGCTTACGTATCAGGAGTGCTCAAAAGCTTAGCGTTTCAGAAATGTGCATATAACAGATTACATGAAAATATCTTCCTTTATCTGAGTTTTCTAGATTTTTTGTTTACAAAGTTATTTTTACAGTGTGTGTGTCTGTGTCTGTGTGTGTGTGTGTTAAATTGGCTAATATATTCTGTAGCAGAATATTTCTGCTTGGACACCTTAGCATCAGTTTGGCCCATGTACAATTATTTCAAACGCTGTCCTTAGCAGTGGAATTAGAAAAGGAAGATGTCTTCTGTTTAATTGTTCCGGTTGTAAATGATGAAAATGAATAACCTCTGACTGAAATGTTATGTTGCTGGGGAAAGAATCATAGGTCATAATGGCTACCCCAGTTTCAGAGAGCAGTTGATGATCCTGGGTGGTTCTTTTATACAAGGAAGCTGAGAAGTCCCAGTTTACTAAGCAACCACTTGGCCAGTTCAGAAGCATGGATCTGGATAGCTTTGCTACCCCAAAAAACTTGCTGCTATATACCAGGCTGCATGTGCTGATTATCCTTCTCATGCTAGCAGGGATGCCAGAGACATCTGAAATGGATTCAGATGAGTTTGGATTTCTGTGAATCTTACCTGTGGGTTGGCTTTTACTGTTTTGTGCAGATTCCACAGATTTGTGGTTTTTAAAAAAACTTTTGGGGGAGATTTGCGCATGCACGCCCCTGTGCTAATGTACATTTGAACACAAGAATGAAATACTCATTCATCTCTAAAATGAAATCTGGATTCCATCAATGAGCAGTTGATGGAACAAAAGTTGTCTGATGATCCACGAAACAGAGATGGAATGGATTTAACAAAGTCTGTTCATCCCTACGTGTTAGCATTAGAAAGCCCCATCCAAAACTGGAATCTCATAAAGTGGCCAACATTCAGGTAAAAGGAGGAGGGAAGTGGACATCTAAAAATGTCCACTTCTGCACATCTTACTTTGCCCTAGTCTAACCTCAGAAACTATTATTTCCTGCCAATGGGCTCCAAAGGTTTCCAGCCACTAGTGCTATTTAGTAGGGCTGTGCAAGGACCTCCCAATCCGCTTTGGAGGCCGATTTGGAGCTTCTGAATTGGCCCTGATCACCCTCAGCCCACTTCGAAGATAGTCCGACCACCTTCGGATCTGGACCTAAAAGCAAGATTCAGACATCCAAAGTGGGTCAGATGTGGTGGTTTCCCAGGTGACCTCCAACCCGCTGAGCCACTGCCCCCACCTGGCGAGCCACACGCTAGCAGATTAGACTAACCGGACCTGTCTGCTCGCACCCTGCAGCCACCTGTCCTCCATGTGAGCCATGAGAGTTTTAAGGAAAAATGGGGCCTTGTATTTGTGTAGTTCTGATGGCCCAATATAGCTGTCATTATGCACAACATTAAATCCATGTAAATACAGAGCCCCTATCTTTCTTAAAAATGATGCCTCACATGGAGGCTCACATGGGCGACTGCCAGGCGTGGGAAGATGGATCCAGTAAGTCCCATCTGTTCTCGCGGCTCAGCAGGCTGGTGCAGCAGTTCACCATTCTCCGGATTGGTCTGGGGTGCTTCAGACCCAGGATTCAGATCTAGAATCAAAATGGTGCATAGCCCTACTATTTACATTTCACTAGCAGAAACTAACGCTTGTGAACATCAATAGTGCTTGCTAGCAGGCAGTGGAGCCTGGTGGCTGTCATGTCACTGGGGTGGTGGATCCACTCTGGGTTTCAGTCAGAACCAGTAGGAACTCTAAAGCACTATTGATATTGTACAAGCATTGATTTCCAGTAACACACCGTAAATAGTGCTAGCAGCCAGACACCGTTGAATGTGAGCTTATACTTAAAAGTATGTGAGCTTATACTTAAAAGAGAATAAGCATTTCTAGAATGTGTGAAGAACATCTAAAAAATATCCATATATGCAGACCGTGAAGACCACCTCTTCCATCTTAGCCTGCCTCCTCCTCCCTCTTTCTGTTCTTTTTTGTTGACTATTCCATTCTAGTCTGACTTGGAGGATGAGACTGCAAACATCCGTTTGTTTGGTGTATTTGTAACAAACTGGTCCGGTACAAGATCTTTCATTTGCAGGACGACTATGGCAGCAGTACCCTGAACTTTATGGATGTAAATTCTTATAAAGTGAGAACTCAACCATGGAGGTATTATTCGAACATAGCCATGACACTGCATATGTAATGCAGATGCTATTAACGGAGTCGTCTTGCAAATGTCTCATTAATTAAAGTCATGTTTTTGAGCGGAAGGGATCATAGAACAGCCATTCATCAGCTGCAGATCCTGGTCTAAGATGTTACAATCCAGACACTGTGTATATTTGTTATTCCATATAACTTTTTCCATGCATTGTCTCAGCAGTGAAACAAATATCAACTATTTTTCTCTATCCACTTAAATAAAAGCATTCATCATTCTTTTTCTACAGATTTCTAGCTTTGTACAAAGGGTTAATTCCTAAAATCATGAGGCTAGGCCCAGGTAAATATTTTTTTACTCAAACATTTTTAATCCTGCCTTGTTCACATTTAACAATTTAATATACTCATTTGTAAACTTTATTTTTAACTGGTAACTATAAAGAGCACAAATAATATACGTAGACAAACATTTACCAGTGAAATTAAGCTTCTGTTTAAATTATATTACAGTATTGTGTGTCTCTTATAGCTCTTGGTGTTTCCTTCCTCTGTCCCTCACAGCTGCCCACTGCTCAGGTTGCAATATTGTCATAAGGGCAGGAACACAAAGAGGCTGAGTGGGGGTTGGGGTGGAGAGGGCACAGTCTAAAAACGTAAGAGGAGCCTTGCTGGAGCTGAGCAAAGGTCCATCTTGTCCAGCATTCTGTTCGCAATGGCCAACCAGCTGCCCGTGGGAAGCTTACAAACAGCACATGAATGTAATAGCACCCTCCTAGTTATGTTTAGTAGTAGTAGTAGTAGTAGGAGGAGGAGGAGGAGGAGGAGGAGGATTAAATTACTTAGAGAGCAATCCTATGGCCCCCACACAGCATCTGGGGGGCCATAGGATTTTCAGATTCCTGGATCCAAGGTCAGATACAGCATTCCAACCTTGGACCCAGGAGTCCTACTCAACAAGGATTTTTTTTTTAATCAAGGGTGAGCAACGCAGCCTGTGGACCACATGAGGCCCTACCAACCCCTATTGAAAATAAATAAATAAAAAAGTTGGCATCCATAGCAGCTACAGAGTGACAAAGAGGCCAAATTTAACTTCTTTGGAAACAAGCTAAATTTAGCTCTTATAGCGCTCTGTAGTGCTACTGAACTGGTTTACCACCACATTTTGGCACATGTGGTGGCTTTTGCCTTCCTCCCCTTGGGTGGGTGGGTGGGGGCATGTGAACTGAGTGTGGTCTGTGAGGGGGGATCTAGGGGGCAAAAAAAGTCCCTCAGACCTCCTGACATTGGCCATCCCTGTTATATATGATGGCTTCACATGTAGAGCCATATACCCATAAGTGCAGGGATCTTCCATCAGACATTACTGATGTGGGGAGTTGAGAGGGAAGCGCCCACAAGCTCTTCCACCAAAAGAAAAGGATTCACAGCCCAGGGGGCTGCCTAAACACAGTGCATGTTGGTGGTGCGTCAATTGTACATCACAGCAGCAACCATGCAACCAACTGGGGCTTTCTGGCGAAGCTGCAGAGAAAAAAAGTCAGGGACTTACCCCTACTTTTTTCTCCACTATGAGGCGAGTACAGCACATCTGCTGTCTATTCTCACTTCGGAATCACAGCAGAGGCATGGCTGGGTGGATGGCGACCACTGATTGGTCGCCGTCTGTCTGGGCAGGGGTGGGCCTGGTGAGCCTAACGGCTGCTGGAAACCTGTGCTGCCTCTCTTCATCTGGATTACTCACCACCACCCCAAACCAGCGATACCGCGGGGTTTGGCAATGGAGCAGTGCCAACTCAGCGCTGTGAAAACAGACCCCAGGTAAGAGTAAGAAGAGGCTGCAACTACACATCAAGTTGTGTAGAAGTGTCAGAGCAGTCCTATATAAAAGGTTGCATAAATCCTGAAAAGGATTTTGTATTTCATAAAATAATGTTCTCTTTTCTAGGTGGTGCAGTGATGCTTCTGGTTTACGAATATGCTTTTGGATGGCTTCAAGAAAACTGGTGATCAAAATATGATTTCTAAGGCAATAGGCTATTTGAAGCGATGCACATTAAAATATGTTTCAAACTAGAAGTAATCACCTCTCTCTCTCTCTCTTTCTCTCTGCAAAATGCTTTCTTTCCCCCCCCATCATTGAAGTTAATGAAGGCTGATAGCACAGAACTCTTTCCAAGAATGAGATTATATTCTAGCAACAGACACAAATACATGAGCCATTCCAACTAAGAAAAGAAAAGCTACAAATGTCTAAAAAGTTAGGCCTGTCAAGCAAATTTAAAATGTTTAATTGAACAATCATCTGTCTTTGCTTGATTGTTCAATTACACAATTGAACAACAATGCTAGATAAATCTATAGATAATTAAAACTTTAATTTTGGAATGCAAACCTAGAGTCACTTTCCTAGGAGTAAGTCCTATGGAACCTAATGGGGTTTCCTACTGAGTAGACATGTATGGGATTGCACTGTTAGGTCCTGTTTTGAAGTACTAAAGGAAGCGTAAGGTAACATACAACTTAATAAACAAAAACTACCACCAGTTGTTTGATAAAAGACCAAATTTAATATACTCATTTTTGTGCCATATAAGGATAGAACTATGTGGGTTGGAAGCAGACTTCGCCTTCCACAAATGGAAGGATTCTGATCCAGCAGAGTGATCCCACTGACAAAAGGGGGGAAGTTAACTTTAGCCAATTCTCATCCCCCACCCCACACAGCCCCCAGCACCACCTTCCACGCAGTTCCAGAGCATCCCCTAACCTTCCAGAGCAGATTTTGGGACGGATGCTTGGAGCTGTGGGGAAAATCAGCAAAGGTAATCTTTTTCCTTTCCACCAGCAGGAGCATCCCCGAAGTGAAACACGAGTCAAATTCTAAGAGAACTCTGTTCCCACACCCAGCTGAAGGGAAACAGATTTGAAATGGGGTTATGGGCATGTGTAGAAGAGGATTGCCTGGGGGCAAGAGCAGGGCCAGGCAAAGCTGGTAGTAGGCCCGGGCCAGATGGGAAATGTAGGCCCCATTTCAAACTGCTCATTAAGTATTTTTAATCAGTTCTAAATACATATGAACTAGAACGATTTATAAAAAAGGTAATGGCAAGCACTTTTATTCATGATGTATATAAGGCATCACTTCTTCATATTCAGAAATGCTTTACATGCTTTTCTTTGGGCAAATTCATCATCAACAATAGAAAAATCAAGCAACTTTGCCAAGGGAACTTGGAGTAGGCCCCCTCAAAATCGTAGGCCCATGCCAACTGGCCCCACTGCCCCCCCTCTGCCCAGCCCTGGGCAAGAGTTAAGCATCCACCAGTTCTTCTTTGCAACCACTCCCCTGTCCACCCTCCATTTGTGTTGTTACAACAAGAAGAAGAAGAACAACAAGAACAACAACAACCCTTTATACTTTAATGTGCAATTTCACCCTCATGGTCCAAATGAACCAAAAATAATGTTTAACAAGTTTGACAAGTTTGGCCTGAGCTTGCAATCCCTAGGTTGGATCCAGGAACAGCCATCTGCTGATGGAAGGGCTCCATGCATGGAAGGTTCCTCCACTCAAATTTTGGAAGGAAAGTGTCTCCCTCTCCCCTGAGTTCATAAGTTCACTGATTAATTCACATATATTCTGACAATTAAATAAAAGCTTACATTCCAGTAAAAAAGCCAAAGGGATTTTGAGGGATCCAGTGAAAACTTCCCACCAATGGAAGGGCTTTGATACAGTTGGGCTTAGGGGTGTGCAGAGCAGGTCTGCTCCTCCCTGAAATTCAGGCCAGAGCTCCAATGAGACTGTTCCCCAGCCCAATTTTGGGGAGGCGCTGTATTCCCGCACCGTTGGTTTACCCGGTGGGAAACCGCTCCATTTTCGGAGAATCGCTCTATTATCGTCAATGGGAATTCACAAAAATGCTTAAAACTCTGTCATTTAAAAGAATAGAAACTTGGCACCCTGGTAGCTCTTAAGAAGGGCTTTAGCCATGCCAAGTTGGATGCAGATCCCTTCATTCCTTGATTGTTAGGATTTTTTAAAAAAATTCACCCCTTGAACCTCACCCCATACACACACACACACACACACTTCAGATGCACTTAATATTCTCTCAAGAGAGCTTGCCGTAGTTTCAGAAATTAGAAACCTTCTACAAAAATCAAAGTCCCCTATCCATGTGTGGAACAAGAACACACACACACACACACACACACACACACACACACACTCAATAACACACAAAGGGGAGTGGAGTGGTACTGCAAGAAGCAAATAAAAGCAGAGATACACAGAGAAAAGAAAACCCAGCAAAGAAAGCTGGCTCTGCCCATGTTGGGAGAGGGAGAAGTGTTCCTTCTTGTTCCCACCCACCCAAAATTAGGCACATCCTTTTCTCTGTTGCTGCTACTGGTCCTTCCGAAGTGCAGGAGAAGAAGGGTGAGGCTTGAGGCTCTACCTGCACCCTCTCCTTCAAAACGCAACTCTAGCACCTGGGATCATTTTTCTTTGGTGGCAGAGGATCCCAGGTATGCTAGATCTTAAGAGGCTGCACTGCCTTCAAACCAGCAGGCAGTCTCAGGCTGGCAGCAGAGGCAGTGCTGTGCCCATAGCCTTATCCTCCATGAATTTGTCCAATCCCCTTTTAAAGCCAAAGTGGTGGCCATCACCACATCTTGTGGTAGCGAATTCCGTAATTTAATTATGTGCCGTGTGAAGAAGTCTTTCCTTTTATCTGTCCTGTCAGCTTCACGGGATGACCCTGGATTCTAGTACTATGACAGAGGGGGGAAATATCTCCCTATCCACTTTCTCCACACCATGAATCATTTTGTACACTTTATTTGTAGGTAGGTAAAATTCTCATGTTGATTCTTCCATGAGACCTATTAGGTGATCCAGGAAGCTGCTCACACACGGAATTCCTGATGGCTTCCTTGGAGTTTGGGTGGAGAAGCCCAGGTTCCCTCACCCCCTTCCACCCAGTTTGAGGATTGGAAGGAAATCTACAAGTGTAGCAGTGTTTACAGATCTCTGGACCAAACAACACGAGTGGTGGGAGATCCCTGATCATATGTCCTGATGTTTTACACGTTCCTTTTTAAAGCAGCTAGGGGAGTGGGAAGACTCTGATTTTAATTTTAAAGCCAAGACTAGCAACGGGGAAGAGTTTTACCATTTCCTCAGTCTAAATCCCGCCCCACCATCTTACCATACCTCAGTGATAGAACACCTACTTTGCATGCAGAAGGTCCCAGTTTAAATTCTCAGCAACTCCAGGTTCGGCTAGGAACAATTCCTGCCTGAAACCTCGGGGAGCCACTGCCAGTCAGTGTTGACAGTACTGGGCCAGATTGATCAATCATAGGCAGCTTCCTATGTCCCTTTGTTCCAGCCAATATTAGCCCAGCAGGAGTGGGGGTGGGGGGGACAGTAACATCATCTTGTCTCTGACATCTATTTTTCTATATGCAGAGGGCTTTGTTTGCTTTTGCTTTTCTTTTGGAGGAGCATTTAACTATACTATCTCCCAACCACTGTCTAAAGTGGTCCAACCCAACTAGGCTTCTCAGCTTTTGTGCAGTTTTCCCCATTCTAAAAGCCTTAAATGCCTTTCTTAAGGCTTAGTTATTGGCAGTAAAAGCTTTAAGCTAAGACACGATGGTATTTTGGCCCCACCCCTTTTGCCCTTAGCTCCACCCACTACTGGAATATGGGCCCTGACAGCTTCTCCAAAACGAAATTTGGCCCTGAGGCTTCAAGCGGTTCCCCATCCCTGCCCTCTGCTATATCCCACTTTTGGACTGAGATCTGCTTATTTTATTTTTTGTAAAGAAAAGGACATGTGGATTCAAACATGCTTTCAATGTAACATTTAGTTTGACCAGGGGAGGTGGGTGGCTCTTATGTCAGTGGAGCGGTGAATCCACTCTGGATTTCCGTCAGAACTCTAAAGGAGCTATCCAAGGTGCTCTGCACCACTTCTCTGCACCAGAACCAGTTCTGACTGGTTGTGACTGAAACCCGGAGCAGATTCACCACCTCACTGACATCAGAGCCACCAGCCTCCCCTGGTCAAACTAAATGTTTCACCCTTAATGAACATCTCTTCTCCAGGTATGATGATGTTTCTATCATTTCTCTGTTAATTCTACAGCTTGTTTTCATGTCAGCCCTAACACATCTGTTTGAAGTAGCTAATTTTATATGCTGTACCATCAATTTTGTTTCTTTTCCTACTGGAACTGCTCCCACCCCCAACATAATAAACTTGCATTTCAACCCTTGTTTCTCCTTTTTGTATACATTTATTTTTAAGCTACTGAACATTAGGGATGTGCTCCGCTTCTAATCGGACCGGCGAATTAGAAGCGGAGCGGGGTGCTTCGCCTCCCCTTAAGGCGGAGGCGAAGAGGATTGGAGGGCCGGCAGAGCGTGGCGAAGAGGATCGAGGTGAAGGCGGATCCTTCGCCTCGATCCAGAGCTCCGCCGGAAAGGTAAGGGGTTTACCGGGCCCTGCTGCTGTCGCTGTCGCCCATGCGGCGACAGCGGCAGGGTCCGGTAAACCCCCATCCTCTCCCTTACCTGCCTCCATCCGCGGTCCCTCGGCTTCTTCAATTGAGCCTGCGGTTCAACCAGGAAGTCTAGGCCGCACTGCACTTGCGGCCCAGACTTCCTGGTTGAACTGCAGGCTTAATTGAAGAAGCCGACGGACCGCGGACAGAGGCAGGTAAGGCCCCCCTCCCCCTTGGTCCCTTACCGGGCTCTGCCGCCTTCGCCGCACAGGCCCGGTAAACCCCCCCCTGCCCTCCTCTCCCGGCCTTACCTGGCACCACTCCCCTCCACTGCGGAGCTCCGATTCGGAGCCAGAGCTCCGCGGCGAAGAGGAGCGGAGTATGGGCGGAGCAGCGCGGAGCGGGCTGATCAGAGCGGGGGGTCCGTGCACACCCCTACTGAACATATAGGGGAGATGGGGTGATTTTTGAAAAGATAAAAATACACTTTTTGAAAAACTGAAAAACGTGAGTGCCAGCTCAGTATGCTGCATTGATGAACTCAGTATGCTGCATTGGTGGCCTGAAGTTCAAGAGCAGCTCTTGTGAAAAGAGAGGAAGGCCGGGGATGTGCATCAACCCCAGCTTCCATAGCAGCTCCTTAGGAGGGGATTAGAAAATATGTGTAGTGAGTGCGCTTTGTGCTACATGCCTTGCACTTTTGATTTTTTTAAAGTATTGGATGAAAATTGCAGAAATCATTGTCCCTTCTGAGGGGTTAAGCCTGCCAAATATCTGAAAGATAACTGCAGTGTGTGTGAGTGTAAGACCAGGCTCCGCAGTTTGGATGGGCAACCTTTGCAGGCCAGATTAGGCTTGTGGCCTGGTGGTTGCCCTCCCCTGTACTAGGCATTATGGGGCGGGGAGGGGTGTTAAGCATGTGCAGCTGTTTTCCACACCAAACACATGTATGGCATAACCTCTAATTTAGTCCTGTGGGCTAACTACACATTACATGCATGTAACAAAGCCACAATGACCATTTTTAAACCAAAAGCAGGTTTGGAAGAAGAGATTTTAGTGCAGAGATGTAGCCTTTTCTCTGTGGGGTTCCAAATGTGTTTGCTCTGGCATGTACAATGTAATTAGCTCCTTTTTTCACATCTGGGCAACAATTTTATCCTGCATTGGCCACAACCAAATCCATCATTCAGGACTTTGTTCTCAGAAGTGAGTGTTTTCTGTCTTGATCTTTGGAATTAATTATGTGCAAAGATTTGACTCCTAAAAAAAAAAGAGAGAGAGGAAGAGGAAAAGTTTGGGAGCGAAAATTGGTGTCATATGTGAAGTGTTGTGGGCCATATGATGGTTTGGGTATGAATCCTGTAGGCTTCAGAACTCTACCCACTCTCTCTCTCTCTCTAGAAAGACTAACAACAGTGTGTGTGTGTGTGTGTGTGTGTGTGTGTGTGTGTGTGTGTGTACACACACACAGAGAGTTCGGCTTCTGCCCTCATCAGTAGCTGTGTTGTTAAATGGATATCAGGAGTTTCAGTTTGGAACGCCTGGTGATGTTTTAGGAGAAAAAAACAGAGGTATGATTGGTGTAACGCTTACGAATTGTCCTCCAGATTAAGGCAATTTGGACTGAGAGTTCTGAGTGTATAGATCCAGAAATTTCCCCTTTTATCAAGCACGTCAGTGTCTTTTCTTTGTTCTTTTGGAAGAAACTGTAACTCAGAGAGACTATGGCCAGATCTACACCAAGCAAGATATAGCACTATGAAAGCAGTATCTGAAAGGCAGGAGCCACACCAAGCAGGATATAGCTCTATGAAAGTGGTATGAAAGTGGTATATGGTATGTGTCAATGGACCCCAACAGTTGTCAATGCACTTCAATACCACTATAAAGCAGTAGTGTGGCTCCTGCCTTTTAGATACTTTCATACAGCTTTCATAGTGCAATATCCTGCTTGGTGTGGTGAGTTGAAATGTCTTACAACTGGCTGCTCCAGTTTTTTAGTTAAGAATTGCAGATTTGTGGTTATAGAATCATGTTCTATTAATTTCCCCTACATATTGCATATAACGTCCTTTTCTTTCTTTCTTTTTGCATTCAATTACATAGTTTACATTAGTAGAAGTTCATGATAATGATTGTCTAATGCAATGAGTTGTGTTAGTAACTGTGCTCCTGAAGGAAGTGGTTTCCTGGAGATCACTGCAGGTAATGCAAAGTGTTAATTTATAATGGTATGATCCTGGGTTGCAAATATCTTGTTTAGGTGTGTTGTACTTCTGAGAAGATTTGCAGAACTATAGGTTGGATGTCGATTTAGTCATACTTAGAATAGACCCATTGGAATCAATGGGACACATTAGTCTCATTTCACTTCACTTCCATTGAATATAAATGGGTCTGCTCTAAACATTGATATGAATCCAACTCCATGTTCCCAAGATTTCAAGCAAAATCTATAGAATGAATTGCAGTATTTACATTCTTTCTTCTGTTAAAATTGGATTATAGAGGCACACGCTTTACAATAAAAACAGAGGTGCCTTCTCAGCATTTTTAAAAATACCTGTACTGACATGAAAACGTAAATGTCTCTTTTGTCTGGATTTGACCACACTGACTCCTTCAAGATGTGCTCCAGTAGCTAAAGTCAACAAAAAAAGCAATTGGTTCATTTTGTGTCATACTTAAGGCAAGTCTTTTGAGAGGGTGATTTTGTCATCAGTTATGACAAAACTCTCTAGTGCAGGAAAGTGGTTTAAAAGAAGAAGAAGAAAGAAATCAGGTCCATCTCCATTATTCTTTTCTTTATTAATTTAGAGCATTCAAAATATAAAAATAAAAGGCTTTTTACAGACCGTATATACATACATAGCCTTCTGTTATACATTGTTTCCAACATGTTTTTAATTATATTTTCAGCCTCATCTTTCAATAAAATAGAACTGTTTTATAGCAACTTCCCTTGACCCCCCCCCCCCGCCCCGCATATGCGTGTGTGTTGTGTTATGTTGTGTTTAAATGGCTACATAAAAATTTCTGATTTTCTGGCTGAACCCAAAGTATTTGCTGGATATGATTTCTAATTTTCATTTATGCTGATAACTTGCTTTTACCACACTTTCACAAAACAACCACGTACAACTGAGATGGGGAATCTGTGTTCTTCCAGATGTTGTTGGACTGCTATCATCCCCTATTATTGGCTACGCTGGCTAGGACTGATGGGAGCTGCAGGTCAATGAGATCTGGAGGGCCACATACTCCCCACCCCCTGTTCTAACCACAATAGCACACTGGGTAAGAGGCATCAAATTCCTCTGCTATGTGGATCAGCATCCCAATTGTGTGTGAATGTGTGAACTGACTTTCTGGGTGATGTTTTCCATTATGATGAACAAATCATTGCTCAGAGCACATGCTTGTCATACAGAAGGTCCCAGGTTTCTGTGAAATTTGTGAAACGGTTAATTGTGCAGACTCTTATATTTCCTTCCTGCTATTAGGGTAAAGGGGGTGGCATTACTGGATAGTATCCAACAGTGTCCCCATCACTAGTGCGAATGATGTTGTGCTAGCATAAAGAAATGCTTGCACAACGAAACTAGCGCTTGGTAGGGCAAGGTGAAAAAGTGGCAATTTGCCACTGGAATTTGGTGGCAAATCTGTTTTTTGCCATTGCCCTACCAAGTGCTAGCTGCATTGTGCAAGTGTTGCTTTATGTTAGTGCAACATCATTTATGTGAGTGACAGGGCACCGCTGGATACTACTCAGTATCACCACTCCCTTTACTCAAATAGCAGGAATGAGATATGAGAGGCTTCACAGTTAAGCTTTTCACAAATTCAGTAGAGGAGAGGAAGAAGGGACACCCATCCTGACTGGTAGCCCCTGCTGCCACCACATACCCCCCAAACTGTTGATCTGTGCAGTGAGAAACTAGGAGGCAAGATTGTACGTGGGACGGAGGAGTATTACGACTCAGCCTTTTAGAAACAGAGTGAAAGCTTTAACAGTACTCATGCACATCTGAGACATCTCACAGCAACATATCCATTCTTTATATAGATGTCTCAGAGGGACATGAGTCTTTTTAAAACTTTCACTCTGATTCTAAATGGCTGAAATATATATATATATATATATATATATATATATATATAGAGAGAGAGAGAGAGAGAGAGAGAGAGAGAGAGAGAGAGAGAGAGAGAGAGAGAGAGTAGAATATATTGAACTTATTGCCAGTTCGGATCAAAAGATTTTTTTTTATTATTTTTTTTTGCGTAGGTAGCTTTATGCTCATAAATCAAATGCGGACTCTGACCTCAGAGCCCTTTTAAAAAATTGAAATTGGGAGTGGAGGAACCTGATGTTGGGCTACAACTCTCATGATCTCTGACCACTGGCCATGGTGGCTGGGGCTAATGGGAGTTGGAGTCCAGCACCATCTGGAAGGTCACAAGCTCCTCACCCATAATTTAAATCCTCCGGTTAAAAGGCTCTGGATTGGTGTAATGAGGCTGTAAAAGATGGCTAATCTGCAAAAACAACGTCTTCCAGTTTGCCTCTATGCATATCATAAAAAAAAATGTTCTCAGGCAAAAGATAATTCTTTGATATAAAGTTCACATCAGTTTTAAAAGAACCAGAAGAAACCAACTACAAGTAGTCTGATGGGGTCCAGTGACCCATCACCTGGAACAGCATCATTTGCAACATCCACCCCACTAAATTCCCCCTGGTTACCAACTGGCAGGCATGAGGTTATCAGGGCTCGACCTTCACTAAAAGAATGTAGACAATGTAAACAATTGTGCCTTAATTCGTATTTCCACAAGAGGCATAATTGCTTAGTTTAAATATTATTTATAGGCTCTCATCCCTCATGAGACTCACAGAAAATTCAACATTTATTCCAAGTGTGAAAAATATTTGAAAATGTCTTAATCAGACAAGGGAAAGCTGGTTACAAGTTCATAAAGAATTGTAATACGTATAGTTTTTTAAAAACGGCTTCCCCTACTTCCACTCCACGTTGCCTCTTTTGTAATATTCATGTTGCCATGTCACATGCAAGGTAAAATAAGGACTCAGCTTCCGCTTAAGCCAAAACAAATAATTGTTGTTGTTGTTTTAAAAGGGGGGGGGGCTTAATGTGAATCCCATAGAGTTAAAATCTTTGGGGGACACCAAAAATGGCTGTAAAGTATGTGCATATTTATTTAATTTAAAACTTCAGTTGTCCCTTGTGTAAGCCTGACTTTTTATTACATTTCAACTTTTAAAAAACAGTATTAAAACTGAACAGCCTAGATCAGTTTAGTAGGAAGTGGGAGGCACTATTTCTACACAATATGATAGCTTCATATTGCTTCTAGTTGCTGTTTTCTCCATGAAAGAGAATTTTGCAGGAAATTGATAAGAACGACATGGAACTAAAGGGCTCAGGATTAGTTTATATCAGCCTTCCCCAACCTGGGGCCCTCCAGATGTTTTGGGCCACAACTCCCATTATAATTCTAATCACCATCACAAGATAATTTGTTGTGAATCATTTCTGCAGGCTTCATAACAACCCCCTGGAGAAGACCTAAAAAAAAACAAGAGGCCAAAACGCTTCGGGCTTTTGTATAATAAATTTTTCTTATAGCATCCTGAGACTCTTCTCCCTTTTTGTGTACATCTTGGATGCCCACCTGCCTTGCACCCTTGTTCAACTCCATGGCCACCGGACTATGGTGTCCCTCAGGGTTTGATCTTGTCCCCCATATTCTTTCACGTTTACATGAAACTCCTTGGAGAGGTAATTCAAAACTTTGGAGTACGGTACCACCTATGCGTTGATTACACCCAGCTCGATTACGCTTTTGTCACCTAACACCAAGGAGTCAGCTGAAACCCTTTGAACGTTGCCTGAGTTCGATAATGGGCTGGATGAGTATCAATAAAGTCAGCTTAATCCCAGTCAACACAGAGGTGTTGTTGGTCACTAGAAAAATGAATTGGGGATCAAAGTTCAACCTGTTCTAAACGGAGTTGTGCTCCCCCTGAAGGATTGGGTTCATAGATTGGGAGTGCTCCTCTATCCTACGCTGTCCCTGGATCTTCAAGTGGCAGCAGTGGCAAGGAGTTCATTTGCACAATTACACTTGGGAGTACCAGCTGCAAACCTTCCTGAGTTTGCAGGAAACCTTGGAACAGTGGTTACATCACATTTTGAATATTGCAATGCACCGAGCTAGCCTTGAAGAGCACCCAGAAACTACAATTGGTGCAAAATGTGGCAGCTAGGCTGCATGGTATTGGGACCATATTACACCTGCCTTGAAAAACCTGCGCTGGTTGCCATTTGCTTTCCGGGCTCAAGTCAAGGTGTTAGCTTCAGAGTTTAAAGTCCGAAAAGGCTTCGTACTGGCTATCTAAGCAATCGCCTCTCGCTATGTACTTGCCTGAGTACTAAGATCTGCAGGAAAGGCCCTTTTGAAGGTACAATAAGAACATACGAAGCGCCATGCTGGATCAGACCAAGGGTCCATCTAGTCCAGCACTCTGTTCACACAGTGGCCAACAAGCTGTCAACCAGGGACCAACATAGCAAGACATGGTGCAACAGCACCCTCCCACTCATGTTCCCCAGGAACTGGTGCACACAGGCTCACGCCACGAATACTGGAGATATTCAAGGCAGTAAGCCTGCATGCACAATGACTCACAGAGGCCCATTTGTTGGACACATTAAAAAGGGCATTCTTTCTGGGGTGGCCCGAAAGAGTGGAATGTGCTCCTTCAAGAACTACAATTGGCTCCCATTCTCTTGGCTTTTAGAAAGGGTAAAGACACATCTTTTTATTTGAGCCTTTGAAATTATGTCGCTATTTTAATGTTCGTATTTTTGTTTTAAGTTTTATTGCTTTGAATTGCTGTGCACCACCTTGGTGGCTTTTTAGCAAATAAAGCAGCACATCCAAGTTAATAATACTAACAAAAATAAAATATGTGTGGCTAATTTCTATGCAGATAATATTGGGATTCTTGGGGTGGGGGGAGTCATTTGGTGGCAGGATCTACAGCACAGCTCTCTTCCACACCAGCTTTGACCCAGTTTGCAGAAGGGGCAACTGGCCATGGGAATGAGCCATGCTTTGGACTCCTCCCATTTGATCTGGCACTCCAGACCACTCCATTTTTTAGATGTTAGCACCAAAGCTATGCAGGTTTACTCAGACATTGGTCCCACTGAGTTCAATGAGGCTTACTCCCAAGTTAGTATACATAGGATTGCAGCCCAAATCTCTTGTTCCAGAATTAGTGCAAAGAGCTCTTCTGTTGCATTTACCAAGGATTCAGCAAAAATGAATAACGGCCCATGATCCATTGGGGTTGAAAGCTCTTTTGTTTGATTAAAGAATCCATGAATGGGCAACACATATTTCTGAGTGCATCAAGCACTACTGCTACACATCCTTCATTCATTTCAAGAATGGCTTGCATTTAGTTCCTGGTGAATTGGTTGTAATGGTGCTCTGTGCCAAAAGAAAATTGCAACCCAGAAACACTGTCTGCACATACTGATTACATCTCACGAATATTCTCAATTCAACATATGTCATGACTAAATGATTGCAGCAGGAAAATGTTTTGGAAATTTTCCCAGGAAGTATCGGCATGACATCACACATTATTTTCTTTGCACTGCCTTAGAAATCTACCTTTGTTGGCATTGTAAAATAAAAGCATGAAATGCTCATAAAAGAGACAGGATCTTATCTTGCGGTTCCAGCAGTATGTGTAATATGGCTAGGAAGAAATGGAGATAATTTCATTAAAGCAGTCTTTCAAATTCTGTATTGAATGGTGTATTTTTACAGTATTGCACTAGACTTACAAAAATACATAATATATTAATATCTTATAATGCTAGGAAATACGTCAATTTTCAAATCTTTCCTTTTCATGGTTAATCTTCAGCACGCATCTGCAAGCTTGAGAAGGCTTTCCAAAATTATATTCACAACTTTATTATTGTCCAAGGAGAACAGGCCATCTTGAAAAGATTATACTGGTAAGAGAAAAGAGTAAAAGAGAGCAGTCGGAATCCAAGTGACCATGAAATGATGCTTGATAAAGGATACAGAAATGCCAATAAAATAAAATAAAAATGGAATTTTGTTATTATAAATAATATGTGCAGTACCACCACCAATATGCCTATGAGTAAAACATGGTTATGTACAGCAATGTAAACTTTACCAAAAGCCTTTCTTTTCTTTTTCTTTTTCTTTTCTTTTTTACATTCAATAAAGCAGGGATTTACGACATTTTTTCTTGTCATTTTGTTTGTTTGCGTGTTTTTAAAATGACAACATAATTTTGGGGCTGGAGATTTTGAACACAGGTAAGCCAGCAAATTACAGTACAATTCTCTTTCACAGTGGTTTTGTTAATTTGGGGCACAATCCACCCATCTCCTGCACAAAAGGAACATGCACAAGAACTCTTTCATGTTTGGGCAGGAGAACTTCCTGATGGATTCTGCCGTTGGGTTATTAAAACATCTCTGCACGAAATTTCACATTAATTGCAAGCTTTCATTTTGTTCAGGTCCTTTCCATCCATGTCTCTCTCAGATTAGTGTGGTGCTATTATGATTTTAGAAGACTGGGTACCATATGGAAGACTTAGTCAGCCCTAATCCAGAGACACTTACGCTGAAGTGGCATTGAAATCAATGGGGTTAGATCCAAAGTTCCCATGAGAGGGTTTCCATTCAAGGGACCCTCTGGAACAGTGAGGGAGGTGGCATTGGGGAACTGGCAAAAATCCCTTCTCCTTCTTCTACCAATGAGATCCTTCACTGGATCTCAGTCCTGTCCACAAATGGAAGGCACCCTTATATTTGTAGATGGGACACTCTGGATCCAACTCATTGGGGTTTAAAATTAATCACTTTTGGTTCTCAGCCCAAAAAACTCAAATGCTTTTCATGTAATGCAGGTGCCCCCACCCTGTGCACAAAATGTACCCAAAGAACTGTCTAAACTCGAACCATTTAAGGCCAATGCCATCATCAAGGAAAAAATAGTGACTAGGATGCCACCGCTTAACAAAAAAACAACAACCCAAAAAACAGAAATTAGTTGAGTAGTGGAAACACAAATTATGATCCAAGTCCATATTTACATATAGAAAACAAACATATTATTGCCTTCTTTGTAATCACAATAAAATACAGGATAAATAACAGAGCTGTGTATTCCTTTGGTTCTATAATCTGTTACTATAAAAAGTCATCTGTTAACCAAAACTTGTCTGTACAATTATTATTATTTTTTAAAAAGCACTATTGAGTGATCCAGAAGGGAACTTCTGTTTGGTCGCATTTGTTGCTTAGAATTGTAGCATTTTCCTTGACTGGTTTTTCACAAATCTGAAACAATTGCACATTTGAGAGGGTCCTGTTGGTTTAGAATAAATATGTGTGGTTTTACCAATGAAACAGTCACCCAACAAGCCCTTCTTTATGCAAAACAGTGCAAGGGCCAACAACACACTTCTCACTTTCTGACCTTATTTACATTTACTGAACACCAACGGTGTGTTTGTGGGCAGGTGGGTGAGGGTGTAAGCAAAATCTTATGGCGGAAAAAGTTTGGAACGTCACGAGCCCATAAGGTCAATCTGTGAGAAGGAACGCTGTGGAAAGAGAGAGGAGAAGCGAGTGGGCTAGATTGAAATTGTCCTGCCATATTTCTGATATCAGAGTGCAGAGGCTGCAATGGAGTGACTACCTTCTCTGGCTGTCTGCATGCCCTTGAAAGCCAGTGATGCAGGGATATCACAGTTGTGGGGTGAAAGCGGCGTGCCCCCCGCATGCTGCCAGCCATGACTAGCTACGTAACCAGAAGGAGCAGCGCTGTACGCCATGTATGGGGACACCTGGGCTGCTGTAGGGTAAGGCGCCATGGTTGGTGCGGAGACGAAGCTTCCAACATTTGGAAGACCACTTGGTGCCTAAAAGAGAAGAGGAGGAAGAAAAGAAAACAAGAAGGACAATATTTATGGCTTGAAAGAGAAAAACACATGGTCTTTTAAAAAAGCAATAACTAAATGTCTGTCTAGATGTCGTCTTTGCCCTAGAGTGGCTCTGAATCCGTTCTGCGTCAGTTATATGACGCAGCTGCTGATTCGGAGCCACCCTGGGGCAAAGAGTCGAAGATCCATAGCTGAAAAGTCAGGGACTTACTCCAAATTTTCCTGCCTGAGCGAGGTCAGTGCGGCTCTTCCACCATCTGTCCTCACTCCAGCGCTGCACCAGGGGCATTTCCAGGTGAAAGGTGACCTCCCATTGGTTGCTGGAAGCTGGGGGAGGGGGCAGGACTGGTGGGTCCAATGGTTGCAGGAAAGCCCATGCTGCCTCCCTCAGTGGGGATTATTTGCTGCCACCCTGCACAGTGATATGGCGGGGTCTGGTAGCGGAGCTGTGCCAACTCAGTGTCGTGAAGCTGGTTTCAAAAGTGACAGCTTTCCAGGATGGGACTGGGCTGCCAAGGTTCAGTTAAGGGCGCAGTCCTGCACATGTTTAGACAGGAAGAAGTCCTACATCTCCCAGCATTGCCCAGCCAGCATGCCTAAAGTAAAATTCCAGTAGCTTTGAATTCACTGGGTTGGAGCCAGAGTTTTTATTCTGCTGGGGAGAGTGTCCCTGAGTGGTTTCCCCTCAGAATGCACCCACTGGCAGAAAGGACAGTGGGCAAACTCCTCCCCAGTTCAGCCAGTGGAAAAGTTATTTTGGATCAAAAGGCTCCTGCTGACGGAAGAGGTCCGTGTTTTAGTGCAATCCTATACAGGTCTATTCAGAAGTAAGCCCCTTGGCACAAGCAAATAAAACAAGCAAAATACCGGAGTGGAAGTGTTTTGAATGTTTTCCAGTGGGGGTGGGGGCATTTTGCAGTGGCTTGAAGAAAGGCCCAGAATTATTTAAATAAAGTGCCATTCATTGTGAATACCTACTGTGCCTCTCCCTTCTTTATACAAACAGACATCAGCTTGCACAATCATCCATGGAGAGTGGTAACAACTCTCAGCCCAATCCTGCTGTCATTTTTTTTAAGAAAACTATCAGGAGATAATAATGTCCTCATAGGCTTTTCCATTCTAAATTCATGAGCTTAGATCAAGACTCACTTAGAGCAGAACCACTGAAAGCTACTCAGAGATGGTCCTCTGGCGGATGCATCTCAGAACACTCCCACAGGCAGAAAGGTGAGAAGCAACCTTAACTAAATTATTTTTATTTATTCATTTATTTTAGCAATTGCTCCCCACCCTTTAGCCAAAAAGACTCTCAAGGCGGCTTACAATAATATTTCTTAAGACAGCCCCTGCCCACAGGCTTACAATCTAGAAGGCACGACGCAAAAGGGAAAGGGATTGGGAAAAGGAGGGGAAGCAAATGTAGGGACTAGATTCTAAACCTCCTCCTTCTGCAGCCCCCAGCACCACCTCACCCCCATTCCAGATGGTCCCCCAACTCTCTGGAGCACATTGTTAGGGGACATAGGGGACTGCAAGATCAGAGAGAATTAGCCAAGATGGCTTCCAACCCCAGTCAGCCAGCAGCAAAGATCCACTGGATCAAAAGCCTTCCTCGGAGTAGTAGCGCAGGGATGGGGAATGTCTTTCAGCCCAAAGGCTAAATTCAGTTTTGGAGAAGCTCTCAGGGGCTGCATTCTAGTGGTGGGTGGGGCTAAGGGAAAAGTGTGTGTGGCCAATGGCAAAAGGGGTGGGGCAGCATACCAACAACAACAACAACATAGCAGCATTTTTAGCTTAAAGCTGTACTGCCAATAACTTAACCTAAAAAAAGGCATTTCAACCTTTTAGAAGTGGGAAAATGCCATACAAAATGTTGGAAACCCACCAATTGAGCAGCAGAAAGGGGAAAGGAGCTGTGGTCATCTGGGGACTATACTGAATGAATTATTGTGATTGACAATGATGACTTTTTGTCTTTGTAAATTATATATATATAATTTATTATTGCATTTTTATACCACCCAATAGCTGGAGCTCCCTTGGCAGTTCACAAAAATTTAAACCATTCAAAGTATAAAACAAACAGTATAAAGCATGATATAAAATACAATATAAAAGCACAACCAGGATAAAATCAGCAGCAGTGTAGAAATCCAAATTATATATATATAAGATTACCCTGAGGAAGGACCTTAGGGTCTGAAACACGTTGGTCTATGACACTTTGAAAATGTTTTGAGAACTGTATCTGGTGTGTGTCCTGGGCCTCAACAGTTGTCACTACTGTTATAAACTGTTTTAAAGCAGTAGTATAGATCCTGCCTGGGTCTTACTCCCAAACACGTGTGAAGAGAATTGCAGCCACCTCGAGTTGTGGTAACATGAGAGAATTGCCTTTAATATAGGTCGCATTTGTTACTCAGCCACTTCTTACAGGGACTACATTCACTTAAGGATGAAATGGAAGGGATCCAGTTCCAAAGCCCTGCCTATATTGGGTCAATAATTCATCTTGCGTATTTCAATTGAAGGAAATGAACACCAAAATGCAAAATCAGGAGTTGGGAGAACCCTGTGGTGTTTATAGGCTTGCAAGGTACTTAGAAGTCTTTTCTTAAGTGCTGGGTTTTGAGAAACATTTTTTTTAGTTCAGTAAATATTACTACCATTATTGAAGCCATTGTTTATGAAAGGAAATTTAATTATTTAGGGAGTGCTTGTCGCTGAATGTAACCTGTGTTCTTTTTTCTTTTCTTTTTTGCTCAATATCTAAGAGGCAAAAACCACAGGGGAGACATTTTGAATTGTTTCAACTGCTCAAAATTAATGTTTCGCTGGAGTCAAAGGGAACTGGAACCTCAGAAGAGCCAACTCTAATGGATACTGTTGTTTTTATACTGTTGTTTTTATGTTTCTGATGGTTTTTAAAATCTTGTATACTTTTTAATGTTTACCATTTTAAACTGTTGTAAACCGCCCAGGGAGCTTCGGTTGTGGGGCGGTATATAAATGAAATAAATAAATAAATAAATAAATAAATAAATAAATAACCCCATGTCTTCTTCATGGTTTGTATGTTTAGCAAAATGCATTTTTATAATTCTGTTGTGGTTGACACAAGATTGACAGAGCAAAAGGGCCTGCCTTGGGAGTTTCCCCTAAATCACACCAAATTTAGGGGTGGGGTTTTGATTTTAAAAGGGTATATGGGAATCAAGACTGTAATAAAAATAAAATGGGTTAAGTTCTCCCCTTGAATATGTAAGCATTGAACTAGAGAAGATGAGGGAACTTCCACATCCCTTTTGAAGATCTGATATAGCCTTTTTCAGATACCATGGTGTGTAAACTTAGGCTATAATCCTATGGTTGGATTGATGTCACATGCACTTAAGATGGATTCACACAACCATTTCAGTAAACAACAACCTCAAACAACAGCTTCTGGAAATGCCTGCCTTAATTTGACTTCCAGTCATGTCAGTATGTGTTCATATTTTAACAACAACAACAGGAAGAAGATATTGTTATTATTGCTACTGTGGATGAGCCCAAAAGATGTTATCTCAACCCTTTCCCTCTATGTGTATTGAATCGACACACCATGTTGCCCAGAAAGGGCTCAGATACTTAAACATATGTTTTAGAGGTTATCTTAGCCTTTTACACACATGGCTAATAATATACATACACACAAGATAAGGGTACCTTTATCTTCTCCCATGTGGGCAAAAGTGTTTCACTGGAATTGGCAGCTGCTGTTTAATTTCAGTGCCCGACCTGTTTTGCATTTATTGTTTTTATTATTGTTGGCATTAAGTTTTAATCCAGAGTGGCACACTGCCTTCAGAACTATTATAATGGAAACGCAAGATAGATTTCTTAAAATAAATCAGCCTGTGCTTGACTTTTATGCACAGCCCTGCCTCAGCACCATGGCTCATATAATCAGACTATAAGATGCAGGAAACACCACAAATGGCCCAGATCTCATCGATACATAAGCTATAGCAACCTTCCTTAACCTGGTGCCCTCCAATTTCCATCATCCCTGATCATTGGCCATGATAGCTGGGGATGATGGGAGTTGCAATCCAAAGCTTCCAAAGGGTACCGGGTCTGGAAAGGCTGAGCTGTACAAATATGGGGAAGATTTTTAATGGGAAAAAGATTTTAAATGGGAAAGATTTCAGCATCAGAAGGCCATTCTGCTCTCACCATTAGCTTTTGGGACATTACTAATTTTATTTAATTCACCATTCCTTTGCAAACACATAATCCCCCCACAACTCATTTGAAACTTCCAGCTCAGCAGAATTTTAAAATGTGTGCCCAACAGATTAAACCTTACATTTGCAGAATAGCTGTTCAAGTTGTATGTTTGCTTAGCCAAGGAACATGGCAACATTGGTGCATATTTGCATATGTGACAAGAAGAAGAAAATTACCTTAAAGCACATTTAAGCATATTTGTTGAAAATAGTCCCATGTGGTCTCGACAGATTGTACTTCTGAGTGAGGACTGAGAAGCTGGTCATATATGAGTAATACTAGAGTGTTAGTGAATGAAAGCCAAGTGTGTAAATACACAAGATGTGAACATGCTACATCACTTCTCTTTATTGGATGGTAAATATGATTTATATAATCAGACCAATTCGTGCAACCCCAAGAGAAGACTTAACACATTGCCCAAATTCAACTCAGTCAGCATACACGTGATGGAAATCTTATTCATGGGTATGGTGTTTAGTAAAGATGCAATTAACATAGCTATGTTTCTTTAGGCTGCAATCCTATACACATTTACCTGGAAGTAAGTCCCGCTGAACTAAATGGGACTTACTTTTGAGTAGACAAGCAAAAAATTGACTGTTTGAACAGAAACTGGCAGCCAATCCTTTAGACATTTTTCTGGAAGCATGTCCTGCTGATTTCAAAATTGAACTTCCACAGAAACACATCAGTTGGCAGCTCAAATGCTGTCATTTTTGTCCTCTATTGATTTTGAATGCAGGGGTAGGGAGCACTAACATTTACGTAGGTAAATGGCAAATTAAAATTAATTGAACTATTTTTCTAAGCAAATATTATTCAATTTGCTTAAGAACTTGTAATGGACAATGACAAAGCAGCTCTAGAGCCCACTCATTAGGAGTGTTTTAAATAAGAGATTTGAAAATAGCACCATAAAGAGGCAGAAGGACAGTTGGCTTTCGTATGTTAAAGTTCCTGATAAAGAGGCACACTTGGCTATGCAATGTTGAATTATAACAGCCAGTGGTACCTTCAGGACAGGACTTTGGGGCAAATGTCCATGCCCCCTCTCAGCAGAATGAGCAGGATGGTCCCCAAACACAGCAGACTTGGCTTTGCACATTTTGAAGTTGGTTAAATAATACACATTATCATCTAATGAGCCACCTGCCTGATAAAGCCATTAGATCTGGAGTTTAAAATTAACTCCCTGCACCCCTGCAAGAAATGGTTTAGCAAAGTATTACAAA
Organism: Elgaria multicarinata webbii; assembly: GCF_023053635.1. Classification (NCBI taxonomy): domain Eukaryota; kingdom Metazoa; phylum Chordata; class Lepidosauria; order Squamata; family Anguidae; genus Elgaria; species Elgaria multicarinata. The sequence goes on along the minus strand of NC_086172.1, from coordinate 144,016,871 downwards.
ACAAAGAGTTTTCAAGTTTTCCACATTATATTGGCACACGCATGTAGTGAGCAACCAATTATACAACAGATCACCATTTATGATATAGAGCAGTCCAAAACGTGGGCCTAATTTTAAGATCTGCTGCCAGAAATAAGGCAAATCTGTAGGCAACATACAGGTTGCAGACATCCAACAGATAAAGAATTTCACCCAAGAGGAAATCATATGCAGCATGTAAGACTGATGAGGTGATAGCATGGATTAAGACAACAGATGAAAGTGGTTTGAGAGAGGCTTCACGTCCGGTGGCATAGCCACTTCTTTAAAAAATAAATAAATGTTGTCCCACTGTCTTTCCTGCTTACATAGGTTTTGCAGGTTTTTAAACAATAAAAAAACTTACAAAAATGTCTGCCTGATTTTGAAACCTACTGGCAACAATAAATCAGCCTTTTAGGTGACATACTTGTCTTGATCATCCCAATAGATAGCAAATGCAAAACCAGAGGTGGACATGCAATGAATGCATAAGGATCACAGGTACCAATTCTTTCTTCAAATCACCTGTAGTGCTCTGAAAAATTATATTGCCTGCCCTCAGCTTCAGTAGCAACTTTTCTTGAGAAATGGCCAGTAATAGCAAGTAGTCCTGAAAGTTATCCATCATTTGATACAAAATACAAAAAGCCTTTGCTCAGGAGGGTAGGGATTTTTAAAAAACAAAAGAGTGTTTTAATATCAAGATTAACATAGACTGGAAGCAAAAGACACCAAATGTCTTCCTAAGATCTGAATTTATTTATTTATTTATTAAATTTATATACATGCCCCATAGCTGAAGCTCTCTGAGCGGTTTACAAAAGTTAAAAACAGTAAACATTAAAAAGTATGTAAAATTTAAAACCATCAAAAATATAAAAACAACAATATAAAGCAGTATCCATTTTAAACAACTACAGTTCTGGGGTCCATTAAAAAACAAACAAACTTAGCATATGTTGTTAATGCTGTTAAATGCCTGGGAGAAGAGAAAGGTCTTGACCTGGCACCGAAAAGATAACAATGTTGGCGCCAGGCGAGCCTCATCGGGGAGATCATTCCATAATTAGGGGGCCACCACTGAAAAGGCCCTCTCCCCTGTTGCCATCCTCTGAGCTTCCCTCGGAGTAGGCACTCGGAGGAGGACCTTAGGTGTTGAGTGCAGTGTATGGGTAGGTTCATGTCAGGAGAGGCGTTCTGTCAGGTATTGTGGTCCCAATTATTTACTGGTAATATTTTTGTTTTTTAATATTTACTGTATATGTTGTAAATTGAAAGGATATTAGCAGTTAAACTTATTCTTACACCTTGAACTCATAGGAGAACAGATGAGGTATAAATGTTTTAAATAAATAAAATAAGAGTTCTGTCTTTCAGAGTGTACAAATACATTTCCAAACTATGGTTTGTCTTAACACAGTACACATTTCAAATGTTAAATCCAAGCCAAAACTATTTCTCCATCCTGGATTTGATTATTACTCCTGCAGCATATGGATCATCAGAGCTCAGTAAAGACACAGACAACCCATAGAGACTGATCAATATGATAGCTTTCAACAACCAAATAGAAGGATGGCTATTACAGTAGCAATTTGTTATAGCTGTCATTTCTTTGGCATTCTGAAATTATCCATAGATTGCACTTTAAGACAATATAAATCTGTATCTTTGCTATGAGCAGAACTTGGTTCCCAGTAAGGAAGATTTTATATATATATATATATATATATATATATATATATATATTATAGGGCGAAAGACTTGCGACACTAATACATAGGTGCTTTGGATGGGTTATACCAGCAGCTACACTAGTGGCAGTTCAAAACATGCTACACTGCATAACAGCGGTATCGTGAACAGCTATGGCTTACTACTTAGTTTCAAAGTGAAACACAAAGGGGAAAAAAACACAGTGAAGAGTAATTGAATGTTGTCAGTATGATTGCTCCATGCACAATATATTGCATAATTATTTGGTGATCATGTTTCAAATAAATCTGCCATTAGAAATAGCAACCATAAATGTGATTGACCCACTGACAATTACCCGCTTTCAAAAATATTGTGCAAACAGTGGGATACAACTGCAGCGCTACACAATCAGAAGTGGGAAGTGCTCTCTTAGAGAGCCAGTCAATGAAAACCAAACCACAGTCTCTATTAGAAACAGGCTAGGAGGAGAAAGAGCTACAGAAGAAAGGGGTAATAAATTTGGAATCCCCTTGGGAAACTGGGGCTAAATATTTTCAGATACTCCCTGCTGAAAGAAGAACAAGAGAAGGATTTCATCGTGGAGACAGTCCCACAATTAGGAGCTTGCAACATTGCAGGAAGGAGGCAAAAATGTCCAGCCAACAAGTAAATGTTTGCAGCCTTTTAAATATGCAGCCAATGCAAGAGCTTGCCGAAAGTGAGAAAGGCATGAGGCTTGGCTTCTCCTTCTTCCCCCAATCTTCAGAAACATGCAATCATGTACCAATTTAGGGTCTGTTTACAAGCAGCCATAGGGGACAGGGGGCAAAGCAGCCTTACTCTTTCATGGCAATGCAAATCTGAGTTATTAAACAGGGCAGAAATTGGTGTGGCCTGCGACTTTTTGAAATCTGTGGGGATGGGTGATCTACAAATATAATGGACACATTCTGCTTATTTTAAAAGACTAGATATTTGGCCTGTTCAGATGCATGCTAAACCATGATTAGGCCCCTAACCATTTTGCAGCAAGTGGTTAGTGAGCATGTTTTGTAGCCACCATGATTAGGAATGGTTCACATGACATGCTAAGCCATAATGTTTAGCTCAAAATGCTTAACCACCATAGTGTAGCGTGCTATCTGAATAGGGTCATTGCCTTCTTCAAACTGTGCCCTCCAGAGGTTTTTTACTTCAACTCCCATCAGCCCCACACAGCATGACTAATGGGCAGGAATGCTGGAACTTGTAGTCTGAAACTTCCCTAGGGCACCAGCATGGGAAAGGCTACTGAAGGATGCTGTGTGTGCAGGTGTGTGTGGAAAGGGTTGTGGAGCATCTTGTGAAGATCACTCAGCCCTAAGCCTCATGTTTACCCAGAGCCAGTTTCCCTAATACCCAGCAAGGTGCTCAGGTTACAGGCAGTTCAGATGACTTTTGTCAGCCAGTAATGTCATAGTTAATAGCTTTCCATTTGTCACTATGAATGTGGACAGTCCTCACTGGCTGAATTCACCAGGGATGAGTACAGACACAAATCAACAGGCTGGATCCAGGATCTGCCTTCCACAAGAGGAAGGGCTCCACTCACAGAAGCCTGAATTTGGGTGTATCCCCCTCCCCACTGCATATCAGAGCCCATCCCATTGAGCAGAGTCTCCTGGAAGGGGCAGGAAAATCCACTTCCAAAAGCAGAATTGATTCAAGCTAAATCTGGATTCAGCCCACCAATCAGGAGTTCACCACAGTATGTATGTAATTCCTTGCTAAGCCAAGACTGAGAGCCCAGACAATGAAACTATCCTAAGGTGAGCTCCGTCATCCCACAGTAGCTTAATCGTCTGTATCAATTTGCCCAATAGTAAATTTTAGCACACCTCAGGTACAGATATGTGTGGTAAAATGTGGAGCTAAATTATTCCCAATGTCCACTCTATTGTCTTGTTACCTGGTTTGTTTTAATTGTTGTGAACCACTGGGAGCATTTCAGTTATTGGGTGCTATAGTAATGTAATAAATAAAAATACATTTTTGCTCCTGGTAGATTGCCAAATCATTAGATTGCCTACAAGATTTCTGAACCTGATCAGAAATCCATGTAATCAGTGTCTCCTCACCACTTTCATGATCATACAGACAAATGACTTAATAATCCGTTACATTGTACCTTGCAACTTACCATTTCGAAAATTCTTATCTATATCAGGGATGGGGACGCTTTGGCCTTCCAGATGTTGCTGGACTACAACTCCCATTATCCCTAACTATTGGCTATGCTGATTGGGGCTGATGGGAGTTGGAGGGCCAAAGCATCTGTGGGGACATGGTTCCTCACCATATTCACCCTCCATGCAAGCCATAAACAGAATAGTGGTGATCCTGCCAACATCTTCCTGTACTCTGAACACAATAAAAAGAGACCTGTTTCGTAACAGCATGTCTTCAGGGAGAAATCTCCCACAATTGAAGTTGCTTGTCTCTTTTGGGAAGACAATCTTAAACAGTGAAGTCCAGGCTATGAGCAGATGGTGCTCAGTATAAAACACAGCCAAACCATCCACTCACCTCATGGCCTTTCTTTCTTGGGTTCATCTGGATGAAGTACCCTGAAGCTGTGTGACTTGTCAGACACGGGATTGTGTTTTGGGCATAGAAGCAGGTGGCCAGTAAGAAGCAGGTCTCACAACTAGGACTCAAATGGGGTTCAGTGCAGCTCACCTGGGAAGGAATCAGGTGTATGGGGTGGGATCAGCTCATACCCCTTCATCCACAATATACAATGACATGGATAGTCCTACCTCATTCCTGTTAGTTTCAATGACAACTTTGTTTCATCACAAAAAGTTACAATTAGGCTGAGGTGGTGTAATAAACATCTTAGGAGCAAAGTACAGCCTGGGACATGCCTCAGTATGGACCACAAGAAAGATGCCAAGTCCGTTAATTACCCTGCATCTGCCAGAAAGTTTGCAGAAAGTGGGATAATTCTGCTCATTTCTAGCAGCTATACAATGCACAAGCAATCATATGAACCATATCAGAATATAGACCTTCCCTATGATATTTGTTACAATGGAAAGGTTACAATCTTTGGGGTTACTTAGTTTAGAATAAAGGCAAGTAAGGGTTGGGGGACATGAAAAGAGGTATGCACAATGATGCATGGCTGGAGGAAGTGGACAGGGAAAAGTTTCCCTCCTGTACTAGAACTAGGTTCATCCAATGAAGATGAATGGTGGGTAATGCAGGTCCGATAAAAGAAAACACATCTTCACACATTGCACAGTTAAACCATTAAATTTGCTTCTACAAGATGTGATGGTCACAAACATAGACTGCATTAAAGGAGACTAGACCAATTCATGGAGGAGAAGGCTATCAATGGTACTCCTCAAGATGGTCAAATACTACCTCTAGGGCAAGAGGCAGCATGCCTCAGAATACCAGTTGCTGGGAACAAAAGTGAGAGAGGGATGTTGTGCTCATGTCCTGCTTGGGGGCTTCCCAGAGGTATCTGGTTGGCCAGAGTGGAAGACAGGATCCTGGACTAGATACACCTTTGGTCTGATCCAGCAGGTATCTTCTTATGTTCTTCTAAAAGGAACAGGTCAAGCTGTATAGACCCAGAGGCTGACTCAAACTGAAAAGTTTTCGCTGTTGTTCAGGTATTCACCTGAATGTATGAGGGCTTAAAATAGGTTGAGAGTCAGGGCTGTGACCCATCCCACTCTAGCTCCTTATTCTTTCAATATTTTTGAAGTGGAGGTGAACAGACAGAAATTCAAGCACTGTAGCATTCCCAGCAGTGCCAGCTCCACGTTTTGGAATGCACTCGTAGGACCAGCCCTATCATTAGACAGTGTGCAGCAGCCACCTCAGGCAGCAGGTGTCTGGGGAGGTGGGAGGAGTGTTGGAGGACAGAGCTGTGTGTGACACATGGCCTGCCCTGTGCCCCTAAGCAAGGCTGCTGGTCTGAGGTGCAGTGGAGGAGGCTGGCCCATTACCACTGTTGGAATAAGATTCAACTGCTGGACCACTCAGCTTCCAGAAGTGGATCAGTGAGGGAGGGGATCTTGTCCTTCACCTCAGGCAGCAAAATGACTTGGGCTTACCTTGGCGGTTAAGCAAAATGCCCTGAGCAGAGGCCCTCTCTAAGCAGTCTCACCTCCTGCTTATCCGTGTTGCAGTGGCTCATTTGCTTGGCACATTCTTTTAATCTGGCCCCAGTCAGCACCCCAGCCGAGCAGAGGTTACTGCTGTTTCTCCTTGTGCCTGCTCCTAGTCACTTTCTTGGAGAGGGCAACAACAGCAAGTAAGAGAAGCAATGGAGTTCTGGGGGTCAGCAGACAAAGACCTTTTATGGCACCGGTTTTGGCAAGTGTGATGCTGCCTGCTCTAGCTGAATTTCTGCTGATCACACGACACAGCTATTTACAGGTACAGGGACCCAGCAAGTGACAGCGACAGGGTGAGTACACAGATAAGAAAGTCAACATGTGTTTGTATGTATTTGTGGCAAAATAAATATCCTGAATGGACATTCTTTTTATGTCGGAAAAGTCTCCTGCATGAAGCAATCGTAGAACCACCAGCTAATAATAGAACAGAAGAAGCAAGTCACCTGGAGCATGGGGTCATCATCAGGGACTCAGGATTGGAAAGGCGTCTCCTCCTCTATAAGAACAGGATGTTCTGATATTGATGTTAAGCTTACACATGGCTATTCACCATGCTAACTAAATGGAACCTCCATTTTCCAGAGCAATACATGGAGGAACAGGGTCATCATGTTGGTTGTCTCTATAGCAACAACCAGGAGCATCGCTAGGCCTGGGCTTATGGGGCCCCAGCCCTGAATTTATGACCCAGCACCCTGGATGCCTTCCTCTGGTTTATTTTCTCAGCTTAATTACCATGTAGGGGGCAATTTTAAAGGAAGATTACAGCTGGGGGGAGGGTTAACTCTCCCTTTCCCAGATGCTGCAACATCCCTCCCCCTGCAAAAAATAAAATAAATAAATCCCTCCTCTTGCATGGCAATTAAGCTTAGGGGGAGGAAACTCTTTTTCCATTGATTTGGGATAATCGAGAGAAGGCAGGGTGCAATTTAACTGAATAATTTATTTTATTTGATATTATGTGGATGAGAAATTAATAGGTTGACTTGACCCTTGAAATAGCAAACTTATAAATGTACTGAGAAGACGGGTTTTCAAATGAATAAATTACTTAAAGAAGTACAAATAACCAAAACACAGAAACTTTAAGCAGCTAGATGCTAGCCAGAGTATCAGACAAAATCCTTTGTAAACATCTCACTAAATACAGGGTTACACTCCCTAGATTTTTTACATTGGTGACAACTTCACTGACCAGTGACAGACTGGTGTAAACCTAAGGAGTATTTAAGTGGTGAATCCGTCCCACTAACTTCAGGTCAACCTATATTCTATGGATGCAATTACAAAACCACCACTTCCTGAACAGAATTTGAGTAATCAGGTTTCATTCAGGAAACTCTGGAGATTAGGAAAACGGCATTCAGCCCTTAACCCACAGGCAAAACACGTATTTGACTATAGGGAAGGCAGGGGGGAAAATGCCTATAACTTCTCTATATCACATTATCTGCTCTGTTCATTGAAAGGGCAGGATATAAACTAATTAAATAAATAATCAATCAGTCCTAGTAGTTACACATGTATGAGGCTCAGATATGCAACCAAATATCACTGGTGAGCAGGAAATAGTATAAACATTATATTTTTCTGCATAGGCAGATAAAAGCAAGCTAGTTGCTTTCTGTTTTCATGGAGAGTAACAACCGGCTGCCAACTGATTCAAGATTTTTCACTAGTTTGCCTTTTTATAGACAAATTGATTTATTAACTGATTAAATTAGTATTTTGCATATTCAGCATACATTTAGCGTACATATCAAAACCTTCATCTAGCAGCAGTGTTTTCTTCTGAGATCCCGAAGAAGTGTAGATGACTTACAGCAAAAGCTAGTAATCACTGCTAGATAAAAGGGCTATCTTTATTATTATTATTATTATTATTATTATTATTATTATTATTATTATTATTATTATTATTTTCATTGCCTAGACAACAAGAACATACAATAACCTCAAAAACAAGCAAGCAAACCCTTAACTTCCAAATTGTCCTATTTAAACTGGCCTTCATGAATTAAAATCAGCACGTGCCAAGACTGAAATCCTTATAGGTACTTGCTTGGGAGTAAATCCTACTAAACTCAGTAGGTGGCTTCTGTGTAGACATGCATAGCGTTGTGCTGTTAAACTGATTAGTCTATTGCAGCTTTCCAGATGTTTTGGTTTACAACTCCCATAATCCCTGACAAATGGTTATGCTAATTGGGCTGATGGGAGTTGTAGTCCAAAATATCTGGGGAGCACCAAGTTGGGGAAGGATGGTCTATTGATTCAACTGATTAAGGGTCCCAGTCTTACAAATAGCTACACAAAAGTTAGAGGAAATAACATCATTCATGGTAATGAATAAGCAACTTCTTTCTCTAAGGATGCAATCCTATACTGGAAATCAATGGGACTTATCTCTGAATAAATATGCAATTCAGTTGAAGTGCAAGTGGCTATTTTCTCTTTTTTTTTCCTTTTACAATTAAAAAAAAATATTGACAGAAGACAAACAAATTATGATCAAAACTGAAGTACAACATTACACAGTTTCAATGTGGCGGCAACAACAACAACAACAAAAACACAGAGACACAGAAGGAAAAAAGTCCCCCAATAAAACATCTTGTCTAATCCACTGAATCAGAAATACAAATACAACCTTCCACTTCTGTCTTATAGAGCCCCTCCACAGGGAAACATAGGTGATTGGAAGAAAAAAATGAAGTAGGGAATAGTTTATATATATATCACTGATTATAATAGATGAGGATGATAAAGAGAGAGTCCCTCATGCATCACAACAGTTCGTACACCAATCCTAATATCTGCTAGCAAGCTGCATCATGAAATCTTTCCTGAAAGGAGTTATTATTCATGGCGTGCCAATAGAAATCCTAATTTCATTTTAAAATGATTGTGTATATGAATTCCAACATTTTATATGAGTGGATCCAGAGATTCTTCATCATCAGGTTTAGCTAATCTGTTCTACTGGCCTAATAAGTGTCTCAGCCTCAGAGTAAGGCATAACTGTCAAAGAACACAATCCTGGACACGTTCAGCCTGATCTGACTAGCATTGATATGTGCATGGAAGCAAACTAACGTATGTGGATTGCTGTTCCCACTTTGTGTTCCAAGAGACTAATGCGGCTGGTAAAAAGCAGGGCGGGAAAGGGAAGGCCCTATGCAGCAACCCAGGCTGTACTGGTAATAATTCTACTTTGCATTTCTGTTGCACGCCTTTTTGTAAGTGTTCCACATACTTATTTCAAAATCAACAAGGAGTCTTTGTTGGCTTTGCTGCAACAGTCTAACACAGCTACCTTTCTGGAAATTCTTTTTTCAGTAATTCTTACCACAGCACTAGGAGATAGACCAGCATTGTAGTGCTGGGGTGGAGGCAGAGAGACAGAGGCCTGCCTAGCACAGACTACTGAGCATTACTGAGCTACAATCTGAACGGAGGATGACATTTTTTGGCTCAAGTTCTGAACTACATACTACACCAGCACCAGTTAGTACATGCATACATGAACTTTATAGTAGATGGTCCTGGAAGCACTGGTATGTAGCAATCCTTTGCAATCCATAGTAGCAAAGGAGCTCAATCACCGTCAGTACAGAATTTGCAATTTGCACTACGAGCTTCACAGTTGTGGGGCTATTTAAAGGCTATTAAAAAGCTAGAAGGGAAGTGCTGGCTAAAGTGAAGTAACAGATAGCCCATATGTCTGCCGTGAAGAATGCCTTAAATGGAATATGGCCTTATATGTTCTGTATATGTGTTTTTACTAGTTGTACTGTATTGTATTGTTAATTCAGAGTGTGTGGTGTTCTGTTGTGTGTTTTGTTTTGTTTTTCTTTTGCAGAAAACAATAAAATTGTAAAACTCAAAAAGCTAGGAGGGAAGAAGGGCATTCTTCAAGAGACACCTTCCTGCACTTGATCTGAAATCCTATATCCAATTACCTAGGAGGAAGTCCCATTGGTTTTGCTTCCTTCTGAGCCTTGTCCTGATTACGGGGTTGGAGCATCTCCCCATGAGGGAAGGTTACATCAGCTGGGCTTGTTTAGCTTGGAGAAGAGGAGGCTGAGGGGAGACATGATAGAGGTGTACAAAATTATGCATGGTATGGAGAATATGGATAGGGAGACATTTTTCTCCCTCCCTCAAAATACTTGAACCTGGGGTCATCCCATGAAGCTGATTGGTGGGAGATCCAGGACAAATAAAAGGAAGTACTTCTTCACACAGCGCATAGTTAAATTATGGAACTCACTACCACAAGATGTAGTGATTGCCATCAATTTGGATGGCTTTAAAAGGGGTTAGATAAATTCCTGGAGGCAAAGGTTATCAATGGCTACTAGCCCTGATGGTTGTGTGCTATCTCCAGTATTCGAGGCAGTAAGCCTGTGTGCACCATTTGCTGGGGAACATGGGTGGGAGGGTTCTATTGCACCATGTCCTGCTTGTTCATCCCTGGCCAATGGCTGGTTGGCCATTGTGTGAACAGGGTGCTGAACTAGATGGACCCTTGGTCTGATCCAGCATGGCAGGATCATGTTATGTTTTAAGTAGACATGTAGAGGCTTGCCCCACTTACTTCTGAGTAGACATGATGTTCAAGCTTACTTCTGAGTAGACATGCTTCCTCTATAAATTGGTAACACTTGCCTTTGGACCAACCACCAATGGAATGCAGTGCCCCAGAGTTTTTCAGATTTGGAATCTGGCCCTCCAGCCAGAAAAGGTTACCTACCCATGGTTTGGGCTAAATCCACATAATGTGCAGCTGCTACCCCCCTAGTGAGATTAGTAACAAAACAAAAGTGCATTTTTCACAGGCCTGGTTGCACATATATGAATTTCAGCCAATGGGAATGAAACAAGGCTTTAGTTGCTTCATTGGTCTCAGTAGCCAGGTTCACACGATATGCTAACCCCTCGTGGGTAGCATCTGGGAGCAAACCACAAGACATTAACATGTTGCGTGGGGGGTATTTTCCTGCCCATGATGGATCCACTACTCACTCTTGGTACCCACACTCTGCAGAGTGTGTAAAGGGGCCTGGAGTCGCTTACTATGTTGTGTGGGGAGTTCTCAAGGGCTAACACAAGTGGCCAGAGAGACAACTGCCTAGAGTAGCCAAAAAAAAAAAAAAAATCAGCACTGACGCTCTGGGCCACTTGGCAGATCTCTATGGCCAAGATCGCCTAGCAACAGCTGGTGCAGCCGGCCCATCTTTGTTTCCATTGTGGTGGCTGCTGGAATGCACAACAGCTATGGCAGAAGGAAAGCGGAGAGGGAGTGGGTACCAGGTGTGTGTGTGTAAGTCAACCACATTGCCAGTCATAATTTAGTGGTCATGGGGGTGGGCATGGTTCCCCTCCCTGTAGCATGGTTCTGTGTCCCTCCCTCCGTCTCTCCCTCCTTTCATGATAGTCTGAACATGCCCAGTAACTTATTCAACTGGTTGCAGCTGACGATCCTGTTGTGCCCAGGTCATTGGGTGGGTGGAAAGCTGCCACGGTCAATTTTCCCACCAGTGGTAACTGGTGAAAAGCTCCAAAATGGGATGTTCCATGGGTGAGGCAGGAGCAGGGAAGAGACAGCTTTTGATCCACTGGATCCAAAGCAAATATATCCTCCAGGTCAGACCTGATCCAAGCCCATCAGCTACAACAATTTTGCTTCAATTTGCAAAACATCCAAAGTTCACAACCCTGAAGGCGAACAGGACTGATTTTTTTTTTTTAATTAAGGGTCTGCACACTCCCAAACTTGCAATTGGGTTCAAAAAATGCACATTATTTGGGAAATGCACACTTTGAAAACCACATTTTTTTTAAAAAAAGTACACAGTTTCACACTTTGGTTAATGGAGGGGAATTGCACTTTTGAGAAGTGCCAGAGAAATGTACACCACCCCCATCCCCATTTGAACGAATTGAAAATCAAGTTGCAAATGGAAACAGCATTGAGCTGAACTGAGCTTTGAAGTGAAGTTGCAAGAATTTCAGTGAGCACAATCATCTCTGGTTGCCTGGAGCTGGCAAAGCTAATCCCCCTACCGTCAATGGTGGTGGTGGTGAGGGACCTATGAATACATTGAGCCAACAGCCTAGTAAAACTGCCTTCCGCGTTAGCCAACAGGGCCTGGGAGTGAGATGGTAGATTCGCACCAAACCCACTCAGGATTGCTCTGACATTCAGTTCTCATTGAAATGAATTTGTCATGACTAACTTGTCCCATTTTTTTTCAATGGGAAATGAATTCAACTAACCTCACCTGAATCCAACCCATTGATTTTGCGACTAGACAGTTCCCAAGCTGTTCTGCCAGTTCAATACATTTTGCAGTAAATGAGCAAGACCAAGGAAAGGGAAATATACTGTTTGAAATTCAATTATTTCATTGAAGTTGGTATCTATGGGTTACACTAGGAATTTTCAAACTGTGTCCCTAGGAGTCCTGAAATTCTGCAGAATCTTTTCAGAAAAATAGTGTTGTTTGCCAAGCTTCTCTGGAATTCCACTTGACCATTGTCCACCATTACTCATCTCCCTCTGAAATGCATAGTTGTAGGAGAGAATTAGGTAAATTCTAGGATGCCCTAGAATCTGTTATAATACCTAGGAAAGAAGCTCCATGGCAAACAAATCAGTGTGGAAAGGAAACCACAGAGTCAGAGTGACAAAAAGGCACCCTTACTGAAAAGGATTAAACGAAGGATTGCACAGAATTTGCAGAAGGTTGCTGAAATTGTATGTGTTCACACATTCTTGGTCTAAAATGCAGGTAAGTCTGCAAAGGTGAGATCTCAGTTACAAGGGCGGGAGCCTGGATTGTCCCTACAGATGCACCTGACCCAACCTGGCACATTCCAGATGTGTTGGACTACAACTCCCATCATTCCTTCAGCCAGTATGACAACAGGGATTATGGGGATTGTAGTCAAACTCATCTGGATGGTGCCAGTTGGGAAAGGCTGTTGCATACATATAGGGCATATTATCTACACCAGCCCTATATCCTGGGATTGTCCCAGGATCGTTCCTGTGCATCCAAATGCCACACAGGGGATCCCGGGAGCAGGCAGGGATGATCCCTCCCTTTTCCTGGGATAGCCCTTAGGTGTAGAAAGGGCCATAGATATGCTGGATGTAGGCATAAGGCAGGTTGGAGTGTAACATAGATGCCAGTTCCAACATGAGATCACTCCATAAAACAGGGTTAAACTTATAAAGCACACTGAATTTTCACTGAGAGAAGACAGAGGCTTTAGCTAGACCAAAGTTTAATCCTGGGATCGTCCCGGGGTCATCCCTGTTCATGTAAATGACACACAGGGTATCCCGGGAATAGACAGGGACAGCCCCGGGATGATCCCGTGATAAACCTTAGGTCTAGCTAAGGCCTGAGACTTACTTACAAGCAACAAGCAATAGGATCAACAGCTACATTATGATAGTAAAGATATAGTGCTTGAATGAAATGAGGATTATTCGCGATGATAGCATTGAAACAGTATATGAATGCTATGGAACTGAAAGGCTTTTAAAATTGTAATTGGTTTTTGTTTTTGTTTTAAATACCCTGCTGCATTACAGTTTTAAAGCTGGTTAACACATATTTTGACAACTTCTTTGGAAAAGTAAAATAAATAAATATTATTTTGGAAATCCAAATACTTTGCAGAAAATAAGATGCTTCAAGCAGTTGTCATCACACCAACCACATTAAAAAATATGCTTGTAATAAAGGGTATATGGTAAAATATCAGTAATGAAAATTTTTAAATAAGGCGACCAAGAGTTGATCCAATACAGATATCTGCCTACTGACTTAATGCTATAGATTACTATCAACAACATCACCAGCAACAATCTTTAATTCCTTCCTTTCTTCCTCCAAGGAGATCAAGGGTGGGGATGACATACTGCAGTTATCCAATTTTATGCAAAATGCTTGAGAAATATCAGCCAGCGGCAGTTGGATTATTTCCTTGGTTTGTGGTGAATTTGCCCTATGCAAAAACAAGTTGGGGAATTGGGTGATATGGGGTTTGGAATGATATACCCCAATCAAGCAAAGATGGTTAGTGGGCAAAAAGAAGCTTCCACAAGCAGATCATCCTTCTGGATGTAAGACGACGCATGGCACTGCATGGGGAAAATGCCAGACTAGCATGCCCAAGGGAGCATGAACAGTGCTGTTATATCTCTGTTGCCTACACATGGATCACTTGAGCGAGAGCACAGAATTTTAAGAAGGAAGTGAGAGCTGTAGTGCAGACCCAGGACTTAAGAGTCTGGACTTAAGAGACTTAGAGCTCCATCACACCTACTCCCCCCACCCCCACTTTGAGTCTGCGGTTTCCCCCTCCATTTCCTTAGTGAAACTAGCGCTGGGCACTTTCACGTCTATGCGTTGTTGCGCTATTTCAGCTCATATATCTTTTCAGCTGGAGCGCTACCATGCTGGTGAAATCTCCAACCCTGCCCCCTACGTTCTCTCTCCCCCTGTAGTGTGTGTGTGTGTGTGTGTGTGTGTGTATTCCTGCACAAATACTATAGTACAGCAGCCTGAAAGTGCACAATTATGGTAAAACACACTATACTTTCCCCTAAGATCATATTAAACAAGGTAAGTGAAGAGAAAATATTACAATTAGTTTTTGGAGACGTTTGTGGTCAATGTTGGCATGGCAAAAGGAAGCCGACATTGTTCTGGTCAGGAAACCTAGACACGCCTACTCAGGAGTAAGAACCATAAAGTTGAATGGGACAGAGTCCTGGCACGCGGGGGGGGGGCAGCGCCCAGCTCCCCTTCTCCACAGGGTGCATCCTCTCTCCCCCCTTCACGGTTGAGCAGTTGAGTGGAGAACTGCCCCACCCACCTTTTTTGTCAGCGAGACCACCCTTCGACACACATGCCCCCAACAAAAAAACGGAATGGTCTGATATAGCACAAGAACAACAATGTATGGTAGGGAGGAGTGGCTTTATTGTCCACGGAGGGGGGAAACGGACTTTCCCTGCTCCAAAATAAGATGAGAAAGGGAAGGGAAGGGAAGAGACGAAATGAGCGCAGGACAGGGACAACATCATGTAAGTACCATGCTGCAGAAACACATACCAGGCATGGCAAGAGTGCAATAAATAGCTGGTGTGATGGAGCTCGTTAATTTGGATGGCCATGTGTATTT
This sequence comes from Elgaria multicarinata webbii, assembly GCF_023053635.1. Taxonomy (NCBI): domain Eukaryota; kingdom Metazoa; phylum Chordata; class Lepidosauria; order Squamata; family Anguidae; genus Elgaria; species Elgaria multicarinata. Next base: position 144,001,767 of record NC_086172.1, on the reverse strand, counting down.
TTTCAGTTGTGGAGCACACAGTTAACATTTCTCCCCCCCACCCGCACCCATCATGCTTTACAACTGCTTTTACATTCCTAATATATCATTATCATCATCACCACCACCACCACCACACACAATTGTTTGCCAGTCCTGATCTGAAAGAAAGATTCTGAGCATTTGTAGTTTCTGTTTTAAACTCACTTATATCACATCATTATCATGACTACAGGAATAAAATTGAGTTTGCTTCTGCAGCCCTGATGCTAAACACATTTACTTGCAAATAAGCATGATTTTGTGACAGAAAAGGTTAATATTTAAAGTAAAAAGTAAAATAAAATGAGCATATGCAGCTATACTCATGCCCAGCTATAAAATATTTCTTCAAAAATAAGAAGAAAGGTTGTGGCAGTGAACAGCATCAGTCCTGGCATGCCCATGCCTGTTCAGGTGGTGATACTGGTTTGACACCAGGCTGTCTTTTGGGGGAAGGGGTGTCCTGAGCTGTGGGGCCATGGACTTTGGCCCTGAGGTCCAACCTAGCTGCACTACTGAGTGGGAGCAGCAAGCTGGACTGAGGTTTAGAAAAAGAATCAAGACAAACCTAGCCAACAATTCTGAAAGTGCCCATAGAGTTATATGGTGGGATATAAATTCATAAGCAAATAAACAAACATTCAAGGTTATGCTAGGGTCCTAAGGATACTTCAGGGTCTATTCAGATGACTAGAGAATCTGGTAGTCTCACAAGTCTTCATTCAAAGTTTACCTTCAAAGGCTCAACGTTACACACTTGGAAATCTCATGGATTCCATGGCAAATGTGAAGTAGGTGCTTAACAAGTAATTTCTTATAGAGTTCATTGGGAGTTAAGATCCAGCCATTCTGGATCAGACCAAGGGTCCATCTAGTCCAGCATTCTCTTCACACATTGACCAACCAGCATTGAACAGGAACCCACAAGCAGGACCCAAGTGCAACAGCACCCCCCTGCTCATGTACCCCAGCACCTGGTCTACACAGGCATACTGATACTAGAGATAGCATATAACCATCAGGACTAGTAGCCATTGATACCCTCATCCTCCATGAATTTGTCCAATCTCCTTTTAAAACCATTCAAATTGGTGACATCTTGTGGTAGTGAATTCCAGAGTTTAACTAGGTGCTGTGTGAAGAAGTACATTCTTTTATCTGCCTTAAATCTCCCACCAATCAGCTTCATGGGATGACCCTGGGTTCTAGTATTATGAGAGGAGAAAAATATTTCCCTAACCACTTTTTTTACCCATGCATAATTTTGTTCGCCCCTCTTACTCACCTTTTTTCTAACCTAAACAGTCCCAGATGTTGTAACCTTTCATCATAGGAGAGTCCTCCAACCCCTTTAGTTGCCCTTTTCTGCACTTTTTCCAACTCATACTCCCTAGCAAGGAACTGCAGTAACTTATTGGGGAATAATCCTCATTGAACACAGTGGTTTCAATGTGTCCTCATTGAACACATTGAACACTACTTCTGAGTAGGGGTGTGCACGGACCCCCCCGTTCCACCCTGCGGGCCGATCCGAAAATTTCAGATCCGCCCGCTCCGCTCCGCCCATACTCCGCTCCTCTTCGCCGCGGAGCTCATGGTCCGAATCGGAGCTCCGCAGTGGAGGGGAGTGGTGCCAGGTAAGGCCGGGAGAGGAGGGCGGGGGGGTGTTACCGGGCCCTGCCGTCATCGCCGCCCGTATGGCGACGGCGGCAGAGCCCGGTAAGGGACCAAGGGGGAGGGGGGCCTTACCTGCCTCCATCCGCGGTCCGTCGGCTTCTTCAATTGAGCCCGCGGTTCAGCCAGGAAGTCTGGGCCGCAAGTGCGGCCTAGACTTCCTGGTTGAACCGTGGGCTCAATTGAAGAAGCCCAGGGACCGCGGACGGAGGCTGGTAAGGGAGAGGGGGGGTTACCGGGCCCTGCCATTGTCGCCGCATGGGCGACAGCGGCAGGGCCCGGTAAGCCCCACTTACCTTTCCGGCGGAGCTCCGGATTGAGGCGAAGGATCCACCTTCACCTCGATCCTCTTCGCCTCCACCTTAAGGGGAGGCGAAGCACCCCGCTCCTCTTCTAATTCGCCGGTCCGATTAGAAGCGGAGCACATCCCTACTTCTGAGTAACCCTGCTGCATGTCTCTTCTGTTTAAACTGACAGGACCTCCGAATGCTTCACTGGATGGTGCCCAAAAGGAGGGAGAACATTATCCAGTTTACACATGTAACTGTAGTTTATTATTTATGGTCTAGCAACCACAGACTCAATTTGCACATGATGGATTGGGACTGAAGAGGAATATTTTGCTGTAGGGAACATTTCTACTTCTGCTCGCTCCTCCCTCCCTCAACCACAGAAGGAAATATTGGATCTTATATTAGTCCTGCTTAGAGTATTCCTATTGAAATGAATGGGACATAAGTTAGACTAACACCGAACACAATCCCTTCTGTTCTATTTTGTGGAGAGTCAACAAAAATAAAGCAAAAAGCTCTTGATAAGCTGAACGTCTATTACGGGGTGCTGGGCGCTACCATTTCTTGAGGCGGGGGTATCTGAGTTCTCCCACGCTCAGGGGAACCATCTCCGAAGGACCTCAAAGTCGAGCAAAGAAAGCCATCGGGACTCCAAGCGACAAGGTTCCCATACAACCTGATCCTAACGCCGCGTTTACTCAGAAAGTAAGATCGGAGGGCGTTGGGGCTGCAGCAGCCCAGCGTAGGGGTGACGGGGCAGCGTCCCACTACTTGTCGGCTGCAATGACGCAGGAACGTGGGATTCGCTGAAGTCTAGACGGAGCCGGTTCTCCCGGCAGGCCGCCCCGCCACATTTCACCCCCAAGAAACAAACAAGAGCCAGAGGGCAGAAAGGAATCTTGGGAGAGCAAAGCGCCTCGCAGGGAAGGAAGCTGGCTGGCTGGCGGAGGGAGGGAAGACAGGGAAGCCCAGCTAAGCGAGGGACAGCTCTACGCTCAATAACCCAGGCGGAAGAGGGCAAGGCCCGGCCGTCGCGGCCCTCTCGCCAGAAGCTCGGGGGCGTCTAGATCAGAGCCGTCCATCTCCCGGTCTAATCTCTCCTTCCCTTTCGCCCGGCTGCGAGGATCTATACATTTCACCAGACCTCGGGCTTCCTAACTGCATCAATCTTCCCGTCCCACCCACGAGCGACGTGCGCCCGGGCAGCTGCACTGTTTTGCCTGGAAATCGTCGGTGCTTTTCTGACAAAGCGGGATTCTCTCCACGCACCCGGACGATCCGCTCTTGGGGAAGCTCGTCAGCTCAGCACCTCGCCAGATCGTTCCACCGTCCGCCTGGGCGCATTGGGAGCAGGCGCGCACAGGTCTTCTACGGGGCGCTGTTGTTCGTCGGTGGGGAAGGGGGCGCGGCTGGCTCGGAGGCTGCGGGTGAACTCAGAAAGAGCTCGACTGGCGCTCGGCCTCTTCCTAATCACCCCCCTCCCCGGGCATCTCCTCTCCATCTAGCCAGATTCTTGATCTGCGCTCTTTTAAAGAAGATCCAGTCTAGCAAGCAGTCGATTCAATCTCCCCCTAACCGAGACGGCCAATCCCGATCCTAAGGATATTTCCTGGGAAGTAAATCCCACTAAATTCAAGACAGCCGACTCTCAAATAAGTGAGGCTGTGACTGCAGGCGCGAAGCACAACCCTATGCAGGGTGTTTTGTCAGAAAGAAGCCCCTGCCCCACTGATTTCTCTGAGACTGAGTCCCGCTAGGACTGCAGCCTTAGCATGCAATCCGATGCACGTCTACTCAAGAGTAAATCCACCGAAAGCTATGAGTCCCAGAGCAGTGTGGGTAGCATGGCAGCCTCCAGCTGCAGTTCTATGCACCCTTACCTGGGAGTAAGCCGCAATGGCCACAGTGGGACTTGATTCCGAGTAATAGGCTCGCGCTGTAAACATAGATTTGTTTCAAGACCAAAGAACCGTGCTAATTGCCGTTCCTGAACTCAATGAGGTTTACTACCAGGCAATCCTCCTAACCATAGAAGTAAGTCTCTAGAACTAGAATGGGTTTTACTCTAAGTGTGTTTAGAATGACGCCTTGGACTTCTCGAAATTCGGGAGAGAGTCTGAAGCAATTTACAGTACCACAATGGGCCACGCAATTCTATGGCACGGCATGGCAGGAGGGAGGGGAGTATACACCCGCACATACACACAAATCCCACCAAACGAAAAATAGACAGGTGCCGGAGTCCTTGGGCTCCCTTAAAAGCAATTATTTGGATCTTGGCTTTCCTGTTTGATTGACTTTGGGAGCGACTTCGGCGTTGATCCGGAAGCAGTCCAGATCAATGGGCGCTCTGGTCTGAAATTGTTTTTCCTTCTCTCTCTGGCAATAGTGAGGAAGTTTTAAAAGGGGAAACTGCTAAACCAGCATTTTAGAACTTTCAGCTGTCACCACCAGCAGCCATTCCAGCAGGCTGTACAGAGGGAGATGAGAGGGGAAGGGGGCATTCATTCCATCAGTCCTGCTGAGACTCTCTCTCCTCCCCCGCACCGCATCTCTCTCCTCCTTTCCCGTCCCACTTTCCTTGTGTCATTTTAGTTTGTAAGCCCGCAGGCAGGGCCCACCTTGTTCTACGGATCGCATGAAAGCCGTTCCTTTCTGGCTGCGGAATGGGATGCAAAATGCTTTAAAGAAACAGACAGACACGCTCTTTGAGGGAGACGTGTTGCAGAGATGCGAGGACTAACGGGGAGGAGGAGGGCGGTGCCACGTACCACCTCCCACGCTTCGCCTTTCGGGGCCTCCCCACCGCCGGCGCCCTTTCCCAAAGGCCTCCAGCCCGCCTTCCTTGCAGGCCAGCGGCGGCGGCCCCCTTACCTGGCTGTACTTGGCCTCTGGTTCCAGGGAGCCCTTGTCCAGCCCGTTCACCGCAACGTGCTGAGCCGTGGTCGCGAAGCCGCTTCTGCTGAGGCTGCTCCACTCTTCCACCTTGGGGCTGTGGTAGGGCGAGCTGTCGCTCACTGCGGGCAGACACAAGACAAAGGCGGTGAGGGGGTGGCGATCGGAGACAGCCCGTAGACCACCCTGCGCAAGAAGGGCCGGCGCATCTGCCCGGGCGATGGGCTCGCAACCCATTGAGAGCCCCGATCCTTTACACGCCTTTCCCCTTGAAACAAAGACCGGGCGAGAAAACGCCACAGCTGACTCTGGTCTGCTGACCCCACACTGCCAAATGGCTCCCCACGAAAGAAAAACGGAGGCTTACACTACTCACGCCCCGCCGCACTTACTCGAAAGTAAGTCGCATTCCTTCCCAGCGAACGTCTTTCCGAGTCGGAGCATTCAGGACGGGTAGCTGGAATGCCTTACAGCTCCGTTCTCCCTGACTGCATTGGCTTGAGGCTAAATCACTTTGAGATCAATGGGATTTACTTCCAAGGAAACCTACTTCGGAGTGGCGTTTAAACAGAGGTGGGAAGGGAAAGTTCCCTCCAGCTTTTTCTTGGGAGGGAAAGCTGTGAAACTAATTACATTTGTTCAACGTTGATTTAAACAATGGCATATTTATTGCTAAATAATGTATTTAGCGTGAGGGTTTCAGGTAGTCGAAAATAATCTGCATGGTTTGCAATCGACCTGCAGTCACATCCAGGTGCTCGGTCGGAGCCTAGCCAAATTCAGTTTGAAGTAAATCTCGCTGTGTTCAATGAGGATTACTCCCAGAGAAGTGAGTTGATAAGTAGCAGCAGGAGCTTGCTTTTTAATGCTTACTCGAGAGTGAGTCCCACTGGGTTTAATGATACTTACTCTGGAATAAATACTTTAGTTTGCATAGGACTGTAGTCTCAGTTGGATCTCAGAAGCAGTTACTTCTATGAAACATGATTTGGATCACGGTTTAAGCCTCACGGATTTCAATCGAATTTCAAAGATGGTTAGGACTGAGGCTCCACCGCAACACATATAGGGCGTATTTCGAAGTAAACCTGTCTAGAATCGAGGTGCCAGTGCCACTGAAACCATCAGCTTAGTGTTGCGATCCTATGCACGATTTGAACATTAAACACAACAGGACTTACTTCTGAGTAAATTTGCTCTATAACCTAATCAGTCAACCCCATCAGATTGTGGATTGGTTCTTTCTTCACCATCCAATATAGGCATTAAAACACACAGGAGTTGGTGGATCTTACTTCTGAGAAGATATGCCCAAGATTGTAGGATTAGGATCCTTACCAAAGAATAAATTCAATCGAAATCAACAAGGCTTGTTCATCCAGAGATAAGCAATCCGGTGTCCTCCAGATGTTTTGGACTATCCCTGATTATTGGCCATGCTGGCTGGGCCTCATGGGAGCTGTAGTTCAAAACATCTGGAGGGCATCAGGTTGAATACCCCTTACAGATTCAAGTCTGGGTTTTTACAACTAAAGTGTTATTTATGAAAGAAAAAACATCCACCCCTCCATCACAGTAAAGTACAGCAAGCATGGAAGGGCAAAAGGCAGAACAAGGTCCACCAGTACCAACCTTAAGTTGCTTGAGTTCTAACAAGACATGCTGGACTCAGTGGGCCTAACAAGGTGTACTTCACACATTTCTAAGCAAGAATGGACTACTTATGCTTTACCCTAAGAGACCATGACTTTGAACTCTTGCATTGTGAATGTAAAACAACAAAACAAAAACCCAAAACATCAGTTGAACCATGGGTGGGTAATTAAGTAAACAAATAAAATTAAAAGGTAAAGTTAAAGCAAAGTAAAATGATAGCAGACTACGCAAGACTGAAACCAAGGAGTGGATTTTTCTGCTGAAGGACAGTGTGCTCAAAATAAATTCCCAGGCTCAGAGTGTTTTTAATTCAAGGTGTATGTCTTTTCCATTTGTCTCTGGTTGGGGGATCTCAGAGTTTTTCTAGTTAAAAAAAGGAAGGGGAGGGGGAAGGAGATCCTGCAAGCCTGAACCCTGCCAACCCCTGGTCTATAGTAGCCCTACAGAAGAACTAAAGTGGCAAAACTTCGTCTGCTCATTGGAAGCAACTGAGACAACAAGGGTCCAATACATACCTAGGAGTACTTATTTCTGAATAAGCATGCAGAGGATCAGGGTCCACATGTCAAAGAGTAAGACTCAATGCCAAGCAAATGTGGTAAGGAGAGAGCTGTGAACACCACCACCCCTTCCATGGCACAGCTTCCAAATGAAGGCTGGAATGAGCATGTATCTCAGAGGTTTAAATTCCCCAACTAGGCAAAACCTTCATTTTTTGGTCTTGGTCGGAAAGACAAAGAGGTTTAAAAACTATGTTAATTTGATTATAGGTATGTGTGTGTATCACTTACCAATAAGGATACTAGATCTTTTGAGGAGGAGAAAGACTCACCTTTAGCTGTGTCCTCAAGGAAGTTAGGGTGAACTTAATACCTATACAGACAAGCTAATTTTAATTCAGTTATACTCTACAAATACCCCAAATTTCTGTTTATTTTAATGGAAGTTATTTATTCCTAAGATGTTACTTCCTCCTTTGGATCAGATTGCATCACTATCAGGTAGTTTCTGATTTCCCTAGCTTCAAAGGCTAGCACTTATCACAAGTGGCCCTCCAGTCATTCACTTGCAGGAATAAACTAGAATCAATAATCTATAATACCGAGAATGGGCGGGGGGGGGGAGGGCTCAAAGAAGTATATCCTACCTTTTAACACATATCACGGGGATTGTGGTTTCACGACTGAATTCACTTACTCCAGAGCAGCCCAATTGATTTTAGCAGACCCACCTAGTGAAGGTAGATTGAAGCCTTAGTTTGTGGCAGGGTTGAATTTACCATTTCCAGAGGAAGCTCGGAAATGCATGGAGAGAGTTTGAAACCATTCGATCCTAATCAGGTTATGCGCGGAAATTAAGTTTATTTGGGATAAATATGAATGGAACGTTCTGGCATTCTGCCTTCCACACAGTTTTCAACATCCCTCTCACCCCATTCCCCAAATTATTTCATCCTAACACACACACAAACCGAAAAAGGAAAAAAAAGGAAATTATAAGGCCTCACCGGATTAAGGAAAACTCCAGAGCTGTTGAAATACTCTCGCGGTGATAGCCACTGGGTAGCGATCACTACATTTGACATAATTATTTCCTAAGTCGAGTTGTTGGAACATGACACTTATTTTTTGTGTGAAAAGATGGCCGGAGAGCCATAATGGGGTGGGGTGGGGATAACTCTGAGAAAGAGACTACAGAGGTTTCTATTTTGAAATATATAAGAGAAGAACCACTTTGAAGACTGGTCGGTTGTAACAGTTATTGGAAAGGAGAATTATAACTTCTCTCTCGATCCTATAGTCCCTCCCCCACCCCAGCACTGATATCCAGAGAGCCTACTTCCTATGCGCCACCGCTGTGTTATTGTGAACCAAGTCCCACTGAAACCAACGGGGCTGCTGGCTGACCTACTTCCAAGCAAACGCCCATAGGATCTAGACGCTACATGTCGATCTCACGACTACTCGGGAGAAAGCCCCGTTGATTTCGACAGGGGATCTTACTTCCAAGTCAGCGTGCTGTGGGGAAACTGCCAGGGGCCGAGAGCCACAAGGCAGTTAAGCCGAAACGCTTGTCTTTAAAGCGCAAAGCAGAGTCACTAAAACGCAAACACTTCGGGCTGCACGCAGAAAACGCTACGGGTGCTCGGCAGGGACATAAGGTCCTCTCGCATTGCAACAGCCAGACGTGGAGCCCCGTTCGGATAAAAAGGTGGCCGTTGCGATCCGAGCGCCGAGCAAGAGGAATCCTTTCGGATGAAGTTCTTCTCTCTGGCACGAGAGGGGATCAGTCCAGCCGCCGGTTTCCTCTCCTTTCGCCGGAAGCCCTGGGCAGCTCACCCGGCACATGTCTAAAGTTGACTTAAGCACCCGAGCTGTCTCTCTGGTGAGCTCCCTTTTCTGCTGATCTCTCACTTTCCCATGAATAGGGGCTTCCTTTCCGTGTCAGCAAGGTCAGCTTATCCTATAAATCAAGGGCAAGCAGCCCTCAGATGCAGCTTCGCTAACCCGGGTGGGGGCGGCGAAGAGACCTGATGGGAATCTCCTTGTCACTCAGTCTTCACCCGCTGAAGTCCTACCTCGATGGGAGGCCTTGACCACTGGGGTGTCAATAAACAGGGAAATCGGGCCCGTTTTCTCCCCACCCCCACCGGCTTGCCCCACGTACACAATTCAGTTGCAAATACTCCCTCCACCCTGGAACATTGCAGACTGCAATGTCGTTTTGGAAGGACTGGCAAAGCTTACTTAGCCCTGGAAGATTCCCATTTGGAATTTTTAAAAAGGATAAATTGAGGGAGGGAAAATAAAGGCCAAGATTTTATTTTAAGGATTTATGTTTTTGCCCTCAACAAAGTAAAACGGTGTGAAATAGACTTTTAAAAAAATCCCCCGAAGATTCTTTTATTAGCAAAAAAACAAAACGAAACAAAAAATTCAAATAAAAATTCGAGTAAATTTTTGGGGCCAGATTCTGGAGTTGTTACAGTGGAAAACAAACTGGCATCTATGAAAAGTAGATTGATATTTTTTTTAATGGTGGCTTTTTTTAAAATAATAATAATGGTGGATGTTTTGCCTCTGTCATACTCTAGGTTTAAATTCCATTAAAAGCGATGCACCTCCAGCATTAAAAGAACAAAAACAACAAGAAGAAGCAAAATATTTCATGCCATGTGTTTTAATTCGAGATCAACCTCAGGGACAACCCCCCTCGCGTTTTTAACTACAAAGTTTTGAATTCTGGAGCAAACTCAGTACAAGTGAGCAGAGCACCGGGCCCTCTGAAGGGGCTAAATGCTAGTTAAACATCAGTAGTTTCAGTTTTCTGGACCACCGCTTTGGAGGAAAACAAAGTGAAGCAGAAGAACGAAAGCAATTAGGTGACATTTGAACTTCCTGTCTGAGCAAATTTGGCCTGATTGCGAGAACTGGAGGTGGATTTGCCTGCAATTGCAAGGAGATGGCCTTTCCTGCAGAATCCCTGACTTGAAAGCAAACAGCAGGCACAAAGGCCCAGCAGAAAAAGTCAATATACCTGGCAGCTTCTTGGTGTGTGTGTGTGTGTGTGTGTGTGTGTACGTGTGTGCAGAGATATCCTTAGCTTATATATAATTTCACTACACCATATGCATTTAGTAGTATAGTATAGATTACATCACATACATACACACCAACCAAGAGCAACACTTCTTATATCTGACAAAGTTAACTCTACTCTATAGAAGATTATGGCAAAATAAAATGCCACAATAACATTGTTAGTTTTTAAATTGTCACAGGATCACTTATCATTTTAACATGGCAGTGTGGAAAGGGTATTTATACACTGGGAATATGATGTTTGTTGTATAATGGGTAAGGAAGGAGTTATGCCGGGCAAATAATTATGGATAACTTGACTTCCCACACAGAGCATGACGATATCTAACATTTGCAGCTATATTACGAAAGACTTGAGTGCCATATCAGTAACATACACCAAGAAGAAATTATTTGCAGCATTGTTTACTCAGAAGTAAGTTTACATTGGATTAAACCCCAAGTTTAATCAATGGACAACTCAATCCTATGCTGCAGAGCTTTATTCAGTAGTAAATGCAACTAAGATCAACAGGACATCTTCCTAAATACATGTCCGAAGTATTCGGCCTTAGATTTCAGTTGATTGTGTTCTACTTAAACCTGGAATCAAGGCTGCAATTCTGTTCATATATATTATGGAGTATGGCCTGTTGTACATAGTGGGATCTACTTCTAAGCAAACATATACAGGATTATTCTGTACACTGGTTTAAATAAATTAAGCAATATACTGTATATAGTCAAATGTGTTCATACATTTATAGTTTATTACATATTTGCTTTCATGCATTTAATTTTAGTTAGGTCAAATTAATCTGAGGTAGTTTAAATTTGTGCTGTATATATTTCTTGGTAACAAAGAATATAAGACGTGATATACAAAGTGTGTGTGTCCTAAATGTATGTACTTATTACTTGGAAGGAATATCAGATGTCATGAAGAGTAACCTATTCCAGTATTATACCATCACAAACACTGTATGCCTTCAAAATAATGGATTGTCATAAAACCACATTTTTAAGAAGATATGTTTGTGGTTCTTTTTTGGCTTTGTCAGGAAGGCATTTTAGTTGTTATCTCTTCTTTAGCTAAATTGCTATTGGATAAAGGAGAAACCTATTTAAGAGATAAAACAAAGTAAGCCTTGCTGGCCCAATGAGAAAAAATCCAAATTCCACAGGCAAGCTTTACCTTTATTAGGGACCAACTGAATTGTGGGCAAGAAGTACAGATCTACAGTTCTATTTATCAGGCACTATGTTACAGCTTTTTTTTAAAAAAAGTTGTCTTTAGGGCAGAGATGTACTTGTAAGTAAGTCCCTCAGAGTACAATGAAGCTTATTTCTAAAGAGATGTATTAAAGACTAAAGGCTCTCTAAGATTATCCACAGAACTTTTCAGGGAAAATTTACATATTTAAAAGATGTTATTTCACGAGCTGAACTTAAATTACAAGATGTCATTTTACATCTTGGTCAAGGTAAATGGTAGAGAATTTTACCAAGGGAGAATTCTAAGTAAGAAGAGTGAAGTAGGACAGCCCTTCCTCCCCCACAAAAGTAAACCCTGGCTCTTTTCGAGGGCCTTCTTCCATTGGGTTTCTTTTTTCTAGACCTAAGTCTGGAGTCTCCAGCTCTTACCTTGGTCTGTTATGGACCGGATCCCTAAGATGTCGGTAACGGAGTGCGAGGAGGGCCAGGTCCGTGGCATATGGACTGCGCTGTGGAGAGTTGGCATGCCGGCAGGGCTAGGGCCCTTGGCGCCTGCCGCGATGGGGCTGGGGTAGGAGTAGATGTGGTTGTAGGGCAGGGCAGGCTGGGGGGCCGCCTGGTGATGCTGCTTGTAGGTCTCGTAGTGGCTCTGCTGTGAGAGGTTGCCGATCTTGTTGCGCAGGATCCGGCTGATGGAGCTGACGGAGGGCACGTTGTACTTGTCGCACACGCCATCGGCCAGCAGCCGGTCGCGGATCTCCCAGGCAAAGATGCCGGGATCCCTCTGTTTGTAGGTCCGGATGTGCTTCACCACCGTCGGAGTGGTGACCCGTGGCTTGCTGCCCCCGATGGCCCCTGGCAAGATGGAGCCCGTTTCGTTGTAGCGGGCCAGGATCTTGCTGACGCAGCCATGGGAGACGCGCAGCTGCCGGCTGATGTCGCACGGCCGGATGCCCAGCTGGGCTAGTTCCACAATCCGGAGCCGGATGGCGTTGGGCAAGGGGCGCCCGTTGACGAAGACCCCACCGAGCTGGTTCACTTCCCCGAAGGCCGGCTCTGCAAGAAAAGAGACGACATAGTACTCGAAGGGCGGGCAGGCAGCCCTCCACGCGGAGCTTCCGGGAGCGCTTACTCAGGAGGAAGCCCCGTGGGACTCAACGTGCCTCCCTTCCGAGTAGACCTGTCGCACACCAGGGGGCTGAACGCCACCGACTTGGATGGGAGGGCCATCAAGGCCCTCCTTCCTAGTGAGTCCAAAACACACAGCCATCAGCTCCAATGAAGGCGCGTTGCCAGCTCCATGGAAGTCCAGGGAGGCTGCAGTTCCAGGCACACACTTACCAAGCCGTAAGTCCCCTTGAGGTTTCTGGGATTTACCGCTCCGTGAAACGCGGTTAGGATCGGTTTGCTGCACGCGGTTTCAGCCCCTGCGATGCCCTCCGCAAGAAAGACAAATCTGTTCCTTGCAACCCACCTCATCTAAAAGCATCGCCCAGGCGCTTTGGAAGGTGCGTGGCCCCTCAGGCCGGCATCCAGGCCGCGATCCTAAAACAGGCTGGCCGAAGAGGAAGGACTTCCACCGAAATCTTGCAGTGTGCGTGTCCGGGGTGTGTGTGTATTTAGGACTGAGGCGTTATTTGGAAAAGTCCTGTTGGAACCGGGTAGCATTAACGTCCTCCTAGTCAATGTGCTTAGGATCGCAGGCTTATTCTAGAATCTAGGTGATAGTTGTGGATAAACAAGCGCGCGGAGAAAAAAAAAGGGGGGGTCCGTCTGTCCCCGCTCCGTCTCGCCTCCCAAAAGGCGCGTTTAAAAAACCATCTGGAATCCAAAGCCTGCAAGGTTTACGCTTTGAGGGAGAGCGCTGGGTTCCTTCCTTTGCTCCTCTCCTCTCCTCTCCTCTCCTCCAGCAGCTCGGAGGAGATTCCCCGCCGAAAGACAAATACCTTCGGGGCTGAAGGGGAGGGGGGAGGAGAGACAGGGGCGCTGGAGCAGCTCGAGGTCCAACGCGCCCCGGCAGTTCAGAGCGCCACCTGCCTCCCTCTGGTCCTCCCCTCAGTCGTCAGCCCAGCGATCACGTTCTGCGCCGCTGACCCTGAACGTGTCCCGACGACTTGTCGGCGCACGAGCCCAGGCAGCCGGGCGCCAGATCGCCACTCCACGCGGGAGCGGCTGCCTCCCTTGACAGCCCCGCGCCCTCCTCCTCCTCCTCTCGCCGCTGCGCGGCCAGGCGGACTTACCCATGGCTCGAGTGGCGGCACGGAGCAGCGGGCTCCTCTACGACCCCCGAAGGAAGCGAGGCGACGGAGTCGGTCTTGCCCGGCGGCCTCCCGCGATCCGCGCTGGAGAAGGCCCCGGCGGCCTCCGACTTCCACGGCGGCGATGGTGTCAAGAAAAAGCACCCCGAGGAAGTCACTTTCCCGAGGCAGGAGACTTAAGTTCTGCATTTCAATCTCGCAGCAACGTGGGCTGGGCTGGGCTGGCCGGGGCGTCGCAGGCTATCACTCATAGGGGCACGCCCCCGCGGAGGGCGGACCTAAGGGGAGAGCTGCCTCCCTATTGGCCGCGGAGGATGACTGGCAGGCTCGCCCTGGAAGGTTCTTCCGTTCGCTTTTGCAGGCGTGCTGCAGCCAGTACCTGGATCCCGCTTGCAAGGGCCGTGCCAAGAGGTAGTGAGCAACGGCGCGGTGGTAAGAGGCACGTTGGAGAGCAAACGAAGCCCGGAACGGGCTAGATCCATAAATACCACGAAGAGCACCTCAAGACTTCTCAGGAAGGGCCCACCTTTCACGATCCTCTTAGCTTTGGTTCCAGTATCTTATGGTCAACATCTACAAACTTTTAGGAGTCGCCAAGAACACATTTTCGTGATATATACAGTTTGTGAAACATATTTCCGCGGAGATTAATATTTTCATATTTCTGATGGGTGGATGTCTCTCATCCCCCGCAGAATATGTAGTGTGTTTTCCCCTATGATGACATTGGCTATAGGGGCCTGTCAAAAATTCAGAAAGAACCTCAGACGCCAAACTAAACAAAGTGCTACGAATGCTATTAAATGGAGGGAAGCGGAAGAGCCTCTTAACTGTACATAGGGATGGTAAACCAGCTCGGCTTTTGTTTTGTTTTCCAAGAAGTGAAGGCATCTGTCGTGCACACACGTACAAGCATGGACACCACTCACGCGAATATTTATGTATCTACATATATAACTCTGTCCCTCACAAACACACCTTTCCTTCACCGCTGAAATCTTGAGCAATTAATTTAAGTGGATTTCTATGGAAATCGCTTCCCCTTAAGTGTCCTTAGGACAGCAGTCTAAGAAAACGTTTAGGAGAAACTACAACCTCCCGAAGGCACGCAGATGATACATTGCTGGCTGGTGGGTATAATTTCCCTTAGGCGTCCATGGACATTTGGGGAGGTGGGTGAATGTGATTCTTGCAGTGTCCTGGAACGAGAAGGTTGCTGGCTCTTTAATTTCCTCCGTTCTTTAAAGATCGGCCTATGCTTAAAACTCCAGCGACGTGAACATTTCAATAATATTGTAGGAGTTAAAAGGGAGGGGGAAAGTGTGAGAAAATGTTGGTTGAGCTTGTGGTGAGCTCAGCTCTGGGTTACTTTTGTGGATGTGAAAGGCTGCACTGTGTGTTTTGGCTGGCGCAGTTGTGCTTCTGAATCGGTAAGTATAATGTACAGCGTATTGACACACGGCGCAGAGACGTCCGCAGCGGTCTCCGTGGAACCCGGCTTCTCTGCGCATCCCTCCCCCGCCCGGTCCCATTGTGCAGAAGAAACATTCTCTCCGCCAACCCCCGATCCACAGCCGCCTCCTGTAGGAAATGGGTCTTAACTGTTTTCCGTGGGCCTTGCTGCCAAGGAACGTGTTTTAGGGTCGGGCTGCTAAAGGAGAACTCATCCAAGATACACTGTCGAGCCCATTAACGGCGGCGGGTTAGCCGGACGAGAAAAGTGAAAATCTGGCGAGGCGAGGCTTGCCAAGGTCCAAACGGAGGGTGGAAACGGCCAGGCTGTTTCGACTCTTGGGAAGCCGGCGCTGAATTAAAAGGGGGGAAATTAAAGTGCCCGAGAGCCCTGCGTTGAAAACCAAGTCCAGTGCGCCCAAGCAGGAACGGTTGACAATGCAAACCCAAAGGGAAACCCGAGGCGAAAGAAAGTGCCTCGTCGCCACTCTGGATGGAAGGGGGCGGGGAGGGTCTTTCCTGCTTTACAGGGGGACGTTTGTTTCCGAAAAGCTCGGGAGATCGACTGAAACCTTTGCTCTGTGCGAGAATGAATGGGGGCTTGATGTCATTCTGGGCTGCTCTCCGGAACGTGGGTTGAGGCTGCTTCCACCACAGCGCTCACGTTCTAAACAAAGAGATTCCTTCCGTGCTCGGACATGCAGAGCGAGTGGTCTCGCGAAGCCCCACACCCAGGAGGCGTAATGATCGCCCGCCCCACCCACACTTTACTCCTGAACTTCTTCCAGAGATAGCCAGTGTGAATTAGAGACCAGAGGCCCGCTGTTTGCTTGAGGTGTAAAAGGAGGCCGTATTTAGGGAACATCAATTGGGCGTTATGATGGGGCTAACTTTAGAATCTGGCAATTATATCGGTCGAAGAAGAAGAAGAAGAAGAAGAAGAAGAAGAAGAAGAAGAAGAAGAAGAAGAAGAAGAAGAAGAAGAAGAGAATAATTAATTCATTTCGAAGTTTCCTAAACAGCTACGAAGAATTTTGTGTTACAGCGAGATCTGCATATCTCCTACTATTTAACAACAAGGCTTCGGTTAAAACAGAGTAACACGGTGCCCAATTGGTATTAATCCTAAATCACAGCCAACCCATAAACCAGTTGAACTGAAGAACTAGGAGATATATATATATATATATATATATATATATATATATATATATATATATATATATTTCTCTCCTCTTCCACATACCGTCCATTCCTGCAACCCTAAATCCATTAAATACTACTACTAATAACGTATGAAAATACAAAAATAAATATATAAAAGTACTTAATTTCAAGTAATCGATTTAGAATCAAGTTGGCAAGGGTAGTGAATGGCACTGTCCCCTCAATCCTAAACTGTTGTTTGAAGACAATTCAGGATTATTTCTATGTTCTCTGTCAATTGTTGGCCCCGATAATCGTAGCTTAAAGACCCTGAAATCCTAATCGTTCCATTTAATTGCTTTGTGGAGATCAGCTCCTGACCTTCCAGAGCTCCCATTGAATCTGCTCAAGAATGAAACTCTTTGACCCAGGGCTCAGTGACGTTTAGCTAGGTCCGTTTATTATACTTCGATCCTAATTACGTTTACATGTAGGGGGATGGACTCCTGTGGATTGTAAGGAAACTTCCTCCCAACGACCACGATCTTATACTGGTGTAGACATATGCCCTACAACGGGAGTAAACCCAAGTATTTCAATTTAGGGAGGATTTTTTGTGTTTAGGAGTGGGGCCTCAATTGCTAACCGTCCCTCCTAAATCTATTTTCATGGAAACTAGTTCTCTGGATTTCAAAGGGACTTATTTCTAATCAAGGCTGGAATCCTGTGCATACTTATTTAGGGACATTTAACACCATTAGGCTTATTTCTCCCCCAGAGGATGTGCATAGGATCGGGCTGCGGGCGTGCTTAGGATCACAGACTTCATATGGGCAAGCAAATGTCTTCATGCTTAATTTTTGTGAACCGCCCAGAGAGCTTCGGCTATTGGGCAGTACAAAAATGTAATAAATAAATAAATAAAGCTTTGTTTTGGACAGACTTGAAGCCTATGACTCCACCACCCACCCGCCGACCCCAAGCAGTTACTTCAGAGTAAACCTCATAAAATGTGACACTTTTGTCTGAGCACACGTGCTGGTTCGGTATGCAGAGACCGCTCCTCATGCAAGTCCTGCCGGACCCGTCTGGAATCAGTTTTGCACGTTTTGGCCATTGTTGATCCCTGGGAATCCTGTCATACAGCTGGTGGAGAGTTTTGCCGGCAGTAATGCACCGGTTTTGTGTCGTCCCCCGCCCCCAACCTCATCCCTGCACAATTTCCCTCCTAGTTTTCTTGCGCGACTCGTGATGCTATCCCCGCTTTGCTTTCTGCTTTCTCCGGCGCGCTTCTTTCCTCAACCTGCTTGTCTATGCCTATCTATGCCCTCTCGCCGCCGCCGCCACCGCCAGCAGCCTGGCCTCCGCCGCGGCCAATCCAACTCCGCCTTCCCCTCGCTGGCTGCTTTGGGGTTCTTTTTCTCAATGTGTGTTCCTGATGTGGTCCTGTCGGAAAAGCTCGTTTACTCTGCCCGGGTCCCCAGTGGTTTAAGGAAAATGTTTATCAGGATTGAACGTGCTCAACTTGTTTCCATTGAACTGCTGAGTGTAGGCTGAAATAACAAAGGTCACATCCACAGTGAACCGGGCGAGGGCAAGGCGAGCCGAGAGGAATATGAAAACATTATAATAAACAGCAGCCTGTTGATCGCGCTGACCTGCCTGGCAAAAAGATTAATTTCAGGTACAAAATAATAAAATAATTTGGAGGTAGAGAAAAAGGAGGGGGAGGCGAGGAGGGGGGAGGAGGAGGAGGAGGAGGAGGAGGAGGGAAAGAAGGTTTCCTTTCCTGCAAATCTAATAGTGGGTGTAAAATTATGCATGCCTTGGAAAGCTCGATACTCTTTTGCCCGGCCTGGGAGGCGCTCAAGTTTGGCGATTGTAGGGATTGGGGGAATCAAATTAATGCCTTGCTTGCCCGGCTTCCTTCCCCCATAAGACATGGGATTGGATCCAGGCTTAGTAATCATGTCTAGAGTTCACCCATTGAAATGAATGGTACTTGAGCAATGGTACCCTTGCTAATTTAAGACTCTATGTGCACCATTTGCTGGGGAACATGGGTGGGAGGGTTTTGTTGACCCCGTGTCCTGCTTTTTTGGTCCCTGGCCGGCAGCTGGTTGGCCACTGTGTGAACAGAGTGCTGGACTAGATGGACCCTCAGTTTGATCCAGCATGGCAGTTCTTATGTTCTTACCCACTGATTTCAACGGGTCTACTTTAAGTATGATCCAGCCCTACGGGGAGCAGTTCTTGCTCCAGTCGAGAAAGGCAGGCGCAACATCGACTGGTTCGAACAATTACAAAGGTAGCAGCTTCTTGCTCTGGTACTAAATAGGAATATCAGGCCGGTCCTACCGATGTCCAGTGGGAAGCGGGTTCCATGGAAGGGAGCCTGGGACTGCAGCAGCCGTGGGATCAGCAGACCCTTCGACCTGACATTCAATAGCAGGTTGTGAGGTCTTGAGGAGGAGAACGAAAGGAACTTTACACAGCCCCAGCGCAGATGAGGATCGCAAAGCACTTGGATGCATGATGGAAAGTGCTGTGGAAATAACTCTGCCTAATTCTGATTGGTCCCGTTCAGAAGACATCTTAAACCTCGGCTTTAACCATCGTGGTTAAACCAGAAAGCCGGGCTGTGTTCAGAACACACCTTAAACCATGGCTTTAACCATGGTGACTAAGGCAAAAAGCCTTATTCGCCATGGTTAAAGGTGTGTCTTCTGAACAAGAGCACCGTGGTTAAAGCTATGGTTTAAGATGTCTTTTGAATGAAGCCAATATAATGTGCAATAGCATATTACGGTGATAGTGATGCAACCGATGGGGAAAGGAATAAAGGTCCCCGGAGGGAAGCAGCCCAGCACAGAGGGCGACACGCAGCCAATAAAAGCTGCAATCCTTAAAGTTGACCTGGGAGTAAGCCCCATTGCATCGCAATGGGACTTGCTACCGAGTAAACGTGGAGAAGGACCGGACTGCAACGCTGAAGAGTTCGTATGACACAGAAGCTGATTTATTGCCCGAGCTATAACACAGCTAAGTCGACATGCCTGCATTTCAGCCAGTTTATTGCGCTGATACGTTCATCCATCCTTGATTATTCCATCAGGACTCTTCCCCTCTACTGTCTCGGGAGCTAATTGAAGAGGTGATCTAATCAAATGAAAGAACAATCACTCACTCTGCTCTAATGAGAGTTCGGAATGCCTTGGCGGACCGAAGGAGAATTAGGGCGCAATCCTAAACATGTTTAGACAGGAAAAAGTCCTACGACTCCCAGCATTCCCCAGCCAACAACTTGCAGCCTCCCCCATCCTGGTGGTGACCACCAGATGACCTGGTCTACAACTCCCAGAATTCCTGATCATTAACCATGCTGGTTGGGGATACTGGGAGTTATGGTCCAGCCCATCTTTTTTTTTTTTTAATTGTAAACGGCCCAGAGAGCTTTGGCTATGGGTGGTATAAAATGCATTAAATAAATAAATAAATCTGCAGGGCATGAGGCTGAGAAAGGCTGACGTGAGATACACACTGCCTTGGGTGTCTGACCCATTGAACTTAGCGGAGCTGACTTCTGAGTAGGCATGTTAGTCACCCATTGAAATAAGGGATTTATGCGCACGTAGCTCTGGACTGAGAAGTGTTTGGGATGAGCGCAACTTTTGGCGGAAAGGTGGGGCTGAGGGTGTTAATGTGGGGCAGGACTTCAGTTCTTTTAAATCCAGTCTCACTGATTTAACCTAATGGAACTGGACCGATTTATCCCATTGGAGTCAATGGGTAAATTCCAACATACGCCCTACTCATTTATTTATATTTTATTTATTTATTTATTTATTTATTTATTTATTGCATTTGTATACCGCCCCACAGCCGAAGCTCTCTGGGCAGTTCACATAAGATAAAAACACTTAAAAACAATATACAAAAATTAAAAATCACAAAAACATGCAAAATGCATATACATTTAAAACCACTATAACAACTTTGCAAATGATGAGCCAAAAAACTTAGAGTAGATCCATTGAAATGAATAGGGCTTAAGTTAGTCGTGACTGAGTTCCATTCATTTCAATGGATCTAGTCTAAATGGGACTTATCTTAGAATTTACCCGATGATATTAAGTGCTTAAACACTTCAGGGATTGAAGTGATGCGAGGGGGAGGGGTGAGAGGGGAGTTAGTTTTAGCGAGTCACTGCGAAGAAGAGCGGAGGGAGGGGGACAACCTTGGTCCGGATCTAGCAAAGCAACGATTAAAAATAAAATCAGGATTCGACACAAAATTTCGAACTTAGAAGGAACCACTTGCCCAGGTGACTTCATTGGTTTCATCCCCTCCCCGCCCCCGTCCCGCATATTGATATTGCAGGATCTCCTGAGACTACATCCAGTGCCACTCACAAAATAATTCCCAACAGCACTTGCTGATTTATTGGACGACTTCCTATTTGGAAGCCCTATCAGGGTTTTCCTCCAAATGCTGGCATAAGGAAATGTGCCTGATTAAGGTGTTTAACCTTAGCTAGATTTCACACACACACACCCAGAATCACAGCTCAGCTCTCTCTCTGTATATATCTACGCAGAAGCAAGTCCCACTGAATTCAGCAGAATTTACTCCTGGGTAAATTTGCATAGGATTGCAGTCCTACGATCGAGAGTCAGTCGATCCCAATATTTAGGTCCCAATCCTAAATATTTGGAAGTTAATGCTATTGATTGGTGGTCCCTGCGTTGTTTAACCTACTCTTGTGGGGAGGTTGTGGGGGAGAGAGTTCTGTGTCAGACTGACTACTAATGGCTTCTTTAATTGCAGTTGCTATCCAAGCTACATTTACTGGGAAGTAGATTCCGCAGAAAAGAACTGCACTTACTGCAAGTAAATATCTTCAACGCCCAAATTATTATAACTGCAATTCTATGCACTTTTGCATCTTTACTTTTAAGTAAACCTGCTTAGATCTGGCTTTCAGATTTGCACTGTCCGAGTGGAGTCCATGGCCCCGATCCTAAACACTTTTGCTTGGAAGCAAGACAAGCCCCGCGGATTACAACGGAACACTGATTTCCTTCTAAATAAGCATGTTTCCAATTGAGGAGAGAGGTCTTAAGGTCACTGGAGAACAATGTTTTGGAGCATTGTAGGGGGCGGGAGAGACCGAGGAACAAGATATCTGGGTGAGTGGGAGAGAAGGAAAGGACACAGTGGGCCTGTTCAGACAACTCACTAAGCCATGGTTAGGCTGCTAACCCTTTTGCAGCAAGTGGTTAGTGAATGTGTTTAAACTGTGCTTATGTTGCCTTCCCCCCCCCCCCCCGTGGTTAGGAATGGTTCACAGGACACGCTAAGCCACAATGTTTAGCTCAAAATGCTGGACCACAGTGGCTTAGTGTGTTTTCTGAACAGAGTCAGTGAGAGAACAGACGTGGTCCAGTATTGGACTTCGCTGGGGAAAAGGTGAGTTCTAAACGTAAGAACAGCCATGCTGGATCAGACCAAGGCTCCATCTAGTCCAGCACTCAGTTCACACAATGGCCAACCAGCTGTCCACCTGGAACCCCCAAGCAGGACACGGGTGAAACAGCAGCCTTCCACCCAAGTTCCCCAACAACAGACTTACTCTGATACTGGAGGTTGCACTTAGGACTAATAGACATTGATAGCCTTCCGATCTCTCTTCTCTATGTCAGGACAGGCGTGCTTGTTTCTTTGCCTCTGTCCCCCATCCGTACAACTGCAGTCATAGCATGGCTGCGGTCCTATCGACACACTTGCTTGGGAGTGAGCCCTCTTGAACTCAGAGCAGTATACTTCCGAGTAATTCCGCATAGACTTGGCTGCCTGCCACTGGCCGTAGGCCATACTAACTGGCTATGATTGCTGTGAGGTCGGACTGTAAATCGTTAGGAACATCGCCCATGTTTCAAAATGGGAAGTGGTTAGGATAAGTACCGGCTCCTTTGATTACAGACTTTTGTGATTCCCCCCACGAACGTTGCAGCTGACATTGCCAGTGCTCATATGGGACACACTTTTTAAACGGAATCTCTTGAATCCTGAAAGCAGGTCCCGATCCTGACCACAGTGGCTTAGAGGACACCCCCCACCCCAAATCAATGGGACTAACAGTAAAATCCTATGCGTGTTGAATCAGAAGAAAGTCCCATTGAATTCAACAGAGCTTACTCCCCAGCAGATCCTTGCAGCATGCTTACTCGGGAGTAAGTCCCATGGCATTCAGCCGGATTTACTTCCGAGTAGATATTATTAGGATCCGGTTGTGGAATGCTTAGGATCCGAGCATCTTCTATCGAACAATCTTCAATCCACTTCTCGAAGCGTAAATTCCATGGACTGCACGGTTCAGAACCTGCAGCTGTAAAACTCTTGACATTTCCCCCTTGGCAGGAAACACAATTTATAGAAGGAGCAGCAATGCGCGCCTGACAGTATACCTTACCAAAGCAAACATCCCCTGCGCCTGTTCCCTTGAAGAAGTCCCTGAAGTTCATCTGGTGTGACTGAACATATCGCGGGATTTAGGGCCTTTCCGGCTGTGATCCTATTCACATGTACCACTAAATTCAGTAGGATTTGCTTCTGCATGGGGTTGCAGGGAACACCTGTTAGTTTAATATTTACAGCGCAATCCACTGTGGGACTTACTCCCAGGTAAACTATATATAGCATTGCTGCCTTAATGTAATATTAGTGGGCTGGATCCAGACATCCTAATGGAACTTACTTCTGAGTAAATATTCTGCAGTATCGCAACCTAAGACTGAAATCCAGGAGTCACTGAGTAGTATCCAATGTTAGTCCTATGTAGAGTAGACCTATTGAAATAAATGGGACAAGTACATCTTGACAAACTTACAGAGGTCCTGCCAAATGATCTCTCAGAGGCCTGCCTGAGTTGGACAATTCAGAAGAATGTGGGTTCATGCCTTGGAGCAAACTATAGGTCAGATCCAGATTTAGGCCCTTTCTACACCTAAAGATAATCCCAGGAAAATGAAGGGATCATCCCTGCCTGCTCATGGGATCCCCTGTGTGTCTTTGGATGCACAGGGATGATCCCTGGACAATCCTGGGGGGGGGGGGGAGGAAGGTGTAGAAACAGACTTAGTCATACATAGATAAGACCCACTGAAATAAACTGGATTTACCTTATGACTAAATATGGTTCCAATTCTATGTTTTGTTCAAACCTCTGAAGAATGCTTCCTCACGCCTTCTATTTTCATTATTTGAGGTCCACCGGTGTGTGTTTCCTTTGCGAGTATAGTGCTGGGCACTTTCACATCTGTGCATTGTTGTGCTATTTCAGCTCATGTATCTTTTCACCTGTATCGCTACTGTGCTGGCAAAATCTCCGCCCTGTCCTGCCCGTCCACTAGGTTCTCCTCCCTCCCCACACACATTTAATTTTTAATATTTTGTTAATATTTTTATTTCTGTGCAAATACAATAGTATGTCAGCCTGAAACTGCATAATTACAGTAGACCAACACACTATGCTTTCCCCTAAGATAATATTAAACAATATAAGTGAAGAGAAAGTATTACAATTAGTTTTTGGAGAAGTTTGGAGTCTATGTTGGCATGGCAACGGGAAGCCAACATTGTTCTGGTCAGGACACCTTGGCATGCCTACTCAGGAGTAAGAACCATAGAGCTGAACGACTGAGGGGCCTTACTCGCCTTGGGTGCCTTCTCTCCCTTTATTTATTGCAATTGTATACCGCCCCATAGCGGAAGCTCTCTGGGCAGTTCACATTCCCTTCTTCTTCTTTTCGGATGGAGAACTGCCCCGCCCTCCTTTTTTTGTCAGCGAGACTGCCCTTTGACACACAGGCCCCCAACAAAAAAAACCCCAAACCCCCCAGGACGGTTCGATATAGCGCAATGACAGAAATACTCGGGATGGATAAGCAGCTTTATTGAGCACTGAGCGAACGCCCCCCCCCCCCGACTTTCCCATTCCAAAATAAGACAGAAAAATGAGTACTGCCCTGCAAAAACACATACCAGGCATGGCGAGAGTGCAATAAATTGCTGGTGTGCAATCCCCACGCTCGCTCCATCTCATTCCTCCTCCTCCCCACAACACAAAAACAACAAAAACTCCCAGCCAACCACCAGAACCCATCCATGCTTTCTCAGAAGTAAGTCCCACTTTATTCCACTGACTTAATTCCAAGTTAAAAGTGCTGTTCTCATAGAAATATACCGTCAGGACACTTTATACAATAGTGCCATCAGGGCGCATGGGCCTTCACAAGAGAACAGGTATCTGCCCAGGGGACGCATTGAGCAGGGGGTTGGGCTGCAGGGCCTTATAGGGCCCTTCCAACTCTACAATTCTATGATTTTTCAACAGGGATGAGGAGTTTTCTTTCTTTCTTCATATGAAGGGTGTTTGACCCAATGAAAAAGCGCAGCCACTGGCGGGTGGAGTCAGTTTTGATGGTAGAGCCAAAGTGGGTGGCGTTTGTAGCGTTGCAGAATTACCAAGATCCCCTCCCCCCCTCTCTGCAACCCCACATGATACGAGAGCAAGAGTCGCATGGGCCCCCTGCAGAAGGTTCCCTACCCCGGCTTTACAACTACAGGAGAGACCACAGAGGAAGGGAAAGGAGCCAGGGCTAAAACAGGAAAGAATGCATGTCCTTTTAGCTACACGCATTTTGCCTTAGTTATACCTATGGGACTGGGGGCTAATGACACCGCCAATGCCTGTTGCTTATGGACCTAAATCGTCCTCTCGTCCAAACACTTCTACAGAAAAGTGCGATGAATCGGGAGGCAGACACGAATAAAAGCAACAGCCCCTACTAGAGTAACAGCACCACCCTATACATGTCTACTCAAAAGTAAGTGCGTATAGGATGGCAACCCCAAAGGCAGAAAAGAAACCTCTAAGCCTGCCCTCCGTCCTGCGCCCACCCTGCCCTCTTGAAGCTTGGACAAAGTCCCCCTGTGTGCGCTTTAACGGCCTGGGGCAGGAAGGGGCTGCTCGAGGAAACCCTCGGGCACATGGGGCCATTCTTCTCCGCTGCATCTCCCGGAGCTTAAAGACACACAGAGATATTCTGTGTAGCGAGGCTGGGCCAATGAACTGCTCCGCGGGACGATTGATTGCATAATGAAAGCCGGGGGGGGGGGCTCCCGCGCAGGCCTGGGGGCGGGCGGGGGGGAATTAACAAGGATGCGTGTGTCTTTGGGACTCGCCTGCGAAGACGGTCTTGCGCCGGGCAGCCCAGGAATGCCGCTTTTTCCGAGCGCGGCAGCCAAACAGCAGTGGGTGTTATTCCAAACGCCTAATGAAAATAACAATTCGGAGAGAGACGCGGCCTTCGGGGAAGGACAGGAGAGGCGTCTGCGGACTCTTCGGGCCGAACACGAGCAGGGCGGAGGGGGGCGAGGAAGGCCGAGCTTGGCTCAGGTCGGGTTTCTCCAGAGCTCAGGGAGGCCCCGGCCGCGTCTTTCATCACCGGCAATCGGTTCAATGCGGGGTGGGAAAGACGCAGGTGGGAGCGTCCCAACGGCCGGATGAGCACAGAGGCCCGTTCGCAGGGCTCATTGTCAACCAGGGCTCCCCCCCCTCACTCACCCACCAACCCACCCCTATTTTCAGTACTAGGGCTGCAATCCTATACCCACTTACCTTGGAATAAGCCTCGTTGAACTCAAGGGGACTTACTTCTGAGTAGACGGAGATAAGATCGCGCGGTAGTTCCCCTAGTATAGTGTCTCTGAGAATAAGCAGAGTGCGTTTCCCTGCTACAGGAGCAGCCACAGCCCATCGGAACCCGAGCTTCGGGTGAAGAGGTCTTCCAGGCTCAAAGAGTCGTAAATCCCGGCACCTCTCCTTTAGATAGGCAGCGCCACTTGCTTGAACTGGAGACCTGAGGAAAGCCTCTCCAAGTGACTCCGCTCAGTCAGGGAGCAGAGATTTCGAAAACGTGCCTGCAGCAAGCTTTTAGAACATCGTCCGAAAATCTCTTACTCCCGGGTAAACAAGTCTGAGCCAAAATGATTTTTTTTTAACAGAATAAATATTTTGAGGAATGTAACCCTATAGCCTCCCGTCCCCTTAAATCCCTTTAAACAAATTCATAAAATAACGGGAGTCTTCAATCGTAAAGGCGTGTTACTTGGAGCAAATTTCACGGATTTCAGTAGTAATCGCTTCTGAGTAAGAGCCTTTAGGAACTTGGAGCTACCTGCAAATTAATCTTAGGTGGGGTGGGGTGGGGTGGGGGAATGCAAGGTTATCAGTCGGATCCTTTTGCAAGTTTACTTGGAAGTAAAGAAGATCCATTTGCATTCAGTGGGAATGATTTCTGTGTAAACTGGCATACCACGGGCGACACATCTAGGTGGAACATCTTTACCTTACGGCCCTCACCAGTTTAGAGAGAAGTGCCATAGACTTCCGTGGGACTTCGCTCTGCTGTCCAAGATTATATAGAAACTTATTTAGAATAAACACATCGATTGGAGCCTTACAAGGAAGTAAGTCCGGTTTTATGTAGCGAAACTTACTTCCGAGTAAGCACCAGCCTTGCCTTTGGAGCTTGTGTTTACCCAGCATCAAGAAGCGAGGTGCAAATGATGACCTTCGCTGTCTCACAGCAGTGTACTCGACAAGCAAGGACGGCGGAGGCGGTAGTGTGAGAGATACCCACCGCCAGAAATCACTTTAACGTGACCGTTCCCGATCTGCTGAGCAGGCAAACCTAGAGGAGAGTTGATGACACCTTTCTGGTCTGCAGTCTCGGAGGGAAAACAGTGTGCGTGGGGGGGGGGGGGAGGAGTTGTGGGATCTGGGGTGTGTGTGGGTGCTGGTGCGGGCCTGGATGTTTAACAGCGCCCATCTATACCGGGACTGAAGCCCCACTGAATTCAGAAGTTCCATACACGCCGGGGTCTACTCTAAAGTAGGCCCCACTGAATTCAAAGGGATTTACTCCAAAGCAAGCGCATGTGCCAGCTTCCCCCAGCCTGGCGCTCTCCAGATGCATTTAGACTAAAGGTCTTATCATTCCCATTGGCTGGCTGGGATACTGGGTATGCTGAGAGTGTTAGTCCGATGCACCTGGGAGGCCGCAGGACTGAAGCTTTACAGAGTCGCCCTGTAAAGAGAGCCAGTGCGCTGTAGTGGCTAGAGTGTTGCACTGGGAGTCAGGAGTTCCGTGTTCTAGTCCCCAATGGGCCATGGAAACCCACTGGGTGACTCTGCGTCAGTCACAGACTCTCAGCCCAACCTACCTCACAGGGTTGTTATTGTGAGGATAAAAATGGAGAGGAAGGGGATTATGTACGCTTCCTTGGGGGGGAAATGGTGGGATATAAATGTAATAAATAAATGGCAGCTGGAGTCATCATGGAGATCGTGATTCGAGGTCAACACTCTCCCACCCACCCCCTCTAATCGTGGAAGTCCCCCTACCTGACTCTGGGAGCAGCTCGGAAACTCCCTGGACATTTTTACACCTTCCTTTCCCGTTTTTAACTGAGTCCACTGGGCCAAGTTGTACTTTAAAGCGAGTCTCTGACAGGTCTTTGCTGCTGAAAGTCTCTTTCACCCTAAGGCTGAGCAGAGGAGAGAGAAGAACGCGCTCCCCAGTTCCTGGCCTTGGTTGGGCTTTGCAGTGGAGGGGCGGAAGCGAACTCTTTGCTCCTAAGCCTTCGGAGGGTCTCTCCAGCTCGGAGATCTCCGAACCGTCCCTACAGAGTCACCCCATTCACCCAGCGCAGGTCGTAATAAGCCTCCAATCCTGTACACACTTACCTAGGAGTAAGCTCCACTGAACTCAATGGGACTTGGTTATGAGTAAGCACGTAGAGGATTGCACTGTTAGGATTATTGCAAGGATGTTACAAGGTCCACCAGAGCATCGGCCTTGACGTCGGCTTGCACAATCACTCGGAAGTCAATCCCGTGGAAGCTGGAGCTGCTTCCTTCTGACGGCTGCAAGGGAATCGACCTCCATGTTTTTCACACAGCAGCTGAAATCCTGCTCCTCTGAACGGATGGATCCTGTATCACAGAAAGTCTCAGGTTCCATAGAAGACGCTGGGTTGATCCTCTTTTTAATTAGGCATGCTTGAACCACATTGACTGAACTGGACTTCAGATGCTTAGGGTCCAATCCCATGTATGCGTAGACAGAAAAAGTCCTACAACTTTCAGTATGCCCCAGCCAGACGTGCTGGGGGTTGTAGGACTTTCTTCTGTCTGAACATGAATAGGATTGCTTCCTTGAGTTTGCCTCAATCTGCCTAGGCTGTTCAGGAGGTGCAGACTATGGGCATCAGTCCACTAGAATCATAGAATCATACAACAGTAGAGTTGGAAGGGGCCTATAAGGCCACCGAGTCCAAACCACCCCCCCTCAGTGCAGGAATCCACCCTAAAGCATACCTGACAGATGGTTGTCCAGCTGCCTCTTCTAGTGTGGGAGAGCCCACAACCTCCCTAGGTAACGGATTCCATTGCCATACTGCTCTAACATTGAGGAAGTTTTTCCTGATGTCCAGCCGGAATCTGGCTTCCTTTAACTTGAGCCCATTATTCCGTGTCCTGCACTCTGGGATGATCGAGAAGAGATCCTGGCTCTCCTCTGTGTGACAACCTTTTAAGTATTTGAAGAGTGCTATCATGTCTCCCCTCAATCTTCTCTTCTCCAGGCTAAACATGCCCAGTTCTTTCAGTCTCTCTTCACAGGGCTTTGTTTCCAGACCCCTGATCATCCTGGTTGCCCTCCTCTGAACAGGAGGAGGAAGTAAATATATCCCCCACCCCCACCCCACACGCACACCTATTCATCTCATTGAGATCAATAGGGTTTGCTTTCCAAAGTGTGTTAGGGAACCATCCTATGCAGATAGGAAACAATCCTACAACTACCAGCATGCTCCAGCCATGATGGCTGGTGGGGCATGCTGGGCGTCGTAGAGCTCCCCCACCCCCGTCTAAATACGCATAGGATCGTGCCCTTAAAGGTTGAGGCACTTCTCCATTAAAAGCCCAGGCACAGTCTGATCCTTTACAACAGGGGTAGGCAATCTGGTGCCTCCAGATGTTTTGGACTGCCACTCCCATAAACTTTGACCATTGGCCATACCGGGTGAGGCTGATGGAACTTGTAATCCAAAATGTCTAAAACGCATCACCTTGCCTACCCTTGTCATAAAAGTTCATTAAAAAAATAAGTCCAGCGGAGTTTAATGGATCACACCCCCAAATAAGTACCTAGGACTGCAGCTCTACTTGCAAATAAATCCTTCAGGATTCAGTGCCCTTTGCTTCTAAGCAATAACCAGAATAACTCTCCAAGCAACAGGCACTTCGGGACTATGTGTGTTCCATTGAACTGAATGGGACTTGCTTCTAAGCCATTTGCTTGGGATCCGGGTACCTCCAATCGGCTTAATTCCAAATATTTTGTCTTCGGTGGCTTGTGGCTTTGCTCTTTAGATAGGCGCACGCCAACCTTAGCATTTCCTCTGCTTTGAAATGAATACTTCGCTTGTGTACCGCATTTGTATATACAGCTTCCCAACAGTGCCGATGAATGCCGATATAATACATTTGCCCTCGTGCTTTGAAAATATCCCTTTGCTCCTTAGATGACATACTTGCACTTACTCACTCTGATCCGATGTTACTTTTAATGGATGGCTAAGGATTCTTCTAATGGCATGTTAAGGAGCTTTTAATAAGGCGCTTTAAGTAGCCTGTGCCTCCTAAAACACCTTTCTCCTCCAAATTTTTATAACGGATTTGCTCCCGCTTGGATGCGGAGTCACGTTTAAGACGTGATGAGATTTTGTTTTTAAAGGATTCACGGTAGGAGTAGTAGAGCGAATTCGATTTGCCAAATAAAACAATCCCAAAGCCACTTTCCTGCTCCAGAGCCATACTGGACTCAATGAGACTTTTATGCGGGAAAGAAAGCTTTGCACTGGGGGCGGCGGCGGCGGCGGCGGAAATCTCACCATTGCCGCCACTAAGCGACCGTGGCCCCGATCCGGCGAGAGTTAGTCCCAGTGACATCCACTGACCTGTTCCATTGATTTTAATGTGACAGGTAACTCGCCTCTAACTGCAGGTTTACTCGCCAGTAAGTGCCGCTATGTTCAGTGGGATTTCCTCCCAAGTAAATGTCACAGGTGCGCATTCTAAGCACACACCCATACCCCCCCCCCCCGCTTCTTTGCAGGCTTCCTCGGGTAATGATTCCTATTCTGTTCGGTGGGACTTGTTGCTTTCTAAATTAACCAGCGTAGAATCTGGCTTTTAAAAGCGTGGGGATTTTCGTTTGCGTGGCGGGGAGAGGACTATTGAGAACAAAACACGGGGGGGGGGGGCTTGAGTCTGGTGTTCGAGTGACAAAGCGGGGCGCGAGGCAGGCGTTGTCCCCGAGGCTTTAGGGATGGGGAAGTTTCCCTTGATGGCTCTGGTGAGATGCTAGCGGTGCTTCTGCTGGGAGGGTCCGTGGTCTGTCTCATGATTCTGGAGAAACCGGAGTACCGCTAAGGGTCGGCTCTGAGTTCCTGCCTCATACCTAAACCCTTGCCTGGCTGCGACCCCCTTAAAGAGCGCCTGGCCGGTCAAGTCTTCCTTACAGTTGCCTGTCTAGTTTAATTCCCTCTCGGAAAGGTCAATCCATATCAATTTGATGAGAGTCATTCATTTATAAGCCGGAGCTCTGGCGCGCCATAAATCGACTTGATCGTTCATTGGGGAGCCCCGTTTCAAGGCTCCAGCGTGAAAAGTCGGTTTGAAACTAATAAGGCCGCTTGTGTCGAGCATCCACGTGGAGAAGCAGAGTTCCAGCCCAAGGCGGTTCCTTATTCCAGAAGAAGAAAAGAAATTATATATTTATATTTCTGTATCTATACATCACTATTAATGCTATACCCTGCCCCAGCAGTGCAATCGGGAAGCAGTCGTGTCATTAAAATTCATTTAAAGTACACCAACAGCTGGAGTAAAGTGCATTTCTCCCCCCCTCCGCAAACTAAAATCCCCCCCCCACCGCTCCCCACGGACCAGTGTCACAGCCCCAGCCTTGCCCAATTATTCTGCCTCTAGCTGGTCAAGACCCTCTTTTCCACGCAGTAGCGCCGGAGTCTGTCAATTACAGCCGGACAGCCGCTCCTGGCGCGATCTTGGCTTTCAAGCTCGCCCGGGAGAGGAACAGCGCCGCGTCGCAAGTTACGCCTGATCTTGGCCCGGCGTGCGGATCGGTTGGTTTTTCTTAATGATGTGTTAGTTGCTTTGGCTGATTTAATAACTTTGCCTCCATTTGCTCCTGGCCAGCCCCATTGGATGGAATCTAGCCAGTGTCTAATTAGGGTTTTCCTGGAGAACACATTGGACTGAAATGTGTAGCGCTGAGCTAATTTGCGTTTGTATTTTTTAAAGTATTTTTTTTAACGACACAAAGGGAAATAGACTTTTGAATGTCGAAGGTTCAAAAGCTGCGGAAAGATGGATTTTAAAAGCATATTTGGTTTTAATAAAGAAATCGGTTTCTCATTTGTCACATGCTATATGAATTTAGAGTCAATGAAAAAATGCCTCTATTGTTCTGTCCCCAATTACAGCGAGCAATTGGGAATGTCTGAGCAGTTTTCTCGGCCTCAACCAGGCTTTCGGATTACCTTGTAACAGCGCCATCTAGAGGAACGTCTCGGGCTGGGCGGAAGTTTTGATTTGATGAACTTGGTGCTGGTATTGGAATGATCCTAGGCGTTTGCGCCGCGTCTTTTATTTTAGGACCGCAGTTTTCGGAGGCAGGAGTGTGGGGTGGGGAGCCCTTTTGTCACATTTTGGCGAGGAGGGAAATTCCAATAAGAGAGCGAAAAAGGAAGGCAAAGGTATTTTAGTTATAAAGCCTTCCTTGAATCGTGGGAGAGTATTCGCTTCAGCAGTGGCTCTTGTCGGTGGTACAAGACGTGTTCGGCTCTTGGCTTCAGTCGGATGTGATGTGAATGAACCTTCCGTCCTTCTGGCAATTCTCCCCCCCCCCAAGCTGGTGGCCTCCAGATGTGTGGGATTACAACTCCCATAATCCCCAGACGTCATGGCATCTATGTGTTGGTTTCCTTCTCCGTCGTTTTTCCCACGGTTTCATCGTGGACAAATTGCACGAAACAATTCCTCATTAAAAATCAAATTTAAAAATCAACCCATCCCCCTTTTCTTTTGCTGGCTCTCTCAATGGAATAATCTGATTTAAGGCAAGTAAGGCATCTTACTTGGAGGTAAACGCAGTGAAAGAAGGGAAACTTTCTTTTGAGTATGGAAGATGTGCGGGTTTGTGCTGCAGGTGTGCCCTAGCTAATACGGAAGTTGCTTCAATGCAAATCCTTCAATGGGACCAGGTTGTAAATCGGGATTATTTATTAGTCCCATTAAAGTGGACCGGATGGAATAGGCTCCAGGATAAGTATTTCCATTTGTTTAGCTTGTAGATGGACTGTCAGCAAAATCAGATTTATATACAATAATAAGAATGGCAGTGTTTTTTCTTTTAATGTGGGCGTTATGAAATTATGGTAGTAGAAGCTAAATTTCTCCCTTTTCCTCAAGAAGCATAGACAGCCGAGTTAGTCCATGCAGGGAAGGGGGAACCCCAAATCCACAGTAAGGCAATGGATTGTATTCAGTGATAGTTCTACTTGGAGTAGAACGACTGAAATGCATGGGACTTAAGTTAGACTAAAATCGGATATAACCCAATGCCTTCTTTATTAGGAAAGACTAAAATAATAACATGACA
This sequence comes from Elgaria multicarinata webbii, assembly GCF_023053635.1. Lineage (NCBI taxonomy): Eukaryota > Metazoa > Chordata > Lepidosauria > Squamata > Anguidae > Elgaria > Elgaria multicarinata. Next base: position 143,968,762 of record NC_086172.1, on the reverse strand, counting down.
GTGAGCAAGCTTTCGAGTTCTCCAGAGCTCTTCATCAGGCAGCAGTGGGACAGCTGGAGTTGCTCCCCAAGATGTAACTTTATAACAATCTTGAGCTGAAATGCAGGAAACATTTTGCAGAAAACATAACTGGATTGTGGTTAGGTTGTTGTAAGATGGATCCAGGGGACAAAAGAGGAAACATGGATTTCATGTTTCCCCATTTTGGGGGAAATATAAAATCCAGTAATGACTTGGTTCCCTTGATACTGAGTGAGTGACTGGCAGGGATTAAGGCAGAAGGCTGTCAGGGCAGAGGCGGTGAGGGATGCCAGACTGCTTGAGAGTCCTCTTTTCAGAAAGTAAGGACACAAGAAAGTAAGGACACAAGGACACAATGTTTGTGAATGTTTAGACAGAAAAGAAGTCCTACATCTCCCAGCATGGCTGACTGAGGAATGCTGGGAGTTGCAGGACTTTTTTCCTGTCCAAACATGCATAGGACTGAATCTTAAGCATGCAATCCTGTACATGTCTACTCAAAAGTAAGTCTCATTTAGTTCAATGGGGCTTACTCCAAAGTATATGTGTATATTTTGCACCCTTCCTGGGAGAGGGAAGTTCCATGAAATGCAATGGATTGTGTCCAATGTTAGTCCTATTTCGGGTAGACGGATTGAAATGAATGGTATTTGTTAGACTAACGTTGGATACAGCCCAATGGGACTTACCTCCAACGAATAACGCCCGGGATCAGGCTGCGCGTCACCTAATTTCCCAATCACTTGGGCCCAAATCCCTTTACCTCGGGGGTGTAACAGACTGCTAGTACTTCACCGCTTAAACCGGGTAAGGTGCAGAGCAGAAAACTGTGCAATAGTGAGTGTGAAGAGCAGACACGGAGGCGGCGGCGAATGCAAAGTAGCCCCTGAAATCCCGAACACTTCCGATTGCTGCCTTCTTTGCAGACTGATTCCATGCGTACTTTCTCGGAAGTAAGTCCCATCGAGTTCAATGGAAATCCGCCGCAGTTACGTGCGTTTAAGAGACGCATACAGAATGCCAGCAGCTAGGAAAACTTTGGACTTGAGTCGCACTTGGAGATACTTTTTGAAACACGTGCGATCAGTACTGCGGTTTCTAGCGAGGTTTCCATCAAGGAAAAGGGAGAGGGGGGGTGTTGGGGGGACCCTTGGAGAGAAATTTCAAATCTGTCTCCGAGGGGACCGTTCTCTGCCGCCTGGCTCGAAATGAAACCTTTAGCGATTAATGAGGTCATGGATGATCTTCTGTCCCTTCACTGCGTGTGGCAGAATCCACTGGGCTGTGAGCTCTCTCGCGCAAGCCTCATTGAAGTGAATGGTAACGCTCTTGTGCGCTTACATCGAGTTTTATATATTTGCTGTGCAGGGCGACAAACACCTGCGTCTGGCTTTGGGAGAAATTGGCTTCTTATATCCTGTCTAGTAGGCAGTAAGTAAATGCTATTGAAGTCAAGGGCGCTATTGAACGGATGAGAGCTGAGCGAGGTTGTGGAAAGTGTCTGATTTGGCATAATCTTTAGGATGCCTCCATCTCAATTATATTGGAAATATTCGAAATGACACGCTACCCTGTGTTTCCTTGGAGGAAGCCTGGGGAGGGGGTATTCCCTTTACACAAAGCAGTTTTCTGGCATTGGGTTGTATAAAACTTAGGTTTCATTCATTTCAATGGGTCTACTTTAAGTAGTATGCAACAATAAACCACTGCAAGATTTTAATTCATTTTTTTGAAAATCGTAAATTGCAAGTGCTAAGCCCTGATCCAGATCGATCCCCCTGGGGTTGCAGTTACATAAATATTGCATTTAGGTTTTGGACCTTTATCTACTAAGTCTATAACTATCCAAAGTGTGCCAAATGGGAAAGAATAAAAGCTGATATGCGCATTGCAGTAGTTGGAGGTGTTAGTGAGGCTGACTCTTGACTGGGGTATTGCAAAAATCCAATCAGCTTCGGTAGATAAAGGGCGTCTTTTATTTGTGTAGAACACAAGTTTTTTCGAGACACCATCTTTTCTTTGGATCGCAGAAAACTGTATAACATCAGTGACTGAAAATATGTAAAATCATATCAGAGGGAACTGCATCTCTCTCTCTCTCTCTCTCTCTCTCTCTCTCTCACACACACACACACACACACACACATTTTGCTAGGCACTAGGAGTGTAACTAGGAGGAGTTAATTCCTCTACCATAACAAAAGTTGTGTAGCAGTGATAATTTTTTATTTAGGCAGTGGTTAGGAATTTACATGGAACAAAATCTAGGAGTGAGAGTATATAAGGAGACAAAATTCCGAGTAAAGCAATCTCTCTCTTTTACTTGAAATCAATGGAATTTCCTTTCAAGTCAATAAATAAAGTCGATATATTAATTTGAATTTCTTAGACCAACTTATATCAGAAAGACCCAAATCATTTTCTTTTCTCCACCCCCCCCCTTTCCTTTCCTTTCTTTCTTGAAAATTCGTCTCATGGTGCAAACGAAAATGGTGCTAGCGAAAATTCGACTCATGATGCCTATGTTTTCCTGAAAGTTGTTGTTGTATAACATTAATGAGTATTTTATTGTAGAATTTATCAGCTAGCTTTTTTTAAAAAATAAATGTACTATAAGTCTTCTGCGGGGAAGAAGAAAGTAATTTCAGTGAGGTAATAAAGTTTTAACATCTATATAGGGCAATATATAGATGTTAATATATATTAACATCTATATATATATATTAACTCCCCACCCCCACAACTCATTTTTGCTCAGAACAACACTGTGAGGCTGAGAAAGAACTAGTGGCCCAACATCACTTAGTGAGCTTCATGGATGGGAGGGACTTGAACTCAGGTCTGCCCAGTCCTAATCTAACACTCCCCACTGCGCTGCGCTGGCTTTGTGGCTTGCCTAAGGTGGTTCATGATGGATATTAAATGTTTAAACCAAAAGCTTCCTGACTTCCAAGCATCTTTTTGTCTTCATCCCGACTCAAGCCAGCCTTGGGGTAAAATCCAATGCCATCCCTACATAGAGTAGACCCATTGAAAGGGATGGGGATCAAGTTAGTCATGACTAACCTAAGTCCCATTCCTTTAATGGGTTTACTCTTTGTAGAGCTGGCGTTGGATTGAACCCTTGGTCACGTGGGATCTACTGCAGAGTAAATAGCCTGATCAATATCTATGTAAAACCGAAGAATGTGGATTTCAGCCAGTCGATCCCCCGCTCTTACCGCCTGTGCCCAGGTGAGCAGAATTAGTGCTCATTTAGGTGTTCCAGGCAAGAAAAACAGGGAGGAAGAAACAAAGCTCAGTTTGAATCAGGGCGCTCCAGACCTTAGTCCAGGGAGTTCCAGTGCTATAGCTCAGCCCTTCCTGGAAGATGTAAAGCGAGTGCAGAGTGGACTAGTCCGTGGCACCGAGTAACCGCGACTACTCTTATGCGTCTGGGAGTGAGTGATACAGCTTCTATCTCAGAGAGATCATTAGGCTTGAGCCTCAACCAGGCATCTGCCCAACTGTCATGGTTCCCAGCAAAGAATCTTGGGAACTGTGGTTTCATTACAGAATCTTGATCTTTGCACAGAACTACAATCCCCAGTTTTCCTTGTTTGAGCACCAACAAGACAGTTAAACTAATCTCAAATGGACTTTAAATGCACAGTGTGTACATATTTTAGGACGCAATCCTATGCATGTTTAGACCGAAGAAAAGCCCTACAACTCCCAGCATTCCCTACCCAGCATAATTGGTTGAAGGATGATGGGAGTTGCCGGACTTTCTTTCTGCCTAAACATGCATAGGATTGTGCCTTTAAAGATTATAAATAAATGAATAAATAAATAAATACCTAAATCACTGGCAATGCCCTTGAGCTGAGTTCTTCTCTTCAATCGATCCACACTGGTCTCTTCCCCAAAGGTTGAATCCTCTCCATTCCTTAGTGTTTGCTTTAAATTGGCTTCCCCACCCCTCAACCCGCTGCCCTCCAGATGTCTTGGACTGCAACTCCCATCATTCCCAGCCAACAGAAAGCTGATTTAAATCAACGAGGCCGTTTCCTGTTTAGGAACTCTGTGCTGAGCTAAATCATCTCCAAGGCCGGATACAATCCATCAGAATATGATTACCACCCTAACCGAGAGGAATGTCTGTTTATTATTTGACTATCGGATTGTACATTCCCTCCCCCCTCCTAACAACGCCTTTCCATTTCCCAAACAAATGCATTCACAGGCCTCTTTCTGTGTTCTTGAAAATGCTGGCTGTGAGGCCAATTGATGGATTACTTATGCCAGGGGCAGACAGAATTTTCAGTCTTTATAATTCTAGAATTCCAAGATCCACCAACTGGAGTCTGGTCAAAAGATATACCCTTAGAGCTCTAAGGGCACAATCCTATGCAAGTTTAGACAGAAGAAGGAGAAGAAAAAGTCCCACAACTCCCAGCATTCTCCAACTATTTGAGTAGCTGTTGCAGAGACTGGATTGGATTAATATTTAAACTGTAATCTGAAACCTACTTACCTGGGAGTAATCCCCACTGAACTCAATGAGACTTACTTCTCTGAGAGATTGCACTGTTAGACTGCTTAGAATAGGGACATTGAAATCAATGGGCTTAAGTTCACCATGAGTAAACCCACTGAAATCCCATCGATTGCAGTGGGCTTACTCAAATCATGATTAAGGGCGCAATCCTATGCATGCTTAGGCAGAAAAAAGTCCTACAACTCTCAGCATTTTCTAGCCAATATGGCTGGTTGGGCAATGTTGGGAGTTGTAGGATTTCTCTCTCGCTCTCAAAATATGGCTAGGATTGTAACCTAAAACTGGTTCCAATCCATTGTCTTTTCCTTCCTCCTCTGACACAAACCAATGCAATAAATGCATTTAAAATATGGTGACACAAACCAATGCAATAAATGCATTTAAAATATGGTGAGGTTCTCTGCTACCAATAGAGGCTCCCCCTTTCAAATGTATCCCTTGATTGGGAGGAGATCTCACTAACACCCTCCTTCCAGTTCAGGACAATAGTATGCCACAGACCACAATTTCCAAAAGATGTGCCAACCTTAACTCAGCATTAAGAAGAGGCTAAATCTGCTAGTGGTAAGATATACAAATGAACCAACCCCCTGCACTCTTCTCTCTATTTTTGCCTAAGATAAAGGCCTCCTTCAAATCATGGTGACAATAGGAATATATACAGCAGGAGCACAGCTGCGCTTTTGCTCTATGCAGCATTTCTTGTGCCCCAGATCCAAAGGTTAACTGAGAACATCAGAGTATCCTAAAAACATTGATTATGTTGTTTTACACACACACGCACCTTATAAGAACAATAGTAATGTTCTCAATCCAGATGGAACAATCATCCTTTTTTAAGCAAAGAGTTTTATTTGAGCCTTTGGCATGTGTACCAAATCATAGCGCCCATCATTGCTTATTATAACTGCTGCTCAGTGTGTGTGGAGTCATGAATCTGGGCAGAGATACAGGAACTGCTGAGGAATATTGACAAGCAGGGGCTTGCGCAAGGTCACCTGGTGAATTCAGATTTGAACCTAGAAGTTCCCAGCCCCCTGTTTGTAGGCAGAGGTCTCAGAGACATAAGCTGTGCCTGGACACCACCACTTCAAGCAAACTACAGAGCAGAATGGGACTCGCATGATATAATGCCCTCTTACATATAAAGAGCACCATGCTCCATAGAAAGTTAGATGTTAGGAAGAAAAGTTCTAGCCTACCTTTCTCCTCCAATGCTAGTTTCCTGTGTGCAAGGAGATGCAAGTAGAGGAGAAAACCATCATACAAAGCTCACCTGCAGTCTGCAAAGGTACAGCCCAGACATGGGTTTACCACCGCAGCGAAAACTAGTAGGTTTTAGCAGTGGAGGCTGGTGGCTCCCATTCTGATGGGATTGTGAATCACCAGCCGCCACTGGGTTTTAGTCATGATCTTATTTCAGCTCACTCTTTATTTTAATCATAATACCCACCATAGTCCATAGCCAGAAGTTTTAAAACCTGGACTGGAAGGAGTCCACACTTTGAGCTGCAATGCCAGCAACTCCTGAGCCTGTGACCCTTTTTAGACAACTTGCTAAGCCTGGGTGGTTAAGCATTTTGAGCTAAACATTATAGCTTAGCATGTCCTGTGAACCATTTCAGTGTGGTCTAGTGGTTAGAGTGTTGGATTCTGACTCTGGACACCAGGGTTTTAGTCCCTACTCTGCCACGGAACTCCCTGCATGACTTTGGGCCTAGCCTTTCTCAGTGGGTTGTTGTGAGGATTAAGTGGAGAGAAGAAGGACCATGTATGCTGCCTTGGGCTCCAGAGAGGAAAGGCAGGATACAAATGTAACAAATAAAATAATTTTTGCAAATGGTACCAGAGCCTTGGCGATCCACAGAGTTTCTGAACCTTGCTCAGATCCAGCCCTGTAAAAGAGAAGGGGGATCTTATACAGGAGGCTTGGGCTGCTCTAATAAGTGTTTCTGGCTCTCCCTAACCTCTAGAGATCTTGCAGGTTTATATATGTATCTGTATATATTTTCTGACAAAAGTCATTCATCAGGTTTCAGGGTTCTGGCCTAGCTACCAAAGTTCATTTCACGGTTCACTGCACATCCGCAAATCTCGGCAAGTTTCAAGTTCAATCCCAAAAGCTGGAGCTTGACTGATGAGTCATTCATCTTTCTCATGAACAGGTTTGTTGGGAGGGGACGCTAAAGCTTTGGTGCCCCCCCCCCCCAAGAGAGGGAACTGAAATCAAACTGCCGGGTCATTGGCTGGAGAAGACGATGTCGCCAACTCGTAGCCAAATAGAAGAAGAGCCTGATTTAGCGAGGATGGCCCCAGGACATACAAAGCATCTTTCATCAGATTACAAAGGCCTCCTGACTGGATCAAGGTGGATTGAGATAATAACCTTTTCAAAAAGTCAAAAGGAACCCCCTCTGGTTTTGTACTGGGACTCTGTGTGTGTTGTGTGTTCTAAGAAGGCACATGAAATACGATTGAGAACGATCCATGTCCGGTTAAAGTTTCAGTATAGCTGTATGAATCAGAGTATCCCCCCACACCCTGAATATTCCATCAGTAGAGTACAACCGTGGAGTTAGATGATAGGATAATATTGATTGTTTGAAGATTGTGGCCTCCACTCATGACTGGCATGTACTGAATCGTCCAAAATAGATAACATCACTTCCATAACCTCTCACACACAGTGTCGTTCAATGGTACTCACAGTCAACTCTGCTGTCAAATGTGTAATCCAGTGTAGAAAAATTGTATGGTGTATATGATTGCGTAAACTAGCCCGGTGTTAAGACTATAGTGAGTCAACTTAAAGGCTATAACAGGGCAGCATCAAAACATTCATCATGACAAATTCCAGAGGGGTTGCAGCATCCCTCTGTTATAGAAAAACAACGTAAGCCCCATTGAACTTAATGGGATTTATTTCTAAGAGGAAATCTGCAGGAGTCTTGTCTCAGCTTAAAGACTCACAAATTTATTATGGCATATGTCCACCAAAGGTTATGCCACAAAACTCTTTGTTGTCATAGTAACAGTTACTATGTGTTTTCCTTTTACTCTTGGAATATCACTTCTTACTTTAGTGATTTACGGTGCCCCCTCCTTCTGCTAATGATTAAACCTTGCTACAACGCTTATCTTTTGGGCCTGGAATGTTCTACATATGTATCTTTAAAACAAAACAAAACAAACAAACACAAATTAATCACAGGCCCAGCATTGCATCCGACTCGCCTCCCGTCAAACAAGCGATCCACCCTCCATTCTTTGTATGCAGCTCCAGTTACAGTAAATACTTAGGAAGTTTTAAACTTGAAACTTGAGGGTTGATTCTTCTCTGGGCTTGAGCGTTTGATCCGGGCGAAATGGTTTTAATTTGCAGCGGCCCTTTAAAAAAAAGAGAGAAAAGAAAAGGAATCCACGTTTGCCCTCCTCAAGTAGACGTTTTCAACTCTTCAAGAACAACCGTGTCATTTCAACATATTTGGGAAACCATTAAATTCGATGATGAAACCATTTCAGCATCTGAACAGTGTGAACCCTAAAAATACGCATTGAGGCACTGCTACTGCCACTTTAGAGCAACTACCACCCACGGGAGGGGAGCGGGAGGAAAGGAGGTCGCAATTAATCTTCATTCAGTTTTACTGAATAAGTGAGTGAGTGAGTGAGTGAGTGAATAACGAAACGGCCATTGTTTCCCGATTTAGCTCCGGGCTGCAAGCTGCGTTCAACCAGGCAAGGAATAGTTCGTGTTGTTCTCTCCGTGGTATTTCGTCCTGTGCCGGTTCTAGTCCAATTTCCTTTTCAGTGGCAGCAGAGAAAGCCTGATTCCGCGGGACCAGAGGGCAAGAGATGGGTAAGAACTGTCCCGCACCGGGGAAGTATCTCTCCTCTCCCCCACCCCAGCCGCCTTACTGGACCCTCTCATCGCTTGAAGGAAGGGAACTTCTCACATGTTGAGACTCCCCGCCCCATGTACTTTGGCCCCTTTGGGTCTTTCCCATTATAGACAGACAGGGTTGGATCGGGACTTGGGCCAGATCTACACCAAGCAGGATATAGTACTATGAAAGCAGTGTGAATGGGTATATGATATGTGTCAATGGGCCCCAACAGCTTTCAGTGAACTTCAATACCGCTATAAAGCAGTAGTGTGGCTCCTGCCTTTTATATACTGTTTTCATACCGCTTTCATAGTGCAATATCCTGCTTGGGGCCTTGCTAGACCTGCTGGGATAAGCCGGCAGGGAGGCGGGGCGACAGCGCGCTGACGTTAGCGCGCGCTGCCCCGGCTTCCAGACGCAGGACGCGCAGGGACTTTGGCATCCCTGCAGCGTCCGCCATTTTTTTTTAAGTAGCGCCGCTTGACTGCTTGTTCGGGCTGTGGTGCCTGGCCTTGCCCTGGCAGCACGGATCGCCTGCTTGCTTGGGCGGCGCCCGGCGCTTTCTCTCTCACCCGCCCTCCCCCCTTGCCATCCCGATGCCTGCTCTCCCCCCTGTCCTGCCGGGTCCGGCCTTCCCCCTACCCTTCTCTTCCCCCCCCCCCCCCCGCCGATGGGCACAGCGCTCGTATGAACGTTGTGCCAGGTTCGTGGCTTTTCGCGGCTACTCGTAAGCGAGTAGCCGCAAAAAGCCACGGATCGCAGCCCCGGCCTGAGCCCGGGGCTGCGAAAAAGGCGCGCCATAAGCGACTTTGCTTATGGCGCATTAGAGGAGGCCTCAGTGCGGCCTGGGCCCGGATTCCCCTGTGCGTCATGTGGAAGCACAGCAGGGAAACTGGCTCTCAAGGCGCGCTAAGGCCTCATCTAGCAACGCCCTTGGTGTAGATCTGGTCTTGGTCATGCTTATCGTATATCCATTACAGTCAGTGAGACACAGGGCCTTGCTAGACCTGCCGGGATAAGCCAGGAGGGAGGCGGGGCGACGGCCATTTTTTTTTAAGTTTAAAGGGGCCACGTGCGGCCCAAAGACTGCGGAGAAGGTAAGGGGTTTTTCTTAGTTAACCCCCCCATCCGCTCCTGATCCCTTCCTGATCTTTCTCTCCCTCCGTGTCCCGTGTGTCATCTCTCCTCCTTCTCCCTCCGTGTTTGTGTGTCCTGTGTCGTCTCGGCTGAGCTCTGTCCGCGGCTACTCACGAGTAAGCGAGTAGCCGCAAAAAGCCACGGAAGTAGCTAGACGTTCCCCAGCCCCGGCCTCAGGCCGGGGCTGGGGAAAAGGCGTGCCATAAGCGACTTCGCTTATGGCGCGTTAGAGGAGGCTTCAGTGTGGCCTGGGGCCGGATTCCCTTGTGCGTCATGTGGAAGCACAGCAGGGAAACCGGCTCTCAAGGCGCGCTAAGGTCTCGTCTAGCAACGCCCTTAGGGTTCATCTACACCAGGCAGGATATTGCACTATGAAAACGGTATATAAAAGGCAAGAGCCACACCAAGCAGGATATAGTGGTGTGAAAGTGGTATATGGTATGTCTCAATGGGCCCCAACAGTTGTCAGTGCACTTCAATACCACTATAAAGCAGCAGTGTGGCTCTTGCCTTTTATATACCACTTTTGTAGTGGAATATCCTACTTGGTGTAGATGCGCCCTTAATTTAGTCATGATTAACTCAAGTCCTACTTATTTCAATGGGGCTATGTACGCCTTGTGTCAAATCATTAGCAGTGAGGAATAAAAAGCAGGAAATAACACTATGAAAGTGGGATATGGACTATGGATGGTGCCCCAACAGTTATGAGTACATTTCAGTACCACTATAAAGCAGTAGTGTAGATCTAGCCTAAATCTGGCTCCAACTCATATTCCGGTGCTGCCATTGGTATGTTTTACAAAATGAAATGGGAGAGGGTGACAGGCAGGGAAAGAAGGAAGGAAGGAAAGCAAGCAAGCCTATACAGTTGTACAGGATGGGAAGATGTAAGGGTCCACATTGCTCATCCTTATCCTTTCTTTGCAAGCAGAAAGAACTAAAGATGAAATATAGTGTGGAGTGGAGGCCTGGGTGGTAACTTTTCCCCTTTTTCTTTTTCCGTCTCCCTTTTTGCAAGAAAATTGTTATGGCGAACTCCAAATCCGGTTGAAAGATCAAAGAGGAGGGAATGAATGACACCTTGCCGAGGGCGCGTAGCCGTATCCAAGCCCACATTTCCAGCGCGGGGCTTTTTCCTAAACTCTCGATGCGATAGAATAAGGCATTGTGAGCCTCTGTCTGTGAACCTTCCCGCCTCCGCTTCGAGGTGGCTTTCCATAAACCGCACTCTAAGGGATTTCTTGAAACGGTCAGCCTAAACAAGAAAGCGCCGCGGCTTCTTTCCAGGTAAATGCGTTGGGTGTGTCTGCGTGTCTGACTCTTTTTAGCGCTGACGGGCGCTCCTTGTTCACAATGGCCCACCCAGCGTTATAGACACCACCCCACCGGTTTCAGTGGGCGTGAAGTGCATCGAACTCTGCCTTGGATTGTGGCCAATTGGTCTTGAGGAAGCCCGGAACTGTCAAGCGAGCTAATCCGTGCGTTGCGCAGAGAATTAATCGAAACGTTCCGAAACCCCCTATGTTTGGAAGAAACATTGTCTAATCGTTTCTGGAGACAAAGTCCTGTGACTTCCGTGGGGTTAGAGCAGTGTACCTGGTGACCGCCTGCTAGCCCAAGACTTCGGTATTACCTTCCGAAAGCCAAAAAGGAATGGGATACTATGTACAAACGCATTAGAAGAAAACCACTGAAATCAATAAAATAGGAGAAAGGGGGGAAAGTCCTAAATCCATGTTAGGGCAATGCCTTTTCCTCAGGCCAATAAGGTCACAAAATAATGTGCAAGCATGCGAGTTCCTTGGAGAACTCCAAAGCTTGCTCCCTCTTTTGGGACCTCTGAGTTGGCGTAATAAAGATATTCCCTAGTTTAGCTTGGGGATTGAAATTAATACGAAGGTTTAAGGTCGGCTTCAATGGAACCTGCAGGTCGGTTGCTTTTGGGCAGAAGTCCACGACGATTAGAATGGAATTGGCTCCGGTGCAGGGTTCCCACCCATCCACCCATGTCATTATAAAACTCGGAGTTTAGAAATTCGTAGGATTCCCCGCCCCCCATTTTATAGAATTGTTCTCTAGTAGGCCTGGATGCAAGAGTAATTCCCCACCCCAGTCTCTCTTTCTGAGGAAATTGCATTTTGAGTTAATTTGCTGATGCATCAGCCACGGTGAGCTGAAGGTGGCCATTTCCCTTCTGACTGAGAAATATGTTACTGAGCCTGCACCTCGGTGGGGCTCACCTCTTAGTAGACACATAGAAGATTTCTTTCTTTTCCCCCTCCCTGCTGTCCCAACCAGGCCTGGTTATAATGCCTAAACTAATAGCTCACAATTGCTCATTATTTTGCTTCCTAAGTTAATGCAAATAATAATAATAATAATAATAATAATAATAATAATAATAATAATAATGTGTGGTACAATTAATTGTTTTCTACAGTCAATAGGAAACAGCAAGGTTGTGTGTGTGTGTGTGTGTTTTTCTTCTTAGCCATTCATAGGAACTCGAAACTTTTTTAAACAATGTGAATCACAATAATCCAGGATTTAAGAAACTTAATCTGTATCACAAAATGTCTGGCTGAACTATGTGTACTGGAATGAATATAAATTTAGATCAAGAATATCGTATTCCTGTAAAGAGAAGGCAATGGAAGGTTTTTGTTTTTTAAGCCTAATTAGCAGGTGGACGGGAGGATTTTGGGGAGCAGAGAAAAGGCTGGACCATGAACGATTCTGTCTTCAGTCATCTCTGTTTTGAACAGTGCAAAAGCACAAACTCCTAGAATTAAGCCAAAGTGAAGGTTCTCAAGGCGAGTCCCTTTGAATATCAGATGTTCAGTGAGCCGGAGCGCTCCCATCACAGCGGCTTTAATTAGCGAAGCAGCAGGACATTTGCCAGCACCGTTGATGTCCACTGAATTTGCTTAATTTTAAGGACCGCCTCTCCTTCGTGCCTTGCTTGGAATCCTCTCAAGCATCTGGGTGGCCGCTGTTGGAAACGAAGCGTGCAACCCTATACATTTCCACTCAGAAGCAAGCCCCATGGAGTTCTATGGGGCATACTTCTAGGTAAGTGGGTTTAGGATTGCAGTCTCACAGCACGCTTGGCTAAGATTTATTTACACTGTTCGTTACATTCATATCCTGCCTGTTCCTCCAAGGAACAACAACATGTTTCTCTTCATCTCCATTTTAGCCTCACAACAACCCTGTGGGGTAGGTTAGGCTGATTGGATCAAAGTCGCCCAGTGAGCTTTATGGCTCAGCAGGGGCTAGCACCCTGGTCTCCCGAGTCCCAGTCCAGTACTCCAACCACTACACCACAATGGCTCTCAATGAACCCTGCCATCAGCTCCCCCACCCCACCCCACATACAAATCTTCCAGTTCAGGTTCAGATGCCACTGAAGTTATTCCAGTTTGGATTGGGTTCAGTTCAGGTCTATAAAGGTTCAGCACACATAACCAACTGATTTCGTTGTGGTGCACATGAAAAACTTGAATATTAAGCATAGTATTCATAATCATTTGCATACCGCCCAGAGAGCTTTGGCTGTTGGGCAGTATAAAAATGTAATAAAATAAATTAATAAATAAATAAAATAAATAGTAAGGTTAAGCAGGCTTATTGTTATTGTTATCTTCATCATTATCATGATGATGATAATAATAATAATCCACTTTTCCCCTCTCTCTTGCAAGTAACCCACAGTCCAACACGGTCACACAGTCTTCCTCCTTTTCTCACCATTTTATCATCACAGCAACACTGTGAGGTATGTTAGGCTGAAAGCTCCATCACACCAGGGTTTAACACGCTCCCTGCTTCCGTTTCTCTGCCCGTGTTTTCGTTCCTCGGTTACTTCCTTTTTTCAAAGAGGAAGTACAGAAGGAGCATGAGGCCCATTGAGTCTGCTGTTCTAATGGTGCTGCTTCTCCTGCACACAGCAGGAGAGAGCAGCAATTCCGAGTTTAAAAAGAAACCACGGACTTAATGAGTGTTTCTTTTTGGTCAGGCAAGGAAGGCCAGAAGGGGTGGAAGGCGAGAGGCAGATGACATCATGTGAGGGACCTGAGCAAACTCCACGGGATGGAGCTTTGAGAATCAGGCGGTAGCTAGACCTAAGGTTTATCCCAGGATTGTCCTGGGGTCAAACCTGTTCATCTAAGTGCCACACAGGGCATCCAGCACTTAGGCAGGGACGAACCCAGGATGATCCTGGGATAAACCTTAGGTCTAGCTACGGACTCAGTGACTGGTCCAAAATCACCCTGTGAGCTTCATAAAACTTAGGTCTTCATCCTGACCATTGATAGCCTTATCATCCATAGATTTGTCTAATCCCTTTCCAAAGCCTGGCCATCTACTTCTTTGGTAGATTTCATAGATTAACTATGGGCTATGTGAAGAAGCACTTTTTAATCTATCCTGATTATCCCACAATTCAGCTTCATGGGATGACCCCAGATCCTAGTATTTTTTCCACACAATGCATAATTTTATACAGCTCCCCTTACTTGCCTTCCTCCCACTAAGATAAAGAGACCCAAACCTCATAGGGAAGTTGCTCCAGCCCCTTGATCATTCTAGTAGCCCTTTTCTGCACTCTTTCCAACTTTACAATATATATATTTTTAGGTGCTGGAACCAAAACAGTACATAGTATTCCAAGCGTGGTCAACCCATCAATTTGTACAAGGGCAGTATAATACTGCTAGTTTTATTTTCAGTTCCTTTTCTAATTATGCCTAACATCGAATTTGCCTTCCCCACAGCAGCTGCACACTTTGACAGATGTTTTCAGTAGTGCTATTGTCCACCACAACTCTAAAATCCATTTCCTGGTCAACCACCTCCAGCTCAGACCCTGTCAGCCTATATGTCAAGTTGGGATTTCTGGGAAATGGTTCAGGTTCTGTTCCAGGAAAATAATAAAATAAAATAAGTTTCATCCAGTTTTTAGCTCAGATTGACTCCCTGGGTGTCCAAGGGGAGAAAAAGCCTTTCATTAGCCAGAGCTTCAATTTAGGAAAAACACACACCAAAAAACAAACAAACAAACAAAAACCACTTTAACCTTCGTCCCATAAACTCTGATTAACGAATTAGCAAATCACACTATTTTGATCCATGATCTTTCTGATAAAGGATCATTGTCTCAGGAATCTTTAAATATTGAAGATTCCCCCTTCCCCCCCTCTTCTGCTTGTTCTTAACCTGAGCTATCATCTCTTCTGATCTGAATATTTTACTCTTAACAAAGACTTTAGATGCATGGTGGTGGGGTCGGCGGACCTTCAGTTTCCCCTAAAAATACTTTGACTCTTCTCGGTTTTCCTTCATTCTAAAATAAAATATCAACGGGCTGTGGCGCCCTCTTTCGGCCGAAGACGCACAATAGCACCATAACAGGCGCCAAAGATGAGCTGGGGCAGTTTCGTTGCTTTTGGAAACCACGTTCTGCTCGCTTGGACTGCTGCCATTCTCCTATCCCCCGTCGATTTTCGTTTCTGAGAATGGTGAAAGAAATTCAAAACATAGGTTGATACAAGCTCAATGAGCGAAAGCTCCCCTGCCCTGGGACATGTGAAGTAAAAAGAGAGCAGTGATGCAGCTAGATCATTTTAGACCTTGGACTTAATTATCTTAGGAGGAGGAGGAGGAGGAGGAGGGGAGGGGGTTAGATAACCATCTGTATTAGGGAGTAATATTTCTCTCTCCCCCCCCCCCACTTACCTGTCATTCTGGGCTTTACAACAGCTTCTTCTAACATGGAAGAAGAAGAAGAAGAAGAAGAAGAAGAAGAAGAAGAAGAAGAAGAAGAAGAAGAAGAAGAAGAAGAAGAAGAAGAAGAAGAAGAAGAAGAAGAAGAAGAAGAAGAAGAAGAAGAAGAAGAGTCCTTGCCAACCTTGATTTTAAAGCACACACACACACACACACACACACACACACTGATCATATGCAGTTTTATATTTTAAACTCACTTAAATCATAACATCGCCATGATCACAGGAAGAAGAATAAATAGGAACAACCCTCAGGAATAAATCTATATAACTGCCCAGACCCAAATATTGTCTTCAGAAGCCCTCCCCTCCCCACCAAATGAGTGCCCCCACCAAATGAGGTAAGGCAAGGGCTTACTAAGGAGAGGGCCTTTACACTGGTGGCACCCCAGTTGTGGAATGCCCTCCTCCGAAGGGCTCACAGCATCTATGTTGTGGCCTTTCTAACACCAAGTGAAGACTTTATTCTCACAAGCATTTCAGAGCTTCTCTATGCAATGTACTGGATCCCTTCAATGGAATCATGTCTACCTCTACTCCTCCTTTTCACAGCTTATCCCACACAGGGTTATCAAGTACTCATCTCTGGAGTACGTTAAATGGGTTGGATCCAGGATCTACCTTCTGTGAGAGGGAGAGACCTTCTACGAGAAGAAGCACACACCACAGATCACCCCATTCAGCAGGGCCTCCTGACTCTTTGTGTAGTATTTTGAGGAGGTTGGAAGGGCTGCCCTGAGAAGGAGCGGGTGGGGAAGTTGCTTCCATCTAGGTGGAATACAGTGTAAATCTGGATCCAACGCAATGTATTTAAATACCAACTGAAACTGAAGCTGTTCTGCCTTCCTCCTGCCCTCATCTTCAATCAGCCCTGACACAACCAGTGCTCACTAATTGCTTAGCCAGCAGGACTGGATAAACTAGATATGATCTTTGCCTTTGGTCATTGAGCGACATATGGAGCTGCATAATAAGGAGCCTGACAAAGTTGTCATTCAAGCCAATGGTCAATCAGTTGTTGTTGTGGTGGTGGTGACTAGGATGATGACTGCCTGAATGACTGTGTGTGTGTGTGACATTTATGTCTGCTTCATAGCAAAAATAGCCTTTAAGAGCTGCAATAGAAGTATTAAAGGGACAAATTTAGCAATAGGGCTCCTGAGCATGCTTTACCCAAATCACAAGAGCATAAGAAAAGAACGTAAGAGCTCTGCTGGATCACACCACAACCCTATCTAATCCAGCATTCTGATTGTACAGTGGCAGACAAGATCCCCATGGGAAGAGCACAAGCAGGACAGAGTGCAATAGTGCCCTTCTGCTCATGTTCCCCCACAACTGGTATTCTGAGACATTCTGCCTCTGATATTGGAGGTAATATCCAGGCATCATAACTAGTAGCCATTGACAGCCTTATCCTCCATGAATTTGTCTAATGCATTGTTAAAGCTGAAGAGATGGGTGGATACTGCTTCTTGAGGCAGCAAATCCCATAGTTTAACTATGTGCTGTGTGAAACAATCCTGTCAACTTCTCCCATATTGCTGTAGATAATATATAGTTATGGTTGCTCCCCTGGGCAATGAGAAGTTCCAGGATGCAAAACTCACCTAGGTTTGGTTTCTTTTGGAAGGAGGTCACTAGAGGCTTGTGTCAATTTGTAATATTTGAGTTTATTTACAGTTATATAGATTGAGCATAGGTGGAATCACTCTTGAAGTGTTAATTTGTATATCAACAGACAGTTAGATCCACTGGTCTAAATTAGATCTCCAGAGATAGGAAGCCTCACTCCTACAATACTTCGAGAGCTTGCAAGTTCCTTTTCCGAACTTTAATGGCAATCTGCATCTTTCCCCACTTTTATCAGACTAAACACAGATTTAGATTATATTATGGTTTGCTGCTGTGGGGAGGAATGCCACTGATTGTATTCTCCAGTTTAAAATATCCCACAGTACTCCTGTATCAAGAAGGAATCATCTGATAATGAACTTCCATGGAGACATATCAACTGAACATCCCAGAATATTAACATTCTTTTTATCAAGTCCAGGGCTCTGCAAAATGTAAAGCCTCTGAGCTGCAGACAGCCCCAACCAAGCCCTGTCTGGTGCCCCCTTCCCCCTAGACTGCTAGTATCCAGGCACCCATAGTGACAGCACTCAAACCCAAAGCCAACAAAAGGGAGGGAAATGCCTTAGAAATTAGGTCTATGGTTTTGCCATAGAAATCACATTGCTAGTATTCAAAGGCTCCTGCCTGTTATCTAGGTCGCTCTAGGAATGGCGCTTCTATGATAAGAAACATAGCATCTGTTTCTACAGTATTTTTTCCTGCATAAAAGATCCTAGGAAATGATCAGTAAAGCAGTGATCTGGACAACGTGGTTGAGGTGGGAAAGCAGGCTGCAGCCTTCTCCTTCCCAGCACTCCACACTGGAACTCTTGTGTGGGCATGTGTGGGTGGTGTAAATGAGTGGTGTGTGTGAATGTGGATGAATGTGCATGTGTCATGTGCATGCATGTACGTATATATCATTAAAGCATATTGATAACAAACTAACAGCAGAAGCAAGAATAAAATAAATTAAAGCCCAAGCTAACATACAATAAATTAAGCAAGACTCAAGCCCTTGTTTAAAGAGAAATGTCTGTGTTGTGTGAAGAAATATTTTCTTGTGACACTGAATTTCAAGTTCTACTCATATGGGACATGCAGAAAATCTTCTCTCTATTAATTTTCACCACAACAGACACATATTTTTAAGAACCTCTATCTAATTCCCCTTCACAGAACCCAGGAAGGAAGAATCTGTGGAGGAGGAGGCAATACTTCCTGCTGGATTTGTGCTAGCCAGGGATGAAGGTGCCCTCACCCCTCCAGTGTTTGCCTTTAAATTTATTCCTTTGTATTCCTTTCAGGAGGCTCTGAAAGGAATACAAAGTTGGTGCCTGCCTGACCTCTAGAGGCAGGGAATTCCATAGGAGGGGGGCTACCACGCTGAAGGCTCTTCCCTTGGTGGACTCCTATCGGAAGATGGGTCTATGTGGAACCACCAGGCGCATGCCCTCAGATGACCTCAGTGACTGGGCAGGTTGGTAGGGGAGAAGAAGGCGCTCTCTCAGGTATCCTGGTCCCAAGTTGTTTAGGGCTTTGTACACAAGTACAAGAACCTTAAACCTGGCCTGGTAGCGAATAGGCAGTCAGTGCAGTTCCCTCAGCAGAGGACTTACACTATATCTATCAATCTATTTATCTCAAACCATGCCTTTAATGGAATATGCAGTCTGGACCTCAGGTAATCAGACCAGGAAGAAGTATACTGGGTGCATGAGATAGCCATGTCAGAATATAGATTCATTTGGAAGTCAAGGCTGAGGTTCAATAAACTGCCTTTTTAGTGGGAAATCCTATCTAGAGAGATATTTTTTGAGATAAATGAATTAAAGAACAACAACATACAGAACAACCCTATTGATAAATATATCTCCATACCACTGCTACTAAACATCTGCAAGTATTCAAATGTGTAGGGTGACCATATGAAAAGGAGGACCGGGCTCCTGTATCTTTAACAGTTGCACAGAAAAGGGAATTTCAGCAGGTGTCATTTGTATGCATGCAGCACCTGGTGAAATTCTGTCTTCATCACAATTCCCTCTTTTGTATCTGGTCAAGAGGGCAGGGCTCTTGCAGCTTTAACTATTGTGATGAAGAGGGAATTTCATCAAGTGCTGCATGCATACAAATGACACCTGCTGAAATTTCCTTTTCTGTGCAACAATTAAAAATACAGGAGCCCTGCCCTCCTTTTCATATGATCACCCAACAAATGTGTTGATCTTGAATTTGGTCTAAAAACAATCAGAGTGATTTTTTCATTTTTCTGGTGACTTGTTCAGACATGGAAGAGACTAATTAGGTGGTTGCTAGTCAGCATGATCTCTGAATACTTGACTTCCTTATGAAAACATAAGCCTTTATGACTTAATAGCCACATAGTAAGGAAGCAAATTACAAACAAATGATTATCAGACCACAGAGACTGGTGTTTTAAAAGAAGAAATACTTCAAGCCTGGTAGTAAAACATACAAAGGGAAGTTCTTTGTAACAACCACTGTTAACTAATGAGCTATTCCTGTAGGAACTACCATGCCACATGAAAATACCTCCACTTTGCACTGATCCTGATCACATTTATTTGGAAGCTAATATTTTTGGCATTAATGGAACCTGCAGCCAAACCATGATGTTTTGCACTGTATAAGAACATTGGTGCATTACTATTCAGGCAAAACAAGGCTGCCATTTTCAAAGGGATTTAGCAGGATGCTCTTCCCAAAAATGTGAAACAATAATATCAACCTTCTTTTCAGCATCATTCAGAAGTAGCCTATTCTTTCTTTTTCCAACAGATGCTGTTTGTACTAGGGTGACCATATGAAAAGGAGGACAGGGCTTCTGTATCTTTAACAGTTGTACTGGAAAGGGAATTTCAGCAGATGTCACTTGCATGCATGCAGCACCTGGGGAAATTCTGTCTTCATCACTACAGTAAAAGCTGCGGAATTTCACCAGGTGCTGAATGCCTAAAAATGACACTTGCTGAAATTCCATTTTCTATAAAACTGTTAAAGATACCCCAGGTTGTATAGAGTGCTGATAGGCTGGCCCTTCTGGCAGTCACAAAGCCATCCCTCTTCAGTGTTTGAAGTTAAGAAAAATCTGCCATACTGGTCACACAGTGGCGTGCAATAAAACCCTTCATTATCATCTACTAAATATGATTATCACGTTGCAGGCACTTGCTTTTATAGTAATAATGGCTGTTTTTAATAGGGATGTGCTCCACTTCTCCTCGAACCGGAGAAGCAGGAGCGGAGTGGGGTGCTTCGCCTACCCTTAAGGCGGAGGCGAAGAGGATTGGGGGACCCGCAGAGCGTTGCGGAGCGGATCGAGGTGAAGGCGGATCCTTCGCCTCGATCCGGAGCTCCGCCAAAAAGGTAAGTGGGGTTTACTTGGCTCTGCCGTGACGGCGGCAGGGCCAGGTAAACCCCCCTCCTCTCCCTTACCTGTGTCCGTCCGCAGTCCTGCGGCTGCTTCAACTGAGTCCGAGGCCTCAACCAGGAAGACTAGGCCGCAGCCTAGGGGGAGTTTACCTGGCCTTGCTGCCGCCGCCCGTGCAGCGATGGCGGCAGAGCCAGGTAAGGGACCAAGGGGGTGGGGGGTCTTACTTGAGTCCGTCGTGGCCCATCCCAGCTTCACTAGAGCCCGTAGCTCAACCAGGAAGTGTAGGCCGCAATCGGGGCCTACACTTCCTGGTTGAGCCGTGGGCTCTAGTGAAGCTGGGATCGGCCGCGACGGACACAGGTAAGGGGGAGGAGGGAGGGGGGGCCTTACCTGATGCCATTCCCCGCCACTGCGGAGCTCCAATTCGGAGCTGGAGCTCCGCAGCGGAGTGGAGTGGCTCCCAGGCGGATCGAGGCGGGGTGGAGCGGGCCTGAGCCGCAATTTGCAGATCGGCCGCAAAGAGGATCGGGGGGTCTGTGCACACCCCTAGTTTTTAAAGTCTTCTTGGAATCGGAAGACCTAAAGACAGTAGTGCACATGCTGGTAACTTCGAGGGTCGACTTCTGCAATGCGCTCTACATAGGGCTGCCTTTGTGCCTAGTCTGAAAACTTCCAACTAGTTCAAAATATGGCAGCTGGGCTGGTCACCAGTACACCTAGGGGTGAACAAATTACAGCAGTTTTAAAATGACTTCACTGGCTGCCAATTAGTTTCTGGGCGAAGTATAAAGTGTTGGTTATTTCCTTTAAAGCCCTACATGGTTTGGTCCAGGCTACCTGCAGGATCGCCTTCTCCCATATAATCTGCCCTTCACACTCAGGTCCTCTGGGGAGAACTTTCTTCAGCCAGCTAAAACTCTGCTGACAGGTATTGCCCAGAGGACCTTTTCCTCTGCTGCTCCCAGATTGTGGAATGGCCTGCCAGAGGAGATTCATCAACTTAATAGTCTTTTAGCATTTAAGAAAGCTATAAAGACTGATCTCTTCCGGCAGGCCTATCCAGTGGAATGTTAGGATGCTTTTAGTATGTTTTTAGTATGTTTTAACAATGTATGTTTTAACAATGTTTTTACTCAATATTTTATGTATTTTATACTTATTGTTGTTCCCCGCCTCAATCAGGATGGAGAGGTGGGTAAGAAATAAAATTATTATTATTATTATTATTATTATTATTATTATTATTATTATTATTATTAGTGCAAGAGATGGAAGGAATGACCAGAGATTATGCATAGACTTCTTTGTTCTTTCAATGTTCCTGTTTCAAACCAATGTGAGAGTTGTGTAACTCTATGGGTGTGCATGTGAGTAAATTATTACCAAGCCATGTAACAGAATTCGGTGTGAGCTCAGTAAGGAAGCATTTGTATCATGTGCACATGGTTACAAAAAACCTAATGGGAACTGGGCGATGGTTGAATTTTACCTGGTACACTAGAGCTGTAAAGTCTGCTTTTGCCATCAGAGTGTGACCTGTCATCTGGCAGTGATTAGCTGCATGGCTACCTTTTGGGCTGCTGCTTTTGTTGGTTCTTTTGACTAACAAGCAAATAATGATCTGGAGCAAAGCTTCACCACCACCAAGTAAACAGGTAATTGGGCTGCAGACTCCAAAACCAGAGGTGCAAAATGAATTTGAAGCTACTCAAAAGCTTGCTATTTGTTCTCACCATTGGTTGCTTTTATAAGCTGCTAAAATCTGCACCCACCCTCCCCCTTGCCTTGCCTTGCCTTTCTGCTTGGTATGCAGAAAACACAGCTCAACTCATATCCATAAAATCGTGAGTTTTCTGGCTTGGGTTGGACAATCAACTCTAAATGACTCATATTTTTACTCCCAACTGGCTGACCCTATCATTCCCTTGTGTACCCCTCCTCTTGTATATATAAAATGGTATGTGTTAAGTTAACCATTGTGCTTTGGCAAGCTGTATGTCAAGAGTGGGCTTTAGCTTTGACTTCCTGCAAGATCATTTTCTACAAGCAGGTTTCCATTTATATAAGTAACATGAAGCCACAGCATGTCATAAGGTGCCCCATGCAGTATCTGTCTTCTGGTCTTCTCGGGATTTGTTTATACAAAGTACTCAGATACTTTCAGAAGTTGTTCATTTGAACTTGTACGTAACAAACATACAACTACACAACTTGCTCATTTATACAAATGGAAGTTGTTGCTTTGGCTCCAGAGGAAATTATTATTATTGATTTAAAGTATTTTTATCCCATTCCTTAGACAAAAAAAAAGTCTCCCAGAGCAGCATGCAATCAATCAGTAAACAAGATGGCCTCTGTCTATAGGCTTACAATCTAAAAGAGACACTACACAGAAGGAAAAAGGGATGAGGAGGGTTGAGGAAAATATTAAGCAGAATTTCAGCAGTGCTTGTGAAATAGTTTTGCCTACTTTCTCATCTCCCGTGGTGAGGTGGAGTAGGCCCTGATGCTCCCTTTGCCTGCTCGTACCTCTTTTGCTCCTTTTTCTTTCCATTTTGTGTTATTGTGTTGATTGCTATTTTACCGCTGCTTGGGTTTTTTATTATTGTAAACTGCCACAACAGCATTCATTTTGGATGGTATATAAATGTAATGAATGAATGAGATCTCTCTTAATATAAATGTTGTGCAGAGTCATCTTCAAGTTGTTGTTGTTCTTTCATTTCTACACTGCCCAATAGCCAAAGCTCTCTGGGTGGTTTATAACAATTCATAAGACAATAGATACAGCATTAAAATTAACCTTTATACCATCTTACCTCACCTCATCTTTATCAGAATGCCTTTTCTTTGAGTCAATTCACACATTCACATAATCATCAAGTGTATGGTGATAAGGCAGCAAGAAATCAAATGATCCACATATATCTGTGAACCAACTCCTAGTTTAGCTTTCCCCAACTTGACACCCTCCAATTGCTTTGAACTATAACTCTCCTGACCATTGGTCATACTGGCTGGAGCTGTTGAAAGTTTAGGTCCAAATACATCTGGCAAATACTAGGTTGGAGACAGCTGCTCTAGCTTCATAGCATTTCTGCCACTCCATACAGTTCTGGCAAACCAAACATACTTCACATCCATCAATTGGGATAGGTCCAGTCATCATCCCAATGCAGTGCACATGGCCCTCTTCTGACTCCTGTTATCCTTACAACCCTTAGGGGTATATTAGACTGAGATATAGTGACTGACACAAGGTCACCCCAGTCAGCTTTATGGAAGATTGGGGATTTGAATGTGAGTCTTTGCAGGCCTAGTCCAACAACACTCCCATTTAGACTCTATGCTACACTGGTGCAGTTGCCCTAGGTTGAAACCCACCCTTGCCAGGAACTTACTGGGTCATTTTAGGCAAAGTATTCCCTTGCAACCTTAGCACATCCACAGCCTCATCTGAAAGATGGATATAACACTTACCTACTTTGCAAGGTTGTTTAAGAGTTATAACTAGATTACATAAATGAAGTGCTTTGAACACTGCTCAACACTGTGGTGAAGGATCCAGATTTATGCTGGATCACCTGTGCTGATGGGACTTTCCCCACCCTATCCACTCCACAGCACCCTTTCCACCACCACTCCTGAAAGTGCTACACAGAAGGTCATGAGATCCTGCTGAATGGTGTGAGCTGTGGTGTGTGGGGAAGGGATCCCCCCAAATTGGGCAGAGTGATCTCTCATAATTGGAGACCTTCCTCCTCTAGAAGGTCTCTTCCTCTTGTGGAAGGCATTCCTCTCCTTGTATGAAACCTGTATCTCAATTCCTAAATCACTGGAATAATATAGCATAAATACATTGTAGATAAGTTGATAAAATACCCTTTTCGTTAGTACAGAAGAATCTCAGCTGCACTACTCAGCCTGCCTGCATATTGCAAATCTTCTTTGCCCTTTTAATTACCATCGGAAAGTAGATGCCCCTCAGTTCTGCTCATTTTATTGGTTTACTTCACAGAAAAACCACATAGTTATTGCACAGGGACTTCATGAATCAATCCGTTAGTGTGCAATTCAAGTTGCAGTAAATCAAGGCTGCTTCATATGTTAACAATTGTGGGCTTGGGGCAGAAAAGCATGACACATAGCTTGCATTGGTTTCCTAAGTATTTGATTCCTACTGAGTTCACCTACAATAAAACTTCTTTTCTTTCTGAAATTCATTAAGGCCTTGTCTCTCTCTCCACATATGATTCTTTAGGCAGGGAACAGTTTCCTGCTTCAGTTCTCCAAATATCTTCTTTACCCCATTCCCCAGTTCCAAAGGATCAGCAATGTGAAGTGTCTCCTGATTTAAATCCAGCCTTGTCTATGTTCTCAGTCTATCATTCTAGGAATAAATTATAGATGGCTCTGGTTTTCTTTTGGGGGAATATACATATATCACACTGAGCTAAGCAGCACTGCATGATGTCTCCTTAAGAGCTCCTAGGTTTTTCCAAAGACACTTCCTTCCATTATACTTATATCATCATAGCAAGGGTGGGCAATCTTTTTGACCTCAAGGGCTACACACAGTGCCTGGTGGTGGGTTGGGGGCTACATACACAGACACACTTAGGGATGGTTCCAGTCGTGTGTTCCTGTTAGCGTTAATGATGTTACACTAGCATAACCAACACTTGAACAGCACAACTAGTGCAATGGGGGGGGGGCAACGCCACCAAAATTCACAAATTTTGGTGGCGTTGCCCCCCCCCCATTGCACTAGTTGTGCTGTTCAAGTGTTGGTTATGCTAGTGTAACATCATTAACGCTAACAGGAACACACGACTGGAACCATCCCTAAGTGTGTCTGTGTATGTAGCCCCCAACCCACCACCAGGCACTGTGTGTAGCCCTTGAGGTCAAAAAGATTGCCCACCCTTGCTATGATGATATAAGTATAATGGAAGGAAGTGTCTTTGGAAAAACCTAGGAGCAAAGCAGGGGGAGAGATCCTAGCTCAGTGCAGTGCTATGTAAATCTATCCATGGCTAGGGACTATTTAGAACGGTTTGATTTTCTTTAGTTTGCTACACTTATTTCTCCCATGCTCTTATATGGAACTTAACTCATTTTCTTTTATATTTCAACCCTAAAGGTGACTGTATCATTTACCTAACCCATGGTTTGCTCTCACTCCTGTGCATAACCATATTTGGGCCTGTGCTATGTGCTTATTAGGAGAGGCTAATAACAGATTGGACTCCGGCGGCATGTAGCCATGCAAGAGTTTGGTAGGAATGGCTTCCCCTCTCTGTTGTATAAAAACTGCATGTTGTGGGCTTTCTCATCACCTTGACCTAGTTGCTAATAGGCTTTTGCTTTGTTTGATGTTGGTACTATAGTGGTTCCTCCTGCTGAAGAGGCTACACACTTTATAAACTGAACAACAGCTTGTCTCTTCAGCAGATTTCAACGCTGATTTCAACAGCGGATGTAGCAGGATATTGCGTGCAATACAATATCCTGCTACACCAAGCAGGATATTGTGCTATGGAAGTAGTATGAAAATGATTAATAATAATAATAATAATAATAATAATAATAATAATAATAATAATTCTTACCCGCCTCTCCATTTGGAGCCACACTACTGCTTTATAACAGTATTGAAGTGCACTGACAATAGGCTTCTAAAATAGTGACTGGAGGAAGGGGGAAGGACCTCTCTGGTTTCTGTAATTTGAGTACTGCCAAATGTTATAGGGCTGTCCCCTCCCCCCTCCCTCAAGACTCTGGAAGAATTGGAACTGCCCTACTCAGCACTCTCACAGCACTATCCTATAAATATTTACTTGGAAGTAATTCCTATTGAGTTCAAGAAAGTTTAGTCCCTGATAGATGAACTGGGAGTTAAAACTCAAAGAAATCTACCTTCTGCCCACCTCTGGTGAATAAGGGCTGCAGCGTTGATTTCATTTGGACTGCAATACAGTAATCAGTTCTGGGTATCAAAGTTCAAAGGGGATATTTGCAAACTGGATTGGGAGGAAAGCTGTGGAGTTAAATGGTCTAGAAGCAAATTTTATGAAGGAAGCTGGAAGGATCTGACTGTGTTCCAAGTAGTAAGGATCATATATTTCCAGATTTCAAAATATTCAAAAGGAAGGGGGAAAGGAGCAGGATGTTCAATTCATTGACTTCAAAGAGGCTTTCTCACCACAATCCTGAACACATTTCATTGGAAGCAAATTCCATAGATTTCAGTGGAATTACTTCCAATAAGAGGCTTAAGCTAAAATCCTAAGGCTGTGATCTTAAATATATGATGTGCAAATTACATTTACAGTTACTTCCTCACACAAAAGCCCTTTATATTACTATCACTTCCATTTTTAGAAGGAAAGCTGAGACCCAGAGATAATAATTTACAAGGGTACACAATGGCCTTGTGTGAAGAAAAGGATAACCAAAAACGATCAGGAAAGGGGGAGCTCCCCTATGAGGAAAACTTATTTGTTTGTATTTATTTAAAATGTTTTTGAGGTCACCTTTAAGGGTAAAACTCTCTTAAGGCAGTGAGAACCCTCTCAAAAGTTTGGGGCTTTTTAGTTTTGAAAAAAAAAAAAGGCAAGTAAGGGGGGGGCATGATAGACTATTATGGAATTATGTATTGTGTGGAAAAAGTGGATAGAGAGAAGTTCGATTTTCTCCCTCACTCATAACATTAGAACCCAGTGCCATCCAATGAAGCTGATTCAGGACAGACAAAAAAGAAGGACTTCTTCACATAGTGCACAGTTTAACTATGGAATTTACTACCACAAGATGTGGTGATGAACACCAACTTGGATGGCTTTAAAAGGTGATTAGACAAGTTCATGGAGGATAAGCCTATCTATGGCAACCAATCATGATGGCTGTATGCTACCTCCAGGATCAGAAACATCATCATCATCATCAACAACAACAACAACATTTATTACCCGCCTCTCCCTCTGGATCAAGGTGGGGAACAACACTAAACACAATATAATACATATAATTAGTTAAAAGAGCATATAAAACCAATACAATATTAAAATAACAATCATAACATCTTAAAATTCTTAGGTTTAAAATTCATCTAGGTAGGTTTGCCAGAAGAGACTAGTCTTTACAGCTGACTTAAACTCAGAGAGAGCTTTAAGCTGATGAATCTCCTCCAGCAGGCCATTCCACAGTCTGGGGGTGGCAGAAGAAAAAGTCCTCTGGGTAACAATTGCCAGCTTAGTTGTGGCTGACTGAAGTAAACCCTTCCCAGAGGACTTGAGTGTGTGGGGCAGATTGTATGGGAGAAGGCGATCCTGCAGGTAACCTGGACCCAAACCATGTAGGGCTTAAAGGTAATATCCAACACTTTATACTTCACCCGGAAACTAATTGGCAGCCAGTAAAGTGATTTTAAAGTTGGCGTAATATGGTCACCCCTAGGTGTGCTGGTGACCAATCTGGCTGCCATATTTCAAACTAGTTGAAGTTTCTGGAGTAGGCACAAAGGTAGCCCTATGTAGAGCACATTGCAGAAGTTGAGCCTCGAAGTTACCAGTGCATGCACTACCATCTTTAGGTCTCCCAACTCTAGGAAGGGACACAGCTGGTGTATCAGCTGAAGCTGATAGTAGGCATTCCTGGCTGTCTCATCTATCTGGGCTGTCATTTGGAGCAAGAGCTCCAAATTATGCTTCTGAATACCAGTTATTGGGGATTAACAATGAGAGAAGGCTATTGAAATCACATCCTGCCAGGGCCGGTGCCAGACTATTTTGCGCCCTAGGCAGGTGTGCCGTACTGAAGCTGCCCCCCAACCCCCGCGCCTGCTCCTGGTTCCGAAGCCAGGACGCTGGAGTTAGGGGGTGGGGTGGTGGCTTCAGAACGGCGCACCCGGGTGCACCGTACTGAAGCCGCCCCCCAACCCCCGCGCCCGCTCCTGGCTTTGAAGCCAGGAGCGGGCGCTGGCTTCGAAGCCAGGACGCTGGGGTTGGGGGGCGGCTTCAGTACGGTGCACCCGGGTGCGCCGTTCTGAAGCCACCACCCCACCCCCTAACTCCAGCGTCCTGGCTTCGGAACCAGGAGCAGGCGCGGGGGTTGGGGGGCAGCTTCGGAACAGCGCACCTGGGAGCGGCTTCCGGGCACGCCGTTTGGCGCCCTCCTTTGCTTGGCGCTCTAGGCCACTGCCTGAGCTGCCTCTATGGCAGCGCCGGCCCTGCATCCTGCCCTTGGTCAACTGGATTAGCATCTAGTAGCCCTTGTGGTCTGATTCAGTGGGGTTCTTCTTATGCTGAATTCATGTCAAAGAAGGACCTAAAAGAAACCAGGTCTACTGACAATGCTGCATTCCAACTCTCCAGTCCCAGCACTATTTATGATCACAGAGGCACAATGGCCCTGTTCAGAAGACAACTTAAACCACAGCTTTAACTACAAATGAGGCTTTTTGCTTTATTCACTGCGGTTAAAGCTGTGGTTTAAGCTGTCTTCTGATCAGGGCCAATGTGGTATAGTAAGTTTAAATCCCTTCACAGCTAACAGGGTGATCTTGGACCACTCACTGTCTCTCACCTTACCTACTTCATAGGGATGTTGTGAGAATAAAAGGGAGCACCATATATGTTGCCTTGTGCTCGATGGCAGAAATAGAGGATAGTGTTGTTGTTTTTATGGTACAACTTGCTATTTGTTATTTACTACTTATTTACTACTAATTGTATATCCTTTGTTTTTGTTTACAATTAATTTCATTTCTTTAAATCACAACTGGCTTTAACCCCAACCCCAGCAGCAGCAGCAACAACAACAACAACAACAACATCCTACTAAGAGACATTTCTAGGAAACAGATTTTTAAGCTTTCCATGGTGCAAAATAGAAAATTCATTTTTAAAAGACAGGTTTTGTGAAATTTCCCAGCCTGATTGGCTAGTGACACCTTATGTTTCCACACATGGTCCTATTTTCTTACCAACTATATTTTGCCTTTGGCTAAATCCACCCCATGTCATAATCAATTAAATCTTCCATTTTTCTTTTTCAAACCAGGCACTCAAGTTGCCACATGAAAGTCATCAGACAGGTGTGTAAACGTGTATTTTATATTAATGTTTACCCATGGCATGCTAATTAAGCCCTGTAGGTATGTTTTTTGGGGAAGGGGGTATATAAAATGTGTGAGTTCTTTCTCTTAAAAAAAAAAATCAAAACCCCAAACCCAAACAATCTCTAGACATCAGAGTATGAGATCAGCCTTGTGGGCTAATGTAATTCCCTTCCTTTGCTTTCACTATAGAACAGCCACCTCATTTAGCCTCCAGCCCTAGGAAAAACATGAAATGAAATAAATCAGAGTATTTTCTCACTATTGTGGAAGAAGTAAATTATTAAATGGTGAAAAGCAATCCTAATCCAGACTTCCCTAATCAACAAACGTGCTTTGCTTAATTTCTTACAGTTGTGTGTAATCGCTTGAAATGCCTAAGTAATAGCCAACAAAACACTTCCTTAATGGAAAATATGGTTCCTTAAAAAAAAATCTATCAAAACATGTTCAGCCCATGTATTCTGCCTGAAATAATTAAACCAAAATATTCCATTCTTGTCATCAAACAAAAGCAAAATGTTTTTGTTTTAGAATAGATCATAGAGTTGACCTGAAATTGAACATTTGAAATTCAAATGCTAAAATGTGGCATTTGGATTGCAATGGCCAGATTAATTCATTACAGTATAACAACAAAGAATAGACAGAGATGGAATAATTCCAACAAAACTGGGAAACTTTCTATTGACATTGTAAAAAGAATATATTATACTCAAATGTGAATTATACAATTTTTTCCCTTGGATCTGTGTGTGGGATTTTCTCCCAATGCAAAAACAATTTTGAATGAGTGATTTTTGTTAAGACCACAGCAGGGAAAGAAAGGGTTAAAACTCCCCCTTCCACATATACTGCGATCCAGATGATGATCACCTCCCTTAGTGACTATGATTTTGCATCTAAATGCATCTATGCATTAACATCATGTCTAGATTGGATTTCACATAGTAGACTTTGGGGTACTATTAAAGGACAATAAATTTGGGCTGCAATCCTACTTACCAAGGAGTAGCTCCACTGAATTCAATGGTACTTACTTTTGAGTAGACCTATACAGGATCGAGTAGACCTATACAGGACTGCACTGTTAATTTAGTATATTTTTGGAGTGGGGATGGAATTTGGATTTCTGCCTCAGATACCAAATACCATGTGAAATTTCACTCTTTACATGGGGATCCATGGACTTGGAAAGCTAGTAACACAACCCACGCATCCACCCGCCCTCAGATCATTAAAGGTGCAAGATAGTTGTTTCAGACTTTTTCCTCTAGAGGGAGATACAAGACCTTCCTTTTGACTTCTGGCTGTTTCAAAGAAAGGAGAGAACTTTGAAACAAACAGACAAAAACGTGGAGATCAATGCAACTAAAGTTGAACAACACTGTTCTGTCAGTTTCGGAGGGAAAGCTAGACATGTGCTTAAATCATTCCAATCGAAATAAATGGAATTTGAAAATATCTGACTTTGGCTAGGTGGTGCTCTTTATATTTAGGAAAAGCCTAAACAGTATCAAGAAGTATCTAAACATTAGAAGTTTTTTTTTAACCAAATCCTGTCTCATGAGATTATACAGGAGATTATTGGTCTTAGTGTTAAGTGTTAGCTAACTTTAAGGTTTAAAAAAATCAATTTTAAGTAATTGATTTTATAGACTCTTCCATTTTCTGGAGAAATTTAATGAGGGATATCTATTGCAGTATCTTGCATACAGGGACAGGCCAAGACACTTTGCTGCCTTAGGATAAGAAGGCACCCTCTCCCCTTCCATTTACAAAAGTTGACTGGAATGGCAGATGATTCTGTCTTAACATGGATGATAAAACAGCACCCTGTGCTTTACCTGAAGTCAGCAGCCTAACTTAGGAGGCACAGAGCTCAGAGGTCTCTCCTCCATCACCTTGCTGCCAGCTCCTAGGATGTGCCGCCTGAGGTGACTGCTTCACTCTGCCTAATGGTAGGGCCGGCCCTGCCAGTATAGGGAATACATTGAGAAGGGACATAATCTCTTGCCTGTGAAGCACATTGATATTTTGAGCATGTAATGCATGTCTGCAGATTTCTAGATGGGATGATTCTAAGTAGGGGTGTGCACGGACCCCCCGCTCCGCTTCACTTGCAGATCCGCCATTTTTCGGAGCGGGTCGCTCCGCCCCGCCCCCGCTCCGCCCACTTCCGCTCCGCTCCGCCCGGAGCTCCGGATCGGATCCGGAGCTCCGTTTTTGCCCCCCCATAGGCTTGCATTGAAAGCTAAAAAAGTAAACAACTTTTTTTCCGTTGAAGTTAGAAACCTCACGTTTGGCACCATGACACCTCATGGGCGTATACACACACACGCCAAGTTTCAAGGCAATCCCATCATCCCCTGATTTTTGGCGAATTTTTGAAAATCGGGCACCCCATTCACACCCCTTGGGATAGCTCCGTCAATTTGCATGTTACAAACCTCAAACTCGGCACCAGGGCAGCTTATCCATGTGTCCACATGCACGCCAAGTTGCAAGCAAATCCCATCATCCCCTGATTTTTGGCGCGGCTCTACCCTCTAACGCACCTCCCATAACCCTAATTCACACCCCTTTAGATAGCTCCGTCAATTTGCACGTTAGAAACCTCAAACTCAGCACCATGATAGCTTATCCACGTGTCCACATGCACGCCAAGTTTCAAGGCAATCCCATCATCCCCTGATTTTTGGGGAATTTATGAAAATCGGGCACCCCATTCACACCCCTTGGGATAGCTCCGTCAATTTGCATGTTAGAAACCTCAAACTCGGCACCAGGAGAGCTTATCCATGTGTCCACATGCACGCCAAGTTGCAAGCAAATCCCATCATCCCCTGATTTTTGGCATGGCTTAACTCACCCCAAATTGTCCCATTCTACAACTACGTCAATTTGCACGTTAGAAACCTCAAACTCAGCACCATGATAGCTTATCCACGTGTCCACATGCACGCCAAGTTTCAAGGCAATCCCATCATCCCCTGATTTTTGGGGAATTTATGAAAATCGGGCACCCCATTCACACCCCTTGGGATAGCTCCGTCAATTTGCATGTTAGAAACCTCAAACTCGGCACCAGGAGAGCTTATCCATGTGTCCACATGCACGCCAAGTTGCAAGCAAATCCCATCATCCCCTGATTTTTGGCGCGGCTTAAACTTTTTAACTCACCCCAAATCAAGTCCCATTCTACAACTACGTCAATTTGCACGTTAGAAACCTATCCTTTGGTCCCATGACAGCTTACCCATGTGTCCCCATGGACACCAAGTTTCAAGGCAATCCCATCATCCCCTGATGTTAGGGGAACTTTTGAAATTTGAACACTCCAGTATGTCAGGGATTTAAAGTTGCAATTGCAGACAGCTCAATGGGGCCAGTTCCAAGGCAATCCCAACATGCCACGAGATAACCCTAAATCTTCTGGCACATTTGAAAAAGGGATTATTGAATTTGATAAAGTCTAAGTGAGCGCAGGAAGGACTTCTCCCCTTAGTCAAAGCAAGACACATACACCATCGCTGCAAGGCGGGAAGGGGAGAATTATTATTATTATTATTATTTATTTATATAGCACCATCAATGGAAAGCAGGCAGGCAGCATGCATTGTAGTGCCGCAAGGATGGCTTGAGCACTAACGCATAGCAAACCAACCCATAAGTGGGCGCAAAGTGAGGCAAAGATGGCTGGTTGTTTCTTTCTAAGCCAGCAGTTACGCCTTGAGGGGCACAGAGGAGGACGATTGGGAGCAAACCAGGCACCAGGCGGGCAGAGAGGCAGGCAGAGTAGGCGAGGAGTCAGTCCTGGCAGATGCCCCACCACAGCAGCACCCCGGGGGAGGCGGGCAGGCAGGCAGGCAGGCTGCGGGCATTTCTGGGGGCACAAGGAAGTGATGGCTGGTTTCTAAGCCAGCATTGCAGTTAGTCACGCATTGCAAACGCAAACCATCCCAGCGAGTCGGTCACCGAGGAGGACAGGCTAGCAGAGGGGCAGGCAGAGTGACATGTCATAGATCTAGTATTGGGGAGGAGTCAGTCCCGGCAGATGCCCCAACACAGTAGCACCCTGGGTGGGCATTGGAAAACGCCATCTTGTGGGTCAATACTTCCCCCACCCCATGTCCTGCAGGGTTGCCTGCCTAACCCTTGTGGGGATGGGAGATGGAGAGCTTAGAGTGGCAGTGCCAGCAGCAGCCTTCGGCTTTCCCCTGGAACCAGTCGCCTTGCCCGCCTCTTTCCCCAGCAAGATCGCCTGGTGCTGCCTATGAAGATGCATCTTCATGCTGCTGGTTCCATAATGCCCTGTCGATGAACCCCTGCTTAGGCTGAGTTTGCAGTGGCGACAGACAGCAAAGCGGGGATCCGCTCCCAACTCAAAGTGGTCCCACACGATGCTTGTCTTTCGTTTCTGTGGTGACACCACCAATTGCCCGCCTGAGCTCTCTGGTGTTGCCACAGAAACAGGGGTGTGGGATGAGACTGGGGAGAGAGCCTCGGCCTGCTGCTGCTCCTCCTCAGCCCCCACATCCTGGAGGCCCACCGCCTCCTCCTCCTCCCCCCCCTCCACTGTGCTGAGGACCTCGTCTAGGTCCATCAGCGGGCTCGTGGGCTGAAAGGAGAATGAAGGAGTTGGGGATACTCCTCCTCCTCTAATGGCACTGCTGCCACGTGCCTCTTGCAAACGGGCACTTTTCCCATTCCCACCCTCAAAAAGAGAACGCCGGGCACAAGTTGCAGAAGAGAGTGGCTCTGCCTGCTGCTTGTCCTGCTTCTGTTTTGGAGCAGTCAGCCAAGGAGTTGCCCGTTTGAGTTTCACAGGAGGAGAGGAAGCCCTGCTGGCAGACTGAGCCTTGCTGCTTTCAGCACGCCTGCTTTCTCTTTTCATGATGACTAACAAAATATTAATACTACTAATACTATGTATAAGGTACTACTAAGAATATGTATAAGAAGAATATAATATGTTTAAATGTAGGGAAATGGGACAAGAACAATAAAATATACTACTACTAATATGTATGAGAATATACTACTAAGAATATCTACAAGAATATAATAATATGTTTTAGAATATTACTAATAAATGTAGGGAAATGGGACAAGAAATGGGACAACCACTACTATAAGAAGAACAAAATATGAATACTACTACTAATATGTATGAGAATGTATACTAATAGACTACTAAGACTATGTCAAAGAATATAATAATAATATGTTTAAGAATAGGGAAATGGTGTGCGTATGCTTTCCCCAAAATGCTCAATCTGTGGCTGCCTGTTGAACTTGACAAAAGCAGCCCACTCCGTCGAAGTTACACAGAGAAGAAAAAGAGAATCCAATTTTTTTGGTATATTTGGTATATAGAAGATAGAAGGAAACACAATCAGGATTTAAGAGAGGGGAGGGGGAAAAAGAACCAACCACTACTATAAGAAGAACAAAATATGAATACTAATATAATATGTATGAGAATATATACTAATGGACTATGTGAAAGAATATAATAAAATATGTTTAAGAATATAAATGTAGGGAAATGGGACAAAAAGTGTGTGTATGCTTTCAAAAGAAAGCTTTCACAAAAGCAGAACAGTCAGGCTTTAATACAGGGAAGGGGGGGGCAACCAACCCAACCACACACTCCAAAATTCAAAAATAAAGTTTATATTAAATCAAAGTAAGGGGAAAACACAGGGCAAACTAAGCTACAAGTCAGAAAGAAGCAAACAAACACACACACGCGCCAAACTAAACCTATATTAAATTAATCTATCTCCAAAGCAGGAGCACTAGCTAAGTAAGTGTTCCCTCCACGAACGCCAACCCACAAAGAGACACAAAACAGAAAGTTCTCAGGGTGGGTCTGCCTTAGTCCCCCCTCCAACGCTGGGATTGGAGGAGGATGCTTTCTGAGGAGATGAATTCTCATCAGGATTGGGAGTTGAATGTGCCTGTCATCGCTTCCAAAAAAATAATAATAATAAAAAAAAAAAACCCAAACCCCGATTTTTAAAAAAATATTGCACGTGAACCACAGCACGCAGAAAGTTGAGAGTGGTCTCAAAATGACCCCCATCCACGACTCTCTGTGCACAAGAATTTTCAGAACGATAGCTTAAACCCCCCCCCAGTTATCCCCGATTCTTTCCCTCAATGCAATCCTATGGGCGAAAAGCCGAAACGCCGTTTGAGCCCTGCGGTTGACCCGATTTTTTAAAAAATATTGCACGTGAACCACAGCACGCAGAAAGTTGAGAGTGGTCTCAAAATGACCCCCATCCACGACTCTCTGTGCACAAGAATTTTCAGAACGATAGCTTAAACCCCCCCCCAGTTATCCCCGATTCTTTCCCTCAATGCAATCCTATGGGCGAAAAGCCGAAACGCAGTTTGAGCCCCGCGGTTGACCCGATTTTTAAAAAAATATTGCACGTGAACCACAGCACGCAGAGAGGTGAGAGTGGTCTCAAAATGACCCCCATCCACGACTCTCTGTGCACAAGAATTTCCAGAACGATAGCTTCAAAAACAACGTAGTTATGCGCGATTATTTGCCGCAATGCAATCCTATGGCGAAATGTTTTCAAGATGGCGACCGGAGCGCTCCGACTGAACTCGGAGCTCCGAAAAATGGTCGCTTCTCTTCGCCTTGCTTCTAGGGGGTCCGCGGTCCGCTCCTACTCCGCCTCTGGGTAAGGCGGAGCAGGCCAATCCGCTACTGCTTCTACGCTCCTAATCGGAGCGGAGCACATCCCTAATTCTAAGATTCCGAGTGCCATCAATACATTTTTGGATATTCAATACCTACTCTAGCGCTGTGTCATACAATGTGGATATTATAACTAGTATTATGCTATTTCACAAGGAGCTGTTCTAGTGAAAATGTTTATGAGTGAAATTTCATATAGATACTGTAACTTTTATATGCCCTGCTATAAATTCATATTGACTGAGATAAGATAGGATTTGAGTCCATTGACAGATAAAAAGTCTTGATTGTGTGTATGTGAACAGTTGGGGCTTGAAGTAAAACTGTTTGCAGAAATCAAATGAAACTGAGCCTTAGATCCTTGCAGTTTAGCCCATTCTTACTACCCCATAGCTGGGAACTTTGTACTGATGGGTGTACTGGTAGGGGCTTTGAAAGCTGATGTGGCAAACAGCAAAACCAAGAAGTTTCATAAACAAATATTATTTAATACAGGGATTTTAATGCAAAAAACAAACAACAACAACAAAAAAACGCTAAGTGTCAAGTATGTGTCAGACCTCTCAGTTTTTGGACTTCCTAGCAACAATACTGAGAGCCACAAGTAGATTTACCTCTTGCTGAGCTATTGGGTAAAATCCTGCAGTATCTCCCTCACTAAAAGTGCAACTACAGCAGCCTTCCCCCAATCTGCCACTTTCCAGATGTGTTAGACTGCAACTCCCACAATCCCTAGCCAACATAACCAGTGGTTTGCTGTGGGTGATGGGGGTTGTAGTCTAACACATCTGGAAGCTGCCAACTTGAGGAACAACTGACCTAGAGATTTCTTGCTGTGTAAATGGAAGTAAACAACTTTTGGGGAGAGAGCCAGGTAACTGTGAGGTTGCAATCCTGCTGCTCGCTGATCCTACCCCATTTCAGCAACTTTGTGGTGTTTCAAACTGAGCTCATCTGCGTGCTCCAATACAGGTTAATACCTGCTTACATCCACTCAAATATACATTCTCAGCATACCAGTTTGGGCACATAAATCCATCTCTAGATTCATGTATTCACTGTATTAAGTATTACAGGGAACTGCTTTTTACAAAGTCAAACTATTTGTCCATCTATTTATTATTTTACCATTCACCTATTCTGCTGTGAGTCCTCAAGTCTGAATAGTAAAACAGAGAGAAATTAGATCAAGCATATGAGCCAGCCAAGCCCATAGATCTACAAATGCTAGGGGTATATAGACTGCATGAAAAAGACCTCCCACATAAAAGAGCCTGTAGTGTCACATCTAACACTGCCGAATACCTGTTGGGATGAGAGACCAATGAATGCCTGTAATTAGGGCTGTGCACGGACCCCCATCCATTCTGGATCCCGATCTCAAACTTCCAGATTGGGTCCGCTCTGCCCTGCATTGATCCGCCTATGCTCCGCTCCAATCCGCTGCGGGGTTCCAGATCTGGATCAGAGCTCCATGTTCCCCCCCCCACCAAGACTTGCATTGAAAATCAAAAGCCCCCCTCCCCACTTACCTGCCTCCATTGCGGTCCGGCGGCAGCTTCAACTGAGGCCCAGGCCTCAAACAGGAAGACCAGGGCGTGGCTGCAGCCTAGTCTTCCGGTTTGAGGCCTGGGCCTCAGTTGAAGCTGCCACTGGACCACGACGGATGCAGGTAAGCCCCCCTCCCCTCCTGCCGCCTTACCTGGCTCTGCCGCTGTCACCGCATGGACTGCAGTGGCACCAGGTAAGCCCCCCTCCTGCCACACTTACCTTTTTTTTGGTGCTCTGGATCGAGGTGAAGGATCCTCTTTGTCTCGATCCGCAGCTCCACCGACCTGATCTGTCTCCGCCTTTTTCAGAGGCGAATCAGGCTGCTCCACTATCGGTTCTAAGAACCTAAGCGAAGCGGAGCACAGCCCTACCTGTAATCATCTTCTCTAACCCTACCTGGTCAGTGCAGTCAGCTCGACAATGCCATCTAGTGGCAGTGCATGTATTGAATAGGGGTGTGTGTGCACACATGGGTGCTGGGCACAGAACAGTTTCTCTCTGCAGATGTTTTTCAATGCTTAAAAGCACATCTAGAAAGCTGATCTATGGCAGAAGCGGGCAGACTTAGATTTGTGGGATCAACTTAATGTTTTACTGGAATCCATCAACTGGAGCCTGGTGCAGAATTCTGTTTTGAGTCCACGATTAAATGGAGCTCACAGTCCTTCCAAAAATCCCAGTCATGGTTACTCCAAGGTATCCCCCACCCAACTCATTTCAGAAGTATACTTTAAGGCAGGACACAGAGAGTAATTTTATTGCTATTATTATTATTAAACATTCAGGAGTCAGAAACTTTGGCCAATCTACCAGTAGATCTACATTTACTGTCTGTCCACACCTTGATAATTTTGGAAAGGTGTTGAATAAATGCTGCAAATAATAAATAAAGAAGCAGTTATGCTACTGATCACCCTTGCTGAATTCTGGTGAATAATAATAATAGAAATATTATAATATTGTTACATTATATTATATGTTTACAGTTATACCGAACTCTTCCCAAGGTAGTTTAAAACATAAAACTGTAAAATCAGATTACAACAGATTACAAATCCATCTTAAAGTTAAACAATTTTAATCCAATTAAAATAGAATAAAATAGAGCTAAACTGTGTAGCATTAACAAATACAATAAAAAATTCAATTAAAAGCCAAAGAAAATATGTATGTTTTAAAGCCCTCAAAAGCAGAAAGCCTGCCATATATCTCTTGGGAGGGGGTTCCATAATGCAGGGAACTACCATGAAGAAAGCCCTCTCTGTAGTGATAGTTGAGTCTGAAAAGAGAAAGCAAGGCCATAGGTAGGTGAAAAACCAGTGGAGGCTGATGGCTCTGATGTCAGTCCACTGTCAAAAACCAAAAATGGGATGCCTCATATTAGCACAATGCATGAAGCATTTTACTCCTATTGCAGGAGTGGGGAAACTCAGCCTGAGAGTCATATTCAATTTTAGTGAAGCATGGAGTGTGTGCCTGTGTGCGTGCATGCATATGTGTACACATGCCAGTGGTGAGTGGGGTAAATACAAAATATACCAGCATATTGGAGCTTAAAACTCCTACTGCCAGTAACTAAGCCTTAGAATAGGTATTTCAACCTGTTATATGTTTTATACATTTTTAGCTGGTCTTACGTATTTATAGTATTTTTGTATTCAACGTTGTTCCCCACCTCAATCCACAGGGAGAGGTGAGTAATAAATAAAATTATTATTATTATTATTATTATTATTATTATTATTATTCCGGGGTGGGGGAATTGCACAAAAGCCAGGACACCATGAAATGAATGGAGGTTGGAGGGAAGATAGTGGAGACAGGGTAGGAGGGCACAGGCTTCTCGGGAACCCCAGAGGGCTGAATTGGGACCCCAGGATAAGGAAGTGAGGCAGGTGGCTACCAGGAGGAGGGCCTTCTCTGCTGTGGCACCCCGGCTGTGGAATGAGCTCCCTAAGGCGGTTCGCTCAGCACCTACATTATATGCTTTTAGATGCCAGGTGAAGACCTTTTCATTCTCCCAGCATTTTAACAGTCTATAAATAAATTTTAACTTGGTGTTTTAAATTTGTAATTTTGCATTGCTGCTGTTTTTATCTGGTTGAGCTTTTATATTGTATTTTATATTATGGTTTTATACTGTTGTTTTATACTTTGAATGTTTTTAATTTTTGTGAACCGCCCATAGAGCTCCAGCTATTGGGCTGTATAGAAATGTAATAAATAAATAAATAAATAAATAAATAAATAAAAGAAGCGCCATGCTGGATCAGACCAAGGGTCCATCTAGTCCAGCACTCTGTTCACACAGTGGCCATGGATGAACAAGCAGGACATGGTGCAACAGCAACCTCCCACCCATGTTCCCCAGCAACTTGTGCACACAGGTTACTGCCTCGAATACTGCAGATAGCACACAAACATCAGGGCTAGTAGCCATTGATAGCCTTCACCTCCAGGAATTTATCCAACCCCCTTTTAAAGCCATCCAAATTGGATGGTCAGATCTGGCCCCCAGGCTGGAGGTTCCCTACTTCTGCATTTATGCTTATGAAGGCACATAACCCAAACTGCCCATTATAAGTCATAGCTCTAGAAATCATCAGAAATGATTTACCAGAACAGAACAAGGGTCCATCAAGTCGGTGGAAGCTGGTGGCTCCGATGTCAGTGGGGTGTTGAATCCACGCCTGGTTTCATTCGGAACTCTAACCCTTCCACACCCCACATAGCTCCTTTAGATTTCTGAGGGGTCCTTTAGAGTTCTGACTGAAATCCAGAGTGGACTCACTGCCTCACTGACATCAGAGCCACCAGCCTCCACTGCATCTAGACCAGAATACTGATTCCGAACAGTAGCCAGCCAGATATCTCTAGAAGCTTGAAGGTGATGGCCTTCCTCTGCTGTCCCCCCCCCAGCAACTAGTACTCACAAAGTTAGTAAATTTGTATCTTTACAAATTTGTGTCTTTAAAATTTGTATCATCAATAACATTAAGAAAAAGAATAAGCCTCTACACACATACACATATGTACATAGTTGGTAAACCCTTTGCTAATATAGTCTTCTTTTTGCACATGAAACACTCCATTAACACTCGAGAGTAGTTAAACACTTCACCAGTAGTGTAGAATTATCAGCTCCTAATTAAGGAGTCTGATGCTGCAGTTTCTATAAAACAGCTGCAAGGGGAGCAATTCTAACCTTTTAAAATCAGTGGGAGTTGACCATGGGCCCCAGGAAGAGGTGGACTGTAATTTGCACAAGTGAAGGTTTGCATAAATTTGAATGAAAAATCCAGGCAGTGACATACAACTCTCTACTTCCACATAGATTTACTTCAGCTTGCTTGGGCTAGAAGCATGATAAACAGTGGGATCCTGTGTCTGTCTCCTCTGAAGTAAATCCCATAACATGGCATGGGGTTTACTCTCCGGTAAATGGGTACAGGATTGTAGGTGAAGGTGACTTTAGGATATATCCGTTTTAATATTGCTTTCATTTATATTAGGATATTCAGACTCTATGATGTAGTTGGTTGAATTGGTACTGCTGGCACAACAGGCCCAAAACTTAGGAGTGTCTTCAAACCGTCTTAAATCTGGTACACCATGGCGTTGCTTGGGGGTCTGTAAAAATACGGCATCGTTATTTTTTAAGGCATTAAGACCCGGTTTCCAAAAGAGAGTCGTAAAATCCGGCTTCCTGTTGTCAGGAACGAAGCAATAACAACAACAAAGCCATTCTGTACTAATTCACATGGTAATGATGTCTGGGCTCCCTTGCGTTGGGAGGATTTGAAATAATAATAATTCGCACGCGGTGCGCTTGGATTGAAGCTGGGGGCGCGCGGGGGGGGGGGGGCAGAGTTTGTGTCGGTTTTTTTACGCCGCGGACTTCAATGGGCCGAAACTCGGCTTGACTTGACTGCCAGGCGCTTCGGCGTCGCCTCGACGGTAGCTGCGGATCAGGCGGTTCCTGGTGTGTTGCAGAAGTGAACATTTAAAGCTTTCTTGTCGGGATCAAAGCACGAACAGCGGGAGCGCCAGCAGAGCCGCTCCATATACATAAATTAATTACATGAAATAAATGCTCTTTCTCTCGGCTCGAAGACAAAAAAGGTGGAGGGGGGAGGGGGAGGGGGAGGGGGGATGGAGCACAAACAAAAGCATCCTCGGCAAAGCTGCTGAGTGCACGAAAGGGAGCCGGGGAGAGACACTGGAGCTGCAGCTGCGATACAGCTGCCGCATCCGAACCAATTTGAAAGAACCCTGCGACAGCCAGACAGACAGCCTCCCTCCCTCGACCTCCTTCTTTCCCTCGCCCGTAAACGGCGAAATCGCCGCCACCACTGCTAGCACCATCATAAATATCAGGATCACCGACGCCTTCGTCTTTGTATATTGTTTTTAAGTGTTTTTATCCTATGTAAACCGCCCAGAGAGCCTCGGCTATGGGGCGGTATACAAATAATAATAATAATAATAATAATAATAATAATAATAATAATAATAATAATAAGCATAAAATAAAAACTAAAAAAATGTCACAGAGCAGAAGACCAGATTAGAAAAGGCCAACAGTTGTTCCTGGATCACAAAAGATGAGCATCCTGAACTGCATCTTAAGTTAAACACACCCACCCTTCCTAGAGCAATCAGCATATGCACCTTTACTCGAAAGTAATTCCCATGGAGTTCAGCGGGACTTATTCCCAGGTAACTCTGTGTTTAGGTTTGTGGCCTTAGGCTGCAATTCTAAACATACTTACCTGGGCGTAAATCCCTCTGAATTCAATGGGACTTACTTCTGAACAGACTTTTACTTATATATTTGAAATGATTGCGCTGCTAACTGCCTTGGAAGTCCCACGGTTACTCCGGAATAACGCACACCTGGTTGCTGCCCAGCGATATGCTTTAGACTTCCAAGTTTAGACTACCAGAGTGCAATCTAATCCAAAAAAAGAATAAGTCTTTGCCCCGAGGAAGTTACAATCTAAATTCAGCTCTGTCTCCACATTTATTTATTTATTATTATTATTATTATTATTATTATTATTATTATTATTATTAAACACTAAGGACAAAGTATAGTTTATATCAAGGGAGGTGGGGGGATTAGGCTCGTGGGACCTGCATTGTGTTTTGTTTTTTCTGGAATCTCTGAGATTCACCAAATGGAACTTACTAGAGTAATAGATATACACGTGGAACTGAAGAATTTGGTGTGAGTTCCTGAACTCGGAGGAAGTCACAGCCCTTCCACACACAAATTCACTCCTGGTTAACCCAGGCTTCGGGGCTGCTCATTTGGTTGGTGCTGTTTTTAAGTCCATGGGGGCAAGAAATCCTTGCCTATCTACTACAAACCAGAAAGCCTACTCCAAGTTTATATTAGGCGCACATGCCTGTGATGGCAATCCAATACTGATGTTGTTGTTGCTGCTGCTAAAGGCACTTTGAGAAGAAGAGACGGGAAGGGGTGCTTAACTCTCTCTCTCTCTCCCCCCCACACACATTCATTTTTTCCGCTCCAAATAGGCCTCGGCTGGCCCAACGCCTTTCCCCGCGGCGGCGTTCCCCGTGGCCGCTTGCCCTTTTACTCCCTTGTTGCAAAGGGACGACTGAAACGAACTCCCTTTTCATCCGAGAGGCTGGAGCTGGGTCTTAGGTACTGCATTTGCAGTCCCTTATTCAAGGCAGAGAGGCAGATACGGGCTGAACGAAGAGCTGGCAGGAACAGGAAAAGTTTTACCATTCCCAGCAATATCCACGAAGTGGGTTGCAGTCCAGGGAAGTTTATGCCAGAAGACTGGCTAGTCCCATACTAGGCAGAGGGAGGGAGCTGGAAACGAAAAGGCCTGGGATCCGTGCGGGCCTTACTTTTAAAGGCAAGCCCCACCCACGCCTCACCTTGTTCAGGTGCGAAAACAGGTAGGTCGTCCTTCCTCTTCCCTGCCGCAGAAGCCTGCCCCCATCTAGCCCTGCCCGCAGGGCGGGAAAGGGACTGGCGGATGGAGGAAGTTTGCTGCAATCGACTAACATGGCAATGTTGGAAAATGTCACTCAGAAATAAGTCCCATGATGGTTAAGCGTTTTGAGCTTAGAGTGTGGTGCGAACCATGACTAAGGCCGTAGCTAGACCTAAGGTTTATCCCAGGATCATCCCGTTTCGTCCCTGCCTGAGCGCTGAATACCCTGTGTGGCACTTAGATGAACAGGTTTGACCCCAGGACAATCCTGGGATAAACCTTAGGTCTAGCTACGGCCTTAGTCTGGTCTGTGAACCATTCCTAACCACTGGCTACATAACCACGGTTTAAACACGATCATTAACCACTTGCTGCAAAACGGTTATGGGTCTAACCATGGCTAAGCGTGTTGTCTGAACAGGCCCATTGAGTTCAATGAAATTTATTCCAAGATAAATGGGTTTAGGATTCCCACCTTAGACTGCTTATTGCCACAGCGAATCATATTTACTTGGAGAGAGCAAAGAGCTATTCCTTTCAATGGGAAATACTCAAGATCAAGTAATGTTTGGGGCTGTATTGCCCCTGCTGAAATCACTTGATTCTGTACCAAAAAAAAAAAAAAAAAAAAGCAGAAAAGCGCAGGCTTACAATCCACATTCTGGTAAGTAGTTTGAAAGCCTAAATTTCATCTAACCTAAATTTCATCTCCCTCTCCCCTCCCCTCCCCCGCTCCTCCCACCACTCGCCCCCTAAGGCGACGGTGCCTGTTCACAAGCAAGATCCGAGTTGGCTTCCTGAGCGATCGAGTCTTCTCTTTTGCCCTGCTAATCACCAGCGGAGGTCAACTACTCCGGGTCTCTCCGTGCCACAAGCTGTCACTTTGGGTGGTCGTCCTTTCAGCCTTTGTGCACGTGGATCTCGTCGCTTGCCGAGCGGAGCCTCGTTCCTGCCACTACCTTCTCTTTGTTTCAACGCCTGGAATTTAAGACGCAGGTCTCTTCCCCCCACCGCCCCCCCCTGCGGCCTTTTAGGCGGCTTTGGAGAGAGAGACCCAATGGTCTGTTTGATGCGGATTATTATTACGAAGTGCCCCCAAATCGGTCCCCATTCAGAAAGTTTCCCCAAC
The DNA here is from genome assembly GCF_023053635.1 of Elgaria multicarinata webbii. Taxonomy (NCBI): domain Eukaryota; kingdom Metazoa; phylum Chordata; class Lepidosauria; order Squamata; family Anguidae; genus Elgaria; species Elgaria multicarinata. Next base: position 143,923,874 of record NC_086172.1, on the reverse strand, counting down.
ACCATAACCTTTTACCAAAACCGTTACATTTTTTTCAGTTACATCTTAATGAAAATAGTCTTCTCCTAAAACAGATGATTCGTATTGTATGAATGAATTTAAGTCTGCTATGTGTACAAGATCTCTCTGGAACCCCTTTTATCGAATTCAGGGTGCAACTCCGCTGCTTGCAAAATAGTGGAAACTTCCCACTTTTATTGTTAGCTGCCTTCAGCTTCTCATATAGGAAGCTCAAGGTGGCTAAGGATTTAAATGAAATTAATTAATCAAATCTTTCTATGGACAGTAGATTGCAGCCTTAGTAGAGCAACTTAGACCATTTCTTCCAATAGATATACATACCAGTCTGAGGCATTTTCCCCATAACAAAAGTAAACCCGATTGAGTTCAATGCAATCCAGAATCACTAGAACATATAAATGTTTTTCCACTAACTGCAGTGAAACTGGAATGTACCCCAAAACACACTGGAAGCAACAAGAGCCTAAGTGAAGTACTATTAAGTCTCATTGATTTCAGGGATGTGGTTCAATGGAATCAATGGGACTGAATTGTTCGTATCCTCCTGGGTTGGATTGTACCCTGAACATGGAAGTGAGTTTCCCATGGAGCTTTCCAGCATATTTCTTCTATGTAACAATCCTCAGGAGTGAGGTCTCAGATCTTATGCATTGTCACATCCTGAAAAGATTTTGTTTGGCAGACTTCTTGTTCGTAGCATAACAATCTGGTTCTAAAAGTCCAGAGATAAGACTGTGTGCAGTCCCAAGAAGGCTTACTAAAATGTAAGACCCCTTGAACTTAGTAGGACTCCCAGTAACATGTTGAGGATTGGGCCGGCTGGCTTTTAAAAGTCTGAGAGCACTATCCTATAGATGTTGACTCAGACGTAAGTCAACCAAGTGTGCATAGAACTTCAGCCTTCGTCTCACACACACACACACAGCCTGGGTAAGATTGCTAAGCTCCAGATAGCGGCCTATCAGATGTTGCTAGACTCTAACTCCCATCATCCCCATTAAAGATGGTCCAATAGTCCAAGAACATCTAGAGGGCCACAGGTCCATCTCTCTCTTCCCCCCACCCCCACCCCCACCCCCACATACACATACACACCAAGAGAAAGTATAGGAAAGAATTGGGCAAGATAAAGTATTCCTTTTTTTTCACTTGGTTGATCAATTTATTGCAAGGTGTACCCCCCCACACTTATGCAATTTCTTTCTTTCTTTTTTAATACTGTGATTGGTGTGCTTGTGGGGGAGGGAGGGGAAGAGAGGAGAGTGAAAGATTGTCCTCTTTTCCAAAGCCTTGTTGCGGTTTCATAGAAAGGATGTCTCAATTCTTCTCTGAAAATGAATCGAAAGGGTATTTTAAGAAGTGTACAATAGACACTATATTAATTCTGCATTGAATGTGATACACATAGTTTTCCTCTGAATTGTAGTAAATACTCACGCACACATCTGAGGGTTGAAGTGACTTGAAGCGACCGAGGCCATTCAAGTGCCTTTATTGAGCATACACAGAGTTTAAGTAGGGAAAAAATCTCCTCCTTCTTCCCCCCTCCCCTTCCGCCGAAACCCCTTGGATCACATTGCTTGTATCCTGAATCCACATCTTTAATCCCTTCTGTTTGCTGAGCTAGTCTGCCTTGGTTGTTGATTCCATGTTAGTTACTGGAAGGCAACAGGACATGTCTACCATTTGAACAATGGTCAATTAACAGGGAGGAAGATAACAGCAAAGCCCTGCTTTGCCCGGGCAGTCTTCTGTCAACGTAACTCCACAGGCCTGTGCTGTAATACTTCATCTCCCCTTTTCTTTATTAATTTATTATGTCGAATTGGTGTTGTCCTGATGAACTCCCGGGATGTGATTGGACAGCTGTTTGTATGTGCTCTGGACGATAAGGTCTCAGAGGGGTGTTTTTCCGCCAGCAGCGGCTACACATTTGCACCAGATTAGGAATACATTGAATAAGACATTTGGGATTCATTGAATAAACCAACAGGCGACTATTAATACAGTGATCAATGCAATATACTACATATAATACTTCAGGAAAGAGTAGTACAATGTAATACATACAATACTTTACTTCAAGAGAGAATTTAGTCAGCTGAGAGGGAAGCATGATCACAATACTTCTCGCTAGTGTTGAAGCACATGTTGTTTGGAAGCTATAACTGTTTGTAAGTCCATGTTAAGTTTGTACTTTGTGGGAATTGTCCTGCAGGTTAAAGCAACACATGCTTTCTATATTTGGCAGCCCAGGTGTTGCTGAAGAAGTAGGTAGTCAGTGGCTGCACGACTTTGCAAGACAAGTCCTTCTTTATACAGGAGTAAAACAATTTTACTCAAAGTTCAATTTTATTCAGCTGAGGTATCAGTTCTTGATGGGATGGAAATTTTTAGAGCAAAGCAAGTCTTTGTGCTGGTTTCAACGGTAACCAAGTTATCTGGAACACTGCTTACAGTCCATTGTGGGTCTTCTTACTGGCTGAAGCAAATAGCCAATATGGAATCATTGGGGCAGCTGTTTCTGGCTCTGATGGTTTTTTGATGCTGGAAGACTGCTGCAACTGATGTCATCTGGACTCTGGTACTCTACTGCAGCTCATCTGGGTTGGTTTCATCTTTCTTTATTATTTTCTGAGAGGACTTCTTGCGTCTCTAGGCCAGGCTGGGAAAACTCTGAAAACCTGTATTTTGGAAATAAACTACAAGAGAGGTGTGGACTCCTCTTCATCGCTGGATGAAGAGTAATAACAAACAATATTATGTACAGGAACTTGTGCTTTTTCTTTTTAAAATAGGGCTAAGTTTTCACTTTGCACATGCTCTTAGCTAGGCTGCTAAGGGCTAGTTAAAGATGAGTGAAACTTTCAATCAGGGGCTTTAATGGCTCTGCATGTGAGCGACAAAGAAAGGATCTTGGGAGACTTGTTTGTCATGTTAAAGAAGCCATTGTATTTGTAGCAACTTTTGAGGTAACATAAGCTCTAGGTAAATTAGCAATAATAAAGCACACATTTTGGAAGTCTAACATAAGATTCAATTGTAAAAACAGATACATTGGCAGCAGGAAAATAGTTTGTCACTGCTGGGTGATAGGATTAAAGTGAGTTACTCTTCTCTTATCTGTATACAAGGTGGGCACATGATGGAGTGGAACATGGGAACAGCGGTTAGGGGAAAAGATGAGTCAATACACAGAAAAACAAAGCATTGGGGGACATGAAAAGAAAAAATCTTTTAAACTCATCTACTGATATTTGCAATGTTACAGACATTTGCAGAAGGCATTTGATCTGCATTTTAGTGAGAGGAAACAAATTATTTAGGGAGGTAGTGAGCTCTCTCAAACTGGAGGCACTCAAGGGGTCGTTGGGCAAGCATCTGTTTTAGGGTGGATTCTTGCATTGAGCAGGGGGTTCGACTCGATGGCTTTATGGGCCCTTTCTAGGCTAGATCTTATGCGAAGGGTTTGAAGCCGAAGCTTCTTTCTTTCTGCTCTGAAATCTGCATAAGCTTGTGTTTGGAAAACAAAAGACTGACAGACAGTGGCTATTTAACATATCTTGGGGCAGGGCAAAAACTGTAAAGGCAACTTTAATCAGCTTTCGTCAGAGGAATGGTGGAAAAATTAGTCTTTTAGATCAATCACTAGAACTTGAAAATCTTTGGGAAACTAAATTTAGGTTGGGCGGCTAGTCATTTTTGAACTAATTTATGTAGAGCAATGAGTTTCTCTTTAGTGTGGCTATTGCTCTGGCGTTGTTGAAAGCTAGGTAAGAGGGATTGGCAGATGAGAACAAGCTCTTTTTACAAGAGCTGCAACTATAATGGTAATAAGGGGAGAGGCTGTGCCAATATTCTTGTAGGTTTTAATCATGTTGGCTGGCTCAGAGTTCATGCCTGGCTCTGTAATGGCATGGATACATCTGAAAAAAGACGTTGGGCTGGGGCAACTCTGCGTTAACGTGTAGGGCTTGGATCAAGTAATTCTAAGAATTGAGGGGGTCTTGTGTGAAGGGGGAGGATTCGTGGCAAACATGCCTGAGGCTGCACCATAATGGTGCTGGCACAATCAGAATCCATTACTCTTGGAACAATAAACATTCTCTTCTTCTCGCTGCTTAAGCAGGGAAGTACTAGGCTTAAACATCTAGAAGGCAAAGGATCAGAAAGTTGGAAGGGAACTCTTTGCACTTCTCTGGGAGATTTAAATTTTATTTCTTCTTGCAAGGTAGGATCTATCTTTGCACTGTCACTTGTGGTGGCAGGGGTGGAAACTATGCTGGTGGCTATGGTGGAGGACACACTAAGCACACACGAGAAGTTTAAACTCAAACAGGCTTGCTTTTGCAGCTTCAGGGCGCATGTGGGACTTAAGGTGCGCTCTTCTGGCCCGTTTTTTGCAAGCGGCTGCCTTCTCTGTGCGATGGCGCGGGGCTTGGGCTTACATTTATGGCTGCCGCTGCTGCGCATGCTCTTGACCCAGCCTCGCCTGGAGAAGCGGCGCGGCAGAAGCACTCTTAAAGCACTTCTGGGCCTAGGCCAGTGGTCTGGGCAACTCGCTGCACTCTTACCCCACCTCACTCGCTCTCTAGCACCGACTTGGTGCTTTTGTCGCTTATGGCTGGTGGCAGCTCTGTGACGGCGCTGCGCTGAGGAGGAGGTGGAGGCAGAGTTGGCAGGATGGCGAAGGGGTTTGTGCGCTTGCTGCCCAAGGAGGAAGAAAAGGAGAAAGGAGGCGCAGCTGCCGCGTGGAGCAGTGGCTGGGGGCAGCGAAGAAAGCATGCTTTGCCTGCTTGCCTGCCTGGAGGAGGCGTCTGCTTTTAAGGGCTGGGCTGTTACTGCAGGCAAAATGCTCTGCGCCTGAGGCGTGCTAAGGACAGGGCATGGCAAGGGTTTATAATCTTCAATACAGGCATTCTGTGGATTTATTTGGTCAGTATCGTGCGCAGGACACAAGGAAGACATTTCTGACAATTTTATTATGTCTTCTTGTCTGCAAGTAAATTGGGCTTCTAAAACTTGCGGTGGTGAAACAATTTGAGTTGGCTGTGGGTCAGGAGTTGGTACTGACGTTAAAGTTAGGGCTAGGGAAGATTTTGGCTTACAAATTTCAATTGCATTATAGTACGGTGGCGGATTAACGCTCAAACCGCTAGTAGTTAAAATGTCCTGAGGTGGGTTTTCCTCAGGAGCGGGAGCTAATGCAAAAGCAGAAATTACAGTGGGGGTTGGCTTACAAATTCCAACTGCTTTGTCTTGGGGTGGTAGATTAACACTTAGCCTGCCAGCAGGCAAAGTGGCTGAGTTTCTTTGATGAAATTTGTTGAGCGCTACCCAACACTGGAACCAAGAAAGCAAGATTTTAACTGAGGTGCGAGGTTTTTGATGTAAAACTTCCCCTATTTTTTCCCAATCACTTAAAAGTAGCGAACCGCTTTTCGGGTACCATAAACAAAATTTCCCAATCTCACCAACCAGCTTCTGAAGCGAGGACAATGTGGCTTGCCCCCCTGTCTTATTGACTATGCGGGTCAATTCTACCGCGTGCTTCTGCTGGTGGCTTGATAACCTGCAACCCATACTTACCGCTTGGGGTCTTTTTGAAGACGGGGGTCTCGAGGAGACGAGGGTGCACCACTGGAAGCCTGTTCCAGGCTGACGGCAAGTATGTTAGGCGGTTGCGATGGTCCCTGCTCGGGCGCCACTCTGTAGTAAATACTCACGCACACATCTGAGGGTTGAAGTGACTTGAAGCGACCGAGGCCATTCAAGTGCCTTTATTGAGCATACACAGAGTTTAAGTAGGGAAAAAATCTCCTCCTTCTTCCCCCCTCCCCTTCCGCCGAAACCCCTTGGATCACATTGCTTGTATCCTGAATCCACATCTTTAATCCCTTCTGTTTGCTGAGCTAGTCTGCCTTGGTTGTTGATTCCATGTTAGTTACTGGAAGGCAACAGGACATGTCTACCATTTGAACAATGGTCAATTAACAGGGAGGAAGATAACAGCAAAGCCCTGCTTTGCCCGGGCAGTCTTCTGTCAACGTAACTCCACAGGCCTGTGCTGTAATACTTCACTGAATCAATAGTAAAACTAGTTTGCAATCGTAAATGCCTTTTGTGGGGAAATATATTAGTAATGGTAATTAGTAACAAATAATAGGGTCTCGTTTTATTACTATCAATTGCAGAATTTTCAGTCAGGTGTAGGTAGAGTTACCACTTTTTCCTGGGCCTTTAATGACAGCCTAGCACACAGATGTTCAGCAGACGATTTTGGTCTTTCCTTTTCACTTACTTCCATTCAGGGAAAAGTTTCACTTTCTTAAGTTCCATAAAAAGAAAACAGAAGTTAAAAATCATAGTGTTCAACCAATTACATAAAACCCCATTTTCTCAGGTTCAAAAGTGTTTGGTTGGAAATACAACACAAGATGATGGTGTTGGGTTAGACCGTTAGAATTAAAAAGATTGTTTTAATTTCAATTGATAGGAGTAATCAACTGAATGACTTCAAATACGTTAAGAGAAAGCTAATTTCATTGAAATCAGCATCCAATTACTTGCAGTACAATCCTAGGGTTGTATCCAATCTCTGACCTACTAAGATTACAGCCATTGAAAAGAACGGGATTTAAATTAGACTTACACTGAATACACCTCATTGGATGCAACCCCTACCTATTTACTTACAAGTTAATCCCACTGACTTTGATAAGACATACTTCATAGTAAGTGTACTTCAGATTGAAACCCTAATGGGTTTAAAATCAAAGGGGCAATTTAGCCAGGCAAATCTGGATCAGCCCATCTTTTTTTATTATTACTCCTGAGTAAATATCCAACCACAACATAAATCAGATATTTGTGTTACAATTTACAAGCCATTTACCATTTAACAACCCATTGTAGCTGAAGTATTTGAGTTTAAAGCTATCCAATTTAGTTACATTGACTTTAAGGGACATAGGACTTATTCCTTTAGATTCTATGGGTACGGACATACCTGAACTAGTCTCCCTGACACCATTTATTTTCTCATGATTATATGCCCTTTTCCTAACTGTAATCCACAAAACAGCTAAACTAGAGTATAGTTTTACTGCTACAACATGTCTGCTACATCTGTCATTATGGTGGGCAGGGAATTTGGGAGAACAGGCTACAAGGAGTGCTACTGCTCCACACACATGACTCTTCCCTGTCAGTGAAGTGCAGGCTTCCCAGTGATATGAAGGGAGAGAGAATACTTTTTGTCCCTACTATGTATAACCCAAAGGGCCTTGGCATAACAAAACCAACAGATGTCTCCCCTGACTGACCACCAACTGCCTAGCTAAATCCCAAACTGTCAATTCCTTAACTGTCATTTCTTAACTGTTTCCCCCCCCCACATAGCTAGAACCCCCAGCCAATAAGAGTCTAATGTTGCCCAGACTAATCAAAATCATATTTACCTGACCCAGGCCTATCTATAAATATTAAAAGTGATCATTTCCCTCCCCCCCCCCATTCAGAATATGTCACCAAGCAGTACTTCTACTTAGGCCTTTGAAAGCAACAAAACTAAGCCTCATGTCTTAGCATCTCAATGTCCACACTAAGTAAACATTACAGAACAACAACACAAAGTAAACGTTACAGTAGTTTGCATGGCATTTCTTCACAAATACCATGAATTAGGTTTTTGAGCTCTGCCAAGCACCTAAGGTAGTCAAGCTTTATAGTGTGTGTGTGTGTGGGGGGGGACTCTTCTAGCCAAAGGTCCAAAATCAATTTCGGAGAAGCTCTGGAGGATTGCATTCCACTGGTGGGCAGGGCCAAAGACATAGAGGTGGGGCCAAATACACACACACACACACCAGCATAGTGTAGTTTAAAGCTCTTATTGCCAATTACTAAGCCTTAAGAGAGGCATTTCAACCTTGTAGGCTGGAGAAACAACTGCACAAGGTGGTGGTTGGGAGAACAGGGTGAGGCTATTTGGGGAATCCTGAAGGAACCTCTCCCCACCACAGGTTCCCCAGCCCTGCTTTGCCCTGACAACTGTCCGCCAGTTGCTGCAACAACATTCATCATCTCTAAACCAGGTGCAGAAGTTCCCTCTTTTGCTCTCTGGGGCCGGGGCCGATTCAGTCCCACTTTTCCTTCTTTATTTTTGGTATTTAGTTAGGAGCATGCACACAATTAAAGACTGAACCTTCGAAGTGGTGGGCCTTAGTGAATGTCTCCAGTACTGGGCAAATGGGACATGATTTCAGCCGATGGCCTCGCCTCCCTACTACTAATCGTCAAGGCCTTAATAGTCGCTTTTACAGTCACTAGTAAACAGACCGTGGTAGGTTTGTGTGTTCCTTCCTCAACACATGGCTTTCTCTCTGGTGGCTGCTCACACCAGCTGTGTCTGCCCCTTAGCGATCTAATCTGCTGCCTGCTTGGGTCTGATTTGAAGATCTGCCAGATTAAGGGCCGGTTTAGCAGAGATCGAACAGCTGCCAAAAGTCCTGTTCCTGTCTCGCTACAGTTACTTTCCCCCTCTACAGCACCAACAAGATTCTTGGATTTTGCTCAGCTCGCTTTGCGAACAAAATTGTATTTGTGCAAAATATTCTTGAGTCAAATAGCACATAAGTCAAGTTGGGAATGCTTGTTTTAAGGTAGTGGCCGTCCCTTGCAGTTTATATATCTATACCTACACACACACACTTGCTGCCCGATTAACGGGGTATCTTTTAAAGCCATCAACAGGTTTCACTGCTTAAACGTTAGAGCCCTAAAACATCAAACAATCCGAACAATATCCAGTTGAATGGATAATCTGCTTCTCGGGCAAGGGAATGCAAAGGCGCATGGTGCGCCTCCCCGCCCCTTGAATCCAAGGGGGAATTTCGGCAGATGCCACTTCTCTCCCCCCCCCCCCCGTCATTCTCCGCTCTTAAAGCTAGGAGGGTGGAGTAAAGCTAGGAGGGCGGAGTTCACCGTCTGTATTTTATCACCTCCTTCACTGCTCAGTCCTAAACACGTTTACTTGGAATAAAACAAATTGTTTGCTCTTCGTATTGATTGTGTCCTGATCTACTGATATAACGAAACAGAGCAATAAGCTGGCGCAACGCGAAAAATAAAAGAACAAGTAAGAAACATGAGGGCGGAAGTCCATTGCTGTCAGGCAAAATTTGCCTTCATCCCATTCGGATTTGGCTGCGATCTTCTTTCTCCGCTTCCTCGTCGCTAGGTGCCCTCATCCTAAGCGGGAAGACTTGGCAGTCAGTTCTGCTCATTCCAATTGCCCTTGCTTCCAAATAAGCCTGCAAGTCAGGGAGTGAAGAGAAGGAGCGATCGTCCAAGTTGATTTTCACTTGGATGTCCCCTGCCAGCAGTTTGAGGAGCACAACTCGGCTCAACTTTACAAATGCACTTACAAACCCAGATATGTTACACTTTAAACACACACACACATACACACACACATACACACACACGCCATAGAATCTGGTTTGCCAACTTGCCCCCACCCTGTCAGTGAAACTTTTCCAGACGCACAAATGGAGCCATCCGGGGAGAGCTTCGCCTAGTGAAAAGCTTTCCGTTTTACTCCGGAGTCCGAAGTATCCACTGTTACTTACTCCCGGATAATTGTACATAGGAGTGCAATCCAAATTTATCGATCTGAACAAAACTTGTAATCCCCACGCGTTTGCTAGTTGGGCGGTATACAATAATAAGCAAACAAATTTCATTTCATGTCTGGGATTCATCAGGCATTAAATTCCTCCTTCCATTCCAATACAAAGTTGCCCATTTCTTCCACTCTTCCTACCCCAACCTGGTACCCTCCAGATGTTTTGGACTTCAACCACCATAAGCCCCAGTCAGCATGCCCAATGGCCATATGGAAGTTGTAGTCCAAAAGATCTGGAGGACACCAGGTTGCAGAAATCTTTGCTTATGTAACCAAAGGCTGGGCAGCTATCTGCCAGAGGTGCTGTGGTTGCAAGATTTCTGCATTAAGCTGAGGGTTGGACTAGATGGCCTCAGAAGCCCCTTCCAACTCCAAAGAGAAAAACGGACTGACCACATTATTTTGGATAGGAGGAAGAAATAAGTCAAATCATAATTCAATTCTCCCCACCCGCAGGCTGCTTTTTTTGTTCAGCAGGACCACCAACTCAGTCCACCTCCACCCGAAGAATTTGAGTAAAAGTTGCAGCCTTGAAATCAAAGGGACTTGCTTCCAAGTAAACAAACCCGTCAGACTGCTAAACCAAGGCTACTTATACCGTAGACGGGTGTCAATGGCCCTAGTCTGGAGTAAGTGTTTTTGTGGATTAGTGTGCTTCATAATCCACCCAAGTGTAAAGTTAATGCTGTCATTTTATGAGCAGGTACTTGGAAGAAGTAAGGCTTATTGAATAAGGTGGGGTTAATTTCCGAATAAGCATTGCATTCCTAGGAAAATCGGGCTGCACGCCTCTGCTCGTTCTAGATGCAATATCCATCCCACTGGAATTACTGGCAACACTGATTCTCTAGAGGACAGACAGGGTTGAAAACCCAGTATCCCCATGTTCCATTGAAATAAACCAGACATTTACGCAAATGTGTTTCCGATCCAAGAGACTAATGGTCATCTAACCGGAATCAAATGTTGCCTCTGATTTCAATACACATTGGAGGAATTTTTTTTGTGTGAGAGGGGGGAATCTGAAATCCTTTCCTCCAGAAAAATTGCATGCACATATATCTAATTTTGGTACACAAAAGAATATATATTCTAGAAACAGGAAGAGGGCTTGTGCACCTAAACAAATGCAAATATAATTATTTTCCATCCCACAATACGATAAGGTTGCTCAACATTTTCAGTGCGACAGCGAGTTCAATTTGTGCATACTTATCCGGACCAATATTTATTTTCAGTAAAACCAAGGGAAAACAATAAAATCAGGACTATCCACCGTCTGTCTTGCTTGAAAACTAAGTTAAATTATACTTACAGAGCAACCCTATACATGTCTTCTCTTCTCGGATGTAAGCACTCATTGAGTTCAATGAGGCTTACTGCCCGGTGAAAGGGTATAGGCTTGAAGCCTAAGCTCTTGATGTTTCCAATGTGATATGAATCTTACATTACTTTAGAAACCCCCATAATATTCTCAAACAAGTTATTTATCAATTGATTATTTTGAATCGAAAGAATAAGGCTGCAATCCTTATTGGATTGTACTGTTACTGCAGGTAAACCTCACTGACACCAATGAGTGATTACAATTGATTTTGGCAAAAATAATTCCCATCTTGTGTGGAATCCACTTTACGGATCATTACATCATTCAGGCTCATAACAATTCTGTGAGGAAGGTCTTAAAGTAGTTCTCATTTTATTGGCAGATGAGTCAAGGAAAATGGCATCTAAGGACACCTCGCTGACTTGAGGCCGAGACAGATTTTTCTGTGGCCCTTTCTTCCTTGTTAGAGAGGAAGAACCATTCCACTTGAAGCGCCTCGGGGGTTTGTGGCCTCCTCAATTCGTTAACTCTTCAGCGCAGCGCATCAGGGAATGCTTTGTTTGTTCGGTTTACTTTGGAACCTAGGGGTGCAATTTTATATTTCGGAAAGGGCGGAGAGACGGGTGAGACATTTCTGTAAGTGAATATTTGCAAGATGCCAAGGTCCACTCTTAGAGATATTAATTCAAGATGGAATGACAAAAAGATGTATCTAAGATCATTTGTTTGAGTCATTTCTTTAACTCCGGAATAGCGATGCGGATGTTATCGATACAATTTGATCACCAAGGAAGACTTTTGCGTCTTTGGCGAACTTGTAGGCCCGTGAAATTGCTTATAACAACAGTCAGACAGTAGAACTGGTGAGTGGTCACAGAAAATATAGGCGCTTCGCAGGCCAGCTGAGGGGATGGGGAACCACGTATGATCTGAAACATTGACCGGCAAGGTGGTCTCATGAGATCCTCCATCTTGGAAGTGGCGTGTGGTCCAGTAAATTCGGTTGCGCGTTGGAGCTGGGAGCGTTGCTTTTAGGCAGATCTTTAGCGCAGGACTCAACTCATGGGCCAAAGCCCCATCTCTGGGCCTCTCTTCTCCAAACCTGCAAGAATAGGGAAACGAGCTCCCACCCCCCACAAGCAAGCTTTTGAGACTAGTTCTCAAAAAGTGCTCCTGAGGCGACTAAAAACGGTGCCTGGGCTGTAGCATTGAGAGAAGGTCCATACAATTGAATCCATACCGATAAATAAACACATCCCTGCACATAGAAACCTAGGGCCCAGGAAGAAAGATTCCTGCCCAGCCAGACATGCTATTTGTCTAGGTGCGGACATTTATTTATTTATTTATTTATTTATTTATTTATTTATTGTACGGGAGTCATCTCAGTCTGTGATCGCCCACCTGCAGCCAAGACACAAGTTTGTCTGCTCTTGGTTGTAAGAAGGAGGCCTAAAGTTGGTTCTAAAAGTGACAAAGACCAGGAGTTGAGTTTTATCAGGAAAATTTACAGTATAAGGTGAATTAGGAACAATTCCCGACCTTGTGTGCTTGTAAACCAGCCTGAGTTAAAATCAAGAGATTTTGGTAGCGGAACGGATTCCCTCTCACTCAACCCGAGGGAATTACTTCCCCCACACCCCCAGAACAACGAGATATTCCGAAGAGCTATTAAGGGGTTGATGTACTTAGCTAACTCAGAGACTGGAAGAGGAGCGTTTTTGGGTGCCACTGGAGAGAAACCATAAGAGAAAGAGCAAATATTTGACGCTGAAGAGCTCTTAAGGGCTGACGACGAGTACCATTTACTTATTTCTACACAGCAGTGTGGGCTTAGGATATTCAATAGATTAAAAGGCTAAGAGAGGTCACTGAAGTAGAGACTTTCTCTCCTACCTTTTTATTCCCCCGTCCTCTTGCAAAGTTTTAAAAAAACAAAACCAACTTTCTTTAGAGAGTCCTTGGCAAACCTTCTAAGCGCTACCTTGAATACTTTGCCTCTCTTCGTTCTTCAAAGTCCCCAATAGCAGCCAGGAACTGTTTGCCTTCAGGGTCAAGATTTTTAATATTATAAGTACCTTTATTTTTGGAGGGGTCGAGTAGTTGGGGTATGGATGAGGGCGGGGGGGGTAGTGGATGAGTTAAGAGGGGGGAGGCTTTACCATCGGTGGCCTCCGAATAGTATTGGCCTATCCTTGAGGAACTACACACAAAGGGTTCCCATCTCCTTTTGTGAAACCCTTTGCTGTTTGCACAGAGGAATCAGGCATCTCTGTAAGCTCTTTTCAGCCTCCACTGGCTCCGACCCATCTTCGCTTCTTATCAAAGGCGAACATTCACTTTCCAATCGTTTGTGATTTGCGGCCTTTGGCTCCGATCCAGAGCCCTATTAAGCCGAAGTGCTTGGATCTTAAACCGTCTTACCACTTTATAACCCAGTTCAACCAAGGCGTTTGGGTTGAAACCAATTCAGCCCCGTTAACTTCCAGAGGAGTACAAGGAAGCATCAGCCAAGGAGGTCGGCTTACCTGCTTGTGGGATCGTGCTGCTTCCATGACTGCTGTTATGAATTGATATTCATCGCGCGCGCGCACGCACACACCTAAACTGGCTGGCATTCAAATCCTGGTGGGCGCCCGGAGTCTCTGCCCATGAATGAGTTGTTTCCCTGAAGTCGTTTCCATTTAATCTCATTTAAAAAGACATAACTAATAAATTTGTATGGAGTAGGCTGCAGTAGACGTAAAGCAGAGTCGATAGTGGTTCAAATCCCATTGAACCCAATTGAAAACCATGACAACAAGAAACAAGCTCCGATTTATCCCGGCGAGTTAAAGGACATTGTCAGGAGGCGTCAATCACCTATTATTCCCCATCTGAACAAATGCAAAATCTTGACTGGAACAAATGCTTCCAACAGGTCCAGGACATAGGGCTACATTTCCCTTTTGTTCACAGGCTAGCAGTTGGCATGTATTTGTGTTCCCCTCGGACCGACCACCCAGGAAGCCGGGGAGGCTGATCTAGGAACCCAGAGAGGAGGAGGGGCAGGGGCAGAGTCTCTCTCTCTCTCTCTCTCTCTCTCTCTCTCTCTCTCTCTCTCTCTCTCTCTCTCTCTCTCTCTCTCTCTCTCTCTCTCTCTCTCTGTGTGTGTGTGTGTGTGTGTGTGTGTGTGTGTGTGTGTGTGTAGAAAGAGAGGGGGGAAGCTACTGTCACCGGGCACGCTTGATAGGTGGCTCCAATAATCGCCGCCTGGGAATCCTTTATCGGGAGCCTGTCCAGTCCCGAAGAAAGATGCGGGAAGGTGGCCAACTGGAGCCTCGTAGCTCATCCTCGGCTACAAATCAGCCCCAGAGACAGGAGCCTTTTCAGCCTCCTCCGCCTAGGACATTATCGCTCTATTTACATTTTTCAGCCAGCCAGCGCAAGGCGCGCGCGGGGTGGGGTGGGCAGCAGGAGCAGGAAGGGATGGCGCTCAAGCGGCTCAGCTCTTCAGAAGAGCAGCGCAGAGGGAGACACGTTGCTTGGGTGGCTGTTTGCGCAGGAACGTGGGAATCCAAACGTGCAGGCAATGAAAAGAAGAATCCCTCTCCCGCCGCCCCGTCTCTCCGACAGAGATATATAGGCCTTGTCTGGGACGACGGTCCCGCCAACCACAATCCACATTTTTTTTGGTCAACTCTTCTGAACAAGTAAGGGGAGACATCATTCAAAATATATATATATATATATATATATATATATATATATATATATATACACACACACACACACACACACACACACACACACACACACACACACACATATGGTGTGGAGAAAATGGACAGGGAGACCTCTCTCTCTCATAATACTAGAAGCCAGGGACATCCCATGAAGCTGATTGATCGCAGATTCAATAGCGCCCAAAGGTGAGGAGTGCTTTTGGTGCCCCTCCCCACAGTCACCTTTGCAAGGCTACCAAGAGGGTTATGGGGCCTGGTGCGGGTGTGATGTTGGTGCCCCCCTCCAGCTCTGCTTGGGGAGCCCCTTGGGTCTGCTTGGCATCCCCTTCAGCTCAGCTTGGCACCCCCTTCAGTTGAGTGCCCTAGGTGAATGCTCAGCTCGTCCAGCCCAAAGGCCGGCCCTGAGAATGCACGTACTTAAACTGTAGAATTCTCTATCACAAAATGTAGTGATCGCCTCCAATTTTAAAGGGAGTTAGACAAATTCCTGGAGGACAAGGCTATCAGTGGCTACTAGTCTGGATGGCTTTATGTGACCTCCAATATCAGAGGCAGTATGTCTATGTACACCAGGTCTCATATCCTGCTTGTCAGTTTTCTGTGGGCAGCCAGGCAGCCACTGTGTGAACAGAATGCTGGACTAGATGGACTCTTGGCTTGATCCAGCATGGCCCTTGTTATCTTCTTAAATCATTACAACTGGTGATCGGACCCAGGTAGTGCGATTGTGTGTTGATGCATAATACTTTCTTGATCTGTCAAAACCTGTGGGTCCCAGATGCACTCTTGCCCAGAATAGTGGGCAAGTAGGTAATTTTAGACCCTGGAATTAGAGCATTTTAGGGGTGTGTATGGGAGTTGTAGAGCTTTTTTCTGTCTAAACATCCATAGGATTGTGCCTTTAATGGTCTCATGGTGGCATAGGATTTCACCTTTAATCGTCCCTTTTAGATGGTCATATGTATTATTTCAGTTGTGCAGCACAGAATTCACATTTCTTTTCTCTTCACCCCATTCCCCAACCACTGTTTCATGGTTACAACTGCTTCTGCATTCTGGATATGTTAGAATAATAACAACAAAGCTGTTGGCCAAATTGGATTTAATTAATATATAATTAATTAATTATATATTAATTAAAACCGAGCATTTGCAGTTTTGTCTTTCAAACTCACTGAAATCATAGCACCATCATGGCAGGAATAAAATGGACTTTGCTTTTGCCACCCTGATCACCTGCCATTCTGGGTGATCATTGGGGAGGGGAGGGGGTTATGGGCTGGACTTTGGGCCCAAGGACCAGCCGTGGCTGCACTACTGGCCCAGAGTTGTTGATTTATTTGCAACAGAATGTTGCAACCTCATAGACTTCAATGTTTCAATAATATCCACTTCTTAATGGCAGAAGGGGACACTGAGGTCAAGGTTCCATAAAGCATCCCACTTCTGCTGCGTAAATGAGGATCATCCCATTGGTTCTTGATTTGTTTAAAAAGTAAAGCATCTGCACTTCCAAGGCACTAGATGAGAGTAGAAAACTTGTGTCCTCCAGATATTTTGGTTTACAACACCCATAATCCTTGACTATTTGCCATGCTGGCTGAAGTGCACCAGGTTGCCTACCCCTGCCTTAAAAGCTGAAAAGGTATCACACATTTCTGCATTTTGATCACATGATTCTGCTTTTGGAGTGGTCATAAGACTTGATTAGGAGCCAGAGAAGCTCCTGGCTTTTTTCTTCAGAGATGTAATGCCAGACTATTATTATATCTCTGTGGAAAGGGGCAGGGGTACTGTATTCTATCCAGTCTGGAAGCTTACATGGAAGTAAGTGCCACTAGGATTGCACACTTCCTGGGGAGTAAGCCCAATTGAATTTAATTGGACTTGCTTCCAATCTGAATAAACATGTGTAGGATTGAGGCCTTGCTCTCCTGTGTGTGTTGATGCACATATTCTTGTGCAGACAGCTTCGGTGTCCCAACAGGTATGTTTCAGTCTCTTTGCCACTGTCAGTCCAATCCACAATTGAAATATATGGATCTAAGCAATGGAGCTTAGCAATGGAGCTAACAGGATTTCATTGGCATTATTCAAATTAGGCTAATTTACCAGGGTAGTAGATCAGCCTTAGTTCTTCTCCCTTACATGCCTATCTTGCTTTCCTTACTGTTTCTCCTCTACAGTCTTTTCTCTTTGTATTCTTTGCCCATTTTCTTCACATGCATTCATTCATTCTTTCATGCATGCTGCTTGGAAGAACGTTCCCCCTCTCTTTTGTCAGCCTGCCTCTCCCTTGAAGGACCCCCTCAAGACCCCCTTCCTCAGCAAAGCATTTCCTGAAGCAAGCTAGTTTCACTTTTCCTACTGATCCATTGCCCATCACTCCTTACCCCCTTCTTGCTCCCTACTCAGCCATTCCCTAAGGCTGAACTCTGACAGCCACCCTATCTTCTCCTTCTAATGTAGATTGTGAGTCCTATGGCAGGATCTATTGGTTATTTGTGTTAGGTTTTGCACATAGAGCATACCATAAGCATCTTTACATACTTTCTTATGAATAAGTAAGAATGCATAGCAGCCAATTGTTTGTAGAAGTAGTAGTAATTCACCTTAGGCCCCTCACTATCTCTTGGACTCCAGCTCTATGTAACTGGTATACAAGCTTCAGCTATTGGGCAGTATAAAAATGCAATAAATAAATAAATAAATAAATAAATAAGGAAGAAGTCTCCCCAAGTTGTTGCTATCAGATACATGATAAAGGTTTAATTCTCACAAACAGATGAGATTAGAAATCTGTGTCTGGGATGTACCACTTCAGAATGCAGGTAAGTGTTAACAAGATGGAATGTTCCTCCAACCTCTCCATCCACCCCATTCCCGAACATAGAGATCTAGATGTCCTGAAGAATAGTTCTAAGCTAGTCTGCTTCTGTGAGCCTCCACCACTAGTGTGACGTGGTATAGAGTCTAGCCACAGGCTTACCCATCATCTGCTGTTTGTGAAAACTGGGCCAAAGAATGTAAATCAACTTTCCTTAAAAACATTTATACACACAATTACTGAGTCCTAGTTTACACATGCAGCAGAACGAGGTAGGCTGTAGTTGGGAGATGTTGTATTTGAATGATGCTGCACTTAGAAGGTATTATTACTGACATATAAATTAAGGGTGTGGATCTCCAGATGCTTTAGCCTACAGCTCCCATGATCTCTCACCATTGGCTATGCTTGCTAAGGCTGATGGGAGTTGTAGGGCAAAATATCTGGAGGGCCACAAGTTCCCCACCCTTGCCTAAACAACTTAGGACAAGGTTACTGCAAGATTATCTTCTCCTGTATAGACCACTTAGACCACTATGGTCTTTAGGGGAGGCCTTTTGGAGTCCCATCTGGCAGCTACATGGCAATAGGTCTTCTGTGTGGTGGTCCCCATCCTCTGGAATGAACTCTCTTCTGTGATATCTCAAGCATCCAAGAAGATGATTAAAAACTTACTAGTTTACCCTGGTCTTTTCCAACCACTAACTTGCCTTCATGTTCTTGTGCTTCTCATGATGATGATGATGATGATGATGATGATGATGATGATGATGATGATGATTTGTAAACCATTGGGATTTTTAAATTGAAAGGCAGTATAAAAATATTTTAAACAATGAAAGAAAATAAAAAAATACTGCAGGCTAAAAACAAAAACAAAAACAGAGAGCACATCAGGGAAAATATTCTCACAGACACCTCATTACCTCTTACCCCCATCTCTGTGCGATGGGGATCCTAGAAACAGATCTCCTGAAATGGTTGCTTGTGGAAACAAGACCAAGAATATAAGAAGAGCCTTGCTGGATCAGGCCAAAGGCCTATTTAGTCCAGCATTCTGTATGTACAGTGTCCAACAGCTGCTGATGAGAAACTCACAGCATGGTGTCCAGTGTAGAGTCAGTGTGGCAAAATGGTTAGAGTGTTGAACTGGGATTCAGGAGACCTGGATCATGAAACTCATTGGGTGACAATGGGTCAGTCACTGACTCTCAGCCTATTCTACCTCACAGGGTTGTTTTGAAGATAAAACGGAGAGGAGGAGGATCATGTATGCTACCTTGGGCTCCTTGGAGGAAAGGCAGGATATAAATTAAATAAATAAATAAATAAATAAATAAGATGACATATAGGGTGTGAGAACACTAGTACCTGCTCTACTCATGTTCTCCAGCAACTGGCATACAGGGGAGCACATATTATTTTCTATTTCAAAGGAG
This sequence comes from Elgaria multicarinata webbii, assembly GCF_023053635.1. NCBI lineage: Eukaryota > Metazoa > Chordata > Lepidosauria > Squamata > Anguidae > Elgaria > Elgaria multicarinata. The sequence continues at coordinate 143,904,850 of NC_086172.1, read as the reverse complement.
GTGCTGTTGTTTAAATGTAGAACAACACCTTAACAAATGTGATAGTTTCTTGCAGTCTGAAGTGGTAAGGTCCATTCTACCACATCAAGGCTCTGTTACATCATTACCATCTTATTCTGCTACAAGTGTGGACCAGGCCTAAGAATATTCTGTAGCATTGGGCATCATCTTGTATAAAGCTGTGGGAGTCTAAAACATCTCATATAATCCAACCCTAGTATGTGTGTCAGCCAAATACCAAAAAGAAAAAGAAAAAAAGAAAAAAGAAATTAAAAAAATTCCCGAAGATGAAATGCTTTCAGGTAAGCTGATACTGGAGACAGTAAGAAATTACTGAGAACAGTACGAAATTAGTGGACCTATAGAATCCATTCCTATAGAATTAACAAATAATGCTTATTTGTTTGTTTACTGGATTTATGTCCCAAGTTTGCACTCAAATTGCTCATGGTAGCTTTCAATATAATTTTTAATTATATGCTAGACACAAAACATATCTAGCATTGTAATAATGAAATGCAGCACTGTGCAATGAGATACCATACCAGTAAATATCACCTGGGTTGTGTGTATTTCAGCCTACCAGTAAAAAAAAAGTAGCTAGCCAACCCACTCTTACAATATAACATGTCAGTAGTGATCAAGCTTCTATTCCAGTCTCTTCTGACAACCACCTACAACCATTATTCAATCTAACTTAAGTTGCTCCAAAAACAGGTTTCTGTTTTGCATCCACGTGCTTATTGATCCAGAATCCCACATAAGTGGACTGGAGCAAATCCAGAAGGTTTTAATAGAGGACCATCAGTTCAGGTTGCAATAGAATTTTGTAAATTTAGAAATAAGATGCACAGGAGTCTCTTTAACTGCTACCTTCATAAAGCACATGAAAAATCAAGTAAACACCATGTTTAAGAGATTTCAGTACAAGCGGTTATTTTTGTGTGTGCCTGTTTATGGATGTCAGCTCTCCTGATCTTTGTAATTAATTAATTAATTAATTGTTGTTAGTGAGCAGCAGACTGGGACTTAATGGGAGGTGTGAATTTCCATTTGACTTGTCGAAAACCTAGAGTTGAAGTCAGTAAAAAAACAAACACAATACCGAGTTACACTGATTTCAATATGGGGCGTGAACTGAATAGGGCATGAGGCAACAGAGCCCAATGTAATGAATATCATTTTCAAATACATTAGTTTAACCTAGCTGTGAGACGGTTTACGCAACATTTTTGGTGTGACACTGTTCCTTCCATTGGACAGACTCAAATAGAGAAATCTCGCTGTCCAGGCAGGATCAAGGCTGAATGAGATCAGGGAATTGTTTAGGCTAAGTAAATACCCACTTCTACAGGAGATCAAAATGGGGGTAGGGGTGAGATGATTTTTTTTTAAAAGAATCACAATTAAATCAGTGGTATTAATAACTAAATAAACAAAGATACAGCACTTGGGGTTAAATCCATTGGATTGTATCCAATCACAGTCCTATTTAGAGTAGGCCCAGTGAAATAAATGTGTCTTAAATTAAGCTCATATTGGATACAACTTAATCATACATGGATTCTCAACGGATTAGATATGAGGCCAGAATCCAGCATAGCATTGTGTGCTCTCTTAAACCCCACTGATGTCAATGGAACTTGAGTGCACATAATGATGTAATGCATACTTATGCTGTAGGTTCCACAACTAGGTTCCACTGAGTTCAATCAGACTTGAGTCTCAAGAATTGTTCCTAAAGTCAGCCTAAAGTCTCCCAACCGAACGAAAATGTTTCAGTGGGGACATCACTGCTGCAGACTCTCTCTATTTTTTTAATCAGGCTCTTGCTCAGATCTAACCTGGAAGAAACCTGTGCACCGTTGACCAGGGTGTATATGCAGTCTCCATTGGATGGCTCTGATGAGGTTGGGAGTGAACATCCTGTTCCAGAGCCATTCACTCATGCAACGAAATTGATTGTGGCCTCACTGTGTTGGAGGAAATGTGACTGGGCATTGGCCACAGAATTCATGCTGAGAAGCAGAGAATTGGTCTGATAGAATTCCCACGGGTAACCTACCTAGTGGGATCCTGGTGTCATTTCCAATATTTAATAACGGGCATAATTTGCTATTCTGTGTATGAATTTTGACAACACTACAGCCCGTTTCATTGAACATCAACCCTGCTTAAGGCAAAGGTTAGGCTTACACCCTGCTAGAGCAGCCTAGCCAGTGTGTGTGTTGAGTGGTGGCTGGTGGCTCCTATTTTGGTGGGGCTGTAAATCCATTCAGGGTTTCAGCCAGAACCAGCCAGAACTCTAAAAGAGCTATCCAAAGTTCTGGACCCTATCTCCAAAAGGCACCTTTGATAGCCCTTTTAGAATTCTGTCTGGCCCTGACTGAAACCCAGAACGGATTCACAGCCCCACTGAAATAGGAGCCACCAGCTTCCACTGGTGTGTTGCAAATAATAATAATAATAATAATAATAATAATAATAATAATAATAATAATAATAATAATATATTCCTTACCTGCCTCTCCATTTTGATCGAGGCGGGGAACAACAATAAACGATAAAATACATAAAACTGAATTAAAACATAATATACATTGTTAAAGACACCCTAAGATTCTGCATGGTTGGATTCTGCTGCTAGGAAGCCATTCCTTCTGCACTTCAGGCAGTGAAGCCTTAGCCAGCCCTGCTGACCTTCTTCCTTCCTCTTCCTCTCTGCCCAGTGAGACCTATTTTCTAAACTGAAACGTCACCAAGCAGCTTTTCATTGGGCCCAAAATCACCTGACTCCAGAGAACACTGCCTATATACCTGGCACTAGGAGCATTCGCCTTCCTGCCAAAGAGGGAGCCGCTTTCCTTTGAGCGTCAATTAGTTGAGCTAAACTGGCCTGCTATTTTTAATTTCTTTTTTTATGGACCAGGAAAAAACAGTGACATGATATCAATTAGTATTAAAAAACATACCTCCATTCCCCTCCCGCTTTGTGGTTTCTTTTGGGGGGGGGGGCAGTGGGGATTTCTCCACTTTCTGGAAGCCTTGCCAGCAACCCAGCCAAAAGCGAATCTCATCGGTACCATGGCCAGCTGCTCTAAGGCTTACTGTGTTTCCATCTAGGCGCCTGCGCTTAAGTCGGTTACTGCCATCCAACCTGCGTAGCCGGCGCGCCAGAAGCTGCGAAGCTCCCTGCGAACAGCACCGCCGGCACCGGGCGCCACCGCAGCCTTCGAAGGAACCGATTCTTGGAAAAAAATGGCAACGCGTTCATTGACTGAACAAGCAATGGAGGTCTTTAACAGCACCAGCCTCTCCATTTCTGCTCGAAAGTAATTCCCACTGAGCTTACTCAATGGAGCTGACTCCCAGGTAGGTACAGGATCGCAGCCTAAAAGGCTCAAACCCAGGATTGCGGCTTAAATGGGATGTGGGTCATGCTACCGGGCTGCGGGCCTGCTCGGAAATAAGAAAGGCGCTTGCTTGCTTGCTTCCCGGTCAAGAGCGCGCAGGACTAGGAGGCAGAGAGACGGTCGGTGCCTCCGCGAAAGGGGAAAGGGGAAAGGTGTTTAGGCGGGGCCCGACATGTCGGAGGTGTGAAGAAGAAAGCAGGGAGCAGGAGCATTGACGCTGCATGCTTATGGCACTTTGCATCCAAAGTGGTTCCCAAACACGGAGAAGAAAACAAACAATGCACACATTCCTGCGTCCCCGCGAAAGGGGCGAGGAGGGTGGGGGGAGGAAGCGAGGCAGCGAACGAGCGAGCCGCGGACAAGCGCTGCGGATGTTCCTGCGAGGATTCACTTTGTGTGCTGAGAAGAAGGGCGGAGGGGCTGGCGAGGGCGGCTGTCCCCCCACCCCCACATACCACCCAAGAAGTTATTCACGGCTAACAATTACCATTATCTGTCCCCACTTTGGCCTAATCAGACAGAATCCGTAATACCAAGGCCGCTTCCTGCTGGCTTTGGGGAGGGGTGGGGGCGGGGGTGGGGGATTCTCTGGGGGCGGGGGAGGGGGCGGCTGCCCTTCCTCCCATTAGCGCTTTAGTACTTGACTAATTCAGGTACTTAGCATCCCATAGACAGGGACGGTTTGAAAGCAGCCAGTGTTGACGGTGGGGAGGAGGACTGTTGATATAAACAGCAGCCCCCTCGGTAAGCGACACTAATCTCCCGGCCGAGGGGAAGTAGGGATGAGCCTCCCGCCCAGGCTCCCTGGCGGCGCCCTGTAGGTCCGCTCCCGCCGGGCTGGCTCGCCCCCCGCCCCCGCCGGCCGCCCCCCAGCTGCAGGCGGCGGGCACCTCGGCCACCATGGCTGCCGTGGGCAGGATCAGCTTCACCGTGCGGAGCCTCTTGGATTTACCCGAACCCGAAAGCAACAAGGAGCAGGATCCCATCGAAGGCTACGGCGGCTCCCCATACCGGGAATGGATGGAGGCCGACAGGAGCCACTATTTGTGTGAGTGCGGGGCTGGGTGGGCGGCGGCGGCGGCTTTGGGGAGGGGGGTTATTCCCAGGCAGTGGGGCTTTGGGAAGATCGGAGAGATACCGGGGGTGGGTGGGGGAGAGGCGGCCACCATTTTAGAGAGCGCCCGGTGGTGGATGTCTGTAGGAGGCGAATCGGAAATGGGGGGGGGGGAAACCGCGCTCGGCGTTCCTTACTCAGGGAGATAACAGGTAGAGGAATAATCCGGATAATACGGTACCACCAAGGCAAACTATGGCGGCGTCAGCGGGGTGTTCTATGGCGTGGGAGTGGGGGTGGGGGAGAGAGAACCTAATTGTCTGGTTAATTGTCCTATTAGTAAAACAATAGACAGAAATAAATTAAATTGATAACAAATGCCTTATGTAGGTAGGTGTGTGTGTGTGTGTGAGAGAGAGAGAGAGAGAGAGATGCGATAGATTACATATCTTGCGTTTATGTATGTATGCATGAGTAATACACACACACTAGGACTCACCAAATAAGACCAAGTATGTCTCCTCCGATCTTAAAGCGTTCTCTATGAAAAGCCTTGGAAGCTCTGTATCTGTATCCCTTTTTTAAAACATAAAAATGGTGGACCACATTTGAATAGGTTAATGTGTTGTCTCGTCTAGACAAATAAGAGTTGAGATGAGACATAAACATATGATAACACACACACACACACATACGATAATAGGGTATTTGTACACATAAACTATAAAGATATCACAGGTGGGGTTTTTTGGTTATTGCCTTTGTGTGTATTTTTACTTCCACGGTTTGTGGTTCATTGACTGTATCTACCATATTCTATAATACATTTGCGGTAGGTACCGAGGGAAAATTTCTTGGAAGCAAATTCCATTGAATTAACATGCGGCTAAATCAGGATGTAGTCTTATTAAATAATTACTTCTTCTTCTTCTTCTTCTTATTATTATTATTATTATTATTATTATTATTATTATTTGGAACTCCATATTGTCTTTGTTTATTTATTTCCCTCTTTTTAAAAACCTTTATTCAGAGTATCATTATTATTATTTTTAAAAATGGTATAGAAGCAGAGAAACAGACTCCATAAATAGACATTATTTTAGGGCATTATCTGGAGGGGGAGAAAAGATCAGATAATCGAATTAATTTAAAAAACCCCAATATAATCTATATCATTACTATAACTCTCATTGCTGTTGCTGTATTTATTAGAAGGTAGAATATGTTTGTATTTGTAGACAAGGTTAGATCCGTTGCTGCATACATTTACCCTTCTCTTTGGTAAGTTTTCCCGAGGGCTCACTTTAGTTCCAAACATGCTTTGGGGTACTCGCAGGCAAGTTGATCGGCATACCCCATTATAGCTAACCTCCAGCAACTTAAGCTTTATTTTATCCCCACCCACCCTTAAGTAATCTTCCTAAAATACTGCCAAATGTCAGGATTTGGTCTGTTTCTGCGCCTGTGTACTGTAAAGGAACGGGGGTATAAGTAAGACGGTGTTGCAGACACAGCGGTGATGGGACCGATGGCAGATGAACCCGTCATCCATCCATGTTTGATTACTCTCAGCTTGATTCACTGCTAACCAAGCTGGATCCCAGCCATAGTTAAGTATTTTAAAGCTGCAAAGGTATGTGGGAGTAATCCCCATTCAAGTCAATAAGATTTTGTTCTGGGTAGGCATGTTTAGAATTGCCTTGTAAGTGTTCCATTGCTTGCAGTGGGAGATCTTACCAGGTTAGCATCACTCTGGTCGCCCCTTGAAATCGATGGGACAGTGATTCCTATGGAGCCTCAAATTATGAGAGAAATGGTGGTAATTGTGGTGGGGCAAAATAACCCCACCCCACCCAATTTTAGCGGAATCACGACCACCCCTTGTAGCTTTCTAAACTGTAAGATCTCCCGTGGGTCCCCGTATATTTCCCCATAAGTTTGGAGTGTAGCTCCAATCTATGCAGCCGGATTCTATGCCTCTGCATTCAGAAGTAAGTAAATCTGCCTAACAGGACGGCCTCAGGGGGAAGTGGATTTCATTCCACTGAAAACAGGTGAGTAGTTGCTGTTTTTAAGCTACCGAATCAACAACCTGTTTCGGGTTTTTCGGACAATGGTTTGAAATTATTATTATTATTATTATTATTATTATTATTATTATTATTATTTACCTGCCTCTCCCTCTGGATCAAGGCAGGGAACAATACCAAACTCAATAAATTAGTTAAAAGAGCATATTAAACCAATACATTATTAAAATAACTACACAGCATCGTAAAATTCTTTGGTTTAAAATTCATCTGGGTATGCCTGCCTGAAGAGACTAGTCTTTAGGGCTGTCTTAAACTCAGAGAGAGCTGTAAGCTGAGGAATCTCCTCCGGCAGGCCATTCCACAGTCTGGGGGCAGCAGAAGAGAAGGTCCTCTGGGTAACAGTTGCCAGCCTAGTTGTGGCTAACTGGAGTATACCCGTTCCAGAGGACCTGAGTGTGTGGGGCGGATTGTATGGGAAGATGCGATCCCTGCAGATAACCTGGACCATGTAGGGTTTTAAAGGATATTCCAAGAGTGTAGCTAGTGGATCAGTTTAAGAGCTCCAGTCCGGATTTCATTGCAGTCAGCTGCAGATCTCGCTTTGAGAAAATTCTCGGAGCTGTAAACAGCAAGAGCAAAGGCCCAGATTTCTAATGGACTACCACCGAGGCTAAAGATACCGCACGTCGGAGACCGACCTCTTCCTCGTCCGGCACCCCCACCTTTCCAGGAGAGAAGCAGCGATTCCTATGAGGCTTGCCTCTTAATCCCTACCAAACTAACGGAACCCCTATAGGTATCCATGCACCCACGCACACGACTCTATGCACACCGTAAGACGAACTTCGTGCACTGGCCTCTTTAAATCCTCGCAGCCCAACCTTCCAAGATGCTGTTTAAAGAAGCAAATAGTACACCGCCGAAGGTGGGGGCCTCTTTGGGGCCATGCCTCTCCTTCGTCCGCCTCTTGGACGCCAACTCGCGCTGAATGCGCTGGTGGCATCTTTCTTGTCACTATCCAGAGAGAGCACTGTTGGTTCCCAGAGGTATGCCACCACCTAATCAGAGCACGCCCTTTTGCCATTAACAGATCCATCAACAATGCAAACAACCACATCCTCTTGGATCCATATTTGGAATCGCAAATGCGGTCAGAGCCCCCCTCCCCCTCCCAGAGGCTCGTTTTCCAGTCTACCTGCCGTTCTGATCTTTTCTGGGTACCTGCTGGGATATGGTATCTATCTCAGCCCATAATAAATGTTCGGAGGAAAACTCCTTTGGTGGAATGAACACAGTAAATGGCGTTATGCTGCAAAGCTTTATCTCACGGGTGCACAACTTGCGCATAACGCCCGTCCCCCAAGGGCTTTACTGTCGTGCGGTGATCCTCCCACGGCCTCTGAATTCACCCTCTCCTGAGAACCTCATACAAATCGCTAGCAACGAGGAAACAACGATGTGTGTGTGTGTGTGTGTGTAAGTGTGCACGCACCTATAATGTGTGTGCTGTCGGACCTCCAAGCGGGCATCACGCGGTGGAAAAGGTTGTGCGTTTTTTAACCTATCTAGGACTTACTTCTGAATTAGTCATCTATGGGATGGTACTTTAAGTTTTTAAGGGACCAGAAGATTCTTTTTTGCTTTTGTTGCAACAGAAGGTTTGGAATTTCCTGTGTGTGTGTGTGTGTGAGAGCGAGCGAGAGCGAGAGTAAGTAGAGGAATGATGCAGTTTAATATATTATTTTATTTATTGTATTATTTTTTTATTGAAATTATTTTTAGCCCGCCTTTAAGGGTAAATAACTGTCTACCTCACCTTTCTTTCCAAAGATTAAAAATCGATGTAATGTATTTCTTTACAAATCACCAAATACATCAATTATGTTTGTGCATGTGTGTGTATCTTAGGCTTATCAAACAATAGCTATGAAGTATAATAAAATTAGGACAATATTTGATAGACAGTGGCTGAAATCCTGTCCGCAGCTGGGGTTGCTTAACTTCCGTTGACTTCAGTGGCATCGCAGCAGCCTGCGGACCCGATCCCGTGGAGGGAAGGACTGCGCGATTTCTCCTGCATCTCCTTACGCAGCCCCCATTCAACACAAACAGCTGCTGCTGCTGCTGCTGCTGCTTTGGAGAACTCCTTGCGGGAGTGGATTGGACCAACAGGTTCTGGTCCAGCCTGCTCAATCGCCTGTGCTGGGGGTGGGCAACACAAGACCTTAAGCTACAGGTAGACTGGCCAGATTTAAATATAAGATTTAAATAACACGCATTAAAAATAGGGAGGAGGAATTAAGCCTCATCCGACCCATCACGAAAGGCCAGCCCCCACCCCCAAAAGATACTGCAGTGCTTCCTAAAGACGTCATGGCCCGGGAGTTCACAAGTCTCGAGAGAAAGTGGATCTATGGGTGGATGAATGGGCGGATTGCCTGTGTGTGTGTGTGTCTACAGCGTAGATCAACCTTCCCAACTTGGTGCCATTCAGATGTGTTGGATACAAGTTCCAGCATCCCACGGGGGATGTTAACAGATCCCACACACACATCTATTCAGACATAGTCATTCATATACAGTGGAGGCTGGTGGCTCCGATTTTGGTGGGGCTGTGAATCCATTCTGGATTTCAGTCAGAACCAGCCAGAATTCTAAAGGAGCTATTCAAGGTGCTGAAACATCCCCCCAAAAATAGTTTTAGCACATTGGATAGCTCCTTTAGAGTTCTAGCTGGTTCTGACTGAAGCCCAGAATGGATTCACAACCCCACTGAAATCGGAGCCACGAGCCTCTACTGCTCATGCCTGTCCTATGCTCTCTTTATGTACCTCTCGCAGTCCACACAGGGAGCCCGCAGGCAGCCCCTCGGATCTATGCCTCAACGCGCTGGCACAGATTTCCTCTCGATTTCTTCCGCTTTCGATTGGGTTTCCCTTGGCGAGGGTTCCAGAGCTGAACTAACCGACCTTCCCCACCCTCCCCGTGTCTCTTCCGCAGCTTCGGACGAGAGCGGCGCTGAGAGCAGATCCCGGCCGGCCGCCGCCGCCGCCGCCGCCGCCTCGGCTCGGGCGGAGGACGAGGAGGAAGAGGAAGAGGAGAAGAAGAAGAAGCGGCGGGTGCTCTTCTCCAAGGCGCAGACGCTGGCGCTGGAGCGGCGCTTCCGACAGCAGCGCTACCTGTCGGCGCCCGAGCGGGAGCAGCTGGCGCACCTGCTGCGCCTGACGCCCACCCAGGTCAAGATCTGGTTCCAGAACCACCGCTACAAGATGAAGCGCGCCAAGGGCGGCGCCGAGCGGGCCGCGGGCGGAGGCGGCGCGGCGGCGGCGCCGCTGCTGCGCAGGGTGGTGGTGCCCGTGCTGGTGCGCGACGGCAAGGCCTGCCAGAGCTGCAGTGGCGGCGGGGCGGCCTCGGGCCAGGACTACGGCGGCGGACAGGCGGCTCTCAGCCTGCCGGGCTATCCGGCCTTCCCGCAAGCCGGCACGCTGAGCCTTTTCCCCGCCTACCAGCACTTAGCGCCGCCGGCCCTGGTCTCCTGGAACTGGGGCTGAGCAAGGCGGTGGCGAGCCGCGCGGAAAGAGGCCGGCTGGCCCTCTCGAGGGGACTCCAGCCGGTCCGCCGCCTCGGTGTAAAGAGACATACTGGCCAGCGGGCGGGCTGCCTGAGCGTGACCGTCGCCAGCCTTGGACTGGTGTCCTCGTCGTCCTCCAAGGCATTGACTTGAATATGACTCCTTTAGAGTAAATGACCCGCGGATTGCAGCCATTAAAACATGAACTCCTCAGCAGTTTTCTTCGAAGTGAAGGATGTCCAACCCCCATTATATTTACCTAGAAGTGTTTGTTGAGGTTGGGCGGAGATCTTGTAGGCTGGGACTCCTACGCATTCTTTCTGGGAGTGTGCCCCCTTGGAGGGAAAGGGGGGCCCTTCCTTGCAAACGCGCAAATTGGAATGCCTCGTGTCGATAGGACTGCAGTTTAAGGGCGCCAATTTGACATGACTCCACCCGGATTAATTCCTCCTGAACACACTCCTTGTGGGGGCGAGGGGGGAAATGTGTGTGATTTCTACCCAGTTAGGTGCATTTTAATGAGTGAAGTGGGGATTGTAGTCTTCATGAACGATTGAGAATAAGGAAACCAAGAGAAGTAGTTGTTCCGGATTAATTCAGGTGGAGAACAGGCTTCTAAAGGAGGGGTTAGGGCCAGGGTGTTATCTGGAAATAAATTGCTCGGAATTCAATGGGACTTCGATGTAAATGTGGTGAGGATTGGAGGATCCAGCATAGGTAGCTAAGGAGAAAGGTGGAAGAAGAAAATCGTAGGGTTATTCCGCTGCCATAAACCCTGTTTTTGGCCTTTTGTTTTAGAAAGTTAGTCGAAAACATAGGATTAAAAAAAATAACTGGTTTTGTTTCCTTTGAAACAAAACAAATAGTGAGTTGATTGTATCAGAGATAGTTTATTTTCAAATAGAATTTTCATATAATGATTAATAATAAACAGGATCGTTGGCGAAAGAAAAGTATCCACAGGAACCGGTGTTTTTTTGGCATGAGAGGTCGGCATCTGGAGGCACTTTGCGCGAGTTCATGAGTTCGTGATTCTTATGGGAAGCTGAAAAAGAAAAGAAAAAACAAGGAAGGATATTTCTCTTCTCAAAAGTCCCAGATTAGTTCACTCTGCTCCTTGTCTGCAAGCAATATTTGAGGCTTCAGTCCTATGGCCACTACTAGGACTAAGTTCTGTCAAACTCAATGTCTGAGTAGACATAACAAATAGACACAAAAACTGGGCTGTAATATTCCCACCCACCGACCCCCAGCCACAAATGTGAATAATTGGCGAGTATTACTTTTTTTCCTCTTGTTTTAAAAGGCATTTGCAGAAGTCAGTGAAAACCACTAAATATCTGGCAGCACTTTAAAGATTACACACTATCTACTCCAAAGCAAATGCCATTGAGTTCAACGGAACTTACTCCCACGTAAGTGTGTATAGGATTGCAGACAACTGGTGCAATGTTTAATTAGTGGGGCTTACTTCTGTTTGTCCCTCATCATTTCCTCTTTCGAAAGAGGAAGTAGCGTGCATATTGCCCATTGGAAGGGCTGTTTTGATCCCGCTGCTTCTCCTGCACAGAGCAGATAGTGGTTCCATCTCAAAAAAATAAGTCCGAGTTACTGGAGTGTGTTTGTTTGTTTGTTTTGTGGTGCTCTTCTGATGGAGCTGTAAGATGGTTATCATTCTGGAAGGATTTCGGGAAGTTCCTTTTACTGATTACCCTTGTATTTTAGGGTTAACCACCCGGAATCCTCGGAATTAAATGAAACCACTGTGGAAGTGGTTGAGGGGTCCAAGGCCTTTAAACAGGCCAAAGTACATGTTCGAAGGTGTAGCTGGCCTTTCTTATAAGAAAAGCCCTGCTGGGTCCATCTAGTTCATCATTCTGTTCACACAGTGGCCAACTCTCGACCAGGAACCCACAAGTAGGACTTAGGTGCATTGGTACCCTCCCACCCATGTTCCCCAGCAACTGTATATAGTCTGACTGCTCCTGATACTAGTAGCTATTGATAGCCTTCTCCTCCAGGAGACCTTTTCAAGCCATCCCCTTTTAAAACACACACCTCTTTGTGTGTGTGTGTGTGTGTGTGTGTGTGTGTGTTTATTCTAGTGTAAGACCCCGGGCTCCACCGTTTGCCTCTCGAAATCCAGCCCCATACCCCGCGGGTGAGGGTTAAAACAACAACAACACTCCATTGACACGTCAAACGCAAACGGGTGTGCTTAAACCCGGTGGAGAGGACGGAACGAATCTCAGAGGAGGAGCGGTCTGCGGAGGGATGCTGCACCCTTTCCCGGCCCTCCGCTTTTCCTCTGCGTTTCTTCCCCACCTACTTTTCTCCGCGTGGGGGCTCCGGGGACTATTAGCGAAGGTGAACACGTACCCGGGATTGGAGAGGCGTCTGAGACCTAAGGTTGCCCTGGAGAAGCGTCGGGCAGAGAAAGGGTTAAGCAATGCACGTACACAATGCTACCACTTCGCCTCCGAATATGCCATCCTTCCAAACAAACAAAACAATAAATCGGTCTGCGCCTCGCCGGCACCCAGCAGGGACGGGATGGGGGCGGGGGAATCTAAGTGGCTACACGATCCGCAAGGTGCCATCTGCTAAATGTCCCTTTCTCAGTAGCCGAATTGACACGGGCTGCCATAATCAACTCAGTGCTGTGAAGGAAAGGCCACTTTCATCAATGTGTTCGAGTCTTAGGTTTACTACAGGACGAACTGTTGCTCAGGGTAAAATGTTCGTTTTGCTTTTTCAAGATTAACGTACAAAATTAAAATACTACCAATCTCAAAACTATTGCTACAGTCAATGGCTGTATTAAAATAAATAAATAAATACATAAAAAATGGCATCGGGTTCATCATCGCCATTGTACCTAATATGACAAATGCGTGCTACTGAAAGAATCTGTCTGGTCCAATAATGTACACTACAGAGGCTGCTCGAATTGAAAAAACCAGTTCGTTTCAGAGGGAGAGCGAGACGCCCACATGTCCATTAGCTGGATTATGGCTCGGATTGATTACCAATGAAACGATGTATAGGAGAAGTAACTTTTCTCTGGTGCTCTGTGGCAACCAAACCTCCTTGGGAAGGCATTTAAAACAACTTATCGTCGGAACTTATTTCCACATCTCTTCCTTTTTCCGTTATAAAAGCTGCATATATGCCAGATGACGATGATGATGATGATGACGACGACGACAATGACTGAAGTATGCATAATTAGATCCTCCCCTTTATATTCTCCATTTCCTTTGATCTATTTGCCCCTTAGTTTGGGAGGAGGAACAAAACCGAAAATATTTTCTAAATATACGGGATGATAGCCCAACTAGCTGGAGACCAATAAATAAACAATAAGCCAGCTATTTCGAAACAATTGATCAGTCTTCATTTGAGGCTTGAAACAGTCTTGGTTACTGAGGAGGATTTTCATCCCCGCCCCCCCTACATATCGATTAATATTGCCAACAAACTCCACCGAAGTCTTAAACTGAACTAATGAAATTAAATCGATTTGTAGATTGAAATGAAAGGCAGGTTGTTGTTGTTGTTGCTGCTGCTGCTGCTTCTAAACTTTTAATTTATTTATTTAAAGCCAAGCTTTACAAGTAGTTCCCGTGGCTTTCGTTTTCGTTTGCATATTCACGACCTCTTTGGGGGGTGGGGGGTGGAATTGGGCTGGATTCAGCATAACCTGCCCTCGAGTTCATTGGGAAACAACAGCAGCATCTTGATCCCGCCAGGCGACTGAGCAAATTTTGTGTTGGATGGAACTGAGAGGCCGGTGCTGCATAAACACGTTTGGGTGATTTGTCTTTCAGTCCCGGACATTTTTGTATCTCGCACGCAACAGCCTTCGCAGGTGGTGGCGCCTAAGCCCTGTAGATCAGTCTTGCTTGGTGACCTATGGTGAGCGCGCGCGCGCCTGCGTTGCGTCCAATCCGAACGAAGGCGCGTCCTCTTTCTAGTCTAATGGCAAGGAGAGGAAATAGAGGTTTTGGAGTGTTTTTAACGCACCCATTGGGATGCAGGATTTCTAGGCCAAGAGAAGAGGTTGGGAGATGCTGCTGCTTAGCTCCCTTTCCCACTTGACCTGGCTCCCAAGAACGACCCTTGCCTGGCACTCTCCTTTAACACAAACCCGTCTGAAACTCCCCTGCTTTCCATTGCTCACCTCTGGCTTTTGAGACTATCGAAGAGACCATCCCTGCCTTGGTGCAGAAACTGGGGCATTGGTGTGTCGACGTGTGTGTGTGTGTGTGTGTGTGTGTGTGTGTGTGTGTGTGTGTGTGTGTTTGCTTGTGCCTTTGGCTGCAACGGGACTTTCGAGCCCCTTTGTTGTGAAGGACCGGGGTCATTGTGTTGTTGTGCCCAGCTCTGTGGGTGGTGATTTCGAGAAGACATCTGAGCCCAGAGCACAAGGATCTTGGGGTCCGGCCTCTTGTTTCCGGGGGCTGGGGGTGGGGGGCTGGACAGTCCTGTTGTCACCTGTTTTGTTTTGGTTTTTTGTCTCAGCTGCTGCTGGCCACCTTGTCTTCCATATGGTTGGGGGTTATCTTGGAAGAATCTCCCAGAGAATCCCTCCTTAAACCTCCCTTTGTCCGGGGAGTTGAAAAGGGCATTGTTGCGCCTGAAAGGGACCTAGACAAAATCCGCACTGTTTCAATTCAGGACTGTTTAATCAGTCCCCTAGTGACAATTTTATGGGCTTTAAGCAGTACAATGGTATCTTTGAAAACCTTGCGGCCTTCAGGAAAACAAAGACCTCGAATTTTATGGTCTTACAGCTCAAATTAGAACCGTGCCAAATGTGCAGGAGGGAGATTATCAAATTTGTATCATAAAAACAGCCCCCTTTATAACAAATGATTGGGGGGGGAGGGGCGGCCAGGCCCAGCAATGGACTTTGTGGAAGATAGACTAGAAGAAACTGAGCAGGCTGCATGGTATATTGTGCCAATCCCTAGGCTTTGTTGAGCTCCCAGTA
This sequence comes from Elgaria multicarinata webbii, assembly GCF_023053635.1. NCBI lineage: Eukaryota > Metazoa > Chordata > Lepidosauria > Squamata > Anguidae > Elgaria > Elgaria multicarinata. The sequence continues at coordinate 143,889,780 of NC_086172.1, read as the reverse complement.
AGCACCTTTATTTGCACTTCTTTATTTTATTTTTCTTACAGTCAACAACTCATCACTTAATTAAGGAAAATAAATAATGGTGAATGTCTCATGAAATAACATCTCAAAAGGTAATATTTAAGGTTACACATAAGATACTGTTTTAGATAGGGCATATGTATACATGCAAATTTATATAGAGTAAAAAGAAAATGGTTCTAACAGACACAGCAATTACTTGGAAGCACCTGCCACTGAAATAAATGGGGGCTTTGAGATGGACTACAGGTTCCCTTTTCTATCTTGGTTCTGCTGGTGAGTCTCATCCTCTTGTATGGGGCCCTCTGATATTACTTCAACAGTTCTGGGCCTCTGCACCCTTTCTCCTTCATGCACCCGTCTGATAGAGGGGAAGCATGGAGGACCCCACAGTCTAACCCATTTCCATGATGAGGGGGTTGGCAGGGCCTGTGCTAGAGGTTGGCATGGTTGGGCACCTGCTGAGGCCCCAAACTCCATGAGGACCCACTGCCAAGCCCCCACACCCATCTCATGCTGCTGCTCTTCCTTTCCATTCCCACTTCCTTGCTAGGCTACTTTTCCCTCTAGCTTAGAATGTGTTAGTTTCACATTCTTCCATATTTGAATTTTTACATCTCAATGCAATTCCCACCCATCTGGCTAAATGCAATAGGTACATTTATTCCTAGCATGGAGAGGACTATATTGTACCTCCCTGTCAGGAAAAAAAGGGGTGATAAATTTGAAGTACTTTCTGTTCTGAATATGGAGAAATTTGTGAATTTTGGTAAACTTTTATTTAAAAAATGAGCTGAAACAAAGTTCTTACCCATCCATCCATCCATCCCTACTTCTATCTAAAAGTGGGTGAATGACAGTGGCAAGAAAGAGAAGCAGCATCTGCTGCCTGCTCACTCATCAGGGCCATAGTTTAGCCCTTGATTTGCATGCAGGAGGTCACAGGTTTGCTTCCCGGCATCTCCAGGTAGGGCTGGTAAAACTCCTGGTTGAAACCCTGGAGAACTGCTGCCAGTCACTGTTGACAGTACTGGGCTAGATGGACCAATGGTCTGACTCAGTAAATGTTTCCTGTGTTCCTACGTTCCTATCAGCTGTCCCCATAGCAGGTAGGCAAAGTGGTGAGAAGGACCAGAGCAGCTGGCAAAGAGCATCTTGCCCAATCCTAATGGAGGCCACACACCTAAGGAAGCAGAACATTTAATATGGCCCTCAACCCAGTAGCTATTCCTGAACTCTGATGAAACCACATGATGCTGCATGCGCTCATGGGCGTTCAGGAAGAGCTGCCACTCATGAAAAGCTTCTTGTGCCACTGAAAGGGCTCCCAGCCAACTCCTACACTTAAAAATGTAATTGGAACCCCTGCACCCTCCCCAAGGATAAAATTATTCAAAATTCTCACCTCCCGCAGCCTCTTTAACAAGAGTTTTCATTTCCCCCCATATCTCCCCTGAAGTGCCAGAAATTGAAGAATTGAAATACTTAGCCCAACACTAATCTCTATGTGCCACCACATTGCATCCTAAGTATCTCAACCAGGCCACCAGGTTCCACATGTAAAGGTGGCCTAGAAATATAGATCGATCGATCAATCGATCATAGATTGGCTCTTACTTCAGAATGAATGTGGTGCTTAATTGTGAGGAGCCTGGGGCTCAACCCTACTGGGAGATCATGCTCCCCGCCCTGCATGTTCTTAACATTAACACCTTGAGAGTATACAGGGATTTATTTATTTATTTAATACATTTCTATACCACCCAATAGCCAGGGCTCTCTGGGCAGTTCACAAAAATTAAAAACATTCAAAGTATAAAACAACAGTATAAACCCATAATATAAAATACAATTTAAGCTCAACCAGATAAAAACAGCAGCAATGCAAAATTGTTGCATAAACTGTTAAAATGCTGGAGAATAAAAAGGTCTTCACCTGGTGTCTAAAGGCATATAATGTAGGTGCCAAGCGAACCTCCTTAGGGAGCTCATTCCACAGCCGGGGTGCCACAGCAGAGAAGGCCCTCCTCTTGGTAGCCATCTGCCTCACCTCCTTTGGCAGGGACTCACGGAGAAGGACCCCTGAGGATGACCTTAGGGTCTGGGCAGGTACATATGGGAGGAGGCATTCCTTCAGATAGCCTGGCCCCAAGCTGTTTAGGGCTTTAAATGTTAATACCAACACTTTGAATCGGGCCTGGACCTGGACTGGAAGCCAATGAAGCTGGAAAAGGACTGGCATGATGTGGTCTCGTCGGCCAGTCCCTGTTAGTAACCATGCTGCCCTGCTTTGTACCAGTTGAAGTTTCCGGATTGTTTTCAAAGGCAGCCCCACGTATAACACATTGCAGTAATCCAAACGAGAGGTTATCAGAGCATGGATAACTGTAGCTAGGCTATCTCTGTCCAGATAAGGGCGCAGTTGGTATATCAGCCTAAGCTGATAAAAGGTGCTCTTTGCCTTTAACCCTGTATACTCTCAACAACAGCAACAACTATCATCATCATCATCATCATTTCCGTCGTCGTCATCATTGTTATTTCTTCTCCTCTTATTCCCTGGAGTGCAAGAAGTCCTTGACTTGCACTGTTTTTATTATTAAATTACCCATGTTATTATATTACACTATATTACTATGATACAAAGTAAATTTGCACTTTCATGCACATTTCAAGCTTCATTGGAGATTCCAGTGTACTGATGATGTGCCAGTGGTGCTTATTTTATTATCTGGTTAAAAGGAACAATAGCTTGGTTGAAAATGGATTACTAATATCCTTGGAACTCTGATAGCAGTTTCCCACATGCTCAATTGTATGTTCTTGATTAATAAGAACTAGCTGTGTGTGAGAGAGTGGGGGATGGGACCCGGTAGGTTCAGGGAATGGTAATTACATTTTTACTTCCGGGGGTAGTGTCTGCTACCTTTAAGGAGGCAGCAGCCACTTCTGAAGTAACCCACTCTGGTTGCAAATACCCCTTTCTTGGGGAATGTATTCAAGAGAGTCATGGCAGGGTAACTATAGGCACTCTTGAAGGATACTGATTATCTAGACCAATTTCAATCTGCATTGCAGTTTAGTTATGGTACCAAATTAATTTTGGTTGCCCTGATAAATAACCTTTACCAAGCAGGAAGTGTGACCCTGCTAATTCTGCAGGAGCTCTCATCAGCTTTTAATGCTAGATCCTCCAGGACCAGCTCTGTGGATTGGGCATAGGAGGGCCTGTGCTACAGTAGTTCCAGTCCTATCTGCTAGGTCAGTTTCACAGAATAACATTGGGTGATGTTCCTCAGCTCCTTGGCAACTGAGCTATGGGATTGTACAGGGTACCATCTTGTTCACAATGTTCTTTAATATCTATATGAAGCCATGGAGAGATGTTTTTCAACATCTGTATGAAGCCACCAGTATACTGATGACACAGCTCTATCTCTCTGTGACATCTGGATCAATGCCTGGACTCAGTGATAGGCTGGATGAGAACTAATAAACTGAAGCCCACTCCCCATCCATGCTGAGTAGCAGGGTGGGGTGGCATTTGCAGCCATCCCTGGAAGATGACGCCCTCTGGCCTGCATGTGGATGCATGCAGCATCAGCATGCTGCTGAAAGGGAGTGGGGTTTAGGATTAATAAATTGCCCCATTCCTTATATCACACTCTTGCATTTTTTTGGGGGGGGGGTACCCATCTACCCAATGTAATGCAGGAAGTGGTGCAGGTGCTAGTACAATCTCTCCTGGTCACCAGAAGGGGCTGAATGGGAATTTTTTTTAACCTTAAAAGCCTGATTGGCCAGTGGCTTTGGGTTTGTTTCACTTACTCCATACTACCAGTGTGGCAATTGGTTAATAGTGATCAAAGTCTGATAACTAGGTCACAACAAACAGTCAATGTGGGCAGGGAAAGCAGGAGGGAGCACTGGAGTCTCCTTTAAGTTGAAAAGGGGGCTCCTCATCCCTGCCACTGAGGATCTAGGGACTTGGGGCAGGGAAGGACAGCCTTTTGGGGCTTGAGTGGGTAACCTATTTAGAATCTGGGGACTCAGAGGTGGTGACTCAGGAGGGCACACCTCCCCCAAACACCTTAAGGCAAGCCAAGGGGCAGGGATGGCGGCTCAGCTGCCTTCACCCTAGGGCCAGGTATGATTGCACTTTAAGAGATAAGTAATCATGCATTGCTTTTTGCCATTGCAGATTGCATTAACATTAAGTTCATGTTAATAAAGTTGTGGCCCTAGTTCATCCAGCCTACTATGTGTTGTCTCATTATTTTAGGGTTTGGTCACAGGCTTAATCAGGGCATGATGGAGGCTATGCAGGTGGGTGGTTCCCAAGTCCAGGAGAGAGGAATACTGCCTGTTGTGGGCAGGTTGCCCTCCCACTGAACGATCAGGTTCATAGTATGGGAGTACTCCTGGATCTAGCCCTGTCACTGGAGGTCTAAGTGACCGCAGTGGCTTAGAATGCCTTTTGCCAACATTGACTGGTATGCCAGCTACAGACTTTCCTGAGTGGGGAATAGAGTCATAGAAAGGGGCCTATAAGGCCATCGAGTCCAACCCCCTGCTCAATGCAGGAATCCACCTTAAAGCACACTTGACAGATGTTGTCCAGCTGCCTCTTGAAGGGCTGTAGTGTGGGAGAGCCCACCACCTCCCTAGGGAATTGGTTTCATTGTCATACTGCTCTTACATTCAGGAAGTTTTTTCTGGTGTCTAGCTGGTATCTGACTTCTTGTAACTTGAGCCCATTATTCTCTGTCCTGCAAGCTGGGATGATTGCAAAGAGATCCTGGCCCTCTTCTGGGTGACAACTTTTCAAGTATTTGAAGAGCACTATCATGTCTCTCCTCTTCTCAAGGCTAAACTTTCCCAGTTCTTTCAGTCTCTCCTCATAGTTTGGCCACAGTGATACCAGTGCTAGTAACCTCAAGCCTGAATTACTGCAACACACTGTCTGTGGTACTGCCCTTAAGGTTGGTCCAGAAGCTGCAAGCTAGTGCAGAACACATCAGCTTGGCTGTTGTTGGGGGCTGCCCCTTTTCAGCATGTAATATCTTTGCTGAGGGAGCTGCACATTGGTGATCTGGGGAAAGGAGGTGGGTAGATGAGGGAAAATGGGTGGGGCCATTTGGAGAAGCCTGGAGGCCCAGATTAGGACCCCGGGATCTGAGGTTCTGCACCCTTGCTTTAAAGGGTGTTTTCTTTAGAGAAGAGAGCATATTTATCTATTTATCTATTTATTTAGTAATTTAATTCTCCATGTGCAAAGACACAAATTGCTTTTAGGGTGTACAGAAGCAAGTACATGGGCAGGCCATCCTGACTCACAAGTTATGCATTTGTTCCCTGACAATTCAAATCCAAATTGCTGGGTTCTGCTCTCACCTCTTGTAGCCTGCCTCGCCAATTACAGTCTCGTCCCACCTTGCAGATGGGGGGGTGGGGGAATTGTAAGTGTACAAACTAATCTTGAGAAGATGTGCTCAGGCTCAACATGTATCAGGATCTAGGCTTCTAGAACCAACACGCACACACACACACCACCACCACCACCACCACTAAACCCTTTCAGTTATGTTGCAACAGGCAATACAATCATGAATCTAAGAAAGGGACTGACAGAATGGTCCTCTAGTGAGACATTTTCTGTTCCCTCTATCCGTCTTTTCCTCCTATAGAAAAATAGGCCATTAGCTCCTCTTAAGCAAACTGTTTTGCATTTATCATGATGCTCACACCAGTCCTTTCTTTTGAAGATGTTGCACTAAATTGGCAGGCACTCTTGCTTTGCACATGATTAAATGATAACTTTCCATTGTAGTTTTCAAAGCTCCCTTTTTCTACAGTCATTTACCAAGTGAAAGGCAGTCTGATTTCAGAAGCGCTTGTTAGCGCATGTGTGATCCTGTCATCATTTCTTCAGAAAATCATGCACCTGCAGCTGTAGCGAGTTACCTGCCATCAATGGAGGAATTGTCCACCTTTCAAAGCATTTAAATATTGTCTTCATTGTCAGGGATAACAACAGCAGGAGGGAGGCTTCGGTAGGTTAACCACATGCTGATTGAGTCTTGTTGCTTCAAGAGGTGGGATGATTTGTGATACTCCGTGATAAAAAGAGCAGCTACTTTGTTAGTACTATTTTAATAGGGCTCCCCACCCACACCCACCCTCCTTAGGACTTCTCATTTATAGTATAATAGCAGCAGCCCGAGACCTGAGTAAGAGATCAAACATTTTTTTTGTAGTAAACTCTGCACACAAATGTAGTACACTTCTCTACATTTTACTGAAAAGCATGGCAAATAGCAAGAAGCAGAAGTGTGGTGACCAAATCTAATCAGATAAACGGGATGGTGTTTTGTTCCCCCCCTCCCCATGGGCTGCAAATGGATGGTGCCTCCCAGGCATGGGGACACAAAGCTCAAGAGCAAAGCACAGGCCCAAGGATGTAGGCTTCTGGAACTAAAGAATTTATGGGATGCAGAGCAAATTGGTTGAGGCACTTCCCCAACCACTTTTCTTCTTGGCATCTGCCTCAATTGGTGTGTTTGCTGCTCTCCAGATACCCATCTTTGACTCATTTGTTGAGTTGCAATGGTGTGTGAACTCCGCCTGTCCTGTTTCCTGCTTCTGTTATTCCTGTCCATCATGCCCAGCTCACCTTTTGGGAGTGAGCAATGTGGGCCTTCCTTTAAAGTACTGCTGGGGATGTCAACATATAAGGAAACACAAGGAAACCTTTTGGGTTGGATCCAGGATCTGCCTTCTACAAGTAGAAGGGAACATCTGGGAGAGAAAAGGCTTAGCTAGACCTAGTGGTCTAGCGAGACAGAGCGGTGAAGATGTGGCTATTTTTTAATTGCTAGATCTCCCCATCTGTTCACACATGGTGCGCGACAACCTCAGAGGGACAGGCTTGCACCCACCATTGTGTTTTGTTTTTTCTTAAAGAGACCAGAGCGCATGAGCGCTTGTGAGCAAAAGGTAAGTACTTTTTTTAAAAAAATAATTACTTCCCCCGCCCCCCCCGCTCCCGATGGGCACGGGTCCCGGGTCCTCACGAGGAAATGCGAGAAACTGGGACAAACCACGGCGCCCGGCCACACGTTCCATGGTCTCGGGCTCAGCCCAAGACCATGGAAAAAACAGGCCTAAAGTGTAGGGAGAGATCCCGGGGCAAGGGAGGGATCATCCCTCTCTGATCCCGGGATCCCCTGCGCATCATATGGATGCACAGGGATGATTCTGTGGATTGCCCCAGGAATTCACCCCATCTAGCTAAGGCCAAAGACTCCATTTGTCAAAGGTCCTCCCACCTGATTTGGGGGGATCCCCCCACATACCACAACTCACCCTATTTAGCAGGGTCTAAAAAGGATTGTTGTCATGGAGGGAAGTCCACTTCAACCAGTGCAATTGATGCAGCTTAAATCTGAATCCAACTCATTGTCTGTTTTCTGTTGAGTGGGGTTAATCTTGAGAACATGGGTGAGGAATCTCACATGAACATCTGTAGTGTATGACGAGTGATGGGGTGGTATCTTATAGCATGGACTGTGTGGAATATTGATGACCCAGGGTTGGTGATTTATACAGGAATTTGAAGAAGTATAAAAGACGGACAAATCAGCCTACCCACTTCGTAAGTGGTATTTCAACTTCTAGAATCATAGAATCATAGAATAGCAGAGTTGGAAGGGGCCTACAAGGCCATTGAGTCCAACCCCCTGCTCAATGCAGGAATCCACCTAAAGCATCCCTGACAGATGCTTGTCCAGCTGCCTCTTGAAGGCCTCTAGTGTGGGAGAGCCCACAACCTCCCTAGGTAACTGATTCCATTGCCGTACTGCTCTAACAGTCAGGAAGTGTTTCCTGATGTCCAGCTGGAATCTGGCTTCCTTTAACTTGAGCCCGTTATTCCGTGTCCTGCACTCTGGGAGGATCGAGAAGAGATCCTGGCCCTCCTCTGTGTGACAACCTTTTAAGTATTTGAAGAGTGCTATCATGTCTCCCCTCAATCTTCTCTTCTCCAGGCTAAACATGCCCAGTTCTTTCAGTCTCTCTTCATAGGGCTTTGTTTCCAGACCCCTGATCATCCTGGTTGCCCTCCTCTGAACACGCTCCAGCTTGTCTGTGTCCTTCTTGAATTGTGGAGCCCAGAATTGGATGCAATACTCTAGATGAGGCCTAACCAGGGCCGAATAGAGAGGAACCAGTACCTCATATGATTTGGAAGCTATACTTCTATTAATGCAGCCCAAAATAGCATTGGCCTTTCTTGCAGCCATATTGCACTGTTGGCTCATATTCAGCTTGCAGTCTACAACAATTCCAAGATCCTTCTCGTTTGTAGTATTGCTGAACCAAGTATCCCCCATCTTGTAACTGTGCATTTGGTTTCTATTTCCTAAATGTAGAACTTGGCATTTATCCCTATTAAATTTCATCCTGTTGTTTTCAGCCCAGCACTCCAGCCTATCAAGATCACTTTGAAGTTTGTTTCTGTCTTCCAGGGTATTAGCTATCCCACCTAATTTTGTGTCATCTGCAAATTTGATAAGTGTTCCCTGCACCTCCTCGTCCAAATCATTAATAAAAATGTTGAAGAGCACTGGGCCCAGGACTGAGCCCTGCGGTACCCCACTCATTGCCTCTCCCCAGTTTGAGAAGGTTCCATTGATAAGTACTCTTTGAGTCCGATTCTGTAGCCAACTGTGGATCCACCTAATAGTTGTTCCATCTAGCCCACTTTTAGCTAGTTTGTTAATCAGAATATCATGCGGCACTTTGTCAAAAGCTTTGCTGAAGTCAAGATATATGATGTCCACAGCATTCCCACAGTCCACAAGGGAAGTTACCTTATCAAAAAATGAAAACAAATTTGTCTGACAGGACTTGTTCTTGACAAATCCATGTTGGCTTCTAGTGATCACCGCATTGATTTCAAGGTGTTTACAGATTGACTTCTTTAAAATCTGCTCCAGAATTTTCCCAGGGATGGATGTCAGACTGACTGGTCTGTAGTTCCCAGGTTCCTCTTTTTTGCCCTTTTTGAAGATAGGGACAACGTTAGCCCTCCTCCAGTCGTCCGGCACCTCACCCGTCTTCCATGATTTTGCAAAGATAATAGACAAAGGTTCTGAGAGTTCTTCTGCTAGCTCCTTCATTACTCTAGGATGCAGTTCATTGGGCCCTGGAGATTTGAACTCATTCAAGGAAATTAGGTGTTCTTTGACCATTTGTTTATCAATCTCAAACTGTAATCCTGCCCCCTCAACTTCTGCTTCACTTTCTCCAGGGGTGTGTGTCATAGACCCGCTTTTGGGAGAAGACTGAGGCAAAGTAGGAATTGAGCACTTCAGCCTTTTCTTTGTCATCTGTTATCAATTTGCCATCTTCAATAAGCAGTTGAACCACCATTTCTTTCCTCTGTCTTTTACTACTCACATATCTGAAGAAAGCCTTTTTATTGCTTTTAGCATCCCTCGCTAATCTCAGCTCATTCTGAGCTTTAGCCTTCCTGACGCCATTTCGGCACTTCTGCGCCACTTGTCTGTACTCTTCTTTTGTAGCCTGGCCTTCCTTCCACTTCCTATATGTATCCCTTTTTGTTTTCAGGTCATCTCTAAGCTTTTTGTGGAGCCACATTGGTTTCCTCTGTTGTCTTCTATCTTTTCTCCTTGTTGGAATTGTTTGTAACTGTGCCTTTAAAATTTCCTTTTTTAAATACTCCCACCCATCCTGCACTCCTTTTCTCATTAGGCTCATTTGCCATGGGACCTTACTTATTATAGTTCTGAGTTTATTAAAATCAGCTTTCCTAAAATCCAGAGTACGTGTATGCCTACACTCAACTTTTGTCTCCTTCATAATCAAGAATTCAAGTATGACGTGGTCACTTTCCCCCAGAGTTCCCGTAACTGCCACTTTATCCACTAATTCATCCCTATTGGTCAATAACAAGTCAAGGATTGCCGATCCTCTAGTTCCTTCCACCACTTTCTGTAGGAGAAAGTTATCACCCATACATGTCAGGAATTTCTTGGAAGGGCCGCTTTTGGCAGTAATGGTCTCCCAACAGATATCAGGGTAATTGAAGTCCCCCATCACTACTACATCACACTTCCTTGAAACACTGGCAATTTGTTTCTCAAAAGTTTCGTCCTCGTCTTCTCCTTTATTGGGTCTTCGGTAGTAGACTCCAATTATCATGTTCTTTTTATTCCTTGCCCCATTTATTTTAATCCAGATGCTCGCGATGGGGCTCCCAGTCTGATCTGCCTGTATTTCTGAGCAGGGATAGGTATTTTTAACATATAGTGCAACTCCACCTCCCTTTCTATTTCTTCTGTTCTTTTTGAACAAGTTATATCCTTCAATTGCTATATTCCAGTCATGGGAGTCATCCCACCAAGTTTCAGTTATACCTATCAAGTTGTATTTGCCTTCATGTAATAAGAATTCAAGTTCGTTCTGTTTGTTTCCCATGCTCTGGGCATTACTATATAGACATCGAAGACATTCTAGAGTTAGCCAGCTCCAATTTCCCCACTATTTAGCAGCAAGTTGTGCTCCAAACATCATATTATTCATGTCAGGTGAGAAGCCAGGTAGCCCTATGAGGTTTTACAGAGTTTCACTTCACTCCTATAACCCAGGATCATCCCAAATACATCCCTGTGCATCCAAATGACACACAGGGGATCCCGGGAGCAGGCAGGGATGACCCCTCCATTTGCCTGAGATAATCCTTAGGTCTAGCTAAGGCCATAGTCAGTGTGAGGAAGCCCTTGGTTTTGGCTCTGGATATACAATTAACCTATGTACACAGATTTCACATTAGGCCCTTGGCAAGATTGGGTTTCCTGCCTACCTCTTCTCCCACCTTCCCTGTCCTTCCTTTTCTTAAACAGGCCATGTATCTTTGTTTAATCCCCTGTTGTGCCTGAGTAGTACAAGCTCATGCACAGAGATCTTACTAGAATGAAAAGGTCTCTTCCCTTGTTGCAAGAGTGATAGCTGTACAAAGAGCCACCGTAAGCAGGCACCAAGAGATGTGTATTGGTAAAGCTGGCCTTGATGGGGGAGGGATGAATCTGTCAATTTTGGTTTCTCTCCCTTCCTTATTTTTCCAATCTGAATGTTGGTTTGTCTTGAACTTTGAGAATTTCTCTAGTTCATAGGAACGGTTATGGCTCAGTGAGAGAACATCTGCTTTCTATGCAGAAGATCCCTAGTTCAATCCCTGTCATCTCCAGGTAGGGTTGGAAAAATTCCTGCCAGAAGCCCTGGAGGGGTGCTGGCAGTCAATGGGCATGTCTACACCAGTCGACATCCTGGGGATCATCCCAGGAGCATCCCTGTGCATCCACATGATGCACAGGGGATCCCGGGAGTAGGGAGGGATGCTTCCTCCATTTCTCTGGGATATCAGCAGGCCCTTTCCTCCTGGCTTTTCCCATGGTCCTGGGATGATCCCAAGGACCGCGGGTGGTGAGGCTGCCCATCTGGGCTTCTTCTCTCTTCCCTGTGAGTAGCAGGGGTCATCAGAGGGAAGGAGCCAGGATGGGAAGAGTCCAGGGCCATCGGGGGTCGGGGGGAGCGGGGTCGTGTTTTGTTTTTTGTTTTTTACCTTAATTTTTGCTGGAGTACTAGTGTGCTTCAGCTCTTCTCTCTTTAAAAAAAATGGCCACCAAGACGGGTGCGATGCCTAGGACGTCGCACAGCCCATGTGGACTGAGGGGGAGGATCTAGCGATCAGCATATCACAAGATCCTCCCCGCTCCCTCACAAGGTGTACACATGCCCAGTGTCAACAATACTGGGTCTAGATGTACCAAGGGTCTCACTCAATATAAGGAAGGTTCCCATATTTCTATCTTGAATATGAAGCTAAAATTCATATGCATTTTTGTATGCATTTTTCTGAATACATGCATTTTATATGCATTTTAGCCTAACAGACAGAAGTTTTGCAAGGATTTTTTTGACAGAATGCCTTTTCTGTTTGGAAAATTTCCCCTAATATATGCTTCTTTATATGCAGTAGTGTGACTTTTGAAGGGAAATGGAGCTTTGGTTTACATAGCAATTTGAAAGTGAGAAATATGGTAAATTCTCCTTGAAATGCAAACTGAATGCATTTCTCCCCGATCCTTATAACAGATACCAGTGCAGAAGGCTTTGGGATGTATTAGATGGTTGCCAGCAAAAGGACCATATGTTTCCCATTCCTGCTTTATATAGGTCCTATGTTTGAACTTGCATGGTGTCTTCAGATTCTTCTGCACTCTAAACACCTGTAATTATAATTAGCCATGTTTAACATCAGACGGCATTGGAAAGAGATGCCTAGCAAGTTACGCTAGTCTTCAAAAGAAAACTCTCATGTTAGCCCACATAATGCAGAACTAGAATTCAGATCTGATTAGGATAAGAAGACAAAAATACACATGTCAAAAGGTGAAAATGTTGTTAACTACAGCTTAAATACATTTAAGGATAAATTACTTTGGATAGCTCTTTTGTGTGTGAATGCTCTAATGTATTATTAAGTTAAGTACAATGTGGTGAGTATTTCCACCTTACAACCGTATTACTATATTCTCTTTCTTTTTCAAAATAAATAAATAAATAAATAAATTGTGGGCTACAAATTTAGAGATTGGTTAAAGGCCCCTTCAAAAATTTGGCCCATAAAAATTCAGACAAAAGGATCAAGAAACGTTTTGAAGTTCTGAGCATCTGGTAAGCACAGATATCAAGAATGCAGATCAAAGGGAACAATGGATTCAATACACAACATTCATAGAGTACATGTGTTTGATAGCTGATTATGGTTACTGGGTTTCCTGAGGAATGTTTGCTCAGCAATGCAGGAGGGAAATATTTCGCTCTATCAGTAAGCTGCTTCCTTTGTCTGATCAAAGCAGGGTTCAGTGAAAGAGTCAGTGCATGCAATATAAAGACTACTTAATGCAAGTGTAGACCTGTGAAAGTCAATGGGGCTACATCAGAGCAAGTGGTCATTGAACTTCCCCCTCAAGGTGTTAATGCAGAAGAGATCCTGGTGTAAGAGGAAGAATGCTATACCATCAGGATATCATTGTGAATATTTTACATTTCAAGGCATTGTATCCTCTGTAGGTTTCTGTGCAATGACGGCAGTTGTCACAGAATGATGGCAAGAAGAGTTTCCTAAATACTTTGTCCATTCGCTCATCTCCAAAGTGGGGGAAATCTGATAGTCAATGTACAGCCATACTGGCACATTTGAGTAGATCAATACATAGTTGAGCATGTGGTGGTACAAAACAAGTAGTGGAATGATTGGCACAAATAATGCATAAATATTTAAGAAGAATGGTTTGGACATTTATCATTTCCAGTGACCTTCATGTAAATGGGGATGTCTTGTTTAATGAAAGATTTTTGTTGTTTTTGAATATCATAATGTAATAATGATCTGAATGGGAGAGTAATTGTCCATCTATAGTCACATACTGGGTCAAGATTTAGTCAGAGTAGATCCATTTAAATCAATGGGGCTCATATTAGTCATGACTAATATGAGTCCCATTCATTTCAATAAGTCTATTCGATTCTGGGCTTCTCTAAATGAGTAATTTATTGCACAAGTGATGGGCCAACCATGAAAGTTTGTGAGTCCTTTACATGACATTGTCAATGTTCAGGATGCCTTCCATGCTATTCCTTGGTAAACTCGCTTTTTAAAAGTTCGGAGATAATGCAGTACTTAAAGTTATCACTAGGGTATCATCGGATCCCCCCAATGTGTAAGTCAGCATTCTGCTATAGTTCTGCCACTAGATTGAGCTGTTTCAATAAACATAATAGAGCTTTGCCAGTGAGAATGGAAGTTTCCAATTCAAAACTATGTGGTAACGTGTAAAAGAGCACATTGCGAGCACAGAAAGATTGCAGATGAAAGAAGGTAAGGCTGCAGGATTTTTCCCATGTGTAGAGAAGCTCTAAATATGGATCCAATTTCTCTATCTTCAAAAATGACAATATCACAGTCATAGGGAAAGTTCATAACACAAAGAGCCTTAATAGATTTCATTTCCTGCCACTCACACTGCAACTTTTCCAAGTACGGCTAGAAAAGAATCCTGCCTTAAACCCAGACAGTGTCAACATTAACATGCTGAATGAACCAATGGTCTGACTCAGTATAAGGCCCAAACTTATACTGAGGCTTCAGTTCTGATCCGTCCAATAAAAAGTATTTTCCAGGCCCATTGCAAAAAGCTAAAATAATTTTAAAAATACATTACGATACAGTACAAAATGTAGAATGGCACTTGCAGGAAATCTCTCTCCCTAGTAATATTTCATCCAGCCTGATATGCCAGTTCAAGCCTAGATCACACACGGGTTTGCACATGGAAGCGACATGTTGAGACTATAGGGAGCCATAGAAGCACAATGCAGGAAAAGTGGGACAGACTGGGGGTGGTGGCATATTTGTGAGGGTTTGTTGGAATTTCTGAATGCCACACATCTTTATAGGAATGGAATTATCCAACCTGACTAATCAGGAATGAGAGAAATCTTATAAATGAGACAATTATGGAAATCAGAAAGCAATTTAATTGTCTGAAAACATCGTAATTGGAATGAATATCATTTTCCTAAATGAAAGTAATCATGTTACTGGGTTTTAAATAATAATAATAAAAAAGTGATTTCAAGTGCAACATCTTAAGCTATCACAACTAAATGTGTGAAAAAGACATGAACTAGTGTTGACAATAATGACGTAAAATACACGATTTATGGTTGCTGATTTCTTTGTCACATTCATTTGGAACTGCTTAGCCTTGTATACTAGTATTAGTATCTTCCGTCTTCTCTTCTCAGGGAAAACCATAGTGAATGGCTAATAACATCGTTATGCCTTGTTTCCTAGTGCATCTCCTACCCATTGTTAGAAACAGAATGCTGGACAAGATGGAACATTGCTTTAATCTAGCAGGGCAATGTCATGGCAAAGACTTGAAAATTTATCCTATGAATGATTAGATATCTCTAAGTCCACTAAACTCAATGCCTAACTCTGCCCAGGATTTCAGCTGGTGCAACACACTTCTTGTCTCCAGGACAACATTTTATATATTTAATAAATTGCTTAAAGTACTTGACAATTAATTGCTAGTCCATTTACTGGGGTATCTGTGTTTGAGTTCAGGTACATATGACTGGCTGAAAGTGACTTGAAAATTCTATACAGTTGACTTATTTTTTTCAACTTTGGTTACATTTAACTAATATACTATTTGGTTTTCTTGACGATGTGCTCTTGTGGTTTGTTTTCTGTAGATTTTAAGAGTGACATTTTAATGCTTGCTGTTATTATGATTTTTAGTAAAAGTTGTTGCATGCTTTTAACATAAAATGTCTAATAAATGTATAGGTAATAATACTAAGAACAGCAGCATAAAGAATTATACCCAATATCTATTTAAAAGAAAAGTGTAAGCACACCCAGGCATGGGTGAGGTACAACCTGATCCTATCCATGATTATTTGGCAGTAAGTCATATCAATTTCTAACAGTGCAATCCTATGCATGTCTACTCAGAAAGTAACTCCCATTGAGTTCAATGGGGCATGCCCCAGGTAATTGGGTATAGGATCACAGCCTTTCTCCCTAGTAAGTATGGGATTACATTACTTTGGTAACCATGTCTCCTACTAACTAAATGTTTGCCACAGGGGAGAATGAGCAAGTGAGATATTTGCTCATGCACCAGTTCTGAGCTGTTCATGATCCCTCCTCCTGTATTACACCATCAACTGCAAGACATATGATTTCTGAGATAATGTGCAATTCTGGATCATGCCCAAAATATGAAATGAAATGAAATATGGTAGCTTATAGGATTACTTCTGCAAGAGTTCTCTGTGCAGAATATTGCAAACAGGAGAAAATGATCTTAATATTATATGAGCTGCCATTGGCACCGTAAGGCAGAAAATAGGATGTGTAACTTCATATAAACAATAAAAGTAATAAAGCTCCTATAATCAGGGTGTGATTAAAAATATGGTGCTTGCTAAGGTGACTATGAAATAACTATATACAAGCACAGCAATGAAGACAAAAGGCAAACATATTTCATACAAACTGATCAGCCGTTTATATTTTGTTTAAAAAAAGACAGCACACAGATATATGTTATGTTTACTTTATGAAAATTATGCTTGAATTAGTTTAAGATGTGTTATTCTGTAGAATTAAGAATGAATTGAATTAAAATAGATACAGTTTCTTACAGCCAAATGTATTTAATATTGCACTAGGTTACACATGTTTAGGATGGGACACAGCTTCTGGTATTGTGATTGCCTTCTGAATCTAAAACAGAGAAAGACAAGTACATAATATCCAGTATCCAAGGTAGTGAGCCTATATACACCAGTGGCTGGGGAGTATGGGCACTATGATGCTGTTGCACCTGTGTCCTGCTTGTGGGTTCCTAGTCGATGGATGGTTGGCCACTGTGTGGTCAGAGTACTGAACTGGATGGACACTTGGTCTGATTCAGCATGGCTCTTCTCACATTCTTATAGTCTGTGTGATGGGCTGGGTCATCAGATCGCCTACCTTGGATAGTCTTCCTGTCTCTTCTTTGTTCTAAAGCCGTGGTGGATTACACATGGCAAGGGGGCTGCTTGCGGCCCACCATGGCTTTGAGTGTGGCCCCACTACCCCTGCATAGCTCAAATTCAGTGGTGTGGTGGCAAAATAAATAAATAAATCACTAATTTGTCTCTGAAGTTTGGGAGCAAACTGCTCTGGAGTCTCAAGAGTGTCCTATTTAGCCTGTTTTGAATCTAGATGTGGCTCTTTGAAACTCTATAGTGAGTTGAACCAAATTTCAACAGTGAACCACCATTTCTTTTGCTTCTGCAGGTGGTGCGGCAGCAGGAGTGTGGCCCTGGGAAGAGTCCAGGGGCTGGAAAATGGCTCCTAGACTGCCCAAGGCTGCTGCTGACTTAACTGCTTCACTTGTTGTCTAGCCATGATCGGCTGATCTGTTCTGACATCACAATGATCCTGGCCCCTGTCATGTATTCAGAGGCAGTGATGTCACAGTCTGAGCCTCAGCTGATATCAGAGAGGGACTTTTAAGACAAAGCCTTGCCTGTGGATTCTGAGGTCCATGATCAACTCATAGAATTTAAATCCCATCCAATATTACCTATACCATGGGCCATAGCTCTTCAACTAAATTATGGGAGCAGTCATAGCTCAGCGGAAGAGCACTTGCTTTGGCGGCAGAAGGTCCCAAGTTCAATCCCTGGCATCACCAGATAGGGGTTTGTCTGAAACCCTGGAGAGCTGCTGCCCGCTAGATGGAGCAATGGCCTGACTTGGTGTAAAGCAGCTTCCTATGGACTTTTGAGAGAGTGCAAATTTGTGTGGTTATGGAGCTTTTTGAGAGACAGAAATTCCTCACTATAGCCCCATTCATTGTTGATTGTGATGCACATTGATGTGTTTATGCACATTGCACATTGATGTGTTTATGTTTATTTCTATTGTTTGGGTCTGTTTGCATATGCATATATGGACTTGGAGGTATTATATCCCTCCCTCTTAAAATTCCAATCAGGTACAGTCCCCCCACCACATCCCTGTGTGTATGCATGCACATGCACATATGATCTTGCCTTCTGAGACTGCCCAGAACATAGAAGTATGAGTCAGTATCAATATGATCAAGTTGCACAGCATCAAACAAGGATTATAACTGGCAGACTCTATTGTACAATGCACTCACCAAGCATAGGATGTCAGTGTAGTGATCATTTATTTATTTATTTTCAATATCTGTATAATGCTCCACATCCAAGATTGGTGGAGTGGCAAACAGCAGATAGGATAAAAGAATGAGAACACCATATAAAAATAATTACTATTTTTTAAAAGAAGCAGACTTCCAATAAAACTCAAGTGGCATCAGATCAGTTGGGTATATCAAAATAATTAGACGTTGCACATTTTAGTTAGTCCAGGGGACATATACTTTGGTATTCTATAAGGCATAATCCATCAGTGGCTACACACAGTCATCAAAGGCATGTTTTTGTATATACACACCCTAAATCAGCAGTTTCTTACTCCAGATGTACATCAAGATAAATGGAATCCAAATGCCTATCTAAAAAGGCTTATATAGCTGCTTTGAACCTTGCTGCAGAAAGTTACTTAGTTATCTTCTTTTTGTGACTGCTAAGCTGATGTACACTGACTGCTTTTGCTGTGTGATGTGTGTGTGCACGCGCACAGTTTTTCCACAGCAGAACTACAGGGTGATGCTAATGATTATAGACTTAACAGAATCAAGTGATAAAACATAGGTTTTGAACATGATGTGATCAACTGTCTTCCTTGAACAGATAATTTCTCTTCTCAGCTATGTCTTCGTGAAGAAAATGGCAGGGAAAGACCTACTGCTAATATAGCGAATGTGGTGTAGTGGTTATAGTGTTGGACTGCGACTGGGAGTCCTGGGTTCATGTCCCCAGTTGGCCATGAAGCTTCCTGAGTAATTTTGGGCCAGTCACTGATTCTTAGCCTCATCTACCTCACTGGGTTCTTGTGAAGGCACAATGCAGAAGAGGAATATCATGTTCACAACCTTGGGCACCACCTGAGGAAAAAGCAGAATGTAAATGTTACAAATAAAACAACTGAGTAATACTGCCAGCCTCTCCAACTTACGTACAGTTTGAGGCTCAGGAATGTTAGGTTTGCCACTGCAAAAGACAAAAAGGTACAACCAATCCTTCCCCAACACAAGTGGCACTGTACATATCATTCACATAACCCTAAAAATCAACCTACACCAAAAGCACAGAGAAGACCCTTAAAGCAGGAAGGATTTTTCATGGTCAGTCTCTATGCTGGTATTGTTCTCAGTTTGCATAGGGTGTGGGTTCAGAAAGTATTCCTGGTCTCTAATGCTCTGCATTGTGGGCAGAGTCAGAGCAGAGAGTGGTGTGACTTTGAGGGATTTGATACAGCAGGTTGAATCCAGCTTCTCTCCAGTGGGAGGAGCATTCCCTGAGCAGAGTTCCAATCAGAGTGCAATCGGCAGAAAAGGGGGGATGAAATCCATGTGGTTCCTCTCTTCTCCCTGCAGCCCCCAGTGCCACCTCTCCAACTGTCTTGGAGGGTCCTCCAATCCTACAGAGCAGATTTAGTGAAGGTGGAGTATATGGAATCACAGGGAGAGTGGGAATAGACTATGATCTCTATCTTCTTCATTCCACCAGTGGGATTCTTCCACTGGATCAGAAGCCAGCTATAGATAGAAAGAGCCCTTCCATCTGCCCAAGGCAGATTCTGGATCAAATTTAATGGAAGTGAACATCTGGGAGCTGTGAAGAAGATACTGGCAGGCCTGCCTTTAGATAACAACCTTCCATCTCCATCATTAGGCTTACCTCTCGCTAATTTCAAGTCCTATCATATATCTGACTTTCTAAGAATGCCCTTTTGCATTCTTGCTTCTAAATCAGTTCTTGCTGGTTTGACCCAGTCCTTTGAACCTTAACCAGTGAACATTGGATTGTTTCTAAATTGATCTATTATTATTATTATTATTATTATTATTATTATTATTATTCTCAATAGCAATTGTCTTATAAATGAAATTGAGAGAACAATCCTATGCCCCCTAGTCAGCATCTGGGGAACATAGAATTGTTCAGTTTCATGGATCCAAGGTTGGAAACAGGGTTCTGACCTTAGAGTCCAGAAACAACACTCCCCCTCCGACTCATAGCCAGTGCTGTTCTGATTTCAACACACTCAGAAACAGAGAGCAGAGATGGAGGAAAGGTGGTGGTTCTGGGGGCAGGGAGGGGTGGAGACTGGAGAAGCTGCATTACACAGCTTCCTATGTTCACCCCTGTGTACCTCCCTCCTCCTCTGAAATGCTGCAGCTAGATGTGCTATATGCCCATCTAGCAAAAATGCAGGGCAGCCAGAGCATGGAGATGAGAATGTGCTCCATCTGCCCTGCTTTGGATACTAGGTAATTTCCAAATTCAGAGGCTACTGTCTCCTTAGGATTGCATCCTTAGGTAAGTTTCAGAGCATATTCTAGTTAGTACAGCTGCTGTATAAACTATGTTATGTAGTAGTGCTTGGTACTTTGTGGCATACAGCCACCATAGCAGGCAATTTTACAGGTGGAAAAATGAGGCAAAAAAACACAAGTGAGTATGAAATCATGTGGTCCATACCCCATTCTGGATTCTAAATCATGAACTTCAGTTTTATGTATTTATCAAAGAACTAAATAAAGAATACTTTAAATTATCTAGGAGAGTTGCCGTTATCTAAAAGATCTGATGTAATGAAGATATCTCTTGAAATAGGTATCATGCTTTTCTTCTCATAACATTTTAGCAAGAAGATTTCACACTATTTAAACCAAAACTAGATATATATGACTGATCCCCTAGAGGGCAGTATGACCTAAATTAAGCTGAGCCATTCAATTAGCATCCCCCTACCCCTCAGTTACACAATTTATTTTTCAAACCTGCCTTCAGTGGCTAGTGGACTTTCTTTTGCCCTTCTCTTTATGATCTCAAAGAATCACAGAAGAAATACAATTTTGTTCCTCATAAAATAGTTACCGTACATATATAATCTTCTCAGTAATGTTCCAGTATGCCTGATATGCTAATTGATTTCTGAGTCATTCATTAATTTATGAATATGTCCCATTTATGTTCTGAATCATAATCTGAAGACATATCAGATAGCAGCATTGCTAAAGCTAAGCAAATCTGGGTCTGGTCAGTGTCCGGACTGGAGACCACCTGGGAAACCCATGTCCTCTGCCTTAATTTCCATCGGGAAAGCAAGTATGGATACAGAAGGGTAGGGCAGAGGTTTGTTTTTAAAAAAATGTGAATTATGTCTATTCATGAGTAAGGACTGGATTCAATAGAATCTATTCTTAGTGTCTTGGTTAAATCCTGGAATGTGCTGCAATAATAAGAAAGAAAAGAGTATTATTGTGATATTGTTATCATTTAAACCAAATTTGTGCCTTTGAACCACTATGCAAATTGAAACGTGGTCATCCTTTGAAATTTGCACTTCTGTGAATATTGCAATATGGTTCCTCAATCAAAAAATGCATTAGAAATGCATACAGCAAAGAAAACAATGTTCAAGTATGCATGATACTACAAAAATGCTTGTAAACATATCTATACTAGGCAAACATGCCTACAAAAGTGCATGTATTAGGATAAATGCACAAACATGCTTACGAATTTTAATGCAAACTTATTTTTGTTTTCTTGATTGTCAAAGTTCAGGACCAAGCAAACTTAAGACTGGAGAAATTCTCAAAGATTGAGATGAACTGAACTGAAGACTAGGAAAATGAGAAACTGTGAGAAAGCGAAATTGATAGATTCGTCTGTCCCTATCAAGCGATATGCCACTGCGGAGAAAATACATGATATCAAATAAAAATTCTTGTACTATAGCTACTCAAAAATGTACATCAGAGCTATTATCCAGATGTTGCAGTGTATTGAAATATAGTTTTATAAATGCATTTGAAGAACTAGGAGATGACTCCACAGTGACAGAAATTGCCCTGTCTCAAGCTCTGTTCACTTGTTAACTATCATATGTTTATTTTGCAAGTGAATTTCTCAGTGACAATGTTTGTGATATAGATGGCACGCTCACCTGCTTCATTAAAACCTATTTAGAATACAGGGCTTAATATAGACTTTAGTCAGTGTAAAGCCATGTACAGCTAATTTGTAATGATCATATCAACTAACAAACACATAATCAAGAAGCTCTTAAAATGTATTAAAATTCAGATCTCTCCATTAGCAACTCCGCTTCATTAACATATTAATAGACAATGTGCCTTGTATAATTAGATTGTATTTTCTTTGCATCATTGAAGATAATTCCAGGAGGATTTATGGAAAAGTTCACATTATCTCCACAGAGGACTAGTGTAGAGTCCTGTGGTTCCCAAGTCATTATTTCTTAATCACCCTCTGGTTTCCCCTCCCCCAATCTTTCTTCTCTCCCCATCCACACTACTATCTAATCAATAATCAAGACAATTTGTTCCAGAAGATAAACGCATTTATTTGACTCAGTTATCAGAAAGGGACATATTGTGGTTAGATGCAGTGAAGCAGGCTACTTCTACTTACTGCATTGGTACATTATCAGCACCAGGGCAATGGGATAGCTGAGCTCTCTGGGGCAATATTGCCTTCCAGTTCATTGATCAGTGCAGTTGTAATGTTCATTTGTTTTTTTAAATACATTCACTACCCTTCTCTAACCAATACCAATGACAAATTATTTAAACACAAACAGTCATATAATAATATAAAATCTATAAAATAACAAGAGCAGATAACGTTATAAAATGAACCCTATGATAATCTAAAAGCCAACCAGAACTGGTTTTTTTTTTAATGAAGTCTTCAGGGTTCTCCTAAAAATCAATAGAGGAAGCTATAGTTCCTCCCTGCAAAAAATGTTCAAAGGTGATTGGACCACCATAGAAAGCCCCCTGTCCCTGTTAATCCCCAGCCTGGAGTATTACAGTTACCTAGCCCTTGCTGAAAGACCTGAGACCAGGGCCTTAGAAGCCGATCTCACAGGCAGATATGAGTGCAGGCAGTCCTTCAGATAAAATGCTTCCAAACTCTGTAGGGCTTTAAAGTTTAAAACTAGCCCTTAAAACTAGAAATGAATAAGGTGTAGCTAAAGAGAATAGATCAGATCACCAAGTTCCTACAAGAATTCTTGCTGTGCTAGTTGAAGTTTCTGGACCATCTTTAAGGACAGCCGCACGTAGAGAGTATTACAGTTACCTAGCCTGGAAGTAACCATGGCTTGTGCTACAGAAGCAATTTCTGGGCTCTCCATATAAAGCTGCAGCTGAAAGAACTCTGAGCTGCTGCTGACACCTCTTCAAAAGAACTCTTCAAAAGAACTCTGGGCTGCTGCTGACACCTCTGTTTCCACTTACTGAAAGTACAGAATCTGGGAGCAGCCAACAGCCCTTTCACCTCCTCTATTTTAGCACTTTTCACTATATAAAGTGTCCTGCTATTCTTATATACAGTACAACAATGCCCATACTGGTCATGCATGTTTGACTCCAGTCCCCACTCCTGCCAGTGCTGGCAGTCTCAACATCATCCCCTCAAAGCCTTTGTACTGTGTGCACAGAGAGGAGAAAAGCAGATGGGAAAATGCTAGGAAGAGGTGCCACTGTCTCTTTCACTGCTGTCTTTCCACTGGTGCAGAAGAAGGGCCAGTTTTTGAACCCTGTGCAACATGAAAAGTCGGACCACACTCTTCCTAAATATCATTGAGGAGATGTAACTCTCATAATGTATTGAAACAAAATAATACAAAGACATTGGTCTTTTTTCTTTTTGGACACCAGAACTGTCTGATCTCCATTGTATAGATGTGCTTCTTGGTTACTATAATGGTTTTGTCCAGTTGTATGATTATTCCTCCTCCTCCTCCTCCTCCTCCTCCCTCCCAGATCACCAGAAATACACTTGACCTACATTTTCTACAAAAAAGAAGTATTTCATATTATTATTATTATTATTATTATTATTATTATTATTATTATTATTATTTACATTTATATACTGCTCCATAGCAATAAAGAGTCCTTAAGCATGATAAAAATCAGATAGATAGACACCAAAATGTGATCAGGACCATCATCACTGACAACAAGGCTACCATCTATTATTTGTAATGTACTAGATGCCATTAGGTAAATATGCACAGGTTCCTGACTGCATGAAGTAGGAGGTGGTTCATCTGCAGGAACCCCTATAGCAGGGATGGAGAACCTCAGGCCCATGGGCCAAATCCAGATCTCTGGGATTCCTCAGATGGCCATGGCCCATTTCCATGGCCACACCCCTGATTTATTTGGTGTTTTCCAGCTTTTACATCCCCACCGCCAAGCCAGTTGAAATTCATCTCCTAAGAGTTAGTTAATGGCAGTAAGGTGTTGATATTCTTGGTGTTTTGGCCCCACCGATTTTACTTTTAGCCCTGCCCACCACTGGAATGTGGCCCCTGATAGCTTCTTCAAAACTCCATTTGGCTCATGGGCTAAAATAGATTTTCTACCCCTGGAAAATAGAATCTTAACTTTGTGCTGATGCGAATGGCTGGAGGATACACCAATGCTGAGACAGCAGCAGCAACAGTTCATCCTCCTCCCTGGCCTACCACATATCAGAACAGGATCTCCCCTAGGAGGGGAGCAACAGCAGAACCTAACTCTTTTCAAGCATCCTTAGCTCACTTGCTCTGTCACTGACCACCTTTGCCTTATGGGAAGGGGAAAGCTGTTATTGCTTTCAAACACTTTGCTGCTTATGCTGCTGTTACTGCCATTGCTGAATACAAATCAATTGATGTATGGCAGCTTTTCTTCCTCCTCCTCTTCTTCTTCCTCTTCTTCTTCTCATGGAGAAAGCTAATGCTGAACTTCCTTTCCCACATCCAGCTACCTGTCCTGGCCATTGGTAGAAGGAAGCATGCCTCTTTGGTCAGCATTCTGGAGAAGTCATCAGATATACAGTACATGTTGATCATTTGTTAGGAGGTTGATAGAAGAATTGGCCCTACGCTATGGCCTGAAAGAGAGCTTTGGCTATTGGGTGGTATAGAATACATACATACATAGATGTATGGTGTACTCCTGCATGGTTCTGTTTCATTCCAATATTTACATAGGCTCCAGCAGTCTCTATTTACTAGTGTGTCAGTCCCTAGTGGTTTTTTGTTGTTGTTTTTTCTTTGTTGATTGTTTCTTTGGTAAATCACTCTCCTTATTTTGTCCTACTTGCTTTTTTTGGACTGTTGTTAGTGTGAACATGGATGTACCAGCACTCACATTCTGGAGGTTTTCTGCCTCCTCCCCAGCAATTAAATAATTGAGTAAAGCCAATGGAGAAGAGCCATCACCAGTGAATAATAGTGGGGGCTGGATGGCTCAGGCAATGTTTCTGGCTGTGAGATTATGGACACATCTCTACTCAGAAGTAAGCCCCATGGAGGATCTACTCTGAGATAATTGGGTATAGGACTGCAGCGTTAGATCACACAAAAGCAAGTATCTCTGTTTTCATATGTGAAATATTAGATAGAATATATTTAAGATCTCCCAGGGCAGCTGTAGTAGCTTTCTAGGATCAAGTAGAAATAGGGTGGCCATATGAAAAGGAGGACAGGGCTCCTGTATCTATAACAGTTGCATAGAAAAGGGAATTTCATCAGGTGCCATTTGTATATATGGAGAACCTGGGGAAATTCCCTCTTCATCACAACCGTTAAAGCTGCAGGAGCTATACTAGAGTGACCAGATTTAACAGAGGGCAGGGCACCTGCAGTTTTAACTTGTGTGATGAAGAGGAAATTTCACCAGGTTCTCCATATATACAAACAACACCTGCTGAAATTCCCTTTTCAGTACAATTGTTAAAGATAGAGGAGCCCTGTCCTCCTTTTCATATGGTCACCCTAGTAGAAAGCTAGAACATGAAAGAAGCTGTAAATGTTTAATTGTCAGAATGGATTAGCCTGTGTTTTTAAAAATGAACAAACAAGCAAAATCAGAAACCATTGAATGTAGATAGTATGTTCCACAGAACTTGAAATATATCTAAATGTTCAATATGTTCAATATGTCCTGAGGGACTACACCAGTGAGTGGAATATGCTGATGAAACAAAAATGTATGTAGCCTCCTTAGCATTTTGTACTAATTAGTTATCTTATGTACTTCTTGCCTATATAGGCAAGAAGTAATTGGAGTATTGCCACCTGGTGGTGACAGCCATTTCCTGCAATAAATTAAACTTAAATAACAAAAGTTGACACTGGTTATGCTAAGACCAGTCACCTTGGAACAAGATATTTGGGTTACTGGTTACTCAGATTTCATGTAGAGTCTATGCTGTAGGATCACACAAAACTTGTGAACATCTTGCATTGCTGCACAACCAACAAAATAATCAGAAATGACTGGGCCAGGATCCAGATGAAGCAAAGCACTTTTAGATCCTATTGATTTCAATGAGAATGATTTAAGCAAGTTCCAAAATGTCTAACAGTATAGTCCTATGCAAATCTCCTCTGATATAAGGCCAACTTAGTTCAATGAGAGTAAGTTCAATTACTCCTAGGTAAGTGTATATGTGTGTGGAGGATTGCAGCCTAAGTCATTTTAAGCCTCTCCCTATATTGTAGCCACTTATTCATCATCAAAAAAGGACAAAAGAAGATGTAGATTTGAATAAAATTTGCATATGCTAATTTATATGTTTAGAAATAATTAATATGATTTCAATAGCAATATAGCACATCTTAGCATAGTGGGGAAGGCTTTGTGATCACAGGACCTTTATGCCTGCTCAGTCTGCTGTCTGGGTGGAGTTGACAGGCCTGCCAGCCCTTATTATGGTCCGTTATCTTTAAATTGGACTTCAAATAAAGCAACCTTCCCCAGTGCATAATTAAACTATGGAAACCGCTACCACAAGGTGTAATGATGGCCACCAATTTGGATAGTTTTTAAAGGAGATAAGACAAATTCATGAGGAGAAGGCTATCAAAGTCTACTAGTCCTGATAGCCATATGCTACCTCCAGGATCAGAGGTAGTGTCTATTTACACCAGTTGCTGGGGGTCATGAGCAAGTGAGTGCTCTTGCATTCATATCCTACTTGTAGATTTCCTGTGGGTAGCTGGTTGCCCACTGTGTGAATAGAAAGCTGGACTAGATGGACCCTTGGTCTGATCCAGCCTGGTTCTTCTTCTTATGTTCCTATCTAGAGGGCAACAGTTTGGGAAAGGCTGAAGTAGAGGACACCTTCAAATAAAAGACTGCCCTCTGTCAGCTGTTTAAGTATAGGACTGTCCTCTGTAAAGTAGAACACATGGCTACCTTACAGGACTATCAGTCATTTTACTTACACACAACAAGGGAGAGGGCCTACTCAGTGGTCGCTCACTTACCATGGAGTACACTTCCTCTGAGGCCTGCCTGGTGCCAACACTGTCATCTTTTCAACACCAAGTAAAGCCCACCTACTCTACTCCAGGTCATTTAATGGCATATGATAAGCCATCTATGTCTGCTGTTTTAGAACAGGTCTTTTGGTGGTGGTGGTGGTGGTGGGGAACCATTGTTTATTTAAATTGTTTTTATCTGTTTACATTGTTTTCATTTTTCTATTTAAAAAAAAAGTTTCTTTTTTTTACTATGTTATAGTTTTATGTAGGGTGACCATATGAAAAAGAGGACAGGGCTCCTGTATCTTTAACAGTTGCATAGAAAAGGGAATTTCAGCAGATGTCATTTGTATATATGGAGAACCTGGTGAAATTTCCTCTTCATCACAACAGTTAAAGTTGCAGGAGCTATATTAGAGTGACCAGATTTAAAAGAGGGCAGGGCACCTGCACCTTTAACTGTTGTGATGAAGAGGGAATTTCCCCAGGTTCCCCATATATACAAATGACACCTGCTGAAATTTCCTTTTCAATACAACTGTTAAAGATACAGAAGCCCTGTCCTCCTTTTCATATGGTCACCCTAGTTTTATGAATTGTTGTAAACCACCCAGAGAGCTTCAGTTATGGAGTGGTATAGAGATGATGGTGATGGTGATGATGATTTCTTTCACTTTACCTTTCTATGACAAGGTAATTTTCTAGTTAATAGGGTTGGCCAAGTGATAATGAAATATCTTGAAGGTACGGATGGACGGATTGTGTAAAATCTGTTCCATCTGTGACTTGCGGTTTGTCAGGCACCTATTGTTCTGTCATCCACCCATTGATGGAATTAGATTTTGTTTGTTTGTTTCTGAATTTGTGCAAAATAACACATGTGAAAATGTACAAATCCACCCCCCCAAATGTGCAAATTCCCCCAAAATAAGGATATTTATTTTTTATTTTATATGTTTGCTTTATACCTATGGGCTGGTTTATTTATTTTTGTCTACAATGAAATTTGCGCAATTTGCCTGACAGGCGAGAAGCCCTTCTGCAGCAGAATCCATGGATTGGACTCATAAAAAAATGAACCAATTTGATTCCGTTGCAGATTTCTCTGACATCCCTACTTAAAGGAACCCTCCACCTTTTAAAGTAAAGATTGGCTCTTGATGTTTTCCCAGTGCAATCCTATGCAAGTCAACTCAAAAGTAAATCACACAGAGGTTCAATGGGATATAATCCTGGGTAAGAATGAAATTTCCTTTTCAGCAATCATATGCAAAAATGCCACTCTTTCAGTAGGCCATACTGTGTGCAGGTTATTGTGTATTACTATTCTCCCTGGTGATCTTGACCTTGAAATAGAATAAACCATCTCATGTTAATTGGAATGCCACAGATGCACAGCACCAAAAGCAATAAGCAAAATAAGCCTCATGTTGTGCTGTTTTAATCATTTTTCTGTAATAATGAAAAACAGAAAGAGAGATCTGAAATGAAATGCAGACCATCATCTTCAAATTCGATTTCTAAGTAATGTGATCAGCACATTATACAGCAGATGAAGTACGGGGATTTTTCATGATCTGCCTCAATTCTTTCCTGCTACTGAAAACAAACTGTGCAGGTTATAAACCCTGCCCCCCCCCCTCTATCATCTACCAAAAAAAACCCCAATATTTCTCTTACTGGGGAATTTGGGGGCTCATCTACACCAAACAGGATATTCCACAATGAAAGTGGTATGAAAGAGGTATATAAAAGGCAGGAGCCACACTACTGCTATATAGCAGTATTGAAGTGCACTGTAGGATCTACACTACTGCTTTATAGTGGTGCTGAAGTGCACTGACAACTGTTGGGGCCCATGACACATCTACACCAAGCAGGACATAGCACTATGAAAGTGGTTTATGGTATGTGTCATGGGCCTCAACAGTTGTCAGTGCACTTCAGTACTGCTAAAAAGCAGTAGTGTGGCTCCTGCTTTTTACATACCGCTTTCATAGTGGAATATCCTGCTTGGGGTAGATGAGGCCTGGGTCTATGGAAGTCTAGTCTGTTAATGTATTTCAGCTGGCACATTAAAATTATTTCTTTACTCAGCCTACCTTGTGCCTCACACCCTGCCCTCCATGTATGGGCACTGCCGATGTGATAGCAAGCATTGGCTCTCAGCTGATGTGGGAGCTTGGTTGTCAGAGATACACTGCCCAATTTGTGTTTGTGATGCGCCCCTTTATCCTGCTTCAGTCAAAGAAGGCAAGCAACGCATTTACAATGCAGACAACCCGATTTAAAATATCAGCAGTGGAACCTTGCTTCTTCTTTTTCTTTTAGAATTCTCCTCTAGTTGTTCCAATGTGACAGTAAGTGCTTCTCATGTCAGAGGAAAATCTGGTGAACCAACAAGCTTCCTGATGTGGCAAATACGGGTGAGATAATGCACTTATGTCATATTGAGGATCTGTAATTTAAATCTTGCATGCCTCTTGAAGTAAAGGGAGGAGAGTATTTTCCTGAATATCATTCCTTGGTTCTCCCTCTCGCCTGGCTCATGCAAATGATAAGTGTGCCGATAGCTAAAAGGTGTAAGTCATCCCACCCAACATTAACTTATGGTTCTTCCTATGGAGATCAGATTGGCATGATTTTGTCTTCTACTGAGGGGTAAATGACTTTCCACACCTCACCATAAGCATAAGTAGCCTCTTACAAATCTTCCTTTCTTTCTTTCCCACAGAGAAATCAAACTATATGCAAATCCCTTTGTCTCAGCTGTCAGCACAGCCATCTGTTCTGCCTGAGTGTGTAAAACCCATGTTCTGTTTTGTTGGTTCATTTCTTTCTTTGTTCTAAAAGTTAATATCCTGCCCTATCACTCAATTAAAACTCCCAAGGTGGCTTACAATTCTAAGGAAAAATAGAATAAAAGCACAACAAATTACAACACAACAGTTAAAAACAGCAAGCAAGATTTAGAGGGGGGATGGTTAGCTGTATCAACAACTCTAAGAATCTAGGGGAAATGAGGGTATCTTTACTAGGGGTGTGCACGGACCCCCCCCGATCCACTTCTCTTCCAGATCCGCAACTTCCGGATTGGGTCCGCTCCGCCTATAGTCCACTCCGGTTCGCTGTGAAGCTCTGGATCCGGATCGGAGCTCCGCTTTCCCCCCCCCATAGGCTTGCATTGAAATCCAAAAAAGTATACAACTTTTTTTCTGTTAAAGTTAGAAACCTCAAGTTTGGCACCATGACACCTCATGGACGTATACACATGCATGCCAAGTCTCAAGCCAATCCAAGCATCCCCAGATTTTCGGGGAATTTTTGAAAATCGGACACCCCATTTTCAGACATGGACTGTTCTCCTACATTTTGACAGATAAAAACTTGGAAGCAGGCACCCTCACAGCTGCCATCTAGATCCACATTTATGGCAAGTTTCAAGCAAATCCCATCATCCCCTGATTTTTGGCGGGGCTTTAATCTCTAATGCATCACCTGTAACCCCAATTCACACCCCTTTCGATATCTCCGTCAATTTTCACATTAAAAACTTCAAGTTCAGCACCATGACACCTCATGGATGTACACACATGCATGCCAAGCCTCAAGCCAATCCAAGCCTCCCCTGATTTGGGGGGAATTTTTGAAAATCAGACACCCCATTTTCAAACATGGGATTTGCTCTGACATTTTGACAGATAAAAAAATTTGAAGTCAGCACCCTCACAGATGCCATCTAGATCCACAATCATGGCAAGTTTCAAGCAAATCCCATCATCCTCTGATTTTTGGCGGGGCTTTAACCTTCTAACTCACCCCAAATCAAGTCCCATGCTACAACTACGTCAATTTTCATGTTAGAAACGTCAAATTAGGCACCATGACACCTCATGGACATATACGCATGCATGCCAAGACTCAAGCCAATCCAAGCCTCCCCTGATTTTTGGGAAATTTTTGAAAACTGGACACCTCAGTATCTCAGGGATTTAAAGCTGCAGACAGCTCAATGGGGCCATTTCAAAGGAAATCCCAACATGCCATGAATTGGGGAGTAGATAAACCTATATGAATCTTCTTCCACACTTGAAAAATTGATTTGGAACTTCAAAAAGTCTAAGTGAGCGCAGGAAGGACTTATCCCCTGAGTCAAAGCAAGACACACACAAACCATCCCTGCGAGGCGGGTAGGGGAGGAGGGAGGGAAGGCAGGCAGGCTGCAGACATTTCTAGGGGCACAAGGAAGTGAGCCAAGTAGTTTCAAAGCCAGTAATGTAAACCGTCCCTGTGAGGTGGGAGCAGCACAGAGAGATGCCTTTTCTTTTGCATCCCATAACTAGGAGGCTAGGAGGATAAGAGTAAAGCTTTGTGATCCTTGCTTCAGAGTTGATTGACTGCACTGTGATCACAGCCATTATTAAACAACAACAACAATAGTAATGTTAATAATAGCAGTACTAATTAATATTAATAGCAATAACAACAACAACAACAAGGAGTTGAACCACAATGAAAGCCTGCCTGACTTCACTGAAGAGGAAAAGCCAGGAGAGCTTGGGTTATGGGGTGTAAATATAAAATGGAATAAATAAATACATAAACAAACAAAGGAGGGGTGGAATTAAAAGCAGCAGTGTTGCTGAATAAACAACAGGAAGAATTTTTTTAAAAAGGCTATGTCTGTCTTTTACCAGTAAGAGGAAAGTGGACATGCCCAGGGGGAGGGGGATAATATGCCAATTGTCGACTGGCCCTAAGTAAGTACCATTGTTAAGAAGCGACCTGCCACTTCAACTCATGACAGGCATTAGCTTCAGTCTCTCCACTGGGTTACTCTTTGGAGGGCTCTGATGACCCTCCAGGGTGGGAGAGTGTGTGCACTGGGCATGTCCACATGCCCTAGGGGACCTCATCCCCTTGCACCACATCTATTCAGTTGTTCACCAAGGTTAGGGTGGGTAGCACTGCTGTGTTTCCTATCTGTTATTTATTTGCTTAGTATATGATTTCAGGTTGTGTTTGTGCATTTGGTGGGGCTACTGTTTTAAAAAACACTGGGAAAAGTCCATTCACAGACAAAGAAAGAGAAGTTTCCCAGTATCCCAAGTTACTAGTATCCCGTTTTGCCTATCCCCTCCTCCAACTTTGGGATCATGTGATCATGAATCTGCCTCTCAGCACTTCAAAAAGGTACCTCTCCCGCTTTTTTTACCCGATTTTTAAAAAAAATATAGCAAGCGAACCACACCACACAGAGTGCTGAGAGTAGGCTCAAAATGACCCCCACCCATGACTCTCTAAGCACAAGAAATTTCAGCAAGATAGCTTTAAAAACAGCACAGTTATCCCCTATTCTTTTCCGCAATGCAATCCTATGGGCGAAATGATCCAAAATGGCGGGCGGATCGCTCCGCGAAAAGAGAAGCACTCTGCCTATGGCCGCTTCTCTTTGCCTTGCTTCTAAGGGTCCGCGGTCCGCTTCTACTCCACCTCTGGGCAAGGCAGAGCAGGCCAATTTGCTTCTGATTCTCCGATTCTAATCGGAGCGAAGCACACCCCTAATCTTTACCACCATGTGGTTAAATTTATGTTGGAGGAGGGCCTGTCATGACCAGCCCAACACAATTGGGCAGCAACAATTTTGCTGCCTGAGATGAAGGACAAGATGAGGCCCCTTCTCCCATTCTACATACAGAAGTCAAATGGACTGACAGTTGATCTTACTTCAAAATTGGTGACAGAATCCTCCAGTGCACCTGAGGGCAGCATGCTAGCTTAGGGAAGGGGTGGAAACTTTTGGCCCTCTGGATATTTTGGCCTACAACTCACATCAGCTCTTTCTAGCATAGCCAATGGAGAGGGATGAGGAAAATTCATAGAATCATAGAGTTGGAAGGGGGCAATTAGGCCATCAAGTCCAGCTCCCTGTTCAATGCAGGAATATAATTTTAGCAATGCCCAATAGTTGCCTCCTTTTAGAAGAAGGTCATATAACGATAAACTTTATACTGGAACAGTATTTAATATTGAATGATGTACATGTCCTCCTAAATTATTTACCAGTTTCTTGGAAGTTAGCATATGGTCAGTGCAATTAGATTTTTCAAGACTTCATGACAGCCAAAAGACTAGGGCCATAGGTAGACCTAAGGTTTATCCCAGGATTGTCCCGGGGTCATCCCTGTGCATCTAAATGACACACAGGGAATCCCGGGAACAGGCAGGGATGACCCCGGGAGGATCCCGGGATAAACCTTAGGTCTAGCTAAGGCCTAATACTACAGTGTTGGAAGGATAAATGTTCACCTCCCATAACGCAATAGACTGAGGACTTAACAATGCTATCAATATTTGAACAGGTGGCATAGAGGTGCCACTCAAGAGTGGATAAATATATGGATATTCGGACTGCCTTTTTTGAAACTTAAGCATAATCTCTCCCCCCCCCCTTTATTATTTAAAAAATGTTGTACTTGACAGAATATTGCTATTACTATGCATGGAATATCTCGCTCTTTTTCTCTTTTTGCTTTCCATGATTTGTTTTTTGGTTTGTTTCATTAAATTAACAATAAAAAGATAATAATAATAATAATAATAATAATAATAATAATAATAATAATTTTAAAAAATTCCTGACAAATGGCTGTCCAGCCCCTGCTTCTATAGCCCCAGTGATTGAGAGCCCACCACCTTCCTAGGCAGTTGGTTTCAGTTGTCTAACTGCTCTGACCATTAGGAGTTTTTTTCCCCTAATGTTCAACTGAAATCTCCTTTCCTGTAACTTAAGCTTGTTATTTCGTGCCCTACAGTCTTGGCTGACAGAGAACAGGTTGTGGCCTTCTTACATGTGATAATCCTTGAGGTGCTTGAGAACTGCTGTCATATCCACCCACCCCAGTGGTAGGCCAAAACTTCTAAAGTGCCACAAGTTTCCCACCCCTGATTTAGAGGCTGCAGGGCAGACCACTTGGAACACAGCTCTGTCCTCCCACAGAGGGGAATGGTGAGGATGCTGCCCCCTCCACGCCACCCATTAAAAGCCACCTGAGGCAACCACCTCACTTTGCCTAAAGATAGAGCCAGCCCTTGGGCCTACCCTTGTACCCTAGCCTGATTTATTGTTCACAATGCTTCAATTATTCCCTTATTCTGTCTTTGTGTAATGCCTCCCCCTCTTACGTTTTGATGTGATGTTAGATTGTAAGCCTCTGAGCAGGATATTGTTGCTGTTTTATTTGTACATACTGTACAGCACCAAATACATTGTTGGTGCTATATAAATAAATATAAATAAATATTTATAAATAAATAAATATTTATAAATAAATTATAAATAAATTTAATAAATATTGATGATGATGATGATGATGATGATGATAATCTTGTCTAGGATGGCTGAAGAAAAATCCACCTGGCTCCAGCCTCCCAATCCCCCTTCCTGTCCAGATAGCTTGCTTGCTTGCTTGCTTATTTATTTATTTATTTATTGCATTTATATCCTGCCTTTTTTCCTCCAAGTAATCCAAAGTGACATACATAATCCTCCACCTCTCCATTTTATCCTCATAACAGCAGACCTGTGAAGTAGGTTGAGCTGAGAGTCTGTGACTGGCCTAAAGTCACCTAGTGAGCTTCCATGGCCAAATGGGGACTAGAACCAGATCTCCTGACACTCTAGCCACTATACCACACTGGCTCTCTGTACATGAAGATGAAGTTCATTAGCCCTATGGAATCAGTCACACAGTGACTGTAATTGTGGCAGGCTAGACAGAGTTTCCTTGAGCTTGATATTTAGCTTTACTTCTCTCTCTCTCTCTCTCTCTCTCTCTCTCTCTCTCTCTCTCTCTCTCTCTCTCTCTCTCTCTCTCTTTCTTTCTTGGGATCCTGAAGATCCAGAAAGGGTAATTCATAACTTCCAATTCAGTCCTAAGCATGTTTGCTCAGAAATGTCCTTTTGTTTTCAGAGGGGCATATTTCCTCCTAAGTAGATGTCGTATTGTAGCTTAATACTTATTCTAACCTTACCATTCAGTAGGCTGGCACTAGTTAGATTTTTATATTACTCTGTGTTCTTTTCTTTTAATGCGCCTTTGTTAGGTTTATGATTATTGACTGAAGAAATACACATCTCATGAAACTGGAATAAAACCTTCATGCCATCAGGACTTTGACACATCAAAAATGAATTTTGGATTTCTACCTTAACCAAGTCATTTGGGAGGGGGAAACAAAACACATTCCTACCTTGTTGGTTTCCTCATCTCATCTATCACATATTTGCTTTGACCACACATCAAAGTTAGTGGGAAGAGTGGGTAAGGTACCATGTTATTCTCCTATCTCAATAGCAACAGTGAGTCAAAATGTTTATTGCCTGTTCTTTTAAAAACTTACAGTAGCAAAAGATTTTGCTATGTGTTGCCAATTGCTACGGTGACAGTTATGGTGACAGGGCCTATTCTCATTTTTTTTCTTTGTGTACATAACTCTTAAAGATATCAATGGACAACAAGTGTACACATGAAACATTTGCAGAAGAAGAGGTTTTTCTTATGTGCATCTGAATGACCAAAGAAAGCTCAGAAATATCAGAGGGCTCAGAAACTTTGTGAGAAACATTTACTGAGTTGGAACTCAAGGACAAACAGGTATGTTGGCTGTCAGTAAGTCCACTCGACCCACAATGGTTCTGGCAGTCAGACAAACACCAGGTTTAAACCAAAGACCAACACTCAGGTAGTTATGATTCACTGTGTGACTGATCCACAGTCTGTTTCTGAGTGTCTCTCCCAAGGCTGAACTCTCTTAGAGTCAAAGCCAGACAGAAATGAAAATCAGGAGCAACCAGTAGCCTATTTGAAGAGAGAGTAAACCAAATCCTGTTTGCAAACAAATATGTTCCATCCACTTCTATTTAATTTTCTCCCTTTTACCCAAATCAGGAAGGCAGATTTTGAACTTGTATAAAGTTCTACTTCAGTTCTGAAGCTGAATGGAATAGGACCAGAAAGGAAACAAAAGAAAGAATATCAGCAAAATCCCATAGTTCAGAAGCAAACTTAGTTGGATCTGCTCAGACCAAACGTCTTACCCACAAAATATGATGAGAAGTTTTTGAAAGCTATTTATAAAGTGTTTTGTTATTACTAAAACAGACAAGAGTGTATTCAGTAATGTTCCACAACCATATTCTGCTTAGTGAATATCATTAGTGAAAGTCATCCTCAGGGGTCCTCCTCTGCGAGCCCCTGCCAAAGGAAGTGAGGCAGGTGGCTACCAGGAGGAGGGCCTTCTCTGCTGTGGCACCCCAGCTGTGGAATGAGCTCCCTAAGGCGGTTCGATCTGCACCTACATTATATGCTTTTAGACGCCAGGTGAAGACCTTTTTATTCTCCCAGCATTTTAAAAGTCTATAAATAATTTTTAACTTGGTGTTTTAAATTTGTAATTTTGCATTGCTGCTGTTTTTATCTGGTTGAGCTTTTATGTTGTATTTTATATTATGGTTTTATACTGTTGTTTTATACTTTGAATGTTTTTAATTTTTGTGAACTGCCCAGAGAGCTCCGGCTATTGGGCGGTATAGAAATGTAATACATAAATAAATAGTGAGAACAGAAGAGATTTTCTTGATGTCCTTCAGAATTCTCCACCATTTGACTTATTTCATGTCATTTTTTTTCATTTCTTGTTTATAATCAGCTTGTCCTTCCTGTGGGAGGACCAAAGAGGCTCCACCATACCACCAACTGATACAGAATTATAAGAGCAACACCACCCAAAGAAGGCAGGGGAGGGAGAACTAATGGCCGTGTGATCAAAGTTCTGCTGGTCTCTCACCAGCAGGGTGGAAGGTAGGGCAATGGCTAGAGGGGAAATAAGCACAGCATTTCAGGTGCCTAGGATGACAACCTTTCTGCACCATGGTTTCATCTTTCAATATAAGTCAGTCCACGAAACACAACAAAATCTGTACATACCTAGCTGAGGGCCATAGGAAAGAAGCTGTGGGACACAGCTCTAGTTGATTATTTGGCCTCCACCCAATGAATTGACTGATTAATCAATTACAATTAAATCAGTGAAGGCTGGTGGCTCCAATTTTGGTGGGGCTGTGAATACATTCTGGGTTTCAGTCAGAACCAGCAAGAATTCTGAAGGAGCTGTCCAAGGTGCTGAAGCCCGTTTCCACAGTAAGTTCAGAATCTTGGATAGCTCCTTTAAACTAAAATTACACCCAGTCTTTACTCACCCACATACACCCATAACTTCATGAATAAGGTTGTCTCCGATTTGCGAAGCAGTGTGCTGGCAGAGAAAATGCACTTTCTCTTGGGAAATAGTAATGATTAATTTATGCTGGGCTGGTCCCCAACACTGCTACAGTCAGAACCAGTCAGAACTCTAAAGAAGCTATCGAAGGTGCAGAGTACCTTGGATAGCTCCTTTAGTGTTCAAACTGGTTCTGACTTAAACCCACAGCGGATTTACTGCCCCATTGACATTGAAGGCACCAGCTTCCACTATCAGCAAAGACAGCACCCTGGGAAGATGGCATAATTCATTTGCAATGAATCCCAGTCCTCCCCCCTTCTCTCTCTTAAAAAAAGAACTGAGCATGGGAATAAGAGGTTTTTTGCACCATTAAAAACAAATGCTGCTGAATTAACATGTCTAGCTTAGAAATAAACAGAACAAAGAGTCTTGTGACCCCTTAAAGACTCACATATTTCTTTTGACACCAGCTTTGGTGGACTGCAGTCCACTTCATCAGATGATCCGCTAAATTAGTTAGTCTTTAAGGGGCCCTAAGCCTCTTGGCTGAGCTGCCACCTCTGTGGAGGTTATTACTCAGAACTGAGACTCATTGAATTCACCTCGGCCTAGGATGGCAGCCTTACTGCACTATGGCGTTGGCATAAAGGTTCATCTTTCGATATAAGTCAACAGAAAACACGGAGCTGTAAAGAAGGGTCAAACCAGCCATGCCACAAGTAGCACTAGTAAAGAGCCTTCGTGCACTGTGCAAAAGCGACGACAGTTACCCAGAAGCGGTGCTGTGTGGGAGGAGAAGTCACCACCGCTTTATGACTCCGATCTCCTGGCTACTTCGATTTGACTCCACTTTTCTACGGTGCTACCAGATTGCAGTTCTCCTAACGTCCAGTAGAGGCTACTATAGATCGCCTCAAGCGAAAGCCAACGGGCTCTAAGGTAGAAGAAGCTAGTCCCTCCGGTTGATCACTCAGACCTAAAGTGCGCCTCGAAGCCATTTCAGCCAAGCATCCTCTGACTTCAACGCTGCTGTGCTGCTCAACCTTGACTTTGACATGGCTGTAGGGGCTCAGTTGCAGATCGCTGCTGGGTTTCTCTCTTCGATTAAAAGCCTTGGTCTTCTTTCGGCACGGATAACGTTTTGCAGAGGTCAGTAAAAAGGAAGTTAATTGTGCAGTTTCTGCTTCCTTGTGGTGCATCAGTGAATAATAATACCTCACGTCCCCCACGTCCCCAGGCTCCCGGAAGAGCCCACTAGAAGAATATTATCGATATAATCATCAGTGGGGAACGGGTCCCCTCCCCCACTTTACTGCGTGACTCCAGCGTGACCAGCGGACAAGGTCACAGACCACCTGGTGGACCTTTCATTCTACATGCGCACACGCCTTCCAGAAAGGGATCTCGCTTCTGTTGTATAAAGAAATGAATAAATAAGAACAATGAAACATGTCTGTGTCTTCCACTAAAATAATCCCACGCTTCATTAAAAAAAGATGTTGGTTTGTCTGTTTACTTATGCATTTTTAACAAAGAGCCCTATACTTGTTCACAGGGCAACTTTCTACTCCAAACGGGGAAAATGTACATGGAGCCCTGTTCACGTGTCTGTAATAGCTAGGGAGAAGCCATAGAGATAAGAAGGGTGGACGGCTCCTTGGGTTTTAGAAGGGTACTCGCCTCAAGGCTTCAGCTGAAACGACCGGCTGCATCTCAGTACCAACACTGTAATTTTGGACGAAGATGGAAAAAACCGAGAAATGCACACTTCATCTTTGATTGTTCGTATTCTCCGCTTTGTATCAACCCCTTGGTTATTTTGAGTGGGTCCTGCACACGCATAGTTGGAGCATCTCAGGCATGGGAAGAAGCCAAACACAGAGAGATACGGAAATAAGCCAGTCCTGATAAACACTTCACACACTTTGGATCATAACTGAACAACTAGTAAGATACTTTCAAGCAGTGGGTGGGAGGGATGGGGGGAGCCTAAGGGTTTTGCAGAGGTACTGGAGAAGATGACGAAATAAACCTTGGGTACCATTTTCATGGTAGAAAACCGGGGTACGAATCAAATTAATCAACTGTTTGAGAAGGAAAAATTAGTGCAAGTTTTCTCTTCGCCCCGCCCCTTATTCCAGCTCTCTCCTCAATGGCATATTTCCTGTTGGTTTGGGCTTTGAATAAAATCTTTGGGAAGCAAATTTATTTATTTATTGTATTTTTAATCTGCCCAATGTTCTCTGGGCAGATCACAAACAGTTAAAAGACTATAATGCCAAACAAACTGTTAAAAATATAACATAAAATACTAATATTTAAAAGAATAAAATACAGTACAATGAACAGCACAAGAATTGATAAAACAGCCACACAGCAAATATCTAGAAATTGATAAACAATTGCCACTAGCATGTAAACAGAGAGCAAATGTAAAAAATTTGGAATCCTTCCCCAAAACTAGTCTTTTCAACAGACTGATTAATTGAAATCAACTATTAATTGTTTAATTATTGATTCTTGTAAGTCACTCTGGGAACCTTTTGACTGAAGAGCGGAATAAAAACAAACAAACATTACATAACAAACATAACAGAATATTTCTATCATTACTTTCCCTTCTGCACTTTCCTTCCTCTAACCCTTCCCCCACCCACCATCTATAGAAGTCGTAACACAAACGGAAAGTTTATGAATAATTTCAAACACTTCTAACACTTTGCAGCCTACTTTTCAGACTCACTCTGAATTCACACAACACGATTCTCATTTTACAGATGGGAACAGAAACTGGGAGACTGGGTGGTGGTGGTCAGTCTTATGATTCAGCAGTTCATCTTCTATCGTGACCTTCCTTGTTTAAAAGTATTACACATACTTTATCTCATAATCTTTAGAAAAACTCTGTAAGGTAAGCCACTATTATGATGAGAGAGAGAGCCTTTTCAGTGTTGGTACCCACTTCGATCCTACTGAGATGACATGTTAAGCCACAGTGGTTAAGCATTTTGAGCTAAATGTTATGGCTTAGCATGTTGTGTGAAGCATAAATTAGCATGTCGTGTGAATCATTCCTAACCATGGTGGCTACGTAACCATGGTTTAAACATGCTCACTAACCATTTGCTGCAAAAGCGTTAGCGGCCAAACCACGACTTAGTGTTTTGTCTGAACAGGCCCTTCCCCTTTATGGAATATTGTCTCCAGAGTGGCAAGCCTGGTGCCTATATATTGTACTGTTTTCATAGACAGGAGTCACACTGTTACGCCCCTACAGTGCTCCACCCTGCCATGCCTCTTGACCACTTTTGACAGGATCCTTAGGGCACCAGCACCCTAATCTTCTTTGCAGTGTTTATTGGGTGTCCAAGTTGTTTATTTGAAAGATTGCAGCCCTTGGGGAGCTTTTCAACAGCAGGAACTGGTATGCAGTACAGAC
The DNA here is from genome assembly GCF_023053635.1 of Elgaria multicarinata webbii. Lineage (NCBI taxonomy): Eukaryota > Metazoa > Chordata > Lepidosauria > Squamata > Anguidae > Elgaria > Elgaria multicarinata. The sequence goes on along the minus strand of NC_086172.1, from coordinate 143,848,924 downwards.
CATGTACTGGGGCATCCATGAAGCTGTTTCGCTGAGTCTGTCTAAGCCAGACATACCCCAAAGAGCTTCCAATACCTAAACAGAGGTGGGGTGAGCCCAAGGCATTTTGCTGCCTGAGAGAGAGAGCAGCAAATCCACCACCCCACCTCAAGTCGAGGTGCTTAATAAGGGCAGGTTTGGCACCTGAGGCACAAAATCCCACAAAATCTCCCCCTCCCTGACAGTAAAATTATAATAGAAACCAATTAGATAACTAACAATTTGCTGCCCTTTCATGACATGCACAATTAGCTGCCTTGAGGCTGTTGCCTAACCCTGCCTAATGGTAGGGATGGGCTTGCTTTTAAACCTGCTATATATTAATTGGTGATGGGGAGAAGATAAACCAGCCTTCCCCAACCTGGTGCCGTCCAGTTGTTTTGGACTTCAACTGCTCTCTGCTCCAGCCATCATGGTCAATGGTAAGGAATGATGGGAGTTGTAGTGGTGGACCTAAGTCCCAGATCTGTCCATTCCCTGGATCAGACACATGGGGTCAATACAATTGAAGCTTTCATACAAGTGAAGCTTCCATTCCATGTTACAAATACCCAAATGGCAACTAATACTACCCACATAGAATGATAGAGTTGTAAGGGACTAACATTGGTTTTGTCTGAAAAAAACAATGTACTTCTGGTCTTTTTCATGAGAAGATGAATAGTTTATTTTACTAATATCTGGACTATATTTAGGGATAATAAGAAATATGTAGGTAACTCACTATGACAATAGCACAGTGATTTCCTAGTAGCATGGAGTTCTATAATTCAACTTTCCTGAAGATAATTTTATATATATAATCCCTCTTTGGAATTGGCTAAATTCTTTGCCACAGTGACTTCCTTGTAGCAAGGACTTCCATGGTTCAGCTTTGCTCGAGCGAAGCACGGTACAGACATTGATTCCAAAAGTATCATGAGAATATTTCTGGTGTGTGCGCGCATGTGTGTGTCTGCTCAAAACCTACTATACTGTAGGTCCTGACTGAAAAACAGTGCACTTCTGAAATTACAAGATGGGGGATACTTGGCTCAGCAATACTACAAACGAGAAGGATCTTGGAATTGTTGTAGATTGCAAGCTGAATATGAGCCAACAGTGCAATATGGCTGCAAGAAAGGCAAATGCTATTTTGGGCTGCATTAATAGAAGTATAGCTTCCAAATCACATGAGGTACTGGTTCCTCTCTATTCAGCCCTGGTTAGGCCTCATCTAGAGTACTGCGTCCAGTTCTGGGCTCCACAATTCAAGAAGGACGCAGACAAGCTGGAGCGTGTTCAGAGGAGGGCAACCAGGATGATCAGGGGTCTGGAAACAAAGCCCTATGAAGAGAGACTGAAAGAACTGGGCATGTTTAGCCTGGAGAAGAGAAGATTGAGGGGAGACATGATAGCACTCTTCAATTACTTGAAAGGTTGTCACACAGAGGAGGGCCAGGATCTCTTCTCGATCCTCCCAGAGTGCAGGACACAGAATAATGGACTCAAGTTAAAGGAAGGCAGATTCCAGCTGGACATCAGGAAAAACTTCCTGACTGTTAGAGCAGTGCGACAATGGAATCAGTTACCAAGGGAGGTTGTGGGCTCTCCCACACTAAAGGCCTTCAAGAGGCAGCTGGACAAGCATCTGTCGGGGATGCTTTAAGGTGGATTCCTGCATTGAGCAGGGGGTTGGACTCGATGACCTTGTAGGATCCTTCCAACTCTGCTATTCTATGATTCTATGATTCTATGAACAACAAGGATAAGAGTTTATTTTATATTTGGGGCTATTTTTGAGAAATGTCTCCTTCCCTGGGAGGGCAAGGGGTTTTTCAGATTTCTTCTGAAGTCTTCTGTCTTAGGTAGAGTAGAGAGACTGAGCCTACCTACTTGACATATTCTCTCCCAGCTCCAGAATCCAGCCACACACTCACTTATTTGATATTCAGTATGTGCCTATATTGGGCACAAGCCAGGCATAGGGTGACCATATGAAAAGGAGGACAGGGCTCCTGTATGTTTAACAGTTGTATAGAAAAGGGAATTTCAGGAGGTGTCATTTGTAGGCATGCAGAACCTGATGAAATCTCCTCTTTATCACAACAGTTAAAACTGCAGGAGCCCTGCCCTCTTTTGTATCCAGTTAAGAGGGCCAGGGCTCTTGCAGCTTTAACTGTTGTAATGAAGTGGGAATTTCACCAGGTGCTGCATGCACACAAATGACACCTCCTGAAATTCCCTTTTCTATACAACTTTTAAACATACAGGAGCCCTGTCTTCCTTTTCATGTTGTCACCCTAGGTATCCATGCTCTGATAACTTCCTTGGGTTACTACAATGGCTTGCATGTGGGGCTGCCTTTGAAATGGCAGCACTTAGTAAACTTTAATTAGTCCAGAATAAGGCTGCTAGGCTGTTAGCTGGGACTGGACAATTTGAACATTTGATGCCAGTGCTTCATCATCTGTACTGGTTTCCAGTCCATTTGTGGTTCCAATGCAAAGTCCTTGTTCTTTATTGCTATTGCTGTAGGTATTGCTATTTTATTACAGCTTTAAAGCACTTCATGGTTTGGGATCTGGTTACCTGAAGGATTGACAGCTCCCAGATCTATCTACCCTGACTTTGAGATCATCTTCAGAAAGGCCCTTCTCTGGCACTTCCCACCAAGTGAGGTACAGGGGGTGGTTCCTGGAAAGAGGGCCCTTTCAGTGGTGGCTCTCCAGCTGTGGAATACTGTCCCCAAAGAGGCTTGCCAGGTGCCTACTTTGGGTCATAACTGTGCTGAGCAAATACTTTTTTAATTTCCCCAGCCTTTTAAGATCTTTTAATTTTTCAAAATTCAGATTGTTTAACACCTGGAGAGCATTACTCAGCCAACCATATATAAATGTGATAAAGAACCAGTGAGTCCCTTCTTTAAGCAGCTCAAACCAATTAGAGTAAAGTAGCACTCTTCAAATACTTAAAGGGTTGTCACACAGAGGAGGGCCAGGATCTCTTCTCGATCCTCCCAGAGTGCAGGACACGGAATAACGGGCTCAAGATAAAGGAAGCCAGATTCCAGCTGGACATCAGGAAAAACTTCCTGACTGTTAGAGCAATACGACAATGGAATCAGTTACCTAGGGAGGTTGAGGGCTCTCCCACACTAGAGTCATTCAAGAAGCAGCTGGACAACCATCTGTCAGGGATGCTTTAGGGTGGATTCCTGCACTGAGCAGGGGGTTGGACTCGATGGCCTTGAAGGCCCCTTCCAACTCTGCTATTCTATGATTCTATGAATTACATTTAGAACTCCAGGATTAGGCCCATTCCAGCTTTACAGGCCTTATAGATGAAGGAATGTATTCCATACAGAGCAAAACCACAATTTCTTCATAGCTCAAACCAGAGAGGGGGCAATTGACTTCCATATTTTATTTGATCCATGAGTAAATGTATATTGATTTATACAATTATTTCTGAGTGACCTTTCCTCCCAGAAAAGGGCAAAATTAAGAACAGGAGAAAAACAATCTTTTAAAATCAATCTTTTAAAATTTCATACTTTCTAAATCACTCAAAAGCCATTGTAGAACAAACAAACAAACAAAATCTTTCAATCCAACAGGTTTTGTTCAGTTTGAAAAAACTGGGGGGTGGGAATCTGTAGAAATGTGTATTTGGTGTGTGGTTTTTTTGTTTGTGTTGTTTCCTGATGATTGCCCATTGAGGCAATAAATTTCAGGAAAGCGTTTTCAACAAAATGTTGAATTCTGCCAGAAGGCATGGCAAAATGGACAGGAATGCTAGGTCTTGTCATTCAAAACATCTGGAGGGCACCAGGTTGGGGAAGGCTCACCTATACTGACAGAGGCAGTAAGACTTCCAGTTTAAGAAAGCTCTTGGCTGCATTTACCTGGGACCCACACTTCAGCAGCAGCACCAGAAACTTCTCACCCACTCTCTCCTTGATTCTTGGAGCTCCTAGAATTTATTTAGCTATCTGGGACTGAGACAAGTGTGAGTGGGGGTGGGGGAGAGCAGGGCCAGATCAAGGCCATGATGGGCCCCCAAGCCTATCGGTCTGATGTGTGTCCTACCCTGCCTTCAATACTGAACTCACCTGACATTTGTGCATGCACACATACACCGACCTAGAGAAAGAGAGTCAACAATGAGCAATAATTATGCAAAAACATTTCTTGCTACATATTTTAGTGGAAAACATCTTCCATTTTTTCCTAGAAGCAAAAGATTAATATTTCTTTCATGGTAGAGAACTCTAATACAAATACAAGCTTCCCCTCTTACAGCAGAGGGACACAGGAAAGATAACCTCATGTTGAATCCCACCCCCACCCACCCCCCTTCCTCTCACATACACACACTCTCAAGAAAGAAATGCAGACCAACTCGGGCCTCATTCACACAACAGCCAAATGAGACATAGACACTCACGGCCACGGATGGCCCAGCACATTTTACTGCCTAATAAGGACCAGCAAATGCATCCTATTTTTCACTGGATGATCTAGACAATCACTACTTTTCAACCTAATCTACCTCACAAGTATCATTATGATGGTTAAAATGGGGAGAACTTTAGTTCTTGGAGGAAAGGTAAAACCTAAACATAATAAAATCAATTAAATAATTCTATACTAGAAAAACATGATTGGCTTACAATATATTCAAAATAAGCCTCCCTGGCCATGTAAAATGGCCATCTGTGTGTTGCATTACTGGGTGCACATATTTACATATATGTGCAGAAGAAACAAGATGCATCAAGTTCCCCACTTGGAAATTTATCTTACAGAGACCCTGGGGAGGGAGCTAGAAGATTGATACCAACTCTTATAATCCATATTAAATATTAACAAACCTACCAAAACATTCTCTTGCTTGCCCACTCATATGCCTCCATCTTCTGCATGAACATCAACTCAAAGAAACAGTATTAACACCCAAAATGGCAAAGTATCTTGTAGACCTTAAAGATGAACACATTTATTCTGACATAAGCTTTCAGAAATTATAGTGAGCTTCATAAGATGCATTGGGGTTTTCAGGTTTATATACAGTACATGTGGTGGGGATTGGGACTATAAACACTAAAGTCAAAAGGTAATTAAATGCAGAAAGTATTTAATGAAGGGAATGAAGGAAAGTGCCCTTCTTTCCTTTGAAGACTTCACAGCCCCCTTGCCTAACTACATTTCCCTTTAAAAGGAAAAGGAAAAAAACCCAACCCACCAGCAGACTAGATAACAGCTGTGAATTATGCAGCAGTGATGCCCATGCACTACCATGGACTATTTTGCAATGCTGCGGTAACCCAAAGTCAACCACAGTGCCATTCCCCCTGCCACACACATGCACAATCAGGGTGTGTATATGTGTGTGTGTGTGGTTGGGTTGGGTTGGAGACTTATTTACATTGGCAGGCGTCTTTTTTTAATGGTTGTACATTCAATTTTAAAAAGGTGATTGGGGGGAGAGGGATGAAATAAGACCTGAGCTAGAAAGAACATAAACTCCTGTCATTCCTGATACTCATTGTTTTGGGGCTGGTTACGCTTCCGCCCAATCACAACTACAAAATTCTGGATTTCCCAATTGTTTTCTATGGGTGATAATCATTATTCTATGAGGTTAGATCAACAAAGGAGGGAGAGTCTCAACAGGAACCAGAAAGTCATTTCTGCGGACAACTCTTCACTCTGTACTTATCTCTCTAGCCAAATCTTGATCATCACTGCAATTTTTCTCATTGGCTAAACACACTGAATTGTGGTAGCAGGCTCATTTCTCAAAAAACAATTGGACAAAACAATTGGAATGTGGCTAAATATTTTGCCTCCTATCCTGGATTCTGCAAGGGCTAGAGGCTTGCTCTTTTTTATTTGAAAGCTGGAATCTGGGCTAGCTAGTGCCACCCACCCCAGAAGTTGGGCTGGGGACTGGGACCTGCACCTGCTTTAGCCCTCTGGTTATTCCAGCTATGGGGAGAGGGGTTTCTGTGTAGACTGCAAGACATTATTGACAATTAGGGTGAACATATGGAATGGACAACAGGGCTCCTGTATCTTTAACAGTTGCATTGAAAAAGGAATTTCAGCAGGTGTCACTGACATGCATGCAGCACTTGGTGAAATTCCCTCTTCATCACAAGAGTTAAAGCTGCAGGAGCCCTGCCTAAACCAGATACAAAAGAGAGCAAGGCTCCTGCAGCTTTAGCTGTTGTGATGAAGAGGGAATTTTACCAGGTGCTGCATTCACGTAAGTGTCACCTGCTAAAATTCCCTTTTTAATACAACTGTTAAAGTTACTCCTTTTCATATAGTCACTCTACTATGGTACCAATGTTACTATGCTGCTATACGAACCTATGGTGCCACTGCAATTGGAATATTCCATGTACCGTTCTGATCACTGCACCTCAAAAAAGGATATTGTAGAGTTGGGAAATAAGCAGAACAGGATAACCGAAATGATCAAAGGGCTGGAACAACTCTCCAATGAGGAAAGATTACAAGATTTGGGTCTATTTAACATTTAAAAACATGAGTAAGGGGAGATGGGATAGAGATATTTAAAACAATGCATGGTGTGAAGAAAGTAAATAGGGCCATTATACTAGAACCTGGAGTCTTCCATTGAAACTAAATGGTGGGAGATTCAGGACAGGAAAAAATGCTGTGCCATATGTGCTTCATATAGCACATAGATGAACTATGCAATTCCCTACTACAAGATATAGTGATGGCCACCAACTTGAACAGCTTTAACAGAGGATTACACATATTCAGGGAGGATAAGGCAATCAATGGCTACTAGTGATCATGGCTATATATTACTTCCACTATCAAGGCAAGATGTCTCTTAATACCAGGTGCTGGGAAACACAATGGATGGTTGCTATTGTACTCATGTCCTGCTTGTGGACGTATGCTTGGACACCATGCAAACAGAATGCTGGACTAGACAGGCCTTTGGTCTCATCCAGCACTGCTCTTCTTTTGTAGGTGTGAGTTAAATGCTCACTGTATGTGTTGCCAGAGCTGTGTTGCCTTCAGAGCAGGACTTGGGGGCAAATGTCCAGGCTGGCCACATTCAGGAGAATGAGCAGGAGGGTCCACAAACGCAATAGGCCTGGCAACTACCTTGTCACATTATTATTATTATTATTATTATTATTATTATTATTATTATTATTATTATTATTATTATTATTATTATTATTATTATTTCTTACCCACCTCTCCGTCTGGATCGCAGAAAGCTGAGTAGTACATGCTACAACAAAAGAGAGAGGGGAAAAGAGGTCATTACATTCAGAGTCTAAAATTACCCTACTGTGTTTTTGCACCAGAGAAACTTGCGGGGGAGGGGTGCTTTTATAATTTCCATTTTGCGTACCTCAATTGGGGCAAATCTCAGTCAAAGAGCGAATTCAACTACAAAAGAAGGGGCGGGGCCAGGGGAACTCTAACGGCAAAGCCTGAGACCTCATCCTACATGCCTAGCCTGGTTTTCAGTGGAAGGGAGTGCCCGTGGAAAGGATACCAAACTAAATCCATTTCTTCCCAAAACGATTCTAAACCAGTCCTAGATCATTAGAGAATGTGTCGGTAGCACCGTCCCGCTAGTGTTAGAAACATTACAGCCTCAAATAGTCTTGACAGTAGAATGCACAATTTGCAATGTAGTCAGAACTCACCCATTTAAATCAGTTTTGCTCATTTTAACCTGGAATGGGTTCCCCTGGTTTCAGTGGAACTTACATCCCCTCCCCCGCAAAAAGTGCGCCACCCGAAATTAATCTCCAACTTTGCTAATATAAAATAGTGTTATTGTTCTCTGCCCACAAAGGCATCTACACTAACAGCTGGATTTTATATTTTCAAAAACGGGGGAATCGGCCATGACTTGCCCCAAGAGCCCTACGTGTGTAACGTGAAACCTGCATAACACTTAATCTTGGGGCCTAATCCATTTAAGACTGCGCCTCTTCGTCCACTCCATCTTCTGCCTCTGATCATGCAGACATCATGACTACTATAAACCTTTTCTCTCTCCCACCCTCTTTACCCTCGCCCCCAAAGCACACTTGCTTTCTGTAACACCTTGCCTGATGAAGAGACCTGGAAAGCTTGCCCACAATTTTATGCGTGTTTAGTTGGTCCCAGTAAAAGTACTGCCTGGCCGTGGATTTGTGGCACCACAGTGGCTCACTCAAAGTTTATGGGCGGATTGCCCTGTTCCGCCTAGATATGTTTAAGGCGAGTGTGGCTGCTCCAGCTAAAATACCGCTGGGGCTGGCTTGTGAAGAGAACTCCTGGGAGCAGTCAGAGGAGGGGTGTTGGGCGTGCGTGTGCGCTCTCTGATCCAAAATTCAGCCACTACACTTCACAATTGGTTCGGATTTATACAGTTGTCCTGAAACCTCCCCGTGGAGAAGAGAGACATGTCTTGGGAAGAGGCTGTTCCAGACCACTTTGGTTTAAGAGCGTTATTCATTAAGCTTTGGGAGCGAAGTGCCTAAGCTCGCGCTTAGTTGCTAATGAAGGGCGCCATCTTACGCATACTTACTCGGAAGTAAGTTTCAAAGGAGGGATTTTCCGCCAAGGAGTGAACACATCTGACGGGGGTAGGATGGGGTGGAATCTGGTTTCAGCAGGGACTGGAGGCCTCTTGGAACCGGACTTCTGTGGTATTTCTGTTTCTGGGAATGCCTGGAAATATTAAAGGCGCCGACTTTCTGTGTTCAGACTTTTCATAGATGCCATATTATAAAGACCTCTATTTTAACGTCGATGTATTAAAGCCATGATTATGAAATGAGTTATTTGTCGTATGCAGGTCTCGTTAGGACTTATATTTTAAGAATAGCTGGTGAGAATTCTTGCTTGGTCGCTTTCCAATTCAGAGAAACGCCTCTATTCTCCAAAACGTCTATAGACGTAACTTTTAATAGCTTCATCCCGGACTGCGCTGGCGAGTTTTCTCTTTTCACTGAGAAAGTGCTTGGCAGCTACACTTAAAGGACGGCACGGATTTGGGGAGGGGGAGAGGATTGGAGCGGCTGCCTTGCTCTCCTTTGGAGATTCCCGGTGCGCTTTCTTTTGAGAAGGGCCTCGACGCCTCTGCGCTCCCCGCAATTCCGTTGACGAGGGAACAGGTTGGGGTTGGTGGCACCACCGTCCATGTTAGGTTTGGCACCGTTTGATTGACAGACCCCCCCTTTCCTTCTCTCCCCCCCCAACCTAGAGTGTTATCAATCAGATTGTGTGGGGTCAGAAGCAATTGAAGAGGCGTCCCTGTAGCCTCTGGGAAGTAAATCAAAAGCATTCTGCAGACACAGGGGGCGGGATGGGGGAAGACTTGGGCGACTCTCCTGCAGGAAAATTTAAAGGGGGGGGCTTCAAGCAGGCCAACGGCATTATAGCTTCCCCTCCTCCTATTTCTTTTGCACTCCACTTCTTTTTAGCCGCATTTAGAAAGGGAAAAAAAATCAGCCAGGTGAAAGAATATGGAGTGATTAAACTAGTGCTGAAAAGGAGGCGTTCAGGCTTTCTGCACCAAGGCACCTCGGTCCAAATCAAGTTGGAGAGGGAGATTTCAAAAGGAAAGGGAGAAAGGAAAAGAAAGTGCCCTTCCCTTATTCCGAGTTTCGCCCAGTTGGCTTGGTGAGTCGTGGTGGGGATGCGAAGCCCGATCCGGGATGAGACGCTGCCGCCCTCCACACACCTTCGGGAAGTAAGCCCGAGTCAGCTCGGCGGAATTTAATTCCGCATTCAGAGGCTAGGTAGGTGGGTGCCATCGAGGTCCCAACGAAAACAGTAGAAAAATCTACCACACGCTGCTGTTCATGGAATCCCCTGCAATTAAACTGAGTTGAACTGGGCTACTCTAGGGTAAAGGTTAGCAAGAGCCCTTTACTCCAGAGTAGTCCAATCCAAGTCAATCGAATTGTTGAGTGCAGGGCTCCTCCACGGGACACACGCCTCGAGCTTATGTGTACTGCGTTGACTGATTCTAACAGAATTAGAGCCCCTTAGCACAATTAGCTCTTTTTAAATCCAGGAAACTGCTTCAGAGTAAAGGTATTTGGGACTGCAGTGGAAGTATGATCGAGGCCCCCTATATCGGCTAAAATCCAAACACTCCGTTTTAACTCATTAGGGGATCGGGCTGTATAACGCAAAAGCTTCCCTTTGGGTGCGATTCACTCCTCGTTTAGTTCTGTGGCAAAATTCCCGTTTATTTGAATAGCTCTGCACTGCCCTTCTATAGACACTTCATGTGACTACACGGATGGTTGGATCCTTCTAGGTAGAGGAGGTGTTCCTTTTTCCTGATCAAAAGTCTGATACCCTTAATAATGTACATCGAAAGAGGCCTCCATAGTAGAACAGAAACTCCAATTTTCTATCCCAAGATATGGTCCAAAGAACATGCCTGAGTGCGGGGAGGCTTTAAAAGGTTTGGAAACCCACCTTCATAGTTATAAGCGAATAAATTAGAGGGCCTGTTGAAATGAGAAAATAAATAATGTTAGTGCCTGGTTGTTTAAAACATCACAGAACAAAGGTTGCTGAATTCTTTTTTCTTAGGTAGGAAGCACCTTACAGTACAACTTAGCAGATCTGACTAATTAAGGAATGTTTTGAGTTCCATATTTCCTAGTCAATTTGTTTTACTCTAAATTGCAACCTAAAATATGAATCTGTCCACTAATACTATTAGTTTGATCTTCTGCTAGGAAGTTTTGTTTTATTTTGTTTTTACAGTGATGAACATGATAAACAATTTTGATTTTGTGCTGTGGGGGGAGTATTTTTTGAGCAAGCTGAATTCAGGTCCATAATACATGTTTGGGTTATATACCTTTAAAAAGTAAGTAAGAAAGAGAATATACCAATCTGTATTCTTGGTGATATATGTATATATACTTCAGGTCTTAAAAAATTGAAATATGTTAACTTAAAGATTTTTTTTAAGTCAGTATAATTAATGATTACAGTGTCTCTATACTGAAGCTTGAATTTCTAGTTATAACAGATATTTGGATCCGGTCCAGTCCCAATATTATTTTTGCATATACTTCTAGGACCCTTCTAATTATTTGTGTTGTTGACGTTGTGTGCTGCTGGGTTCCTTTTTCTTAACAGCACAGTCATGAAGTCACCAATTTTTAAAAACATCTGAGAAGAGAAAATAACTTTGAGCCCCTTAGATAACTAAATTATTTTTTAATACTTCCATTTAATTTTCATTTATTTTCCAAAGAGCAGAATGATACACTCTGGCAAACAGAATGACCACGGACCCTACCCAAGAAGACCAAACCCTTGCTTTAAAAAAAAGCGATGATGGAATTTAGGAAAGACGATCAGAAGTGAGGCTTTTGATCTCCCGAGTTTTAAAGTTCCCCCCTTTCATTAGCAAGCCAGAAATCTCAGGGCAACTGGCACGAAGATCAACTCGCGACTCAGAACCTTGATGGCACTGCGATCCAAACGAACTTCTCGGGAACAAAACTCGATTGAAATAAATGGGATTTCCTTCTACGGAAAGGGACGCGGTTTCGGACGCCGTTCCGTTAATGAACGCTGCTGTTCCATGCTACAAGCGCGCTAGCGGATCGCCGGTCTTATCCGCCTCCGCTCGGGAAGTCGGTCCCATTCATTTCAATGGAGCGGACTTGCGAGCGGGCTTGGGATTGCGCAGCCTTAAGGCGGCGGCGGCGATCGCTACCCCGGCGCCGGGGGAGTCGAGGGGAAACCTGAGGCCCTGATTGAAAAGTTGCTGCAATTAGATTGGCGTGGCCCAAAAAGCTGCTCACCTCTTGCCGAACGGTAAAGTGTAATCAAGGCGCCGCCTTGTACTTGGAGGATGTGAACGCTCATCTGGGCACCTACTTCCTCCTAAGCACTTTCTTGCCTACTCCACGAGTGGCTCCCAATTGAAGCAAAATGATCCTTATGCACTAATACGGAGCCAGTGACAAAGCGACGGGCCATTTGCGCAGCCACTTTAGACAAAGATATTTAGTTATTCCAGGGTAGCGGCAAGAGCGCCTTTGCCTGTATTTATTTACTTACTTTCTCCCCCACCCCGCTTGCTTCCTTTTTTAAAGCACAACCCAGCCGAGAGACGACGGCATATATTTACGGGGGGGGGGGGGGAGCAAATTACCGAACCGTTATTTGAGGCTCTAAAACTCACCAGGTTAACTGCCCCCTTGGCTGCCCATTTCCTTCAGATTCAAAGGATCGCTTTATTAAATTAGGTACTAACAGTCTAGGCCGGTGTGTGTGTGTGTGTGTGTGTGTGTGTGTGTGTGTGTGTGTGTGTGTAAGGGCTGGGTCCCTCCTCCACTCTCGCATTCCTTCCTTTTCTTTCTCTCTCCCCCCCACCCCCAACCACCTCTCCCCCTTGGCTTCCTCCTACACAGAGATTCTTTTCGTTTCTTCCCCTTGGACCGTGCACATTTTCCATATTTTTGCAATGACCTGGATTCACACGAGCACCTAAGCCTAGTCCTAGCCCTCCCTCTGTCAAAAAGGGAGGCGATCCGATCCACACACCCCCTCCGCCCCGTTCAAATAGCTGGGATATGCGCCAGCGGCTTCAGTGGGGGTGGGAGTGGGGGTGGGGGTGGGATGGCGGCCCATCTTCTCCAGGGTCTCTTCCCTCGTCCGCCTGCCCCCGCCCCGGCAGCAGTGCCGTCTTAAGCAGCTTGTGGATCGGGGCTGAGTTTCGAGCCTCCATCACGCGGGGCGGCAGCTCGGCGCTCTCGATTTCTCTTGACACCGAGGTGGCCGCAATTAGGCTGAGCGGAATATTAGGAAATGAAAGACACAATTCTCCACTGGCGGGGTGATGACCCAACCGGTCTTTTCCATCCCCGGCGTCTCTGATTCATAAATAACGCGCGGAGGCGCTTCTAAGGTTTAGATGTGGCCCGGAGGAGAGCGTGACACGCTGCCTATTGGAAAATAACAAACGGGCTCTTAGCTTTAATGTGTTTTCTAGCAACCCATCATCCTTATACAATTGCTTTACACATTCTCTCTTCGCCCTCCCCCCCCCAGCCCATCGCCCCCCCCACCACCACAGAAGTTTCAACTTCCATCTGTCTGCAGAGTAACGAGCTAGACAAAACGATCAGATGATTGCATGCGGTGGGTGGGGAGAGAGAACATATATTTGGCCAGGCGCGGGAGGGGGATGCGTTGGGACACTCGGACAGATAAGCTTCTTATAGGCTCCATAGCTTATGCCTCCTAAGCAGCCCCTGATAAGGAACAAGTAGTTTGCTCTAGACAACCCCTGAGCCTCCCTCTCTCCCTCTCCCTCTCCCTCTCCCTCTCTCTCTCTCTCTCTCTCTCTCTCTCTCTCTCTCTCTCTCTCTCTCTCGGATCCTTCCAATGTCTGCCTAGAGGCAGAATTTCTGCCAACTTGGCTATGTGTGAACGTTCCGTCCCGGTATTATTTCTTACAGAGACTATTCTTTTCTTTCTTTCCTCCCTAACGGGAGGCCGGGAGGGGTGGCGGTGGCTAAATCCAGTTCTTCAGTCCTGACCTTCCCGTTCAGACTGAGGTAGGAGGAGGATGCGGAGAGCGGAAGTGGGTGGGGGTGAGGGTGGGTGGGGTGCGGAGAGTGGGGGGAGGAGGGCTCGCATTTGAACTGGCTTCCTTTTGAAATTTAGCCCCGGGAGGGGCGCCAGCGGAGGGGGGGGGGAGAGAGAAGAGGAATAAAGCCCCATCCATTTTAGAACCTCTTTTCTTCTTCTCTCCAACATTAGGGTTGGATTCCCCCCCCTCCCAGAAAAATAAGTACATTCATACATAAAATTGATTGGTTCGGGGGGGGGGGAGGCATTTCCCCTATCCTCTTCCCCAAATAGATAGATAGATAGATAGATAGAAAGAAAGAAAGAAAGAAAGAAAGAAAGAGAAAGAAAGCCCTGCGAAGTCCAACTTAAAGGTGTTTACCTTGTCATCAGCATGTACGCTAATTATCTCGGGCGAGATGCGGGGTTCTATTGTCTTGTTGCTTTAGAGCGCTCGCCCCGCCTCTGGTGGCAACCTAAAACCTGGCGTCTGGCTAAAACAAACGAAAGGCAGCTCTGAGCCTCCACTCAATCCAATTAAGGCGGACTTGGTCCACTCGGTTACGTGTTCATCCAACAAGATCGGCGTGGAGGCAACACAGCAGAATATTTGGAGGAGAAAAAAAAAGAGAGGAGAGAGAGAGAGGGAGAGAGAGAGAGAGAGAGAGGGAGAGAGAGAGAGAGAGAGAGAGAGAGAGAGAGAGTTTTGCCTCCCCTTTCCCTTTTTTTCCCTCCTCTCCCCCCAGCCGCCGAATCATGTCGATGAGCCCAAAGCATACGACTCCTTTCTCAGTGTCTGACATCTTGAGCCCCTTGGAGGAAAGCTACAAGAAAGTGGCCATGGAGGGGAGCAACTTGGGGGCTCCGCTGGCGGCGTACAGGCAGCCTCAGGTGGCGCAGCCCGGCATGCAGCAGCACCCCATGGGCCACAACGGGACGGTCGCCGCGGCCGCCTACCACATGACCGCCGCCGGGGTGCCCCAGCTCTCCCACACCGCCATGGGGGGCTACTGCAATGGCAACATGGGCGACCTCCCGCCTTACCAGGACACCATGAGGAACAGCGCCTCCGCCACCGGATGGTACGGGGCCAACCCGGACCCCCGCTTCTCCACAAGTAAGTGCGCCGGGCTCGCCCTTGCCCTTCTCCCCTTTGCGCGGTACGAGGAGGAGGGGGAGTGTGGAGTAGCGGTTAGATCGGGGACCTGGAGGAGCATCCACGGCGCGGATGGAAGGAGATGGCCCCCCTTGCCAGCCGGCTGCCTGAAGTTGGTCTGGACACTCCCCACCCCACCCCACCCCGCGTGCACATGGGGTTTCTTTCGCCCCCTTTCCTTTCCTTTTCCCCTTCTTTTCTTTTGTAATTTGTTTTGGACCTTCTCCTGGACTCTCGGCTCCGTCCCAGCTATGGCTGGAGGAGGGAGGGAGGGAGGGAGGGAGGGACAGCTCTTGCGTCCTTCGACTAAACTCGGCGATTAATCGCATTCTGAGAGAACGGAGAAGGGGTTTATTAGACCACTCTGGGTGGTTCCGTCCGTGAGGGACGGATGGGACTCCCGGACAAATGAGAGCGAGCGGGCACAAGAAAAGAAGGGGGCGGACGAAGCCGTATGTGTATGAATAATTTTCAAAAAGAAAAAAAAATATGTTTGGACGCAAAGAAATCGTTCAAATAAATCCAAGGCTATACAGAAAGTTAAGGCAAGGCGGTTTGGGTGGTGACAATGAAACTTCATTAAATTCGGACAGGTGCAAAATAAATTGGGGCCCTAACCCTGACCGAGTTCACGAATATGAAATCAGCTTCCGAACGATATTAAACAGAATTAATAAACCTGGAGAAACATATCATTCCTTAGATGGTGTGAGCGGGCGGAAACACCGCATTTATTCATTTGACAGGTTGCAAGGCGTAAGCGGTGTTCTAGAAACAGAGCTTATTATTCTTAGAGGATTCCATCTGAGTGTGTGTGTGTGTGTGTGTGTGTGTGTACACACATATCTCTGTGTGTCTGTGTATAAAACTATGCCTTATCTACACACTGTGTGTATATGTAAAACTACCGTTATTGGAGTCCTTCTAGCGGTTTCCTTCTGTCTAGCCACTCCGTGAGCAGGACTTCGGATGGGGATTTTTTAGGCCCCGGGATCAGTGGGGAGATGTGCAGAAGCCGCCCCCCCACCTGCCCCGCCCGCCCGGCCACCGATCCGTACTTCAGACAACAACTTCTCCCTTTCGAATCCGGTTTCATACCAGGATTTCTCCGGCTCCTCTGCCCCTTTCCCGGGGGAGCCTCGGGATCTGGAGGTCCTCCGGGAGGCGCGCGCTTCAGCAAAGCGGCGGCCGCCCCGGGGGCCAGAGGTCCGGCCACGCGCTCCCCCGGCCCGCCCCCCCCCCGCTCGCGGCCCGGATCCCGCGGCCCGACTAACGCGCGTCTTTCTCTTGCTTGCAGTCTCGCGCTTCATGGGCCCGTCTTCGGGGATGAGCATGGGCAGCATGGGCGGCCTGAGCTCGCTGGGCGACGTGGGCAAGGGCATGGCGCCGCTGCAGAGCACGCCCCGGCGGAAGCGCCGCGTCCTCTTCTCGCAGGCCCAGGTGTACGAGCTGGAGCGGCGCTTCAAGCAGCAGAAGTACCTGTCGGCGCCCGAGCGGGAGCACCTGGCCAGCATGATCCACCTGACGCCCACCCAGGTCAAGATCTGGTTCCAGAACCACCGCTACAAGATGAAGCGCCAGGCCAAGGACAAGGCGGCCCAGCAGCAGATGCAGCAGCAGGACGGGAGCGCCGCCTGCCAGCAGCAGCAGCAGCAGCAGTCGCCGCGCCGCGTGGCCGTGCCCGTGCTGGTCAAGGACGGCAAGCCGTGCCAGGCCGGCTCCAACGCGCCCGCCGTGGCGGCGGCGCTCCAGGGCCACCACCACCAACAGCAGCAGCAGCAGCAGCAGCAGCAGGCGGCCGCCACCGCCATCACCGTGGCCTCCAACGGCGCCGGCCTGGGCCAGCACCAGAGCCACCAGGCCAGCAGCGCGGGGCAGTCGCCCGACCTGGGCCAGCACGCGGGCGGCAGCCCCTCGTCCCTGCAGAGCCAGGTCTCCGCCTTGTCCCACCTGAACTCGTCCGGCTCGGACTACGGGACCGCCATGTCTTGCTCCACTTTGCTATACGGCAGGACCTGGTGAGACGGATCGCCCGGGCCCACCGCCCGCCGACGGGCTGACTTGCCTTGCCTCTGGCCTTCCCTCATCCCCCCCCACCGCATCCCCCCACCTCCACACCCCCTTGACTTTTTCCTCCAGTGTTCTCTCTTCTCCTCCCCCCCCCGTTTCTCAGAGAAGGGAGGGGGCGGGAGGGGGTGTCCTTGTGACAGACACACAGAGAAAGAGACCTCTAAGTTGCGACGTGGCGATCGCGGAAGGCCCTCCACATCACCTGGAGAAGTTGATGGCGCAGCAGACCATCAAGGACCATGTACCCGCGCCGCGTGACGTGGAACTCCACTGGACGCTTGTATGTACAGATAAAATTGTTGGGGCGACGGGTAGGTGTTTTCTCCCCTCCCCCTAAAATAAAACAAAATGAAAACTTTAGCGTACTCCCAGGTCCAAACAAATACTCCCACATATAGGAAGAACACACCGGGGCCCCAGGCCAGGCAGTGGATGGATTCACACTGATACAATCACGGCTTAGCATTCCTCTCCCCTTCCTCCCCACCCAAACACACACACTTATGTTCGATGTGAACCTGTAGCTGTTATAATGCTGTCAAAAACGTTGGACTAAACCCATAGTTTTTAGTATTCTGAATATTTTGTTGATTAAAAATATATCTATCAAGCAAGGATCTACCAAACAAATCAAAACTTTTTTTAAGTTAAAAAAAATCCAAAAAAAAATCCATTTTTTATATGAAATCCGTGAAATTTTTACGCAGTTTGTTCTTTCTTGCCGCACGTTACCCTTTCTTTCTTTCTTTCTTTCTTTCTTTCTTTCTTTCTTTCTTTCTTTCTTTCTTTCGTTCTTCCTCCCTCCCTCCCTCCCTCCCTCTTGTTACTTATGTAGATATATTTGGCTTTAATATACTTCTTAAGAAGATTCTAATAAATTATATAGAACAGAAATATTTCTTATTGCCTTTTGCTATTCCACCCCCCCCCACGCAAACCGGGAGCCGAATACCGCCCATAAACGCGCCCCCCCCCCCCGACCCACACCCGTATGCAAAGGTCCGCGGAATTCAACCGGGAAAGTGGCCCGGTCCGATCGCGGCCACGTTTCGGGGAAAGTATCCCGCCAATGCAAATATACAATCGATTCATATATTCCCGATTAATTCTACTATGCGGAGTCCTGTTCAAGATAACCAGCCAGGCATGGAGAGACGAGGCAATCCAAGTGGCGTCATTCATAGAGGAAAGACAATATTTGCAGACCCACTAATCGAAATTCCGAAAGGGAGGATTTAAGATCCTATTAATGCAGGGGTGGAGCAGCTAAGAAAGGACTTAGTAAGGAGGAGGGTGGTGGTGGTGGTGGTGGTGGTATCCAACCCTTGTAAAGAGCGTCCAGTTTTATTAACTTGTACAGACACCATTTCTACAAAGGTTTCCTATGTAATTGTATTTTAAGGAAAGTACAGTCATCTTATTTATAATCAAAAATAAAACGATAGTTTATTGTGCACGAGGTGTACCGTGTAGTTTGAATTAACTTTAAAAGCCACGCACAGGAGTTTATTTGGTTTAACCCGCAGAAGTCCACTTCTGTCTCCCACACTCCCCCTTTCGACTGTTCTTCTGGGGGAATTCTTCGGCGGGCCACGGAGATCCGTAGCGCGCTGCGAGGAAGGGCGTCCTGGGCTGGTGGCTTCTTCGTGTGTGTGTGTGCTTGCTGTTTGAAGTAATTCTACCAAGTCCGAAAGAAACGAGCCAGGAGACAGGCTGCGTTCTACAAAGCCGCCCAGGCAAGCAGGCCTCGTGGTACCCGTCCACGTCAATGGAGAGGGGGAACTAAACACCCCAAAGGGGCTTAGATCCAAGCACAGGCGGCCTCTCGTTGAGGGGACTGTTGACAAGAATGACACGCTTTCCGAAGGGCAGGCCTGCCTGGGCCAGGGTAAGAAGCACCATGCAGAGCGCAAGAGCAGCGCTCTGTCCATGGCGGGGCAAAGAGCCAGTGCGGACATCGCTGGATAACGGTCGGCAAAAAATAAATAAATCATAAAATAATAATAATAATAATAATAATAATAATAATAATAATAATAATAATAATAATAATAATAATAATATCTGATCTTGATACCCGACGGGGCCTGTGAATCTGCAGTTCTTGCCTCGGTCCGGATCATGTCCTTTTTGGCGTTGCCTTCTAAGTTTTCTCCCCATCCTGATACGTAAGAATCAGTGCCCAAGGTAAAGGAGGACCGCCCGAACCCAGAGAGAAATTGAGGGGAATGGACCCACGGGAAGGGACTGAAAGGGCAAAATGGCACCGGCCTAAAGACAGCCCGGGAATCGGGCACCGGATTCCATTCACACACACCCTTGGGGGCTAGGGGTGGGGTGGAAAGAAAAGGCTTGCCTTATTATTATTATTATTATTATTATTATTATTATTATTATTATTATTATCATCATCATCATCATTAACAACAGCAAGGACAAGGCTGCAATTCTTCGAACCTGAAGATGTCACGTGTGCCAGCAGAGATATTAAATATTCCCTGTAATATTATTTACAGAGAGAGAGGGAGAAAGTGGGAGAGAAAGTGGTCAAATGCAGAGAGAAACATTTCCAGCTGTTCCCTTTAGGCTAAATCTATTTTTTCTCTTTCTTTTATAGCTCTGCGCTAAAATTAGCTTCTGCAGAGCCCAAAATGGAGTACTCGAGGCTGTCATTTCAACTTTCATTGTGTCTTTCTTGTAGCAGTTTTTTAAAAAATAAATAAAGAAATAAAGAAATAAATACATCCATTAAAATAAAAGAAAAAGTTGCAGTAACTGCGCTGTGGGTCTGGGCAATGAGAAACCAGTGCGAAAAACGTAGCCCAAAATAAATCTGTATGTCTGGAATGAAGACATCGAGTCGATTCAAGTCCCCCGCGCCCACTTCCTTGTTGGAATAGATTTTGGGGGAAGGGCCACCATTCACAACTGTCTTAAAGTGTGTTGAACGATCACAGCATTTTATAACAACAACAACCCCCCCCCCCAGTAAATTAATAGTTGATTGCAGACGGCGTTGTTTAAGTCAGCCAGGGGATAACCGGTGGGGGGAGGTTATAAATCATTCCTGAAGGTGCTTTGGTTCTCTCCTCCACCTCCCACCCCAACCTTCGCAGCCCTAAAGTTAGGCCTTAGAAACAGCTCGTGTTTGCCCCAAATAGCCTCCGGGAAATAAATGGATCTAGTGTATCTGGACAAGCTCATAAACACATATTTGGTGGTGGGAGTAATGACTGTAATGGATGATTATGTACACTGACTTATCTTTCTGCAACTAGATTTAGTTTCGATTAAATAAACTGGCTTCCACTTTGTCTGATGTCGGCTTAGTTTAAAGTCTATTTGCTTATTCCACAGAAAGGTGAATTCGTCTCTTTATAGACCTCTAGAGTCCAAGCAAACACAATTCAAACTGTATTTACAGATCAGTCAGGAGAAATGCAAACAAGACTGCTCTAACAATATTATAGTTCTTACTCTTTTTAAAAGAAGAAATGATATCATTGCTTTTTAATCAAACTTTCTTTCTAGGTCTAGTTTTTTCTAAAATGAACCATGCCAGTTATTATGTTTTTAATGGTGTGGAGGGGGAAGGGGAGATTTTTTATCGAATTTCCTCCAAAGACACAAGCAGTATTTCAACATCCTCCAATATGGTATTATTCTCTTTAACACCAAAGTCCAAAATGCATTTGATTTGGAAATGGATCTTCATTGATATGACTAGAACTTACTTTCAAAGAAGTTTGCTTAAGAATTGCAGCCTTAAACTCCAATAATATGCATGAGTTTTAAGGGTGCAGTTTCTAAGAAAACTTCTTTGAAAGCAAGTTCCATTCACATCAATGGACACAACAACCATAAAAGAAACTTTCTTGGCCTAGTAAAATTCTTCCCTGAATCGATAGGGATTTCGAGTAATTAGGCAGAAAAAAGGAAAGGGAAGTGATTAAAACTGGAAGTGATGGAAATGAAATGAGCCTTTAATTTTAATGAAAGTCCTACGACTGGCAATATGCAAAAACCAGAGCAGAGGCCTCATACTTAAAACAACAACTACTACTAGTAGTAGTAGGTACTACTACTTTAGGTACTACTACTAGTTTAGGTACTCCTAAAACGGGATCTAATCGAGGCTGGTTCTTTTCCTTCCTAACTTTGTATGATATGTTATGTGCTGAGGACATTTTCTGCGCTGGTATAAACGGGATTTCATATTCCAATGCTGCCATAAAATGTGGCTAGACAAGGACAATATATCTTTGGGGAATTGCCCAGAGGCTCAAAATATTTTATGTTTAGTTACGTAGCATCTTCTTTGTTGCTGATGTTGTTCCCAAGAAGGATCCTTTTTTAGCATCAACAACAGCGGAGGCCTCCAAAGATCACCTGTTTAAGGGGGAAATGCAAAGCGCACCTTATCTAGTGGGAGAGATCGCGGGTCTCTCCTCTTCATTGCAATAAATATTATTACATATTATTTAAAGATTAAATATTCGGACTCCTGCCTCGATATATCTGGGGGAGGGTCAGGGCGTGATGTAGGTGAGGGGAGCGCAGGGAGTGCCAGGACCAGATCATGGCATCCGGAGCCAGCTCGAAAATGAAGCGGATCCCGAGAGAAAGTATCTCTCCAAGCAGTCAAGTGTGATCAGCCAGGAGGGCGGGGGGGGGAAGCCAGTAGAAGGGCCCCGCGGGTTGGGGGCACCGGCTGTTGTCTAACTGCTGGGCCCCCGCTTCGACAAAAGGAACTTGGAGAGGTTAGCACTTAGTGGCTGATGAAGGTGGTCGGTCCTTGTACGGTCCTAGCTGGAGCAAAGTTGAGAGCATCTCCCTTATCTGCCCAGTTGGTCGGCTGATGACTCCGTGGGGAGGGGGGTGGAGAGAGGAGGTCACCGTAAATGGAAATAAAATGTCTAGGCTATCAAACGGCTCTGAAAGGTAGACATGCCCTCGTCTATGGCAATTTGGTGATTAAGCGAAATGACTTGCGTTTGTTTCTCACTCAAGACAGGCGCAGGAGAGATCAGGTAAGGTCAACAACTTTTTTTTAAAAAAAATGTATATATAAACACTTTATAAATCCTGTTCTGTCCATTCCTCGCCTTATCGGAAGCGGTGGCCACTACTAGATAAAGAAGGCAGGTGGCTGATAAGGAGACCTCGCTGGTGGCACCCCCATCTTCAGGGCACTGGCCACGAGCAAAACAGGGAGTTGCTTCCTAGCAAGCGTGCTCGGGCTAGCAGCCCAAAAGGATTCTTGCTGGGCTGCAGGTGCCACAACAAATCCGTGGGACTTGCTTCCAAGGACATGTAGTGGATGTGAGCCCAAAAGGGCATTGGTGGTGGTGCAGCAGCAGGAGAACTAAATATCCTTCCTAGCATTTGCAGTTGGAAACAAATTTGTCTCAGCATTGCCTTGAAGGCTTGTTAATGGTGTGAGTCTGGGCTTGGAAAATGGGGTGGGTTTAATTTTCTAATGCCTGCCATTTCTGGCGTCTGCCAGGGATCCAGTCTTAATGGGAGGAAATTTGGTTCCATCAACCTGAAGTGCCTTGACTAACTTTTTCTACCTTTAAAAAAATGAAAATAAAAGCCAAAATATTCTCAAATGGAAACATGTGTGGATTTAGATGCCCCTCTTCCCCAAAAGAGACCTTCGTTGTTTCCATCATTTTTTGCTTGGAAGTTTATTTCCTGATTGCTGTGAGGCCTATTTCCATCGAGTTGTCTGGATTCTTTCAGCTTGGGGTTATTAGTGACGTTTTAGATCTACGTTTTGGCTCTTCCCAACCATTTCCCTTTGTCGAAAGGACTGCATTCCCTAACTGGGGCATTATTGATCTGATAAGAGCGTCACCTTTCCGTCTGTAACTTTTGTTGAGATCGCAAATGAAAGTGTGTTTGTTTCTATTTGATAACCTTGATCAGAAAAGGTCTTTCTGGTTTTTTAGGGGGAATCATTTAGTGTCATCTAGCCTGCCAGAACTGTGTTGGGATGAGGTTTAGAAGAGTCATTTCCCTTTGAGAAAGGGTCTTTGTAAACCATGCTAAATCGATCCAGAAGTACACATACCCAGAAGAACGCTATGGAAGCTAGGGTAGGACTGCAACATATCCAAGGTGTAACTGAAGGGTCTATCTGGTTTTGTTAGCGACCTAATCCAGTTACTCCAGACCTCACCTCCATGATGTTTAGCTTCTGAAAGAATGTTTTAATCACTTTTTTGCTGTTTGTTGCCCTCCCCCTTTGGCTGTATTTTCTGAACGGGCCGATGTTGTTGATAATGGTAGTTAAAAGAGGCGGTAGCACCATCGCCCTTTTGATCCAACAACCCATGAGCCGGTTGCTAGGGCTTCTCTGTCTTGATTGGTTTCAGGTTTTTTCCTTAAAACGGGTAATGTTCTTTTGTTTGTTTTCACAAGAGCAGGACATCTTATAAACGGTCCACTAATAGTATAACGAACGATTTCCCCTTCCAAATGCATGGGCAATTTTGCAAATCTTGGGCAAGAGCCAGCCACAGTTAAGTTGCAGACCTATACCCACTTTCTTAGGAGTAAGCAACATTATACTCAGTGGGAGTTACTTTAGAGTAGATGAATATAAGATCGCAGAGTTAAGTACTTTCACGTTCCATGGCTCCCAATGGAGTCAAGAACAAGCTACCATTGAAATCTGTAACTGGATCTGAAAGATGCTTGAGAAGTAAGGCCTTCTCATTTCAGTGGAGCTTCCTCTTTAGAGTGATATACGATTGCAGCCTAAAACGTGCTTAACTTTTCTCTCTCCCTGTTTGAAATTAAGACCAAATATTTGTATTTAAAACTGCCTTTAGTTGCATGGTTTCCAGCAGTTCTTCTCCATTTTCTGTTTTTAAATGTGGATTTCCAGAGTCCAGATAGGGGCCTCCAAATTCTGTGAAAAGCTTGAAAATGATTTTAGGGAAAATCAGTTCCATTTTAGCTGCTGGATGAGAGCCTACAATTTAGCCCCCATTTAAAAAGGGGGAGGGAAGGGGGAGGGAGGGAAGGAAGGAAGAAAGCCCATGTTAAAACATCACAGCCAAAGCCTTTAGCAGCTCTGAAGGCATAATGCTCAGGATAGGAAATGAAGGCCCTAATTCTGTTCTCTCAGACACAATCTGAGTAGTTTCTCACTACTTTTGGCTCCCTCAAGGAGATAGCTGTTCAGAATAATCAAAACTTGTAACTCTATCGAATTTCAGAGCAAGCAGAAATCCACTACATTTCCACCATAAATGTTTCATGTGGGTAGCATTTCAAAAGGATCTCTCTCTCTCTCTCTCTCTCTCTCTCAGTAAGATTAAGAAAAGGCGCTTGAAACAATATTGGTCAATTTCACCCTTTAGTTAGGGATATATTTCAAGAAGGACTGTGCAGGTACCATTTAAATTTAGTGGTATCACTGAAATTGAAGCAAACTTTACCTATTTACCCATCTACATCATACCTATGTATTTATATGATACAGTGACAAATATGAACTGGGGTATGACAAAATAAAGGGCTCTTTCAGCCAAAGATGAGGACTTCTGAGACTATCACTTACGCATACTAACTTAAGGGTGAATCCCACTGAGTTCTGTGTGGGACTCGCTTCCCAGTACACTTGAATGGTAGAGCTTAACTCTCCCACTGAAGTCAGTAGGACTTTGATGTGTCTAATTCTATCTGGATCGTGCCCAGGGTTTTTCCTTGAAGTCTTTTTTGATCAAGATTTATAATTTAATTGGTCAACAACAAAGCAGGACCCACTAATTCCTAGATTGTAAATATTTCAGTTCTTTTGTTGCTTCGATTTTTCAAAATGTGAAACAATGCACTTCATTCTCTGCAAATATTGGGTTTTAAGTGGTATTACTATTGGAATATTCTACCCTAACTTCCGTTTCCCAACTATAAATTTGGTTCTAAACAAGCACAGTTCTGAAAGGATTAGAAACATCCAGCCAACTGAAAGGTCTTTTAAAAATGAATTCCATACTCAGATAAGAAGCTTTGCTGCTTTAGTTGCACAAGTTCTATTAAGTATAATAATGGGCATTACCTGTCCTGCTAACAAAAAGAGATTTTCTGGAAGCATGCACTAAAAGTGATTTTCTGGAAGCATGCACTAAATAATGTAATAAAGAGTAAAAGTGGCCACATATTCATTAGTATATAGGATAAAAGGTTAATAGAGAACCACCAGGGCACCTCATCCTTGCTACTACAGTTCACTGCCTTCAGTCTGGTTCACAGTCTGCTTCACTAACAAAGACATTTCAATTCTTTTGTAGAATTCAGAAGACGAGGGTTTCTGACTATCAGCTGACCTTTGCCCACAGATTTTTAAACTATTATTATCGGAGCAGGATTGCACCTGTGTAATTCAGTTCTACAGATGGTTGACTATGCGGAAGAAAAGTCAACTTTCAATCGTGCTTATTCTTGCATCAGTGTGCATAAGGGTGCAGCATTTCAAATGCCTTTACTCCCAAGCAATACAGATCAACTGTGAATGTCCTGTAAGGTTTAAGTGTGCTTAGCTGTCCCCTTCAAGTAATGTAAACTAGTTAACCATTGTGATATATTTGTATTTTAAGAAGTAATTGATAAATAGTCCCGCCTACAGTCCGTATCAGCAAAAGAAGTTGGACTGAAACCATTTTCGCTAACAGCGCAAATTTAAGTATGTTTACTCGAAAGTAAATTCCACTGCATACAATGGTGCTTACTCCCAGGAAAATATATCTAGGATGACAGTTCTGTATACACTTATATATAACTCAATTGAACACAATGAGACTTGCTTCTGAGTTAGCATGGGTAGGATCGTGCTGTAATCAGCTTTAATCCTACTACTTTGGCATAACTGCATTATTGATTTGGGTGTAAAGGACCCTACACTCACTACTTCCACCGATGTAGTTCTATTGATATCTGTGAGACTACTTTTATACATGGAATTATGCTTGACTATTAATCCTAGACCTGGTTTGTTTTAGTTGATCTAAAAGTGTAATGTTATACTTGTTTATTATATTATTTCTGTAAACTAGATAACCATGAATGTGTATCTGAACCCGCGAAGATAATTTAATTACAAAATCATCCTTGAATAAATTAAGCTTGGGTATCTTATGTACCTTATATATGCACATTTAATACTATCGGCATGCATAATTACAGCCATCTAATTGAATTTGGCGCACCCCGATATAGATGCATGACATAGAAAAAATATTTTGTCATCACATGGACATGAACTGCTTCCTACAGATTCCAAATATTTTCATCGTTCCTCGTCAATCTGCGTTTGAAAGGGTCATCACTTGGAGGAATGGGGAGTCACACACACACACACCCCTCTCTCACACACACACACACGGATCACTCTGGTAGACGTCTTCATTAATATTC
The DNA here is from genome assembly GCF_023053635.1 of Elgaria multicarinata webbii. Lineage (NCBI taxonomy): Eukaryota > Metazoa > Chordata > Lepidosauria > Squamata > Anguidae > Elgaria > Elgaria multicarinata. Next base: position 143,822,638 of record NC_086172.1, on the reverse strand, counting down.
ATGGGGTGGGAGATGGATCATTTATGCATCCCAACTGCGCGCAGCGACACACTTGTCCATTCTGAAGCATAGGAGCAGGGCCGACCAATGAGAAGCCGAGAAAGGGAAGGCAGGACAGGAGTTCTGGGGAGGAGGGAGGGAAGGAGGCGGGGAAAAGATGACGAAAAACTGGCAGTGGAGGCTGGTGACTCCTAGTTCAGTGGAGCAGTGTATCCACTCTGAGTTTCACTCAGAACCGGTAAGAACTCTTAAAGAGCTCTCCAAGGTGCTGGACCCATTTGGGGAATAGTGTTCAGCACTTTGGTAGCTCGTTTAGAGATCTAACTTGTTCCGACTAACCCCCCCCCCCCCGAGCGGATTTACTGCTCTAGTGAAATAGGAGCCACCATCCTCCACTGAAAACTAGGCAAACCCAGGAACGAATGAAGGGTAGGAGGGGGGGTCGCATATCTGTCCTAGGTCCTCCCCACCGCAAATGTACACAATGAAGCTGCTGCCTGCCTGCCTGTGAATTCTGATTTCTGACCCACGTTCTCGCCATATCCCATTTTTTCCAAGTGCCTCATTCAGAGAGGAACCTGATGCATCCACAAGTTCTGAGGAATGGAGTTTAGGCCACCCAAAATTCCTTGGAGGGGCTGGGAAAGTGAAAGTCTGCAGGGACGGGAGCTTTGGAGCTTTGGTGTTCAGCCTGACCAAGATGGAGGTGGCCTTCGGGGCCTGAATCCACAGCTCATTCAACTCTGCAAAAGTTCTGTTCATACGAATGGTTTTCTTTCAAACTTCCTGGTGCCCTCCAGACGTGTTGGACCACAACACCCCATCATCCCTATGTTGCCTGGGGATGATAGAAGTTGTAGCCTAACACATCTAGAACGCACCAGGTTGGGAAAGGGTAATTTAAGGCTTAATACTATGCATGTGTGGACGGAAAAAAAGTCCTGCAACTCCCAGCATGCCTCAGACAGGAGTTGTAAGACTTTTTTTCTGTCTAAACATGCATAGGGCTGTGCCCTTATTTACTATTTTGCCATGTGGGAGGAAAAGCTGTGAACTACAGTTTCTGGGAGACAACAACTTTCATTTTCGAGTTCTTTTGCCCTCACTGCTTATCTCTTCCTCCCTCTGGCTTGTGGCCAACTGAAGTGGGCTCTAGCCCAGGAAAGTTTGTGCCACTGTTTGTATTTGTAACTTTTTAAGGTGCCACAAAACTCTTTTCATTTGCTGTCACACAGCTACCTCTCTGAAACCTGTACAACCTTATTTCTAGACTTTAGATGGGTGTGGATAGAGAAGTATGACACAATTCTATGAATTATTTTAACATCACCTAACATGAAATATGATGGGTCCTATCCCTCCCACCCCACTCCCATATTCTGCATTTCTTACTCTTTTTCTATTGGTGAAAATCTTGTTTCTGGCTCTTGCTTTAACAATCAGTATTTTTTCACATGGGACCTTCCTATAAAATACCCAGATTACACAAAACAAAGCATACGGTTGCTATGCATTTCTGATTGATACCAGTGCCTAAAAGCAAAATAAATGAACTTCTGAAGGGCACACTAAAAAGGATGACACTGAAAGGTCATTGAAATGTGACCATTTCTTCTAAACAGCTTACAATAATAGTCCTTTTAGGAACTCTTCTAATATGGTCAAACATAAAAGCATTGCTTTTCCAAATGGCCACTGGAAAGCATAGTCATGGCTGCATGAAGTCATACAGATGCTGGACTTTCCAAACAAGGTGTTCTGCACAGGACCTACAATCCACCCTACTGTATTATAATGTCACTTGAAAGGATAACCACTTTCTAAGAATACATGGGGGTGTTGGAAGTACTGTGGCACCCCAGGATTTTGTGGAAGGACAATTGTGGAGCATCTGCAACAGGAAGGAACCAATGGCACAAATTGTTGATACCTGGGACTTTATTTGTGATCTTTCTTTGCCCATCTGGCAAGGCCAGGGGGCAGGGATGCAGTGGAGCTTCACAGTATAAGCTCATAATTTATGTTGTCAATCCACAATTAGTCTAGTTGCACTTTAGTCAGATCCACAGCTTGGATGAGGGTTGTGCTTTCCAAAAGGTAGCCTGTGGGGACTGGCAGGAATGCATGAATACTCCTGAGATGGATGTGTCTGGACTTGTGCAAAGATACACCAATATTTAAAAGAATAATATATTTTCTGTGGTACTATTGGTTGATGACACAGTGGTACACCTAGGCAATTTTAGACTCTGTACTTTTATGGGTTTGGGTGGGTGGGGGCTGCACTTTAGATGGTGATGGGTATGACGTCATCCCTTCAATATGGTAAGCCACCCGCCCTGTCATGTGTGTTGTTGTTGTTTTGCTTTGCTTTTTGGAGGGGGCTGCTTGCTCTGCTGGATGGGGCCCTGAACCTCTGCCCTAAAGTCCCACCCTATATACAAAGGTCTAGGCGAAGCAGGTGCTCTGCTACTGAACTATGGTCCCTCTGCTAAGGTTTTGATTCAAATCTTGCATTTGTCAAGAACTCATTAGATCTCTTTGGGCAAGCTATGATCTCACTCTCTGCTTCCGCCAGTTATGATTTGGGAAAGGGAACAGTAGCCTTACAGGGCTTTTGTAAGGACAGCTGAAAGATCATATAGGTGAAACACCCTGGACACTCTAAAGTGTTACATCTAGTTATCATCACTCTCCTGAAGTCCTCATCCAAGTCTTTCTTCTTGTCCTAGGGGAGCCTCAGCCACCTTCTCTACTATTTCCAGCCACCTCCACCTCCCTTCCAAATCCCGCTTATGTAGGTTAAAAAAATTAAAATCCTGGCACACTGGTATATTTCCAAAACTGTTCCTCCTAATAATTATTTGAGAGGGTGTATTGTGGGTTTGGTAGCACTACAATTCCCAGTATTCCTGACAATGGGTTGTGATGGCTGTGGCATCTGAGAGTTGAAGTCAAAACATCTGGAAGGCACCAGTTTGGGGAAGGTTAGGATATTTATCTATCTATCATCTATCTTTCTATGGTTTGTTGGGTTTAGAAGCTGGTGATGGTGTGTTTGTGTCTCTCTCTCTCTGTGTGTACACGTTTGTGTGACAGCACCCACCCCCTCACAGACACACACACACACACACACACAGACACACACACACACACACACCATGCTGTCCTAATTATCTAGCTGAAATCTTCTCCCGTGGCCAAAAGTTGCAAAATAAATCGACCTCTTCGAGCTGGTTCCAGAGGTCTGTATCCATCATCCTTTTTTCAATACATTTTAAACAAGAGGCTCCAGCGAGCGACTCCGATTCAATACACATAATCAGTTTGGAAGTCTTATTTCCATTTGAAAACAGGCCTATTTGCAATCATGAGAGCCGGACACGCTGAAAGATACAGAATAACGTGCCCAGGAGAGGGGGAAGCGCGCAGGAGGCGGGGTGGTGTGGTGGGGGGGGGGGGGAGAAGTGGCAGGCAAGCACTAAAGATTTTCTGCCCGTTTCTGCAGGCCCTTATTTATTTACTTTAAGCACGATGCACCAGTCAAGATGTGTGTTATTGTTGTGTGTGTTTTTAAAATTAACATTCCTTTCGAAAAACATAGCTTAATTGCTTTAAGAAGGAGGAAAAAAGGCGCGGTGTGATCCACAGGCAGAACTCTTTGGCGGGGAGGTGGGGGGTGGGGGTGGGGGGAGAAAAATCCTGAAAGAATCAGGTGATTGGGGAAGGCATGTTGATTGTCCTGCTCGCCTCTTAGGGCTGGCGTTCATTTAATCAAGAGGAAGTACATCACGGGTAAAAAGGTTTTGTGTAAAACGTTAACTTGGTTTGTATTATTGTGTGGTTTGTGTTTTCTTAATGTAGCGACAGAAGGAACATTTGCAAGAGGCGATCAAAGACGGGGAGGGGTGGTTGGGAGGGGGGGAGGGAGGAACGAGGGTTTGCATCTGTCTCGACTGGGCGAAGGGGACCAGGGCCCTTCTCTATCTGGGTGGGTCGTTCTCGTTCTTCCCTTCACAGCTCAAGTCTAAAACACATTTCTTTGGGATTAAGTTCTGTTGAAATCGAAGGAGGAAGAAATATGGTTAGGACCGGTCTGCCAAGGAATAGCCAATCTCCTCAACGCTGCCGGGCAAGTTAAATCTCTGGAGGGGTGGTGGTGGTGGTGCGCGCGCGCGCCGAAATCCTCGCTGCAGGACTTTCAGAGCTTGGTGCAGCTAAGTTGACGTTACAAGGAGCAGGTTCCTTTTGAATAGATCGGATCTGTTCTACCGAATGCTGCTTTACAAACTTATTCATCCCACGGAGCGTACTGCAAAGCTAGAGAAGAGAAGAGGGAAACGTGCAGGGGGCAGGAAAGAGAGAGAAAGTGGCTGCATTTAGGTCAAAGCCCGCCCTTACTATCTGAGACCACAAGGAATAATAAGAGGCCGTGGACAGGGAGACATTTCTCTTACACTCCCATAATGCTAGAACCCGGGGTCATCCCCTGAAGCTGATTCAGGACAGATAAAAGGAAGTTCTTCTGCACACAGCTCATAGTTAAACTATGGAATTCACTACCACAAGATGTGGTGACAGCCAGTAAGTTGGATGGCTTTAAAAGGGGGTTGGATAAATTCCTGGAGGAGAAGGCTATCAATGGCTACTAATCCTGATGGCTATGTGCAACCTCCAGTATCAGAGGCAGTAAGCCTATATACACTAGTTGTTGGGATACATGGGTGGGAGGGTGCTGTTGCACCATGTCCTACTTGTGGTCCCTGGTCCTACTTGGTTGGCCACTGTGTGAACCAAGTGCTGGACTAGATGGATCCTTGGTCTGATCTAGCATGGCTTTTCTTCTGTTCTTTACAATAATAACCACACCTGACATACATACTGAATGGTCTCTTATACTCAGTCAGACCCTTGGATCATCTATCTCAGCCTTCTCGAACCTGCTGGCCTCGACATAGGTCAGACTACAACTCCCATCATCCCCACCCGACTGGCTGGGGGTGCGGGGAATTCAACCTATCTGAGACACCAGGTTGGGGAAAGTTGATCTAACACATCGTCGTTCTCCAGCTGGCAGCGGCTTTCAAATGGATCTATCCCAACCCTCCTATCTTTGCAAGGCGAGACGCCGAGAGCTGGAGTGGGCGATCTCCTACGTGCCCCAGAGGAGCGCTTCTACAGCTGCCGCCTGGGTCCCCAGGCGCGCCCTGCGCACAAGGAGAACAACGTCAGCGCCACCAACGCAACCCTCCGGGACCATATATGCACGCACGCGCACACACACACCGCTCTTTAGGACAGCTTTCCCGAACCTGCGACCTCCAGGTGTGTTGGAGTACGATCCCCTCATCCCAGCCAGCCTGGCTTACACTTCCTGGTGGGGATTGATGGGCGTTGCAGCTGGGGATGATGGGATCATAGTCCAACTTATCTGAAGGGCGGCAGGATGGGGAAGGCTGCTTTAGGACGTCTCTTGTCCATCCCCAAACAGGCGCCCCTTGATGACAATAACCCGGTCGTGGTCTCTCTCCCCGGGCCGCTCCTCCTCCGAGGCACCTCTCGCCACGCCGCCTCCATTTTGCATGCACGCTGTGCTGGTAGCAAGAAGCACCCTTCCTTGGCAGTCAAGTGCCAGCAGCTTAGTGAAAGTTAAGAGGTCCAGCTGCTCCTTAATAAATAATCACGGTGATCGCTATTTATGCAGAGAAGGTTGAGGGAAGCAAGTCGAGGCCTGGCAGGCTTCACAGAGAACCCACACAAGATGAGGGTGCGATCCGGCAGCATTAAGATCCGCGGGAGTGGGAGATTGGCCCTGGCGCGCTGTGCTGGTCAGTGTTGGTGCTGATTTCAGACTGGGAGAAGGAATGCAGGTGTTACTATTGTCGTCGGAATCAGCTCCCTGCGAGTAGCCACGCCTGTCGACAAAAGAAACACTCCAGTCGTGGTTTGAAAGAAACTTTACTTTAGGAATGAGTAACTTTCCATCGTAGGGTAGGATGGCTCAGTTCCGCCATGTGGTCAGTAACCCATGAGGCAGGGAACAACAAGAAGAAGGAAGTAGAAGGGAGGAGACAGGAAAGGGAAAAACAAACACCCCAGCAATCCCCTCCCACCTTGTTCAGGTACACATTAACCCTTTAGCTCCAGGTTCAGTGACCTGCAGCCCGAGTTCTGCTAACAGTTACTTCCCCACCCCCCTCACACACAACCGCTCACTTTCTTCTCCCTCCTGATAATCTTGACTCCCTGTTGAGCTGATCGCAGCTGTTTCATCAAACCCACCCACCCACCGCGCCCTCTCTCCAGCTCCCCAGGCTCGTTCCCGAGACTTTTGCTAGTCCTTCCTAAACGAAAAGTAATCGGCCCTTTGGACTATCGCCGCGGACAGTGGGGCCGGCAGGCCTGGCCTTGTGGGAAGAAGTCCAGGGCCGCATTCAGCAGGATGAGCAGCAGGGACAGCACCATCTACATTGATGGTGCTATATAAATAAATAATAATAATAATAATAATAGCTCGGGTGCCGTTTGGAGCGAGTGAACGTATGAGGTCATGATGCACATTCCCATTTAAAGAGGGAGGCCCCTGTAAGACCATGAAGTCCGGAGTCTGAATAACTGCAGCGCCGCTCACAGCTTGCAATTTGGAGGACGAATCACGATTTCGGTACCTGGAACTCTCCCTCCCGCCCCGCCCCCTCCCAGCTCTCTCACACACACATTACTGACGCCTGCTTTCTTTGCCCTTTCCTCACTAACAAGGGGCACAACCACCACCGGGTTGTACAACCTCTAAGAGACTGTGCAACCCCCAGTCCGTTCAACGTGCTTGCGCAGGAGAACTTCCCAGGGGGTTGTGACTGTGCAGAATCCAAGCAACTTTGCTTAGCAATTTAGGGCATAAGGCCTTTCCCGGTAGGAAAGTCGTACGAAAATGCCCCAAGCGGCTTTCCAAGGCTCCAGCCCAGCTGCCTGAGGAATCTTTTCGCTGGCAATGGCGGGGTTCGACTTTGGGATTATTATTATTATTATTATTATTATTATTATTATTATTATTTATTTATTTATTTATTTATTTATTTATATAGCACCATCAATGTACATGGTGCTGTACAGAGTAAAACAGTAAATAGCAAGGCCCTGCCGCATAGGCTTACAATCTAATAAAGTCATAGTAAAACAATAAGGAGGGGAAGAGAATGCCAACAGGCACAGGGTAGAGTAAGCAGGCACAGGGTAGGGTAAAACTAACAGTATAAAGTCCGCACAACATCAAGTTTTAAAAGCTTTAGGAAAAAGAAAAGTTTTGAATGTTTTGCAACTTTGCCTTGATTTGCATCTCAGACCCACTAAGCACAATCAACCAGGAAAGTCTTTGGGCATCAACCACCGTTCTGTGAATTAAAAGATTGGTTTGTGATTATGATTATTCCATAATGTAAAAGAAACACACACACACACACACACACATACACTAGCATCCCTAAACTGGACAATATAATGAAGCTATTTCAGGAAAAGAGACGGTTATCTTTAAGTAACTCAAACAATAATACATTAAAAATAACACAGCTTTTGACTCTGGATATTCCCTATGGGCTTGTATTTATTGCTGGTAACTAAGGGAGTATGCTGGCTAGGGAATGCTTGGAGCTGCGGAATTTTTTCTTTCTTTCTAAACATGCATAGGATTGCACCTTTAGTTCCTATGAACTTTGTTGATGTGCTGCTGCATGTGAGTCCCAGATCTTTGGAGGTTCTCCAGAGTCCTAGCTAGGGCATTGTTAGGGGAGAGGTGCTACCTGATCCTATCTATTAAGTACATGTCTGCGCTGTTCTACTTCAGTGGTTTTTATTTATTTCTGCTTATTGTTTCTGATCCCGAAACTCTGGGGTGGAACGCCATTTAAGCCCACATTTATAAATTAGTGTTCAAATTTAGGGTAAGGTTTTTCTTCCAGTCAACTTATTGTTTGGGTTACTTAACGATCTCTTTTCTTGAAAAAGCTTCAATATATATTAAATTGCCGACCTAAGTAATTTGCCACTGAGTGCCTTTCTTAGCTTCTTGGTAAAACAGTTAATTCGAAGCTTTGAGGTTTAAAACCATTTAGTCCAATTCAATTACATAAAGATTAAGATTGAAATACTATATGTAAGCCCCTCTGAGTCCAACGGGGTTTTGCTCCCAAGTAAATATGCATAGGATTGCCCCTGAAGTCAACCTACTTCGAGTTGAGATATGATCGAACTTCTGATGTAGCTGTGATGCAATTTGGAGGAAATAGTGCTCAGTATTAACACCCCTGGAGGAGAGCTTGAGGAGTCTTCCCAGGCATGGAAATAATGGTTGGATTTCACAGTACTTTTTGGGTTCCGCTCCTGTGGGGAAAAATGCTACTAGAATTTATGGGAACTTTTCCCAAGTGAAAGTTTTTTGGACAATTAAAGTTTAGACAATAAAAGTTTTAATTTTTTAGACACTAAAACACAAGCAAACAGCGATTACATAATTTTATTTATTAATTACATTTATATTTATTTATTTATTTTATTACATTTATATACATCCCCACAGCCGAAGCTCTCTGGGCGGTTTACAACATTATATCCCACCTTTTTTCCTTCAAGTAACCCAAATCGGCATATATAACCCTCCTCCTCTCCATGTTATCCTCACAATAACAACCCTGTGAGGTAGGTTGGGCTGAGAGTCTGTGACTGGCCCAAAGCCACCCAGTAGGTTTCCATGGCCGTGTGGGGATTAGAACCCAGATCTCCCGACTCATAGTCCAACACTTTAGCCACTACACCACATTAGTGGACTGTACTTCCAGATAAGTAGATGTGATTGTAAGTACCTTTTCTTGGGAGTAAAGGCACAATCCACCTAAAATTAAGCCCTTGAAGGTCCCATTGATTTCATTGGGAAAGATTTAACTCTCCCGCTGACTTCAGGAGGACTCGAAAAGCCTTAGTATTATTGTGGTCCTGATGGGATTTACTTGGAAGTAAACAAGTCTAGAAGCCGGTCTTCTTGGCACTACATTCTTGTTTATCTAAGACTGGGGTAAGAGTTCCACTGGAGTCAATGGTAATCATTCTATGGAAAAGGGAGTTGCTTTGGGTTGCACATATTTTAACTGGACATGTGGGATGTGTGTGTCTGAGAGAGAGAGAGAGAGAGAGAGAGAATGAGGGAAGGAGCGAGTGACTGGGAGTCAGAGTAACACGCAGTTCTGTTCATACTTACTCAGAAGTAAGTCCCACTGAGTTCAATGAGGCTCATTCCAGGTAAATAGAGATAGGGTTGCAGCCTAAATGTTCACATTGAGGGGAGTGCAGATGTTCACGTGAGCGCTGGGCATCTCAAGCAAACGTTGGGAGTGGCGGAAACCCTGAGCTCAACACCCAGGGCCTGAAGGTTACTGCTACCCTGCTCTGGTGTCTCTGTTCAAAGAAGAAAAACATAGTCATGTCCCTAAAATGAATGAACAACGAATTTGGCCGGGTTAGCTTGTGGCTCCAACTTTAGGGAACTGCGAAGTAGTTATGGGGCAGGCAGTGGCAGCTTGTGTATTTCGGTGAATCCTAGTTGGGTTTCAGTCAGAACCAGTCAGAATACTAAAGGACCTGTCCAAGGTGCTGAACCCTATCCCCAAAACGAGTTCAGCATCTTGGATGGTTCCTATAGAGTTCTGGCTGGTTCTGACTGAATCCCAGCATCGATTCACAGCCCCACCGAAATCAGAACCACCAGCCTCCGTTGGAGGCAGGTTTCAGGCTTGGGGGAACTATTTTCTTGTTTGTGCTTCTTTTTACTAGAACCTGAACGTCCGCCAACCAGAGCCAAGTGCAAAAAAATTGGGGGAAGAGACGAGGACATAATCTTAGAATGAAGGAACAAGGGTGCCTCTGAGCACAAGGCTGAACACAGGCAACTCTTTTCGAACCCAGACCTGAATTCACAGTCGTGCCATTCAAAAATCCACTCCTGGTTTTTCGCCCAAATTTTTCTGCCATCTCAACAGCCTAATTTAGAATGGGGGTGGCGGTGTGTGTGTGTGTTCCTTGTTGCTATTGCTGAACAGCTGGAAGTCAGCAGCCTTTGGTGATTTATCGCAGGCTCCGATCTACTTTCTGCCCACCCCCTCCCTGCTTTAAACAAGCACGCACGCACACGCACTCACCCCCCCTCTCTCTCAAGCGTCCGCTGCCGGTGGCTTCGCCCCTCCCCCCGCTTCCTTCCCCCATGAAGCGCCTGTCCTTTCCGAGGCGGTGGCGCAGAGCTGTCTGCCTAGAGGCGCTCGGCATCCGGGTTCAAGTGGAGGACGACCAAACCGGCGCTGCCTGGAACGCGGTCTGGATTGCACCCCGTCTGGCTCGGAATGCCGAAGAAGCAGCAGAAGAAGTGTCGCAATTAAGGGCCCTTGAACAATTACTTCGCCCTGCCTCCCCCCCCCCCCGCCCCCGTCCGCCACCCTCCCAATAATTCAAAGGGACTTCAGCCGAGAGCTTCCCTACGGCGAGGCAGGAAACCTCGGGAGGAGCATTGTCCGCGCGGAGCCTTTGAGGCCCCGGCGGGCGATCGGAGCCTGTCCCAAGCACCTCGGGCCTTTTTCGGGAGCGGGGAGAAGGGTGGACCGGAGCGTGCCTGCGTGAGCAGCTAGGCTTGTGAGTGACAGCTGTCATTCACTGCCCAATATCTAGCAGGCGCAGCCATAGGATCCTTCCCAGATAAATGCAGAAGAAAACAAAGCCCTATTAAGGAGACGCTTTGATTGGGTAGAGTTCAAGTCTTTCCCCTCCCTGCTCCAGAGAAGCAGACGAGGAAAGTTCGCAGGGATAAAGCACAGGACTGTCGCCGCGAGCTGTACAGAGCGAATCCGATCACCGCGTCTCTTCTGGGAGATCAGATTCTCGCCCCGCCCCACCTGGTCCCATGGAGAGCAACTGGAGGTGGGTTTGCCCGGGTGGATCCCCCTTTTAAGGAAATCAGAGTGCTGAGATATATCACTCTCTCACACACAGAGACAGCGAGCGAGAGCTGCGTCCATATGTCTTCTCTCATGATTGCCTAGCAAAGCTCCCTGGTTTTAAGGGCGCTCGCTGCCCCGCATTCATCAAAGATGGCATCAAAGCGCTCCGTTTAGAAGAACACCGGCAAATCCTTTATTATAAGGCTATTACCCCCAGGGCCGAAACACATCACTCCCAAGCCAGGTCCACTGAGGTTTCAAGATGTCCAAACGAAGTAGAAGTTTTGAAAAAGAGAATTCTGCCTTGCATTGCTCTCCCGCTGTGGATTGGCAATTATTAATAAGTGACCACAATTAACTGGCCCTGGCTCTCAAGAAAGTAATAAAATAACCGCTTAAGGATGGTAGTATATTAAGAGGTATAAATATTACTAGTAATAAATAAACGAATAAATAAAACTAAATCAGATCAAGAGTGGGGGTGAGTTTTTCAGAGCAAGACCTAACATTCCCACATACCTAGTGTGTGGATCTTTTGAAAACTCGTTTTAGTTACAAGCACATAGAAACCTGCATTTTTGTCTTCCACACATGCACAGCAAGGGAAGAACAGAGACTCAAAATTGCTTTAAATAGAAAATGGTCATCGAGTAGAATGAAGCAGAGGGAATCACTACCAATTTCGACCCAGTATTGAGCATTCACACGTGCAGCGGACTAAATTTCCGCATGTAAAAGTGCAACAGACCAACCTGGGAGGGGAAGCGGGGGTGCAAGCAAACATGTCAATTCATCTCTTTTTTCTAAAGAGATTTGTTTCTAATCGCCTTCTGTAGTGGCCGTTTTAAAACGGGTCGAGGTACAGGCGATTTGTACAGGGATCCTAAGCAGACTACTCAGAAGCGAGCCTTGTTCGGTGGAGCGGGGCTTCTTTCCAAGTCAGGAGGCTTTAACATGTGGTGCTTTAAGAAGTGTGGCAGGCGGGACACGGAACACTCCACAAATAATGGGAGGACCCAGGCAGCTCTGCGTAAATCCATTTTACCTTAAAGCAACACTGAGCGAGATGAGAAGGTAAACGAAGGGGAGGGACACGCACTCTCCGCTCTCCTTATCGGAGGCCCACCTTTTATATTCAGCTTTCAATTTCTATATATTCCCAACACGACATCAGATTGACACGCTTCTCCGAATAACACAATTTCTCAGGGAATTTAACAATATTTGGTCTCCAACGTTATCCGCCTTCGAAGCAATTTTCAGTGAACTAAGGGGAATTTGTTTCCACGAAAATGTATTTGAGTCTTACTGCTGGAGCAATCAGGTTTACTCTAAAGTAAGCTCCATTACCCTTAAGTGTGCATAGGCTTGCAGGCTTAATCCAGGTTTAAGCCATCATCCTAAACAGAGTACTTGGAAATGTTCTTTTCGTTTCAGTGCAACTGACTTCTACTGTGATCTGTTGCTATTTAATCCTTAAACCCATACAACCCTTTGAAGGCGAGGCGGGGGTCAATTTTGTCCCAGGACTCGATCCTTGGCGCGCATGCGGGGAAATTCACGTCACTGGCATTCACTTGAGTGACTCCTACGCAATTGCGTTTTGGATCTTGATGCAAGGCTGTTTCACTTTTCTAAACTTAAACGGAAAGAACTCGTCTGAAATCAACGGGACCTGTTTTCCGAGTAAAACTGGTTAGGATCGGGCACCATTTCCCCCACTACCCCCCCCCTTTTTATTTTCAACGGATTTGAAAGGATTATTCCTTTGTCCGGTGAATGCAAACTAAATTATCAAAGCACGTTGAGGGATAAAATGAGAAGATAATCATTAGGACTTGTCCAATATTTCACACGGAAAAAACACCCCACCGCCACCCCACCCCCCCACCACCTTCCTTCTGGCTACCTTTTTGTATGTACTTGTCCTTAACCTTTAAAAGCAAAGGCTGTAAATACAAGATCTGTACTTTCTCTAATAGATTTTCCTAGGAGCTGGTGACAGAGAACTGATTTCTTTTCTATTAGGCTTTAGCACATCTTTGTTGCAGGCCCCGCGGAATGACCACGGATTAGAATTCGATTTGCATCTCTTAGGCTCCCTGTGTGGTCTTTGTAAGGAGCTTGTAACTGTTAAAATGACTTGTTAGGAAGCGTGTGGGCTCTCATCCCCTCCGCTTTTGACAGAATGATTGAGAAATGCAGCTCGCCCCTATAGGATTTAGCCTGCGGATTCCGCCTGGACCTTCAGCAATTAGACCCTAATCTCAGCGCAATCACATTGGAGTTAGGATTTCTTGCACTTTGTTTACTCCAATTAAAAAGGGGGAGGGGAGGAGGGGGAGGAAAACCTCGCGATTATTTTAAACAATCTTTCTACTAGTGATACCCCACCCCCACCCCACCAGTTACAGAACTGTAACGCGTTCAGAATGTCATAAAGATGAAACCCAACCCCAACCCCACTTTTCAATTGTTGGCATCTTTAACAATTGCCCAATTCTCGGGGCTAAGAATTTTATAAGGAACTGCAGGCAGAGGGCCAGGCGGCCGAGTAGAAGTCGTGTGTGTGTGTGTGTCTGTCGGATGGGAAAGCTCCTATCCGAAGTACACTTCTCTGGAAACCTTGGCTATAAATCCTTTTACACACCGAATCAATTTACATTGGGGGTGAGCTACAAGTGTCCCTGAAATAAGGGCGAATTACTCTCAAGTAAATCTGTGTATAGGATGAGGATGCTGTCAACAGCATTCTAGAAGAATGCTTTATGTGTGTATGTTCTGCGTTTTAGAATTTTAAATTTTGTATACTCGTTTTTATCTCAATTTTAGAATTTCTGTAAACTGCCCAGAGAGCTCTAGCTATGGCAGTGGTATATAAGTGTAATAAATAAACAAACAAACAAATAAATAAATAAATATAGGAGTAGAGCAAACGGGTCTGAAGTTTCTCACTTTTATTTAACAATTGGGACGACAACGACTCGGATTATGGACTGAGAATAACCAACATTTAAGGAGGAAAACTAGCAAATGTGGAGCCAAATTTAGGAAAATAAAATTATGCATGTATGTTAGTGACAAATATCAAACTAGCATATATTGGGAAAATTGACCTGACCCCCACGAGGAGTCTCCCTTCCTTCCTTCCTTCCTTCCTTCCTTCCTTCCTTCCTCTTTTTCTTAAATATTACAAATACACGGTAGTTCACTGTGATATGGCCACCTTTTCTTTTCAAGGTAGCATTGCTAATATGGAGAGACTACTTTTTTTTCAGAACTCAAAATACAGGGATGATGATGATGATGATGTTGATGATTTGCTTACACACACAAACACACACACTTCTATAGTTACCAGAACTCTTGGCTGTACAACATTTGGTTGTGCAAAGGCCCCGGGCACTTTTGGAATACCGCCTGTGTGACATCATTGGTGCTGAGCGACACATGTCCTCCGTGGCCTCCCACTCCACTTTTTGACCATTTCAAAGTTTCACTTTAATGATTCCCGCTGGGCTCCCTTCTTCAGAGACTGAGCATCCCTCCCACCATATCATTCAAGGGCAGGAGCATTCCTCTGCTTTGACAGCGAGCACCAGCGTTGCTATCCTCTTCCCATCTTGAAGCCATGCAGAAATACTCTGCCTTTTCAAGAAATTTGTTTGCGTTTTCAGTTCTTCATCTCCCACCTCTTCAGTGCTGAAATGACTCCCCTCTCCTCTCCAAACTTCTGAACCACCAAGCACATTCAGTTCTCATCTGAACTGCTGTTGGTTTCCAAAGTTTTTTGTTTGTTTGTTTGTTCTATTCCTGCAAACAAGCCAAACCTGCTGAAACCTTCCTCTTCTGCGTGGGCAGTACAGTTTTGGCTGCATAAGCAACAGCACTCACGCCTGAACATTGCAGATATACGGAATGATTACATTTGAGTGGCAGCTGTTCTTTAACGAAGGGGCATGCCTTCTTTAGGGGAGAGGAGAAGTGCTAAATTGGCATGGTTAGAGGCGAAGGGAGTCTACAAATGCAGTAGTAGTTGCATCCCCCCCCCCGACCGACAAACCTGCTTTACTAACAAGAAGTTTATCCTCCCTGCAGCATATGTAATTCAATGTGGTTGTCAAGCAAGTGTGGTGCAGTGGTTAGAGTGTTGGAGTGGAATTCAGTAGGTCTGGGTTCAAGATCACACTTGGCCATGAAGCACACTGGGGCTGTTTCTACACCTGCCTCCCCACCCCCACCCCCACCCCCCCAGGGATCGTCCTGGGATCATCCCTGTGCTTGCAGATGATCCCTCCATTTTCCTGGGATAATCCTTAGGTGTAGAAAGGGCCTATGTGACTTTTGGGTCAGTCACTGACTCTCAGTCTAAGGCCTATCATCCCTGCTTGCTCCCAGAATCCCCTGTGTGGCATTTGGATGCACAGGAACAATCTAGGGATGATCCTGTGAAAAAAGGCAGGTGTAGAAACTGTCACACCCACCTCACAGGGTTGTTGTGAGAATAAAATGGAGAGGAGTCCACACATATAAGCCACCTTGGGTTCCCAGGAAGAGAAAAGGTGGGTTATAAATGTAATGATACATATATGTCTATGTGTGTATTAGAGAACTTGGATCAGTGACCTACTCTCCCAAAGAATTTGGTGGTAAATGGAGGAAAGGAAATGAGGAAGAGAAAGACAAAGAAGCTTCTTATAGTCTGGTCCATTGAATGTTTATTCAAAAGTAAATGTGTTCAATGATACTTGCTTCCAGGGGAGATTTGCCTACCTCCACTGCTTCACCCCTTTTCAATGGGAGCATGGAAAAGACTTTTATTTCAGTGGCTCTTTTCTGGTTAATGTTCAGAGATAAGATTTGTTTGCTGCTGCTTTGTAAGCTGTATGATTCTAGTGAAGTTATTGTATCATTATTTTATGGGGTTGTGTTTGTTTGTTGCTGTGCTTTTAAAAGCAAATAAAATAGAAAGGCAGGGTCAAAATATTTGAAGAACTAACATAGAAATACATACAAAATAAGAGTGCATAGGATTCATCCTTAAGAAAATGAAGCATTGGTGAACACATGTGGCTAAGAAGGGAGTACTGGCATAAAGGTTTTCAGCTGTGCAAAAGTATTCATAAATAGATCTCTACAAGTGGGACCTACAATCAAATGTTGCAGCATGGAGGGCTCTTGTTCACTATTCTAGTCAGCCAGCCATGCCCTCCTCCATAATCATTCCATTCCATTCCATCTCCCATCCAGCCCCTGCATGTTGTGGCCACCCTATCAGCATTCTGTGACCACTGTGCACACACAGTCCTCATTGGACCTCTTTTTTCTAAACACTCTTTGAACTTCTGCAAACATTGGGGTTTCCCCCAAGCCTGTCGACACCTCCAACCTGTGGGTGGGTGCTGCCGTTTTGGCTACATGAGAAACAGCACTCACACCTGGACATTGGAAATGTAGGGAATGAATACATTTGAGTTTTGTATGTTCTTTAAAGAACGGATGTGCCTTTCTTAAGGGAGGGGAATGCTAAATCATCATGGTTAGAGGAGAAGGAAGTGAGATTACAAGACTAATAGTAGTTCTAATTTTTCTTCCAATCTATAACACTGCTGAACATACTTGAAAATAGGAGGGAGGAGGCAGAGACTGTGTAATAGTATCCTAATGGCCTACTTAGTGGAGGAAATGCCACTTCTGATGGAGTGACTGGGAACAGAGAAACAGTGGGAAGGAGAAGGCACTTAACCCTTTTCCCACCCTCCATTTCTGTAGGCCAAATTGCCCTATCCCAAGTGGCTGTTCCCTCTGTAGGATTTTAAGTGGGGGGAAAACATATATTAAAAGCCCTGTAAAGGGAAAGACACTTGGGGGTGGGGGCATGAAGTGGCACAGAGGAATGGTGTATGGGGAATGGTTTATGTGCTCAACCACTTTTGCAAGCCCCACTCTCCATTACCCCACTACTACCACCAAAAGTGCCTTTTCCTCATTTATCTGGGCTACTTATAGGTTACCATTCTATCATAGAATCATAGAATCATAGAATAGCAGAGTTGGAAGGGGTCTACAAGGCCATCGAGTCCAACCCCCTGCTCAATGCAGGAATCCACCCTAAAGCATCCCTGACAGATGGTTGTCCAACTGCCTCTTGAATGCCTCTAGTGTGGGAGAGCCCACAACCTCCCTAGGTAACTGATTCCATTGTCGTACAGCTCTAACAGTCAGGAAGTTTTTCCTGATGTCCAGCTGGAATCTGGTTTCCTTTAACTTGAGCCCGTTATTCCAGCTAGTTGTATTCGTATGTAACATGTAATTTGGGCCTGAAGATGGGCGAGAGGGAAGGAATAAGAGAGGGGAAATACGGCAATGACTATTACTTGTTATATTTTAATCTGGCCAATAACAACGTTCTTTGGCAGGATTAAATACTGCTAAAAAAATACAGCTTGATTTTGATTTTACTTTTATACTGTTAGTTTTACTCTACCCTGTGCCTGTTTGGTGCATTTTCTTCCCCTTCTTATTGTTTTATTATGATTCTATTAGAATGTAAGCCTATGCGGCAGGGTTTTGCTATTTGCTATTTTATTGTTTTACTCTGCACAGCACCATGTACACTGATGGTGCTATATAAATAAATAAATAAATAAACAAATAACAATAAGGCAATGGGAGAAGGCCATGGGGCTGGAGGTGGGCAGCAGATGGGCCAAGCCAGAAACAGAGAGAGAGAGAGAGGGAAGGATGAGACAATGTACCATCCTAATAGAGGGGTGGGGCAAACTGTGGCCCTCCATAAGTTCTGGACTATGGTTCCCAGCATATCCAATTAGGAAGCATGATGGGCTGGGCCAAAACATCTGGAGGGTCACATGTTGCTCAGCCCTGCGATCAGAGGTGGCAGATGAATCTCTAGTTGACTAGACCCCCATAATTTCTAGTTGAATCCATACTAGTCCCAGTATCTAAAACAAGACACAAGGTTGTTCCCAGGCACAATGTGTAATGTATTATATACATTGTTGCTACAGCTAATCCAGTTGTCCTCTGCTTCCAAAGAGAGGCAACACACGCATGCACGCACACACACACACACACACACACACACACACATATGATAGATTGCAGATGCAAAGTCAAAAGGAATATCAGAGAAGAGCAAATAGAAGTTCTTCAAGAAAATAATACAACAAGAGCCAGAGAACAGCAAGATACATCAGATCAGAAGTGACCTATGACTATTTTCCATGTATAGCACTATCATGCTACTGCTGAGAAATGATGACAGCAGCTGACACTGTTTAAGTTTAGCTTGGTTACATACTACCATGGAGAATGGGGAATGTATCCACCACACTGGAATGACAGATGGGCTAATCTCAATAGTCACTAGCTTGATGGAATTCAATCACTGATTGTATGTATTAAGCTTTTCTTTTATGAATGTGGCCTCTTTCTCATTATCCTCAAATCTCCAGTTCTTTTTCAGATTAGGTGGAATTTTCCTCATTCTATTTTTACCTGGAGGATGGATAATCTCTCTACGGATTTTTTATTTGACTCAGCAATATTACCATCCTGTACTATAAAGACAAAGGCATGTTGCAGCTTGTAGGCAATAGTGGATTTAGACTGCAATCTTATAGCTGTCTACTCAGAAGTAAATCCTATTGAGTTCAATGGGAATTACAGTCAGGTAAGTGGGTATAAGACTGCAGATCTAGTTACCAAGCCTAACGTAATTGTACAGTCAGAGGAAAGACCAAGATTAGCGATAAGTGCAGGGCTGAAGCAAGAATAAAGCTGAGGCTACAGCGTCTGAGTGTGGATATAGGACAAGACGACAACATGATCAACTCACAACAGGAATCTTCAGGCATCAAGTAAGAAACAAGTCTACAAGTCATTATGTGTGAGCAAACATCTCTTGAAGGGAGCAAATAAGTTACTGGAAGGGGCCACAACAGTGGGAGAGCACATATTTTGCATGCAGAATGTCTCAGATTTGATTCCCAGTGTCTCCAGGAAGGGATGAAAAAATTCCTGCCTGAAACCCTAAAGAGCTGCTGCCAGTCAGTGTTGACAATACTAAGTTAGAGGGACCAGTATGAGGCATTTTCTTATGTTCCTGTGCAGTAATATTAGAAAACCTGTTCATATAACCACAGATGGTTCCAACTATTTCCCTGTATGTGGGTTAAGACATAATTTAAAATGTTGGTAGCAGCTTGTAAAGCCCTAAATGATTTGGGTCCAGGTTACTTGAAGGACAGCGATTGTTCATAGCAACCTGCTCACAATTTGAAATCAATATTGCAGCTGGCAGGCATGATAAGGGTCTTCTTGGTAGTGGCTTCCCACTTGTGGAACACTGTGCCAATTGATGTCCAAGACATGTTTACCTCGGTCTTTAATTGGGTTGTATATGGTACTGTCATTTTAATGGTTAATTTTGGATACAATCCTGGAGGCAAAGACTATCAATGGCTACTAGCCCTGATGGTTGTGTGCTACCTCCAGTATTCGAGGCAGTAAGCCTGTGTGCATCAGTTGCTGGGGAACATGGGTGGGAGGGTGCTGTTGCACCACCATGTCCTGCTTGTTCATCCTTGGCCAATGGCTGGTTGGCCACTGTGTGAACAGAATGCTGGACTAGATGGACCCTTGGTCTGATCCAGCATAGCACTTCTTTTGTTCTCATGTTCTTAATTTTGATTTTATAATTCTTTTTATTCTTTTTCTTATTATTTTGCAATATTTTGTGGTTTTAAATTTTGGTGTATGCCACATTGGGATGCTTTACCCTAAAAGGAATCTTATAGATCTTTTGAATAAGTAAGTAATAAGCAAGGCAGGAGTTAGTTTAGGACAGGACTAAAGGTGGGAACAAGTTATGGACAAGGCAAGGTCAAGTCAACAAAACCATAAGCAGAAAGAAGACATGCAGTGGCACCGAGGCTTAAGTCAGGACTCTGCCCCTTGCTCAAGAGCTGGGGGCACAGTTATCTCTAATCATGTGCCTTCTATGTCTTCTTTAAGGAAGAAATCTGGCCTGGGTCACAGTGCTGCCTGAGGCCACCGCACACTTAATTACTGAGGAGGAGGTGGGCAGCAATGCCAGCCAGTTGGCAGAGAGAGAGACAGGCACTAGCTGGACATGCTGAGTCATGCCATGTAGCTTGGTGCAAGGTGTGGTGCCTCCCCAGCCCAGAGTCAAAGAGGAGCAGCAATGTAACATCAATGCTGGACAGCAGCAGCCCACCCAGCAACAGCACTTGCTGTCCTCCTCACAGCATTGTCTCTCTTTTTTGGCCATCGGAACATCACGAACAACACCTAAGTAAAGACTGGAGCAGAAGCTCTTCCTTCCAGGAGCAGGAGGTATTTGAACACAGCAGGGAGAGGAGTAGATGGACAGCAGGGGGGATGGGCTTCCCTTCCCATACCTGCCACCCTGAGCTGAAATTGCTGATTGGTGTTTCATTTGAACATCTCTTTTTAATCTAAGTCTTGGGGTGGGGGGCAGGGAGGACTAGTGGCCCTCTGGATCCTACAACTCCCATCAGCTCTAGCCAGCATAGCCAATAATAAGGAATATGGAAGTTGTAGGCCAAAATATCAAGTTGCCCACTAAAGAATCGTGAACATTTGTTCTTCACCTGAAGGCATCCAATACTTTTTTTGTGGTCTTTGCTGCATCAGACTGAGGCAAATCCTCTGTCCTTGCTCAGAGGCACCCTCTTCATTCAAAGTGCCTTTCTCCAAGCACTAAGCAACCAACATACAGGGAGAAAGGTTACTATGCAGAAAACATGGATTCTGGGCAGGTTGGAGTCCTGGCATTTATTACAAATTTAGATTCTGATTGTGCCCTCTGGGGTGCGATAGAAATCAGGATGTCTTGGTTTTCTTGCTAAGTGGTGCCTCTTGCATTTGGTCATGTGGAGAGAGATCGATCTTGATGATGAAGTTTCTCCTTGCATTCATGCCTGATCCTAAGAAATCTCTTATCTTCCCCATGCCTAGCTGTTTTATGCAAGGGGTGGGAAATTTGTGGACCACCGATCTTTTGGCCTATAACTCCTATCAGCCCTAACCAGTATAACCACAAGTTGCCCATCCTTGTCTTAGGCTTTGCTTGAATTTATTCAGTGGTGAAGTGAAAATGTGTACAAAACCAAGGTATACAAAACTATTAGGTATAGCCAAAGTGGCCAATCTCAAATATAGAATATATATTAATCTAACCAATCCCTATACCTCATACAGCCAGCATCCCTCAACCAATTACATTGTGCAGTGCAATCCTATGCATGTTTACTTGGAAGCAAAAACCACTATGTTCAAATGGCCTTACTCCCAGAGAAGTGCACATAGGATAACTTTGACCTCTCTTCAACTCTTTAAAATTTTTTAAATTCCAATCCTATTCGTCTTCTTTGTAGAGTTGTTTCACACATTACAAAATTAGTTGGTATGCCATTTATACCTCATTTACTCATCGTATATCCTGTAAGATGAAGTAAAAGTTGCCTTCCCCCCACAATGGTGTGTATGGCTCATGCGGACCCCAAAGCCAATCCCATACTGAGAAGGATGGGTTGGGGACTCATTGAATAGAGTCCTGACTGAAACCCAGAGCAGATTCACTACCCCACTGACTTCAAAGCCACCAGCCTCCACTGGATAAATATCTGTTTAGAGATACTGAAAGAACCAATTGATTATTTACATGTAATTTAATGAATAAAAGCTCCCACACATTGTCAGAAGGAAAGACTGTCTTTAATATTTTTATTTTCATTCACACTTTTTTAGGACCAAGTACCATTGAAATTGCTGAGACTAATGACTGAGTAAAATGTATTGGATTGGGCTGCATAGCTTTAGCTGATAAACCAATTGATTTAACTGTTTAAAGTACACAGTCCCTCAAATTATATATTTTCATTCAGTTCACACTTCTAAATAAATAGATAAATAAATATTTTAATACAATTTTCCTGAACATTTATTGATCAGCCAGCGCTATAAAAGAATGTTGCATTCTTTGTAATCATCCTGATTTTGAGGAACAGTAGATAAGAAAAGGTCACTGCTCTCAGAAGATGCCCTTAACTGGCTGACTGAACAAAATCGGAATGGGACAACACATAGCGCTCCATATGGATTAACCTATTGACAGACACAGGCCTTTTCTTCCATTGAGCACCATATCGGTCGCATCTCTGCCCCATCAAATACCTCTTTGGGTATGCAGATAAGAATCTGCTGGCTCTTTGTTGGGGCAAATATGTTTATGAGTGGGGTAGAATACATAGAGGAAAGCACTATCCTATTTTGCAGCTTCAACACTTAAAACATAGTAAGGAGCCCAATATCCTAGATTTGTGCTTCTAAGTTTTTCTTTGCTTAATTTTAGGACTTTGTATTTCTACCCTTTCTTTCAGACTTTATGGAGTCTCCTGGATTTCTTCCTATTTGGGGGGGGAGCTGGGGGGGCAGGATCAGTGTTCCAACTTGGATTGTCAATTTTACATTTCTAATTTCTAGCTAGAGACTACCTGGTCAAGAAACATACCTGGTTGTTTGTTTGTGTTTTTAAAAAAAAATGGGATCAGGCCGTGCAAAGGATCAATGACTATATTGGTTGCATCATTAGAAATGAAAACTTTAGTGGTGACTTGGAAGTAATACGGCAGCCAGTTTCCAGAATACACGTAAGATTTTCTAAATTACGGCTCTCTGACTTCAAGTGAACTCTAGCAAGAGTTATTAACAATTGCCAGGAGGAGATTGCATGGAATTTGGGGAACCCCGAAAGTGTTCATCTGGTTTTTAAAAAGAAAAATCCAATTGAAAGCCAGATTTTTTTTAAAAAAAGGCATTGTGCAGTATGGCCCTGCTTAAAATGAGAACAAGGAGCACAGCATTGCACAGTTAATTAGCTCTAGTCATCGCTGGCTGCTCTGCAACATTTCTTACTGCCCTGTCTTCTAACTGAGCCGTAGAGTAAATATTGCCCACATGCTTCATGCAGAAACCTGCCAGAAAATAAACATTTTAGCCATTCAAAATCTGGAGGCATCACAATGAATCCTTCCAATAAGGAGTGAAAGGGGGTTTGAAACTCTTTGCTAAAGAACAGAATAAGCATTGACCATTCCTGATAGTGCTCGTATTTGCTTGCCATCCTATTTTATTCTTACAGGACAATCTACACACACCCTAGTCATGCCCAAAGCGGTTGGATTTACTTATGTTGATTTAGCCCCAATGACATAAATGGAACAAAATCAGCTGAAATCCGAGTACTTCAGGAATTAACTGAGCTGTGGGATCAGGCTGCACACTATCTAGCTTTATTTACTGTTTGAAAGTGGATATTCTGTGTTCGTTTTATCACAATCCCATTGCTTTTTAAAAATTATTTACAAGATAGTTATTTTTTTCTTTTCTAACAAGTCCTCATGCAAAATAGTCTAATTAATGCATTGCAAATAATGAAGTGCCACACTGCATGAATTATGTCTGAATTAAAGGTATCCTGAGCAAAGTTAGAAATATGAAATATTGCTATTTTGCTTAATGCCATCAAAAAGAGTGTCTGATTCTCTCTCCCTGCTTCAGTACCGTTGGCTGCAAAGAAGATACACTTGCTACTTTGTGATAGGCACAAATATCATTCAGATTTCCCCCCTTTTACAAAAAATACTTACACTTTATGTTTTTGATTAGTAGAGCATGAATAGAAAATTTTAATCATCTATAATGTTCAAACAGGTATGCATAATTCTTCTATGGCTTTAAAAGCAACCAACAAATTTGGTTGGTTGCTTTTCCCACAAACTGAAAACGTCTCACTGATGCAAATCCATGAAGTCTGGGTTGTTCCAAAATGCTTTATCAATTTTGCAACATATATTGCCATATTTGGGGTTCCCATTTTCTTTCTAAAAACCAAATCTGATGAATACAGATTTTTGACTTTTCTAAAATTATGAACATAGGCTTGCTTCTGTGCCTTTTCAGTTTGTTTTATTTTAAATGCTACAATCTATATTAGATATTGTTTGAGAATTATTATTCTTTGCAACAAAATTTGGAACAAATATCTTAAAGATGGCAAATCATTCAGCATGAGAGAAAAAAAGAAGAGAATTATGTGTCAATTATTTAATGTTTCTCATAGAACAGGTAATACTATGAAATCTTTCAGTTGTAAATACACATAGCCGTCTTGGACAGAGCCACCTTTATTGGGGAAAATGTGAATAAGGTTTTAGAATGGCATTAATTAGGTGTAGAGAGTAGAAAGACTTCTGCTTACAGAGACAAAGTAGTTTGCATCATGTGTCTGCTTGTTATTTAAGGGGTCGGCAAAGAAAATGTATTTCTGGTTTAGTAGTAAATGAATATCTCTAGCATCTAATGCATAGAAACCTTTTTTGCCATTATTCATTTCCAATAACAAATAATATCATACTAATTATTTAATTTTCAAACTAAAATATATTCAATTCAGAGAGCTTCATAGATGTCCCATTCATGTTTTTCTTTTAAAATTATTTTTAACTTGCCCATTTTTTATATTTTATGTGTGAATTTCAAAGTATCAGCCATTCACATTTTCACATTAAAAAAACGTCTATCTATTGATCTATTTATCTATCACACAAATATTGCTGCAATTTTAATTACCAAAACCTTAGTGCTTTAATTTTAAACATTCAAGTGGTAAATTAATCACAAAATATGCCTTTGAAAGTATATATACATCACTGAAATAGCTTTTGAGTTCATTGGACAAATCTATTATCACTAACTAGCAATACAGGGTCCATATAAGCAGTATACCTTTATTAGGCCAACCAAAAGAGTATAATCCTATGGATTATAAGCATAGGAATAAAAGTGTATTGCATTGATAAGTATCGCTTTCAGTGTGATCACTTGAGAAAGGGAAAATTTTCTTTAATAAAGCTCTTGTTTATTTGATCCAATTTAGATATTTATGTAGATGGGAGAAAAGCAGAAATGAAGAAAGAACTATTAGTTCCTATATTTATTTTTATTTGAGTCATTGCTTTCTGGGCTAAAGAAATGTAATTTTGCTCTATCTGTGCACTCAGATGCACTGTAAAATCATAGTTTGGTGTAGTGAGACCTCCATATGTTTTCTTTTATTTGTAAGAATTTAATTCTATTCAACCAGCCATGAGCTAATTTTCAGCAGATCAGGGTGTGAACAGAGATGTTTCTGACATGCATAATCTTTCTAATGCATCCAAATGAGATCTGTCACTAAAATAAAGAAATATTACAGCACAATCCTACGTATGTTTACTCCAAAGTAAGCTCTAGTGCATAGGATTGCAGCCATCATCAATTAGTTGTGTGAGTTTTGAACAGTTAATCAATTTTAGTTGCACCCTCCATACATTTTGCATTTCAACTTTGATCAGCCTCAGCCAGCATGGCCAATGGTCAGGAATCTATGGGGTGGGGTGGGGGTGGAGTGGAGTCCAAACATCTGGAGCTCACCATGCTGTAGGTCATAACAAGTCAAGTTATATTAATCACAAAATGAAGATTCATAGAAATAATCAATTAAAAATGTATGACACACACATCCAACTGAATGCAGAGTGAGCAATGTTTGCAGTTATACTCCTTTCATTATTAACTTGCCAGTATACTTTGCCTCCGTTTATTTCTAAATTGGACCAATGGTCCTTCACAGAAGGAAGAGGGTCCAAATGTTTGGATTGCATTTCTTTATAAATGGTGTATATAAACAAAGAATGTGGGAAGTCCCCCACTAGTCTTTTCCTGCAGAAACAAAGGGTTGGATCCAGGCTCAGTCATGCTTAGAGTAGATCCATTAAAATCAATGGGACACATTAGTCCTGACTAACTAAGCCTTAAGAATGTAAGAATATCCCTGCTGGATCAGACCAAAGGCCTGTCTTATCTGTTTTCATATTTCCCACAGTGACCAACCAAATGTCCATGGAAAACCTCAAAGCAGGGCATGAGATTCATAGCCTTCTCCTGTTGCATGCTGTCTCTAATCCCCATAACTGGAAGTCATTGGTAACCTCATCCACCAGGAATTTGTCTAATTTGTAAATTGCCTTGCTAGGATCCAGAGAGGATCCAGCCATCTAAGTTGGTGGCCATCATCACACCCTGTAGATCCAACCCAGAGGCCCTAGAAGAGATGTTTCCTGTAGCTCTGTGTCAATTCATCAGTCCCAGGCAAACTAGATGCAGGGCTTTGGGTTGTGCCCCTTCATTTTTACCTGCAATGCCTCAAGATACACTAAGGCCATTGCTAGATGAGGGTTTAGCAGGCGGGGGGGGAGGGCATCAGACATTGGGGGGGGGGGAAATCAGAGGCAGGGGGAGCGGGGAACCCCTTTTTTTTAAAGACCTACCTTATCGTTGTTGCGCTCCTGCGCACATGGCCCCTTTAAGTTTTTTTTAAATGGCTGACGCGACGGGGCTTTTCCTTACACCATTGCATGTCATGTGTAGACTGGGGTGATGGCCCATGCTAGCTGCAGTGCGGGCTCGCCCCTACTCCCCACCATATTAACAGGTAGGTCTAGCAAGGCCCTAAGATGCAACCACCCCAGTCTTTCCCAACGTGGTTCCCTCCAGGTGTGGGTCTACAACACCCATCATTCCCAAACAGCATGGTCCTCCTGCTGTGGATGATAGGAGCTACAGTCCAACACATCTGGAGGATTCGAGATTGGGGAAGATTGACCCATGTCATGATTTTAGGCCGAAGATTTGCCTTGCTGTTTTAACTGGGTTTTGGAAATTTTAGCAGTTCGCGACTTTGCCAGTTTTAATATTTTAAAAAATACTTAAAATTTACTTGTGGACAAGGGAAATAGAGAGTAGTAGAAAGCATCGCTTGCTCAATCAAGTCAAATTTAACCTAAACAAATATTTTAAACTATTTTGAAAAATTGCAGAAGGTAGTACCCACCCAAAGTTTGTTGTACATCAAGGAATTTCAAGTA
Source organism: Elgaria multicarinata webbii (assembly GCF_023053635.1). Lineage (NCBI taxonomy): Eukaryota > Metazoa > Chordata > Lepidosauria > Squamata > Anguidae > Elgaria > Elgaria multicarinata. Next base: position 143,795,625 of record NC_086172.1, on the reverse strand, counting down.
TAGATAAACCTGGTACATGTGAAGGACAAATCAGTACCTTTTAGTTTTAGATGATGCACACACGTCAGGGCAGACTCCATTTCAAAAGAGGATTTATTTTCTATATAAAGAAAGCCTGTGACTTTTGTAAGTATTGAAGATTCCAGAATAACCATAAATACTTGAGCTCAACTAAAAACTTTTCTTTTTCCTAAAGCTTTTAAAACTTGATGTTGTGCAGACTTTATACTGTTAGTTTTACCCTACCCTGTGCCTGCTTACCCTACCCTGTGCCTGTTCGCATTCTCTTCCCCTCCTTATTGTTTTACTATGATTTTATTAGATTGTAAGCCTATGCGGCAGAGTCTTGCTATTTACTGTTTTACTCTGTACAGCACCATGTACACTGATGGTGCTATATAAATAAATAATAATAATACTGTGCTGAATTTTCATGATGTTCCATTTTCAGTACAAAAAATAATTGTCCTGAAGATGTTGTTCTTGGTTTAAAAGTGGTGTTTTTGTTTTGCACTCCAATCCCCATAATGCACTAGGTTCCTCTGCAGCACTGCAACATCTCATGCTCTTGTGGAAGTACTGCCTGACAACTTGTTCTGTTGAAATGGATGCAGAGGCATTTGGTTCCTCCTTTTCTTGGCATTGAGTGCTTGCTGTAAACTTGGCTTTTAAAGAATCGCCATAGTTATTTGAGGCTCAGAGGTCTCTACAGCTGGGAACTGCCTCCACAGGATGCTGTATAATATTATGCATCCAATAATATTCTATGCTGGAAGAAGGCTGTGTGTGTGTGTGCTGGAAATGTTATGTTGTTGACAAATAGCACCATTAGGTTATTGGGTTTACTGGTAGCTCACACACATCTGTTTCTAATAATGAAAAATGTCAAGAAAGACAAAAACATGAAAAAGATTATTCAGCCCAGCCATAATTTAATGAAAATTAGTGCATGAGCACAATCCTATATGCATGCTTAGAAAAAGTCCTACAACTCCCAGCATGCCCCAGACCAGAGTTGTAAGACTTTTTTCCTTTCTAAAGGATTGCATAGGATTGTGCCTTAAAAGAGTGGAATTCAAGGTTTGTCTAAGAATTATGTTTAATGTTATTGAAGTTCTCACTAACTTGGTTTGACAACATATTCTATCCAAGTTTTCCAACTGTAGCTATTAAATAGGTATAGTGCCTAATTCCTTACTGTGTGTTCTACATGTTAATAGCTAACATTACTGTTCAACCTGCCACTGTAAAAGGCAGGATATAAATGTATTAAATTTAAATAAATAAATAAATAAATAAATAGTCTACCCCTGTGCTAGGACAATAAAGATATTTATCAACTCTGATTTTTCAAAAGAAAAAATCTTCTGAAGATTGTGTAGTATTAAACTCTCTTAAATCATAGCACCAGACTAGAGGTATAAAATGGAATTTGCTTCTTTTTCTGATGGGCTCCTCACCTGCTGCTCTCTGGGTGATACGTTAGGTGGCCCCAATCTTTGGACCCAAGATCCAGGCCTAGCTTAAGCTGATATACCGATGATATCCTTATCTGGGCAGAGTTAGCCTAGCTACAGTTATCTGTGCTCTGATTAGCTCTCGTCTGCATTATTGCAATATGTTATATGTGGGGCTGCCTTTGAAAACGGTCAGGAAACTTCAAATGGTCCAAAATGGGGCTGTGAGATTGTTAACGGGAACTGGGCAATGTGATCGTATTATGCCAGTACTTTCCTTCTGCACTGGATGCCAAGCCATTTCCAGGCCCAATTCAAAGTTCTGGTATTAACATTCAAAGCCCAAAATGGCTGTACCTTCTCGGATCCTAAAACCATCTTTACAAGTACTTCTCTGGGAGCCCCTGCCAAAGGGAATGAGGCAGGTTGCTACAATGAAGAAAGCCTTTTCTCCTGTGGCCCCCAGTTGTGGAATTAGTTTCCCATAGAGGCTCACCTGGCACCTACATTGTGCTCTTTCCTGTGCCAGGTGAAGACCTTTGTATTTCCCCAGGCATTTTAGTCTTTTAGCTCTGTTGTTTTAAATCTGTTATTGTATTTTAAATCTCTGCATTGCTGTTGGGTTTTATTTTCATTTGTGCTTTTATATTGTAGTTTTAAGCTTTTATATTTTATATTGCATTTTATGATGCATTTTGTGGTTTCAGTTGTTGTGAACCGCCTAGAGAGCTTCGGGTATTGGACAGTATAGAAATGTAATACATACATACATACATACATAGCTGCACCATTGCACACACTGCTATAACACTCAGATATCATTAATATCTGCTCATTTATTCCTGATATTAACACCAATATAAATAGCATATTGGCTTCATTGTGATATAGGTATTATTTGTCTATATCCAATCTCATGAGAATTAATTCAAACAAAGGAGAGTAAATTGAGATTATTAAAAATTTCAAAGGGTAAATAAAATCTCTTTCAATTATGGTGATGAATTTTCTCTCTCCATTCCACCCCTGCCCCACCCACTGCCCTCCACTCTCTCTTGTATATTATATATATTATAAATTCAATTAAAAAGAATCAATAAATGCGACTGTCATCAAAAATCAGAAAAGAAATAGTGGGAATACAAAAGGCGCAGTTGCATGGAAATGTATTTTCCTGCTAATGGTTGGCTGGAAGACATTAAAGGACAAAAGGCAGCTGTGTGCAGTTGGGAAGCAAAAGAGGAGAAAGACAAATGGAGCAGCATAAGTTTGAAGGATGGAAATGAAAGTCATTTTCCAAGGCCCCAGTACTTTAATACCAGAATAGCTTTTGTTAAATAGGCTTCATTTGCCTGCGAATAGAAACATTTTATAGCAAGTTCTTCTGAATAAGGGTTCCATTAAGTTACTTCCTTATATATTTAAAACAAATGAATTAAAGTAAAATTGCATGCATTTAGAGAAATATAGGATCTGCAGTGTAATTCATGTCCATTTAAACCTAACTGCAAGCAACTTAAATAATGTAACTCTTTCTTTGTGAGTCTCATGTTCATTTCCCCCCTTTTAAATCTCAAATTCTTACTGTCCTGTCTATGGTGCTGGGGGAGGGGAGTGAATACTGGTAAGTTCTTATAAAAACCTACAAATGAAATTCTCACTCTTTTTCTGCACCATCGAAATGCAAAAGGTCCAGCTACTCCCAGCCCAAGAGAGGATCATCTTACACCTTCCTTCCATGTAGCCCTTAAAGACAAGGAGCCTACATGTAGGAAAAAGAGATGGAGAGACTAATTTAGCACCACAAACATGTCTGAATAAAAAGGGATTCAAGCCCAGACTTTTAAGGCCTCAGCACTGTCTGGATGGAAAAATCTGCCCGGATGGACAAATTCAATTTTTAAGAATCTCAAGTTCTTTCTGTCCCATTTATGAAGGAAATCACAAATTCAAATAAGTTCATTCATTATATATATATATATATGAGAGTGTTTCACTCATCTTTCATGGTCAACAGCAGGTTTTGAGGGTGCATGAGGGACTTGAGTGGGGCAAGGAGGAATCGTCTCCTTCCCAGTTCCTCTGATAGAACTATTTCCCTCTGTGGAACAACACAAAGGAAATCTCAGGTCCATGGGTCATAGACTTGTACATTAAAAACTGAAGAAAATGAGGTAAATAACTTGCCTGGTTCTTTGAAAGAGTAGAAAGGGGGGTGTTTATTGTCAAGGAAGGAAGGAAGAAGCTTGAAGCACTTGTGAAAGAGGGCAAGATGAACGAACTCAATTAAAAGATCCAGGAAAACTTGGTAGTCTCATCACTGTTTTCATGGGAAGGTAATCCAGCCTGCCAGACTCCTCAATACGGCCACAGAGAGATCAGAGATAACAGCAGGGATGTGGACAGCAGGGGACTTGACTATCACTGGGAAGAGTGACCATAGCCATTGAAGAGCAATCAATGAAGAGGCCTTAAGAAGGAATTCCACAATTTGTGTGCCATCACTGAAAAAGCCCCATCCCACATCCCCACAACTGCTACTCCCTTGGCAGCAGAATGTGAAGCAGGATTTCTGAAGATGAACACAGATGATAGACAAGGCGGTCCTGCAGATATCTCGGTCTCCAGCCATTTAGGCTGGTCCCTCATGATATGTTTCCGCAGAGCTGCAGCATGTATTCATGTATGTAGGCAGAGCAGGCTAATCACATGGAGTTTTTCCATCCAGTTCTTTCTCTCCCTCTCCCTCCTGTGGAATGCCAATCATATGGAAAAGCTCCGTAGTGGCTCTCCCCTACCATGCTTGATTGTAATATTCATTCATATATATATATATATATATATATATATATATATATATATATATATATATCTATCAGCCCCATATACTGCAGCTCCACATGGAAGACACAAACTGTGTGTATGAAAGCAGCCTGAATGGTTGTGTCTAGAGAGGATAGATTTGGGCACTAGGCAGAATGTATCTCTTTTAATTTATGGTACTATTTAGAATTACACCTCACTCCTGTAACAAAGTTTTCCCTCTCCATTATGTGAGCTGGCAAATCGCACTGATGGCGCTGGGCAGGCGCTGATGTGAAAAGTGGAGCCTTTGACCACCTGGGAAGATCATTCAATGCCTGGATCTTCTTCCTTTGCCTGTGCCATGGAACCTTTCAGAGATTCACAATTTCCTCACCAATATCTTAGTGACTGAGGGCACAATCAACCTGGGATCCCTCCCCTTGTACACTTCCCGTTCATTTCAATGGGGCTTGTGCAGGAGATGCTGCCAGTGGATTCATCCTTGTGTTTTAGAAGTTTTACTATTAACTCTATATTTGATTTTATCTGATTATGACATAAATGCAGGCGCATTAAGTGGGCTGATGTCAGCAATCAGGACTGCTTGTTACACAACATCAGTAACAGGGACTCAGGTGTGAAACAACTGTAATTATAGGTATTTAGCCCAAATGTACGTCAGTTGTAACTGATTAGCTGTGCGAGTCTTTATAGTTAATTGAAATACTTTATCAATGAATGTCTTGACTTAGCAGCAATACTAACAACATAAACAAGAGATTCAGCTGACAGTAGAGTTTCCCACATGTTAATGTGACAATTTCTAGAGGGGTAGCCATGTGAGTCTGTTGCAGCAAAACCAACGAAGTCTACAGTGGCACTATACACATGGACCACATGCGGTGCTCTGTGGGTGGCCGGGGGTCACACATACATGAGCATATAAGTACTAGCACCACTGGTTAAGTGTCCCCACAACCACCACCCCAGTGATCTTAGAATCCACCTACTTTGGTCAAACAGAGCAGCAGCAACAGCAGGCAGCTCTATGGTGCAAGAGGATGACTGTGAGAGCACAGACCAGAGTGTCTCTGACAAGGAGGAGATTCCAGAAATGAGAGGCAGTTTTACAGAGGACGCAGGGGAAGGTAAGAGGTGGTGGGGAAAGCAGTGGCAGTTTGGCTCAAGGTGGGTGGGGGGATGAGGAGGAGGGGAGGCAAGCAAGGCAGATGGAAATCAGCACAGTTATGTAACTATTCTACATTGTTATTCAGCTGTTAATCCACTGGATCTACTTTTGGTTTCATTGCAGAATTGCAATCCTAGCACTCCATGAGGAAAATTTCCTTTCCTGCTTTTCTGCTACATAACCTCTAGGTGGCACTGTGGTATAGCAGAATAGTGCAAATACACAAGAGGAAATCAAGCTTCCTCTCGTTTTCACAGTTAAATGCCACATTTTCCCTTCTCTAAAAAATTTTTTTTGGCAAAAGTGCTGGCTAGATAAAGGTCACATCATCCAAATAACCTGTAAACAACCATGAATGTAAGGAATGCGGAGTGCACAATAAATGCCTCATGTAGAAAAGCCCATGTTCCAGGGGGAGCAAAGAGGAGAAGAGGAATGTGGCCACTTTGTTTCTACCAACCGCAGCAGCTTTGGCAGCACAGAGGCATATGGTCGGCTGCACAATTGCTCTTCAAGGGCCACATGTAGACCACAGACTGTGTGCTGCCAACTCCTGGTATATATGACTGCAGCCAGGATTTTAAAAACTAAAACAGGGCGATCCTTGTGTTCTCCACTACTTTTTGTAAGGAGAGATAGATAGATAGATAGATAGATAGATAGATAGATAGATAGATAGATAGATAGACAGACAGACAGACAGACAGACAGACCTATTCATTTTTCTCAATTACACAGTCTGGAATATGCAGAGTAGGCCCTACCATTAAGCAAGGAGAGGTCGTGGCACAAAGGGAGAATATTTTATGATACCACAAAAAGGAAGCAAATTGTCAATTACCACAGAGATAGGGTATCATTTGGATTTTCTCCGTGAGGCACCACAAAGTCTTGGAACATCTCTGGAAATACTATGGGAGGGATATGTCCTACGGATTTGTTATACTGGGTTTTATGTAAACCAAGGTCACAAATGTTTACTGTTGATGATGATGCCATAAGAGGATGCCTCTTAGAGCCAAACACTTCCTCAGCAATATGAGGCACTTAAATCCAGTGGTGCAGCTGGAACTGGACCTTTGGGCCGAAGTCGAGGGTCTTACAACTCAGGAGCCCCCAAATGATAACTCAGCAAACAGGCCCAGCGTCAGCACCTCTCTTTTTTAAAAAAGAACAAATAAAATATTTTATCATCAGTGAGCGGCCAGCTATACATATACATGGTTATGGCTGGTCGTTTCATTATTTTTACTTTTTATATATATTAGGTTTTGGTGCTTATGACTTGCTATGATGTCATTCAATGATCTTATGCAGGGGAAGAGGTGGAGCCTACCATCCTTCCCATATACACATTCATTTAATCAACAACTTGGATGTCTGAACAGGCAACTGTCAAGACTGCATTTAACCATGTAATATCAAGGGGTCAATTTTCCTTTGGGGAGCATTTTTTAAATTATTATTTTAACACAATTGTTGTTGTTACGACATTTACATCCCTCCTTATTTCCTCTTGCAAGGAACCCAAGGCAGCTTACATGATCCTCCTCCTTTCTATTTCATCCTCACAATGCTGTGAGGTAAGTTAGGCTGAGATTCAGTGACTAGCCCAAAGTCATCCAGTGAGCTTCATGGCCTAGTGGGGAACCCAGGCCTCCTGCATCCCAGTCCAACAAACTAAGCACTACACTGCTGGCTTTCAATAGCCCACATATCTTCTTTTAAAATAATGTTTGTTTTCCTTTTAGGGCATACACAAATTTGCTAGCTGCAATGTATGTTCATTTCAGGGTTTTATCAGTGGTAATGCTCTAGTTGTAGAATAGTCTTTACAGAGAGACTCACGTTTTCAGCACCAGGACTGAACAACTCCCCCCTCCTCCTCCCAAGGTTTTTAGTCCTATTTTGTTTTTAAATGGTTATTTTGTTGTTGTTTTTGTTGCTTTGTTTTTAAAAATATTTCCACTGCTGCTGGCTTTTACTCTGGATAATACTTTTAAAATTTTGTTTTAGATTGCAAAGGTTTCATATTATGTATTACCATGTATTTCAGGGTTTTAATTTTTGTGAGCTTCCAAAGAGCCTTGGGTATTGGGTGGTATAGAAATGTAATAAATGAACACAATCTTTCTTTTCTTTTTTCATGTGTACTGAATTCAGATACTTGCTGAAGGTTGCCACTGTTCCTGATTCGAACCAAAGCCCTCATAATTTCTGAGCCTGTCTCTGCTTTTTCAATGAGCACCACAGCAGTTTAGATGGCAGTCCCCTGCCTCTTCACCTCATCTCCCTAAAGCAACCGTCCTTAAACGGGTTCCTTCCAGATGTTTCAGACTTCAACTCACATCAGTGCCATCCCACATGGCCAGTGGTCAAGCATGTTGGGTGTTGTCATCCCAAACATCTGGAGGGCACCAGGTTGAGGGTGGCTCCCCTAACGCTCAGTACAGGCAGCTGGGAATTCAAGAAGGAAAAAGTATGAGTATGTGAAAGGCTTGACAGCACATGTGCGACTGGTTCTAAGGAAGGAGAGAATAAATAGGCTGCTTGCAGAGTTCAAGGGAGAAAATCAGCTCAGAACAGCAGCCCATAAAAGCAATCTTTTTATTATTAAGCCCTTAGAAACAAAATTATGTTACTTCATACTACAGCAAATGCCTGTTTTCCTGTGGCCTTTTGCCTTTAAGAGAAAAGCAATCATATCCAAGGTCTGTTTTTGTTGTTGTTGTCTTGCAAAGACTCAGGCTGTTTTTGTTGAAAAGCAATGGTCGGGAATTGAAACATAGGGAGCAGTTTAGTAAAGCTTATTTGCAGGGACGGCTCAGTGTTCTTTGCTGCCCTAGGTAGAGCGGGGTGAAAGTCAACTCCAGAACAATCTCACGTACCACTTTGCAGTTGTCCTTCCCAACTTTTGGGTCCCCAAACATTTTTGGATTACAACAACTCTCATTATCCTCAGCCAGAATGGTCAGGGGTGATGGGAGTTGTAGTTCAACAATATCAGGGGGCCCAAGAATGGGAAAGGCTGTTTAGGGTCTAACTTGATGCTTTGTTCACCAAGTAGGACCATGGACCACAAGTAGGACATGGTGCAACAGCACCCTCCCATCCATGTATCCCAACAACTGGTATATATAGGCTTACTGCCTCTGATACTGGAGGTAGCACATAGACATCAGGACTAGTAGCCATTGATAGCCTTCTCTTCTGGCAATTTATCTAACACCCCTTTAAAGCCATCCAAACTGGTGGCCATCACCACTTCTTGGGGTTGTGAATTCCATAGTTCAACTATGGGGGATTCCACACGTGGTACTGAGGGCGCTTCCATGCGCCCTCAAAGCGATCGTGTAGCTTGTCTGGAGAAGAGACGAAGAGGCGTCCTTGCCGCTGCCGCCGCCACCACCCACCTACTTCCTCGCCGGCCGGGTCGGAGAGCTCGGCGGAAGAAGGCGGGGTGGAAAGCTTCTTCCGCTCTCCACCCCGCCTTCTTCCGCTGAGCTCTCCGACCCGGCCAGCGAGGAGGTAGGTGGGTGGCGTCAGCAAGGACGCCTCTTCCTCGTCTCTTCGCCAGGCAAGCTACACGATCGCTTTGGGGGTGCACTGGGGGCGCATGGAAGCGCCCTCAGTACGACGTGTCGAATCCCCCTATGTGTTGTGTGAAGAAGTACTTACTTTTATCTGACCTGAATCTTCCACCAATCAGCTTCCTGGGATGACTCAGCATTCTAGTATTATGGGAGAGGGAGAAAAATATCTCCCTCTGCCATAATACTAAAAGTTATGTTGTTGAAGCACAATCTGGCCATTAAACAAGTTACTGAAGGAAGCAGCCCAATTTTTCATTCAACTGGTGTAAACTGTGATTTGGGATACATCACTGATCCCTGGCTTATATAATCGCCAGTTTCAGCCCAAGGGCAAAATTCTATTTTGGAAAAGCTCTCAGGGGACACATTCCAGTGGTGCATGGAGCCAAAGGCAAAGGAGTTGGGCTGAAAACACTAGCATAAGGCTTTTAGCTTAAAGCTTTATAGGGGTGGGTGGGGGAGAGTTGCACAAAAGCTGGGAAACCCCAAAATGACCAGTGGTCAGGATTAGGGCTATGCTTCACTTTGCTTCGGCACATAGAAGCGATAGTGAGGCGGCCTGATTTGCCTCTGGAAAAGTCAGAGGAGAAGCGAATCAGGGGGGCTGTGGATCAAGGTGAAGAGGATCGCCTCGATCCAGTGCTCCGAATGTAGGTAAGTGGGGGGGGGGGAGGGGGACTCATCTGGCGCTGCCACCGCAGTCCATGCAGCGATGGCGATGGATCCAGGTAAGGGGGCAGGAAGAAGGGAGGCTTACCTGTGTCCATCACAGTCCATCGCGGGCTTCAATTGAGGCTCTGGCTTCAAGCAGAAGAGGCCATGGCCTTCTCTTCCGCTTGAAGCCAGGGCCTCAATTGAAGCCCGTGATGGACCATGACGGACACAGGTAAGGGGGGGGGGGTTGGCCTACCCGGCGCCAACGGCGGCGGCGGCGTCCATGCGGCAATGGTGGCAGCGGAGCCAGGTAAGGGAGCAGGAAGGAGGGAGGCTTACCTGCATCCATCGCGGTCCATCGTGGGCTTCAACTGAGGCCCCCGTTGAAGCCGGAAGTGAAGGGTGAGGCCTCTTCCGGCTTCAAGTCGGGGCCTCAATTGAAGCTTGTGATGGACCATGACAGACACAGGTAAGGGAGCAGGGGGGTTGGCCTACCTGGCGCCACCGGCAGCAGTGCCATCCACGAGGTGGCGGCGCCAGGTAAGGGGGCAAGGAGGAGGGAGGCTTACCTACATCCATCGCAGGCTTCTATTGAGGCCCCAGTTGAAGCCGGAAGTGAAGGCCATGGCCTGTTCCGGCTTCAACCCAGGGCCTCAATTGAAGCCCGCGACGATAGACACAGGTAAGGGGGTGGGGGGTTGGCTTATCTGGTGCTGCCGCTGCCACTGTCCATACGGCAACGGCGGCGGAGTTGGATCTCGCTCTGCAGAGTGGGGGACGGGCAGATCGGCCCAAAGAGGATTGGGCCTGATCCAGAAGTTCCGGATCAGGCCACAAAATGGATCGGGGGGCGGGGGCCATGCACAGCCCTAGTCAGGATAAAGGGAAGGACACATAGCCATCTGAGGAAACCCAGAGGGACAGATTAAGATGCCCGGAGAGCCAGATTTGGCTCTTGGTCTAGAGGTTCTGCACCCCAGGTTTAGACTATTTCTGCAGCTATAATTCAACTGCCTCTGTCTCACACACATAAAATTAAGGAATAGGCAGAAGTAGACCATGGTCCAGCAATGGACCAGAGGCCATTTTCTGACACCTCACACCTGCTGGTTGCTAAGATTCTTGCAAAGATTGTTGGGCTATGCAAATCTTGGCCTAACCCAATCAGCAACATACTTCTTACATTCTTAAACAAGCATGCATATTCAGGATCATTTGCCTTAACTGTTGAAGAGATCCTATGTAAAGGGCTTTGTATATTTTAAAATACATTAGTGGACTGGGGGATGCTAGCAAAAATGTTTAAAAGGGAGACCATACAAAACGGACATCAATCCATTTCTGTTGTATGGGGAGAGGTGACAGCTCAGTGGGAGAGAACATGCTTTGAATGCAGAAGGATCCAGCTTTATTCATTAGCATCTCCAGGTTAAAGAACAAAGAAGAGCAGCTCAGCTGGCAGGTGTTGTGAAAGAGCCAAGAGAACTTCTCCCAGAGGAGAGCAGCTTTCCCTAACCTGGCACCTCCAGGTGTGTTGGTGAACAGGTCCCACCACCAACATCCAGCATGGTTGAATACATCTCAAGGACACCTGGTTGAGTAAGGCTAGAGTAGACAATACTGGGAAGAATTGACCATGGTCTACTTCTGCCCGCTCCTTAATTTTATGTGTACCCTGATCCGGCATGAGGCAGCTGTCTATCCTCCTCTATATAGTCTTGCAATTAACTTTACAAGAGGAAGGAGGAAGCAGCCACTCCAGCTGTGGGCCACCTCTGGTGCCAGCTCCTGGACGCCACTGCTGAGGCCATCAGAGGGAGAGGAAGCCACAGTCCTGCTTCCATTGTGCTTAGATGCAAGTCCAACACCTGCCAAACTTTGTAACGCGGAATCTAGTGCCTGAGTTTGTTTCTCCCCTTCCTTTTCCTTTTGTGTCATGCCATTTAGATGGTGAGCCTATGGGCAGGGACTGCCTTGTTTCTGATTTTGGGGGCCCTTTCTAGCTGAAGAGGATATAAAAGTTTGAATCCAAGATGACGTTGCACATTAAATGAACTATTGTGGATCCCTAATAATGGTAACTGTAAAACTTTGGCATTTCAATGAAATGTCAAATATGCCTTGAGAAAAAGAGTCTTTCTGGTTATCCAGGCAGCCTTTGAAAAGTGGGGTAGGTTAAGCTGAGAGGGATTGATTGGCCCAACATCATCCATTTGGCTTCAAAGAGGAGTGGGGATGTTAACTCCCATTTCTCCAGGTCAAGTCTATCTGCTATACCAGACTGACTGATTCCATGGTTAAGAATTAATAGGAGTTTTTGAAAGCAGATGTAGCTAGCTTGCCAATAACAAAAATGTCAAAAATCCATATTAGTGGAATTCCTTTATTAATGTCACAAAAAATGTGCAAGCTTTTGAGATCGCCAGATCTCTTTGTCAGGCAAGATCTTATAAACAATGTGGGTGGGTGGGCGGAGTTGACTTGATGTTGAAATCTTGGTGTCTGCACGATAACCATCCTGAGACGAACTAGAAGGAGGAAGGCTGTGCAGAAGGCTCTATCAAGGGATGGGCTAATTTCAGGTTTCACCTGGAGCTTTCCCTAAGGCTCCTGGGAGCAAGACAGACAGATAAGAGCCAAATTGGCATTGCCCGGCTTTGGGTAGTTAAGGCTAATACAGTGAAGTCTTCCTATGAGAATACTTAACTTTCCAGAATACAAATGCTGTGATGGGAAAGCTTCACCTGTTGCGTTTCTGCCAATGGCACAGCTGCTAAAGTCACAGGAAAAACTTCCAGGGGGAGGAGGGAGATGGCATGGCAATCCTAGACAGGAAAAGCTTCCCAATAAATGAAATGTGTATGTGAGCGAGGTGACAGCGGAAGAGGATGCTACAGCTTGCTAATTTAAAAATACTTTCAGGGCCTTGGCTAAGAGATTGCTAAGAGCTGCTCCTTGAAAAGTGAAATATCAGGCAGGCAGGGCCCTCTTTGGGCTGGGTACTGGCGCTTTGTAACAACTGCCTTCACCCTGATCCCACCCCCCCCACTCACCCCTCCTCCTCCTCCTCCTAAGAAACATCTCCAATGAAAACTTCGTCTTTAATAGCAAGGCATGCTTGTTTGTTTCCACCATTGTGGCTGTAAATAACAATATTGCCCCCCCCTGGGGGGGGGTGTTGGGCGAAGGGGGAGGGGAGCATTGTTTACGGCAGTTTTCTTATTCCGAACCCGGCTCTCCCCACGCCACGCCACGCCACCCCCCTTGCGCGTCTGCTGCAGGCAATGCAAATTACGGCTCCCCCAGGCGAGTGGGAAACGAGCCGCTCTACCCAGCTCGTATTAAAGCCGCCTGAAATGGAGATTAACAAGATTGGTAATTAGGCGAACTGAAAGCCTGCCCAACACATTGCACCTTTCCAAGGCTCTGTGTTGGTTATTATTACCTTGATACAATGGCCTCGGAGTACAGTTCAGTGATTTCAATATAAAGCACAAACGAGGCACCCACCTTTGCAACACTTTGGTAGAGGGGTGTGTGTGTTTGAGCATATTGGGCTCTTTCTTTGCAAAAACAAACAAACAAAGAGCCCCAGTGTGAAGAAGAAGCATTTTAAAGAAATTAAATTAGAACTAGGTGCCGGGAGGCTGGACAGCAGCAACCCCCTGCTGCAAATATTCCTCGGTAGTGGGGTTGCTAACACACACACACACACACCCCACCTCACAGGCCTCTGTGACGTTTACAGTGGTGCGAGAGGCAACAATTACTTTTTCACACACACCTCCACTCATGACTGTATCTTCATGCCAAAAATAGATACACAAATGTGGCAAGACAAAACAAAAATTACTTGGTGAATTTACACGTGTAGCGCTTAAAGGCACAGGAGCAGTGCCAGAACCAGGAGCAGCAATTCTGTTCTTCCAAATACAGAAATATCTACTCTCACATAGTCCTTTAATCCTGGTATTCTAAGGCACCCATCAAGTGGCTTTTTAGGAAGACTCAGATGGGTTTTGTGAATTTATTTTGAACCTCCTTAAATCCTACAGCATTAGCCTATTGGTCAGTCATCATGGCCAGTGGGTCAGGGAAGATGGGGGTTGTAGTTCAACAACACCTGGAAAGTCACAGTTTCTGTACCCCTGTTGAATGGACTCTCAAAGCAGGTTAAACCTATATTAAAATACAAACAACTACAACGAAGACAGCCAGTGAGGTGTAGTGGTTAGAATGTTGGATTGGGACTCGGGAGACTCGGGTTCTAGTCCACACTGGGCCATGAAGTTCACTGGGTGACTTTGGGCCAGTCACTGTCTCTCAGCCTAACCTACCTCACAGGGTTGCTGTGAGGATGAAGTGGAGAGGGGCAGGACCATGTGAGCTGCCTTGGATTCCTCGCAAGAGGAAAAAAAGTGTAATAAACAAACAAAACTACCACTTAAAAGAGGCACTGTTCGATTGTGGAGTCATGACTAAAACCAATCTATACTGATCCCAGAAAGTCTTTGCTAGTCTTGTGAAGATCCAAGGGGCGCTGACCTTGTTGAGAGTTCCAGATCAGCTTTTGAGTTGGGGAGGAGCTGGTCCTTTCTGGAACCCTGAGTAGCTCCAAAGCGTGCTTCAAATCAACACCCTCTGTTAGAGATGATGCAAGAATTTCTCCCCATCCCTAGTAAGAAGTTATGGGCTAAAGAAAAGAAAAATAAGACATCAGGATAGAACTGCAAATTTTACACAGATCTGTACTGTACCATTAAAATAATTTCTAAAACATATTTAAAACCCAATATCCAAACTAGTACCACTCAGGATAGGGGCTTTTTGGGATTTTTTTTTATTTCAAATGAAGCTCACCATATAGTTAAAGTGGATAGTGTGAAATAATGTGGGTTCTCTGGATCCATGCTGAAGCAGTCATTTGAAGTTTTGTAAATCTGCCACTTAAGAAGACTATTGGGTTGACATCAGGCCCATTCAGATGTGCAACTTCCTCACATGCATATTGAGTTGGTGCAATCTTCTTCCTGAATGTCTGAATCTACTCCAGCTGGAAGGGAACAACCTGTAGTACAGCTCTGTCTTCTGCCCTCAAATAGGAGGTTCTACTCCTGAAGTATTCTTAGAAGAATAGGCATGGTTTTGGAATGGAAAATGCCTTGGTCGCCCTGTGGGATGACCTCTGTCGGGAGAGAGACAGGGGGAGTGCGACCCTGTTGGTTCTCCTAGACCTCTCAGCAGCCTTCGATACCATCGACCATGGTATCCTTCTGGATAGGTTGTCTGAGTTGGGAGTTGGAGGTACTGCGTTGCAGTGGTTCCACTCCTACTTGGATGGCCGATTCCAGAAGGTGGTGCTGGGGGATTATTGCTCTGTGCCGTGGCTCTAAAGCCATGGGGTTCCACAGGGCTCTATTTTATCCCCTATGCTGGTTAACATATACATGAAGCCGCTGGGAGAGGTTATCCGGAGATGTGGACTGAGGTGTCATAAATATGCGGATGATACCCAGCTCTACCTTTCCTTTTCATCAAACCCAGGTGAGGCAGTGACTGTTCTGAACCAGTGCCTGGGCACGGTAATGGACTGGATGAGGGCTAACAGAGACTCAATCCAGACAAGACGGAGGTACTGTTAGCGGGTGGTTCATTTGTCCGGCGAGGTGATGTTTGCCCTGTCCTGGACGGGGTTGCACTCTCCCTAAAGGATCGGGTCCGTAGTTTGGGGGTGCTCTTCGATCCAGAACTGTCACTTGAGGCACAGGTGAACTCAGTGGCAAAGAGCACCTTTTATCAGCTTAGGTTGATATACCAACTGCACCCTTATCTGGACAGTGATAGCCTAGCTACAGTTATCCATGCTCTGATAACCTCTCGTTTGGATTACTGCAATGCGTTATACGTGGGGCTGCCTTTGAAAACGGTCCGGAAGCTTCAGCTGGTAAAAAACAGGGCAGCCCGTTTACTAACAGAGACTAGCTGGTGAGATCACATTATGCCAGTCCTTTTACAACTTCATTGGCTGCCAGTCCAGGTCCGGGCCCGATTCAAAGTGCTGGTATTGACATTTAAAGCCCTAAACAGTTTGGGGCCAGGTTATTTGAAGGAACGCCTCCTCCCATATGTACCTACCCGGACCTTAAGATCATCTACAGGGGCCCTTCTCCGTGAGCCCCTGCCAAAGGAAGTGAGGCAGGTGGCTACTAGGAGGAGGGCTTTCTCCGCTGTGGCACCCCGGTTGTGGAATGAGCTCCCCAGAGAGGTCCGCCTGGCGCCTACACTGTAGTCCTTTCGTCGCCAGCTGAAGACCTTTTTATTCACTCAGTATTTTGACACTTAATTTTAACTTAAATTTAAATTATACTGTTTTAACTCTGTATTTTAACCTTATATCAATTTTGCTGCGTGGTTTTATCCTGGTTGTGCTTTTTATATTATATTTTGTATTTGTGTTTTTAACCTGTTGGTTGTTTTATGATGGTTTTAATTTTTGTGAACCGCCCAGAGAGCTTCGGCTATTGGGCGGTATAAAAATGTAATAAGTAAATAAATAAATAAATAAAAGATGCCCACTGAAGTTTCTTTTGGAAACCTCCAAAAGAAAAAGGTTCTACTATTTCTTTAGGTAGTTTAGTTCACTGCAAGTGCTTATCATTGATCCTAATGCTGAACTTGCATTTCTCTTCTTAATTGAGGCTTATTGTTTCTGTCCTCACTGAGGGTGCTTCCAGAAAGTGGGCTCCTAGTAATACTGGTCAGCAGATATTGTGCCATCATTCCATCCTGAGTTTGTTTTGTTGTTGTTGTTGCACAACGGATTTTTGATGCTATTTTTTTTAAAATGGAAGCAGTAGTGAGAAAACATGGGAGAGTTACAAGTGGAAAACATTGTCATCTGGATCCCCACCCCATAAATTTGTGTAGATGCGTTACAGTAATGGTGTGATAAAAGCCTCATCTAGAAGTATCCTGGATAGATTGAGAGCATTTGTTCATTCCCCCCCCCCCCGCCCCAGGGGTATCTGGTTTGAGATAGAATGCTACACTAGATCTGTGCCCTTCTTCAACCAGGTGCCTTTCAGGAGTTTTGGGCTACAAGGAGGGTAAGAAGAGACCTGATAAGAGGTATACAAAATTATGCATAATCTAGAGAATGTGTTTAGGGAGACATTTTTCTCCCTCTTTCATAATATCAAAACCCAGGATCATCCAATGAAGCTGACTGGAGTTAGATTCAGGATGGATAAAAGGAAGTATTTTTTCACACAGCGCATAGTTGAACTATGGAATTTGCTGCCCCAAGATGTAGGGATGGCCACCAATTTGGATGGCTTAAAAGGCTGTTGGATAAATTCCTGGAGGAGAAAGCTATCAATGGCAACTAGTCCTGATGGCTATGTGCTACCTCCAGTATCAGAGGCAGTAAGCCTATGTACGCTAGTTGCTGGGGAACATGGGTGGGAAGGTGCTATTGCACTTGTGTCCTCCTTGTGGGTTTCTGGTAAACAGCTAGTTGGCTACTGTGTGAACATAATGCTGGACTAGATGGACCCGTGGTCTGTTCTAGCATGGGTTTTCTTATATTCTTAATTCCTATCAGTTGCAGCCAGCATGCCCAAAGGTCAGGGGAGATGGGAGTTGCCATCCAAAACATCTGCAGAGCACCAGGTTGAGGCATGTATGAATGTTCATTCTGACATCCTTTGTTTTAAAAATATGAGAGGTATCAATAATATATTCCATTGACTCTCCAGTGCATCTTTCTCTGTATGTATAGCAGCATTTACAATCAGGTCATATGTCAACTATCTTAACATTGTTCTGGTGACTGGTAAACTACTTGAAGTCTTTACTAAGGATTTTCCAGATATCAATAGAGATGGAAGAATCAGCTAAGCTTGAGCTTGTCAAGGTTCTCTGAGCTACACCTTGAAGCTCAGTCCTCCTTGTTTCCATTCCTGATTGCAAATTAGTGCAAATTAATGCTTTATGTGTGTATGTTCTGTGTTTTAAAATTTTAAATTTTGCATACTTGTTTTTATCTCAATTTTAGAATTTCTGTAAACTGCCCAGAGAGCTCTGGCTATGGGGGCGGTATATAAGTGTAATAAATAAATAAAATAAATAAAAACAAGCTGTTGTTGTTGTTGTTGTTGTTGTTGTTCAAATCAGAAAAATGCACATTTGGGTGAGCTTTAATTATTATTTTTTAAGTGTCCACCCAATGCATACTTTCCCCCCTCAACTAAATGCACATTTTTAAAGTCTACATTTTTCAACAGCACGCAGTTTTCAAGCTAGCATCACAAGCTCGGGAATGTGCAAGCTTTGCCCACAAAGTGTGCTCATGTTTGGCAGGCAAACAGGGCAAGTTCTGGTCACAAATGAATCATAATGAAATTCTCCTGCATCCTTAGATATAAAGAAAAAGATTCTATTGCTAGTGCTGAAGTTGGGAGTAAAACTTGACTGTTCTGGATTTAGGCTCATAGCCCCGTGCCATGACTCCACATAAAGGCTGGGAGAGCAGTTTTGCTACTGGAGGGAATAGTTGTGCTGTAGTAGAATCACCTGGGTACCGATACCCCTTTTCTTTCCCCCCCTTTTTTTTTAAAAAAAAAATCTGCTTAGATGTGTGCCCTCATGATGGAGAGGGGTGCTGCATAAATAGTGGGGAAAGGAGAGAGTGAGCCTTGCTGTTGTTCTACCTCCCCACTTACACACACACACACACACACACACACACACACACACACACAGAGAGAGAGAGAGAGAGAGAGAGAGAGAGATTTTAAATGCAATATGGGAGCACTATAAGAGGGAGTGCTCAGCCTCTTAAAAGATCAGCACAAAGTAAATTCTCCAAATGGCACAAAAATGGAGCAGGTGTTACATTGCTGGTTATTTATAAATGGCTTGGATGAGGACGTAGAGCGGATGCTGATCAAATTTGCACACGACCTGAGGCTAGGTGAGCTAAAGCATTAGCAGACAGAATCAAGAATCAAAATGACCTTGACAAGCTGAAACACTGGGCCAAAACCAATGAGATGAAATTCATCACAGATAAATGTAAGGTCTTCATTTTAGTTACCCCAACAAAATGAATCCACCACTATAGGCACAAATATAGGGTGGGAGCTTAGGGAGACCTCACTTGGCAGTAAAGTATATGATGTGCACTTTGGCTGTATTAATGGAAGACCAGCATCCAGAGCAAGAAAAATCATGGTTTCACACTATTCTGTATTTGTCAGGCTGAATCGGGAGTACTGTGTCCAGTTCTAGGCATATTTTAAGGACATTGGAAAACTGGAGTGGGTCTAGAAGAGGGCAACCAGAGAGTGGCGGCACCAAGGGGGGCAAGGAACTGTGGATTCAGCTGCTCTGGCCACCCTGCCTCTGCCCAGGAGGGCCATCCTGCAAGCTGCTCTACTCTGCCTGACCTCTTGTGATAGTTGCTTCAGGAGGCAGGAGCAGCAGCCACACTGTGGGGAGGAAGTAGCACATGGGGGCAGAGCTGCTGCCAAGAAGAGCAGTAGGCTGGCCAGCTTGGGGGGTGGGGGAGAAGTGGGTCTGCTTCTGCTGCCGCAACATATCTCCAGGTTCCCTTCTCTCGTCAGGAGTTGCAGATTGGGGCCCTCTCCCCTCCTGAGCTGCTGCCCTCCTCTCCTAATCAACCCTGCAGATACTGGGCCCGTTCAGAAGACACCTTAAACCATGGATTTAACCATGATGGTTAAGCCAGAAAGCCAGGCCGTGTTCAGAAGAAACCTTAAACCATGGCTTTATTCACCATGATTAAAGCCATGGTTTAAGGTGTCTTCTTAACGGGGCCACTGTGAGGTTTGGGAGAATGAGAGAGACAATATGTGTCTGTGCTCTCCTCATCCCACCCCAAAACTGGACTCCAGCAGGACTGGGAGAGAAAATAAAGTGGGGGCGGGGAGAGAGAGAGGACCTCCTGGCTAAGGAGGATTTGGGCAGGGATGAAAAGGGAAGGAGGATTCAGCTGCACTTTTTTCCAGAATGCTTGCTAAAACAAGTCCTATCTGCCCTTGCTTATGTTAGGGTGTCCAACCCCATTTTTTCCAAGCAGATATGATGTAGTAACTAGCAAGCTGTTCTTTTTGTAAACACGGTATGTGTGTATCTTGTGTCACTTTAAAAACAGAGCTGCAGCACAACCCTAAGTATGTCTACTCAGAAGTAAGTCCCCTGAGATCAATAGGAATCACTCTGAGGTAAATGTGCATAAGATTCAGCCTGAAAAAGAAGGGAGAGTGAAGAAAAGGCAGTTGAAAAGGAATTGTAGAAATAGAATATCAAGACAACTGTGGGATGTTTAACCATATTTAAAGACAATAAGTACAGTAACGATTAGCGCCCCTGCATAACTATGTTTCAGTCCCAATTAAATAATCACAACAGTGAACCAGCCAGGTTTTCCATGGGAAAACTCTGTACCAGGTGACAGATACTTATTTTTAAATGTTATATGAATACTTTCCTATAACAAAATGGCTAAATTCCTCCTGTTTTATGGGGCACACTTCCCCCCCTTAAACCTGTGTAGGCTGACCATATGAAAAGGAGGACAGGGCTCCTGTATCTTTAACAGTTGCATAGAAAAGGGAATTTCAGCAGGTGTTATTTGTATGCATGCAGCACCTGGTGAAATTCCCCCTTCAACACAACAGTTAAAGCAGCAGGAGCCCTGCTCTGTTTTGTATCTGGCCAAGAGGGCAAGGCTCCTGCAGTTTTAACTGTTATGATAAAGAGGGAATTTCACCAGGTGCTGCATGCATATAAATGACACCTGCTGAAATTCCCTTTTCTATACAGTCCAACATCCGGAGGGCACCAGGTTGGGGAAAACTGCATCTATCCATCTATCTGGCTTTGAGGGGCAGAGGCCTTCCAGGCCAGAGGGTGTGTGTGACTTTGGCATAAGGTTCAGCCCCAGTACCTCTTTCTGCGAAAGACAACCTCGCTAAGAAACAATCCGTGCATCTCGCTGCTGTGGCCTTCCTCCCTTCTGCTCCAGGTTATGGAGGCTGACCCAGGTCACATGCTCTGAATTAAGCCCTTCTCCTCCCTCGCTGAACTTCTAATTAACTGTAGCAGTCTGGAGGGTTCAAAGCGCACATCCTTCTTTTAAAACCACACCCTATTTAGGATCGGCTGCTGCCTGAGCCTGAGAATGGATATGGCAGCTTTTTAAATATGATATAATATCCCCTTAATTGGTGCTTCATAGGGCTGTGTCTGAAATTCTGGTCAATTTCATCCTTCCATAAAAAGCGAGGGGGAAGCACCACCCTACATCTCCCTTCTAGCCTGTGATTTTCTGGAGAAGCCATTGAAAGCAGCGAGGTGACTGATCTATTGAGCAATTCCAGAGTACCTTAATGTGTCAAAAATGTTTTGTTTGTTTTTTTGTGGGAGGGGGGAAGAAAGTGCCACTGTAAATGCAATCACCTTCATTGGTGTCGCCATTGTTAAGCGAGAGGCAAAGTATTGCTAATTGTCCTGCGTTTTAGCGGGGTTGTAAAGCATTATGCAGTAAGTACACCGAAGGGTCAATTTGTGAAGTGAAATACTTAGCATGCAAAGCGTCATACAAGATGCTGTGTAATACTTGACCTCTCAGCATAATCAATCTTGCAGTGAAACGCTGCACATTCAGCCAGGCCTGAATAGAGCCTCAGCAGAGGAACAAAACCAGAAAATGCTCTCTTCATTCCCTGCCCCCCCACCCTTTCTACCCACTAAGCGAAAATTATTCTTTATAATGGCCATTGCAGCAATTAGCCAGCATTTTGGAGAGGGGAGGGGGAAGAGGGAGGGCGGGAGATGACGAATAAATGTGCAGAAATAGCAATTTCTTCGTGGCAATGAGATTTTTCTATGGAGGCTGCAAATTACTTGGAGGTAACTGAATAATGGTTGCCTGAGCTCTCTTTGCCAGAAAATACGGCGTGGGTGGGTCTAAAGATTTCCTCTTTGCAGCTAAATGTTTAGACATTTGACTATTTTAATTTTACTCACAGTCTGGCTCGATTGACCCTGTTTCCCCCCATTGATCATTTCTTGTATGCCTGGAAGGAAGGCGTGCAGTTGATGATGGGGGCCCTTCCAATTAGAGCGGGTGTGTGACACGCAAGTACAATCAAGGCCTGTCCGTCCGCTGAAACGGCTCCAGGATTTTAAAACTGCCTTCCCAGATCAATACATTTTAATAATTCCACATGCTTAGCGGGCGATTGTTGTTCTCTGCAATGGACGGCCTAATTAGGGGTTGATGTCTTCTTCTCCTTTTCTTTTTTGAAGTTTAACTTTCCGAAAGTTTAACTCCATGTTAAAAAGAAAAGAAAGAGAGAACAAGCCCAACTTTTTTCAACAGCAAGTAAAGAGGCTCAAAGTTCCCTTACTAACATTAATGTCAGACAAGGGCAACTTTTGGGGATTTCATTGATAATGTCTGCATTTTAAAAAAGTTTAAACTCTCTGCGCTTTAGGGTGGTTTATTCCCCCCTCCCTGGGAAAATAAAGGAGTTCCAGGGGCAACAGCAGGAGCAAACCATTCTTTCCCTGATCTCAAGCCCCCTCTCTCTGTCTCCACCCCCATCTCTAGATAATTAATGTGTTATGCCTAAGTTGTTAGAGATGTTGCATTAACATCATAATTTTACTTCACTTTCTTACCTGGGAACAAGCCCCATTGAACACAGTGGGACTTAACATTGAGTAAACATGCGTAGGATTGCACTGAAACACTGAATTCTCTGTGTTTCCTTCTTCCTCCCATTCCCTAAAGGCCTCTGCTTCTGCTTTTCAGAACTACCCTCTGATACTGTGGGATAGCAACATCAGAATGTGGCATTTATTTCACCTAATTCAAAGACTTGACCATTTGCTTTCTCAGTTACGCTTGCATAAATGTTCTTCTCTTCTAGGTCCCAACACTAGCTTAAATAAGATCCAATGAGCAATATACGTTTAATGTTTCCTATAAGGACTTTTTAAAAAATCTTAGAAATCTAAATTATGTCATTGTTTTAGAGACTCACAAATAGTAATTAAATTCCCCCACCGATGGCAAAATGTCAGTCTGGTTCTGGTTGGAGCAAAATCATCACAATTCTCAAAAAAACAAAACATGAGTTTTCCATGCCTATAAAATTACAAAACATTGCTTATCAAAATGACTGAAAGCATTAGCAAGGTTACATCAGGTATATCTGTAAAATCATTAACCACAGATTTAAAATACCTATTTCTATGCATATTTAAATTGCATCTGTCTCCTCTGAAAAAATGTTTCTGTGCTGATAGAATATTGTCCGTTAATTGAGTTTCATTTTATTCATAATGTGTTTAAGGATAACTCTGCAAAGAATAAATTAACTGTCTATGTCACTTAGTTAAGATAAGGTCCCCTTCATTTCAATCACATAATCTTATCTCTATTGAGATGCTAAGTATTTATTTTATTTTAATTACTAAATTCATTTCTTTGAAGCAAAGTCAACTACTCTATGCACTAAACTCGCCTTCCCCAACCTGGTGCTCTCCAGATGTGTTGTCTACACTTATCAGCATCCCCAGCCACTCTGGCCAATGGCCACTGGATTATGGGAGTTGTAGTCCAACACATGCGGAGGCACCATGTTGGGGGCAACCCCACAACAAAATGTACAGTCCTACCATCATATTAAGGATGGACCTCCTTTTCCAAAGTAGTCCAAGTGCTTAATAATTAATCATTCCTATCCAGTATGAGTTCACATCCAGAAAATAAAGCAAACACAGACTGCAAATCAAAGAAAACTTGGTGGCAGATAGCAAGCATGGAAAGCTAGAAACCACCATTTGATGTCAAGGGTCCATAAAACGTGAATATCTGAGATTTAGGAAACTTCCATAAACTGATGGTGGACTTTTCTTCACCTGAAAACTGGGCCAGCCACTTACACATCCCTAAAGATGAGGGCAAATGAGGGCACAGTTTTGCATAAAATTTGCATATATGCAAATTTAGAAAAAATACTATAATTTAAATAGAAATGCAAATTCATTTCTCCCTTTTGGGAATGTGACCAAGTGACCAGCTGTGTGCCTGCTCAGTCTGCTGTCCAGATGCTGATAGCTGACTTGGCAGCTTCGAGGCCCTTGCTCTCTCTTCCAATGGTTCTTTATTTTTAAACCAGATTTGGACCGGGCAGCCCTTCAAACAGAGGACCCTTTCACCTATAGGGTTGTCCTCTGCCACCCCTTCAAATAAAGGGCTTCCCAATGTAAAGTGAGACATAAAGTATGGCCATGCTATTGGAGAGTCATGAAAGCCTACATCTTACCATCGTCTGAAAGCAGAGTAAATGTACAATCCTAAGCACATTTATTGGGAAGTCTATCTGTCTATTTGTTTATCTCCCCAACCAACAGTGGGAACTCTCAAGGTGGCATACAAAGCTAAAAAGATATAATAATAAACGAGCTGAACTGTAACAATACAATAACTATACCAACAACAACAATTTGGCCCCTGAAATTTGCATAAATGGGGCCATATATTAGGACTGTGCAGGGACCCCCTGACCCACTTTGGAGGCTGATTAAGAGTTTCCAAATCAGTCCTGTTCCGTCTTGGGCCACTTTGGGCCAAGTCTGACCAGCTTTGGATCCTGATCTGGAACAAGATCTAGACATCCAAAATGGCTTAGATGTTGCAAGTTGCTAGGCATGAGGCTGACCAGGAGTCCATCAGTCTCCTCACTTGCCCCCTCTCTGCTCATCTGCCCCTCCACTTTCCCCTCTCCCCACTCACCCACTGCTCACCCCATAAACCTGGCGAACCAGTGCCCTTGCCCCACCCTTGGGACTTACTTGACCAATCCAGCAACTGCCTGTCCCTGATGAGAGCCACCATTTTTCAGGAAAATGACAACTCTGTTGTTTCCTAGATCTAATGTTTAAACCATGGTGGTCATAAAGGGCCCACTTCATTTCAAGATCCAGATTCAGACCAGAGACGGTATTGGCCCCAGAAATTTGAGCAAACATGTTTGTAATTTGTTGTTGTTGTTGTTGTTGTTGTTGTTTGTCAGTCTTTGGCAACAGCACGAGTGCATACCTATAGCTGTCAAATCCTTGCCTGACAAAGAGAATGAAGTGCAGCATGAAACATATAAGGAAATTGACAAGACAAGACCACATCTAGGCTATTTTGACAGCCATTGACGGTGTCAGGTTGGGTAAAGGGGACAAGATTGCCCACTTAGCAAAGTGATCCTCAGATTCTAAAATGTTGAACTGAGGCCATTGCTAGATGAGGAGTTAGCCCGGTGTGAGGCCCGGTCTCCCTGCTGTGCATCCAGATGACGCACAGGGGATCCCGGGGTCAGGCTGGGCTAAGTCCTCCCTTGACCCGGGATAAGCGGATCCGCTTATGGCCCGGCTTTTCCGCAGCCCCGGGCTGAGGCCAGGGTTTGTGGAAAGTCTAGCGACTTCCATGGCTTTTCCCGGCTGCTCGCTTACTCGTGAGTAGCCGGGAGAAGCCACGCACTGGGCACAGCATTCCATAGGGGGGGGAGAGATGGGGGCCAGGGAAAGAGTGGACCCAGCAGGAGAGACGGGGGGGGGAGAAGAACGGGGCCAGGGCATGGTGGACGGGGGGGCAGGGAAGAACGGGGCATGGTGAGCGGGGACGGGCATGGCGAGCAGGGACGGGCATGGCGAGCGGGGATGGGCATGGCGAGCAGGGGGGAAGAACAGGGACGGGCATGGCAAGCAGGGACGGGCATGGCGGATGGGGGGGAAGAATGGGGACAGGCATGGCGAGCAGGGATGGGCATGGCAAGCGGGGGGAAGAACGGAGACGAGCATGGTGAGTGGGGGGAGGACGGGTGAGCAAGCGGGCAGGGGGGCATCAGACATTGTGGGGGGGAAATCAGGGGCAGGGGGAGCGGGGAACCCTTTATTTTTTAAAAAAACTACTTACTTTTTCGTTGGTGCGCTCCTGCGCACATGGCCCTTTAAGATAAAAATAATGGAGGATGTGATGGGGCTTTCCCTTACCCCATCGCATGTTACATGTAGAAAGGGGCGACGGCGTGCGCTAGCTGCAGTGCGGTATCGCCCCTACTCCCCACCGAATTATCAGGTAGGTCTAGCAAGGCCTTGAGTCTCCAGCAAGTCTTTTAAAAAGATATCTGGGTCCACCCTTTTTCACAGCTCCCATTTGAAACAGTAACTGTCGCTCCCATCCATTGCCTTCTAGAAGCAGTAGCTAAAATTACTGGTACTAAAGGTTACTCAAAGGATCATCTCTTCCCATATGAACTTAACTAAGATCTGCTGAGAAGACTCTTTTACAGGTCCTTCTCAATAGCAACTACATGGCTCTCAACAGTAGCTGAGGCTTAGCTGACAGTGGTGATGGTAAAGACTCCTTTCTGTGGGCTCACCAGGATTACAGAATTCCCTGCCCAGAGAGGTTCAAGATGCCCCCTGTGGCGTTACACCCCACAAGTCAATTCCCTAATGCATGTCTGCAATTGGTAAGTCTGTGGTGCTTCGAATGTTGGCCTGAGTGGGTGGAGTTAGAATGTCCGAGGAGTGGGGAGGAGTGATATATAAGGGAATGACTGAGGGGATTGAGGGAGACTTTTAGGTACTCTTAGAGTCTTTAGCCTTTAGTGCTTTAGCTCTTGGTGTGTAGAGTACTTGGGTTCTGGAGAGTTTGAGGTTCAGTGTAGAGAGTGGTGTCTTTTGAGGGTGGTGTGGTGATAGTTGGTGTATATTAATCAACACTGATAATAAAGAAAGTTCAAGAGTGAATATGTGAGAGAAAGGAAAGTGTGTATGTGAATGGATGAAAGGATTGGATGAAAGGTTTCAAAAAGGTTTTGAAATGTTTTAATTTGAAACAAAGCTTGTGAACTTTTAAAAATAAATTTTAATCATTTTGTTATAACTACCACAAAAATCCCACGTGTCTGTTTGGCATTTATGATCTGAAGTTATTTACATTTAACACCCATTCTAACAATAATTCACCTCAGTACATATAACTCACAGCGCATTGTTTTATTATTGAAATCCTTCTCCATTTAACCCCTTTGTCCACATAGTATGGAGGAAGGTGGTGTTTGTCCCTCGCCTCAGGCGTATCAAGCGGTGGTGCTTGGCTTGAGCAGGGAGTAGCCGCAGCCAGGACTGGTGTTCAGAGCCTGTGTCGTGGCACCCCACCCCCATTTTGAAAGTCTTCTGGTGGTTGGTAAAGGCCTTCCTTTTCCAGCAGGCTTTTGGCCTTCCAGGCTGAAGTGAACCTGCTGACCACTGAGTGGCTTATTGATTTAACCACTGACTGCATCTTTCAATCTAAAATTTTAATTTTATTGATGATGTTGTGATGTGTTTAGATTTGTTTGTAAACCAACTTGGAGGGGGGAATGGAAAAACATGACATGAATGTTTTTTAATAAGCAAATACATACATAAAGGTAAGGGAACCAACCCTCCTTCCATATTTTAAGCACAGAGTCCAATCTTGTTGCTGTCTAGGAAACAATATAGTATTACAACTATACCAACCAATTCTGCATAATTTGTGGATTGTCTCTTAGACATTCTTCAGAATTTGTGTGCATGTCAACTTCAACTTTTCATGAATAATTAAAAACAGTCTTGTACTTAGCAATTTGCCTAGTCACCAAAGGAAACCAGGAATTCAGTGTTGGTGAGTGAGGAACCCCTTCCTCCATGACCAGTACAGAAACGTTGTGGGCTAGTAGAGGATGAATGGAACCCTCTATCTCTCCTTCACCAATAGTCTTGTGAGAAAGGTTGCTTATTATAATAATTATTTACTAGCCAGCTAAGAGTAGGGATGGGGGAGAAATTCATTCTGCTTTCATTTTCATGTGAACTTACAAAATTCGCACTTCAGAAACCAAAATGCTGTTCACACTTTTCTAAATTTTACAGTGCAGTTCTCCAATCAAAAGCTGTCTACAAAAATTGCAGATATTAGGGGAAAGTGTGTATGTTAGTGAAAATGACATACAAAAATACATTGTGTTAGGGAAAGTTGCCTGCAACAAGATAAATATATTAGGCAAAATTGTTTACAAAAGCGCGTATTGGGACAAATGTGCACGAAAGTGTGTTCAATTTGGGTGGGGGCAGACTTTTTTTAAATTCAAAATGATGCATAAATGGGATGAAACTAATTTAAGATTGGACAAATGAGAAACAAAGAGAAAACATAACGGAGATATTCATCCACCCTTAGCTAAGAGGCTGAATGTCAGGATATTGGCTGCAGAGAAGAGTTTCTTCCACTGTAGCTGGCATGGAAAGGCAGGCTACTAGCTTCTTAGCAAGCTAGTAAACATTTGAATTGCACCATATTTCACTTCCAACTGTGCATCAGTTTATTTCTCAAGTAAACTCAGGCTGATATGTCCTATGCCAACCTTCCTGACTTTTACAAAATAATCCAAGTTTTTAAGGTATTTATGAATTCATTGTTGAACATTTTGATTGCCGTGTGCAGATGTGCTGTCAGATCTAACCTTAGGGTTGTACCCAATGTTACTCCTACTTGGAAATGAATGAGAATTACATTGGTCATGGCAAGTCAAATCCTGCTCATTTAAATGGGTCTACTCTAAGTAGGAATAACATTGGCTACAACTCTTAGGCTGCAGTTTTTCAGATCTCCCCTTCTAAGGGTGGAGAGAGAGGCCTGTCCTCAAAGAGGAAGGAACTTGAATCCACACCACTGCCACCCAGCCCAGTCTCTGTGGAAATATCCGTGGCCCTTATCTCCTTGACATCAGAGATCCAATGTTAGGAGAGACAAAAACAGCGAGGATTGGAGGAAGCTTTGCATCCCCAGACACACACCAAACATGGGGGTGGGGGGCAGGTATGCCAGCTTACAATGGGAGAGCAATATTTTTTTATTAAAAAGAAAACCCAATGAGGGTGTGGGGGGCAGTGCAGTGATGGTGGGGAATTCTCTCTTCCACCTTGCCATCTGCATGCTGTCAGAGCTTTGGATATCTCTGAGGCTCTAGTGCTCTCCACAGTGGCATATAGGACTATCCTGTTGTAGTCCAAAACAAGAGGAAGGGTCCATATCTGCTTTTCTAACATCAATAAGGTTTCCCCACATCTGTGGTTTTGTAAAGCCAAATATTGCGAATTGGGGTTTAAAATGTATATGTTTATAGTATATTACAAATAACAAGTTGTAATTTTCTAATTCACCATTGTGAAATTCCACCCAGAGAAGTGTAAACTACAGAAGTTGTATTTGATTGGCAACACGTCCTCCCTGCAATAAACCACCTGAAATAATTGAACCCATTTTTTTTTCTTTTCTGAATAAATAAACTAAAAGTCTGCAACCCTAAGTGACACTGATTAAGTCACACTGAATTCCGTGGAACTGCTGAGGATTGTCCTGCACTAACAGTGGCAGATCTGTAGAAATAACAGAAAAAGTGTTTAAGCAAGAAGTATTATGATAACTCATAATGGTGCTTATTACAGTTATTGGTACATTCCTGGTATGTGGGAATATTTTAATTACAAAATTCATCCAAAATCATATATAACTGGCACTAATACAGTTATACTGTATACAAAACAAGGCGGCCAAATTTCTGTTTCCATTATTGCATGTTGTCATATGGAAATGTTACAGTAAGGCTGCAAGTCTTTTCCTGTTCAATGACTTGGAATTAAACATGCTAATTTAAGGTCTCTTTCAAGTATTTTATTTAACTACTTTGGCCTTTAATTCCTTTATGCGGCATCATTTAATGTAATGTTATTTATATATATGAAGCATTATGCTTATTAACCAATGCGCAAAAATCTAAAGTACAGATTTTATGTAATGGGCTAATTACAGGACTTTAAAGCCACCTACTGAGTTTTGCTAAGCTTAACAACAGGTTCACTGAACTGGATAAATTTATTCAAACTTGTGGAAATGAGCCCCATTCTACATGCAGCCATACTGGGAAAACACACAAATTATTCCTCAATACTAGTTTAATGGGTCAAACGGTGAACCTGAATACGGAACATATATCTGCATCTTGAAACAGTAGAGAAGCGATAGGCCCTCAGAGAGAAAAGAAAGCGCCTATTCATCGTTTCTTCCCCATGTTTGTACATATATTTTTTTAAAAAATACTTGAAGCAAGCATAGTCCTTTTCAATGGGTAGGATGAATCCAAAGAACCAAGAAGTAGCGCTGTTCTGCAAACACTTGGGCAAAGTTTGTGCACGAGTTTGCCAAGTGCTATCATATTAATAGATTAGTGCTGTCTATTCATCAAGGGAAGCTTAAGTGGAAGGGAGCAGCAGTAGCTCAGTGGCAGAGCACAGGCTTTGCATGCAAAGGATCCCAGGTGACTCCCCAGCATCTCCAGGGAGAGCTGGAAAAACACCTGCCTGGAACCCTGGCGAGTCACAGCCAGCCAGCATCAACAAGAGTGGACTAGCTGAACCAGTGGTTTGACTCAGTGACCCGGTTCACACATGATCACGGTGGCTAAAACAAGCCACTGTGGCTTGCTGCAGCCACCGTGCATGCCAAGATGTGCCAGCTGGATTTCCCTAATTACCCACACCAGCGCAGTTTGCTGTATCATCCAACCCCAAGCAGCATTGCATGTTTGGGATGGGCAGTAACTCTTAAACAACCCAGGCTGCTGTTGGGCTACGTTGTTGCTCAGATTCCTATGTTCCTTAGGTAGAAGTTCCCATCCTTCCGTAAGAGGTTGTAAAAGCTCGTGTGCACGCTCTTCCACAAATGGTAGTATAGCACTGGGTTAATTTTCACTTTTCCTG
The DNA here is from genome assembly GCF_023053635.1 of Elgaria multicarinata webbii. Classification (NCBI taxonomy): domain Eukaryota; kingdom Metazoa; phylum Chordata; class Lepidosauria; order Squamata; family Anguidae; genus Elgaria; species Elgaria multicarinata. The sequence goes on along the minus strand of NC_086172.1, from coordinate 143,765,047 downwards.
TGCAACACCCTAGCATGTAGCATATAACAGCCTTTCTATGTGAAAGGGCACCTTTAGAGCCAACCCAATGGTTACAGCACTGAAATGATCACTTCATATTAAACCTACAGCAGTGTTACAGCATAAGTAAAAACAAAACTAGTTTCCTACTACTACTACCACGACCACCACCTGTGTCCATTTTAAATTTCATGTGAAAGGCTATATCCATTTGGCATTTGTTCCTACTACATAGGACCTTTTAATTGTTTAAATTGGGAGTTCCTGCTCAGTATGTGAAAACAGTGAGCTGGTTAGAGGAGTAATCACACCTGGTATGAAAAATAGGTGGAGGATAGAACTCATGATACTAGAACCTGGGGTCATCCCATGAAGCTGTTTAGTGGGAGATTCAGGACAGATAAAATGAAGTCCTTCTTTACACAGCGCATAGTTAAATTATGGAATTCACTACCACAAGATGTGGTGATGGCCACTGTGACACATCCTGCCCTCCTGTATTGTCTCAACTTCACCTGAGACACCCACAAGGTACCTGACAGGACTATCCACGCCACTAGCAACCAGGACCACTTCAAACCCCCCTGTGCTAATGACGTGTGTGAGGATTTAGGCCTACTGCTGCTGCTCCTGTCTCACCTTATTCTTCAGGCCCCACAGCTCCACAGCCCAGCAACCTAGCCCTGTTTCCCATTCCACTGCCACCATTAATTGTTTTCTCCTCAGACACTCCACAGACCACACCAATTGTTTGTAAATATAATTTGAATTTATTAATTTAAGTAGGGTGACCATATTTTGGAAACCAAAAAGGAGGACAACATGGTCGGCCCCCAAGGGGGCGTGTCCAGCACCAAGGGGGCGTGCCCACCCGAACATAGCCTTGGTCACATGTCTGATTTTACAGCACACATTTAAGACAAATCTGTTCTACATAGCATCTTAATGTTAAAATCACTGAAATAAAGAACAAGTGAGAGATTCAATGGATCTGAAATTAACTTCACTCACTCCTACTTTTGTAGGTTTTGCTGTACTTCAAAGCTTTTGCTATGCTTTGTGTGATACAGTCTCCCCTTCCCTCAAACAAACTAGCTAAAAGTGGGCTAGATGGAACAACTATTAGGTGGATTCACAGTTGGCTACAGAATCGGACTCAAAGAGTACTTATCAATGGAACCTTCTCAAACTGGGGAGAGGCAACGAGTGGGGTACCGCAGGGCTCAGTCCTGGGCCCAATGCTCTTCAACATTTTTATTAATGATTTGGATGAGGAGGTGCAGGGAACGCTTATCAAATTTGCAGATGACACAAAATTGGGTGGGATAGCTAATACCCTGGAAGACAGAAACAAACTTCAAAGTGATCTTGATAGGCTGGAGTGCTGGGCTGAAAACAACAGGATGAAATTTAATAAGGATAAATGCCAAGTTCTACATTTAGGAAAGTATAGCTTCCAAATCACGTGAGGTACTGGTTCCTCTCTATTCAGCCCTGGTTAGGCCTCATCTAGAGTATTGCGTCCAGTTCTGGGCTCCACAATTCAAGAAGGACACAGACAAGCTGGAGCGTGTCCAGAGGAGGGCAACCAGGATGATCAGGGGTCTGGAAACAAAGCCCTATGAAGAGAGACTGAAAGAACTGGGCATGTTTATCCTGGAGAAGAGAAGATTGAGGGGAGACATGATAGCACTCTTCAAATACTTAAAAGGTTGTCACACAGAGGAGTGCCAGGATCTCTTCTCGATCCTCCCAGAGTGCAGGACACGGAATAACGGGCTCAAGTTAAAGGAAACCAGATTCCAGCTGGACATCAGGAAAAGCTTCCTGACTGTTAGAGCAGTACGACAATGGAATCAGTTACCTAGGGAGGTTGTGGGCTCTCCCACACTAGAGGCCTTCAAGAGGCAGCTGGACAACCATCTGTCAGGGATGCTTTAGGGTGGATTCCTGCATTGAGCAGGGGGTTGGACTCGATGGCCTTGTAGGCCCCTTCCAACTCTGCTATTCTATGATTCTATGATTCAAATATCTTTTCTGACTGTATCATCACTCATTGCAAGCTGCTGTTTGTAGGGTTGACAGATCTGGGATCTCCTTACGGCAGCAAACTGCCTCTGTGGAATCAAAGGTCTGATCCCCTGCCTCATTGCTTAACTCATGCCTCTCTTATCACGTTCCTTTTTTCCTTTCTTATCACGCAGGAACAAACGTTCTGTTTACCCCTAACAAACATCCTGTTTACCTTGTTTACCTTCCGCCTCACACAAGAGCAAGGTGATAATTGGGTTGCCTCACATAGGAAGAGCAGAAGAAGAGGGGAGGGAAGGAATTGTATATAAACTCTTTGCATGTTCTGAATAAAGTGTGATTACCATCATCACCCATTGGTGTGCGAGATTACTACAGAGTGGCGCCCCGAACAGGGACCCAGCAGCTGCCAAACATACTGATCGTCGCCTGGCACAGGCCCCGTGGTACCTTCGTCTCTTCGAGACCCCTCGTCTTCTAAAGACCCCTTCAGCGGTAAGTATGGGCTGCAATCTATCCCACCTCCAGCAGAAACACGCGGCGGAATTATCCCGCATTGTCCATAAGACGGGAGGGCAAGGAACAGTGTCCTCGTTTCAGAAGCTGGTTGGTGAGATAGGGAAGGCATGTCCCTGGTATCCGGAGTGCGGGTCGCTCTGGTTGTCCCATTGGGAAAGGATAGGGACTGTTTTTCATCAAGAACCCCGCACCTCTGTTGAAATTCTGCTTTCTTAGTTTCAGTGTCTTGTAGCTCTTGGAAAATTCCACCATCTAAATTCAGCCACTTTGCCTACTGGCGCATTAAGCATTAACCCACCACCCCAGTACAAGGCAGTCGAAATTTGTAAGCCAGCATCCCCCGTGGCTCCTGCTTTTGCATTGGCACCCGCTCCCAAGGAAAGCCCACCTCAGTATGTGTCACCTCGCCAGGGTGTAGCTGCTAGCGGTTTGAGCATTAATCCGCCACCACACCATAATGCAATAGAGATATGAAAGCCAAAATCTTCCCTAACCCCCGCTTTTACATCAGCACCAGTTCCTGATCAGCAGCCACCTCAATATGTTTCACCTCGGCAAGTTTTAGAAGTCCAATTAACTTGCGAACAAGGAGACATAGTAAAATTGTCATAAATGTTTTTCTCATGTCCTGTGCACGATACTGGCCAAGTAAATCCACAAAATGCCTGTATTGTAGATTATAAACCCTCGCCATGCCCTGTCTTTGACACGCCTCAAGCGCAGATCATTTTGCCAGGAGCAACAGCCCGGCCTGTGAAGGCGGATAGGCAGCCACTCGCATCCGCCTCCCCCGGGCAGGCAGGCAGGCAAGGAGGGCTCCCTTCGCTGCATCCCTCCGCTGCTCCGCGCAGCAGCTGCGCCTCCTTCCTCCCTCCCTCCCTCCCTGGGCAGCAAGCACAGAAGCTCCCTCGCCATCCTACCAGCTCTGCCTCCACCTCCTCCTCCGCACCGCCGCCCGCTGCCCACAGAGCCCAGATTTCTCGGCGAGGCGGCCGGGCAGCGCGCCGCCGCCGCGGAGCTGCCACCAGCCATGGGAGACAAAAGCACCAAGTCAGTGCTAGAGAGCGAGTGAGGTGGGGTGGGAGCGCAGCGAGTTGCCCAGACTGCTGGCCTGGGCTCAGAAATGCTTTAGTGGTGCCTCTGCACGCGGCAGCCAGAAATGCAGACCAAAGCCCCGCACCGTCGCATGGGGAAGGCGGCCACTTGGGAAAACGGGCCCAGGAAGAGCGCTTCCTCCCCGCGCAACAAGCTGGCCGCGTTCAGACAAGCACGTCTTAAGTCCCGCACGCGCCCTGAAGCCACAAAGGCCAGACTTTTCGTGTTTAAACTCAAAGGCTGCCTCCCCTCCTCTCTCGTTGCGTGTGCTTTGTCTGCCCTCAGCAGCATGCCTTCACACGTTAATGCAGGGTTGCCCCTGCCCAGCTCCCTTTTCCAGATGTGTCTATGCCATTACAAGGCTAGGCATGAACCCTGAGCTAGCAGATATAATTAAAATCTGCCAGAATATTGGCACAGCCTCTCATCATATATGCATTTTAGCTGTAGCTCTTGTAAAAAGAGCTAAACCAAAAGGAGCTTGTTATAACTTTGACACGCCCAACCCGAATTTAATTCCCCAAGATTTCCAAGTTGTGGTGATTGATTTGAAAGACTGCTTTTTTACTATTCCTCTGGCAAAAACTGATCAAGAAAAGTTTGTCTTTACAAGAATTAGTTCAAAAACAACTAACCCTTCCTCCAAAAATTTCCTTAATGGAGTTACAACAGCTTCTAGGCACAGATCTCTTATCGCCACTCTTTCAAATGCTAACTCTTAAATCTCACCCCAACAGATATTTATGTAAATAGCTGAGCTTTTAGATCTGTGTGCTGAATGTAGGTTGCCTAGAATACCCATACGGCTTCCTGGCTGCTTTTGCTTTATATCACTTCTCCTCTTGTGAGCTGATGCAAAAAGTTTCAAGTTATGAATTATGTAACATAGAAGACTGTGTGAAATGGTTGGTTCCCTTTGCTATGTCTATCAGGGAAGTAAAGAGTTCAGCGCTCAAACACTTCCAAAAAATTCCTTCAGAAAATTTGCACAATAGTTGCACGCCATCATTAGATGGGTTTGTGGGGATCTTTTCTTTTCACCTCCCCCCTGACCCTTGGTTTTCCTGTGTATTGACTCATCACTTCTATTTTGGTGCTACAGATGTATCCCCTTTCAGAATTGAATCTTATTTTGAACTTCCCATATGTGTGCTTTGTTATTGCTAATTTACCTGGAGCTTATATCACTCCAAAGGTAGATGCAAATCTAATGGCTCTCTTTTTAACATTACAACAGGTCTAACAAGACCCTTTCTTTGTTGCTCAAATTCAGAGCCATTCAAGCCTCCCTAAGCATATTGCTGAGGGTAATGCCCGTGCTGATGCTACCACCCCCAAAGCCCCCTGATTGAGAGTTTCACTCAGCTTTAATTAGCCCTTGGCAGCCTAGCCAAGAGCATGTGCAGAGTGAAAAATTAGCCCCTAAATCTTAAGAAAAAGAAAAAAGATGCACAGATTCATGTACATAGTTATTGTTTTGTTATTGCTCTTCATCCAGCGATGGAGAGAGTCCACACCTCTTTGTAGTTTATTTCCAATATGCAGGTTTTTGACAACACCATCATAACCCTAAAGAGATGCAAGAAGTCCTCTCAGAAAAGTAATAATGAAAGATGAAACCCAGATGAACTGCAGTACAGAAGACATCAGTTGCAGTAGTCTTCCAGCATCCAAAGACTACAAGAGTAGTCTTGTAGTAGGGGAGGGAAGAAATGGTATATAAACTCTTTGCATGTTCTGAATAAATTGTGATTACCATCATCACCCATCAGTGTGCGAGATTACTATAGCTGTTGTTGTTAACAGGGTTTGCTACTGGCCGGCTGGATGGCTGGCTTTTTTTAATTTCAATTTTTTTAAAAAAGCTTGTGTATAATTGTCACAAGTTTCTCTACTCTAACATTAGGGTGGGTGTTGTGGCAGTTTACCTAAAGACTGGAGATCCCCTTAATGCCAAGGGCTGAAACTGCTCAATATGCAAAACCCCAAAGAGGAGGTTTGACAACCTGAGTTTGAAGGATGTGGCTCCAGCAGTTTTAAAACACAATAATTTTAAAACTTTGAACTTTTTAAAAAATCCTAAAAAAAACAATGGATGAACAGATCTGATTCAAACCTGGCATGGCTAAATCTCTCCTTAAGAGCTATCATGGTGCCAACTTTCAGCTCTTTATCTTTTAAAAATGTCATTTTTAAAAAATAATTTTAAAACCTCAAACTTTTTTAAAAAATCCTAAAACTCAATGGATGAACATCTGTTTTAAACTTGGCATAGCTAAAGTCCTTATTAAGAGCAATCATGGTGCCAAGTTTCATCTCTTTATCTTTAAAAATAATATATTTTTAATTTTTTTAAAAAAATCCTCAAATTTTAAAAAATTCCTAAAAATCAATGGATGAACAGATCTGTTTCAAATTTGGTATGGCTAAAGCTCTACCTAAAAGCTATCATGGTGCCAACTTTCAGCTTTTTATCTTTAAAAATGACAGTTTAAAAAATAATAATTTAAAAACTTCAGTTTTAAAAAAAAATCCTAAAAAATCAATGGATGAATAGACCTGTTTCAAATTTGGTGAGGCTAAAGCTCTACCTAAATACTATCATGGTGCAAAGTTTCATGATGATTTTTAAAAAAATTAAAACCTCAATTTTTTTAAAAAACCTAAAAAACCAATGAATGAATGGATCTGTTTCAAATTTGGTATGACTAAACCCCTTCCTAAGAGCTACCATCATGCAAAGTTTCATGGCTTTATCTTAAAAAATGATGGAGTTATAAGCATTTCTGTTAATTCCCATTAGAGCTGCTCTTTGGAAAAATCCGGATTTCCCCTCCCCCTCCCGGATTTGTCAGCAAAAACCCGGACAAATCTGGGCAAATCTGGTCATATGGTCACCCTAACTTAAGTAAATGTGTGTACAAGCTTAATGGTTTCCACAGTACAAATGCGTATGGTTACCAGGTTTTTGTCGCTTCTTTATTACAAGGTTCCACTATATAGTCCTAAAATCATCTACTTCTCTCTACTTCACAGAATTCTAACCTACACACTGTATCTCTCACTCTCTTCACATAACCATCTCATACACCCTCATACCATCTCATACTACTTCATACCACACCTCCTCTCACTCACTTAACTACATATATAGATACATTTCTCCAGCTCCTCCCACTCTTACTCAGCCAATCTGAAGTCCCCCTCAACCATCCAATCAACACTCAGGCATTCAACCCCCCGTTTACAAATTGTAAGTACCTTGAGGCCTACTTATTTCCTGGAACCGTATACATAATATAGGGTGACCATATTTTGGAAACCAGAAAGGAGGACAACATGGCCACCCCATGGGGGTGTGCCCACCAACATGTCCAGCCCCCAAGGGGGCATGCCCACCAACATGTCCAGACCCCAAGGGGCGTGCTCACCAGCATGCCCAGCCCCCAAAGGGGCGTGCCCACCCAAACATGGCCTTGGTCACAGGTCTGATTTCACAGCACACAATTAAGACAAACCTGTTCTACATAACATCTTAATGTTAAAATCACTGGAATAAAGTATAAGTGAGACATTCAATGTATCTGAAATTAACTTCACTCATACCTACTTCTGTAGCTTTTGCTGTACATTGAAGCTTTTGCTATACTGTGTGCTCAGCTACACCAAGCAGGCGTCATTGTTGTGAACCATCCAAAGAGCTTCGGCTATTGGGTGGTATAAAAATGCGATAAATAAATAAATAAACAAACAAACAAACAGACATCAGTGGAGGCTGATGTCAGTGACAACTGAGGGGCCCTTTGTAGTCCTAATCTGGCATTGGAGAATTGAGCTCAAGAAGGCACCCATATGGTAAAAAGTAGTCACTCTGCTCCAGGTTTCAGGCAGAACCAGTCAGAACTCCAAAGGAGCTGTCCAAAATGTCCACATATTCACCAGTGCAAACTGCATATTAGTGACTCCACTGATTAACGCATTCTGAGTCTGACTTATCCCTGTGTTGTCTAGTTGGAATGGCAGTGCTTCCTCAAGATCTCAAGCAGCTGCCTTCCCCAACACTGCCATCAAAGAGCTTTTTCACTGGAGATACCAGGGACATGTGCCTGCACAGCATGTGCTCTACCACTGTGCTGTAGCCTCTCCCCATATATGAATAAGAACTCCCCCAACCATGGCCTCTCCAGATGTTTTGGACTACAACTCCCATCACCTCTGGCTATTGGTCATGTTGGCTGGGGTTGATGGGCACTGTAGTCAACATCTGGAGAGCACTATGTTGGGGAAGGCTGGTTTACATGAGAACTACTGTATTTCTTCAATTGTAAAACACAATCAATTGTAAGACGCACACTAATTTCAGTACCACCAACAGAAAAAAAAAACCTAAGACGCACCCGTGATTCTAAGACGCACCCCATTTTTAGAGATGTTTATATGGGAAAAAAGTGCATCTTAGAATCGAAGAAATAGGGTAGTACAGTTTCTTAAAACATATATTAAAAGAAAAGGCAGTGTGTTAACATGCAATCAACAGTACCCAACAAATTAAAATTCCAGACTATTCTAGCTTCAGGCCCCAAACCAAGACCCAATGAAACAGTTTGGCAATACAACTGAAAGACACTCAGATTTTGGCAATGCTGGTTCTGACAACTGAGGGGCCCTTTGTAGTCCTAATCTGGCATTGGAGAAGTGAGCTCAAGAAGGCACCCATATGGGAAAAAGCAGACTGTTGAGTGGGTTGGAACCAAGCCCAAGGTAAGAGCTGATGAGTGGCTTGCACTTCTAAAATGGTGCCCTGGAAATTTTCTAGTGAACAAAGTATTGTTGTAGAAACAGAAACATATACGGTGCATTTTATGTACTAAATAAAAAACTCATATCAATCTCAACATTTACTTAGTTCTCCTTTTGAAATCAATGGGACTAAAACTGCTTAGCTTTGCCTGGAATAGACGTAACTTGTGCAAACAATTGGTCAGATCAAATTAAGTTCGAAAGAGAGTGTGAAGAAGATTTCTGATATATTATACCATAGTAGTACACAATCCATAGCAATTTACAGACCTGGTAACTAATCTAGCTGCATCAGTGAGTAAGCTTTAACATAAAGCAGGAGTCCCTAAAATGTTTTGATTTATATATTCTTTCAAGCACTTGCACATCTGTGTAAATTGATGTCACAGAGTTGATTGTAATGATACTGTTGATCAGATTATTCATTTTACTGTCTCCTTCAGGTTTTTAATGTTTAATATTGTATTACTTTGATATTTCTTTGCTGTATTTTTGGGTTGGTTATGTTATTGTTGTTCGGGGTTTGGGGATTTATTTATTTATTTTTAGGATGTAAGCCTATGCGGCAGGGTTTTTCTATTTTATTGTTTTACTCTGTACAGCACCATGTACATTGATGGTGCTATATAAAAAATAAATAAAATAATAATAATAATAATAATAATAATAATAATAATAATAATAGGATTGTAAATTGCTCTGAGGATATTTGCCAGTTGAGCAATATACCAATCTAACAGTATGGCGTGGTGGATAAAGAGTTGGACTGGGAGTCAGGAGATCAGGATTCCAGTCCCCGCTCAGCCATGAAGCTCACTGGCGACTTTGGGCCTGTCACAGACTCTCAGCCCAACCTACCTCACAGGATAAAAATGGAGAGGATGATGATTATGTACATCGTCTTGAGTTCCTTGGATGAAAAAGGACGGCATATAAAAGCAGTAAATAAATAAACAAATAAAAGTCAAGTGTTGGGTGTTGCTGTTGTTCCAGTTATTTTTATCCCAACTTTCATGATAGAAATCCGCCCAGGGCAGTTTACAAGTAAGCTACGTAGATATATTAATAAAAACAATTAATAAACAATAATTTAAAAAAAAACTCACAAAGATTCGTCCCACAGGGCAATTTATGATAGAAGGCCCAGAATGAGTGGGGAAGAGGGGCAGCCTGCTGGAGACAGGGCCTGCAGTAGTCTTTGCCTGCCTGCCTCCTTCTCTTGGAAATCTTCCCATAGTTGGTGGTAATTGCCCTGTGAGGAAGTCCAGCTGGGGCAGGGGTCTGAGGCCTGGTCTTCATGACTGTCTCTCTTTTCTAGTTGAAAGTGACTCTGTGTCACCAGTTTTACTCTTAGAGCTCCATCACACCTACTCCCCCCCCCCGCACGCTTTGAGTCCGCAGTTTCCCCTTCCGTTTCCTTAGGAGTCTAGCACTGGGCACTTTCACATCTGTGCGTTGTTGTGCTATTTCAGTTCATGTATCTTTTCACCTGTAGCACTACTGTGCTGGCGAAATCTCCTGCCCTACCCCCTACATTCTCCTTCCCCATATAGATAAATAGACAGACAGACAGACAGATAGATAGATAGATAGATAGATAGATAGATAGATAGATAGATAGATACAAATACAACAGTACGTCAGCCTGCAACTGCACAATTACAGTAAAACAACACACTATGTTTTCCCCTAAGATCATATTAAACATACAAGCGAAGAGAAAGTATTACAATTAGTTTTTGGAGAAGTTTGTGGTCAATGTTGTCATGACAATGGGAAGCTGACACTGTTCTGTTGAGGAAACCTAGACATGCCTACTCAGGAGTAAGAACCATAGAGTTGAATGGGACCAAGTCGAGGCATGGGCGGTGGCAACCTTGCTCGCCTTCTCTCTCCCTCCCCTTCACGGTTGAGCAGTTGAGCAGAAAACTGCTCCACCCACCTCTTTTGTCAGCAAGATCACCCTTTGACACACACGCCCCCAACAAAAAAATGGGATGGTCCAATATAGCGCGAGGACAGCAATACAAAGAATGGAGGAGTGGCTTTATTGTGCATGGAGGGGGGGAAATGGACGTTCCCCGATCCAAAATAAGATGGAAAAGGGAGGGGAAGGGGCAAGATGAGCACAAGACAGGGATGACATCATGTGTGTACCGCACTGCAAAAACACATACCAGGCATGGCGAGAGTGTGATAAATCACTATTGTGATGGAGCTGTTACTCTAAACTTGATATCAAAGCAGAAATTGACTGCCAGTAGCAGAACTCATATTGTCTTTTGGGCCAAAAAAATATAAGTTGCTTTGGAACAAATGAAAGCTGATGATGATGCAGAATAGAACCAAATCATTTGTAAATAAAACAATTTCTAGGCCATAATTGACATGCATTGGCGTGCGCACAGCGGGTGCAGAGGGTTCCATTGAACCCCCTAATGTGCTGCGGCCCAGGCCTGAGGAGGCAAACTTCCAAGCGACGCCACTCTGAAAATCGTTGGCTTTCAGTTTAGTGCCGGAGCTGGCTCTCCTCTCTTCACTTTTTACCTCTTTGGCCCCCTTTCGGATTGAGGCAGTTGCCGTGGCGAAGCCACACGGTGTAGGTTAATAGCAGGTGGGAGCCAATTGCCGAGCAGCCATGGCGTGGAGTGAGTGAGTGACTGTCCCCGCCCCTGCCCGGGGAGGCGAGGCTTCTTGACCCGGTGGTCTGCGTGGGGGAAACAGGGCGCCAAGTGGGCGCTGCTGCTGCTGCCCTTGTGCAGGAGCTCATCACTAGCGTCAAGTTCGACCTGCAGGCTGGAGAAGCAACAGCGGTGAAGCAACAGCTCAGGGTACAGCCGCTGCCCTTCCCGGCCATGGACAGTATGGTCATAAGGGGACGAGGGAAGGAGGGAGGGAAGGGAGAGCCAAGGCACAGACTGACCCATGCGCCAATCCACTACCCTACCAGGCTTGGGAACCACTTTCCTTGCCTTTTAATGATTAATGTTATGATTCTCTTCCTTTCGTTCATTTAGGGCGCGATCCTATGTCGGTTTAGACAGGAAAGAAAGCCCTACTACAGCTCCCAGCATGCCCCAGCCAGCATGTTTACTTCTGAGTAGCCATGCATAGGGCTGCACTGGAGGTGGCCCTTTGGTCTCATGCAGCAGGGCTCTTCTTAGGGTTAAGGTTAGAACTAGGCCCAAGAGCTTGTGCTTTTGTGAAGTCAGCTTGAGTTAGGGTGCAGTCCTATAGAAAGAAAAAAGTCCTACAGCTCCCAGCATGTCCCAGCCAGCATAGAAGCCTGGGGCATGCTGGAAGTATTAGGACTTTTTTCTGTCTAAACAGGCATAGGATTGAATAAAAGAGGATGTATTAAAAAGGGGAAGAGTGAATGAAGAGTGGCATGAAGATTGCAACCCTAGTCATAATTTACTGTTACTTAATGTATATATTTATATGGCCTATATAGTTTGGTCTCAAGGTGTCTTAAATCTGCACAAAAATGAAACATAGAATATCAAAGGGTAATTGGCACCAAATTTACAACAACAAAAAAACACCAAAATACAGAATCCAGAGAGGGGATAAAGTCTCATTGAACTTGGTTGGGCTTTCTTCTGAGGAAGCAGGTGTAGGATCACTCTATAAATCTTTGCAGTGAAATCCTGGAGTTGTCTAGTAATCCCCAATGATTTCAATGAAACTTAATCCCAGGTAAATGTGCATAGGGTGTTCCATGTTGCCATCATGACTAGTAGCTGTTCACAGATGTCTTCTCTTCCATAAATAAACCCTAGGCCGGCCAGCGGTGGGGCTTACAGTCAGGGGCCTACACTGTTCCTAGCTCTACAATATTTATTTTTCAAGCCATTCTTTTGGTAAATATGGTATGTGTGTCTCTTGTGTCACTTTAAAACAGAGCTGCAGCACGATCCTATGTATGTCTACTCAGAAGTAAGCCCCACTGAGATCAATCAAACTTACTCTGAGGTAAATGTGCACCGGATGCAGCCTGAAAGTGAAGCGAGGATGAAGAAAGGACAGGAGAAAAAGAATTGTAGAAATAGAATAGCAAGGTAACTGTGGGATATTTAACCATAGTTAAAGACAATAAGTACAGCAAAATTAGTGCCCCTCTACTTCAGTCCCAATCAAATAATTACAACAGTGAACCAGCCAGGTCTTCCATAGGAAAACTCTGTACCAGGTGATAGTTATTTTTAAATTTTAATTAAAAATATATTATCCTTTCCTATAACAAAATGGTACTTACTCCTAAGTAAGTGTGTCCCACTGAAGAAGGAAATCCTATTTGATTCCTGTATTCCTGTTAGTGTGACATGATAAGTTAAAGGCACAATTTTATGCATCTTTAGACAGAAAAAAGTCCTTCAACTCCTAGAATCCCCTAGCCAGCATGGCTGGCTGGGGTATGCTGAGAATTGTAGGACTTCTTATACAGTATGTGGGTATGTGGTGTGGTTTGGCTTGAATTGCTTGTGTCTGGATTTCCTTTCTGGACTGGACTTGCTGGTTACATGACCCACAAGGCCAGGTTGTGGTATAGTCCTCTTCTTCTTTTGTGTTCAAAAGCTGTAAAGTATCCTGTGAGATCTGGAAGACTCACAACTTTATTATGGCCTAATAAGCTGTTGGCCACTGGCCTCAAGTGCCAAAATGACTTTACTGGCTTGGCACTGTGAGTTTGGGGGGTGGGGTGGGGGGTCATGTCATTTGCTATTCCGCTTTGGGCAGCAAAATGTCTTGGACCAGCCCTGGCAAGAGCTGACTATATTTTAGATACTGAACAACATGCATTGGGTTTCCTAGGTGTACAGGGCCCAGGTGTCTCAGGCAGGATCTACACTACTGTTTTAATAGAATCATAGAATCATAGAGTTGGAAGAGGTCTATAAGGCCATCAAGTCCTGCTCAATGCAGGAATCCACCTTAAAGCATCTCTGACAGGTGGTTGTCCAGCTGCTTCTTGAATGCCTCTAGTGTGGGAGAGCCCACAACCTTCCTAGGTAACTGGTTCTACTGTCATACTGCTCTAACAGTCAGGAGGTTTTTCCTGATGTCCAGCTGGAATCTGACTTCCTATAACTTGAGCCCATTATTCCGTGTCCTGCACTCTGGGATGATCGAGAAGAGATCCTGGCCCTCCTGTGTGTGTCAATCTTTCAAGTATTTGAGGAGTGTTATGTCTCCCCTCAGGCTTCTCCTCAAGGCTAAACATTACCTCTGTTTCCTCTCCCCTCTGGGACACTCATACCTCTCCTGTCTGCACCCTTTCTCCCTCTTCTACCCCACACATAGGGGCATTTCTCTTTCTTCTTTCCCCAGGGCTCCCCCTATGCCAATCCTCTTCTTTTGCCCTTATTTTATTTAGAGTATTTTTATTTAGAGTATTTTTATCCCGCACCTCAGCCTAAAAGTTTCCCGGAGCGGCTTACAATTGATCATTAAAGAATAGTGATGTGCCCTTGTGACGGTTTCCCATCCTCTCTTTTCTCCTTCATCTCCTGTCTTCTGCCAATAGCCCCTTCGCGGCCTTCCAGAGATGCCCCTAGTTCCAGATCTCCTACACTCCCCCAAGTTCTCCAAATCTTGCTAGCTAGCCCTCTCTTATGCTAGGCTCGCAGCCACCCCTCGTCCTCACTATATTCACCCCAGAAGTCTCTCTCCTGGACCTCATTCCAAATTCTTTGCTCAGCAGCACACAGGGCAATTTTTTAAAATCATTATTAGGGCATTTTATGTATGGTGTATTCTCTGTATGGTGCTGGAACTTAAGATGACACTCATTGTTGTTAATGTGATAGAATCTGTTTTAAATGTGAATCTGTTTTAGTAAGTTTGGATTAGGTCATTATCTGATTAAATTTAAAGATGGTGAAAATTGACTGTATCTTTATATATGCCTGGTTATTACTACAGCAAAAAAAAGTATTCAGAGTCTCTGTTTCAAAATGTGTATTTTTAAAGTACAGATTACTTGTAAATAACAAAAATACAGTTTACTTCAGTTTTCGTTTATTTCGTTTGTTTGATGAGTGAAAAAAGTCCTTTATTACTGTATATTCAATCAATGTTTACCTTAAAAAAAACAACCCCTGGCTGAACCCCCTAATGAAATGTGCTGTGCACGCCTATGTTGACATGATATTCTGAAAGTGTGAGAATCTTGTGCATGTGTGCGTGATTCACCATTGCTGAATCTACACGATTTGGTATTTATTTGCCTACTGATGTGTTTATCTAAATAATCTAGATAGCGGGTGACACTTGTGTATTGCTATATATACACTCAAGCATGTGTTTTAGGTGATCATTAGATTATGCTCTATAACTCTGCAAAAGATGCATATGTTGTAAGTATTGTTGTAAGTTTAAAAGGGGGATGCACCCCCCCTTTGCTACTACTCTGTTCCAGAGAAAGGAGTTTTAAACAAGAAAAGGGGAAAGTTGGCAGCCTCCAAAACCACCCAAATCCTTTAGGGCTGTAATACATTTGAGGTAGCTAATCAATGCTGTGTTTGTACATACCATTAAATATATTATACTAAGTTTAGATTTGATTTCTATGCTTCTTTTATATGGTTAAAAGGAAATACATTTGAATTCATGCTGATACTGAAAACATGTTCCTAACTCTGAGTTTCTTGGGTTTCCAATCATTTCCATTAACAAACAGCTATTTGCCCTCTAATAAAATATGTCATTATGCTTTATTCACATTGCACAAAAGAACCACCGAAAAATCGCCCCAATGATGGCCAATAATTACACATTTGGCTCCTGCACGAGCAATGAAGAAATCGGTTCATTGGGGAAAGCAGGTGCCGGGGGCATCATGCTAATAGTCAATATGTACCACACTAATTAGCCATTGCAATTGCTAAAATTAACAATTAGCTAACATGCAATTCTCATTTTGCAGGCTGCAGTTTACTTTGGATAATCCTTGTACGTTCTTAGCAATTATTCTGACAGCTTATTATTTTTTATTATTTTTATTTTGAAAAAATTAAGGTCTGAGCACAGCTTTAACATTTGAATCAGTCTTCCCAAAGGTTCAACAGGCATTAAGAAACAAGAGCTTTTCTTGGCAATTTCAAAAGAATACATTTGAAGCTTTTTATTCATAACTTTGTATTTTATTCATAACTTTGCATATGAATTCTTTTATAAGACTAAGATGTCCGCAGTGCATTTATTGACTTGGATTGTATAAGTAGTATTAGAGTGGTGTGGGTATTTTTGGTGTTGTAACAAAAGCAAGATAGAAGAGAGATTTCTTTTTAACTAAGTGGGGGAAACTGCCAATTCAGCATGAAGTATTACCAGACCAATTTCACTTAATACTTCCACAAAATCTGTGGGCATGTCTACATGGAAGCTGGCCAAGTTCTGGCGCTGATAAGAAAGAAATATTCCAATGTTATATGTGAGGCTTTGAATGCCAACATCTTTCTTTGTCCTGTGTGGACTGTGCCACCAATACATGGGCCTCAGTTCCTGACAACTGCTGTGTAGAAGGACCCTGGATCAGCACACATTGTATGTCTGTCCCATGCAACATGTCAAGATACAATGTGCTAAATGTGTACACACAAGCACTGTCTAATACCCCTCTTGGAAGCAGGTTGTATCAGTAGTGGTCCACAAACCAGTAGGACACAGAAGTTTTGGTAACAAAGCACGATATAAATAAATGTTGTTGTTGTTGTTGTAAATCCAGTTAAGGTCTTTTATTAAAATTATTGTATTTGTTGCATTTTTGTAAACTGCTGACCTATTTTATTTCATGTACAGCACTTTCTAACAAAGCACTATATAAATAAATTGCATTATTTTTATTATTATTTTGGATAATGTGGAATAAAAAGCAGGAAATAACACTATGAAAGCAGTATATGGAATGTGTAATGTGCCCCAACACTTATCAGTGCAGTCCAATACCAATAAAAAGCAGTGGTGAGGATCTAGCCCAGGTATTGCTAGGAAAGAAATCTGCCTGAAACCTTGGAGAGCTGCTACCAGCCAGTGTCAATAATGCTGAGCTACAGACCACTGGTCTGACTCAGTATAAAGGTAGCTTCCTGTGTCCTTAACCGAAGTCTAGGTTATGTTGTTCAGTACAAAGAAGCCAAGAGGAATGGGAACACATCTCATCCCCAGCCAACTGGATCTCTCTCCTGAGTTGCTGAGGCCAGGTCCCAGCCACAAATAGAGAGGGGTGGGCAACTTTCCTAAGGCTGGTGGGAGTTGTAAGCCAAAACTTCTGGAGTTGCCCACCCCTGCTCTCATGGCCATGACCTCTTGGGGACTTGGACTAATGGGTAGCTGGCAAGTCCCCAGTGCAGCTGTAAAAGTGGGGATTTGGGGGCAGGGGAAAATCAGCTGGAAAAAGATAAAGTATGAATGCTGACATAACAGCCCCTTCCTACCACCCACCAACTGTTTGTGACAGACAAGAGCACAAAAAGCAATTAAACCTGCACAGATACCACCAGAGCAGACAAAGGCAGTTTCAGGCAGCCTCCACATGGCTACCCCTGCTATGCATTTACAGTATTTCTTCGATTCTAAGACACACTTTTTTCCCCATATAAACATCTCTAAAAACGGGGTGCATCTTAGAATCACGGGTACAATTATTATTCTTAGAATCAAACCTTTTTTTCTGTTGGTGGTACTGAAATTAGTGTGCGTCTTACAATCGATGGCGTCTTACAATCAAAGAAATACGGTAAGTAACTTCCATCTCCCCTACCAACCCAACTATCATTACCAGTCATGGCTCATATGTTTTCAGATTGGGCAGTTAATTAGGCAGGGCTACGACATGTGTACAGAGTTCTGAGATGTGCAGCAGCTTCCCCTGTTCTCTGGGTCATGAAATGACCCAACATTAGAAACATTCTGTGTGTTATGGTTTGTGAACACCCAGAGAGTTTTGGCTCTTGGGTGATGCAGAAACATAATCAATTATGTTTTACAATTTTATTGTGGTTTTAATTTTTGTGAACCCAGAGAGCTTCGGCTATTGGGCGGTATAAAAATGTAATAAATAAATAAATAAATAAAATAAATAAATAAATTATAAAATAAAGTTAGATTTTCACACTGGGTGCACCCAGATCTGTACACAAACTGATAGAAAAGAAGAAGGCAGAAGATGGAGTTCTGTGAGCCCCTAAGAGTTCCCATATGTTTTCTATTTGTGATGGACTGCGGCGCTTGTCCAGTCTGTTCATTTTAAATCAGAGACATAATACTGAAACATCAATAGATTTACTAGCGATGCAAAGAGCTTAAGCAAGCTTTTCAAGGGAAGTACATTCAAACAGGTGGGTGAATACTCAGCCAAAATGCACCAGTGCAAAAGCAGTCAGTTCGTTTTGGCTTTCTTCACAGCAGGACTAGATAAGCCAGGTAACGGGTGCATTCAGTAGATAACTGCTGCCTCTTGAGGCTTTATATCCTGGACAATGACCAAAAGAAGGGGAACTGTGAATGACCAACCAAAAGAATGCCTTTGCAGCTGGGGGCCAGTAGGGCAAGCTCACAGGCTCTAAATGCCATGGGCTTGAAACAGTGTCAAAGGGTTGAGAAAAGAGTCATCCTCCTTACATCCTTTAGCCATCCTATAGTAACCAGTAAGTAATGCAGTGAAGGGGTGTATCTTCTAATTCCCTTTAGTTGATGCATATGGGTAAATCCACAACAGCGATCAAGGCTGTGATAACACAGGGGATAAGATGAGATATTTGGCAAAGAATAACTTTTTGGTGCCTGTAAAGGCTTTCCCATTCAATTCTGGACTTGTGAACTATTTTGCTCCTAACTGAAGATGAAACTCATAAAGTGCTAGTAATTCCAAAGTACCCCACACTTTAGTCTTTAACTCTTGAAAGTACTGGGATCATTTTCATAGCCTCAGTGTTCTGAACTTCACATTTAAATTTTTGGGTGGCCACAATCATTTCAAGAAACTAAGAAAAATATTTATAGATAGTCAACTTGAGAGATTTGGCCCCAAAAGGAACATGTCCCCCACTTTGAGAAACATCAACAGAAAACATGACTTCACTCCAAAAACAACAAGGAGTCTTGTAGTACTTTAAAGACTAACAACTGTGTTCATGGGTAGCAGGCTGTCTAGTACCAGCTACATCCTCCATTAATATATGTGCAACTAATACTACTCCAACTCTAATACCTTCCAAGACCAAACCATGAGTTCACCTTGCTCCCTCCAAACAAGGCAATATGTTATGGGGAATCTCATGGTGTAGGAAATGGGAACAACCGTCAAACTTGTTTTGGTATCATGATTAATGCAGATGTATATTAATCAATCCTGGTCCCTACTAAAGCTAATGGAGCTTGGCACAGGTGCCTCTGCATTGTCAGACGGCAGAGCCCCCATCTCTTTCACCTCTGTCAGGAAACACAAAAGAATACAATCTGACACAATTGAAAGGAAGTTTTTGTTTCAAATGAACAGAGAAGCCGACATTTCCCCTCCGAATTCTATTTGCAGAACAGATAAATTATGTACCCAAGATATTATTAAGACTTCATTTTATGTATAGTAGTGATTTGATTACTACTGTACAATACATTGTGCCGAATGTTATAATCTCAATTTGTGAACTGCAAAAGAACGTATATTGCTGCAGCTAATGACTCTGCAGTGAAGAGAAATAGATACCACACGTGATCCTGAACACTTAGAAAGGGGTTCAGACAATAGCAAAGTGCAGTCAGTTAGAGGCACTTAGCCTGTTACTGCTGTGATGGATAGGAACAAAAGCCCTTCATTTAAAATATTTTCTTGGCTTCACCTGAGCTTCCTTTACGTAATCCCTTTTTTAAGCACAGTTCAAAACATTCAGAAATAAATAGACGCATAATAAGGAAAACAAGACTCTGTATATGGGCTACTCACATTCAAAAACTTGTGACCCTATTATAATCGGAGGTTGGGGAAATATCCGTTGCCCCCAATGTAAGGCTGCATTATGAGTATAGAGAATTAGCATCTTCTAAAAAGTTGTTCTTTTCCATTTGGAATAAACACAGTTTGATAACATCTGGGGATAAGTATTATATGACTTTACTTAACTATGAGCTTTCCTACATGAGGCAGTTAATTGCTTTATATACTTTCAGTTTCATTGCAGAATTGAGATCCGAGCTCTACATAAAGAGCTTCCCCTTTCCTGCTCTTTGGCTATATTACCACTAGGTGGTGTTGTGGTATAGCGGGATATCTCAGTAATACAAGTAGGAAAATACTCTTTCTTTCAATTTCAGAAACAATATTCCATTTCCCCACTCTAAAAAAAAAAAAAAAAAAACCTGTAAAAGTGCTCTGAAAAGACAGAAGCAAAACTGCTGTCTAAATAATCTATAAACAACCTTGAGTAAGAAATCCTGAGTGCACATTAAATGCCTCATAAAGAAAAGCTCTATAACTGTGGCCATGGGTGTCCACAGGATTTTCCCCCCCAGGGGTTGGGGGAGGCAGAATTGCACAGCAGTTTGTGGTCATAATTTGTGCTCATAGCGTGTGTCTTTACAACACACCTATGCATTTTCCGTGTGTGTGTGCTTTGTTGCTTAGCATCACATTCACATTCCATGAGATTTAGAAGCCTATACAGAGTTATAGAAGATCCTGAGAACTGAACACCACTAATGCAGAAGAGTATTGTATTCAAGAAGCACCATGAACTCCATAAAACTTTATTTGGAGTGCAGGACAAAACACACACACCTGCACAAACAGAATGCAGCTGTCTCAACTATATCATATCAGATATTTTATGGCATCACTGCCCTTGTAACATTGATAACTTCATATGACTTGTCCTAGAGTGATTTCACTCATCCTGGAAACAGTCATCCCCAACCTTGTGCTTTCCAGATGTTTTAGACTACAACATTCCTGACAATTGGCCATGTTGGCTGGAGCTGATGGGAGTTGAAGTCCAAAACATCTGAAGGGGCACAAGGTTGAGGGCCCTGGAGAGTAGCAGTGGAGTCTGTGGGGAGACTCTTTAGCAGTGGGAGGAGAAATGTGCACACGTGATCAGGATTTAGGGTTCTAGGGGAGCCTGGACTACTCTACTTTTCACATTGTTATAAGCCACTTTTTATACCAGCTAATAATGCAACTTTTGAATGTCTCCCTCCCTCCCCCTGGGATCCCCTGTGCATCATGTGGACACACAGGGATGATCCTGGGACGATCCCCGGGATAAGGCATGGTGTCGACATGCCCAGAGAAAGAGGTCTAACGTTTCTGGTAGATCTGGTGACTGAGCAGTGACAAGGACTAGGCACGAGGTCTCTCAAGTTAGGTAGACCTGGCCTCTGAGAAATTTATACACCCAGGTCTGCCTCTCAGTTTGCAAAATCCAAAGTTCAAAAGTTCTGAGCAGGGGCAGTGCACTATGCAACACAGCAGAACTGACACAGGTTTTACATACGATATTTTTGTTTTGTAGCAGTTCCTATCTTTTGCTAAGCATCCTTTATTTTAGACTATCAGTTATTTTTATCTTTAAACATAGTGAAGAAAAGGATATCCAGCGGACCCCTTACAGCTTATGGCTTTCTTTTATTCTTACATAGTGCTTATGATGTTTACCATATTTGAACTGCTAAGTGCTCGGTAATGTTGCCTCAAAGTAAAGCTGTGTTCCACTGAGTTTTAACTAATGCAAATGGCACCAAAGTGGAAATTGAAAAGGAAACATACTTTAAAGCTAATTGAATGAAGATCTCTTCTGTAGATAGTATCCAAACAACTTGCAGAACTGTTAAAGAAAGGTTGCAGACACTTGCTTTTTGCCATCCTGGGCCACTGCAGATAGTGCATTAAAAACAACACAACCACTGAGCTCAGCTTGATGCCCCCTCACTACCAGCTTGGCGCCCCCTTAGCTCAGCTTGGCACCTCCCCCAGCTCAGTGCCCCGGGTGATCACCCATCTCGCTCACTTCTAAGCCCAACCTTGCTCATCATCTTCATGAAGCAATCAATTGATTTATTTTTACCGGGTGGGTGGGGGGAGAATATATTTGGAGGCAGGTAAGGTGATGTTCATTCTCTAAACAAACAGAACTGAAACTGTGTGAATATCTTGAGATTGACTCTAGTTAAAACACCAGCAACAACAACATATACATACCTATAGTAGTAGATACATCTTGCATCCTGCTGCCTAGCTGCCTCTGGAAAATCCCATCAAGAAAGATTCAACTGTAAGGATGTACAGATTTTGTACATTTTGCAAATTGTCAGGTGTCTTTCATTCCATCGTCCACTCGTTGATGGAACTGGTGGTTTTTCCCCCTATTTTCCCAAATTTGTGCAAATGCATTTGCACTTGAAAAATGTGCAAATCCCCCTCTCCAAATGTGCATTTTCATGCTTTTTCCTATGGGAAAAATGCATAGTTTAGCCATTTTTTATATTATGTATTTTTCTATGATTAAATTTTCTTAATATTCCAGAAAGTTAAAAAAAGAAATGGTCCACATGTTGGCAGAATCAATGCAACTTGAGAAAAGCTGGTCTGCTGCAGAATCCATGGGTTAGAATCATAGAAATCTGAACTCCATTTGATTCTGTTGAAGATTTCTCCGACATCCCTATTCAAGTGTGCAAATGGACAATGGAGTGAAGACGGTGGGGAGGGCCCTGTGGTTGAATGCAGCCTTGTATTATAGATGGAAACACGTCCCCTTTCAGTCTGTTCTGAAACCCAGGGGTCTTGAGTTACATATCTACCAAATTTCAGATTTCTAGGTAGCATGGGCATAGCAGAACTACTTTAGCGTGAGCTCCCCACTTTTTTGGGGAAGCATATACAAATACGTCCTTCCAGGCCTTGCTAATAATCAGGATGTCTTGGGCTATGTATCAAATTACAGCATTCTAAAATATATGGAAGGACCCAAAAATGTTGATATTTGAGTGAGTCTGTCAATGAGATCAACTTCCATCTATTTTATTTATTTTATTTATTTATTATTGCATTTATATCCCGCCTTTTTTCCTCCAAGGAACCCAAGGCAGCATACATAATCCTCCTGCTCTCCAGTTTATCCTCAAAACAACCACCCTGTGAGGTGGGTTGGGCTGAGAGTGTGCGACTGTCCCAAAGTCACCCAGTGGGTTTCCATGGCTGAGTGGGGCCTAGAACCCGGATTTCCTGACTCCCTGTCCAACACTTTAACCATTACACCACACTGACTCAAATGGTTCATCTTGACTAATGTTTATATTGCTGCCTTTACAATTACTGACTCCTTATAGCCCAGTCTGTCTGTCTGTCTGTCTCTCTTTCTATCTATATCTATATATCTGAAAGGAGCTGAGACTGAAAATGCACTTGTTTATTTCTGAAGTCATTTTTGCTTTGCTGCATTATTACAATAGGGATTTTCAGATAAAAGATTGCAGAAGGCCTCTCCTTACAAAGAGAGGTAGCTTTTGGTTCCTAATTGTGAGTTATGTCAGTATAAGTATACTTTTGGACACCTGTATTGCGGTTTTAGTGATACACAAACTTCTTTCAACTTAATTGGGCAGCTCTGCTACTTACACATACATACATGCATGCATACATGCAGTCAAATACCGCAAGTGCAAATCTACCACCAACTGTTCCTTGCCAATGATGCGCTTTGACTGTGAAGGGAAGCTAAGTTGCCGGCCTGGGACTCATCTGACTCAGGCTGTAACTTGTGAGTCCTGCTATTCTAACCCTTTCTCTTGATCCGCTTTTCAGCCCATCTTAGAGTACACAGCCTTAAGCAGCAGGGGAGTTTCTTAGCAAAGGGCCACCCACTTGCATATTATTCCTTCCTTGCCTGTGACATGACACAAGAACAAAGTAGACATTAACTGCTACATTAAACCCAGAAGGAAAGTAATCAGTAACCTGTTATTCCCTTAATAAAGGGAAACACATGCAGAGTGAAATCCAGAAGACTAATCAATAGCCCCAGACAAAGCAATGTGCCAAACAAATTGCAAATCAATTAGAATCCTTGTTTTCTTTCAAATGGTTCACTATACCTAAAGCAATTACTCCTTCATTAGACCTAATTTAACAGCATGACCGCCCTAGCAACAACTGGCAGCGTCTGGCTATCAAATGGAAGAATGGCAGCTTATTTCTGTCTGTCTGTGAGTCTCTGGCCAATCCAAAAGAGCGAGAAAATTCCTTTATAGAACACCACTTTTAATGAATGGCTAAAACGTTTCTGGGCCAGGGGAGTATCAGGATGTCCGGTTGCTTTACCTCCCTTGTCTTAAGAAAATTGGCACCCATTTCCAGCTGAGTGGGAAATACCTAGATGTTCTTTGTATTGTAACTGGGTTCAAGAAGCTCCATCGGTGGCTCTGCAACTGCAGTGATCATCTTGGCTCAGCCTTGGGGTTGTCCTAGGGTGACCATATGAAAAGGAGGACAGGGCTCCTGTATCTTTAACAGTTGCATAGAAAAGGGAATTTCAGCAGATGTCATTTGTATATATGGAGAACCTGGTGAAATTCCCTCTTCATCACAACAGTTAAAGTTGCAGGAGCTATATTAGAGTGACCAGATTTAAAAGAGGGCAGGGCACCTGCACCTTTAACTGTTGTGATGAAGAGGGAATTTCCCCAGGTTCCCCATATATACAAATGACACCTGCTGAAATTTCGTTTTCAATACAACTGTTAAAGATACAGAAGCCCTGTCCTCCTTTTCATATGGTCACCCTAGGTTGTCCCCAATATGACTCCTAATGTCAGCAGTTTACTCAACAACAGGGGACAGATCACTGACTTAATGCAACCCATCACAGTTGGAGAAAAGTTAATGAGATACATGGAAAATTTGATTATTTAACATTTCTTTCCAAGGGTGGAACTATTATTATTATTATTATTATTATTATTATTATTATTATTATTAATTTATTTATTTATTTATATAGCACCAACAATGTTGTGGAGCAGAAGGTTCCCCAATTCCAGGTTGCCTCCTAACTATAATGCAAGGGTGGGGACCATTTTCGGTGGAGAATTGGGATGGGGGTGCTAAATCTTTCCTGTGCCCTTATCATTCTCCTCTGCAGCTCCTCTTCGGCCATTTTTTTACTGATTACACACACACACACACCACTGGCTCCAAAAGCAAAAGAAGCCATCAGCAGAGGAGAGTCACTGAGGGTGGAAAGGGTTAAACAGCCCCACTCCTGCCTGCTGATGGACTTCCAACCCCTGCCTTCACATTAGAATCATAGAATAGTAGAGTTGGAAGGGGCCTATAAGGCCATCGAGTCCAACCCCCTGCTCAGTGCAGGAATCCACCCTAAAGCATACCTGAGAGATGGTTGTCCATTATTCTCCATTAACCAGCAGAGCTTGTGACAAGGTTGCTATGTAAGGTTCAGCCCTTTCTAACCTTACAATTTCTCACAATCTCTATATAACCAACACTTGACAGCTGGGCTGTCCCTGCAACGTACAGCTTCTTCACCTGCTTGCATCAAGAATCATCATGAGGTCTTGGCTTTAAAAACAGCATTCTGCACTGCATCTCTTTTCTTTGTTGTATGGATGACAGAGATGGATGACAGAGACAGAGAAAGGGCTGGCCCTACCATTAAGCATGGGATGGGATGGGAGGAAGGGGGGTAGGCCATAGGTTGAGCAAATGCTACCTGCAACAAAATGTTACAGTGTAACATGCTGCTGTCGGGATACCAGCCATTCCATTTCCCACCCCAGCTTTCAGTCAGTAAACCCTGGCCACTGAGCATTTGGCTCTTCCTGTTGTGTTCATGGCCCCCTTCCCCCCCTTACACACACACACACACACACACACACACACACACACACACACACACACTTAAGAGATTTCCCCCCTTAAATATTTTTGGTACTTCTGCAAAGCCTGGGGTTTCCCAAGCTTACCAATGCCTCCCTCTTGCGAGTGCTGTTTTGGCAAGGGAAGCAACGATACTCACAACCTGAATCCCAGAAATAGAGGGAATGATACTGTATGTGAATGATAACTACATTATTTTTTAAAAAAATGAAGAATGAGAAGAAACAACTATTCTTCACCTTTTCATGCTTGGTACTTCAGAAATGGCCAAAGTATTGTACTTCCAGCAAGAATTGTTGAGAATACCCTAAATTTATTCTACTATATTACAACTTTGTAAAAGTCACAAAAGATCCTAGAGAAGCATTTCCCCCTTTCCCTTGTATTTATTGCTACTCGAGTCCCAACGGTGTGGGGTTCAAGAAGGGCAGTGTTCAGTCCCAGATCAGTGACACATGCTCGATCAGTGACGCACTTGTCGTCTGATAACTTGTGATCCTACGCAGCTTAAAATGAAGATTTGTGACACTGTAAAGAGATAAATCTCACCTTCGTAATGGAAGATGTGGTACTTGAATCAAGGGCCCAAGACAGATTTTTAAAGTGTTACATACTTAGACACAATTTTAACTGGAGGATCAGACATTAATATACCTTTTAATTCCCCAGAGGAGCTGGTAATATCCTATTCAGAGCTACAACAAAATTAGCTGACCCACTCCCAGTGGAGAGGCTCCCTGCCAAGTCAGCTCCCTCCATCCAGTCTCTTTATTGTCATGCTCCCACAGTAGGACACTGGAAGGCAAAGTGCTCTTCTGAATACAAAGGAATGATCACACATAAGAAGAAACACGGTAGGAACCTTATTGCACAACCTTCCGTTTTAAGCAAAAACATCTGAATGTGCTGTTGGCTCCCCATGAGATCCCACACCAGTGGCGTCTAACTGAAATACTGGACCCATTGATCCATGATTTTAATCATCTGCATCTGGGAAACCTCTTGATCTGACAGATAAATGTAGTCATAATGTGCCTTATCAAAATGTTGCTACTGTTGCTGTGAATATTTATACCCCATTTTTGTTCATTTGTTAAGAAATGCTCACAATGGAAATTTGTGGGTGTAATGTTATGCACAGAAGTAAGGGTAAGTCCCATGGGGATGTGGCAGAGAGGGGGGGGGGGATGCCTACACCTAGGGAGGGGGGAAAGGGTCTCACGATATGCTGATCGCGAGATCCTCCCCGTGGATTCACACACAGTGTGCGACGTCCAGGCAGAAGCAGGATCTTTCTGATGTTAGGCCATAATGTGAATGATCAGTGGATTGTTTAATCTTAGTGCATATTTCTTAATATTTATATGATATTAAATTTTGCCTTATAATTATTAGTGTATCATTTTGAAATGTTGATTTATTTATTTTTAAGTTAAACCAATCTTCCCCAACCTGGTGCCCTGTGTATTGGATTGCAACTCTCGTCAGTGCCAAAGGGTACCAAGTTGGGAAAGATGGATTTAACTCTTCCAATGCTATAACCTGCTTTGAGCATGGTTTACCATGAAAAAGTGGCATATAAATCCACTGATGATTACAAACTATCATGAGAACAGCTCCTGGCTTAGCTCCCCTTGATCAAACACTAGCTGGTAATTTCTGTCCACCAGCTTAATAAAAGACTGACAGTGGGGGTGGGGTGCCTCCTCCTCCCGCAAGCCTCCTGTCCTCTCTGAGGTTGGGCAAGCTGTGTGTTACTGTTGTGGCATTTATTAATATATTTACTAATTTATTATTGAGCTAAGCACTTTCCCACTGCTTTGTTTCCCTCTCCCTTGCCACACAGATCAAGGCACGAGAGCTGTCTGAGAGAGGATATTTGACTTCGGATTTTAAAAAATTCCCTATAAATCACTGTATACAGGGATCTGCTCTAAAATTGGCATGCCTACATCCCTCTTTAAAAGCTATCACAGTGCCAATTTCCATGTGTTTATCTTTAAAACTGAGGGAGTTCTGACCATTTCTGTTAATTCCCATTGACAAGAATGTACCGGTTACCCGAAAACAGAAGGGTTTTTCATCAAACTATCCAGCAGAGTGGAAAGAGGTACCCACTCTTGGAACTGGGGTGGAGAAACGCCTCTACAGAGCTCCAGCTCAAATTTTGAGATGGAGAAACCCCACTTTGCACACCCCTATTGTATATTGTTAAACATCATAGAATATTTCATGGACTCTAGTGTTTTAATCATTTAGGTTAGACATAGTTAATCTGCTTTTATACTAGTTTAACTGTCATGGTTTCCCTAAACTGGGTTGGCCCAAGACATTTTGCGGCCTGAGGTGGAGCAACAAATGGTGCCCACCCACACACCCATGTCAAGGTGGGTTATTTTGGCACATGAGATAGAAAATCCCATAAGCACCTCTCCTCATCTCTGGCAGTAAAATATACAATAACAACAAATTACATTTATGGCACCCAAATTCTGCTGCTTAAGGCAGCTGCCTGACTCTGCTAAATGGTACAGCCGGTCCTGCCTCTAAAGAATCCTGGTTCGGAACTGCAGTTCAGTGAAGATGCTCTTGGGAATTCTTTGTTAGAGACCCCAAGCCTCCCTCATATAACTGGGGTTCCCAGGGTTCCTTACAGAGAAGAAATTACTATTAAAACTTGAGTTTGTAAGAATTTACAATTATTACAAACTCAATAATGTGCAATTATTGGTTTGTTTTTGTGCTATTTACATTTTAGAAACAAGGGATCTGCATCAAGTCATTGATATATACTAAAAGGAAATATCCAAAAGTCCTGTAGTTCATAAAAAAGAAAAGAAAAGAAGAAGTTCTCTGAAGAACCTTTGGATATTTTCCTCTATTCAGAATCATGCAGTGCAATCCTATGCATATTTTCTTTGAAGTAATGGGGCTTTTTATCAAGTAGGCACACAATTCCTCGACTGGAAGTTCTATTGGTTCATTACTCTTTCTCTTTTTTGGACAATCATTCTGCTCAAAAGATATCAAAGAGACAGCTCTCAAATCTTTTAATTGAACAGAGGAAGTACCATTCCCATTTATTCTCCATGGTTTCTCTCAAAGCTCATGTGAGAAAGAAGAATCACAAGATGACGTATCAAGTGCTATTTTACTCCCTCCCCACCCACCCCCACCCAACAAATAAGCACCCATTGTACTGGTATCTCAATGCAGTCGTATTCCTATCCCTAAACACACTATTAAGTTTGGTTTATTAATATCTTCTATTTTTTTTATAGAAGCAATGAAATACAGAGAAAAGAAAACACAAAAATAAATGCCTATTAGGATGCATATAGCTATAACGTGAATTCCAATACACAATAAGCCTGTACACAGTTTTGATGGGCTCTGTAGAACAGTGTTCTTCACTGCAGTGGCCTGAGGACCACTGGTGCCTCCCAATCAGCTCAAGTGCAACTCTCTGACTCCCTCTTTCACTCTCATTTTCTCTGCAGTAGCTGCTCATTCTCAGCAGGGCCTCTCTTACTTTCCCCTAACGTTTGCTTTAGTGGTGGGATGGCTGCTCTAATCTGGGCTACCAGAAGATGCTTCGGGGTTGGGGAGTCAGAAGATCTGCCACTCATCAGCTGTAAGGTGGCTGGGGCAGGAGGGAAGAGGAAAAAGCAGGAGCAATCAGCCAATTAGCTGTGGTGGAGGAGGAGCCCAAGAGACAAAGAGCAATGTGATTGGCTAGCTGCAGCGATGTACTGTGTAGCCACTGGAAGCGGAGGAAAAACCGAATGGTGGTCGAGAAAGAGAGCAATGTGGGAGTGTCCTTGGCAGCAGTGCCTGGAGCAAAAGCAGCTCCTGCTTGAAAAATACTGATGTTCCCCAAAAGAGGTGGAAGGGGGCAAAAGACAAAAAGTTTTGGGAATTCTTCTAGTGGATTACTATGATCAGGAAGGAGGTCACAGTTGTCCCAAGGGCCTTGTGTTCTACAGGCTTAGGACCAAAGCAAACTTTAATGATTCCCTTGCTGTTCATCACACCTCATAAACGGGATCATCACCTGTCTCATTCTATTTGATATCCTAATAGCAAACTCATTCTCCAAGTGCCAATCCTTATCTAGCCAAAATGGCACCATGAGGGAGGTACCATCAGGCTTGGGGGGGAAACCCAAGTCTTGCTGATGGACACAAAAAAAGTTAGAAAAAACCCCCAGATGGGAACTCTCCCAGCAAACAACCCAAATAGAGCTGAGCATGCTCAGTGGGGATAGACCATTACATCTGTTGCAGGTGTGTGTTTGGGGATAACATGGGAAGTAATGGAGCATCCTGGAAAAGGACTTGGCTAGCTAGCTGCAACCCTGCACAGTGCACCTTCTGTTGCAGGTCCCTCCTGCTGAATATGACAGTAATCTACCATTAGTAAACATTCTGAATTGTGAGGGTAAGAATGAAGTGGAGAAGGCCCATGTAAGCCTCCTTGGATTACTTACAAGAGGAGGGAAAGGCGGGTTATAAATGTAATAATAAATATACAAAATAAATAATAAATACTTCTTCTAACCATCACTATGGATCCTGCTGCTACACCAGTGTCTCAAGCTTGTTAAATTCAAGCGCCCCTTCTAAACTTCCATTATCTCCTGGCCCTGTGCAACTGAGCAACAATGATCTGTGGTACAACTGGACCTGCAGAGAACCTTGCACGCAATTGTGCGCATACAGCCTGCTGCTTCATGCAATGATCAGGATAGTGGTACTAGTCCCATGCTGGCATTAGGAGAGGAATTAGGACAGAGTATCTCTGATCCTGAAGCCACACACAGAGAAACATTATAACAAAGCAGCAGCTCTTTTTGAACTCCCTTCTTCTCAAACCACATCGGGAAGGATGATGGAGCAGTAACATTGCAGCCGCTTCCACAAATCCAATGGGGTCCACTGCCAGCCCAGGAGGCATTCAATGGGTTGGTGGAGGGAGAAGGCCGGTAGCCCTTGTCTTCAGATCTTGTCTTCCCTAGAACTTTCCCCTCTTCCCTCCAATTGCCCCTCACTTTCTGGGGGAGGCCTGCTGCCCTACCATTTCAGATCCACCTTTGCACATGAGCTGCTGGAAATGAAAAAAACTGGGATTTCCTGCGTGTGCAATGCACTCTCTTTGATTATAGTACATGGGTTGTAGACTTGGTTATTGCAGCACAGATAAAAAGTGATTCCCAAATGGGGGCCAAGTGAATGGATGCTGTAAAGTATGTGCTCCTCTTTTGTCTGCTGCTATACAAATCCCGAATAAATGAGCCCTTTTGCAAACCTACAAAGGACCAACTTTCCCCCCCTCTTTTTCTCTTCCTCACTCCATTGCTGGGAATAAGCCATTTTAATTATGGAACTCCACCCCCCCCATTTAATCTTCCAGTGACAATTAATAGGAATATTTTATCCAACCTTGATGAATGCTTAATTCGTGTGGTTTTTCATACAAATGCAAACTTCCTTTCTCCTGGCCCCTGGTGACTATGCATCTAATGCCGGAGTGGCATCATTCAGCTCCAGTTGCTATAGCGTTTTCAAGAACCTCTCTGTTCTTGTCATAAATTATCTTTAAGTGACAAAAGCTGAGAGGTGGTCTGCAGCAAACTGTATCAAATAATGAATTTGTAAGCTGCGGCAGAGAACACTTATCTTACTTATGCTCTTCTACAATCGATTGTCTAGTGACCCTCCTTTTGGATACAGATGAGCATAACCCTGAAAAATGTTTGTGTTGTCTTTCTCTCACTGGCAGCCTGCTGACTGCATGATCTAATAAATATTGGCAGGGCCAAATGAAATAAGAGCTTCTCTTCTTTAAAGTCCATAGACCAAGAGACTCTTGTTACTTGTTAATATCTCTATCAAACGCTGAAGTGTTAACATATGTGATACGACCATGCAATCAAGTAAGGACCGATTTGTTGACTAATTAAACCAACACAACAAGCTCTTTAGCACCTACGAGTGACAAGTTTAGAGCAGGCAAGTGGAAACTCTCAATTGAGTCCCCTTTTATGAGACTATCATGCCAAATTCAATTCTGACTGAGTAGTGTTTGAATGTACTTGACTTCCACTATGTACTGACATGCTTACAATAATTCATCATGTGTGACAATAGCCCAATATTAGAGATTTATGATATATACAAAACAGTTACAAATGAAACCTTGTCCTAGCATGCGGCTGTTTTGCTTATCTACAGCCTATTGATATTATAATTAATGGTCAATTACTTGAAATGTGTGTGTGTGCATGTGCGTGTGTGTGTGTGCAGTGGGGGTAGAACAGAAAATAGTCATTACTGGTTTTAGTCATCAACTTCTCTTTTTCTGGCAAATTTCGGAAGTTAACAAACTCATTTATAATGCTTGGCACTTACTAGATATAAACAGTTGCTGATGACATAAACAGCAGGAGGCAATTCATTTTTTTCCTATTGATAACAGGGCATTTGAAACTCAAATTTCTTTTTAGATACAGTTACTATTGCTCATTTATTTAGCATGAACACTATACTGGTCAATGACCAGAGTGTTTAACGTCTGACTATCTTGTTTTATATTCAGCAAAATCAAGTGGTAAGTCTTTTTCTGGAATGCACTTCTTCAGCTGAGAGATTACACATTTGTATGCTCATTAGAAATTCTGTACAGGTAGGATAGCATTTCAGGTACAGATTTCTAGGCCTTCTATGTGCGGGTTGCATGTTTGAATGTAACATTTTTTAAAACAACAACAACAACAACACTACCCCATGCGTGTAGAAAAATAGCAAGTCAGGGAGAAGGCTAGGTTAGACCTTCCTATTTTTCTACATGCAGGGAGATTTCTCTCTCTCCATGCATTCGAAGGTGCAACCCCCACCCCACACACATACATAGAGCCTGTTATGGTAGAGGACAGGAATAATAGTTCTCTTAGATTCTGCTGAGTATCTACACTGACCCTTAGAGAGAAGAGCAAGGTGAAGGGAAAAGACAGAAATATTTGCCAAAATAAAAGTAGGTAGCTAAAAAATACCCCTGGAGATCAGGGGTGGGGTGGGAGAGAACTAGGGTGGACATTTGTCCTACTTTACAGAGGATAGAACTCTATTTGAAGGCATCCTTTATTTGAAGGGCTATCCAGTCCGGAGTTAAAGATTAAAAAAGACATACGAAGGGAGAGCAGGGTCCTTGGAGTTGCCCATAAACAGGTAGCACCTGGACAACAGACTAATCAGACACATGGGTCTAGTCATATTATTCCCCACTAAGATGAGATGTATTGCATTTCTAGTAATTTTATAGCAGTGATTTATAAATTAGCACCTTTATGTATAATTTAGTATATGCAAATTTTATGCAAATCAAAGTCCCTTTTTGGTGAGGGGTAAGTGCCTACTGTACTGCCTGCTGAATCAACAACAAAGTAACATGGATTGAGTGCTGTGGTTGTATATTATGTCGTAAATATGAACTTATGCATGACCTACAATTACAATACCTCTTACTGTCCCGTGTTGGCTGTAGCATAATAATAATAATAATAATAATAATAATAATAATAATAATAATAATAATAATCCAGGCCAATATTCCAGCAGACAGGTTTCAGTTCAAGGGAGTTCAGGCAAAGGCAGAAGTGATCAAGATAACAGGCACAGGGTGAAAGCACAGGCAAGCAGTCCAAGCTTTGGAGTTGGGCAAAGCAGGAATGGTCAAAACAGGCAGCAGTCAAACACAGAGCTAAACCTTACGGCTTAGCACATCATGTGAACCATGACTTAGCGTATCATGTGAACTATTCTGATCGATGGTGGCTACATAACCATGGTTTGAACCCACTCACTAACCACTTGTGGCAAAAGGGTTAGCAGCCTAACCATGGCTTAGAGTGTTGTTTGAACAAGTCCATAGTTAGGCAATAACACAATCCAGTGGCAGAGTGAAGCAGGAATCCAAGGTCTGTAGCACAGAGGTTCTATCACAAGATCAGGAGACAAGGCAGGAGGAGCTAGTGAGATGTTGTTTCCAGCAACTAGCATGCTCTGACTAAAGGCTTTTAACCACAAAGGCTGCTGAGCCTCACCCCACAACAAATAATTTGTTGTCATCAAGAACCGTAGCCACCTCACTGCTCATTCCTATTTCCAAAATATTTATAAACAAGTTGAAAAGCATTGGTCCCAATACAGATCCCTGTGGGAAAAGGTTCTACACACAATTACAAACCTTTTCCTTTTCTTTCACAAGCACTATATGTTTGTAATTATAAAACAATGCAATATATTATCCTGTTACAAGTACTAGCACAATACACATTGTTTTATTATTATATGCGGAAGGACTTCAGATATATGAACAAAATTGTTGAATACCTAAACACATACATATGCATGCAAGCAAATATAAGCCCAAGTGGTAGATCTTCAACAGTTACAGTATTTGCCTAGGCCAGTACTCCTCAACCTGGGGTATGTGTTAGACTATAACACCCATCATCCCCAACCACAGTGGCAAATGGCTATACTGGCTGGATGTGATAGAATTATAGTCTCCTACCTTGGATCCTGGTATACCCCTGAGGTCAGACACAAGGCTCTGAGCTCGGAATCAGACAATGAAACCAGTTACCTAGGGAGGTTGTGGGCTCTCCCACACTAGAGACATTCAAGAGGCTGCTGGACAACCATCTGTCAGGTATGCTTTAAGGTGGATTCCTGACTCAATGGCCTTATAGGCCCCTTTCAACTCTACTATTCTATGATTCTATGATCAGGAGACTGTGTTCCCCTTCCCCACCCCTGTAGCTTGCATGGAAAGAACAGCTCGATGCTCAAAAAACAGAGCATGGAGGTGGGGAAAAGGGGTCTTTCCCTGGGGAGGGGAGAAGATCAGAGCAGCTGCGATAGAACATATCCTAAGGCCACTCCAGCCTCCTTCCCTTCCCCTCTGAGCCACCGCTGCTATATGGGCGAAACTGCCCATCTAGCAGAAATGCAGGGCAGCTGGAGCATGGAGGCAACTATCTCTTCCACTGTCCTCCTGCCCTGCATTGGATTCTCAGCAGCTTCCCTAGGATTGCACCCTAAATGCTGCATTTTCCCTGCTCTAAAAACACTCATTAAAAGTGCTGGTTCAACACAGAAGCGAAACTGAACCATGAGTCGGGAATAATGAGCACACAATAAATGCCTCCTGTACAAAAGCCCTAACAGAGCAATGGTGGATCCCCAACTGCCCAGTCTGCAGATAAGAGCTATGATCTGGGGGTGGGGGGGAAAGGAAGCTGAGTGGGAATTCCCAGCCAGCCAGGCACCATGGAAAGTTCCATGGCAACTCCTGTTCCAAGGTTGCTATTGTCACCTCAGACAAGAAAGGGGAGGATAGAAAGGGGGCATGCTGGTGGGTGGGTGGGTGGGTGGGGGGAGAGGAGAGACCATCAATCCACTGGATCCACAAGCTTCTCCAGCCCTATCTCTACTGACTGCCAAGTAAGCAAGCTAAGTAGGCTCAGATGGACTCAAGTTAAAGGAAGCCAGATTCCAGTTGGACATCAGGAAAAACTTCCTGACTGTTAGAGCAGTGCGACAATGGAATCAGTTACCTAGGGAGGTTGTGGGCTCTCCCACACTAGAGGCCTTCAAGAGGCAGCTGGACAAGCATCTGTCGGGGATGCTTTAGGGTGGATTCCTGCATTGAGCAGGGGGTTGGACTCGATGGCCTTGTAGGCCCCTTCCAACTCTGCTATTCTATGATTCTATGCTCCCGGCCTTCTCCCTTCCCTGCTTGGATCTGGCCAGCAGGGTCTTGGATTCTTGGAGCACGCCAACATTGGAATGCTCCCTGGATGCATATAGGATTGCTCCACAAATTGGCTTTAATCTAAGATCTTGGTTATTAAGAAGAATCACATTATTGCCTTCAGGGTTCACTTTACCTTGTCAAATGGAATCTTGAAGACAACAAAATCGCAGACGAGAATACAACAGCTAAGCATGTTATCAGCACAGGAGATGTTGAAAAGTGAAATGAGGTTAAAAGCTTTTCACCTCTGAGAGCTTCAGTTGAAATCTTATTTATATCACAAGTGAAAACAAGTCGTTTTGTGTTGAACCCGCTCTCTTTCAGGCTCCCATTGCAATTCATCCATCAAAGGGATACACGCTTCCGATTGGAAATGCCAGTTATGTCCTTTCATCAACACAGATAATATTACTGGAGGGCCAAATAATGTCAGATGCTACATCTGCGTTTCTGACGCTGGCACTTCTATGAACATCGAATATATAATATTCTGTCAGCATTGTTTACATACAGCCATGTTTTGCAGCTGTTTTTTTTAAAAAAGGCATACTCTCAACTGCGAAACGTAATAGCTAAGGTACTTGTTTTCTTACCATTGCAGAAAGAGTTGATGTAGTGTAGTAGCTAAGAACCTGAACAATGTATTTATTAATTACATGTTTGTTGTATCCTTTTTCCAAGGAGCAAAAGGTGATGCACATGGCTTTCTCTTCACTTCCACCCATTTTATCTTCACAATAACTCTATGGGAGTAGACTATGTAAACCGCTTCAGCTATTGGATGGTATAGAAATGCAATAAATAAATAAATAAATAAATAAATAAATAAATAAATAAATAAATAAATAAATAAGAGAGCGAGCAAAGCCACCTAGTAAGCTTTGTGACTGAGGGCCAAACCACATGCTCTTCAGATTATGCATGTTGGATTAATTACTTCAGTGTAAGCACACATGGCCCCAATTCAGATTAGGACCATGGTGTTCTGGGGGGTGGGATTTAAGCTTTCCCCCCTCCCAATTCCCCCTCTGGGAGGGCATAAGAAAGAAAAAGCATCGGCATTGATTTTCCTTTTATTAACACACACACACACACACACTCAGGGGCTGCATTCGAGTGGTAGATGGGACCTGCATGCTGTTCCCCTTCCTTTGAAAGAGCAGGGTTTCCCCTAGATTCATCTTTGTCACTCGAGGCCCTGGTGACCTGGATAGGGATAGCCTAGCCACTGTGGTTCATGCATTGGTAACCTCACAATTAGATAATGATGATGATATTTGTTTAGATCCCACCTTTTTCCCAGTACTGAAATGGTCTCTATGTGGGGCTGCCCTTGCAACTGGTTCAAAAGCTGCAGCTAATGCAGGAGCCAGAGTGCTCAGTGCTCAGGGACACCCAGCCATATTCACATTATACTTTAGGCAGCCAGTGCAGTTCATATTAGAACTACATGGTTGTCTATTACCTACCAAGCCCTGTTCAAGGTTATATTGTTGACATTCAAAGCCCTAAACAACTTGGGACCAGGATACCTAGCAGTCCACCTTCTCCTAACTTAAAGCCTAACTTTAAGATCTTCAGAGGAGGCCTCACTGGTCATTTCAAAATGAACAAAATTTCATCTTGAATTATCTCCAAAGCAGGCCTTCTCAGTGGTGACACCCACCGCTTGAACACCCCCCTTGCAGTTCAGGAGGCAGGAAATGTGGTACATTTTAAACACTTCCTGAAAAAGCACCTGTTCATCTAGGCTTTCTCTGGCTTGTAATTAATTGCAATTAATCATATGCTGCTCTATCTTGTTGTCCTTTGTACTGCTTTTTATTGTCACTGTAGTTGAAATTGTTTTTCGTGATGTACTTTAATGTGATTTTTAATATTGATTTGTATTCCCCGTAGTAACCTATGGCTGTGAGAGCTGGACCATAAGGAAAGCTGAGCGAAGGAAGATAGATGCTTTTGAACTGTGGTGTTGGAGGAAAATTCTGAGAGTGCCTTGGACTGCAAGAAGATCAAACCAGTCCATACTCCAGGAAATAAAGCCAGACTGCTCACTTGAGGGAATGGTATTAAAGGCAAAACTGAAGTACTTTGGCCACATAATGAGAAGGCAGGATACCCTGGAGTAGAGGCTGATGCTAGGGAAAGTGGAAGGCAAAAGGAAGAGGGGCCGACCAAGGGCAAGATGGATGGATGATATTCTGGAGGTGACAGACTTGACCTTGGGGGAGCTGGGGGGGGCGACAGCCGACAGAAAGCTCTGGCATGGGCTGGTCCATGAAGTCACAAAGAGTCGGAAACGACTGAACGGATAAACAAAACAAAAAAACCACTCTGAGATTTATTTATTTATTTATTTCATTAGTATGTATTTATTTGTGTATATACCTTTATACAAATTTATGGTGCGAACACATTTAAAATGCTGTGTACAGTTTTGGTCACCACAGCTACAAAAAGATATTGTAGAGCTGGAAAAAGTGCAGAAAAGAGCAACTAAAATGATCAAGGGACTGGAGCATCTCCCCTATGAGGGAAAGTTAGAACAGCTGGGATTGTTTAGCTTGGAAAAAAGCAGGCTAAGGGGAGACATAATAGAGGTGTACAAAATTATGCATGGTGTGGAGAATATGGATAAGGAAACATTTTTCTCCCTCTCCCATAATACTGGAACCTGGGATGATCCCATGAAGCTGATTAGTGGGAGATTCAGGACATATAAAAGGAAGTACTTCTTCACACAGTGCATAGTTAAATTATGGAATTCACTACCACAAGATGTAGTGATGGCCACCAATATGGATGGCTTTAAAAGGGAGTTAGATAAATTCCTGGAGGAGAAGGCTATCAAGGGCTACTAGTCCTGATGGCTAAGCGCAACCTCCAGTATCAGAGGCAGAAAGCCTATATACATGAGTTGTTGGGGATCATGGGTGGGAAGGTGCTGTTGTACCATGTTCTGCTTGTGGGTTCCTGGTCGACAGCTAGTTGGGCACTGTGTGAACAGAATGCTGGGCTAGATGGACCCTTGGTCTGATCCAGCATGGCCCTTCTTATGTTCTTATATAAAGCAGTATAGAAGTATTATTCGTAAATAAAATAAAGTAACATAAGGCAAAAGGAGCATGGCCCCAAATTCCAAAAAAAACAGCATATTTTAGCTTTTACTGCCAGTAACTAACTAAGCGTTACAAGAAGCATTTCAACCATGCAACTGAAAAAGTTTGCTGCAGCCTACAAACACATACTATTTAATGTTAATGTCTAAGTGTCTGATGCTGCCTTCGTTATCTGGTGCTGTCTCCCATCATCCACAGCCAGTATATGATGGAAATGATGGGAGTTATAGTACACCACATGAGGAAGTTATCAGGTCATGGAAGTCTTCTCTAGGGTGCCACCAGGCTAACTTTCCTTTTTCTAATAGTGTAAAGTTGGGCTGAAAACTGCAAATTTCCCCTTCACACAAGTGATCTTATGACTTACGTTTTTATCACTCAGAGGTAATTCAAGGGACAATCTTTCACTATAGATATGGTTAATTTCCTAAAGAACCATTGACAGAGACCGCAGTCCTAAAAAAAAGAAAGAAAGAAGGAAAAAAGAAAAAAAACTGCATTAGTCCAGATCTTCTCACTGTTTTCAGGGAGGACTAAATGGTCACGTTTCTGGGCAGAGGGCCAGCATCACACATAATATCATGAACCAAGTGACAGAAAATAACCGAACTTTTATTATATGTCAGCACTGAACAATGCTGAGACTGAAACGTGACTGGACAAACAACTCTGGATTTATATTTATTCTTGGATGGGTTTCCAGTGTTTTGAATAGATTTGAGGGCAATATAATTTTCAGTACAAAATAAGTAAATAAAATGCAAAAGGTTTCTGATTTAATTCCATATATTAATGCTTCTCCCTATGTATCATCAAAATAGATCTTTCATTCGGAGAAAACATCACTGATTTTATGACCATTTGGGAGGGCTCCTTAAAAAAAAAAGGTTAACGTTTCAGTTTGATATTATTTTAGTATTTACCAGTCTGTATTGTCTTAGATGTCATCTTGGCAAAGGGCTCCTAAACAACTGCCACTTTTAGCACTGCTGCCAAAAGGCCCCCTTTCACAATAAAGCATGCTGTGCTTTGGCAGGAAATCAATAAAGTGAAAATCTGTTCTCATCATCCATACATTTACCATCACAATCAACAATCAAAGGCAAGACCTGGGTCCTTTATCCACAGGCTCCAGCCTCCCAATTTTCTGCTATGAAAGGCAGCATAAATTAGAACCCTTGGTTCCTGTTAGCTGGGCTTAATGGGTATGATTTATGAACCCATTAAATGAGGTTATGTAAATTGATCCTTAAGCAGAATGCTAGTACACAGGTGACAGGTGCAGTACAGTCAAATGAGGAGTCCACAAGGGTTCTGCACAAATCAAATTTCAGAGACATTCACTTTTAAGAAGGAGAAATATGTTGTCAACAAGGAAGTGATTTAAATACTGCCCTGGGTTTGTCTGCAATTATGCTTTTTATCTTAATTGCGGCAAACCATATAAATTCTAATAGGAAATAAATTAGTCATTTGCCCATTAATGACAAGGGGTAAAGACAAGAATGGCTGCAATCCTTTAAAAGGCATTTTATTGGTAGGATTATACTTCTGTCAGGAGTTTACATCGACAAATGCAAACTTCAAGATAAGCAAAAGTGGATTAGCGCAACGTTGGAGAAAAAATGATTTGTGTCATAAGAGGCATTTCTAGAAGTGATCATTTAACATTTTCCTAAGGAAATAAGAACAATTTATACTTACTTATTCACCGGGGTTTGTTCTCAGGACCCTGCTCTAAAATGAGGGCAATGTTTGTTAGAACAGCTAGGTTATTAGGTCACCATAATGAGATGTGTTTAATTGATGATGAAAATCATCAAAACGAAAGAAATGGTAAGTTGTCTCCATTAGCATGGCAGCATAGCCCAACTTTTCATATCAACACTGTTACATTAAAGCACCAAATTTACACCACATTTATTGAAATATCACATGCCTCCATATCTGAAAATGTTGAAATGGTGTAAATGTGGTGCTCCTGGGGGGGGGGGGTGGAGTGCATGATTGGTTGGCTATGTCACACCACTAATTTAAAATTTTAAAAATCCAAGTGAGGCAAGTTTCTCTGTGGTAAACTTAAGGGGTACCGAAGTTTTGCCAGCACAGGTAGGAGACTATAATTCTATCACATCCAGCCAGTATAGCCATTTGCCACTGTGGTTGGGGATGATGGGTGTTATAGTCCAACACATACCCCAGGTTGAGGAGTACTGGCCTAGGCAAATACTGTAACTGTTGAAGATCTACCACTTGGGCTTATAGTTGTGAAAATAAAGACCTATTAATACCAGAGGTAAATATTAATTATCTGTGATTTTAAATGTTTATTATAGCTAGGGATTGGCGAACTCAATCCGTCCGCGGTACATGCTACTCCACTGGACCCCCACTGGCTGACCAACCCTGCTTGCTGTATGTGTTGAGCCACTGGGCAGTGCACAGGCACCCAGCAAGTAGAGTGCAGCCTCCTGCTTCCTCTCTGAGTCACCGTTTTGTGTAAAAAAGGTGGGTCAGCCTTTTTTCGTAAAGGGCCATTTACAGGCGTAGACCACTTACGCCTGGAATTTTGCATAAATGGCTCCTTTATGGCCACCATTTATGCAAATAGCGCTTTACAATAAAGGCCAACCTGCTTATTTTTAAGCAAAATGGCAGCTGAGCAAAAGAGCGGGGCTTTCCTCAAGAAGGCTCATAACATGTTGCACCCCTTCTTCCATGGTGAGCTTAGATCATTGGAGAAGTTTGCTTCAGATATCAATGGACTGCAATACCTTATACCTCATTTTAGTCAGTTGAATGAATTCAAAGGATTGCATCCACTCAATAAGTCCTGAAACACTGGCTAGGGTTTCTGTTGTCAAATTCAATCTTCCTCAGTTTTGGACAGAGAGTCTAACACCCCTTAATTATTATTTTTACAGGAGGTCAAATGCCATCAATCTTTGAGCTCCACCTAGGCAGGATCTACACTACTGCTTATAACGGTTTATAATTATTATGACAACTGTTCCGGCCCAGGACACATTACATACACCTTTTTCATACCATTTTTAAAGTGTTATATCCTGTTTGGTGTAGATCGGGCCCTAGTTGTTGATACGGAGCAGAGAGAGTGCCACAGTTTCTTGAAGACCATCTTTCTGGTCTACATTAAAATACAGCTTTTGTACATTTCTGGACATGTACAGTTTCTGTATTTCTGAAATATATTGTCACTTCAGGGCTCCATGGCAGGTTCAGAGAGGCTGCACTGCAGGGTAAAAGCAATGCCTCAGGATTTTCATTCCGTAGCCTGTATTTCTGGTTTAAAGATAAAAGAATCCTTGGAAGGGAGAACAGGGCCTTTGAAGTTGTCCATCAACAACAGCAGCACAGAAGATTGAGCAGGAACACAAGTCAGTCTTCCCTACTGTGGTGATATATATTGCATTGATTATCTCTAAATTTGTATCTATGCATAAAAATTAGCATATACAAATGCTATGTGAATTAGTGTCCTCTTTTTTGGCAAGGCACAAATTACCACCCTATTATTTATTTGATTGGTTGTTTTTTTGTGGAATTTATATACTGCTGAGTATAGTAAATACCCTCAGCAGTTCACACCTTCTGTAAGAGGAAGGGCTTCTCTTGCAGAAGATCCGTCTGCCAG
This sequence comes from Elgaria multicarinata webbii, assembly GCF_023053635.1. Classification (NCBI taxonomy): domain Eukaryota; kingdom Metazoa; phylum Chordata; class Lepidosauria; order Squamata; family Anguidae; genus Elgaria; species Elgaria multicarinata. Next base: position 143,723,118 of record NC_086172.1, on the reverse strand, counting down.
ATTTGGGGGGGGGTCCCCCTTCTCCACACTCCTCTCACACACAGTAGGGTCCTCACTCCATTCAGCAGAGTCTCCTAACTCTCTCTATACCATTTTCAGGTGGTTGATGGAGGTGGGGAAGTCTGCTTCCATCAGTCCAGTTGATCAAGCATCTATCTGGATCCAAGCCAGAATTAGATATTGTAGGATAATTGGCTATGTTGTAAAAGGCACAAAGTGATTTGACCCAGTGGCAAGAATATTCAGAGATGAAAACAGTCTTTATGGTAGGGGTGGGGAATGTATGTCCCTCCAGACTTTTTGGACCATAATTCCCATCAGCCCAAGCCTGCAGTCCAACAACATCTGCGGACTCAGAAGCTCCCCATCCTTGCTTTATTGTAACACAGCACTTTACATCTGTCTTCATACAGCAAATGTCATGTATATATGTGGAAAAGGAACAATAATAGCACAATCCTATATTTGTCTACTCAGAAGTACATTCCAGTTAGCTCAATGGGGCTTTCTCCCAGGTAAATGGATATAGGATTGCAGCCTAAGGCTTGGGAGTCATGAAATAATTCTACACTACTCAAGGAATGAAAGAAGAACTTAGATAAGTTCAGCAAAACCAAGATGAGTATTTTTCTTTCTTTCTTTTTATTATACAGGTTAAAACTTCCTATACCGTCAACCTGTTCAGTCAGTGGCTTCAAAAATAAAAATAAAAACCTTGCTCTCACAAAAATGCAGTTTAAGTTTGTTCAAGCAACAGGCATCAATTGCTAATTGAATTAGCTTCTCCTATTGTATTTCAACTCAATAGAGATTCCCTTCAAGGTTCAGCTACTTATGTGTGGCATTGTTCTCCAATGTAGCTCACTGCTGTATTGCCTCCTTCACAGGAGCTGTCATTTTTTATTTCTGGGGAGAGGACCAACGAGAGTGGGCTGTGGAGTGCCCCTACTCTGGAGTTGGAGGGATCGGAACACAAATGAGAGTCAGTGAGGTCTGAACATAGGAGGTTGCTTGCAATGTAATACTGCTCCTGTTTGGGGCGGCGGGAGGGGGTGTGTGGACAGGCAGGGAGCAGAAGGAGCGGTTGCTTGGCCTATTCATCAACACAATAAATAGTGTAATATGAATTTACTATTGGAAGAGAAATTGCAGTAATTTCATATTAAATTTGTGTGCTTTTTTTGAGGAGTATTTTTTTTCTTGTCTATAGGAGGGAGAGATGGTAAAAATGATTGAAAGGATAAAAGTTCAGGAGAAAACTGAAGGATCCAGATCAAATGACACATACCATTTACAATGCAATCCCATTCCTGTTTATTCTCACAGAGCAAATGGCGGGGTCCACAGTGCTGATTCCAACATCCCTTTGGACTTTTAAAACTTTTTTGAAAAGTTGAACATGGCGACTACAGATTGGTCACTGGAAGCCGGGCAGAGGGCGGGAAAACCCAGCGCTCCCTCCTGCTGTGCGGATTTCCTGCCCCCACCCTGCAGCAGCGAAACCACGGCACCATGAAGGCAACCCCCAGTTTTCAATATGAAAATCCATCATTCAAAGGGGACAACGTAAAGTCTAGTTGAAAATGGCTACTCTCCATCTCCTCCTCCTCCTCCTGTTTCCATAGTGCTACAGGTTCTTCATTAGGATTGTGGTATGTCAAGTTATCACAAAAATTTCTTTCCAGAATGCATTCTCTTCAAAGCTGTGCAGAGTTATTTTTGTTTCCACCACCACCACATTGTGCCATTGAGTGCATGCTGTTAATGAATGTCCAGAAGTATGCAGCAGACATTGTTTAGATCTTTGAATCAGACTCCCATCATTTAAGAATGGGTTTATTATTATTATTATTATTATTATTATTATTATTATTTATTTATATAGCACCATCAATGTACATGGTGCTGTACAGAGTAAAACAGTAAATAGCAAGACCCTGCCGCATAGGCTTACAATCTAATAAAATCATAGTAAAACAATAAGGAGGGGAAGAGAATGCAAACAGGTACAGGGAAGGGTAAGCAGGCACAGGGTAGGGAAAAACTAACAGTAGAAAGTAACAGTAGAAGTCTGCACAACATCAAGTTTTAAAAGCTTTAGGAAAAAGAAAAGTTTTTAGTTGAGCTTTAAAAGCTGCGGTTGAACTTGTAGTTCTCAAATGTTCTGGAAGAGCGTTCCAGGCGTAAGGGGCAGCAGATGAAAATGGACGAAGCCGAGCAAGGGAAGTAGAGGCCCTTGGGCAGGCGAGAAACATGGCATCAGAGGAGCGAAGAGCACGAGCGGGGCAATAGTGTGAGATGAGAGAGGAGAGATAGGAAGGAGCTAGACCGTGAAAAGCTTTGAAGGTTAACAGGAGAAGTTTATATTGGATTCTGAAGTGAATTGGAAGCCAATGAAGAGATTTCAGAAGCGGAGTAACATGGTCGGAGCGGCGAGCTAAGAAGATGATCTTTGCGGCAGAGTGGTGAACAGAAACCAACGGACTGATGTGAGAAGAAGGAAGGCCAGAGAGAAGAAGTTTCACCTCCTTTTACCTAAACAACATTGGAAGTTCATAGAATCATAGAATAGCAGAGTTGGAAGGGGCCTACAAGGCCATCAAGTCCAACCCCCTAGTGTGGGAGAGCCCACAACCTCCCTAGGTAACTGATTCCATTGTCGTACTGCTCTAACAGTCAGGAAGTTTTTCCTGACGTCCAGCTGGAATCTGGCTTCCCTTAACTTGACCCCGTTATTCCGTGTCCTGCAGTCTGGGAGGATCGAGAAGAGATCCTGGCCCTCCTCTGTGTGACAACCTTTTAAGTATTTGAAGAGTGCTATCATGTCTCCCCTCAATCTTCTCTTCTCCAGGCTAAACATGCCCAGTTCTTTCAGTTGAAGAAATCCATTTGTGGGTTGCAACTGCAATGTGACAGTTTCCCAGTGCTTCCAATGCAAGGGAAAATAGCAACGTCAGCTTCAGAGCTGGTCAATTCCCACCCCCACCCCACCCTCATTCCTCACATATGTCCAGGGGAGGAGAGGCTTTTGGATCCAGTGAATCCAAAATGCACCCCCCCTCCTTCTTTGACATGCCCCTGGCACACACCCTTTTTGTCCACAGTGTTGATAGGGCAGCCACGGCAGCAGAAAATTTTGCCACCAACCAAGGAGGTCCTACATGGGCACACTTCCTTCTCTGTAGGCAAACCTCCCTCCCTGCCCATTGACGGAGAGCATCCAATGCTCTCTGGAAGACCATAAGATTTCACCCTAAATTAAATGAAATAGATTAATTGGCAAACAACAATTTCAAATGAAGATACATGAAAATGTTGAACAGAGAAGTGTTTTTTTTAAAAAGCCATAGGCCCAACCTACATGACCAATTTAGTGGGGAGCAACAGTGCATCAGGGTTGTTTGTAACAGATGGTGCATTTTTGGGAATTTTTAGAGCATCTTTTTTCCTTAAATGTGGTTCCCATGTGGTTCCATTGCAGGATGCCCTATCCCATCATACTAGATCCTGGATGTGACTATTTCTGTATCTGGCAGTGATCTGGTCAAGGGTTGGGACCACCCCATTCCCCCCATTCCCTCCCCCCCCCATTTACAATAGGGCTGCTTTCCCATTCACACTATCTAGCTTCTTTTTCCCATTCATAGTATCGCAGTAGTGTTGTTTCAAGCATTCACAATACCATAGTAGCTGCTTTCCTCATTCACAGGTTGTAGCCTGTATTCCCCATTCATAATAGTGCATAAGCCCTCTTTTTAATCTCTCACAATAATGAAATAGTTGCTTTCCTCTTCAGTTCATATAGCCTGTTTCCCCCATTCAGAATAGTGCAGTAGCTGCTTTACCCATTCATATTATGTAGCCTTCCCCCCCCATTTAGTAGCCCCCTTTTTAATATTTTACAATATCCCAATGATGGATGAGAGGGGAGAGGTGTGGGGTAAGCTATAGCACTTCCATTAAATTTCCCTGAGCTGGGGAGCATAGACAGGGCAGGGAATAAGCCTCTCTCATTTTCTGAGCAGCACCTATTGACATGTGCATGCGTTCAGTTCTACTCTCTGGAGTCAGCCCACCCAAGTGCTGTGTAACCCAGGAAAGTGGATTTTTAGGTAGTGTATACACCGGTTTTCTTGCTTTGTGCGTTGCTGACAGTTCAAAGTGATTTCATGAAAATTCAGATATAACCAGAAAGCCAAGAGTATGTAAAAAATAAGATGGTTGAATAGTTTCAGCTTAGTCCTATACAAAACATGTAAGTGACCAGCCCTTCTTTATACTAGATTCTTACTTTGGAAAATTGCATTTTCTTTTTCACTGAACAGATTTAAGTACTTCATATTAAACAGCTTAAAAACATATAATGGATTAGTGTTTCATTGCATGGAATCAAAACATTAGTACATGGTAATGGATGCAAGCCTTGTGCTTTTTAAAGTAAATGAAGGAAGCTTTTATTTTTAAACCTGTACCTTTGCCCATTGCAATGTATCAAATAACACCTTCCCCATGGCAGTGTATTTACTATCTTTAGAGTTAAGTGTGCTCTTGTAATTTAAAATTAAATGATTTTTATTAAGCACTTTTGCTGAATATCTACATGCTGCACAATTCCACTGATTAAGGATCATAACGCCTGGTAAAACAGCAACACCAAGTATTCGGGGAAGCATTAGTGTAATGCATTTTGCTGTGCATGAACAGATCAGCTTTTCAAAGGACCTAGATTTTGCCCTCTAAGAATTATAACTGAATAGAAACATATGAACCCTAACTGGCTGTGTTGCACGGTACTATCTTCTAGCAGGAAAAAAGCATCTCCATTACACAGGGTGGGCACTTAGGCATTCCCCCAAAAAGAGGAAAAGCATCACCAAAAAAGAGAGTACCAATCTGCATAGCATACACATATTATTATTATTATTATTATTATTATTATTATTTATTTATTTATATAGCACCATCAATGTACATGCAAAAATATATGTCTAGAAAGCATAACTTACGAACAATAACTATTATTGAAATAGAAATTCAACACATTTCGCTTTAACGGGGACAGCTGTGACCAGGGGACCTGTGTGCCTGCTCAGAGTGCTGTCTTCCTTGCTGTTCTTTGACTTTAAAACAGACTTAGATTGGACAGCCCATCAAATAGAAGACACCTTGAAACAGGATGGTCTTCTGCCAGCCTTCCAAAATAAGAGGTCTGTCCTTGGTAAAGTAGCACTCTTGGTCACCCTACCTTTAATGAAATTCCTGTCTGCATCTCCTGACTGAACATTTGGACTGTGTACAGCTACTAAGCAAGACACAATTGTAAGGAATGACTTTGGCCAACTTGTGCTAGTTCACCAGCAGTGGCCATTCCTGGATAGGGATAATTTGGCCATGGTAATCAATGCTTCAGTTGGATTACTGCATGCAAAGCATTATATGTGGAGCTACCCTTGAAGTTGACTCAAAAACTTCAACTAGTGGAGAATGCACCACCAGCTTGTTAACTGATACAGCCAGGTTATATAATACTCAGGGATGGACATATCTTACCATTTCACTTTCTCCCACATTCATGTTTTTTTTTTAAAAAAAAAAAACAAACTCAAATTTCTTCTCTCTTGTTTGTGATGAGAGTTGCAAATGTTGGTAGGGTCTTATAAAAAAGCAAACCAAATTAAATTCTCGCCCATCGACCCAGACCAAATGTAAATGGTACAGCTACTTCCAGCACGGAGAGGACTGTCATGTTCTACCTACCCGTCATGGAGCTGCTAAAGAGGAGGGGCCTGTCAGGGGAAAAAAAAGCAGAAATGCAAATTCAGCACTACAAGTATCCTTAGGGGAGAGTCCAATGGACTCCCAGTCTGCCTTGCACCCAGCTTTCCCAGGAAAACACAACAGCTGACCCTGAATCGGATTTGGAACCGAATCTAAAGCAAGTTGGCCTGGGCCCAAGGCGCCCAAAGTTGAATTGAATTGGGGGGCTGTGCACAGCGCTAATAGATACTGTGCAAACAGGCTGAAAGGGACAATGCTACATTCCAGTGCCACATAATTACTTTGGGAAGGTGCCCTATGCCAAGGCTACTTGGAGATAGGCACCAAGCAGTTCTGGTCTTCTGCTATGCTAATGATGTGTCAGGAGTTTTGGCATCTAGCATTGTCATGACAGTAGGATTGCCCTTATGGTCTCTTAAGCCTATTTTCATGCAGCTTGAAAATCCGCTGCATTACACACACTGTTGCCCAAACGTACTGATGGAGAATCCTTCCTGGTTATAAGGGTGCCTGTCTTCAACCAACTTTTATTAATATATGATTTATAGCCATTGATCTTGGTAATAGAGCCATCATTATTGCCCTGCATTGCTGTGCAGTTCTGTGAAGGGAGGAGAGAGGCTTTCCCCACAAACTCCCTGTGGTGTAGACAGTGGAAAACAATTACCTGGTATACTACTACTGCTCCTTACACCCACCTCAGCCTGAGCCCAGAAACTCTCAGACCTTACAGGCAACCGGGATGGGGCCCAATTCACCGGGGGAAAGGGCTGGAACGCGTCTCCCAGCAACAATCTAGCTTTCTCCTGTGTGCTAGCGCAACCATGCCAGCACACAGAAGGGCTGCATCGCCCAGGGGAGAGGAGCTGGAAGACACATTCTCAGACGTCCGATAACGCGTCCCCCAGCTCCCAGCCCCCAGCGACGCTCTAGCCTTCTCCTTTGTGCTGGCGCAAGCATGCCAGCACAAAGGAGAAGGCCTGCATCACCCGGGGGAGGAGCTGGAAGACACGTTCTCGGATGATTGTGTCAGCACAGCAGAAGTCTGAAATCGGCCCTGGGGGGAGGAGCTGGAGGACACGTCCCTCCTTCCGCCCCCCCGCCCCCCTGGGCAATGCAGGACTTCTCCTGTGTGCTGGTGCAGTTGCGCCAGCACAGAGGAGAAGTCTAGATCGTTGCTGGGGGTGGGGGTGGGAGACGCTTTCCCAGAAGTCCAAGAACGCGTCTTCCAGCCCTTTTCCCTGGTGGATTGGGGCCCGGTCCCGGTTGCCCCGGTGATCTCCATTTTTCCGGAGGTGTCTGGGGTTTCCCGGTGCATCTGGTCACCCTAAAAGGGGTTGGATAAATTCCTGGAGGAGAAGGCTATCAATGGCTACTAGCCTTGATGGTCGTGTGCTATCTCCAGTATTCAAGGCAGTAAACCTGTGTGCACCAGTTGCTGGGGAACATGGATGGGAGGGTGCTGTTGCACCATGTCCTGCTTTGTTGGTCCATGGCCGACAGCTGGTTGGCCACTGTGTGAACAGAGTGCTGGACTAGATGGACCCTTGGTCTGATCCAGCTTGGCACTTCTTATGTTCTTAACCCCTATATCCAAGGCCACTGAGGGGTTCAGAAGATTTAACAGAAGGCATTTCCACATCAATCCCCAGGTAAAGGCTACCAAAGAAATCTCAATCTCATTCTGTTTGAAAGTTGATTGAGGAAGTGGTTTCATCTAGAAATTAAAACTGGGACACTATACTGATTCATCCAGAAATTAATGAAATTTGATCCTGTAATTCAAGGAGAAATGCTCCTTCTCTCAACTTTGTTTCTCTGAATCATTTTGCTGATTTCCCCCCCAGCGTGATTACTTGGGAGTAAGTCCCACTAAATTCAAGGGTACTTACTTTTGATTAGGCATATTCAGGATTGCACTGTTAATCTCTGATTTCCTCATCCCCCACCCTAGATTGCCCAGGATACCTTTAAAACTTTTGCATTTGCTCTTGTATAAAGTATCCTTGTTTTGGTTTTGGTTTTGGATAAAGCATCTTTAGGTTTTTATAAAACATTCTGATAAAACGGGGAGGGGGAGCCTCCAGCCTGTCAGGTTTCCCTGTCTGGTCCACAGGGCTTCAAGTGTGGCCACTCCTCCTCCCTGAAGTCACTCCCCTCAGAAAGGAGAAGGGGCAGAAGAGTGACTGACAGTGACTAAGCTGTTGTAGAAAACTGGACATGGGGTGGGTCTCCAAAATTATGGGGTAGGGTCCAACCCTGGTCATTATGTGGTTTGAGCAAATAACCTTAACTATACTGATACTAGCGGGAATATTTGAATAGGAAATGGAACGGCAACACAGCACCTCTGAAACTGGAGCAGAAATTCTATGCCCCCTGGGAAGTCTGCAGAGAGACTGCTGGATGCTGCAGACCTCCGTCTCCGTTGGAGGTGAGAAAGGTCCATCCATGGAGATCCTGCTTGGATGGTGGTGGACCTTTTCATCCTGTAGCTGCCCCACCACTGGTGCAGGGCAGTTTGAAGGATGTCAGGGCCAGCTGAGGATCCATAGGATCCTAGACCAGATCTACGAAAGCGTTTTGAAAACGGTATATGGAATGTGCCATGGGCCCCAACAGTTGTTAATGCACTTCAGTACCATTATAAAACAGTAGTGTAGATCCTTCCCTAGTTTCATTCATTCGCCCAACATACCTCAAATAGCTGGAAACTGCACCAGACCAAGTAAACTTCCTCCCATTGGAACTCCTCCCCCTCCCGCGCCATCTTCTGTCCTGGCTAGTGCAAGCCAGGAATGCTTAGGAAGAACTCTGCTCTGTTAAGCTAATTTATATTAGCGCCATATTCAGTTCCTTCCTATTTTATCCACACAACCACCCTGTACGGCTAGACTGAGAGCCAGTGACTGCCTCATGCCATCCCACAGGTGTCATGGTTGAGTTGAGCTGTTTAGTTTTACGTTCCACTAAATCTCAGTAGTGCTATTTCACAATAGTGCTGTTTCAGGCTTTCATTACTCCCCCTCCCCTTTCTTTGTGTTCTGTTTCATTTTACTTTTCACCATATCTCAGTAACGCTGTTTTGGTATTTCAGGTGTGGGAGTTGTGGGCTAAACTACAGGGACCTAATTCATCTCTTCTCTTAAACTTCCCTGAGCAGGGAAGCATGGACAGGGACAGGGAACAAGCCTCTCTCATTCGCTCAGCAGCATCTACGGGGTTAACTTTCAGTCTTACTGGTGGGACTCCACCCACCCAACTCCAAAATAAGGTGGTTTCAAGTGTAGTTTCACTTATGGAAGTGGGTTTTCAGGTAGTGTATACCCCACTTTTCTTACTTCATGTGCTGCTCAGGGACCAAAGTGATTTCATAAAAATCCAGATCAAACCAGAAAAAGCTTCTGAAAGTGTTTCCATGTAGATTGGGCCTTAGTCAGACACTCTCATAGATAATAAACCCAGGCCAGATCTACACCAAGCAGAATATGACACTGAAAACGGTTTGAAAACTGTATACGGAGTGTGTCCTGGGCCCCGACAGTTGTCACTACTGTTATAAACCATTATAAAGCAGTAGTGTAGATCCTACCCCAGTGTTTCAGATTTCCTCAAGAGGTAATGCTTCTTTGCTTGCCTTCCAGACCTGCACTGAAAGTTAATTAGATTACTAATACTAATTCTTTAAACTGAAAATACACCAACATTGTTATTATTAGTTTTATGAGAAAGATTGGGCTATTCTGTGTTGCTCTTACAAATAAATAATAGCAACAATAAGACACACATTCCTCTGGGGAAAGCAGAGGTGAGAAATAAAGAGCAATAATGTCTGCTGTTGTTTGTGCATAGGGCACTGAATAATCTTTGCAAAAAGAAACTTATCTTTAGAGAGAAGCTATCTTCAGTAATAGTGCTGAGGTATTGACAGGTCTGGCTATAAGTGCAGGGTCCATTTAGATACATCAGCCACAGTGTATTCGCAGTATATCTCACTGATGATTGCCCACCTGCAGGGACAGTGATAAGGCAAACTATGATTGTGGTAAAATGTAAACAGTTTCAAAAGGAAGGAAGACAGGTATAAAGGAGCTTATCCAGACGATCAGTAAAAATGTATTGCTATCACATTTTTAGCCTTAGCAGAGTAGTTCTGCAAACTCCCAATCCAAAGTCAACAGCTAAATATCCTTGCCATGGGGAGATTGCTGCTTAAAAAAAAAATCAGGAAAGATGTGCGCTTCACCATGACAGAGGGGCTGAGTGCACATCTTTTTTTAAAAAAAAGAGCAAGTGGTACAAAAATGCCAGGGGCAGGAGCTGGCCTTCCTTGTATTTACCAGTTTTCCAACCTAGACCATGCAAAGACAACACAGGTTTTCTCCTCTTTTAGTGTTACACCAGAGAAGATATCAAAAATACACCTAATTAAATAAGCCAAAACTGATGAAGCACAAGACAAGGCAACTATGTTGCTGGTCCCTAATGAGATCATAGAGTAACAGCTCCTCTTGATGCCTGAGGCGAAGGACAAGATGACACCCCCTCCCATTCCATGTACAAAAGCCAACTGGACTGTCTTCAATAATGATAATGGGATGGTATCCTCCACTGCCCCTGAAAGCTGCAGGATAAGTTGGAGGAGTATAGAGCAGGACGCAATGCCCACAGGTCTCTCTCTTCCAATGCCTTCCTGATATAATTTTCTTATTAATAGTTCATGGGTTCTGTGATGATATTTTAGCACAAAAGCACATACTTCCCACTACTGTGGTAATTAGTGATTAGCTTATCACATGAGAGCACAGACAAAATGTATTTGCCATACAATAGCCTTCCTAATTGGAGATCCCTGGGATGACCATGCTTGTTTTATACCTACAAAGATTCCCCACTGTGCATCGCATCCTCTCTTAATGACATCTGATAGCAGCAGATTATAACCAAAGGAAATTCCAACAAGATAATTAATTTACAGTGGTTCAACAATCAGTACAAGGGAGTCAATAATGTTCATTTATGATCAGGATGAGACACCTAATTAGTTAATTGAAGCAGGACCTTTCTGCCAGTCTCTTGCTCTAGGCTTGTGACAGTGCTGAATAGTGAATAAATACAGATTAATACCAATTAACTCACATGGAAAGGCAGAGACTCTGGATTCAGTAATAGAATAAAGTCTATAAGGTTGCCAACTGGCCACAAAACACACACACACACACCGAACCCGGCAAGTTTTTATGTTTTGAGGCAAGTTGCCAGTAAAGCAAGGAGGTAATGCTGTGTTTTAGTCTCCCGTTGGCCATCTGTTCAAAACTGTACCACTTTAAGTGAACAGACAGCTTTTGTGCTGAACTCCAGCATTAGATCTACTGCAAGCCAAATACTGCTAGGCCCTACACCTGCTTCACGTTGCACTGGATCTAGATATCTGTGGGTTTGTGGCATAGGCTGAATCTGGTATGTGGCATAACACATACTAGTCTAACTTGGGGACTCTTGTGTTTTATGACATATATAAACTCATTGTGGCATATCAGTCCTCTTAGGAACAAATAAAGGGCATGATCCAGCCATAGTTTGAACTCACACTGAGTTTGATGCTATGGCACTCTACTGAAATTCATCAGACTTGAAAATGCTTGATTGGACTGTGATCAAAGTCTATTGCCAGAGTTAATAATTGGGAAATGCTTTAAAGAACAAAACAGCTTTGGGGAGATGAGCTACTTTGTGGGTTGAGCAAAAAGGAGTATGACTTGGATCCAAAGGTCAGAACAGAAGAAGAGCTGTGCTGGATCAGACCGAAGGACCACCCCATCCAGCGTTCTGTTCACACAGTGGCCAACCAGATGCCTGTGGGAAGCCCACAAGTAGGGCAATTGTGCAATAACACCCTTCCACTCATGTTTCCCAGCTACTGGTATTCAAAGTCTGGAGGTAATATATAGCCATCAAGACTACTAGCCAGTGATTGCCTTATCCTTCAGGAATGTGTCTAATCCTCTTTTAAAGCTGACAGGTTGGTGGCTATTACTCCACCTTTTGGCCATGAATTCCATATTTGTGCAAGGGGGAAGCCCCTGATTTTCAGGGATGCTTCCTTTGTCTTTCAGGCCCTCATGCCACATGCCATTCTCTCCCCGTGAAGCGTATTGTTCAGAGGCACAGGAGGTTGCAAAGTGAAAGGGGAGGAGAAAACATCCCATTCTGTGAATTGAGCTCCGTTCAGGGCAGGGACATGTGTTCAGTTTTTATTTTAATGAGAAATTAACCTTATTTCACACTTTTGAACCAGTATGCAAACTGAAACTCCATTATCCTTCAAAATTAGCACATCTCCAAATTTTGCAATGGAGATCTACAATAATAATAAAAAAGTAAACGCAAAATTTAGGAGAAACATTTAAAAATGCATTGTATTTATAAAATTGCTTACAAAAATTGTGTATATTAGGGGAAACGCAGATAAAATGCATGTATCAGGAGAAAAGTGCACAAAATACCTTATGAATTTTCATGCAATTTTTTTTAAATCAATTTTGAGATTAATTGAACTTAAGACTGGAGAAGTTCTCAAAGACAAAATGAACTTAAGATTGTAAAAATGAGAAATTGTGAGAAAACAAAGTAGGCAGATTTGTCCATCCCTAGTAGAAGTTAGGATCCAAGCCTATGAATATATTATTGGCCCCACCAACACTGCATGCCTGGGAAGTGCCTGACTGCTACACCCCATTTCTGTGTACCACTCATGTGATTCATGTGAATGCATGTAGGCCACCATGCACCATGTTTGACCAATATGTGAAGCTGGGCAAGCATGGGAAGGGGTCTGATTCCACAATCATGAATCCCTCCCACAACTTCACCCAAATATCTCCATAAGGCCAACATCTCAATGTTACAGAGAAGCCAGAATTTAGGTCTTCTTCTTCTTCTTCTTTTTTTAAATGATGCTAGATTTGAGAGAGCAAAATTGTAAAAGACCATGGTTATACTGTAAGGGTTGATATTCATTACTATGTTTCCGTCACTCCCTCAATTGTGTTCATCTGTTGTCTGTACAAATCCCTGGCAGAAGTCTTTCTTAGCACATTTTCAACTGAAATAAATCATTGTGGGCTTTTTCCACATTAAAATTAATGAATTACAAGCAATAAGCAAGTTTAAAAGAAGGCTCAGTATACACTGCGTGGCTAAAGTAAACTTTTATACCACCATTTCCATGTATCCCAGTGCGCCTGAGAAATGCCCCAATCTCGTTGTCCCATACTATCACATATGTATATGTTAATTACCTGCTCTTGGCAGCATTTGCATAGAATTTTAGAAACACATAAAAGGAATCATGGGCAGTATCCAATGGTGTCATTCCACAAACTCAAAAAGCGCTCTTTCTGTTGCCCAACCAGTTGTATATTACACTTGTGCAACTCGTTGTGCAAGACATTGCACAATGGATTTTGCACAACTCTATTTGCACAACTGCACTTATGCAAACATAATTGGATTTTCCTTGTGCGTATATCTCAGAACCTAGTTTCCACCAGTTCAACATCATTTGCACTAGAGGAATGACCCAGTTAGATGTTGCCCATTATGATGACTACCTAAGTTGTATATTTAATATTTGTTTTTTAGATCTATGAATTCTTTTTAAATTAATTTTGCAGTGTACTTTGAACAAACTGTTTTATATATATGAGGAAAGAGATCAAGGCTGACAATTTTGAATATTTCAGTCATAAAGTACACTTCTGCTAGATTCTGGAAGGTACTGGTATTAAAAACGCCTCTCCTGACATGAACCTACCCATACACTGCGCTCAACATCTAAGGCCCTCCTCCAAGTGCCTACTCTAAGGGAAGCTCGGAGGATGGCAGCAAGGGAGAGGGCCTTCTCAGTGGTGGCCCCCCAATTATGGAATGATCTCCCCGACGAGGCTCGCCTGGAGCCAACACTGTTACCTTTTCGGTGCCAGGTCAAGACCTTTCTCTTTTCCCAGGAATTTAACAGCATATGTTGATTTTATAACTGACCCAAGAATAGTTGTTTTAAATGGATATTGTTGTTTTTATACTTTTAATGGTTTTAAATTTTGTATATATGTTTTAATGTTCATTGTTTTTAACTTTTGTAAACCGCCCAGAGAGCTTCAGCTATGGGGTGGTATACAAATGTAATTAAATAAAATAAATAAATAAATTTGTCAATTAAAAACACACAATCTTGTATTATATAAGACATCAGAGTTAGGAATGGCATTCTGTGGCATACATATTGTCAAGCAATTTACATCCAAGATTGTAGCAGACAGTAGGAGAGAGTTTAGCCAAGATTCTGCAGAGGTTTTACAAAGTCACTGCATCAGGAACGACCTGATGGCTGGAAAGTGGCCAACCTAATGTCATTATTTAAGATAGGATCTGGGAACACTTCAGGAAATTACAGACCATTTAGTTTTGATTCCTTTGTAGCAGGGGGGAGAGGTCTTAAAAAGCATTTTAGGAGATTAAATGGAGACATTTAGAAAAGCACAGCTTGATTAAGGATAGCCAATGCCGGCTCAGGAATGAATGGTCATGCTTCACTAACTTCTGGATTTCTTTAAGGATAAGAATAATGAGAGAAATGAAGTAGATGCCACAGACTTTTAAAAACAACAATGCAGAGAGCGCTAAAGAGGTCTAGAATGTGTCTGCATTTAAAAACGATATATGTGGGACAGAGGCATGTAAAGAATTGTATTTTTAAAAGAATAACGGGATATTCTGGAACGGCATACTTTAAATGGCAGAGTGAGATAATATCAATAAAAAGTCATTTTAAAAAGTAATGATTGAATTATTAAATTAACCATGCGAAACTTAAGATGCCATTCCGTAATAAATCCTTAGGTGTAGGTCACTGTTGGGTTACTTCTCCAAGGCCACCAAACAGCCATTGTTTCGGCTGGTGTTTTTTACCTAGTTACTACGCCTAGTACAACACACTATCCGGTAGGCAACCACTCCTTTTAAGAACTGTGCAACAATTGATCCAGTTAGAATGCATTCTAAGCTGTCCATGCTGTAAAACTCAATAAGCTCAAAGCAAAAGTTATTTACTGCTATTAAACCACATTTAGGCTGCAGTCCTACACTAAGGCCTCATCTACACCAAGTAGGATATTGCACTATGAAAGTGGTATATGGTATGTGTCAATGGGCCCCAACAATTGTCAGTGCACTTCAATACCATTATAAAGCAGTAGTGTGGCTCCTGCCTTTTATATACTTCTTCCATACCACTTTCACAGTGCAATATCCTGCTTGGTATAGATGAGGCCCAAGTTTCAACTTATCCATGAATGATCTGGAATTAGAAGTGAATGGTGAAGTGGCCAAGTTTGTTGAAAACACCAAATTATTTGGGGGTGGTTAAAACAAAAAAGGGTTTGTGTGCGCTCCAAAAGGATTTCTCCAAATTGGAAGGATAGACATAAAAAATGCCAAACACAATTGAATGTAAGCAAGTGTAAAGTGCTCCATATCAGGACAAAAAATCCCAATTCACGTATATGCTGATGGGATCTGATCTATCAGTAACTAACCGAGAAAGAGATCTTGGGGCTATGGTGGACAGCTTAATGAAAATGTCAATCCAGGGCTCAGCTGCTGCAAAAGAGGCAAATTCTATGATAGGCACAATTAGGAAAGAAATTGAAAATAAAACTGGCAAGTTCATACCCCTTTTATA
This sequence comes from Elgaria multicarinata webbii, assembly GCF_023053635.1. Lineage (NCBI taxonomy): Eukaryota > Metazoa > Chordata > Lepidosauria > Squamata > Anguidae > Elgaria > Elgaria multicarinata. The sequence continues at coordinate 143,707,598 of NC_086172.1, read as the reverse complement.
CAAATCTTTTGCATGACCACACTTGGAATACTGTGTACAGTTCTGATGACCACACCTAAAAAAACACATTGTAGAATAGGAAAAAGTGCAGAAAAAGTAGCTTGAGTAGCTTCTTTATGAGGAAAGGTTACAATAGTTGGGATTGTTTAGCTTAGAAAAAAAGTGAGTACAAAATTATGCATGGCATGGAGAAATTGGATAGGGGGACATGTTGCTTCCGCTCTCATAAAACTAGAACCCAGGATCATCATATTCAGGATAGATAAAAGGAAGTACTTCTCCATAGCTAAACTATGGAAATCACCTCCACAAGATGTAGAGATGGCCACAAATTTTGATATCTTTAAAAGAGGTTTCGACAAATTCATGGAGGATAAGGTTATCTTTGGCTACTAGTCCTGCTGGCTATATGCTGCCTCCAGTGAAAGAGGTAGTATGCCCATGTACCCTAGTTGCTGGGGAACGTGGACGAGAAGGTGCTTGCACTCACGTCCTGCTTGTGGGTTTGTGAACAGAATGGACCTTTGTTTTGGTCCAGGATAGCTCTTCTTATGTTCAGCTATCTAGAGGTAAGCCCCATAGAACGTCATGGCCGTTACTTCTCAGTAGACATGTATAGGATTGAACTGGAAAAGACTCACATTGTTAATAAGGCTATCCTATGCACATTTACTTTAGAGTAAGCCCTAAAGAACATGGGGATTTACTTCTGAGTAAAGATAAATAAGATTTTTTATTTATTTATTATTTATTTATTATTGCATTTATATCCCGCCTTTTTTCCTCAAAGGAACCCAAGGCAGCACACTGTAAGGCATTTTATATCACGTATTACATAGACTGAAGTATCAATTACTGTACTGGCAGTTTTAATTGTGTGTCTAATTAATTTTAGTCATTGATACTAAGCACTGAATGTTCAAGGAATAAGTGAAGGTCCAATACAGCACATGTAAGATTTTTGAAAATCTTTTTTTTTTAATGAATATATGGGACAGTAGAAATACATACAGTAGGAATTCATACATTTCAAAATTCTATAAACTATAAATGCTTTAACTACATACATGCATACTCCTACAACTTGAACAAATTTTCATTTAAAATATAGACCCAAAATTGTGAACACCATTCAGTGTATTCATCCTTAGACAACGTAATAATTTGCTAGTTATCAATGGCATTTTTGGTCCATTCCTCATCTTTCATATAGAATGTTTTGTCCTGTTTTGGCATTGTTACTTCTTGATTGCAGATTACTTGCACCCTGCAAAACTCTGAATGCCAATGTAGCAGAATATGATGTTCACACTTTGAGACTTAATTTAACACAAGTTGTTTTAAATTTTCTCTAAGATTTCAAATAGTCTACTTTACATAGCAACAGGACTTGATATGACTAACACCAGACCATTTTAAAATCAAAATCAATGATAGTCTGGAGATGGCGGAGATGGCAAAACTTACGTCAATAATCAGAGAAAAGTCAACATCTAGGTTTATAACTGCATGGAAACCTTTCATAGACTTTTTGCAGGGACTAGAAAAAAACAATGTGTTTATCTGTGGATTCAATGAATGAGAAGAATTTGTTAAAATGAAAGAAAGAGGGAAACTCACTTTTTTAATTCTAGGGTAAGAGAAAATATTGTTACATATTTTTTGCTGGGGAGGGAATCGGAAGTCCAGCTTAATTGTGTATGTTTTGTATGTTTTCATGTTGATGTTTGATTTTGTTTTTGTAATGGTTGTTTGTTTTGTTTGTGTTTTAGAAAATAATAAAACATTTAAAACGAAAATCACTGATAGTCAGTCTGAGTCAGGAAATTGAGGGCTTCTCTAAATGAGCGATTTATAACACATTCCCGACTGCCCACTCACAGAAGTTTGAGGGTCATTTTGATGATGTCATGAACCTCTTGCACGTCTCCTGCTCCTTCCTCTGTTTATTCTGTTTTAAACAAAACCAAAAACCTTGGATATCCTGATTCTTCTGAACTATCTCAGGATTTCTACCATGTGCAGCCGGTTGTGCTACAAAACACCCACTAGAGTGTGCTGTCCCATGCAATACTATGAGGAGAGGAAGTTTTCAATTACAGAACATGTGGCCGCCCCTTTCCTCCCATGTAATTCAGCTCATTACAATTATGCAAGAGAAGCAGGAAGCAAAGCTCTGGTAAGCAAACATGATTTCCTTTTTATCTAAAGAAGCCTTGAGGATAGTTCCCTGTTGTGCTCACACCACTTGCACAACAGTGATTTTGCTGTTCTAAAAATAACCAGAAATGAGTGGAAATACTTGTTTCTGAAATAAGGCAAGTCGACACTGCTCACAGAAGGGAGCACCACTGACCTGTCTCAATTCAAAAATGATTGTTCCTACTTGTTTCCAGGGTTGTTTTTAGAAACGCAAAGTGGTGGGTTCCGCAAGTGAAATGGAACACGTGGAGGTGGAGCAGCCCCAAAGAGCCCTCTGGGCAGCTATACTTAAATCTACATGCTATTTCAGCAGGTAGAGCTTTCCTCTTCTACACAAAGGTGTCTGGCCACCCTACAAGAGAAAAACCTGGTTTCAGGACAGTGGCTGCATCATGTGTCTTCAGACCATGCCCTTAGATATTTGCAGGTGAAAAGAAATAAAGGACAATTAATTTAGAATCCTCACCTCAGTACTTAAGACATTTTTTGTTTGGCTCTGAACTCTCATACTAGGAGTTACCCCTACTTTCTCAAGCAGCAGCTCCATTTCTTTTTTTAAAACAAACATACATTCTGCATTTGTTTTCAAAATCAAGAGAAATTAAGCCACAGAAATACAAATCAATAAACAATGCTCAAATTTTAGTTTTTGTGAACCGCCCAGCGAGCTTCGGCTGTTGGGCGGTATAAAATGCTAATAATAATAATAATAATAATAATAATAATAATAATAATAATAATACAGCCAGTGTGGTATAGTGAGAGCCAGTGTGGTGTAACGGTTAGAATGCTGGACTGGGACTTGGGACATCCAGGTTTTAGTCCCCACTCAGCCATGAAGCTCACTGGGTGACTATGGGCCAGTCACTGACTCTCAACCTAACTTACCTCACAGGGTTGTTGTTAGGATAAAATGGAGGAGGAGGAGGGTCATGTAAGCCACCCTGGATTCCTTGCTGAAGGAAAAAGGCAGGATATAAATGTAATGTAATGTAAATACAAAATCAAAAGCAAACATCAGATCAGGTAAACCCACACAGGGGTCTCCAATGTGGTGCCTGCGGACATCTCTCTTGGCATCCACCAGCTCTCTGCCATCCTGATTTTTAGTTTATTTATTTTTTATTTTAATTAACTGGGAGGCTGGCATGTATGCTGGAAACATCAGAGGTAGGAGATAGTGAAAACATTACTCCCCTCACAAATGACTTCATTCAGGACAGAGTTTCTAACCCTGATTTCTTACTTGCTGCTATTTTAAATAAATAAATAAATTGCCAAATGGTACTTAACCATTAATGATGAGAACAGGTTAGGATGTTTTTGTTATCTGTAAAGGAGTTTCATGCGTATAACAAGGTTTTCAGCTGAAGGTGCTTTGGAGAAAGCAAGATGGAAATCAAAGAAATAGAGGGTTATGTCTGAAATACACAGTAAACTCTGAGTTTACTGTACATATGATAGCTTTTAAAACAAAGTGTATGATTGTACATTATTGTGCTCTTGGTCAAGGCCAGTCTGAGCTTAGGCTTCTTACACTGTTCACCTAATGAAAATTACTGTGTATTATGTAGGCAGATATAATTTGTTCAGCAATGAATTCTGAGTCTTAAATGTCTTTTAACATAACCTATAGTATGTAGGCACTTGGAATAGGGTTTGAATGGAGGTGGGGGGAAGTAGAAGGGCTTCCATGTTATCACAGAAATAACCTTGAAATTATGGCTCAAATCAAGGGGGGGGGGGAATAAAGCCAATATTTGCTGTTAAAGTATTATAGAAATTGATTTTAAGATCATAATACATAACATTATTTCAGCCTGCAAAGTTATTTGCCTTGCTCAGTTCCCTGATGCTCAAGTGAATGTTGCCAGCAAAATCTTTGCATGTGTTTCTAACACAAGAAACTTTTCTTTTCCCCTCCAACAGATATGAGATGTCATCGTCATCGTCATCATCATCATCATCATCATGACAGAAAAATCATGGTATTGCATGCTAAATGTAGAATATATTGAAAATATATGTGTGCAGATATAGTTTTGTGGAAAGCTCCCATACCAATGTACCATAGGGTACAAAGAGGCATGATAATTTAGTTCCTTAAACAAATCTTATATCAATTCCATTACACATTCATGCTGAATTGGCAGCTTTCCATAGGGCTCCATCACACCAGCATTTGATCGCACTCTCATTATGCCTGGTTTGCAGTTTTGCAGCACGGCACTGAAATGATGTTGTGCCTGTCCGCCTCTTCCCCTCCCTTTTTCGTGTTTTCCTAGAGCGGGGAAAGTCTGGTTTATTACTCCCAAATGGAATTAAAGCGCCCATCAGCCCCTGTGTAGTGTCGTCCTCTTGCTATTTCCATTGTTGGGGGCATGTGCTTTGAAGGGAGAGCTTGCTGATGAAAGGGGAGGGTGGGACGCTTCTCCTCCTCCAGCACTGGGTTGAACCACTGGACTTGTGCTGAGTTGTTTGAATGGACTTTTACTGCTCCAACTCCACTCTCATTGCCCACAGAAATGGAGTCCAGCCAGTGAAACATTAAATCGGTAAATCGATAGACTACAAAGCCAGAGCAAGAGGGGGGAAGGAACCCATGCCCATGTTACAACCAATGAACTTGAGGCAGAAGGAGAAGGGGTGGGGCAGGGCAGAGTGGAAAAGCAAACAAGTGAAAGGGAAGTTTCATCAGTATAGCACGATACCACAAACCCACGTGAAAGGAACCATTAGCTTGATGTGCTAATGAAATGGAGCTAGTAAGCGTGGAGGCAAACCTGGGGGGGAAAGTAGGTGTAATGGAGCCCATAGTCACTGGAGATGGGCAGAAGGCTTCATCCTTAAGGACAGGTGTTTCAAGCACCTGGTATTCTCTATACTGAGAGGTGTTCATTGGAGCCAATTTGGTCATTTTTCCACAGTCCCCCAAATGCTAGCTGAAGGAATTGCTCATTCATAACATGGCATAGGGAGAGAGAGAGAAAAATCGGGAAAGTGTAAAGATCATGAAATTGCTCACTTTCATCAGGAAGCCACACATCCAGCAAATACATTTTCTTTCAGCTTTGAAAACCTACCGGCAACTGTGCTGACTCTAATACCAGAAAAGTATCAAATGTGAAACAGAAAGCGGCAATACTCATGTTAGCTTCAGCGGCACTTCTGTCATTTGGTAGGTGATCGATTGAGCTGGGTACAGAACCTTCAAACATCAACACTCTGGGTAATTGAGGAGCCTAATACACTGATTGCAAAACACAAAACTGCCCAGTCACCCGTTTGCCCCGGAACGGAGCATGAGATTGCTCTGTAAATTGCTTTGTGATAGGCAACCTCAGCTAATTCTGGCCACACTGAAAAATGGTAAAAATATAGTGGCAGAGTGTGCCCCCTTTTCTTCCATTCCTTAGTAGCTCAGTATGGTGTTAATACTGTCCTGGTCACAATGGTGTGCAGCTTTGGCATCTTGCTAGATTCATCATAAGCTGCAACAGTGGACAGATACAATTTTCACTAAGGCGGTGATCCTGTGTTTGGTGTCTTAAGCATAAGCTCCACTGAATTGAGTGAGATTTACTTCTCAGTAAACATGCACAGGGTCACACTATGCCTCTTATCTGATGCAAAAGCTGCACAGACTTAGGCCTTAGCTGGACCTAAGGATTATCCCAGGCAAATGGAGGGGTCATCCCTGCCTGCTCCCGGTATGCCCTGTGTGTCATTTGGATGTACAGGGATGATCCCGGGGCAATCCTGGGATATAGGCCTGGTCTAGCCATGGTCTTAGTGAGCCTCGTTGCGGCTTGTCGCCTTGAGTCTAGGCTACTGTTATGCGCTCTGTATCAATCTGCCACTGGTTTCTGCCCAGATGTTGCAGCTAGTGCCAAATGAGCCAGCTAACATTTCATTGGGTGTTGAGTCATCAGTAGTACATTAGACCAGTTTACAAGAGTCTGCACTAGTTGCTGACAGAGAATAAATATTCTCAAATCAATCAGGATACAACTCTGTTTATTGAGAGAAAAACCATAGCTGTGGGAGATCCAGATCTGGCTCTGAATCTGAATAGCACACCTGGACATGGATACATTCTTTGGGTAGGAAGCAGAGGTATTGCATCAATAACTAAGCATAAGTTTTCTAATCGAAGCAGATTACGCTTCAGCCAATCATGAAGTTCTATTTCCCTCAACAATAGCTGGTGTGATCCACGAGTATGCTTGGCTTAACTAACATCTAGACAGTGCATGTTACAAGTTGCTTATAGCATAACTCGTGGACATGGATTAACGTTGTGGTTAGATGCTTCCCAAATATCTCTGTTGATAGTTACACTGATCCATCTACAGCAAGTCACAAAGCTACTCTTTTGCAAGTGTGAACACATGAAAAGAAAGAGGCTTTCTAGATTGTAATTTCACAGCCAAGGTAAGCTTACAACAGCCTCTTGCAAGGTACATATGTGGCAAGAAATACATCTTGCCCAGTTCAGTGGTTTTGACAGTTTGTTGAAGCAATAACAGCTGGGAATAACTTCACTCCTTCCAACCCCTCTCATCCTGAGTCTTATATGCCCAGGAATAAGAAATGAATTAAACTTTGGGCTGGCCAGGGCTTAAACTTCTGCCTCCACAGTGCCCTCGGTCTTCTGGACCCATTTTTGGAAGACCTACAAGGGGCCAAACATTATGTGACACAGGTGACCCATAATCAGATCTCATAATGTATTTTTCCTTACTTCAGGGCTGCTAATTTGTTCAGTGCAGTGAGGCTGGGCAAAGATATTTAACCCTCACTCATTATCCAATGCCATTTCCTGAACCAACATCGCCCCCAGAGACTCTTGATCATGCTGGTACGAAACGGCAGGTATTATTATACCCTTTCCCCCCTCCAGCAGAACTAATGGTGGCTGCGTGAGGGACGCATTTCAGCCAGCAAAATAGTGCAGAAGGAAAAGGGTTAATGGCCCTTTCCCTAGGAATACTTTCCCAAGAAATTAGTAGCTTCCTATAGCAGTCTTGAATGAAAGAAAAAGATGTTGGGCCCTCTGATCACAAGTTCCGCACAGCATTTGTAGTTCAGTCCTAAATAACATAGGCTCTACATACCTTGAGGAATGCCACTTGCCTTATTTTCTAATGATCTCTCACATTAATTAAAAAGACCATAAGTATGAGCCAAAAGGAGGGGTAGTTTTTGTTTTTTGTTTTTTGTGTGTAAACATTGCCTGCACACTGACACTGGCTGTATGGAATCTTCACAAAGTCATTCAGAGTGAGAGCAATGTTTCCTGCTTTCACTGTGGCCTTGTGACACCATCACATTCTCAAGTTGATGCTCAGATCATGGGGATCCTATTGCCAGTAATAAAGCAAAATGGAACCAAAACAGCACAGTGGGGAAAGAGGTGACCAAAAACAGGAGGTAAAGAAGATATATTTCTTTTCAGGTAATATAGCCCTATCCAAAAGACCATTTCCATACCTATACCTTTTCATACCTAGGCAGGACTACCTATCACTCCCTTTAATACCCAACTTAAGAACTGAGTGCCAACAGGAATGGAACCAGAATGGGGCCTCAAAGAAACAACAAGAAGGCACTGTATCAGCATGCTTAGGGGAACTCCAAGGTTTGCATAGGTAGAAAAAAAGATTAAAACAAAATAAGGGAGGGGGGAAACTAGCCTAGTGAGGACTGAGTATGCTTAATAGCCATGGAGTGCTGGATGTCAGCTGGAAAGCAAAATCAGAAACAGGGAGGAATAGAATAGCCTGCTTATAGAGGAGGACATGGCTAGCTGGCTGGCTCGAACCCTGAACAGGAACACTCCTGATAGGTGATGAGGATACACTGCAGTGGCAACATTTTGTTGCAGTGCCACAGGTCCAACTTGTACCTTTGAAACATGCCTTCCACACAATGAAAGTATACAGGAAAAAATCTTGGTGGTTTACCCACAATTATTTTAGGTATTCCTAATTCTTGGAAATTCACCTATGTTTGAACCTAAGCAGTTTCCAGAAGGATTGTAATACAGTCTTGTTCTGCCTGGTTTTTAGTTGATAATTGAACAGTATAAAGAACATTATATGTCAGTGGTATTTTATACTCGGTGTTGAAAGTGTATGGTCAAAACACAGAATCCACCATAATGTACAACAGTGACACAGAAGTATCATAAATTATAAGTTGAAAATAAATATATTGGAGACTGTGTTCCCTTGCTGTCAAGGGAGATGTGGGTCAGCATGATAGTTAGAGGGGTGGACTAGGAATGGGGTGTCCCAGATTCTAGTACCAGTTGCTATGTCTTAGCCTAACCTACATCACAAAATAGCGGGGAAAGGACTGTGTATTATTGCTTTATTATGATTTTATTAGAATGTAAGCCTATGCGGCAGGGTCTTGCTATTTATTGTTTTACTCTGTACAGCACCATGTACATTAATGGTGCTATATAAATAAATAAATAAATAAATAAATAATAATAATAATAATAATAATAATGTACGCTCTTGGGGAGGTGGGAGGTGGCATATACATATAATAAATAAATAAAAGGGGTTTTGTTTGTTTTTTAGAAGGTGAGGAACTTTGGGAGATCTTCTTAATTCCAGATATTTATTTATTTATTACATTTCTATACCGCCCAATAGCTGGAGCTCTCTGGACGGTTCACAGTATGTGAAGATGGGCTGCATTTGCTTGGTGGCTAAGGAGAGGCCCTTTGCTATTTCTTTAAGGAAGGGACACTGCCAAAGACAGGTAGGGTGCTGCTGCATGGCTGTTGTTAAAGGATAAGGAGCTATATAATGGAGCTACAAGACATAAATGAACATTTTATGCAAGAGATTTTTTTCCTGTTCACATCACTTTTTAGACTGTTTGTTTTACTTATTTTGAGTAGTGTTACTTGCCCAAAGCCATGAAAACTGGAACCAACATACCTATTGATAAGTTGTTCGGAGAGGTTGCATCAAACTGCTGCCGACTAGCTCTTTACTTCTGCCAAACTCCAGCTGACAGATCACTTGAAAGAGTTAGTGTGAATTGTGTTCACAAGTATTTGCCACATATCTCACAGCAGTCCTCAGCATCTGCCCCTGAGGTGTAGAAGGTCTAAGATGATCTTTAGTAAATAGAGGAAGATCTGAAGGAAATGGTCTTCTACTACAGTCTCCTTAGATTTTGTTAAGTGAGCTGAGACACAGACACCTTCTCCAAACTAGGCACATCATCTGAAAGTATTTACATAAGACTCTCTGCATTATATTCTAACCTCTGCAATGCTAGTATTAACTACTGACATCTGCCAAGTCTGACTAGCAAGTGCTTTGCAGTGTCAATTCATCCAAAAGCAAAATGCATTTCTGAGTGCTGTGGAGTCCTTGTTATTGCTAAGAAGTATCAGCGCACATATGACACCTAGCAGAAATTAGTACCCACATTCAAAGAAAAGCTTTTGTTATTTTTCCCTCCTGAGTATTATGTGGACTTTATTGAGATGACTGCATCTGACACCTGCTGTAATATAAATGCAGCTATAATTAGCCAACTGATGCTCACTGCAGTTTAGGTCGAATCCCTTCTGTGGGAATTATGCTTTAAAATATTCAGAACTCCAAGTGGCTCTCATTACATTTAATTTTTACTTAGAATTAGGTGGTCCAGGAAAAAAATTAGGATTGTAGTAGCCCCCCGCTGAATGCCACACAGCAAAGTGAAAAACCATAGATTCCACCCCTCCCGCAAATAAAAAAAACAACTGAGAACAGCAGACTACACTACAGCCTTCAATTGAAGTCTGGCTTTGCTTAATTGTACTTTTTGCACTCATCAGTCTCTCCTCTTCAGAGCAAGCTACAAAAATTGCCTGAATAGCCAAAGAAAAGTTTCCCACAGTCACTGGCCACAGAAAAACACCATTGTCCTTCCTCACAGTTTGATGGACAACATTTCTATAAATGGGTAGTCAGTCTGTCAATGGCACCCTTGCTGAAAAGGCAAAAGAAGAGAACAGATTCTGCCAATATCTGACAAAGCATGTTAACACATAATCAAGCATTCACTAGCCAGCCAGCTGCCCCGGGACCTTCATAACACAGGTGCCTTTAAGCCATTTCCTATTCACAGATAAAGGAAACAAGCAGGCGATACCTGGGAAAGGAGCAGTCTATTATGGCCTGTCAGATGTCCATCTTTTGGGCTGCATGCATAAAAATAGAACGGATACAAAGGAAACGTCAAATTGAACTTTTCAGCTATAAAAGCAGTATGACATTCACAAAGCCAGTCATAAGTTCAAGGATTTATTTTATTTTTAAAATTTGAGTAGTATTGGGCTTTCCTCTGAGGATTAATTCACATACCACTTTTTCACATGTTGAGGCGTGATAACATGGTCTGGATGGATGGTTCAATGTGTGTCCAGATTGTGTATTATTATTATTATTATTATTATTATTATTATTATTTATATAGCACCATTAATGTACATGGTGCTGTACAGAGTAAAACAATAAATAGCAAGACCCTGCCGCAAAGGCTTACATTCTGTAAGTATCACCCATTCCTGGTTCAGCCCTCTCAAATTAAACAAAAAAAAAAAGCTTGGGCAAACCATGACCTGGAAGCATTCTGAACGATTCAGATGATACATTTGATGTATGCTAATCAATTGAAAATGTCAACTCAAATTGGCCCAGGAAGACCATCACGGTAAGGGGGAGACCAGCCTATAGGTCTATCCAGCAGTCAAACAAGGAGAGCTGCAGAAAGCTCAACATGCTTCCCTGCTCCCTGCCAAAAAGAACACTGCTTGAACAGAAACTACCATAATATGTAGTTCAGGCTGCAGAAGTCAGGGCGGATTTTGGCCTCTGTCATCAGCCAGAGCTGAGGTCCCAAACCTTTCTGGAGTGGTGGGCATGTTTGGAAGTTTGAGAAAGTGGCGTCGGCACTCTCATAAAATGGTTGTCATGGGAGGGGCACTTGCCCATACATAAAATGGCTGCTATGATCTCAAAACACTCATTTCCCATAAGGCAATCTGGTGAGACTAAAAGAAAAGTAACTTGCCTGAGAACCTAAGTACAAGGTAGAGGTGGGAGGAGGGGTCTGAACTCTAAAAGAGAAAAACAAATAAAGATGGTGCTGAGGGGCAGCCTTTCACTTTGAAGCTTGCCAGCCTCCCAGTTATTTTTTTAAAAAAAAATCCTAAGAAATAAAAATCCTAAGAAATAAAAAATCAGGGAGCTTAGGGGACGCCAAGAGGGTACCTGAGAGCACATTGGTGCCCATGGGAACCACACTGGAGACCCCAGAACCAAAGGAACAAGGGTTGCTGGATTAGTTGCAGTACTTCTATCCAAGCAAGACCACCAGCAAGGGCAGACCAATCTGGCCCCAACTGGATATAAATGCCTGTTTACAATACACTAATTTGTTCTGGCATTGAGCAAACTGATCTCCCTCCTTTTTCTTTTCCCTCCACCTCTGTTCCTGTGTGTGTGTGTGTGTGTGTGTGTGTGTGTGTGTGTGTGTGTGTGTGTTCAGTAAGTCTGAAAATAAGCCTCAGCCCTTCTCTCTCTCTCATTGATGTGAGCTGTTTTGAGAGACAATATTTATCTGAAATGCAAAATAAAGAATAAATAGAAAAATTTATTCATGAAAGTCTGCATGAGATTGCAGCCCTAGTTTTGGAACATTTTGAGAATTTAGAATAAAATGCTTCTTCTAGGTATTTCTTCCATTTCCCTCAGTAAGCTGGGATCTATTTTTATTTTCATTTATGTGTGCTTCAGTCAGAAGGACAAAAAGTGAGTCATCCAGTAAAGTACTGTATATAGTACTGATAAATCAATACGTGAAGCAGACAAATAATAACCAGAGACAACAGCAACGAAGTTCTAGTTTCTTACTTTAAGAAAGAACAGGACTAAATATCTTCTGAATGTCAGGCTTCCTCATCTGAAAGCAGCTGAAGACATTACAGTTACTGAACAGTTCCTTTTCTCTAGAGCTTAAATAAGGAATGTTAAAAGTCCTGTAGCCAGATCGTAAATGCTACTTCAAAACAGAGCCGCACATCCAGCAATAGAATCCTAGCACCAATATCAAGGAAGCCTCAGCCCTTTCCCCCAGGGCTAAGACCCAATCGGAAACCAGGAGCGCTTCCAGATGAGTTTTTTTAATGTGCAATTGTCCTGTTTTGTTCATGGAATTTTACTGGAAGTACAGCTAACATCGTCTTCCATTTGCAACCCTCCATGTTTTCCCACTGCATTTTCCATCTTTCTTGCCAGAGGAGGGGGTGGGGACTGGTAAGGAGGAAATGCTGTACAATGTCTTTTATTGGTAGCGCTAGAAGCCCTGCATCTGGCACAGGCCTGGGTTCCTCACCTGGCCCTCGGAGGTTCACCAGATGCCGATACCCCTTTCTTTGGTCGCATCCCCGTTCCCTCAACCAGCAATCATTTGGTGGTTTCCTGGATGTTCTTTAGTCCCACCCCCAATTATATAAAAAAATTGAAAGGCAGTAAAAGCTTTAATCTGAAATATGCTGTTATTTTGGCCCCACTCCCTTTTGTTTTCAAGATGGGCCATGGATAACCCAAGCGTTGCTGGACTAGCCCTATCACTCATAAATAACCTCCTCTCTTTTAGGAGCAAGTGGGCAGGAGCATAAAGGCTGTTGCTGCCAAAGACACAATGAGAGCCCCACCATTCAGCACCAATCTCCGCTTGCACTGCAGAAACCAAGGTGGAGATCCAAGAGTGGCATCTCACGACCCTTACAAAAGTGGGCAGAAACCCTTGTGTTGAGACTTAAGTCTAAGCATTCAGTTTTTCATCTTCACATGGCAACGACAATAATTATTTTCAGAGCAGAAGGCCAAACTTGAAGTGACATTAATTGCCTGAACGCAATTAACACAATCATCGTCATTATTATCAACATTATCATTTGATTACCATCATCATTTGGTTGGTCCTAATAAAAATATTGCCCAACAATGCTTCTTTTCCCCATGGACCAGCACAAGCTACCTTTGCTGGTCCAAGAAAAAAAAAATCCCAAATCCTCAATGGGGCAAGATTTTTATTAAGACCAACAAAATAACAACAACAACAGCTCCAACAACAACGTTGTATTCAGGCATTGTTGATGTTAGCAAAAACATTTGCTGCTGCCAGCACAGTATTTTGGATATGGGCTTCCGAGCACCGTTTCCTTTCCCAGATCCGTTGCTCCCCGCTTGGAAACGCGACGCATCTCAGAAACTCCACAGCGGCTTTCTCTCACCTATATCAGATTGGTCGCTTCGCTCGTCAATCATGTGTATGGGCGGGAGAAAGGACGAAGTCCCGAAGCCGCTCGAACGCAGGGGCCTATTCCGTCATCTCTGGGCGACAAGACGTAAGGGGCGGTGTGAGAGAGGCATGGCCCCCGCTGCGACTAGTAGTGTGTGGTTCGGGCGCCTGTCATGGCCTCCTACGAGAGGGAGCCTGGCTCGAATCCGCCCGAGGTTTCCGCCCCGCCCGGAGGCTCCTCCGAAGAGCCGGTTGGAGAGATCCTGAGAGGCTGCCTGCGCTTGCTGCCTAAGTTGGTGGGGCAGGTTAGTGGGCAGAGGGAAGCCGTAGCCGCGCTTGGCGGGAGAGCGGGATGCAGAAGGGACGAACGGGCGACGAGGGTGAAAAGATTAGGCTTTACTCACACTTTGAGAGCCTGAACACACCTCCGCACCTGGGTGGGGGATGGGAGTTGCCAGGCCGCCTACTGCAACCCTAAACCCGCTTTTTGGAAGTAACTCCCTTAGATTTTAGTGAAAATTCCTGCTACACTGGGGTTATTTGTAAACATAAGGTTTATCCAATGTTAGTCCTTCTTGAAGCAGACCCCTTGAGATGAATGCGTCTTCAGTTATTGGATACAGTTTATAATCAGTAGGATTTCAAGTATCGTGTTTTGGCTTTGGGGTCTGCTGTAACGGCTGCTTTTATGTTTTGTTTAGCTTTTAATACTGGAGTTTTCTTCGATGTGTTTGCTACCTTGTTCTTTTTCGTTTTAATGGAATAGTTAGCAGTGTGCGATGTAAGTTGATGAATTTGCTAAACTATTTGATACAGGACTCATTCTTATCTTCACTTCTTCTTTTTAATAGCCCTCCTTTATTGCAGACACATTATTGTGGACACATACACGGTATTCCATCAAGAATGAATAACAAATATAAGTAGTTGGAGGATTGAGTCTCAAATTGGGATAAAAGGAGGGGAAATTGTGAAACTCAACATCTTGTAAATACTTATCACAGCTGGAGTCAGAGTTTTATATGCATGTGTACATATATACACCCACACATGTAAGTTTGAAATGTTCTAGTCTGTCCTTGGAAAGGATAAGGATCTCTTGTTTTAAGGCTTAGATTATAATAGCTCTCAAAAAGCCTATGCTATTAAGCTAGGCAATGTGTGTAGCAACACAGTCCCACCCATCCTCAAAATCCTCTTTTGTATCCTTGAGCCTTTTACATGTATTTCAATTAAAGATAAGCACATATTGATCCAGGAGTAGACAGATGGTTTGTTTCTGGCTACATTGCTGGTAAGATGGCTGGAGGAGTGTAGTATCACTTCTAGTATCCAAACTTTAAAAGTGAGTTGAAAAGTTTGAGAGGATGAAGAGAGAAGCCACAAGAATCCTTTACAATGTTGAAAGGATTTGTTGCAGTGATAGATAATTAAGTCATTCAATAGCTGTAGTTTCAAGAAGAGGTTTTGTCAAGGAACTTTTAAGGAGGAAGCAAAATTGCTCACATTCGCTAAACAGTGTCATGATATGTCTTTGCCAAAGTATCTCTAGTGGACGGAAATGAAACAGATGGAAACTAGTTGACTGGCTGCTTTAGGTGATGTTTTCTCCAATAGATAAATAATTGGATTTATATTTTGGAACTGCAGACTCAGGTCTTCATCTCTGTCTTGAGTTTATTTGGCCATCTCCCCCCCCCCCCGCCCCACCCAAGTCTTTAAAATGACATTGTTAAAATATTATCTCACTTGCAATAAAGAGTGCAATCAATTTTTGGAACTGGTGGTAGAGTCCTATGCATGTCTACTCAGGACTAAGTCCCACTGACCTCAAGGGAATTACTCCCAGGTAAGTATGTATAGGATTGTAGCCTAAAAAGGCTATATTAAATAAAGTCTGGAAAAGGAAACCAATGGAAATATTTGGCAAAAATTAAATCCTCCTCCTATTCCGAATGGCATATTAATTAAAATTTGGGGAAGTTGAAAACAAACTGTTCCATGAAGTAGTATTCTGCATCTAAGAGTAAAATAAATGTTAATTTTTCTCATTTTAAATGGAAAATAGCCACCATTAGCAATGGAAAATGGAAGCTAAGCATAGAGCTATCCACAGGTGCCTGTTTGAGCTCCCTCCACATCTTCTGGGAAAACTTAGTAGTCACACAACCATAGGCATCCAGATTTGTGAGAAAGGTTCACTTACTATTATAGTCAAAATTTAGGAACTGATGCTCATAATAGGGACTAGGGCAGGATCTACACTACTGCTTTAAAACAGTTTATAACAGTAATGACAACTGTTGAGACCCAGGACATATTCCATATACCATTTTCAAACTGTTTTCAAAGTGTTATATCCTGCTTGGTGTAGATCTGGCTCACGACTTTCCAACACTGAGCAAACCGAGACCCATCTCTAGTGGAAAGTGGGAGTTCCCTTCCCATTCACTCACTTCAATCAGGCTTGGAATGGGATTTTCCAGTAGCAGCTAGGAGTGTGTGTCTGCACTCACTAGATTTGGAGTATAGAATTGTACTGAAACAATATCATATGATGATGATAGAAGGTTAGGGCATAAAGGAGAGTCACAAGTAAACTCTATATTTCAGGCTGCAGGTAGAGAATCTTCATGTGTGGAAGTAGAAAGCTAGAACCTTTCTCCCTGGTATGCTAGTATTTGTTTCATTTTTATTTGCAGTGTGTTTTTAACATGGGGGAATACTCAAAATTGAAATCCGCTGCACTTGCAATCTGAGATCTGCAGTGATACCACAAGATTTTCTAAGTTCATTCCGCTGTGTGTGTGGATCAGAATTCCATTGAAATCAGCGGAATTACTTTTCATTTACTCCTGACCAAACTTCCGCAGGAGATATTGGGCATAATTCAAGAGAGATTGGGCATAAATCTCCTGTGGAAAATAGGGTGAGGCCGCAATCCTATCAATTGCACTCTCGGTGATCAGAAACCCCAGAATCCGGAGGCTTCGGATCATCCAGTGCAGGGCGGGCAGAGCAGCAGAGGCAGTCTTCACCATCCCGTCCTTCCACCCTGCAGATTTTGCTAGCAAGGGCACTTTGAAGTGGGAAGGAAGGAGGCTGGAGGCGGTGGCTCAGTTTGACTCGTATCCTGGCCTCTCTAGTCTCCTCCCCTCCCTGCCGACTGGAATGCTCCCTTTATTCCTTCTCCGAGGTCTCTTTTCCAACCTCAGAGGGCAACTAGTGCAGTTCTTTCCATGCTCCGACTCCCCCTTTTGAGTTCAGAGCACTGTCTCCAACCTTGGAAAGGATAATCTGAACAATCCTATGGTCCCTGGGATGCTCATCAAAGGACCATAGGATTGCTCTCTGAATTAGATTTACATAATTCCATCTTTTCTCTTGCAGAATTCTCATTTGTTTTTCCAATGGAATGCACACAAAATAAGTTCTCAAATGAATTACATCTTTTATTTCAAGCTAAGGATCCACAACTTCCACTATTTTACATGGGAGCTGCGACCACCAAGCACATAGTACTTTGCTTTGATAATACAACCAAAGTTTAATTTAAAACAATGGGGCCACATCCAGCATCATGTGAGCAGATTTCTGCTTGTGCAACAGGGTCCCCCTCATGCCCTGAAATCTACCCTGGAGTAAATGGGGGGCATAGAGGAGGCGGAGGGGTTGGGAGAGAGAAAAATCAGTTCCATCAGCGGTGTCCATTCCACAATGGATAGACATTGCTATACAATCCTAGTTGCTCAAAGCATTTATGCTTAGGAACAGATTGTATGTTTGTAGAATCAAAATGCCAATAATTATTAGTAGAAAAATCAGAACTACAATTTGTTGGATGTAAAACTGAGTGAAATCAGTACAGCTAATTGCCAAATGAGTTCGCCTAGAATTATAGCTTCTCTGAATGTATTGGTGGTATGGTGTAGTTGTGGTTAATTTGTAGAATTCATTTCTATAAGATGTATATTTATCCATAGTCAAGATGGCTTTACAGATCTCCCAAGGTGAGAGAGATGTATGCCACTGAATACCAGTTGCTGAGAAGCAATAACCAGAGATCCGTATTGCCATTAAGGTATGCTTGGGGTTTCCATAGGAATCTGGTTGGTCACTGTGGGAAGCAGGCTGCTGGACTAAATAGTCCATTGGTCTGATCCAGCAGGGCTCTTCTTATATTTGACTGAAGAGAAATTCTCATTCGAATTGTAGCCCTTTTATGTGATTGACAAGGCTTTTGCATTGGAGCCCTCTTGTGACATGGTTTGTTTGGCTTTTGAAGCTTAATCTTGGAGAAGATATGGCGAAAATTAACTTCGACTGGAGCAAGCTTCAAGGTGCCTCACCACTCCAGCCCGTGTTGCTCTTGACCGCTCTGCAGCAGCATATTTCCGTTTTACAGGTAAATGTTTCTTGGACACTTTTCAGAAAGCCAATCACTCAAATTAATCCTTAAATGCAACCCGCACCCCTCAACTTCAATGTGAGGTCTCCTGTTTGAGGAAATGGTGCAACTTACTGTATTGCACAACTGAGGTTCCACTGTGATTCCTAAAGGACTTAAAGCTGTTACCTTAAAACAGTTATTAGAAGAGTTCTGGGAATAGCATTGCAAGGGGCTGTGGGTAAGTAGTTTGTACAAATGCAGTCCTGTTGATTTCTACACTTCCATTGTAAATGCAGTACATTTCCATCTGTCGTGGGTTATAATTAAGCAATAACACGGCAGGTGTGTGTCATGCTATGATAATGATTCCATGCGTTGGGTGAGTTTTGCGGTTCATGGAGTGCTTTCAGTGGATCAAGAAGTGGCATTATCCCAGCATGATACATCCTGGTGCGTGTGTCTGCAATTAACTATATTTCCAGCATATTTTTTTAAAAGTAACTTCATAGACATTTAAATGTTTCATCTTGTCAAGTAACCAGTTGCAGTGCTACATCATTTTCATTTGACATTTTTTAATGTTAAGTCACAGTACTTGTAACGTTCCTTGTTTTGGGATCAGTTGCTAGCACAAGTCTTGTGACCTCTGCATAGTGCTTAATACATCTGTAATCATTTTGCTCCCCTATTGAAATAAGGTGTAATCTGTCAACAACCTCTCCTGTGCAGGAAAAATCAAGTATGCTATTGGCAGTTCCCATTTGTCCTTGTGGGGTAGCTATAGTATACATTTCTGACTTACTCATTCTAACTAATGTATTAATAAAAGATTAAAAAAAAAAAACCAGAAGAACGTGCTGAATAGCATGCACAAAAATGGCTTTTGTGTAATGGTTTCTAAATGTGATAGATGGTAGTTTGAGGTCACCAATTTGTTCCTTTAAAAAAAAAGTTCCAACTGAAGTATTTCTATTAATATGAATAATGTAAAACCCTCAATAGCTCCATGATAAGCACTATTGAATGGGATTGGAGGAATTGTTGATATAGTTATCACTTCATAATGTTTGATTTGTTTGCATGTATTGCAAGTACTCTTTCTTGCTGGGTCATTTAGCCTTTTTTAATGGAGATCTTTTCAAAATGTAGCAGAAGAAGAATTTGTGAGCTTACTTTTGTTGTTTCTTGTATTTGTTGTTTGGCTTGTATGTAAAAAATAATAATTAAAGACTTAAATTGTTTTTTTATGGTGAGAAAGATGAGATGAGAAAATGAAGAGCATTTGTTTTGCTTCTCTGAATATTGGCTGTGTTGGGTGATGCATGAGTATAGAGCACAGTGTTTGTGTTCTTTCATGCATTTTGGGTGGCTGCCGTTTCAAGTGGAGATGCTGCCAGTGATGTAGTGTTAAAGCAAGAGCTTTAAGAGAATGAGAGTCTTGGCTCTTGTGTTAAGGAGGAAAAATACTTAAGCCTTAATGTTCTGAGTAAGCATTTGAATGACATGTAAATTAAGTGGCATTGATGCCAAAGGGTCCTGCTTTGATTTGGTATAAAACAGATGAGTAACAGACAGATTTGCTCAGATAGTCTGGACCCTCTAGAGGTTGTTTTTTTTTAAATACGCAGATTAGTAAAAGGCACTGATCAAAAGGGCAGTGACACTTGGAGATGCTATATTTTAATTCTAGCTTGATTTGCATTATGTCCACAAAGGTGCATATGGTCTCCACAATCATTTTAAGAAGCTTGTTTTAGAAATTCCAGTTTTTAAAAAGTGCTGTCAGTTTGAATCCATCCTCTTTTTTCCTTTTGCCTAGCCATTTATAGAAAAGCTCCAGTCTTTGATTAAAGAGGAAAGCACTGTACCCGTTGATGATTCCAATAAGACAGAAGGCGGAAAGTGTGAGACTAATTCAAATGTAATAGATAAAGACGTGCAGGTGGAAGTGAAACACATAGCTTGTGGTTCTGCAAACCTGAAAGAGACTCATGTTGATTTTGACCCAGAAGTTGTCCAGATAAAAGCTGGAAAAGCTGAAGTAAGTGACTCTTGGGCCATTTTTCCCCTTTCTAGTCTAGACCATTCTTTCATTTTGAATGGCAGTAATGAAATCTAAATACAAGTTGTTCTGTTACCTGCAGATTGAAAGACGAATATCAGCCTTCATTGAAAGGAAACAAGCTGAGATCAATGAAAACAACGTCAGAGAATTTTGCAATGTTATTGATTGTAATCAAGGTAGCTATCCAGTTGAGCTTTAATTTGCTTATCCTTTTAAGCATGATTCTCTTATCTCCGCCATTGCTCTGTTTTTCAACAAGCTCTTTTAAATGTTCTTCTTAAAAGGCAAAGTTAACAATATAAAAGTTAATAAGACGTGAGTGAAGCTTACAATAGGAACACTAGTGATACAAAGAGAAACTATGGAAGCAGAAGGTGTCCTCAAATAAATATCTCATGAAGCAATGCACACAGTATATAAATGGCCAAACCCACAAACAATTCACTGGTCATATAACCATTGTTCTCCAACTTTACTTCTGCCTATAAGTTTCTAGCTAAAACTTCAGGCAAACACTTCAAACAGATTTAGCATGACCCATCTTTTTTCCTTTGGTCCTGGTAAAGTTTGCAGCTTTTGAGCAAAGTTTCTCTAGTGATGTGGGTTTTTCAGGAAAAAAAACGAATTTGGAAAATTAGGGTAATTTGCATCAGAATGGGTTTGTTCTGGAAAATTGGGGTAATTTGCATCTGAACATTTTCAGTTTGCATTGGAAAATTTTCTGATGCCATAAAAAGTGGTCTAATTTGGATACTTTTATTTATTACACTACTTCTGTACTGCTTAATATATTAATATCCCTAATGGTTCACATTAAAATATAAAATAAGACAAAAAGAGGGGGACCCATAGCTGAAAACACTAACCAGATCAGTGGGACCACAAAATGTGTAGTATAATCAAATATAATGCTGCTAGTGATTATGGAGTTCACAATAAATAATAACAACAAATGTTTGTATAATCTCTCTGGCTCTGAATGATAATACTTAACAATAGTACAAATGCTCATACATTAGTAAATTCAGTAGACATGTATCCTGGAGGTTTACACTCTTCCTGTGCAGGGCAGGAGGAGCGGCAGAGGCAATCTTTGCCTCCCTGTCCATCTACTCTGAATTTTCACTAGATGGGCTTTTTTGCCCAGCTAGCAAAAACGTTTTGGAGGGTGATGGAAGGTGGTTGGAGAAGCCCCAGGAGAGTGCATAGTCTTCTCCCCTCCCTGGTCACTGTATCACCCCTTTCCCCTAGGTCTCATTCCTGACCTCAAAGAGGCAGCTAGCATGGTTCTTTCCATGTTGCCTGCGAGAGGGAGTGAGTCAGATCACGGTTTATCACCTCCAAGGTCATTGACGGAACTGTTGGCATCATCACTGTCTACCATCTTGTATTAAATACATTTGTCTCAATTTCACTGGTGTCTTATACCACCTGTGCACCATCTTGGATTTTCCCTTCAATTAGTTGATACAAAATATTCGATTTCTTATGTAAATAAATGCTCCCATGCATATTATTTAATATTACAGCTTAAACATTTCCCCAAACTAGTCTTAAGTTTGTGCTCAAAAGGTACTTCTGTCTTGAAAACAAGGTAAAATTGAGAAAGTAAACCTTTGGAGTTCTTGTACCAGTTAATATATAAACAGAGTATGAATTTTCAAAACTAGTCTATTTTTTTAACTTGATCGTTGCTAATCCACCCCATTATAAATGTCTTGTCAGGTAAAATTGGTATAACCCGTTGCAGAGTTGATTTGATTTAAATCGATTCGCTGAAGGACTCAAGTTTAATGATTTTAATCACAGTTTAAATTGCTAATGAGGAAGATTTAAATTTTTTTAGTAGAAGTATATTATTGTTTAATATAACCTTAATATTCAGAGATGCAGGTTTAATTAGAAAGTAGGTACACACTAAGAAATTACTCTAGATTGTTTTCAGTTTAACTTTCAACAAAAAATGGGATGATAATTTGATCATTTTAGTATTAAAGCAGAATGAACTTGTGAAGTCATTCAGGAGGTAAACCAGTTCCAACTACTCAATCGTGATATTTTAGTCATGATGTGCCAGAATCACCACCACCAAGCAAGCTTTTTTATAGTGTACTAATAAGATTGTTTATTCTTCTGTTTACTTTTCTTTTCAACAAACAACAACATTAACAAAACATCAGATGGATTTTTTAATGGTTAACTATTTCAGTTTTTAGATGTGAACTTTAAAAAAATTAAATTTAGGCAATTTCAACCACAGTAGTTACAGAAACAAAATTTTCCCAAATGTGGTCTCTTTAATGGCCTGCTGCTGTCATGCTAGATATTTCCTTTCTACAGTAGGATTTTGTCTCTGACACAGTGGGCAGCCACAAATATTTGGCTGGCCACAAGCCCATTCCAAATTTCTGGGTGGGTCAGGGTCTGCTTTCTCCATTGTGTAATGCCTTCCTTAATGTCTTTCCCCCCACAATCTGGGGAATAGCTTAATTGAACAACTTAATTTAAAGGAAAATTAGAAATAATTTTCCGTGGAATAATAATAATTTATTAAATTCAATACTTCATTACTCAATAGTTATCATTTCAGATTCAGTTCATCTTCTACACTGGTAACTTTGCTGTATTGTTCACCTTAGTAAGGGTGAAATCCTATGCGTGTTTAGACAGTAAAAGTCCTACAACTCCCAGCATGCTGGGGCATGCTGGGAGTTGTAGAACTTTTTTCTGTCTAAATATGCATAGGATTGCATCCTAAATTGCTAATTGATCTCAATCCACAATCTTTGAATATTACCTTTAGAAATGTAACAGGATTGGTCATCGCCATTGCAAAGTCATCAGTGTGCATCATTATCCTAGGGAGCAATCCTGTGGCCCCTAGACAGCATCCGAGGGGCCAGAGGATTGTTCAGAGTTCCCTCCCTGAGGTCAGTGACAGTGCTCCAACCTTGGAAGGGAGAGTTGGAGATCCTTCCCCTCCCCCTTGCAGCTGGCACAGAAAGAACTGAGCTGGCTGGCCTCCGAGGTCAGGAACTCTACCTCAGAGAGGTGGAAAAGGGGGTTGTTTCAGTGAGCAGGAGAGTGGAGAGACCAGGATACAAGCTATCCTGAGTCGTTGCCAGCCTCCTTCCCTCCACCTCCAAAACACCTTCGCAAGATGGGCAAAAAAGCTCATGTAGTGAGGACAGGAGGATGGGGAGGCAAAGATCACCTTCCGCACTCCCCCCACCCTGCATAAGGTGAGTCTCTTGCTATTGCTTCTTGGAAATTGGTATTCAGTAGCCCCATTCAGAAGACACCTTAAACCATGGGTTTAACCGCGGTGGTTAAATTAGAAAGCCAGGCTGTGTTCAGAAGACACCTTAAACCACGGCTTTAACCATGGTGAATAAAGCAAAAAGCCTTATTCATGATGGTTAAAGCTGTGGTTTAAGGTGTCTTCTGAACACGGCCTGGATTTCTGGCTTAACCACCATAGTTAAAGCCATGGTTTAAGATGTCTTCTGAATGGGCCCAGTGACCCACTGCTGCTGAATCTGGAAGTTCCATCTAGCTATCATACCCTCTAAGAGCAAATGTTAGTCATCTAATGGCTTTGACCTTATAAAGCCCCAAACTATTTGGAGCCAGGGTACATTCGGAATCTTGTCATCCCATATGTAGCTGCCCAGAAATTCTGTTCCGCCACCGAGGCCATCCTCTGTGTTCCCTTGCCATTCTTTGAAGTGAATTGTGGGCTACTTACATGACTGCGCTAATGATTACTTATTTAAAATGTCCTTAGAAAACAGCTGTGCTAGGACTGATGCGGTGTTCACACCTTACCCAGGATTCAAAAGTCATGTGAAGGGTAAGTACTACTATTTATTATTGTATTTAATGAAGGATTTTTGTTCCTTAAATCATTTTTTTAAAAAAGAGACAATTTGTATGTCAGTTTCATTAAATAAGTTCTTGATCTAAACTTACTTTGGCTTAGTTCACACAACACTTTTCTCTACTCAGTGGGAAAACTCCACTCAAAGGTGTAGTTAGTAGGGGGTACTCACCACACAACATATTCCAACTTCACTGTTGTGTGGGTGTGGCCTCCTGTGCAGTGGAGTAAAAGTCAACACAGTGTTTAATTGACAGTTCCTCTGCCCTCTCTCCTCCCCCAGTCCTCCCAGTGGTATCCCATCAGCCATCGCTGCAAAAAAGCCAGTCCCAGCGGCTCTCCTAGAGCATCAGTCCCTCCTTTTGTTGCTCTTGCCAGGGAACTCTGGAGCCAGTGGGAAAAGTCAACTCACCTCAACAGGAAACTCCATGGAGCCCTCCAGGCAACATGGAATACAATGGTTGTGCAGGAACTCCCCTCTGCACAGCTTGGAGATTCAGGGTGGAGTGTTTTTCAAAAGAGTTTTCCCTCCAGACATCACTTTCTCAACGGTGGTGTAACAACTCCACAATGAGGTTGTTGCACTACCGTTGAGAAAAGTGCTGTGTGAACTGAGCCGTTGTTTAGTTGAGGCATCAGTGCAGGTTTATTCAGAAGCAAGTTGACACTGAGGGCACAGCTAGACCTAAGGTTTATCCTGGGATCATCCAGGGTTCGCCCCTGCCTGAGCACTGGATCCTCTGTGTGTCACCTAGATGAACAGGTTTGACCACTGGACAATCCAGGGATAAACTTTAGGTCTAGCTATGGCATAAGTGTATTTATTTATTGAATATATTTCTGAGCCACCTTTCAAGACCATGGTCTTCCCAAGGGAGCTTACAATGTAAAACAGCATCGTTAAAAATTAAACAGTTTTAAAATAAGCTAGTTAAAATACAGTTTAAAATATTTAACAGCAGCAAATGTGATTACCAAAATTCAGTTAAAAAATCAGAGACAACAGGTATGTTTTTAAAGGCCTCTTGATGACAGCCACAGATGGAGCCAGCTTGGGAGAAAATTCCATAGGGTAGGGGCCATCACTGAGAAGGCCTCTCTCTAGTGCCCACCAGCTTTATTGATCTTAATAGTGGGTGAGTTTGTAGGATGTCTGAAGATTATCTTAAAACACAGGCAGGTTCATAAGGTGTAGATGATCCTTCAGATAACCTGGACCCAAACATTTTGTGCGACTTTCCTGTAAGTGTTGTGTTGCATTGCAGCTTCAGTTCACTTTATAAACCAATGGCAGGTAACTTGTTCAGTTGCATTAAAAATATTTGGTATTCTGTGTTAAATTGAGCTCTGCAAAAACAAGTGCTAGAAATTTGGGGTGGGGGTAATTAAACTAGTTATTTGGCTTTGAAACCAAGAATACATATTAGGAAATCAATTTACTTTACAGGCTTTGCTTTGAAATAAACATGCTTATGATCAGGCTGTCAGCATTTTAGCAAAAGGCTATCTATGAGCAGTAGAAATGGCTTTGAGGCTGAAAGTTGCTGTCTATTTCTATAGTTGCCCTCCCCCTAATGGCCTTCCATAGGATGGCCAAAAATTATCCTTTTTGAGGCCACAAATGGTTGCTCCCTTTTTGAAATGGCTTTAAGTGCTACGGTTAAATTATTTTTGAAATTGATCATATTTTTAAATCTATGCTGTCTTTGCATGTTATGGCTGCTTTATTTAATGCATTTATTATTGCCAAGCTATTTTTAAAATTATTAAGTTATGGGTTAACTTGTAATGTTAGCTACTTTGGGCTCCTTGAGGAAAGCTGGAGTATAAATGTTTTAATTAAATCAACAAACCAGTGACTTGCTGCTTTTTGTTAAAAATAAAAATAGATACAGCATGAATTATTATCCTAGCGAGAATGGTTGTCAAGAGAATCACATGAAAGCTGCCCCCCTTCTTTTATGGGCTGTTTACTGTGGGAGTCTGGTGCTCATGTTAGAAGGTGTTCTTAGGGGTGAACAACAGGTGAGTCACATCTATTAAGCTGAGCACTGCAGGTTCTTTGAGAATCTACATTCGGTTCAAAAGCATTTAGTGCTTAATAGTTGCTACTTTACCACACTGAAAGTGTGTTCTGCCATGCAATTTATAATGAGAGGAGTATTCGGCTAGCACAGAATCACCTATAGGACACCTGACAAGAAAAAAGCAAAGGAACATGGGATAGTTCTACTTATTTTTCCCAGCATGAGGTGCACAAAGAGCAGCAGTACTTGCATCAGTAAGGAAAAGTAAGCATTAAGGGTACAAATTGAACTAAACCGTTTAACCTCTACTACAGTCGAACGTGGTGTCGTTTACGTGGTATAAACATAGGCTGAGATTAACTAGCATTGTTGTTCTGTAACTAAGGTGGCAAAACTATTAACACTTATTTGTGAGTGTTACGTTGAACATAGTGGGACTTCTGAGTAAAATACATGAACTTCGCTGTAAAGGTATTCTCTTAGCAGCTGTCCTTGCTTATTCCTTTCATGTGTGTAAATCTTAATTTTGTACTTCTTAAAATCCTAGTTTCGCGAGTTGTAAATACCTATGGCCCTCAGACCAGAAATGAAAGAGCTCATGGGTCCAATCGTAAAGCAAACGCCCTTCCTCGAGATTGTGGGAATCAAGCTATAGAAGAGAGACTACTGAACATTGAAGCTCATTTAAGGTTACAAACAGGTTTGTAGAGAGTTCTATATTGAATTCCATATTGCGATTCTTCCCGTGTAGCAGAAACCAGCAAAAATGTAAATTCAAAGTATCCCGCAATGTCAAAGTATCCCTCATGACATATGTCTTGCTTTTGGGTTCAAAGGATTTCCTGGGATGAAGAACTATGAGAAATTCAGACTTTTACATTTTTAGATTGTATGCTATTTATGGTTTTTAATTGTTGTGAACCACCCAGAGAACTTTGGCTATTGGCGGTTTATAAATGTAATCAATAAATAAGTACGTACATACATAAATGAATGAATTAGAATTGTTAATTCTGATTGGTCTAATTCAAGGGATGTACAACTAATATGGATTGCGCTTGTTTATCTATTCCTGCCTTCCCCCGCTTGGGAATCAGTTTTGCAATTGTTCGCAGTCATTTTATTTGGGCCAAATGATAAAGTGAGCACATTGCTCTTTAGTTGGCAGCCGAGGACCTGGTGTACATGTTAAGTGTCAAACAATGGCCTCTTTAAATTACTCCGCATGGCAACTATTATCTTCTGTCTCTGTTCAACTCTAATCTTGGAAAGAGACTGGCTACTTCCAGCTTGTCACTTGGAATGGTCATTTCCTTCATGGAAAAAGGACTGCGAAACCCTTACTTTCTTCCTTATTTGGTTCACCGGTTATTTTCCTTCATCTCTACCCAGAAGGATCTCCTGGGCTTGGTTTGTGGAGACATACTGCTCTTGTATCAGCTTGCTGGGTAGCCTAGCAAAGTCACTACCAGCCTCGGTTGGCAATCTATAAAAGGGAAAGAATATTATGATTACATTTACATTTATATCCTGCCTTTTTTCCTCCAAGGAACCAAGGCAGTGTACATAATCATCCTCTCCATTTTATCCTCACAACAACAACCCTGTGAGGTAGGTTGGGCTGAGAGCCTGTGACTGGCCCAAAGTCACCCAGTGGGTTTCCATGTCCGAGTGGGGACTAGAACCTGGATCTCCTGACTCCCAGTCCAACACCTTAGCTACTACACCACACTGGCTCATGAATATGTAATTCATGATGTTCTCATAAAGAAGAGAACTACTGTTTTCCACCTTGGCTTTTGGGAATTGATAGTCTATAAACCTAAATCAGTGCATTTGATATTCCCTGCTAGTGATGCTTCATTTTAAGTACAGCACACTTATCACATTTTGAAGTAGAAAGTAGGGGCACAAAAAGAAGACCATAACCAGCAAGAATAAATATGTGCAGCAAAAATTCTGATCAGTGCAGACAAGCTATTCATTCCATTGAATCTGCTTTAGTGAACACAATGGAGAGAACTATATTTCCAGGGGGAAAAGACCTTCAGTAGAAAATGGGAGTTTTCTTTTTCTGAGACAG
Organism: Elgaria multicarinata webbii; assembly: GCF_023053635.1. Taxonomy (NCBI): domain Eukaryota; kingdom Metazoa; phylum Chordata; class Lepidosauria; order Squamata; family Anguidae; genus Elgaria; species Elgaria multicarinata. Next base: position 143,679,626 of record NC_086172.1, on the reverse strand, counting down.
ACTTCACAGCAAAATAGTAAACATATGTCTTTCACAGTTATATTCAGAAACCTGCATCCAAACTTGAGTATATGTAGGGAACCTTCCAAGCAGAACTTCAGTATCTCGTCTTGCTAGAAATCCCAGCAGGATTTGGGACCAACACACTGCATTTTTGTGTTGTGTTCCCCCTGCCCTCTTTGCTGCGTTCTCAACTTAGATTAATCTTAAAAACTGTATTGGAATTTCCTTTTTTCCTTTAAAGAAAATTTCTAGTTGTGTTCACTTTCCAGATGCTTGATCTGGGTTATTGTTGTTTTAATGTTGTATTACAGGTGGACCAGTGCCAAAAGACATTTATCAAAGGATAAAAAAACTTGAAGATAAAATCCTTGAATTGGAAGGGATGTCTCCTGAATATTTTCACTCTGTGGTGAGTAACTTTAACCCTAGGTCTCTTAAGGCCTCTCCTGAAGAGGTGTGTGTGTCTATAGTAAATAAAAACACAGCTGCTCCGGTCAAGCAGAAAGCAAAGAGTTTTCAAAACTGTCTTGTTAATTCACTGGAAGGGATGGCTTTGCATGATGATCTCCATTAAGAATAGTTGGGCTACCACCATCTAACACAAGGTTTTTGTACACACTGGAGAACTTGTGTGACCCTTTTTGGGGAAGATGAATTAGCTTTTTAGGATGCTATGCTATGTAGGTTATACAGAAAAAGTCCTACAATTCCCCAGTTTAAGGCATTCCCCAGCCTTAAACTGTTTCTGTAGAGTTTTCCTCTTATTTGGGTGCAAAGATTTTCTCTTGTAGAATTGATCTATTCATTTGGGAGGAAGAGACGCTACGCATGTAGTACAGGTCTGCTGAGATTCTTATCACTTCAGAATGTAGTTTGGAGGAAGGGGGGTATGGGTACATATTTGAATTCTCTTTCATGTTAAAAATAATAATAATCCCTGCATGTAGAAAATCAGCATATCAGGGAGAAAACCAGGATAGAATCTTTTTCCTTCATTTGCTTGCTTTTTTATACATAGTTGCCCCAATCCAACAGCGCACATACACACACAGCGACCAGGACCACATGTGCAGGATACATTCAAGAAAGTTAAAAGGCCACTGATCAGCTATGTGGTAGAAAAACTTGCTTGAAAGGATTCCCTGTGCACAGTCCCAACAGTTGAATCAAAAAGGGGAGTCACGTGTGGATGATCCATTTGTGTGTATCCCCCCCCCCAAGTGGGAGATGCATGTGCATGGATACCCCTTTCTACACATGTGGGGGCCCATCAGAATTGGAGTGAAGGAGTGCTACATGAGGAAGATTTCAAATGCTCAACATTTTTCTTTCATATGAAATTTGAGTCCCTATATGTTTGATGGGCTCTGGGTCTCTTTCATTAGTGATGGGGAAAAGGTGGTCTTGTTCTCAGAAATAGTAATAGCTCTGCTTTACTTATATTTGGATTTGTTTATGTTTTTTCATAGAATTTGCCTGGCAAAAGAAGGAAAATCCAACAAAACCAAGTGAGTTGTATATGTTTGCAAGTACAAATTCAGAGATTTTCGTCCTCTGCTCCCAACCTATGGAGTTGTACCTCCAGCTGTACCTCCAACTCATTTAGTTTGGAGTAGATATTTCACCACCACCACCACATGCATGTTGTCATTATTTGTATTAACCTAGTACAGGGATAGTCCTGCCTGGAAAATCTTAAACTCCAGGAGAATGTTGCCTTTCAGGTAGCCTGGTCCCAAGCTGTGTAGGGCTTTATAGCACTTTAAATTGTGTCCGGAAACACAGTAGCTCATGAATCTGTTATATCAAAAGAGTCAGATGGCCCAGTCAACATTGTGGCTGCAGCATTCCGGACCAACTGAAGTTTCTGAATATATTTCAAAGGCAGCCCCATGTAGAGTAAATTCAGTAGTCCAAGTGGGATGTAAAACCATGGCCAGATCAGACACTTCTAGGAATGGGTGCAGTTGGTACACTAGTCCCAGTTGGCCAAAACCTAGCTAATGCCTATATTGTCCAGATAAACCATATCTGATAAGCTTGGTCATGGGCTTAACTTGGGATGGCACAGCAGTGTGGTCCCTTCCAAAAATTGCTGCTTCCTTGAATGTAGCTCCAGGCACCTGAAGAGCATTTGAATATGCTTCACAGTCTGCTGGCTTGAATGGGAAGCAGAGGAACCTCACCTCCCTGGGACTGACAGGGCTGGTGTGTGTTCTTCTGTCACAATCTAGCCATTCTTTTCATTTTGCTTTTAAAAATCTATTTTAAGGTGTTTTATTCTGTTTTTATTGTATTTTATCTTGTACACCACTCCGAAATTTTCAATGGGGAGCAGTATATAAACATTGTAAATAAAATAAATAATAAATAAATAAGCAGAATCTAACATTTGCATAACTGCTGTGGAGCCCTGACCATAGAGAAGTGTATAGGATTCCTCTAAAAGTTGCTAATATCACAACTTTGCTTGACGGTTTATTAGTAAATTAAATTGGTCATAACCCATTTCTCTCTGAATATTGTTATTATAGCATTGGAACATTTGGAACTTTCATTATAATTACCCCAGTGCAGTCACAGGGCCAGTTCAGATGTGAAAATCCCAGCTTATTCAATCATGGTGTATTACTCTGCAACTGAACATTGTACCCATGCATTCCTCCCCTCCCCCTACATGCTGACTTCACTACTTGTATTATGACTATTTTAAGCCATAGCTTAGCTTTTAATCTGGTTTAATATTAGTCTCCCAACTACAGTATAAAGCCAGGATTTATATAATGGTCTAGGGTTCAAGTTTAAACCACAGTTTCCTCTTTCTGATGTAAAGGGAAACTGTGGTTTAAAGTAAACACTATACAAGCACTGAAATTGGCAGATGAGGGAAGTGGAAAAGGAACAAAAGTGCCATGTCTTCACATTTCCTGGGATGCTAAAAGTTTATGCAATAAATTCAAGATGTTAAACTCTTAATTTTCCCTCCCTGAATGACAGAACTACACTTTGGCCGAACTTGATGAGAAGATCAGTGCACTTAAGCAAACATTGCTGAGAAAAACAAATGAAGGGAGGCCCAAGGTGGTTGATCAGCTTCTTTGAGTACAGCAATGTGACTTCATTGTGCTTTCATGTGTACTTAGCTCCTTTAGACTGTCTGAGTACTGTTTATCTAGGCACTATGGTAAGGAAACTAAACAATGCGCATATGAACTCGTCTAATTCTTATTGGAAATCTAGATTAAGTGAACTTCTTTGTTTCTTCAAAATGAAGAATGTTTTGGAAGTAGCATTGTAAATATCACTTCCCTTCTGTTGGAAAAGATGATCTGTAGAACTGTTAATAATAAAAAAAACCTGTTAGCTTCATTGCATAAAAATAACTGTACATTTAAAATGTGATGTCACTGATCAGACAAATGTCTCTTGAAATATAGTTCTGTCCAAAGAGTGTTATGTGAAATGTGATTGTTCATTTAACTTTGTGAAGTAAATGAGACAGATATGCAGAAAAATATAAAAGGAGTTACAGTAATGAAAAATTGATAGTGCATTTAACGAGATGAAGGGTCTCCTGATGAAGGATAATAAACTTATCACTTAATGACCCAGCCAGCCAGGGTTGTTTGAGAGTTAAACAACCCTCAAATAACCCTACAACAGCCCATGGGTTATTTGAAGGTGTTTAACCCTCAAGCAATCCCTGCCCATCCATGTTCAGATTTATTTATTTATTAAATTTATATACCACCCCATAGCCAAAGCTCTCTGGGCGGTTTAAAAAATGTTTACAGATGTCACGATAAGCCATGGCAACCCCCCACCAGCAGCTGAATATTCAGATTGGCCCACAGCACACACCACAGCCCACCCTGACTTAACACAGCACCCTGTGGCTTATTTATCATGCAAACTGGGCCATTGAGTAGGGACATCTTTTATTCGTTCTGAATGCCTAGGAAGGTGAAATCCATATGACTCTTTCAAGGGAAGGCGAAAACAGTAATGGCAAATGATTCCCTTCAAGGAATCCGGTCACACTGAATAAGGCCATTATTCCTTCCAACCCAGTACTTTTTACCCTGACATTGGCTTTTTGAATTCTCTCCCCCGGCATCTTAATCTTATTGCGTTGAGATTCTTTCAGTCAAGATGCCAGAACTGAAACTGGGTGGAATTCTACTCTGCTTGAGTATATGGCCAAATCGCTACAGTTTAGCTAGGTCTTCATGAAGAGTAAGCATACAGACATTGCCCTTACACATTTCATACCTCACCTTTTTGGCAGCAGAATTTTGTGCTCTGGCCTTGGCCCATTGCTGTTGATCAAGTTATTCAATAAATAACTACAGGTGCAATCCTATGTGTGTTCAGACAGAAAAAAAATCCTGTTGACCAGGGAGTGCTGGTAGTTTCCGTCTAAACATGCATAGGGTTGTGCTCTAAATGAAGCAATAGCTCCCCCCACACCCACATCCACACCCACACACCCAACAATATCCTGATTCATACTACTGCTGTGGTTATGAACACGTAAACCCAAGTAATAGAAAAAGTATTGGATGTAGGCTAGGTAAATCTGGGTAAAAGTTTTTTCTTTAACAATGAAGCTCAATGCAGTGGCCTTGAGCAAACCATGAATTTATTTTTCCACCTAACTTAGCTCATGGGCTCATTGGAGAGAAAAGATGGATCTTAAACCATGTATGTTACCTTGAAATCTTTGAAGGATAATAAATTAATGGTATTGAAGACAATGCAGTCAAACTTGTACATCAATTATTCCCCGTCACAAACCATCAGAATCTGCCAGGTAAGGGGTGTCCTCTTATGCTCTTGCACATGCATTGACACTTGGTCAATAAATGTAATTGTGGGGAGCAAGAGCTCCACAACTGCAGTTCAGACTTTGTATGGACAATGAAACAATATTCTATTTTCTCCTCCTGAAAACAAAACACCCACTCTTGCCTAAATGATTAAGCTCCCACATGGATGGCTCCAGTGTAATGGACTGATCAGAATCGTATACATCAGTTTCATCAGCCACAAGAGATGAGCAGCACCATTTGTTCTATGCTACAATGCATATTAACACCTGAGTGAAAAATTTAATCGAGGGGGAAAGGAAACAACAAATACACAAGTTTCCTATGAGCCATAGATAATTACCTGGCTAAAAAACTGGGTTAGCCAAAGTAAATGGAATAACAGATTGATTGCAGTGACTCCAGTTGGCAGGCCTTTCCATTCCCAAGTGGAGTTTTGTAATTTTTAAAATGGCTTAAGCAGGCCACGTATCCGTGCTCATAACTAACGTACCTAGGTTCATCACAGGCACATTATAGATTTGCAGAAAAATACTGCAAATACTAATCCCACCTTGCTTGGCGTTCATGATGTCAGAGAAAATTGTCTTTATTTCTCCTTGCGGGCTTGCTGATGGAGCAGACAAATGTGGGTTCGAAGGAATGGTTTTGTAGTGCATGCATCCAAGAGACTATGGCCATGGCTAGACCAGGCCTATATCCCGGGACTGTCCCGGGATCATCCCTGTGCATCCAAATGACACACGGGATCCCAGGAGCAGGCAGGGACAACCCCTCCATTTGCCTGGGATAATCCTTAGGTCTAGCTAAGGCCTATGTCTAAACCTTTGCTTTGTACTCATGGTCTTTAAGTTCACTTGCGTGCCTCAGTTTTCCTTTCTGAGCAATGAATTCTTGCTCTGGAGCAAACCCCTTGGCTCCACCTAGTTCAGCTCCACCAGCCTCAATGGGCACCAATGGGCACTTACACCAATGAAAGTTGTTATTTTACATTTTTATTTATTACATTTGTATATTGCCCCCTAACCAAAGCTCTCTGAGCGGATGTTAAAAGCATGAAAAACAATATGCAAAATTTAAAAACATATAAAAAATACAACAGACCGTTTACGCAGAGAACATACATCTAAACCCAAGTTTGAGCAATCAGCCAAACTGTAAAAATATGGGATTGATTAAAACTCATCATGTGCTACCAAATGTCTGGAAAAAGAGAAAAGTCTTGACCTGGTACCGCAAAGATAGCAATGTTGGTGCCAGGTGGGTCTTGTTGGGGAGATCCTTCCATAATTGGTGGGGCATCACCAAGAAGCCCTTTTCCCTTGTTACTATCTTCCAAGCCTCCCTCAGAAAACCAAGACCTTGAATTGGGCTCAGAAACATACAGGCAGCCAATGCAAATTGGCCGGTCAGTGTTAATGGACCTGTGTTAATAATAATTATTATTTATTTCTTACCTGCCTCTCCCTTTGGATCGAGGCGGGGAACAACACTAGTACAAGAATCAACACATCTTAAAAATTCTTGATTTCACATTCTTCTGGACAGGCCTGCCAGAAAAGACTAGTCTTCAAAGCTGTCTTAAAATCACAGAGAGAGTTAATTTTATGAATCTCCAGCAGGCCGTTCCACAATCTGGGGGCGACAGAAGAAAAGGTCCTCTGGGTGACAGATGCCAGCCTAGTTTTGGCTGACTGAAGTAAGTTCTCCCCAGAAGTAAGTTCTAATGTAATGGCTTCCCCTCCGCTTTTAATCTGTTACTGTTTTTTAAAAAACAAATGAACATGTTTTTAATTTTACTGCAGGTTTAATTCTATTTTACTTTTGTACATTTATATTTATATGTTTTAATTGTGCATGTTTTAATCTTATAAACTGCCTTGAGTCCTAGTACTGGGGGAAAGGCGGGATATAAATAATAAGAATAAGAATATAATTTAGAAATTTTAGTTGGCCCAAAATGACACAGCCATGCTGGCAGATGAATATTAACTTCCAGAGACATATAACAGTGCAGGAGCTTCACTGATCACTAAACTGTTTCCAGAATTTCAAGATGCAAATTCTTACCTAGGAATGGATGAATAGGTCAGTTTCATTTTCTCCCCCATTCAATTGTTTTAATCTCAAATTCTTTTCATCCTGTTCATGAAGAACTTTGCAATTTTTGATAAGTTCTTATCAAACAACTAACTGAATAAAGTTATCCATCTCCACCAACCAAACACAATAAGTACAACTATTCGCAGCAAGAGGAGCATCATGTTGTACCTACCTGCTTTTAAAGGTGAGAAGCCTTTCAGAAAAAAGAGGTGGTGACCCTAATTCAGCACCAGAAGCATGTTTGATTCAAAGCACAGTGATTCAAATCCAGACTTTTAAAAGCTTTCACACAGGTTTTTCCCACATTCATCTTTTTAAAATCTTAAATCCTTTCAATCCCATTTATGGAGAAATTCTCACCGATCCCTTCCCTTACACGTTCCAAATCCAGGATACCCAAGGGATGTCAGAGTAATCCAGAACTGAATCAAATGAGCAGATTTCTCTGAATCCTACCCATGGAGTCTGCAGCTTTTCCTGAATCATGCAGATTCTGAGGACTTATGGACTGTTTTAGTCGTAGAAAAATATTTAAAATATTTTTAAAAAAATGCCAACTGAAAATGTGCATTTTCCCCATAAACTAAGCATGAAAATGTAAAATTTTGGGGATTTGTACATTTGGGAGGGGGGGAATTTGTGTATTTTTGTGAGTGCAGATTTGTGCTAATTCAGCAAATGGGGAAAATTCCTATTTTGTCAATGAACAGATGACAGAATGAAAGGCACCAGACAATCCGCGAAACACAGGATGGATTTTACAAAACCCATACACCCCTACATTCCTATATGCATCTCTGAGGAATCTCTGTTCAGATGGCCGCCTTCTTTGGAGGCCAGATTGTCTTCAACAATTTATAGAGCAAGCATACTCTGTCGCTATCCCATATTTAAGGAGCGATGTTTAAAAAATACAATTGCAACTCAAAACAGGATCAGGTCTTTCTCATATATACATATAATTCACACTGTGAGTATAGTGATGTTGCTAAACCACTAATCAATGGGGAATCAATTAACCTGATCCATAAAATAACTGGCAGAGCAATCTAAATGGATTTCGGGCAGGGGAAGTGAAGCGGCAGGTCCTCTGTAGATTCCATAGCCCTGCTGGCTCATGCAGGGCAGAAGAGGAGGGTGTGTGTGTACATGTACGTGTGTGTGTACATGTACGTGTGTGTGTGTGTGTGTGTTGGGGCCGGTGTCAAACTTAATAAAGCCATAAAGACTGATCTCTTCTGGCAGGCCTACCCAGTTGAATGTTAAGATGCCTTTTTAATAATGTGCTAGGTTTTTTTAATAATGTATTAGCTTTATATGTTTTAATTAATTATATGTATTTAATGGTGTTTTGCATTTGTGTTGTACCCTGCCTCGATCCAGAGGGAGAGGCGGGTAATAGATTTATTATTATTTTATTTTCACCACAGCAGATTTTTAAAAATTCTTTCAATGGGGCAGATTAACTCCAGGCAGGTTGTTTATCGTTATTAAGTGTTATTAAATACTGTTGCTGAAGGTGCTATTGCTGATAGGCCACTATGTACACAGAATGCTGGACTAGATGGACCCTTGGTCTGATCCAGCAGGGCTCTTACGTTGTTGTTATTTTATTATACTTATGAGTCTCCCTATAGCCGGAGCTGTCAGGGCGGCATACACAATAAAAGCAAAAGGTATAAAACCAATGATAAAAACCACTAATAAAACACATTAAAAAGTATTACTTCAAAGCAACAACAAAAATCCAGCATTTAAAATGCAGCAGTACATATTTTAAAAAGTAAAGTAAGCAGCAGCTTAAACAGCGTTGGAGAATGAAGAGGTCTTTGCCTGGCATTGAAAAGTCAACAAGGTGGCAGACCTCTCTAGGTAGGGAATCCCACAATTTTGGGGCCACTGTAAAAAAAAGTCCCGCTCACGAGTAGCTACCCCCTGAATCTGAGTGTGTGATGGCAGTTAGATCAGGGCCTCAGATGACAATCTCAGGTCACAGGCAAAAACATAAGGCAAGAGGCGGTCCTTTAGATACCATGGACCCAAGCCATGAAGGGATTTGTAGGTGTAACTGAGGGGCCAATATAGTCCCCTGTCAGAGAAATGGAGGTACTTTGCTCCAGTGGATCCAAAGCTGTCTTTGTCCTGTCCTACTCCTCCGGGGTGCCTCTTTTGGGGACCTATCACTGGTGGTATATTTATGCCCAACAAGCTTTCCCTAGGAGTAAATGGGGCCTTTTACACCCATGCTATTGATAGAGGTTAGGTATTCAGGGGTATATACATTAAAAATAATCTATATCTACCAGTCAGTTGTGCAGCTAACATACAAAGGGTTTTTTTTCCAGCTAGCACAGTCTACTCTAATTAAATCGGCACACCTCCTGCACTCCATTTTAAGACTGTTACAAACTATAGACTTCCCTGTTAGTACCTATAAACAGGTCGACTAGAGATGTCTCTCTGAAGCAGAGTGAATGAGAAAGTTCTTTACTTTAGATACAATAGTACCCTCTGTTTGAATCTACACAAGTGACTCAATGCTCGTGAAAAAACGAGGACGGGAGAGAAGAGGATAATTACTTATTCCCTCTTCAAGTGTCTGCTTTGATGCCTGAAAATGGAAGGGGTAGTTCTGATCTCTAACAGAATCGCAAGAACATGGTAGAATTTCACATCCTGAACTACAGGATAGAACATTTCACAGATATACGTAAAGTCAGCTCTCTTCCTTGTTACGTAGTTACCAGTATGTTAGTGTAAAAAAGCACCAGTCACTGTTCCTGTTTGGTCATTGTTTGGTCGGGTTTTAAGATATGTTTTGTTCACAATCGTATAACTCCTCAATAATCTGGTGCAACCGCATAAATTAACAGTTGCTTTGTAAAAGTCATATCATTTGGATCTCTGTGTGTGTGTGTGTGTGTGTGTGTGTGAAATGCTATTCCCAGAAAAACAATGTAATACATTGCTTGGGCTTCTTTTATTGTCTTATTTTGGAATGTCTGCCTTCGCTGTATGTTCTTCCCTGAAAGGAGTGGTTCATCTCTAGGAGGCTAATTTCTTATAGCCAAGTGCAGGATTTTAATAAATAAACCAAAAAGTGAAGTGCCTTTTTGAACAGCCCTCACATCAGCAGGAAATATGAGTGGTTTGGGAAGCTGGAAGCATTCACTATTCTGTCTAACACTGTTTAGAACAGTAATAGATTTTTTTCCCTTAATAAATCATAAGTGATCTCTTTGTTTGGTTTTAATTAAGGAATTACACTACCACTGAGGAGTTTGCACTCCTAAATGCTAAGCAAATAATCTGGAATAAAAATGAAAGAGGTAGGCAGATAGACAAGCCTAGCTTGAAATAGATGTTTAAAAATTGACATGCAGCAAACTATCCACTTCCACCTGACTGGCAAGCAGATAAGAGAGACAGCTGCGCAGGTGTAGTGCCCCAGTTCATGAAAGGTGCTACAGATCTCAAAACAGAAACTCTGGCAATGGGGCTGAGATACCAACATGCTAAACTGCTCTCTGGCCTAGTCTTTACTGGCTCTGGTTTGTTCTCTGGCTCTCACTCCTTACTCAGCTCTGACTCCTGGCTTGACATTCAGGCTCTAACCGCTCTTACCACTCTTTGACTCCTGACTCCTGGATGCTTCTTTCAGTGGCTGAGCTCTGATAAACATACCCATGTTCATGATTTAAAGAAAATCAGAAAACACAGTTCTATTGATCTGAAATCCGTATATATTTTGAAAATACACCATATTATTGCACGTTATATTCTAACGTAGGGAGTTACATATGTATATTTAGTGCCTTCTGCTGTCATGACTTACTTGTATAAGCATTGTTCTTCTCTCATTATTTTAGCAAGTTGAATCTAATCATATATTGACCTTGTTTGCATGTAACAACAAGCCACCATGCTTATGCTGCTGCCCATTTAGAAGTACACATAGTACATTAAAATAAGGATATAAAGAAACCTGCTTCAGTTTCACTTAGAATCCATTTTAATGTTCACGTATTGATTCCTCAACCTCAAAAACCATAGGCATAATGCTATACACACTCATATGTGATACAGGAAGATATAAATGCATATAAGAAAAGCACAACAAAAAGGCTGCCATTTTTTCATAGATACCATATTGGAATGTCTGCATTTTCCAAGATGGCTCTACATCTGAAATTGGATGAAAACCTGATATGTATAATCCTGAAAATCAGGACCTTTTATCACCATTTGCAATTTTCTTATCAGTTATTTCCAGAAGCAACCCAGTTATCCCACTTTCCTGATCACCGGTCCTGGTGATAGTGAGTACTAAGCTGAGTCAGGAAGCTAAGACATGAAAAGCTCCTTGCAACGGATTAATCTAAAACATGAGAACAATCCTATGTACCACTCACTATTATGTCTGATAATGCTATATTAGGTTGGTTTAATTTCTATTTAGCTCTGTGTGTGTGTGAGTGTATATTACATATCTCAAAATACCGAAGAAACCAGACTTATTTTGTAAGCTAAAAGCACATTAACCATTTTTATTCATTGTCCTTAAGAGCTCATAGATACCCAGAACAGGTTGTCAACTATGGGGATCCTATTTGGGCAACATTTCCTCATTGCTAGATACAGACTTCTCATCTATGGCCACAGCTAGACCTAAGGTTTATCCTGGGATCATCCAGGGTTCGCCCCTGCCTGAGCACTGGATCCCCTGTGTGTCACCTAGATGAACAGGTTTGACCCCTGGATGATCCAGGAATAAACCTTAGGTCTAGCTATGGCCTGTGAGCAGCAGTCTATTGCATATCCTGTTTACACCGCAGAACCAAATGCAGAAATCAGGACACATTGCTATAGATCTGTGATGACTGGAAGAAGCCGGTCCAATATGGCTAGATTGCAGCATGGAAGGTATTTCTTTGAAAAAGCATAGTCATGGCACATGGTACGGGGATTCATGAGATCATCAAGCTGGATGAGTGGGAGCTCAGAACAAGGAATGGCTTGTTCAAGGGGTCTATTAATTTATGCATTGTTGATTCTGACTCCTTACGTCACAGGCCATTTCTATAAAACATACTGTGACTTGGGCCAGATCTACACCAAGCAGGATATAACACTTTGAAAGTGGTTTGCAAATGGTATAAATAATGTGTCATGCCCCCCAACAGTTTCAATACTGTTATAAACCATTATAAAGCAGTAATGTAGATCCTGCCTTGGAAACAGAATCCTACTCCTTGCTTCATAAAGGCAATGTACCCTTTGTCAGTGAGATCTGCTCCATTCCAGCAGTAGTTAACAAGACATCCTGCAAGGGAAAGAGTCTTCTTTCATCTCCTTCCAGATCAAGAACGCAGCAGAATATTTGAATTTCACCTCCTCATTATGGTTTCCAGGGCCCTCTGAGCTGTTGTCCTTCCCAGAGAGGTGGGTGTGGGCATGACATAGAATAATTGGCAAGGGAAGAGAGCGAGAGTTAGGTAATCACCTTTGTCATTCTTCAAATGAAACTGTGTTTTGTCATGGACAAAACACTTAGAGCCACAATGAAAAGAACAGGCATTGTTTAAGACCTATTATTTAGAAATCATCTAATTTTTAAAGGTTAATTAGTGTAATTTACCCATCTTGGGTTATTGAAAAGGTCTGCATGCGAACAACAAACATCAGCGTTCAGTCCGTTTCTCTCTTTTTTCCTTCCTGCTGATTCATCCGCATCTGTTTTGCTTTTTATGACCACCTAATTGAGGCAGAGATTTCTGTCCAATACAGATGGTCTACTGTTGATAACTATTTGCATGCTGCTTATACTATTATTGTACTGATTTTTATTCAATGCCAAATGGAGGGGAACATAACAATGGCATGAACGATTCATTTGGTCGGGAGATTAAAATAGATTTGTGAAGAAAATCAACAATGAAGACAAGCAAATTATTTATCAATATATTTTTCTGCTAATTGTTCTTCTTCTTTATGGACCATTTAACCATTCCACAATATGTTCTCTATTATTACAACGTCTTAAACTAGACGCCAGGCTAAATCAGCTGCTACAAACACATTTCTACTCTAAAAAAAGAATTATACCCTGTGCATGTATGTAAGAATGGGTGAAATCCAGGCTCCACTGAGGTCAAGTGTTTTGTCATTCATTTTAGGACCTTACTTTGAATCCAGTGCTCAAACGATGGAGTTGGCCATCAGACTCTCCTGCTCCCCCCTCTTTGAGACGCCCTTTTACTGTTTAGAAGGCTACTGAGGAGGCCATGATTTGGATCCCCTTTCTCTATTCAAGTTCCCTACCCCACCCCCACCCCAGTTATACCCACACACCCCATCTCTCTCTGTGGTAATATACCTGTCTGAGGTCAGCAGTCTGGTTTCCAGCTTTGTATTGTTTTGCTTACTCAGGTGACCTACCCAGACCTGCCTATGAGCTCCATCAGATGAGTGTTTTATTGCACTCTCATTACTGGGCACTCACAGATTTTCACAGGTCCCTCTCACAATGTCATCTGCCTTCCGCATGCCTCCCACCCCTTCTAGCCTTCTTCATGTGACAAAAAAACACCCCAGTAAGTCCGACTTATTTTTAAAGACAGAAGTTGCAGCTACCTCCTGCTGTGTGCAGAAGAAGAAGCGGGATCAAAACAGCCCATTGAATGGGCCACATGCAAGTTGTTTACTTCCTCTTTCAAAAGAGGAAGTAATGCGGGACAAACATGTGGGCGGAGAAGCAACGATAAGCAAACGTGATTTTCCTCTGTGTGATGACGCTCTATGTTATGTTCTAAAATGATAGGAGCCAGAGAGGTCCTGACCACCTTAGCTTTTGTGATGTCTCCTAAACTAAGTTTTATTTTGTTTTTTAGAAGGCCGCTGGGTGTGTGTGTCATAGTTTTGGTAAAACCTTGGAGGAATCAATGGTGAGGATTGTGGATTTTTTAGGCCTCCATCTTTGCTATTGTAATTCAAGAATTGTTGGAATCTAATCTTAAATCACTATCATAGGTAAATGTACCACTGCTCCCGGTATGCCCCCCCCACATGCACAACACACACACTGCTGTTGCTGTGCTGCTGAACTTCATGGTGGTGTTCAAAACATCAGTGGCAAATCATGTTTGGGGTGGGTGCTACCACTGTTGCTGCTGCCCCATATAAATCTGCAGGGTGCTGCTGGTGGCAGCAGGACTATGACCCATAGGGAATTCCATGGAAGTGAGAGTGGCCCCAGACCGCCCAAAGTTACTCACACTTTAAATATAAGGCCAGCTATTCAGTCAATGGATTGGATCCAGAACATCCCTTCTACCAATGGAAATGTTCCTTCTGTTTGTGGAAGGGATTGAGATCTAGTGGATCCTCCAACTGGAGGAAAGAAGGAAGGCAATTTTCACTGATTCTCCCTTCCCCTTGCAGTGGCCCCCACCCACCCACCATCACCTCCCACATTATTCAGGAAGGTCCTCCAATTGTCTAGTACAGCATTTCAGTGGGCAGAGAGAGCTGCAAGGGGAAGGAAGAACTAATGAAAATTGCCTCCCCACTTCCTTCAGTGGGATCACCTCATGAGTGGAGGTCCATTTTTGAGAACTCTGGATACAATCTCTGATCCATGTGGATCCAGAATCGAATCTGGATCCCCATCAGCAGCAACATGCTTCTCCAAGCTCCACTGAACTGTCCGGCTCTGTCAGACAGTGCTGATGGGCATGTAGGTTTCTAACTCCACATGGCCAGAATTGGATTGGGATCTGCATTGACAATCAAGGAGCTTGTGCTGATCCAGCATGGTTCTTCTTATGTTCTTAAATCAAGTTACCATTTCCCCCCATATCAATCAAACTACATGGAGTACTATGGACACATGACTCCATTTCTTCAGACTTCTGAATAAGTGTCCCATCACCACCAGCACCCCAACCCTTTAACTACAGGACTATTGAGCTAAATGTATTTGCAATGAACAAGTACAGAATTATGGGTCCAAGTCTCTGTTCAACCCTAATCCTGTTCCCAAAGCTAATGAATTTTTCCTCTAATATGGAGCAAATATAAACAACTCTTCTACTCCACAGCAGAGCCTGATTTCTGCTGTGGGCTTCCCACAGGTAGCTGTTTGGCCATTGTGTGAGTAGAACAGAATGCAAGACTAGATAGGCCTTTGGTCTGATTCATCACAGCTCTTTAATGTTTATGGTGGTGAGTTTGGGGCAGACAGTATTCTGGGTTATCCTCACTACTCATTCATTTCATGGAAGCTTTTACTAGCTAGTAAATTTCAAAACCTCCTTGAGGCTTCACACCAGACTAGCTAGCCCCTCAAGCTCATTGAACTCAGGAGGATTTCAGTTAGTTATGAATGGGCCTACTCTGAGTATGACTAAATCTGGATCCAACCCTATATGTTTTGCCAAATTTCTGAAACTGCTTTATTCATGCATTGTAGAAAGATTCAACTGCCAGCCAGCCCAGTCAGGTTTCTACCGAGAATGGGAGAGGGTGCCATTTTGTCCTTCACCTCAGGCAGCAAAATGTATTGGGCAGGCCATGGCTCTGGAAGAACATATGAACATATGCATAGTCATGCTGCATAAGACCAAGGATCCATCTTGTCCAGCATTCTGTTTACAGCAACTGGTGTACATAGCCATACTGCCTCTGATACTGGAGGTAAGGTTTGCACATAAGATGCCCAAGGCCCAGCTCCCAGGACTCAGTTGTCAAGTCAGATGGGCTGGGTACGATTACTGAGAGAGTAGTAAATATTGTTTATTTGCTTGTTGAAATGCCATTTTATTGGATTAGACATTCATGGATATTTGGCTAGGTAGCCTAACCATTGTTACTACTGTGTCACTTCTATTACTATGTCGCTGAACTGTTGTTATTACTGAACTGTTTTATGATCATTTCCTTCTGAGTTTAAATGTTATATTGCTCTGGGTGTTTTGACTAAAATGTGATTTGATGTAGTAGTTATTGTTGTGAGAAGAAACCTGTTTGTGAAAGACTGGCATACAAATACTAAATTAATTCAAAAAATTTAATAACAGTTAAAGGTTTTCAGGTAGAAGGGCAGCAAAACTGTTGCTGAGTGCTTGAAAAGCTTTTGTCAGGCTAGCTGGGCTAAGTTAATTATTCTCTAACTGAAAAATGCTCCTTATGTGCAATACTTGGTATTTCCCTTCAACAAGCAGATCCATTCAACTTATCTATGCTTGTTGATTGGAGATTTAAGTAAGTAAATTAAAGTCTGTCAAAGGGTTTATGATTGTGGGACTAACTATTGCCACTATTTTATGGGGTTGAGGCCACTACAATCCTGCATCAACTCACCTGCGAGTAAGGCCGATGAAACTCAGTGGGATTTCTTTCTTAGTAAACTTGCATAGGATTGGGGCGTATGATCGCTATAACAAGGTACCTTCTCCAGTTCTAAACGTCTAGCAAACAAGTATGTGATTCCACCCTCCCTCTCCCACCCCCATTACGAAGTTCATAATTGCTGTTTAAATAATGGGCCCTCCCAAAGAAGGCTGTTTGAATGCTTCAAGCCACAATGCCCAAGTATATTTTCAGAGCTTCAAGAGCTGTCAATGTGACACCAAATTGTCTTTGCAACTTCATTAGGCCAGAATGAAATACTTGCTTTTGGGTGGGGGGAGGGGAATATTGGAAAAGAAACTTCATCCTTTGTCAAATATTCTTTTGTTATCCTAGACTTTGCTAGATTTGCCGCATGTCAAAACTGGTGCTTTCCTCGGCCATTGAAGAAGCAAGAGTGCCTACTCATTGTGAAATGGGCTCGTTTCCGCTAGCCTGTGACAAAACAGCTAGCTGGCTAGTCAGCCTCAGTCAGTGTCTATTTATGGCAAAATGTCAAAAAAGAATGCCTTGCATTGGTGGCTCAACAATAATGAACATGGCTAAATCTGAAAATTCACAAAAGGAAGTGAACAGCTTTTTAAATTCTGAAGAACATTAGATTCTGGTGTCCTTTTTGTTCCAATTGTTGTGACTTAGCACTATGAAAAGACCACCTGTTGGGCTGCCATTTTGTGATTGTATTAAATGCAGCAATCACATAAAAGAACACTTTCCAAAATAACCTAGTATTATTATTCACTTATTTCACAGTAAATGTGCATTCAAGATCTGCCGTAAAGTATAAGTCTTTTTTCCCCTTCAGTGAAGTTTCAAGATGTACGTGCTCAGTAAATGCACACTTACTACAGATGCATGATGTTATAGACCCAAGCATGATACTTAGAAATGAGCTCATGTAAACCTGATGAGACAATTAAACCTCCTGCAACATAAAGCTAAACTTCTGTAAACAGCAGACATAAACCAGAGATGAAATAATCCCTGGCTGATAGATAAGCGCTAATTAGTGTAATAAAAACCACAATGGCTGGAC
Source organism: Elgaria multicarinata webbii (assembly GCF_023053635.1). Lineage (NCBI taxonomy): Eukaryota > Metazoa > Chordata > Lepidosauria > Squamata > Anguidae > Elgaria > Elgaria multicarinata. The sequence continues at coordinate 143,662,247 of NC_086172.1, read as the reverse complement.
AAACTATAGGTATTTGTGTCTTACAAATGCCATTCTTATAAAATAAAATAATAGCATCAACATCCTATATCTAACATGTAATCTGCATCTATCAAAAGCAGTTGACTTCCTAAAACATCTTACAACAAATCGGACCCAAATTTAGCAAACTTAAAAATCACAATATATTAAAACATATTGAACTCTCCATAAAATCTCCATAATATATTCAAACTATCACAAACGATCTCCATAATATACTCAAAATCTTCTTAATATACTCAAAATTTCCATAATATAAACAATGGATCAGAACCAAGCCAAAAACACTTCAAACAAAAGTTTGCTTTTTATTCTTTTTTTAAAAAATCCTCTTTTTAAACAAAACAAAACTCTTGTAAGCTGGGGTTCGTTGGGCTGCTGTTATGGGAAGGAGTTTCAAACGCTCTCCAACCAACTAGAGGCCCTACATGTTGCCGAACTCTGCTCTCCCAAGTCTCAACCCTTCTAATTGATTGTGGAGGGGGGTGGTTTGGTGGGAGTGGGAGTGGGAGTGGGAACGCACACCACTGGAAATGCCATTACACCGGTTGATGGACACAACTGCATTTCACCCATGACCCGCAGTTGAGGGGTAGCGCACATGCTTTATTTTCATGTGGACAGTCCCAGGTTCAATCCCCAACATCTCCTTGTTGGTCCTGAAACCCTGGAGAAGCACTGCTAGTTAGATGGACCAATGGCCTGACTTTGTATAAGGCAGCATCAAAATCAGTCATTGAAGATAAGTTTCTGTTACTATTTATTTATTGCATTTATATCCTGCCTTTTTTCCTCCAAGGAACCCAAGGCAGCGTACATAATCTTCCTCTCCATTTTTTCCTCATAACAACAAACCTATGAGGTACGTTGGGCTGAGAGTCCGTGACTGGCCCAAAGCCACCCAGTGGGGTTCCATGGCTGAATGGGGACTAGAACCCAGATCTCCCTACTCCCAGTCCAACACTTTAGCCACTACACCACACTGGTGTAGTGGGGGGAGGGAGATCAGGGCCAGGGGTGGAAATTGTGGGGGGAGAGATGGGGGCCAGGGGGGGAAGAGCAGACATGGTGGGAGAGATGGGGGGGAGCGGAGCCAGGGGACATTGGGGGGAATCATGGCTCAGGGGTGATGGGGGGATTGGAGATCATGGATGGGGGGACATCAGACATCGCGATGGGAAATCAGGGGCAGGGGGAGCGGGGAACCCTTTTTTTTTTTAAAGCCTACCTTATGGTTGGTGTGCTCCTGCACAAATGGGCCCTTTAAGCTGGGGGGAAAATGGCCGACGCAATGGGCTTTCCTTTACCCCATCACGTGTTACATCTGGACAGGAGCGACAGCCCGCACTACTTCTAGTAGCTGGCCCCTCCACATGCCGGGATTTAAAGGTAGGTCTAGCAAGGCCCTAAGAGACACAGTTTCTAACTCACAATCCCTCCCCCAAACCACAATGATTGGAACACCCCTGATAAAACATGCCCTATGATTAGTAGAGCCATCTGTCATTCAAGCACACTCCCTCCTATTCAACCCACCCCCACCTGATTCAGAATTTACAGGGAAAGAAAATCAAAAGGCACTATTTTGGATAGAGACATTCTGCATTTCCATAGCCTGAATTGCGCATGAAGTTTCATGTGAGGTCCAGCTTTAGCTCTGGTCAATTTAGAGGGAAGCCCATTTCACCTTAGGAAGGACCAGAAATTATCCAAAAGGGTTCCATTTTGGCTCAGGCTTCAGGCGTTGACCAAATCCAATGTACATCCACAATTGTTAATATGACTTTAGAAGGATAATTTATTGTTAAAGAAGATCTCTAAAGGTATATCCCTGGTGTAATTTGTCTTTGTATCTTTATGGATAGCTTAAGAATGGGAGGTAGCCAAGATAACTATTATACAACATTGGAAGGACAAATTTACTCCTGACTGACATTTGTCAACAGCCCATGTGTTGTTTTTCAATGTTGAAATAGTAAAGAGGACTTTCAAGAAATTTGGCCTAGTTTCAATGAGTTGCTTGCTAATAATATATTTCTAGACATCGATTAATATATTAGATTAGGCTTGTATTCTTAGTTAATTCAGATTTTATTGTTACTTTATATTTGAAATGTATTGGTTTTGAGATATGCAATCTGATTTTTTCCTTTTTGTTCTTTTTATTTGCAAAGAAAAATTGAGATGTGACTCTGTAAGAGTTTAATAAGCAAAATAATCCAGCAAAAGTTAGTCACAACTAAATTAAACTGAAAGCGATGGAATGAATGACACTAGTAGAGACTAATGGCAGTCCCACTGATTTTCATGGGAGTTAGTCATAGGAGCCCACAAACTTTATAACTAGTTCTACGTACCCAAAGAGACTGAAGGCTTTGGGTTTCTCAAACGGCAGCCCATCATGCTTCATTTATAAACCACTTCTGAAACCAAGGAGTCTTTCAAAAGCAGAATGTAATAGAGCACAAGGGATCTGCTGTTTGAAGAAAAAAGTCAAAAACTCCCACTGAGCATGCCCAAACCCTTGGGCACAACTAAAGTAATCCTTTTGGTCTTGGACATACTGTATGTAGCTGCAGCTTCGATGGGATTATTAGTACACGTACGTGAGGAAAGTTAGGATAGGTCATTCCAAATATACATATGTTACAAGGAAAATGCAACATGCACAGACTGTTGAGAATCTCTGCCGCTAAGATCATCTTCTTGGCTCGCCGCTCTGATCATGTTACTCCACTTCTGAAATCTCTTCATTGGCTTCCAATTCACTTCAGAATCCAATATAAACTTCTTCTGTTGACCTTCAAAGCTTTTCACGGTCTAGCTCCTTCCTATCTCTCCTCTCTCATCTCACACTATTGCCCCGCTCGTGCTCTTCGTTCCTCTGATGCCATGTTTCTCACCTGCCCAAGGGTCTCTACTTCCCTTGCTCGGCTCCGTCCATTTTCTTCTGCTGCCCGTTACGCCTGGAACGCTCTTCCAGAACATCTGAGATCCACAAGTTCAATCGCAGCTTTTAAAGCTCAGCTAAAAACTTTTCTTTTTCCTAAAGCTTTTAAAACCTGATGTTGTTTGGACTCTATACTGTTAGTTTTACCCTACCCTGTGCCTGTTTACCCTACCCAGTGCCTGTTTGCATTCTCTTCCCCTCCTTATTGCTTTACTATGATTTTATTAGAATGTAAGCCTATGCGGCAGGGTCTTGCTATTTACTGTTTTACTCTGTACAGCACCATGTACATTGATGGTGCTATATAAATAAATTAATAATAATAATAATAATAATAATAATAATAATAATAATAATAATAATAATAATAATATGCATGCATGTATATATGTATGCATACTAGGACTGTAACTTAGTTGATTTTAGGGTATAATACTATGCACGTTTTGACAGAATAAAGACCTACAGCTCCTAGCATTCCCCACCCACCATGGGGAAAACTGGGAATTGTAGGACTTTTTTCTGTCTAAACATGCATAGGATTGCACCCTTAATTAAATGAACAAGAGGGAGCTTCAACAAAATATTGTAATGTATTCTCAACTCTTAAAAGGAGTGTTTCTTTTCAGTGGTCTAGGTGGCCCCCATACACTCTAGCAGGCCATTCCATTCTCTCTCCATTCTCAGTTGTCCACATTTCCATCTGACAATCAACAGTCTTTGGGTAGTGAGTATACTCAGTCCATATTGAGCTACTTTGGGATGGAGGAGGGGATTCCCTCTGAGGTTTTGTGTTTTTATAGATTATTTTGTGCTTCTGCAAACCTCAGAGTTCTCCTGAACATGCTGATATCTCCTCCTTATTTCACAATGCCTCATTTTGGCTTCATTTTTGTTGGCACTCACCCATCAAGATTGCCATTAGAGGGAGTTATTTTATTAATCCATAGGTTCATTAACCGTTTGAATTTGCATCTGCTGAAAACAGTAATTCTGAAGAAAAAGTCTTACTTTGTTTCTTCAGGTATATGTTGCCATTTTAGAAAATACTTTTTTTCCTGTTTGAGAGTAAAGGAAATGTCCTTTCTGAGATGGTGCCTGGCTGTTATCTGCAATTTTATGGGCATTTATATATTTTTAAAATAGTTAACTTAAAAAAAAAAGTATTCCCCAATGAATTTGCAATGCATTTTAAGTGAATTTAAAAGGTTTAATTCATCTGATTAATCAGTTAAAGTTTGCAGCTCACACACAGGCACTTTAAAAATGTCAAGGTTTTCTTGCAACAATAAAAAACTGTATTAATTTGATTCTTGAAATTTAAAATGACAGCATAATGCTATTTTTCACCTTTAGCTATATCACTCTCCATGGTGGCATACAGAAAACAATGGGTTTTGTATGCTAGCCCAAACGGATTGGTGAGCAGATTTCTACACATGGACTCAAACATATTTTATGCTGGGAGATGAAAAGGTTTTCTTTGCACTACCTAACCTAGAGGGGAAAAAAGTGGTATACAATTGAGCAGTATACAATGTATCAGTATAAATTAGTATCTTGGCTTATTGTTCATTGCAATGTAAAGAGTCTGTACTGTGCACTTAACTATTGTGTTAGAGAATTATGGAAACTGAATCCACCAAGCAGAAATGGCTTATGTCTGAATAAAAAATATGTATCTTTAAGGGAGATACAATGTATTTGGAACCCTGAGGGTTAATGAGAGGTAAGCTGGTGAAGGGGGAGATGAGATGAAGGGAATAAAAGAAGCAGAATAGATGAAAGAAGTGATTCAATGGGAGGCATTGTTGGTCACAGCTAGGTGTCCGAAACAAACAGAAAAATGGGAACTGCTTTAACATTGGAAGGAAAATAATAAAAAAAATAGAACTTATACCACATATTAAAAAGAAAAAGAAAATAAGAAATAATAAAAGGCTTTCAGGCTTTTTCAGTAGATCTCTATAAAAAAAGAAAGAGAGAGAGAGAGAAAGCAGAGAAATTGAATTCCTCTCTAAAGGTATCTCAGACAGAAAGCTTCATTGTCCCCCTTTTCACATCAAGAATTTAATTTTGCATTCCCTTTGTCCTTCTGGAGATACGTTTCCCGTTTCCTTAGACTGATTTCTATTACGCCCTTCCCCTCCCTTTGCTTTAGATAGACAGTCTGTATTGATGGAGGTTTAGTTCAAATTTAGGGAACACAGCTGTGAAACATGATGTTTTGGGCTGCTTCTGGTTCCCCACCCCCACCCCATACTTCTGAACTGGACTCGATGAGAGAGGAAAGTTTTTGTTCCTCTGATATCTGGCAAAACTTTAGTGGATTTATTTCCCTTTAAGCGGGTACTTCTGTCAGCATCAAGCAACGATTGCGTTAACATCTAACTCTCAGCCTAGATTATATCACACACAGTAGTAACAAACTGATTGGAAACTATGACTAATTAACCCCTAATTAACTTGGTTTCCACAGTCTGTCCCTAGCAAACATATTTACTTGGAAGAAGTCCAACAAGATTGTTTTACAAAGCTTCAATATATGTATATATTCAATTGTGTCTTGACAATCTCAACTTTATATTTAACCTGTTACCAAACGTGCTTTCTTTATAGTAGAGCTGTGCATAAATGGCCACAAAATTCTCCACCCTATTTGTAGGCAGAGAAATTGGGGGGGGGGGGGACAATTTCTTCGAATTTCTCCATGGGGGAGGAGAAATTCTCCAATAATTTCTCACTGGTATGTGTCACCATTGGCAAGGGATGTAGAACAGATTCTTTCTTTTCCTTTTTCTTTCCCCCCTATGGGTTTTTGGTTTTTCTGCACTGCCACTGCAAGTGGCAACAGCATCAACTGTGCTGGCAGCCCTCTCCCTGTTCTGCATCCTCCACAATGCCTGATATACCTGGCATCATGCTAGGGTATGGCAGAGGGTAGGGAGGGGAATGCAGCTACCATAAAAAAAATGTGAAGTAAATTTGGACAAAATTCTGCAAAGTATCCTTTTATTTCTAGGCAGTAAGAAAAGAAAAATCTTGATTTTTCTGAGAAACATGTATTCTGGGACATTTTGGCTCAGCCCATTTATTTATTTATTACATGTCTATACAGCCCCATAGCCAAAGCTCTCTGGGCTATTTACAAGGTTCAGCACCATTAGAGTAGAAGGGGCTTATAACAGGAGTCCAACAATTGGGGTGGCAAGCTCCTTGTTTGGGGGGTTACTTGCCCCCTCTGCCCCTCCCCGGCACTATCACTGCATCCATGCTGCCCTACTTTTACTACACCTGTTCAAAAGCTCTGCCAGGTTTTGACAAAGTTATTACCTGCTTTAGCTGGAGTTCTCAAAGCATCTTGGTTTTGCAAGTGAGACAGTTACTCACTGTAACTACTGTAAGCAAAGGCTACAGCTTGCGGGATGGAACTTCCATGTCTTCTCCTCCTCCCTGCAGCCCATCCCCCATGTGGAGGATGGGGGGGACTTCTAGGGGACCCTACAGAGGAGGTTTGGGGGATTCAGGGTGCAGGGGGAAAAGAGGACACAGAAGTCCCATTTCGCAAGCGATGACACAACCCTAGATCCAACCTATTATCTTTTGCAATGAGATCCCAGGCAAATCTGCTCTGAAGTAAGTGCTGTTTCATTGGATCCAGGCATATCTCCAGTGGAGGAAGGGAGGAAGATGGTGATCTTCTTTCTGATTCCTCCTTGCTCCTTCTTCTCCTTCCCTGTGATACAAAAACTCTGCTCCAGAGAGTTGGAAGACCCTCCAGAACAGATTGTTTAAAATTTAAAACAGGGATAGGGAAACTTTTCTGGCCCACACAGCTAGATTGCCCCTCCTCGGACAAATCAGTGACATCGATGACATCAGGAGTGGGACCTTGCCCCAAAGCATCACCCCTCCACTGATGTCACCCACCCCCTCAAGGCCCAATCCCACTTTCTCGGATATGGAAGTTTCAAGTAAGTGTGTACAGGATTGCAACCTTATCCCATACTTAGAATTTAGGATGACAGAAATTTAAGATCAATGCTCTAAAATGAGAAGAAAATATAAATACATATTATAAACCACAGACCTCATCACTTCACCTTTAACACTTAACCCTTGCACTGTGTCTACATTTATTTATTTACAGTGCATGGATTCAGCCAACTCTCTGCTGCTGTACTGTAGACCTCATGTGATGATTCTTCAGGAATATCTCTGTCTCTGGTTATCTCAATGGTTCTGCACACTGACTGTGTTTATAAACAATTAAATGGGTTTATGTGCTAGGCATGCATGCCAACTGCTAGAATCCCTTTGTTTAAAACAAAAGCAGAGGGAGGGTGATTCTTTGACCTATGTTGATAACATTGCTATCGTTATTCTGAAGGATAGTGGAAGAGAACAATAACTAATGTTCTTCGAATACCCTGCTTTTAGAGTACAGTTTCATCTTCTATGTATCTAAAAGGAAGCCCTTGAATATTGCATCCCCTTTCCATGCAATGAAATCTCAACTCATTGAATCAGAAATAGCACTCTCGGGTACTGAAGGCCTGTCCTCCTTAAAGCTGAGCACATAGGGAGCCACCTTATTCCAGAACATTGGTCCAGCTAACTCAGTTAGCTCACATTGACTGGCAACAGCTCTCCAGGAGGAGTTTTCCCCTGGAGACACAAGGGAATTGAACTGGAGACCATTTGCATGTAAAGATCTGCTTTATCATTAAGCCACAGCCCTTCTGCAGACCAGTCTCCAATGAAGAAAGAAGAGTACAGGGAACATAACTCTGACAGCCAGTGGAAAAAATATTCAAGCAGCCAATGGAAAAATATTCAAGCAGCTATTTCTTTTAATTATATACTGGGCATAAATTGTAGATCTAGAACATAAGAGCCATGCTGGATCAGACCAAGGGTCCGTCTTGTCCAGTACTCTGTTCACACAATGTCCAACCAGCTGTTGACCAGGAACTTACAATCAGGACATGGGTGCAACAGCACCCTCTCTCCCGTGTTCACCAGCAACTGAAGTATATAGGCAGACTTCCTCTGATACAGGAGATAGTACATAACCACCAGGACTAGTAGCCATCTAGTATGTCACAGGCACATATACTTGAATATACAACCTAGGGAAAGAATCTGGAACCTTCTATAATGCTAGTCATCATTCTTAGAATTTTAGCAATGAATTCAGGCCATTGGGAATCACAGACACCTGACCCAGCCAATATTATGAACAAGGGAGCAGAGTAGATGGCAATTTTACACCATTTCATGCTCCCACTGCTTAAGCTTGTGTATAAAATGGGAACACTGTAGTGCTAGTTTAATAGTACTACTTACTCTAAAATATTTAAGTACAGAATTGCAGTCTTAGTCAAAAACTAGAGTAAGTAGACTATTGAATTTAGTAATACCACCACTGCAATCCTATGCACATGTCCCTGACGTAAGCCCCACAGAGTAAATATACAAAGGACTGTGTTGTTCTATTTGAGCAAATGTGCACAGGTTTGGCCTGATAAACTATTATGGGTAACTGACTCCATGTCAATAGTTCTGGCAAATATAAATGCATTATCCTTTCTATGTACCAAACTTTTTTATTCTCTCAGTATTTTAACACTTAATTTTAACTTAAATTTAAATTTTACTGTTCTAACTTTGTATTTTAATCTTATATCAATTTTGCTGCGTGGTTTTATCCTGGTTGTGCTTTTTATACTGTATTTTTTTGTATTTGTGCTTTTAACCTGTTGGTTGTTTTATTATGGTTTTAATTTTTGTGAACCGCCCAGAGAGCTTCGGCTATTGGGCGGTATAAAAATGTAATAAACAAATAAATAAATAAAATATCCTGTCAGATATTGAAATTGCATGTACAGAATTACAGAATAATTGAAACGGGTGGCAAAGCACTTACTGTTTCAAATGGAACAGGATCAGGTTTTGACAAGCTGCACATTTAGAAAACAGGGCCATAGTGGCCAACAAACATCTGCCCTGTTATTTACTTATTGAATGCATATCCACCAAAATTGGCACTCAAGGGGGCTGATGGTTGTACTATGATGTTGAGCTAAGCCAACCACATCCAAACAATGTTTGTGTTGCTTGTAACAGGACAACCCCATCAAACAACTGTATCTTCATCCACCTGTACTTAGTTCCTCCATTTCCAGAACTGTCTCCATCTGCAGCCATTCCCCCAGTCTGCAACAGAAGGGAAAAGCACAAAGCCACTCAGGTGGCACCAACAGCCATTTTGTTCCCTCCTTTCCCAGAAATATCAGCCATTGTCTTAGGGTGACCATATGGAAAGGAGGACAGGGCTCCTGTATCTTTAACAGTTGCATAGAAAAGGGAATTTCAGCAGGGGTCATTTGCTTATATGGAAAACCTGTTGAAATTCCCTCTTCTTCACAACAGTTAAAGGTGCAGGTGCCCTGCCCTCTTTTAAATCTGGTCACAGTACAGCTGCAGTATAGCTCCTGCAGCTTCAACTGTTGTGATGAAGAGGAAATTTCACCAGGTGTGATATGCATGCAAATGACATTTGCTGAAATTCCCTTTTCTTTGCAACTATTAAAGATATAGGAGTCCTGTCCTCCTTTTCATATGGTCACCCTACATTGTCTTATAGGATGAACTGCCTTGACTGTACTGGCCAAAATACACTAAATTTGTGGTAAATAAATAAAGAAATACCCATCATCTAGGGTGACCATATTTGGGAAACCAAAAAAGAGGACACCTAGTGTGTGTGTGTGTGTGTGTGTGTGTGTGTGTGTGTGTGTGTGTGGAAGCAGCTTTCTGAGTCCTGCAGAAAGTACGTTATTCCCCCGCCACCTTAAAGAACCCGATTGGAGTAGAGGAGGGGAAAGGATTTCATTCTGCACCACCACCATCCACTCCAATTGGGGCCTTTTCTATAATGTCCACGAATGACCCACTTTCCCCTTCAAGACCTCAATTGGAGCTCGGGGTGGGGGAATGATGTGCCTCAAGAAAGCATGTCATTCCCTCCTGTCATGCTAATGGCAGCCTTAAAGGGGAAGGTGTGTCATTCCAGGACATTATTGAAAATTATAGAAAATCCCCCCTGACACCATGGAAAGAACAAAAACCAGGACAAATCCAGGGAAATCCTGACAGTTAGTCACCCTACATCATCCAGCAACAGAGAAGGGATTCGGGCAGCCCAGCTTTGAAGCAAGTGATTGGTATTGTCAAAGCTGACAGAACAGACCAACTGTCTGGTACCTAGATGTATCCCAGTGTGGATGCTAAGCAGTTATGTATATATTTATTTTATTTATTTATAAGAACACTTTGGCCCTAACAAGGACCCCCAAGGAGGTTTCCATTAACATTAAAATCAATAACAATCACTAAGAGTGCAACCCTGTGCATGTTTAGGCAGCCAAAAGCCCTACAACCCAGCCAGCATTGTAGAAGGTTTGTCTGTCTAAATATGTATAGGATTGCACCCTAAGATAATTTAAACTGCAAAACACAATTTTGAAATTTACGTTATCTTAGGCTAGAAATTCAAAACCAATGAGAATGTTATATGACGGTGCTGACCTTTAAAGCCCTAATCATCGGAGGGAGTTTCCAATTGCTAAGATCGTCTTCAGAGGCTCTCCTCTGTGTGTCACTGTCCACGTGGTGCAATTGGTAACTACCAGGGAAAGAGCCTTCTCTGTAGTGGCCCCTGATCTATGGAATAACCTTCCCAGGGAGATCCACCTGGTGTCTTCACTATATATATTTAGATATCAAGGTAAGGCCTTCTTCAGCAGGCATTTAACCTTTAATCTGTTTCTCAGATCACTAATTTTACTATCTCCTTCATGTTTTTAATGTTTAATATTGTATTACTTTGATATTTTTATTGCTGTATTTTTGTTTGGTTGTTGTTGTTGTTACTGTAAACTGCCCCAGGGCATTTGCCAACAAATCCAACAAGCAAACAAAATAATTTACTATTGTCTAGGGCTGTGCACGGACCCCTCGATCTGCTCTGGTTCCCGATCTGCAACTTCTGGATTGGGTCCGCTCCGCCCCACATTGATCCGCCTATGGTCCACTCCGCTGCGGAGCTCCGGATCTGAATCAGAGCTCCGCGGCGGTGGCGTCAGATAAGGCCCCCCTACTACCTCACAACTTACGTGCCTCTGTCATGGTCCAGCAGCGCGGCCTGGTCTTCTGGTTTGAATCCGAGGACTCAGTTGAAGCTGCCGCCGGACCGTGACAGAGCCAGGCAAACCGCCCTCCCTCCTGCCCCTTACCTGGCTCTGCCGCCGTCACCGCACGGACTGCGGACCACTGTGGACCGCACGGCGAAGGATCCGCTTGGTCTTGATCCGCTTTGTCTGGATCTGCAGCTCCCCCGACCCGATCCGTCTCCACCTTTGTCAGAGGTGAATCAGGCCGCCTCGCTATCACTTCTCCGATCTGAAGTGAAGTGGAGCACAGCCCTACTATTGTCTGCACCAAGTCACTTGCAAGTGTATTGACATTTATGCCATGTTTCCGTGATTGTGTAGAAAAATGTTTGGCTACAGCCTTCTACCTTTCTGTTCCATCTCTTTAAACAATTATAGCCTGCCTCTCACGCCCACACTCTGAATTTGTCAAGGCCAAACTTGACACGACGTTATCCACATCTTGCATGACTGATACATACATACACACACACACACACACACACACACACACACACACACACACACACACACACTTGCCCACCATAAATAGCTGGCATGTAGGGTGAGCAGGTTCAGGACTGTGGAGAAGGGGCAGTTGCCCATGCCATGGCCCCAATCCAAATTCAGGGTAGGTGGGCACACTTGCTAAATGCAATGAGGGAAAAGCACCCACTGGCACAAATGGGAGCTTTCCCCATTGCAGATAACAGGTGCAGGGTCCCTCAATTCAAATTGGCAGGGGCAAAGGCCTAAGTGCCTTTCCCTTCACACTATGGTCCAGATTGTTTGGAATATTGCAACCTCGTCTGCAAGTTGCTGGAATGGGGAAGGGTTGCAATTAATCAGTTCATAGTAATTTGGGTCACAGATAGCCTCTGTAGCCTTCAGCTTGGTTTCCTGTGGTTTCTTCCTTTTGCTCCTCCCCTTCCTTCACCCCAGCCCTCTGTCAGACCTCCACCATTGTTGGGAACACATGTGTTCGCTCTCTTGCTCCTGCCTGTGTAATGGAATACACCACCCCCTTTTTGAAACTCCATGCTGTACCTGCATTTTATATCCAAGAATATTATGAATCAACCATTTACCCTTTTCTTCATTAATGGAGAGTGTGGTCTCTTTTTTATTCTAAGATTGCCCTGTGTGAATGTAGGACTGGTAAATGCTCATTCTGTTTTGCCTTTTTGTTTTTCTCTGTTAATTGCCTTTCTAACAGGAGGGGCATCATTACTAAACAATCCCATCACAGATTAGGCTCCTCCTTCCTATGCCAGCTATTCATTGGGGAACAAGCAATGCAATGAATGCAAGAGCAGGAATAACATCACATACCTTCTCCCTCATATATGATCAGGGAGCCTAATACTAATAACAACAATAACAACTTATTTCTTACCCACCTCTCCATTTTTATCGAGGCAGGGAACAACAGTAAATATCAAATACATAAAACTGAATTATGTAGGGCTTTCTACATAAGCCCTTTCTACACAGCGGAGGAGGGCTTTCTCCGCTGTGGCACCCCGGTTGTGGAATGAGCTCCCCAGAGAGGTCCGCCTGGCGCCTACACTGTACTCCTTTCGCTGAAGACCTTTTTATTCACTCAGCATTTTAACACTTAATTTTAACTTAAATTTAAATTTTACTGTTTTAACTCTGTATTTTAATCTTATATCAATTTTGCTGCGTGGTTTTATCCTGGTTGTGCTTTTTATACTGTATTTTGTATTTGTGCTTTTAACCTGTTGGTTGTTTTATTATGGTTTTAATTTTTGTGAACCGCCCAGAGAACTTCAGCTATTGGGCAGTATAAAAATGTAATAAATAAATAAATAAATAAATAAATAAATAAATAAATAATATACATTGTTAAAACATCCTAAAAACATTCTAAAAACATCCTAAAATCCCACTGGATAGGCCTACCAGAAGAGATCAGTTTTTATAGCTTTCCTGAATGCTAATAAACTGTTAAGTTGATGAGTCTCCTCCGGCAGACCATTCCACAGTTTGGGAGCAGCAGAAGAGAAGGTCCTCTGGGTGTCAGCCTAACTTTGACTGACTGAAGTAGATTCTTCCCAGAGGACCTGAGTGTGTGGGGCGGTTTATATGGGAGAAGGTGATACTGCAGGTAGCCTGGACCCAAACCATGTAGGGCTTTAAAGGTGATAACCAACACTTTAAAGGAATAGCAGCTTTAGGAAGAATGATTTTGAACAAAGAAGGGGGGGGAGGAAAGAGAGAGAGAGAAGGGGATTTTTCTATTTCTCCTCTCATCATTTTCTGACTCTAAATTTGCTGACTATCACTAATCAGAAATAGATTGTGGTACCCACAGATTTTGGGGTAGTCACAGATTTTTGTTGTCTTGTTTTCAACCTTTCCAGAACAATTTTCCAGAATATAAAAAGAGCCCTGCTGGTTCAGATTAAGTCTAGCATCCTGCTTCCCACAAAAGCAGATCCTGAAGGCAATGGCCCTCTTCTGCTGTTGTTCTCCAGCAACTGGTTTTCAGCTCTTCTGATCCTGAAGGAGGCAAACAGCCGTCATGACTCATTGGTAGCCTCATTCTCCTTGAAGATGTCTAATCCCCCTTTAAAGCCATCTAAATTGGTGCCCACCACCACATTTTGTGGTAGTGAATTCCGTAGTTTGACTATACACGGTATGAAGAAGGACTTCCATTTGGCTATCCCAATTCACCCACAATTCAGCTTCATAGGACAGCTCCAGGATGTAGTATTAGAAGAGAGAGAGAAATTTCTCCCTATCCACTTTCACCATGCATAATTTTATAGTCTTCTGTCATGTCTTGCTTTACTTAAAAAAAAATTCCCAAACCATGTAACTTCTCCTCACAGGGCACTTGTCCCATCGCCTTGATTGATTTGGTTGCCCTTTGCTTGCTCTTCAGTATCCTTTTTGAGGGGGGTGACCGGAAATGTACACAGTATTCCAAGTGTGGTCATACTGTCCATTTGTAAATATACATTTAAAAAGGCATTATAATATGCTTTAAGTTGGATTCGTGCATTGAGAAGGGGGTGGACTCAATGGCCCTATAGACCCCTTCCAACTCGACTATTCTATGATATTGGCAATTATATTTGCAGTCCCTTTCCTAATGACCCCTAGCAGGAAATTCACGTCTTCTTTTTTTACAGCTGGCAGCAATGAAGAAGCCACCTTGAGGTTTGCATTGGGCAAAAGGCGGGATACAAATAAATATAATAATAATAATAATAATAATAATAATAATAATAATAATAATAATAATTCACATTTTGTAGACATCTTGTCCCCCTTCCTCACATCCCACCCAAAGAAAAGAAAGAGAAAAGAATCATATTCAGAGGCAAGTGGAGGATGGTAGTTCCTATTTATTTATTTATTTCATTTCATTTCTATACTGCCCAATAGCCGAAGCTCTCTGGGCAGTTCACAAAAATCAAAACCATGAAGAGCATAATAAAACAACCAACAATTTAAAAACACAAATACAAAATACAAAATAAAAAGCATGACCAGGATAAAACCACACAGCAAAAATTGATATAGGTTAAAATATGAGATTAAAACAGCAGAGTTTAAATTTAAATTAAATTAGGTGTTAAATACTGAGAAAATAAAAAGGTCTTCAGCTGGCGATGAAAGGAAAACAATGTAGGTACCAAGCGAACCTCTCTGGGGAGCTCGTTCCACAGCCGGGGTGCCACAGCAGAGAAAGCCCTCCTCCTAGTAGCCACCTGCCTCACTTCCTTCGGCAGGGGCTCATGGAGAAGGACCCCTGTAGATTATCTTAAGGTCCGGGCAGGCACATATGGGAGGAGGCGTTCCTTCAAATAACCTGGCCCCAAGCCGTTTAGGGCTTTGAATGTTAATACCAGAACTTTGAATCGAGCCTGGACCTGGACTGGCAGCCAATGAAGTTGTAGAAGGACTGACGTAATATGATCTCGTCAGCCAGTCCCTGTTAGTAGGCGGGCTGCCCTGTTTTGTACCAGCTGAAGTTTCCGGACCATTTTCAAAGGCAGCCCCATGTATAACGCATTGCAGTAATCCAAACGAGAGGTTATCAGAGCATGGATAACTGTAGCTAGGTTATCTCTGTCCAGATAAGGGTGTAGTTGATAAATCAGCCTGAGCTGATAAAAGGTGCCCTTTGCCACTGAGTTCACCTGTGCCTCAAGTGACAGTTCTGGATCCAAGAGCACCCCCAAACTATGGACCCTATCCTTTAGGGAGAGTGCAACCCCGTCCAGGACAGGGCAAAAATCACCTCGCCGGACAGATGAACCATCCGCTAACAGTACCTCTGTCTTGTCTGGATTGAGTCTCAGTTTGTTAGCCCTCATCCAGTCCATTACCGTGCCCAGGCACTGGTTCAGAACCGCCACTGCCTCACCTGGGTTTGATGAAAAGGAAAGGTAGAGCTGGGTATCATCCACATATTGGTGACACCTAGGTCCACATCTCCAGATAACCTCCCCCAGCGGCTTCATGTATATGTTAAACAGCATAGGGGATAAAATAGAGCCCTGTGGAACCCCATGGCTTAGGAGCCACAGCACAGAGCAATAATCCCCCAGCACCACCTTCTGGAATCGGCCATCCAAGTAGGAGCGGAACCACTGCAACGCAGTACCTCCAACTCCCAGCTCAGACAGCCTATCCAGAAGAATACCATGGTCGATGGTATTGAAAGCCGCTGAGAGGTCCAGGAGAACCAACAGGGTCACACTCCCCCTGTCTCTCTCCCAGCAGAGGTCATCCCACATGGTGACCAAGGCAGTTTCCGTTCCAAAACCAGGCCTGAAACCTGATTGAAATGGATCTAGATAATCCGTTTCATTCGAGAGAGCCTGGAGTTGTCCTGCAACCACCCGCTCAAGCACCTTGCCCAGGAAAGGGATGTTCGCCACCGGCCTATAGTTTTTAGCATATGTCAGGGCAACAGTGAATCCACTCCAGGTTTCTGTCAGAATCAGCCAGCACCTTGGATAGTTCTTTTAAAGTTTTGACTGATTCTGACTGAAACCTGGGGCATATATAATTACCAGAGCCTCTATTGTTCACAGGACCTTTGCTTCAAAGCATACTTGATCCAAACAAATTAAAGAGAGAGAAATGCATCCTTATACTTTTAAAAGAATGATGACATAATCCTATCCATGTCTACTCAGAAGCACATATCATGAAGTTCAATGAGGCTTATTCTTATTAAGTATATATAGGAATGCAGCCTTCATCACAGTCACATAACAACATACACTTGGAAATAAGTCCTACACTGAGATCTCTGGAACTTACTCTCAAATAGGTTGCAATCCTAGACCCCACTCACCTGGGTGTGAAATCCACTGAACACACTGGGAGATTTTTCCGAGTAACCATGCATGTAAAATCTTGATGGGAGAGGAGATGCAAGTGCAGGAGAAATGCTGCACTTATTGGATAAAATCCAATGTATGCCCTACTTAGAGTTATACCCATAGAAATGCATAGGATTAAAATTATTTATTTATTATGACCTTTGTATCCTGCATTTCCCTCTCTTGCTAGGAACTTAAGGTGGCTTACACGGCCCTCCTCCTCTCTATTTTATTTTCACAACAACCCTGTGAGGTAGGTAAGGCTGAGAGACAATGACTGGCTCAAAGTTACCTAGTGAGCTTCATGGCTGAGTGGGGAGTAGAACCCAGGTATCCCAAGTCCCAGTCCAACACTCTAGCCACTACGCCACACTGGCGGTGAAGTTAGTCATGCCTCACTTAAGTCCCACCCATTTCAATGGGTCTACTCTAAAAAGGACTCCAGTTAGATTTTACCCATGGGTTTAGATTGTATTGGGTCGAGATGGAAGCATAATAAATAGTAGTTGATCATAAACAAAGAGAATAGATTTAAAATCCTATTGTACTTCACAAAGAAAGGATCCTATTTTACATCACAAAGAAAGCCCCGAGGGAAGTACCTTGATGTTGTTTTCAGTCTTTTTAAATGCTTGTGGCTGCATGAATGCATTCAATATTATTTTCAGATGCATACAGATGCATTGATGTATACAGTGCAGGCACTGCAGAGAGACGCTTCTAAAAATGTACTAGAGAAGATCTACCCAACCATCTCTCTATCTCTCTGGAGCGCCTGAACTGCAAAACAGCCGTGTCAGAACTCAGATGGTTAACAGTCGCTTCTTGCTGTTTTATTGCATATTACTGTGCGCTCCTGAGCAGCAGGAGCAGATTCAAGCAATTACAATCAAGTCAGGGCACACGCCGTGGCTGAGCAACACGATCATGATGAGGATACTGATGAGGCACTTATCGAAAACCCCACATCATCCACACTCATCAGCCACAACATGTCACCCCAAATGAGGCATCAGCTGCCTTCAGAAGCCTCATTGCACACTGTTTACGGCTTTCTTTGGGCCTACTTTTGATTTTGCAGTCAGGGCTTAGATCAAACAGCAGCTGACTGGCAAGGGCAAGTCCCAGGGCTCAGCACAGCTTTCCTCTCTCCGGCTGCAGTCAGGCTCCGGCACAGCCCTGGGATGGTGGGTTGTGGAGAGAGAGAGAGACGCCTGCCATTTTAGCAGGAAGACAAATCATCTTGGGGGCTTCTGCTGAAGGGGTCCCATTATTTGAGTTAAGGAGGTGGGGGGGGGAAGGAATATTAAGCAATTGAATAATAGGAGGAGGAAAGAACATACCACTGCCTTCACATAGATAGATAGATAGATAGATAGATAGATAGATAGATAGATAGATAGATAGGTTTGCTTTTTGCTTTTGAAAATAGTGAAAATGTAACTTTGAAACTTTGAAGATTAGTGGATTGGATATAATTACCAAAACATGTTAAGGCTGCAAACTTATACTTCCCTGGAAGTAAGCCCCATTGAATTCAATGAGACCTACTTATGAGCACGCACATATAGGATTGCTGAGAAGACATGTATACGACTGTGCTGTTACTGTTAATGACTGAAATCCCAATGTGAAAAAGCATTCAGTGGTACATAGTTTCTAGGGATGGGTGAATTTGTTTATTTCCAAACCATGTCATTTTTGCATTCCCTCCCCCCACTGCCATAATTCAGTTTTGTTTCATTTCTATGTTTATCTGAGTTTTTTTAAAAAAAAAATCCACTCAAAATCCATATTTAAAATAAGTAGTTAAATCCATATTTAAATGTGCATTTTCACTCAAAATGGTATTTCAGGGCATATTTTGATATGTTTAAAACTGCTGAGAACTATGTTGCAATAACTTTTAAAGGTTTTGTATTATGCTTAATCACATTGTATTTTATGGTTTGAATTTTTGTGAGCTGCCCACAGAGTTTTGGCTATTGGGTGGTATAGAAATAAAACAAATAAATAAACATGACCCTGTTCAGATGATACATTAAGCTCTGGTGGGTAAGCATTTTGAGCTAAACATTATGGCTTAATGTGTGGTTTGAACCATGACTTAGCATGTCATGTGAACTATTCCTATCCATGGTGGCTACGTAACCATGGTTTAAATATGCTCACTAACCATTTGCTGCAAAAGGGTTAGTGGCCTAACCATGGCTTAGCGCATCATCTGAAAAGGCCTTATGTTTGCAGAAGTGAGAAATCTGGTGAATAACTAAGTTCTGATCTGCACATTAGTCAGAAAGGTGTGAATCAGCTTATTTGATAAAGGAATTTGCAAAGAATGAATTGCTCAAGCATTCCTAAAATGTTCAGCTAAATGTCCTTAGGGTAATTGCTGAGATCCTTGCTCTTAAAGTACTGGACAGTTTTATCATCCCTATTAGGGATACATTTCATACCTTTCATAAATTTGAACATCTAGGGCTTACCTTTGACTGCAATGCATGGCTGGCTGGGAAATGCTGGAAGTTGTAGGATTTTTTTCTTTATAGACATGTATAATATTGCATCCTTACAGAACAATCCTATACATGACTAGTCAAAAACAAGCCCTGTTGAGTTCAATGAATCTCTCAGGATTTTATGCACCTTTATTGGAAGTTCTACTGGTATCAATTATGATGTCTTGCAAATAAATTATCTAAGAAGTGGTGAGCCAATATCATTTCCTCCTTAGAAAGCAAGAATCCAGATTGGCATAATGCACAGAAATTCATGTGGTTGTTTTCAATGTACAGATTGGTACATTAGGTCATATTGAAAAGTGTCAAAAGTCAATCTTTCAAAGTCATAAAAATGCAAGGCCTAGTTTTGCATGCAGAATGCTCCTGTCATCTCTAGATAAATATGGAAAAGGCTTCTTCCAAAAAAGCCAAAAGTATACTCTGGAAAGCCACTGCCAATGAGTGTAGACAATACCGAGCTTGATGAACCAATGCTCTGACTTAGTATTAGACATATTTCCGTATCCCTAATCATGGGCATGTCAGCTGTGTCTGACCTGGTTCACACATAACAAGAAGCCACCATGGGTGAATTTCCCTGTGTGTGTTTTTGGTCACTACAGCCAATGCCATTTTGAATATTCAAATTGAGGTGAGGGCATGCCTTAGCTTGTAATTATATCCAAACCTGGCGACAGTGGTTTGACGAGGTCATTGACAAGCCACCCAGAACTCATGGGCTGTTTTCAGGTTGCGGGTGAGTAACCCACCCTCATCAGGTTTGCATGTAACAAGAAGCTACAATACACCCCACCATGCCCTGAATATTCAAAATGGCATCCCCTGATATGACAAGAAGCCCTGCAGGGAACTTCACTCATGGTTGCTTCTCGTTACATGAGAACTGGGCCTCTATTTGTGCATGGGAAGACTATTTGTAAACAGTCCAAACATTGCTGGAAACCAAGGACCAATGGTTGAAGCTAAGTCTTGCATTGCTAGCATGTATATATGTGTTTTAAGACTGGATATACCAAGAGCTTCATCAGTGCAGCACTACAAAATATGAAAAAAATGCATCTCAGGGGTGTTATAGTAGTACCTCCAGTCAAATCATGTGTGTAAAGATTTAGGATTAACATACCAGAACCCATTTCCTCAATGTATTCAAGCTATCATCATCATAAGCATACCAACAGATATAGATCCAAATGAAATCAATGGGATTTATTTCAACACAATATGGATGGATCAAGTGGAATTCATGAGTAATGCTACAAGATTAGGAAATCCAGTGTCCTCAAAATATTTTTTTCCTGGTAATCATTCAGCAGAGGGGTGAAATGCTTGCATTTCATTTCCCTGCTTGCTCCATCCATCAGGCCAGTTTTCTTACACTTAAATTAGACTGAAGTGCGTGCAAGTACTTTGCTCTAATTGTTTCATGGATTACAGCCAAAGTTCCTGATCAAGAGCCCAATAATATATTTTCTGGTGTACATACAGAGTTCTCGCATGTGTAGACCACCATTATCCTCAATGGTGGGAGCAGGTCCACTTGCACAAAAGGATGCATGCACAGAGTTGTACCCCGCCTCAATCCGGAGGGAGAGGCGGGTAACAAATGAATAATTTTATTATTATTATTATTATTATTATTATTATTATTATTATTATTTATCCATTGGAATGAATGGAAGGTCTTTTGTGCTTTCCTGGCTGGCAAACGGTTCAGAGCATTAGCAGCAAATGTGTGGATCAGATCAAATATTTTAGAAACATTTTGATGTATTACCCCAATGAAGAATTTCTTTTTATAGTTAACTAAATAAAAGTGGAGGTGTGTGGCTGCATGTGTGCGCTAATGGCACCAACGTGCAAAATGAGTGCAAAATGGCACCAATGGCCAATTCACAGGATTTATATTGTTAAAATGAAGACTTTTAAATAACACGTAAGCTGAAAAGATGCTAGACGAGAATTTAGTTACATTATAATCAGTTATTTCTGGTAACTCTGTAGAAAGTGGGGAACTGTACAAGTGTACTGTATAAAAATCAGGGGAAGTGTGCTATATAGAGACTTGAATGTGTTCAGCTTTGAACATATATATATATATATATATATATATATATATATATATATATATTATTCTATCCAATATGAACTATTATGAATTATATGCCTATAGAGGAGGGAGGGAGGGAGGGAAAGAGGGAGTGAAGGATCTGTTTTGGGGTCATCATCTAACTCTTTGTGATGCACATTCTAAATTAGGCAAAAGGGATGTGCCTTTCAAATGCAGATCATGTTTGCCTTAGAAGAGCAATGAGAACACTTGCCACTTTCAGAACATTTATGTGCTAGAAGTACTGTTAGCAGAAGAGCAGTTTAGATAAATTCAAGACATTTTTTTTTGCTGATCACAAACATTAAGCTTCACACCTGAAGCCCTCAACCCCCTGCTGCGCTCTAATCCTAGCATCATTCACTGCTAGAGACTCAAAGCGCTGCGCCACTGCTCTCAAACATTTGATTGCCCTTCGTTTGAATGCCACCACCTGCAAAAATGCGTTTTTTATTCCCTTTGAGCCTCTCAAGGAGGAAGTAAAAAATGATAATTCATGGCAAACATTAATTAATTGTTTACAAGATGATCTTTTCTTTTTCTAACTTATGTTCGGCAGACATATTGAGCGGCAAGATTCCACTCTTCATGTCAGAGTTTGTCAAGAGGGCTCCGTTGTTGTTTATCGCTCAAGCATAGGATAGACTGGAGGTCATTGTTTCTTCAGTTCAAGTAGTCCTGTCTGGCTCTTGTTTAAAGAATGAAAGCGTCATGGATGAGTTCCCTGTTGTAAAAAGAACTACCGGGTCTAGGAAGGAATGGGGGATTTAGCAGTGTAAATAAACATTTTCCTCCACTATTTGCTCCATGTGGTTGTTTTTTTTAAAGTCAAGAGGCACAGTTTATTGCTGTATTTTTAAACCTTCACATTATGTCTAAACGACACATCGCTAAACTCACAGAAATCTCAGAAATGTTAGGATCCACTGTGATGATCACCTTACAGTGCAATCCTATGCATATCTACTCAGAAGAAAGTCCTGCTGAGTTCAATGGGACTTAACTCCTAGCTAAGTCCATATAGGATTGTGGCCTTGGTCCTTGAGTTCAACATCTATGTACAGACATATTTGAAGAAGAATGCAGAGAGAGGATGTTAAGGTAACAGAGCCCACAATCCTATGCGTACTTGTTTGAAAATAAGAACAGACCAGAACCATGCATTAAAAAAACACTTCTGTAATAATCAATGGGACTTACATCCAGGCAATTTTCAATTTCTTGAGAATTAAGGTGTACTGCTTGGCCACAACCATGTTTCTTGCAGTTCAAATGAAATGCTGATTCCCCGGGTTTAAAGAATTAATTCAGTTAATCAATATACCTTGGGGCAAATGTTTGGAATTAGAAAGTGTTACAAGTGGGACCTGCAAAAAAATAAAATAAATTGCAGTATCAAGTGTTTCTGTTCAGTGTTCTAGCCAGACACAGACATGTCTTCTTTCAGGATACTCCATTGCGCGCACACCCACCCACTCACCCACCAGCCCCCCTCCCTGCACACAACAGGGACAAGCCATTCTATAGCCACTGAGCATGCTCAGTCTTCATTGGGTTGCTTTTGGGGCCCTCCCTATGGTGTGTGTGTGTGTTTTAATGATTTCCCCCCTTCTGCCATAATCTGGGGTTCCCTCAAGCATGCTGATACCTTCCTCTTGTTTCACAGTAGCCCTCTTTGAGCAGCATCTGATAGCACCCAAGTTTACTATTGGAATGATACTGTGAGCCACAAACATCATGAATTAACATACCTGCATTTAAGCCACTTACAGGAGTTGAGGCCAAATGGGCAGAACATTATTGTGAATGAACAAAAGAACGTATAGGAAATTAATTAATTTTAAACTAATCAGTCCTAAAGGCGCCCCCAAAAAGGGAACGATTCTTTTCCTACAGTAACAGCCTGGATCTTGTCCCTCTTCTAGAAAAGTACTTTAGTTAATGTTCTTATGATCTTTATTATTATGTGATAAGATAATTCGCTTACTTCAAAATGCAATAAACCAGCCCTACTGAGTTTGGGACCTCTGTGCACCTTTTGCTGAGTGGAGTGCTGGACAGCTGCCCCAAAGTTCTACCCTAATAACACCACAGACAAGAAGGCCTGCTCACTCTACCAGCACTTCTTCCATGTGACCTCATTTACAGAGGACAGTCCTCTGTTGGAACGGCTCTCCGCCCCAGGTTTGGTTTGAAGATAAAGAACTATAATGAGCAAGAGTCAGAAGGGGCCTTAACCTGGGCAGCAGACTGAGCACTTACAGAGGTCACCTAGTCAGTCTTTCCACTACGATGAAATGTATTTTACTGTAATTAGTTTTAAATGTGTTTTCATACATATACATTGGCATATGCAAATTTCATACAAATCTGTGTCCTTTGTTTGGTGACACATTGCCTCCCCCCCCATTCTTCCATTGATAGTTTCAACATCCCTTTACCTTGCTCTATTCTTCCTTTGTATGATTGGTCACAGGTCCCTTGACCCCTGTATTACTTCCTCTTCCTGCCTACTACACCTTCTGTCTGCCAAACATTTTTATTCTGTTCTTCCAAGCACCTGCTGTTGTTTCTTCCTTGTCACTTGCTCTGGCCTGATTTCCTTTTCCTCCTCCCCCCATTTCCTTTTCCTCCTGATGTGTGCAACTCTCTTGTTCAATAATGCTTTATTTGTTACATTTCTATGCAGCCCATTAACTGAAGATTTCTGAAAGGTTTACAAGACAAAGCTTAAAACCATAAAATACAATAACATGGTAAAACATAAAATAAAACTGTAAGTTTGAAAACTGAATAAAACCAAAGTAGTAACCAAGAAAAAAGGCAGCAGCAATGCAAAGATCTAAAACATAATAAAGGAGCAATTCTATAGCCACTAGACACTATCTGAAGGGCCATAGGCTTTACACAGCTTCCTATGGGGTCTCCAGGCCCCTTCCATCCCCCTCCGCAAAGCCATGCCTAGATGGGGAAAACTGCCTGTCTAGGCAAAATGCAGGGAGGAGAGGATCCCCTCTGTGCTCCAGCTGCCCTGCACAAGATAGTTGGCAGCCTCCAATTTCAGAGGCTGCCAACTGTCCTATGCTCTAACACAATTTTTAAGACTGAAGGGCTAAAAAGGCAGAACGTCTCATTCCAGTGCTGCTCAGTCAAATCAATTTTGCAACAGGTATGCAGCAGTTGTGTATACATACTGCTTTCAGGCGGGACTTGGTTGTAATAAGCAATATACTTATCTTTGCTGGGAGTCTGAGCTAGACCAAGAGTCAGCTGAGAGCTGCAGGCAACCAAAGATACGGTTTCTGTTAAACTGACATTTGAAAAGTTTGTAGTCTAAAGAAAATTGTACCTAATTAAACAGTTCCTGATTTACCACAACAGTGAGTTATTCTGGACTGGTGTTCTCACAACAGTTATTCTACACTGAGGAATAAATCAGACAGTCCTTCTGAGACATTACACATTTTCCAGTTTTTATCAGTGAGTTGCCTTGGCCTGCTGGATTTTTCTGATATTACCTCCTGCCTGCAGCCTTTACTCTCCTCAAATAGTTATATATGTTCACAGATATTTTGCATTCTGCAGACAAAAGACCACATTGTTACTGCTGGATAATCAGTTTTAATAAACAGGATGTAACGTAAGCATCTTCTATGCCTTTGCACTAAGTAAAATAGTGCCTACCCTTTCCACAGGATATGGTTGTCCTTAGACATTGGGGGGGGGGGGGGGTTGTGTGGGGATTCCATTGTACTGCTATAGGAAATTGGCCTCAAGTGTTGTTGTGGTTTTTTTTGGGGGGGGGCTGTTTAATCAGCCTGAAATTTAGAATTCCCACAATGCAGTGCTAGTGTGAAGCCTACACCATCTTTTCTTCCTTAATGCTTTTTTTCTGCTAAGAGAAAAGATTGCACAAGCAGTAGAAAATGGGAGGACTTCAAATGGAAAACAATGTCATATGGAACAACAACAATGGCTGTGTCTACACCAGCCAGCTTTCCCTTGAGATCGTCCGTGTGCATCCAAAGCTCTCAGTTGCCCCAGGATAACTGGGACTGGGTTTTTCCCATTTTTTCCCGCAGTCCCGGGACAACCCTGAGGTCTGCGGGTGTTGTGGCGCTCGGTCCTGGGGTCGTCCCTCCTCCCTGTGAATAGCAGAGTTCACCAAACAGGTGTGGAGCTCTGTGGGGGGAGTCCATGTCCATCAGGGGAGATGGGGGAGTATTTTCACTATCCCTGGGATGGCTCATGGTGGTTTCTGGCACTGAGTATTCAGGGTGTTTTTTTAAAAACAACAACACAACACCTTACTTTTGGCACAGGATCACAATACCTGACGGAACACCTCTCCCAACATGAATATACCGGTCACTACGTTCAACTTCTAAGGTCCTCCTCTGGGTACCTACTCTGAGAGAGGCTCAGAGTGCGGCAATGAGGGACAGGGCCTTTTCGGTGGTGGCCCCCAGACTATGGACCGATCTCCCTGACGAGGCTCACCTGGCACCAACACTGCTATCTTTCCAGTGCCAGGTTAAGACTTTCCTCTTTGCCCAGGCATATGGCAGCACATCTTAATCACCCACACGTTTAGTTTTTTAACGGTTTTTAATGCTTTATGTGTGTGTGTTCTGTGTTTTAGAATTTTAAATTTTGTATACTCGTTTTTAATCTCAATTTTAGAATTTCTGTAAACCACACAGAGAGCTCTGGCTATGGGGGTGGTATATAAGTGAAATAAATAAATAAATAAATAAATAAATAAATAAATAAATAAATAAATAAATAAATATCACATCTACACAATGTCTCCTCTCTTTATTTTTTAAAAAATGCCACACCGGAACGTCCCTCTTCACTTCCGGGACAATGCGCTGCTGTTTGGACCCTGGGGGACAATCCCAGAAGCTAGAAAGCCCAAGATCCTCCCCCCACCATCCTGGAAGGCCTGCAGGTGTAGATTAGGCCAACAACACCCCTGATAAAATTCCGTGAATGAGCGTCCTTCTGGGCTACCGGTGCTCCCTTCTCCCTCAGTCTTTCTGGCCGCATCCCATCAGCCATTGCAAGTTCTGCCAGCTGTATAGGAGCAGCTGGGGTGTTTTCAGCCACTCCTGCCAAAGAACTCTATGGCCAGTGGAACAGTGCACTTGACAGAGGGTGGGGAGCCCTCTACACGACATCTTAAGCAATTGATTATTTGATAAGCAGTGGAGCAGCCCATTGTTTTCCCCTGATGATTAAAATGGCGAAATAGTGTACTGTCAGTTGTGTGTGCATTGTGTGTTCCCACTACACACAACACAATAATCAATTCAATCGACAGTTGCCTCCTCCCCCCCCCCCCGGTTGATTATTGTGTTGTCCAAACCCAGCCAGTGTGATTGCATAATACAAAGCCTCATCTGGAAGCACCACAAACACCTCTGAGGGGTTGGGGGTGGATTTATCGGGCATGCCCAATGGGGTTGTAGTGTTTTTTCTTTGAAATGAAGCCTCCTCAGTTTCAAAAGTAACTTCCCATGACACGTGGGAAGTGATTGCTATTCAAGAAACACACCCACCCCAAAGTCACCTTGGACACAGTGGTTCATCTGTTATTGTGTTTCTTTATCTGACTTTGCTCAAATCCTATATGAGAACAAGTTTGTTAATTGTCACTGCAGATAAAGGCAATGCGTTCTCTCCTTTGGATACTATACTATAAAGCAGTCCCATTGAATGCAATGGGTAACTTCTAGATGTCATCTTTGAATCCAAGCCAGTTTATGAACAGACATGTAAACTTTGAAGAGAAATAATTCCAGATCTTGCCGAACTGAATAAATGGGCTACAAATTGGCAAATGAGGTTCAGAGTTAGCAAGTGAAAAGTAACGTGCATGTTTGGTTTGGTTTAGTTAGCTTCACTTAAATTAATATTTATACCCCACTATTCTGTTAAAATAATAACAAAAGCAACTTGCAATAAAATTAATCCTATATAACAAAACTTGACAATAAAATTACACATTCAGTTAAAAGACAAAAAGCATCCCATGTTGCAATTCAATTTCCTAATTTTGAGGAGATTTCCATGGAAAATCACTCTCCAATTTGAATATTAGTGGTAAAGGTTGTATGTTTATCAAATGTTATCAATTTAAAATCAAGTTTAAAAGTCAAGAGGTTTTTGAATTAAAATTATTAATTGTAGCAAGTGATTTATCAGCATATATCAATCTGAATTTAAAACAGTTTGGGAGGGGCTGTAGCTCAGTGGTAGGGCAGCTGCTTTGCATGCAGAAGGGCCCTGATTCCGTCCTTGGCATCTGCATGTAGGGCTAAGAGGGAATCCGGCCTGAAACCCTGCAGAGCCGCTGTCACTCAATGCTGACAATACCGGGTTAGATGGACAGATGGTATAAATCAGGTTCCTACAGTCCTATGTTCTAATAGGCACATCAGAATGGTAAAATATATAAAATTAAACAAAATTACACTGCATGGTGGGTCATTCTAATTTTCCTAGATCCACCTCCAAGGTCATTGTGGGATTAGAAACCGCTTGCCATTCAGTGGGAATGCTTGTTCAAAAAGCAGCCATCTTCTCCTGGCTAATGTTTCAATTGGTTTCACCCTTGATTTTATCAGTATAAGGAGACATGGGGAGAGATTCATGGGCAGACAAGACAAGCATATTTATTTCTAAGCTGGGCTTTTCACAATCATACCTACTCGCAAGGGGGTACCAGTGCCAGGGAGGAGAACATTAGAAGGCTACATGCTGTTGATATCCAGACTGCAATGGCTGTCACTGCCGGGAGCCATTCCAACATGATTTATAAAAGTATTACCAGGCAAGGTACCCCTTTCTGACTTCCATCAGCTCATATAAGCTGAGACGGCTTCTGACTAAATGCAGACTGAACTCACTCCAGCTGACAAAGGTGAAGGCACACTATAGGACCCATCATAGTGTGAAAGGAGATTGCCCAGTTGGCTGCCTCAAGGTAGAGGACATGGCACACTTTCTAGCAGAACGCCCCTTGTACACAGAGTTGAGGAAGCATTATCTTGAGCCCTTACTAGTTGGGTTTCGGGACAACTCCTCTCTAAGCGTAATTCTATCTCTATTGTCTGGCACAGATTATTATACATCATTCAGGACTTCCAAGTTTGTCAAATGGGCTCTGGTGAAACAAAAGTCACTGGCTGACATAAAAGACTAAGATTGTCAATATAATAAAATATGTTAGCAAATATTGCCTAAGATTACAAAATGTTTTAACTTGCTCCTTTTTAATCCCTCCATTAGCACTTTGTATTCTGGTGTTTCCTCTGGCTGAGAGGAGTATTTTATCATGTTTCTGTATACATATGACCTAATTGGCTAATAAGCAATAAAAGTGTTGTTGTTGTTGTATTCTAATTTTCAGGCTAGTTAAACAGTCCCACATATGCAAAATCAGCACTTGAGGCCATTTTCCTATAGTAGTACAATGGGAACCTCTGTCTGGAAGCTTCCTCTGTCCAGAAGCACCCTTAGGCACACCTAAAGTAGCTCTGTGGGTCTTGGCAACTGGGTTCTGCTGCAGCATCCCAACCCTGGCACTATATATATATATATAATCACCAGATCTGGCATTATGCCAGTTTTGGAACTAGGGCTTCATCTTAGAAGCTCATATTAGCCTTAACTTGAGACAGGGTTCATAACCACGTCTTGAGTGCACTGTGATCATGGGATCGAGTATTAAGTCTGCAAACCTATATACACTTACCTGAGTGTAAGTTCCATTGAACACAATGGAACTTACTTCTGAGTAGATATGCTTAAGATTGTGCTGTAAATCTCTCTTAATTTATATCGCAGGCTGGTTGCCTTGTTGTAGAAATATGTCATTGGTTTATGATATTCTTATTCTCGAGCAATTTTATTCTGCAGGCTTTGTACCACGTGAAAAGTGTGAAACACACAGGAAGAGTGCAAGATCTGACTCCTAGGAAGCATGTAGTCCCATGGCCCCCAGAGCAGCTCAAGGTTTTCAGCTTCCAAATTAGAAACCCTTCGATCAGGGCTGCAAGGCTAAAAATCAATTTCATATTTTCTGAGTTAATACTATGGCTTGCACTTAACAGACATAGAGACTAATAAGGTATGCAGAAGGAGTAAAAAGCAGCACACAAAAAATTGAGGCCTTAGCCTTGGCGATGATCCAGCACAATGATGTTTCAACCAGATTTGGGGGAAAAAATCAATAACATCTGTGGTATAATGGTTAATTAAAGAAGCTCTTCAGCAGAGCTCAAGATGAGAGGCCCGGCCTGCAATTCAGGCAGCTGAAGCTTGATTATCAGGAAAGAATGCTTTTTAGCTATGAGTGGATAGGCCAAAAGCTGCAATGTGTAGAAAGGGGTGGGGGGAGAGAAACTGCTTTTATTTTAACTTTCTGTAAGTAATCAATACGTGGTTTTTCACCTGCATTAGGAGCCAAAACCTGCTTCCAAACTTCATCAACATTTCTGCTTTTTGAAACTGTGGGATCGAGTTAACAAAAAAGCGACTATGAAACGAGCCAGCTGGGTTACATATTCTTTTAAATAATTAAAACCAATTCTCCACTGCCAATTTCTATCAGGATGTGGATCACGATGGGCGCCATCTTGCACACAACTGTGTGTGCATCTCATGCGGCGAGACCTATCGTGTGCCTGTCTCATGCTTTGTTTTTTATGGGTGGCGACAACAGTTAACGGGCCACTTTCTTTTGGAGGACAAGAGATGCAAAGTACCCTTTTTAAGAACCTGTTTATTTACGAAGAAGTTTATCTCCTTTCCCCTCCTGTGCCTGGAAGACCTGATGTGCAAAACGTCAGCAGCGGAAGCTTTTCCTGGCTAGGGTGGCTTTGTATCTTCTCTTCTAAAGTACAGTCCTCTACTTGAAGGACTGCCCAAGAGTCATCCTGTATTTGAAGGTAAAGAACCATAAGAAGTGTTCTCCATCAACAGCACCAGGACATGAGGCACAACAGGCAGGTGCTTTATTTCTATTTAAATTATAAGCGTTATTTCTAAATTTGCATCTATTCCTATGTTAGCATATGCGATATGTAAGCAAATCTGTGTACTCTTTTTGACCTCTTCTTGGGTGATGCATTTCCTCTTTGGAGCTGTTCATATGCCGCTTCCCCATTCCTGGCATGCTAATACAAGGATGGGAAACGTTTCCCCTGACAAATTTCCCTGTAAAGGCACAGGGAAAAGAAGTTTAGATTTACCTCAGTCCAATACTCAGATTAAACTGGTTTTCCTGTACCGCATGTAGGCATGTCAGTGTGGCTTTCAGTCAAGGTAGAGAATGGCCTATTTCCTGTTATCTGTTGATCAGGTTCCCTCATCCAAGCATTGTAGAATCTGGATGGCAACAGATGTGTTAAACAAAATAATGGTTGGGTTTATTTGCCAGGCAGTATTCAAGGGGTTATGGAGGGAGTTTCTGTGTGCAAGTCAGTGGAGCCTAGAGGGTGGCCATCCAATCCAGCATGAGACAATGAGAAGGGATAGAGCAGAACTGAGTGGTAGAGCACATGCTGGAGGTGCCAGAGCCAAAATACTCTTGCATGCACTGTTCAGCCCTCAAGGCATCTACAAAAGGGGTGGGCAGAAGATTGCTCTCCAGATGTTTTGGACTTCAATTCCCAGAAGCCCCTTCCAGCAAGGCCAATGGTAAAAAAAAATGCTAGGAGTTGAAGTTCCAAACATCTGGAGATCTACTTTCTGTCCACCCTTGTTCTATAGAAACTAAGATAAAACACATGGCTCCATACAAGGCCTGGAAAGGTCAACATTCATTCACCTGAAAGATTCTGGTTTGGTATTTCCTTCTATGAAAGCTCCACCTTCATTGAGAACACAGATCAGCAACAAAAACAATAGTATCAGCAACAAAAACAACAGCAGCAGTATTCTACTGAAGTTTAGTATACCTCTTACTGCAAAAGAATAGGCCCAATTAATCTATTCTCTCAAGATGACTGTGTCAAGATTAATCTACAGGCCACAATTCACTGAAGAGTTCAAATGGATTCACACAAGAGCTGATTGCTATATATTCAATAAACATAATAATCAATTCAATTCAAGCCAACTCTAGATAATCATTGTATAAAAGTTGGAAATTAGCATTATGAAATTTATCATTAATGTAAGTTTGTTAGTTATAAATTATTAGTTATTTTCTTTGATTTATGCTTAATTTGTCCATTTTTTGCTTTCATATCCTGGACCTTTTCTCCCTCTTATATCATGATGACCTAAGGTTATAAACATTAAAGCTGGTTTGAATTAACCATATTGAATGTATAGGCTAGGTGTCTAGGTGTCATATCAGGAAAGCGTTGTGGCAGCAACTGGGCTATTAGAATGGGGCTGTGAATCCATTCTGGGTTTCAGTCAGAACCAGCCAGGACTCTAAAGGAGCCATGTGATGTGCTGAACCCTATTCCCAACTATTGCATCCATTCAGCCCTCCACCCACATTATGGGGACAAATAATATCAACTTTCAAGCTTGACGTCATGGCCAGCTGCATAATAAGAGTGGGTTCTGGTGTCCTGCAGGGCTCTCCCTCTAAATTAACTGCCCTTCGCCCCACCCCAGTGAACTGACCAGTGGCCAGCAGTAGCAACAATATGATCTACAATACGGACCTGCGAGGTGCCCAACGTTTCAGATTTACCACCATGTCCTGAAGGAAGGGGATTTTTTTAGTTTTGTGCTGTACCAAGTAAGGCCTCTCTCCACCTGTGGTGAGAAAGAAGTTGGGCCATTGCATCACATACACCCAACCCTTTCCCCTTCCTGCACTCCCATCACCTTACCTCTCCCTTTGCTGGCACTACAACACTTCTGTGGAGAGCCACAATGCTAGAAGAAGTGGCCACAGGGCGCCCATGGGACTTCGTGCAAGCCATACAAGAACTCTCAGGGCTATTGCAAGAGTTCAGGCAGGTCCCGTGAGACCAAGGTGAGCTCATGTGAGAGCTCCGCTGTAGGGGAGGGGGGCTTCTGACCATGTGCAATGAGAGAAAGAAAGGGCCAGCGGCCGCTCTAGAAAACCTACCTACTACTCTCCCACTATGGCAACTACTACAGCAGGAAAGCACCTGATGGGGCTTTCCAGAGCACCCACCGGAGCTGTGGTGGCGGTCCCTCCTGGCGGGGGCAGAACATCGCAGTTCCCCACTCAGCCTGCTTCATGAGTGTGCTGACCCTAATTCAGCCCAATCCAGGACAGCTGTCACCAGCTTTGGGCTCTCAGCATCTGCCAATGTTCACCATATACTGAGGCTGGAGCTGGATGATGTAAGAATTACTAAAACAATCTAAATGAAGCCAGCTATTTTGGGCTGCATTAATAGAAGTATAGCTTCCAAATCACGTGAGGTACTGGTTCCTCTCTATTCAGCCCTGGTTAGGCCTCATCTAAAGTATTGCATCCAGTTCTGGGCTCCACAATTCAAGAAGGACGCAGACAAGCTGGAGCGTGTTCAGGGGAGGGCAACCAGGATGATCAGGGGTCTGGAAACAAAGCCCTATAAAGAGAGACTGAAAGAACTGGACATGTTTAGCCTGGAGAAGAGAAGATTGAGGGGAGACATGATAGCACTCTTCAAATACTTAAAAGGTTGTCACACAGAGGAGGGGCAGGATCTCTTCTCAATCCTCCAGAGTGCAGGACACGGAATAACGGGCTCAAGTTAAAGGAAGCCAGATTCCAGCTGGACATCAGGAAAAACTTCCTGACTGTTAGAGCAGTACGACAATGGAATCAGTTACCTAGGGAGGTTGTGGGCTCTCCCACACTAGAGGCCTTCAAGAGGCAGCTGGACAACCATCTGTCAGGGATGCTTTAGGGTGGATTCCTGCATTGAGCAGGGGGTTGGACTTGATGGCCTTGTAGGCCCCTTCCAACTCTGTTATTCTATGATTCTATGAACACCCTAACATCAAATTATTGTTGTTGTTTGTTGTTATTATTATTTCAGTTTTATGTACCCTTTATATTATTTTCTTGGTGACATCCACAGCATACAGTGAACTTACGTGACTGTAACTAAAGTTGGACTGTAGCCCTGCGTATGTTTACTCAGAAGTAAGTCTCACTGTGTTCAACAAGGCTTACTCTCCAGTAAGTGTGTTTAGGATTGCAGCCTTACTAGCATAAAAAAGTCCTTGGCAGGCAGTTTTAGAGCTCCATAAATAATCTGTCAGCATCCCATTGCAAAGAAATTGCCAAAGAAGAGTTGGTATTAAACATTTGACTATCTTTTTCAAATCTGGAAATGACTCAGTCTTAGGAAGGCAGCCAAAGCAGTTTTGTAAGTCAACATCGGATGTTAGAATGAGAACCAACAAAGCCATCATGACAAATATCCAAGAAAGACAGGAATGAGATGGGCATAAATTAATCATGCTATGTATTCATATACCCCAAGGGGTGGACAGAATATTGCCCCACGTGCCACATCGGACCAGCCTTTTCCAGCATTTTGTGTGCCCCCCGCTGAGCTGGTCCCACCCCTACCACTGCTGCTGCATTTGCTGCAGCATTCGCAAAAAAGTAAACCAAAACTCAGGTGTCTTTTGAAATTTGCACTTCTCTGGATTTTGTGACGGAATCTTCAAGTTCAAAAATACATACAAAAATGCATAATAAAATGCATATATTAAGGAAAGGTGAACACATTAGTAAAAATCATGTTCAAATGTATTTTATTAGGAATATTGCTTGCAACAATATGTGTATATTTGACAAACCACCTACAAAAATGCACATACCAGGAGAAATGCACACACAAAAATTGTCAAACTTCAGGATGAACTGAATTTAAGTTTAGAAAAATGAGAAACAGAGAAATTGAAACTGACAGAACGCCAGCCTTTCTCGACAGTGACAGTAGTCCTGAGGTCTCCAACATGGGCCCCTGGGCACCAATGGGCCCATAGACACCTCTCTTACTGCCCACGGCATTTACTGGCCTTCCTATTACAATTTTATTTCTTAAGGTTGTAGTTGTTGTTGTTTTAAAAAGTTAACTGGGCTGTTGGTATCCTGCCTGCCAGCATCATATCACTTTGGCTTCAACAGAGTGGTTTTGTGCTTTAGAGTTCAGATCCCACCTCAGTCTTTTACTTAGGTTCTTAGATAAGTTATTTTTCTTTAACACTCACCAGTTTGCCTTCTGGAAAATGAATGTTTTGTCACTGGCCATGTCTGCTATGGCAGCCATTTTACGAATAAGCAACCCCCCCCATGGCAGCCATTTTGTGAAAGCACCCACAACACTCAACATTTCAGATTTGCCAACTAACCCAAAAAAGTTGGGGACTCCTGCAGTAGATGCTACTATTTTAAACTGGCTGCAGTTTCCATCTGTGATCATTTAAACGAGAGCAACCCCAAAAGAGCAAATTGGTGGTATCCAAAAGCTTCCTACCATTTCCAGAAGGGCAGCAAAAACAGAATGAATAGAATAATAAGCCAAACAATAGTGATCAGTGTTGTACTGTTCATTTCTCCTCTGGGCAGGCTCCCAGTTCCATGCACGTACACAGTGCAACTGGTACCTGGAGGTGGGCGTGAGGGCTCAAGGATGCTGCTTCTGCAATTCCAAGCTATTATTGCTCAGAAAGACATCTCCTGCTCGGAAGTTTATTTATTTATTTATTTATTTATTACATTTTTATACCGCCCAATAGCCGAAGCTCTCTGGGCGGTTCACAAAAATTAAAACCGTTGCCAACATCTGTGGGGTGCTGCTGTCCAATGTCACCTGACTCTGAGTATGTAGTAACTGAATGCGCTTTACTGTGTTAGGCTACACTGCAGGACAGCGAGCCAATGAGAAACTGCAACTGTGCTACTCTAGCTTGACTTGCTGCCTCATCAGAGCAAGATGCCTTCACTTAAAGCACTTCTGCGTGGACAAAGGGACATCCAAATTTTCAGGTTTTGCTGTAGCCTTGAGGTGTTGTTGTTGCTTTTACTCTATTTTAAATGCCACTGCAGGCAATCCTCCACCTTTGGTGTGTCTCTGTGTGTGTTTTGAAATGAGAGGCCCAATGGCCTGTTTTGAGAAAGGATGCCTGAACACACTCAAGGCCTATGCAGAAGCCCATCCTTCTAATTCTGCCCATAGTTCTGAAGTAGCAATATCGTTTTTGCAATGCTTGAAAAGATTCCCTGTTACAAAGGCACTTACTTCATTCCCCATTTATAATAACTCCATTTGCTGTCTTAGCTAGAAATGAAAACTCTGTTAAGAAGAGCTCTTGGGGGAATTCTGTGTTTTATTTATATTTACAAGTTTCAAAGCATCATACATAAGCATCTACACACACACGCACATAGACACAGTTTTATACTCATGACAACCCTGTAAAGTAGGTTAGGTTGAGAGTGGTGACTGACCCAAAGTCACTCAATCAGTTTTGTAGTTGAGTTGGGAATTGAACTTGGATCTCTCCCCAGCACTGGTCTGACTCTTTAACCATGACACTGCATATGAGAGTCAGCCAGACAAACCCAAAGTTGGAAATAATAGAGGGGAAACAGGGCCTATAATTGTTCTATAAAGAAGCCAAGAAGTGCAAAGAGGATCCCTTATTATAACCTCCCAGCTGATACATTTAGGGTGCAACCCTACTGGGATAGTCGAAAGCCTGTGAACCCTGAGACTACCGACTAACCAATGCAGGGCAGCTGGAGCACAGAAGAGGCACTCACCTCAGTGCTCTGGCCACCCTGCAGTTTTCGCTAGATGCTTGATTCCAAGCATCTCGCCAGGGAGCTTTGGAGAGGGAGGCCATGTAAAGTGGCTTCGGTAGTCTCCTCCCCTCCCTGCCCGTGGGCACGCACCCTTTCCAAGCAACATTTCCAAGCATGGAGAGAACTGCTCCAGCTGTGACGTGGTGGAGGGAGGGGGTGGGCGAGAGGTTTCTAGGAACCAAGGTTGGAGCGTTGCTCTGACCTCGATTCCCAGAAACTGAAAATTTTTATGGATGCCTAGATAATGTTTAGTGGCCATAGGATTGCTCCCTTAGCCAGGTCAGCATTACAATAATGAAACCTTACCCAATCGGGTGCCCTCCAGATTTTTTCAACAATGACTCCCAACATCTCTGACCACTGGCAATCCTGGCAGGGGCTGATGGGATTTGACATTCCAAATTTCTGGAGATCTATCTTCTGTCCTGTCTGGAGGGCACCATGTTGGGGAAGACTGCAATACTGTGATGGGGAGGAGTGGGGTTCCTTTGCACCGTACAGTGGGGACGTGCTGGCATCTTCTCCTCCTCCATCATGCACACAATCTCCCACGTAAGCGCCACATGAATCCCTGCATCTCCGTGTGAATCCCTGTGTGTGTGTCTGGAGGAGGGCAGTTCTGTTTGCACAATCATCCTCCTAAAGAGGGGGAAAGATTCAAGCGAACTGGGCCTCCATGCCATCAGTTGTTAGTGTGGCTGACATGGATGGTTATTGGGATGGTGGAGGGAAAGGACTCACATCACTCCTCCACTGGGCTGTTTTACAGCTGCTGGTGAATGTATGAATTGGAGCTTAGTGTTTTCATCATCAAACTGCGCAGGCTATAAAGAAATAGGGCATTTTAGCTGATTACTCAGAGTCTTTGTTTATTTTTCTTGGCCACTCTGAGAGCCGTACAAGAAGTTGGGTATCACATCTCTGCTTTAAAAGAGCAGTGCACTTGTTCGCTACACTGACAAGTCTCCTGCTGAGCTCTCATCTCTGGCAAAGTGCAACGATGTTGTACAAATGAACTACTTGTACAGTAGAGTCTGGGAATCTTTGAACAGTGACAGCAACAGGGCTCTCTGAAGTGTCTCCGCTGAAAGAGACATTCTTAAAATGTCTAAAATTCCTAAAATTCACTTCCTGAAAAGTGAAGCTTTTAAGTTAAAAGGCTTGGCTGTTTTTCTAGGAGGACATGTATACAAGCCGCATATAAATTCCACATTTCATAACAAGGAAAGCCTGATTTTTGTGCTAAAAATGAAATCTATTGCAGAACATAAGGAATAGCAAAGAATGCATTTCCATCTATCCATAAAAGCCATGGCACACCGTTTCCAAACAAACAGAACCATGTTGAGTTGTGGTAGACTTAACTCACATTTTGTATCCCCTATCACATCATTCATGGACACGCTCGTGTTTTTCTCTTCTAGTCAACTATTAACTCTGTTACTCAGTTAACTCGTACTTCATAGAGGTAATGTGCAGGATGTCTCCAACATATGAAACTATTTTGAACGGGAAACAATTTCTTACAAATATGAGCAAGAAATAGGTTTTCCTTCAAAAAAGCATTGTGTTTAGCATTGGGATGTCAGAGAAATCTGCAAGGAGTTTGAATTTCTATGCATCCAACATGTGGGTTCTGCAGGAGAATGGCCTTTTCCAAGTTGCATAGATTTGCTCACCAGTTTTTTTACTTTCCGTAATTGTACATAAATTTAGTCATACAAAAATTAATATTGAAAAACTAACCAAAAATGTGCATGAGAGACTAAAGCATGAAAATGCAGTTGATTCATGATTTGGGGGGGGGGCGATTTGTGTATTTTCAGAAGTGTACAATGTCATTCCATGCCTTAGATCTGCTTCAAGTTCATTCATATGCTAGAACAACAACAACGATTGCCAAGTCCATTTTTTAAAAATAAAATACCAATATTCTGAGCATGCGCAGTTTTACGTTTAACTTACTTCAATCATAGCACCATCATGACTACAGAAATAAAATCGAGCTTGCTCCTACACCTGCCACTCCCTGGGTGGTTGGTGGCTACGAGAGCCTGGACTTTGGCCCCCAGGTCTAGCCCTAGCTACACCGCTGCCAGCAAGGGAGGACCCACCTATTTCTCTAAGTAATTGGGTCCATTGTCCAGTGCTCTTATCATCATGATGTTTCCCCCCATATTCAACCTAAATTTCCTCTCCTGTAACTTAACTCTATTAGGTCTAGTCCTGTCCCACCCTGGGGCACAGCAGAGACAGAGAACTTAGCTTTGCCTTCTTCTATGTGACAGCCTTTTAAGCCTTACTGATATCATGACCCTGTGGGGAAGAAGAAGGAGAGAGAAGAAAGGAGCAGGCAAAGGGAACATCAGGGCCTGGTCCAATTGGACTGGCCCTCCTTCGGGAGACAAGAGTGGGGAGCTGGACCATCCCACCAGCACTGCTGACACTCTACTTAATTTATCTTCCCCCCACTTCCCTCCCCATCCCCTTTTTCTTTTGTGACATGCCTTTTTTCGATTGTAGGCCTGAGGACAGGGAGTGCCTTTTTGCTGATTAATTGTAAACCACTCCAGAGTGGGATAAAAGTACAATAAATAAATAAATAAATAAATAACTGAAGCACGCTATCATGTCCTCCACCCAACCTCCCAGTCCCAGTCTTCTCTTGTTTATTTATTTATTTATTTAATTACATTTATATACCGCCCCACAGCCGAAGCTCTCTGGGCGGTTTACAACATTTAAAAATAGTAAACATTAAAAGTATACAATTTAAAACACACACACACACACATAAAAACAGTATAAAAATAACAGTATCCATTTAAAAACAACAATTGTGGGGTCCATTAAAAACAAACTTAACATTGTTAAATGCTGTTAAAATGCTGTTAAAAATGCCTGGGAGAAGAGAACATACCCAGTTCTTTCAAAATTTCTCTATAGGACTTGTTTTTCCAGACGGCCTGATCATATTCATTACCCTCTCCTGAACCTGCTCCAATCTGTCTATGTCCTTCTTAAAGTGTGGCTCCCAGAACTGGACACAGTATTCTGAATGAAGCCTGATTAATGTGGAGTAAAGTAGAACTATTATTTCCCATCACAACTTTTTTCTATCTAAGAATGCATGGGCTTGCACTTTTAATGAGAGGGGGATGTGGGATGTGGGAGATGCATCCATCCAGGCAGAAGCTGGATGGGTGTAGTGCAATGTGATCCTCAGTAGAGACTGAGCCCTTTGCTAGACCTACCTGAAAATCTGGGGGAGAGGAAGGGAGACCTCGCGTTGTGAATAATGCGAGATCTCGCCCTCGTTTACACGCAAGGTGTGACGAGCTCAAGAGGAGAGGCATCGTGCCTGCCAATTTTTAAAATTTTCTTAAAGGGCCGGTTGTGCACAAGCACTGGAGCAAAAAGGTAAGGGTGTATTTTGTTTCTTTAAAAAAAAAATGATTTCCCCGCTCCCCCACTCTAGCCTTAATGTGCACAGCTCCCGGCTCCACACGAGTAATCGCACAGAGCCAGGAAAAGCAGCGGAAACGGGCCACACACTCGTGGTCTTGGGCTCAGCCTGAGACCGCGGGAAAATCTGGGCCCAAAGTATAGGGCTTTATCCCAGGGCCAGGGAGGGATGATCCCTCCCTGAGCCCGGGATCCCCTGTGCTTCATCTGGATGCACAGGGGCGATCCCAGGTATCAGCCCGGGATAACCACTAGTCTAGCTAAGGCCTGAGAAACAATGTCTTGTATGGAAAGGTAAAACTAAAAGCCGAAGGCATGAAGCACAACAAAGAGAAGCCGGCACTAGTGAGTTTGTTAGAATGGTTTTCTAATCTGTAGTTAATAAAATACTTATTGTTAAAATACTGCAAAGTCTGGCATTCCATAAATGGAGGATTTTATTCTTTCTTTCTTTCTTTCTTTCTTTCTTTCTTTCTTTCTTTCTTTCTTTCTCAAGGTAGCCAGTGGGTCAGGTCCCCCCACACACACACCCATATCATGGCATAGCATTGGGTCATTCTGTGGTAAAGGAAAGGAATGCTGCCAGGTTGCTTTCACTCCAGCTCTGCCACCGTTACAAACAGTGCCTGATGAAGAGGGGTGCCTTTACATTAAGGGGGAATTGCATTGTTTACCTGGGGCATTTGTGCTTCCTGCTTTTTGACCCAATTGTTAGGGGCTTAATTACACAGAGAGGGGCAACAATGTGGTTTGAATTGAATACTTCCCCTCTGTTGACTTCAATTGAGACTGTGGCAGGATCTACACTACTGCTTATAACGGTTTATAATGGTTATGACAACTGTTCAGGCCCAGGACACATTACCTATACTGTTTTCATAACGTTTTTAAAGTGTTATATCCTGCTTGGTGTAGATTGGGCTTGTGCCATCTAGTGGCGGAAGATCCTGCTTTTTTCTTTTTCTTTTTTTGGTTGGGACCACTTTAAAAGTAGTTCTTTTCATGGCAGAATTTGCAATGGTTACAGTGGGAGATGTCCTGGTTGTTCACAACATTGTTTAAAAGACCTGCAAACTTCCATGAGTCACGAGCATGCTATAAATTGCTCATTTAGAGAAGCCCAAGATCTTGAGAGCTTGCACATTTTTTTACGGTTTTGAGTTGGTCTAATAAAAGTATTATATTATATGGATTTGGGAATTGTTTTTTCTGGTTTAAGAAGGCAAGGAGGACATCACTAATGCCATGACTCAAGAGAGCCAATGTGGTGCAGTGGATATAAGTGCTGGATTCAAGGCCACTATCAAGTATGAATCACATGAGGGTAAAATGGTGACCCTAGGCTGGTCACCATTTTCAGAGCCTAACCTGCCACACATGATGTTACGAAGAAAAAATAAGACTGCTCTGGACTACTGGGAAGAATTATGCGATGCAACAATATGATACATGACAGAATCTTTGGGCCTGACTTGGCAATGATGCACTGGTGCCATGAGCCCCCTAAACCCTACGGTTTCACTCCTGTGGGGTTGCACCAGGTAATCCCTGCACCAAGAAGAGAACACTGGGTTTACATCGATCATTGGAGCTGCCACCGCTACTGCTGCCCATCCCTCCCTGGCTTCCCTGCCCCCATATTGGCTTTCCCTGCACATTGGCAGCCAAGAAAATGGAGAACTTCCCCCAGCTAAAGAGTGGCCCTTCTTCCCACACCAAAGGCAGTGCAGCGCCATTCCAGCAGCAATTTGGCCTAATGGCCCACCCCTCCTCCTTGCCTGGGTGGATGGCGACCACTCAGAGGTTGCCATCTGCCCAGCCGTGCTTCTGCTGCAACTCCAGAGCAGCAATAGATAGTGGAGAAACATTCCTGACATCATCATCATCATCATTATTATTTATTTATTTATTACATTTTTATACCACCCCATAGCCAAAGCTCTCTCAGCAGTTTGCAAAAGTTAAAAACAGTGAACATTAAAAAGAAATATACAAAATTTAAAACCATAAAAAGCATGAAATACAAACAAAAACAGACAATATCTATTTAAAAAACAACTATTCTGGGGTCAGTTAAAAAACTCAGCATATGCTGTTAAATGCTGTTAAAGAGAAGTCTTGACCTGGGCCGGATCTACACTAGTCTTATACTGTTGCTAGTGTCCCTTTCTAACGTGGTTCTCTGTATCGGCTCTCTGTATCACAGGGCACACTAGCGTTACTTACGTTTAGCTGCAACGGTACTTCAGGACACATTGTTCAATCCTTTCCGTTCTTCCTCTTCTCTGCAAGCAGAGCTGCTCGGTTTGCTCCGCCACTTCCTGCCTTGTTCCTAGCCAGCAATAGTCATAAGCACACACAAACTCCCTCCCAAAACATCTTAATACAAGTCCCTGGGAATAGCCTGAATGCATAGGAGTCAGTCACTTTGCTGAAGCTAAGATGGGCTGGGTCTGGTCAGGGTTTGGATGGGTGACCAAGTTGATAAGTTTTAGCAGCAGCCCCAGCTGTTGAGATTATTTCAAACACACCATTTAAACCCCGCTGGTCATAAGTTTTGGACTGGGAGCAGAGACCCTTGTTAATTTTCCTGCACGGAGCTACAGCGCTCCTTTGAGCGCTCCTCAGCTCCTTTGCAAAGAGGGGGGAAATGTTAAAAAAAAATCATTAAAAAATCAGCTGATGACTCAATTCGATTAAAATTTGGTATTTGAGTTACTGTGCCAATTTTGGTGTCTTTATCTATAAAGCTTACGCAGATGTAAGCATTTGTTTAAAATCCTGCTCCTGCGCCCACAGCAGCGGCTTGGGCGAATCTTTTGCAAAAGGAGCACAATTAAGGCAGGATGCATGGGAGTACTTCACAATAAAAGCAGATTCTAAGGTGGAAAACTTCTGAGTCCTTTGCATGCAATTGTCAGTGATTGCACAGTATAACGCTGGTGTGATTTATCTGCTGTAGCAGATAAGATAGCAAACGGGGCGAAGGAAGGGGAACAGGAAGTGGGCCGAGTAAACCCAGCAGCTCTGCTACTCTCAGAGATGAGGAAGAGGAAAATTATCGGTAGAAGGAGGCACATGACTCTGTAGCCGCGCTGCAACTAAGAAATAGAACCAGTAAGTACAACTCATTTACAACTTTGGAGACCCAGGGTCACGTAACACTGTGCGTCACAGTAACCCATTCAAAACGTTAGAATAACATCAGTGTAGATTCCCACCTTGTGCCGAAAAGATAACAATGTTAGCGCCAGGTGAAAGCCCCAGGATGGCTCCATAGTGGCTGCTGCATCATATGAGCATCACTGCAGAGCCCCCCCCCCCCGGGCTTTCCCCATGTATAGACAGCCCCAAAGCCCAGACACCCTCAATAGATAAAATAATATCATCAGATTTGGGGGGATATAATTTACCTTCACCACTGTGTTTAATACTTCTTGATTTTCTTTTGGGATATATTTCCATTTGGGGGTGGGGGGGTGGAGAAATGGGACATTCTGAACTTCTGGGAAGAAGGATAGAATACAAACACTGTCATATGTGACAGAATTGTAGTCCCAAGGCCCAAACACCCTAAATTTGTCAGCATAACTTGCAAAATGTTCCAAAAGAAAAGAGAAGTGGATTTTGTCTAAAATGCCAAAAGCCTATCATTTGAGCAGTCTTAAATATCCTGTATACCAAGGTTGGGGAACCTCAGCCCCAGGGTCAAATCTGGCCCACCTGGGGTCCCAATGTGGCCCTCTGGGGTTCCCCAGATGCTCCTCCCCTCCCTTTGCTCTGCCCCCTTTTCCCCCACCACAGATTGTTTGGGGATTTGCCTCTTGTGCAGTTTTCCCCCGCTTGAAAAGGTTGAAATGCCTCTCATATGGCTTAGTTACTGGCCGCAAAAGCTTTAAATGAAAATATGCTACCGTTTGTGGTATTTTTGGCCTCCCCTTTTTGCCTCTGGCACTGAAATGAGCCCCTGCAAGCTTCTCCAAACTGGAATTCGACCCTCCAGCTGAAAGAGGTTCAACACTGCTGCTCTATACTAATTGTGAACTCATTATCCATGTGCCAGTCCTGATGTCGCTAAAACGGCACTGTTCACACACAAGAGGGGGTTTCAGCAAACTTGAGGGAACCTCAAGGTTGGAAAAAGTACTAACCTTGGGGTACTTGGGGAGAATTTACAGGGCAGGACTACAAAATGATTGAATGAAGACTGGACATATTCAGAGGTCAAGGAATGCTACCTACTGGAAGAGGAATGGACTGCAATATCCTGCAAGAGAACATGGCTTGAACACTGAACAACAATTTCCCAGGGCACAATCCTATGCATGTTTAGACAGAAAAAAAGTGCTACAA
Organism: Elgaria multicarinata webbii; assembly: GCF_023053635.1. Taxonomy (NCBI): domain Eukaryota; kingdom Metazoa; phylum Chordata; class Lepidosauria; order Squamata; family Anguidae; genus Elgaria; species Elgaria multicarinata. The sequence continues at coordinate 143,618,429 of NC_086172.1, read as the reverse complement.
CTTCCAGCATACAACTGCCACTTATGGCTGGGGAATGCTGGGAATTGTCATGGGGGCCCAACTTGGTCCAGGAGCATGATGGACTTCCCCACATCTGCCCCCCCAGACCCAGCTCACCAGTCCGCACAGTGTGTTCTCCTGACAAGCTCCTGGCAGCCATCCACCATCCGCCTTGCTCTGCACAATGGAGCCTCCAGAAATTGCAAATCTTCTACCTTGTGTAAATGGTGGCTGTTTATTTACACAACCAGGGAAATACACAGGTGGGAAATACCCAATCACGCAACCTAGGAAATACACAGCCTGGGAAAGACGCATTTGCCAGAGCTTTCTTTGTTGTGCGCAGTGGAGGCTCCAGAAATTGTGTATTGCCTACCTTGTGTAAATGGTGGCTGTGATGGGTTCACAGCCTCGCCAGATGCTCGCCAAACCATGAGGACGTTCACATGGCGCTGGGACCTGGGCTGGGCAGGGGCAGCTTGATAAGCATCTGCGCAAGTTAGACACAGGTGAGTCCATCCATCCCTAGTTGAAGGTCTCTTTTCTGTCCAAACATGCATAGGATTACACCTATGATTTGTACATTAAGTCAAATATTTAAAGGTTTAAGTCTAGTTTTGTGATTCTAGTTTGCAGGATCGTGCAAAAAAACCCAACCCAACAACACCCAGAGCTGGTCAGATGTTAACACAAACTACACTTTGCTACAAACCAGGATACATTGGCAAGGAATCACCATGTTCGAGTGGAAGAAGGAGCATATGAACTCCAAACTCCTCTAGGCTTGTTCGCAAAGCACCAAGTCATTGTTTGATGTGTGTGTGTGTGCGTGTGTGTGCGTGTGATTTTTGTTTGGGTTTTTGTTTGTTTTTTTGCTTTGCATTCTTGTTGGAAATTTTGGTATTTTAGCACAACCTTCTGAATTTAAGTGATGCAATTTATCTGCTTTGTACAAATGTCTGGGTTTGTTCTCTTTCATGCATGATTTCATACATTGAGGTGTGTGGGTTTTTTTTTTTTTTTTTAAACACACACATTAATGGCATGTGTTCAGTTTTAATTAGCAGTCCACCACAGGTTTAAGGTAGGTAGCCATTTGGAACTAGGGAAATGTAATTGCTCCACCATCTGGTCAGCTGTAATATTTTATTACAATCATTTCATGATAAGCAATCTTGATTTCATGTGAAAGATTTTCTCCAGAAATCAATTTTAGATTTTTAGTCAAAGTATTGTAATCTTATTAAAAATAATAATCACCCATTCAATTTTAGGATTTGTTTGAAAACACTATACTACGCTTAGAATAATATGGATATTTCCAACATAGTCATTTATCAACTAATTTCAAGGCAGCTTACAGCAATCACAAACTCATATACAGAACAATAAACTGAAATAATAAAGGGCAATCTCAGAAAAAAAATCATTTTAATTCACAATAAAAAAATTATTTATTTATTTATTACATTTTTATACCGCCCAATAGCCGAAGCTCTCTGGGCGGTTCACAACAATTAAAACCATAATAAAACAACCAAAAGTTTAAAAGCACAAATACAAAATACAGTATAAAAAGCACGACCAGGATAAAACTATGCAGCAAAATTGATATAAGATTAAAATACAGAGTTAGAACAGTAAAATTTAAATTTAAGTTAAAATTAAGTGTTAAAATACTGAGAGAATAAAAAGGTCTTCAGTTGGCGATGAAAAGAGTACAGTGTAGGTGCCAGGTGGACCTCTCTGGGGAGCTCATTCCACAACCGAGGTGCCACAGCAGAGAAAGCCCTCCTCCCAGTAGCCACCTGCCTCACTTCTCTTCTCTTCACAACACAGTCTCTTTGGATGGTGTATGCTAAACGTTATGGATTGCCACTATCAATGCTCCACCCATCTACTTTGCAGTTTAATCGCTCCAGTGGTGGGGACCCTGGAAAGAACTAAGGTACTTCTTTGACCAAAGAAGAGTAGTGCCGGGAGTCTACAAGTGTTTGCATGCACTTCCTCAACAATCTTGACATTCAAAGATTCAACAGATTCATCCAAGCAAATATAACAAGAGGTCTTTTGACATCTCTTTTTTGGTTCTGCTTTAATTGTTTCCTCCATCAAATGGAAAATCATCATCATCATCATCATCATCATCATCATCACCACCACCACCACCACCACCACCACCACCAGGAGAGCCTTGCAAACATGCCACACTTGGCCATAGATATGGTGTATGAAGGACATGCCACAAAATGTTGCAGTGTAGAGTGTTCCTATTCCAGGAAATTCTATTCCATTTTCCTCCTCCCTGGTCTTTCACTCCCCCCAACCCCCACCAACAGTCATCATTCTGTACCCACTGAGCATGTTCAGTCATCTTTGAGCTGTTTAGGGGTGTCTTCCCCCTGGCATTAGGTGTCCCTCCCCCTGAATATGTTTTCATCCTTCTTCATACCTTGGAGTTTCCCCAAGCCTTCTGATACCCCTGTTTTTCATGGATGGTGCTGGTTTGGCAACAATTTTGCCTTTTTGGCAACAACCTTCAGTCTAAGAATGTGTTTGCTATCAGCACGGAGTCTCTAGATGGCCAGTACTAGATGTTAATAAACCTTTTATCAAATGAAACATGTCTGCTAGCAAATCTCTACAACAGTGGTAGAGAAGAATGCTTTCTTTGCCATGTCGGAACTATGGCAAAATCTATATATATATTTATTTTTGCGAACTGCCCAGAGAAAATTTGTTGTTGTAAATAAAATAAATATTCTTTCAAATGGGCTTCCATGAATCTTCAGCTTCATGATCTTCACTTATCTGTGGACCAGTTGTTTACCAATGCAGTTCACAAATTTTGTCCCTCCTGAATGCCAAGGGAATGAACAGCAGGGGAACACTTCTAGGAGTTGCTCAGTCGATTGCTGACAGGCTTTCATTCCAGGGGCTAGATGTGGCTTTCTAATGCAGAAACAATACACAACATAAGATTCAAAAATCACTGAAATGCAATAAACCACAACAGTACTAAAATGGCATCAAATCCAATTACAAAAATCCCACCCCTGCAGGTGAATTGTCCATTCAAGGAACGTCCACAGTCGTTAAAGGCACATCAAGGCTGCAATGCTAAACGTATTTACGCACTTTAACTGCCCCCTTTTTTTGGAAAGACAGGTTATAAATCACTAAAACAAACAATCAAATACTAGGGAATAAGTCCCATTGAACACCATGGAGGACTTGAACTTTGATATAGGATTGCAGCCTTCTCTCAAAGCTTCTAAACACTTACACATGCATATGTACTTTAACCAAATGCCTAAAATCTGCAAATGAGAGAGCCTGGATTGTCTGCCTAGGTCTAAGTTCCAAATAACATGAGCAACTAATGAAAAATCTCTGCTCCTCTTGGCTGTCAGCTGGGCTTTCGATGGCCACAGCGCCCAGATCAAGGTTTACTGAAAAGATCTACACATGATGTGGAGGGAAGGACTCCTAAGGGGGAAGGTGCTTCTCGAAGTGCCTTTGATACTGGGGTCTAATAGCTTTACAAGAAAGAGCCAGAGCCCTAAGTGGTGGCCGAAAGCTCACCTGTAACCAATAGAGTTCTTTCATTGCTTGGGTGATGGGTTCCAGTCACTAGTCCCAGACAACAAACAGGGTGCTACAGATTCTGGATGGTCTTTAAAGGCTGCTTCATGTAAAGCAGTTCGCAATCATTCCGACATGAAGTTGCATTCATGTATAACAGTGCTCAAGTCACCTTTCCCCAGAAATAAGATGTAGCTAGCAAAGCAATCACAGTATTTTCACATACCCTGAGACATGTGAGGGACTGCTTCCGCAACGTCAGGGCCTTATCTACACCTGCCATTTATCCTGGGGTGGTCACGAGGTCATCCCAGTGCATCCAAATGATGGACAGCTGATCCCAGGGCGAACCGGGGATGAGCACCCGGGATAGCTGGGACTGCTTTTCTCCCATTTTTCCCCGCTGTCTCGGCACCATTCTGAGCTCCGCAGATGGTGTAGCTCTCCCTCCTGGGGTCCTCCCTCTTCCCTGCAAGTAGCGGGGCTCAGGAAATGGGCACAGAGCTGTGAGGGGGGAGTCCGTCTTTGGGATGGAGCTTGGCATCTTCCAGCGCCGAGTTTGTTGTGTGTGTGTGTTTTTTAAAAAAAAACGTTGTTCCTTCACACAGAATCACGCCCATGAAACGGGCGTCTTAACAGCATTATAGGCCCCCTGCCAAAGCAGTGCACTGTGCCCTGCCTACACAACCACTCACAGGAATAAAAATGTAAATGATCGATAAAATAAACTTATATTTACTGTTACCTCCAACAAAATCAGTGTTTTGACATTAAAAAAATCATGCTGTACAGCAAAGATTAATCAATACAAACGTTTGGACAATATAACATGAGCCTTGAACTTGAAAAACAAACATTTCAACATAAAAATGATACTTAGTTGGTAAATCATAGTGACAGAGATGGCACCAGACACACAGTATGAAATGACTGGGTGCAGGAGTGGATGTAGATGTGGATGATATAGTTGAAGGAGCAGTACTAGTGGCTGACATTGCACTTGGATTGAACCAAGATGTTAACTTTGGAAGTTTGCTCGTTTTCTCTTTATTTTCTGCTGCTCTTTTCCTGAACAAAAACAGGCCCATGCGTTAAGACGGCACTGCCGTGCAATTGCGCAAATGTCTTTTTTAAATGAATGGAATATCCCTTTTTTACTTCTGGGACAACTTGTTGATATGTGGCCCCTGAGAGGTGATCCCAGAAGTGGAAAACTCATCCCCCCCCACTCCCCAAAGGGCTGCAGGTGTAGATGAGCCTCAGATTGTATAAAATATAGAATCTTAGAGTTACTTGGAAGTAACACAGGAGTACACTGAGTCCAGTCTCCTTGTCACTAGACAGGAAGCCCTATATCTAAAACATCTAATACAAGAATCTGATCTATCCTGTTCTATGCTGCAATAGTCTATTGCAGACCTTGCCATAGAGATGCAGGATTCCTGAATTGAGTGGGGGGTTGGACTCGATGGCCTTGTAGGCCCCTTCCAACTCTACTATTCTATGATTCTATGAGAAACACTGTACTGAATTTGACCTTTCTTGATTACTTGAATGAGACAATCACTATGAATCATAGAATAGCAGAGTTGGAAGGGGCCTACAAGGCCATCGAGTCCAACCCCCTGCTCAATGCAGGAATCCACCCTAAAGTATCCCTGACAGATGGTTGTCCTATGGTTTTGCCTAAAGCAGCAGGGGCCAGGGATGAAATCACTTAGAGTTCTGACTAGTTTAGACTGAAACCTGGAGCAGATTCACCACTGACATCATAGCCACCAGCTTTTACTGATGAAATCATCAGCACTGTTACTCACAAAGTTAAAGAAACATTTAAGCAAGGATGGGAAATGTGTGGCCCTCAAGAAGTTGTTGGACTATAACTCCCACTATCCCTCACCATAGGCTTTCCTGGCTATGGCTGATGGGAGTTGTTGTCCAACATGTGGAAAGCCACACATTTCCCATCCCTGCACTTAAGGAGCATCAAGACTGGAGTCCTAAACTTACCTATGTTGAGTTTAACAGGATATGCTCCTTAGTAAATGTGATGAAGATTTCAGCCTTGATGTCCCTTTAATACATGTGGGTATCACTTGAATGGGCAATTCTGTTGGGGTGAATTTTCTCCACAGAGGAAAGAAGGGACATTATAGAGTTAAAGTGCTTGGCAGATTTGTCTCTGGACTGCAGCAGGTTTTCAAACCGGAGCATGGCAGTTTGGCCTACGTGCAAGACCTGGAGTAGAGACAATTGGTTAATTGAACCAAAGGGGGAAAGTATTTAAGATGTTCCTGTTTAAAGGCATCTTGTTGTCAGGTTGTTTGTCATGTTGTTGGTGAAGTATGCTGCATATATCGATGACCATATGTAAGGAAAGTTTGTATCAGTAAAGTTATTCTTACTGACAAAATCCTGTGAGTATTGATTTTTTCCCTCGGTAAGCCTCTCAAGTCAGAAACTTAGTTCTTCCAGCTATTGTGTATGCTACGCACTCTGCAAAAATGATTCAATTCCACGACAAATTCACCTGCAAGGGTGGGGTGGAGATAGGGCAGTTGAGTGTGTGCGAAACAGCAGCTTTGTAGCTGTAATCGGCAGAGAGAGCTGAGCGTGTCTAGCAGGAATTAGCTGAAACATAGGTGCAGTTCAAGGGGATGGGACGCGAGATGTACAAGAATTTTCTTTCAGTTCACAAATCATCTGAATGTGCCCCGTTTAAAACCCTGAACAAAAACAGGCCCACATTTTTTTTAAAGAACAGTTGGCACAGTCCCGAACTTGTGATCACATTCAAAAAATGCATTTTATTTTGAATAATTTGCACTTTAAATGTGGACATTTTAAATATACGTATGAATTTTCACACTTCAGCAATGTGGGGGGAACTGCACACAGGAAGAAAAAAATCATGGAAATTGGCATTTTTTCCATCAAAAAGGAAAACAGGTTGCAAAAGAAAATGGGAGCAAGGTGAACCAAGCTTCCAAAGAGGAGTCTGGAGGAACTTTACAGGCTTGAGTATCTCTGGTTCTCCTTTTCTTAGATTGGAGTTTCACAAGTTGCTTCCTGGGGCATATTCATTCTGCGGTCCCTCCACTTCCAGTCTGTTCATATATTTGTAAATAAAGTACATGTTAGAAAGACACTTTAACTTTCAAGGGCTACCTATCTTTGGTGATGGATGCCTCAATTTGGTTCTGGTTGACATCCCTTTTTCATGTGTTCATGAATCTGTTCTGTCCGATTTCTTCATTAATCTCTGCTTCAAAACATATTTGCATTGAAATATACATTTTGGCCATAGGCGTGTGCATGTGGTGTGCCAGGTGTGCTCAGGCACACCCTAATTCCCCAGGGCCACCTCTGCTTTCCTGCCCGCCCACCCCCACTGCTCCAATTGGAGTGAAGGAGGGGAAAGTGCACTTTCTGGAGCCTCTGGAAAGTGTGTAACACACACACACCACCGCCACGCTAATGGCAGCCACCATTAGAATGGTGGGGGAGAAATACACACTTTCTGGAGGCCCTGGAAAGCATGTTTTCTCACCCCCCACAGCTCCAATCGGGGCCTGTAAGATGCACAGCCTAATGAAATGAGCTGCACACGCCTATGATTTTGGCATGCATTTTCTCTTAAAAGATGCATGTTTCAATGTATTTTATTGCCCACATTGTCAGGTATAGGCCTTGTACCTAGTGGTTAGATTTATTAGGAAATGCTTTGAGAATGTCAGATGTTCCCTCCAAGCTTATCTCTGTAAGCAGTTCCCATGGGCGTAGCTGGTTCACTCCTATGCTTCAGCCTTGAAGTAGCTGCTTCTCTGGGAACTTCAGAGTGTTTTGGAAAAGGTGGGGGACACTCTTTGAAGTGTATCTCTCGACATAACGCCTGACCTCCCTCCTGCTTTGGATTCCATCTCTGCTTGGGACTTTGAAAGCACTCTGCACATGGATGCTTTGCTATTTGGACTTTGGATATCTAAGAACTGTGCCATGAAAAGTAGTGAGGCTTTTCATAGACTTGGACTTGCATATGCTGTGGATTTTGTGTTCGTGCCCAGACTCAGGTGGCAAGGAGTTCCCGGTCCTTAGCAGAAGGATGGGACTCCTGGGCCTGAGGCTTAACCTTTCCTGAAGTCATGGTAACGGGGTCAGCTCAGTAGTGGTAGGCTGAGACTGACAAGTGCGTGACGGATCTCTCTGCCTGGCTCTGGTGGCTCAAAGCAACCTTTCCTGGGACTTTGTTTTAGGAGATTGGCCATGTCCTTTTGAGGAACCAGCATCTGCAGCATCTGGAGAAGCTCAAAGCTGTTATTGGCGTACCCTATCCACATACACCCCTCTCCGAGTGTTTGCCTTAAGGATCATTTGAAAAAAGAGCCTAAAGCCTCCTAACCATTGTTCAGCTTTAAGTGTGTTTTGGAGACTCTATAACCATTAAGCTTGTCTACCGTGTGATTTCCTCAATAAAAGAAGTCTCACTGAGGCGAGTGCCTCATGTCAGCTTGCCAGCACATGTGAATGCCAGAGGGAACAGGCAAGAACACGACACATATTTTAAAATGCACTTTGATACTTTTTTTTCTTTTTTGGAGCCATCACAACATTTGGTGCATTGTGGAATCCAATGGATAGCTGTGTTTCAATCTTCACATCAGCTTAGAACAGCCTTCCCAACCTTGTGCCCTGCAGATGTGTTGTATTACAAGTCCCATCACACCCAGCTAGCATAGTCAGAACCAGTTGTAGTCCAACACATCTAGAGGGTGTTGGGAGAGGCTAGTCTAAGAGATGTGGAGCAGAGTCAGTTCATGATCAGAATTTGCAAAGATTGAAATTGTCAAGTATCCCTACCTACCTATGTCATCAAAAAGAAATTAAACCCTGTAGGGTTACTCCACAAACTACTCACAGCCTGAGGAAGTGGAGAGTGCATAACAATAATTTACTGCATTACAGTTGCAAGAGTAACATCTGCCATCACTTTACAAGAGATTGCAAATACATCTTTAATCATCCTAACAATCTAAAATAACCCTTAATTTCAGTGTTTCTAAATATGTCATCCCATCTCTGTCTTTTTAAAATCTGAAGCTAAAGTGGTATTGGGTGACTCAGCACCCTTGGTATCAAGTCCTTCTTGTGACTTTTCCTAACATTCCTAAAATCTGTAAACTGGGTGCAACTTCATTGGAGCCTTTGCTTTTCTGAATGCTTAGGACAAAGCAATGTTCTCATCCTTAGCAATGTTCTTATCCTCCTACCACTTTCCGTACATCTCTCTTTTGATCGTGAAAGCATTTTGACTGCAATCCTATCCACACTTAGCTGGCCATAAGTCCCATTGAACTCAGTGGGGCTAATTTTTCAGTAGACATGTCTAGGGTTGCACCGCCAAAGTACTTAGGAAGACCCTATTTCTTCGATTCTAAGATGCACTTTTCCCCCTATATAAACATCTCTAAAAATGGGGTGCGTCTTAGAATTGCGGGTGTGTCTTAGGGTTGTTTTTTTTTCTGTTGGTGGTACTGAAATTAGTGTGCATCTTACAATCGATGGCGTCTTACAATCGAAGAAATACGGTAAGCAGTAGTCAAAGAAATGACTAAGTGTTGGCTGGGACACTTTATCTTCCTTGATCAGCTGCAAATCATCCCATCTCATCCAAGTCACCAATCCCTTAGACTCATGGTAGACACTCCATTAAATACTGGCAATGTAGGTGTGATGGCCTAAATCTATATTGTAAGTCTGTCCAGTAGAGGGCAAACTCTCTCTTTTTCTCACCCCCCCCCCCCCCGCCTCTCACGCAGAGTTCATTATAATAAGGTTCTTGCAGTTTTGCAGAGCAGTCTCATGCAGATTTCCACAATTACCTGCAGGATTTTGATGACTGTAAATCACTCACCACAGGCTAGCAAATGGTGTGGTTTTTTTTTAAGAGCTGTCCGCATTGTATAAAATAGCTTTGCATTTGGAAAATTACTTGAACATTCCATTTTTATTCCACAGATGAAACCAAAGTCACCTAAAATAATCCTATTTTTCCCCCCATTCGTCTCCATGTGGAGATTATTTCTTTGCCCATCTTATTTTTAAAGCTGTATTTCAGACAATGTAAGAATGCATCATGGCTGATTATATGTTTCAGCTATTGGAAAACGATTCAGAATTCCAAATTGCTGTTTCATTCTATCAAACTTTACTTAAGATTTCTGTGTATGTTCTGAAAGAAATATCCATATTTTTATACCATGCTAGCAGTAAAATGCTATTCTTCTAATGGCCCTAAATCTAGGCCAACGTGCTCAATGGGATTCCTGTCTTTGACAAAAATGGGTGCAGTGTTCATCCTCAAAGCTCTTATGCTACTTGGAAGGATACTCACTAATTGTTACAAGTCGTATGAAGGAACAAAATGGTTATTATTTCAAGAACCCTGTTTCATGGACAAGTAAGGCAATCCTGGGACAAAACCTTTCAGTATTCCTTAACATTGGCCATGCTGGCTAGGTCTGATGGGAGTTTATTTATCATTTATTTTATTTATAGTATTTATATCCTGCCCTTTACGCGCCCCCCCCCCTGCAAAAAAAGAGGCTTGCAAGGTGGTTTACAAAGATATTTCTTAAGATAGGCTTTGCATGCAGGTTTACAATCTAAAAAACATGGCACAAAAGGAAAGAGGATTGGAAGGGAGGAAGAAAAAAGCAAATTCAGGCAGAGTCTCCACCAGACATTTATTGCAGAATTGTATTGCAGTCATCACTAACAGGGCACATGGCGTTCCATTGGTCCTGCGGTGATCTTGGCTCCACCTCTCAGTTTTCCTGGAATATCCCTGACTGCTTTTGTCATGGTTTTTCCATCTCTCACTTCCATTCCGAAGGGTGTTTGTGGTGTGTCCCCCCTTTGCAAGGTTGTTGCTTGCTGCTCACCGTGAGTTCCAGGCTCAGCGAACAGCCAGTCAGCTGTGAGGGGCATGTGCATGGGTATCAGAGGTGTGTAGGTGTGGACCTGTCCGCCTTTGCCACATGTTTTGGATAGGTATTGGTGTGCTTTCTCAACGAGTGTATATGTGTGTGTGTGTGTGTGTGTGTGTGTTTATTATGAACATATCTCTGCACATGAGCGCATATTTTACAAGGTTCCTATCCCCTCCATGAGTTGCTGTGCATCTGTACTCATCTGCATGCCTCACGAGTCAGTAAAAATAATTATCTGTCCCATAGCTGGGTCATCTGCCCAGCACCACCCACTTCTGCCAATCCACATGTGCAAGCGGCGTAACAGGGCACCTGTGCTCCCACAACGGCACTCTGAAATTGCAGTACACATCAGTGCCCTGTGAGTGTCGATTGCAGAAGTGGGGAACATTCAGAAGTATCTCTTTCGAGCCAAAATGCCTGTAGGTGTAGATTAGCCCTTAGTTGCAGACTTCAGCAGGTCGTGGTCACAGGTAGCTGGATGGGTGGTGGTGAGCTCTCAGCTGGAGCTGGATCCAGGCACGATGGAGGGCTGCCTGCCTGCCTGCCTGCTGCTGCTTCTCCAAAACATCTGTAAGGCACCAGTTTGGGGAAGACTGGTCTATCAGTTCTTGAGTCGGATTCACTGGGTGATTTTTTTTTATTTTTTTTTTTAAAAAAAGGTCCTTGCACCAACAGGTGTAATAATTCTAGATAGCTTTTCACTGACCATTAACACTAATATATGTCTGATGATACCAATGCAGCTACACCCCTGAGGACTGATCAGTGAATGTTGTTGAGCAAGTCTTAGGCACGAAGAAGGTGGGGTTGTTTTTTGTTTTTTGTCTGTTTCCTGAGCACTGGAAAGGAGAACAGATTTAACTACTTTATTTATTTATTTATTTATTTATTTATTATTTGCTCATGAAAACAGTTTTCTTGTGGGGGGGGAATAAATTTTAGCTGGAATGGCTTGGGAATAAAAAAAAATCCCTACTGGTTTTATTGTTGGTTTATTGTTTTTAATATCTGTAATATTTTAGTACTGTTAATATTTTATTGTGGTAAGCCGCCTTGTGAGGGCCTCTGTCCTGAAAGGCGGCCAAGAAATGTTTTAACGAATGATATAAGTCAGGTTCCTACGGTCCTATTTTCTAATAGGCAATTCAGAGTTGCAAAATACATAAAATTAAACAAGTGCCAAAACACCTGAGTGTTTCACTCAAAATTGCACTGCATGGTAAATGTCTTTTATCAGTTTTGTTCTGTATTTGCCGGATCTATGGCTTATGGTTTTGGTCTGAATAATGTACATTTTCTTGAGCACTCATTGAGGGGAGGAGTGATCCAGAAATAGTTTAAATGAATGGCTTTCTGGAAGATGAATATCTAGGGGACTATAGATCTTTTGCTAGAGGGACCCCTCCCCTCTGTGGCCTGCCCTGTCTCTATTATGCCAGAAAACAGGTTGCTTGCCGTCGCTCCAGTAGAACTGTCCAAGAAACTAGCATGTTTACCAAAAATGCACACAAACACAACATGCGTAACTTTAGGCTGCAATCCTATACTCACTTACCTAGTAATAACCCAATTGAACTCACTGGGGCTTTGTTCTGAATTGCACTATAAATCTAGGATGTGGAATGCCCTTGTAAGGTACTCTTGAAGGAACAACAGACATGAGATCAGAGCTTGACCAGAAATTGAGCTTTTGTTCAGAAAGTAAAACAAAAATAATTTTACAGGTTAACTATTGAAGGTTGTCCCAGAGAGTGGAGAAGTAAAGGAAGAATGAGAATTGAATCAGCAGTGAGACAGAGGAGACTGTGCAACAATGTTTCAGTATGGCAACTAGATTGAAGATCTCCAGATGCACAAGAAGAAGGATGACTACCCTTGCTAGATACATAGCATGCAGCTATGTATCTTCTTTTTTCTTGCTAAATTAAATGTTCAGGTGGTGGAGTACCCTTACTGGGAATGCAGGATGCAGGGAGGGAAGGGTTATCTCTTCCCTTCCTAATACAATCAGAACCATGTCAATTCCTTAGATCTTTTATAATGTCAAAGCTCCCATCCTTATCTTCTACATCGAGTGAGCAACACCTGGCTGTTTCCAGGGGGGGATCTACACTACTGCTTTAAAGCACTTTAAAGCGCTTTATAACAGTTTTGACAACTGTTGGGGCTCAGGACACACTGCATATACAGTTTTCAAAACGTTTTCAAAGTGCTTTAAAGCGCCTTAAAAGCAATAGTGTAGATCCCCCCCAGCACACTCCCCAGCCGTTTTTGTGTGTGCCCCCTTCTTCAGCTGCTGCACTGTTGAATTTGGCAACCTGTCCGCAACAACAAAATAAGTGGCACTTTTTCTTGAAAATAAGGTGCACAGGGAGTGTGTGCATTGTTTTCAAGTGAAATCACGCTCAGGGAAGCTTCTCCAGAGTGCGATTTTGCTTGAAAACAACACACATGCACCCCCTGCACCTAGTTTTCAAGAAAGAGCACAAGTATTTTTGCCACTGCGGGGCTGCCTAATGTAGAGCTTACATGGATGAATCCAGAGTAATGGCATCCTCCCGTTCGATATGCAGAATAATTAAAGTAGGGTAGAATCGCCACATCTGTCATTCTGTCTTTGATGAACACCCTGATTGTGTGGATAGCAAAGTGGTTAAAAGAAACAACCAAAATGATAGTTTTCAGTGTCCATCTGGTCCTCTTGTTCCAGACCAAATTAGCATGTTCATTTAGTAGCATACAATTACTGGGAAATCATAGCCAACAGACATAATCACTTTGCTTATGGGTCAACCTCTTGATAGATACTGCAGTTATTTTCATCACAAATGAACTGACCTTACCGTTAAAGCCCTAAACAGCTTGGGGCCCAAATACCTGAAAGTGCCTCCTCACTAAGATTTTCAAAGATACCCTTCTCTGTACTCCTTTTATAAGAGCAGTACACTTACCTTCTATAACAGAAAGGCCCTTGTCTGCGGTGATCTCGATTTTGGAATGCCTTCCCATAGGAGGTGCACCTGGCACCAATGCTACACTCTTTTTTGGCACCAGGTTTTTATTTGCATAGGCATTTTAAAACAATTTTTCAGAATTGTACATTTTAAAATTCAAATTAGTATCTTTTTTTTAGCTGCATGACATAATTTTATTGTGTGATGTTTAGATTTTAGGTTGTTTTATTGTATTTAATGTGTTTGCATTATATTATTTTTTAGGACATTTTACATACATAACCTTGAAATCTTTTTTTGGGATGAAGGTGCAGCTTATGAATTTTTTAAAATAAACGATCATATAAATATAATGACCAAAACAGTGGCTTCTGGAAAACTATTGAGTTGACCTTTTAACATAAGCACGGATTCCCAAGAGCCGAAAAATAAAGTGGCTAACCACAAGCAGGGTGATTGTGTGAATTGTGCCTCTGCTACATATACCTGACTGTAGCGTGTGTTTTCTGTCATTAGCACCTGGCACTTCAAAATCATAGAGAAATGCAATGCCAACACACACACACACACACACACACACACACACACACACACCACATAATTTGTAAGCACAAACTGAGTCTTAGGGCAAAGGTCAAGGGAAATTTAAATGTCAAAAAGAAAGGAAATCCCACCTGACCAATACTAAAAACAAAGAAAGGCACTAAAAGATTTGACTCATTTGTGAACAGACATTATCCAACAAGGCCCTCATCTGCAAGTGTAGCAGACACTACTAGTAGAACAGATTCCCTCCCCCAGGTAGGCCCCAAATCTGCTTTGGAGGTTTAGGAGACCCACTAGAGTTGATTTGGGGATGCAAGGGAGAGAAGGGGTAGTCCCATTTTTGCATACGGAAGTCCACTTGTGCTATCTTGGATGTAGCCCACATCAGGAAGACATGTTCCTGACCACTTTAAAATCCATGCCATTTATATTTTGCAGAGGACAAATGTACATTTTAAACAATTATTTTTTATTGTACCACTTTGAACCTCAAAATGTGGCATCCAGTTAATGTATGTTTGGGGGAGGGGGGATAGAGTAGCATGTATAGGGTGACCATATGAAAAGGAGGACAGGGATCCTGTATCTTTAACAGTTGCATAGAAAAGGGAATTTCAGCAGGTGTTGTTTGTATATATGGAGAAGCTGGTGAAATTCCCTCTTCATCACAATAGTTAAAGGCGCAGGAGCTATACTAGAGTGACCAGATTTAAAAGAGGGCAGGGCACCTGTAGCTTTAACTGTTGTGATGAAGAGGAAATTTCACCAGCTTCTCCCTATATACAAATGGCACTTGCTGAAATTTCCTTTTCAATACAACTGTTAAAGATACAGGAGCCCTGTCCTCCTTTTCATATGGTCACCCTAAGCATGTATACTACCTTGAGTTCATCAGAGGAAAGGTGGAAGAGAGATGTAACAAATAAATAAAAGGATGTAAGGTTCTGTCTTAGAGACCTTTCTTCCTTTCATTACAATGAAAGGAACAAAGGTCTCTAAGACAAACACTTCAGGTCACTGCACAGAGTATTGGCTGACAGGCTGCCCTTTGTACCCAGGAATTGTTCCATTTTACGTCTCCCCAGCTTTTGGGGTGCCTAAATTGCAGTCAGCAAAAGCTTCCTCAGGCACCATCACCTTGGGCCAACTACCTGTCCAGATCTGGAGAACAGGCTGTTTGCCTCCACTTACCTCGCCCGGCCACATCCACAGCTGCATTTGCATATTGAGCTTATTATAAAGCTAAATAAAGTTGCCTTGTGACACTCATATTGTATCTATTACATATTTCACTTCAGAACCTCATATTTCCAAAACCCTCTTCAGCCTGCTTGAAGTAGGAAAGCAAAATGAAAGGAATTTTCTATTTAAGTCGAGCACTGACATTCTGTTACACAATTCGATCTTGTCTATATACCTGCTCTCAAAAACACAAGACACTAAACAAAACAAAACAAAAAAAATATGGGGAATGCATTGAGTCAGCAGTGGCATAGGTGTCTGGATGCATCTGTAGCTTCCCTCTCACTCATCAGTGTAATTGTTGTCATGTTATTCCATTTTTTTGATTAGTCTGGTCCGCCAATCTCCAAGCTTTTTCTGGCCAAACGTTCTTCTGCTGGTTGTCATGGTGACTGAATTGTTAGAGAGGAGAAAAGCTCTGTTGTCTCTCATTGTTCTGTTGTGGTTTAGGTAATGCAGGAGGCATCACGACTGAAGTGGATGGACCTTTTTTGCTCGACATCATTTCAGAGTATTGAAAATCTCACATAAAAAAGGAGCAAATAGGCCCCAACCAAAGAAATAACTAAGTTCCCTTTTAAAAGAAAGTGCACGTTATTGTAAAGGGGTAAAACAGCAGTAAGAAAATAGCTGTAGGATATTACATTTATTATGAGAACAATTGCTACAATTTGAATGTGAGTATACAAATACCAGCCATTTTGCAGTTTAGATTTAATCTTTAAGCTTCTTCGGCAATTGTTTTTTTCTTTTGCTTTTTTTCCTTTTGTCCTGTATTCATTTACTAGTTGATTCTTTGAAATGAAAACTCATGAAAATAAGACCCAAAAATGGTAGGGAAGGTTGTTACTATTTGAAATATTTTATGTAATCACTGGTTACAATTGTTAGTTGTAATTACTAGACAGTTACTTTTGTTAGGCCACTTTTAGAATTAATAAAAAAATCTCCTTTCTATTAAAGGTGATTTATCTTCCAGTACAAACTTTGTATCTTGAGGTTTTCTTCTCCAAGTTATTGAAGTCTCAAGTCAGTGGCGTGAAGAAATAACGTGAATCCAAAGGAAAGCTATAGGGAAAACTTGCAGGGGAAATGAAGGATTTTATCTCTCTCTTCCCTTTTACTAGAATAACGAACAAGAAAAAATATTACTCCTAATAAAAAGCTTGTAGTAATAACTTGTTTTTTGCTGTTTTGTTTTTGATGTCCTTTAAAAATGTTTCTGTAAAGTACTTGAGTATGTATCTATTTGCAGCCTTTTTTTTGGACTCTACCCTTTAAAATATATGTTGTTCTCTGATTTGTACACAGCTTCAGGGTAATTTAGAACACTGAAAAAGATTAGATTATTACTTGCTGCTGAAATGAATGCAAGTGGGTACTACTGTGTAAACATGCATAGGATTGTACACTTTTTCTTTCACATTTTCCCATTCTGTGATACAGAGAAGATATGTTATACATCAAAACAGACACACTTTAATGAAGAGCAGATCCTATAGCACTAAATAGCCTTCCTTCACTCATATTAATAATGTCAGCTATTCTAAATATTCAATTTTGTCCCCTTGGCTATAAGTGCCAGTAAATGGATTTGCTAGCCTCCCCTCAAAATGCTGCACCATAGTGTTAGGACCATATTCCATTCAAACCCAAATTTCCAACTCTGGGTCATAACCACTATCTTACACAGAGGACATTAAAGAATGCCACCATGTGTGTAACCCTTTCATGTTAAGACTAGTTCTTGCCAAATCGAATGCTACACTGACTCTGCACTAATTAGTTCATTTCTGTTCACACACATGCTCTTTTTCAAAGCCAATTAGTCCATTTTCCCCCTTGCTTCCTCTCCAAAAGCACTGAATCCTGGGAAGCGATCCCATACAGCAGGGGAAAGCAAAGGCCAAGACACACAAAGGAGAGGGAAAAAAGACAAAAGGGATGTTCTAGCCATACATTTCTGTCCTGGCTGATTGAAGTAATTGGTTCCTATGAAGAAACGTTTGAACTGGCTTCCTAGCACTGGAGCACTCTTGAACGAGATCTAGTTAGAATGATTTCAGCCCTCATTTAGAACTGGACAGTTGCAATTTCTGTAGAACCAGGAGTCTCCCCCCCCCTTCCCGGTCTAAAGACAACATTAAAAGGAAAATAGAAACTCAATGTGTGAGTGCTTCATTGCAATGTGACTATTGAGTAGGGGTTAAGTATAGAGAACATCCCCAAAGATCTGGATTGATTTCCCATCCATATCCATAGAGTGGTTTTGGATGTTAACCCTATGCATAAATGTAGACAGTTGGATTCAGAATCTGCCTTCTGCAGGAGGAAGGCCTTTGCTCATAGAAGGTCTCTCCACCCAATTTTTGGGGAACTCCATCCCCACACAACCCAGCTCACCCCATTCAGCAAGGTCTCCTGAATCTCTGTTTAGCATCTTCAGGGAGTTGAAAGAGGGGGCAGGGAAGTATGTTTCCATGAACCCAGTTGCCTGCACTTAAATCTGGATCCCACACAGGAAGTACAAGGGAGCACACTTCATCTCCTTAATGTTTGAAATCTCCCCTGAAGAATACATAAGCTTTTAATGCAAGGACAGATCACCCTTCTCCTCTCAGGAAAGGTGTGCAGGTCATCTATAGGACCCCTTAACTGTCTAAAGATTCCACTGCATCTCTTTTGGGGGATTATGAAATGTGCAGCAACACAGAAACCGCATTTGCTGCATTTGCCACACACTTAAACCTCATCTGTATTCCTGGAATTTCATGTTTGATTGAGCAGGATGTTTTTCAAATATTGCTGCACATGTTCTGCTAATCACATTGGGGTAGTTGGGCCTGATATTCTGCCATACTCCGGTGTAACTACATGCAGTCCTGGTTGAGACCGGGACCAGCACACTCCAGAAGAAACCTTCCACCAACCCATTTATCCCCAAAATTCCACTCCCCCATGGAGAAATTAAAAACAGTGCAGGGGTGTCTCATTGACTCCAATGTGTTTTTTTCTCCCACTCTCATAGTACTAGAACCTAGGGTCATCCCATGAAGCCAATTGTTGGGAGATTCAGGACAGATATAGTACATAGTTAAACTATGGAATTTGCTACCAAACCATCAGGCCACCAATTTGTCTAAAAGGAATAAGACTATCAATGGTGACTAGTCCTGATGGCTATATATTACCTCCAGTACCTGCGACAGTATGCCTATGTAAACCAGTTGCTGGGGACATATACAGTCATGTCTGACTTGTGGGTTTCCCACAGGCAACTGGTTGGCCACTGTGTGAACAGAACGCTCAATGAGATGGACCCATAGTCTGATCCAGAAGGGCTCTTTGAATGTTCTTTCTTGAGGCAGCAAAATGTCTTGGTCCAGCCCTGCTAATCAGAAGACTTGTTGAGTTCAATGGGCCTTGCTTCTGGGTCATTGGATTTAAGACTGCAGCCTCAATAACTTGCCAAATTAGCTGAAAGTAATCAATAACAGATAATAATGGGGAACATTGTGTCTCATTAAAGAAAAACAATATACAATGTGGATGTAGTGGTTAATATGCATTGGAAGGAGGATGTTCGTAAATATTGGCTACTGAGCACATTCACATGAAGGGGTGGCGAATGTACACAAACAGACAGCATCAATAGTGTATCTCATACGCTATCTGCTAAATATGTATAGGTGCACATGCAGTGGATGCAAAAGTTTCTGGGTTCGATCCATGACATCTCCTGGTAAAGGCTCCTGCCTGAAACTCTGGAGATCCACTGCCAATCAGTGCAGACAGTACTGTGCTAACAGGACCAGGGGTTTGATTCAGTATAAGACTATTTTCTGTGTTCTGGAGAATATGCAGAAACTGACGGTGTAAACTATTCAGTTATTGCCTTTATGTCCCATCTTTTTTCTTGCAAGGAGCCCAAGGTGACTTACATACCATTTTGTACAGTTTTAATATTGCAAATGTAACCCTGGTGGGCCTTCCTTTAAAAAATATGTGCCTAACTTTGCAATTCTCCACCAATTTCCCTGCGAGTAAGCACCACTGAACTCAACGGGACTTACTTTTGAGTAGGCATGTATAGGAATATATACTGTAATATATGAGTTATTGAAAGAAATATAGCAATTTCTAAGACAAAGAGTAAACACTTTCATCTTCGTTGGTCCCCATGCCATGTTTTTTGTTTATTTGTTTTCACTGGGCACATTTTAGGGACTCATCAACTTTATAAAAGGGACCAAGCTAATCTACTCGTTTGTCTTGGTCTTCATTGCAGCTGCTTAAGAGAGGGAGGAAGGGGGAGCAAACAAATGAGAATTAAGACCATTCCTTAAATCCTTCAGATAGGAAGACAAGGACTAAATTATTGCAGAGAATTACATATAGAAAAACCCCAGGATAAGATAACTCATTGTTCCTTATTTGCAAAGACTCACCGCAGCATTGCATTTACAAATTTGTGCAAGGATTACACGAGATCTTCTAGATACAGATTCAAACAACTGCTGGCATTTATATTTTCAAAGGAAGGTAGCCTTTGCTTCCCCCTCCATTTTTTTTTGTCCCAGTGTGCTTTTGTACAACTTGTATTCTTTATCCCTGGGCACAAACTAACCTAATTAGTCTGCAGAGACCTTCCTGAACCACTAACTTAGGACTGGGACTTCTACCATTGCTACTATTTCTTTTTGCCTTGCCCCCACTCCTCCACCACTTTTTAAGATAAAGCCTAAACCAAGAGATGCGTGAAACTCCATAGCTGGTTCACTGCTTTTTGGATGACCCTACTAAAGGTTCGCACAACATGCATGTGCTGGTTGCGTACCAGCTCATTTCCCTAATGACTCTTGCAGGGCATGGCTTGTTGTTACATGCATTCCCAGTGAGGGTGGGTAGCTAGGGAGGTTAACAAACCACCTAGCCACCCTACAATAGACCGTAGTTTCAGAGTGGTTTGTTAACCACCCTAGCCAGCCACCCTCAACGTGTTTGCACCTAACAAAAAGCTGCACATAGCGAGGATAAGTGGAGAAATCAAGCAGCACGTGCTTGATATGTGCAGGAGTGGTTAATAAGCCATTGTAACTTATTAAACCCTCAATACATGCAAACCCAATCACTGTTTTTAGTAGAATCTAGTTAAAAGATGATAATTTGGTCATCTTAAAAGTAGGGACATCGGAGGAATCCATTCTGGGGCTTGAGCTCAGTGACATTTTGCCAGCTGCCCTTCCCCCCTGATGCTGGCTTGTGTGCGCCAAGTTGGGCAATTTCACAGCTCCCTGCTGTTCCACAATTCACCATTTTGCACAAAATCGCAGTTAAGCTATTTGCAAAAATTACTATTTTACGTAAAATAGCATGATTTGTGCAAAACTGCAGGCATAACACCTGCAATTTTGTGTAAACCTTGCTATCTACAGCTGCCATTTTGTGCACAATGGCGATTTCCATAAATAGCTTACCTGTGATTTTGCGCAAAACAGCAGCTCATGGAACAGTGAGATGCCACAAGCTCTAGCTAGGCATCCATGGACTATCTGGCAGCACACACACACGCCCTCCAGAGTCAGGAAAGCAGCAAGGGTCCGACAAGCAGGGCATGAGGTAGGCGCAGGGGAGTTTGCCCATCCCTACTTAAAAGTGGGCTCCTGGGTTTCCAAAGTCCCAATTCACCTAGATGATTTGCCTGCAAAATTCAAACAATTGCCATGAACAATAATCCAAGACATGCAACTGAAGCCTACAACAACTTCTGGATCAATCCAGTAAATGTTCCCCATAAGGAGAAAACAGTAACGTTTGAGATCAGGAAACCCACATTCAGCTGTATCAGGCCAGCTTGAATGCAATGGGCTTGAAGAACTCTACAAGGCAATGCTGCCTGTCCAGCCTCTGCAACCTTTATTCACTTCTTGAGATGCGTTTGAGGCTATAGGATAGATCTGACACAGAGGTGCATTGTGTACTACTGCTAAGCTGCCGTTGCCTCACCATCAGCAAAAAAGAAGGAAAAAAGCCACCAGGCTTCCCCTTCGAACTGGGGAACATTCACTGGGAGCTCTTCTATAAATAAAACATGGTAGCTTTTAACGTAATTCTTAGTGTGAGAACATGCTCCTTTTAGAGCCAACAGTAATGCCACTTCACGAAGGGGATGCTGCCTGAAGAGAGGATCTTGCCGCTCCTTTCCACTTTAAAATCAAGTACATTGGCTCCACAGTATCTCAGCCCCCAGGAGCCTGATGACTGCAAAGTGTGAGTGAGTCAGCGGCAGATCTCTGACCCGGTGGAGCCCTGGCCTTCTTCTGCAGCCACCAGCAAATCGCCCGAGGTTTGTGGCAAAGCCTGTGTGTTTTGCTTTTCATAGGTCAGTGGGCATGATTGAACCAATAACCTCCTTTGAAATCATTTTAGGCTGGGCATTTATGCATTACCAAGGAAGAGGAAATGCATCACCAAATATATTTAAAAAAAAAAAGACTACATGGATGTACATAAGATGTGGATCTGCTAATTCACATCCATTTCCAGGCTTGGTTCAAACATTCAAAGCTCTAAATGGCTTGGGGTCAGGTTTACCTGAAGGATTGTCTCCCCCTGTATATACCTGCCCAGACCTTAGGATTGTCTTCAGCTGTATTTCTCCAGGACCACCCCCCTACACACACACCAGATGAAGGGATATGGGTGTCTAATAAGAAGAGGGCCTTTTCTGTTGTGGCACCCCAGCTGTGGAATGAGCTACCAAAAGAGGCTCGCCTGGCACCTGCGTTGCACTGTTTTTGGGGCCAGGTGAAGATCTTCTTGTTTTCCCAGGCATTTTCAAGCGTCATCAGATGAACGTTTTATTGCATGCTCGCTACTGCCCACTTACAGATGTTCACACGTCCCTTAGAAAACGACGTCTGCCACCTGTGTGACTCCCACTCCTTCCACTGTTTTTTCCGTCACAAAATAGACCACTTTTGATCCGTCTTTTTTTTAAAAGGAATTTGACGCCATTTCCTGCTGTGTGCAGGAAAAGTGGCATGATATAAATGCCCCCTGAATGGGCCTCATGGTTGCTGCTGCTGCTTCCTCTTTCTCTCCCCGTGTAAAGAGATCATCACTATTGTGAGGCAGCAGTAGGAGGCCATAGCAATGGTAGGGAAACGCGAAAATGTACCCGTCTGATGACGCTCTTAGTCTTTCAGTTCCTGTTGTTTTAGATCTGTTACTGAACTTTAAATCTTTGCTCTGCTGCTAGGTATATATATATATATATATATTAGTTTTAAACTTTTCTATTATATTTTTTATCATGTATTTTACAGTTTTAATTGATGTGAACTGTCCAGAGAGCTTTGGCAATTGAGCGGTATGGAAATTAATAAGTAAATGAATAAAATATAGGTATAGATGCACATTTAGAAAAAATTACCATAATTTGAATAGAAAAACGATACATCTCAGGATAGTGGAGGAGACATGACCAGGTGAGCCGTATGCCTGCTTTGTCTGCAGACCATTGATGGGCAACTTCAAGGCCCTTTCTTGCCCTTCTTATGGTTCTTTAGCTTTAAACTGGACTTGGACTGGACAGTCCTTCAGCTACAGGCCTGTCCTCTGTAAAGCAGGACACCTGAAAATTCATTCCCAGAGGCTGTCATGATGGCGCCAAAATGCCCTCACTTTTCGAAAAAAACTGCACTTTTGCTGCTGGGGGTGGTGTTGAATAATCCCGACACAGGAGGCAGCATGGGCTTTCCAGCGGGCATTCATCTCACCATGCCTGCCCCCTGCCCTTTGCTCAGCTTCCAGTGACCAATCACAGGCCACTTTCTGCCCGGAACCCACTCACCCCCCAGCACAACTCTGGAGAGAGGATCGAGGGTGGAAGAGCCATAGTGAATTTGCTCTAGCAGGAAAAGTCGAGATAAGTCCCTGACTGTTCCAATATGCAGTTTCGTGTGGTGCCAGCTGTGTCGTATAACCAACATAGCGCCATCACACAGCCGCTGTGGGTGTTTTAACGCACAGATTTCCAATCAGGTTTTCAATCAGTAAACAGAAAGGAAAGGTTTAGGTAGAGATAGGATAGGATATTTAACATACCATTTAACTTTTTTGTTGGCTAGGTTCATACATTGCTTGATTAAATGAAACTTCGAGTGATACCATGCATGTGCGAGTAGGCCATCACAAATGTAATAACACAGAACGTTCATATATTGCCTGACATCCCCACAAAGACACTACTGTGTATTGGAGACTCTTCATGGCCAGAATTATGTGTACCTGCTCATACCTTAAGGTCATCCACAGAAGCCCCTTTCAAGAGTCCCCTCATTTTGAAGATTGGGGGTGGTAGCAAAAAGAGAGGACTTTTGCGGTAGTGTTCCCCCAAGTCTGGAATGCTCTCCCAAGGGAAGTTTGCCTTACCCTTAGCAACAGGTGAAGAGTTTTCTATTTTTCCATATATATATATTTTAAAATAGTCTTTCAAAGTCTGTGTGTGTGTCTCTCTGTGTGTGAGTTTAATTGTGCTTATTTTAATGTCTTATTATCTCAGTCCTGAAATGTGTTTTATTAGGATGATCATATGGAAAGGAGGACAGGGCTCCTGTATCTTTAACAGTTAAACTAAAGATGAATACTGATAAGATGGAAGCTCTGTGAATTGGTGGTTCCCGAGTCCTGGAACTGGGTAAGCGATCTGATCTGGATAGGGTTGCACTCCCTCAGGTGCGTAGCTTGGGAGTACTCCTAGATCCATCTTTGTCACTGGAGGCTCTGGTGGACTCCATGGCCTGGAGTACTTAGAGTCAGCTTTGGCTGATCCGCTAGCTATGGCCTTTCCTGGACAAAGCCCTATGAAGAGAGACTGAAAGAACTGGGCATGTTTAGCCTGGAGAAGAGAAGATTGAGGGGAGACGTGATAGCACTCTTCAAATACTTGAAAGGTTGTCACACAGAGGAGAGCCAGGATCTCATCTCGATCCTCCCAGAGTGCAGGACACGGAATAACAGGCTCAAGTTACAGGAAGTCAGATTCTGGCTGGACATCAGGAAAAACTTCCTGACTGTTAGAGCAGTACGATAATGGAACCAGTTACCTAGGGAGGAGGTTGTGGTCTCTCCCACACTAGAGGCATTCAAGAGGCAGCTGGACAACCACCTGTCAAGTATGCTTTAGGGTAGATTCCTGCATTGAGCAGGGGGTTGGACTCGATGGCCTTGTAGGCCCCTTCTAACTCTACTATTCTATGATTCTATGATTCTATGACAGGGACAACCGAGCCACAGTAATGCATGCACTGGTAACTTCCCAATTAAACTACTGCAATGCACTCTACGTGGGGCTGCCCTTGAAGATGACTCGGAAATTGCAGCTAGACTGCTGACTGGTACATCTCACAAAGAACAAGAATTGCACTGGCTGCCTATACATTTCCAGTTGGAATTCAAGCTGTTGGTAATGACATTTAAACCCCTAAATGGCTTGGAACCTCGATACTTGAGGGAGCACCTCTTCCTATATATGCCTGCCCGAGACTTGAGATCTGTTGGAAGAGCCCTCCTCTACATCCCACCAACTCAAGACATATACTATGGTGGGACATGGGAGAGGGCTTCCTCTGTTGTGGCACCCCGACTGTGGAATGCCCTCCCCTTGGAGCCCCTACTGGCACCAATGCTGACTTTATTCCCACACCAAGTAAAGACATGGCTTTTTAACAAAGCCTTTGATGGCTAAATTCACCAAGCTCGCACATTATTTTAACTGTTTTAATTGGTTTTACTGCTTTTAAAGTCTATACTGGTTTTAGCTTGTTTAATGGGTTAATTTGTTTTTAGCTGTGTATATTTATTGTTCTATATTGTTGGATAATTTTATCTGTACACTGCCCTGCAATCCTAGGGATATAGGGCAGGATACAATTGTTTAAATAAATAAATAAGGGAATTTCAGCTGGTGTCATTTGTATGCATGAAGCACCTAATGAAATTCCCTCTTCGTCACAACAGTTAAAGCTGCAGAAGCCTTGTCCTTTTTTGTATCTGGCTCCTGCAGCATTAACTGTTGTGATGAAGAAGGAATTTCAACAGGTGCTTCATGCATACAAATGACACATGTTAAGCTTTTCTATTTAACTGTTAAAGATTCAGGAGCCCCGTCTTCCTTTTCATATGGTCACCCTAGCTTTATTATCCTAGTCCATACAATGTGATATAGTATTTTATGCTGTGTTGGCATGTTAATTTTATATAGTTGATTTTATTGTGATTTTATTTGTATTTGCATCATTATGATTGTGAAATGCCTAAAGGAACTGATTTTATGATGCATTTAATACATGCATACATACATGGTTACAACCAAAAATATGTGACCCAAACCTATGTTTCCTGTTAATCAAATGGAGGAACAGGGGAAGGGGGTATTCGTAGGGGAAGATTGGCAGGTAGGTATGCATACTTAATTCTTACAGATCTGTATGTAGCCATAAAGTAACTTGCAGGGACACAACAGCCATACGAATTTCCTTTTACTGAACTCAGAGCTAAACAGGATATAGGAAGTAAATGGAAAGTATAGGGTGAGCATATGAAAAAGAGGACAGGGCTCCTGTATCTTTAACAGTTGAATAGAAAAGGCAATTTCAGCAGGTGTCATTGGTACGGCTGCAGAACCTGATGAAATTCCCCCTTCATGACAACAGTTAAAGCTGCAGGAGCCTTGCCCTCTTGACCAGATACAAAAGAGGGCAGGGCTTCTGCAGCTTTAACTGTTGTCATGTAGAGGGAATTCCACCAGGTTCTGCAGACATACAAATGGCACCTGCTGAAATTGCCTTTTCGATGCAACTGTTAAAGATACAGAAGCCCTGTCCTCCTTTCCATATGGTCACCCTAGGATAAGATTTAAAAGAAGCATGCATCACAACCATTTACCACTTTTACCATTGGGCTGTCCCTACCATTAGACAGAGTGAGGCAGCTGCCTCAGGCACCACCATCTAATTTCTCCCCAACAGGGCTCGAAGTCCGCCTTATTTCCAGGCATTGATATAATATATTATGCAAAACAATAAACAAGACATAGCTACACGAGTGCGCAATAAGCATAATGTGTAGTTCGGCCCTTAGATTGCTGAGGAAATGAAAAGAGATTCAGTGGGGGGAAACTATTTGTGTTTTTCAAAGGGATGATTTTTACTGGCTAAATCCAACAATGACTCTAACATAAAGAAGGCATTATCCTTATGCCATGTCAATATTGACTGAGTTAGCTATCAAGTGGCCTTGTACAGCCTTCTTTTTCCAACCAGAGTCTGCAGCCGATAGCTTTGTGTACTCTCCAGTCTCTTGTGGTGAGCCAACAACTGATAAGGTAGCAGATCAAAGCTCTGATAGAGAGATGCCGGTCAATTTGTGCATCAAAATTTGTGTTTGAAAAGTGATAAGAATACAAAAGGTGGCTTAACATACTTTCTCCACAGTACAAAAAGCAAATAGTTAATTACTTTGACAGCAGATACCAAAGTAGCTTCTGATGCCTCCAGTCTGTGATGGGACATGAAAAGGATGAAACTGAAATACAAGGGAAAAAATAGTAAATGATAAATGGTGGGTTTAACCATAACATAGGGTCATTTTTTGGTCTCTTCATGGTTGATTTGTTTAATACACATGAATAAATCTCATTTTGATATGCAAAGGATTAATAAGCAAATTCAGAGCAAATGTTCAAGGCAGGGACGTGTTTTCAATGAATGAGTTGCCATAGGACATTAAAAATAAATAAAAATAAATATAAACAAGTAAAGATGTCTTTGTCAGTAATGACCACCAGTCTAGCTTACATTATACATTTAAGTTGTATGCATGACAAATGTGAAAATACTGGCATGAGAAAGGCAGAAAGAATACGACTTCCATAATATGCAGGGAATAAGCCCTGTTTTCTGGAATTCACAAGTTCATTTTCCTGTTTCCAGAAGACCCAAACACTGTGTAGGTTTTTAGAAGAGAATGACCATAGCATGTTCAGTTTCTTAAATACATTTTTTTTCTGAGAGTTTTGCTGTCACTTTTCAGAGTCTGATTTGGTTTTACATTTAGACTGTACTGCAGCCTTCCCTGACCTGGGGATCTCCAAATATTTTGGATTACAAATCCCATCATCCCCCCCCAACGCAGAGATCCAACGTGGTCCTCTTGCGGGTGAAGGGGGCTGCCTTTTCATTTAAATACACTTTGTTTCAAAGAGCCAATGCATGTCTACCAGAAACTGTGTGCAAGAACTGGCTGCTTCCATTGAAATTACTGGGTGTAGTAAGAGTGTTTATAATAGAGGAGGGGAACCTTTAGCACTCCAGATGTTGTTGAACTCCAGCTCCAAGCAGCACCAGCTGGTATGGTCAGGGATGATGGGAGTTGTAGTCCAACAACATCTGGAGGGGCACCTCTCCCCACCCCACCCCAATTTATAATTTGCAGGCATTCTCTTATCTGGGACAGTAGTTAACAAAATTAGGGTGACCATATGAAAAGGAGGACAGGGCTCCTGTATCTTTAACAGTTGCATAGAAAAGGGAATTTTAGCAGGTGTCGATTGTACATATGGAGAACCTGGTGAAATTCCCTCTTCATCACAACAGTTAAAGTGCAGGAGCTATACTAGAATGACCAAATTAAAAAAGGGCAGGGCACCTGCAGCTTTAATTGTTGTGATGAAGAGGAAATTTCAGGTTCTCCATATATACAAATGACACTTGCTGAAATTCCCTTTTCAATACAACTGTTAAAGATACAGGAGCCCTGTCCTCCTTTTCATATGGTCACCCTAACAAAATGGCATTTATGGACATGCTCTAACAAGTTCACATGGCTGCAGCTAGAGCAGAGCAAAGTGAGAAACTGCTGTGAGAATTAAGCTGAAGACTTCCTGCAGATTAAAGTTGTTTTTTTTGGGGGGGGGCATTCCTGATGCCTTAATTAAAGGACCCACAAACATTACAGGACGTCCGACGTCCGTCCATGCATTGAAATGCCCCCCACAATAGGGACATATTTCTCTTTACCTTGGGCCACAGTTTGTGAGAGTGTTCACCATGGAGCCACTGGATCTAAATTAGTGTATTTGATCCTAAAGACACTATTGCCACCCAGTGTCAATATTTTAGAAATACTGGGGGACAGAAAAGAACTAGGGCCCTCTCTTCATGACGCTGCTTCACCTTTCCTTACTGCTGAAACCCTGCATTATAGCTGCTGCGGGGCGGGGGTGGGAAATCCCTTTGCCAACAGGGTGCGTAAGTTTTCCGGGTACTGGAGCCCACCCCCATACTCTTCCCAGCATCCAACAACCAATCAGGGTCTCCATCCGCCCTGGAATGCCCCCCGGATTGACCCCAGGGTGAGGTCACACAGCAAAAGAGCCATGGTGACCTTGCTCCTAAGGAAAAAGTCAAGATAAGTCCCTGACTTTTTACACTGCAGTTTCCGGGGGTCATAGGGTTGCTCCCTCTGTTTATGCAACGAAATGACACTCTTTAGATACAGACTGTGCTTGCTCCAAAACTTGCAATCAATTCCTGATGTAATTGTAAATTCATAATACATTGATCCAGGCTTGCCACAAAGGTGATGGGTTTTGAACAACAAGCTGACTAATTGCGAAATTTGGCATAATTAGGATGCAATCCTTTGTTGTATATGTCATGTCAATTACCAGGCAGTGGAGGCATTGTGGTTGGACACAGAACAAAGGGCACATCATGTTACTGTAATGGAGGTGTAGTACCAGTTTTACATATTCAGCAATGTTTAAATAGAAAGACAAAGGCAGAGGCTCAGGACCTCAGTGAAAGGTCAGAATCTAGGAAAGAAAGACTGATAATGGTGGGGATTTGGCTGTATTTGTGAGCTTGGGGAATCCAGGCACATATTGCAACCAATCTCTGCCTCCTAAGTGCATAAGGACTTGCTCATCCTGGATTCCCCAACCTGGGTTTTTCCAGATGTTTCAGGCTAAAATTCCCATTAGCTCCAGACAGCATGGTCAAGTGTCAGCAATGATGGGAGCTGTAGTCCAAAACATCTGGAAGCACCCAGGTTGTAGAAGGCTGAAATTGGGTATTCCGAGAAGGGCATCGGTGATAGAAGAATTCCTTCAGAAAGAAAAAGTCAGTGTGTATGGAATTTCAGGAAACAGCCCCTTCTCTATCTCACTCCAGCCTCCCTCAATCTGGTGCCCTTCAACTGTGTTGGACTGCAACTCCCATCATTCCCAGCCAGCATGGTCATTGGGAGTTGCAGTCCAACACATCTGGAGACTGTTCTCTCTCTCTCTTTCACACACACACAGACTCAGAGAGAAGCTACTGCATGAAAATAACTTCTTCATAGTGCAATTCCATGCTACATCATATGAATCTGCCTTATACAGAACAAACTATTTGTCTATCCAGCTCATCCAGTATTGTCTTCTTTGTCTAGCGGTCATTGTCCAGAGTCTCCCTTCACCTCCTACCTGACACCCTTTTAATTGGAGGCGTCAGGCATTGAACGAGTGACTTTCTACACGCCAAGTGTGCAGGGCCACCCCAAGACGTTCTTTTGTCTTAGGATTTCATACCACTAGGGTGACCATATGGAAAGGAAGACAGGGCTCCTGTATCTTTAACAGTTGGTGCCATTTGTATGCATGCAGCACCTGGTGAAATTCCCTCTTCATCACAACATTTAAAGCTGCAGGAGTCTTACCCTCTTTTGTATCTGGTCAAGAGGACAGGGCTCCACCCCAAGTCAAAGTTGCCTAGTACCCAAGGCTGGTCAAGTTATTTTGGCACCTGAGGCAGAACATTCCACAAGCACCTCTCCCCCACACTGGCAGTAAATACATTGAATAATATATTAATACTCATGGTTGCTGGTAGTCTGAGGATGAAACATGATTCATACTATGTCAGACCTGTAGAAGCTGTATGGAGGTTACTTTCCTTCAACACAACCGAGAACTTATGGACTTCACTTTCTCACACCCATTGCCACTGAACAGCATTTGCTTTTTCGCTTTAGGCCTCAAGCCCTCCTCCTTCCCTCTTTCCCCACATTTTAAAACCCGGCTTTTCCTAGGGCTGCTTCTTTTCCTCTGCTGCCACCGCCTCAGAACATTCACCTCCACCACTATCCCTACCACCAGTACAGCTGCTTTGAGAGCAGGCTCGACTCACAAAGCACAGGGCCCTCCATCCTTCCCAGCCTTTGTGTTTTTCTCCTTGCATGCCTGCATGGTGCGGAGCTATGTGGGAGCTATAGTTCCCAACTGCCTCAGGCTCCTGGCCAGGATGTGAAAACACACTATTTGGCTATTACAACTCAAGCATTGACGTTTTGCAAACTTTCACAATTTTCTGCATGGCTACACTGCTCAAGCTTTACTTTAAAACAAAAATGGGCAAAATTGGTCTGCTAGATCTATGAGTACTAAGCCTTACACTACCATATTCTTATATAAGATATTAAGTAACTAACCATTTACTGCCCATTCAAGATAACCAAAATCAGTTACCTGAAGCATTCACCTCCCTCTGTGGCCCAAGGTGGTTTTGCCCAGTAGCAGGTAGATTGTCTTACCTTACTGCCTTCTTCTGTTCTGGTTGCCCACATTTCATTTGAGTTGTGTTAATATGTTGCCCACCACTAACGCTTTCACCCAAACTGCTGTGTCGTGTCTTCATTCTCAGGCATTCTGGGTTTCTTCTAACATCCCCACTAGAACTTATATTCGCTCTCTTCTTCTCTCTTTCTTTCTCCATATAGGCAGGAGACACACACACACACACACACACACACAGAGAGAGAGAGAGAGAGAGAATATCAATTTAAACAAAGGTCATTGGAAAATCAAAGTCATTAGAAAGTATGGAACAATAATTTCAGCCTTCTAATCACTAGCTCAAAGTGTAGAAATGTGCAAATGCAATAAGTTGCATGTGCATTTTGGTACATATAGCTGATTTTAAAATTATTTTTTCCTCATATTTACATGTCCAATCCAACCCTAGGTAACCAGTAAAACACAAATTCAGATTGCAATCCGGCTACAATGCATGCCAAGCACAAAAGCTTTCTAATGATCTTTGATTAGTTCTTTATTAAATTCATCAACGGAGCAAGGGAAATTTAATAATCTCCACCATTTGTCATCTTTCTGATTAGAGTTTTGATTAGAACTTTAGGCTTTTATTTGCCGCCTTTCTATTCATTGCTATTATAACGCTGCTTCATTCCTCCAGTTTAAGAGGTAGGCTGGTAGCACAGAAGAACATGTCCCTGATTGGTATTCATTCTAGAAATGCACAAGTTAGTCTAAAGCTAATGGCAGTTTTTCAGCATACAAATAGGAGTTTATTTGGGAAAACTAAATATTGTTCCACTGAGGATCTAGAGACTGCTCCGGAGACTTACATGGGATGTTTGTCCATCTCAGAACCAAGTGCAGCAACTTATTAAATTTACAAATGCAACCAGGCCAATCACACTTTGTACTAAAGGATGTCCATGAGGCCACCATCCAGCCCTTTTATACCACAAAGATTGAGGTTCCTCAACTTTCACCATCAATCAGGAGAAAAGCGGATATAAGTCTATGTGCACCTTTTATTATTGAACTCAGGTGGCTTTCCAACTTGCTGCTCCTCAGTATAACAAAAGTAGCAACTTTGTGCAAAGGTTTTGTGGTTTTGCAAGATCTTTTGAACAACCTAAGGAAACTGTTAAACAGAAGAAAGATGAATTCAGGAAAGAAATAAGTGAAAATCATTGCAGTTTGTGCGCAAGAACAGAGGACAAAAAGTCTGGAAGGCTGACCTTGGGGCAATTTTTACATTTAAAGTATTTTAATTTTACAATCACTTGGCTATAAAATTAATTAACATATAATCATATAATAGTAGAGTTGGAAGGGGCCTTTCAGGCCATTGAATCCAACCTGCTGCTCAATGCAGGAATCCACCTCAAAGCCTCCCTGACAGATGGCTGTCCAGCTGCACCTTGAAGGCTTCTAGTGTGGGAGAGCCCACAACCTCCCTAGGTCATTGGTTCCATTGTCTTACAGTCTGGATGTTTTTCCTGATGTCCAGCCAGAATTAGGCTTCCTGTAACTTGAGCCCATTATTCCGTGTCCTGCATTCTGGGATGATCGAGAAGAGATCTTGGCCCTTTCTGTCACATTTTCTCTGTAAAGATGCAAAGGAACCTAAAATACAGGCTCTTCTGTTTTCATTTAGAGAAACAAAAACAATTCATGGCTCAATTAGGTTAGCATCTCAGGGACATACTACATGGTAGGCATGTGCTCCGCTCCGATTAGAAGCGCAGAAGCAGGAGCGAATTGGCCTGCTCCACCTTGCCCAGAGGTGGAGTAGAAGCGGACCGCGGACCCCTAGAAGCAAGGCGAAGAGAAGCGCCCATTTTCGGAGCGCTCCGGTTTCCGCGGTCCGATCCGATCGCCATCTTGAAACATTTCGCCCATAGGATTGCATTGTGGAAAAGAAAGGGGGATAACTGTGTTGTTTTTGAAGCTATCTTTCTGAAAATTCTTGTGCTTGGAGAGTGTGGATGGGGGTCATTTTGAGACTACTCTCAGCTCTCTGCGTGCTGCAGTTCGTGTGCTAGAATTTTTTTAAAAACCGGCAGGAAAATACCTTTTCTGAAGGGCTGAGGGGCAAAGTCAACTCCTGGTCTTGATCACATGATCCCAAAGTTGGAGGAGGGGATAGGCAAAACGGGTAACTTGGGATTCTGGGAACTTCTCTTTCTTAGTCTGAATGGACTTTTCCCAGTGTCTTTTAAAACAGTAGCCCCACCAAATGCACAAACACAACCTGAAATCATATACTAAGCCAATAATAAGAGATAGAAACACAGCACTGCTACCCACCCTAACTTTGGGGAACAACTGAAAAGATGTGGTGCAAGGGGATGAGCTCCCCTAGGGCATCCCATGTGGACGTGCCCCCACTCTCTCCTGTACTTGGAGGGCTATCAGAGCCCTCCAAAGAGAGTAAAGCAATGCCTATCATGAGTTGAAGTGAGAGCTCGACTCCTCAGCTCTCGTGGTGAAGCAATGGCTTTCATGAGTTGAACTGGCAGCTGCTTCCCCCTCCCCTGGGCACGTCCCCCTATTGCTGGTAAAAGACAGAAATAGCCTTTTTAAAAGTTCTTGTTGTTGTTTATTCAGCAACACTGCTGCTTTTAATTCCACCCCTCCTTTGTTTATTTATTTATTTATTCTATTTTATATGCATTACTGGCTTATCCTTGGCTCACTTCCTTATGCCCCCAGAAATGTCTGCTGCCTGCCTGCCTGCCCTCTCTCCTCCCCTGCCTGCCTCGCAGGGATGTTGTGTGTGTCTGGCTTTGACTCAGGGGAGAAGTCCTTCCTGCTCTCACTTGGAGTTTTGGAAGTTCCAAATCCATTTTTCAAGTGTGGAAGAAGATTCATATAGGTTTATCTCTACTCCCCAATTCATGGCATGTTGGGATTTCCTTTGAAATGGCCCCATTGAGATGTCTGCAGGTTTAAGCCCCGCCAAAAATCAGGGGATGATGGGACTGCCTTGAGTCTGGGCGTGCGTGTGTGTCCCTGGATAAGCTATCATGGTGGCAAGTTTGAGGTTTTTAACGTGCAAATTGACGGAGCTATTGAAAGGGGTGCCCGATTTTCATAAATTCCCCAAAATTCAGGGGATGATGGGATTGCCTTGAGTCTTGGCGTGCATGTGTATACCTCCGTGAGGTGTCATGGTGCCAAACGTGAAGTTTCTAACTTTCACAGAAAAAAAGTTGTATACTTTTTTAGCTTAATGCAAGCCTATGGGGGGGGAAATGGAGCTCCGATCCGGATCCGGAGCTCCGCAGCGGAGCAGAGCGGGCATGGGCGGAGCGGGGGCGGAGCGAAGCGGCCCGATCCGCAAATCGTGGATCTGGAAGTGAAGCGGAGCGGGGGGTCCGTGCACACCCCTACTACATGGTACACTTATTGCACAGCATGTAGTTTCACCTTCTGATCCTCTTTAATTTCTTCAGGCAAGATAGGGTGTTTTTGAGAAAACTGGTGTATGTGGAAATCTGCAGCTGCCTTTGCCAATGGCTACAAGCATTAGGAGGAAAGTTCCCATTGGAATCAATGAGAGCTTTTTTTCCTCACTCATAGTTGCATGGGGGTCATTTGGGGGGGCTGCCAGCTGGCAGTGAAGGGGTAAGCTTCCCCTCACCATGCAGTGATCCCCTAAAAATGTTCCAGCACTCTTGTAGAAATTAAAGAACATCAGGTGGAGAAGCTACACACTATGGCCTCATCTATACCAAGCAGGATATTGCACTATGAAAGAGGTATAAGGGAAGTTTCAATGGGCCCTAACAGTTGTCAGCGCACTTCAATACCGCTGGAAAGCAGTAGTGTGGCTCCTGCCTTTTATTTACCGTTCTCATACCACTTTCATAGTGCTATATCCTGCTTGGTGTAGATTAGGCCCATGCTGTAAGCCCTGAAACCCATTGGCAAAGATTCCTCATCTACTTTTGCTATTTATTTCTCTAAGAAAGATGGATGTAGATCGGACTTGCAACAGATTTGTTGTATATCTAGTACCCTCAGGGGGAAATTAGTCCAGAAAAGTTTAGACAGATATGTGGAACGCTGTCACACCCCTCTCCTGCCCTAGCTATGATGGCCACAACTACATCGTATTTCTACGCCCTTATCTCTAGCATTAAGTCCTTCCACCTATCCAAGACAATGTTCTCTCTCAGTTTTATATCCTGCTCTTTGATAATATTCCCAGAGTGACTTACGAAATTTAAAACACAATAAAGCAAATTTAAAAAATGTAGAAAATTTATACTATCAAACAGCAAAATGAATAGGAGCAGCACAAAAACATAAGAAACCCATCAAAGGTTAAACAGAGCAAATTGAACCCAAAGGTCAGAGAAAATAAAAAGGCCTTTGCACTGCAGGGTGCCAAAATGACATTAGGGTAGGTGCCAGGTGAGACTCCCAGAATTATGTCCGTCAGACAAAAGGAGACTAGTGTAGATGCTGCAGCGCTAGCTTAATGGTGACCTTTGAAATAAAAGACCTGATCCAGTCCTATTGGAGGCAAAGTGCCCCTGAATGCATGGAGGGCCATCACAGGGCAGATCAGAGGCTCTCCTCCCTTAGCTTGCATGCAGTCA
Organism: Elgaria multicarinata webbii; assembly: GCF_023053635.1. Lineage (NCBI taxonomy): Eukaryota > Metazoa > Chordata > Lepidosauria > Squamata > Anguidae > Elgaria > Elgaria multicarinata. Next base: position 143,582,863 of record NC_086172.1, on the reverse strand, counting down.
ATAGGAATGGAGAGCCATATCCTTGCTCACGTTGCTCCCTTCACTTTGGCCAAAGAATGCTTAGACCTCACATTCTTGGCCAAGTGGGGACATCTGAATATAGGGATATGGAAGTGCGCACACACCTCCCATTTGGGGTAATGGCCTGATGTGCTATATATTAATGCTATAAATTAATTCATTAATGCAAGTATGTTCAGGAGGATGGGAGTGGGGATAGAGGACCCCACCACATATGGCGCTATGTGCAATGGGGACCCCACCAATATGGCACTCTGTGCCCATGGTACTATGAAGCTCATAGCATTCTAAAAATGGAACATGAACAGATATTTCTCAGACTAATTAGAAAAATGCATTCCTTGATCTTTGAAGATCTTCACGCATGAGGCAGAAACTCCATCAGAACTAACAATTTATATGCCTTTAAACACAATCATGCCAGGATACAAGTAAGAATCTTATGCTTGGGGGGGACGGGACGAAAACGAAAACATAGAAAAATCAATTGCTCTGAAACATAATTTAAAATACCTCTGTCTGTTTTCATTATCAATGCCTGCCACTTAATGAATAAAATATTTTATTATAGTATGTCAGGCCTTAAGAGAACTAGATACTTATCCAAGTAGGAAGGCTGTTTCTGATCGTATAAGCACCACCAGAAATCATTAGAATATGCTTACTTGGTAATTTACTTACTACAACTCTTTACTGCCCTTTGACAATTTAGATGAAAAGATATCTGGGGTAGCCATTTTTATTTCCCACAATACCTTGGAGTAACACTATGTTGCAGGCATTATGGGTAACTGAAAAGGCAAGCAGTACATAGCTTCCAAGCACAGAACATAGAGCTGCTGCTCCTGCTCCCGCACCACCACCCATTGCCATCAGAAGGTAAGCCCAGTAGGACAGGCACTGAGGTAGAAGGGGGGCACAGCACTTAAATTTGCTATAGACCCTATGAAAGCTGGAGCTGGCTCTGGATATTTTGTATTCTGGGGGCTGTCTTAACATCAGCTTTGCCCTGGGGGTGCTCCAAATCTATGCTGCATTGGTTATATGACGCAGCTGCTGATTCGTAGCCACCCCAGGGCAAAGAACTGAAGATCTGCAGCAGAAAAATTGGGGACTTACGGTGACTTTTCCTGGCCGAGTGAGGTCAGCACAGCTCTTCCCCATCTGATAGCGCTTGAGCACTGTGGTGGGGGGCGTTCCTGGGTGGAAGGTGGCCTCTCATTGGTCGCTGGAAGCTGCAGGAGGGAGAGGAAGTGGGCCTAGCAAGCCTAATGGTAAGCGATACTGCGGGGTTTGGTGACGGAGCAGCGCCAACTCGGCATCGTGAAGGCAGCCCCCTGGAGTCTTGTACAACTGCGTTTAATTTTCTACATTTGAGTTGGGTGTTTTATGTGCATTTTCATAAGCAGTCCCAGAACCTAGGAGTGGTTGGCTAGAAACAAAGAGAAAGAAAAATAAATAGAATTGGTAGTTGAAGGGAAAGTGGGTTGTGAAAATGTTGATAAGATCACATGAAGAAGCCAAAGTTTTGCCTCCACAAACTGCATGTTATTAGAAAGTGCTTAACTCTACGGGAAATAGGCTTGTGAGAGGGTAATGGGATTAATCATCTTATTAGGAAGGAGAAGTATTGAAATAACTTCATGGTTGACATGGCCAGTTTTCAGATCAGCTCTCCTTTTCACAGACATTTGTTGCAACAGGCAGGGGGTTAACCTCTTTCAGACACGGAGCTAATCGGTCTTCAAATGTCATTCCATCTCATGAAGTGGAAGGATATATTCTGTCCTTCCTGTCTACCTCTTGTATTTGGAGCAAGGGGAATGGCATTTACACTGGCCACTTCTATCAAATAATTTCCACACTTAAAGCATTGTTGGGAGGGGGCTTTTCATCCCCACCCCACCCCGTTAACTCAGATTTAATTTTTGCCATCTTCCCCTTAACCATTTGTCCCCTTAACTGTTTGCCTTTCTCTTAGCTGTTTGACACAAGCAGTTTAAAATAAGAACTGGATGTTCCTCTGCAGATCTAATGAATTAAAGCTCTCACACACTGAGAGAAGATATTCTGGCCAGATCTACATGTTGTGTCAAATCATTATGATCCCATCAAGGTAACACTATATGCCTCTTATGCATTTATACCTCGTAGGACACTTAATGACATTGTGGTATTTTGGATAATGTGGAATAAAAAGCAGGAATAATACTATGAAAACAGTAGATGGAATGTATAATGTACCCCAACAGTTATCAGTGTACTTCAATATCTCTATAAAGCAGTAGTGTAGATCTAAGTTCTGTCATGAACAAAAGCTCAGTACCTAATTAACAATATGTTGAAGTATATCTTGAGGACAAATAACCCCATGAGCTAGATGTATAGAGATAGATGTAAGCATCACAACGATACTGTAACCTTACAGTCCAGACAACCACCATAACGTTGAGATAATCAGAACTTCATATAAATTACATTATTGTTTGAATAAAGTTGCTTTGCCTGAACCATCTCTCATTTTCACATGGCGGAGGAACATGCATACTCTTTTCCCCTCTACAATTCAGAGGTACAAAGGTATGATGTGGGAGCACCATGCCGACACCCAATTGCATGGGTTTCCTGATTCACTACTGGATTATGTGCTGGTATGGTGCACTCATATTGGACATGAGATCAACTACATGGTGGCAGTGGCCGTGGGGTACAACAGTTTGCTCTCCATCACAGACACACAAACGTTGATTCAAATTATTATTACTATTTTTAAAAAGTTTATATCCCTCCTGAAAGGGAACTACAGTGAACCAACACTATTTACGTATTATTTATTTAATGGATGTATATACCACTTATCTTTTTTAAAAAAAAAAATATCTCTAAGCAGTTTACAAAAAATACTTTAAAATGGAACATTTAAAAACCTTTAAAACCAAGGACTCAGAATGCCATAGTTAGGAAGCAAACTGGGCAGTATGACCAGTCCGGGAAGGCCTGGGTGAAGAGATGGGTCTTTAATTGGCATCTAAAGCACACCACAGTTGGTGCCTCCCAAATCCCAGGGGAGAGAGCATTCCATAAGTTGGGCTCCACCATGGATGAGGTTCACTTTCAACTTGTCAACAGATGGCAATCTTTAGGTCACCGTACAATGCCCCCTCTGATGATCTTAATTATTGCACAGGTCTGTATTGAGGACGATGATCTGCCAGGTAACCTGATCCCAAGCTATTCAGGGTTTTATATGTCAACAGCAAGACCTAATACTTGGCTTGGTAACTAAGAGGTAGCCAGTGCCGTTGCTTCAATACTGGTGTAATATGTGCATGGCCAGGTGCCTCACTCAGCATCCTGGCTACTGCATTCTGCATTCATTGCAGCTTCCAAACCAAGCACGAGTGTAGCTCCACATAAAGTGCATAACAGTAATCTAAATGTGAGATTACCAATACATGGACAAAAATGGCTAGGCTATCCCTGTTCAGAAAAGGGCATAAATGACATACCAACTGGGGCTGGTAATAGGTGCACCTTGCTGCAGAAATCGCTTGGGCCTCTAATGACAATGATGAATCCAGGAGCACGCCCAGACTACATACCTGATTTTTCTGAGGGAGTACAACCCCCTCTGGGACAGGCAAGATCCGCAGTTCCTGTATCCGGGAACCACCCACCCATTGAATCTTGTCAGGATTCAGTCTCAGTTTGGTGGTCTTCGTCCAGCCCATCACTGCATCCAGGCACTGGTTCATAACATGGATAGCTTCTCCTAATTCATAATATCATAGAGTAATAGAGCTGTGTGTCATCACTGATGACACCTTGCCCCAAATCTCCTAATGTCTGCCCTCAGTGGCTTATATATATTTTGCACTGGGGAACAATATGGCAGCCTGTGACACCCCACAGCATAATTGCTAAGGAGCTGTGGGATAGTCACCCAATGGAACTATCTGGAACCATTCCCACAAGTAGGAGCAGAACCACATGCTCAATTCATGTAGATGTTCCAAAAGAATATCATGGTCAGTATCAGAAGCTGCTGAGAGATCAAGCAGAATGACCAGTATTGTACTCCCTCTGTGTCTCTCCTGCAAGAGGTCATCTATCAGGGCCACCAAAGCTGATTCTGTCCTAAAACCAGGCCTGAACTTAGACTGAAATGGGTTGAGATAATCAATGTCTTTCAAGAACATCTGGAATTCCCAGCCACCGCCCTTACAAGCACCTTGCCCCCCAAAAGGTATGTTAATGACAGGGTAATAGTTGGAATAAACCTCTGGATCCAGTGAGGGCTTTTCAGATTCTTTTATTTAAAAGAATCTTAAATGCCCAAATTAATAAATAACAAAAGTAAGAACAGTTTGTAAGAACAGCAGTATAACCATAAGGGCTATTAAAGAAATACCCAAGAGCTATTAAAACCTTTCATCAAAAGTCTTCTTAAAGAGACAAGTTTTATATACCACCTAAAACAGTGCAGTGCCAGGAATGAATGAAATCTGGTAGACAGAGCATTCCACAAGGTGGGAACAACCACAGGGAACTGAAGCACGCTGAAATTCTCTGAATTAACTCCATGTTTATTTTCATGCATATTTTTTCCAAATGTACCCATCAATTTTGCACATTTTTGATACATACTCATTTTGAATAGTTCTCATTCTTGAGATGTACTCATTATGAAAGAACTAATTTTTTAAAATGTATGCATGCCATCAAATGCATTTTTATTTATTTATTTATTTTATTTTATTTTATTCAAGCTCGGAAATGTATGGACTATGACTGCAGATTACGCCTGAGTCTGCATTCAGTCCAGAAGGTGTGAATCCTCATAAAAAATGAACTGAAACAAATTTCTCATATATCCCTACAAAAAAATGTGTCTAGACTATGTGGCTGCCTGCCTAGCTTTGTAAGACCAGGGTATGTGAAGCAGTTCCTCAGATGACGACTAATTATGTGAGGGAGGAGCTGGCCTCAGGGTTAGCATGGTCAGGCACCTGCCACAGGCCCCTACCGCAGCAGGGAGGCTACTGGCAAGAACCTCCTGGACTTGCTTCTTCTCCACTATTGCAACCTGCTTGTTCACCCTCCTCTCACTCTGGCTCAGTCAATGGTGGGGGTGTGAAGGTATTTGCTCATTGGCTCTCTGCCTAGCAAGCAAGCAGGAAGTAGCAATTATGAGGAATCGGAGGAAGAGCAGCAACAGAATCAGCAGCCGGTGATGATGCTGGTAAAAATTTAGACTCACTGAGGGAGGTGGGACCACTAAGAATATCTTGCTCAAGGGACCTCCAAAATGCAGAGCCAGCACTGAAGAGGGTGTTCCTTAAGGTACCCAGGTCCAGGAGATTAAAAAGGCCAGGTTAAAAGTCTATTTCCAGCTTCCTCCCCTGATCTTTCCAAATATAATTCTTCTGGAAGCTCTGAGCAGTGGGACAGCTAGGGCAGGACCTTGAGGGCCAAGTCCATGGCCCCACAGTCCAGAGAACAGGAGGACAAAGAGCAACTTCAAGAGGGATTTTCACTGGGAAACTGGCACAGGGCAAAGGGTTAGACACCCCCTAGCAGTGGTCCTGGTCTGTGTCACCCCTCGCTCCCACAGCTGCTAATAGAAAAGAGCCTATGTCATTATATAGGGCAGAATCCCAGTCCATGAAAAGCTACAATCAACAATTAAACTAGAGTAAAGACCATGTCACCATCGGCACCAGAAGTCCGGCTCCTTTCCCGCTTTTTTGCCCCTCAGTGCCCTCACCACAGAAGGGCTCCTTACGCTACCGTATTCTTATATGTAATACCTGGGAGGAAGTGCCACTGAACTCAATAACGTTTATTTTTTAATAGTTTAGCTGTTAAGTCTAATAGGTGCCACAAGATCCTTGTTTTTATTGTTGATTTTGTTTGGTTACTAAATAAGAAAGTAGTATCTTTTTTTCCACTTTACTTGGGCTCAGTAAATTCTCCTTCTAATCAAATGTCCAGAATGCCCTAATCAATTGGAAAATGCTTGCGTGGGATTTCTATTTTATTTATTTATTATTTCTGTTTATATCTCACCTTTCTGCTCTCAAAGCAGCTGACATGATAAAATCAAAGTATAACAGAATAGATTAACAACCTTTTCACTAATGTTTTGGATACAGTGAAAGATTCCCTTCTACTAATTCCAATTTGGTTGTAGAAATGAGGTTCTTTTTTTCCTTTTTTAAAAAAATATTACTAAGAGAATTTGCTGCTGTCAGCATTGGAGTTTGGGTTCCTTTCTTGTCACAGATTTTTAAACAAGAACTATGTCTCATTTTAACCAATGAAAATACCTAGGTGCAATTCTATACCTATCCTCTGCCTATCTACTCAGACGTATGCTCCACTGAGTTCAATGAGACTTACTCCCAAGTAAACCTTAGGTTAATTAACCATGTCTTAAATTAATCAGTGCGCCTAGGAAATGAATAGTAGTAGAACTAAACAATACTGAACATTTGATTGTGTTATATATGGAATGCAGCTATTCAGAGAAATCTTCCAGTTGTGATAGCTCCTCTCTCCTGATTACAATTACTTCAAAGCTGTACTAAACGTGTTTTAATATCCCTCCAAGATTGACTGTTATTATGCATTCATTTTTGTCCTATATGTCCTTAAAGAAATTTGCATTAACTGCAGCCCATCTTTCCACACCTGAATGGTCTATCAAAGCAAGATCTATCAAAGATAGTTCTGTTTGTTTAGGAAATTTTGACAATGCTCTGCATGAAATTATCCCAGAACAGTTCAAAAGACTTAAATTAATCATAAAATAAAATATTAAATACTATTATTAAATCAATGAACAAGACACCCAGAACACTCCATTAAAAACAGTATCAGATCATACAGAATATTTCAGAACATACAACGATGTTATGAGCCAAAATACAAATTAGGTGTGCATGTTTTATACTAAGCAGTTTTGCATTCTGCATGAGAGAAAATAAGGGATTTCTCAAGCAAATGCAATATGCTAGAAGGTCTTCATTTATTTCATTAGTTGCTTAACTATGAGTATATATGCATAGCACCATACCATTACCACACCTAAATTAAACTGCAGTATTCAGATTATTTAAAGTGTAATAGTGCGCAAAAATATGTTATGTGTTGCTGCAACAAAATGCAAAAATTGAAATGACACAAGCTTTTGACTTGCCATGCCTTTGTGGTTAAATCCAAGCATATATAAAGATAAAATGAACATACAAAACATCAGCCAAAATATGCACATATACCTACACACAAGTGCATACAGTGTCATATGCATACACATTTGCAGATACACATACACACACCAGATACAGATTGCTAGCTGTGGCGGGGAAAGAATGATCTTTATGAAGACCCCTGAGGGACTGAGTGGAGAATACACGTAGGGGGGAAATTGGCAGTGGTGGAGAAGACAGCACCCATGGGAAGCTGCAGGTTGTGCACCCCGATATTAAGGGACAGGGCCTTCTCAGTAGTGCCCCCCCACATGTGGTACATGTGGGGTTGATCAGCCCCAGTCAATATGCCCAATGGTCAGGAATGCTGGGAATTGTAGTCCGAAACACCTTGAGGGCACTAGGTTGGGGAAGGCTGTTCTAAGGGTTGGCAGCATGAACCTTGTAAATGTGATGATTTCAAAGCAAATCCCTTCAGTCCAGCTGTTGGGCAAACAAAAACCTTCAGCTGTTTGGGCCAGAAGCCAATCGAGGAGCAAAGTGTCATGATGTATAAAATATGAAGAAGGAATGGGAACAATGCAGTTACCTAAATCAGGGAGAGTTCTACTGGTGGGACCCACCACTGATGCAACGGGAAGCTAGCGCATCCCAAAACAACTAGAAATGAGCTAAAATACTCATTCTCAGAATGGAAGAATTCAGCACAGCTTGTAGAAAGGAGTTCTGTTGAGCTGTCCCATGCCAGAAATGAACATTTTGGCTTGTTTGGTTCGTTTCTGGGACTGCTCTAGGAAGTGTTCTCTTCCCGTTTTACCAGCAGTGGTTCCTGCCAGTGCAACACAATCAGTGTGCACTGATACTGCCCCAGGCATGGATTTTTGTGTGAATAATAATAATAATAATAATAATAATAATTTTATTTCTTACCTGCCTCTCCATTCTGATCGAGGCGGGGAACAGCAGCAAATATAAAATACATAAAACTGAATTAAAACATAATATACATTGTTAGAACATCCTAAAAACATTCTAAAAACATCCTAAAATTCCACTGGATAGGCCTACCGGAAAGGACTTGGGAGCTTGATTCTCGTACTGATGTCAAATCTCAGGACTGAGCACATGCTGTTCCTTCATTCTTAGTATATGTCTGCCTGCCCACACACTATTTTGTATTTGAACTCTGGTTGGGTTGACCTTGGGGTTCTAGTAAAACACCAGGTAGATCCTGCATGCCTGATGTATGCCCAGTCACAGCCTAGGTAATGCACAGTCTTCCACACCTGGCCCTCTCAGTACAATTTCCAAGTGGCAAAACCCCACCACCCAAATAAAAATATAAATAGCAAGGCAGTTTAGAACTCTTTGCAAATACTGGAATGGGGGTGTTAATGATTTGAGATCTGAATTAGTTCAACTATCTCTGGCTTTATTTATTATGTTTTTATCTTACTTTCTTTATCGCACCCATTCTATCTGAACACCAACCCTGTGAGGTAGGTTAGATTGTGAAAGAGAATGAACAGCTCAAAATAAGCTCAAAGGATTGAGAGGGAACTGGGTCTCTCTTCTCCTGTAATCATTGTAGCAGCACACTGCTTCTTTATGTTGGTGACATCATATTGTACAGTAGCTTTAGAACATGCCCTTACAATTGCCTTCTCATCACACCAAACCTTTGCCTTTCTGGCCATAAGTGAAGTGAAAATCAGATCAGTGAGCAAAAGAAGAAAAACCACAGAAGCATATAGGGGAGAAAAACCGGAATTAAGAATCATGAGAAAGCTGTATAAAGATATCACACACATTTACTTCTTCCTTCAGAGTTAAAGCCTTTCCTATTATAAATCCCCGTTTCAGGCTTTTGTACAGAGATTCTTTAAAAATGCACTTAAGTTATTCTTCATTTCTCAGACGGCTGATGTGGCCATTAACTTCAGTAGTCATATTATTACAGAAATGGATTGTATTTCTTTGTAATCTTCTACATGCATCCACAAATTGTGTTACTTTAAAGGTCAAGATAAGTCTTTTGTGGCATAATGAGAGTAATGACGAATAATGGTACTTGTGTTCATAAATTAGGCCTTGTCCATAAACATCCTTTTACACAGATGCTCAGTGGAAATCTATTAACTATTAGCAGTCATCTGGGGAACTGGGTACAAAACAACCTTAAGGAGGCAGATTAATTGTAGGACTGTTTAGGTATCACAGAGAGGTTAATGCATCCTATTTTGCTAAAGTTGAATTGGGGAAAATTTATTAACTCAAAATGTTACATGAGAAAAGGTAAGTGGAGTTGTTGACATTAACTGTGAAGTCTGATCACCTCACAGTAAATATGGGTTCATTCCCTTTGCAATGACTTCATTTAGGAAGAATGTGAAATATTCCTATTAGTTTTCAGTGAAGCCACTTAAGTAAGAAAACAGTTGTGATGGAAGGGATCTCCCAACGAAATGTAAATTAACAGGAGAGGGCCTCTGGTTTTGATTGAAAGAGTGGCACTGAGGGTTCAGCCTTCCCCTTCTGAGTCATTTCCCCAATCTAAATCACTCCCTCTCAAGCTGTCATTAGCCCTATTATGTATCATCCCCATACTTTTCCCTCAGCAAACCTAATAACAGGGGTGTGCGTGTGTGTGTGTGTGTGTGTGTGTGTGTGTGTGTGTGTGGTATTAAATTTGGTAAACGGTGTATGGGGAGTTTAAAAAACAAACATACTCCCCAGTGCTGCTGCTCTCGTCAAAACTAGTTCCTCATCGCTGATCTAAGGTCGACAGAAGAGTGGATGCTGTAACTAAGAGGTTAATAATACGAACGTTTTAGCACATGCTCGCTACTGCCCACTTACGGATGTGCACATGACTTTTAGACAACAACATTTGCCTCCCGAAAGCCTCTCACTCTTGCACCTCATTTTTACGTCGCAAAATAGAGCCCTTTTAATCCAACTTTAAAAAAAATTAAAAATCAAGATTGTGCCACGATCTCCTACTGTCTGCAGGAAATGTGGCGTGATAAAAACAGCCTCTGAATGGGCCACGTGGTCTTTGTTTCCTTTCTCTTTTCCCTACAGGAAGAATGAGGAAATGCAGAGAAGCGATGGTAAGGAGACACGATCCCCCCCCATGTGATGATGCTCTAAGGAACATCAGTCCTCCCATATTTTCCCACAAGTAATCCCCTCTGGGGCTCCTGATGTGGGGGGGCCCTCAGTTGCAGTGGCTTCTCTCTTCCTATTCAGGAAGCTCCCCACACACACCTTTCTGTCAACTTCTTCCCAATTGTCAGGAGGGCTTTTAATTCAATTGTTTAGCTTGTGTAGCTGCTTCTGTTTACCTGCTTGATGGGTGATCCTGGAAGAGAAACTTCTAAATGAAGGTGGTTCCAAATAGAAATCTAAAATGAATGCAATATTAAAACAATGAAAACCATAATACATACAAATACATAATTCAGGCAAAGTTAAGCGTATTTATTTCTCGTGCATGATTATAGAAATTGACAGATATTTTATTATTTCCCACTTTATTCACAAAGGTAGACCCAGAGTGGGGAGCGGCCGTAGCTCAGGGTGATAGAGCACCAGCTTTGCCTGCTGAAGGTCCCAGGTGCAATTGCTGGCATCTCCAAGTAGGGCTAGGAAGGATTCCTGACTGTGAAACCCTGGAGAGCCACTGCCCATCAGTGTTGACATCACTGGACTGAATGGACTAATGGTTTGACTACGTATAAGGCAGCTTCCTGTGTTCCTAGCTGACTTATTAGAACTCCATATACACAGACCTTCTAGCTCTACATTTTACAAAACATTGCAAAGAAAATCTGTGTTTTCAACAGAGTTATTTTTTTAAAAAAAATACATTGTTTTCTTTTCCAGGTGAATGCCATTGGATTCTGACTTCCTAAATATAATAGTATATATTTTAAATAACCGGAATAAACTGCTCTACCATCTAAGCTCATCCTCATTTTTAAAAGTTCAGTCTGCTGTGTGTCACTAGTGAAAATATATATGTGGATTTATATCATAATTTTCAAATGCCTAAAGAACAGCTAGGAAGGTAAGCATGATTTATCAAGTGCCCCTTTACAGAAGTGGAAGATTAGTGAAGGAGGTTAGTAAAAGTTCCTGTTTGATAACGGAATACATCACAAGCGCAGATCTTTCCCAGAGATAATTTAAACTTGACTCTTTGGGTTGGTGGGCACATTTGGAATTCTGAGAGATTGTCATGTGTGCACTTACAAAATGGCTGCCATGGTGGGCATGGCCAGTCATAGGCCATGACTAGATGAGGGTGTAGTAGGGTGACGATCTCATAATTTTGTGGTCGCGAGATCGTCACCCTGGTCTACACATGGCATACGGCCACCATTTTGTTTTTTGTTTTTTAAAAAAGGGAAATAATTAATTATTATTATTATTATTTATATAGCACCATCAATGTACATGGTGCTGTACAGAGTAAAACAGTAAATAGCAAGACCCTGCCGCATAGGCTTACAATCTAATAAAATCATAGTAAAACAATAAGGAGGGGAAGAGAATGCCAACAGGCACAGGGTAGGGTAAGCAGGCACTGGGTAGGGTAAAACTAACAGTATAAAGTCCGCACAACATCAAGTTTTAAAAGCTTTAGGAAAAAGAAAAGTTTTTAGTTGAGCTTTAAAAGCTGCGGTTGAACTTGTAGTTCTCAAATGTTCTGGAAGAGCGTTCCAGGCGTAAGGGGCAGCGGAAGGAAATGGATGAAGCCGAGCAAGGGAAGTAGAGGCCCTTGGGCAGGCGAGAAACATGGCATCAGAGGAGCGAAGAGCACGAGCGGGGCAATAGTGTGAGATGAGAGAGGAGAGATAGGAAGGAGCTAGACCGTGAAAAGCTTTGAAGGTTAACAGGAGAAGTTTATATTGGATTCTGAAGTGAATTGGAAGTCAATGAAGAGATTTCAGAAGCGGAGTAACATGGTCAGAGCGGCGAGCCAAGAAGATGATCTTTGCGGCAGAGTGGTGAGCGAAATGAGCGCAGGGGCGCTCGAACACCAGGTAAGTTCTTTTAAAAAACAAAACAAAAAACGCCTTGCCGTCCCCCCACCCCACCCCCGATGGGGACAGAGCTCCTGTGCCCCATGTCCGGTGCCTGCTCCTTGCAGTCTCGGGATCATCCCGAGACCATGGAAAAAGCAGGATTAAAGGGTAGGGTGAAATCCTGGGCCAAGGGAGGGGTCATCCCTCCCTGGTCCCAGGATCCCCTTTGTGTCATGTGGATGCACAGGGATGATCCCGGGACAATCCTGGGATATAGGCCTGGTCTAGCCATAGCCAAAGTATACTCATTTCCCAGAAGCTAAACTGCAGAGAGTAAAAGAAAAGTAACTTGTCCAAGAACCTAAACACAAGGTAGAAGTGGGGTCTGAGCTCCAAAACACAAAGCCATTCATTTGAACCCAAATAAAGATGGCACTGGAGGACAGCATTTCACTTTGCAGCAAGCTAGCCTCCCAGTTTTTAAGATTTTTTTTTTTAAAAAAAAATACAACTTAAATTAAATAAAAGTTAGGAGGGGCAAGGAATCTGACAAGTGCAGTGTCTGTGGCCATACTGGGGCCCACGGACAACAGGTTAGAGACCTTAGAACTAGATGCATGGGGATTGAAATGGGGACTTTCTGCATGCAAAATATGTGTTCAGCCACTGAGCTATGGAACTGTCCATTCCACCTTCACTGCTTTCTTTCTGCTCATCAACCCTTGACCAAATTCTATTTAATATCTTTGAAAATTCTCTATACAAGCTATGGGTGGTTATACATGTATGCATCTACTCATTCAAATGCAGAAGAATTCGACTGTGGAAAGTGGCCTAGTTATACTCCCCAGCTTTCCAGCATGAAAGTAAGAGTGCAGTAACACTTTTGAAAAGACAATTTATCCTATTTGCTCTCAAATATGTGTAAAAATATTTTCATCAATGAAACTATTGACTCAAAGTAGCATTTAAGCCAAAATGCCTGTGCCAACCTCATAATTATTGCACTCTAGTGTGTATGTACAGACTCTAGTGTGTACAGATTTACATATTGCATTTCTTCCACCCTATAACTGAAGCTGCTTGACTAAATCCAGTGATACACAAACTAGAATGCACATAAATCTGTACAGAGACACATGTGGGAGATACGACTTCTGACAGAACTTAAAGATTAAACAGTTGTGCTTGCAAGAGAAACAGGGTAACCATTTATATACCCCAAAAAAGAAGAAATATATCACCAAACAAGAGGACAAAAGAGGACATGAATTTGAATATGCACATGTATATGTTTATGTGCAAATGTAGACACAAAAATAACCATAATTTAAACAAAAATGCAGGACATCTCACCATAGTGGAGAAACTGACAAGGTGAGCTGTGTGCCCGCTCAGTCCACTGTCCAGCTGCTAACTGATGGTTGGCAAATTCAAGGCACCTCCAACCTTCCTTACAGTTCTTTGACTTTTAACCAGACTTTGACTGGAATCTCATCAAATACCAAACGAAAACAGAGGCCTGTCCTCTGTAAATCAGGGCATCCTACCACCCTAAGAAGGAACTACTAAGCCATGTGTGTTTGCTGGAAGGAAGCTATTCAGCTACTTTCCATCAGTACAATCAACAAAGTTCATATACTAATGTCACCTTGGCATTAGCTTGCTCCAAATCAAAAAGTAATTTCCTCCCATTTTAGCAGCACATAAAGGCCCTTTGTTGTCACATTTATACTGAAGCTACTGAAACCTGCCTTTGCCATTCATGCTTTCTCTTAATGTAGTTCCTTTTGAGTTAGCAAATGGCTCATTTAATACCCCTATTTTCCTCTAATAACTCTGCCATTTGTATGTATTTCATAAACAGTTTCTATAAGTAATCTTCAGTCGCATGGGTCACCTATAAACTTTTCATTTTGAATACCTGTATTGTGTGACCCTACCAGGGTCACTTGAGACAGCAGTCCTGGCTAGTCCTGGCCTTGCCAACCCATGAAATGTGCAGATGATCCAGGGACCAAGTCAACCTGAGCTCAGGATTCACAGGACTTAAATTCAGACATGCCCCATCCAGGTGTATCTATAGTTCAACCTTTCTCCAATGGTAAGCATCGGAGCTCAATCTTCCAATATTACACTGGTGGCATGGGCAGGGGGGTTTCCATGTAATGCTTTCCCAAGCTACTGGGGTAATGTGAGAAGCCCTAGGTCACATGTAAGAAATCCATGCCACCATCATCCCATCCAGGAACTGAGGAAACACTGTCATGGGGAGGAAGTATAGTGTGGTTTCTTCCCATGTGGTCTGGTGTTACCCTCATGGTGTGGGAGACAGTCATGCTACAGTAGCTCCCACATTTTGAATGTAATGCGCGAAGGAGTTATAAAAACAGAAGAGCCCTGCTGCAACAGGCCAAAGGCCAATCTAGTCCAGAATTCTGTTCCCACAATGGCCAACCAGATGCCTGTGAGAAGCCCACAAGCAGAACGTGTATAAAATAGCACCCTCTTGTTCATTTCCAACTGGTAATGACAGGCATACTGCCTTTGATACTGGAGGTGATCTATAGCCATCATTTTTATATTGCCATGCTTACTAAAAACGGTGGAGCCAGTGAACAGCAAATTAAACCATAAAAACTGAACACAATAAAAAGAACATTAAGATCATAAAACATTAGAAGAGTAAAACAGCTACATAATTTAAAAAGGCTAAATTAAAAAGATGTGTCTTCAAACCTTTTTTTGGAAAGCAAAGACAATGGGAACCAATCATGGTTCTTGAGGGAGACCATTCCCCAGTTTGGGAGCGGCACAGGAGAAAGCCCTTTCACGGGTGCCAGAGAAACGGGCCTCAGTAGACAATGGTGCCCTGACACCAGGCTTGCAAGCAGGGATGGCCAATGAGGTAGGCCAAATGCCAAGAAAGACAAAAATACTCAGTGATGGCAGCCTCTTCCTTCCAAGTACACTATTTCACCAACCACTGCTAGTTGTGAATTAGCCGAGGCCTAATCTACACCAAGCAGGATATTGCACTATGAAAGTGGTATATAAAAGGCAGGAGCCACACTAAGTAGTATGAAAGCAGTGTATGGTATGTGTCAATGGGCCCCAATAGTGGTATTGACAGTGCCCTTCAATACCACTATAAAGCAGTAGTGTGGCTCCTGCCTTTTATATACCGCTTTCATAGCGTAATATCCTGCTTGGTGTAGATTAAGCCTAGTTAGCATCTGCAAGAATTATTGTCAGTGCACATGTTTCATGACAACTCTTATGGTGTGTTTTTTCTTATTCTTTTTCTTCCTGGCATTCGTATTGTGTTTCATATCTCTTGTCCAGTGTGAGCTATAGGTAACTTTAAAGTCAAAATCAAAAAGCTAATACAAATGTAAAGACTCTCAAAAGCATAAAGGAAAGGAGGTGTGAAACCTCTAGAACTGCACTGCAATAGTAATCTGTAAGGGTTTGTTTTAGTAGTATAAAAATAATTATGGGATCAGGTAGAATACAATTCCTAAGTGGAGGGCAAGATAGCACCTCACAAATCACTGTCATGAAGCAAAGGCTAGTAAATTTGCATCTGAAAAGACAGGGGAACCGCATTTATGAAGAATTGTGAAATTACGGCTGTATTTATTATTATAATTTTGTGTCATCCCCATCTCATTTCAGCATGACCTGTAAGAATAGATTAAATTAGTGCCATTTTCTTCTCTTGTTAACATCTTTATCACAAGAGCAAGCTGTCAGGATTTTAGTGTCAAAAAATAGTCTGAGAATTACCGAAGGCAATTGTTGGAGTATTTCCATATGGCTCATGTTGATTGGTTAAGCTCAATCTGGTTTCCGCTTCTTTACAGATGTGCAGGTGCTCTATAGGGTAACAATCAGCACAAAAACTTTTGACACTGTACCCTTACCAGTAGAAAATGGAAGGACTTTACTATTTTAATCTGTAAGGTAGGAATAAGAAGATGAAAGAAGTGTGATATGAGAGAAGCCGAAAGAAGGAATAGCAGAAATTATGCAGTTATGTTTGTCCTATATTTGCGCATAAGATATATGTTGCCAAAACACTGATGCAATGGCTTAGTTTTCAAAGAATGATAAGCCAGGATTCTGATTAATCCTGGTTTACTTTGGACTAGATTTATGCTCATACACGTAGCCCATTCTGCTTTGCTCCTGCTTTACTCCTCCCTGTCAGCAAAACCACTAACAAACTAGGAAGGATGCATTTAATGTGCGGTGTGAGGGCAAAACCAGACATTACTTTAAATCCGTATCTAGCAGCTATGGCTTCTTTTCAGTTTTACTCTAGACTTGGCCCCCAATCTGGATCTTAAAAAAATAAACCCATGTCCCCTACACTAGGATCCCAATCTGGATTGGGGGCCCTGTGTCTACTCTAGAGTAAAAATGAAAAAGGATATAGCTGCTAAACCACCCTTCCCCAACTTGGTGCCCTGCAGACATTTTGGATTTCAACCCCCATCATCCCAGCCAGGAAGGCCAATGGTCAGCCACCAGGTTGGGAAAGGCTGCGCTAGGCACAGAATTAACATAATGTCTGGTTTGGCTCTAAGCAAGGATCCTGGCTTGTTGCTCCCAAACAAACCAGGATTTGTAAGACTAGAACAAACCCTGTTTTTGCAGTGTTGGCTTATAAGGGAAGTGGCAAGCCAGGATCCTCATTTTGGATGACATGCTAAACAAACCCTTCCTGGTTTGTTTGGGAGGTGTGAATGGGTTGCATGCACCAGCCAGGATGCTACATATGAACAGTGCCTATGTGTAGTGCCCCAAAGAAAATTATTTTTAACTCCAGTTAATAAAATGCACATTATAAAATTACACTGTTAGTGTATTGGCTAGACACAATTGCATCAAACTTTTCCATTTCTTTTCAACACAGAAGAGAAGACTTATTTTGGATGAATTATATATGCTTTTCTTTATCTTAGTTGTCCCACTTCCTTTCTTCAAATTACCTTCTATGTGCACTCTAATATCAAAAGTATGATCGAAAATTGAAAGAGATGGGGAAAAGGGGGAAAGAGGAAAGCATGTGCAAATACAAATAGTTAAAACTGTAGATACTTAAGCCTGTATATATCTATACCAGTTGCTGGGGAACATGGGTGAGAGGGTGCTGTTGCACCATGTCTTGCTCATGGGTCTGATCCAGCATGGCTCTTCTTATGTTCTTATGATAACAATCAGAAATAGATTTTAGGGGGAAATGGATTAATAATTACATATAGGGAAGCTGTGACATAGATATTACATTAAAATTATATTAACTAATGCATTTATTAATTACAGAGTTATTGATATGATATGGCCAAGTTCATTATTTATTGGCAAGTTTCTCTGATGTGCAAAATCAGGCTTCTAGAATAAGCTTACAAGGATTTCCATGTACAAGGAATGGGAGGAGGCGCCATCTTGTCCTTCACCTAAGACAGCAAAATGTATTGGGCTGGCGATAGCTCCAGAAGAACAAATAAACATAAGAAGAGCCATGCTGGGTAAGACCAAGACTTGTAACTTCCCTCCTTGAGGTGTGGAGGAGGATGCTGGCCCATCATCAGTATTGGTCAGTCCAGTTGGCTTTTGTACATGGAATGGGAGGGTAACATTTTCTCTAAGCCTTCACTGCAAATTACTATAGTAGTAAAATGAGATTTTATTACAATTGGGGATGAGCCAAAACAGTCCTGAAAATTTCATAGAAGAATCTTCCCCCAGAAATGCAGGGACAAGCGAAGCATGCAAAACCACTCATTTCCCATTTCTGCTTTTAATTAGTAACCAAGGGATTCCTCCATTCCATGGGAAATTGTTGTATTAACTCTGGGTTGCTTTTAACCCATAAACAATCCAGAGTTTCCGAGATTCGCATGTCGCAAAATAACTTAAAAGTGGAAAACATGAGCATGCAGCTCATGCACTCCTCGTCCCTGCAATTCCAGCATTAAACAACCCAGGAATTGTCGCCATGTTATGCGAACCAGCTGATTGTCTTCTCCTCTGCAAAGGTCTCCAAGAATTAGCACCCACCCATAGTCTGAACATACTCAAAAGTCATCCTCAAAGTCTTCGGCCATGGCCTAAAGACAGTCTCCTCATGGTTCTATCTAATTTTTAAGGGATGCTTTGAATAGATTAATGAACTATTATGCATTTTATTGAATTTTAGGGCCAAAAAAGGGTAATAGATTGCAGCAATGTATAATGTTGTTTGCTGGCTTCCTCTCTGCTGCATTACACTCTAAAGATGGAGCAATTTGCAGCAGGAAAGCAGTAGGAGGAGACCCGATGCTTAGCCTTCCTTGGTAAGACACTTTTTCCCTCTATTCTCACACTCACCAGCTACCCATACAGGGATCTCATTCTTTGTTTTTGGCATGAACATGGATCTAGAGCACTACAGGGGAGAAAGCGGGAATGCATTTCAGGGGAAAAGGCCAAAGGCCAAACTGTGCTACCTTATACGTGTCTACTCAGAAGTCAGTCCCAATGAGTTCAACGGGGTTTTCTCCCAGGTAAACAAACATAGGAGTGAAGTCTAAGCATTATCTCTCTTCCTGCAGCTTCTCAGCTGGGAATTGCTAGGGTGGCCAGGTGTTGCCCTAGCAATTCCCTAGGAAAGTCCTCTCTATTGGAGAGCTGGCAGAAGTCGGTCTTCTATCTGAAGGTATCTTTTATTTGCAGGGCTGTCCCAGTCCCAGACAGGTTTAAAGATAAAGAGCCTTAAGAAACAGTAATGAGGGAGAGCTGCGGCCTTGAAGTTGTCCATCAGCAATTAAAACCTGCATGGTAACCTGAGCAGGCACACAGGTCTCTCCAGTATGGTGAGATGTCTCATATTTCTGTTTAAATAATAGTTATTTCTGCACTTGAACCTATACATATAAATTTGCATGCTCAAATGTTATCAAAATGGGTGTCCTCTTTTGTGGCAAGGTGTAAGCGGCCACGTGGCCCAACCCTGATGCAAGAATGCATTGGAAGGCAGAAAGGGTGCTTGCATGGAAGTCTAGGGTTACATATTATTTGTCCCTTGGTTTTCATATTTGTAGGGAAATCGGTGATTGGGGTCAAGCAACTACAACTGTAAACAATTATTCTGGAAACTTAAGGGCTGAAATGATCCAGCCAAAGTTAAGCACTTGTAAGCTGATTTCAATGGGAGAGATTTAAGTACTTGCTTATCTCTCCTACTGAAATAAGTATGACTTTAAAATGCTAATTTTGGAATGGATCGTCCTCTTCATTTTTTGCATTTCAAAATTTAGAAGAATACAGATGACAGGGTTTAAGTGAAAGAAAAATGCAGAGGCATTAATCCCACCTTCTGGGTGCCTCTTGAACTCTCTTGGTGTGACCTTTCTTCTTGGTGTCTTGCAGTTATGTTTATTAATTTAGCAAGTGCCATTCATCACCTGGGCTGAAGAGCACTTCTAAAAAACATAAAATCATGATTTCCCAATTAAAAGCAAAATAAGGCCAAAGAAAACAACACTGATTTTACTTTAAAGTAAGTAGGTTTTGAACTCCAGCTCAAAAATATGCATCCAGATCAACAGGAAAATACCAAGAGAAATCAAATGCCCATTCTCTACATGGGGTCTTCTGGGACAGGTATTTAAAGGAGAAGATTTTGCATAATTAAAGATAAGTCTTGCTGTTATATTTGGTGGCTTACATGAATCAGTATACCATTTATAAAACAATTAATTCTGTTTTCTTTAAATGATGATTACCTCTTCAGTGAAAAGAATTCAACAGAACAGAATATTGTGATAGCATAATAGGCTCCTGCTGTTAGCTAAGTGGGAAGGCATTGGTCAAAAGATGTGGACATTCATTACCTAAACCAGCAAGTCCTATATTATTCAGAGAGATGACCCAGCTGGAATACTTCATGGGATCATATATTATATTTTTTCAGATATTTATTTATTATTTATTTATTTATTTAAGGATTTTTATGCCGCCATTCAGCCAAAAAAGGCTCTCATGGCGGCTTACAAAAGTATTTCTTGACAGTTATCAGATATATATCATGAGGATATTTTGTCCAATTTTGGAACTGAAAAACAAAATCCCTCCAATTACAAATGTGGATACCATATAACAAAACAAAGTTTAGCTATAAGAACATAAGAAGAGCCATGCTGGATCAGACCAAGGGTCCATCTAGTCCAGCACTCTGTTCCCACAATAATAGAAGTTCAGCTAAAATATACACCACAGGTTAGGAAAGGTAGTACCAAGTCCAAAAGGTCACCAGCATAGTTAATGAAAAGTGTCAAGGAAGCTATTTGTCATGTCTAACACTACTGCCCCTGTCTTGGGAGAAGATATTTCAGGTAATCAATCATAATCAGATTCAGAACTAGAAGACACAGCACCAGACACCAGCCAGCCTGTACCAGTGGAGAGGAAGCTCTCACGGGCGATTCTGCAGCTGGGAGTCAGCCCTCTCCAGAGCTTATCTCCTCAACGCCAAATCCTACACACTCAGTGGGACATGAGGTTTCTTCTGGAGGTGAGCGTCCCGAAAACCTAGCTGATGCTAGGGTCCGCCAGAAGCTCAAACGCACGGCGCGGAAGGAAAGCGTGAGAAAGTCAGTTTAATTACGCCAGTACCTGCCTCCACACCAGGCTCCCTGGAGTTATGGGCATTTGGGAAGTGGTTTCCTATTCTTGAGCTGACAAGCTGTCATGTTTCTCAGAAAACTCCTGATTTCAATGGGAGGAAAATGACGAAGCTTGCTAAGTAACTATGCAAAGTAAGCAAGACAATTGTCAGCTCAAGAATAATAGGAAACCACTTCCCAAACGCCCATAACTTCAGGGAGCCTGGTGTGGAGGCAGGTTCTGGTGTAATCGAACTGACTTTCTCACGCTTTCCTTCCACACCATGCATTTGAGCTTCCAGCAGAAACTAGTATCAGCTAGCTTCTATAAAGCTTTCCATATCCCAAGCATCTAAAAACTCTATATATTGGTTTTACATGGCCCCATTGCTCCCTTAACCTAAAAGTGTTACCCCTCACTACTCATATATATCCCTTTAGACCCCATTTATGCCCTCAAACATTTTCCCTGTGCTATGCTAACAAGCCTTTACACATATTCAGAAAATTGCAAGCCAAGAAAAAAATCCTTCAGCACGCACAGTTGCATTTTAGGTAGGGTTGCCATATGTCCTGGAAAACCAGGAATGTCCCAAATTCCAAGGGATTCTGAAATATCCTGAATGGTTAGGCAAGAATCCCATATTCCAAGTCTGGCCAGCTGATTTCTAAAATGGCGCCTTGAGCAGTTTAGCTGCAGCAGAAAAGAAAAAGGCATGCATGCCTTTTCCAGAGCACTGCCGCTCCTGCACAGGCCGGGCTGAGTCACTCCGCAGTGTGGTGTAGTGGCTAAGGTGTTGGACTGGGAGTCAGGAGATCCGAGTTCTAGACCCCACTCAGCCATGAAAACCCACTGGGTGAATTTGAGCCAGTCACATGCTCTCAGCCCAACCTACCTCACAGGGTTGTTGTGAGGATAACATGGAGAGGAAGAGGATTATGTACGCTGCCATGGGTTCCTTGGAGGAAAAAAGGCGGGATATAAATGTAATAAATAAATAAATATAAATAAATGACTCGTGTTATTGCGCCTGTGCAGAGGAGGAGGAGCCGAAAAATACGTGTTTGCTTTCCTCAAGCAGCGTGGTTGCTTACTGCAGTAGGGTTATTGCTGCTGGGAGAGCCGAGTGACTGAAAGCTCCATCCCACGAGCGTTTTATTGCCCGCTTATTACTGGGCACTCATGGATTCCTCGGAGATAACTCACATGGCGTTGTCTGCCTCTCACATGCCCTCCACCCCAGAAAAGCTCCGAAATATTTTTTAAACCAAAGTTGCTGCTCTCTCCTTCTATGTGTGGGAGAAGCAGCGTGTTCACAACAAGGGAGTGAATGGCCCTTGTGCACCTTGTTTACTTCATGTTTGAAAACAGGAAGTAACTGAGTGTCCATGGAGAAGCAACGGTAGTGGTAGCCAGCGTTAGTTCCAAGGTGGGATGGAGCTTTGAGTCAATCAGTAAAAGGCAAAGTCTCCTGACCAGCTGCTGCTATTGTTGTGCAGCTTGTGTTTCCCCAAATGGCTCCCTCACCCACACTCTCCCCTTGAGCCGTGTGTGTGTGTGTGTGTGTGTGTGTGTGTGTGTGTGTGTGTGTGAGAGAGAGAGAGAGAGAGAGAGAGAGTCTGTCTCCCACTCTTTTCTCTTCTAACTCCCTTCCACCCATAGCATTACTTTTTTTATTTTGCTTCCAGTAGGGCTACTTACTGCCTGCTCAGAGAGCTGAGTGACTCAGTCAGTGAAGGCACTTCCTCCCTTCCAGCCAGGTAATCCTTTCTGCTCTAAAAATTGTCCCCGTTTTGAGGATTCAGAATATGGCAACCCTAATTTTAGATTCACTTAAATCATAGTACCAGCATGATTATAGGAATAAAATAGAATTAGAACCTGCTCGCCTCATCAGGTCCTGCTCACTCAATGATCTTTGGGGGTAGGGCTGGGGCTGGGGCTGGGCTGGGCTACGGAGCCCTGGACTTTGGCCCTGGACTTTGGCCACACTGACCACGGACACTAACACCGATCCAGCAGGCTAACTACATGATACACAAAAATGGTCCTGAGGGCAGAATTCAACATCTTGATCACTTACGTTCTTTCTTTCTTTCTCCTGAAGCTGCAAACAGAGGTTTGGAAGTGTTTGTGCAATGCCTGATCCCTGATGCAGTTTCAGAAGCCAAAGTATGAGCTACATAGTCCTGTGCCAATAGCAGAAGCACAATAAATTATCCAAGATAATCAGATGGGTGGAAATTGGCTCAATTTCCATTTATATAGAGAGATTGCAAGATCCTGCTTTTCTTTGTGCAAAAAATCTGCTTTTTAAAAAGTGTGATTACAGCCTTGATAGTGCACAGGTCTACATCAGCTTTCTGCCGTTTTTTTCCCTTCCGTTTAACACAAAAGGTAAATTTACTTCAGTTTACGAGTTCTGTTTGATTGATTAATACTGTAAGAATAGCTCCCCTTGAGGTTTTTTCACGTTATTTACTATTGGTGTGAATTAATTTGTTTATTGCAGCTTCCTCATATTTCAAAATGTAGTGTGAACAGGGGTGTAAACTCAAATGTAGATAGGCAAAGGGTTTTTCAAGGGAGCAAGTGACATTTACATAATAAAGTATATTAATCATCATTCTAGTACATTATATCTATCTACCTATCTAGAGAGAGAGAGAGACGTATTTATACAACAGCAGACAATATTCCTTAAAAAGATGCCTATAATACTGCTTTCTGTAAGGTTGGATCAAGGGTGAAAAATCAGAATATTTGAGCAATTCCCGGCTACATCAAAAGCTAGATAGTCTTTTCTTGAATTATAGTAGAAAATGGGGAGACAAAAAGGGCTGGTCATTGATGGTGAAAATGTAGTTTCTATTCTCAGATCTGTGTAAAGTCTCTTCCTTTATCTATTTTTCTATTCCCACCCCACCCCGCATTGCCACTGTGTGTGTGTATGTGTGTTTTGTGAATGACCTTTCTGCAGTCCAACTCAGTGTCTAATGGACTGAAGAGGACTTCTTCACATGACAGAAAGCTTTAGATTTAAGATTCCCCCCCACCCCTCCTTCATTAGAGGGGAAAGTGAACAGCCTCTATGCACTGGGTGTTAATGAATGTGAAGGAAGATATATATTTTTTGTATGTGTTTTACACATTATGTTCTTGACTCCTCGAGGTGCTACAATAAATTGCCGCGCTTCATTTACAAGGAGTGATAACAGCAGCAAAATGAGGAACTGGCGGCAAATTACTTTTCAGTTCACCCTGGGTCAGGCTGCTGGGGCTAATGAGAAGAGGTGCTCTAATTTTAAATTCCTCCTCGACCAAGCTATTCTCGCATTAATGTTCACTGCCGTAAATTGTAAAGTCAAATGAAGGAGCACTGTTGAAAATTAACCAGTATTTTTGTCCTTTAAGTACCCAATAGAACATATTTTGGCTCCTGAGACTGGTAGTTATCAAAGGCAACTCTGACTGCTGTATCAAAGTGTGCCAGGCAAGCTACCCTCATGCAGAACTGTAAACCCAACACCCCCCTTAAAGAAAAATCAGCCAACAAAATGGTGTAGGTTTTCAACAAGATTATAATTTAGCCTAGAAGAGGAGAAATTCAAAAAGCAGCCCTATTATGTATCCATTTAACAGGACACTGTACACAGGCATTAAAAGTCATGTGGAATTATACCCTTCATTTGCGGCTCCTGAATGTTTAATGGACTGCAATTGTGTATAAGGAAAGAGTCCCTGTGCCCAGTTAGGTTTCGAAGGACTTTTGTCCATCTAAGCCCAAAGCAGGATTTGAGGAACTAATGAGGAACTAATGCAGCACCTGCTTCTCTGATAAAATCTCATGCTAATCCCACATTTACCATTTACCTAAGTCAAATACATTACAAATCAGAGGAGGCGGCAGACAGAGGAATGGACAGCATAAGCAGAGTGACCTCAGTTTCCCCCTACTTCCAGGATTTGGACTTCGAGATTTGGACAATGAACAAAATTGTAGCCCCTTGTTTAAAAGCCTACATCAATTGTGTTGTGAATTCACTTGGCAAAGGATGTGCCTGTCCCTCCCTGGTACAAACCCGCCCCCCTGCTACTGCAATGTAAAAAGACAAATTAACCAGACTATCCTAGTCTAGTCATTGTAATCAGTTATGTTTTCATGTGTACATTACTGATATATAAGGTTGTTGTAGTTCTTGTGTGTGGCTTAATTGCTTGTTTTTGCATATCTTGTGTGATTGATGATGTTCTAGAAAATCTTTTCCCCTAAAGGAGACTTTCTAAATTACTTTGTTTAGATGCTAATGATTGTATTTCATTAGTGGCCCTCTCATCCAGAATCATCTTTAAATGAATGAATATGCCATAATTAAAAATCTGAATTATGAATTACTTTCAATGGAGACAACATTGTCCCGATTTCCCACTGCGACTCAGTGTTATTTCAATTATGTAAATATGTTTAATCATTCCCCTTTTGTTTTTCTAATTATTTAATATTAATGTTGCTTTACCCCTTTATTGCTACCAGAAGAGATATGGCATCTTAAATGAGAGTACTTAGACAAGTGATGCACAGATGACAAGATTAAAGCAGACATTTATCAGAATGCATAACCCATTTCAAAAACAAACATGCTATTAACGTTCATACTAATATGGCAACACTAGCAGTAATTGCACTTCACACATGTTTTGTCTGTGTAAACCTAATATATTCACAATGAACAATTGCAAATCATTATCCATTTTCTTATCAACATCAAAATCCATTTGAGAAAGTTGACAATTGCTAAAGTTAACAGTTCTCTGCAAAAAGAAAGTTCTCCCCTCACCCCATCAGCAGTAATCAGCATAGAATATAATACTAAAGAAAACTAGCAGCTGGACACATAAGTGTTTTTTCATTCCAAAACTCAATTCTCCTAGCAGGTTTTTCTAATGTCTCTCTCCACCTGAGAAAGGATGTTTGCTCTATCACCAACCCAAACAGTTCTTTAAAGAAAACAATTTATGGGAAATTAGAGACTAAAGATCATTGTGCTGGGCACACATGAGGGGAATGTCATAAACCCTCTATAAATAAGAATGGCATATTTAAAAACTGAATATAAAATGAAGTTCAATACATTGTGTATAGAGAGCCATAAAATATTAGGGGCATTTAATGAGGCACAGGAAATCATTATACTAAATACAGAAAGGTTTCAATATAAAGAAATAGTTATTCACTTTTTTTAAAAAAAAAAAAAGTTTGGGTTTCCAGTTGATATCATTTCTATTTATATAGTGTCAATCAGAAATGCAAACCATAATACTGTAAATGAAACTGAACTTTGTACCTAGACTGTAACCTGTGAGTTTTGGAATCCTTCAATACCTAAACACCCTGGATCATGTAAATCATACTATAATCTTGATTGATAAGTGAACTACATGAAATATAACTGCACTATATTACTTGAGCAAGGAAGCCATAAATGATTAGAAAAGCCACTGTTCCAAACCTCAGCCACAATACTACTTAGTTAGAAAACAGTTAGAAGATTTTATGTCAATAGCCAGAAAATTCAGAATCAAAGATCGTTAAGGTTTTTTGCACAATCATGATTTCCACACTGTTGCGTCTCAGTTTGACACTTTTCTTTGATTCAACAGCTAATATCCAAATTACACAGAATTTACCACAGAAGAAATTGTGTTCATTTGCAAAAATAAATTATTTTTGTTTGTTGTTGGTGTGAGCAGTGTTCATGTGGTCTTTGATTAACTGGTAGAGAAATCTGTTATGTACAGCTTCAGAGATGGCACAATTAAACATACAATGCAGCAGCGCCATGTGTGTAACTTCAAAAGTACCTCCCCCAAAATACAGTGGCATGACCCAAAAGGTACATTATATGATAGTATCCATTCAAAAATGCAGAAGGAATTTTTCAACAAATGAAATGAGACATTTCATTTCATACAGCAAGATGGCTGTATGGAATCTCCATAGGCCATAGCTAGACCTAAGGTTTATCCCTGGATCGTCCAGGGGTCAAACCTGTTCATCTAGGTGACACACAGGGGATCCAGTGCTCAGGCAGGGGCGAACCCTGGATGATCCCAGGATAAACCTTAGGTCTAGCTGTGGCCATAGTCAGAGGCAATGTCCACTGAATACCAGTTGCTAAAGAGCAATAGCAAAAGAGGATGATTACATTCATGCATTGCTTGTGGTCTTCCCAGAACGATCTAGTTGACCACTGGAAGAAACAGGAAGTAGATGGATGGATGTTTGGTATGATTCAGAAGGGATTTTCTTATCTTGTTATATATCAGTATTGAAACTCATTAAGTTAAATCTAGGAAGATCAAATTAAGAGCTATCTGACTATAGTGTTAATTTAGGGTGACCAGACCACCAGGAAAATTCTGGAGACCTCCTCCAAAACGGTAGGAGTCCAGAGCAACCTGGGCTCAGTGTCCATTTACTGGGAAATGGATGCCCCCGCAGCTCACGTTTCATCCCTGGACTGACTCAGGCAGGTCAGAGTAGCAAGGCATGCCTTCTGCGGGCTTCTGGAAAGGGAGCCGATCGCCTACGTAATTAGTGTAGAGCCACGCAAATGAAATAGCCAACTTGTACACTTTCCGGAAGCCCAGAGAACGTGCGCCCTGCTCCGACACCCCCCCCCCTTGTGCACCAATACAGGGATGAAAGGGTCTCTTACTGCAAGCATTGAGAGACTCTCTCATCCCTGGACTGACTCGGGCGGGTCAGAGCAGGAAAGCGCTTCTCTGGGCTTCTGGGAAGGGAGTAGGTTGGCTACATCCTTAATGTAGAGCCACGCAAATGACCTAGCTGACCTGCACACTTTCTAGAAGCTTGGAGAACATGCGCGCCAAAGAGAAAAATGCCAGCCAGCAGCAGCAGCGCACCCGCCTGCCGAAACACTGGCTGGCTGGCTGGCCAGGCTAATGGCGGCGGCACAAAGGCTAAAAGGGCAAGTAGCTGGGGCTGGGGCCAATAGCAGCTACAGCAGCAGTGTGGGGTGAGCCAGCAGTGGTGGTAAATTTTTCAGATTGTGCCATAGAAGGGGGAAGCACCAGTCAAGGGAAAGACAGAGAATTATCCAAGATCTTGTAGTGTTTCCATTACAGGTCGTAAAATTGTTTTTCCACAGAGCCCCCACCTCACGGAAAATATCCTATGTGTATTACCACACAATCATTGCAAACTTTTCCATGACCACCTGAGTTCAATATTAAATATTCTGGAATTGTGTCTACAGTCTTTAAATGGGCACATTTTGAGATTCTTCTGTTTGTCATATGTGGGAACTTCAGTCAGTCTGGGGGTTGTGTTAGGCCCTGTACCCAGAATTGTTATTGGCTTCATGGATGGCTCATCATTTTTACAAGGAGGAGGTGTGTAAATCCAGCCCATGGCTATTCACATAGCTACAGAGGGTGATGTGGAAATTAAAACCTAAGTAATTGCCAACTCAAAGCTGTTTTGACTGTCTGCATTATTTAAGTACCAGCCAAAGGAAGAAGTGCAGAGGCCACCAGTGAGGGAGGAAGCAGCAGCCAGGCACCTCTCCACCATGCCTGGGTCCAGCTCCAGCTGAGAGCCCCCTCCCTCCTGCTACCAACTGTCTCTGCAGAGGCCACCAGTGAGAAAGGAAGCAGAAGCCAGGCACCTCTCCACCGTGCCTGGGTCCAGCTCCAGCTGAGAGCCCCCTCCCTCCTGCTGCCAATTGTCTCTGGAGAGGCCACCAGTGAGGGAGGAAGCAGCAGCCAGGCACCTCCCCACCGTGCCTGGGTCCAGCTCCAGCTCAGAGCCCCCTCCCTCCTGCTGCCAATTGTCAACTGTCACTGCTGAACTTTGAAACTAAGAATGTGGTGCCTGAATTTGCTTTGCTTTTCCCCCTCCTCCTTCCTCCCAATCCCCTTTCCTTTTGTGTCATGTCTTTTAGATTGTAAGCCTGTGGGCAGGGACTGTCAAGAAATATTTTTGTAAGCCGCCATGAGAGCCTTTTTTTGGCTGAATGGCGGGATAAAAATGCATAAATAAATAAATAAATAAATAAAATTTTAACTCATAGACCTTCCTCTTCAATTTGCATTGATATAATTGGCATGATGTTTATTTTGTAACAAATGCTGATAATTGTTCATCTTTCTTAAATAATCTTTTAAAAAATTGATAGGGTTGCTTTTATTATTATTATTATTATCA
Organism: Elgaria multicarinata webbii; assembly: GCF_023053635.1. NCBI lineage: Eukaryota > Metazoa > Chordata > Lepidosauria > Squamata > Anguidae > Elgaria > Elgaria multicarinata. The sequence continues at coordinate 143,553,713 of NC_086172.1, read as the reverse complement.
TCATCATCATCATCATCTCTCTTTTGTTGCTCATGGTGGTTTTTCTAGATGAACATGATAGGCTTTGCCAAGTCATGCTGTCTTTTACTGATTCAGAAATTTCCTGACTATTCAACATGTTTTAAGTATGACTGCTTTCTGGATGTTGGTGTGGATGTATTTTGGTAGGCCTAGCTTCTGAAGGTTTTCTGGGGGGTGGGGATTGTTGTGATGCTGGTGACTGATGGAATAATTGTAACTTTTTCCTATTGCTATAGTTCTTTAACTTCCACAGCCAGTGGTGTATATTTTCCTCTCTTTTCCTCTTCCTTTTCTGCAAAGTTTTTGTCATTAGGTATTGCTATGTCAATGAGGTAGGTGTATTTTTCTTTTTTGTTTATGTCTGTTATGGCTGGTTGATTGCAAAGTATTGTCTTGTCCCAGAATTGTTCTGTCCCAGCAAGATAATATATGAGCTTGGCTTAACTTGTTTGAGTGTGCTTGGATCTCCTAGGCTTTGAAAGCATCTTTCTGGAGAGCACCTGCTGGTGGCATGTTCCACGAGGCCAGGTTCTGGTGAATGCATAGTTGTCTTTGACAGGAGGGGCTTGCACTTGCTAGAGTAAGGTGAACAGATGTGAAGAGTCTATTTTGTTCCATGGCTAATGTTTGCAGGGTAATAGTATTTTATATTCTTTCTGAATGCTAGTTTGCTAGTTTGTTGTACTAGATTTTTCTGCACTTGCCAACTGCTTCATTTGTTCAGTGGTAGCAGTATGCTTATATATTGAATGTCTCACATTCTTTATTTCAGTGATTTTTTAACATTAAAATGTTATGTAGAACAAGTTTGTCTTGATTGTGTGCTGTAAAATCAGACATGTGACTAAGGCTATGTTCAGGTGGGCATGCCCCTTTGGGTCTTAATATGGCACCCTGGGGGCCGGCTATGTTGGTGGGCATGCCCCCTTGGGGTGGCCATGTTGTCCTCCTTTTCGGTTTCCAAAATATGGTCACCCTAGTTAATTATAGTATACCAAGATAATATTTTGAGTCTTGCCTGTAGAGATGTCTGCACAAAACTGTCCCATAAAGTGCAATCCTCAGATGTTAATTCCAGATTTGTTCAATGGGGCTTACTTTCAGGTTAGTATGTATACAATACACAAAAAGAGAGAACAGCAACATACCTTCAATGCAAAGACCTAATTGATATCTTGGCTAAACTAGAGTTGAATATCCAGATTTCTGTTGTCTTTTTGTTTGGTTGGTTGACAGTGACTACAATATTCAAATTCCAACCATGTGATGTAACCCCAGAGGAGTTTATTCAATCAAAGAGTTTTGCTATTACAAGTACCCACCAGCCAAATTATATTTGAGCACTTCACCAGTGATACCATCTTCCCCAGGTGCCTTTTTAATAGGAAGTTGAGTAATCAGATTTCTTACTTCTCTAAAAGTAGCTGTGGGCCATGGTCTGAGAAGAGAGAGATCTGTCTAACTATTGAGATTTAAATCCTTGGTCAAATGATATGCTGGTACAAATGCTATTCCCATTCAGAGTTTGACAAACTAGTAGATAAAGGGACTGCAGCTCCTTCGACAGCTTTCAATTATCAGGTTTCAAAAAGTTGTACAATCTTTTAATTGGAGAGCAGATTCCAAGCAGGGCCAAATATGCGCTGATAGGAAAGCATTTTTAAATACTCCCTTATCCTGAAAACATTGTTAAAGTCTATAGCTTGTGTTTTATATAAAGTTAGTGACTTTTGCTTGTCAATTAAGACTGAGTTTTCAAAAACAGATTAAAAGTGGGAAAATACTCCTACATGTATTTCTTACATTATGTAGGGTGATTTGGGGGGAAATAGTGAGACTTGCAACCCTCTTGGGATCTCTGCCCCAATTAAAACACATCCCTTGTTCATCTAGCAGAGGAGAAAGGTATAAAGTAGCTCTTTGCTCCATGGTTTCTAAGACATGCAAATAGTTTCCCCACTTAAGATCTCTGCATTGCCTTGGTCAGCACAAATTACCAATGCATTCGGTGTGCCTCAAAGAGAGACAATGAGACAGCTATAACAGATGAACGAGGGTTTTCAGCACTGTTTGTAGGTATGTACCAAAAATATTTATTTTATTTAAAATTATATAGTGTTCCCTGTGCATGAATGCTTTGCTGTAGAAGATTAATGTAGATTTTTAAAAAGTCTTAACTGACATTTAAAACTTTCATTGTCTTTTACTATAAAAATAGAAAATTAGCCATTTTTCATGAACTTTGAGATCACTGCTGAAAGAAATTTATATCTTTTAAGTTAAATTTGTATAATTACCTGAAGAATTTTATAAATATATAAACCTCTGTCCTAATCTATCAAAGCTATATTTTAAAAAAACCAAGATGCAATTTTCCATTTCTCACAGTACAGTACATCTTGAGTTAGTAGAACAAGTATTCTTCCTGGCATTAATGCACTTAATCCCTCATGACAAGAAAGTTGAAAATCCAAATACACTTTCAAAGTTATGTTTAAATAGTATATGTTTGCACTCATAATTAAGTATACGTTACCTCACCAACAGTTCAGTCTTACATGCGTCTCCTCAGACATAAGCGCCATTTGGATCAATGGCAGTTACTCTCAAGGACATGAATTGCAGCCTAAAAGTCCAATCAACTACATTAGCTGAAGTAAAGGCATCCCAGGCTGGCCATTAGGACATACTACAATTTGAGGCTATATATTTCATATTTGTCCAGTTAATCATCATATTTGTCCAACTATAACTATTTTAAAACTCATTTCTGGCACTGCACATCTCTTATTCCAGTTTAATCAGCATTGTCAATTGCAATGGATGCTGCAATATACCAAACTACTGCTACAAAATACAAAACTGTCTTAATCAAACTATTATATGACTCAATACCATTCAGAGTCCTTTAGTTAGGACAGTTAGGAAAGGGGAATCAAACTCTTATATCAACTATGTTAACAACTTGGTTTAAGTAAAAAATATATGCAGTAACACTGAAACAGCAACTTTCCTGCTTCAATATTTTTTACCATTAAATTTGTACTTCACTTTTCAACAGTAATTACCAGTGTTTGGATTTTTGTTTGTAGCTATCTAAGACTGCAAAAAGAAAAAGAAAAAAGGGTGGGGGCTTTAACATTTGATTTAAAATACAGACATGCCAGCCTTCTTTCCATATCTACCACTATAACCACATAGTGATCACTTTAAAATAAAGACCAAGGGCTGTAGGCAATAAAACCAGCCCAATGAGATCAGTTTTAGGGATGATTAATCAAAACATACCCAAAACATGTTTCAGTTCTGGACAGATTTTTATCCCATTGTGAGACAGTCTCACATATTCTGATTCAAAGGCAATGAGATACTTTCTGCTCCACATATATGGCCACAGCTAGACCTAAGGTTTATCCTGGGATCATCCAGGGTTCGCCCCTGCCTGAGCACTGGATCCTCTGTGTGTCACCATGAACAGGTTTGACTCCTGGACGATCCAGGGATAAACCTTACGTCTAGCTACAGCCATACACTTGTAACAGCTGAGATGGTAGCCTGGAAGTGCAGGGTATTTATAGTTATCAATTTTAAAAATAAGAATTCTAGAAGCTATACATTTCAGTACAAGAAAGGAAAACAATGGTGGTGTAATTATTTTGCTTCGTAGCTCAGACATATGTTTCATTATAAATAACAGTAAATGTGGTAATATTTATGCATATTATTCTATGCAGTAGGATGGACTGAAACAAAACACACATGGCCATTCATCAGTTAGCAATAATGAGAATAGGCCTCAGTATTTCCGTGCTTTCTGATCTGATTTAAGTTTAGCACTGTTGCTGATAAATTTGTGAGTGTGAGTGTGACTTGTCGAACCTTAATTAGTAAGACACTGATTGTAGCACAAGCTTCCAATGAAGTCATGTCTAGTCCGTGAAAGCTTAGGTCACAGTTAGCCTTTAAGATGCCATTCCTTGTTTTAGTCAGAACAGACCAATGCAATTCCCTCTCTTGATGTTCTTAAATATATTGTTTCAGAATCTTATTTCATCTGCTGGACTACTTACACTTTGCTGTACAAATTGTCCTATGTAAAAGAACTGCATTGAGAGGCATTTAGTGGCCTGTACAACATCTTAAGACTTAAGGAAATATAACAATCCAAATAAATGCATTTATTGAGGGAAGTATCCAATGGGGTCATTGCACAAGCAGCCCCTCCCGCTGATTTCATTGCACAAGTGGGACTCCTGCTTGCACAAGTGAGATTTAACATTTTCTGTAGGAAGCTCCCAAAGGAGTGGAAATGCTCGTTTCCAGATTGGGACAGTTTGGCAGAAATCCGTTAGGCAAGCTCCACCGACCTGCCTCATTCCAGAAATGAGCATTTCCTGTTGCTCCCGGAAGTGCTAAACGGAATAGGCAGGTGCACAACCCCCTGTTGGATATATTTAAATCCATACCTATTAGTCATAGTTATGCCAAATATCCCAAAAACTACAGTAACTGTTGCTTAAATAAGGGTTTGCCTTATTTAATAGGAAATCGGTTTTTAATTAAAAATGGTATGTTTGTCCTATTAATAACTGTTGTAACTTACTGGCGAAAACCTTTATGGTTAACCAATAGATTACACTGATACAACTTCTATAACTCCCCTGGCTAACCTTTTCTAAGGGCTATCTTCAAGGGGGATTTCCTGCAGCCTGGGTGTGTTGTGAGGTTGTGACACATGACATTGTGGCCAGTGCACTCTCGAAAAGCTGCTGTATTGGAGAGTCATTTTACTCCATTCTTTTTAGTTAAAGCAGCTCCCAGGCACTTCCTCTGTAATGTGCCCTGTGTTCCTCCACATTAAATCCTGGGTGTGCCTATTGTGACCTGGCTATGATGTGGTCAAGGGGTGGGGCTGCCCCTCCCCCCCATTCATTCCTTTTCCTAGCCCATTCCAGTTGAGAGCCATCATTATGTACTTCCTTATTATTGCCGTTACTTTGCTTCTCTGATATTGTGTTATTGAGCTTCTCTGATGTTTGTGTTATTTAGTTTCTCTGATGTTTGCTTTTCTTAGCTTCTAAGACGTTTTCATTACTTTGCTTCTCTGATGTTTGGAGTTAAAAGGTTGCTAGAATGGGGCAAAACTGTGGTGGTGGAGTGCTCTCACAAGGAGCCTTCAGATCCTACCCAGGATTCTTTGGGATTTTTTTACCTTCTTCATGGAAAAGTGGGCATTTCACCCCTACATCCCTCTATTTCCCCCTATTTGGCAGTTATTTTTTATTATTATTTTTGCTTTGTACATTTACACATTTCTGAATGTGTGCCTTTTCAGAGTTTTTATTCTTTCCTTCACAATTACACAACTGCGCATTTGCACTGAATCAAAGTAGTGATCTACCACAGGATCAAGATGAGGAGAGGCTGTCATTGCAAACAGGGAGAAGTGGCAGAAAGGGAGAAAGGGAATGGAGCTTGAATTCCCTGACTGGGGCTTATTTGCGCTTGTGGGATGTTCTCATGGGGAGCGAGTCTCTACCCTTCCTTCAGGAAACTGTTTCTAGGGTGCTAGTTATTTTCCGTTCAAAATAATGTACTAGCAGGGGGGCGCCTGGACAGGGGCAGGAAATAATAATAATAATAATAATAATAATAATAATAATAATATGTTACCCGCCTCTCCCTCTGGATCGAGGCGGGGCACAACACAAATGCAAACACCATAAAATACATATAATTGATTAAAACATATAAATAATACATTATTAAAAAACAGCACATTAAAACAAGCCTCTCTCATTTGTTGGACAGTATTTGTCAGGTTGATGACGTGTAGTTCTATTCCACTCCTTCCCCCAGCCCAGAACTATGTTTATTTCAAGTGCTGAAAAGCCAGGTTTTAGGGGAGATGCCTGTTGCTGTGTAGCACAAACGGACCAAAGCTGATTTCCTAATACTGCGGATAATACCACCATACACTTTCCTTCCTGTTTGTGAAGGTGGCCCCCTAGTCTCTAATACATCTTAAAGTTAGGATATTTAAATGTGAACACATTAACCCCAATCCTCAACTCTGCAGATGCTCTGATGTGCGCAGCTCAACATGTTTGTGCATATTGCTTCTTTACAACAAAATCTCATTTCATCAAAGCAATAATGCAGAACCATCACACACTGATGAGAAACATAAATATATGGTAAAGCAATCACTTGGCTGCTTCACTTGACATGCACACACACACACACACACACACACACCAGAGAGAGAGGTATAAAATGGCATATGAACTGGTCTTCGGGAAATGTATATTGTCAGCAATAGCAAACTCTTCCATATTTGTTTCAGGAAAAGAGATCAACCTAGTGCATAGGTGTCAAATGTCTTTCAGCCCAAGAGGTGAATTCAATTTCATTGAAGCATTTAGGGGGCACATTTCAATGGTGGGTGGAACCAAAGGCAAAAGAAGAGGGGACAAATTATCAAAAATAACAGCACATTATGGTATAAAACAAGGGACGTAGCTGTCATGTATGCCCCTACTGCTCCATCAGAGAAACAGATTCTGATTCAGAAGTTGCAGAGCCAGTGGGGGAGGAAGTTCACAACGAAGAGCCTCCAGCTGTAAATGCGCCCCTCCCGGAGTCTGTCTCCTCAAGGCCAGGTCCTATGCTCACAGGAGACAGAGAGTCAACTTCCGGGGACGAACATTCCAAAACATTACTGGATGCTAGGAATCGCCGGAAGTTAAAACGTTCAGCAAGATTAGCACAAAAGGGACAGTCGGAGAGGTTTAATTGTTTGCAATAAAGCTTTGTGGATTGGCCCAGGAACTTACCTTAGTTTTGACTCCTTGAGGACCCTTGAGCAGCTACAGCCCACTACAGTAGTAAGGGACATAGCAAGAGGAAGCATGTGTGGCTATTTGGGGAAGCCCAGTGGTCCAGATTAGGAACTGAAGAGGGGGACATGGGCATGACCTTCGACACCCCTGACTAATGGGAAAGAAACAGTGTGGCTCGTTCTGTCACCAAATATGCCAGCAACATACACAGATTGGCCACAAATCTAAAAATATCTCGCACCTATTCTGATCTGAAGCTGCTTTCTCCACAATAGTGCCACTAACACCTCAGAGTGTGGTCTAGAAGCAGCAGGGCCAGGATCAGCACCTTGTACAGCCGTTAGGGCCACAGCACAGTAGCTCTCTAGATAGAGGGGTAGTGCTATTTCTAGGCCGCCTTTAAAGATGGAACCCTCTCAAGGTGATGTACAAGATAAAACGCACAAGTGGATACGCTTTTTTTAAAAAAAAAATCCATAAAATGTATTTCAATAAAATCCACACACACAAAAATTAAAATAATTACAAACAAAATTTATCAGTAAAAAACCAACAGCCCAGATTTAAGGGAAGGCCAGCGTAAAGATGCTGGGTGTTGGCACAGGAATTAGCTACATATAAACATAAACTTTCTCTGGGGAGGAAGCAATAGAAGTAAATAATGTATCACAAATACCCTGCCTGGCCTCCCAAGGTTGACTGGAAAGAGAACTGAGGCAGAACATATATCTTGTAACATTAATTTCCATGTTCTCAAAAGCATACTGGTTTGTCATCACGGTGTGTTAGCATGCAGATCTATCACGCAGCTGTGAAGGTGGGGGGGGGGAAATTAAGTAGAAAAAAAGGGGAGGCAGGAGAGGGTCATGAGCTTGCCCCCCCCCCTTGATGGTTTTGCCTTTGGCTGCCTTTCTGCCAGCTGGGCTTATGTCCAGTCTTTGAGCTTGGTTGGAGGTCAGGCTTCAGGGGCAAAAGCAGTGAGCCAAAGAAGGTTCAGTGCCTCTCTCTTACCCATTGCTCTTCCACTTTCCCCCTGCTTAAGAGTTGTGCAGCATTATCTGCATTTGAATACACTACTGCCGTCATGTCTAGCCCCTCAGAAACATGGCAGTAGCGTCAGGCTGCAGTGCCTGACACTGTGGACAATTATTTCTTTGGTTGATTTAGAACTCCAAAGATCCTCCAAGAAACGCAAGGCATGGTTCTCTCTCCCCATTTCACCCATACAATGACCCTACAGCCCAGCGGTTAGGCTGAAAGACAGTGACTGGTGCAACACCACCCAGTGAGCTTTGCAACAGAGTGGGGATTTGAACCTGGGTCTCTCTGATCCTAGTCAAATGCTCCAACCCAACCTTCCCCGCCCTGGTGCCCTCCAGATGTATTGGACTGCAACTCCCATCATCACAAATTGGGAATTATTGGAGTGGCAATCCAACATATCTGGAAGGCACCGTATTGAGGAAGTGTGCTGTAAAGCTACACAAATAATCCTTGCTCCTCCAACATAAAAGCAAGATGGGAAGGTGGGATGCTTTATGGGTCATGGTGCCCATAAGTGTTTGCACAAATGGACACAAACGAATATGCGTTCCCCTCCAGTGGGGATGTGTTTATTTGAGTCCTAATTCTTCAAGCCAGTTTATAAGTAACTATAACCATTTCAAAATGTTAAGTTCAGTCAATGATGCCAATTCTTAAGACCGCATTAGTCCCAGTAGGGGGGGAAAAAGTTCTTGTCCTGTAAGGAGGCCTAGAAATATTTTAAATAAATAAGTAAGTAAATTTAGAAGTGAAAAGTAATTGGAATACAAAGCACAGAAGGACTCAAGCCAAAGTTCCACAGCACTGGGCTGTGGGTTAGGAGTGGGCTGATCATCAATATTTCCCTCTGTCTTATTCTCAAACACAAGTATGACTGTGTAGAGCAGGGATGGGCAGAAACTAGATCAGGATCTACTTGCAAATCTCAGGATGATTTGAGGTAGATTGATATGGATTTCTGGCTCCTAATTATTTAACAGTGCCTACCAGTGGAGAAAGATGGCTCCAAAGTCAGTGGGGCAGTGAATCTGCTATAGGTTTAGGTCAGAATCAGTCAGAACTCTAAAGGGTGGATGCTTAGGTTGGTGAGTACAAGTGAGAGGACCTTCTCAGTGGTTTTGTCAGGGTTTTACCCCTAAAAGCAGCCTAAAAGTAATAAAATAAATAAATGACATGCTGGACCCACACCTCTGGAATGGGCTCAGGAATTTGTTCCCCATATCAGAACTGAACAGCACTCAGACCTCCTGCAGAAAAAGCCCCCCCCTTTCTTTCTTTATTTCTGTAGTATAATTTAGGGTGTGTGAATGGAGTCATTTTGGGTTAATTTATTTATTTAAAATTATTTTTAGGCTGCTGTAAGGGTTAAATCTTCTTAAGGTGACCTGCAAGATAAAAAAAACATGCAAAAAAGACACACACACAAACAAATCAATACATTCTATTGCAGTGGGGTAAGGGGTAGTATTCTTCAGGCCCCTTCTTAGAGGTCTTCAGAAAAGCTCTGCAGAACCAGCTGTTTTTGCTGGCCTTTCCAAAAGTTCTTGGGCTGCTGGCTTTATTGTAAACTCCTTTTTTTAATTAATTTTTTTTAATCAATCCCCTCCGTATTGAACTTTGAATGAATGGAGATGTATTGTTCCAAGAACAGCTCACAAACATTAAACAAACCATTGTCCCTCAGCTTCAGGCCTCTCATCTCTAAATGGGAATCCTCATCCTCATCACCATCAGTAGAAACTCCAGGTTTTTGAGGGATGCTGGGCAAGACATTCACAATGTTCCCCCTCCCAACTTCTCACCACCACTGTCACCAGGTGCAATTCCTCCTCGTCCTCTGTCTCATCATTGCTACCATTTACTTGCTTGGGAGGCAGTGTGCAAATTTTATTTTTTTCTTTATTTTTATTTCAGCATTTATATTCCACCTTTTTTTTTCTCTTAAGGAACCCAAGGCGGCATACATTATTCTTCTCCTTTCCATTTTCTCCTCACAACAACAACCCTGTAAGGTAGGTTGGGCTGAGAGTCTGTGACTGGCCTAAAGTCACCCAGTGGGTTTCCATGGCCGAGTGGGGACTAGAACCCTAATCTCCCAACTCCCAGCCCAACACTTTAGCCACTACACCACAAATAGGCAGTGGCATCTCCTGCACCACCACCACCGTTGTCTGGGCCAGAACAAGTGGAGGGTGAACAAGCAGGCTACAATGATGGAGAGGAGGAGCGAGTTCAAAGGGGTCTTGTGAGTGGGCCCCTGCTGGGGTGTGGGGCCTCAGCTGGTGCCCAAACATGCCTACCCTTGGTGCTGGAGGAGGATGATACAGACCTAGTTGGATTGTCATAATGATTACTGAGATAAAGTATGTAAAGCACTATCTCCATGTGAATGGTTGCTTTTAGTGCTTGCTATTGCTGGCTTAAGAGCCACTTACAGTACTGCTGATGAAATATTTATTTATTACAAATATTTCTATTCCACTCTATTAGTCTGAAGACTTTCAGAGCAGCTCGCAAGGGGGGAAAAGCAATTCTAGAAACGTAAAGCAGAATGATACTAATACACAAATGTAAAGCAAGGGTCGGGGGAAGCAGCTCCAGATCAAAAGGGAGGCCAGATCTACAGCAAGCAAAATATGACACTTTGAAAATGGTTTGAAAATTGTCTATGGAGTGTGTCCTGGGCCCCAACAGTTGTCACTACTGTTATAAACGGTTTTAAAGCAGTAGTGTAGATCCTGCCTCAAAAGTCAAGCAGAAATAAAAAGGTCCCCTCCTCTTAATGAAAATGGAGTAGGCAAGGCCAGCCCAAATCATTTTGCAGCCTGATAGGGAGCAGCCAGGGGCACCCTCCTCCCAGCCAATTTTTTTTGGGGGGGGGGGCTCTTGAGGCAGAAAATCCCATGGGCACCGCTCCCTGGGACTAAAACCACAATAGAAATGAATGGACAACTAACATACACTTTGCTGCCCTTTCATGACACCTGCCTCACTCTGCCTAACAATAGTTGGCATCAGGCAAGCCTCTGTAAGGGCGTCCTTCCACAACTGCTGTGGAGCACCGCAACAGAAAGGGCTCTTTTTCCAGTCACCAGGTGGGAACTCTGGGGGAACAGAGACAGGCCTGTTATATGCTCTCTTCACTTTCTCTTCAATAGTCTATCCTGCACTGATCATAGCTTATCCAAAGTTTTCCAATAGGTTATCCAAATTTATATTGGTTTTGCATCTCTACACGTGGTCTGCAGTTTGCAAAATGGAGCTGGGCTTCAGCCTTGCTCTGTGTCCTCTCAGGTGTGTGTGTGTGTTCTTTAAAGTGAAGGTGGAGGTTTATATGGGACAGGGCCTTTTCAGTTGTGACACCAAGCCTCTAGAATTCCTTAAGGTGGCCATGTGTCCTGTTTTACAGAGGGCAGTCCTCTATTTGAAAGTGTTCTCTAGTTGAAGGGCTGTCCAGTCCAAAGACTACTCCCAACAGAAAGAGAATACGACCGAGGTTGAGATGACATGATACTCCCAATGGAGAATTGCATATTCAAAATAGTGGCCGCCATGCACCGTAGCTCCTTGAGAATTAATTAACACACCATGGGCTGTCATGGCATGCAAAATGTCCCAAAGAACTGTAAAGACAGAGAAGTTGCCTTTCAACAGCAGGCTAAGCAGGCACAGAGCTCACCTGGTCAGTCTTCCCAACTACGGCGATATGTATTGTATTTCTGTTTCAATTACAGTAATTATTTTTAACTTTGCATCTCTACGTATAAATTGTCATATGCAAATGTTATGCAAATCTGTGTTCTTTTGTATCAAGATCTTCTAAGTGGGCCCTCTTCTATGTCCCACTGTTGGGAGCAGTACATTATGTGGAGACAGGAGAAAGGGGGCGTTACTAGACGAGGCTGTAGCGCGCGTTACCTTCGGCAGTCGCGTCGAGGCTTCCAGATGACGTTCACGACGATCCGTCGTTATCCTGGGGTGAAGCCTCTTTATCCCGACTTTAAAAAAGTGAGTTCAAGTGCGCCTTTTCCTGCCGGGCCGCGGTAATTCGGAGTACGTGTGGGAGGATGTGAGGTCACTGCGGTCCGCACTGGTCAGGAAAAGGCGTGCTAAGGGGAGTGGCCAGCGGCTTCGGTCAAGCCGCCTCTGCCATTTGCGCCCAGCCCGCCAGCTGGGGCAGCGCGGCGGAGCGGCTTTTTTTTATTATTTCCACAGTGACAGTTAGCGCAGGAACGGAGGAATGGAAAAGTGGCTGGTGCGCTGCTGGGGCATGTGCGCCTGTTTTTTCTACTGCAACCTCTGCGTGGGTCAGTTTTCGGAAAGCCGGGCATCCCACAGTCCACCTTCATGTGGAGTTGGTGACTCCTTGCGGTGGGCAGCCACCGTGGCTGCATAATGGCGGTGCTGTACGCTGCCTGTTGGTGTGGGTACCAGGCTGGCAGAGGGCAGAGCTGTTTGTGGGATGCTGCCATGGCTACGGCCAGATGTGGGTTGGCTCCTTGGGATGGGGCAGAGGGCACAGAGGCAGTCATCGGCGGCGACACCTCAGAGGCATGATGGGAGATGTAGGCACAGAGTGCCCATGCAGACGATTGACCTCGGGTCATATTACACCCGCCACGACCCCCATCAGGAAGTGACCGCATCAATGTTGACCCTCAACAGCACCAGCAGCACTTCAGCTGGCACTGGCACTGCCGCCGCCGGCTCCGCCACCGCCGCAGCCACCGGCGGCATCGCTGACGGCTGCGCAAGTTTGCGGTCTTTCGGATTTGCGCAAACCGTGCGGCGAGCGAAAAAAATAGCCGCAGCAATCAGGCCGGTGTGGCTGCGCAACCGTGCTCGCGGCGGCAGCAGCACAACCGGCGCAAACTTCCGCCACAAATCGAAGGCAGGTGTGGATGATGAGGCGTCACGGCTGAACGGGAAAATCCGCTTTCACCGCTCCTCAACGACGGAACACCCGGTAGGTCTAGCAAAGCCCAGGGACTTCTCAGTAGTGGTATCCTGTTTATTGAATGCCTCTCACTGGAAATCTGGTTGGCACTGACACTAGCTTCATTTTGGTGCCAAGTCAAGACCTGGCTCTTTACCCAAGCATTTAGGTTTCAGTTATCATAGCTCAGTTTGACTTACTGCTAATGATTTTTTACTGGATTGTGGATTTTTGCTGTGATTTTATGATTTTATGTTAAATTGTTTTTATTGATTTATCCTGCCCTGAGATCTTTTGATATAGGACAGATTAGAAATATTTTAACTAATTAACACACACACACACACACACACACACACACACACTATGTACATATACTCCCTTAATCAAAGCATAAACTCGATCCCAGGAGAAAAATAAACAAGCACGGAGAGGTGTGGGCACTGCTTCTGTCTGGTACTGGAGAAGAACAGGGTTTTGCTCAAATCGGAGCAGGGTGGGGAATGGGAGAGGTCTCCAGAAGAGCTTTTGTCTCTGTCTTTTAAGGCAGTCCAGCCACTTAAGTAGCTGAGAAAGCTGGCTACCGTCTTTACAAAGACAGCTGGAGCTGGTGCATCTTTTGAACATTTCTCCCAAAGATTTGCCATTGTAAATCTAGACCATGAAATTTGGCACCCATATTTTGATCCTTGAACAGTGTGCATTAGCAGCAAAAATAACAGATGGAGAAGCAATTCTATTGTTAACGGTTTCCATCTCCAGCTTGCATTTTGACAATCACTAATATTGGACTCTTGTTGTTCTTTTATCTTTGAATAAAATTGATAATCATTTGAACCATTTTTTTCGCAACTTTTTAATTCCAGGATTCTTCCCCTTGCTACAAAGCAGTAACAAACATCAACAAAGCAAACACGTTTGTATTTCAGATGTGACTTTAAAGCCTGAGATCTTACACAATTTTATCTACATTGAATTCACTTTAAGAGTACCATCTGATGAATTTAACTAGAAGTACAGTGCAACACAATACTTGGCTCATTTCAAAATTAGATTTAGCACACGGACAGATGCGCGCACACATACATGCACACACACACACGCACACACAGGCTACATTATGCCAGAAACAAATAAATCCATTCATTTGAGCGTCTGTGCAACCTCATCTTTGGGAGCCAATCATTTTGAGATGTGTGAAGAGCTTTTATAATGATGGTGATTATGATGAGGGGCAGACTAGGTAAGGACCAACACACAATGGCCTTCAAGCAAAGAAAGAGTGTCATAGCAGAGGGCCTTTTAATGTAGGTGGGAAGTACTGTGGGGTGTATATTAACTGTAAGTGATAGCATTACATCCCTGCTTTAGACAGAGGTGGACATTTATCGGAACCCAAACAAGCCAATTGTTCCACCACTACACTGCTTTTTGTAAGAATCACTGGCAAACTGAAGTTCGGCCAGGTACAGTAAATTTCCCAAATGAACTATCCAAGTAAAACATAGACCTCAGTTTTGGTCAACACTTTTGAAAACTGAAATATATTATTAGGGCTGTCGCCTGATTAAAAGCACCCCTATAATTGCATGAGTTCAGTAGTTGGTTCATTGATTGTGTTGTTGCAATTTAGCATAACTTTGCTTTATGTTGTTGCAGTTTAGCATAACTTTGCTTAGGCATACAACCAATATTTCTGAATAAAAAAGAGCACGGGTTGGATCCAGATTTAAGCACAAGCAACTGGCCTTGCGAAAGCAGACTTCCCATGACAGCCCCTCCATCCCCCTGAACATGGAAAGACCTTCTGCAAGCAGAACTGCTCCTCTTGCAGAAGGCAGATCCTGAATCCAGCCCCATACATTCTGCATGAGACTACTTGGAAGTAATCACAGCTGATGTCAAACTTCCAAATGTGTCTAGAGGCCCAAAAGCTGGCATACTCCTGAAATAGGATAACTCACGAAATTCCATATGCAATGTACTATCATGAGATGCTGCCTGTTACATTCCCATTAGAGCTGATCTGTGTGTGGAGATGCTTTTCAGCCACATATTCCTTGTTGGATTGCACTGGTTGACTTAAAATTGACTACAAATGTGTTATGTGAATAGGTAGACAAATGATAAAACAAAGCTGAATAGGAATGATTTGCACTGATATTGGAAGATTCCCAGGGAAATTATCCAGATGATACTAACAATAATCAGAAACCATGAAAGAGATTTTACAGTTCTTTTCACCAGTTGGGGTCACACACACACACGGTGAAAGGAACCATGTATGAATTTGAGGGGCTCGCCATAAAGACAAAGGACACAATCTAGCCAAAATTGATCCCCATTGATTTCAAGGAGACAGACTAAACACCTGCTTAATGCTTCTACTGAAATCAAACAGGCCCTAGAAGCAATCCTATGATCCCTGGGTAGTGTCCTAGCAGCCCATAGAATTGTGTGGGGAAACCCCTCCAAGGCTGTAGACAGAGCTCCAACCTCCAATGGGTTTTCCAAACTTGGGAACCCACATTTTGGCTCTGCCCAGCCACCACAGATGTTGCTGTGGAGGCTCCTTCTACAAATTCGGAATGCCAACATTATACAGGGGGGAAATGGGCATTTGAGGGGCATAGCTGTGGGGCAGGGAAGAAGTGGCCCTGGATCCAAGGAATCCTAAAGCCTCCCAGCTCCTGACCACAACCCCACCCCTATGTAACATGATTCACCCTATGGGGGGAATTGTTTTCTTCTGTCTATGGATGGAAGAAAAATATTGTAATCCCTGCCTCCCTCTTGAAAAATATTGTAAGTCCTCTTGACTTCCACCCTGTTGGCAAGAGCTGACAGGCCATAGTAAGGAACAGAGCACTTTGATCTCTGAGCATTCTGTCGAGAGCACAGGACTGTTCTCTTCAAAGTACTTTTCTTGGGTGAATCATGCCTTAATATGGTAACCCAAGCACTTCATTAGAGCTGCAAATGGTGTATAGTGGTATGCACATGATTCTTGTAGAAAACGACCTCTTTCATTACATTTGAAAAAGATATCTTCCATTGCATATCATTTCAAAATTATATTGTGTCAGTTTGAATACTCTGATACAGAGTCTAGAAAAACAAACCTGGCAAATTTGACACATGGCAACTTCACTTCAAATATTTCCTTTGAAATGCTTTATCAGATTTTGAATGTTTACAGAAAGGTCAATTGCAGTGGGTTAGCCCAATTAATGTCACCCCTAACTCCAACACTTATTGCAACTGCACATCAATTCCTTAATGCCATTTCCTAGGTAACAAAACATACAGCCACACAAATGGAATGTGCAAAGGACGGAAGGAACCCAAACTGGAAGTATTTCTATTTGCTTCTTGCTTCAAGTTATTTCTAGTCGTAGAGAATTATCAAAGACTGACATCAGAAAGCACACAACACCGAAGGAGAAGGAAGAGTGATATCAGTATAGAAGAATGCAGAATTTTTAAGAAGCTGTGAATTTAAAACTCTTGCCTTAACAGTTTTAACTATTTCATTGGATCAACCAGACATACATTTAGAATAACAAGACTTTCCTCTTAAGACAGAAGAGTGCATCACTGACAATTTGTGTTACTAGAAACCTAAACATTATAGATACAAACATCATCTATGTCATTATTGTTTCCTTGCTTCACGAGTTTCTCTGGTCACCAAGAAATCTCCTTTGGATGTTGTATGAACAAAGCTGAAAAATAGCTGCTCACCTTGGACTCAAATCTTGAATTCAGCTAATTGGTGCTCAAACAGGGAGGAGGGGGGATATCGAAATGATATTCTTGTGTCATGATTCCCTTCCCTTCCCAAACTTCAACCCCACCCCACCCATAAAGTATACAGCTTTGTAGGATTTTTTTTTCTATCTAAACATGAATAGAATTGCATCATAAATTACTATTAGACACTGGAAAAACATGCCCACAACTACCAAGTGTTCACATTGTGGTATGGACTTTGCATCACTCTCCCACATGATGCGGGCATGTCCTGCGGTGGCTTCTTTTTGGATAGAGGTATTTCTATGTATGTAGAAAAATTGCTGAAATCTACTGAACTTCATGTTCTTTTAAATTATATTCCTGTACTCTGGGATGTATTAGATGGTCAACAGAAGTGGATTTTAAGAGCACTCATGGTAGCAAAAAGACTTACATATCGAAACTGAAAGTTCAAGTCCATACTATTGACTCTTCAATGGACAGAGGACCCTTCTGCCCTTTCTACAGATAGCAGTCCCCAGACAAATATTCGGATATTTTAGTCATTATACACAGATATGTATGCTTGAGTATCAATGAGGGCTTATATGTGTCTTTGAATGTGTTCCAACTTAGCCCCAGCACACACACTCCAATCCACATTTCCTATTTGCTTTGTATTGTGTAAAAAAGAAAAATCTATATTAATAAAAATATATATTAATAAATTAAGTCATTAAAATATGGTCATTTAAAATAACAATTTAAAACAATTCAAAATCCAGCAGCACTCATATAAAAGTAATTTAAATAATTTAAATGAAAACAATTTTAAAACCGGATTGTGGAATGGCCTGCTGGGAGAGATTCATCAACAGTCTTCTGGAATTTAAGAAAGCCATAAAGACCAATCTCTTCTGGCAGGCCTACCCAGATGAATTTTACAATGCCTTTTAATAATGTTCAATATGTTTTTAATCAGTTACATGTATTTTATGGTGTTTTGTTTTTGTGTTGTACCCCACCTTGATCCAGCGGGAGAGGTAAGGAATAAAATTATTATTATTATTATTATTATTATTATTATTATTATTATTTATATAGCACCATCAATGTACATGGTGCTGTACAGAGTATAACAGTAAATAGCAAGACCCTGCTGCATAGGCTTACATTCTAATAAAATCATAATAAAACAATAAGGAGGGGAAGAGAATGCAAACAGGCACAGGGTAGGGTAAAACTAACAGTATAAAGTCAGAACAAAATCAAGTTTTAAAAGCTTTAGGAAAAAGAAAAGTTTTTAGCTGAGCTTTAAAAACTGCGGTTGAACTTGTATTATTATTATTATTATTATTATTATTATTATTATTATTATTATATTCCCAAACTCAGAAATACAGCTCAGCTAAAAGCAGCTTATTCAAAAGTAGGTCAAATTAAATGGGTTTTCAAAGCACATTTAATATTTATTTTTCATTTATTACTTCAAAATATATCTATATTATCTTTCAAGTCAAAGCCTCCTCAAGACAATTTACAAGATGAAATGATAAAACAGTAAAATATAGAATGCAATTAGCCAAAATGAAGCATAAAACGTTTCTTCAAACAATAGTGACAGTAAAAATATTAAGGGCAGAATCCCATGGGGGTGCTTATGCCCTTGCCAGTTCTCTTATGACCCGCAATTCTGCTACACAAGCGCCCTCAGTGCTTGTGCAGTGGTGATTTAATGGTCCGGAGCCTTCTTGATTAAAAAAAAAACATATGTAGTATTTTGTCACCCCAAATGAGTTTTCTTTCTACATGCATACATTATTACATGTCCACATTCATGTGTCCCGCATCTTGGAAAATGGAAGCTACACAACTAATGCCACCGAATAAACATGTCCACCCATGCCCTTTTTGTAGCCACGTAATCCAGAAATGTCACGTAATACTTCAACATTTTCTGTACAACTTTAAATATAAAGAAATAGAGTCAGAGTTCTGCACAACCAAAGTGATAAAATACTTCCTACTGGTGGTGAAAGTGGTGAGGAGAATCACCTGAACCTCTGAAGAAAAGTCATAATTGAGGGGGGAAATGCCAATGAATCTGGAAAAACAATTTTGTTTGTTTGTTTGTTTTCAGGGCAGCTGCCAGAAGAGCAGGGAGCAAAGCCACTTGGCATTTTTAATCTGAAGCTGTTTTAGCTGTACCCTTTAGGCTGGAGGTCTTCCTTCTTAGGGACTCAGGCCAAATTCAGCCTGCCTAGAGCAGGGTCCCAATCTGGCCATGCCCCCTTTCCCTGGTCCTGCCCCCTTTCCCAACTGCCAGTAGTTTTGTGGTTCCCTGTTGCATGTTTTTTTCTCTCTCTCTCTGGTTCTAATAGTTTGAAATTCCTCTCCCAGGGCTTAGTTTCTGGCAGTAAGAAGGTTAAGTTAAAATATGCTGGTGTTTTTCCCCCTGCCCCTTTTGCCTTCAGCCTTGCCCACCGCTGCTATGCAGCCCCCGAGAACGTCTCTCAAATGGAATTCTGTCCGCAGGCTGAACGAGGTGTAACAACCCTGCCTTAGGTGAAAACATAGCTTTCCCGAGGTTCTGCCTCTGGCTCCATCCTCATCACAGAGCTCCACTCCTGGACCAGCTCCAAGCCACTAGGCTCTGCCATCTGGCTCTACCCCTAGACGTGCTCTGGGCTCCTCCCCCTGGCCCTGCCCATGTACCAGGACTCTTGGTTTTGAACATTTGAGTTGGCAACCCTAAAATGAGGCCTCATACTTTCATTTGCATGTACAAAGAGTTCAGCCTCGTCTAGACATTATCCATCACGGTAATAGTTTTTGCACACACACACACACACACACACAAAATAGAATTAATTAAATGTTTCTGCATTTAATAACAGCAACACCAATAAATAAACCATAACCATTGCACTATCATCTTGCAAAGTATTCAAATGGCTTGAGCAGGCAATTCTAGGAGTTTAAAAAAAATCATATTCTGTCTGGATTTTGCAGGCATGATTTCAACTTCACTATGCATGAAAATTTCACTGACCATAATAATTTGATCTTTTTCTGAGAGCTTCTTCAGCTTCAGAAAGCTTCAGTTTGCTTTTCAGTCCAGGTTTCCACCTGCCTCTTCTAATCCTCGTTTTTATTCCTGCTTGTTGGTTATCTGATCTCTTTGATCCTTCGAAGCGGGCCTTGAACTCTGATTTTATTCAGATTGGAATCCACTGTCAAGAAGTGTTTTCTTTCCCCTGTGGTGTTGCAGTCTTTCGCACATTTGAGCTTTTTGTTTTCTTTTCATTTCCAAGGTTTTGGGGCTTTGTTTATATATTTCTGTAGATTCAGGCCATTTCTCAATGCAAGAGAAACCCACCTACAGCCATTTAGAAAACGGCATTTATTTATTTTTCCACACACCCGTGCTGTAGTATGGCCCCCAACAGCGGCAAAAACACTGAATTTGGTGGCAGCTATGGATGCTTTAAAAGGACACATTTACCTCAAATAGATGCTAAATCTGTCATTTTTAAGCTACCAGATTTCTTGCCATCGCCCTCCTAAATTTCAGAGTGCGGCCCATGGGGGGATGTTCTGGACTCCCTGAAGTTGGCAACCCCTGCGAAAGAAAGAAAGGAGGGAAGGGGGAGAAAGGGAGAGATGTTTAAACAATATGGCAGTATAGAGAATTCTGGAGATGACAGACCAGGCAAACATTGTACAGGACCAAAAGGAATAGTCTGCAAAACTGTTAACATAAGTATGCCTCATTTAAAAAATCATTACTAGTGATTGAGTTACCACAGCTATTTTAACATATATGATGATGGAAAATCTTAGGTAAATTATAGCACAATCCTATAGACGTCTACTCAGAAGTAATAATAATAATAATAATAATAATAATAATAATAATAATACTTTTATTTCTTACCCGCCTCTCCATTCTGATCGAGGCAGGGAACAACAATAACAATAAAATACATAATACTCAATTAATCCTATTGAGTTCAACAAGGTTTACTCCCAGGAATTAGGTAGAAGATTGCAGCTTTAATCTTTCTAGATTACTTTTTAAGATCTACAATATGGAAATGCTGTACCTATGCCTTTCCTCTACCACGTCAGTCTGCTGAGCGGGATTCACATCACTGAATATATCTTCACAGAGAAAATAAGAAGTCGGGGAGAAGGTAGCGTCCTTCTCTACAACATCTAATTTTCGATGAACAGGGAAATTAGTAGTAGTAGTAGTAGTAGTAGTAGTATGAAGGACCACTCAGTCATGTAAGCTCCAGCCTGAAATCTACAGTCCAAGACAGATTTACTGCCTCAGAGAACTAGGCCTAATTGTTTTGTGTAGAAAACACCTCCTGCAAGTAGGCGCCATGACCCTCCTGAAAGATCTTTTGTGCGTCCTTTTTCTTTTGTAGTTTAGTAAATCTCATTAGTAGCTTCTGAGTATTGCTATTCTAGATATAGCTTGCAATGTTATTCAAATGTGTATTTCACTACACATAAAAGACATTTTATTTAAAGTTCAAGGCTGAGTGGCATTTTGTGCTGAACTTGTGGGGGATGGTGTCAAGCTTATTTTCAGGGCTATCTGGAATATTTTAAATTTATGTTTCTCTTCTCACTTGGTCCATTAAAATGCTGCATTTTTTTTTACAGGTTCTTTATACTTGATGTGTTTTTTTCTTTTTAAAGTTTCCCTCTTACAGCATAGACAATTAATGGATTTTGTTCTTGCTCCCTTACATTTGCATTTTATCCTTGAGCGTGGAGTATGAAACCATGTGAAAATATTATTTCTTTTTCAAACTCATTGCAGGTTGAAATATCCGTTTTTCAAGGAAAATAATATTTTTAAGACATGAATGGCTCACAACAGAAGCTCAAAATATTTCTAGGAGCATATTGGCCTCCTGGAAAACAGTATTCAATACTGTTTGTCTGAGAAAATTATCTGGACATGTACTTTATAAAGTGTGTGTGTATTGCCAGATTGACATGGGGATGCAGGTAACTGGTATAAAGGAGCCCGGTTCCCTAAAGTGCGCAGACTACATGGGCATGTACTTTATTACAGGCACACACACTTTATTGCAGCCTTCCCCAGCCTGGTGCCCTCCAGATGTGTTGGATTACAACTCTGATTATCTAATTATCTAACATCTAAGATCCTCCTCTGGGTGCCTACTCCGAGGGAAGCTCCGAGGGCCTTTTCAGTAGTGCCCGCCCCCCAAGTAGTGCCCGCCCCCCAATTATGGAACGATTTCCCCGACGAGGCTCATCTGGTGCCAACATTGTTATTTTTTGGTGCCAGGTCAAGACTTTTCTCTTCTCCCAGGCATTTAACAGCAAATGTTGAGTTTAACTGAGCCAGAATAGTTGTTTTAAATGGCTATTTTCTAAGCCATATACCGCTTTCATAGTGTTATACTGTATCCTGCTTGGTGTAGATGTGTCATGGGCCCCAACAGTTGTCAGTGCACTTCAATACCACTATAAAACAGTAGTGTAGATCCTGCCTTATATTTGAACGCTGATGATGTGATAGTGTCTGCCACTGCACCTGAGGACAGCAAGCTAGTATGGTGGTACAGGGCAGGTCATGTAAGGCACACAACTCTGCCTTTCAGCATGCTGCTGCTGTTCTCTCCCTGCTTTGCCTGGCACCTGCTCACTGCTTTCTCACTGCCTTTCTGAATGGCACTATCCATAATACATTGGGAGAAGGTGACACGGCAGCCAATCCAGGCCAGCCAGAAGACAAGATTGCCACAATCAGGAGAATGGGAAAATAGGAAAATCTGAGGAAGGGGGCTACGTCCCGTCCCGCCCCACCAGCATATGCCACTTAAGATGGTCACTGGCCTTCCCATTCCTTTGATCCCTCCTCAAAACAAACCCTTTTCCACGTAGTCCTTGGTTTATCCTCTTAATCCTCCCTTGCAACTGTAACTATAGTTTAAGTATGTTTTAACACCATTGACCCATATTCTTCCTTTCCTACCTTTGTCCCTCCCTCTCTCTGTAGTTTTTCCACTGCCTATTTTCGACTGTAAACTTATTTGAAATAGAGAACTGTCTTTGTTTCTTTGGTAACTCTGAAAGACACCATGTGCACAGATGGTGTGTTAATATTACTTTTGCTGCTACTATTCCTGATGGTGTGTTACTGTTATTATTTCTGCAACTACTACTACTACTACAATAATAATAACTCCCACAGCACTGTTGTGATCAGTCTAAGACTTGGCAGGCACAGTTGGAGAATGGCTTGCAGCTTCTTATACGAAACCTTTAGCAAAGAGGTTATAGGAAAGAAAAACAAAATGATAAATTAGCTGACATTCTTTGCATAAAATGCCCACTCCATCAAATCCCACACAAATAGCTTTATTGTAATGAATGGGTAAGGATCAGACATCTTCATATTATCTAAATGTTAAGGATGCTCCAGCGTACACATTTTCTGCCAGACACTGGATGCATAATCTAGGCTTGCACTATGATACATTAGAGTTTTGTTTAAAAACAAAAAATGAGTCACCCGCCACTACTCTTTGTGAAGCCTCCAAGGCCTTTACTCATATGAATATTCTGTCTCTAAAATGGAGCATGCCACATACAGCACTAGCAGCCTTGAGATGCCTATCAGGTTTGTGGATAGCCCCATCCCCTGAGAATGCTCTCTAGGGATGAGGCAGAGAACTGAAGCTAAGGTATTTTGGTGTCCGTTTTCCAAGAGTTACATTTGCTCTGTTTCATTTGAAACATGACTTTTTGAAATTTGGGGGCCAGGAGACAGCAAATTATTGTCAAAGAGGAAATGTACATTAAGAAATAAAAATGATGTGTTCAAAATAGTAAAGCTGGGCGCAGTTTGGAAAACTACCAGAAACTATACTCAACTGAGATCTGATTTTGAGGATACCCATCCTGCATGCAGTCCAGTAAAAAAAAAACACACACACACACACACCTCTTACACAGAGTTGCTATGCAGAAAACTCTGCTGCTCCATGTAGGAAATCCTAAGATAGAGCATCCCTGACAGATGGCTGTCCAGCGTCTGTTTGAACACCTCGCCGAAGGGAGATCTCACCATCCGTCTAGATAACTGGTCCATTGTCAAACAGATCTTAATGTCAAGATGTTCCCCTTAACGTTCAGCTAAAATCTACATTCCTGTAAGCCATTAGATCAAAAAGAATCTAATGTGGCAGCACACCCAGTGGCTTCTGTAGGGTTTCAAAGGCTTCTTATCCTGTGACAGACACCTGGAATGATATCAGGAGTGTCATCAGATGGGGGGAAATCGCGTTTCCCTACCTTTGCTTTGTCCTCCAGCCACTGTCCCACAATAGCAATGAACAGCTTCCTCTTTCTTCACATGGAGAAGAAAGAAGCAGCAGCAACGACCACGTTGCCCATTCAGTGGGCGTTTCTATCATGCTGCTTTTCTTGCACACTGCAGGAAATGGCAGCAAGTTTCGCTTCAATCATTTTATTTTATTTTTGATTTTTGTCGTGGAAAAAAGGCCAGAAGGAGTGGGAGATGGTGTCGTCAAAAGGACCCGCAAAAAAAGTGAGTGGCCAGTAAGGAGCGTGCGGTAAAATGCTCATCTAATGACGCACCAGGACTAAGAACCTTTTGTTGCTGCTACAGGCTGGTGTCTCAGCTACATCAGTCCAGCCAGAGCAACAGACAAGGAGCCTTGTGTTTTAATGGGATTGCCTTGACATGATTTTTAAGGAAGGATCATAGCTCAGTAAAGGGGTACTTTTGGGGAATCTCTCCAGATAGGGCTAGGGAAGATTCTGCTCTGAAACCCTAGATAGCCACTTTCACTCAGTAACCCTGTTCAAGACCCTAATGCCTGATGGTTAAGCGTTTATGTGTGTTTTTATCTTCTGATATGTTTTTCTCTCTCTCTTGTATTGTGTCTGTAAGTTGGGGTTGTTTTGAAATAATAATAAAAAATTATACCCCGGGGGAAATAAACCCTCCCTGCCGGAATCCCACTATGTTGAATAATTTCTGGCTGGTCTCCAATTATTCATTCTTAGTCAAGGACTTCTCAACTCCAGGGATTTCTGGATGAGATGGATTATCTAGATCCATTTCAATCTGGCTTCAGGCCTGGTTATGGGACAGAGGCCAGATTTACACTAAGCAGGATATGGCATCATGAAAGTGGGATGAAAACAGTATTTCAGAGGCAGGAGCCACACTACTGCTTTATAGCAGTATTGAAGTGCACTGACAACTGTTGAGGCCTATGGCACATACCAAGCTCCATCACACCTATTTTTTTTATCCGGTTTTCATCCGTGTTTTTCCCCTCTGTTTCTTTAGTGAGTCGAGTGCTGGGCACTTTCACGCCTGTGCGTTGTTGCGCTCTTTCAGCTCATATGTCTTTTCACCTGGAGCACTACTATGCCAGCAAAATCTCCTGCCCCACCCCCTACGTTCTCCTTTCCCTTGCAGTTAATTTTTTTATTATTTTTAAAAAATATTTATTTATTTCTGCTTTATTTCTATAATTGTGCAGTTTCAGCAGCCTGAAACTGCACAATTGCAGTAAAACAACACACTATACTTTCCCCTAATATCATATTAAACAAACTCCAAGGAAGGAATGCCATTTGTAGGAAGCAGAAGGGAGCCCATGAGCCAAGACTGTTTCTGCCCCTTGGCTTGGGAAAGGTTTAACCGGGGGGGGGGGGAGCAAAGGTTTGTTTTGCTCATTTCAAAGGGTGGGCAGATGAACAATCATTTCAACTAATTTCTTTTGTAAAGGTGGTCAGGTCCCCTCCTTTGCCCCAAGGTAACCAAAATGCTTACATCTGCGAAATTTTTAAAGTTAAAGAGATCAAACTTGGCATAGTGATAGCTCTTAAGGAGGGCTTTAGTTTGAATAAGATCAGTTCATATCTTGATTTTTAAAGAATTTTTTAATTCCCCCCTTAAACCTTTTTCCTGATAGTCCACCAGTGCAAAAGTCCACCTGTTTGCAATTGTGAAGGATCTATTTTCCTTTACTTTGATCATGCGAAGCTATGCATCTCCAGTTCATAAAATAGAGATCTGCCGGTTACCTTACTCAAGAGTAAATCCCATTGATTTCAACTGCATTTACATCCAAGTCATACTAAAATCCCATGCATGCTTACCTTTGAGTAAACCCCATGGAACAGAGAGAGAGACTTCTGAGTAAACAGAAGTAAGACCGCAGAAGTAAGCATAGGGTTGCAGAGCACTTCTTTCCAGTTTGTTGTTTTAGAGATTTTTTTTAAAAAAAAGCTTCTGCGTGACCACACTATAAGTCAGTTCTATATGTATTTACTCAGAAGTAAGTCTCTTTCTGTTCAATGAGGTGGATGGCCTCTGAACCAGGAGGTTCCATTTAGAAAGCACTATCATATCTCCTCCATGAATGTGCTGGATCCTATTTTAAAGCTATTTGAACTAGTATCACTCCCCATATTTTCTGGCAGCAAATCCCATCAATTCATTACATGCTGTGTTAAGAAATACTTACTTTGGTCTATCCTAAATCTACTGTCAGTTATTTCCATTGGTATGGGTGACCCACAAGGCTCAGTGTTCTGGGTGAGATTTTGTTTTGTATTTTTACTTCTTCATGATATTTATACTTTTATAACCCTCTACCATGTAACTCCTTCCCTCTATCCATCTGAACAGAGTTTGCATGGCCACCTATTAGGGATGAGAGCTCCGGCTATTAGGCGGTATAGAAAAGTATCAAATAAATAAATAAATAAATAAAATATCAATGGATTTCTGTATCAGCAAGAGGATGGACTGGAAGACCTCTGAGGTTCCTTTCAGCTGAGGTCCTTCTCAACTTTATGCCACCAGGGGTGGTTAGGCTGGGAAATACGAAGAAGAGATCCTTTGCAGTGGTGACTCCACACCTCTGGACTCGGATTCTATCAGGGTTCCATCAGGCTCCTTCTGAAGACACATTTGTTTTTGCTGGCACTTTTATAATCAGCAGGTTGTATTATTGGTGTTGTCTATTTTTATAGTACCTGATTGCATATTTATATATTGTCTATTTGTATTAACTTATTAATTTTGGGGGGTTTTTTAATCTGGTATGCCACCATGAGTAGTGGCATACCAGATTCTACCCTTAAAGGCAGTCTAAAAACATTTTAAACAAATACATGTTAAATAAAGAAAGAAATATGATTCTGTGATCTTTTTGCTCAATGAAAAGGTCAGGTGGGCAAGATAGAGTCTGATCTTTCCCCCAGTGCTGTTCAGGAGCCATCCAATGGAACACTTTTCAACTATCCATCCAAATGGCACTAAAAAGCAATACTTTAAAAAATCAATACCTCAGTAGAACCCAAATGTAAATAGCTTCAGTTATTTGCATTGCAAGCAAAAAGAGTTTCTAATGGGATTGCCTGGTCAACATGACAAATTTCAGCTTTCTCCATCCCCCAGTCTTAAATACAGTTGTGTTTCCAAATGGCTGCTACAAGCAAAAAGAGGCAAAGATCTACACCAAGCAGGATATGACATTTTGAAAAAGGTTTGAAAACTGTCTATGGAGTGTGTCCTGGGCCCAACAGTTATCACTACTGTGATAAACTGTTTTAAAGCAGTAGTATAGATCCTGCCAAAATAAACCCACCCTCTTCAATGTCCTTGTACTTCTTAAAAGTAAATAAAAAGAGCCCCTTTACACATAGCAGGACACAATAAAAAGTGCTAATAATTAATTCCATACACTCTTGCACACACCCCAAACAGTCACAAAATGACATCACATTTTTAAAAGTTTGAAAGTTTCTTTTGGGAAGATGTACACTACTGCTTTATAATGGTTTATAATGGAATTGACAACCATTGGGGCCCATGACACTTTCCATATACCGTTTTCAAACAACTTCCAAAGTGTTATATCCTGCTTGATGTAGACAGAGAGAGTCATCACATGGGGGGAAATCGCGTTTGCTTACCGTTGCTTCTCTGCCTGTGCGTTCGTTCCTCATTACTTCCACTTTTGAAAGAGGAAGTAAACAATATGTACATGGCCCATTCAATGGGCCGTTTTGATTGCGCTGCTTCTCTTGCACACAACAGGAGATAGTGGCGACTTCCATCTTTGAAATAAGTTGGACTCACTGGGGTGTCTTTTGGTGGAGCGAAGAAGGCTAGAAGGGGCAGAAGGCATGCAGGAGGCAGATGACATCGAGAAGCCTTAGTAACTGAAAATTCCATAGCCTTTTCCAAAAATAGTGTGGTGTAGTGGCTAGAGTGTCAGACTGGGAGTCAGGAGATCCTGGTTCTACTCTCCACTTAGCCATGGAAGCTCACTGGGTGAGTTTGGGCCAGTCACAGACTCTCAGCCCAACCCACCTCACAGGGTTGTTGTGAAGGTAAAATAGAGAGTAGGAGGATTATGTACACCGCCTTGGGTTTTTTGGAGAAAAAAAGGTAAGATATTATTATTATTATTATTATTATTATTATTATTATTATTATTTATTTATTTATTTATATAGCACCATCAATGTACATGGTGCTGTACAGAGTAAAACAGTAAATAGCAAGACTCTGCCGCATAGGCTTACAATCTAATAAAATCATAGTAAAACAATAAGGAGGGGAAGAGAATGCAAACAGGCACAGGGTAGGGTAAGCAGGCACAGGGTAGGGTAAAACTAACAGTATAAAGTCTGCACAACATCAAGTTTTAAAAGCTTTAGGAAAAAGAAAAGTTTTTAGTTGAGCTTTAAAAGCTGCGATTGAAGTTGTAGTTCTCAAATGTTCTGGAAGAGCGTTCCAGGCGTAAGGGGCAGCAGAAGAAAATGGACGGAGCCGAGCAAGGGAAGTAGAGGCCCTTGGGCAGGCGAGAAACATGGCATCAGAGGAGCGAAGAGCACGAGCGGGGCAATAGTGTGAGATGAGAGAGGAGAGATAGGAAGGAGCTAGACCGTGAAAAGCTTTGAAGGTTAACAGGAGAAGTTTATATTGGATTCTGAAGTGAATTGGAAGCCAATGAAGAGATTTCAGAAGCGGAGTAACATGGTCAGAGCGGCGAGCCAAGAAGATGTAATAAATAAATAAAATAAAATCACTGCAAAATCCATTTTGACTCTGTTTTATCAATCTCTCCAAAATTGTCATATTCACTATTGGTCCTGTTAAAGCTATTCCAGTCTTCCCCTACCTGGGTCCTTCCAGATGTATTTGGACTACAAATTCCACTATCCTTAGCTAGCATTGCCCTTGACTATGCTAGCTGGAGATTATTGAAGCAACAGTCCAATATTTCTGGAGTGCAGTGAACTGGGAAAGGCTGAACTAATCCATAACCCCCCTTTCATAATATTTTGTAGTACTGTAAAAAATAAAAAATAAAGTCTTGGTTATTCACTGAGACATACAAACTGGTATTAAAAATATAATGAATACCTTGTCGTTTTGACATCTATCAAATTTAGCTTCATTTAATTTTAAATGTTAATGGATGGTGTATCATACAATACAAACAGTATCTGTATAATAGTCTGAGACATAAAGCCCCCTGTCTAGACTTCCTTGTTTACAGCAGTGAGCTGAGCACCCCGCTACTTAGTGTGAGCAATTTCTCGGCCAGATAGATGGTCAATATTCACTGATGATCTGTTGGGAGGACAAGGGATATGTCTTCAGTCACACACACAGGCCATGAGACCAACCAGTACTCTTTAAATAATCCTGACAATTGGTTAACAAGAGTATATATTCCTGCTGACAGTCCTCTAATTTTATTGGCAAGAGCTTGGGAATGGGGGAGAGAGAGAGAGAGAGAGAGAGAGAGAGAGAGAGAGAGAGAGAGAGAGAGAGAGAGAGAGAGAGAGAGAGAGAGAGAGAGACCGACCTGCAGTTTGCTCTTGGAAGTAGCTGCTCTCCTCTAGACTCCTGAGTTTTTGCAAGGGTTTAGGAGCAAAGTCAATTATGCAAGTGTGCCATCTGCTGTTCAAAAGCACATATGGCTATCAAAGCAAGTTCTGTAACATGGAGCATGTTCAAGAAATAGCCTCGGGCTCCACCAAATCTTTGTGTGGGGGCTGGGGGGGGCGGTTGCACTGAAAAGTGCCGTTTCAGGGGAGCACGAAATATTCTCTGAAAGATCAGTACCCCCCTAAGTGTGTTGGGGGGGGGGAGAGATACCCGCCTTTTGTTTTTAAAAAACCCACTTGTCCCACTCAGTAGGTAAAGCCCTTACCCCCAAAGAGGGAGAAGGAAGGGTTGCACAAGTCACCACATGTCAACAGGCAAGTGTAGAAGCCATCTGCAGCAGCACATTTCCCCCTTCACTTAGCCAAGAGGAGAGGAAGCATGCCTGTGGGTGGAGCTGAAGATCACTTCCGAAGTGGCAAGAGCCACTTTGAAGTAGGAGGCCCACAGCACCACACCACCCCCCTCACTTAAGCCATTGGTCTGTCAACTCAGTATTGACCCTGTTGAGGAACCCAGTGGAGACTGGTGGCTCTAATGTCATGGGGCAGTGAATCCCCTCTGGGTTTCACTCAGAATTCTAAACTCTTATAGATTTCTGACTGGTTCTGCAGCATCCTGGATAGCTCTTTTAGCTTTTGGACTGGTACCACAGCACCTCAAAGAGCTCTGTCTGGTTCTGACTAAAACCCAGAGCAGATTTACAGCCCTACTGACATCGGAGCCACCAGCCTCCACTGGTGGAACCTGTGGCCCTCCAGATGTGGCTAGACTACAGCTCACACAATCCCTGACCATTGGCCTTGGTGGCTGGGGCTGAGGGAGTCCAACCACCTTTAGAGGTTCCCCATCCCTGATCCACACTGACTGGTTTCCGGCAGACGTCTTCCCCAGGTCTACTTCGAGTGGCCAAGAAGCGAACCTGGGGCCTTCTCCATGCAAATCAGGTGCTCGACCACTACACTTTCGACCCTCTGCTTGCCAGGAGATGGAGACGGGGTGGGTGGGTGGGTGGGGGTGAGTGGTGGGGGTTGGCTGCCTTTGAAGTGGCCGTTGCTGCTTTATAGGAGGCAGGTGTTTTCACTGGCTCACCTGCCCCCTAGAAAGAGGGTACCCTAATTGAGGGGATTTGAATGCTTCGTGATATGGGAGCTCCAATGTCCACTCTGGCATATTAGAGAATCTCTAGCTATAGCAGGCTTCACCAACCCGGTGCAATCCAGGCGAGGTGGACTACAACTCCTATCATCCCCAACCACCATGTCCATTGTCGGCTCCAAGGCTATGAAGTTAATAGATTTGGGCTTCTTTTTAAAAATGCAGTAGGCATATAAAAAGAAATAAAAGTATAAAATAGAAATGTAATAAATAAATAAAATAAAAGTTGATTTACTTGTTATAGAGAGCATCCGGTCCCCAACAGACACTTTATCTTCCATACTTATTGGACAGCTCTTATTACTGTGCTTCAGTCTTGTTGTTGCTGCTGCTGCTGCTGCTGTTGTTGTTGAATACTTATCCACATTAAGTAAACACTATTATCTACATGAGCATAGGCATTTCAGATGTATTGCTCCAAACCTGAAATGCCTATGCACACGTAGATAATGGTGGCTGTAAAAGTCAAGGCTATAAAATTCTATTTTGCAGATATTAAGTATTATACGCTATTATGTTTCTGTTATTTATGTTCAAAGCAATACAGTATTTTTTGTCATTGGTTTATCAGGGTCCTGGATTCAGGTTTGCCACATTCGAGGCCCAAGTGGCATCAGTTGCTCAGAGCACTTTTCCCTAGCTAAGAATAGTGCACCAGTTGCAGCCCCTGCTAGATAGAGATCATGGGTTTCTAGACACTGGTAACTTCTAGAATAGACTACTGCAGTAAATTGTAGTTGGAGCTGCCTCAGAAGACTGCTTGGAAACATCAGTTTGTTCAAAACATAGCTACCATAATTATTTTAATCTGGGTCAGTCAGTAGGAACCTATCTTATTAGTTATTATATTTTATTATTATTGCATTTTATCCCACCCTTTAGGCAAAAAGGCTCCCAAGGTGGCTTAGAATCATAGAATAGTAGAGTTGGAAGGGGCCTATAAGGCCATCAAGTCCAACCCCCTGCTCAATGCAGGAATCCACCCTAAAGCATACCTGACAGATGGTTGTCTAGTTTATAAACATATTTCTTAAGACAGTCCCTGGCCACGTGCTTACAATCTAAAAAAAACCATGAAATGTGATTGGGAGGGGGGAAGCAAATTTAGGCGCTAGATTCTTAGTTGCAAAACAACTTGACTGGTTACTGGTTTGTTTGTGAACACAATTCAAAATACTAGTACCCACATTTCAAATCCTAGATGGTATTTGCACACAGAAACACCTATCTCTTTCTCTCTCACTTCCCACCCCCAAACACACACACAGAGCTGCCCATGGACAGACAACAGTCTCTTTTCCCATGGGACCTTGGTTTATTTCCCTTTCTCACTATGCACCACAGAAATGCAGTGAACTGCTCATGAAAGGAGGGAGGGAGAACTATCTCATCATGGGCAGTTCAACAGTGTGATTCAGCCACACTCCCTTTTCCCCATGGCTGAGCTGTAATCTCCGATCAGCTGAGCAGTGTGGGAGAAATCACAAGGAGGGGATTTCCCTGCCACAATTCCCTCCTGCACTACTCAGGTGATCGAGATTACAGCTCACCAGTGGGGCAGAAAGTGGGGGAAGAGGGAAGGGGGCAGGGCCTGAGGAACAGACTGGTGGGCCAGATGGGAAGGTCAAATCCAGCCCGCACACTGGAGGTTCCCCACCCCTGATCTAAGGGTTTAGTAGAGCACAAGCTAAACATGAGTCAGCAGTGTGACACTGTGGCTAAAAAGCTGCTGCAAGATTGTGAGAAATGAACTGTATTCTGCTTTGGTCTCAGAGCTCACCTGGTGCACTGTTCTGGGCACCACAGTTTAAGAAGGACGACAAACTGGAACATGTTCAGAGGAAGGCAACAAAGATGGTAAAGGGCCTGGATACCAGTCTTATGAGGAACAATTGAAGGGGTTGAATATGTTTAGCCTGGAGAAGAGATCATTAAGAGTCAATATGATCACAATGTTCAAATATTTGGAAGGTTGTCACCTAGATGATGGAGCAAATTTGATTTTTCTTTCTCCAGAAGATAGAAGGTGGGACCCAGAGCAATGGGTTCAGGCTGCCTCAGAAGATGGTAGACACTCCTTCGTTATAAGTTTTGAAGCCGAGGCCAGATGGCCGCCTACAGGGATGTTCTATTAGTGAGTTTCCTGCATCAGCAGGGGGGTTGGACTAGAGGACCTTTGAAGTCCCTTCCAACTATGATTGTGTGAAATACATTTACAAAATCCTCTAGTGCAAATGTCAATATTTGAATATTTGCCAACTATTTCATATTTGTCATCCAGTTATATGTAATATTTGCAGCATTTTATATTTAGCAGTAGGTGAGACAGCTACCAACGTCGGCATTTTCAGTATTTCATCACAGTTGGAATGACAGTGGACAACTTACAGCACTTGATATTTGATATGTGGCGTTTGAGATCTGCCAGCATTTGATGTTTTAGTAAAACATCAAAGCATTGGATATATGATTTCTGCCATTTTATTTTCAGTACTTGAAGAGCCAATCCTCCTCCATATCCATGCACTCAGTGCCAGCTGTAAGCATTTGCAGGCCCTTGGGCAAGATGCCCTACGTGGGGGGGCCCTCCCTCAAAGGATCGACCTTCTCACGGCCATTGTCACCAGATGCTCTTGCTACCACTTGCTTGCTTGACAGACAGGGAGCCAGGGAGCCAACAGGCAGTGGCATCTGTTGCTCCTCCTACTCACCACCACGACTGTCTGGGCCAGAGTGAGAAGCAGGTGAATAAGCAGGTGGCAATGGTGAAGTGATGGAGCAAGTCCAGGAGGCTGTTGTCATTGGGCCTCTGCTGGGGTGTGGGCCTTCGGCAGGTGCATGATTATGCTTGCCATTGACATTGGCCCTGCATGCACTCATGTGCACGGAAGTATGTGTATGCAATGGGATCTTGATACCGCTGTCACCCTCCTCCACCAAGCTCCATCCTATGCACACAGCGTCATTTGCACATGAACTAAGCTATATGCACACATTACACACGTGCAGCTTTGGGGCTAGACCATCCCTTTTATTTGATCTTTAATTTGGCTGACAGTCCATCCATACTTGCTATTCTACAACTATTTGACATCAAAGTGAATCATTATAGACAGCATAGGTATTGTTTGATGGGTCCTATTCATATTCATGCTTGGAGTATACATTTTAAAAAAGCATGCATTACTGCTTACATTATGAAAAATGCATATGAATTTTCAAATATTTTTAAGGGGGGGAATTGCATATTCATGTGGAAACAAGATGGAATAAACTTGATGTCAAAAAAAACTCCTGCTCCTCTCATCAGGACTGAAATTGACAGATCTACCCATCTGTGGCTGGCAGGATGGCACATACATCCCAAAGGACACACACACAAAGAGAACACATCAGCAGAAAACTCCACTGGTGTATATATACCACTGGCAATATTTTATTGGCAATAGGGGCTGAAAAGAGATCTAAAGCTTCCTTTTCCCCCTGACATGCCTCAAACAAGACCTCAACTCTGCCTGCTCAGAAGCTGGCATAAGAAGAAGGGGGGGATAAGATGCCACCCACCTCCCACTCTGGGCAACAGTGAGCAGGCAGAGTTTTGGATGTGACAGTCCTCGCCTCTGCACCCACACTTACATGCAATAGGATTGTTCTACTTATAAATTTTAATGTTGAATATTCACCAACTATTCTCTGAGCAATCAATTGTTCATCAACCATTCATACTATATTATCTGCTGCTAATTAACATCCAATGATATTTGATTTCAGTATTCAGTATAGTTGATCACTGTTATTTGACAGCTGTTTTTAATGCTTGACAGTTGACCTGCAATTGTATTTTATATCTGATTGTATTTTATAGTTATTCATTTTTGGTGATATGCGACAGCAGTATATGTAAATATTTGATAGATTATTTGCAACAGTTTTCAGCACTTGACAGTTGAGACTATGTGAGTTTAGACCAATATCTGCTAATATAGAGGTATAAAATGTCACAGTCAAAATTTGCGCTTCTAAATTTCACAGGCAATATTTGAAAATTGGTGAATTCTGAACACTTGTGAAATGTAATTCAGCTATCTATAGTGTTTATACACCACCCTTCATAATATTTATCCCATGGTGGTTACAGTGTAATTTAAAACAAAACAGTAATAAAAAATACAATAAACCAATTAAAGGTAATAAATAATATAATTTGTACAGCAAACAATTTAAAAAGCCAGGTTAAAAAAACTTTAGTTCCAGTGTTTTAAAATATAGCATCCTCCAAAACTATTTTAAAGTGCAGGGCACTAAAAGGCCTAAGAGAATTAAAAATGTCTTCACCTGGCACCAAAATGATAATAAAGTAGGCTCCAGGAGAGCCTTGTCGGGGAGAGATTGCCAGAACCAGGGCGCAACAGATGAAAAGCCCTCTCCTTTCTTGTGCCTGACTAATCTCTGATAGTGGTGGCACTCTGAGAAGGGCCTCAATGGAAATCTTAGTGCTCCGGTAGGATGATATGGGAGAAGGCAGTCCTTAAGGTACCTTGGTCCCAAGCTGTGAAAGGCCTTGAAAGGTCATAATCTGGGTTCATCAGCACACTAGCGAACAGTATGGATCTTTCAAAACTGGTGAGATATTTTCCTACCAAGCTGTCCCATTCAAAATCCTGGCTTCTATAATTTGAACAAATCTCAGCTTTTGAACCAACTTTTGAACCACATAAAATGCATTACAGTAGTCTAGACAGGATGCTATCTTTTACCTGTTGCCAGACTCTCCCTGTGCAGGCGAGGTCACAATTGACATATCAGCTTATGCATACAGTGAGATCACCTCCATGTAGAGAATCTGTCACGTGTGAAGCACTCCCAGAGTTGGCAGGGTTTTTTTTATCAAATTTGAATATGCGTTTGTAAGCCACCAGAATGGCAAACTTAACAAATTTCCTAAATATTTAAGTATGGCTGCAATCCTGTATGTAAGTTCCTAGGAGTAAGCCCTACTGAAATCAATAGGGCCTACATCTGAGTAGTCATGCCTAGCATTGCACTGTTACAGCACGATCCTAAGCATGTTTAGTCATAAAAAAGTGCCGTTGACTTCAGTGAGACTTCCTCCCCAGTGATGTGTTTACAACTGCAGCCTAACTAACTGAGTGAGTAATTATATTGCAACACAAGCAATTGCCACATTACTCTACCATGCACCTTAAAGTGTCCAATAATAATTTTCTTTTCTTGTACCATCTGGTTCTGATTCCCAGGCTGATAGATTCCTTCAGAGGCAAATCAAGCATCATCACCATCATCATCTTCAAAAAAAAATATGAATAAAATCCCCAAGGGTGAAAAGCTTCAAAAATCTTGAAAATCATACCTACTTTTGTTTGTAATGTGTGAAATTATTACAAGTATGTTCACTAGGAAGACTATTGATGGATGACTCACAATTTAGCTAAATTCAATAAGCCACACACTGTGCACATCCCAGTGGGTGATTCGAGCATTTTGTATTTCAAGTATCGAGTGTTTGCCAAAAACAGTATTTTAAAAAGTAGGAAAGGAGCGCATGAATAGGGTAAGGCTACCCACAGGCAGCTCCTACTTGTCCTCTGACCACTTACATGGGATTTCATGAGTCCGCTGAAGCATTCAAGGAGAAAAGAGTACTTACCACAGCAGCCCTGCCTCATGAAGTACACAAGCGCTTTCCCAGAGGCATTGTGCTGCCTTTAAATATATACACCCCAGTACTTAATGGGAACCTTTAAAAGATTGGTGCTTTAAGATCAAACTGCACAACAAACATTTCCTCCCAATAGGGTCACCCTTTAATCGTTCCTTAAGGTAGTCTCTGTGCCATTGTCCTACATTAACACTGAAGCACTTTTTCTCAAAGGAAACGTGAAGCGGAGGAGAGCTTTAAAAAAAGAGGGAAGAGCATCCTAGGAAAAGGGTACTTCTGCTAGGGGTGCTGGGTGATGGCGCAGATGGTGGAATCAGAGCCCCGCCCAATTCAGGAGACTTCCTAGATAGTGCAAAGCCCAGTCCTCTGGGTCACCATTCCGTTTCAGCAGTATATGGGAGATCAGGCCCTTGTCTATACGAGGGGAAAGCCCCCAGGTGGCTCCGCAGTACATTTTTTATACATTGCTGCAGCCATCGCGGAACCATCAAAGATCCGAAATTAAAAGGTCAGGGGCTCACCCCAACTTTTTCCTCTTCCAACGAGGTGACGGCACATCCCCACTCTGTCGGCATCTTCCAACTTTGCGTTGGAGGTGTTTCCTGGCCAATAGCAATTCCTGATTGGTCGCTGGAAAGCCTCTGGCGCAGCCGACAGCTCCCTCTCGCTCCCCCCGCCTTGCCTTGTATTGCGGATCTCACTCCTCACTCACCGATGCCTTCCTGTAAGTGCCAGCAAGTGCCCCAGCGAGGCACCCATGTGTGCGTCCTCCCACTAAGCTGATGCTAGGCTAGGGCTGCTGCCTTTTCTGGGCCGGGGAGCACATCGCCTTGGCTGCACCGCTGATCTGCCTGGTGAAGAGCCTTGTGATCACACTGCCCAGTTAATGGCAAGGAAAACTAAAGACTGTGGACTAAAACAGTCCAACTGAGTTCATTTTATTGATGTTGTACTTCATAGTCCCACACAGTCTTTTTGAATGAAACACCACAAATTCAAGTCAAGCAGTCAGACTTATAAGTCACTATCTCAATATGGAGCCAACAAAATGGGTAAACAACAAACAAACCTCAGTACATTTGTATGCACAATAACTTTTAGAAGATTAAGGAATATGTAGACTTATTTGGCCTTCCACTTTAAGTATACCAGGCTTGTCCTGGTGTTAATATTATTTACAAAAGACTACATTGCCTTGTTACCTGTGCAACATGATGGAAATGGTGTTTATCATCACAGCTCAATATTTGTCAAGGGTATTTGATTTAATAATATCCAGCACAACAGCACTCCAAGGTATCCATTAGTTTGATTGAATGCCTTATTTGTATAAGCAAACCAAGCATTCAACGCTTTGGCAGAAGACACTTGGAAAGAGAGAAATACAATGCATGAATATTTCATTGGACCATGTATATATCCAATGAAACTTTATTTAAAATGCTTGCAAATATTCCCCAAAATGGGTTGTATGTGATATCCTAGAACAGAGATGGGTATAAATGAAGGGGGGGGGTCAATTAGTCAGATCATTTAACATACTAAAAAACAATTATGACATAATTATGAGCACAATTATATATTCTTGGTACCTTTAATTGTGTCATCCTCACTAATTCACATTTAAAACTCAGTCAAAACAAATAACTCATCAAAGTTTAAAGCTGAAGTTAATGATAAAGATTGCTTTTATTTAAAAATTAAATCATTATAATTCTGGATTCCACTTGTTAACAGAGAACTATTTCATTTGCTTTCCTATATGCTTGTACAGGTATTTCAACATGTAACTAATCCTTTCAAACTGCACACAATATCTGTCTGCGTTACAATGGATGTCCATAACTTCGTGAATGACAACATTCATACGTGAAGATCCAACAATTTTTGACAAATTGTGTGAATGTCAATAACCACCAGATATCCACTGGTGAAGATTGACATTCATCTAAACATCAGAATATTTTGCTGGGATTGTTAACATTTATACATGACTGTTGACATTCACCACATTTTGGATATTCATTGAATTGGAGAGAGGGACGGACGGACAGACAGACAGACAGACAGACAGAGAACTGGCAGCATTTATGATTCTGTGCATATAACTGCACATGCAGTTAGATATGTTCTAACAAAAATGTGTAGGTCAGGATGAAGCCTGCTGGACCCCACTCTTATTTATCTTTATCACTCATAAGTATTAAATACGTTGTTATTTAATACTTTAATACGCCAACGTTATTATCTTTTTGGCGCCAGGTCAAGACCTTTCTCTTCTCCCAGGCATTTTAACAGCATTTAATAACGTTAAGTTTGTTTTAATGGACCCCAGAATTGTTGTTTTAAATGGATACTGTTGTTGTTTTTATACTGTTTTTATGTTTTTTTAAAATTTTGTATACTTTTAATGTTTACTATTTTAAATTGTTGTAAACCGCCCAGAGAGCTTCGGCTGGGGGGCGGTATATAAATGTAATAAAATAAATAAATAAATAAATAATGCCTGTAACAAGAATACCTTGGATGTGGCTAGCCATTTGCTTAACATTTAGCCTCTCTGGACAGGAATATAAGATTTGGGAGGAAGTATGAAGCAAGGACACTGAGTCATCACGGAAGTTGCTACTTAGCCAGAAGTTTACAAGGGCTGGGGAGCTAAATTTGCAATGCGGTGCCCATGTATGCAAATGTAGCTGTCCATTCTGCATCCCCATGCACTACTCCTCCATAAGAAAAGCACCATGG
Organism: Elgaria multicarinata webbii; assembly: GCF_023053635.1. Lineage (NCBI taxonomy): Eukaryota > Metazoa > Chordata > Lepidosauria > Squamata > Anguidae > Elgaria > Elgaria multicarinata. Next base: position 143,514,549 of record NC_086172.1, on the reverse strand, counting down.
ATGTGTCTGGCACCATTTTGCTGGCTAAATTCAGCTCAACTACATGTGTGTGTTTTGATCTCCCAAATACAAACAAGATACATATAAGACAGCCAACCTAAATAAAGCCTGGGCTTCTGACCCTCTGTAGATGGCTGCCTGCAATCTCACTCCAGCCCAGCCCTCAATAGGACCGCCATCAGCCTAGATAAGCAGAGGTGAGGGCCAAGTGTTGGATCCAATCAGAGCTGTACTCAACATATCTAGAGGGCACCAGGCTGGGGAAGGATGAGAAGTGCTGCCACTCAGAGTAGATAGTGCTGGTCAGCATAAAGCTGCTCCATATTTTCATATGTTACAAAGGTCATAAGCCCCAGATTCAGAAATGCTAATGAGTTTTCCTTATTTGGTGCTCCTGGATCCGTTGCTCCAAATGACAGCTCAGATAAATTCAATGACCAGGAGTACCTACTATCAGCTTCAGTTGATACGTCAGCTACGGCCCTTCCTAGAGTTGGAAGACCTAAAGATGGCAGTGCATGCACTGGTAACTTCGAGGCTCGACTTCTGCAATGCACTCTACATTGTGCCTAGTCTGGAAACTAGTGCAAAATATGGCAGCCAGGTTAGTCACTGGTACATCTAGGGGTGACCATACTACACCAGTTCTAAAATCATTACACTGGCTGCCAATTAGGCCATAGCTAGACCTAAGGTTTATCCCAGGATTGTCCTGAGGTCAAACCTGTTCATCTAAGTGCCCCACAGGGCATCCAGTGCTCAGGCAGGGACGAACCCGGGATGATCCTGGGATAAACCTTAGGTCTAGCTACGGCCTTAGTTTCCGGGTGAAGTATAAAGTGTTGGTTATTACCTTAAAAGCCCTACATGGTTTGGGTCCAGGTTACCTGCGGGATCACCTTCTCCCATACAATCTGCCCCACAGGACTCAGGTCTTCTGGGAAGAATTTACTTCAGCCAGCAAAAACTAGATTAATGACTGTTACCCAGAGGACCTTCTCTGCTGCCGCTCCCAGAATGTGGAATGGCCTGCCGAGAGAGATCCGCCAACTTTCTGAATATAAAAAAGCAATAAATACTGATCTCTTCCAGCAGGCCTACCCAGTCAAATTTTAAGATGTCTAGCTGTTATTTTAATCATGTATTAATTTTTATTTGTTTTAATCAGTTTTACGTAGTTTATAATATTTTGTATTTTATGTTGTTCCCCGCCTCGATCCAGAGGGAGAGGCGGGTTGTTGTTGTTATTATTATTATTATTATTATTATTATTATTATTATTATTATTATTATTTGTGATATGCTATTTGGTTGGGGTCCCACAAATCAAAATTTGCTCATATCAATTAAAATTGGCTCTCACTGTTCAAGCAATTACATCTTTAGATGATTAATCTGCCAATTAAACTAATTCACAGTGCAATCCTATGCATGTTTACTCTGATGTAAGGCTGCAGTTCTATACACACTTGCATGGGAACCTCAATGCAGCTTACTTGTGAGTAGAGATAGCACGATAAAGCTTGCAGTTCCTTATTGGGGCATGTTTAGGTAGAAAAAAATCCTATAATTCCCAGCATTCTCCAGCCAGCTGGAGAATGCTAGAAATTGTAAGACTTTTTTCTACCTATACATGCATAGGATTGTGCTTTAAATTGTTTAATTTGGGCTTTTGTTGAGTTTTGATTTTCATATTGATTTTCATATTGAGTTTTGATTTTCATAACTCCAAACTCTTGAAATGGAATGGGCTAGGCATTAAATTAAATATGTAAGGTTCATCAGTTCCACGGGTTTGAGCAAAAGATGTAGGAGAATTTAATTTCTGGTTGCAAATCACATGAACATGTCCCACAGGCAGGAGCGGTTTTTTCAAGAACTGTTTGAAAAATGTATCTTTCTTTAAAATGAAGATTCAAAATGTGCATTTAAAAATAATAATTTAAAAATGCATTTTCATGCTTTAGTCAATGCGGGGGAAGTGTACATGTTCGAACAACGTGCTCAAAAAGGCACATTTTCCCCATTCAAAATGTGTACTTTTCCTGTTTGAATGGGAGCAAGACGAAATGAGCTCCCAAGTGATTTTTGGAGAATTTCAGCAAGTTCAAAAATTGCTGGTTCTGAGCATGTATAACTGTGGATAGACTGTGCCCAGAGTATTGTAAATAGGATGTAGGGTTTGTTTGTTTGCAGTTTTATTGTCATTTGAACTAGGCTGAATGATGAAGTGACATACTCAGTGCACTTACTAAAATAACTATCTGTAAGATTAATATATTTCCTTAAAGTTCTCTTTCCTCAGCAACTAACAGGTGCAAAATATATCCAGTTGTGCAAATAGAAATCTTACCTAGCTGCTGAAGTTCAATATTACATTGAAATGCAGGATGGGGAGAGAGAGAAAAGGGGGGAGGAGGAGGAAGAGGAGTTTAAATAAATAAATAAAACCCATTTCACTGTGAAAGGAATGATTACGACTGGGCTGCTGATTACGACTGGGCAAATGAGGCTTGGAAGCAAAAAGCTAGCAGTGGCAATTGTGGAGAATTAACTGGGGCGGTTTGGCACACTCTTTGCAACAGGAGTGACTCACAGAACGACTTGTAGTGGTCTAAAGACTATTGCCATCCCTTTCGGAGGAGCACTTTACTTGATTTCTTCCCCCACCCCTGCCCAAAAAAAAAAAAAAGCTGCAAAGCCATCAGGTGCATTTACTACTTATTACCTGCCTGCCAAATAGCTGAAGCTAGCAGGAAGACTATGAGGAAACGGTCAAAAGAATCAAAATTCTCTTCAAGAGAAAGATGCCTCTTCTCCAGATGTTTTGATGTTTCAATTAACATTACTGTCATCACACACACACACACCTGGTTCACAGAAACAGTGTTTTTAAAATGGATTAGGATGGAAGGAATACCCCAATCCATCCTCACCATATGCTTTTGGAAGCAAATATATTGATCAAAGAAATGTTCCACATTTCGGTTAAAGGAAGAAAAGGACAAATTTATAGATCATGGAACTCTATAGGTAACTCAAGCAGCTCCTTGTAAAAAGCTTTTTAAAATCTTAAGCCGCATCCTTAGTCACAACCTTACTCACGGAATGTGCCGCGATCTCCTGCTTTGTGCAGGAAAAGCTGCTTGATAAAAACTGCCTCTGAATGGGCCATGTGGTCTTTGTTTACTTCCTCTTTCCCCTTCGGGAAGAATGAGGAAGTGCGGAGAAGTGACAGTAAGGATATGCGATCATCCCGTGTGATGATGCTCCAAATGTATTATATGCATGACAATGTAAACAATGACATTATATGTATACTAAGGATAATCACCTGAAAACATGGGTCACGTGGTCTTTGTTTACTTCCTCTTTCCCATTCAAGGCTTTTGCTTCTTTCAACTTACACTCCTCAGCCAATGAATTATTGCAGCACTTCATTTCACCTGCAGGAAATTCTGGGCATAGATTTCCTGCTTAACTCTTTAAAGCCACTGCCTTGGAAGTCAAAGGTGAATAATTAGATGGGCACTATTGTATATGTGAGAACAACAACTTGCACCAGACGTCTTCCAAAAACTCAACTATATTTTATTACTACTCATTTGGAAAACTCAAGGCAGAAAAAATGGAACTTCTTATTTTGGTTAGTCAAACTATGCTATTCTATCCCTGTCTTGCCGCTGGACCTGCAGCAAGGGAGGAATAGCATAAAAGAGATGCAAATAGAGCAATTGGCTCTATTTATTTATTTTATATTTATTTTATTTGTGGCATTTATGTTCTGCTAAATATAATAAAATCTCTCGGCGGTTCACAATATTAAAATACAATATTAAAAACACAAAATTGTAACACAGCACTTTCTGCTTCCTTTTTTTTTTCAATTAATACTTTTATTTATTTTCCCCAAAAAACAGACACATAAGGAAGGTACAAAAAACAAACTATACAAACTATACAAACTACTACACCACACATACATCTAGTAAAATAAACACAATACATAAGGCTATATTTCATTTAAAGCAATCTTCAGTTTCTGCTTCCTAAACTATACGAGGGAGGGTGTTTCAGATGGTGGGTGCCACTACGGACAAGGCACGCCGTCTGGGTACTTCATGGTGGCATTCTGTTCTTTTTGGAATCATAGAATCATAGAATAGCAGAGTTGGAAGGAGCCTACAAGGCCATCGAGTCCAACCCCCTGCTCAATGCATTTATCCACCCTAAAGCATCCCTGACAGATGGTTGTCCAGCTGCCTCTTGAGTGACTCTAGTGTGGGAGAGCCCAAAACCTCCCTAAGTAACTGATTCCATTGTTGTACTGCTCTAACAGTCAGGAAGCTTTTCCTGATGTCCAGCTGGAATCTGGCTTCCTTTAACTTGAGCCCGTTATTCCGTGTCCTGCACTCTGGGAGGATCGAGAAGTGATCCTGGCCCTCCTCTGTGTGACAACCTTTTAAGTATTTGAAGACTGTTGTCATGTCGCCCCTCAATCTTCTCTTCTCCAGGCTAAACATGCCCAGTTCTTTCAGTCTCTCTTCATAGGGCTTTGTTTCCAGACCCCTGATCATCCTGGTTGCCCTCCTCTGAACACGCTCCAGCTTGTCTGCATCCTTCTTGAATTGTGGAGCCCAGAACTGGACACAATACTCTAGATGAGGCCTAACCAGGGCCGAATAGAGAGGAACCAGTATCTCGCACGATTTAGAAGCTATACTTCTATTAATGCAGCCCCAAATAGCATTTGCCTTTCTTGCAGCCATATCGCACTGTTGGCTCATATTCAGCTTGTGATCTACAACAATTCCAAGATCCTTCTTGTTTGTAGTATTGCAGAGCCAAGTATCCCCCATCTTGTAACTGTGCATTTGGGTTCTATTTCCTAGCTGTAGAGCTTGGCATTTATCCCTATTAAATTTCATTCTGTTGTTTTCAGCCCAGCACTCCAGCCTATCAAGATCACTTTGAAGTTTGTTTCTGTCTTCCAGGGTACTAGCTATCCCACCCAATTTTGTGTCATCTGCAAATTTGATAAGCATTCCCTGCACCTCCTCGTCCAAATCATTAATAAAAATGTTGAAGAGCACTGGGCCCAGGACTGAGCCCTGCGGTACTCCACTCGTTGCCTCTCCCCAGTTTATGAAGGTTCCATTGAGAACAGTTTGAGAAGGTTCCATTGATAAGCAAGGCCTCCTCTGCTGATCTTATATGTCACCTGGGTATATATCATAGAATCATAGAATAGTAGAGTTGGAAGGGGCCTAAAAGGCTATCGAGTCCAACCCCCGCTCAATGCAGGAATCCACCCTACAGCATACTTGACAGACATGAGGGAAGGCAGCTTGCTACATATCCTAAGTAAGTTGTTTAGGGCTTTATAGGACAATAACATAACCTTGTACGTGGTTCGGTAGCTGATAGGCTGTCAGTACAGTTCTTTTAACACAACCATGAACAATAATAATGCAAAAATATTTTTCACTATATATATTAGTGGGAATGATTTTCCATGCTTTCCTGGAAGCAAAATACTTGTATCTCTTTCATGGTAGAGAACTCAGATACAAATATAAGCTTCCCCTTTTACAGCATACAGCACACAGACACAGAAACATACATTGAAATGCTCTCTCATATACAAATACACGGCCACAAATTCAAGAAAGAGACCAAGGCCTTAGCTAGACCGGGCAAAATCCCAGGGCGAAGCCTGGGATCGTCCCTGTGTGTCCACATGATGCACAGGGGATCCCGAGATCAGGGAGGGATCATCCCTCCCTTGCCCCGGGATCTCGCCCTCCCCCTTGGGCCCGCTTTTTCCATGGTCTTGGGCTGAGTCTGTGGAACATGTGGCCCATTGCCACAGTTTGACCCGGCTCTGCGCTGTGCCCATCGGGGGTAGGGAGGGGGGGAGCAGGGAAATTAAATTATTTTTTTAAAAAAGGACCTACCTTTGCGCACGACCGTTTGTGTGCGCCTGTTTCTTTAAAAATATTTTTTTAAATGGCGGGTGCAACGCCTCTCTTCCTGAGGTCGTCGCACCTCATGTGTAAATGGAGGAGGGACCTTGCATTAATCACAATGCAAGATTTTCCCTCCTTCGTCGCAGACTATAAGGTAAGTCTAGCTAAGGCCATATAAACAAAAAGAACCACAACAGGCGACCACCAAAGGAATAAAGTTAAACCAGTAAAGTAATTGTTATTCAAATTTGTACATATTAAACCAGTCAATACATTGAATTAGGACCCCATTAGTAATGAAAGTAATATGCAATGGTTGTGAGGGGAAAATGGGGAGGAAAGGCAAAATGTAAATATAATAAAAGGAAGTAAATAATCCTATACTACAGAACATAGTTATCTTGCAATATGTTAAGCTTCCTTAAAATATAAAATGGCCATCTATGCATTGCATTACTATGTGCACTCATGAGCATGAAGGTGCACTAGAGACAACAAGATGCATCCACTTAGAAATTTATCTTATACAGACACTGGGGAGGAATTCTGAAGACTGACACAAACCTTACTATCATATACCCCACCCACATGGCACAATCTTCTGCATAAACATCAACTGAAAGGAACTAACAGCAAAACAGCAGAGAGTCTTGTGACACCTTAAAGACTAATAAACATATTCCAGCATAAACTTTTGTGAACTATATCCCACCTCATCGGATGCATGCAGTATTATGGGATTTTCAGGTTTTTATATATTTGGGTATTGGGGGGGGGGCTTGTAAATCGTGTAGTCCAAAGGTAACTGCATGCAGAAATGATTTAAAGAAGAAAATGAAGGAAAGTATCCTTCTTTTCATTAAATACTTCACAATCCCACCCCCACCCCTGACAGCACGTCAATAATAATAATAATAATAATAATAATAATAATAATAATAATAATAAATATAATAATAATAATAATAATTAAAAAACCAACCCACTAGCAGACTAGATAACAAGTCTGGATGCTGCAGTGATGTCGTGCCCTACTCTTCCGCCCAACAATATGGCTATAACTGCTAAGGGCTAGTTTGCAGTGCTGACATAACCCACAGTCAGACAGGGCAGCAAGTTCTCAGAACAATCAGTATCCATCCTTTTGTATGTTGTAACAACAAAATCATCATCATCATCATCATCATCATCATCATCATCATCATCCACACAAAAGCATTCCTCTGAAACTACTTTTTTTTTTCCATTCCAGCAATAACCCACATTGCACAGAGCAGGAAACTGAATAAACTGCCTTTATAACCGTGAATGCCAAGTGTGTGTGGAGTGGCAAGGGAAGACAATCAGACAACACAGCCCACACAAAAGCACTTCTTTGGACCCACATCTTCTTGCTCAAGTAGCAACTCCTGATGCACAGAGATTCAAGTGACTTTAAGATCATGAGGGGGTGGGGTGGGAAGAGATTCCACACAGCCATAATAACGAAGATGATGATGATGATGATGATGATGATGATGATGATGATGATGATAAGGACATAAGAAGGACCACGCTGGATCAGACCAAGGGTCCATCTAGTCCAGCACTCTGTTCACAAAGTGGCCAACCAGCCGTTGGCCAGGGACCAACAAGGCAAGACATGGTGCAACAGCACCCTCCCACCCATGTTCCCCAGCAACTGGTGCACACAGGCTTACTGTCTCGAATACTGGAGAGAGCACACAACCATCAGGGATAGTAGCTTTGCCTCCAGGAATTTATCCAACCCCCTTTTAAAACCATCCAAATTGGTGGCCTCCAGTACATCCTGGGGTAGTGAGGTCCATCATTTAACTATGCGCTGTGTGAAGAAGCACTTCCTTTTATTTGTCCTGGATCTCCCACCAATCAGCTTCATGGGATGACGTATTTTGAGAGAGAGAGAGAAATATCTCCCTATCCACATTCTCCACACCATGCATAATTTTGTACACCTCTATCATGTCTCCCCTTAGCCTTTTGTTTTTCAAGCTAAACAATCCCAGTTGATATAACCTTCCCTCATAGGGGAGATGCTCCAGGCCTTTAATAATTTTAGTTGCCCTTCTCTGCATCTCCCTATTCTCCTTTAGTACTCCCTTAACTCTGTTGTCATCCAATGGTCCAACACCTTTCCTAGCTGGTTTCCTGCTTCTGATATATTTAAACAATTCTTTATTATCGGCCTTGATATTATTAGTGATGTGGTCTTCAAAATGCTTTTTTTGCATCTCTTATTGTTTGCTTGCAAGCTTGTGCTCCCTTTTATTTTCCTGCTTGGGCAAGACTTCCATTTTCTGAAGGAAGCCTTTTTCTAGTATTCTCTTAGATTTGGTGCTACCTTTCCTAGCCTGTGGAATACATTTTAGCTGAGCTATTATTGTGCACCATGCATTTTGCAAGGATTTAACCCTCTTGATTTCCCATATCAACTCTCTTTTCACCAGTTCCCTCATTTTAGAGAAGTTTCCTCTTTAGAAGTCAAATGTGACTGTGGGCCTTGCTAGACCTACCTTTAAATCCAGCCTTCAGGCGACAGATGCGATGGGGAAAGGAAAGCCCCATTGCGTCCTGCATTTTTTAAAAACAGTTAAAGGGGCCATGTGCACAGGAGCGCACCAACGAAAAGGTAAGTGGTTTTTTTAAAAAATAAAGGGTTCCTCACTCCCCCTGCCCCCGATTTCCCCCCCCCACAATGTCTGATGCCCCCCGCTCGCCCGCTTGCTTGCCCCATCGCTCGACCCCCCCCGCTCGCTCGCCCCGCTCACCCCCTCACTTGACCCCCCGCTCACCCCCTTGCTGACCCCCTCGCTTGACCCCCCCCGCTCGCTCACCCACTCGCCCCCTTACTTGACCCCCGCTCGACCCCTTCCTCGACCCCCCCCGCTCACCCCCTCGCTCGACCCCCCCCGCTCGCTCGCCCACTCACCCCCTCGCTTGATCCCCCCGCTCGACCCCTCACTCAACCCCCCTCACCCGCTCGCCCCAGCTTGCCATGTCCAATGCTCCCTCCACCACCACCCTGGCTGCGATCTCCCCACCCTGGCTCCACTCTTCCCCCCCAATCTCTCCTGCCGGGTCCGCTCTTTCCCTCCTGGCCCCATCACTCCCCCCCTGCAATGCCCTCGCCCCTGGCCCGATGGGCACAGCTTCTCCCAGCTACTCGCGAGTAAGCGAGCAGCCGGGAAAAGCCGCGGAAGCAGCTAGACTTTCCGCAGCCCCGGACTGAGCCTGGGGCTGCGGAAAAACCAGGCCACAAGTTGATCCGGTTATCCCGGGTCAAGGGACGGTTTAGCCCGGCCTGACCCCAGGATCCCCTGTGCGTCATCTGCACACACAGCAAGGAGCCCAGGCCTCGCACCGGGCTAAACCCTCGTCTAGGAAGGCCCTGTGTTTGTTCCTGGGCAGTTTCCTACTTAAGTATATATTGAATCTGATAGCACTGTGGTCACTGTTACCAACTGGTTCAACAATATTTACATCTCGTATTAGGTCCTGGGCAACACCATTTAGGATTAACTCCAGGGTTGCCTCCCCTTTGGTCAGTTCCATGACCAACTGTTCCAGGGCACAGTCATTAGAACATCAAGAAATTTAACTTCTTTGTCATGACTGGAATATGCATTTATCCAGTCAATATGAGGATAATTGAAGTCATCAATTATTACATTTCCTCGTTTGGAGGCCTCCTTGATTTTGTTTTCCATCTCAAGGTCACCCTGAGCATTTTGGTGACAGATTACATCCTCAGAGCAACACAGAAAAGCACCCTGACCACAGCAGGCCTACTCAGAAGCAGCACAGAACAAAATTTCAGATTATGCATATCTTGTAACAAGCAAGGAGACTGGACTGCTCAGGAGAAAGTATGGCAAGGAAGTTATGAGCACATCCACAGTCCATCCCATTACATGTAGTGATGATGTTGTTGATGATGATGATATTCCTTGAGAAGCAAGCAGAGACCCATTGCAAAACACACAGACATCTCCCACATCATACACACACTTTAAGGCATCCTCTCTCTCTCTCTCTCACACATACACACCCTAAGGCATTCTCTCTCCATCTCTCCTTATCTCACCCCACCCCCAGCATTCTCTCTCTCTCTCTCTCTCTCTCTCTCTCTCTCTCTCACTCACACACACACACACACCCAAGGCCACACGCACAACAAGGGTAGATAATGGCAAATCTGTTTAAATACAAGTCTACCCAAGTTATGTATTATCTGGTGGATCAATGTGATTTTTAGAGCAAGGGGCAAGGGATGAGGGGAATGGAACCCTCTCTATGCTTACCACTTTCCTCCCTCCAGCTCAGGCCCTCCAGCTCAGTACCTGTGGCCCTCCAGGTGCTGTTGGAGCCTCAACCAACATGGCCAATGATGAGGCATGATGGTAGATTGACTTTAACATCCGGAGTTCCCCATCCCTTTTCTAGATGCTCCTGCCCTCTAATATATTTCTTCTCACTTCCAGGATTCCACTTTCCCGGGGGTGGCGTCAGGTAATCCCAATGCTGAGGAGGGAGTGCAGGGTTTCTGGGCTCCAATCCCATACAGGGATTGGAGCTACCCCCGCCCTCTTTCTGGTGGAAGGTGACCAATCACAGGTTGCTTTCCACCAGGCACTACTCAGCCACTCCTCCGCTGTGACTCCAGAGTGAGTCTTTGGGGCTGTCTTGGCACCATCTTGCGTGACCTTGCCTCACTCAAGAGGAAGAAGTTGGGGTAAATCCCTGACTTATTTTCTCCACAGCTTTGGCAGAAAGCCTTGGGGTGGGTGTGCGATTGCAACGGCAGTGTACAATCGATGCCGCACCACCACCGACCCACCTCAGGGCTTTCCAAGCATTTAAGACAGCCCAGATGTCACTACCAAATAGGGCTCATTTAAGAGAACAGAATATTGGGTTGTGTCCAGACTTATTTATACTTAGAATAAACTCACAGAAATCAATGGGACTTAAGGTAATCATGGTATGATTTCAGTTGGCCTTCACTAAGCATGACTAAGTCTGGAGCCGACCCATTATATTTATCTATTTATTTTTTGCCCGCCCAATAACAAAAGGTCCTCTTAAGAGATTATATGCTAAAAGAAATAAAAACCATAGACAATAAAAACTTTGCAACACTCTCCCACGTGTGGTTTGAGAGGCAGAAATGGTGACAATAGATAAAAATATATCTATCCAGGTCACATTTTCCTTGACTTCTGAAAGACTTTGTTACCATTCTATTTCATTGTTACAATGTTGAAGTGTGTGAACCACTTAGAGATTTTAACATATTAAACAATATAAAAGGGCAAATCTAAACAGTAAGAGCTAGAATCTAAAATATCCAGGAGGAAAGGAATATCTGCCTGACACCCAAAAGATGACAGTATGTGAGCACCAGGTGAGCCTCCTTGGTATTTTCTCGGGGTAGAGGAAAGGAAAGGAAAATCTTTCATTGGTGCTAAATCAATAGTAGCTTCCCAATACAAATACTTTCCAAAGGCAAATGCTACCTTCAGAGGTGAGACTGCCCAGGAGGAAAGCAGGACGGGAATGGTAAATGCCCTCTCTTTGCCTACTCTGATTCTATTAATTATCAGCCTGTTCTCCTAGCTGAAGCAATTGCATTTAAAAAAACCTTCAAGTTAGGTATTTATTTATTTATTTTATTTATTTAAGTATTTTTATGCCGCCATTCAGCCAAAAAAGGCTCTCATGGCGGCTTACAAAAGTATTTCTTGACAGTCCCTGCCCACAGGCTTACAATCTAAAAGACATGACACAAAAGGAAAGGGGATTGGGAGGGAGGAGGAGGAGGGGGAAAAGGAAAGCAAACTCAGGCACTACAATCTTAGTTGGAAAGTTCAGCAGTTACAGGGGACAGCAGGAGGGAGGGGGCTCTCAGCTGGAGCTGGACCCAGGCACGGTGGAGAGGTGCCTGGCTGCTGCTTCCTCCCTCACTGGTGGCCCCTGCAGCGACAGTTGGTAGCAGGAGGGAGGGGGCTCTCAGGTGGAGCTGGACCCAGGCACGGTGGAGAAATGCCTGGCTGCTGCTTCCTCCCTCATGGTGGCCTCTGCAGCGACAGTTGGTAGCAGGAGGGAGGGGGCTCTCAGCTGGAGGCACGGTGGAGAAATGCCTGGCTGCTGCTTCCTCCCCCATGGTGGCCTCTGCAGCGACAGTTGGTAGCAGGAGGGAGGGGGCTCTCAGCTGGAGCTGGACCCAGGCACGGTGGAGAAATGCCTGGCTGCTGCTTCCTCCCTCATGGTGGCCTCTGCAGCGACAGTTGGTAGCAGGAGGGAGGGGGCTCTCAGCTGGAACTGGACCCAGGCACGGTGGAGAAATGCCTGGCTGCTGCTTCCTCCCTCATGGTGGCCTCTGCAGCGACAGTTGGTAGCAGGAGGGAGGGGGCTCTCAGGTGGAGCTGGACCCAGGCACGGTGGAGAAATGCCTGGCTGCTGCTTCCTCCCTCATGGTGGCCTCTGCAGCGACAGTTGGTAGCAGGAGGGAGGGGGCTCTCAGCTGGAGGCACGGTGGAGAAATGCCTGGCTGCTGCTTCCTCCCCCATGGTGGCCTCTGCAGCGACAGTTGGTAGCAGGAGGGAGGGGGCTCTCAGCTGGAGCTGGACACAGGCACGGTGGAGAAATGCCTGGCTGCTGCTTCCTCCCTCATGGTGGCCTCTGCAGCGACAGTTGGTAGCAGGAGGGAGGGGGCTCTCAGCTGGAGCTGGACCCAGGCACGGTGGAGAAATGCCTGGCTGCTGCTTCCTCCCTCATGGTGGCCTCTGCAGTAGGTATCACAAAGACACATTCAACTTTGGCCCTAAATCTAGTGAACACTGCCCTGGAACATCTCATACTTGGCGAAGTAAGGAGATTGAGACATAGGGTGACCAGATGACCCAGAAAACCCAAGAGACCTCCAGAAAAACAGAGATCTCTGGGGCAACCGGGACTGGGCCCCAATTTACTGGGGAAAGGGCTGGAGGATGCATTCCCGGACTTCTGGGAATGCATCCTCCAGCCCCTGCCCCCAGCACTGATCTGGCCTTCTTCTTGGCTGGCGTGATCACGCTGGCCAAGGAGAGGCCAAGATTGACTAGGAGGGTTTAGGACTTCCGGGAACGTGTCTTCCATCCCCCCCAGGGAGATCTAGACTTCGTCTGAGCTGGTGCGATTGCCAGCCCAGGAGGAGGAGGAGGAGGAGGAGGAGGAGGAGCAAGAGAAGAAGAAGCAAGTAGCAGGTAAGACTAATGGGTGTGTGAGAGAGTGTGTATGGGTGAATAGGGTGCCTGGTTGTTTGAGTGAATGGATGTGTGTGCGTGTGTGTTTTGGAATGGGTGATCCTGAGTGTGTGTGTGTATTGATATCTGAATGGGATACCTGGTTGTTTGAGTGAATGGATGTGTGTGTGCGTGTGTTTTAGAGTGGGTGATCCTGAGTGTGTGTGTGTGTGTGTGTGTGTGTGTGTGTGTGTGTATTTGTGTGCTGGTAGTGTGTGAGTGTATTGATGTGATGATGTCTGAATGGGATGCCTTGCTTTGAGTGAATCAATGCATGTGCATGTTTGCAGTGGGGGGGGAGGGACGGATGTAGTTTTCTGTGTGTGAGTTGGGGGAATGATTTGGAAGTGATATTCCTATTAAATAATGCATTTTGACCTATAGACCTTCCTCTCCAATTTGTTTGAGATAATTGGCATGACATATGTTTTGTAAAAATTGCTGATGCTCATCCTTAAAAATATTTTAAAAAATTAACAGGGTTGCCATCATCATCATTATTTATCTCTCTTTTCTTGCTCGTGGTGTTTTTTCTAGATGAACATGATGGGCTTTGCCAAGTCATGCTGTCTTTTACTGATTCCGAAATTTCCTGACTATTGAACATGTTTTAAGTATGACTGCTTTCTGGGTGTTGGCATGCATGCATTTTGGTAGGCCTAATTTCTGACGATTTTCTGTAAAAATAAATAAATAAATGATGTGATGCTGGTGACTGATGTGACTAACAGAATAATTGTAACTTTTTCCTGTTGCCATAGTTCAGTAACTTCCATAGCCAGTGGTGTATATTTTTCTCTCTTGTCCTCTTCCTTTTCTACAACATTTTGTCATTAGGTCAATGACATAGGTGTGTTTTTCTTTGTTGTTTTTGACTGTTATGTCGGGTGGAAGTTGAAACAAGCTAAGAGGTGCTAGCCTTTAGTCCATTTTATTCCATGGCTAATGTTTGCAGGGTAATAGTAATTTAGACTCTTTCTGAATGTTTGGTTGCTTGTTTGTTTTACTTGGTTTTTCTGTACTTCTCAACTGCTTCATTTGTTCAGTGGTAGCAGTATGCTGAATGTGTGAATATGGATATGAGAAAGGTGATAGGGAAAGAGTGTTAAATGTTAGGAAAAGTGACACTATGGTCATCCAGTGAAGGATTTACAATCAGAAAAGATATTTGAGGGAAGGGGAGACTGTATCACACAGAGTATAGCAAAAGCTTCAAAGTACAACAAAAATTACAAAAGTAAGAATGAGTGAAGTTAATTTCAGATACATTGAATGTCTCACTTGTTCTTTATTCCAGTGATTTTAACATTAAGATGTTATGTAGAATAGGTTTGTCTTAATTGTGTGCTGTGAAATCAGACCTGTGACCAAGGCCATGTTTGGGTAGGCACACCTCCTTGGGGGCTGGGCATGTTGGTGAGCACACCCCCTTGGGGTCTGGACATGTTGGTGGGCATGCCCCCTTGGGGCGGCCATGTTGTCCTCCTTTTTGGTTTCCAAAATATGGTCATCCTAGAGATAACAGAATTCCAGTCAGTGCTTAACTATTTCTGAAATGAGAGGTAGTAGGCCTCAGTTCTGCTCTGAAAAGTCTTCAGAATGCAGGTGGGGAAACACAGGTTTAAATTAATGCTGTGTTTAAAATTTCTTTCCCATTCACTAAGACAACACGCTAAGCCATGGTTAGCCCACTAACCTTTTTGAGCAAATGGTTAGTGAGCATGTTTAAACTTTGTTTATGTTGCCATCATGGTTAGGAATGGTTCACATGACACACTAAGTCATGGTCCACATGCCATGCTAATGTTTATCTCAAAATGCTTAACCATCCATGACTTAGTGTGTCATCTGAACAAGGTCGTTTTTTCAAACATTCTTATACAATTTGATAGAAAAGAAATTGTTTCCAAAAAGAGATTCAAAGGAGGGTTTTTGGGGTGGGTTTTTTGTTTGTTTGTTTGTTGTTGTTGTTGTTTTTAGACATTCTTATGGATTGGGTTTGGGGTTCCTGTGCTTTCCTTGCTTATGAGATGGCTGAGGGGTATGCACGAGTGTCCTGTCTTTCATTGTACAATCACCTTTCTGGCAGTCTGTAGCCTCCTGGAATCAGTTACCTAGGGAGGTTGTGGGCTCTCCCACACTAGAGGCATTCAAGAGGCAGCTGGACAACCATCTGTCAGGGATGCTTTAGGGTGGATTCCTGCATTGAGCAGGGGGTTGGACTCGATGGCCTTATAAGCCTCTTCCAACGCTACTATTCTATGATTCCTCAGCTCCCTACACTGTGGAAGACTATCATGAAGTAATCCCCCGCAAAGGACTTTTTCATAAGGATGTGCAGGCAGCCTGAGAGCAATGGATATATATAGAAAGAAAGCACCATCCCCAAAAAATTCAAAATAAATTATAAAATGCCTTGAAAATGAGGAGAAAAATGGATGCCTCTTTAGGGGAACAATTTTTTCAGATTTTGGCACTGCATTTGTTCCACCTCTTGCCTGGAGCTGGACACAACATTCCCCCCACCCTTATACCTATTACAGGGTTTTCAGCTAAGTAGTGGTATTATAATCAGCTGCCTCAAAAAAGTTCAGAGATATCTTTTCTTACTCCCCCCACCCCCACCAGAAATAAAAGGCCCCATTGAAGAATTTTCTCCAAATAGGCTTTTTCATTTTTTGGGGGGTTGGTTTCTATCTGGGGGCCAGACTGCCAACACGCTTGCTGCTGTAGCCAGTTGCAGTGGCTGCACAAAAAACCCTTAAGAAAAAAAACCCAACAGAAGCTGTGTTATACCCACTGCCAATGGTGAGCCCTACCTGTGAGAAACCGCTAGATAATTTCTCTTCTCCTTGGAGAAATTCATTGAGATTATATCCCAAATTTTTCTGCCCTCAAATAAGATGGAGAATTTTGAGAGACCTTTTGCACATAGATCTAGTTTAAATGGTCTTCGACAGCAAAAAGTTCATGAAAGTTCTGATATATTATCAGAGAAAATATATCTAGTTTTCCCTAGTTAGATTGCTTTTTAAAAATATATTGTTTTATGAAGTTAGTTTTATTGTTATATTGTCTGTTTTATTGCACAGTTAAAACTGGGAGCTGCTTCAGGAGATTCTTCTACATGATTAACTACACACTCTGTTAAATGTATAGATATGATCATAATTTATTAGACTTTTGTGTAGGTCCACAAGACCCTGATCCAGATTTCTGCCAACTGAATTTTTATCTCCCTTTCTTAAGGCCCCATGTGGGAGAACGAAGAGAATTTAAAGGGAAAAGTGACTGGATTGAAAGCTTTCACACACACCCCTGGAAGTGTGTGGCAGTACCAATCCAGATCAGGGCCCTGTGCACTTATACAAAAGTAAAATAAAAAGCTGTGATCAATTCCACATATAATTGGCTATCCCATACATACACAGTCACAAAGAAATTTAAAATGTTGTTCTTGATACTGGGGGCATAATTCGAAGGAAAAAGCACCCTAGATGATCGTTGACTCCATGGTTTATGAGGGTATGAGACACTATCCACACTATCACAGCTAAACCCCTGAAAACTGGGAGATTGACAAAAGGTCCCAAACGTGAGCAGCATTCATTAAAAGATTTAAATAGCCAAGATCTCTGCTGTTTTGTTTCAGTCTCCTTAATCCTGTGAAACAGGAAAGCCTCCTGTCATGAAGACTCAGAGATTTTCAGGCCCCAATAAAGGTTAGTGACATTTTCAATCTATGTTTGTTTTCGTTCTTCTAATCACACATCCTGTATCTGCCTCAGAAGAACCCAGCTGAGCTTAATCCATAACCTTTTACAAGTGTAATATTAACTTGCAGCATGTCATTATCTTTTTAAAGCAATTTTTTGCAGAACTCTTTGGAAACAGAATTGCAATGTGCATGATGACACAGATGGTACACAACATATCTCAGGCTGTTGAATTCTCTAGGTGTCTGGGACATAAATACTAGAAATGCACTGATATCTCTGCAGATTATATCTACTGACTTAGATTTACTACTGATTATTTTCTGCTACAGGCTTAACTAAAATACAGCTCCACGTTATGTATTACAGGAAGTTGTGTATACACAAGTCAATGTTCTCCTACAAATCCCCAAAACATTCCCAAGTGCATCCTAAGCGCACACAGTTAGGTGCACACCAGAGACACATCCCTGGGGCTTCTGCTGCTGGAGATATAGACAGGCCCCAGGGAGCAGCAGGATGGAAAAGTTAGAAAGTGCTGATGTTATGTTTTGGTAGACTCTGTTGGAGGCCTCCTTTTGCCAAGTAAGCTGGAGTTCCTAGGGCTGGAAGGGATCTTCTCGCAAACAAAGTAGGTGTGGTAGGAAGAAAAGCCTCTTTTACTCAGTTGCTGCTGGAGGTGCCAAGGCGCAGATGTGCCTTAGCTACCTGTATGGGCAGAGAGAGAAGTAAACACAGCCTCAGGGTCCAATAGGTGCAGCCCTCTTCCCTGTAGCCTTTCTCGTCATGTTATACAAGCTAGATAATGTTAGGGTGACCATGTGACCAGATTTATCCGGATTTGTCTGGGTTTTTGATGGCAAATCCGGGAGGGGGAGGGGAAATCCGGATTTTTTTTCTAATGGGAATTAACAAAAATGCTTATAACTCCATCATTTTTTAAGATAAAGACATGAAACTTGGCACAATGGTAGCTCTTAGGTAGAGCTTTAGTCATACCAAATTTGAAACAGATCCGTTCACCCATTGATTTTTTAGGAATTTTTTAAAAATTGAGGTTTTAAAAATATTATTTTTAAAATCGTCATTTTTAAAGTTAAGGAGATGAAACTTTGTACCATGATAGGATTTAGGTAGAGCTTTAGCCATACCAAATTTGTAACAGATCTGGGGCCAGTAGCAAACCCTGTTAACAACAACAGCAGCTTGCAATGAGTGAAGATACAGTCAGAAAAGATATTTGAGGAAAGGGGAGAATGTAACACAGAGTATAGCAAAAGCTTCAAAGTACAGCAAAACCTACAAAAGTAGGAGTGAGTGAAATTAATTTCAGATACATTGAATCTCTCACTTGTTCTTTATTTCAGTGATTTTTAACATTAAGATGTTATGTAGAACAGATTTGTCTTAAATGTGTGCTGTAAAATCAGATATGTGACCAAGGCTATGTTCAGGTGGGCACGCCCCCTTGGTACTGGACACGCCCCCTTGGGGGCGACCATGTTGTCCTCCTTTTTGGTTTCCAAAATATGGTCACCCTAGATAATGTATTACAGGAAGCTATGTTATACAAGTCTGACTGGCAGATGTCTTTCACATCACCTTCTATGTGATCCTTTTTCTTTCACTGGAGATGCCCAGGGATTGGGACTTGATCTTTTGCATGCAAAGCCTTTTGCATGCAAAGCTCGTTCTATATTCACAGTTAGATATAAGAGTATGTAGCCCATGGCATAAACAGGGCTGGTGCTACTATAAGGCAGAGTGAAGAAAGTGATTCAGGCAGTAGATGCTCAGAAGTAGCAGTGGCAGCCTTCCAGCTATTCTTCCTGAACCCGCTGGCCATTCCCCTCTCTGGAGGGCAGAGCTGTATGGGTTGCACAGTCTGTCTTTCATACCCTAAACTAGCCTGTTGTCCTCAGGTGTGATGGAGGATGCTATCCCATTAGTGTTGAAGTAAGAATCAACTACCAAGCCAGTCAGCTTCTGTATGTAAAATAGAGGAAGACACCATCTTGTCCTTTGCATAAGGCAGAAAAATATCTTGGGCTAGCCCTGTGAATTAATACGGTATAGTGTCCTCTTCTTTCCAAAATTTTGTTGCTTTGGGGCTCCTCCTGAATCTGCTGCTGCACATTTAATATTAGGTAAAGCTAAGAACAATTATGTGTGGAAAGAATGGTTCATGGTTTTATTTCAGCTTCAGGCTAAGGTACTTTTAGAATGCCATTGGCACCCATCTCTTGACTAATAGCATCAATCTCTTACCTAACCACTGGCCTACAGCCCCTTTGCTTTTCCTGGATCTGCTGAAAGTAGAAATAGGTAAGCCGAGCTGAGTTCAGACTAGGGGTGTGCACGGACCCCCCCCCCGATCCGCTTCTCTTCCAGATCCGCAACTTCCGGATCGGTTCCGCTCTGCTCCGATCCGCCTATAGTCCGCTCCGGTTCGCTGCGAAGCTCTGGATCCGGATCGGAGCTCCACTTTTTTCCCCATAGGCTTGCATTGAAATCCAAAAAAGCCTACAACTTTTTTTCTGTTAAGGTTAGAAACCTGAAATTCGGCACCATGACACCTCATGCACGTATACACATGCATGCCAAGACTCAAGCCAATCCAAGCCTCCCCTGATTTTGGGGGGATTTTTAAAAATCGGACACCCCATTTTCAGACATGGACTGTTCTCCGACATTTTGACAGATAAAAACTTGGAAGCAGGCACAACCGCATTCATGGCAAGTTTCAAGCAAATTCCATCATCCCCTGATTTTTTGGGGGGGCTTTAACCTCTAATGCAGCACCCCTCATCCCAATTCACACACCCCTTTCTATATCTCCGTCAATTTTCATGTTAGAAACCTCAAGTTCAGCACCATGACACCTCATTCACGTATACACATGCATGCCAAGACTCAAGCCAATCCAAGCCTCCCCTGATTTTGGGGGAAATTTTGAAAATCGGACACCCCAGTATCTCAGGGATTTAAAGCTGCAGACAGCTCAATGGGGCCATTTCAAAGTAAATCCCAACATGCCATGAATTGGGGAGTAGATAACCCTAAATATGAATCTTCTTCCACACTTGAAAAATTGATTTGGAACTTCAAAAAGTCTAAGTGTGCTCAGGAAGGACTTGTCCCCTGAGACAAAGCAAGACACACACAAACCATCCCTGCAAGGCGGGCAGGGGAGGAGGACAGGCGGGCAGAGAGCCAGGCAGAGATATGCCATAAATCTAGTATGGGGGAATCAGTCCCGGCAGATGCCCCACCACAGCAGCACCCGGGGGGGGGGAGGAGGCAGGCAGGCAGGCGGCATTTCTGGGGGCATAAGGAAGTGAGGCAAGGATGGTTTGTTTCAAAGCCAGCAGTAAGTCATGCATTGCAAACCATCCCTGCGAGGTGGTCACAGAGGAGGAGGACAGGCGGGCAGAGAGCCAGGCAGAGATACGCCGTAGATCTATGGGGGAGTCAGTCCCGGCAGATGCCCCACCACAGCAGCACCCTGGGGGGAAGGCACGCAGGCAGGCAGGCAGCAGGCATTTCTGGGGGCATAAGGCAGTGAGGCAAGGATGGTTTGTTTCAAAGCCAGCAGTAAGTCATGCATTGCAAACCATTCCTGCGAGGAGGTCACAGAGGAGGAGGACAGGCGGGCAGAGAGCCAGGCAGAGATACGCCATAGATCTAGTATGGGGGAGTCAGTTCTGGCAGATGCCCCACCACAGAATTGCCCGTTTGATTTTCACAGCAGGAGAGGCGGCCTGCTTACTGGTGCCAGCCTGAGCCTTCCCTTGGCCACCACTGCTTTCAGCACGCCTAGCCACAGACGTGCGCCTGCTCCCTCTTCTCATGATGATAATAATATAATACTAATAATAATACTGCTAATAATATATATTTGGGGAAATGGGACAAGTGTGTATGCTTTGCCCAAACTGGATTTGAAATGCTCAAACTGTCTTGGCTTTTTTTGTACTTCACAAGCAGTGCACACAGCACACTCACACAATAACACACAGTCACACACACAGTCCAAGTAACACACATACACACAGAGAGAGAGAGAGAGAAGAAATAGAGAATAACTTTTTTTGTATTTTTTGTATTTTTTTTATATAGAAGAAAGAAGGAAGATGAAACACAGTCAGGCTTTAAGAGGGGGAAGGGGGGAGAACCAAACAAACAAACAAACACTCCAAAAATTAAAAATAAAGTTTATATAAAATCAAAGTAAGGGAAAAACACAGAGCAAACTAAGCAAACTGTCAGAAACAAGCAAACAAACACACACACAACCCAAGCTAAATCCTAATCTAATCTCCTCCAACTCCAAACACAGCAGCAGCACCTATAACTAACTCCTCTCTCCACGAACGCCAACCCACAAAGAGACACAAAGCAGAAAGCTCTCAGGGTGTCTCTGCCTTAGTCCCCTCTCCAACGCTGGGATTGGAGGATGCTTCATGAGGTCATCACTTCTCATCAGGATTGGGAGTTGAATCTGCCTCTCAGCACTTCAAAAAGGTACCTCTCCTGCTTTTTTTACCCTATTTTTTAAAAAAATTATAGCAAGCGAACCACACCACGCAGAGTGCTGAGAGTAGGCTCAAAATGACCCCCAGCCACGACTCTCTAAGCACACGAAATTTCAGAAAGATAGCTTTAAAAACAACACAGTTATCCCCTAATCTTTTCCACAATGCAATCCTATGGGCGAAATTATCCAAAATGGCGGGCGGATCGCTCCGCGAAAAGAGAAGCGCTTCTCCTATGGCCACTTCTCTTCGCCATGCTTCTCCAGGACCCCGGTTCGCTTCTACTCCACCTCTGGGCAAGGCGGATCAGGCCAATTCGCTTCTGATTCTCCGTAAGAATGTGACCCATGGGGAAACAATTGGGGGGGGGGACATTGTCTCAACTGTCTGAAGTTGTCCACTTCTGTTCTAAAGCCTGCTGGGCAAAATTCAAGATGTAACCTTGACCTCTGAGCAGCTTGGCTTCAGGGATTTTCTTTTTCCACATGCTCCATTTCTGTTATATCTATTGATAATTCCTTTCAAACTATCCTACAATACATATCAAGACTTGATCGATAGTTATGAAATTATCAAATAGTAGAGAGATGATGAACTAAAATGGGGTTCTCTCCCAATTTTCAACAAAAATGGTACATCTCTAGCTACCCCCTTGACATATTATTATTAACAAATCTGTAGCATTGGTGATCTGCTGTCTTGCAGCAACTACGGACACTTCAAGAACCCCAAAACTCAACATTCTTGACTTACACCATTCCTAATAGCAATAATAATACATGTCCCCTTTCGGAGACGGCTGTAGCTCTGTGGTAGAGCAGATGTTTTGCATGCAAAATGTGCCAGGTGCAATGCCCACCATCTCCAGGTGGGGCTGGGAAAAATACCTGACTGAAACTCTGAACAGCTGCTGCCAATCAGTGTAGACAAAACTGAACTAGGTAGACCAATGGTCTGACTCGATATAAGACAGATTCCTGTGTCAATGTATATCTAAAGACATGTATTGTATTACATTACCCATTACTACTGAGCTTGTAGCTGAAAGGTGTATCTCATTAGTTAGAACAAGTTAGGGGCAAAATGGGATGGGGCGGCATCCCAGACCTTAAAATCCAATCAAAAGTATCATTTTGTCACTCTAGCACATGCATGTCATTCATTCCATTACTGCATCTAATTTGGTTGATACCACAACATTATTACATGATCACTGTTTCAACTTAGACTAATTTAATTGATAGAATTCTATGTCCTTGCTATTATAAGAGACAATTAGCTCTCATTAGTTTACATTTCACTCATTTTCTGCTGACTGATTGCACTACATACTGATACTTGCTAATATCAATATGCAATGCAATCAGTCTGAGGGAAATGTTGGTACCGTTTCACTAAAAAAAACTATCACACTTATCATTCTGATTGTCTGCAAAGTACCAATATTTGCCTACAATTTAATAGTTTTATAATGCAATATTTAGTATTAATAATCATCATTAGAAGGTCACATCCTTAATCACGTTTACCACTGAGCAAAAATTAACTAATGAAGATTACAACGTATTAATAAATTGCAGATGGTACCTCCGCATTTTTCAATATAACCTGCAAATAACAGAAACGGGAGCAAGAGGTTGACTTAAAGACTTCTGGCTTCCCTTTTGCTATTCCTTTCGTTTTCTGTCTGGGTTCTAAGAGCCCCCCTCCCCACATCCTTTTGTTAAGGTCCTGCAGCAACCATATGGAGAGCTTTAGCAGAGCAAGAACATGCAGCTGATGCTTTGTATTGGAGGTGAAGAGGTTATTCGAATTGTGCTACTATTAATTTGCCCTTTAAGCAGCTACAGCGGGGAGTCTATAACAGCAAAAACCAGAGCAAAGAGATTTGCCTATCTGATTATTATGTCAGAAATGCTAAAGAGTCAAAAGAAAGAAAGGGCAAATCGCTTTTTGTAACCAATTTAACATAATCCACTGAACGTTCAAGGACACCAATTTGTAAATATGCTGCAAGTTTACTCAGATAAAATGTATTCTCCATCTACATTTCCCTTCAGAATCTTTATGCTGTTGGAGACAGATGTGTCCAGGTGCCTCACCAGCATGCTCTTGATCCTTTAAATTTTGGGGGAGAAGCTGCAAACTCCTCTGACCATACCACATACAATTTCAATAGCCGTAAGGGCAACAAACAGTTCCGACTGTATTATTTTTTAACAACCAATTCCATAAATAGCAAGCATATTTATCTCACAAGTTCACAGGTGGTTTCATGCAAAACTGTAGAAGTGGAATATTTAACACTGGAAAATAAGGAAGCATAAAATAAATCACTTTCAGTTGGAGATTTAAACTCACAGTTTCAAGATAAGCACCTTTTTTTCTTTTTCTTTTTTAAAGAGCAAGTACAAATTAGGTTTGTGATTCTACCCTGAATAATGACAGGACGTTTGAATGCCACCGTTGCTAAAATAATCTGTCTGAATCAGGGCTTCCCTCAACTGGGCTAAGGCTTTACACAGAAACTAATTGCTGCAAACACTAATTTTCAAGTCCCTTTTGTCTCCTATAGTAGGAACCTCTGGATGCAGAAGGTACCCAATTAGCAGAATTCATGGGCCTGATTGTGTATTGTGGGGCAAGTGTGTGAATAGTATAAACACTGCTGATTACTATTCCACTGTAATGGCTGATTTTTTTTATTTTTTATTTTTTATTTTTTTGATTGCTTAATAAGGCCATCTATTCTATTCTACATCAGTCTCTGGCAAAGCTGCTGAGGAAATCAGTTAGGTCACTTTTCTGGTCATACTAGCAGAAGAAGCCTTGTGATGCTAACAGATGACTAAAGGCATAATTACAGGCTATTTAATCACATCTGTTTCCCCACTTAACATTGTTTGCTCAGTTAGATGTAGTTTTTTTTATAAAAAAAAATAAATATCAAAAGGACAATAATGCCAAACAGACTAAAAAAATTACTACTGCGTGGTTAAAACTCTAGGGCTCGTGATAATTACAGAAAACAGAGTTTACTGATTTTAAAAGGCATTAATTTATATTAGTGTGTTTCTATACACATATTGAGGACTGCTGGTTGTTTGTGGAGTGGGGAGGGGAGGGGAGGAGTGTATTTCATTTACACCCATACTCATGAGGGAGAAGAGAAGTGATTCCCCCCCCAGATGTTTTTTTTAAAATGGAGTCTGCATCTGAATACATTTTATTCTGCAACTAAATTTATATAACAAGATATGGCCAAGAGATTTTCCCTGACAATTACAAAGATTATTCTTTTTACATCACACTTAAAATAGCAGAGCAGAGCCATATATTCTATCAGTGCAAGGTGTAAGGAGATGCAGGGCCAGCCCTAACTTTAGGCAGAGTGAGGCGGCCACCTCACACAGCACATTTGGGTTTCCATACAAGGGCAGCAAATTGCCACATATTTAAATTGTTATCATTAGGGGGAGAGATATTTCTGGGATTTTCTCCTTAACTTGGCCAGACTTTGGTACTATGTACCTTGACGTGGTGGACAAGAGAGAAGCCATGTGCTCCTCTGCCTCAGGCAGTAAAATACTTGGGATGACCCAGAGGAGATGACCTTCAATTATGATAAAAGTTCTTACTTACTTCACTGAGCAGTCAGTGCAGTCAGTAGCACCTCCCTGGTGCCTCAAAAAGTCCCATTTGCAGCTCAGGAACCCTTCGCATGGGGCTTTGGGATAAGGGCTATAAAGGGGTCATAGCTCAGTTGTTAGAGAACAAGCTTTGCATGCAGAAGATCTTCAGTTCAGTCCCTTGCATCTCCGGGTAGGACTGGAAAAACTCCTGTGTGAAGCACTGGAGAGAAACTGCCAGTCAGTGTCGACAATACTGGGCTAGATTGGCCAATGGCAGCTTCTATTTTCCTGTGTTCTAGAGGGATGATCCAGAGCTTGTAACACCTTGTACCAGTTAGAAAATGTAGCATGAGACTTTCCGTATATCAATTTTGTACCCTTCAGATGTGTTGTACTACAAGACCCATTATCCTCAGCCAGCATGGTCATTGTTTGCAGCAATAGCATAGAATACTGCCTAATGTTTTTATATTTAGCTTGAAGTTAAAATTTGAGTGAATTTTAAGAGCCCTGCTCTTGCAAAATGTCTGTAGGAATTTTGAGGGAAGTTAAATGAGTGCTGATAAAATAAGCAACATTTTTAGGAGTTTTGTTGCACATCTCAATTGAATTTTTTGCTTAAAATAAACCTTGAGGGGAATTTAAAGGGTCCTGTTCAGGCAAAACCCATAGAGGTATTTTGATAGAAATTTAAATAATCTCCATTAGCTTCATGAAATTTCTTGGCTGTGTGTGGTTCTCATCTATCTCAATTTTTAAAACAACAGAGATAAATGAAAACCCCATAGCCACAATCCCATATAATTTCAGTAGCCATTGAGTCCATTGATTCTAAAGGGCCAGGGCCAAACTAGACATTATCTACAGGGACGAAGTGAACAATCTCCTGGCTTTTGTTAAACTTGCATAGGGAGGTTGTGATTGCAAGATGTGCAGTGGAGGGGCGAGCAGTTAGTTAACTCTTTCTCTTCCTGCCATTTGTTGGCTAAAAATCACCTTCATGCTGTTTTTCTCCTTGCAAGGGAAAAGATAATGAGTCTATATGTAATCGTCTCCAATTGAAAAACTGCTTGGGGGTAGACAAATGGTATTACGAGAAAGTCTTAAGCAGTGCCTTCCTACTATCACAATCTCAGCTTCTCAGAGCTGCTTTTCACAGCTTAGGGTTTTTACTGGATGGCTTCCAGGATCACCTCTACCCCTGGTAGACTCTAATCAGAGCATAGGTCTATGTGGAATCACCAAGCTCATGCCCTCGGATGACCTCAGTGACTGGGCAGATTGATGTAGTAGCTATGAGACCAAGCGTCCCTGGTTCAAATCTTATTTCAGTCATATCCTCAATAGGTGTTCTGTTCGGTCCCTATTGTGGCAAGGGCTTAGCACTGTTGAGCACTGGTGAGATCTGGATTACAGGTTTACCAAGGTTTTGGGTGAGTCAGGTTTCTCAGGGACGCAGGTCAGCACCATGGAGAGCTGTATGTTCGTCTGTATGTTGCCCCAACAAGCAGAAGATCAAGACTGAGCCAAAAGTAGAGGTTTGGCTTCTTTTAGCGGAGTGGCCCCATCTCCACATTGACTGAGGCTTTATATCTTACTGGGGCCTGGACTGTTTTAGCGGCATCAGGCTACAAAACTGCAGTGGGAAAGGCACCACTAAATGAGTAGAATACATATGCCCGAGTCCCTTTGTGATCTCATTAGCCTGTAGACGAGTCCCTTTCCTTCAGCAAACATCTATGCAAAATTCCCAAAATCCCAGCATTCACTGGCAATAGCTCAGCTCAGTAGCACCAAATGGAATATGATAACGAAACAAGATCCTGATGTAAGTTGTGTGGAGAAAAGAGACAAAGAGGGTCAAGTTAATGAGGGATAGAAGAAGGACAGGGTTATGAGATAAGCGATATAGGAAGCAGAGATCTTGCAAAGGTCAGTAATCAAAGCCAGTTAAGTACACAGAGGAGATGTTGGCTTGTTACTTGGCTACAGACCAACTTTATAACAATATTACCACCTTTTCATATACTTCAGTGAATATTAACTCCATTAGAGATAAGCAGAAGGGAAAGAATAGTAGAGGCAACCCCTAAACAGCTTATGTCCTGGCTTTCTAAGGCACCACCTATCTCATTATATGCCTGCCCAGTTGTGAAGATTTGCTTGAGAGCCTCTGTTGAGGGCGCCATTACCCACAGGAGTCCATTTCTCAGGCCCACATGAAAGCGCTTTCTCCTGCATTGCCCCCAAACTGTGGAATGAACTATGATTGACTCCACCTCTCTTGGCTTTTAGAAAAGGTGTGAAGCCAAACTCTTTGAATTATGCCTTTTAAATTATGTAATTGTTCTAATGTTTTTCAATTGTTAATGTTCTTGTTTTTATGGTGTTAAGGTTTTATTATTTCAAATTGTTGTACACTGTTTCGTTATCGTCTTCTTTTTAAAAAAGCAAAAAAGGTACTATATAACGGTTAATACAAGATAAATAAACCATTGGAAAGAGCTAAATTATGGTCAACTCACAGTCCCTAATAAAATATTCACTCTAACCCAGTAGCTCCAATATGTATATTGGCTACATGTTGCACACAACCGCATGACATGCACAATGTTCCACAAAATGACAGCCGAAGACATTTCGCTGCCTGAGGCAGAGCAGAGAATGGCAACCCTCCCCCACCCAAGTCAAGGTGCAGAGTATCTAAAGCCAGCAAAGTTACTTTGTAAATGAGGTAGAAATTCCCATAACTACCTCTCCCCACCCTTGGCAGTAGAAATGCAATAATAGCAAAGTAAAGCAACAACATTTACTGTCCTTTTATGACACTCAAAATCTGCTGCCTGAGGTGTTTGCTTCACTCTGTGTTTTGTTAAGACTGTCCTGATTCCACAACATAGATGGAAATAGGAAATACCAAGCATGTGCAAAGCTCCATGAGACACTACTGAACTTTGAATCACATACATTTTTGAGCTATGTAAGAAACTTTATTGAACGGGGGGAAAGAGAGCAGAAGGCTATCAATGAGATTTCATCTATGGTACCATTAGTTTTCAAAATCAATACAATTTGCATTCTCATAAGCGTTTTGTGAGCGAAGTCTATAATTTTCAGCCATTTGAACTCCTTAGATACAACAAAATGTGAAAACAACATACAAAGAGAAGAAAAATCACTGTAGAGTTTTTTCTTTACATTAAAAAAAAAGCTATAGAAAATGCTGGCACCTGAAGAAGTAAACCACAGTTATAGTTTCAAAACCTGTAACTTCGGAGTAGTTCCATTGAAGACAACAAGACTCCTCTGAAGCAAAGGGTTTAAGCTTTGCACCTAAATCAGTTTTCAATAATAATTGTTGAACAGAATAACTATATAGGTGGCATGCGGCACCCACACAATCTTAAAAGCAAAGAATGAATGCTTTCTTTTCTCCATTAAAAAAAATGGAGGGACCCCCCCCCCACTCTATCAATCCATAAATGGAACTGAGGAAATACAGAATCCATTAAAGGCATTCTGGAAGAAATGCACAGCATGCCTTCTGTTTAGCTGTTCTCAGCTAAATAGCTTTCAAATCATAGAGCAGCCAAATTATAGATGAGAAAATTTTAAATATTGACCTTGTTGAAGTTTATTTTATTTTACAAGTTTATTTCAAAATGTCTGTGATAGCAAAATAGAACAAGCCTAAATTTTATCTAGATTCCAAATGTGGGGTATAGTTTGAGCTTAGTATGAGTAGAAACCTGGCCTGGTATCAAGACTGAGGAGTCCATTCGCAAGGCATTTTTAAGACTCATATACTGTAGACCAGTGGAAACTGAAAATCCAAGAAAGTCCAAGGAGATACAGGTGGCTAAAAGCCACATAAAGGCTGTCCCGAAAACTATGAGCCTGGGCAGGATCTAAAGAAGGAACATGTACCACTGACAAGGCAAAGAACAAGAACCGAGAAAGAGGAACGTGCAACACCATGAAACCTGGAATTCTCATCTCTGGAAAAGGAACAATGGATGGGGGGGAACAGGACAAGGAATGAAACAGAGCTTATAGAAAAATCCAACATCACTCAAGCAAACCTCAGATGAATCACCATAACTTTTCTTGCCACACCTTTGTCCTGCAAGCCCATTATTCCTCCCCAAATCACTTTGGAGGTTCCCCCAACATCCAGAGCAAATTTTGTGGGTGCATGAGGAACTGCAGGTTGAAGGAGTTATCACCCCCTCTTCTTCTGCAACCAGAACCTTTTGCACTGGCTGAAAGGAATACTTGGATATATCACCCTGAGAGAACACAATCAAGTACACTATTAAGGATGTGATGTGATGCAAACCAGCAAGAGATACATAATAACACAGCTAACAGGGAAGGAAGGTCATGGCAGCCAGACAGCTTTTTTGCAAAAGGAATCTCAGAAATTCACTCAAGGGACTGGCAATCTTTTTGTTCTGCCCAGTCAGCTTTATGTCTACTGTTAATCTCGCATTTCCCTCTCCGTAATGAATAGGACACCTCCACCCTCTCACATCACATAGGTTGATGCTACAATTGAAGTAATGGGCAAAGGAAAGACCTTCTTCTGAGTAAGCCATCCCCTCTGCTTGCCAGGATGGACAAGCTATGGTGATGAGTAGGTAGAATTGACGGAAGGGTGAGTTGAGGACTGGGGTGGGGGAGGGGACAAGTTTGGCTGGGTGAAGTTGTTGAGGGAGGTGGTGGGGGTAGGTGCAGGACTAGAGCATTATGGGAAGGGGGCTAGAGTCCCCCCCTCCCTGAATCCCACCTATCTTACCCATGGAATTTCATGTGTGATTGTCCAGTTAATTTTTGTGAACTGCCCAGAGAGCTTTGGCTATTGGAAGGTATAAAAATGTAATAAATAAATAAATAAAGCTGCCATATTTTAGGCAAAAAGATGGGGAAGTAAAACATAGTATTTACAGATTAATAATACTTTCCCTGATAACAGACTTCCACAGCACAGGTTTGTCTGTTTCCTTTTATGCATCCACTAGGCACTCTGCTGTTGTTATTTTTCATATGCCCTCCCCTTTCCTTTCAATCTTCTTCATATTCCTACAACTAAAAGGCAAAACGGAGCTGGTTATTGAGACAGTAACATGTATTTGTGTTCTAAAGCGGGCAGCAGCAGAGCCAGAAGATAATAGGTGCCTCATTTATTCAGGCTTTCAATAAACATATTTAATTCCCAGTGACAGCTGTCTTCAGCACATTAGCATTGCAAATCATCTCTGTTTTGTAATGGCCTTCTATTGAGCATGATTCAATTATGCATGATCTGTAGCAAGGCAGGATACAGTCTCAGTATCTATAGCTTTATTTCTGCAAGCTGCTGCTCTTTACACTGCTTGCATTTAAGCTGTCTGTTTACAACAGTGCTTTCCTTGAACTACACTGAACTCTCTGCACTTTCCAGCTAAATAAAGGAAAATTAAT
Organism: Elgaria multicarinata webbii; assembly: GCF_023053635.1. Taxonomy (NCBI): domain Eukaryota; kingdom Metazoa; phylum Chordata; class Lepidosauria; order Squamata; family Anguidae; genus Elgaria; species Elgaria multicarinata. Next base: position 143,483,930 of record NC_086172.1, on the reverse strand, counting down.
ATAATTTGTAAAGCAATTATATGTGTAGACATTGCATGCCTGACATTCTTTGCATATCCATTCAACCAGAAAACACTTGTTAAACCAATTGCCTGATTCTAGACTAAAAACATGCACAATATGAAGCCACTGAAGGGCTTTCCAGACGATTAAAAGACCCACATTTATTCCTATGCTACTAGCCCCGATTCAGACCCAGTAGCATGATATCCCACCCAGATGTAATAGAGTTCTTCTTGTTGTGTGTGCCTGTGTGTGTACGTAAGAGGAAGGGGAGGGGGAGAGAGATTTGCTGAAATGGGATATCTCTTGTTCATCGTTTAAAGCAGGGGTGAAGAACCTCAGGACCAGGAGCCAAATCACACATACACGGTTCTCAAGCTGTCCCTCTGCGGTTCTCCAGAAGGCCCTGCCGTCTTTCCCCGGCCTGTCTCTTTCCCCAAGCACTGATTGTTTGTTTTTCTAAAAGGTTGAAATGCCTTTCCTAAGACTTAGGCCTCATCTACACCAAGCAGGATATTGCACTATGAAAGTGGTATATAAAAGGCAGGAGCCACACCCAAGCAGGATATAGCGGTATGAAAGTGGTCTATGGTATGTGTCAATGGGCCCCAGCAGTTGTCAGTACACTTCATTACAGCTACAAAGCAGTAGTGAGGCTTCATACCACTTTCATAGTGCAATATCCTGCTTGGTGTAGATGAGGCCTCAGTTACTAGCAGTAAGAGCTTTAACCTAAAATAAGCTGGTGTTTTGGTATTTTGGTCCCTCCAGTTTTGCCTTCAGCACCACCAACCACTGGAATGAGGCCCCAAGAGGTTCTCCAAAATGGAATCCAGCCCCTGGGCTTAAAGAGGTTCTGCACTCAACATTTTTTTAAAAAAAAAAACCCACTGATGCTGAACTAAAATTTTCAATTCATTTTGTTTTGCTTCTTAAAAAGCAAAAATAATAATAAAATAAAATAAGTTTGACCTATTGAGTCAGACCTCTGCTCTTATCCCGTAACTGCTAAGTTTGCTCAGGAGTCTTCGGTGAGGGACTTTGTCAAAAGCTTTTTGGATGTCCTAGTAAACGTCTACCTGATCACTTCTGTCCACATATGTATTGACACTCTCAAAGAACTCTAAAAGGTTGGTGAGACAGGACGTATAGTTCACATCTGCAGGAGTGAATTCCTGAAGTGGTCTGTTGAGTTGCATGCCAACAGCATACTGCTGGGATCAACTGCTTTGTCTCCATTCAGGTCATTTCTACATGAGGCTTCCCAAAACTGGACCGCTGCTTCTGCTTCCTTTTTCAATCACAGGCTCTTTAGAGCATCATCAGACAAGCGTTTTGTCGTACACTCGCTACTGCCCACTCACAGATTTCGCACATCCTTTAGTCAACAACGTCCGCCTCCTGCGCGCCTCCTGCTTCTTCTGCACAATTTTCCATCTCAAAATAGACACCTTCTAATGGGTGTTTTTTTAGCGGAATGTGCTGCCATTTCCTGCTGTGCGCAGGAAAAGTGGCGCAATAAAAACTGCCCCTGAATGGGCCATGTGTCATTGCTGCTTCCTCTTTCTCTCCCCATGTAAAGACATCATTGTGGGACAGCAGCAGGAAGCCATAGAGACAGTAGGGAAATGTGAAAACCCACCCATCTGATGACGCTCTTACACTGGCTGGTTTTATCCTGGAACTTTCCATTTCTTTTCATGGAGAGGCAGCACCTCTCCTGGGCAGCGGCATTGCTGAGACTCAAGCCTTTATATGAATATTTGATTCTTGCATCTACCTCTGTGGTTCACATCCACTTCCCTCCCCCTAGCTGGTTATTGGTCACCCTGTCTTGATTGACACAGCCTTCCAATTCGGGCAGCTGAACCTCACTGTAAAACAAAACTACCCAGGTGGTGGTGGGGCATGCGGAGCAGGAGAAACGACGTGCTCAATGTTCTCAGCCATCTCATTATCTATCTATCCTTGTTCAGCAAGTGCCATCCTGTCGACTTGCCAACCTGCCAATGCAACTGCAAATGGTGGAGGTGGAAGTGTCTGGAATCGTTGTCACAGCCTCATAACCACACACTTCAGTTCTGCCTACATAAAGTGATATGGCAACAATATACGGGCAGGTAATGGCAGTCTGATGGCATAAGTTGGAAAAAATACTATATTTTCCCCAGCTTAAAATAGACAGAGTTAGTTGAGGGGGATATCTTGGTTAAGAAACAGTAGAATTATTTATTTATTTATTTATTTATTTATATAGCACCATCAATGTTCCTTGTGTGCCGTACAGAATAAAACAGAACAAGACAGCCTGCCATATAACTTGCAGTCTAAAACACAATAACAGACAGGACAGGGAGAGGGAAAGCCAGCCAGGGTGGGGGACATTAAAATTAAAGTATAGGGGGCATTTACAAGAATGCTCCCAGTAAATTCCGTGCCTGAAGAATGTCGATTGCACAACAAAATAATCATGTAGAGAAGCTCAAAGTCTTATATCTACATATCTATCTGCAGGGGAAAGCTCAAGGAACGGAACACCTTGGAGGGATGATGAGCAATTGCCTATCACCATCCTTTGGGACCTCCCTGCTAAAAATGGTTGGAGTCTTTCAGGAGCTGATCTCTTAAGGCCTGCAGCCACATAATCAACACCTCAAGATTCCCCATATCACAGGCTGCAGAAAGACCTAATAGGGTTGATAGTTTCCCCTATCAATCTTTTGGTGGAGATGGTCAGTCAGTCAAGCACACAAGTATCGTCTCAGTGTCATTCCCAGGATTCAAAACAGATTCGTAGAAAGTTGATGTTCTATAGATGTGCCTGGAGCTGGATGGCCACCCCTTGCTCAATAACCTTCTCCTGAAATGGAAGGTTGGATAACTGGCAAAGAAAACTTCTTTTTCAGGAGAAAGTTACTGAGCAAGGGGTGGCCATCCAGCATAGGTGTGTATATGTGTGCATTTAGCAGGAGATAAACTACTGCAGATTTAAGAATTTAGACTGCCCAGCATCCTACGCTACCTTTAAGAGGCATTTATCAACTCAGCCACAAAAGATCTGCCCTATCTTTGCTGGCTTCCACTAACCAGGGTGGCCATGGTCCAACTCCTGTGGCTCTCATGCCCCCAAGCATATCTTCTGCATCTGCAGGAGAGAAAGAGACAGACAGACAGACTGATCCAAATAAGCAGGACAAGATTGATCCCAATATCTGACTTTTCATTTAAAAATATGACACTTGTTCAAGTTGAGGTGAATATGTGTAATTTTCTCTACAAGGCAAGTAGCAAGTTCATTACAGAGGGCTGATAATGATTCAGCCTTCAAGGGGAAGTGGCTTCAGAAAATAGTAAATGAAACACACTAAATGAAATCTGTTATTCATGCTTAGAAGAAAGGGTCATCTTTTGTATTTTCTTCTTCTTCATTCACTATTATAGTATCATGCAGGAACAAAAACAGACTTTAAAAATAAACAGGTGAGCTCTTAACTTACATAGCTTCTAATTAAAATTCCATAACCTCCATACTACCATACTGAGTATACTGTGATCAAAACGATATGAAGTAATCTGAATGCACATTTTCATATAGGGAATTTGACTACTAGGGCATGACACTTCATGTCCAAAGTATAATTAAACTTACCAGAGTTCTAATTGGACAAGTGGTGTTGATGTTAACAGGTATGATAGATGAATAATTGAAAGGTACACTTTGGCTAGACACACATGAAAATAATGAGAGCAATTCTTTAAAGCAATCATAAGATCAGACTAAGGGGGACAGACACTCCAGTTAAGATCCAAAACACTTTACGTCAGAATACACAGAAAAGAAATATTTTTAAAAAATATTCAGTTAGTATACGATAAACATTTGCACCACAACTCCATTACGCCATTATAATTAGTTTACAAGAATATCAGTAATGTTCTGAATCAAATTATGTTTTTATTATTATTATTATTATTATTATTATTATTTATATAGCACCATCAATGTACATGGTGCTGTACAGAGTAAAACAGTAAATAGCAAGACTCTGCCGCATAGGCTTACAATCTAATAAAATCATAGTAAAACAATAAGGAGGGGAAGAGAATGCAAACAGGTACAGGGTAGGGTAAGCAGGCACAGGGTAGGGTAAAACTAACAGTAGAAAGTAACAGTAGAAGTCTGCACAACATCAAGTTTTAAAAGCTTTAGGAAAAAGAAAAGTTTTTAGTTGAGCTTTAAAAGCTGCGGTTGAACTTGTAGTTTTTAATAAATAAATCTCCCCCTCCCTTTCAAATATACAACACTGGAAGAGAACTGGAAGAAAACGAAGGGTGAGTGGTTGCATGCACACTGCTGCTGCCTCCTTTTTTCCCTAGTGACTCAGTGGTAGGGTTTAGCTGTAACAGTAAACTCTTCCCCTCTCCTCCTATTGCACAACCACAAGGATGGGATCAAAAGTGTGTGCTTCGATTTTAAAGTAACCTGGCTTTATTATTTCATTTGAACTGGAATAAGCAAAGATCAAACCATGTTCCAAACAGACCAAGATCAAATCTTGATTTCTTATCTTATTGTTTATTTGTTGTTTCAACCGTCATGGCCATATCAACTTTACAAATGCGTAGGTAAGCACACAAAAACTTTACAATACAAAGAAGTAAAATACAAAAAGATACTAAAAAGGATTTCTTATCCTGGATGTCTGATCCTTGGCTTGTTCAGATAAACCATAGTTAAAACTAACCACAGTTCCCCATTTGATGAAACAATAAACTGTGGTTAGTTTCAAATGGAAGTACTTCCAGTCGCTTCCATGCAGCTTCACCAAATGAAGAGAGGAGAGGTGAAGCAGGCTTTTGCATGTAAGGCTAAACTATGATTTAGCATTATGTTTTAATCACATCTCTGGTGGGTGGATTCAGAAGTTACATGAAACCATGGTTTCTTTAACTAAACCATGGTTTTGCATTACATTTGAACCCAAGCCTGCCCACAAACTGTCATTTGTTTGGAGTCAACAAACTAGAATCGAAAAGCACTCGTTGTGCAAAAATTGTGACTCTTTGTTACATCTGACTTCAAAGACCACTGACAAGACTCAATTAAGACATTGCTCTGTCTAAAGAGATGTTTAAAATACTTAAATAAACAAAACAAGAAGGTTTTTTTTGAAGCTGAATGCTAAGCAAATAGAATACAAAAGCAGACAAGCAGCTTAAAAAAAAAATCAAACCATGCTCTGCGGTTTTAACTACAGTTAGCAAAAGTCATGGTTTCATGGCTGGGCATACAATATTAAAAAGTATGCCCTTATTGGGCCTGTTCAGATGACACATTAAACCATGGTTAGGCCTCTAACTCTTTTGCAACAAATTGTTAGTGAGCATGTTTAAACCATGATTATGTACACCATGGTTAAGAATGGTTCACACGACATGCTGTGCCATCATGTTTAGTTCAAAATGCTTAACCACCATTGCTTAGCATGTCATCTGAACAGGATCATTGTTTTATATGTATGCACTGGCCATCAATTTGCAATTGCCACTGACAAACTAATACCTGAAAACATTACCTTTAAGAAAAGTCAACCTTGCAGGTATTCAGGACACATTCAAATACCCTATGAGGAATATAAAGGAAAAAAGCTATGCATTCCCATGTGAGCAAGACAGAGTAGCACTACCTTCAACATTTCTGCCGATGAAAAGCTTTCTACTTAGAAAATAGGAACACTAATATTGCCTTAAACTATTCTCTGAAATATATTATCAGGTACTCTTGTGGCAGAGCATCTAAACATCTCAATCACATCTTTTTAGGATTAAGGATACATTGTTCAGACATCTTTTATATATCTTACTCTGTTTCTATAATAATCCTTTCAAAGGTAAAAATAAAAATCCTTTTCCTTAATAAACTGTGCCATAAATGATACTGCAAACTTACTCATGGGCTCATGATCTACAGGAAAAGAATGGAAATATAATTAGATGTACATCTTCTGGGGAGGGGAAACCAAAAACAAAAGAAAACAAACTAGTCATAGAGCATCATCACACAGGGGAAAATCATGTTCGCTTACCGTTGCTTCTCTGCCCGCGCGTGTGTCCCTCATTAGTTTCTCTTTTGAAAGAGGAAGTTAACAACTTGCACGTGGCTCATTTGGTGAGCCATTTTGATCCTGCTGCTTCTTCCGCACACAGCAGGAGATAGCAGCAACTTCTGTCTTTAAAAATAAGTCAGACGTACTGGGGTGTTTTTTTGTCCTGCAAAGAAGGCTAGAATGGTGGGAGGCACACGGGAGGCCAATGACATCGTGAGAGGGACCCGCAAAAATCCATGAGTTCCCAGTAATGAGCATGCAATAAAATGCTTGTCTGATGGAACTCATAGATGATCAATTCACATGAGAAGGAGAAGACAGCCATTAGAGTTACAGGCAATTTTGGACTTGTCTCTCTGTCTCAGGGGCAGGCCTGGTGCTGCCATAGAGGCAACTCAGGCAGCTGCCTAGAGCGCCAAGCAAACGAGGGCGCCAAACAGCGTACCCGGAAGCTGCTCTCCGGATGTGCTGTTCCAAAGCCACCACCCCAGCCTCTGCCCGACCCCAGCGTCCCGGCTCCTTCGAAGCCAGGATGCTGGGGTTGGAGGCGGAGGCTTCAGTACTTCCAGGCGTGCTTCTTGCCAGGTGGCTGTGGTTGAATTGGAGCTGGAGGTGGGCAATACTCTGCCTGTGAGTCGCATGACACCCCCATTGGGTGGTTTTGCAAAGCCCAGCTGACCACTGCCATGATACTGCTGCCCAATCGTGCTGCCATCACCACCATCTGGCTTCCCACGGGGTGCCAAACAGCTGTTTGCAGGGTTCTGGACATCCCGATTCTACTGGAAAAATAGGTGGGCGCTGCCTTCTCCCCTTGTTCTCAGTAGATCTCTGAGATTTTGACTGTATGGTCAATGTTCATATCAGCACTGACGTGTAGCCCCTCCCCTCCTCCGGGTTTGTAGGTGGGAGCAGTGCAGCACCCCATGACCCACAACGTTGCCCACTGCTGAGCAGAAGTCATGGCCCTACAGCATTTTTTCAACTCATGTTGCCTCTTCAGGCTTCAATTTCTGAATGAGGTTCTTGTGTGGCTCCAAAAACGTACCATTTGTACCGTTCGATTGTAAGACGCCATCGATTGTAAGACACACACTAATTTCAGTACCACCAACAGGAAAAAAAAACCCAAAGACACACCCGCGATTCTAAGACGCACCCCATTATTAGAGATGTTTATATGGGGGGGAAAGTACGTCTTAGAATCGAAGAAATAGGGTATCTGGAACAGAGTTTAGAGGGGGGCTAAATCAACCATTTATGCTGGGCTCATTTGAGAAAAGGAGCAGGTTCAAACTACTTCTGTTGTTGTTGTTATTGTTGTTGTCATTGTTTACTGCATTTGTATATCACCCCATAGCCAAAGCTCTCTGGGTGGTTTACGCTTTAAGTCATTTAAAGAGACAATACACAAAAACTTAAAACCACAACAACATACAATATACACATACATTTAAAACCTCTATAACTACTTTTTAAAAAAAACTATGAGCCTAAAAAAAAAACAGACCCAGGCTCATCACATATTGCTAAATGCCTGGGAGAAGAGAAAAGTCTTGACCTGGTGCCAAGACAAGATAACTATGTTGGCTCCAGGCGGGCCTCATCAGGGAGATGGTATAGAATGTAAGCCTATGCGGCAGGGTCTTGCTATTTACTGTTTTACTCTGTACAGCACCATGTACATAGATGGTGCTATATAAAATAATAATAATAATAATAATAATAATAATAATAATAATAATAATAAAAAAAAAAAAAAAAAAAAAAACCTCTGCCCCGCCCCCCAACCCCAGCATCCTAGCTTCAAAGCTGGGAGCGGGAGGGAGCGGGTGGTGAGTGGGCGAGCAAGGGGGGAGCTGTAGCGGTGAGCGAGCGAGCTGGGGGTGGACGAGCGATGGGGGGAGCCAGAGCATGTGAGCGAGGGGGGAGCTGGAGCAGCAGGCAGGGGCGGCGGGCGGGCGAGCGGGCGGGTGGGGTGAGCAGTGAGTGAGCGAGCGGGCGGGCGGGTGGGCAGGCGAGTGAGGGGGCGGTGAGTGAGTGAGCAGGGCGGCAGCTTCAGAACGCGCCTGCCTAGGGCGCAATATAGTCTGGCGCCGGCCCTGCTCAGGGGTGTCAAGCCACAGGTCTGTCAGCTAAATCTAGCCCACCCAGGGTCCCAATCCAGCTCAAAGATCTAAGGCTTCTTCCCCTAGCCCTATGCCCTCTTCCCAAATGGCCATTTGTAGTTTTCCAGCTTTTGCCATTTTTTCCCATTCTAAAACGTTGAAATCCTGGCAGTAAGAGCTTGAAGCGAAAATAGGGTGATATTTTGTAGGAATTTACTAAGGCCCCAACCTTTGCCTTTGGCCTTGCCCCTTTTACTTTTGTCCTACCTGCCACTAGAATGCGACCCTGAAAGCTTCTCTGATATTGAATTCGGCCCTAGGGCTGAAAGAGGTTTCACACCCCTGCTCTATGCAGTTGCTCAATTAAATAAACAGATGCATCATTATAACAGCATTCCATTTTAAAATTCTAATTTTGAGGACCTTCAAGGAAAATGGCTGCACTCTCAAGGATCCTGACATAGGGGAAAGAATCCACAAACATCCAGACCCCTAATTTGAGTGGAGACTATATTCAGACAGAAAAGTCGCAGTAACTAGGGCTGTGGCCTGGTCTTCCAGTTTGAGGCCTGGGCCTCAGTTGAAGCTGCCGCTGGACTGCAACAAAGGCAGGTAAGCTCCCCTCCCCTCCTGCCCCCTTACCTGGCTCTGCCACCGTCACCGCACGGACTGCGGAACCACCAGGAAAGCCCCCCTCCCACCACACTTAACTTTTTTCAGAGCTCCGGATCGAGGCGAAGGATCCGCTTGGTCTCGATCCGCTTCATCTCAATCCGCAGCTCCCTCAACCCGCTCCGTCTCCGCCTTTGTTGGAGGCAAATCATGCCATTCCGCTATCAGTTCTAAGAAGCGAAGCAAAGTGAAGCACAGCCCTAGTAGTAACATCCCCCTCTTATTAAAAAGATTATTTGAGGGTTTATTTATTTATTGTATCTATATACTGCCCCATAGCCAAAGCTCTCTGGGTGGTTTACAAAAGTTATCCACCTTGGCAGGCCAAAGTAATTGAGCAGGGAAGAAGGCCTCAAGCCCTGCTGAAACGGCAACCAGCTCCTCAGCTCCCATGTCTCCTGGCTCTTCAACTAGAAAAGATGATTCACAGGCCATCTCATCTCTCTTAAGGGAGGGGGTGAGAGATACAAAATAACTTATAGAGAAACAAGCCTCATTGTGATCAGAGATGACAGAATTAAAAACCTGAGTTGCTCAAGTTACATATAGAATGGATGCAGCAGAACTATGAATTTCACCCCTTGAAGATGTAGCTGTTGCTGTAGCCCATTCAACAGAGAAATTAGAAAGGCAAGTCAATACTCCCAAACTTACAGATTTGGAGGAGGGACAAAGGAGGAGTAATTTATGCCTGATTGAGGTGGCAGAAGGAACGGCGTGCAGGGACATGCTTGTTTTCCTTAAGGATCTTCGGAGCAAAGATAACACTTTGGAGATAGAGTGTGCCCACAGGGCATTGGGAACCGGGCCAGTTGAAAATGCCCCACTCCCACCCCGAGCTATAATATTCCACCTGCTCGATTTTCAAGTTAAAGAATATCTACTGAAGAGAGCAAGGGCTATAGGCTCTTTACAATGGTGAGAAGATAACAAGAGAATTTTTCTGCTTCCCGACTTTCCCAAGGACATTGTAGATAAGAGATGGAGGTTCAAAGGGCAAAACTGCTGGCCAGAGAGAAACGTGTGAAATTCTACTTCAACTATCTTACAGTGCTGAGTATTAGGGAAAACATCAAGTCCATTGTTTTACTACAGCTAGGGCGGCTGAGAACTACTTGCGGGCAGCCTGAGCTCCGATAATTGCTTGACGTTTCCTGCAGGCCTAAACTGTTGCAGCCCTTTTGGCCTTCTCTTGTTTTCCAGCCAATTCAGGAACCATGGAGGACTGCTTGAAATGTGACCCTCTTTATGACAGGATATTTTTGCTTAAATCTAGGAGAGCTGTAGGCTGAAAGATGCCGGCTATTCTATCCACAACAATATTTGCTTTCTAGCATGGAGGCAAAGTTAAAGTTTGTAGCATGGGAGGTGAAGTTAAACAAAAGGAGTAAAATGCTTTAATCACCAGCCCACCACCTCCCAGCCCAGCCACAATTAACACATTTTCTTACTGGCATCTGGGATTGCTGTGAAATAGGTTTGTGTTGGTTCTAAAAATTCTGGGCTGAAAGGAGTTGTTTAGTGTGTTGCACTCAGACCCCATATCTGCTTTCTACTCAGTCTTTTGGGCATATTATTTGTCCTTTACCACACTTCCTATGGCAGCCATTTTATGGTAGTGCCCAGGGCAGTTTCTCAAATTGCCAAATGTGTCCACAACCCCAAAAGTTTGCCTACCCCATGATAGATAGTTATCATAAACCCAAATTGGGTGAATAAGGTTTGGGATTTGTTACCACTGGCTAGAATAACTTTATATATGTGATAGAATATCCTGTTGTGATATTAATGCAGACCATTTGAACTCTTAAAAACTGAAATGAAGATGCTGTATAAATGACTTTCTGGATGGTGCTGCTTGCTGTTTATATAATTATTAGACTTTTTGGTGTTAAATTAACGTTTGCAAGAGTTTCCTTTGTAATATTTATTATTTGTATTTATAATATCTGATTTTATGTATTTGTGCTTTGTATAGTTGCAATATGATAAATATAATTCATTAAAACCTATTAAAAGATTGATAGATAGACAGATAGATTCATGCCTTTATGGTACGTGAGATATTTGGCTTTTTTTATTGCCAAAGAACAAGTTCTTACAGCTTTGCACTATTTTTAACTAACAGAAACAAAAGATTCTCTGTGTGCAGCTTGCACATTGTTAGCAGAATTGTAAATAATTTCTAGCTGGCCTTGGAAGTATGTGCTTCAATTGCACCTTTCGTTCACCTCTAGACTACACCTCAGTTGGGTCAAGGTTCATGGTAACATAGTAAGTATAATTGAGAACAGATCCTGGTTGCTTGGCTTTCTGATACAAAGTAAATCTCCAGAGCGGAAGGTAAAATCCAGAGAACACCTCATAATCTTGCTTACTTCTAGTGTTGGAAATAGAGTTGATCTTATAAAAATTATCAATTCATTTGCTCTATATTTTAAGTGGTTAAAATATTTAATTAAAATAAATGTTCTGGGTGTTATTGTTGCAAAATATGCCACACCAGCTTGCATTTTTTACAGAATAATTGTCCTGAGTTTGACACCTATATTGATTTGAACTTCTTAGGGTGTAATCCTACAGGTTGCACCCTTGATGATCATAAGCCCCCAAACTCATAGGCTTATAATCATCCTATGCAGGGTAGGAGGAGTGATCTTTGCCTCCCCATCCTCCCGCCCTGCATTTTTTGCTAGATGGGCTTTTCTGCCCATTTAGCTGGGGCACATCGGAGGGGGAGGAAAGGAGTCTGGAGAAGTCTCAGGATAACCTGTATCCTGGCCTCTCCAATCTCCTCCCCTACCTGCCCACTGAAACACCCCCTTCTCCCCTTCTCCAAGGTCGAGTTCCCCCCCTTGGAGAGTAGCTGCCATGGTTCTTTCCACACCATAGCATCGCTCCCTTACTTCTTCCATTGCTCGCAGGAGGCTAAGTACCTTCCCATTTCAGAGAAAAATAGGGAGGGTGGTATAAGAAGGAATAAACTTGCCTGAGATGACAAAAACATCCCCCAGCCCTGAAAATAGCTGCAGCAATGGAACAGAGAATAGAAGTGATCACATATATACAGTCTTTTCACAGCATGGTCAACCTGACTCAAAACATAGACTGGAGAAGGAACAGCTGCAGGGAGCTTGCTTCATCTTTCCCTGCCAGGAAGAACACCTGTAAGAACTTTTTAATTGGGAACTGGTGCCTAAGTTTTGCTTTTTCCCCTCCTCCCTCCGAATCCCTTTTTCCTTTTTGTCATGTCTCTGTGATTGTCAGCCTGAGGGCAGGGTCTGTTTTATCATTAACCTTTGTAAGCCATTCTGAGAGCCTTTCTTGGTTGAAGAGCAGGATAAAAGTGCCGCTGAATACCTGCACTTTGCTATGATCTCACAGCCCTTTATCAACTTCTGTGGATTGGTGCTACTGCATGTCAGGCCCCTCCAGACCTCTTCCAGGTGCCAAAAAAATGAAAATACAAAGAGCCATAAGAACCATTGTGCTGAAAGAGGAAGTAGCTTATTTTAGCCAGTGGAATATGTTGGAGGAGGGGGGAGGAACAGCAACCCGAAAATATTTATTTATTTATTTAAAGATTTTTATGCCGCCATTCAGCCAAAAAAGGCTCTCACGGCTTACAAAAGTATTTCTTGACAGTCCCTGCCCACAGGCTTACAATCTAAAAGACATGACACAAAAGGAAAGGGGATTGGGAGGGAGGAGGAGGGGGAAAAGCAAAGCAAATTCAGGCACTACAATCTTAGTTGGAAAGTTCAGCAGTGACAGTTGACAGCAGGAGGGAGGGGGCTCTCAGCTGGAGCTGGACCCTTTGCACGGTGGAGAGGTGCCTGGCTGCTGCTTCCTCCCTCACTGGTGGCCTCTCCAGAGACAGTTAGTAGCAGGAGGGAGGGGGTTACTATGTATGCAGCACCCCTGTTAGATCAATGTTCTTCACCCAGGGACGAGATCCAAGCAGCCCCTAAGCACGACTCCACACTTCCAGCGACAGAGGGTTCAAAAGCACTTTATTGATTAGTAATCAAGATGCTAACACCCCCATCTTCCTTCTTAGGCATCTCATTAAATTTCTGCAGTTCAATCTCCATTAATAACTAGCACTAAAGCTATAACTTCCTTTTTTTCACTAGGAAGAGCACCTTATTCCTGCTGCTTTTCAGATGTTTAATGCCAAATTGTTATATGATGTTCCCATATGGATACTGGGGTTTGACCCCAAGTTGAACACATCCTTTCAATTTCTTTGTAGGAGGATCTATGTAAAAGGAGGATCTATGAGATCAAAAAAGGATCTGCGTGATTTGACATGACTTTTAAAGGGGACACCCACAAAACCAGCATCCAATCACTGAGTAGGGCATTGCACCTCTTCAGATCCAGATCCTGAAGCGGGCAGTGTCTTGCTAGGCTCATGGGGGGGGGGGAGTATAATGGACTCCCGGTTGGCCTTGCACCCAGCTTTCCTGAATGCAGCCAGGCAGCAATAACGCCTCCTGCCCCACAGTTCCCACCTCCTTCCCGACTCTCTCTTTTTCTCTCCGGAGTCCCCAGCCAAACTAGAAAAACAAAAGTAGGGCCAAGGACGTGCCAGAACTCACTCCCTTAATCTCTGGCTCACCACGGGGCAAGTAGAGGGACCCAGCTGGGCCCCGGATCCAAAAAATGTTCAGAGATGATGACCAGGTGAGACCACCAGGAAGACAGCCCTGGGTAAGTGTGCATGGGATCACAGCCTAAATCAATCAATCAATCTTTATTTACAGTCAACAGACCACAGCCTAAATCAATTAGAACTAAAATATCTCTAGGTTACAGCAGCCTGTCTTCTGAACGTGGTCTGAAATAGGATTTAATTTTCATGACACACGTAGGGTCATGAGGAATTTTCTCACTGCAGGTTTTCAAAAGTTCGTTGTTATTTGTAGCAAACCTTGTGGGTATTTTTCCATAGTCAGCTAAAAAACAACAAAAATGGATCACTATTATCTAATGTATACTAGGAGAGTTAAAATGCAATGACCTCTGCTTTGTTAAAAGTCGTTTTCAAGTAAAAACAAGATGGAAAATAACGTGTGCATTTTGCATACAAGTGAAGTGGAAATCTAAGGAACAAACCTAACTACATCTATCAGCATATTGTAATTACACAGCACCTTTTATCAGAAGATCAGAAGGCTTTTAAAAATATTAATTTTCTCTCACGACCCTAAAAAAGAGTCATACAATTTATACTCTTTTCACAATAAAGCAGTGCTGTTGTTGGTCCTGGGCTCTCAAAAACACAATGCCAGCACTTTTATTATTATTATTTATTTATTAAAAAGGATGCTGATGTGCAGCCCCCTCAGAATTCCCTCTTCCTTCTGAGCTTGGCTGCAAATCTCACAATAGCTGGAGAAAATTAATTTTCCCAGAAACAATACATTGTTTCTTGTTGTAATGTAAACTATTTTGGGGTAACTTGTTCTTGAATGACAATTAAGACCCATTAGCTTTACAAAGGCCTCCTCCTAGAAGATGAAAACTCTCGTAGGACTGGTTTGTTCATAGAATCATAGAATAGTAGAGTTGGAAGGGGCCTATAGGTGCATCGAGTCCAACTCCCATTATTCTGTGTCCTGTACTCTAGGATGATCAAGAAAAGATCCTGGCCCTCCTCTGTGTGACATCCTTTCAAATATTTGAAGAGTGCTAATTTGTAAACCGCCCAGAGAGCTTCAGCTATGGGGCGGTATATAAATGTAATAAATCAAATCAAATCTATCATGTCTCCCCTCAATCTTCTCTTCCCCAGGCTAAACATGCCCAGTTCTTTCAGTCTCTCCTCATAGGGCTTTGTTTCCAGACCTCTGATCATCCTCGTTGCTGTCCTCTGAACATGCTCCAGCTTGTCTGCATCCTTCTTGAAGTGTGGTGCCCAGAACTAGATGCAATACTCTAGATGAGGCCTAACCAGGGCTGAATGGAGAGGAACCAGTACCTCACATGATTTGGAAGTTATACTTCTATTAATGCAGCCCAAAATAGCATTTGCTTTTTTTGCAGCCACATCACACTGTTGGCTCATATTCAGCTTGTGATCTACAACAATTCCAAAATCCTAGAGTATACCTTCAGAGGGCAACCAGGGTGGTGATGGGCCTTGAAACCAAGTCCTATGAGGAATGGTTGGAAGAGCTGGATATGTTTAGCCTGGAGAAGAGAAGATTAAGGAGAGACATGACAACTTTCATCAAATATAATGTCACATGCAGAAGTCCCTATCCTTCCCCCACTCTCAAGGAGAGTCCAACATATTCCTAAATTCTACACCTAGGAAAAACCAAATGCACAGTTACAAGATGGGGGATATTTGGCTCAGCAATACTACAAGCGAGAAGGATCTTGGAATTGCTTACCTGCTGCCTCCGTCGCTGCCACCATCTTTCTTCTGGCGGCTTCCTGTGCCGCCAGCAGAAATGAAAGGGAGTAGGCTGCACAATATCTTAAAATCGCACGGCCTACTCCCTTTCATTTCCGGCAGCAGCGGCACTGGAAGCCGCCAGAAGTAAGATGCCAGCGGCAATGATGGAGGCAGCAGGTAAGGAGACTGGGGGGGGGGGGCTCTGAAGTGCCGAGGCGGCCCAAAGCTTCAGAGCCAATTGGCTTTGGCTTCAGGCCGCCTCAGCCTTCACTCGAATCACCTCGGATCCAGTTTGGATGGGTCCGAACCACCCCAATCTGCTTCGGATTTGCAAACACACATGACACATGCACACATACACATGCAAACAAACTCATTGAAGATTGGATCGAATGATGGACACCACAAACATGAGGAGAAACTCCCTAAGGACTGGGGCTCTACCCAACAAAATACATTTGCCACACCCCCAGCACTGCAATTGGTTAGTGGGATGATTTGAATTGAGGATCACCGCCCAGCCCGGCAGCGGTAGCATAGCAAGAGGTCACATTGTAGTCCATTCAACGCTGTGAATGCATCAAAAAGATAGTATTTCACAATGATTTAAAGGTTGCTCTCAACCGTTACAAAGGACAGATAACATGTTTCAATGAAGGCATCATGTGCTCCAGGAGTTCCCGCAACGACTTCAGAATGTCATATATGGTATGTGTAGATTCTGCTCAAGTCACGTCCAGACTGGACTACTATGCACTGTATGCGGGGCTGCCTTTGAAGAAGCTTAGGAAGCTTCAGCTGGTGCAGAATGCAGCTGCCCAAGTATTAGTGGGGGCAAAGGGGACTTGATCATATAATGCCTGTATTGCACCAGCTGCATTGTTTACCTGTGCATTTCCAAGCCCAATTCAAAGTGCTGGTTTTGACCTTAAAGCACTGAACAGTTTGGGACCAAGTTACTTGAAGGACTGCCTTCACCCAAAAATGTTTTCGTTTGGGTAAATGTGATTTTGGAATTTCTCTACATTTGCTTCATGCTACGCATACTGTACACATCATTGATTCAGTTGTACTCCAAGATTGTATTAGATTGTAAGCCTATGCGGCAGGGCCTTGCTATTTACTGTTTTACTCTGTACAGCACCATGTACATTGATGGTGCTATATAAATAAATAATAATAATAATAATAATAATAATAATAATAATAATAATAATAAAGAGAGGCCCTTATCATTTGCCCACCTGTGAGAGCAATTAGGAAGGAATCCACATGGGAGAGGGCCTTCTCTGAAGTGGCCCCAAACCTCTGGAACAAATTTCCATCAGAGGTCTGCCATGAGCCTTCCTTGCAGGCTTTCAAGAAGGCCTTAAAGACATTTTATTTTACCATGACCTTCATATGATAATTATTGTTATTGTTATTATTGCTGCTATTGTTGTTCCTGTTGGTTTTATTGTTCGTTTTATTGTTTTAATTGCTATTTTATTGCTTTTAATATTTTTTAATATTTCATTGCTTTTAATGTTTTATGTATTTTATTGCTTTTAATATTTTATGTATTTTATTGTTGTAAGCCACCTTGTGAGGGCTTCTGCTCTGAAAGGTGGCCAAGAAATGTTTTAAATAAATAAATATAATATAGTGAGTGATGTTACATCTTGAGACCTAAGAAGCTGAAAGGAGACCATCAGCCACATTTTGACCAATTTGCACAATAAAAACAATTGTTTAATAATGCAAACTGGCCCATTGTGGTTTCTATGGTATGAGACCATAGTATGTATGTGGATAGAGATACATTTTTCTCCCGCTCTCATAATACTAGAACCTGGAGTCATCTCATGAATTTGATTGGTGGGAGATTCAGTACAGACAAAAGGAAGTACGTATTTCTTCACACAGTGCATAGTTAAACTATGGAATTCGATAGCACAAGACATAGTGCTGGCCACCAATTTGGATGGCTTTAAAAGGGGCTTAGAAAAATTCCTGGAGAAGGTAATCAATGGCTACTAGTCCTGATGGTTCTATGCTACCTCCAGTATCAAAAGCAACATGCCTATGTACACCAATTGCTGGGGAATATGGGCAGGAGGGTGCTGTGGGCATGGTTAACAAACCACCCACCACCCATGAGTTCTCTCTCTCATTTTGTTTACAATAGAACAAAGACGGGAAGGAGTGACCACCATTGTGTGGCATATTTCTAATCTAACCTTCCTGCCCCTTAGAAAGCCCTTTACAAGCCTTCAGCCAACATTGATGGCGAATATTCAAATGTCCCATTAGAACATTGACCTTGTATGTGTATTGAGCAGCATGTTTTCCATTGTCCCTGAGAGGGATTTCTCTAAGCATTACTCGCACTTTATAGTTACTGGCCTGGTTACGCAACTATCTGTTCTTTACCGTAGGATGTGGCTATGTTACCACATCCCGAGCAGCATTATTCCCTTTAGCAGTAAGAAAGATTTGTGTATTTTTAGAATGTAGTTGTCAACGATAACAGTGATCAATTAGTTTAAGAAAATGAGTATGTTTTGTTTGCTTGGTGGGATCTTTTATTATGTGATTTTTAGGTCTGTCTGTGTGTTTTATTCTGTGACTTTTAGGTCTTTGTGTGTTTTAATACAAGATAGTTTATATATCTTTTTTGCATATTTTGCTTTTTGTTAAAATGTCATAAGCAATGAAGGATTGACTAAGAAGGAGAGGGAGAGAAAGCGGATGGGGTGGGTGGGGGAAGAGAAGGCCACTTTTCACATCACCAAAATGCTACTCAAGTATCACCAAAGATGGCAAGTTACACATCACCAAAAAAGAGAACGACCATCACCAAAGAAGAAAGAGAGAGAGAGAGAGAACAAAAGAAACTACAGATTTGCATAAAAATTGCATGTGCTGATTTATATGTATAAATGCAAATTTAGAAATAGTCATTGTAATTAAAAAAAAAACCTATACATTCCATCATAGTGGGACGTCTGTGACAAAGGGCTGTAGCTTGGTGGTACAGCACATGTTCTTCACGACAAAGGTCCCAGGTTCAATCCTCGGTATGTCCAGGTAGGGCTGGGAAAGGCCCCTGCCTGAAACCTTGAATGCTGCTGCCGGTCGGTGTTCACAATAGTGGGCTAGATGGTCTGACTCAGGGCATGTCTAGATGAGTGTTTATCCTGGGGATCGCCCGGGATCATCCCTGTGCATCCACATGACACACAGGGGATCCCGGGGGCAGGGAGGGATGATCCCTCCATTTCCCCAGGATAACAGGCATCACTTTTATCCCAACTTTTCCTGTGGTCTCGGGATGATCCCAAGACCTTGGGAGGTGTGGGCCACCATCCCGGTTTCATCCCGGCTCTTCACGAGTAAACACGAGAAGCCGGGCACAGGTTACGGAACTCCTTAAGTGGGGGGAGCATGAGGTTGTGTTTTTTTTTAAAAAAAGACGTACCTTTTCAATGGAGCACTCATGCACTTGTCTTCACTAAAAAAATTAAAAATGGTGGCCGCAACATCCTTCGTCCTCCCGGGACATTGTGCACCTCGTGCTGACTGAGGGGGAGGATCTTGCGATCAGAATATCATGAGATCCTCCCCCTCCACCCCCTGGTCTAGACATGCCCTCAGTGTCAGCTAGCTTTCTATTTGCCCTTGATCTGTTTTCCTGTTCAGTCTGATGTCCTGGTACTACCTGTTGAAGGGCAACTTCAAGTGCTAAGGATAGGTGAGAATTTTGTTTCAGCTTGTTTTTGATAAGCACTTACCAAAATTCACAAAGTTCTTCCTATTGGGGACAGAAATAAAAATGTGGGAAGAAGAGAAAATGACAGATTCATCCATCCATGCCGAGGATTTTGAGCACTGAGCTCTTAGAAGTGTGAGTCATGCTATTGCTGATTTAGGACTGGGTGGAGGGTGGGAATCCTGATGAGTTCCTAAATTTTGGCAAGTTAATGGCAGGCAGGTACAACATTGTCCTTTCCATATTCTTATTGAATTTGTCCAGTGCAGATGGGTAAGAATTTCGTTTCCATTCATTTGCAAATTTCTTCATATTGTCCATTCTTTTACCTGCATCTATCTCTGCTTCTTACTGTTTTTATGATTTTATTGTTATTTTTATGTTGGATTTTTTTGGGTTTAAAAATGTTTTAAACTGAGCACTATCCTGGCATTACATAGTGAAAGGGACAAGAGGGGATATACATTCTCTGTAAAAAATAAATTATTATTATTATTATTATTATTATTATTATTTATTTATTTATATAGCACCATCAATGTACATGGTGCTGTACAGAGTAAAACAGTAAATAGCAAGACCCTGCCGCATAGGCTTACATTCTAATAAAATCATAATGAAACAATAAGGAGGGGAAGAGAATGCAAACAGGCACAGGGTAGGGTAAGCAGGCACAGGGTAGGGTGAAACTAACAGTATAAAGTCTGCACAATTATTACATGTTTCAACTACTAATGGTATTACTATTTATGTTTGTTTGTGTTTTAAAGCCATACCAATGCAATTTACTCCCAACAATACTACTGCAATTTTTATGTCCATAAAATGTACCATAAATGATAAATAGGAATGTAAAGATATAAATTACTTTCTTGGGGGGAAAGTGGTTTGTTTGTTTTTTCTCTGATAGAGTGATTGGTGGGACTAAAATACAAAAGGTTGAGAAATACTTCTGTTTTTGAAGCTGTCCTCTGTTTGAAGCGCTGCGCTGTCCAAAGAAAACACCTATAAAATAAATAAAGAGACTAAAATGTGTTGTAGGTTGTAGTAAAATGGGGCATCTGGATCTGAAAAAAATATGCTTCCCACCCAACCTGAAAGTTTGGGCGGGAAAGCAACGGTTGTGGGTTGGGAGGGGCTGGAAAGGAGCAAGAACTCACGTGGCTCCGGGTGCGAGCCTCGTGTGCTTAGGGCGGCGCCGCGGCTATAAAAGCTGCATGGCCCGAGGCTCGGCCTCTTTTGGTTTTTCGGCTGCCTATCAGGCAGCACAGACGAGGAGGCTCTTCTTTGCAGCCAAAAACAAAGCAGTTTGGAGCGAAATCGGAGGCTTGGCTGCAGCACGGAGGCTCCTCTCATCCCAGCACGGCTTAAGTGGGCGGCAGCAGCGTTTACTCAGTAACAAAGCGGTTTGGAGCAAAGGGGGGAGGCTTGAAGGGCGCAGGGGATTGGGCGAGCTCTTCGCCCGGCCCTTACTAGCCTGGGCTACCCTGTAACACCAATGTTTTTCCCATCCTTTGGGGCGAACTTGCCAAAGTCACTCGTCCCTTTCTTTCCGGTCCCAGCCCCGTTTTTCTTCCAACACCCCCCCTATTGTTTACCACTCCTTTCCCTTATGTCCAGGGTTCATTTAACTCCCTACTTCTGGCCTTTTACCTCGTGCGTGGCCCACGTGGCCCATAAATTCACAGAAGAGTAAAAGAGCAGCGAAGCGCATCTGCCCTGCAGTATTGGGCATTTGTTTGAATGTTTAGAATCATCAATTTTGCTGAAGCTAAGTATGGCAGGGTTTATCGTTGTTTAGTAGTAGATAATTAGAAAGTTTAGTTTCACTTTTGGTTCCTTTTGTATTCTTTGCTTGTTTTACTAGCGTATTTCTGCTTGGGTTTCCATTTTAGCCTGATTTTAGGCTAGTAAATTTTAGCTTAACTTTTACTGCCTGGAATTAATTACATGCAGCTAAAATTATGAATTATAATTGTATTCTTTTAGTTGCACTTCTTGGTTGGCAGTTTTAAGTCTGTAGATTGATATTTTAAACTGGTTATTATTGGCTATCTCATTAAATTTTACTTGGTTTAAATTAGGATTAAATTTAATTTATTATTATTATTATTATTATTTTGCTGTTACCATGCCTCCCAAGTAAAGTTGCGGGGGGAGTAGTGGAAAGGGCAAGGCACCTAGTTTGCCTGCAAAGCGCCCTATCCTAGTACCATTGTCATCGTCATCTGACGATGAAGAATCTTTTATTATTATTATTATTATTATTATTATTATTCATTTATAGCACCATCAATGTACAGGGTGCTGTACAGAGTAAAACAGTAAATAGCAAGACCCTGCCGCATAGGCTTACATTCTTGGTCCTTGGTTTTACAACGCATTGCTGTTTTGGAAGCAAGACAATGCAGCCCTCAAACAACAACTGAAAGCAAGGTATACGAAATACAGGAGTAATAAGCAGAAGAGTAAAAGAGCTAGTGATTTATCTGTAGTTACTTTTTCAGAACAATCTTCTGTGGTGCAAGCAGCAGACGTCACACAAGACGAGTCAACTTCAGTGCAAGCTTTTGAGGCTTCCCAAGTTACAGAACCTGCAGCGGTGGCCATGTCCACCTTGGCATCATCTGCAAGTCCTCACGTAGTGAGTATCAGTGCACCACAGCAGGTCATACACGTCCACCAGTTGCACTTGGGGGAACGCCTCTGTGGGCCATGAGCCCATTCTGGCCTTTTCTAGACACATTGAGTTAGGAGATACACAGGAATTTGAAACCCCTCTGCAGGCAACCCCAGAAGCATGTGTGTCTGTTTGGCAACCCACACCCACTTCTACCAGGCAAGCAGTTTCTGAGACCCAGACATCTGCAACCCCTATTATTGAATGTGCTGCTCCTGTGCCAATTAGAGCTCTGTAAACTATACAAACTGATTTGGAAATCTATAAAGAGGAGCCAAAGTTTGATCCTTATTCCTCTGCAAAGGGTATAATATCCCTTATAGAGCAATTTCTACACCTATCGGATGTCATCTATTACATGCCACCAAAGAAAGATTTGGAAGGGTGATTTTTTTTTTTTTTTGATCTGTCTCTCTCTTAATTAGAGAGGAAGAACAGAAAGACAAAGTTAATAACAATGAGAGAAATCAGGAGCGCAGTAAGAAGAGAAAAGTTGAGAGAACCTAGGCCAATTAGTTGGCCGGATATATAATATTCATAAGAGTGGCTTTATTGAAGCACCACGAAAAGGCAACAGTGTTAATTAAATGTTTGGATATAATTTAGATGTTATACTGAATATGTATGCCCAGCATGGCTGGGGTAGGATGAGGCTTTTCAGATTGAAAGCCCAGTTTAACCCAGAAGTTAAATGGGACATGTAAGAGCCAGATTTATGGCTACAATTTATGACCCCAGCTAAACCTATCTCTGGCGAAAGAACGGATAGCGGGCATATTCTGTCACGCCCGGATGGGCCCTTTCAGCATAAAGGGCATGATGAGCAATCGGTTTAACCCCGATTATTGTGCGGGGAGTTTAACTCCAAGGGCACGTGTGCGCGGACACAGTGCAAGTTCAAGTATGAATGCTCTATTTGTGGTGGGGATCACCCATACTCTGGATGTCCCAAGATCAAAGACTCCAAGGGTGGAAGGGAATTATGCCCTAGTAACAAGCCCAATGTATCCAGCCCTGTTACAAAAGGGCCCCAGCCCAATTAAGACCCCGAACTATCCTTAGCTTTACGCGATTATATACCTCAGGATGTCGCGTCTTTTCTTTTCGAGAAGTTTAGGTTTGGCTTTAGAATTCCTTTTCAGGGTCCTCCGATCCCAGTTTCTAAGAATCAGGCTTCCATTAATTCAATGGAGGATCTGGTTCGAGGGGAGGGAATTCTAAAGGAAGTGATTGCTGGTAGGGTTTTAGACCCTTTTGCTCAACCTCCCTTGCCTCGTTCGAGGCTTTCTCACCTGGGCATTGTGCCCAAGAAATCCCCCGAGAGAATATCGATTAATTGCTGGATTTCAGTAAGCAGTCTTGCAGTCTGTCCAGAGATAAGCTAGAATATCTCAAAGACCTCGTAGAAACCATATCCAAGGCCCATAAGATCACTATGAGGCAACTTCAGGAGCTGACAGGCTACCTGAATTTTGCCTACAGAGTGATAGCACCTTGAAAGGCATCGTCCAGGCTATTGTACGATGCGATGAAAGGGGTCAAGCGACCCCTTCATCGCATACAGGTATTGGTTGAAATGAGAGCTGACCTGGTGGTATAGGCGTCTTTTTTGGAACCAATTCAATGGCATTCCTTTTCGAATGCTGACTTTCTTCTAGAAGTTCAGTTACAAGTGCACTCAGATGCGTCGGGGTCATATGGCTTCGGGGTGATCCTTAAGGAACGCTGGTGCGCTCAACAATGGCCAATGAGTTAGAGAGAAGAAGACCTTGCTGGAATTTTTCCTATTGTTATAGCAGTCTGGCAGTGGGCTGACCTCCTTTCCAATTCATCCATACACTTCGGTGTGATAACCAAGCCACAGTGCAGGTTGTCAATTCTATTTTCCAAACAAGCGAGTAAGGAGACTAGTCAGAGCTTTTATGCTCCTTTACCTCCAGTTTAATATCACATTTTATGCAAGGCATGTTCCCGGGCTGGATAATAGAATCGCTGATGCCTTGTCGCGCAACCGGATTTCCGGGTTCCCGGAATTGGCCCCAGCAGATGGATAGTTTCCAGATCCCATGCCCAGACACTTGGGGGATCTTGGAGGGACGAAGCGTTGGAAGCCATGAACAGGTCTGTAGCCCCAGGTCCCAGAGCGCTACATGAGCGCGCAGGTAGAGAATTCCACGCTTTTTTGATCTTCTCAGATTTAGCAACTCAATGGCCTATTCCCATGGACCACATAATGCAGTTCCGCGTGGCTTCGCACAGTAGAGGCGTAGCCATCGGGACTTTGAAATGGAAATTGGCATTTTTTGTCATTTGAGGCTAAGACTATGCGGTTCAAGGGCACACAACTCGGACACTAGACTCAAGCGTACGCTTGAGGGCTGGGGCTGGAATTGCTCCAGCCCCTTCCGGCAAACGCAAGCCAAATAACCTCGATATACTGTTGGGACTACGTCAACAGTAGATAGCAATATGTTCATCACCTTATGAGCAGGATTTATTTCATGCCAGTGCCTTGATAATGTTTTTTAGTGTGTTCCGAGTTCGCGAGGTACTGGCATTCTCTATGAAGGACGTGTCTAACAAAGCTTTTCAAATTAAGGACATTCAATTCTCGGGGACAAGATTAGGATTGCCCTTAGGCAATCTAAGATGGATCAGAAAGCTAGAGGCTCTAGTATAATAGCATCTGCTAGATGTTTTGAAATTTGCCCAGTAGCAGCAATGAGAGCCTTGTTTACTAGAAGACTTGGCAGGGCTACCATTCCGACATGTAGACAAGTCCCCAGTGACCAAGTTCCAGTTTTGGTCTGTAGACAAGAAGGCGTTACAGGCTATGGGACTGGATAATGGCCAATTTGGAACACACTCCTTCCAAATTGGAGCGGCAACTACAGCGGCAGTGGCCGGGATGCCTGAAACAAAGATTGGGGCCATAGGTAGATGGCGTTCCAGAGCCTTCAAGACCTATGTGCGTTACTAATTGGATGTGGAATTAATAGTTTTTCATTTCCACCAGATTTTGAGTCAAGATTTGAACCTCCCCTGATTCTAATGTGAACACAGTGTGGTGTTCTGGGCCAGTCGCAGAGCGTCTCAGACAGACATGGGTCTTTGCTGAGGCTTGGACTGGCAGCCGTCATTCACTGGGTTGGACGGCGAGGTTGAGATGGGGAGGTCTATTTCATACAAGATTGGAACCTCCCCTGATTCTAATGTGAACACAGTGTGGTGTTCTGGGCCAGTCGCAGAGCATCTCAGCCAGACATGGGTCTTTGCTGAGGCTTGGACTGGCAGCCGTCGTTCACTGGGTTGGACGGCGAGGTTTGAGATGGGGAGGTCTATTTCATACTCTATCACAGTTTGAGGTTAAGTTTGGCTCTCTACAGGTGTTTGTGATTCACCTGGGAGGCAATGATTTAGGCCTTCTAAAAGGAAAGGCCCTGATTACACAGGCTGAAGAGGATTTTGAATATATTTGGAGACGATGGCCACTGTCGTGGATCGTCTGGTCTTGCATGTTGCCTCGGCGCCATTGGCGTGAGGGACTTAATATTAAAGGTTTAAATAGGGCGGTTCACAAGGTGAACAGAGAAATTAGAGCGTTTTGTGGGGAAAGTGGGGATGGGTCATCCCGAACCCCGATATTGCACCGGACAGAACAGAGCTTTATAGGGCAGATGGAGTCCACCTTTCCGATGCAGGAAATGATAATTTCCTGCAGGATCTGAGTGTGGGACTGCGGGATTTTTTCCCTGGTTGGTGGGGGAAAGAGGACCTAAGCTGAGGCTTGGTCCCCTTTTGTGGCAGGAAGGTGCGGGAATCTAAACCTAAGACAGGGACGGTGAGCCCACTGGCACCCTTGGCGGTGAGCTGCATAGCCAGAGGACCTGCTCCTCGGGGTTGTGCGGCTTGCGAGTCAGGCTATGGCGTGCAGTTGGAGACCATACTGACTGCATCTACCCACTGTCCCTTATGGCAGTGGGCGGGGGGTGCAGTGGGATGGTCTCTCCACACTCTCAGAGTGTCGTACAGGCAGGGAGCCGGTGAAACGGCTTCTTGCCTGGAGAGTGGCTCGCCCTTTGGCAGGCAGTAGGCCTGAGCAGATGTGAGATTCCCGCACTGTCACACTCAGATCCGGGGAGGGTTGGATTAACAGAATTATTCAATAAAGAGGCCCTAGTTATACCCAATGCTCTGGTGTCTGTGTCTTCTTTCATGCGTCCTCCCTCACCCACAATCGAAAGCTGCTGCCTTTGTTTCCATTTTGTTGAAGGAATAAGCTTGCTAACTAGATTTTTCTTCTGCCAGTCCAAACATTTAAATTTAGAACTACTTAAGAGTAAGGAGACCAAAGCTCTATTGCTCTACCTATTTCATATTTTGTGAGTTGCTCCCAACCTTCTCCAACTTGGTGCCCTCCACATGTGACCAGCATAGCCATTGTCCATGCTCTATCTGGAAGACCACACATTCTCCATCCCTGCACTAAAGACATAGAGCAACACAGTGGACATGTGCTGTGAGGTGAGTGGTCAAATCCAATGATATTGGCTGGACTTGTGTTCTCTGTCTAACAAATGGAAATGGATAAACGGAGGAAGTCAGCAGCTAATTCATCTGCATTTCTCCAGTCAGGGTTGCTTGGACCTGTAGCCATTTCCTCTCCCTTCTGAGCTGCAAAGCATCTGTTAAGACATAGTTCCATTCTGAAAATAACACACAAGGCTGTTTCTGTCTTGGAAAAGTTTTATAAACGTGAGAAATAAGGTCTGTGAGCAACAAGCAACTATTATCTAAATTATTTCTAAAAGAGAACAGTGGCTGGGTAGGAAAGGAAGAAGACAACCTTGGTATTCATATATGCATAAATGTCCTGACAAAATGTTCTAGTTCCAAACACAGCAATTTGGAAAGTTACTACTGACGTTAGTGACCCCATGGGAATTACTTCAATCCATCAGCAATTTGTGTTTGTGCATTGTGTATTCTATGGGAAAAAATCTAGCGCGTTTTCGACAGAAATAACTTATCTTTGCATTCTCCTTTCTAAAGCTTCTCAGAAGACAAAATAACCTAAAAGAAATTACTATACTAATTTATCCCCCTGCACATTCCAGTAATTGTCACATTGTACCGGCCACAATTAGACTGAATGACAGTCTTTTCCCTGTTGATCATAGGAATTTCTTATATACACAAACTGCAGTACAATATCAATCTCCTTTGGCTGGTTTTTCAACCAACAACTGTGGCTGATTGCAAGTCATTTGAAAACACTGAGCCATGCATGAGCATGACAAAAGTCAATTTAGATGGATTTGCAGGAGCACAAAGACCTACAGATGTAACACAATTCAAAACGCTGCATTTTGGCAGCATATGTTTCCATCTACAGCCCCTGCTATTTCATTAAATGATGTAAGAAGGTCAAAAGTTTAATAAACTTCAATTTTATGTGCATATTGAGTAACATTTTATATCTCATCCTAAATTAGCGAAGGTTGTGGAGACAATGATCAAGGTCAGTAGAGCAATTTATAAGGACAGTCCTCAGCTCTGCAGGAACAAAATTAATCACTTGACTTTGGATCACGTCTTAGGACTATTAGACGACTTTGGGGATATAAATATACATTTGTTTTTTTTAATTCCTACCCCATCTCTTACAGCCCCAACTGAATTCACTTCTCAGGCAGACCATTAGTGCTCATGCCGTGTTATACACCTCATTTAATTTTTGAAGTAGCATTTTTATCGACCTTCCCAAAACACTTCAGAGAGAATGTCAGACACAGGCTAAAAGACAAGGGAATGACTTACGGTCACATTTAAATAAAGCAGTGGTAAAAGAGGAAGAGGGAAGGGAGTTCTTGATGGAGGAAGCCGAGATAGGAAACCACCAGCTATGGAAAGTGATAGAAGAGGGAGTGAGCCGAGTTGATAAGTGGGTAAGAAATTGCTTTGGATCAGACCAAAGATCAAAAATCAGACCAAAGTTGAAGTCCAGCATTCCTGCTCTATAATAAGCCAGCCATATATACATTGAAAACTCACAAGTAGAATGTGATGGAGAGAGATGACGGCTATCAGGGAGAAATATAGCGCAGTGGTAGAGCTCATGCTTGACATGCAGAAAGCCCCAGCTGCTTTTAGTCAAAAGAAATAGTACTGGGCTTGGTAGACAAATAGTTGACCTGGAGCCAATTTAAAGTGGAGGGAAAGCACATCAGGGTCATAGAATCATAGAATAGCAGTGTTGGAAGGGGCCTATAAGGCCATCGAGTCCAACCCCCTGCTCAATGCAGGAATCCACCCTAAAGCATCCCTGACAGATGGTTGTCCAGCTGCCTCTTGAATGACTCTAGTGTGGGAGAGCCCACAACCTCCCTAGGTAACTGGTTCCATTGTCGTACTGCTTTAACAGGTCGTTCATGACAGATAACACTGTCATATATCTATCTTCCCTCTTGAAAAGGCACATTTCCCTTCCCCCTTAAATGTGGCTCTGGAGCGGTTCTGCAGTGGTGTGCTCTGTCCGTCCCCCCCCCACACACACACACTTTAAATTCTGGGGGTGCCTCTGTGACCTGGCTGTGATCAGTAAGTCACGTGGCCAAGGTATGGCTCCCCCATCCCTTCTTTTTCCCCCATTTGCATTAGAACTGCTTTCATAACAAATAGGCTCCTTTTCTGATTCATATTAGCAATAACTGCTTCATTCACAATAGTAGAGTAGCTGGTTTATATGTAGTGCATAATAAAGAATACACAGAGGGGAAGGAGAAAGGGTATCCAGCCACAGTATTTGCACCTGCAACTTTGCAGTGACAATACACCTACTTACAACTAAGGAATACCCAGAGGGGAAGGGAAGAAGGTGGCCAGTACAGCAAAGGAGCATGGACAGGGCTGGTTGGCCACTGTGTGAACAGAATGCTGGACTAGATGGACCCTTGGCCTGATTCAGCAGGGATTTTCATATGTTCTTAATAAGCAGCACAGGAATCAGTAAAACAGCCATAAAAATCTAGAACTAGGTGTCTAAGGGCACAATCCTATGCATGTTTAGGATAGTTACTTTTACTCAATCTCTCATCGGCTTTTGATACCATTGACCTTGGTTCCTGGAAAACAGTTGTTTTTAGGAGATGCCAGAAACAGCAGAGTGTTGGCACCTGCCTGACCTCTAGGGGCAGGAAGTTTCAAAGACAAGCCCCCTCCCCACATTAAAGGTTCTTCTTCTGGTAGACTCCAGTTTAGGTTTCATGACCTCCAGTTTGTGCCAGAGATAATTCAAGTGATTTTCTTTGTTGGACTTAAGCCTTCTCTCACTGACTATTTATACATACATACACACACACATATAATTTGTGTGTATAGATATACAGATATAGCTACAATATTTCCTCACTGGTGTGTGTGTTGAAAGTGAAGTTTTAACTGGGAATGTGCAGAACCCTCTGAGGCAATTCACTAGTCTTGTTATTTATTTCATTCCTATATCACCCAATAGCCAAAGCTCTCTCTCTTGTTGAATGCCTCATAATTCCTCAGGTGTTTTTCCTAAGAGGAACCACCATATTTGCTTTGAATTTCACTTTAGCCAAAATTATTTGCCAACATATAATTTGCTACACATTTGCTATTGGCAAAATTTTGTTCCTAGAAAATTTTGATAGTTTTGACAAAACTATTTTAGCTCTCCCTGAAATGCCCCGCCCCACCATTCATTTCAAACTTCCCTTCATCCCAAATTTCAGTGGCAGTTAACAATTCAATGGCAACTCACAGCTGCAACACACTTGGTAACCACTATGTCTTTGCCATGACCTATTTCCCTTTTAAACTAAATCACACCAGCGTTATAGTCTGCTGTTGTGGTGAATTGCATGCAAAGGACTAAAGTGACGTCAACCATGTCCTGCTGTGATTGCTGTTCTTCTCCCCCCTCCCCGCCCCTCTTAGCAATGTATTTTAGCATGCCAAATGTCTGGTTTGTCCAATAATGCGAAAGCACACTGCTCAAACTTCAACGTGTATTTTCATCCATCATCCATCATCTTCAATCTGAAGTTCTGTATTCAAGGGGCGGTATTGCTGATGAAAGAGAGGGAGTGCCTTTCCTCCAGCGGGCTGCATAGCTTCTCTCCCCTCCCCTCTCTCCTATTCAATAAAAGGGAGTTTTAGTTGATTAATCAATTAATTGATGGATTAAATTTGCATGTGGGTTATAAGCAGTCCCCCTGGAGCAAGAAGAGCATTATAAGCAGTCCCCCTGGAGCATTGAACTCTATGTTTTTACTCCTGAGTTGGCATCCAAATTGGCACAGTTATAGCTCTTAAGAAGGTCTTTCAGCATACCAAATTTGAATCAGATAAGGTCATCCCTTGATTTTTTTTAAATTATTTTTTTAAATTCCCCCCTTAAATTATTTTCTTCTGTTTTGCACCAATGCGAAGGATCGTAGGGTCTTCCATTCCATTCTCTTCCTTTGGCCATGTGAAACTGTGCATCTTCAAGTTCATACAGATCTGCTGGCTCCCTTACTCAAAAGTAAATCCCATTGATTTCAACTGCTAAAGTCACATGCAGGCTTACCTTTGAGTGAACCCCATTAAACAGAGAGATTTACTTCTGAGTAAACACATATTCCAGTTCTAGAGAGCCACGGAGGGCTCGTGTGTGTGTGTGTGTGTGTGTGTGTGTGTGCGTGCGTGCGTGCATGCACACATTTGACAGATGGAGCCTGTATGAGAGGTGCACCATGCGAGGTGGGGAGAGGAAGGGGTTGAGGGGAACAGGTTTTGCCTGGTGCCCTTTCCACAAGGCTTAGACACCAGCTATCTCCACAGTTGGCAGAGGATACCAATCTCAGGAGGGCTGAAGCAGCATCTTCTTTTCTTATTCCAGGTGGGGGGGCTCTGTTTTGCATAAAGGGGAGGTGGAGAGGCAACTTTGACACAAGCAGTGGGGAAGCAAGAGCCCCGTTTCTCTGTCCATCCAGGTGGGCACATTACTGAAGTGGGACTCTCTCTCTCTCTCTCTCTCTCTCTCTCTCTCTCTCTCTCTCTCTCTCTCTCTCTCTCTCACTCACTCACTCACACACACCTTTCCTTTCTTTCTACCAGCCCAATCCCAGGCAGTGTCCAGTGTGCCTAATCAGGACTTAATACTGAGTAAAGATGTGTAAGAGGGTGCTTAATGACTTACAAGGGATATCCATGAAGCTACTTAGAAGTCCTTGTTTCTCCCAAATTTGTTCAGCAACAAGAGAAGCTACTGCTGAGGAAAAGGCACAGCAACACCTAGTAGCCCCATCTCCATCACAGTCACTGCAGTGGGGGGAGTTGTCCGACCACCACCAACCAATAAAATGTAGGGGGGAGGTACGAAGGAGATCCATGGGCAGATGCAATAGTGATTCACAGCTGCGCAGGGGAGGAGAGGTGTAAAGATGCATGAACCCTAAAAGCACACAGGTGTAAGTGATCATGGCTTCACACCCTATGGAAATGAAGGGGGAGAATAAGAGAGCAAAAGTGTAGGTGTGATGGAGTTTTAAAAGGAAAAGGTCACACACACACCATTTTATTTTATAGGGAGATGTACATCCTGTGCTTTTCCAGCCATTGTTTTGTCTTTTGTTTAGTTCTTTCTTTCTTATGGGATAAGGAAAAATTCCTATCACAAAGAACTAAGTTTATGAATTGAGTGTCACAATGTTATTGTGAAGGGGAAAGTAACAAGTATTTAAATATGAACAGCTTAACTTATTATTATTATTATTTATTTATTTATTTATATAGCACCATCAATGTACATGGTGCTGTACAGAGTAAAACAGTAAATAGCAAGACTCTGCCGCATAGGCTTACAATCTAATAAAATCATAGTAAAATAATAAGGAGGGGAAGAGAATGCAAACAGGCACAACAGCACACAATACTGTTGGGGTTATAAGTCCATCTAAGTGCACCGGTGCCCTATCCATGGAGCCACTGCAGGTGAGGGAAGGGACAAAAACAGCTGTCAGTTACCTGGACTGATGTGTGCTCTAGTTGCTCAATTATAGCTTGTTACTAGTGATGAAAACCATATTATTTTCCAATGACGTAACAGGATATAATAAATGCCATAGCAATTTTTATGCACTCTTGATACTGAAATAGCATCATACTTTACTAGTATAATGCTCCTAAAACAGTGGTCGGAAACCTTGTATGCCATTGGCAAATCATTAAAATAATTCAATTCAAAACTATAGAGCCCAGTTGGTGAAGTAAATCTAAGGGTCATCACACATCAACATACATTTACACTTTAAAAAAAGCCAAAAAACCTTTTGCATAGGACAGCTCCTATATAAATGAATCAAACATCATAAGCCATATAATTAGAAAAAATACTTTTCTATATATAATGAACATTCTTTACTTAAAGTTAATTGTATATATGATAAACCATTGCATATATGATAGTAAAATTCCAGGCTTTTTCAGATCAAGTCTAATCAAATTCTCCATATTTCTTGGTCACAACCAGTGACACAAAGACCATTTCAGTTACTGATTTATTTACAGTGTCACTTATGCATGTCTACTCCAAAGTTGGTCCAATGAGTTTGGTGGGTCTTACTCACAGGTAAGTGGATATAGGATTGCAGGCTTATTTTTCTTTTTTTAGTAGGCTAACTGCACAAAGTGCGCATTCACTGGTGACATTTCCAGTATGAACATTCACTCCTAATCATGCTGTGTCTTGTCCCAAGATTTTGTGTTTTTGCATTTAACAAAATAACTGCAAATGTCAGGTATTAGAAGGGTTGAAACACCCTTTTCTATTTGGTTGTCTTCAGGCCCCCATCTTTTATTCATAGCCTCTCTCATGGTGCTGGAAGGCAGACGGTGTTGCTATAGCAATGCCCTGCATATCCTTGTGGATAGCTTACAGTTTCACTTTTTTTAAAAAAAAACCCAACAAAGAGCCATTGATAACACATGTTGCCAAAGGTTACAGAAGTTGAATGCTAAAATGGAAATATTTCTCTTTTACAGAGTTGCACTGTGGATGCGTCCTGCAAATTCAAAGAAACAGGTGAGGGTATGACCTCTTTGTGAAGAATGATGAATAGTTTGGTTTCACAACATTATTGAGAATGAAATGCAACCTTGGTTTTTTATGATTTCATGGTGGTACATTCAGCCTCTCAGATTGCTGAAATGTTGAAACATTTTTTAAAGGAATGTTGCCAAAATAGCCCTACACATTTTCATCCTTCTTGATAATGAAATGTTATTTCAGTATCCAGGTGAAATCTAATGAGAAACAGACTCAGGTCTGGAAGCATCCAGAAGTAATATTAAGTGTGTCTGAAGTGTGTCCCTTCGGAGCTCTGAAACTTTTTTGCTATCCTAATTGATCTCTCTGCCTTCACGTTTGGGAAACTGCCACCAGAATATACCCTGAACTGGCTAACAATCCGGTAAGTGACATTAGAAGGTTAAGTATGCCAGTAGAAATGAAGCAGGTGGGGGTTGGGGGACTAAGAGCTTTATCACACCAGCGTTATACTGTGCAATCACTGTGAATTGCATGCAAAGGACTCAGAAGTTTTCCAGCTTATAATCTGCTTTTATTGTGAAGTACTCCCATGCATCCTGCTTTAATTGCACTTCTTAGCCAAAAGAAGTGAAATATTTTGGTGCACAGAAAGTATGGTTCTTCCTGTCATGTGAAAGCACATCGCTCAAACTGCAACATGCACTTTCATCCCTCGTTTTTAATCTGGTGTTCTGTGGATGTGTTTTCAAGGGGCAGAATTGCTGATGAAAGAATTGCCAATTCAAATCCTTCCTCCTCCTGCTTCCTCCATCTTAACTCGTCCATTTTCACTTTAAAAGAAATGTGGGAAATTTATTTATTTATTTATTTATTTATTTATTTATTTTATTACATTTCTATACCGCCCAATAACCGGAGCTCTCTGGGCGGTTCACAAAAATTAAAACCATGCAAAGTAAAATGCACCCTCCTTGCAAGAAGCGCCCTCATTTTTAAAGATAAAGAGTTCCAAATTGGCACAGTAGTAGGTATTAAGGAGAGCTTTCAGCGTGCCGAATTTGAACCAGATTGGATTATCCATTGATTTTTTAATGATTTTTTACATTTCCTCCCTCAAATCCATTGGAGCTTATAGCCTGTTAGTGCGGAGGAACGTAGGATCACATTTCCATGCCTTTGAACATCCAAAACTGTGCATCTTCAATGGGATTTACTTTACTCAAAAGTAAATCCCATTGATTTCAAACTGCTTACATAACCTGCTGCCCCTTGGTCTGTGCTTGGAGGAGAAACGGTGAATGGTGGTGGTGAAAAGATTTATCCTCTTTCCATACCTGGGTGCTTTTCCTAAGCAGTAGCCATGGGGGGAGGGAGGGAGACTCCAGGCAGGGTTAGGGGATTTACTTTACTCAAAAGTAACTGCTAACGTGACCTGTTGCCCCTTGGTCTGTGCTTGGAGGGAAGAGAAACAGAGGGAAGGGGGGGCTGGAAAGATTTCCCCTCTTTCTGCGCCCTTTTTCTAAGAAGGAGCCACAGAAGGAGAGAGGGAGCCTCCAGGCAGGGTTAGTGGATTTACTTCACTCAAAAGTAAATCCCATTGATTTCCACTGCTAACAAGACCTGCTGGCCCTTGGTCTGTGCTTGGAGGGGAGAGAAGGGGGGCTGGAAAGATTGCCCCTCTTTCTGCACCCTTTCCCTAAGCACAGACCAAAGGCCAGCAAGTCATGTTAGCAGTTGAAATCAATGGGATTTACTTTTGAGTAAAGAAAATCCACTAACCCTGCCTGGAGGCTCCCTCCCTCCTTCTGTGGCTCCTCCTTAGGAAAAGGGTGCAGAAAGAGGGAAAATCTTTCCAGCCCCCAACCTCCCTCTGTTTCTCTTTCCTGCCCCCTTTCATCTCAGATCTAGGGGGTGTCAGGCCCAACTCCCAGCTGAGGAGAGGGGAGGATGAGCAGCCACCGATTATGGCTTCTTCTCTTGGAGAAGCGGGAAAGAAAGCGAGCCGGCGAAGTGGTGGTGGTGGTGTGCGTGTGTGCTTGCTTGCATCTTCAAGTTCAGGAACTACAGATGTGCTGGTTCCCTTAATCAAATGTAAATCCCATTGATTTCAACTGCTGGCTTATTTATTTATTTATTTATTTATTTATTTATTTATTTATTACATTTCTATACCGCCCAACAGCCGGAGCTCTCTGAGGAAAGCCCATTGAACAGAGAGAGTCTTACTTCTGAGTAAACACATATAGAACAATGCCCATACACATGCAGATCATGGAAGGGGGGAGGGAGGTTTTTGGACAGCATGGATGGAGGGGGAGTTGTCCAACTTACAACAACCAATAAACTGTAGGGGGAGGTACAAAAGAGATCAATGGGTGAGGCCATGGTGAAAACAACAAGGTGTGAGAGTGAACCTCAGCGGGGTAACGGCAATGCGCTACAGGAGAGGTGTAAGTCTGCAAGTTTTCATACGGTATAGAAGCACTATATAAACAAAGTTGGATAATTCGAGGGAGAACCACAATAAAAGGGTATGTGGGATGAAGGCTAAAGAAAGCAACTTTGAAGCACAAATACCGAGCCAATACAATGCGAAAAGTCTTCCTGGGCACATACAGCTTTCCTGTTACAAATCAGTAAAGGAAGGTGCAAATTATGAACTGAGGAAGGAAGGGGTGATTCCTCTTCACCCTTGGTCCTGCTCAAGCATTCTGCAGCTGGGAAATGCTCATTTACCAATGGCCTACCTGCCTCCTTGCTCTCGCCCTGGATTTACTATTAGCAGTAGTATTCCTTCAATGTACTCTCTCTATTCCACCATGCCCCTGCCTATCTGTTGCAGCAAAAGAAGTTTAGAGCAATCCCAGAAAGGTTTTCAAGAGGCCTCTATAATCTGCACGGGTCAGTCTTAAACTAGTTTGGCATAATTGGAGTAATATTTCCCACAGATTTATGAATCAATTATAGCCACAGTGTTCCACAATTCCATTCTGTGCAGTTCTACCTAATTGCATTTTCAAACCCAGTGACCCAGTTTGCACAATCAAAAATAACCCATCATGGCTGAAATAATGGTGGTTTGTTCTAATCCCTAGTTCATGCCGAGCGCCATGTCCCTAATGGTTTGTTTGAGGGAGAAGCAACCCTCCAATAACCCTACAACAGTCCATGGAGTATTGGAGGGTTGCTTCCTCCTCCTCCAACACGCCATGCTGCCTGGGTTCGGATGACACGACCACCACGCCTGGGTGGGTAATCAGCAAATGGTGTACAGCAAGCACTAGGGATTAAAACAAGTCACTGCAGCTTTTTAAAACTACAGCAGTGGTTCTCAAACTGTGGAGCATGGTAGCAAGAAGAGTAACAAAATTCCAGGAAGGAATAGGATTCCAAAGCAAGTGGCCCTTTCCTCTCTGTACGGACAAGTCCTGGGTGAGTTGAATGCCCCATGGCAGAGGCCCCACATTATTCTACAATGGATTTGTAGGTTTGACCACCTCCTCACCACTTCCTCATGCATTTGTACAAATATATAAGAAGAGTATAAGTGGGGGGGGGGAAACCACTCCTTAAAACTGCTTAGATAATATATTTTATAATATAAGTGGTATACAAGTATTACTACTAAATAAATAAAGTGCTGCAGATTTACCATCCCTCCTTTGATCCCCAGAGGTACAGTCACTGCCACCTCCACCTTCAGCCAGCTCACAATTCTGTCTATCTCCAAATTTGAAACTCCAAGATGCTTTTCCTGCTGACCCTCTATCAAGAGTGAGTCAAGAGTGTCATCTTCTCCAGATGGTTATCAGCACCTAATTGAAATACACAGCAATCAGATCTACACCA
Organism: Elgaria multicarinata webbii; assembly: GCF_023053635.1. Lineage (NCBI taxonomy): Eukaryota > Metazoa > Chordata > Lepidosauria > Squamata > Anguidae > Elgaria > Elgaria multicarinata. The sequence goes on along the minus strand of NC_086172.1, from coordinate 143,447,289 downwards.
AGCAGGATATAACACTTTGAAAACAGTTTGAAAACTGTATGTGAAGTGTGCCCTGGGCCCCAACAGTTGTCATTACTGTTATAAACTGTTTTAAAGCAGTAGTGTAGATCCTGCCAGAGATTCCCTACTAGCAGGAAACCTTCTCCTTACCATTAGCTCCCACCAATCAAACATCAAGCATTCTGGATTATTAACCAGCAACTAGCCTATCAAAGGAATGTTCATCCAGCAGCTGTAGCGAAGTAAGCAAGTAATACCTAGCATAGGATCCCAGCACTAAAAATATTCTAAAATGTTTCATTTAAACGTTCTACCACTTCTGTCAGTCTTAATGATAAATGTCTGCATTCTTCCCCCCACTTTTTTTGGGGGGGGGGGTAGGGGGATTTTTACTCCTTTGATCTATGCTATCTATATTTGTAAATTATTATTTTTTTAACCAAGACCTCAAGAAATTAATAATGAATTCAGATGACCATTTACCAATCATAATTTACATAGTGTGCATGTAGCCACCTGGCAAGCTGATAATCTGCATCTTCCTGCCCAGTGATTTGGAGAATTGTTTATTTCTGCTCTTGATCAATAATCTGAAAGTCTTCAGTTAAGGTGCAGTGCTAATAACACCACTCTGCTGGCCCTCTTCATCCATTTGAAACTCACCTTTCCTTAATGTGAATATTCAGCTTGCAGAAGATTGTTGTTTTAATTTAGACTGCTGATCACCCACAAATTGCGAAGTCTGGAAGCACCCAGTGTCAACTACATATTCCAAGGGGAAAACAGATCTGTGCAATAAGGTCTGCACAGCTGCATTAGAAGGAGCCACATGGAATATTTGTTGATCATGACGTAGGTTGGTTGGGTGACCAGTGTCCTTTGGCGGGCCCTCTGCAAGCAACCACTACAGACCACTAGCTAGACTGATCTAGGCAGTGTGAGCTCCAAGGTTTGTCAGTAGGGCTGTGCACAGATCCCCTGATCCGCTCTGGATCCTGATCTGCAACTTCTGGATCAGGAACGCTCCGCCCCGCATTGATCCGTCTATGCTCCAATCCGCTGCGGGGCTCCGGATCCAAGCTCCGTGTTCCCCCAGCCCCATAGACTTGCATTGAAAATCAAAGGCCCCCCTCACCACTTACCTTCCGGTTTGAGGCCTGGGCCTCAGTTGAAGCCACTACACGGACTGCGGCGGCACCAGGTAAGCCCCTCTCCCGCCACACTCCGGATCAAGGCAAAGGATCCGCTTGGTCTTGATCCGCAACTCCCCCGACCCGATCCGTCTCCACCTTTGTCAGAGGCGAATCAGGCTGCTCTGCTATCAGTTCTGAGAAGCGAAACAGAGCACAGCCCTAGTTTTCAGGGCCCTCGGGCACTATGCCCTCAAAGGCCCACCCTCCCTCAGCGAGGCTACCTTCTCACCATCACTGTCACTGGCTGTTATTCCTCTTCCTTTTTCTTGCCATTGCTGTTGTTTGTCAGGCAGAGCGCCAGGGAGCAAGCAAAGCAGTGGTATCTCCTGACACCCCAGAGCAAGACACATGTGAGCAAGCAAGTTGCAACTGTGAAGAGGAGGAGGAGGAAGTCCAGGAGGCTTTTGTTCATGGGCTCAACTGGAGTGTGGACCCTCAGCATGACCAATCCTGATGACGGCCCTGGGTCTGTGCCTCATCCAGCAGCCTGCTAGGTAGAGAAGGCAATTTAAGGGGTTGTCAGAAAGAGAAAGAGTGAAGTGGCAGAAAGAGAGGGAGAAAAGAAGTGCCCCCCACCCAGTTTTTACTCTGGCTCCATCCACTGTCAACATGTGCCCCCTGACATATCACCCCAAAGGAATGCAGCCCTTGGGCATGTCTACACGAGGGATTATCCCGGGGATCACCCCGGCATCATCCCTGTGCATCCAGCTGAGTATTTTCTTGATGCCCCCCACACTCTAGAACGCTGAGCAGCAGACCAATCTTGGATACGTTTAGCATGACAAAGGGGGTAGAGGGGACCGTAACAAAGGCGTATGTGCATTGAGCAAATGGAGAGGAGGGGAGGATAGTGCTCGGAAATAAATGAATGTATTTCAAAATCCAGTATATTTCGAGAATTAACTGTGAAATCAACCACTTTTCTGAAGGTTCAAAGTAACTATTATAATTAGAGACAGCAGGTGATGGCATACACCTCACCATAGGGTATATGCTGATGGCCTAAGATATCAAAGTCCTAACGTTTAACAGCAGAAGTAAAAGGGCGAAACACATGGCTTCCTGTGGTTTTCAAGCCTGCCAAAGTATGTATTTGTTTTGATGGTTATGCCTGAATTGCAGCAGGTTCACTGCATGTTTATATATGTAATTTCCATCACTCTCAGAATAAAGTGTATCTGATGTTCATAATTTTGGGCCCAAGTACTTTTTTGATTGGAATAAAAAAAATGTCTGCGGCTGAGCCTGCTGAGCACTGGCTATTTCACCCAGATCTGGCCTTACCCTAAAGCAACATGAAGGGGGGGGGGCATGTTACTGCCTCTCATTGCAACTCTTTTTGTAACCTTTTTTTTTTAAAAAAAAAAGGAGTCTTCCGGTCTAGATCATTTCAATGTCAGATCTAAAAATGTTTTGTGGCCAGTACTGAGTTGAACTCCACATGTTCCTAAAGCAATGTAATTCTATTTATATACATAGAGCGCAAAAGGAAGCTAACTTCCTTTTTAAATCCAGCCTGTTAGCCCATTGAATGAGTTATGAAGGGTAGAACAGAGAGGGGGGAAAGAGGAAACAAAAATGAAGAAAACAGGATATGTTGGGGGGCAGTAACAGACTATAAAACACAACTAGTTATCCTGATTTCATAGTAGAGAAAGAGCCTTTTCAGTGGTAGTACCCTGTTATGGAATGCCCTCCCCAGAAAAAGGCTTGGTTGGTGCCTACTGTGTAGTCTTGTCGACGCCAGGTGAAGACTTTTTCATTCTCCCAAGCTGTTAGCCTTTTTGTTCTAAAAAGATGTGTTGGTACTCTGTAGATGCTGTTGTTGGTTTTATTCTGTGGCTCTTTAAAATTATTTTACATTTTACCTTAGGTTTATTTTGTGAACTCCTAGGAGAGCTTCAACTAATGGGAGGTATAGAACAGTGGTGGGCAGATGTTAAATCTCCATGCTCAATAGAATAACAAAAAGAAGAAAATAGACTGTGGGGTAAAGTGAGTAAACATTTTACTTTTAACCTTCAGACAATTAACTGAGCACACCTAGGAAAAGAATTGTTCGAGAGATCTGCATCTGAAAATAACCATCTTTGCTAAAAGTTATGTTTGCTAAGAACTTGCCTAAAAAGGTAATTGTAAACCTTTGGAATTATAAATTGCCCAGCACAATAGAGTTCTGAGCTATTATACTATATTCAACATTCATGTGTGCCAGTGGTTCACTGCTTAGATAGCTGTATGGCTTTCAAAGATTTGGAGTGGGAAATGAAGGACTTTTTAAATGTCTACACACACATAGAATTGCATCTTTAAACTTAAGTGGTGTCAAGATTCCAAAACCTCCCACCAAAATTTATTTATTTATTTATTTATTTAATTACATTTATATACCACCCCACAGCCGAAGCTTTCTTACTATTAAAAATAGTAAACATTAAAAGTATACAAAAATTTTAAAAACATTAAAACAGTATAAACAACAACATGGAAATGTGAGGCAACAGGGATTTGCTGTGCAATCCACAAAGCTTTTATTCAGTAAAAACACCTCTTCACACCTGTAGCGACTATGACGGCTAGGGGCTATCCTCTAAGCCTAGTTAGCGAAACAAAGCAAGGTAGTTGTTTATCAACTAAATGGATGGTTTCCTTTCCTCAGTGTCCGAGAGGCTTTTACTGGAGGGTCCTCTTGACCCAACTTCTGATGTGCAGGTAGTCTGGCAGCTAGTCTCCTCTCAACTCTGCTCACTTGATTGTGCAGCAGACTCTGGGATCTGTCAATTCCAGTGCTCCCTCCTCTCCGACAAAGGTTGAGTTCCCAAGGAGGGAGAGGAAGGAGGAAGATGATCTCTGAAGCTGCAACCCCTGTTTGATAAGCTCCTGCGAAGATTCCTCCCTGACTCCTGGAGAGTTTTGGAAATTTCCTCCCCTGCTCCCTGTCTCGGCTGGGCTTCTTCTAGTTCAGCCTCCAAGGCCTTAGTTAGACCAGGCTATATCTCGGGGTGAACCCTGGGATCATCCCTGTGCGTCCGGATGATGCACAGGGGATCCCGGGATCAGGGAGGGATCATCCCTCCCTTGCCCCAGGATAGAGCCCTCCCCTTTGGGCCTGTTTTTCCCACAGTCTCAGGCTGAGCCCAAGATCGCGGAACATGTGACCGATTTCCACGGCTTGACCCCGCTCCGTGCAATTACTCGCATGGAGCCGGGAGCTGCGCCCATCAGGGTTAGGGTGGGGTGTTAGCATAGTTGTCTAATGTTAGCATAAGTGTCTCCATTTTTAAAAGGAAACTGTGAAATACACCAAGCAAAATGTCATGATGTCATGTATGCGAAATGTCTCCTTGAGTGCATCCCTCTTATCTAACATAAACAAGAGCCCTGGTTCCAGTGCTCTGCTGTGTCAAAGTTAACATCTGTAACTTACTGTCAGGCCAAAGTATTGTTTACAGAACTGTTTAGCATAATTAGCTATGCCCCAGTGTTATGTTCTGATTGGTTAATGCTGCAACAGGGCCCTGCCCCTTGCAAGCTCAAATACTGTACTGTATTCCCTATGTCTTTTGTCTGATTGCTCCCTTTGAAGAGACCAGGCCTTGATTACTAATCAATAAAGCGCTTTTGAACCCTCTGTCGCTGGAATGGTGGAGTCGTGCTTAAGGGCTGTTTGGATTTCGTCCTTGGGTGAAAAGAACATTGATCTAACAGGGGGAGCAAGGAAACCAAATGAAATTTTTAAAAATACTTACCTTTAGCACACAACCATTGGTGCGCTACGTCCTCTTTAAAAAGTAAAGAAAAATGGCAGGCGCAACACCTCTCTTCCTGAGATCATCGCGCCCTATGTTTAAACGGGGCAGAGATCTCACGTTAATCCCAACACGAGATCTACAAAAGGTAGGTCTAGCTAAGGCCCAAGTCTGACTCAGCATCTGAAACCAAACCAAGTCGCCCAAGTCCCTTGATAAATGGCTTATTTTTTTAAAAAAAATATAGACAAATGGAGGATAGTTGTATCCTATCTACTAATAGTAAACTCATTCTCTAAGTGCCTATTCATATGGCTCAACCATACAGAAGAGGGAGGTATCAGTAGGATTGGGAGAACTCTAAAAATTTACAGAAATGAAAAACATTTTATTAAAAAAAAACACCCACAAAAAACAAAAGCCTAACCCTCTCTCAGGTTTTGAACCCAAAATCAGCCCAGTGAGGACTGAGCATAGCCACAGAATGCTGACTGGCGGTTGCAAATTTGGTCCTGTTTAACCTCAGAACCTTCACTAATGGGTCTGAAGCACCCCAGTGGGTAAAGGCAAGTTGCTTACCTGTAACTGTAGTTCTTCAAGTGGTCATCTTTGCTTTCACACATATGGGCTCCATGCCTGCATGGAGCCGTTCTTCAGGAAATTTTTAAAGCTGAGGAACGCTCTTTTGAAGGGAACCCCTCCCTCACCGTCCTACTACACATGTACTAGTGGGCTCCCCCCTGTCTCCTCTGTTCTCGAGACCGAATTGCTGGCCTCGGTTTCAAGGAGACAAAAGCCCCCACAATATCAGTAATATAATGACATCGACACTGAAGAGGGGACAGTGGGTGGCTTGTGTGAATGCACAGATGACCACTCAAAGAACTACAGTTACAGGTAAGCAACCTGCCTTTCTTCTTCGTGGTCATTGTGCATCACACATATGGGAGACTGACAAGCTGACTTACCAGTGGGTAGGTGTCATCTAAGGAATAGCAGATAAGACCGCCCAACCGAAGTTGCAGTCACTGCTTGTAAAATGGATGCTGTTGATGTTGTGAGAGATCCATTTTCTTAGCCGTTGTCTTGGCTTTTTCTATAGTATCCATGGTATCAACAGTGGTAACGTTGAACAACCCTTCACCATTGAATGGTAAATCTTCAATTTACCTTCATGTCAGCCCTGCAGAGCATAGCCAAGCATGCCTGTGAAGGGCGACAGAACCAACCATAGCTTTTGCGTCGCAGGCTACTTGGTAACGCAAGGTGTCAGAAGAACCTTGTTGCTTCTTCTTGAAACACTTGAGCTAGTTCTCTTTTTCCCCCTGGAAGATAATCACATAGAGAGCCCATTTTCTCCCAGAGGAACAATTGATACCTAGATATAGTGGCCTGGTAATTGGCTACCCGTAGTCTAACTGCTGCAGAGAAATAGATCTGTCTTCCTAGGAGATCTAAACAACGGCCTTCTTTATCTGCTGGAGAAGCATGAATTTGTTGTGATTTCATAGAATCATAGAATAGTAGAGTTGGAAGGGGCCTATAGGACCATTGAGTCCAACCCCCTGCTCAATGCAGGAATCCACCTTAAAGCATCCCAGACAGATGGCTGTCCAGCTGCCTTGAATGCCTCTACTGTGGGAGAGCCCATGACCTCCCTAGGTAATTGGTTCTATTGGTTCTATTGGTTCTCCCTAGGTAATTGGCTCTAACAGTCAGGAAGTTTTTTCTGATATCCAGCTGGAATCAGGCTTCCTGTCACTTGAGCCCATTAGCCCGTGTCCTGCACTCTGGGATGATTGAGAAGAGATCCTGCCCTCCTCTGTGTGTCAAGCTTTCAAGTATTTGAAGAGCGCTCTCATGCTCCTCTCAATCTTCTCTTCTCCAGGCTAAACATGCCCAGTTCTTTCAGTCTCTCCTCACAGTGCTTTGTTTCTAGATCCCTGATCATCCTCATTGCCCTCCTCTGAACATGCTCCAGCTTGTCTGCATCCTTCTTGAAGTGTGGTGGATACAATACTCAAGATGAGGCCTTACCAGGGCCGAATAGAGGGGAACCAGGACCTCGTGCGATTGGAAGCTATGCATCTGTTAATGCAGCCCCAAACAGCATTTCCTTTTTTTGCAGCCACATCACACTGTTGGCTTATATTCAGCTTGCGATCTACAACAATTCCAAAATCCTTCTCATTTGTAGTATTGCTTTATCTAAGTATCCCCCATCTTGTAACTGTTCATTTGGTTTCTTTTTCCTAGATGTAGAACTTGGCATTTATCCCTATTAAATTTCATTCAGTTGTTTTTAGCCCAGCACTCCAGTCTATCAAGATCACTTTGAAGTTTGTTTCTGACTTCCAGGGTATTATCTGTCCCACCCAATTTTGTGTCATCTGCAAATTTGATAAGCATTCCCTGCAACTCCTTGTCCAAATCATTAATTAAAATGTTGAAGAGCACTGGGCCCAGGACTGAGCCCTGCGGTACCCAACTCATTAACTCCCCCCAGTTTGAGAAGGTACTATTGATAAGCACTCTTTGAGTCTGATTCTGTAGCCAACTGTGGATCCACCCAATAGTTGTTCCATCTAGCCCACTTTTAGCTAGTTTGTTAATCAGAATGTCATGGGACACTTTGTCAAAAGCTTTGCTGAAGTCAAGATATATTATGTCCACAGCATTCCCACAGTCCACAAGGGAGGTTACCTGATCAAAAAATCTGATCAGATTAGTCTGACAGGATTTGTTCTTGACAAATCCATGCTGGCTTTGCCTTGAGAAGACTTCACTGTGATGGAGTTAGGCTTGGGGTGTGTAAATGGAAAACCAGCTTCTTTCTTCTGTACTTTATAAAAAGATTCCAATAAATTTGGAGTTTCCTAAAGGATGGCTAGAAGTCTGCCATCTGGGCATATTATCTTGATAGATACATTTTTTTCCTGGTACATCTTTTGAACTCACAGTCATCTTCGGTCGGTCATATTTTTTATTTTATTTATTTATTTATTACATTTTTATACCGCCCAATAGCCAAAGCTCTCTGGGCGGTATAAAATTGTCACTCGTGCTCAGTGTTACGCCTTCTCCTGCCCAGCTAGTGTCAAGTAAGGTCATTCTCTCATCAGCAGGTGCACAGCAGAAGATGTCAAAAGAGTAATTTTCCTCCTCTTAGTTAATATCTGTCTGAGCATGCTCAATTCTTCTGTTCATCTTGTTCATACACTCATATTAGTTCACTGTGACCTTGAACAAGCTCTGTGAAGCCGCCTGTACAGTCAGTGGCACTTCCCCCCCCCTTCCTCCAAAGCCAGTCCTGCAAGTCTTAGAGTCTAAGTTAGTTAGACAAAATCAATTAGCACAGAAACAAAACTTCAAAGTCTTCTTGCTCAGGGATCAAGAGCCTGGAATATGAGTCTGATTCTTAAATTTGAATCTGAGAACTTTTAGGGGGGGTGTTCTTGTAGGTATTCTTGTAGGTATATAACCCAAACCCTCGGTTAGGTCATTTCACCATTCCAACTCAACTTAGCCATCTTCAGTCCTTTGTTAGCAAAATTATTTAATCTTTTTAGTACCCGATTAACAGTCTATTTTAATATCTGATAAGCTCAAATATCACATCCAATTTAAAACAGATTAATCATTGAAGTATCGTCATTGACCAGAACAAGAAAGAATGGATCACAATGTTCTTCTAATTTTACTAACATATTATTTCCCGTAATTCATTTTGCTACAAAGTCGGGTTCCCACATGAAATTCCCTACAATTCTGGGAATTGCTACTATAGGTAAAACCAATTGTTCTTGGGGTGCTGGTTCAACAATCATATGCATTTGCACTTTTCCTGATAAGTATTGCTTAATCCAATCAAATGTATTAATCTTATACCACCCAGGTTTTCTTTTGTTCCATAACTCTGTATTGTCCCAAAGCTCCTCAGGAAGTAAACCATTTCCCCAAAGACTTATAACTTGTTCAACCTTTTGATTTGCATTGTAGCACACACCAAAGCTATTCCAGTTTCATTCTCTAATCCTAGAACCTGTGACAGTGAAAAAATCATATGTTGTTTCAACAATTGCTTTGCATGCCACTGTACCCGCATTGCTTTTTCTGTTTCATTCTGCAATATTCTTAAATTTTGTTTTAGTGGAGTCTGATGCTTTCCAACTATCTCTTGCAATTTTGATACTTTATTAGCTGTGACTTTAATATCATAAGAATTTAAGATACCAGCCCCAGTTCCCATACCTCCCAAAATACTGCCTAATAAATCTCGCTTTTTTCTATGGTGAATCTTGTCTTCAGCTTGATCCCATCGTCCTTTAAAAATAAGGTCAGCAGAATGTTTACACTGTGCATGAGTTCTAGTTACATTCACATTCTGGAAATACAACAATATGGTGTCTTAAGAAATTCTAGGGGCTTCCAAAATTGTTCGTTGTAACTCTGTTTTGTTAATTCGAGCTACATATGGAACATGTTCAAATATAGGAGACACTGGAACTTTAAAATAAAAATATGTCCACATATATGGTACGCAAATGGAAAGATTTTTACAGGCTATGTTATTACTTTCTAATTTCAACTGAAAGTTATCTTTCACCTGAATGACCATTATCAGCATCATACTATTACTAACCCATTATTGTTCAGCAGGACTTCCACTGATCCATTTTTCTAAGTACTTGTTCCATATTTACACTGTGAAATTTAATTTCAATGGTAAAATCAGACTACCTATATTCAAACCAAATTGGAATGTTGTATTGCTTTTTTTCTCCATTTATGATATGTTTATCACAATTTTTGTCCACCAATACACATCCCATTGGATCTGATATCTGCACAGACATTCTAGGACTTTGGAGGTCATGTCAGTGTGTTTCATCAGTATTAGGGTAATCCATGTTTTTTGTTGTTTAAAGAAATCATTCTTTGATTAGCCCAAAAAGGAGGTTGCATCATCATAATCATATTCAGGTTCCAGATCAACGGGACCCCTTTCTACACCTAAGGATTATCCCAGGAAAATGGAGGGATTGTCCCTGCCTGCTCCCGGGATCCCCTGTGTGACATTTGGATACACAGGGATGATCCTGGGGTGGGTGGGGGGGAAGGCAGGTGTAGAAACGGCCAGGATTGAAAACATCAATCAAAATAAAACAGCATACAATCTTCCATATATCTTTTTACGGTCTCTGGGACTTTATGATTAAACACAAGCTCCTGCAATCAAACTTCCTTATATCAAGCTTAGTATCTGTAACAAAAGATAGGAAATAGGAGGGGTAAGAGACAACAAAATATGGGTCTTTACAGACCGCTGTTTCAACATTTACCTTTACCTGTACAAAATAGCCCATTGAAAGATGTCACTCTCATTTGCTTCTTCATCTTTAGGAGCTACCAGGTCCCAAAGCAGACGATCTCTCCGAGATGCACTTAATAAATTTAATGGAAGGGTCCATCTTGGCCACATTATTTGCATATGCTCTTCATGCCTACAGTATGGGTCTCTCAAATTGTCACAGTAATAGCATTCATTCTATCCCCATTTATTCCAATAGACTTTCTTATTATCCTTCCATATAGTTTCTATTACTTTACCCAGAACTGGTCCAGCCACATCTTTGAGGAGTTCCAATCCATTTGTGCCATTTACTTTTAATACTTTGACTACAGCCATCTCTTGAATAGTAGGTATTGCATATTGAGGATTATTTTTCAAACACAACTGACCTGTCATTTTTGTGCATCTTTCCAATTTGCACTTGAAACAGATGGTTTCCTTAAAAAAAAACCTGGTTTCAACACCTGGAAAACTTGGTAGGACCATGGTGTTCTCCCCTATTTTCTATGGCCTCTATGTGGGGGCCCATAAATCAATTTCTGTCTTCCAGGTTCACATCAGATTAACAACTGTTGGGGGGCAGAGTGGAGAACTGGGGGAGGGTGAATGAAATGGCATGTGCTGGCAGAGGGCCTGGCTGGCTGGAATGCTGAACAGCATTCCATACTGCAACATTTTGTTGCAGGTCTCCTTTGGCCATAGCTATTTATGAACACTAAACAGAATCTCTGTGTTCTGAGGCCGTGTAGCTCTGAATACCAGATGCTGGGGACAAACAACCAGGGAAGGGTTTATGCCTTCTTGTCTGCTTTTAGAGGCATCTATCTGGCTAACCACTGTTGGAAACATAATGCTGGTCTGAGCCAGCAAAGATCTTGTTATTTTCTTACATTCTGACATTATACTGTGTTATTCAGATAAAGACATTAAGAACCCCGGAGAAAAAAAAACTAATCCTGTGATCATGTGAAGCAATTGTTCCTTGCATTATCCAGATATTTATTTCTTCTAAAAATAAATAATTATTTTATGAAATCAGATGGAAACAAATGCACAAAGATGGACAGACAGAAAGAGAGAGGAAACGAGAGAATAATAAAAGTAGTATGCATCCTTTTCAGTGGTAGCTAACTGATAAATAAATACCTATCTAATTGTGGCTGAAATCTGGGCTGGATTAATTAAAAGACTGCCTGATAACTGAAGAATTCCTGAGCATACAGGTAAATTTGGGGGATAATGTATTCCTCTGCAAAACAAATATAGTAGAAGCTCTCCCATATTTATAGGTATCCTGCTTTTCATTCAATAGTTAAATAGCTCTGACTGGTCAAAGTCTGCCTTTGTCCAATTGTGACCTACATGTTCCCGTGAGGGACATCTTTGTCTCACTTTTCTTTGGTCACCGAGTTCATGTACATCAATAGGCTGAGGCTCACAGTCCATTAACGAGAGTTTTTCAGCTCAGCCCTGGGCCACCCAGAAGCCCTGGTGCATGTTCTCAGTGAATGGCTTCACCGGTGGCCCATTCAAATGTGCTAATGTCAGGGAGGGGGTGAGGAAAGGCTTGAATGGAGGAGCCAATGTACACCATTGCTCAGGCAAAGTGACTGCAGCTTACAACAAAGCACCCCCTGTGGCGATGTTAAGCAGAGTTATCAATAGTGCTCAGGCCGAGCCAGAACTAATGCTCCAATCATGCCATCAACAGGTGGCCCAGATGCAGCCACTTCAATGCAGAAAACCACAGGGCAACATTTACTGGTAATTCTATCCTCTTTCCAGTTCCTGTGTGCAGTTGTCATCATTCTCCCTCCCTCTCCTTCCTTCTCTCTCTCTCTCTCTCTCTCTCTCTCTCTCTCTCTCTCTCTCTCTCTCTCTCGCATTGTGTCAGACCTCCTTGAACTGTCTCCCTAAAGAATTTTAGTTTCTCTTGCTGGTCACACAGACCAAGGAAAAACTCCTTTGGTATCAGGAGAGAAAAACTTACTTTTTAAAAAATGGAAGGAGAGCAGGATTTTCAAAAATAAGAGTTGCCACGGTATCCTAGAATGTTGAATGCACGGTCTTGATGGTGGGGCAGTTAAGATTGACATTTGGAAACCGAACAAGTCAAGAATGGCACCATTTACTTTTTCTTCTTGCGGGGGGTGGTGGTGGAATAATTGTGAAGGAAAAAAGCACAGGGGAAGTGTTTAGAGCAAAGTTTCTGGAATGTACCAGCTTTTTCCAACCTGTGCCCTCCAAATGTTTTGGACTACAACTCCCAGTATTCCTGAAAACTGGCTATGCTGGTTTGGGCTGATGGGCACTGAAGTCCAAAACATCTGGAGGGAACCAGGATTAGGAAAGCTGGAATATATTATAGTAGGAATATGCAATATCAATTCACCACATTGCAACCAGGCCTAAGTGCATGTAACTGCAATAACTGCATATTTCCCCCATTTACCCCTGCCTCCATTTTCCTCTCCTTCATCTGTTATCTCCTTTGTGTTCTTTTCTAGATTGTAAACTCTTTGGGGCGCTCAGGAGAAATCCACCTCCCATCATTATGTAGCATTGCCTCCCAACACACTGCTAATCCTCATGTCAGCTACGTAGGGAGGGGGAGGAAATTAAAGGGGGGAAACCCACTTCCTTCTCTCTTCTCCCCACCCCTCCCCAGTGCTTCTGTTCTCAGTACCACCACTGGAACATCAGAACATAAGATGCTGCCTAATACTGAATCAGACCATTGGTCCATCTAGACCAGGACTGTGGAGACTGACTGGCAGTGGCTTGCTAGGGTTTCAGGCAGGACTTTTTCCAGCCCTAACAGGAGATGCCAGGGACTGAGCATGTGCTCTACCACTGTGCCACAGCCTCTCCTTTCAAGAGAAGGGGAGGGAGAAGTGTGTTTTGAAGGCAGGGGCTGGCAGGAGGAATTTTTCTTGGGCATGTATTTTTAATTCAAGTCAAAGAAGAATTTGGGGGCTTTTAACACTTAACTCTTCTTTTGGGATAGATTTGACAAGCCCTTGATGTTTAATTCCATGCCTGGCTTGAGAGAACTTTGCTGGCATCACTAGAAGAAATGCTTGGGCTTAGCTGACCTCATTGATGTGTGAATCTTTGGAATAGGGATATGAAATCGATGAAAACATCCCTTCTGGAATTAAGAGGGTGCCATTCTAATCCTGAACAAGATGAGCTTCCTGTGAATGTCATTTTATTATGCACGGAGACAGGCTGGAGCAGAGATTTCACTGGTCAAGAGGTATATGATTAGTGAAAGGAATATTCTATTACAGAAGATATATCTTAAGTTGTTTTGGACTTCAACTGTCAGAAGCCCCTGCCATCATGGAAAATGATCAGTTGAAATTCAAAACATCTGGAGATCTGCTTTCTGCCCAGTCCTGAACGTGAGTGGCATTCTATGTCCTCCACCCTATATTTCAGTTGGAATTCCTTCCCTGGGGAATTATCTGTTGGGTAAGACTAGGGCAAGATCTACACTACTGCTTTAAAATGGTTTATAACAGTAGTGACAACTGTTGGGGCCTAGGACGCACTCCATATACAGTTTTCAAACCATTTTCAAAGTGTCATATTCTGTTTGGTGTAGATCTGGCCTAGCTTGGATGGGGGGGGGGGGGCGGTCATTTCCCTATCTTAGCCTTTCATAAGTAGAGTGAGAACAAAAGAGAAAAATATTATTGCTGTAGGTATGAGGTTCTTTGACCAAGTTTGCGTGCCACAGCAGCAATTCCTGGATTGTTTAATTCAGAAATTTTGAGGACGAGTGGAGCAAGCAAGCAACACGCTCATAGTTTCCGCTTTTAATTAATTTAGTTATAACATGAGAATGCAGAACTCTGGACTATTTATGATATAGTTAAACACAGAGTTGTGTCTGGTCTTTTAATCTTTTTATTTGCAACTAGAGAGGTAACATTTGAGGCCATGGGGGGACAACCATTTTGGGGTGGGGGTTCCCCAGAAAAAATGGAAATTTGGAGGGGAATTGAAAAATAAGCAATACTTATCCTTTCCCCCCCTCTTTATAAATCTTGAGTCACTTTGTTGCTTTAAGACAGTCTTCCCCAACCTGGTGCCTCTAGATATTTTGAATTTTAGCTCCCATCATTCTCAGGAAGCATGGCCAATGGTCAGGAATGCTAGGCACTGTAGTAAAAAACATCGGGAGGGCACCAGGGTGGGTAGAACTGCTTTAGGAACATGAGCCAGTCTTTCTGTTCCTAAGGACATTTTATTTATAATTATTTTATTTATTATATTTCTACACTGCCTCATAGCTGAAGCTCACTGGGTGGTTCACAAAAACAGTTAGTTTGCTCATAAAATTATCATTACATTTTAAATCTTTTAAAAGTAAACTCAGTAAATTTGTAATTATTACCTGATTAGATTAGAACTACATTAAATTTTTATTTTATTTATTTTATTTATTGCATTTCTATACCACCCAATAGCCAAAGCTCTCTGGGCAGTTCACAAAAGTTAAATGACTGTTACAGCATCAGAAACACAGGACTCTATAGAACAAAACCCAAAATGTCAATAATGTACATTATTACAATAATGTAATGTTCAGATGACACCATAGTAAACCATGTCTTAACAGTCAACTTCACAGGTGACTATTATCATGTTGTCTTGGGAGTACCCCCTAAATAGTCATCCGTGGAATTGACTATTAACACATGGTTGACTATTGTCCACCCCCACCCTCTTTCTGCCCTCCCCACTGAATAGTGGCACTGGTTCCCATGAGAATCCTCCTTCATGCAAGGTCCTCCCCACTTTCAGGCACCCGGTGCAAAGGGGGATTCTCATATGACACACCATCCCTAGGTGGGACACTGTGATATGCGGCTCCCCATAATGTTCTCAGGGAAGTGCACATCCCTTCCCTGGGTGCGGGTGGATGCCACAATCAACAGAAGGATTTTTCCCGGGTTTGAAGTTACATGTCAAGTCATAGGAAACATCCTTCTCTCTCTCTCTCTCTCTCTCTCTCTCTCTCTCTCTCACACACACACACACACACACACACACACACACACACACACACACACGCTCCTTCCACCCCACCCCTCTGACCCCATATTCAAATGGATAGCAGGGTGAGCTGGTGGAAGCATCTCTCCCAGTTCAACTTGTGGTGAATGGGGGCAGGGGGCAGAAGCATCTCTCCTGCTCGTGACAGCTGCAGGACAGATCCTTGCTGTCGTGTTCATGCCTGCTCCCTCTGGCATTCACACATGCTGGCAAGCTGACATGAGACAGTGAGGCTTCTTTTATTGAAGAAATCATACAGTAGACAAGCTTTATGGTTACAGAGTCTCCAAAACGCACTTAAAGCTGAACAAAGGTTAGAAAGCTTTACTATACCTGACACTTGCACTGCCATCTAACTCGTTATCCATTTGGATATGGGGTCAGGGGGATGGAAGGAGATGTTCTGCCACTCCCTGACCCATATCGAAATGGATCATAGGGGGTCAAAGGATGTCTTCTGTGGCTTGACGTGTAACGTCAAACCCAGGTGAAATCCTTCCACCAATTGTAGCGCCCTGCCACACCCAGGGACAGGACGTGTATGTCCCTGGAAACATGTGTGGAGCCACATATTGCAAAGCCCCACGCAGGGACAGCATGTGCACATCCCGGGAAGTGTGTGGTGAGCCACTAACTGTGGTGCCCCGGATAGGGACGGCATGATTGGCAGCTCCACACGTGCATCCCAGGACAGTTGACCCATGCCTACAGAGCCCGCTCTTGCCTTGTGACTCTGTAGGCATGTGAAATAGTCAATGGAGTGTGCCACATGACATAATAATCAACAATTGTACAGATAGTCAACTCTGTACACCATTGTTTATTGCATTGGTTATTTTGAGGAAATAACCAACAATGGTGTGGAAAAGGCTCATCAGATGACACAATAGTCATCAGTTGACTATTTAACCAACGGTTCACTATTTAATTAACTGTTGACTATTGTGTCATCCAAACCCAGTCAAGCTGTCAAGAATGCACAATGGTGATTCTACTCACGTGTTGGGAAACTGATAATAAATTACTGTCTGTAAAATATACTTAAATCAATCATTTTAGTAAGGAATGAAAGAAATAACTATGCTGGTAATCTTACAGAGAGGGTGAAAAAAACATTTCCCCCCACCATGGCTTCCTTATCTCCAGACATTTTACCTCACTAGTCTTTATATAAAACTATTATTATTAATAGATTAGAAATCATTTTTGAGGGGGAGTAAAGGTTGGGTAAAAATACATAAATACTTTGTCTTAAATTCTAACAGAAAATAATTCATAATCCAAAGCTGTTCAATGTTTCCAATTTTTTTGAAAAAACAAAAATGGTCATATGAAAAACAAAGTTTTTCCCCAAAATTGTTTTGTTTTATTTCCAGGCCTTCACATCTCTATTTGCAACACAACGATAACAACAGCAACAACAACCAAAAAGCAAAAAAGGAAGGGAGATCATATCATAAAACATATCAATATACAATCATTATTAACATCACTCTTGATAAAGAAAGAAAGAAAAAAGAAGAAAATATATACACAAAAAGTGAGGGGGGGACAGATGAACAGCCAAAGTAGTGGATACTGTGAGCCTTTACAATGGTAAAGAGACCAGGTTTACACCTTGTGTTAGGGTGACCATATGACAAATCCGGGAGGGGGAGGGGAAATCCAGATTTTTTTTTCAAAGAGCAGCTCTAATGGGAATTAACAAAAATGCTTATAACTCCATCATTTTTTAAGATAAAGTCACGAAACTTGGCACAATGGTAGCTCTTAGGAAGGGCTTTAGTCATACCAAATTTGAAACAGATCCGTTCATCCATTGATTTTTTAGGAATTTTTAAAAAATTAAGGTTTTAAAATTATTTTTTAAATCGTCAATTTTAAATATAAAAAAATGAAACTTTGCACCATTAAAGGATTTAGGTAGAGCTTTAGCCACACCAAATTTGAAACAGATCCTTTCATCCATTGATTTTTTAGGAATATTTTAAAAATTGAGGTTTTAAAATTATTATTTTTAAAATCGTCATTTTTAAAGTTAAAGAGATGAAACTTTGTACCATGATAGGATTTAGGTAGAGCTTTAGCCATACCAAATTTGCAACAGATCTGGGGCCAGTAGCAAACCCTGTTAACAACAACAGCAGCTTGCAATGAGTGAAGATACAGTCAGAAAAGATATTTGAGGGAAGGGGAGAATGTAACACAGAGAGTATAGCAAAAGCTTCAAAGTACAGCAAAACCTACAAAAGTAGGAGTGAGTGAAGTTAATTTCAGATACATTGAATCTCTCACTTGTTCTTTATTTCAGTGATTTTAACATTAAGATGTTATGTAGAACAGATTTGTCTTAAATGTGTGCTGTAAAATCAGACATGTGACCAAGGCTATGTTCGGGTGGGCACGCCCCCTTGGTGCTGGACACGCCCCCTTGGGGGAGACCATGTTGTCCTCCTTTTTGGTTTCCAAAATATGGTCACCCTACCTTGTGTCATCCCATTATGAATGTGGAATAATAAGCAGGATATAACACTATGAAAGCAGTATATGGAATGTGAATTGTGCCCCAACAGTTATCAGTGCACTTCAATACCACTATAAAGTAGTAGTGTAGATCTAGCCACAACCCTATGCCTGTTTTTTCTGTCTAAACATGCATAGGATTGCACCCTTTATACTTAGGGTGACCATACAAAAAGGAGGACAGGGCTCCTGTATCTTTAACAGTTGCATAGAAAAGGGAATTTCAGCAGGTGTCATTTGTATATATGGGGAACCTGGTGAAATTCCCTCTTCATCACACCAGTTAAAGCTACAGGTGCCCTGCCCTCTTTTAAATCTGGTCCCTCTAGTATAGCTCCTGCAGCTTTAATTGTTGTGATGAAGAGGGAATTTCACCAGGTTCTCCATATATACAAATGACACCTGCTGAAATTCCTTTTTCTATGCAACTGTTAAAGATACAGGAGCCCTGTCCTCCTTTCCGTATGGTCACCTTAATTTTATTTCTCTCTCCTTTTCTCTCTCCCTATTTTTCTTGTAAAGCACACCAAAGAAAAAACAATAACACAAACTTATGATAACAAAGTTGTAGTTCTACCATTCGTAAGTTACATGTGAAGGTCGAAAATATGGATTTGTTAAAAATAAGAACTTGTCATAAAAATAGAAAAAGTTTATTTCTTTTATTAAACACCTTCCTACTTCTTTCAATAATGGAATTAATTCTATACGAATAATTGTTATAGTATCCTTGATGAATAGAGTTGGAGTATGGTTTGTGAGATCTAGTGGGTGGAGCTAAATAGGTGGGGAAGTGAGGCTTGTGGATTTCAGTAGGGCCCTGCCCTCCTGTGTTCCTCATTATTTAATCACAGGCCAAGGCCCATGGAGGGAGGCAAGGTTGTAGGAGTTTTTGTTGGATGTGAGAGTAGACATGAAGGTAGTGGTAGGAAAGGTTTTATGGAGAATAAGGCTGGCAGTGACTACTAGTTATGGTGGCTATATAACGGGCCTGGTCAGAGAACATGCTAAGCCATGATGGTTGAGCATTTTGAGCTAACCATGATGGCTTAGAATGTCATGTGTAGGGCATTTTCCTTAACCATGGAGGCTACATAACCACAGTTTAAGCACCCTCACCAACTACATGCTGCAAATGGCCCCAGCCATGGCTTAGCACCTTGTATGTCAGGCCCCACGGTTAACTAAACACTGGCATAGAGCTGTCATTGGGCCTGTTCAGGTAACAGACAATGCTGCAAATGGTTAGTGAGCATGTTTAAACCATGGTTATGTAGCCACCATGGTTAGGAATGGTTCACATGACACACTAAGTCATAGTTCATATGACACAATAAGCTCAAAATGCTTAACCACTTGGCTTAGCATGTCATCTGAGCAGGCTCATAAGTGCTGCAGAAGTGTGGTTAGGGTGGAGGGCGGTTAGGCAGGGTAGTTAGTGCATGTGTGGCAGGAAAATTATGGTGCATGCTAGCCTCAATGCACCATAGCCTAACCACCCTCCCCCAAGTTATGTCCACTGTGCAAACAGAATGCTGTGACTACATAGGCCTTAGGTCTGATCCAGCAGCTCTTCTTATGTTCAGATGATTTGAACAATCACTCCTTCTAATTGCAAACTCAGTTGGCAAGTGCTGATAGAAATGGAGCCACTGAGAAATATGAGAGCGGAATCATCACGAAAGCTTTGCAGAACTTAAAAAAAAAAAACACCAAGGGAGCAACTCCCTCTCCCCCCCCCCCCCCCGGCCCAAAAATTAACATTGCAATGAGGATTGAGTATGTAAAGGGCAAGGGATATTGAGAGTCAATTTGAAAAAAAACAGAAAAACTGGGGAAGGGACAAGGGTGTGTGTGTGTTGAGAGTGCCCTGATTGAAGCCCTTATGCCTTATAACAGCTTTCTCTAGCCCAGTACTCTCTAGATGTGTGGGATTACAACTCTCATCATCCCCAGCCAGCATAGGGCACCAGGTTGGGAAAGAATGGCAAGGAACCAAGAACAAATCCCTGAAGTACCTCAGTGTTGGGGGTCCTAGAATTGGTCTGGATCAGGGCGGTATTGTTGCTGGCCAAGAAACTGACAGAAGAGAAGGAGTGGAGGCTGAATTTAAAATCTGCATATTGTCTTTTCTTCATGAAGTGTAAGAATTTTTCCATGCTGAAAAAGTAATATATAATGTAAGGAATTTCTTCATTTTGAGTTTCTATTTCAAAAAGCCTGAATCTTTAGAAAGCTAGTCATTATTCCTAAGGCCCATTGAAATTGCATTTGTGACTTCAAAATGAATTTTTTTAAAAGTGCCACAGTGGATTGACAGGAAAGCAGCTGCACTGCAACAAATGAGAGTGAAAATTAATAAGAGACTCAGGCAAAAGAAAGACTATTGGTTTTGCACAACCACAGCAAATTGGCTGGATTTAGAAGAGCACACTTTGATCTTTCCTAGACTAATTACTGCTCCGTGTTTGAAGGTTTCGTGCATTCATTGCCCTTCATAGAAAAATGAAACTACTCTAAAGCACGGCTGCAATACAAATGAAAAGGTGACATCCAACAAATAAAGTGTGACAGAGGTCACCCAGCACAATAACTGCATAACGCAACTTTAAAATACCTTTTATATACAAACAATGACATATTTACAGCACTTTTTGAATAAGGAATTGCCATTAAACGGTGCAAGAGTGTTCCGAGGGAATGAAAAAAGAAATGGCATGTAAGACTGCTGAAGGAAGAACTGCAAGCCAAATATTTTGAAGACAACATTGGTAAGGCAAACCTGTTAAACCTGTATCTTTGTTGGAACAATTATTTTGTGTTGTGTCTAGCGTGTAATGCTTTCATTCACAAAACAAGAGGGGAAAACAGTCTCCGATCCAGGCACCGACCAGATTCAAACCTGTTTAGCTTCAGCATATTTCATGCTTCACGCAGTACATACTTTGCATCCAGGAGATCCTTCTTGTAAAGCAGGGATGTTGCCCACCCCTGTAAGCTTGTTAAAAAGCTCATCCTCTGGTTGCTCGTGGCAATTTAGAATTGCCTCCAAGCAGGGAAGTTCTATAAATTGAACATGTTAATTTATCTTGCACTAAGACCATTGATTCATGTAGACCAGTACAGTCTGCTGCTACAACTGGCAATAGAGACCTCAGGCAGAAGTTTTTCTTTTATTTCTTTATTTGATGAAATCAAACTCAAGGTGGCTTAAAATAAAACATACATTTCAGCAAAATTAAAACCAAACCTAACAATGAAGCAAAGTGCCATAAAACATAGCATCATCAACAATAACAGCAGACTAAAAAAAACACACACCAAAGGTTCAACTTAAAGAAAGAAAAAGCCAATGAGATAAAATAGTCTTAACAACCTACTTAAAAGATGGGGCCTGATTGACCTCTTCCATATTTTAGGCACTACAACGGCCCTCTATCACAACCCCACCAGTTGTGTTTCTGTTGGTGAAGTGATGAGAAAAGCCTCTGAAACTGAGCACAGATCTCCATGAGGATCATATGGAAGAAGCTGGTCCCAGGCCTTTCCTAAGGTTGCCAAGTGTCCTACTTTACAGAGAAGAGTCCTCTAATTTGGAGAGCTGGCAGAGGACCTGTTCCTTATTTAAGTCTAGTTTATGGCCAAATGGAAGCTGGGACCTTAAAAATGCCCATCAGCAGTTAGCACTTGATTAGCAGGCAGAGCTTGGTCAGTCTTCTCAACTCTGGTGAGTTGTCTTGTATTTCTCTTTAAATTATAGTTATTACTTCTAAATTTGCACCTATACTTCAATTTGCATTTGCAAATTGGTGTCTTTTGTCCTTGGGGGGTGGGGGAGATGTTAGTGACCAGCCTATTTAGGTGGAGCTCACCCGCTGTCAGCACCCTACGACAAGTACTTTTAGGTGACCATCACATAGGAACATAGGAAGCTGCCTTCTACTGAGTCAGACCTTTGGTCCATCTAGCCAGTATTGTCGACACCAACAGGCAGGACTGGGTTTCAGGCAAGATTGTTTCCTTGCCCTTCCTGGAGAAACCAGGGATCGAACCTGGGACCTTCTGCATGCAAAGCATGTGCTCTATCACACTGAGCTATGCTCCCTCCCTAAAATCAGAGAGACACATTTACCAGTGTCTCTCTGATTTTTGGAACATTCACAAAATCATCTGGGATTGTCCTCACATAAATGCCAACAATTGCCAAATGTCGGTCGTTCATTGTATAATATAAGGAGAACAAGACATAAACTGATATGTTGGTCCCAAAGAATGAGAGAAATACAGGTAAAATGGGATTTCTTGTTGGACCAACGTATTTCAGAATTTTCAGGATGTCAAATAGCACAATTACTGCCTCCTAAAGGGCCAATTTTAATCAGTATGGACATATTTTAATTGATGGGGTTGAATGTTAAGGGCACACTTGTCTATTTTTGAGGCTAATTGGGTTGCACTGTGTTACTGTAATATGGGAAAAGATAATGTTAAAGATGGCCTTTCTGCTTATTGTGAGTGGTATTTTGTAAGTTATCCCAATATCTTTAAAAGGTATCTATTCTGAGGATTTGATGATATGCAAATTTCATTAAATTTAATCAACCCATTAATCAATTTAATCTGTTAAAAGGTGGATGAGTCATTGGTTTACAACTTTAAATGCAACCCTTTAGTTCATCCTCAAAACTTCATCACAGAGGATTTTTCAAGAGCCATGCATACTGATTCAGCATACTTCTCATCAGAAGGTTGTGCTTTTATTAGGACTCCACTACTGTTGCTTTGGATTTCTTTTTCTTATGGATCAACAGAACTACCTATGATTTTAGACACTGCTGACACTCAAAACTAATCACTGCTTGTCCAAATAGCATCCCAGGTTCTAGCAGGATCTGCATGGCACAGACTGCAGTGGGAAAATGCTTGTTCTACCTAGAGTACAATTCCACATACGTATCGGCCTATCAGTCTAATATCTATAGTTGGGAATCATAGAATCACAGAACAGTTGATTTGGAAGGAACCTATAAGGTTGTTGGGTCCAACCCCCTGCTCAATGCAGAAATCCACATTAAAGCAGGTTTACGCTAGATTTTTTAGGTCTTAAATTAAAGCCTGGATTAATGATAAAAAATATTTTGGGGAAGAGCAGATTGGCTTTAAAGCCAGCTACTCTACTCTCGAACATTGTTTGGTATTACTTGGCTCATAAATACTCCTTGCCAAAATGAGGCAAACTTTTTACAGCTTTTATCGATATAAAATCGGCATTTGACTCTATATCCCATGACTGTCCCTGGAGCAAACTAGAACAGTACTCTATTGAAAGGAGACTTTTTGGGTTTGCTTCAGTCCTTGTATATAATACATCAGCTCAGGTTCACTGTAGTAAACAAGGACACCTTACCAACGAGGTTGTCTCCTCTCAAGGCATCAGACAAGGGTGTGTCCATCATCAGCACATGAAGCAAGAAAAGTGGAGTAAACAATTCTTAAAAATCTGCTTTTCAAAGGTCAGACAGCTGTTGAAATCACCTTACTTTGTGATAGAGTGCGCAATTTCAAAGGGGAGTAAAATTGCGAATGCACATTTATGAATGGGAATGGCAGGCTAGTTATTCTCACTGCTTTTTCCATTTAGAAATGTGCAATAAAGATTTTACTCCCCTTTGAAATTGCTTTAGAAAGATAAAGTAGCTAGCCTGCTTTTATGAATGGGAGAAGAAGGGTAGTTACTCTTGCTGATGACAGTAGTGTCTATGGAGAAAAATAGTGGATGGGGGAGGGGCCAGGAGGGCCCCCCACCCCTTGACCAAGTCACTGCCAGGTCATAGAAGCACCTGGGAGCCACATTAAATAAAAAAGATGGAGTAAAAGGACTTTCAGAAAAATGCAGCTCTTGAAGAGGGAAGCAACTGGTTAACTGTTAGTTGGTGATGAGGTCATGTGTCGCAAAGGACCTCAAACTGATCTCCCTTCACACCAAATCACTCGTATACATTGCCGCCAGGTAAAAAACTCAGCATCCAGGGCCAGAATCATGCATAAAAACTAAAATGGGCATTGATCTCAGTGACCTTACTCCTCAGTGAATGAAAGGTGTATTCCATGTC
Source organism: Elgaria multicarinata webbii (assembly GCF_023053635.1). Classification (NCBI taxonomy): domain Eukaryota; kingdom Metazoa; phylum Chordata; class Lepidosauria; order Squamata; family Anguidae; genus Elgaria; species Elgaria multicarinata. Next base: position 143,423,288 of record NC_086172.1, on the reverse strand, counting down.
ACTACCAAAATAAAATGTGCACACTTTTTTGTTCTCGCTCTCTCGTACAAAAAATCAACCTTACATACCTTAAAAAAATCTTTTGATAAAGAAATTGAAGGGATTATATCCAATGGTTGTTGTTTTTTGCCTTAGCAAAAATTGGTCATGCAAGTAAGGGAACTGTTTTTTTGCTGTGCTATGCAAAGAGCCAGCTAGATGTGAACTATTTATTACTTTATTTTTGTATTTAAAATTCTAGTAATACAGTAGTAATCCATTTTGATATGTATTCCTTCTTATATTGCTATTCTTGTGCTGTGAGCCACTTTTGGCACATCTGTGTGGGAAAGTGGCACACAGATTAAAGTAAATAATGAGATGGATCTTGAGCTGTTGATCCTTGCAATCAAAGTCCAACTCCTTGTCACTTACACTGCTGGGGCAGCTTGCCCTAAAGATTATCAAGTTTGGGACTTTTTAGCTTAGAAAAACTGTGAGTAAAGGGAGAGATGATAGAGGTGTATAATACGATCCCCATGATGGCTTCTTCCCTCTGCAAGGGTGGTGGATCCATTAAGATGGTCCGCTCCTGGAGGCTAATGGATCCAGATGGATTCCAGAGGGCTCTGGGGAGTTTTCCAGCTGATAGGGCTGACTCTCCTGTCGAAACCCTAGTTGATCTGTGGAATGCAGAAATGACCCGGATGGTTGACATGATTTCTCCTGAGTGTCCTCTCCTGTGTGGAGCTCGTACGGCTCTGTGATATACTCCAGAGCTGAGAATGATGAAACAAAATAGGAGATGGCTTGAGTGCATATGTAGACAAACTACTGGTGGATGCAACCAAACACTGGTAAGTGCCTATGGTAAGTTGTATTCAGGGACAGTGAGGGCAGCAAAAAACAATTCTATGCTGCCACTATAGAAACATCAATCTGCTGCCCAGCACAGGTTTTCAGAGCTATCCAGGGACTATTGCATGTTGGCCCCAAGAACACTGTAGAACCTTCTGAGGCCCGCTGTAATCTATTTGCTAGGCACTTCCAGAATAAAATCTCCTGCATCTGCCAGGACTCCAGAGTTATAGCAAGTGAATCAGACGAGGTATCCAGATCATAGCCTTGTCCAGTTTTCCTGGATAAGTTTCAGTTGGTACAGCTCAAGGACATTGCCAAGGTGCTTGGACAGGTTTGTGCAACCACCCCCATATTGGATCCTGCCCCTCTTGGCTAATAAAAGCTAGCAGGGAAGGAACAACTGGCTAGGCCAGGGAAGTGATTAATGCCTCTCTCTGAGAGGGAGTGGTCCCGGGACACCTGAAAGAGGCAGTAGTGAGACCACTCCTGAAGAAGTCTTCCCTGGACTCTGAAAATTTTTAAAATTATAGGCCAGTAGCAAATGTTCCATTCCTGGGCAAGGTCCTTGAGCGGGTGGTTGCAAGCCAGCTCCAGGCGCTCTTGGATGAAACTAGTTATCTGGATCCATTTCAGTTGAGTTTCAGGCCTGGCTTTGCTACAGAAACAGCCTTGGTCACCCTGTATGATAATCTATGTCGGGAGAAAGACAGGGGGAGTGTGACTCTGTTTATTCTCCTTGATATCTCAGTGGCTTTCGATAGCATCGACCATGGTATCCTTCTGGGATGACTGTCTGAGTTGGGAGTGGGAGGTACTGCATTGCAGTGGTTCCACTCCTATTTGGCAGGTCGGCTCCAGAAGGTGATGCTCAGGGGACATTGCTTGGCTTCATGGATTCTCCAGTATGGGGTTCCTCAGGGGTCAGGCTTGTCCCCCATGCTGTTTAATATTTATATGAAAACATTGGGTGCAGTCATCCAGAGTTTTGGAGTGTGTTGTCATCAGTACACTGATGACATGCAGCTCTACTGCTCCTTCCCATCTTCATCAGGTGAGGCTGTGCATGTGCTGAACCAGTGCCTGGCTGCGACAATGGACTGGATGAGAGCTAATAAACTCAAACTCAATCCAGACAAGACTGAGATGCTGTTAGTGGGTGGTTCTGCTGACCAGATGGAGGGGTTCAACCTGTTCTGGATGGGGTTGCACTCCCCCTGAAGGAGCAGGTTCGTAGCTTGGGGGTTCTCCTAGAACCATCTCTGTCACTTGAGGCCCAGGTGGCCTTGGTAGCACGGAGTGCCTTTTACCAGCTTCAGTTGGTGGCCCAGCTATGCCCCCATCTGGACAGGGATAACCTGGCTTCAGTTGTCTACGCTCTGGTAACCCCCAAATTAGATTACTGCAATGCACTCTATGTGGGGCTGCCTTTGAAGATGGTTCGGAAGCTGCAGCTTGGGCAAAAAGCAGCGGCCTGATTGATAACCGGAACCAAAATGTTTGAGCATATAAGACCCACTGGCCTGCTTGCATTGGCTGCCTGTATGTTTCCATGCCCAATTCAACATGCTGGTTTTAACCTATAAAGCCTTACATGGCTTGGGACCACAATACCTGATGGAACACCTTTCCCGACATGAACCTACCGAACACTGCGTTCAACATCTAAGGTCCTCCTCTGGGTGCCTACTCCAAGGGAAGCTCGGAGTTGTTGCTGGGGAACCAGTTGCTGGGGAACATGGGTGGGAGGGTGCTGTTGCACTATGTCCTGCTTGTTCATCCCTGGTCGATGGCTGTTTGGCCACTGTGTGAATGGAGTGCTGGACTAGATGGACCCTTGGTCTGATCCAGCATGGCACTTCTTCTGTTCTTAAGCTTGGAGGGTGGCAACAAGAGAGAGGGCCTTCTCTGTGGTGGCCCCCCAAGTTGACATTGTCATCTTTTTGATGCCAGGTCAAGACTTTTCTCTTCTCCCAGGCATTTAGCAATATGTAATGAACCTGGGTCTGTTTTTTGGCTCATTGTTTGTAAAGTTGTTATAGTGGTTTTAAATGTATGTGCATTTTGCATGTTTTTGTGGTTTTTAATTTTTGTATATTGTTTTTAAGTGTTTTTATCTTATGTGAACTGCCCAGAGAGCTTCGGCTATGGGACAGTATATAAATCCAATAATTAAATAAATAAATGTGAACGAAGTGGATAAGGTTATAATACTAGAACCTGGGGTCATCCAATGAAGCTAAATGGTGGGGGGTTCAGGACAGATGAGCCTCGTGTGGCGCAGAGCGGTAAAGCAGCAGTTTCTGCAGCTGAAATTCTCCCCACGGCCTGAGTTCGATCCCAGCGGAAGCTGGTTCTCAGGCAGCCGGCTCAGGTCGACTCAGCCTTCCATCCTCCCGAGGTCGGTAAAATGAGTACCCAGCTAGCTGGGGGAAAGGTAATAATGGCCGGGGAAGGCAACGGCAAACCACCCCACTATAAGGCCTGCCAAGAAAACGTCAGCGAAAGTTGGCGTCCCTCCAAGAGTCAGTAATGACTCAGTGCTTGCACGAGAGGTTCCTTTCCTCCTTTCCCTTTCAGGACAGATACTTATTCAGGAGATACTTATTCACACATTGCATAGTTGAATGATGGAATTCTATGTTACAACACATACGATAGAAACCAACTTGGACAGTTCTAACAGGATTAGACAAATTTGTGGAGGATAAGGCTATATATGACTTCCCCTATCGGACACAGTATAACTATGAACACCAGCTGCTAGGAACATGAACAGGAGGGTGCTGTTGCACTCATGTCCTACTTGTGGGCTTCCCACAGGCATCTGGTTGGCACTGTGTGAACAGAATGCTGGATTAAAGATAGGCCTTTGGTCTGAGCCAACATGGTTTTCTTATGTTCTTAAAAGGCAGAGGTGGAGACAGGAGGTGCAGTACTCCAGTATCAGGAGCAGTCTGCCTCTGAATACCAGTGGCTGGGATGCCCGAATATCAGCATGCTGTTACTCTCATGTTAACTTGTGGGTTTCACTTGTGGGTTGTCCACTGTGGGACCAACATGCTAGACTAGATAGGTCATTGAGCTGATCCAGCACAGCTTTTCTTACAATCTTATGAAGTTGCAGATACTTCAAGCCAACTAATTTGCACACTACCAAAGCAGATAGCCAGAAGAGGGAAATTGTAGGCCTTTCAAAATGGTGAAATTGTAGGCCTTTCAACATGTCTCCAGCTGGAATCTCATTGAAACTACAAACATTTTCTATGTATATAAGAGAAGCACAAAACACTCCCACCTATATGTACATGTTATTAAGTGAAGTATTATTCAGGTACTTATTTTGCCATAAGTACACAGGTCAGAAAGCTGATCTCTGTTTAGGGAAAATGTAAAATGTGAAGCAGCCCAAAGAGTTCAAGGACACCATCTATGTTCTGTGTGCTCTTTCTAGACTGTGTGGCCTCGGGCACAGTTTTGATCCATTGGGATTGAATATTTAATGTGATAACAGAGCTTAGGTTAAATCTGAGTGGCAGATAACGTTTTATCTGGGTTCAAACAGTTTCCCCCTCTGTAACACCTAATAATTAAAGTACATTTGTGTATGTGGAATAAAAATGGGAAACCTCCCTGCTTCTCTTCTACCTAGCTGACCTTCCTCCTGAATAGAAAACTACAATTTTATAATAGGCAACCATTTGATTAGGTTTCATTTGTGATCTCTCAGCTAGCGAGGTGAACACTTTGGTCCTGTCAATGGAGAGAACAGGTTTTGAAGGTGGACACTTCTCAGAGAAATATGATAGAAAGTGGGTTTTTTTAATCTTATTTCAGAGGTCTCCAGGCTAAACTGGCTCAATTATTGATTTTCAGTGGAATTGTGTACATGTTTACTCAAAAGCAAGTCCCACTGTATCTAATGGGTACAGTAAGTGTTTTTAGCAGTGCAGTCCTAACCAGCCTAGTTTTAGGAACTTTGATATACCCTGATATTCCTTTTATATACTTTTCATAGTTGCTGAAGTGTATAAAAATCTAATAAATAGACTACTTAAGGCTGCAGTTTTAAATGCACTTACATTCATTATTTATTATTATTATTATTATTATTATTATTATTATTATTATTAACACACAGTCATTGCTAAATTCACATTCCCACTGAAAATATACATTTGCTTTGGCTGCTCATCTTTGTTTATTTTTCTTTTTATATTAATTATTTTACTGCTACTAGCTCTTCAAAAATGCTATTGACCTCTAAAAATTGTTTTATTGTATTTTTATTATTATTACTGTTGATAGCTGCTTTGAGTGCTATATTCAGAAAGGCTGGATCTAAGTAGAAATAATAAACAAAGAAATAAACAGGTGCACTGATAAAGAATGGATGCATAGCAACAATTTGGCTCAGCCATTTTAGAACTGAGTATAATATATCAAGTTGGTTTCAAGTAACCAACCTTTATGACATCCATTGGTACAGAACAAAAATACTCTTGATTCTTCTCATACTCTACTCTTACTACCACCACCACATTATCATCACAACACAAACTACATGTCTTAGCCCTAGCAGTGAAAATAGATGCCATGTGTAGGTATCCAGGCTAATGCATGGACACAGGGATGATGGGCCAGTAGTACAGATCTGCTCCTGTACTAATTTTACAAATATACCAACATAGTGATGTGCTAACTGCCTTGTGTGTGTATCTATAGAAAGGTGTTAGAAATTCAATACATAGATATCAGAATCAATATTATAACCTGTACTTTCCATTATAAAATATAAAGCTCACATTTTAATATTAGTTATTTCACTTCTAAAAATCATATTGTCATTAATGTATTCACATTGAACATACTCACACAGATTGTAATCCCATACAAACTTGTCGGAGGGTAAGTCTCATTAAATGGAATGAGATTTACTTCTGAGTAGACATGCATAAGATCGTGCTGATGCAGTCTTATTCTAAGCAAGTATAAGGTGTGTTTGGCCGCCTTACTTCACCTGGGTTTCCTGATTCAGCTATTATTTTTATTATTGTTAATTACATTTATATACCACCCCATAGCCAAAGCTCTCTGGGCAGTTTATATCATCTCCATCCCATCCAGGTAATACTGGTATATACAAGTTGGGCCTGGACAAGAGCTGTTTGGGGAAGAGCTAGCTGAAAGGTGCATTTGGCCACCTTATTTCACTGGAGGCCCTAATTCACGCTGTTTCATTTCCCTCCCATCATTAACTGGTCATTGTTAGCTAGCTACAGTTATCCATGCTCTGATAACCTCTCATCTGGATTACTATAATGTGTTATATGTAGGGCTGCCTTTGAAAACAATCCAGAAACTTCAGTTGGTCCAAAACAGGGCAGCAAGATTGTTAATGGGGACTGGCCAAAATGAGCATATTATGCCAGTATTTTTCCATCTTCACTGGCTGCCAGTCCATTTCCAGGCTCAATTCAAAATGCTGGTATTATACTCAAACCCTAAACAGCTTGGGGCCAGATTACCTGAAGGAGTGTCTCCTCCCATGTACACCTGCCCAGACCCTAAGATTGTTTTCAGTGGTTCTTCTCCAGGAATCCCCCACCAAAGGAAGTGAGGTGGATGGCTTCTAAGAAGAGGGCCTTTTCTGTTGTAGCACCCCAGTTGTGGAATCAGCTATCCAGAGAGGCTCACCTGTTCTTTATATTGTGCTCTTTTTGGCACCAGGTGAAAACTTTGTTAATTTTCCAGGCATTTTAGTTTTTCGGTTTCTGTTTTAAATCTGTTACTGTATTTAAATCTTGCACTGCTGCTAGGTTCCATTTAGTTATTATTTTTAGTTTTGATACTATACTTTTAAACTTTTACATTGCATGTTACCGTCCTGCATTTAATGGTTTAATCGTTGTGAACCTCCCAGAGAACTTCAGCCACTGGGCAGTATAGAAATGTATTAAATACATGAACACATCTTTAATTAAGACAATGATATTATCAGTAAAACGGGAGGTCTTACATATACCATTGTATCCACTGCACTCATATATTGGTGTGAATTACACAGTGGCAACACAACATAATTGCCAAAAGAACCAAGCTCTTACTAGAACATATGTCTTTAACCTTGGCATTATAAACCATTCAAATCCCAATTCAAAGCAACAGACTTATGTTTGAATTTCATTGTCAGAGTATCTTAAACCTCTTCATTTCGCAACTGACAGCGAACAACATCAAGCTGTGGTTCAAAGCCCTTTAACCATTAACTCATTCATAATGCTCAACATACTTTGCTTAGCAGAAATCCTACATTTGTGATTTAAATTTCCTACGTGGTGTATAATTGGCAATGCCACTTGATCTTTCTGGCACTGCCTTGCATTTTGTTCATTAGGCAGTTAATTTAAATCACATTTATATATAGACTCTCAAAAAGAAGTGATTTTATTTTTTACAAAAAAAAAAAACCCTGCAAAACAACTGGCTTTAAAAAAATTAGGAATAAAAACAAGGTTTTTCTGTACTTTTTTTAAAAAAGTTTTTTTAAAAAACTGAATAATCTATTTGCCTTAAGGAGAGTGTACTATGCCTTATATAAAAGAGTTTTGAAAGATCGAAACTGCAGTTTACTGGTTAAATCACTTAGGGTTAGTTATGAAATATATGAGGGATATATACAAAATGCAAAAAGTGAATGGGAAAAGTGGATTTTGCATAATATCGGGATTCTCCACATCTAGGCTATTACCATGGTGATATTCATCATCATCATCATCTAACAACAATCACCAATGTACTTTACAGCATACAAGAGAACGCTGTCTATTGAGGTGGAACAAGACATTATAAGAGATCGGTTACTGCGACCAAAAACAGCAGCCCAAGGTCCCCACACCACAACTTCCTGGTAATGACAACAAACTCTATAGGATTAAAGCCCCATCATATCTAGTCAAATGCATGCCTCTCATCGCTTCTTCTGTCACCACTCCCATGTCGCTTCCTGAAAACAGGAATTGGCCCCATTCAGTCCGGTAGGAGAGAGCAGCAACAGGACTTAATGAGGGGGATTTTGCAGCGCAATAATGGCCAGAAGGGGCGGAAGACAGGCGAGAGGCAGACAACGTCATGTCAGTAATTTGCAAATGCCCAGTAACGAGCATGCAGTAAAAATGCTCCTTGGATGGAGCTTTTAGACTCAAACAGAGCCACTGAGGAACAAGAGTGAGGTGTCAACATGCTTAGTAGGGATGTGCTCCACTTCTAATCGGACCGGCGAATTAGAAGCGGAGTGGGGGGCTTCCCTGCCCTTAAGGCGGAGGCGAAGAGGATTGGGGGGCCGGCGGAGCGTGGTGAAGAGGATCGAGGTGAAGGCGGATCTTTCGCCTCGATCCGGAGCTCCGCCGGAAAGGTAAGTGGGGTTTACCGGGCCCTGCCACTTTCGCTGTCGCCCATGCGGCGACAGCGGCAGGGCCCGGTAAACCCCCCCTCCTCTCCCTTACCTGCGTCCATCCGCGGTCCGTCGGCTTCTTCAATTGAGCCTGCGGTTCAACCAGGAAGTCTAGGCCGCACTTGCGGACCAGACTTCCTGCTTGAACCGCGGGCTCAATTGAAGACGGCGACGGACCGCGGACGGAGGCAGGTAAGGCCCCCCTCCCCCTTGGTCCCTTACCGGGCTCTGCCACCGTCGCCGCACGTGCGGCGATGGCGGCAGGGCCCGGTAACCTCCCCCGCCCTCCTCTCCCGGCCTTACCTGGCGCCACTCCCCTTCACTGCGGAGCTCCGATTCGGAGCCGGATCTCCGCAGCGAAGAGGAGCGGAGTTCTGACTTTATACTGTTAGTTTTACCCTATCCAGTGCCTGTTTACCCTACCCTGTGCCTGTTTGCATTCTCTTCCCCTCCTTATTGTTTTATTATGATTTTATTAGAATGTAAGCCTATGCGGCAGGGTCTTGCTATTTACTGTTTTACTCTGTACAGCACCATGTACATTGATGGTGCTATATAAATAAATAATAATAATAAATAATAATAATAATATGGGCGGAGCGGCGTGGAGCGGGCCGATCCGAAATTTTTGGATCGGCCCGCGGGGCGGAGCGTGGGGTCCGTGCACACCCCTAATGCTTAGGGTTCTGCATGTGTAAGGGCTGTAGAAATACAAAAACTCTTTAGGCAGGGGAACTAAGGGGGCAAAGCTAAACTCCAAAATAACTCAATGAGAACTGAGCATGCTCTGTGGCCACAAAATGCTGAGTGTCTGTTGCAGGGAAGAGCATGGGAAATCGGAGAGGAAGGGGAATGCAAAAGAATATCCCAGAAGAGGGCATAGCTGGCTGGAACCCTGAACCTCCTGAACTGTAACATTTTGTTGCAGGTTTATTACATTTCTATATGCCCAATAGCCTAAGCTCTCGGGGGAAGGGGGGGTTTCAAAAACACCCAAACCTAAAATACATCATGGTAAAACATTATTTAAAAGCTTTAAAAGTTTAAAGCAGAGTAAAACTACTTCTAGCTTAACTTCTAGGCTATGGTCCAGCTGGTCTATTCTAGAAAAGCTGTTCTCCTATTCTCTCTGATATATGAAACAATTGCACTTTTCTGATAAAATAAATTGTAGTCTTTCATGAAAAATGGTTATCTTCTTCTCATTTGGAGTGAAATTAAAATTTATTTTCTCTTTTTCTAGCACACTGCATGAAGGACAAACAATTCAGTTTTGTATTATTCTCTTTTCTCTTAACCATTTATTTTTTTGAAAAAAAAACCGTTTACGTTCTGTTTCTAAAAGGGCTATTTAGTTTTAACTAGAGTGCAATTTAAGTTTAAAGGATTTGGGATAGATTTTCTTGGATGAGTAAAATAGCAGTTATCAAGAGCAATGCCTATAGAGACTTTTGAGATGCAAGAGCTGGGAAGACTGATCTCTTTAGGTTTAATACATATGATGCTCATCTCCTTAAGATGGCAGCTGTGTAATTGTGACACAGACAATACAATTGGGGATTTTTAAGTATAGGTAAAAAGAAGGAGTGAAACACCAGTTTCCAACACCCTCAAACAATGTGAAGTGAAACTTTAAAGGTGCTAAAATACCTGTATAAGCATCCAGAACAGTTGTTATCTCTGATGTGTTGTGAATGTAGAGTAATTTTTTATCAGAGGCAATGTCACTTCATATGTCTCCTGAGGGGGGGGGGGAATCCATGAGGAAATTTTGTTTGCCCTTTAATGTCATTGGGTTGCAGCCAACACAATCCCTCTACACACAGAAGGAGCTGTGATCCAGTGAAGACTCCAGCTCACAGAAGTGAGGGGAGGAGATTCTCCTTCCCTCTACAACTTCTTGCATATTCTTCCACACTGTTCCAGAGGTTTTCCCAACCCTCTGGAGCATATTTTTGGGTGGTACAGTGGGCTGCAAGGGGAAGGGGAATTAGCAGAAATAGTTTCTCCCCCTTCTATGAGCAGAGCTCCACCCATGGATCCCATGCTGTTGATTCAGATTGAAGTCAAGATGCTGCCACAGCTGCTGTTGCCTCTGAGTTCACCATGGCTGGGAAAGATGTCCTTTAATAATGTCATATAATATTATGCAGCTAATAAAGTTCTATGCTGGAAACATTATATTATGTACTGATGCTCATGATGGAGTTATAGCATGCCCAGAGAACATTAGTTATTGGAAATGTAGAAACGTAGTAAATAAATACAATAAAAATCATTGACTCCACAGCTAGACCTAAGGTTTATCCTGGGATCATCCAGGGTTCGCCCCTGCCTGAGCACTGGATCCCCTGTGTGTCACATGAACAGGTTTGACCCCTGGACGATCCAGGGATAAACCTTAGGTCTAGCTATGGCCTTGGTAAATCAAGCCATATCAGCCAAGACTGTAAATCAGGATGTACACTCAAAAGTAAATGCTGGATCTGACTCTCTGTGGAAACAGAAACCTTGTATCTGTACATCCACTATAGCATGCTATCAAGGGCTGCGTTCAGACAACACAATAGTCAATGGTGGGTTAATAATCAGCTCCATGGTTGATTATTGAGGGGGCATGCTCTACATGACATAATTTTAATCAACCGTGGTGTGGATTAAGGTCAACATTAAGTTGACTATTAGTCAACGGTGTGTTTGATTGACACATCCTCCCTCAGTCCTCCTGCTGGTATCCCATCCGCCATTGTGAATTCTGCTGACTGGACTAGAGTGGCAGTCATTGGTTTGGTCACTCTTGCCAGGAGACTCTGTAGTCACTGAAAATAACCAACCATGTGTGACGAAATAGTCAAAGGTGTCCGTCTCACAACACAATAGCCAACAGTTGTGGTTGGTTCAAATAATCAACTCTGCACAGCATTGGTTATTTGCATTATTTCAGCCGAATAACCAACTGTAGTGTGAAAAAGTCCCGATAGATGACACAATAACCAACCAGTGACTATTTAACCCACTTTTGACTATTTAACCCACCAGTGGTTATCATGTCATCCAGACTGAGGCCGTTGCTAGACCAGGCGCTAGCCCGGTGTGAGGCCCAGTCTCCCTCCTGTGCATCCAGATGACACACAGGGGATTCCGGGGTCAGGCCAAGCTAAAGCCTCCCTTAACCCGGGATAAGCGGATAAGAAGGACGGGCATGGGGGATGGGGGTGAGGGAAGAAGGACGGGCATGGCGGACAGGGGGCAGGGGAAGAAGAGCGGGCATCAGGGACAGGGGGCGGGGGGAGAAGAGTGGGCATTGGGCATGGCAGACGGGGGATGGGGAAGAAGAGTTGGCATCGGGGATGGCAGACGGGGGAAAGGACGGGGATCAAGGCATCGGGCATGGGGGGAGGACGGGTGAGCGAGCGGGCAGGGGGGCATCAGGAATTGTGGGGGGGATCAGGGGCAGGGGGAGCGAGGGGGGGGCTTTATTTTTTAAAAAAAAAATCACTTACCTGTTCCGGCGGTGCGCTCCTGCACACATGGCCCTTTAAGATCTAAAGAAAATGGCGGACGCAACGGGGCTTCCCCTTGCCCCGTCGCGTCTTACGTGTGGGAAAGGGCGACGGCGCGCACTAGCTGCAGCACGCCGTCGCCCCAACTCCTGGCTGGATTAGCAAGGCCCTGAGTCATTGAATGACTGAGACCCCAGACCAGTGGCTTGCATTGGTTACAGAAGAAGGAACATAGGGCACACAACAAGCCTAAGGCACAAGAACAGGAGAATTTTAAGGGTATTTATAAGGATGCTATGAAGTGTGACCTGCCCAAAGGTGAAAGTGAATTAGAGGAGGTTTGGTCCAAAAGAAGAACTTGTTTTAATATGATTTGGGCAATTTGCTTTAAGAATGGAAACTGAATGCATTCTACTCTTATAGCATTTGTGTTACATGCCAACTCTGATGTTGCCTGCTGTTCTTAATAAACACCTACACATAACTTAAGTATGTTTCCCCATTTTTCCAACTGCACATCTATAAGCTTTCCAACTGCCTTCCCCCCCCCCCCATGGCACATTTTGTATCCAACTGCATGCTAAAGCGGGGGACTGAGCAGGCTTGGCTTTGCATGCTCCGCATACACCATAATGGGGTAAGGCGAAGGGCAGATGAAGCCACCCTAACTAAACCACTGGGTGGAACATCCACCCAGCCCCTTGGCTACAGTGGCTTTGCTGCATGCATGCTTTCACTGACTGAGAAAGCCTGTGTGCAATGAAGCCTGATCCCTGGCTAAAGCACCAATTGAAGAATCCACCTGGCACTTTGACTGGGGACCAAGTGATATCAGGGGGCATAGCCACTCAACCTGACATCAAGGGACAAGGCTACACCCACTAATTTTGGGATGTGGCTATGCCCTCTGGTATCATCCAGTCGTCCACCCTAAATATATTCCCCATCCCTGTAATAGAGAATGAATATTAAATTACGTTACACAACAATGATCTGGTATTTTTTCTAAGAGGATTCCTACATCACTTTTGGAATGATTGACAGATGTACTGGGAGATGGATGGGTAGCAGGACACAAAATAATAAAAATGAAGTGGAGTTGTTAAGAATTAATACAAACTTGGACAATAAAATAGAAATAAGGTTATATAAACTAATGTGGGCAGACAGAAACATTAAACATATTGGGGTCAAATTCTCTAAAGACGTTAAAGGTTTTCTCAAGTATTTATAAACATGGATTGTGGGTAGATATAACTGATCACACTCTATAGTATTTCCAACAATACCAAGGGAGACTTTGAAGTTATAAAAGTTGCAGGGCCAAACCTAGATTCTAACAAATACTGCGGTTGCAAGTATTGCCATTCAACTGTAGCAGGCAAATCGTATTTGGTACACAAAGCCGAAAACAACAAAAACTCATCATCAGCACACACTAAGGATCAACTTATCCTTCCAAGTCCACCACAATAATAAAAAAAATCTTACCAATTTTTAAATCTGGATTTCCCCATAAAGTAAATTTATCATCAGGGCAGGCGCCAGACTATATTGCGCCCTAGGCAGGCGCATTCTGAAGCCTCTGCCCCGCCCCCGCCCACTCACTGCCCCCCTCGCTCGCTCACCGCTCCACCCTCACTCACCCGCTCACCACCCGCTCGCTCGCCTGCTCACTATCCCCCCTCGCTCGCCTGTCCACCCGCTCACTCACTCACTGCCCCCCCTTGCTCACCCGCTCCCTCCCGCTCCCAGCTTTGAAGCCAGGATGCTGGGGTTGGGGGGCGGGGCGGAGGCTTCAAAGCGGTGTGCCTGGAAGTGGCTTCCTGGCGTGCCATACTGAAGCCTCCGCCACGCCCACTCCTGGCTTTGAAGCCAGGATGCTGGGGTTGGGGGCGGGGCAGAGGCTTCAAAGCGGTGTGCCCGGAAGTGGCTTCCTGGCGTGCCATACTGAAGCCTCCGCCACGCCCACTCCTGGCTTTGAAGCCAGGATGCTGGGGTTGGGGGCGGGGCAGAGGCTTTGAAGCGGCGCGCCTGGAAGTGGCTTCCTGGCGCACCGTACTGAAGCCTCCACCTCCAACCCCAGCATCCTGGCTTCGAAGGAGCCAGGACACTGGGGTTGGGCAGCGGCCGGGGCGGCTTTGGAACAGTGTGCCCAGAAGCCGCTCTAGGAGAGCAGCTTCCGGGTGCACTGTTCAGCGCCTTTGTTTGCTTGGCGCTCTAGGCCGCCACCTGAGTTGCCTCTATGGCAGCGCCGGGCCTGTTTATCATGAGAAAATGGAATTGGCATGACATACATCTCATGACATGACATGACATATGCCATACATCTCTAACAGTCATAACTGTGGGATGAAATCTATCCATTTTAGTGTGTTGAGAAGCTAATGCCACCAAGGTGGAAAATCTAATCTAAGTAGAAAAGACCAAAAGGTCAACAAATAGGCTCGATGATATAAAGCAAGATATGGAAAGTGGAAGCCACCTTTTTTAACTGGAAGTTGCATCCTTTTCAAGAATATTTGTGTCAGGTAGGAATCCCCCCAAAATGTATGAAATGAGCATTGAGGTTTTGGAAATATTTGTCATCCATACATAGAGAAATCCCACCTGTAACATAAACATCTTAAGTGTATTTATCTTAAGTGTATTTAATTTGCCCCACAAATTCAACTTTAAAGATGCCCATCTATCTATATCCCATGAGATCTCATTAATCAGCATATTAAAATTTAGTTTAATCATTTGAGATATATCTTTAGGAATAAGTATTCCCAAATAAGAAATAAAATCTGGGAAACATTGAAATTGCCAATTAACAATCTGCATCAATTCAGACATCGACCAGTTAATTGAATAGCTAGACAAATCACCAAAAGTATTGATCAACTGCTTCAAAGCTGGAACAGATGTCTGGAGTTTCAAAATAAACAATTATGAGCATAAAGGATAATTTTAAATTCTAAACTATCATTCGCAAAGCCATGAATACTACTATTCTGTCTAACAGCACATGCCAGGGGTTCTAAGCATAAATCAAATGATGGAGAAGCTGGACATCCCTGTCTGGTATCTCTCCCAAGTAAAAAGAAAGCCGAGATAAGACCACTGGGGTTGAATATAAAATTTTGACCCATTTAAAAAATTCTACATGAATGGCAACATTACTCAATACAGCAAAAAAAAAAAAATCCAATGAATTTAATCAAAGGCCTTTTCAGCATTCAAAGAAACAATAGCAATCTGTTCTGTTCTGTTCTGAGGGCTCTGGTTTGTGAATTAAATTGTCTATTTAATTCTCTATGTAAATCCCTGTAAGCAGTTTTTAGAGGGGAAAAGGCACTGGCCTAAAAATGTACTTCATATAAGTAATTAAGCAACCCATTCCTGCTCAAAATCAATATGTTTCTCATTTTGCCAAGATGGACCTTTTCTTGGTGCCGCTTAAAAATCTATGAAACAGGGTTTCCCGAAAAAAACCTTGTTTTGACATTTCTCTTAATTACTGGCAACATCATCAGTCATAAGGGTGCAAAAAATAAATAAATATAACTACAAGCACCCCAAGTCATTAGAAGCAGTACCACTATTAGCCCTGCTGCATCAAAGGAGACCCCATCACTCACTATCAATTCACCCAGTAAAAATCTGAGTCAACTCCCAGAATAAAGACATGAGTCAATTCACAGGAGGATTCCTCTAGGAATATAGTAATGCACAGATGCTTTGTAAGACAATATAGGACCAGACAATGTGGGGCATCTTTGCTTGTCCCAGGCACTCTAATAGCTTCATCACACTACCATTATAGCCTGCTATCAGGGCGCAAGCCACGCAAAGGACTCCCATGTTGCTCACGTTATAGTCTGCTATCATGGCAAAGGATTCGGATGACATTGACTATGTCCTGCCCTGATTGCGGTTCTTCCTCCCCTTGTAGCAAAGTCTTTTTGCCCTCATGAAGTGTGATTCTTTTTGAACGGCCACTGGGAGGCAGAAGGATGATGAGGTGCAGAGCCACCCAGCTGGCACCCTCGCCAGTCCCCAAATGAGCGCCATGGAGCCTGGAGCAGGCCCAGCCCTCCCGGGGCACACATGGAGTAGGAAGATGAGGGACAGAGCCGCCCAGCCACCTCCCTCACCAGCCCCCAAGTGAGCACCATGGAGCCCGGCCCAGCTTTCCCAGGGCACGCGCCGGAGCAGGGCAGAAGCACGGAGGCTCATGTGATGGAGCTCGTTGACGACAACAACAACAACCGCTTTGCAAGTATTGCACCATGATAGCAGGCTACAACAGCAGTGTGATGAAGCTTTAACTTCCCCATCTGTATTTGGGCTGGAGATCAAGGAAACATTTGAGTGCATGGAGGGTAGGTTGTAAGCAGAGCACACCCTACCCTCCATGAGGATTTAAATTGAAGAGAGTCTGAAGAGGGAGAGAGAGAGACTAGTATTTATCTATATGAAAATTATTATTATTATTATTATTATTATTATTATTATTAATAATAATAATAATAATAATATCATTATTATCATTATCATTATTATTATTGTATTTCTATACCACCCCATAGTTAAAGCTCTCTGGGTGGTTTACATAAGATTAAAACATTAAAAACGATATAGAAAATTTAAAACCATAAAAACAAATCACAGACAGTATGCACAAAAACCATACAGCTAGAAACAACTACAAGCTGTCAGCTGAACCTAAAAATAGATCCAGTATCCATGTCTAGAAGTTGTAAAAGTTGCTTATTTACTGTTTACCATCTTAATGCTATAAATAATAAAGATTTATTTGTTTGATAAAATCCTACACCTTCTGCTCTTGGCTACATAAGCATTAAAGTAATAAAGGAAATAATATAGGTTAGAGACTAAAGCCAGTGTGTCCTCACAGCTCAAGGACAAAGTAAAAAGAGCTGGACCTTGTCATGCTCGCCCCTGCTGCTCCGGTGTTGGGACCAGGTGATGCAGGGAGTCCATCATAAACAGATTCTGATTCAGAAGACGCAGAGCCAGTGGGGGAGGAAGTTCACACTGAAGAGCTGCCAGCTGCAAATGCACCCCTCCCGGAGTCTGTCTTCTCAAGGCCAGATCCTATGCTCTCAGGAGACAGGGAGTCAACTTCCGGGGACGAACATTCCAAAACATTACTGGATGCTAAGAATTGCCGGAAGTTAAAATGTTCAGCGAGATTAGCACCAAAAAGACAGTCGGAAAGGTTGCATGAGAAGGCAGCTCCCTCCTCCACCTTGAAGCTTGAGACATTTGAAAAGCCTTTTCTTTCCTTTGAACACTCAGTTGTTTTGCTTAGTAGCATAGAGTTGCCTAGGGGGAATTTTCCCATAAAGGTGCCTAGTTTGTGTTACAGAAGTGTTAATTATTTGCAATAAAGCTTTGTGGATTGGCCCAGGAACTTTCCTTGGTTTGACTCCTTGGGGACACTTGAGCAGCTACAGCCCACAACAGACCTGAACCTAAAGTAGGGTGACCACATGAAAAGGAGGACAGGGCTCCTGTATCTTTAACAGTTGCATAGAAAAGGGAATTTCAGCAGGTGTCATTTGTGTGCATGCAGCACCTGGTGAAATTCCCTCCTCATCACAACAGTTAAAGTGCAGGAGCTATACTAGAGTGACCAGATTTTCCTCTTTCAATAAACTATTAAAGATACAGGAGCCCTGTCCTCCTTTTCATATGGTCACCCTACCTAAAGGTCCTGGTGGCAGCGTTACTGTGCGTGGGAAGGTGTTGTGTGCTGTGAGAAAGGCCTTGCTGAAGAGATATAATAGGCAGGATTGTCACAAGTGGTGAAATACATGGTGGGATACAAGAGGAAAGCATGGTTGAATTTGAAAGACAAGAGAAAGGTGTGAGGGGAAAAGGCAGAATTTATGAGCACAAAGAAAGAGACACTTGTGCAAAAGTGTAAAGCCTAAAGGTCCTGGTGGCAGCATTACGGCTCCTCTTTCTCACCACCACCGGGCCAGAGAGAGAGAGAGGCAGATGAACAAGCAGGTTGCCATGGCGAAGATGAGGAACAATTCCAGGTGCCTCTTGTCAACAGGCCCCTACCAGGGTGTGAACCCTCAGCAAGTGGCCATCCATGCCTACCTTTGATACCAGCCTTGGAGAAGACATGTATAGGGCTGTGCTATAAGACTGGCAATGCCAATGGATAGCTATCCAATGAAAAGACCCCCCAAAAAATCCCTATCCAAATGTATACCAAAAATATCCTTCAAATCTATCTCTCCTTCATATAATTTCCTAACATGTTAGTGCCAAAACTTTTTTTTTTCAATGAAAGATTTAAGCTTAGTCGTTTCCAAAGATCTACCTTCTAATATAGGTTTTGCTTGAATCAAAATTGAGATCTGGTTAGGCTGTTTGATCAGATATTATCAGTGTGTGTGTGTGTGTGTGTGTGTGTGAAAAGAAGAAGAGAGTAGTCCCCCCCCAAAAAAAAATCTAAGTGAATTGGCACTTGAAAAGAGAGAAAAACTCGAAGTGCCCTCTTCTGGCAGCTGGTAATAGCTAGTAAATTTGATTTAGTTGTTGAAAGTTATACAATACACAGTCTCATGTAACAGTATGAAAAGCTTATAAGCCAGAAATTACATGTTATTCTCTGCCAAGTCATTCCCTCTGTTTAAATAAAAGTTGGAGCTTGCAATGTGGATCCATATTTAACATACTAGTAAATATAGTTAGGATTTGCTCAGATAATATCCAGGGGTGTTTTTGGGATTGAGGGGTGAGGGAGCAAACTCCCCAGTATGAACCTGTTCCAAACATATGAAGAACGAACGAACACATCCTTTCATTCCATCACTTATATGGTTAGACTAGCTCTGTGTTGGATGGATAGCGGCTGATAGGAGATTCTGGAAAGGACAGATATTAATGTGCCATTTTCAGACTTTATTAGTACTGCATGTGTCCCACATCTCAGCTTTCTGAAACACTGGCTGGGATCCAAAGAACCATGAGTGGAAGAAGAAAATGTGTTAGTGCTGGTATGTGAACTCTTGTTTAAGATCTAATGGAAGGCACCTTACCTTGCAGTGTCTCAATGTATGAAGAGTAGCATGACAGTGAATAAAAAACATATAGCCTGTAGTGTATAATTCCAGTGCAAAGTCTTAGTCTTACACAAGAGCTACAACAACTGGAGGAAGTCCTCTGGATTTGGGGTCAGTTTTCAAATTCTCCTGCTAAATCAGAAACAGACTTTTGATGAGTGGGAGTGGCTTAACCTTAATAAAGGGCACGTTTGGCTCAAAAACCATAGTTGAAACCCCCACAAGTGAGGCCCAAGAGGGTGTATATATGTATGCATGTATGTATAGCAGCCTTCCCCAACCTGCTGCCCCCAGTTGTTTTGGACTACAGCTCCCAGCATTCCTGCCCATTGGCTATAATCTGGGGCTGATGGGAGTTGATCTGGAGGGCACCAGTTTGGAGAAGGCTGGTATATAGAACACTCTACATGGCAGACAAGATAGCTATCAAAACAAATGTTTCGATACCCCCTATCTGGAACAATGTACAAAATCCATAGCAAAGTTTGAATCAGAATAGAATATTTCACTACTTTAGAAACAGAAACATCAAAGCAATTAGGTTAGAACAAATTGTTATTTTGGGATTAATATCTTTTATTTAAATGCTTGGGATTCCACCACCCCCTGCTCCAATTTTTGGGAACGATTCAACATTATTACATTTAATGATCATCACATAGCCTTGAGATGTCAAATTGCTCCATTTGATTTTAAAAACAATCAAACAGAAGCTTATTATTTGCAGTCCAAAATGATACTGAAGACCACTTAGTTGTAGTTAACAGCAGAATCTCAAAGTGTTGCTAAAGGAACTGTAAGGATTGGATAGATAATATCTCAGATCTAGTTCATTCTACTTTTTTCTTAGTTCATCATGAGCGGTGCCATACTGTTGCAGTATGTTTCTTTTTTAATTACATACTTGTAACTAATGGCAACTATAAACACAATCATTTCCAGATCTTAAGCTTCAGCATAGTGATTTTCTTTCAGCAAAGGGTAGTAAAAATAATCTTTCTTTAGAACTCTGAATGTTTTCTCTCCTGAATATCCCTTAATTAGTATGCCATAGGATTAAATCCAGTTATAAGTCTTTCGCAGTTACAAGAAATGAAATAACTAAGATTGAGCAGATAGAAAGCAATGCAGAGTGTGAGAGTATCCAAAACTTCTGCTCAGGCACACTGGCAGGAATTTGCTGCCATCTTCAGGCTTTCTGCAAAATGCATGCACACACAGTAGTATAACTTATTCTTCTGATGGTTTTGTTCTAACATGATGAGCAAATTGATTCTCCCCCTCCAAAAAACAGAAAAAACCCAAGTACTAGAACAAGAAGGCAAAGCACAGCCTTGTGCCTTGTTTTGCATATTTAATATGTTGCGATTTCTGCATGTATGTGAGCAAATACAATTTTCTAAAAGTGTGATTCATCAAGTACTTCTGCAGGACAACTTCCACTGACTTCATTTATCAGCATCAATGCTCGGTTGATGGAATACATTTTGGCACTTAATTTATTTGCATGGTGGATTCATGTAAAGCAGGGTTGGGCAACTGTGAGAGGTCTAAGGGCCATTTCGCTGCCCCCACTCTGGGGTGCCTCGCAGCTCCCAATTTTTTAAAAACAAACAAACATGGTGGTGTGCTACCAAAATTTGGCAGCAAACCATTCTGTAGTGGTTATGAAGTGCTAAAAGGATGAAATTTCACTTCAGAATGAGCTAAATGTGACTCTTTTAGCACTCCTTAGCACTAAAAGTGGCCATTTTCAGTTAAAAAATCACTACAGCACCATGTACATTGATGGTGCTATATAAATAAATAATAATAATAATAATAATAATAATAATAATAATAATAATAATAATAATAATAATAATGTGTTGCTGTCACCAAATTCAGAGGCATGGCCCTGATTTAAAGTATCTTAATGTATAGGATACTGTGACTCTCCCATTGTTTGCTCATGATGAACATTCTCATGCACGTGTTGGAAGTTTGGCATGACTTAAAGGATGGCAGAGTTACAAGGACTTTCATTTATGTGATATGAAAAGAAAGCAAGAATATCAAAACCATTCTTATCGACTGCTGGTTTTAAATACAACAATTCATGATTGTATTCATAATTGACTGAGTATTCAGAATTGACTGAGGTATTACAGTTATGGAGATATCTATCATTATTACTGCTGACAAAATTAGTTTTGATCAGGACGTGCAACCCAAAAGTAATGAATTAGAAAATATTGTATAATGGAATATGCTGAGAATTATTGTGTACATGTATATGTATTAGGGATGTGCACCATATTTAGATGGCACTAAATGGGCCCCTTTGGTCCATAGTGCTTCCAGAGAAGAAGTGGACTTCTCTCTGAAGTGACCAGAACTGAAGCTGGACCTTCACATGAGGCTTTGCTTGCAGTTTGGGCATCCCAGGAGCAGGGAGAGATGATCCCTCCATTTCCCTGGGATTTTGCCCTACCCTTCTAGCCCAGTTTTTCCGCAGTCCCAGACTGCGGAAAAAAAACCTCACGATTTTCGCATGAGCGCTCATGCACTCCTTCTCGTTTAAAAAATAAATTTAAAATGGTAGCTGCGATGTTGCACACCGCTTGTAGACCATGGTGATGATCTCGCAATCATAAAATCACGAGATCGTCGCCCTACTAGCTGAGGCCTAAGGTAAACTGCAGCAACTAGAGATATGCAATATCATTCATCTTGCTTTTTCTTACTTTCTTCTCCTTTCCCCATCTTTTTCTCTTGATGCACTGGGAACAAGAGGCTGCTATCATGCTGGCAATTTTCTTATTATCTGATACAACAGAAAGCATAAAAATCCATTACAGGTAGCCAGATGCTAACATTCAACAATGCATAGCTCCCATATTCTTCTTTCAATTCTGATAAATTATTTAAAGTCACAATCAATGACCTTGGAATAAAGTAGCACAAGACTCAATTCTCTGTCTATATAAAGTTTCCGCATTCTGCTTCATAAATATAGGGGTGTGTAAAATACAGCCTCAAACATCTTAATAACTTGTCAGTTGTATTGGAAAGTAAATAAACTCAAATTTGCAAAGCCTCATTGAATGCCATAGAGGAAAACTGGATTTGCCCAACTATACGGAATTGTATCAACTACTTATCCTGATTTATTATATACATACTAGAGGTGTACACCACCACCAAGATTCAACCCAGAAACCAGTTAAAAAGTCCCGTTTCTACTCAGACCAATTCAGAGGCTGCCCACTGCAACTCTACCATCAACTGCCCTGTGGGAAGGATTCCAAGAGAAAGGGAGGTAGGTGAAGAAGGTCTCAGGGTCCACTCCAGCTGTACTCCCCATCCCCACAGGGCCATCTCCCATCAACTGCCCTATGGGAAGGATTCCATGAGAGAGGGAGGAAGATGAGGATGACACTAGACGCCTCTTCCAGATGAACTCTGCCTCCCGCCCAGGGCCAATTTCCCACCAACTGGCTTGAGGGAAAGCTCCTGATGTCTTGTTTGCTTGCTTTGTAATTTGTTAATATTTTATTATTTTTATGTTACTTGTAGGTTGCCTTAGTAACCTAAAATAATTGCAATAAATAATAAATACAAATGTGGATACTGACTCCGACTCAACATTTGGAAATCTGAGGCTTCATGCCTCCCATTAACTATCATGGGAAATTAATGAAATGGCTATATCTTTTTTTTCCCTGTTCATCAGATGTGCATGGAATTTGTAGGTACAGTAGCCTCTTAAAAGGGAATTATAGGTGCAATGTTTCCTGTCCTATTTGTGTGTGTGTGTGTGTGCACATGCACATGTAGAGATTGCCAATAACTTTTTTTATTTCTTTGCAGAATTGGATGACATTTAGAGGGATAGTTGCCCCTTCTGAGGGGATTGAGCATGCTAAATTTCAGATGAACAGGTCCTGGGATATTTGTGCAATAACAGCCTTTACATTTTGAAGGTATCCATAGGAGGATGCACTTTATCCTCCTGTGTTTGACAGACAAACAAAAGGTATCCCTAAGTAACAAAACTGCAAAGTTTTTGAAGGCTAGATGCAGCAGTTTTTGTGGAAGGTGTGTGCTCACATTTGGAGTAGGGGGTGATTCACTTCCTATGTGTGTGTCTGTGTGTGTTATTTTGGGAAGGGGGCAATTTGTATGAAAATGGCACAAATCACTGAAGTGATTTCTTCCAGGCAAGAAACCTGCAGTTTTGGAACAATAGCTGCAGGGCTAGGGAGTTATGATTTTAAAAAGTTTACAGGTTTTTTCCATAATGAATTCTGGTGCCATCTCACTGTCCCATCTTTGCTCTCACCCAAAGCATATTGATTGGAGAGCCCCTGGTAAAGCGTACTTTACAATTAGAAGGTGGATCTGTCAGCCATATAACCCTGCTCTGTCCTCTCCTTCATCAGCATTTAGAGAAACAGAAGCAAAAATACTTGAAAACACACCATCTGTCTTTCCAAAGCCCAAATTGCAAGCAAAGCCTCATGTGAAGGTCCAGCTTCAGTTCTGGTCACTTCAGAGAGAAGTCCACTTCTTCTCTGGAAGCACTATGGACCAAAGGGGCCCATTTAGTGCCATCTAAATATGGTGCACATCCCTAGTACATATACACGTACACAATAATTCTCAGCATATTCCATTATACAATATTTTCTAATTCATTACTTTTGGGTTGCACGTCCTGATCAAAACTAATTTTGTCAGCAGTAATAATGATAGATATCTCCATAACTGTAATACCTCAGTCAATTCTGAATACTCAGTCAATCATGAATACAATCATGAATTGTTGTATTTAAAACCAACAGTCGATATCAACATGAATGGTTTTGATATTCTTGCTTTCTTTTCATATCACATAAATGAAAGTCCTTGTAACTCTGCCATCCTTTAAGTCATGCCAAACTTCCAACACGTGCATGAGAATGTTCATCATGAGCAAACAATGGGAGAGTCACAGTATCCTATACATTAAGAGCAAACTAATTCTACAGGTGCCTACCCTTATAGAACCGAAATGACACCATCCATGCACAAAAGGGAGGTGTCTTCACAGGCTTGGAGGAACCTCAAGGTTGGCAAAAGTATGAATAAGTCTTTAGCAGAAACCCGAGCATAAATGGCAGGGACTCAAAAATAGCCCATAGAGGACAGAGCATGCCCAGTGACCAAAGAACATTGAAAAAGGGAATAGTGTTCTGGAAGTGGATATGGCTGGCTAGAACACTAAACAGGAGCACTGCACTCTGAAATGTTTTGTTGCAGGACCACTTGCCTCCTGCGGTTGTTTCACAGTAGGGAAGAAAAAAGGCAAGACAGATAATCAGCCCCTAAAGCTACTGCGGCAGTCAATTGATTGACGTGCTGAGTTTGGGGAAGTCATGCATAGGGTTGAGGGGGAACTTTTCAACTAACCTGTGGTGACTCCTTGAGTGAAGCAAAGAAGGGAAAGAAGATATTCCATCCATGTCTGTCCCTGTTTTTAAAGCAATCTGCTTCCCGCCACTACACACACCTGCATCCTTGGCCCAAAGTAGTAGGCAAGCTGGCACAACACCTACCCAAAAATGGGCTACAGGTTCATGTTTCTCTTTATCTTTCCTCTGTTTAAGTATTTAGAGAGTTATTTATATGCAATGCTTCATCAGCAAGTTACTTAAAATTTCCTTAGTGCCCAGTGAAGTTACTGGGTTGCATCCAGACTTAGCCATACTTACAGTAGAACCACTGAAGTCTATGGTATTCAGCATTAAAATACTGAACTCTATATTTAAATTTTATATCAATTTTGCTGCGTGGTTTTTTATTCTGGTTGTGCTTTTTATATTGTATTGTGTATTTGTGCTTTTAACCTGTTGTTTTACTATGATTTTAATTTTTGTGAACCGCCCAGAGAGCTTCGGCTATTGGGCAGTATAGAAATGTAATAAAATAAATAAATAAATAAATAACTTACATCCCATTGATTTTATTGTATTTACCCTAAGTATGACTAAGTGTGAATCCAAGCCAGTGGTTCTATGGACAAAAATACATAGCTCAGTGGAGAGCATACAAGATGTCCCAGGTTTAATTCTTGGCATCCCTAGGTAGGGTTGGGAAAGGCTCCTATCAGAAACTATGGAAAGCAACTAACTCAGAGTAGACCAGGGGTGGGCGGAAGGTAGATCTCCAATATTTTGGACTTCAGCTCATACCATTCCTAACCATTGGCCATGCTAACAAGGGTTTCTGGGAGATGAAGTCCAAAATTTCTGGAGATTCACTTTCTGCCCATCCCTGGTGCAGGCAATACTGATCTAGATGGACCAAGAGTCTGACCTGGACCAGATCTACACTAAGCCGGATTTAACACTTTGAAAACGTTTTGAAGATTGTATAGGGAGTGTGTCCTGGGCCTCAACAGTTGTCACTACTGTTATAAACCATTTTAAAGCAGTAGTGTAGATCCTGCCCTGGTGGTATAATAAGGCAGCTTCCTATGACCATTGTATTGGGCAATAGAATTTTAAAACTGTTCCTCATAGGAGGCCCTTGAATACAGTCCTGTTTTTAAGCATTACATTACAGAAACCACACACACTATGCACAACAGTTTGGATGCTTTGTGACAGGTTTATTTATACACTGGGTTAAAAAATACAAATATTTCATTACAAAAAAGCTTTATCAAACTGTATACATACAGTAGGTTTTGTCAAAAGCCAACCTGTCATTATTACTTTATATACATTTGGCTTAATATGTGTGACATGCAGAGTAACAAGAGTACAGCTCTAGATTAATTTCAGTAGCCTAGTATTTTAGAGGCTTTGGCAATGGTCAAATAGTTTCCCCATATCAGCAAATACATTTCCACAAAAACATGAAAGCAGTTTATTAACGGGAACCAATTAAATTGGCAAGCAAGAGACTACACTTCCCCGACACACAGATGTGTCATATTTCCAGCCATACTGAAGTGGGACAACATGAGCACATGACAATGGCTGGCACTCTGTGATCCCTTTATGCAGTACAACATGCAGCCAAACTTGGCCTGTAATGCAGATTGGTGCAGGGTGTATGTATACATAGATGTGCTTCTGACCTGTGGATCCATGCAAGGGGCAGATGCTGCTAACCCTTCACTCCAAAAATCCCAAACCACATGAAGCTTTCTCAGAGTAGAGACAGTTTCAGCTGAGCTGAAACCGTCCTGGTTGGAAAAAACTACCAGAGTTAAGAATTTGAAATGAGAGCAAGTTGTCAGAATCAAAGTAGCTGAATCCAGCTTTAGCACTATTCCCCTCCAGGGCATTTTAAGCTCAAGATAAAAGGACAAGGCAGAAAAATACTTGCCTTCAGCTCCAACAGTTTTATGCAGAAATGCTTCTGCTATACCTGTCCTGGGGTCTACCCCCTGTTGCCGTTTTCAAGTGAAACAGGCTCCACTCTAAAGGTTATCGCTTGCATTATAAAGTTACCCAATCCTTGCCCACCATTAGACCTTTTTGCTGGGTATGAGGTTGGGAGTGTCACAAATACAATGATTTGTTTTTTACATACTGAGATTCTAACTCAGGAGACTGCATGTTAAATATTCCATATTTAACACTAATCTAACGTAGAACATTAAAAAAACACTTTTGGCAGTCTGTTCCACCAGATGTAGTCTTTCTTCGAAGGCTCATCTGAATGGATATTAAAGTGCACATAACCACCAACTAATGCCTTCTCCCCACCCCAACCTGAATCCCTTCCACATGCTTCAAACATGAATGGCAAAATGAAGAGATCCTACTCCTGATGCTAACCTTACAAGCTTCCTAATGTTTTGAAGCAGCAAATACCATGTTTTTTGCCCAACATACACTGTCTAAGGATTACACTTCATTTGACTACTAGTACATTTCACTATAGATCAATATGCAGTAATACTTGGTTATTATTTCACTATATACAGAACAGGTACTTTTACCCTTTTAGGAGGGGGGATTAATACTAGTAGAAATAGTGCTATCTCCTTTGCACCTTTTTTCTTTTTTTACCTAGCAAACATTTTGCTTGGTGCTAGCTTTTTGTGATTAATAGAAAACTGGTAACAGTTTGTCTTGGGTAACAGAGCTAGAACAACTATCTGGGGTTTCCGTTTTTGTTTTAGTTGTCCATTTAAGCAAATTTCACAAACTGTCTATATCAAAGTAATATCTGTGAAAGCTAACATATGTTCACAAGACAAGCATGACATGTTCTCTAAAATGCAGCAGGAGTTGTTGTTATATGTAGTGATAAACTTTACAGTTACATGACCTATTTTACTTTTTAAAAAATGATAAATACCACTTTATTCCCATTTTACACAAATAGTTTTAGACTACAATCCTAGAAGCCCATGGGCCTATACGATGGAGAACTAAACAAACATCCAGGTAGTGCCTTTGTACAACATCATTCCCCGTTCCCTTGTGGCTCATTAGGCAATTTTAAAATTAGCATGTGCATTCAGCCATAAAAACAGTTGCAGAAAAACTTAAGAGCCCCCTGTAGCTGTATGTATCCTTTTCTTCTAGACATGCACATGGCTTTTTAGGACTGCAGCCTTAGTCAGATGTTCCCAGACTCTCCAAATGATTTTTTTTCTATGTTAGGTGCTGGACCCAAATTAGAAGCAAGACGTCATGGTCAACATGATTATGTGTCACTTATTCTAAGACATCTGTATGAAGATTACTTACACTACTACAAATACACAGATACTGCCACAAAAATAGATGAGGATACAGAGTAAATACATCTTTCATCTCATGGCACTTCAAGCAGGATAACACTGGCTGGCTGGTTTAATGGTCAGTTGTGATTATGTTTGATTGAATATTTTCCTTTCTGGAGCTGAGAAATATACAGTTTGGATTTGCTTCCATCAGGCCTCTTAAACCACACTTCATCGTGGTTAATTGTTGTAATTATGGCACTGAAAGGAAAGAGGGGGAGAAATCAGGAGCATATTAGTATCCATATAAAAGTACAGGATCACCCTAAGCGGCATTGCCATTTATAAACAGTACTGTAATTATTGGTAATATAGCACACAAGCATTATAACAAGTGTCTCATTAAATTAAGGATAGCTAATAGAATACTGAAACTCCAATACTGCAAGTATACTAAACATCACTGCATTTGTTTACAAAGCATTCACATTTTTTAACAGCTCCCTTTTGTTAAGGGAGGAAAAAAAGACAGCTCTATGCATAGGTTCAACAGCAGATCGAGTGTCTGGCAATCATGTAGCTACCGCAGAGGTGACTTTGATCTGCTATGCTGCCTATCAGTAGCAATCATACAATAATAACTACGTACATTATGTGGGTTTTACAAACAAAGCATAAATGATTCCATGTTGACCAAAGTTCTTGTACAGTGGCACAGAGGGCAGAACTGGAGATGCTTATCTAGTTTCACCCATCTCTCTCTTTCTCTCTCTCTCTCTCTCTGTGTATAGAGAGAGAGATTGATTCTCAAAGAAATCATATATATTATGCACTTTCTGATCTTAACCATACAAATGCATCATTAAATACATTGGGCAGTATCCTACGCTGCCTGCATTTTAGTGGGCCACATTATTAGTGCAACAGGAAGCTTGCGGTTATTAAAGCAACCCGAAACGAGCAAAAATGCCGGTTTCTGGAACAGGTGAGGTCAGCAGAACTCACAGAAGGAAGCTCCACTGACCTGTCCTTATCTGGAAAAGAGTGTTTGTACTCGTTTCTAGGGATCCTTTGTGAAACACTAACTTTGGGGTACCATTGGTGCAAAAACAATCAACAGAAGCTCAGCGATCCTGTTAGATACTGCCCATTGCATAATTTCATTCACTTATATTAAACACAAATACATGCAATTGTCCTCATCTCCTAAGCCCTTCACACTCCTATAATTGGCAACTAGAGGGGTGCTCTTGGATCCAGAACTGTCACTTGAGGCACAGGTGAACTCAGTGGCAAAGAGCACCTTTTATCAACTTAGGTTGATATACCAACTATGTCCTTATCTGGACAGAGATAGCCTAGCTACAGTTATCCATGCTCTGATAACCTCTCGCTTGGATTACTGCAATGCGTTATACGTGGGGCTGCCTTTGAAAACGGTCCGGAAGCTTCAGCTGGTACAAAACAGGGCAGCCCGTTTACTAACAAGGACTGGCTGGCGAGATCACATTACGCCAGTCCTTTTACAACTTCATTGGCTGCCAGTCCAGGTCCGGGCCTGATTCAAAGTGCTGGTATTGACATTTAAAGCCCTAAACGGTTTGGGGCCAGGTTATTTGAAGGAATGCCTCCTCCCATATGTACCTGCCCGGACCTTAAGATCATCTACAGGGGCCCTTCTCCGAGAGCCCCTGCCAAAGGAAGTGAGGCAGGTGGCTACTAGGAGGAGGGCTTTCTCCGCTGTGGCACCCCGGTTGTGGAATGAGCTCCCCAGAGAGGTCCGCCTGGCTCCTACACTGTACTCCTTTCGTCGCCAGCTGAAGACCTTTTTATTCACTCAGTATTTTAACACTTAATTTTAACTCAAATTTAAATTATACTGTTTTAACTCTGTATTTTAACCTTATATCAATTGTGCTGCGTGGTTTTATCCTGGTTGTGCTTTTTATATTGTATTTTGTATTTGTATTTTTAACTTCTTGGTTGTTTTATGATGGTTTTAATTTTTGTGAACCGCCCAGAGACCTTCGGCTATTGGACGGTATAAAAATGTAATAAATAAAATAAAAATAAAATAAATAGAGCTCATGTTACATGAGAAGCCCTGACACAAGGAGGCACGCACATGCCTAAAGAATGGCTGCCTCCTTGTATCAGCCTGTGCACTAATTATGGTCAAGTCAGCTGGCTCTGCTGCATCAGATGAGAAAAGCTACAGCTAGAAGCAGGGCCTTCTCTGCTATGTCTCCGCACACCATCCTCTCCATTATTATCATGCTCCTCCTACCACTTTGGCAGGCTGGGAAAAACATAAAAACATGGAGAGTAACCTGCCCAAAAGACTGAATCCAAGGCAGAAGTGGGGTCTGAGCTCCAACACATTGAACAACGACTTTAAACCCAGATAACAGCACAAGCAGAAACCAATTTCACAGCAATACCACATGCCAGTAAGAAAATGTGTTAATTAAAAAAAAAGAGGTGGGAAGAGTGGGTACCATCAATCAATTTATTGAAGGCAACCAAATACAGGTTTCAGCCAATTACATAGACAAAAGTTATACACAGAGTATAAAAGCGTGCCATATAAAAAAAGAATAGATAAAATGTTATAAAATGTTAAAACATACATGGGTGTCCAGGGGTGCACTGGTGCAGACAGGACACCACATTGACTATTCATGAGTTAGGGTGTTCTCATCTTTAACACCAAACACATAAATAAGATAGAATCTACTCTAAGTTTTTTTACTATTTACCTTGTAGGGCATTCATCTTTCCTATCAATACTTATTGTTTGTCCACGTCCATACCACTCCCCATTATAATAGAGCCTTCCTTCTTCAGATCTTGCACTGTGCAGGTGTTTTTCCAACTTGACAGGGGCTGAAAAGAATCAGTGCAGACAATACTGACAACACTAGAGCAGAGAGTCAACTTTGGTCTCACTTTATTTATTAATTTAATTATTTATTACATTTCTCTATTGCCCAGTAAGGAAGCCTTTATAGATCGGTTGCTGGGGGATGTGGGCTGTTGGACCCGTGTCCTGCTTGTGGGTTCCTGGTCGACAGCTGGTGTGAACAGAATGCAGGACTAAATGGACCCTTGATCTGATCCATAATGGCTCTTCTTGTGTTCTAACAGCTGAAGCTCTCTGGGCTGTTCACTTCTTGCTTATACAGAGGCCAATATGCATCAGTGATTTTACCTTTAGCTCTTAGCCCATAATAGATAATAGGTTCTTACTGAAAATATATCTGTATATAGAGAAGAAAGAACAAGGGGACAGGAGCAGGCAGAAGAAACATCATGGCCTGCTCCTGTTGGATGCTCCCTCTCTCCTCCCCCCCTCCCCCCCTCCCTCCCTCCTGAACTCCTGTTCCTTGTGTGTCATGTCTTTATTAGACTGTAAGCCTGAGGGCAGGAACTGTCTTTTTTGCTAAGTGTAAGCCGCCCTGAGAGCCATTTTTGGCTGAGGAGCGGGGTATAAATATGATAAATAAATAAATAAATAAATAAATAAATAAATAAATAAAATAAATATATACATTCTCTCAGGCCAAATATGCAGTAGCTAGTTTATGGTCTAAACCACATGCATTACTGACTGAGCTTTTATTTGTTTTGTTGCAGTTTATTTTGCCTTTTTTGGTTAAGAACACATCCATAACTATGCATGGTCTCCTCTCAGGCTCTTACTTACTTATTTATTTATTTCCAAGCTACCAGGGAAAGAATCAATGTCTTACTACCCTCCTAGTCATTGGAATGCCTGCATTTAATAACTTCTCATATTCAGCTATTAGCATCTGTAATTGAGCAAGTCCAGGTCATTATATGTAACAGACCTTGGATAAAGTAAGTGTTAAGCAAGTTGTCCTTACGTTCTGTTTTCACTCTATGTGGCCCCAACGTAGCCATTGCCTGAAATACAAAATAGGTTTTTTTAAAATAAAATAAAATCAGACAGCCTTTTAGGAAATCAACTTCTCAAGGTGTTTTGTTGGAAAGAGAAACTTTGTGATGGCTCCTTTTGGAAGATAAATGGAACCACACCAAACATTCACCCAAACCAATGGCAAGTAGCTAAACAAATAGGAAAAGGCAGCCATTTCCACATTAAATGAGATTTGCGTTTGTTTACCAAAATAATTTCATGCAAATAACTTTCTAACTGCTTTAAGAACATCTGCTTACTTTGAGGCAAGAGAATATCGCTCCCACCCTGACCCATTCGATATTTTCAAATATCTGGGTATCATCCCTGGTAAGAATGGGCTTGTTTGCCCTACATTCTATATGGGTTGAGGAAGACGTTACCCTTTGGATATTGCTTAATTTTAGAACGAGGTTCCCTTTATTATATAATAACCCATAGGAACTGTCAAACAGGATCAACATTTCAGTCTTTCTGGCCTATTGTTCTATTTTCTCACATCAATGGATTAGTTCCTAGGTCAATTTTTCTGTAAGAACACAGTCAAGGCTATTGCAAGTCTTCATTAGTCAGGAATTAGCAACAGCTATGACCACCTAGTATCACATCCTATGTATGATGACCAGGAGTCTAAAGGTATGGAACTGAGCAACGAAGTGATTTGGAAGTTCTACAATTGTTGTTTGCATACTTTTCATGTTACATGGCTGTTACATACCTTTAACACCTCCCATATATATCTCATTTATTAGATAACAAATTTGGCTGTAGTTGTCAAAAGCTAAGCTAGTGAGTCCTATTACAAATAATCACACACATGTAGAAGCTGCATACCCCTGCTCATTATAGGCTTTGATTGATCCACTCAATGATCCCCATGATCAATTGTGCCCTCCCCGCCAAATAAAGCAACATGGCCACCCTCCCCATTCCCAACATGGTCTATTAATGCCCAGCAATATCCCTAAGCTAGTCACTTCCCTATAGCCACAAACACTTAAAAACCTAAGCCACTTGCAGGCACATCAACGCTTCCCTTTAAAAACATTAAATAGTGACATTTAACCATACCTTCCTTATTGTTGTCCAATCTTCCAGTATATCAAGATCTTGTAGCATATACACTATATAGGGGCGTTAATGTGTTAAGGGACTTGCATATTCTGAAACTGGATTAAAACAAAAGTTCTAGCAGACCATTTTGAAACATGCTTGGTATAGCACAACTGAAATTAAAGCAGTGCTACGATAGGCCCCGAGCACAGGCCATGCACATTTTCAAGGACTAGGGTTTGTTTTGGACCACTGGTACAGATTTATCAGGAAAAAATTCCTGACTGTTAGAGCAGTACGACAATGGAACCAGTTACCTAGGGAGGTGTTGGGCTCTCCCACACTAGAGGCATTCAAGAGGCAGCTAGACAGCCATCTGTTGAGTATGCTTTAGGATGGATTCCTGCATTGAGCAGGGGGTTGGACTCGATGGCCTTGTAGGCCCCTTCCAACTCTGCTATTCTATGATTCTGTTATATAACTTTCTATATCACCCTTCAATAGAAATTCCCAGGAGGTTTACTTAAAAGGAAAATACAATTAAAATGTAAGCAAAACAAATTAGATCATACACATAAACTTAATAAACCTAATATTTATTTATTTTGTAAATGGTCTTTTAATATACCCAAGTTAAGGTGTTAAGGCTGCAATACTACATACACTTACCTGGGAGTAAGTACCATTGAATGCAATGGCACTTCCATCTGAGTAAACATGTATCTGACTGAGCTGTAAGAGGGCTTTCTGTACTCTTAGCAAACTTAACCCAGGCTATGTGGGGGGAAAGATACCTTGCAAACCCTTGAAAGAGACCCTCAGCATTCAGACAGGCAGCAAGAGTAGAGAATGAAATACTGCCTTAAGATACTTGCACAGCCCTACCACAAACACCACCTCTCACCACTCATTTCTATTAATGTTCACACTTGCGTGAAAAGTGGTTCTAACAGGGCTGTGCACAGACTTGCAGCCATCCATTTCAAGAATAGTGTGATTTAATCAGAAGAGCAGAAATGACTGCTGGCGACTTTCTCTGACTTCATTGACTGCCTTAAAATAAGATTTTTTCTTCTTCTTCCTGCTTGTTATTTTATTTTCAGGTTGGTGTGTGTGTTCTTCTTTAAAAAATTCCCCTCCCATTCATGTAAATGGGAGGAAAATTCATTTATTTACTTATAAGGTTTAAATGCTGCTCTACAACCTATAAAATTCCTGAGCGGTGTGCAACAAAAAGAGAATCAAAATACAGAATTTTAAAAAATTAAATTATGCTAATAAAACCATTGCTGGTTGGTCAGGGAAGACGTGCTTAAATAAAAACGTCTTCAGCAGGACTGAAAATGAAACAATGTCATTGCCTGCCTGACATCAATAGGCAGGGAGTTCCATTGAGTGGCAGACAATACACTGAAGTCTTTACTCCAAGTGGACTCCAAACACACTATGGCCCCGTTCAGAAGACACCTTAAACCATGGCTTTAACCACAGTGGTTAAGCCAGAAAGCCGGGTCATGTTCAGAAGACACCTTAAACCACAGCTTTAACCATGGTGAATAAAGCAAAGAGCCTTATTTACTGTGGTTAAAGCCATGATTTAAGGAGTCTTCTGAACAAAGCCTGGCTTTCTGGCTTAACCACCATAGTTAAAGCCATAGTTTAAGATGTCTTCTGAATGGGCCCTATAGGTCCATGTGGAACCATCAGGGGTGCCTCATCTGATGACTTCAGTGAATACATGCAGATGAACTACACCAGGGCTGGCACAGTTCTCCACACCTGCTCTGGGGACGTGTTGAGGGCTTGGAAGGGCCCACCACACCCATGTGGTGATCTCCCACCACACCCAAGGAACATGCCCTGTTTCACCCTCCTTTTGCCTCTAACATTGGACCTCCAAGGTTAGGAACATAAGGGATACATAGGTTTCTGCAGGAGCTTGGCAGGCAGACCACCCTCTGCCATTGGAGTGAGAGATCCAAAAAGTCCTATGGCCCCTTGAAGGCCCTCCCAGAGACCAGAGGATTGCAACCTTATTTTTAAGAACATCATCCTCTTACTATAACCAGATCAGACCAAAAAAAAAAGAAAAAAGTGACCATCATAATGGGAAGACCAACTCTTAGTCCCCAGTGAAAACACTGCTCACAAATCTTAGTCAAAGTCTTCAAAGTCTATCCTGTGTTTCTTAATGGAAGTCTTGTGAAGTGTCAACAATCAGCAACACTGTAACGCAGTGAATAGTTGTACCCAGTTAGTAGCCGTAAAAGGATATCAGATACAACAACGGGTTTCTTCTTATCGGGACTAAATGGATCCTTCCTTTTCTTCCTAGACTGAAGTTCATCATTCCATAACTCTGAGGAAACATAAGAATGTTGCTGTCAAAAATATTTTGACAGTAATTCATTTATTCGGTACCGTCTTGCGTCTGTACAACCTCAGGATGCAGAACTTCAGGTTTCCTGGATGGCAGCACCACCTTCCCCTAGTCCCATCCCCTTTCCCCTGCCTGCCTGCCAGTCATTCAGTGGCTCCCCAGCTTTTGTGTGTTTCCTTCCCCCATTCCACAAGGTTGAAATGCCACAGACCCCAAGAGTCTCTCCAAAACTGAACGCAGCCCTCAGAGTGAAAGAGGTTCAACACTCCTGTTCTACCAGCTCTTAAGTTACCTGAGGTAATGTCAATGCTATGTCGGTCTTCTTCAAGTCGCCTGATTTTCTCTTCTAGTTCACTTTGAACTGTGTCATACAACAAGAGCTTTTCACTCTGAAAGGCGAAGTTAACAATGTAGTCAAACATTAGCCAACTAAAAGCACCCAATGCATCTTCTCCTGGATTGGGCACTCAAGATCAATGCAAGCAGTTTCCAACACAGAGACTTGATGTATAAGATACATTCTTTCGCTGGGTTCAGAGTGCGGGAAGAAATGTGAAAAAGCTGGCATCTGATGCTGAGAAAGGTCATTGCGTTAGTTGCGTCAAGCAGATGCAATACACGCAAACAGAGGGGTTACCTTTTTGCACAAGATTCAAGTGGGTGCATGACATATAATAAGAGGGATGGGTTAAGAGGGGTTTTCTTCTCCCAAGAAGTATTTTGAATATGCAATGCGCAAAGTCAAGTCCTTTTGCCAGTATTAAGAGTTTCAGAACAGCGGAAATGTAAACAAATAGAAAGAACAGAGATTCCCTTAACATGTTATTATTTAAAAGGAGAAACCCAAGACCGCCAGTTTTCCTTGCAAAATCTGCTATGATGTGTAGTCATCCTTATTGGACAAGCAACAGCCCTGAAGAACCCATAGAAGGTTTCCAAAACCTCACAGTGAGCAAATAAGAGAAGCAACGCAGCCAGACTACAAAGACCAGGGTACCAGTCCTGTGTGCTCGAGGAGGCTTTAAAAACATTCAACTGGTGTTTGTTAAACGGCAGTTGCACTTCCATCCCTACACAGCAAGCCATTTTTGAAACTTGGGGACAGAGTGGGGGGCTTCAAACATAGGACATGGAGGCTGCTATTCAAAGACAAGACTCCCAAAGGGAAAGACCAAATCCTTCAGCATGGCTGAAGCAGCTCTTTGAATCCTGACTGTTTCCAAGTTCACTTGGGATGAATTAAAAAACACACAGTTGCTTATTCAGAAATCACATGGCTGAAAATGAATTTGGAGTGGAAACATACATTGCATCTACACTTATCTCTTCCAAGGGAATCTATGATCTTTTCTCAAAGCACATTCACCCCAACCAGTGGAGGCTGGTGGCTCCTATTTCAGTGAGGCTGGGGATCCGCTCTGGGTCTCACTCAGATAGGGTTCAGCATGTTAGAGTTCTGATTGGTTCAGACTGAAACCCAGAGCGGATTCACAACCCCACTGAAATGGGAGCCACCATCCCCCACTGACCCCAACCCATCAGCTTCCGCTGATCCAGGTACAGACTTGCTATATCCATCTAGTCCCCTCTGAGCCAGCTGGAGCCATTTTTTGATGCAGACAAAGATGCACAGTCCTCTACTTCTTGCATGTGGTTAGTTGAATAGGACTAGTGGTAGGTCAAGGCCCTTGAGCAAAAGCAGGCGTGGGAAACTCTTTGAAGTCTGGATTGCTCCCCTTACCCCGCTCCACACGGGATCACCCCATGGGTTCTTCATTGCCTACTGATGGCTGAGTGTGAATCTAGTAAGCCACAAGTCTCAGCTCACAGAACGGCTTCTTGAAACTGGAATTGCACACAAGGGATGCAGACAAAAATGTGGCTCAGGTGGCGCAACAGAATCGAAACACTACATAGCAGTCGCCTGGCCCTACCGCCACTTGTGAAAGATTTAAGCATGTTGTCTTTTAATTCAAAACATTCAAAGGTTAGCTGGAATCATGTGGCTCATTATGCATTTCCGGCGTTACACTCAGTACAAAACACTCTGTTCTCCATTTTAATCAAGGATCGTATAAGGCTGATTAAACAGGCTGCAAGCAGACCAGAGCAATTGTGAAAGCACTGCTGTCTTCTTCATGGGGGCAAATGCCCAATATTCTAAGTTCATTATCTTTAAAAGCTTGACTGAGTGTGCACGTTTCCTCTGAAATAACTCCCCACAGTTATAGGCGGATAAACACTCTCTCCAGCTAAAACAAACAAACAGTACCTCACAATGTTGGCGGGAAGCTTGAATTTCACATTCGTATTTGTTTTTCACAGACTCTAAACAGAGCTCTCTGTAGATACCTACAAACAAACATTTCTGTTTTAAACCTTGTTTGGGAGAGGCAACAGAGGGCCCACATCAATCTACCAATGCATTCCCCACCCATAAGCCTAAGGATTACCTAAGGATTAGGTAACTTCAAGAACATCTTCCCTCTTATACTAAGCCACTACGATCTTCAGGGGAAGCCCAGTTGTCTGTGTCGTGGCCTACAGATCCTCTTTTGGTGAAAACACAAAGATGGGCTTTCTCTGCAGTGGCGCCCTCCCTGTGGAATGATTCCTCCCTGAGGCACGTCAAGCCTCAATGCTGGCATGCTCGAGGCATTCATTGAAACTGTATCTGTTTGCTTCAGCTCTTCCCCAACCATGAGCAGAAACACACACAGGTATTTGGGTCACAGAACAAGGCTGTGTCCTGGGAACGGTCTCCTTATCCTACCACTATCCAACCTCACTGGGAGTTACAAAATTAAGCATTTGAGAGTTAAAAATGAACAGATTTCAATGTTTTTGTTAACATTTTACTTCTACGCAGGCCCTGCAGGATGTACCTAATTGAGTCAACAACCACCACTTCATGCACTTACCTGCCACTTTTGTTCGGATTTGCATGTTTTCTTGCAGAGCTGCCAGTGGTTCCAAGTACTCTGGTGCCTTTCCCGCAATGACCTCCTGTAGTTTTGCATCCACTTGGCTTAATCTCTCTTTGTAAAGTCTTAACATAATGAAGATGAAGTGCATTATATTAAGGACATGCAGAGAACAGGGTATATTAACGCTTTCTAAGAGTCCCTTTCCCTGGTTTCCATTGGCCCTCATCCAGCAAACTATTAAAACCATCAACTGAGCAGAAATTAACAAGACTTAAAAACAAACTATACAATAAATTATGGCCAACTCATTATGTACACCCTATTTATGCTGGATCTGGACTTTGCATTCCATGAATGGAGGAGCTCCTTCCGTCCACAAAAGGCATTTGATCCAGCAGAGGGAGACTGCGGGCGGCAAGGTGAATCTGGCTGGTTCCCCCTCTGCTGCAGCCGCTTTCGCCCTCCAAAAATCTACTCCATTTGGTCAGAGAAGAACACAGGACTGTGAGGGGGGCACCAGGAAAGGACAGGAAGTTGTGCGGGGTAGGAGGGGCTGCTCTCCAAACTGCCAGGCCACTCACTTAAAAAACAACAACCACCCTCAATGGATCCTTTATTGTATAAAATAAAGGATCAATAATGGATCAATGGATCCTTTTATTATATAAAATTTACAGACTGCACTTTCAGCCTGGCTGCTCTCAGGATGGCTTTTTTTAAAAAAAGGAATTGATAGAATAACATACAGCAGCAAAGAAAAAAGAATCAGGTAAGAGAGCTCTGAAACTTATAATGACCCAAATAGATCTAACACAGTTGTTGTTGTATAATCATTGTAAATTTAAACCATCCCCACTACCAGGCTGCCAAATATTTCCATTCCAGGAAAACGATGGGCGCAATCCTATGGAGACAGTTGTCCACCTCCAAACTCAGAGGCTGACAACTGTCCAATGCAGGGCGGCCAAAGCACGGAGACAATCCTTGCCACCTTGCTCTGGCCACCCTACATTTTTAGTTAGACAGGCAATTTCGCCTGTCTAGCTGGGAAGCTTTCGAGTGGTAGGTGGGGAGGCCATGCGGGCCATAGGAATCTGCATAAAGCTGCTTCCACTATCTCCTCCCTTCCTCGCCCCAGGACTGTCCCCTTTTTGCCATCGTTATGCTCCATTTATGAGAACCATGGTGGCTCTGAGGGGGTGGGTCACGCGGTTTCAGGGCTCCGAGGTCGGAGCACTGGTTCCAATCTCAGATCCTAGAAACCAAAAAATTCTATGCTCCCCGATGCTGTCCAGGGGACATAGGATTGTGTCCTAAGAAACTTCAGAACTGTGCATTAGAAAGTCAAAACATCTGTTCTAACATGTGGTTTATGATTGAAGTAGATGAGACCTGGCAGCTGTGTGCATATATCCCATTCACATATAAAGTAGGGGTAGGGAGTCTGGATGTAAGAGAGTGAAGCGAAACATGGTCTTATCATGCTGCACTCCATAGTTTTTTCAGCCATTTTCTCCTACCCATTCCACTTGGAGCTGGATCAGAGGAAAACTACGGGAAGCAGCAGGGTGGAGCTAGGTAAGGCCAGAGAGGGGCAGTTTTGCTCCCCTGCCCCATATTATCCCTTGCATATGAAGAGCAGACCCACTCCTCATTTTCACTTTATATGCAAACAGGGTAGAACACATGCACAACACACATATGGCCATCACAACTATGTGGCCTTTAGAATTTCCTACAATGTCCAAGGGCCTAACTTACATCTCCCACCTCATGTATGGTTTAGGAACACAGGGGTGAGTTCCTAAGTTCCCATGGTATCCATGGAATATTAAACCCACACTTGTCTTAGAGAAGACTGGAAATCTCTGGAGACACTTCCATAATTTACCCACCTTACACGAGCCTTATATCATACATTTGCCCACACACACCTATCCCAAACAATTTTAACATTATTTCACAAATCTTTAGTCTTTAGATAAGGGTGAGTAGAGCTCATCATTTGCATACAAAACACCCCAGATTTAATCCCTGGTATCTCTACAAAGGCCGGAGAAAGTCTCCTGCCTGAAACCCTGGACAGCCATTGCCAGTCAGTGGAGAACAGGGGTTGCCCAGATCCTGGAGTGTGTCTGTGGGGCCCCATGCACTTACCACTGCTGCCCCTTCTTCTCCCAATCAGCACACTTTTCCTTACCTCCATGCAAGTTGACAGAGCAATATCACTCCACTGACTATAATAGAGTTGGGGGAAAGGATGCTTTGCCGAAAAATGGCTTGGCAGGAGCCCATCACAATCAAAGCCCCTTTGGGCTACAGGTTCATTGGCAGTGGGTGGGCTTCCTCCTCCACATCCATTTTTGGGCAAGGGAACCTTTTGCCCAGCTCTGTTCAAGTCAATTGAGCTACAACACTCCACTGACTAGAAAAGAGGTGGAAAAACAAGTCCCCTGCCTAAAGAAGGGTGGAGTGGGGGCAAGAAAAATCAGAATGCAGAGGTGGGTGGGTGCTCCCAACATTCTGTTCTCTACGGCAATTTGTGGTGGTGGCCAGGACATTTTTTTCCTTCAAAATATCAATTGTGCCCACAGGCGCAAAAAGGTTGCCATCTCTGGTGTAGACAACACTAAGGTTGCAATCCTATACAGACGTACTTGGCAATAAGTCTTATTGGGCTTACTTCTGAGTAAACGTGTGTAGGATTGCACTGTATCAGTGGTCTAATTCAGTATAAGCCTATCTACTTTTTACAAGAATCCCGAGGTCCACCAACCAGAGTTAGGTGCAAAAGTGTGATGGAGGCAGACACACACTGAGAACTGAGAGCTACTGAGCACGTGTTCAGCCAAGGAATATGTATGTATATATTTGCTTTTTTGTTATATCTGTAAAAAAAAAACTGGGTGTCACAAACGCTTGCTAATCTACTGCAAGCCACCCAGAGATCTACTAGTAGATCCCAGACTATCTTATGCCCACTTCTGCTTTAGACAATACAAAACATATCCAGGATTACAAGTGGACTAGAATCGAAATTCTACATCATTGGTTTACTTACTGATCTTTGAGGTCTGTAAATTGTTTTTCAAGAATGGACATTTCATCTATACACTCCATTCTTCTTCTTTCACAGTCCTCATCATCCATTTCTGAGGACAAAATTATGCACTTTTAAGTAAAGATCAGAACTGGCTCCTCTCCACCAATTTATGCTCAGGTTGACATATTCATTAAAAAACACAGTAAACATTCAGAATGATCAAGTTTCAAAAGGAATTAATCTTTAACAACCTTTTTTAACTGATGGAAAACTTATGCAGTATATAAAGTGAAAACCAAAGCTTGCTTTCTATTCCATGACTGATCTTGGGAAAGAGCCAGTTTGCTCAGGATTGCACTTCACTTACACTTGCACTTCAACTTACAGCCAACTACATTAATATTTTAAAGTATTGTCCAACATGGAGCCATAAAATTTGAATGAATCAATCAGCAGCAATGTAACACTGGTTACATACTTCACATTTCCTGTGCAAGAGCAATAAGTGGAAAGGTTTTTGACAATCTAAGCAAGGGCAAGCCCTTACATTTGTACAGTGGTGTGGCTGCTGCTGAAAAATTGCCTCCACACATCTGCAGGCTCATTTGAATATGCTTTCCGCACTGTGTGGCATCACCAGCAGAGGCCAGGGTGGATTAATTTATATCAAGGATATTTCAAATCAAACATCTCATTTGGGATTCACGATTTTCAACAACCATGCATATTAATGGGTTGCTACAAACAATTAAAGCAGAACCACTTACAATTAAATAGCACTTTTTATAAAACCTAGAAGTATAACCCCAAATCTTTGGACATGTCGCTCTGAGTAACTGAGCCAGCTCAGAAACAGGAAAAAGGTTTCTGTGTTGCTCTCTGAGCCTGTATACATATAAGGATGCTAATCAAGATCACGTACTTGAAGGCTAAGGATGCAACCCTTTAAGTTCCAGGGGATGGGTTTGGGATTATATTTATTTATTTTTAACATTTATATGCTGCCTTATTTGCAAAAAAGCCGTCAGGACAGTGCACAGCACAGTTCTATTAAAATGGAAGACTTTTAGTACCCAAATTACTACTAGATATTTCCCATCCAAAGACTTATTTTCCATTCCTAAGTCTACTAAATTGCATTAGCCTGCAAGTTAGTAGGCATATTGGTCTGTTCAGATCTTTTCAGATAGTACTGCATCTCCAGTCCCATTCCTGAAACAATGCAACTGCTGGCCACACGCTTTGCCTTAGTGCTTACAAGGGGACGGATGAATATACATATGGCTCCTCTGTGCAAGCAGGAACCTTGGCCAATAGAAGAAGTCCTATGTGTGAAGAAGCCCCAAATGCATACATTGGTATGAGCCTATGTCTCCTTTATGCTAATACTGAATGCGTGGCTGCAAGTGAGATGGCCAGCAGTAGATACAGTGCAACAGTAGCAGAGCTACTGACATAATTCCACTCCCTCCTCCATGTGTTTGCTGTGTACCTGAAGAAGATCTGAACAGACCTATATTGCTGCCTAAATTGATGAGTCAACAGCAACCTATTGCTACTCGTGACATATAGCAGGGCTGAATAATAAGTCTAAAACACAAGAGCAGACGCACAAAAATCCCATGAAGCTGATCGGTGGGAGATTCAGGACGGACAAAAAGAAGCATTTCTTCACACAACAAAGAGTTCAATTATGGAATTTACTACCAGAACATGTAGCGATGGCCACCAACTTGGGTGGCTTTAAAAGAAGATTAGACAAATCTGTGGAGGGTAAAGCTATCCAGGGATACAGGTCATGATGGCTATATATTACCTCCACTATTGAGGCAAGATGTCTCTGAATGCCTATTGCTGGGGGACATGAGCGGTGGTGGTGGTATTGTACTCATGTCCTAATTGTGGTCTTCCCATGATTATCCACTGAAGTTATAAACCGCAGTTAACATTGACCACCACTTGTCATCTTCAGATGACATGCTAAATTGCACCTAATCATTAACATTTGCCAATGCT
This sequence comes from Elgaria multicarinata webbii, assembly GCF_023053635.1. Taxonomy (NCBI): domain Eukaryota; kingdom Metazoa; phylum Chordata; class Lepidosauria; order Squamata; family Anguidae; genus Elgaria; species Elgaria multicarinata. The sequence continues at coordinate 143,380,332 of NC_086172.1, read as the reverse complement.
TCTGAATACCTCTTTGCAGCTGCTCTGGAGCAGAAGAAAGGGGTGGGGAGCATGAAGGACCAGTGTGGAGGCCAGGTTCATTCCCGTCATGATAAACCATGGTTTATTGTGACATCCAAATGGAGCCATTACCAACCCTACCGAATTTTGTTTACAAGTCAACGATGTCAAGACATTATTTTTGGAGTGACAAGTACTGGCCCTTGACCGAAGAAATAATGGCTTAAGAGTCATAGAATCATAGAATAGCAGAGTTGGAAGGGGCCTACAAGGCCATCGAGTCCAACCCCCTGCTCAATGCAGGAATCCACCCTAAAGCATCCCCGACAGATGCTTGTCCAGCTGCCTCTTGAAGGCCTCTAGTGTGGGAGAGCCCACAACCTCCCTAGGTAACTGATTCCATTGTCGTACTGCTCTAACAGTCAGGAAGTTTTTCCTGATGTCCAGCTGGAATCTGGCTTCCTTTAACTAGAGTCCATTATTCCTTGTCCTGCACTCTGGGAGGATCGAGAAGAGATCCTGGCCCTCCTCTGTGTGACAACCTTTTAAGTATTTGAAGAGTGCTATCATGTCTCCCCTCAATCTTCACTTCTCCAGGCTAAACATGCCCAGTTCTTTCAGTCTCTCTTCATAGGGCTTTGTTTCCAGACCCCTGATCATCCTGGTTGCCCTCCTCTGAACACGCTCCAGCTTGTCTGCATCCTTCTTGAATTGTAGAGCCCAGAACTGGACGCAATACTCTAGATGAGGCCTAACCAGGGATGAATAGAGAGGAACCAGTACCTCACGTGATTTGGAAGCTATACTTCTATCAATGCAGCCCAAAATAGCATTTGCCTTTCTTGCAGCCATATCGCACTGTTGGCTCATATTCAGTTTGCAATCTACAACAATTCCAAGATCCTTCTCGTTTGTAGTATTGCAGAGCCAAGTATCCCCCATCTTGTAACTGTGCATTTGGGTTCTATTTCCTAAATGTAGAACTTGGCATTTATCCCTATTAAATTTCATTCTGTTGTTTTCAGCCCAGCACTCCAGCCTATCAAGATCACTTTGAAGTTTGTTTCTGTCTTCCAAGGTATTAGCTATCCCACCCAATTTTGTGTCATCTGCAAATTTGATCAGCATTCCCTGCACCTCCTCGTCCAAATCATTAATAAAAATGTTGAAGAGCACGGGGCCCAGGACTGAGCCCTGCGGCACCCCACTCGTTGCCTCTCCCCAGTTTGAGAAGGTTCCATTGATAAGTATTCTTTGAGTCCGATTCTGTAGCCAACTGTGAATCCACCTAATAGTTGTTCCATCTAGCCCACTTTTAGCTAGTTTGTTAATCAGAATGTCATGTGATACTTTGTCAAAAGCTTTGCTGAAGTCAAGATATATGACGTCCACAGCGTTCCCACGGTCCACAAGGGAGGTTACCTTATCAAAAAATGAGATCAAATTTGTCTGACAGGACTTGTTCTTGACAAATCCATGTTGGCTTCTAGTGATTTCAAGTTGTTTACAGATTGACTTCTTTATAATCTGCTCCAGAATTTTCCCAGGGATGTATGTCAGACTGACTGGTCTGTAGTTCCCAGGTTCTTCCTTTTTGCCCTTTTTGAAGATAGGGACAACGTTAGCCCTCCTCCAGTCGTCTGGCACCTCACCCACCTTCCATGATTTTGCAAAGATAATAGACAAAGGTTCTGAGAGTTCTTCCTCTAGCTCCTTCATTACTCTAGGATGCAGTTCATCGGGCCCTGGAGATTTGAACTCATTCAAGGAAATTAAGTGTTCTTTGACCATTTGTTTATCAATCTCAAACTTCAATCCTGCCCCCTCAACTTCTGCTTCACTTTTTCCAGGGGGGTCATAGACCCGCTTTTGGGAGAAGACCGAGGCAAAGTAGGAATTGAGCACTTCAGCCTTTTCTTTGTCATCTATTATCAATTTGCCATCCTCATTAAGCAGTTGAACCACCATTTCTTTCCTCTGTCTTTTACTACTCATATATCTGAAGAAAGCCTTTTTATTGCTTTTAGCATCCCTCGCTAATCTCAGCTCATTCTGAGCTTTAACCTTCCTGACGCCATTTCAGCACTTCTGCGCCACTTGTCTGTACTCTTCTTTTGTAGCCTGGCCTTCCTTCCACTTCCTATATGTTTCCCTTTTTGTTTTCGGGTCCACTGAAGTACTTGCTAGAACAGAACAGAAGCATTCCTAGGAGTCAATGCATGGCTGTCAACAGTTTCTTTTGACACTCTCATTGGGATGGGCTAGGGAAGAAAAGAAGGAACAACACTGAACTGTTTGACCAATCTGGAAATAAATCAGTCAGCCATGTAGTAGAAATGAATAAAATCTGTACTGCACAAGGAATCTGCTTAGGATTTCTGAAATGGAGCCTTTCTACCTTGTTTAAAATAGCAGATTTCATGCTCCCAGAAGTCCCATCGTATCAGAAGGAGATGAAAACTGTACATACTGATTCTGAGTTCTTGTTCATCACATTCCACTAAAAGGGCACATGTAACAAGAAACCCCTGAAGTATTGAATAAGCTTAAAAAGAAGAGCTTTGAACATTGTCACCACTATGTTTTCAATATGCTGAGAAAGTAGGGCTACTATCTGCCAGAAGGCAACAAGAGACAAAATCTGTGGTTTAGAAATCCAGGTTAGAATTCACCAGTTCCTATGTTTTACTGCTTGAGTCTTTAAAACAGAAGAATTGTGAATTTTAAAGATTTAGTCAATGGGTTAAATCCAACACTGGTGTGACTGGACTTCTGCCCACATTTATTGCACTTCCACTTCTCCTCCCTCCTGCAGCCAGGTTTTTAACTATGACACCAAACATTCCTGACCGTTCACCATGCCAGCTGGGGCTGATGGGAGCCGAACAAAACAGCTGAAGGGGACCAGGTTAGGGAAGGCAGGTTTAGTATCTCTCAAGATCGCAGGCATATCTTTATAAACTAGAACCAGTCTTTGTTTTCCAGAGTCTCCACATAATAGGGAATACATGTGGCATAAACCCTGTGCTTTCTCTATGACAAGCTTTACAATACCTCTTCATAAGCAAGCATGAATTGTAGATACTATTAAGAGTGAGAACTACCTGGGATACTTCCACTAGTTGAGGTCCGTCCCCCCACCTCCAAAAGAAATGGATTCCAAGTTGGACAGATTAATACTATGAAGTCACCATTCTGATGTGTGAAATCTAATTGAAGTGCCACCCACAGCAATTCTCGTGACAGAAAGAGATATTGTTAATGGAAGTAAAAGGAATGAGGGTTAAGTAGAATTCTTTATGGTGCAATGCCACCTAAGCCAAGACAGGAGGGGCAAGTGCCTCTAAGAGAGGGCTGTATCCAGTGTTACTCCTTAGACTAACACTGAAATGAATAGGTCTAACCTAAGTCCCGTTCATTCCAATCTGTCTGCTCTAAGTAGGACTAAAATTAGATATAGCTTGGAGTGTGCAAGTGTATGTATGCCACTTTAAAGCAGTTTATTGACCACATTAGAGTTGGCCCAGAGATTAAAAATATTCACCATCCTCTATACAATGGACTGGAACCAGAATATACAGAATAGTTGTCAGAAAGCAGGAGCCCCAGTGCCTGCCAATTCTACTGAAACTCAAGTAGAAGAAATATGAGAACTACTGTTATTCATTCCTTCTGAATAACTGTGAAGAATTTTGGAGAACAATATGCTCTCAAAAGACTCATTTCTTCAAGTAAAGAGCCGCTTTATCACAAGACACCAGAAATGAATAGACAAGATCCACTTCAAGCCTTGACCTCCATGAGCAGGAATAATGCTTGGTGAATTGCACAGACGAAGGAAGCCTCAAAGTATGGAAGTGAGAACAAAATGTCCCTTAATTATACTAGCCTATTGCTGGGCACCATGATTTGAGATGAACTTCAGCTCTACCTTAGTTGAGTAGGATAAAGTGGGTACAAAAACTTATCTCTGAAATGTTGTCATGTGTAACATCCAATTTTGAACATGCGGGGAGGGGGGGGAGAGGGACTGCCTTTTAACTTACTGAAAATAACCAGCAGTAGGTTCATGATACAAAATAGTCATATTTATGTATGCGATACATAAATATATTGAGTTTGTATCCAATTGTGTCATTTGGACAGCAGGAGGGACACACATACACCCGCAATCTGCTCTGGACAGTTGGCGGACCCTCCAGAGCAGAAGTGGGGCATGCAAGGGGGGCTGCAGGTGGGGCGGGTGAGAGAAGAAGTCCCATTGTGTGAGTGGACTTCTGCTTGCCCAAGGGTTGGGTCTAACCCATGGAATGCATAGCTTAGATGGCTTAAAAAAATTAGTAAGCAGTAAGCAACTTTACGGAAGATAAGCTATTATCTATAGCTGTTTATCATAATAATTAAAATTGGAACTTCTATATGCAAAGGTAGAATACCAATAATCAGATCCAGGGAAGATCCAACAGTAGACAGCCATAACGCATTTAGGTGGCCAGCACTAGAGACAAGAGTAATGTATAATACAAGCCAACTCCTATGTCCTTAAGACGTCTCTGAGAAGTTAATCAAAATACCATACTGCACGTTTGCTGGGGGAGTAAAGGGGGGGGGAAGAGCACAGAAATCTGTGATGCAGCCAGGGAACAGGGGAATGCTTTCAGCCAGGGAACTTTTCTTTGAAGGACATAAATAAATAAACTATGAGAGAAAATACAAGCTATATTATATAACTCACATTCTCTGCCTCTAGAAGTAGAAGGTAAACCTAGCACAGTTTTTTATGGAAATATGGGTACAGGACATCTATTCAAAGAAGGGAGAGGGAAAATAACCCGGCAGTCTTAAGAGAAAAAGGGCTACGGGCTGAATCCAGTGGCTGTATTCAACTTTAGCCTAAATTAGCCTTCCCCAATCTGGTGTCCTCCTGATATGTTGGACTACAACTCCAAGCATCCCAGTTGGAGCATGCTGGAAGCTGTAGTCCAACACATCTGGAGAGCACCAGGTTAACTTAAGTCCGATTCATTTCAATGGATCTACTCTAAGTAGGTCTAACACCAGATCCAACCCTGTGTCTCCTGCGCTAGGACCATCTTGCGAGTTGTGTGTTCGAGAAAGCGACCAGCCCAAACACCACATGCCAGCCTGATTGTCCATATGTCCTTCGCCAGGCATTGGTGGCACGCAGACAAGGGGGAACTCTTTCCCCCAACCGGTTGCCTGCTGGTTATATTCACCACCACAGGTGTAGCTTGGAAGTCGCGGATTGGAGTGGGGGAGGCGTATGGGGAGAGAAAGGCTCCCCGCTGCTCTGGGCATGAGTGGCAGCTATCAGTAAAAGGAGATCCCATCTTTGTCCTCCCACGTGCGTGCTACAGAACCGGGGGGGGGGGTTTTCTAGGAGATCCCCCGTGATGGGGGAGGACCTGCTGGGAGGAGAGAGGGCGGACGGGTTGCAGAAAGGGAGGCACCGGGCTGGCGGCGGGGCGGAGTCCTCCTTCACACCCACCTACCCACCCACCCTCCGACGCCAAGCGAGGCGGAGGTCCGCTTCTTCCCGCGCCAACGCGTGCGACCGGCGCCCCTTCCCCGCTTCACCTGAGCTGTCCCCCTCCTCGGACACGGACGAGCTCTCGGACTCCTCCTCCTCGGAGCTGCTGCCATCGTTCTCCCCGTAGTCCACCTCCATCTCATCGTGGTTGTTCTCCTTCTTCTCCCGCGAATGGACCGGCATCGCGCCCGCGCTCCGCCGACGCCCGGCGTCACCCCGCTCGGCACCGGGACAGCAACCTCGCCGCCGGCCCTGCCCTCCGGCGCGCTAAAGCCCCGCCTCACCGAAACCCCGCCATCCACCTCAGCCGGACACAACCTAACCCGCCTCTCTACCGCTCATTGGTGGACGCCCCGCCGGCGGAGGCGGGGGGGGGGCTTGGAGCCGAAACGACGTGCGGCGGAGCTTTCCGTGTCGTGGAGCATCTTGGGACATGTAGTCGCTCAGAAAGAGAGCTGCGCACCCCTGAGTGGGCGGTGGAAGACTGATAGGCAGGAGGGGAAAGGTTACTACTGGGTCTTGTGGCGATAAACACACACACAAACGTGCCCTGCCAAAGATTTACGGCAAAATCTGGAGGAAAATCTCAGATTCTGAGGACAGTAATTTATTTATTTTTATTTATTACATTTATATCCCACCCAAGGCAGCGTACATAAGCCTCCTCCTCTCCATGTTATCTTCACAATAACAACCCTGTGAAGTAGGTTGGGCTGAGAGTATGAGACTGGCCGAAAGTCACCCAGTGGGTTTCCATGGCCGAGTCGGGACTAGAACCCAGATCGCCCAACTCCCAGTCCAGCACTTTAGCCACTACACCACACTGGCACAACCTTATCTATTTAGAAGTAAGCCCCATTAAGTCCAGTGAGATTTACTCCCAGGTAAGTGGATACAGAATTCTAGCCTAAGGGTGCAATCCTATGCATGCTTAGACAGAAGAAAGTCGTACTGACTGGAAAATGCTGGGAGTTGTAGGATGAACCGCCCAGAGAGCTCCGGCTATTGGGTGGTATAAAAATGTAATAAATAAATAAATAAAGATTTTCTATCTAAACATGCATAGATTGTACCTTAAAAGTGTTAAGAGTTTAAGCAGCACTCTTCTACTGCATCTGGCCAAGGAAGTGTCCATGTAGTGCTTGGAATGGCCGAGGTTCAAACCCCTACACAGCAGCCATGATGAAGGGCACTAGGAGAAGCTGGGCATCCACAGGGGTATTTCCAAAGTGGGGGCAGGGGGCATCAAAGCTGCCCAATAGTGTGTGGTTGTAATTAACGCACGCACCATCACACGTGTGCTTTTTCCTGATGTGTGCATGTTGTTGCTTAGCCAGGGCCGGTGCCAGACTATTTTGCGCCCTAGGCAAGGTGAGCTACTTTCACCACCACCACTCCCAAAAAATGCCAACTTTGATTTTTAAGAACATATGTTTCCTGGAATAAATAAGAAGCACAAAACTTGAAACTGCTAAATTTATTTTAAAGTGCAAGAAATACGTCATGCCAATTATAGCAAACAAATTGGAAAGGAACACCTATGGGTCTAAAATGCATTATTTAATAGGAATATCACCTCCAAATCATCCCCAACTCACACACGCGTGCACACACACACTCAGCATCACTCACTCCAAACAAACACACGCATGAACACATGCATTCACTCAAAGACCCCATGCACCCCATTCACCCATACATTCTCTCTGTGTGTGTGTCTCTCAAACACACACACCTCAGTCTTGCCTTACTCGCTTCTTCTCTTTCTTCTTCTCCACCTCCTGGTGCTTGTTGCTTGCTTCTTCTTCTTCCCCCTCTTCAGCACTGGGGTGTGTGTGCTGGAGGCCCAGCCGCTCATGACAGCAAGCGAACTGAGCCCCTCCCCCTGCCTCGCATCACCCTCATGCTCACGAGATGGTGCCCTGAGCCCGCCGAAGCGAAGCCAGGGACGCTGGGGTGGGGGCGCCAGTGGCTCCACGTTTGAGCTTCTGGGTGCATTCCAGAAGTCCAAATGTGGAGCTGCCCCACCCCAGCATCCCTGGCTTCGCTTCAGCTGGGCGGGCGCCATCTCGCCCGCCCAGGCCCAGCTGAATCCTCGGGCCAGGCTGGCTCACAGCCAATGCGCGTGAGTGCTGCGCTGTGCCCAGCACCCCTCTTAGCTTGGCGCTCTAGGCGGCCGCCTGAGTGGCCTCTATGGTAGCACCAGCCCTGTGCTTAGCATCTCATTCAATGCTCTATGGTAGCACGAGCCCTGTGCTTAGCATCTCATTTACAAGCATTCACAGAGTAACAGATAAGTCTGAAAATTTGACAGCACTAATGCAAAACTGTTACATTCACGAAGCATCATGAACTCCAACAAAACTTTCTTTGAAGTGAGGGACAGAAAACAACACCACTAGACTTAACCTTTAAAAAGATGCCTTTCTTTGTATCAGAGGGGCTCAAAGCCCTTTATTGTATTCCTTTCCCTCCTCTTCACTTTCCCCAGCTCTGTATCCTTTAGAGGGGCTAACCACAGCAGACTACTTTGTTTCAGATGTAGCCAACCACATATATACAGTCAGTATAAGACTAGCTGCTTTATTCTCAATCTCTTTCCCTAGCATGGGATTTGTCCTTTTTATTGCTGCTGCACACTGAGTTGATGTTTCTCCTGAGCTCTCCACCAGACTCTCAAGTTCTCAATTCTTCATAGTTACTTCCGTTGCCATCAGTGTATATAAGAAGTTAGGGTTTTAATATGCATCACTTTGTACTTACTAATATTGGGCCTGTTCAGACAACATGCTAAGCCATGGTTAGGCCGCTAACCCCTTTTCAGCAAATGGTTAGTGAGCGTGTTTAAACTGTGGTTATGTAGCAACCATGGTTAGGAATGGTTTACACGTCACACTAAGACATAATGTTTTGCTCAAAGTGCTTAACCACCGTAGCTTAGCGTGTCACCTGAATAGGGTCATTAAATTTGCTATTTTGTTACTCGTTGTTTGAATCCTTCTAGCTGCCCACCATCTCTATTTCTTAAGAATGCCTCTAGGTCTATGTCGATCTATAAGGCATTCATGGGGAATATATGTGGTGGTGGCAGCGGCGTGAGGCCCTCCCTTCGCTTTGAATTGATCTCAGCCACAGGAAAGAATAAAAAAAATGGATTGGGGAGAGGAGGGCACCTCAGCAGTCCCCAAGGGAGGTGGTCCATTAACACTTGCAGATGCCACATTGCTGACCCTTGCTTTTCAGTCTGCTTAGATTACCAGTCACTATTTACAAATTTAGCCATCTTGTAACTCACCATTTACCAAGGCCAGCCCTATCATAAGGCAGAGCGAGGCAGCCACCTCAGGCACCAGATTCTGGGTATCATGAAAGAACAGCAAATAATCAGTTGTTTAATTTGTTGTTATTCTACTTTTACTGCCAGGGATGGGGAAAGGTGATAATGAGATTTTCTGCCTCATGTGCCAAAATAACTTATCTGGCTTTGGGTACTATAACTTGGGCAGGTGTGGGCACACCATTTGCTGCTGTGCTTCAAACGGCAAAATTTCTTGGGCTAGCTCTGACATTAACTCCAAATTATTTATAAATTAAATAGCACCAGTCTCAATGCAGATCCAGATGCTTAATTCTCTCCATTGTGAAAACTATCTCATTCCTACCTTCTGTTTGCAACTAATTGGAGGGGAAATATTTAAAGAAACCCCCACAGAGGACACTCCCCCCCCTCCATGTATCACCCTCCCTGCTGGCATGAGCCTGGCAAGGCATAGGAAGTTGCAGTTCATCTCCTGGGGATTTTCCTCCCCCAACCCCTCCCCCCAACCCCATGTCTATTATCTCTGAACCTTTCCAATAGAGATTTGAGGACTTAATCTTTAAACCTGCCTCAGCAGGGCTATCAAGGATGAAATTTTTTTGGGTAAAATATTTTCTTGTGCCTTTTTCACATGCCATTTCCATTTCAAAGTGTCATTTGAATGAAGAATAATACCCTAGTATATCTTGCAAACCAATAACATTCCACGTTCTCAAACATGTTACTGCCTGTAATGAATTCCATAGAAAAAATGTATTTTTGTCAACCATAAACCAGTACAAGGGAATAAGGGCAGGTAAATTAATTGGGCAGTTCCTGGTGCAAAATTAACATCTTTTAAAGGTTGGAATTTATATGTAAATATGCAGAAATTGCTTTGCATTGCACAGAATCCCTACAATCCTACTTAGTATACATCTGCCATCTGCCATCTTTAGTATTTTTGTGGATATAAGCAGAAAACTGCAAATACAAAAGAAAGGTTTTACACTGCATTCCTATGCATGTCTGCTCTGAAGTAAGCCCTATTGAGTTCAATGGGACTTACTCCCAGATAGGTGTGTGTGGGATTACTACCTTACAGTAAAATTATGTAAATGTCTACTCAGAAGTAAGCCCCACTGAACCCAGTTGAGCTTACTCCCAGGGAAGTGCACATTGGATTGCACTTCTGGGATACTAACGTTAATGCTGGAAGGCATTTAAGTAGAAAAGAGTCCTGCATGAGAGAAGCTGGGCTTGGTAACTGCACAAAATACAGCGCACAAAAGGGGACATTTTAGTATTGTTATAACTAAGAACGGAAGCAGAAAACTGAAGATGAGTAGAAGAGGCAAAAATAGGGTACAGCCTTCCTCAGCCTCATGTCCTCCAGATGTGTTGGACTGCAGTTCCCATCATTCCCTAGCTGGAGGGCACTACGTTTGGGAAAGCTGAATTTGGACAAGTGGGAGATCACATTATGTCAAGTGGGAGAAGTACAGGCCAGAAAAGAAATGTACATATTTAGCACCTATCAATTCAAATTCTAGGTATGTTAATCAGTAACCAAAAGAAGTGCTATGGCAATTTAGAACCTGATTTATTGTACTATTTGTTTTTGCAGGAGCTGAGGAACAGTGAAGGATAAACTAAGATAAAAACTAAAGATAATCTGAGTTTAACACACACCCTGATGACTGGAGCACTACATTTGTATGAAAACAAGATAATGTATATGAAGTTCCTTGAACACTTCAAAGTGCTCTGTGCATGCTAATTGTTGATAACTGTTAAAATAAAAGCAAATTGAAGATGTTATTTTTTGTATTGTATCTATCACCCAGAATCCTGAAAATTACAGTTGTTGTACTGCTGCAGTTTCACTTACAATTCCACTTCTTACTTCCATCCTAGATCTACTGGTAGAACTCTGGGGATTTTTCCAGTAGATCAGCAAGGATTTCTGACTCCCAATTGTTTAACACTAGAAAATTACATTCTGACTCCAAAATGTTTAACAATAGAAAATTACATCAAATAATACTGCTGAAATGAAGGTTTGAGGTAACCAGGAGTGGAGTTTTGTGTAGAAAGATTGAACTTGATTCATTTCTGGTACTTGAAACAAATTCCTGAGATCACATGCTAGGCGACTCCTGCCTCAATTTTGAGTTAGCCCACACTGTAGTTTATTGATGCAGATCTATTGTACTACAATAGAGGAAGGCAACTTGTGGCCTTCTAGATATTTTGGCCTACAACACCATTGGCTATGTTTAACTGTTATACCATGACTTAGGCCACAGCTAGACCTAAGGTTTATCCTGGGATCATCCAGGGTTCACCCCTGCCTGAGCACTGGATCCCCTGCGTGTCACTTAGATGAACAGGTTTGACCCCTGGATGATCCCGGGATAAACCTGAGGTCTAGCTATGACCTTAGTTCCATAATTCTCTCCAATGTAGCTGCTTCACTCACCATGTGAACAATACAAAGCAGATTATATTGTTTTCATATGTTTTTAGATTGTTTCCAAGACACCTCGAGTGCAAGTGGATTTTTAAATAAGTTATTTTTTCTCTGCATTGCAAAAATAGCTCTTCAAGCACTCAGAGCAATATGCAAAAAAGTGGATCCACAATGAGTTCTGTGCATGGCATCGGCTTTCATACAACTGCCCCATAGTATAGCAGCTGGGTATAGGACAGCATGTGCACAGCCACAGGAAGTTATAAGTATAGACCTTGACTGAAATATGTTTCCAGTGATTTATATATTTTCCAGTTTATTTTAATGTTTAATGTGTGTCCCTTTTCTTTCCTACAAAGGAACCATCCTGCTTGAATTATGTAAATGCTGAACTGCTGAACAGGAGTTTTGAAGCTAAATTACTTGGGACAAATCCCAGAGGACAGGCTGTTCCTGTGGGTGAATATGAATTGTTCTGTTCCAGTGGTATGAGAATGGCTCTTCTTTAACAGCCTTGCTTGCAGAGGCAAAATGCTACAATTTGTGTGAAATGGGAGACAAATGACCTTACATCTGGCTTCCAGAGCTTGACACTTGCAAGCCTGAGCTTAAATTAAACACTGAAACACTATTTGTTTTTCCTTTTCTTCTACTTTGCTAGTTGAGCAGGTGAGCTAGCCAGATATATACACACCTAGTAGGGAGTGATCTCTAGGATATGTAGATCATGTACTTGCAGTCCTAGAATGTCTGAGAGGTAATGCTGGAAAAGATGCTGATGGAAAAGATTTGCCTCCCTTCCAAAGATAAAAAATGAAAGTGCATCAACATTTTACTACAAGATCTAGACTGAGTCCCCACATTGAAAATAGTTTCAAGTACTGAGCCTTAGACCAATCATTCACGTTTAGAGCAACAAAGCATGCACATGTTCATGGGTACACAAAATGAAAATGCACAGGTGTATTATAGTGGTGCATACTATGCATACGAATTACAATTACATGTCAGTATTTCCTTTAAAAAGCCCCGCTAGTTATGTATGTATACACATTTCCCGCCCCCCTGGCCTGGCCAAAAATAACTGCAGCCCCATCCTCCAAACTTTTCCTGGATTTTTTAGCCTGGCAATTCTTATAGTTTAAAAAAAATATATGATGATGATGAACGACCACTTTTGCCAGAGGCTGCATTTCCAAAATCTGTGTGAGAGCTTTCGAGGCGTAAAACTGACCTCCTAGCCACACACACACTGCTTCAACACCCTTTGGTACGAGTCCGTGTTCGAATAAAGGGCCGAAAGAAAAACAGGAACCACCCACTGCCCAGAGGAACTAATGCAGAAGCTGAGGGACCCCACGAACGATTCCCACAAGAGTCTCCCGGTCCTCGGCCTAACAGACGCGCGGCCTGAAAAACAACCCCCTCCATCCCTTCGAGTCCCTCGGCTATGACGTCAGAGCGAAGGCGGTTGCCATGGCCACCCTGGAATTCGCACCTGACGGCTGTCGTGAAGCAGTAGGACGAGAGCTGAGTAGAGAAGGGAAGGAGGAGCGACGCGGTGCTGCGGTGGGGAGAAGCCCGAAGCCAGCCCTGCCTCACCACCACCATCCCGCCTTCCTTCCCACTCCCAGTTCCGCGCGCCTGAGAGCTTAGAGTGCGCCGGCCGCACCCGCCGCTTCAGAGCTTCGAGGCGGCGCCGTTTGCTATGTAGGCAGCCTTCAGTGGGGGCGCGGATCCGGAGGCCGCAACGCGCCTCCTCCCGAGCTTTCGAGGGAGGGGGGTCCCGGCAGCGGCGGCGGGGACTGGAGGAGGAGGAGGAGGACAACAGCGAGGCAGCCCCGGGGGCCCCGCAGGCGGGATGTTCTCCAAGAAGCCACACGGCGATGTGCGGAAATCCACGCAGAAGGTGCTGGACACCCGCAAGGACCCGCTCACCCGCCTCAAGCACCTGCGCGTTGTTATCGGTGAGGAGAAGGCGGCGGCGGCCCGAGGCCCTTTGGTCTCTGAGGGACGGGACGGGACGGGGTGGGGTGGGAGTGTGTGAATCGTTGCAGGCAGGCCGGGTTGTAGCCGCCTTCTCTAAGGGGAGGGCCGGGCTTTTCCCAAACACTCGACTCCCCTCTTCCCTAGGAGGATTATCGGTGCGGGGCGGGGGAGGGGAGTCTTCCGGAGCACTGGGGTGCAGGAAAGCAGCCACATTTCACCCAGGCGTGAGGAAACAGGATGGGAGCTGGGGAAGCTCCAACCAACCCAACACTTTGTTGGCATGACAACCAGGACACTGATGGCACTGTGGGAAATGACAGGGGATACCTGGAGAGCGCTGGAATCCTCCACTGGCTTTTTTGCACACCCACCCACTAGACCATGCCCATTTTGCATGTAGCATGCCAGAATGAGGCAGTCTGTTTGTACACTGTGTTACGATAATGTCTAATGTGTTGACTTTCTGATGCACTGAAGCAAGGTTTCATAGATACCATTGGGGAGGTGCTCTCTGACAGTTCATATATCTGACAGGTTAGGACACTGTTTGTGTTTGGGCATCTCCAGAAGGCCCTACTTTGGAGTGCCTGTTGTAATGTTTTATGTCTTCCAGTACCCATTGCGATGCTCTCTGACAGTTCATATATCTGACAGGTTAGGACACTGACTGTTGAATCTATGCAGTTTGGTTTCTTGTGCTGAGCTCAACAGTGTTTTGGACATAATCTGCCGTTAGGAAACTTTCTCAATTCCCATTGTGCACTCCAGTACCCAACTAAGATGATAGAAAGTTGCAGGAAGCGATCACCAGAATGAGATTTATTTGTATTGTATGTTCTTACTTATTTTTCACTTTATCCAGTTTGATGAAAGCATGTGCTCGGATTGCTATTTTTGGTTGTAACAATTTCCAAAGGGGTAACTGTGTTAGTCTGTTGCAGCAATAGCAAGAAAGAATCTTATGTCACTTAAAAACTAATGACTTTATTAAGGCATAAGCTTTCATAATGAATTGGAGTCCAATTCATCGCAAAAGGTTATGCCATAATAAATGTGTTAATCTTCAAGCTGACACAAGACTGTTTGTTTTGGTTGGTGACAGTTGTTAAAATAAACACTGCATATTATAGAGTCATAGGATTGTAATGGTGATAGACAGTATGGATTGTCCAAGTTTCTGCCCTGTGGCAAGAAGACATGTATTTAAGCATCCTCAGTAGATGGGAATACAGAAAGCTGCCTTATGCAAAGTCAAACCATTGGTACATTTAGTTTAGCATTGTTTATACATGAAGTGGCAGTGCCTCTCCTATGTTTCAGCTGTACCTGGAATTGCCAGAGATTGAAGCTAGAACCTTTTGCATGCAAAGGATGTGTTCTGCCACTGAGCTGCAGCCTTTCCCTTTAACGTTATATCAAAATAAAATAAAAATAAAGTATTTTCTTGAAAACCTTAATTAAAGGAGATTCCATAGTGCAGATTTTCATACAGTCACGTTAAAGATTAGCCCTTTCTAAATCTACTTCCATAAAATAATTTCTTTTTCTTTTGACCTAGGGTGCTCAATGGTTCTCCATTCAGAGTTAATTTAGATACTCAAAGTCTGTCAGTATATTTCCCCCACTCCTTAAAATGAGCTTCATTCATATTTCTCTTCTGTTTTCCCTTTATCCTTGTCATCTGTGGTAAAATCACTGCTCATTCACAAGGGTTATTTTGGTGAATGCTAACTGTACCATTGAAATCAATGATGCTTTTATTTCTTTGCATTAGAAAGCTACATTCAGTTAAAACAAATCCCCCAAAAATTCTGACCTGAATTGTTTGGCTTTTAGTTTGGGTCATAAAAGTATACTTTTATGTATTGCATTTAACTACCTTTTACTACAGTTTTGGTAATCACTCATGCTTGATTAAATTGTTTTGTTCCACATGTTTTCACATGGAGTTAAAAAAAACTATTAGTTTTGCAGAAATCTGTATGATAACATGTGAAATTCAATGTTTCATAAACTCAGGACTTCATCAGGATATATTCAGCCTATAAAATATGCACATGTGGCAAATTAATTGAATCCTAGCATAAAAGGATAAAACAAATGTCAGGATTAATAAACATTGATTAATAACCTAAATAAGAAAAACAAAAAAGCCATAACAATCATAAACGGAAATTAATAATAAAATTATATTAACACAATTTTTAAAAGGCCTGGGAGAATAAAAATGGCTTATCCTAATACCAAAAATGCATTAAAGCGTATGCCAGGTCTCTCAGGAGAGCTTTCTATGAATGGGGGCCAGGGTGCTTGCTGCAAAGGCTGTCTATCTTTTGGCTACCCTTGTGGCTTCAGAATGAAGAGGCACTCAGAGAAGGGCATGGGTAGGTAAGAGGCATTCCTTGAGGTACTGAGGGCTCAAGCCAGGCAGGCCTTGTACAACAGCTTGTATAATATTTCCTTACCATTAACAAGATCTTCAAATATAATAATAATAATAATATATTTATTTATTTATTTGTTAACCGCCTCTCCCTCTGGATCGAGACGGGGTACAACACAAATAAAAACACCATAAAATACATACAGCTAATTCAAACGTTTAAAACCAGTGCATCATTAAAAGCAGCACACCATTAAAAAAGGCATCTTAATGGTATTTATTGAAAATAACCTTACAAATATTCTCTATTTAGTATTGTAACTTCTGAATTTATTTATTTATTGCATTTCTATACCGCCCAATAGCCGAAGCTCTCTGGGTGGTTTACAAAATTAAGACAATTCAAGTATAAAACAACAGTGTTAAACCATAGTATAAAATACAATATAAAAGCACAACCAAGATAAAAACAGCAGCAATGCAAAAATACACATTTAAAATACAAATTTAAAACAGCAAGTTCAAATTAATTTATAGACTGTTAAAATACTGGGAGAATAAAAAGGTCTTCACCTGGCATCTAAAAGAATATAATGTAGGTGCCAAGCGAACCTCCTTAGGGAGCTCATTCCACAGCCGGGGTGCCACAGCAGAAAAGGCTCTCCTTTGGTTTATGCATGGTGTATGCATATCACTGTGCATAAACCAATAAATAAACAAATAGTTTATTTATAGTTTGTACAAATAGTTTGTACTAAGATTGTATTGTGGGTAAAATATCAGTTCTTGAGCTTATTTAAAGTAGAAGCTTATTAGTAGAGATCCAGAGATATGCCAGCAGAAGAAATTCTGGAGGTAATGCTCTTCTGCAGACTGCTGCAGAAGAACTATTGGGAAAGATCACACACAAGCGAGTTGGCTCAAGAACACATCTTGAGGTAATGTGAAATCTCCTGCACAAGGTCTTGTACCATGCATTTTGCTAGCATGCATGCATCTTGAGATATGCAGGAGATTGCACAATGCCTTCTACTGTCATGCATCTTGAGATGTGCAGGAGATTGCATATGCCTTGTGCTAATATGCACCTTGAGATGTTGTGCAAGAGATTGTGCAACACCTTGCACTACCAGAAGCACACCTTTGAATTTTAGTTCTTTTCTCAAGCAAGGAATTTGTGCTAAGTCAGGAAACATATTTCTCTTTATGGGATGGCATCTCAGTATCCAATCCATTTATTGTAGCTGAAGCTGGAGCTAGTGCAGAATGCTGCAGCTCGGCTGTTGTCTGGAGCTGCCCCTTTCCAGCATGTAACTTCTCTGCTGAGGGAACTGCACTGGCTGCCTGTTCGCTACCGGGCCAGGTTTAAGGTTCTTGTACTTGTGTACAAAGCCCTAAACAACTTGGGACCAGGATACCTGAGAGAGCGCCTTCTCCCTTACCAACCTGCCCGGTCACTGAGGTCATCCGAGGGCCTGCTCCTGGTGGTTCCACATAGATCCATCCTCTGATTGGAATCCACCAGGGGAAGAGCCTTCAGCGTGGTGGCACCCCTCCTGTGGAATTCCCTGCCTCTGGAGGTCAGACAGGTGCCAACCTTGTACTCCTTTTGGCGCCTCCTGAAAACATCTTTATTCCAAGAAGCCTTTCTTTAACATGCAGCCTTGGATTACTGTTATTGCTTCTTTTAAATTTTGTTTTAACTGTTTTTATTCTGTTTTTATTTTCATTTTACCTTGTACACCGCTCCGAAATTTTTCAATGGGGAGCGGTATATAAATATTCTAAATAATAATAATAAATAATAAATAATTCAAAGGGCTGCATAATAATGACCTCTGTTTGCCCAGTAAGACTTCCTCACAATATTTATTTTTAAGAAATGCCTATCCCCTTCTTCAGATAAAACCTCTCAGAGCTGCTAACACAATAGGTCTGCTACTTGACAAAGTCTTTTAAAGTAGGAAATCTTAAAATCAAAACCAGTTTCCAGTGCAATGCTGGGGTGGGCATGAGGGAGAGAAATAAATGCTCAGAGACGTTCTCTAGAACACCGGTCCACAGTATATCTAAATCCTGTTTGTTTTCTAGGAGCAGTTTGCTGTAGTAAGTGAAATGCTTTATAAAAATGAATAGTCTTATCCAGTTAGTTGGATTCTTAGGTGACCCTATCCCTAATGTTCAAAGTGAGCTACAATGTTAAAAACACAATAAAATGTCAGTTAAAATTCAAGGTAAATAAGGCATGTCCTAAAATCTTATCCATAGTTAAAGGTTAATACTGACCATCAAAGGCTCTCCCAAAAGAGGCACAGGCTTAGACTTTAACAAGGCTCTGGAAAAGAGAGTTACTTTATTTTGAAACTCCCACTGGGAATATTTCTCAGTGCTGCAACAACGATAATCTTTTATTGTATGTATAGCGATCAGTTATCTAGTTCTGAAAAGGGTAAATTTGTAAACTGTTCCCAATAGAAACACATGTCACTTTAAGCCATGATGGTTTATATGCTACTGTATCCCACACACAACCTAACAAGTAAGCTACCGTGCATAGCGTAATTTCCTTCCCTCTCCTCACTCTACTGTCCACCCATTTGGCCAGGATGGTATCCCAGTTTCTTTTGCGTTGAACATCAAATCCAGGTGTGCCCTGTGCTGCCACTATGTCACCTTCCCACTTCCCAGCCCTGTTTCAAAGTCCTCCCCACCTGCATTTCCATCTGTCCTTGCACTTGGCATTCCCATGGGGTCGTTGTACAAAGCCACTTTGCATGCTGCAGCTGTTCCCAGCATCAGTCACATCCCTCCACTGACCACATCCCTGCTGTTATGACCCAGTGGTAGAGAGAGCAGCGCACAGGGGAATTTCCACTGTTATCTCGGATCGAAGATAATACCTGTGCTTTCTCCAAGTGGGTGGGGCTTAGAGGCTCACTGCTTGGGGGTTCTGCACCCCTGGTATTCTCATTTTTCCAGTTATTTGGGCAAATCGTGTTGAACCTGCATGACAGAAAGTCTGGATGTAAATAACTTGGTTAGCGATAATGTTAGACACAATGCATATCATTTAAGTGTTGATTTACTTCTGTGTTTGCTTTCCACTGGTGTGTCTTTTATCTTTAGTTAGCTCCTGCAATTTACCTCTGTGATCATTTAACTAATTAGTTTTTTTAAAAGGAGAGGTTCAGAAATGTTCATTTGGAACACTACCATAATGCCATGGGAATTCTCTTCCACTGAAGAAGCGATTGTAAGAAGAGCTTACGTATTCACCTTTTCTGAGTTAAATAGACTCAGATATTGAAATGTTTTTTTCAGAGATATGTTGTTCCAGCTCCTTGATCATTCTGATTGTCCTTTCTGCTCTTTCTCCAGATATCATTTGGAGAAAGATATTGAGAAAGATATGGAGAAAGATATGAGAACGAAAGATATCGTTCTCATTTGCATAAAAGAATCACTATCTCAAATGCAGGGAGGTGGTGGAAAATATATATTCCCTCACTCAACACTGTATCTGTATACTGCCCAGAGAACTTCTGTGTTGGGAGGTGTAAAATGCAATGACTAGTGCTATGCCAGCTTTGCATTTGACTGTTGCCATGTAAAAGACAGTTTGACACAGAGGTGATAGTCAGGGAGCAGTAGGGACTTCTCTACAGGCAAGTGAGAAATTTCCATTCTAGGCTTTTAGGCTGCACCTATTGTGAGCATGTTTTCCAGCCTTGATTTGGATGTGAAACTATGTTGTCATTAAGGTGTGATTTCCCACCTTCCCTGTGTTGTTGTTGTTGTATGGTTTGTTCATGTGCTCCTCAGAGATGTTCACACACCCTTTCTTGCACAGCCAGAAGGAATCTCCTCATAGTTTGATATTCCCTCCCCCCTGCTGTAACTCTTGTCATGCACGCACACAGGCAAATACACATTTTAAGGAACCCATACACCTAAACAGGAAGAGTGTGCTTGTTTTCTTTTGTTTTTAAAAACAGCGTGTCTTGAAATCTAGTCCTGGGGGACATATTTGTAATACCCCCTAACATGTTGAAATACATAAAGCCAGCTATCTGATACACACTTATAGTTCATGGGCACCTCAGGCTTTTTTAAGTACTACATCTTCCTGTTTACCAAATTCTTAAGCTGCTTCATCAAAGAATAATAATGGGCATGTTGCCATATACTCCAGGGCAGCATAGCCATCCATGCCAGTACACTTTCTGGAAAAACATTGTCTGAATCTCATTTCAGGTTTCCTTCAGCTCGTTATATAGGCAGGACTTTTTTCTTTTTCCTTTTTGCAGTTGTCAAAACTCCTACAGGCCAGTAATTATAACTAATGGGGGCAATCTGCTGGATGTTCCTTCTCCAACAATAAATTGGAGTTACCCCCTTTTTCCTACCCTTAAGACCCATTTAGTAGAAGCAGTACAATATTGCTAGAAACTAAAGTAGTGGTAAATTTCTGGGTGGTTTGTGGCCTTTTGTCATCTAATCCTGTTGGTGATGTGATAGGAGTGATGTGGTTTTTTGGGGAAACATTCCTATGCAAGTTAGGATAATTAGTATCTGGGTAATTGCATATGGTAATTTGCATAGACTAATTAGTATCTGAAGATTTTCAGTTGCATTGGAAAAATTTCTAATACCCTGTAGCAGTGGTGCAACACATCCTCACTGCCCTACTGCCAACTTGGCCACCAATACTGGGGAGAGAAATCACCAATTTTCTTTTAAAACAAGGCATGAGGGGAACATACATCTTTTGAAGCAAAAGTGTGCTGCTGGAAGTCTCCAGGGAGCATGATTTTGCAAATACAGTGTTCCCGTCCCACCACGGCCGCAGCACCAAATTTCAGCTGCAAAATTTCAGCAGCAATTTTTAGGAGAGTGAGGCCTATGCTAGGTTCAAGGGAGAATTGCTCCTGAACAGCTAGACTTTAACTGGTTTTGGATGACATGCTGGATTATTTAACCCATCGTGAGTTATCATGTTGTCTGTTGGGAATTTTTGAACCACGATGAGTTATTTGCCCATGGTGGATTAAATAACCCCTTCTTAGCATGTCGTCTGTTGAATACCATGGGTTAATATGCTCACCTACAGAGTTGCCTGGCAAGACATTATCATACAGCTGCTGCTGCTGCTCTATAAGTCCTTGAAGGTTTGTAGGATCGGGATCACACTTCAAAGATAGCCTCTATAGTTGGGAGGCACCTGATCCATCTTCAAAATCCTGCAGTTTCACCTGGGGAGGGAAAATTCCAGGTGCACCAAATATGAGGTAGCACAAACAAACATTTGGAAAATAAGCAGAAACAGCCAAAAATACCCATTTCTCCTAAAGCCTAGTGCACAATTGTGCAGGTGCAAATTCATGAAAATTCACAATTCTGCAAATTTGCATTTGTACATATTCATACCTGCGCAGTTGTATACTTAGGTTATGGGGAAATGTGCATTTTTGGCTGTTTCCTTAATTTTTGCTTTTTTTCCAATGGGTTCATTTGTTCCACTGCCTTTTTGATGCACCATGGATTTTCCCTCACCTGGATGTAATTGTGCAGAATTTTGAAGGTTTAGTGGGTGCTCACCCCCTCCCACCCCTAGAGAAAGGTCTGTATGAAGTTTGGTCCCAATCCTGAAAATGTCTAAGGGTTTATTAGTGTGTCCCCCCCTTGGTGCATCTGGGATTTTCACTCCAGGTGTAATTGTGCAGGGTTTTGTTGTTGGATTGGATGCCTCCTGATTTGGAGAGGCTGTGTGTGAAGTATTGTCCGATCCTGTAAAACCCCAAGGTTATATAGCTATCACCCCCTTTTTGGAGCACTCAGAATGTTCAATCCTTGGTGAGTAGAATTTGGATGTTGGTTTGGGTGCTTCCTGGCTGCTAAAGAAAATATTTCCTGCCAGTGCCCCCTGATTCTCTGACACATAGATGACGACAGAGTTTGCAATGCCAAGTATTGAGTTGGAGCTCGGGGTGGGGAGTTGGCGGAAGATCTTAGACTCAATCCCCACCATCTCTAGGTAGGCATGGGAAAGATGCCTGTCTGAAATTCTGGAAAGCTGCTGCCAATCAGTGTAGAATAGACAATATTGAACTAGATGGCCTAATGGTACCGCTTGGTATAAGACAGCTTCTTATGAATCCGCACCAAAAAGCAATCTTCAGCTATTGTATCAACTTTTTAATATTACACATCGTAGCAGTAAGAGAAACTAGTACAATGCAAATGCCCATGACAAAACTGCCACAAAGGGAAAATAAAGTCTGTGCATTGAGGAGAACTTTTATTTTAGAAAATATTCTCTTTATACACACCCTAAACACTATGCCGAAGCCTTTGTTTCTTTATTATTTAGTGTTTGGGACAGAGGCTTTCATCATAAAACAATCCTTATGGGCTAGAAAACCTAGAGATTATATTGGAATCTAGGTTGAAGTCTGCCTCTGACTGCATGGCAACAATAAAGATTTTCAGAAACAGTTATTAATATCTGCACATGCCTCTTGAATGTTTGCATAAACAAAAGCTCTTGCCAAGTACAGTGTGAGATCTTGTTAACAGCTCCCTAATGCAATAGTCCTCCAACTCTGAAGTATTGTTTATGTTGCCTGGGATCCTTTCCTGTCTTCATTTCTACTAATGCAATCTGTTTTAATGAAATATATTTCTGCCCTTACAAAGTGGCTTACAACAGAAATGTTAAAAACAAAGGAATTGACAAATAACATAATAAAACCAGCTTCAGTTAAAAATCATATACAGAGGGTCAGCAAAAAAAAAAAACACCTTGCTGGAAAGAAAGAATTTAGTATCCATTTTAAGGCCACAAAAGATAGGCCATGTATCCAGGGGAGGCAATTCCACTGAAAAGGCCTCTGAAAAGATACTGACCCTGATTGACCTTTGTGTCAGCCCTAAGAGTGGCATCTTTGATTTTGGGGCCTGGGCAGGTTCATAGGGATGTAGGCAATACTTCAAAGTTTA
The DNA here is from genome assembly GCF_023053635.1 of Elgaria multicarinata webbii. Taxonomy (NCBI): domain Eukaryota; kingdom Metazoa; phylum Chordata; class Lepidosauria; order Squamata; family Anguidae; genus Elgaria; species Elgaria multicarinata. The sequence goes on along the minus strand of NC_086172.1, from coordinate 143,357,639 downwards.
AGAAAATTGAACACAAATCTAACATAAATATTTGAAACTGGTAAATTTGAGATGAGATAGTATTGCATATTAACGTTACAGACATTATTGAATTCTGAAACTCCAGGTGGAAGAGTGAGATGCAAAATCTGAGCTGTGAGAGATGGGTTATTACTTACATGAAAGTCAGATAGGGTGACAGGTTGTGTTGTAATCCCATAGTATCTTAAATTTGAGTATTTATCATAATGTTTCCATGTCAAACTCATACTGCAGTCATGTTTTATCAAAGTGGCTTTTCCCCTTCTGTAACCAGGAGAGCTTCAAACTTTTGTTAAAGGAAAAATTAGGTTTGTGTGATTGCCTAATAATCATAAAAAAAGATTTGCTGGTTCTGTATTCACAAGCCTTATTGATTACTGATAGCAGTAAATGAAGTGTGTTATCCTTAGGTAACAATTTCCAGAGGGGTAGCCATGTCTGTTTCAGCAATAACAACCTATAAAGTGTGGGATGGAGCTCCAATTTCTAGAGCAAATGTGGGCACAAGGGTGAGAGGAACTGAATCTTCCCTCTGCTTGCTGCTTGAATAATGTAGCCATGGGGTAGGGAATCTTAGGCCCTCTGACATTCTCCAGATGCCTATGCTCCCATCTGCCAACATCATACAAGGCCTTTATATAAATCTTTGGCACAAACTAGAATATCTTAGGGCGGAAATTACTCACATGTTTCAGAGGAGTGCTTAGTACCTAGGAGCAGCACCTTAAAAAAATCTTTAAATATTCTTAGGTGAGGCTGTAAGTGCTGGTGGCAAACCAGGAGGAGTGCTGTCACTTGTAGCAGCAAACCAAAGAAATATACATCACAGATATAGTAACTGTCTATATATTTCATAAGCAAACACAATATCCAAATTCCAGAGAATTCTCTAAATGTGAGAATAAAATGCTGTGCTGTAGGAGGAAAATGAAATTTGAGCCTCTAGCATACTCCTTTAAAAAAAACTGGTTGTACACAGTGTCATTCAGCCAAATTAAGAATTGTCTTGCTTAACAACGGAGTAGTGTGTGCATATGAGATAGATCATCTGTTAAGAGATGATGGTTGAACAAATAAGTCATGAATTAAGGGGCATGTATACTTGGTAAAAAATGTTTAAAATGTAATAAAAGTTTGTATATTCACTTTTGCAAATAGAACCTAATATATTTTTATATGATATTGTTATTATGTTATTTGCTAGATTTGTATACCGCTCAACTGGCAAATGCCATTGGCATTTTGTTTTTGTAGTGTAATAATTAACTGTCACTCATACCTTCATTATTCAGCAGTGTGCTAAATGATTTGTAGTGTTGTGTAATGTTGAAATTATTTTTCTTTATTTTGCAGAGAATGCAGAGTCTATAGATCTTAAGCAGTTTTTTGATCTACATTTTTCACATATATATTATGTGTTCTTTGAAAATTTTGTGACTATTGAAATAGGTCTCAAACAGAAAGGTAAGAAATAAAAATTAAATATATGCCTTTGATTTGTAGTTTTAGTTTTTACATATATTGTTAGAATTACTACCCAGTGCTTTAATTTCTTCTGCACTGTCCTGATTTTGAAAAACAAACAAATAGGTAATTATCTATAGAGACATTTACTGTCCTGTTGATTTGGCAATAAGATATGACTCTACCTGCTATTTGCAGTAATAAAGTATGATTCTATGGCCACAATACAGGGAACTTACCCACCAGAGTTTTTCTGAGTACTTCTCTTTCAGTAGTTCACACTTGCAGATCTCAAAAGGATTTTTCAGACTTTTCCAAATGCCAATGTGAAATATAAAGCAGTTTCTCTAATTTCATTTGAGATCATTTAGTTTGTTTGTTTCTGTTACAATAGCAGTGTTTGGCCTAACTTGAACATCTTTTCTTTTCCAACTGATGATGGAAAACTTTTTCATCATCCCACATTGAATTTTTGCTTAGTGACTAGTTATGAGAGAATTATTATTGTATTGTCACCCAGAATGGGTGTATACAAAACAGTCACAAAAGTCAGTATACAGTGCTGTCACTTTGCTTATGTCATGTAATGCAATACCAATAGCATATGCTGGCGTGACTGATTTTCCAGGGAGCAACAGCATTAGATACTGCCCAAAGTTAAGATGGCTGCACAATAATCAGGGTGCGTGGTGATCTTACTCTCACAGCAAGTCATCATACGCCATCTGAAATGGATACGCAAGTAATTGAAAGCACACCTTTATTTTACTTACTTATTTTCTACAGTTATATAACACCTTTCTGCCAATGCATTCAAGACAGTTCAGAGTTTTAAGTAATGGCATATACCAGTGATGGGCAACATGTGACCCACCAGAAGTTTTGGCCTACAGCTCCCATAATCCCTCACCATTAGCTATGCTGGCTAAGGCTGATAGGAATTGTCCTCTGTGTCTCTTGTTTACCTGTGAGGCAGGAGGTGGAAAGATCGCTAACACAACCACTTCTAGGAGGGGAGGAGCCAGTGATAGCTGGTCTCACCAGGCTTTGATGTCTCATCTTGATCTCTGAGGCAGCTAGGTAAAATTACATATATTTGAAAGGATTTTTTTCTTTTTACAGAATTATAGGTATTTTCACTATCTAATCTTTTTCTTTTGGCAAATTCATTTCTTGTTATAAAACAGAAACAACCAAACAAAAATACATCCATACAGCTAGCATATACAGAAAATGCCATCTGATAAATAGCAGTGAGGTAAACATTTCTCCTCCAAACATTTATTGCTCAATCCACAGATTATTGCAACACATACAAACTTAAATTTTTACAATACTGTTAATGTATTGTCTTAAATGCATATTCCAGTGATTAATGAACTTTGTTTATGAATCTGTTTGGTACGCATCCTTTTTTACAGCATTTATAAGATGTAAGTTCACAGTGCAATCCTATGCATATCTAGTGGGAAAGGTCACATGTAGTTCAATAGGACTTGCTCCCAGGTAAGTGTAGGATTGCACTGCAGTTAAATATGCTATAGGCCAAAGTTGCTCATATAAATTTATTATAGAGGGAGCAAATTTCCAATTAGAAGTATTTACTTGTATTGCCGTAGTTGGTAAACATGTCATTTCTAATTCTCTTGCTTTTATCATGGAACCATAAAAGATTCATACATGGAAATTTATGTTCCTCTTGTTGTTTTATCTAAAACATATCCATATAGTCTAAAAGGGCCCCTGAGTCCATCCATAGAAGTTGCACTCCTGGGAGGGAGCAGGGCGGGAGAGGCCACAGAATACAAAAGAGCCTGGACTCTCCTCTTCCCTCTCTTCCCCGCCCAGTGGAATGCCTCATTTTTTACCTCTATGAGGTCATGCAAGATCGCTTTTGTGACCTTGGGAAGCAACCGCCATGGTTCCTTTTGTAGCAGCTGTGAGGGGGCAGTGCGAAGGGTTCCCACCCCAAAGTCGTAGCAGCAGTCCCTGAAATCAGCATTGTTCTGTAAATACTTTCTTAGGCCATAGCTAGACCTACCTCATAATCCGCGACGGAGGAGGGAAGATCTCGCTTTTTGATTAATGTGAGATCCCTCCTCCGTTTACACGTGAGGCGTGCCGACCTCACGAGGAGAGATGTTGCGCCCGCCATTTTTTTTAAAGACACAGGAGCACACGAACACTCGTGCGCTAAAGGTAAGATTTTTTTAAATTTTAAGTACTTTTCCCACTCCCCCCAACTCTAGCACCATTGGCCACAGCGCTCCTGAGGAATCACGTGGAGCCGGGTCAAACCGCGGCAATGGGCCACACGCAAGATCCTGGGGCAAGAGAGGGATGATCCCTCCCTGATCCCAGGATCCCCTGTGTGTCATGTGGATGCACAGGAACAATCCTGGGGTTCGCCCCACGATTTTGCCCAGTCTAGCTAAGGCCTTAGCCACTTCAGGTGAACTGCCCATATTAGTTAAGATATAATTTTTTGCCGTGAATTCAATGCTTACATACATCCTATGTCAAAGGTGATTTTAAAAAGGAAACAAGTTAGGCAATAAATTCATTTGAACTACGCCAATTTGGCCAGTTATGAAAGAGGTAGACTTTCTCACTGAGCTATATCCTTTAAGATGCCCAATATTTTAAGATGCCTTTTTAATAATGTGCTGCTTTTAATAATGTATTAGTTTTAAATGTTTTAATTAGTTATATGTATTTTATGGTGTTTGCATTTATGTTGTACCCCGCCTCGATCCAGAGGGAGAGATGGGTAATAAATATATTATTATTAGTAGTAGTATTAATTTCCGGTATTAATTTATTATGATATTGTCCAATTTATCTTATAATTAGACCCTCAAGTACTTAATAGGCTTCATCATGGAATATAAAATTTGTTTTAGTTTTCTACATGTTAAAGCTTGTCCATTTGGTTTTATTTTTATTTATCTCATACCCAGAAATTGTACTAAATTATGACGTAATTGAAATAAACTTGCAAGAGTTTCCTGGCTAAACTAATATTAGAACTATATCATCTACATAAAGACATAATTTCATATCCTGCTTATCCATTATCACTAATTGTTGAAAACAAACTCTTTTTGAATTTAGGTCACAAGTCACAGAGGGAAGAACTAGATGCGATACTTTTTATTTTTGAGGTAAGATTCCTCTAATGTACAATTTCTTATACCACTATATTGTAAATCTTTAATTGTGATCATTTTGTTATACACATTTTTATTCTTGTTGTTTAAGCAATAAAGCGGTAAACTAAAATGGAAAGTTTAGGATTATACTGTAATAATTTCACATTTTCAGACCTTTGAATTTTAGTTAGGTTGTCTTGTTTGATTTTTTTACATTACTAGGAGTCAGATGACAAAAGAGAGAGTACCATATAGGTGATTTTAATTGGCGACAAGCCAGAAAGCGTGTTTAGGCATACCAGAGACTTGTCTACTTAGATGGACTTTGTTTTAATTCCATGTCATATTGGCTACTGTTACTAATGAAATTCCCCCTAATTTGAAAAGGCATGTGCCATGCAGTGTGATGGTTTGACTATTAGGAGAGAAAGCTCCGAACACTTCTGGGCATACATTTCTCTGGATTCTTAGAGAACTGTATTGATGTCTGATGTTTAGACTTCTTGTATCCTTATGGCTGGGATAAACACTTGAAAAAGGGCACATATAAAATATCCATTCTTGCTTGCAACTTGCTGTATAGGTGGAAATTTCAAATTATTTGTTTTAAAATATAATATGCCAGTTAAAATAACATTTTAACTGGCATCCTTGAGTTCAGCAAATGAAGTTATAAAAGCTAAGAAAGCTTTTATAACACTAAAAAAGAAAACTTGAGTCGATAGTAATCTGAAGTGCCAATTTACCTACAGTTCCAAGGCAACCTGCAGTATCCTGTAACAGATCATCACGGGTTGGGGGTATGGAATTACAGTGACTTGTTTATTTACAAGAGTGGCATTTCTGTCATTTCAAAACACATTTCTTTTACGTTTTCCTGTGAAATGACAGCATTGGTTTTGCATAAATTTGTAAGCAACTCACCCTGATGATGAATGCTGAGATGGAAGCTTTATTCAAATGAAAAAGTGGTTAACAAACTTGTAAGAATCTTGAAATAGAGCCCTGTAAAGAAAAACAAGGCCACCTTCAGTTATTTTAAAGGTAATGCAGGCTATAATTGTGTTAAATAACATGAATTCATGCAAGCTCTTTATAACCTTAAATTAATAGTTTTAGTAACATTAGATTATGAGTACTTGCTCACTTTTCTTATTACATTAGAGAAGTGTGTTTTCATCCCTGGTGGTGGGATATCTATCATTAGATGATGCCTGACAGAGAGCAGCCATTTCCCTCCAAAAACTGAACTGTGTATTTAGATGTTGATTGTTCTTTTTGTAGAAAATTTTACAACTTCTTCCAGAGAGAATTCATCAAAGATGGCAATTTCACAGTATTGGTATGTATTGGTAATGCAGTCACAATATTACCACATTTACTAGTTTAATTAGTATTTTTTAAAACATTTGAAACATGATTAACTGAAATCTATCTTATAAAGTATGATCTATTGCCATTTTTAATGTTCTGTTGTGAGGGGGTGGATTCAGATGCCATGGGGATGGCTATTTGATGACCTGTGAGCTGGACCTAGCTTCAGGGTTACTTTATATGGCCTCTGGCAACATTAGATTTTAATTAGGGTGTCATAAAAAGTTTGATCACAGTTTCAGTGATCAATGATAAGTTCTAATAATTAGGAAGATTTTGCACTTCAATGGTATCTCTCTTTTGGATTTTGTATCTAATGCTGCGATGTGCTTGAGTGATGGAAATGCTAAATGGAACTTAACCACTTGTGGGGTGGGGTGTCCAGTTTTCACGGGAGAATACACTTCTGGCCTGCAGACCACTGTCAGCAAAACAGAACAGCAGGTCAGATATTGCCCATCTATGCCTTAGAATATGTAACTCAAGAAACTTCTTTTATTCAGCATTGATTAAGATAAGTTAAGAAAGATTCCTTATGTGTGCTATTCTACTAATTATGCATACTAATGTATGCAGCATATGCTAGCATAAGTAATGTTGATTAGCTTTTTTAAAACTCTGGATTACCATGAGCAAGTCATCATGCTAGTATATAATGCTTGATCACTTGATCACTCCCACTTGATCACTTCAGTTTCATGTCTGATCTGCGAAATCTGGCCTGTCTATCCCCCAACAAGCCACTCACAAGCGAGAGTCATAACCACAGGGTTTCCGTGATGTGAGAACCAGGTCATTGAGTTACAAAAACACAACAAAATTCATTAATTTATAAAAAGATTCATTATTGGAATTCATATTTTGTGTGTTGCGGGAGGGGAGATTTCTTCTTCCCAGCACTGCCACCACGTATGGGGAAACTGCTCCTTCACTGGGCAATCCCACCTATGGGGTTTCTTGTTTATAGCAAATAAATTCTGGGCCTAAGGAACTCTCTTTCACTACAACTCAGAGTTCCACAAGCTGACCCTTTTCTGCTGCCACCAATTTTGTTTGAATAATTTAAAACCTCATAGTAAGTGATGTAAGGCTTGAGATGAGCACCAATAATGGAGACAATTAAACAAGTAATTTATTAAAAGGATATTTTGTACATAAGGGAATACTAACATTTACTTTGGGTTTTTCAAAAGTATGCTTGCTGACACTGCTTAAGCAGTCAGGAGACACTATTGCTTTTACAAGCCCCCAATGACTTCTTTTATTTTAGGCCAGATTCCAGAAACCTCCACCCCAGCCAAATACACTTACAGCCAGGTTCAGCTTCTGGGTACAGTCCTCCTCTGACACCAAGGGCCTTCCTAGACGAGGCCTTAGCGCGCCTTCTGTCCCGGCTTCCCTGCTGTGCGTCCAGATGACGCACAGGGGAATCCGGAGGCAGGCCGCGCTGAGGCCTCCTCCAACGCGCCATAAGCGAATTCGCTTATGGCGTGCCTTTTCCCCAGCTCCGGCGAGGAGCCACGAAAAGCCGCGGACCTGGCACAGCGCCTATAGTAGCGCTGTGCCCATCGGCGGGGGGGGCGAAGGCTGGGAGGGTGGGTGCCAGGGTGGGTGGCACGGGGGAGGGCGGGTGCGATCACGCCGCGCGCCGCCCGAGCCCGGGCAATGCCTGGCATGGGGCGGCGCCCCATGCCAGGCATTGCCTGGGCGGCGCGCGGCGTGATCGCACCCACCCTCCCCCGTGCCACCCACCCTGGCACCCACCCTCCCAGCCTTCGCCCCCCCCGGTAAACCCCCCCCCAAAAAAGCACTTACCTCTCCGGAGTCTTCGGGCCGCACCCGGCCCCTTTAAAATTAAAAAAAAAATGCTGGACGCCGCAGGGACGCGACGTCCCTGCGCGTCGTGCGTCTAGTAGCCTGGGGGAGGCGCGCTAACTTCAGCGCGCCTCGGCCCTGCCTCCCTGCCGGCGTAAGCCGGCAGGTCTAGCAAGGCCCCAAAGCTCCTCCTCTTGTATTTCTGGTTGCTTGAACAGTTTATCTTGGTTTTTTATTGCCTGCTTGTATAACCTTCTTCAGGCAAAATCTTAGGGCAGCCTCAGCCATAACATAGCCACTTGCCTCCCATTCCTGATCTTCACCAGCTGCATATAGCTTTCCTCAGAAAAAGAATAGCTTAATATTCAGGCCTTAACTATTCACTTTCTCCTTAGCTTTCTCCTAGTCCTTCCAAAACACCCTACACCAACCAGCAGACCTTCTCCTTCCCTGAGTACCGCATACTAACTAAACTATCAACTCCTTAACTGACATTTCTCAACCTCTCTTTTCCACCTAGCTAGAATTCCCAATCAGAATTTAATTTACTTGATCCAGGCCCCATCTAACAATATTCAAAATGATTCTCTCTCTCTCTCTCTCTCTCTCTCCCCCTTCAGAACATCACTGAGCAAATATTACACAGGCCTTTGACAGTAACGAAACAAGGACACAGGCCTGCTCAGAACATTATTACTTCACAGAGGCATTACAAAGTAAACATTTCATAACAACAACAACAATTATATAAAGGGCATTTCTTCATGGTGTGTGTATTTTTTTTAAAATTGCTATAATTATGAATAATACATATATTGGCTTCCCACAAAATCTGTTCCATTGAAGAATTAATTTTTAATGGCAAACTAGCTGTTATTTATTCAGAGGATTATATGTGCAAATACTTTATTGTTATAGGTAAAGTATAGTTCTGATCTGATTAAATGGATAGAGAAGGTGATTTTTCTCACTTCTGGCATTGAGCCTGTTGCCAGAGGACATCAAACTCACCGAGATTAATCTAGAGATTGCCAAGGACTTGTTAAGAAGACTTTATCAAGTCTGACCGAGAACTCTCACACCTTTCATTGACTATGAAGCAAATATTGAATATTGACAAATACTGTGTGATTTTCTTTTCAGGCTTGATTTTAAAGAAATTACTTCACACGGGGAATTCATTAAAGGTATGGCTGATAACCTTTAGGCACTCTTATCTTTAGGGGGACGGGAGGTGGTATTTTAAAAATCGTATTCTAATTTAGAAATCGTATTCAAGTCTCATTGAATTTAATGGGATGAATTTATTTGTTTTAGCATGGGAATCATACAGCTGTTGAAACTTTTCCTGTAAATAAATGTTAGAGTAAAATATTTTAACATCTCATTTTTTAAGATTCGTCGTGAAGGTGTACGTCTCTTCCTCTTATGGTTACAAGCACTTCAAAACAATTGTAGTAAAGAACAGCTGTGCATGTTTTCTTGCTTAATTCCTGGATTTCCACCACCACATTCTGAACATGGGCCTCAAACACTAGAAAATCTCATTAACCCTGTGATAAATGTTCAAGAAAGTAAGTATGTAATGATCATATTCCTACACTGTTTTTGTGATTATCAGCACAGTTCTAAGCATATTTACTCAGAAGTAGGTTCCTTTAAGTTTAATGTTGGGACTAATGTCTAAGACTGAAATAACAATGCAGTCTTTCACAAATGCTTTTGCACCCATGGAAGGGACTGCAGTTGGGCCTAGTGATCCCTTTTCCATAACTGCCTCCCTCTTGAGTTCTTACAAGCTGCAGTGTGCCAGCCATTAGTGGAAAGCGAGGCTAGTGTGCATGTCCTTTGGGATGATCCAGATCTCCTGAGAACCCTGTTTTTTAAGATACTCCTGCTCAGAGCAGACATAGACTCCTGAACGGGGGTTGGATTGTTTCAGGAGGCACACACATGGCTGTCATGTTGCAGCTCATGCACATCGAAGAAGCGGGTGGGGAAGGAAGAGAACGTAAGAGCTCTGCAGGATCAGACCAACAACCTATCTAATTCAACATTCTGTTCGCACAATAGCCGACCAGATTCCTATTGGAAGCCTGCAAACAGGACATGAGCACAGTTCTCCAGCAACTGATATTGGGATAATATATAGCCATCATGACTCATGATGGCTCAAAGAGGGCTCATTGGACTTTATGGTGATTTTTTTCCATGTGCATTGTTGTGACAGAATGGAATGTACCCTAAATATTGTAGTGATTCAAATAGTGGTTTATAGTTGAGCACAATAGAAAAATTGGTTCATTTACTTGGAAATGACTTTCCTTTAATAATGTTATGATTGAAAAAAACACCTTCCAAGTAAAGATAGCTATGTGGTTATGTCTATAAGGTGAGAATAATAGTGCCATTTAGCTTTCATAATGAAACACACCAAACTTGACAACCCAAATGTTTATCATTTGTACAGCACAAGTGACTGTAGAAGAAATTACTCCACTTGTCCAGCCACAATCAGGAGATAAAGGACAGGATGATCTAACAAGCTATTTTTTAGAAGCACTTTTGAAATACATAGTAATTCAGGTATGTCATCTTGGTTGCATTTTCTTGCATAAATGATTTTCTAACTGGTATATAATTTTACTATTGACTGCATGAGTTTCACTGCAATAAAATCTCTTTCTCTTGCCAAAAATGGCCATCTGTTTAAAGCTATTTTTAGCAGTCTAATCACAGAAAATATTGCTTTATGTTTGGTACGAATAATATGTATAACTTAGTTACTCAGAACATTTACAATAAAAGTATTATATTAATTTATAAACTTTTTATATTCATTTAGGAACTCACTATGTTCCTTCCCTCCATTACAGTGTTTTTATATGTTTAGCATTCTGTAGCAGAAATTTTGCAAAATTGAAATCATTGTGTAGTTTGTATTTAGTCAAATTTGACCAAGACCTTTGAGTAGGTTTGCAAAGTCAGGACTTGGATGGGGAGATCCAAAAAATCCTAGGGTCCCTGTGATGCACATTAGTGTCAAGTTGGATAAAAAAAAATAGATAGAGTTTGAGAACTGGAAGGGGAGACACACACACACACACACACACACACACACACAAACACAAACACCTTGTTTCCCCTCAAAACCGTATTCTCTGTTTGCCAAATTTATTCTTCCTTGTTTGTCTAGAAGATATAATTGATGCATATCTTATCTCTTTTATATAAATAAGAAGCAAACAGCATATGATGCATTGTGTCAAAGGGACTTCATTAAAATGTTATCCAGTCTTTAGACCTTTGGTTTTGTGCTAACTATAGAGTAGCCCCTAGATTCAGGCATTCTAATAAACTGCACACAGAGAGAGATTGACAATGTGTCAATTTATTTATTTATTTAAAAGATTTATATCCCGCCCTATATCACTAAGATCTCAGGGCAGCATACAGATAAAAACATACAGTATAAAACAATAAATATACACAGTTAAAAACAAATTAAACCATGATCCAAGTTAAAACAATATATAATTTAAAAGCAATAGATACAGTTAAAACAATGTGCCAGTGAGTTTAACCATCAAAGGCTTTGTTAAAAAGCCATGTTTTTACTTGGCGTCGAAATGAAATCAATGTTGGCACCAATAAATGTTTTTATTAATAATATCTCAAATACCTTGTATATTTGGTGTACATTGCTGCATCTATTTGCCTCTGAAATAAGCATAAATAATTCAAAATTCATATTGTAGGTCAAAAGTCTGGAATGGAAGAACAAAGAAAACCAAGAAAAGGGATTTTCATTCTTATTTTCATATTTTAAGAAATATTACTTGCCTTATATTTTTCCAAACATGTGTAAGGAGAGCAGCTTGTATAACCCTGTACTTGGTAAGCATCATTTCAATATCTCTTAGTATCATTCTCCATTTTGTAATATAATGTATGACACAATGGCATAGCGTTTTGTTTTCTTGTCTGTTTCTGAATGGCAGGTTTTCCATAGTGGTAGTGCTACAGTCAGCCTATAGCAAGTATAGCCATCTGCAACTCTATCCTATCCCTTTGTTATGGGAGGGAATGAGATTAGTTTGTAGTCTGAGAACAGATTTGTTAGGGATAAGAACTTTTAAGGAAATCAGTTGTGGAAATCAGTATATAGCCTCTAAAAGCGAAATTTAAAAAATGAAGCATGTTTTTGTCTTCCCTTGTGTGAGAATTCATCACAGGTCTGACACTAACATAGTAGTCTTCCCAATGCTGTAGTTCCAGTTATTGAGGTAAATATTGCAATTTTCTGCCGTTTAGGATTCAGACATTTGAGTGGTGATACGTTGCAATTCCCCGACCACCTTGCTTCAGCTTGGGAAGATGGCATTGTTTGGTTCAGCCATGGCCCGATGCTCCTCTGATTGCAACAACTAGGTCTGGAAGAGCACTTCAATATTTTAGTGGGTGGAAGCACTGCCTAACTATTCCAGCTATGTTTAGTCTGCTATGTAGTCCTTAAACCAAGTAGTATATATTTCATTGAGCAATATGTTGAGTCATGTAGTGTGAGAGATCGAATAATGGAGGCAAGAGTGCAGGTCACTGGCAAGGCTCTTTATTGTAACTTTCAGAAGCTTATCTGTATTCTTAGTAGAACTTGAATTTAAAAGTTTTAGGTTGTAATGTATTGCAACCTGTACTTCAGCATCTTTGAATATTATTATTATTATTTATTTATTTATTTATTTATTTATTTAGCACCATCAATGTACATGGTGCTGTACAGAGTAAAACAGTAAATAGCAAGACTCTGCCGCATAGGCTTACTGTATAGAAAAAAATATGCTCCTTAAGCCAGGCTGTTTCTGTCTGTGTTTGAGTAAATTCTCCTTTGTCTGCCTAATGTTTGTATTTGGTTTTGCTTGATAGAGGACCTAAGCAACCTGATATTTTTAATACAAGACCAGTAGGTGATATAATTCATATCTACTTTGTTACACAGGTTTATTATGGTGGGGAGTATCCGACAGGTACTTATGCTGCCCCTGATTCTTTCCCGCCCTATCAATTCTGTTGCATCAGTACTGGAACCAACTGTGTTACACGAGTAGGACCCGCTGCTTACTCAAGAGAGATTTAGTGCTTTCTATGGAAAGCCCCAAAACAAGCAGAAATGCTCATTTCTGGAAGGAGGCAGCAGCGCAGTTGGTGGGGTGGAAGAGAATCGGCAGAGTCCCATTGGATACTGTGTTAGAGATCACAGAAGCACCTATAATCTTACGATGTACCCAGAAACAGAAATTTTTGGAAAAATTGAAATAATGCAATATTAGCGCTTTTTACAGATTGAAAATCACTTTGTTACTTTAGGAACATAAAATGTAATTATGTCCAAGTTGGTTTGGCATAAAATTATTACATTTGGTATATTAAAAGTACAGTGTTTTCAAACAATTATTACAAATTGAATTTACTTTTTTACTTTTTTAACTTCTTTTGGTAACAAATGGAGCTACAAGCTCCTTGAGCTGTTAGGAACACCTGAACTGTAAGGAACTTCTTTGGTTTTGCCAGTTTATGAGGAGGAGACAAAAAACAATTTAAAGAAACAACAACAGAAGAAATCATCAACATTGGTGACAAAGAAAATTATTTATGTCGTCGCTAGTCCTCCACAGTGTCAAGCCGACATAAAGCACACATTCCCATAAAAGGGGATGTGGGGGGGAGAGAACAAGATTCAATGAATATGCTGATGCAGTACATAGTTTTTAGAAATCATTTGGAGAAGTAAATATCTGAACACCTTGTCTTAAATATTTTATTCATCATGCTAAAATAAACATCCCATAATCCATTTCTTCATTTTTTTCAATTTTTCGGAAAAAACCCCAAAAAGGCTTCGGAAAAAAATGTTTTTGTTTTTTGTTTTTCTGGGTTTTTTCCGGGCCTTCACATCTCTAGCGTAGAATTGCAGCTTCAATTTGCTTTGCTACATTTTCCTCACTTATTTTAAAGGCCCTTCCTTGTTCGTGTAGTTGTATGGTTGGTCTTGAAATTAACATGGAATGTTTATAGCCGTGTTTTATATTTTAAAAACAGAGAAAATGATTTGCTCATACTTGACTGACAGTGCAATTCTCTGCATCTCTACTCAGAAGTAAACCCCATTATGTTCACTGGGACTTACTGCCAAGTATTTGTGCATAGGATTGCAGTGTAAACATATATTTCCATAATTTGTATCAATTCTGTTAAACCATTTGAGGTATATGGCGCTCTGTTACTGGTTTTTAGTATGGATTTGTTTCATTGTAAAAGATAGAGCTTACACTGGACGCTACTGAAATGTAGTATCTAGCTGTGTTGTGCTTAACCTTTTTAATAAAAGGAATTACTATAAATTTCTAGCGTTTAGTTACTCTATAAATTTCAAGTAAACTTGAAAACAAGCTTTTCAGTGTTAAGTAATTCTAAACTAAATGCTGGTCATTGTTGTGTTTAGTGAAAGAATAGTAGTTGGATTATTACTGAGAAACTTCCTCCATTTCAAATCAGGGACTAATAAGGGATCTTCATTTTTAGTAATATTTAGGTATCCAGCAGTTCAAAATTAGTGCCTCAGCTTTGATCGGATACCTGTTTTCCTCTTAATATGTAGAAATTGTTTTCTTTCTTACAGAGATACCACAGATGAGACCAAAGCCACATTATGTAATGATAAAGAAAGATGCTGAAACCAATGAAGCAATATATTGCACAAAGGAACCTTTCCTTAAAGCTCGCGTTATTGTCATCCGATGGTTGGTGTCTTTCTGGCTTGAGCCAAAACCACACACAGGACCTCAGATTCCTGGAATGGAAGGTGAAACCGTGCCAAAGAATATTCAGGTAGAGCCAAGCAGATGTTATTGGTGGGACTGAGTAGGGAAGAGGCAGATCCTCCTGCTGTAATTCATTTTTGTCTCACTCTTCTTCCAAGGACCACTAGTTGGTGTAGTCTTCACTCTTATTCTCACAGCATTCCTGTGAGGTGGATCTGGGCATGGGGTGGGCAACTTTCTGTAGGTTTGGGGCCATTTCCACCCCCTGCAGCAGCTGGCATAGGCCATTGTCCATGGGGTACCCCCCCCCAAAATGCCCAAATCACTGAAATTTGGCAGCAAACTGCTGCAGAACATTTCATTGGTTACATTTAACTTGTTTTCAAGCCAAATGTAATCTTTCTGGCTCCCTGTAGCTGCTACAAATGCCACTCACCCACCTATTTTTTTAGAATTGGGGGAAAGGCATGTTGCCCAGCCTGATCTAGGCAGAATGACTGGACCAAGTTCACCCAAGGTTTATGTGGCTGAGCAGGTACTTGAAGCTAGGTCTGTCCTGCACACTGCTATTTGGCAATCCATCAGTCTTCCAGCAGCTGTGACAGAGATCCATCGCAAATTCACTTGAGGCCCGAGGATGTGGACAAGGTGCTTGGCCAAATCTGGTCGACCACCTGTGTGCTTGACTCTTGCCTCTCGTGGCTCATTACATCAAATAAGGAGAGGATCGCCGGCTGGGTCCAGGAGGTTGTAAATGCCTCCTTGAGAGAGGGAGTGGTGCCGGCTTCTTTAAAAGAGGCGGTAATTAGACCACTCCTGAAGAAGCCTAATCTGGACCCGGAGGATATTAACAACTACAGGCTGGTGGCTAATATCCCTTTCCTGGGCAAGGTGCTTGAGCGGGTGGTTGCAGGACAACTCCAGGCACTCTTGAATGAAACGGATTATCTAGATCCATTTCAATCAGGTTTCAGGCTTGGTTTTGGAACGGAAACTGCCTTGGTTGCCCTGTGGAATGACCTCTGCTGGGAGAGAGACAGGGGGAGTGCGACCCTGTTGGTTCTCCTGGACCTCTCAGCGGCCTTCGATACCATGGTATCCTTCTGGATAGGTTGTCTGAGCTGGGAGTTGGAGGTACTGCGTTGCAGTGGTTCCGCTCCTACTTGGATGGCCGATTCCAGAAGGTGGTGCTGGGGGATTATTGCTCTGTGCCATGGCTCCTAAGCCATAGGGTTCCACAGGGCTCTATTTTATCCCCTATGCTGTTTAACATATACATGAAGCCGCTGGGATGTGGACTGAGGTGTCATCAATATGCGGATGATACCCAGCTCTACCTTTCCTTTTCATCAAACCCAGGTGAGGCAGTGATTGTTCTGAACCAGTGCCTGGGCACGGTAATGGACTGGATGAGGGCTAACAAACTGAGACTCAATCCAGACAAGACGGAGATACTTTTAGCGGGTGGTTCATCAGTCCGGCGAGGTGATGTTTGCCCTGTCCTGGATGGGGTTGCACTCTCCCTAAAGGATCGGGTCCGTAGTTTGGGGGTGCTCTTGGATCCAGAACTGTCACTTGAGGCACAGGTGAACTCAGTGGCAAAGAGCACCTTTTATCAGCTTAGGTTGATATACCAACTACGCCCTTATATGGACAGAGATAGCCTAGCTACAGTTATCCATGCTCTGATAACCTCTCGTTTGGATTACTGCAATGCGTTATACGTGGGGCTGCCTTTGAAAACGGTCCGGAAGCTTCAGCTGGTACAAAACAGGGCAGCCCGTTTACTAACAGGGACTGGCCGCCGAGATCACATTACGCCAGTCCTTTTACAACTTCATTGGCTGCCAGTCCAGGTCCGGGCCCGATTCAAAGTGCTGGTATTGACATTTAAAGCCCTAAACGGTTTGGGGCCAGGTTATTTGAAGGAACGCCTCCTCCCATATGTACCTGCCCGGACCTTAAGATCATCTACAGGGGCCCTTCTCCGAGAGCCCCTGCCAAAGGAAGTGAGGCAGGTGGCTCTAGGAGGAGGGCTTTCTCCGCTGTGGCACCCCGGTTGTGGAATGAGCTCCCCAGAGAGGTCCGCCTGGCGCCTACATGGTACTCCTTTCGTCGCCAGCTGAAGACCTTTTTATTCACTCAGTATTTTAACACTTAATTTTAACTTAAATTTAAATTTTACTCTTTTAACTCTGTTTTTTAATCTTATATCAATTTTGCTGCGTGGTTTTATCCTGGTTGTGCTTTTTATATTGTATTTTGTATTTGTGCTTTTAACCTGTCGGTTGTTTTATTGTGGTTTTAATTTTTGTGAACCGCCCAGAGAGCTTCGGCTATTGGGCGGTATAAAAATGTAATAAATAAATAAATAAATAAATAAATAAATAAATAGTAAATGTCCCTCTAGTGTATCCCACCCCCTTCCTGAGAGTATGATGAGTTTATCTTTCTCCTGAGCTTGGAGTTGGAGAGGAGGGCAGGGGATTTGTCCCAACTGTTGCTCTGTGCTTCTGTGGTAGCTACAAAGAGGATCCTCTGACTTCTTTCTCACCTTGAAGCTGGGGAAGGAGATGGGAATCCTTCTTGACCTTGTGCTGTGTTTCAAAGGCAAATTCAGCATAACATCTGAGACAAATACTCTTCCCCAAGTTGGGTATGCCCAGGGTTGCGGTGATGACATATTTGTATCTTTTTTATTTCATTTATATATCTCCTTTCCCCCTTGGAAGTGAAGTGAAAGTGAAGCTTCCGCCACTCAGAATGCAGGTTTTCTTATGACAAATATTCAAGAAGAAAAATTCATTGTCGGAGGAAGAGCCACCCAATTCTGCCCTGTGGGAATCACAGAATGCCACTTTGGAGGCAGCAGGGATAATCATAGCTTTTATATAGCACTTTAGAGTGTTCAGAGCACATCAGTACCATTATCTCAGTAAACCTTGCAGGGTTGTTGCAATGTAGGTCAGTATTTATTTTCCCCATGTTCCAAACTTGAGAGGGGTGGGGGTTGATGTTGAGAGAAGAGGGCTTGATTAAGGCCCTCTCATAAATTCATCCTTGAGGTGAGATTTGAGCTGGAAACTGGCTCATACCTCATACATTTAGCCTCTGCACTATACTTGCTGTTTGAGGGACTTAAACTTCTTAGTTCACACTCTAGTCCAGGGGTGTAGACCTTACACTTGGGGATCAAAACAGGTCCTCCTGGAGTCCCAGTCCAACCCAACGGTTCCCCTGAATTACATGCCATCCTTTCCCCTAAATGCTGATCGTCTGATAGTTTCCTGGCTTTTGTACATTTCCTCCCATTCTAAAAAGTGGGAGTGCCTCTCCTAAGGCTTTGTTATTGGCAGTAATAGTTCTAAGTTAAGTATGGTGGTATTCTCCCCCCACCTTTTCCATTTGTCCCCACCCAACAATGGAATGGAGCCCCCAAGGGCTTTTCACAATGCAGTTGGTCCTCAGGCAGAAAGAGGTTTAACACCCTTGCTCTAGTCCTTGCATCATACTACATCTACTCTCTGCAGTATACTGTTTGCATTGTCACAGCAAAAGCTAACCAGCTTGCGTATTTGTCTCTTTCTTTCTGGTTCCAGCGAGCAGCTGCTAGCCTGGCATCTAGAGAAGACAGCAGAAATGACAATACTGATAGACCTGATAGAAATACAGAGCCAGAACAGTCTCATTCTAACACAAGCACACTAACAGAAAGAGAACCTAGTTCCTCCAGCCTTTGCAGTATTGATGAAGAACATCTTACAGATATAGAAATAGTCCGCAGAGTTTTCTCTTCTAAAAGAAGTAATGTTAACTTTCTTACAGAAATCTTTCGTCAGGTAAATAATTCCTCTATTTCTGAAAAATGTTTTCGTTTGGGTAAATGTGATTTTGGAATTTCTCTACATTTGCTTCATGCTACGCATACTGTACACATCATTGATTCAGTTGTACTCCCAAGATAATATGTAGGCCAGAGGCAAAATTGTAGGTTTCAGTAGTCTCTGTGGTAATAAGCTAAGAGGTTTTATAGTGATTGGTGTTTGTGGTAGTGATGAATCCTCTGGTTTCTGTTGGCTGAACTGATGTGATTTCATGAAATCTCTATGAATATTTTATCTGCTGGTTATAATTGTCACTCTTAGAAAGCATTACAAGCTTCATGAGTTGAAGTGAAGCAGCTGAGGGGAAACCCCTCAAACAGCCTGGTAAAACTGAGTGTTCTGTGCAATCCTTCCCAAACAGCTCTACAAAACCGCTTGTTTAGGCAAGCTTGAGCACTGAACAGGAGCAGTCCTGATAGAGGCTGCAGGACACACTGCACTTTTACTTTTGATTAGAAAAGTCGTTTTCTAAATTGGTTTAGGTGTACAGAAATTTCAGTAATATGCTGCATGCTGAATTAGAATCCTTAGGATGTTGAGGTCTAATGTGCACATGCCATTCACAGTTGTAGCTTTAGGCTACTAGTTAGTCTTAGAATGTGCCTTATAATGCTTATAACCAGATGTTCAGCTTAGTTGAGTTTATTGATATGCCACTTTTTCATGGTAAACTGTGCCAAAGTAGCTCACAATAAACATCAACTTCAGGTTAAACAAACAAATGGTGTTTTATTTTTTTATCCTGTTTTGTATCTTTTATACAAAGATCTTTTATCTTTAGGAACAGTGTACAAATGTTGTAAATACATAAGTCCATAGAAGATACTAGCCAACAAAAAATGATTGGCATGGGCAAGTAGGTTGATAGTTAAAGTAATCTGAGTCATATCAACAATCTAGAAAAATGGGATCCAGGCTCATGAATTCCCCTTTCCCACTGGACCTCTGTGTGTGTGTGTGTGTGTGTATTCAAAATCTTTAATATGCACTTCATATGTGTGATGAAACAGGGTCTTATTTTTGAAACACCTTTACCACCACAACCTTAGTCTTTAAGCTCCTACCAAAGTCTTTTCAGTTTTTAGTACAACCAATAAGGTTGCTCTTCTAGAAAGCAAGTTAAGGTAACTCTTTCCTGGCATCACTTTGCCACCGATGCACATGCACCAATACTAGAAACCTAAAATTTTATTTAAGGGAATCCAGCAAGAAAAACATGCATTCTTTTAGCCAAATGATCCAGGGGAAAATAAGGAAACAAACGCCAGTATGTTTTTTGAAGACAAAGAAATCACCCCCTGCCATAGTGCTATGCCCCTCTGTGGTCCCAATCTGTCCTTTGAAGCACTGCAGTAGCAACAGCAGAGGAACATTGGGGGATTCCTCACCCTAGTGCACATCAATAGAATCCATCTTTGTGTTAGCAGAGCAAAGGCTGTGGCACTCTCCAGTCAGCAGTGAGCCTTTTGCCAATCCTTGGGCCCCAGAAAATGCCCCACCTTGCCCGCCTCAGCTTCTGTGTATAAAGTTGTCTATCTTGCTCATCCTGAGACTACTTGTCACAGGCAAGTAGGCAAGTGTTTATTTAGAAGCCTTAAATTAACATTTTAAAGAATGTCCCCATTATAACATGTCCATGTATGCACAGAATCATTTGCATGACATGTAACTTGAACTTCAAATACTGCACATAAGCATTTGCAGGTAACAAGGTGCAGATTTATGTGCAAATGTCAGGAATTTTCCATGTAGTCTTGCTAGCTTTCAATTAAGCTCACCTGACTAATTTGTCTGTTCTGGTTACATTGCTCCGAGATTCCTAGCAGCTCTCACAAAAGGATGCTCTAAGGACCATTTGGCAGACTGGGTAACAGTCCATATTTGCAACTTATGTTCTGTACTCCTGAAGCCACATGGTTTTTGCGTTTTTCCTTCTTGCCTTTGACTGTAGCTTCAGAAGCAGATTGGATGGTCCTATATTCTTTCCAATCTAAACTTAGAATGAAAATATAATCAGTTGGGAGCTTTTTAAGTCAGTCCTTCAAGACAAAATGCATGAAACCTATAATTGTAGCAGGAAGCACTATGTTTCATAATAAATACCATGAGCCTTTTTCCCTGCTAGGCATTTTTACTGCCAATATGCGAAGCAGCAGCCATGAGGAAAGTGGTAAAAGTATACCAAGAGTGGATACAACAAGAAGAGAAGCCCTTATTTATGAAAGAACCAGAAGAAATTGTGGCATCTACAAACATAGATGGTGATGAGAACATTGTAGAACATAATTCAACAGAGAAGGGAAAAGAAAGGGAGGAGGTATATGAGAATTCCTTCAAGTTAATTAATTTGTTTTCTCTGTTTCCAAGTACCAAGTGTCCTTATCCATATAACAGCATTTTATTTCATTGCATATATTAGAAAAGTGAAATAAGGGATACTGAAATGTTTGTTTAAAACTATGGAATTTAACCTGCATTTGATTTACTTTAAATATGCTAGGATACATCAAAGGAAATTCGACAAAGCACTTTTTGGTTATGACTTTCTAAACAGATACTGCTTTTAATGTTTATCTGGATTAAGTGTACTTTCACTTTATTACACATGCTGGGAATCAAGCTGCACCATTGTTACCCACTTTTTTTTTTACCTCATGGTGTTTATAGGCATTCTTTATCATCTGTAAAGCACACGCCTTGGCACTTAGGCATAGTCAAACCTCTATTGACTGACTCCAAAGGAATGGGAGCCTAGAATGGCCCTGCTTGATGACTTAGAAGCAGTTTTTCAAGTACTTTCAGCTGTCAGGTGCATTCAATTTCTTTCCATTTTAGTTTCATTTTATCTCAGCTAGCTAGGCAAATTCTTCCTCTCACACCAGTCACCTTGATAAGGGTCTGGAAGACTGGAGAGGGAGGCAAGGAAGAGGCAGTGGTGCATCCTACTACTACAGAGCATTGGTGGTCTCCTCCTTTGAAACTTCCCATTGCCAAGATAATGGAGAGTGGCACATAGAGAAAAATACCTCAAGAAGGCTTGATCAGTTAATTCTCTGCTGAGAGGACAGACTTTTCTCCATATGCCCAAAGTCTGTTTTCAGGTTGGTGGGAACAAAGATGGCAGCAAAAGCAGGTTAGGCTGCAGTAAAGGTTGCCAGACCTCCCAGTCCTAGGCATCCCACTTGCCAACAGAAGCTCAGACCTTTGGGTAAAGCAGGCCCTTCCAAATTGCCGAGTCAAAAGATTATTAGATAAATATTCCAAGCTTTAGAGATCAAGTGTGGAGGCTGAGCAATGCTGATTGAGGTGTCTGCGTTGAAAAAAGAAAATACATGGCACGACATGGAAGGTCTATTTTTCATAGTTCAGTAAGTAAAGGCTCCAGGGAAGAAAGACATGATATATACAGGAATTTAAATTCTTGAAGAAGGGCAGAACAAATTATTATTATTATTATTATTATTATTATTATTATTATTATTATTATTATTAGCTGTACCCTGCCACGCGTTGCTGTGGCTCAGTCTGGTTAAATTGAAAAGAAAGAAAAGACAAAGCGGATGTTTCTAATATGTTTAATTTCACAATGCTTGTGGATATACAATATTTTTAGTTGTTCCATTGTCTGTGTAGATATAGAGATTGTCTGGTTTGCCGACTCTAGAACACGCAACATATAATTGTCCATGTGAGAAGCAATTTGTGTCTAGATCTAAACCGCACAATTCTAAAGATTGCCCCTGAGCTTTGTTGATGGTGATTGCAAATGCCAATCAAATTGGGAATTGCAATCTCTTAAATTGAAATGGCATATCTGTTGGAATCATAGGAATGCGAGGAATGAGGACATCTTCACCTTTGAAAGGTCCTGTCAAGATTGTTGCTTCTATGACGTTGCTCAGTAATTTTTTTTACTGCAAGCCGCGTGCCGTTGCAAAGCTTTGGCTGGTTGATATTTCGCAACATGATAACTTCTGCTCTGCGAGTACGACGACCTAAGTGTGATCTTCTGCGAGGCATTATTTGGATGAAGTAAAGCAGATGATTTGGTTTTTAAAAAAGGATGTTTTTATGGTGAGGAGGTTAGTGGAAACTCCTGGCAGTTACCTTTCTTCAGAACGTGTAACTGTCACAGGTGTGACATCTATATTCACTCAGCCAATTGTGAGAGAACATGCAAATAGGAGAGGAGACAGAGGCAGTGGATTGGCCTACTGGTTGGCGATGTCACAATGATCAGCAGGACTGGTTTTGAGGAGGCCTATTTCTTCAATTTTAAGACAAACCTTTGACCCCATATAGAACATAGTTACATAACAACGCTCGCGTATCCGAATGCAACGTTGTGTCAAAACTTCAAAGCAATCGGTGAAGAACTTTCGGAGATATAACGTCTGTTTCGAACGAACATTTACATTTTTATTTATATAGATTATAGAATATTATTATTATCCACCTTTTCCCCAATACTGGGACTCAAGGCAGCTTTACATAGTGGTGGAAGCCCTAAATAGTATTTGGGGAAGTAAACCTGTAATCCCCAAATTTGTAGATTCCTGAGATTTATTGGTCTACTAGTGGTGAATTGGTTCCATATGTGGAACTTCAACCAGGTCTTGATAACCTTGGCGGGCAGGAGACCATTTGAACCTTTTGCATGGTGCCCCAGCCATCAGTTTGGCCGAGATAGTGCCATCAGTGTATGTGGTGCTTTACAGATTAATATAAACAGGTCTATGCCCTGAGGAATTTACTGTCAAGAATGAGCAATTAGCAGGGGGTTGAGATACAGAAGGAAGGCATGGTTAAGGCAATTCAG
Source organism: Elgaria multicarinata webbii (assembly GCF_023053635.1). Classification (NCBI taxonomy): domain Eukaryota; kingdom Metazoa; phylum Chordata; class Lepidosauria; order Squamata; family Anguidae; genus Elgaria; species Elgaria multicarinata. Next base: position 143,334,289 of record NC_086172.1, on the reverse strand, counting down.
AATAAATGTGAGCAGTATAGTTTACGTGTACATGTTCAGTTGGGGATGAACATGAAGGGGTAAGGAACTGACCAGAGACATTCATGCACATCTGTGCAGTTTCACAATGATGGGTATCCATAGACCAAAATGTATTGCTCATGCATAACCCTAACCCCAAGTTTCATAGATTTCAGAAGCTGGTGCTGCCTTTCTTTTATCCAGGCCTTGTTTATAATAAACAGAAAAAGGGGTGCTTTTATTCTATTTAGATGTGACTAACCATAAGATTGTTAGAAGTTCTCATCATATTCTAATAGTTATATTTAAATGTATGTGTGTGAGAGAGAAAGAAACTGTAGATGGCTCAGATAATGCATAGTGTTGGTGTGATCAAACTTTATGGAAAATATACAACAGTGAATGAATCAATCATGGCCGCAGTAACATGCTGAGGGACTTTCCCCCTAGAAGAAACAACAGATAGTCTTGTGGTACCTTAAAGATTTAACAGATCTATTATGGCATGAGCTTTTGTGAACTACAGTCCACTTCATCAAATGCATGGAATGTTGTCCTTGGTTAGATATATGTATACATGGTGTGGGACAGGGTAGATTATAAACAGTAGGGTCTGAGGGAAATGAAATGCAGGAAGTACAGACAGTGATAATTACATAATAATAGTGGCTATTCACAAAGCTGTTGGTGATTACACTGGCATCCTGGCATGGCTGCAACAGACTAATACAGTTCTCTGAAAATCCCCCTAGAAGAGGCCTGTAGAGTAGCCATGCTGGTGCTTTCATTAAATGCTGATTCAAAAGTTAAGGGGTTTCTGTTCTTCTTAATTCAAATCTGGGAGGACAGTGTGCTCCTCCCATTGGAATCAGAGTTGGTTTTGGCTCTGCCTTATAATAAGGGAAAGTATTTTTTCCCAAAAGAATGAATAATGCAATGCCTTTTAAAAAGCAACAACAACCAGGAATTGGGAGTAAGGATTCCTGTATTTGGCTCTGGTCGAACAGAGAGAATGCAGTGGGGACTGTATAAGTGTAGCCTTTCTTAAAAGAAAAGAAAAAAAGTTATCATCTCAACAGTCACTTCTTTGGCAGGAAAGGAAAAGACATGCAATTAAATCCAGCTTCCTGCTCTACCTCCAAAAAGTTGGTCATTGGTATTTTCACTTTCTTTAAAAGGCTATACACATTCACCACAGCTCTAGGATTGAGGATAGGAACCACATCAGCATCTCCCATTTGCACATATTTGTGAGACTTAAACCGTATCATGTTTTACTGTTTTTTTTTTTTTTACTGGTATTACTTTGTTAATGGTTTAATACATTTTTAGCTGTGTAAAATATTTATTGTTTTATACTGCTTGAATCGTTTTTATCTGTATGCCGCCCTGAGATCTCAGTGATATAGGATGGGATACAGATGTTTTAATAAATAACATACATATCTATGAAAATTTAGAAGATAGTAATCCCTTATGTATCTTTTAGGAAAATATGGGTAATTCTGGTCCTGTTCGAAATTCAAGTTGGACAAGAAATGGTTATCAAGAGGTTTCCCATAAAATATCTGACTTGGATGTCTTAGAACAAGGTATACGAGCTGGAATACAAGCAGTACTGCAGGTAAGAAATATATTTCCATTTCATTTTCCTGTCTCACATTGAGCATTTCCCCAATATATTTGCTTTTGCACATCCCGTAAGTTTGCTTTTTTTTCTGAAAGTGGATCTACTTTGCAGTAATAGTGAGTACAGTACTAATATAATATTTTTGATTTTGGCTGAGTTAGCTTACTGAGGCCATGGCTAGACCAGGCCTATATCCCAGGTTTGACAGGATCATACCTGTGAATCCAAATGACACACAGGGGATCCTGGTAGCAGGCAGGGACGACCCCTCCATTTGCCTGGGATAATCCTTAGGTCTCGCTAAGGCCTGAGTCAATAGGACACAAGTTACCACTTCTGATTTTCCTCAACTGAAAACCTTCCATTTGTAACTTTTTACAAATGCATCCGAATAGCATTGTGTTTTACAGGATGTCACAGGAGAATCCAAACTAGTCTAGGTTAAGACCTACATGAAAAGTCTATGTGAGTCTCTTCTTCAAATATCAACTGGGATCCAAAGAATGTGATCTACCCCACGAAGGGGCTTTTCAAACACTTCTTATGGCAGAAGCCCCTTGCATCGTCTGATAAATCACTTGCAGAGATTGGGGGACCCTTCACCATATTCACTACCCTCAAACAGCATGACATGAGGTGCAGGAGACTGCCATCAAAAAGGAAAACTGCAAACTCCTGTGGATTTGCTGACATGCTGTGTTCATGCACACATATTTTGGATTCCAGTTATTATCTGTAAGTGGTCAGGACAGCAGTGAAATTAGGTGCAGGCAAGGGAGAAACTGCAAATTATCAATATGTTGAATGATATGAACTAAATTAGGAAAAAATAACCAAGGTCATAATCCAAAGAAGTAACTAACCAACCAACCCCAAAAGCCTCAGATGGCCTTCCAGGAGTTGCTGGCTTGAGGCAGAGGTCCCCTTTTCCAGTGGAAATGAGCTTCACAGGCAGGGGGAATGTCCATCCTCAAGGCCCTGTTTATACTGTTGTAAAGATCTGCCAGCATGAGGATCTGCCATTTTCCTCCTTTCACTTAGAATTGTTCTCTAAGTGACTAACTGTACATGTCCAAAAATGCTTTCAATTGTCGTAGTTTGATTTATTTAAGATAACATGCTACTGCATGGAAATTTGTGTCTGAATCTGAGGAGAATTGGCTGTATGGTTGGGGCGGGGAACTACTCCTTTGGAAAAGTTCAGTCTTACTAGGAATAAGGCTAAAGGAGATCCCTTGGTTGTAGTCTGACATATGCAGTTAATAGCTACTGTAATATGAAATGGACCAAATTTTGCAGTAGAATGTGGGACAGTATAGTACTTATGAATACTTCATTCTAGCATATGAGCTAGATTGTTGCCATCCACTAAGGCCATAGCTAGACCTAAGGTTTATCCCAGGATCATCCCTGCTTGAGCGCTGGATGCCCTGTGTGGCACTTAGATGAACAGGTTTGACCCCAGGACAATCCTGGGATAAGCCTTAGGTCAAGCTACGGCCTAAGACTGGGTGGTGACAAACAGCTAAATTGGTCATCCATGTCATCTACTAAACCACTCCATAAACTTGAAGGATTTGCTCTGGCTCAGGTCATGTTTTTTTGGTTTTTTTATTGATTGGTTGAATTTATATCCTACCCTGTTAACAGGGTGCCAGCCTATGTCTACAATAGTCTATTGAATATATCACAACACATTTATAACCTTATTGAGCAAAGTGTAATTTTGGGAGCATGTTCCTTTGCATTCTGTTGGTTCTAACTTCTGAGTTCTCAGTAAGTCTGAAAGTTTTTCCTCTCAGTTTATTCCAATGGTAACAGCAAGAATATGTTAAAACCCACCATAGTTTTTGCATGCTGCAAAGTCTTGGACAATTTTAAATTAAATCTAATGTTTGCATTGATGTTAAGTATCACTTTATGGAATATATGCAAAAAGCCTTGAGTATCTTTTAGGGGACCATTCTGAACTTGAAAAATTCTGTGATTTGTACTTGTGTTTGAAGTGTTTTTTCACTCATTAAGGTATGCCAAATTAGACTTTTTAAACTAATTCTGATGACATTATTTCTTCCGCAGTAATAATATGATTAATCAATGTAAAGTTTAGCTGATTTCTTGTTAATAGTTCTTATTTCTTCTTAATCACAGGTTTTTATAACAAATTCCTCAAATATATTTCTTCTTGAGCCAGCAAATGAGATTAAAACTCTGTTGGATGAACATACAGATATGTGTAAACGCATTCTTAATATCTACCGTTACATGGTAGTGCAAGTAACCATGGACAAGAAGACTTGGTAAAGTGTTTTATCTTTTAATGATGCATTAAATTTGTATCCCACCAAACAATGTGTAGGAGTTTTTCCTGCTTGGCCAAGATGCTCACTGTGTGGTCTTTGGCAAATCCCTTATGTCTCAGCCTAACTCGTGAAGGTGCTATTATGTTCCTCCCCCGCTGTGGGCTTCCCAAAGGCATCTGGTTGGCTGCTATGTAAACAGAATGCTGGAGCAGATAGGCCTTTGATCTATCCAACACAGCTATTCTTATGTTCTTGTATCATATTCAAAAATATGATGGATATATAGTGCAATATCTCCTAAATTCCTAGCATATAAAGTCTGCATGGTTTGACAAGGGCTTTTCTCTAGTGTGGAAAATGAGGGATGTTATAAATATAGTCAATAACAATCAACAGTTAATACTTCTGCAAAGTGATACATCTTTCCTTTGTCTAGACCAGTGGACGTTAGGAGGCTGAGGGTAAAATAGGTCCTCATAATCCTCTTAAACATTCATTTTGATTCTGTTTTGAAAAAGCCCAAAGGAAAGGTAACAACAAACAGTGCAAACAATAACTTAAGATGGCTTTTTAAAAAGCCTCCATTTGCTATGGAAGTAGCTCTAAGAAATAATTATTTCAAGTGCAAATGTTGCTTGACTCTCCAAAGCTAATGGGGTTACTAACCAGAACCACTTCATAATTCATATGCTCCTCAACAATTATGGGGTCAGTTGTCCTATGGTATTTCCTCTCCCATCCTTTTACACTTTCATTTTTTTAAAAAAAGTTAACTCAGTAAGCTCACTGGAATCTGATCTACCCCAATTAAAATGAATTGGAAATTAAAACTTCTAAAAGCCTAAGCTAATGGGTTCCATTCTATACCCAGCAACTTCTCAGAACAGGATAGGGAAAATAACTTAGCGTTTTGACTATCGTAGATTCAATTTTTTGTGTTTGTACCTTTTCAAAACAACTGGATTAGATTTCTGGTTTTGTTTTTCCCCTGTGCATTCCAATGTGTACCCCGAAAAATAAAAAAAAATGAAAGTATGGCAACTTCTCCAAGTTGTTTTTGTTTTGCTACAAGAGTTAACACTCAGTGCAAACTTGCAACTTTGATTCCTTATTTCTAATTAAGCTATTGGTCCCTTCCGCTATTTACTATGAACCCACTATGTTATCTAGCTACTTTTTGTGGTTTCTGTTTTGTTTTTTCTTCTCTATTATAAGCCCACATTGGTCCCATTCAGAAGACACCTTAAGCCATGGCTTTAACCTTGGTGGTTAAGCCACAAAGCCAGGCCGTGTTCAAAAGACACCTTAAACCACAGCTTTAACCATGATGAATAAGGTTTTTTGCTTTATTCACCATGGTTAAAGCCATGGTTTAAGGTGTTTTCTGAACACAGCCTGGCTTTCTGGCTTAACCACTGTGGTTAAAGCCATAGTTTAAGGTGTCTTAACAAGGCCTATTTCACCTATGCATCTTTTTTTCACCTCCAGGGGCTTCCTGATAGCCAATGAGGAATTTAAGTTCCAAAAGCTTTTGTGTTAAGTCTATGTTTTTAATCTTTAATCTGTAAATCGCCCAGAGAGCTTCGGCTATGGGGCGGTATATAAATGATGATGATGATGATGATGATGATAATAATAATAATAAATATATATGATACCAGTAAAATCCATATTTTAGGTTTAACTGGAGTCCTTTTGTAATCAATTATTAACTTTATTACCAGTTAGGACACTCCAAAGCAGATTGAGACTGTAAAAAAACAAGGGGGTGGGTATGAGGTTTAAGAAAAAAATGTGTCTGAACCAAAAAAATATATAATGAGTATGATGTTGCTTTGCAGGGAACAGATGCTGCTTGTGCTGCTCAGGGTCACAGAATCGGTATTGAAAATACCATCTCAGATTTTTCTACAGTATCAAGGAAGAAAGAATTCAACTTTAGCAGGAAGGCTTGCTGGACCTCTTTTCCAGGCAACTTAATAAATACTAATGTTTTAATTGTTCTAAGTTTTATCAGGTTGTGTTCAGTTGAGTTGAGTTGACTTTTGTTCAACAATTCACTCAGCTGTGATGACTATTTATTTACATTATTCATAAGGCGCCTTTTGGAGCACACTCTCCTAAGGTGGGACATGATAGTAATTTTTAAGCTTTAATAAAACCACGTAATGTATTATTTTAAAAAGTCAACATTTAGAGTGGGCATGTCTGAATATTCAGTGATGCATGTTAAATTCATTTCCATGTAAAAATAGCGCTTGTACAGAATTGTTTTATAAGGAAATGTTCTGCAACATCATGTGGTACAGTCTTTTGTGAACTGTGCCACTTCAGGTGGGGATATATATTCGATTTAAATATACAGTATTTTTTGTGTTACTGCCAGCATCATGGGACGCATATTCAGTCCAGGGCATTTCTACAACAGGCATTTATCAAGTGTTTGTCATTCCCTTCTCATAGTTGTTTTTCGGTTCTTTAGACAATGAAGTTACCCTCCAGTTTTCTTTATGTGCCTAAGCAGCACTTTCTATGAGTTTTTTTTAGCATGAGGAAAAATGTGGCATTTAATTGTGAAAGAGGAAAAAAAAGCACTATTTCCTCTTGTGCATTCAAACTATTCTGCTATGCCATGGTGCCATCTAGATGTTATGTAAAAGGAAAACAGGAAAGAAAACACTCCTTGTATGGTGCTTGGATCTTTATTCTGCAATGAAACCAAAAGTAGATACAGCGGACCACCAGCTGATTAACAGCCTCAAATAGAAAAGCTCATAGACAAAAAGGGTTCTTTGTGCAGTGCAATATTAATTTATGGAATTTATAATGGTGTAGATCAAGGGTTGGCAGCGTGGGCACTCTGGAGCCTGCCAAGATCCCAGGATGTGCCCGCAATCAGATTTTTCCATACCTCTATTAAAATCAGTGTCGCAATATCATTCCATAGATTTCAGTAGAGATGGGCACAAAAGTTCCACGCAAAAAAAGGGCTGTTGTTGGAATACAAAATGTTGTGCACAATCAATCATGTTTTTGCTAAGTCAAAAATGGCAGAGAACGATTTTAGTTGCGCACTTCCCTTTCATTGTTATAAAAGAAATATTTCTGTTTCCAATTTTTATATGTTTCTCCTTAGACTCTAATAGTAGCTTGGATCAAAGCAAACCTAAATGTGTACATCTCAAGAGAACTTTGGGATGACCTGCTGTCAGTATTGTCATCATTGACTTATTGGGAAGAACTGGCTACAGAATGGTCACTGACTATGGAAACCCTAACAAAAGTATTAGCTAGAAATTTATACAGCTTAGATCTCGGTGACCTGCCATTGGATAAATTAAGTGAGCAGAAACAAAAGAAGCATAAAGGCAAAGGTGAGGCACACAATATTCAATTTATCTAGTTAAATTTGAAAAGTGTGTGTTAATCAACATATTGAATGGTCTTTAACACTACTATCTAGAAGACTTCATTAAGATGCATTCATGTTTTGACAGTCAGTTTTATTTTCTTGCAGTTCATTTCTTAAAAAGTCAGTATAAACTATCCTTCTTCATCGTGGTCTCTATGCATCACACATATGGGCTTTGCGCCTGCGCAGAGACTGAACCGGAACCTTCTATAGCTAAGTAGAACGTTTTTGGCGGGAACACCTCCCCCACGCTACCGCGCATGTCCATGGGGTTCCCGCCCTTACCTCAGTTCTTCGTCATCCGCCATTGTGCCTAGACTTGTAGAACCAAGCTCTTAGCGTTTACCTGTTTTTTTCTCTCAAAAATCCTTCAATTTTCTCAATACTTTACCATCTTGACTGTATTTCTTTCCTCGCTTATCTTCCTTCTTCCTATCAAATATATTGTTAGTTAGTTTTTTCCTCAGCGACGATCAGTCGCAGGCGCCTGAGCCGCATGGCAGTGAAGGCTCCATTCCGCAAATGTGTTAGGTGTGGGGCAAAACTTCCCCCGACCGACGGACACTCCTTGTGCGTTCTCTGCTTGGCGAAGGCCACAAAGTAGAAGCCTGCCAACACTGCATGGCATTTTCCAAGCAGACGAGGAAAAACAGAACGGACCGTTTACGTGCTATCTTGTGAGAGAAAGCTCTCAAAGCCACAGACACGACCGAAATGGACAAAACGGCACCGAGTAAGACCGTTCAAGACCGTAGCACCGAAGAGTGCCACAAAACCAGTGCGAACAATAGGGCATTGATACCCCTCACGCCTGGGCGGTCATTGGCGAGCTCCGCGGCCAGAAAAATTACTAAAAAGGCCCGGACTCCCAAGTCTTCTTCCGACACTGAGAAGAAGAAGAAGAAGGACAGGGAGAAATATTCCAAGAGGTCCCCCCGGTCCTCTAAACCTATCCAGACTCAGTCAATTACTCCTTCGGCACCTACGGTCCCTGTAACTGTCTCGGTACCGAGACCTCATTCGAGACCGACATCTGAATTACCCTCGATACCGAGGTGACCTCAGAGCCTATCAGAAGGCGAAATTAGGGATTCAGCCTCGGTAGCTTCATTACGGGATCCACCAGAAGCGTTAGAAACTGAGGAGATTATCCCTCTAACGCAGCCGTCTCCTAGACCAGCGGCCACAGAAAGGCCAAGACAGGAGTAGGATAGGGCCTCCCAATACTCTGAGTCCCAGCCCAGGCATGAATATTATGACTGGGATTATTATCGACCGCAGAGGTATTTCCCACATGATCGGGATTACCAATACACGCCGGAGGCTTGCTTTGCCCAGCCTCCTCCCACTTCAAGGGTTCTTCAAATCCCATTAGCTCCACCGTCTCACCAGCTTTCGCCAGCGTCAACTCATCGTCGCCATAGCCACGCCTCTACGATACCGACAGCGACCGCTACGGTACCAGCCCATCAGGAGCAATCGGAGCTCGCGCAACAGCAATTACAGATTGTCACTGTGTCTTCGCCCGAGGATGATTATCCTTCTGATACCGATTCTAGGGTGTCGGTTACCCCCTCAGTACCGTCGCCAGAGGATGTTATACACTCGCAAGACCCTGCTTCACCCTCTGACAACATGGGACGATTTTCAGAGCATATGCTGAGAATGTCTCAAGCACTTGGTTTGGATATACAACAACCCGACGAGCCAGTCGTGGATCCCATCTATGATGTGTTTCACACTAAGAGCAACGCTGCAGTCGCTATTCCTCTTCCTCCAGCCTTGAAACAGACGGCACAGCTTTCTTGGAAACCCCCAGCGTCCATACAAGCCACATCAAGGAGACTGGAAACCCTTTATCGCATACAGGAGGGAGATGCTGCTTTCCTCACCCAACACCCAAAACCCAACTCCATTGTGGTGGAATCAGCCCAAGGTCAATCACAAAAGCCTCATTCCGCCCCGGTGGATAAAGAGGGCAGAAAATTGGATATCACAGGCAGGAGAATCTATTCCTCTGCATCCCTCGGTATCAGGGCCTCGACATACCAGGCAACCATGGCTCGGTACCAACTCTTCCTTTGGGAGAAAGTAGGGTCACTATGTGACTACCTTCCGGAGGACAAGAGAGAGTTGGCTAGGGTTTTTCAGGCAGAAGCCTCCGCTATAGCGAAGCAGCAGCTATCTACTGCCAGACATCAGGTCGACTGTCACTCCAAGAGTATGATGGGTGCAGTATCTTTAAGGAGGCACGCCTGGTTAAGATCAGCAAACTTAACTTATGAAACGAAGGCTAGGATTGAGAACATGCCCTTTGACGGCGAGGGTTTGTTCAACGCCAAGACTGATGACACATTAGACACAATATATAAAGCCCGTACTACGGCAAAGAAGATGGGCTTCGCCGCCCCACTTCCACAGTATAGACCTAAGCGCTGGTCAAGACCACCTGTCCAGCAACAACAGCAGCAACAGCGTCCTCAATATCAAAGCCAACCGAGGCAGCAACTTCAGCTCCAAAGAAAGCGACCGTATCAGAGCCGTTTTCAACAAGACAAGCGCCAACCCGACTTCAATAAGAAGCAGCGGGTTTGACTCCTTCGTCCCAGACCCACCACCCTTTGCGAACCGCCTAGCACCGTTTTACCATCAATGGGAGTCAATAACATCAGATTCCTGGGTGCTCACTATCATCAAGTCGGGTTATGCCATCGAGCTCGATGTCCTCCCTCCTTCGGGGGTGAGAGTAACAGCGCCATCCCCTCCTCTGCTTCTCGAGGTACGAACCCTACTAGCAAAGGGAGCCATCTCTCCCGTACCCATAGGGGAACTCAACCAGGGGTTCTTCTCGCACTACTTCACAGTCCGGAAGAAGGATGGAGGTCTTCGACCGATCATGGACTTAAGGCAACTAAACAAATACATCACCCCGAAAAAGTTCCGTATGACAACGGTTACTTCCATTCTGCAGCTCCTACACAAAGGAGTTTGGTTCGCTGTGGTGGATCTGAAGGATGCGTACTTCCACATCTCCATCAGGAAGTCACATCAAGCTTACCTTCGATTCTCAATCGGTGCGTCTCAGTTCCAGTTCACCGTCCTCCCCTTCGGGCTTGCCACGGCACCGAGGGTCTTCACGAAGGTGATGGCGGTGGTGTGCGCCCACCTAAGACAAAGAGGAATTTACATATATCCGTACTTAGACTATTGGCTTCTGGTAGCGGACAACAGTTACACACTCCAGAAGGACATATTAACCACTCTCGACCTGTTGGACTCATTCGGTCTATGGGTCAACAAGGAGAAATCCATCTTGACCCCACATCAGAAGTTGGACTTTATAGGGGTAACCCTATCGTCTTGAGACGGGAGAGCATACCTACCCTCTACCAGAGCAGACACCCTTCGGGATTTAGTCATCGCTACCGAGAGCCGTCTAAAGGTCTCGGCATGGACGATCCAACGATTATTAGGGTTAATGGCAGCGACTACCGCAGTCATCAAGTTTGCAAGACTCAGAATGAGGATCTTGCAGGGCTGGTTCTTAAGAACATTCGATCTTCGACGCGATGCCCGCCGAACTTACCTGTCTATCCCGAGGCAAGTAAGAGCATCCCTGAAATGGTGGCTATTTACAAAGAATCTTTTAGAAGGGATTCCGTTTCAACAAGAGACTCCTTCGGTAATGATTGTGACGGATGCCTCATTGGCCGGATGGGGAGCACACTGCAACTCACTCACCGCTCAAGGTCGCTGGCCTCCTTCTCAGAGGGAACAGCACATCAACCACCTAGAACTTTTGGCGGTGGAAAATGCAATAAAGACCTTCACACAAATTATCGAAGGCCGAAACATCCTGATCGCGACGGACAACACCACCGTAGTGGCATACATCAACAGGCAGGGTGGAACAAGATCACACCCCCTGAACCGATTGGCACTCAGAATTTGGAACTGGTGCATAAAGAGAAATACTTACCTGACTGCAATCCACGTAGCGGGGAAGGACAACATCATTGCGGACTCCCTCAGCAGGTCCTTCCACGTCGACCACGAGTGGGAGCTCGATACCGAGATAAGGGAAGACCTTTTTCGGTACTGGGGACAACCTGCTGTTGATGTCTTCGCTACCGAAGGAAACGCAGCCTGTTCCAGATTCTGCAGCAGAGCAGGAAGAGGAAAGAACTCTCTAGGAGACGCTTTCACCAGAACTTGGAAAGGAGATCTTCTCTACATCTTTCCACCGTTTCCACTGTTGACGAAAGTACTAGCCAAGATCCAGACAGACTGGTCGGACTGCATCCTCATTACACCGTGGTGGCCTCGACAGACGTGGTTCTCCCACGCCCTTCGACTGTCGAACGGGAATTACACCAGACTCCCGTCCACACCGACGCTGCTGTCTCGACACCAGGGCAGGGTTCGACACGCAAATCTGTCGACCCTCAAGATGACGGCGTGGAGGATAACAACCACTCCTCTCCTCATATCGAAAACTTAACTATAGACCATATATTGTTGGCATCACTAAAGCCTTCAACAAGAAAGTCCTACGCAGCAAAGTGGCAAAGATTCCAGAAGTTTGCTTTAGAAAACGGTCAAGCACCAGAATCTTGCCCTTTGTCATTGATTCTCAAATACCTATTGGCACTTTACCAGCAGGGACTCAAGCTCACTTCAATCAGAGTCCACTTAGCCGCTATTACGGCTTCTCATCGAGGCATGGATGGTTTTTCACCCTTTACACATCCAGCATCGAGGAGATTCTTAAAAGGACTTAAGAATACGATACCGACAGTAAAGGAGATTGTTCCGCCATGGAGCCTGCCAGTTGTATTACAATCACTAACAAGGAGACCCTTCGAGCCTATGGCCTCAACAGACCTTAGACTCCTAACATTCAAGACTGTCTTTTTGGTGGCCATTACATTGGCAAGACGTGCAAGTGAGCTTAGAGCTCTCAGAATAGACGCTCCTTATACTATTTTTCACAAGGACAAGGTGGTGCTACGCACAGACCCTGCCTTCTTGCCAAAGGTAGTGTCATCCTTTCATCTTTCCCAACACATCACGTTACCAGCCTTCTTCCCGAATCCTGCAACACCTGTTGAGTCTTCGTTACATACACTGGATGTAAGAAGAGCTCTTGCTTTTTACAAGGCTAGGACAGAGGATTTTAGGAAAACAAATCAATTGTTTGTTTGTTATGGAGAACCTTCTAAGGGACTCTCTGTGTCATGCCAGCGGTTATCGCGCTGGATCGTGGAGACAATTGAAATGGCCTATGCCCTCTCAAAACTAGAGCTGTTGAAGCCTGTGACAGCTCGCTCTGCTAGAGCCGTCGCAACGTCTGTTGCTTTCAGCAGAGGTGTTCCATTGACAGATGTTTGTAGAGCTGCAACGTGGTCCACTCCGTCCACGTTTGTTAGACACTACAGTTTGGACACCCGTGTGAGACAGGACTGCTCATTTGGGAGGACAGTGCTTTCGGAGATCCTCAGATGATGCACCAACCCACCTCCAAGGTATGTCAGCTTGCTACTCGCCCATATGTGTGATGCATAGAGACCACGATGAAGAAATGCAGGTTGCTTACCTGTAACTGTAGTTCTTCGAGTGGTCATCTATGCATTCACACAACCCACCCGCCATCCCCACTTGGTGGTGTGAGACTTATAAATGACACAGTTATATTGTGGAATGTACTTTATTATTTATACTCATGTTTATGGGGGCACAATGTCGGACTCCTGTAAACTGAGGTAAGGGCGGGAACCCCAGGGACATGCGCGGTAGCGTGGGGGAGGGGTTCCCGCCAAAAACGTTCCACTTAGCTATAGAAGGTTCCGGTTCGGTCTCTGCGCAGGCGCAAAGCCCATATGTGTGAATGCATAGATGACCACTCAAAGAACTACAGTTACAGGTAAGCAACCTGCATTTTTGAAATCATGTTCGAGCTGCCTTGGATGGGATAACCCTAAAAGGCAACATCCTTGCATTAGAAGGACCTTTAAGGCCCCTATTTACGCAGGGGGAGGGAAATGTGTGATTTCCCGAGTGTCTTGAAATTGCACTCTCCCCCCCATGCTAATGGCAAGTGATTGCCGCGTGGAAGGGGGAAGTGGCGGGCAGTTCATAATAATAATATAATATATTTCGTACCCGCCTCTCCGACTGGATCAAGGTGGGGAACAGCAAAAAGCACAAAATACACAAAATACTGATCAAAAATATGGCATACACTGTTTAAAAACATCCTAAAAGCATCCCAAAAACATACTAAAAATATCCTAAATTTCTACTGGATAGGCCTGCCGGAAGAGATCAGTCTTGATAGCTTTCTTGAATGCTAGTAGACTGTTAAGCTGACAAGTCTCCTCCGGCAGGCCATTCCACAGTCTGGGAGCAGCAAAAGAGAAGGTCCTCTGGGTAACAGTTGTTAATCTAGTTCTTGCTAACTGAAGTAGATTCTTCCCAGAGGACCTGAGTGTGCAGGGCGGATTGTACGGGAGAACGTGATCCTGCAGGTAGCTTGGACCCAAACCATGTAGGGCCTTAAAGGTGATAACCAACACTTTATACTTCACCCGGAAACTAATTGGCAACCAGTGAAGAGATTTTAGGACAGTTGCCGAGGGCTTAGGGGGCTTGTGCGACCTGGCTCGTTGGAGCGGACTGTGCGAGCGGGGTTTGCGAGCTCTCGCAGGGTGGGCCCCAGCCGAGCTCACCCATCACTGTATTCATAAGTGGATATGCTGACAGGGCGGACTCCAATTTGCCACTTGTCATAAAGCAAATCTTAGGCAGCAGATCTGCTCCCAATGATAGGTTAAAAGAGATCAGATGCCTCGAAATGGTTCTGCGTGAGCAAATCTGCTCCCAGATCTTAAATAGATCTGATGCTTGGAAAGAGTCAAGCTTCCCCACCTGCAGATCTACTCATGGTTATGCTCTCTTACCTACTGTCCCACATGCCAAACTGAGATGCTATCTCACGTCTGCTCCTTGCAAGTGCAAACTGCATACCAGCAAAGAACTGATTATCCAGCTCGAACAGAACTTGGCTGGTGTAAACATGCGCTTTGGTGAATGATTGTAGTAGTAGTGTTAAGAGAAATAAAACATAAAAATGTTTATGTTATATCAGAAGATTCAGTTTTAGCTCTATCAAACTATATGGAATAGTTTATAAATATACATCATTACGAGTTAGTTTTAAATCTTACCTGTAACAAAGGTAGTGATCGCTTGAAACAGAAGGGGGAATAAGCAGTCAATATAAGGGAATATGGCTTTGTAGGCAGATTTAACACATAGGAAGATATAGTAACACTTTGTTTATAGAAAAAGCCTTTGCTTATATAATACTGGAATAATAATAATAATAATAATAATAATAATAATAATAATAATAATAATTAATAAATAAATAGATCAAGTATATATGTTTGGCGTTGAGTAACTTTATTAATTTAAACAATGAAAATATGTAGTGGAAATCTTAATCATATCACTGGTAAATTATCCTCTCGGATGTATGAATTCATAAGTGTCATTGATGTGTGATATCCCTCCCCCTTCAGGTGTTGGCCATGAATTTCATAAGGCATCTGTTGATAAGTCATTTTCAAGAGGCTGGAGTCGTGATCAACCTGGACAGGCCCCAATGAGACAGCGCAGTGCAACGACTACTGGATCTCCAGGAACAGAAAAAGCCAGAAGCATAGTGCGGCAAAAAACAGTTGGTATGTACTAGAGAACACTGACCTAGTTAGAAGGAAAATTAATAGGCAGAAACTTCTGTCTGCACACAAATAACTTTCTACATATGTTTTCTGTGTACCATAACTACCAGTGTGTGTGTGTGTGTGTGTGTGTGTGTGTGTGTGTGTGTGTGTGTTGGGCAATTCTATGTGGTGTATTAGGTGATGAAACAATTACTTTATGCCGATTAGTCGCCGATTAGTTTTTACGTATATACCCAAACATGTGATCTCTATGCTCTATAGGCACCTCATAAGGATTTGTTTCCAGGGTGTCAATAACATAGAATAGGGCTGCTTGAAGTACTTCCCACAGAAATGTCCATCAAGATCAGTCCCTTTTCTGATAGTATATAATTTCATTTCATTTTGTATTTTGCCTACTCCTGAAGGCTCAGAGTTAGTCACAATACTTCATTGCATTAAAAAAATTAGATATTGTAGTAACTATAGAAAATCTCACTGGTTGCTTAAAACCAGCCACAAAATGAATAAAGATCTGGAATTCATTGCAGAAGATGCTTAGTTTTTCAATTTCCATTGCAGAACAACTGCTAAGAATACCTGTATACCCCATTGCCTGAATTTGATGAAGAGATCAGGACTGCCTTGTTTAATATTTGAGATTGCAATGAGTCAGGGAAGCCAATTTAAATACAACATTTTTGACATATCAAAAGTTGTTCAGATACAAAATTTAAAATGATAGCCATCATTTTTACAAAACTGTGGTATTTTCCAGCAGCAAACAATCTTTATAGATATGGGAGAAGTCCTGTTCCAGGTAGTTAATGTTAGTATAGTTTTTTTATAATCATGCATACTTTTTAGTATCACTGGTCTTTGCAAGAAGTTAGGGTTAGAGCTAACCAATGCTTGTGCAATGTAACTAGTGCAATGGGATAAAGTGGCAATTTCCCTGTGCATCTTGTTTTGAAGAAAAGTTGCCAATTTGTGCTGCTGCTGTGCCACCACATTTCAGCAGCAAATCAACACTTTCCCCAATTGCATTAGTTACTTCAGGTGAGAGTTGGTTTACACTTAGCACAGCATCATTAGCACTAATGCTTAGACATGATTGAATACTATCCCTAGTTCTTTCTTACAAGTTATTGGTACATCAGGTGGTATACCATAAAAGAAATGTTATTTGGGTTGCTATCAATTAGTGTACTACTCACTAAAATTTGAAAGCTGGAGATGTCCTGTGCATTAAATCTTTAAAATCATTGAAATCTAGCCACATGACACTCTCATACAGACTGATGATCAAACCTGCTTGTCATATCTGGGTTCAGATAACACAGTAACCAATGGTGGTTTAAATAGTTTTGTCTTTCTGGTTGGCTCACGTAATGGTCATGCATTGTTTGTTTGTAACATCTGATGAGTAAATGTACGGGGCTAAATAAGTGTTCAAGTGTTGGTTTTCTACATTATATACTGGTCCTAAAAGAAACAAATTTGGCATGAAGTGCAGTTAGTCAATATGCACATTGCACCAGGGTGGTATGGGGGAGAGAGAGAGAGTGTGGGAGAGGAAGAGGGAGGGTGGAATGTAAACCAAAGAATGTGCATGTTTAAAATGTTTCCTTGCACATATAGGGTCCTTGATAATTTTTGCCTCTGTCTTCAATCCCCTATGCGGCATAGTTTGCTGCTCTTGACCTTCAGGGACAGCTTTCTAGAGGGCGCTGGGTACTGTGCTGGGGACGGGGATCTCAAAAACACCAGTAGCCTGTACAGAACCCTGTATGCAGGCCTCTGGATTCCAACCATATTATACTATGCAAATATGTCCATTTTAAAATTTGCAACGAGCACTGTGAATAACAATGATCCAGGTTGTTTAACAATCAGTGTGGATGTGAGTGTAGAATCATAAGAGCACATGTTAACTATATGAGAGTAAAAGATATCTTCATGTGACTTATTTACATTTGTGGAACCTTAGCAATTGTTAAAACATGTCCAGTCACAAGTTGCAAACTAAGTTTCTGTGTGAGTGCAACTCAAAATTACTTTTCTCATTTTCTGTGGCTTGCAATTTATGTAATTAGTCTGACCTATGTGAAGCATTTTTAAACCCTCCTAAATCTTTCCCCAGCTAATGTAAAATTAAGATTCTGAGCCTTTATATATGTCTTTAGTATAACAATTTGTTGTGACTTTTGGGTTAATTTCACAGAAACTTCTAGGAGATATAATTACATGTTAATACCTTTTATAACTTCTATTAGAGAAAAAAATGGAAATATTATCTCACTGAGAATTAATTTTAAAATATTCCCTTTATTTGGAAAATAGGAGTAATGTTCTCCCATGTGCATTCCCTCCCCCACTTATCCTTCAGGCAAGTGGTATTTAAGGCCAGCATGACTCCAACACACCTTTATTTAAAACTTAGCAAGCAGCACCTGAGAACTAAATCTGATCATCACTTCTATCACATAACAAACTGTTAAGTGCAAGCTTGATTGTATAAAAGTATATTGCAGGGAGAAATTTCTTATCACATGTATACGGTAAATGTATACTGGTAAACCTTACCAGGTAATTTACTTTTTTATTTTTACTGATTGATTTAGAAAGTTTATGTACTGCAATCAATAAAAAACAGTTAAATTGATTGTTAGATATTAGTTACTCCTATGAAAAAGCTGTAAGAGTGACACGCTCCTGGTTCCCGTATGTGAGCCCCGTGAGCAGGCATCAAATTTTCATTTATATAACTTTGAACAAGTTTGAAGAGGAGGAGCATCAGTGCCAAGGTAGAGCTTTTGAACTATGTTTCCATGCTTGTTGTGTCATTATTATAGTTAGATTGGTCCCACAGAATGAGATAGGTAGAATAGGTTATAATTGTACTTCCTTGGATTACACTGTTTAGGTCATGCAAGCTTTCAAGCCTTTCCGATAAGGTCCTCATGTATAGTTGTGGCAATAAAAAAGAAATAAAAGATGAATTCCTTAAATATTATCACTATAGTTCAGTCACTTTAAGTGAGGAGATTGTAAGTTTGGCAGATTGTGATGAACATTCAGTTGCAGTATCTCCTTTCAGACTGTGACTAGAAAACTGAAATTTTGTTACCAGTTCTATTTGCATCTTGCAACCCTAGTATCTTGAGACTAGATAGGTCAAAATCAAAGTTGCCCTTGTGGTAAGATGGAGAGTAATTTGAAAAATATATTAAATATATTAAATTTGAATTTGGGGGTGATGCATCAGATTATTGTGCCCCTTCCCAGAGCTGGAAGACCTAAAGATGGTAGTGCACACACTGGTAACTTCAAGGCTCGACTTCCGCAATGCACTGTACATAGGGCTACCTTTGTGCCTAGTCCGGAAACTTAAACTAGTTCAAAACATGGCAGCCAGGTTGGTCACCAGTACACCTAGCGGTGACCATATTACACCCACTTTAAAATCACTTCACTGGCTGCCAATTAGTTTCTGGGCAAAGTATAAAGTGTGGGGTTTTACCTTTAAAGGCCTACATGGTTTGGGTCCAAGTTACCTGTGGCATGGCCTTCTCCTGTACAATCCACCCCACACACTTAGGTCCTCTGGGAAGAATTTACTTCAGTCAGCTAAAACTAGGTTGACAACCATTACCCAGAGGACCTTCTCTTCTGCCGCTCCCAGACTGTGGAACGGCCTGCTGGGAGAGATTTGCCAACTTAACAGTCTTTCTGAATTTAAAAAAACCTATAAAGACTGATCTCTTCTGGCAGGCCTATCCAGTCAAATTTTAAGATGCCTGGCTGTTATTTTAATAATGTATTAGTTTTTATATGTTTTAATCAGTTTTATGTATTTTTACTGTATTTTAGAGTATTTTTGTATTTAATGTTGTTCCCCGCCTTGATCCAAAGGGAGAGGCGGGTCAGAAATAATTTTATTATTGTTATTGTTGTTGTTGTTGTCTTGAGGAAAACCTCTTTCAAATCCTACATGTGTGGCATCCCGGTCCATGGGTAGATGGACTGGGAGTGTGTATGGGTGTGTGTCCCCCCACTACTATAGTTAAGGTTTGGTTTTGGGAACTCCTCTACAAGTGTAACTTTTCCATCATTTGCCAGTGTGTGCTGCCAGTTTAATCTTGTGTGTAGTGAGAGATGATCACAGACAACAGGGTATAAGCTGGGAAACAGCATGCCCAAAAATTTCAAATAGATGTGCCAAAGCTATCTGTGTCCAGTACCCATGAGAATTGCCCCGCGTTCAATCCTACTATGTCGAGGTTTAAGGAGATAGTATTTCAGTACTATCAGAATAATATCCCATCTTTTACAGTTGTCCATACCTAGTATGAAACATTTGTAGCTGGCTTTTCTGTCTTGCTATAAAAACATTTAGACAGATTTATTTATTTCATTTTCAAAGATTTTTGATTATTGAACAACCTTTCTAGTATAGTTTTTGTGAACCGCCCAAGGTGCTTCGGCGCTATAAAAATGCAATAAATAAATAAATAAATAAATATATGCAAGGATATTTTTTGCCATCTTATTTTATTTGAGCTATTAAGCATCTTAGCCTGTAGAAGAAACTCTAATGTTTTGAAACCGTGGAAGATTTCAACAGTTGAATCTTTTTTCATTTATTTGTTGTCTTTTCGTCTACAAGAAAAAATATGGAATGGTTCACCTGTTTAATGTTTTCATATAACATTTTAGAGTAGACATTGTTCCTTCAAGGCATTATATGGTTGCTTAAAAGCCAACCTAGATGAAACTGTGGCAGCCATGTTTGATGGAAGGGGGGTCTAATTTTAACAGAAAAAAGGGGCAAGTGGGTAAGGGCACCTGACCCTTTCCCCACCCTCGCCTTGCTCTGCTGTAGCCTACCACCTGAACTTCCTCTTCCCCTCCAGTATGGCTTCAATACCAGCAGTGAACCAGGTTGGGAGAGAAGTGCCTGCAGCGATGGACTTCAGAGAGTTAGGAGGGGGAGAGTTCAGCTGTCCTTGACTGCACATCCCTTTTGATGTTACAATTTAGACCCTTCACCTCCTGCTTTATATGTGAATAATCACAATATGTGAACAATAGACATGACTACTGCAGTTGCTTCTCCACTCCCTTGTCTTTTATGTTTCTTGCTCTGCATACATCTTGTAAAAAAAAATCCTTGCATGTTGCTATTTCAGAAGAATTCCTTTAACAAGAATTAAGTGTGATGAATTGTCTATTGTATTTATTACATTTGCAAAATCATGGGAGATGGGTAAAGTTCTGGATGACTGGAGGAGGGCTAATGTCCCTATCTTCAAAAAAGGGCAAAAAGGAGGCACCTGGGAACTATAGACCAGTTAGTATGACGTCAATCCCTGGGAAATTTTTGGAGCAGATTATAAAGAAGTCAGTGCAGTGATTACAAGAAGCCAGCATGGATTTGTCAAGAACAAATCCTGCCAGACTAATGTGATCTTATTCTTTGATTGGGTAAACCTCCCTTGTGGACTGTGGAAATACTGTGGACATAATATATCTTGACTTCAGCAAAGCTTTTGACAAAGTGCCCCATGACATTCTGATCAGCAAACTAATTAAAAGTGGGCTAGGTGGGACAACTATTAGGTGGATCCACAGTTGGCTACAGAATCGGACTCAAAGAGTGCTAATCAATGATACCTTCTCAAACTGGGGAGTGGTAACGAGTGCGGTACCACAGGGCTCATTCCTGAACCCAGTGCCCCTCAACATTTTTATTAATGATTTGGATGAGGAGGTGCAGGGAATGCTTAGCCAATTTGCAGATGACACAAAATTGGGTGGGATAGCTAATACCCTGGAAGACAGAAACAAACTTCAAAGTGATCTTGATAGGCTGAAGCACTGAGCTGAAAACAACAGATTGAAATTTAATAGGAATAAATGCAAACTTCTACACCTAGGAAAAAGCAAACAAATGCACAGTTACAAGATGGGGAACACTTGGCTCAGCAATACTACAAGCGAGAAAGATCTTGGAATTGTTGTAGATCACAAGCTGAATATGAGCCAACAGTATGATGTGGCTGCAAAAAAAGCAAATGCTATTTTGGGCTGCATTAATAGAAGTATAGCTTCCAAATCACATGAGGTACTGATTCTCCTCTATTCGGCCTTGGTTAGGCCTCATCTTGAGTACCACACAGTTCTTGGCACTGCACTTCAAGAAGGATGCAGACGAGCTGGAGGGAGTTCAGAAGAGGGCAATGAAAATGATCGGGGTCTGGAAACAAAGCCCTATGAGGAGAAAATGAAAGAATTGGGCATGTTTAGCCTTGAGAAAAGATTGAGGGGAGACATGGTAGCACTCTTCAAACACTTGAAAAGTTGTCACACAGAGGAGGGCCAGGATCTCTTCTCGATCATCCCAAAATGCAGGACATGGAATAATGGGCTCAAGTTACAGGAAGCCAGATTCCAGCTGGACATCAGGAAAAACTTCCTGACTGTTAGAGCAGTACGACAATAGAACCAGTTACCTAGGGAGGTCATGGACTCTTCCACACTAGAGGCATTTAAGAGGCAGCTGGACAGCTATCTGTCAGGAATGCTTTAAGCGGGAGGTTGGACTCGATGGATTCAGCAGGGGGTTGGACTTGATGGCCTTATAGGCCACTTCCAACTCTACTGTTCTATGATTCTATATCCATCTATACCTCTGCAGATCAGGGGAAGAATGTGTAGCAGTAAATACTCCAAAAGTGCATCAGAGATTCTTCCCTGATTGAGTACAACATCTCAGCAATTCAGTTTCCCTTCTTTGAAGCACTAAAATTGATGGAAAATAAATCATGATTATATATTTTATGAAACAGTAAAGAATATCACTAGCTTGTTGAACTAAGAGCTGGAATCAAGACCAGTATGCCTTTTAAGTGTGTTAGTTATTCTGCCTGGTTTTTTCCCTTTTTGGCAACGTCCCCTCCTGATTTGATATACTTCAAAATCAAATTTCACATTATACCAGTGTTCTCCACAAACACCACATGAAGTGTGAAGTGCAAATATAAATATGCCAAGGAATTCTGATTGACCATGACATCATACTTTGCAAGTTTAATACAGGGAAACTGATATGGTGCTGCGTAGTCTTTGAGCATTTCTGTTATTATGGAAGTTGTTTGTGCAAGCTTCTACACAGTATTCAACAATACTGCCAGTCAAATGCCAGATAATTTAAAGCTGTCCTTACCCATTTCACTCTCTTAAAATTAAGCAAGAATTCAAGTGCCTACATCTTTTCCTTAGATTCAAATGAAATGTGCAGTTCAGAATTCAACAAGTTATTAGAAATTGTGGAAGTTGGATTGTACTTGAGTGGTTGTGTCACTAGCACTGCAGTTATTAATGCAGTCTAATTTCACATTATTAGATTGTGATGTAATTAGGAGCAGTGGTTTGTGCTACAATTTAGAATCTTATAAGGCTTTGAGCTAGCAAGGGCACGGTTAGGATACTTGGGAGGATAGTGGTGGATACCAGTGCAGTAATTGAGATCCAAGGATAGCATTTTGTGTTTAAGAGCACATGTGTGTGTGTGTTTTTTCTGCTTCGTGTTGTAATCTTGCTATTTTATTTTGTATCTTATTCTTCATTGTTGTGGTATATTTTACTTAAATGGTATGCTTCCCCAGAGTTTTATAATTAAAAAGTATCTTTAATTCTACATTGATAAAGGACATGTCTCATACTTGCTCTTGTCTGAGTGTGTTTTTGTTTTTATGGTAGAAACTCTGAAGTATTTCTTCATATTTTGAATGTTAAGGAAAACAAATTAGGTTTCTTTTTTTTTCATAGAAGCTTGAGAATTTAAGGCCAGGTACAAACTTTCACTTGATGACCTCCAACAGTCCCTTGTGGACACATCTGTATAAGGAATTTAACATGTGACCTAGGCCATCCACAGCTAAAGGATTGGATCCAGACAGTTTAACATAGGTCCCACTTAAATTAATGGGACAAATTATTCATGACTTACTCAACGCACTAGTAACCACTGAAAGTGAGAACTAGTTTGGACCCAGCCCATAATTAAATTGACAATCACAGGAGCACATTTTCAGCTACCACCATGGTAAAAACCATTTCCCAATACCTGTAACTATACCAATGATCAGCCTGGGTTACAAACTATTTCCCCCATGCAGTAAATCATTGAATGGCTTAAATAGTCCTAAAAGTAAATGTAGTATCATGGAAGAATGACTTCTAGTGATTTCCTATTGACCTTCTTTTAAATATTTAGAAGACTAGAATTTGGGATTTTTAAAGTGGATACACTTGTCAACTAAATTGCACACACTTTTAGTATTTGTACTATGGCTTTGAATTTGCTGTTTTTCATCCTCTGATGCACTGAAAAATAATTTGTCTTAAGTCACAATCCGATGCATGTTTAGACAGAAAAAAGTCCTACACCTCCCAAGGCTTGCTGAGGAATGTTATTTTGTTTGTCTAAATATTCATAGGATTGTGTCCACGCTTCCATGGGTGTTAGTTGCATTGAACTCAAAGAAACTTCCTTCTGAAATGACATGAATGGGATTGGTCTGTTAGTATTTTACTTTGGATATAGAATACCTGTAATTGTGAAAATATGCTTGTCTTGCATTAAAAAAAATCAAACTCCAGATGTTTTATGTACCCACTGATTATTATTTTTCCTTACAGCTCTGCCAATATCTGCCGTGCTGAAATGTTTTAATTTAGATTTTCTTCCTTTTGATCTTTGTTTTCTCTGTTGCTGCTTTTTCTGTGACACAGCCTTTCATTATAGTCACTCTTCTTTTTTCCCCTTCCCCACTTCTTTCTTTTCCTTTTTTAAAGCCATGAGAAGCCGATCCATTGGTGAATGTGCTCTGCCTTCGGCCTATATACGCAGTGCTAAAAGTGCTCCTGTTCTGATCCATCCTTCCAAACCCTTCTTGCCTGATATTGTTCTCACTCCCCTTTCTGATGAGCTTTCAGGTAGTGCCACCTCTGCTAATTTCTGCACCCCCTTTCACTTTTTTAATCCTTCTGCTTTCAAAAGTCTGCATCATCAATACATTTTTCAAAGTAAAATATTTAGGGGTGGGGAGGAAATGGGGAAGAGATTAAGAATGAATACTTTGAGTTATGTGATATGCTATATTTACAGCTCATTCTGGAACTGTGAGAAGCTAGTGCTGTGCCAATTACAATGAAAATAATGCCATTTTCTGCAGCTGAATTTTATCAAGTTAATTTGGACACAAGTATCTGGTAATACATTCAAAATACATTTTCTTCATGAGATGGCAGGACAGGAGAAGGAAGAAGAAAAGTTTTGTCATAAACAGTCTTTAATATTGAGATGTTGAGGATATTTTCCGCATACTTTATGGTCAACATCATTGCTGTTTGTTATTATTTATTTATTTATTTATTTACCAGCATTGTGGTCTTTTTCTTTTGACTGCTTATTATCAATGTCTTGGGAAATATGTCAGTAAATGTATAATAATTCCTAAAAGTGGGGATTACATTAGTAAACTCTACAAAAGCATAAAACTTTTAATGATACTTAGAAGGAAGTATTGCAAATAATATTACTATAAACACCCAGCCAAAGAGGAGCTGATTGGCATGTATGTCTTGCTTTTAAAAGTGAAGATATATATAAGCCCCTTAGACCATTAGTGGTTTTGCTAATGAGAGATTTACCATCTCTTGAAATTTTTGAAGCCACCAATGAAATATATTGTAAGAATTAATTTTAACTGCAGTTATAGTAATCACTGTTTTATATCAGGATGGGCCGGTTATGAAAAGATCCTGTTATTAATTACTTTAAAAGTTAGTTTCCTTCAAAACACTTATCAGTACGTACTAGTATTTTTCACCAGTTCTCAGAGCAATTCTGTTTAGTGCTCTTCAGTTTGAAGTGTTATCTTAAGACCAGATTATTACTATATCTTAAGTATCTATTAGTGTGGCATATTATCCAGTTATGCAATGACAGAATTGGCAATATAGGTATTTTTTTTACGAAGTGGAAATGAAATAATGAGAAAGCCTTAGGAGCTTTACAACGGTAGGTCCCTGATACAATGTTTAAACCATTGTATCCTAAACTGGAGAGTTGAGATTCTGTGCTTACAAAATTTTAGGGGGCTTTGAAAAGCTCAGAAAGTTTCTTTCATACGGTTGCGTATCAAATGGGTATCGAACTAGCTGCCATAACAGTAATATAAGTTCATAGGCAGTTATTTTTGTATACATTAGCGTTGCTGATTTCCCCCTCCAGCTGCAACCCCACATGTCCCCTGAAAAGCCATTCCAGAGTGCTGAGGGAAATCAGGGACATCCTTGACTAATGCTAAAATGCGTTCTACTCACACAGGTAATCTTTGAATCAAAGCTGTAGGGGTGTATCAAATAGGCATCTATTACCGACAGAATGGTACCCATCAGCAGGTCGAATTCTCACTCCTCTATGCCTTCTCTCCAAAATCTGCTTTGGAGCAGATTTTGGGAGGTATGTGTTGAGCCGCAGCGAGGAATAGAGGGAGAGAAAGTCGCATTGCACAAGTGGATTTAACCGATACTTTGTGCCTGCAAACAGAAGTGAGGAAACACAGATTTTAATATCGGGTCACCTCATCTGTTTACCTAGTATTGTTGCAAAAATTGTAAGATTAGGATGTTCTGTTTTGTGTTGTTCTGGAACAGTCTGTTGGGCTGTGGTAAACACAGAAAAGAATTCAACATTTAAGTTGAACTAAAATGGCAATATGCAGTGCAGCTCTTATAGATGTTGAACAAACTGTATTTGAATTTTTAAAAATATCTATGATAGTATTGCTATAAACCTTTATTTTCTTCTTGCCTTTAAATTCTTTAGCTTATTTTTTTCCTTATTTACACTTTTCAGTTTTGGATATATTGTGACCGGAATGTTGGGGGGGGGGGATTTGTGCACACAAACGTGTAAATATATCCTTTCTACCTGGTTCATGATTTTCAATGTGTGGATAGTATTACTGGAGTCATTCATGTAGCCAATTCAATTTGAATCATGGAAACCTGTATTCCTGCATGCTTGCTTAGTATGCTCTCTGCTCCTTTTTAGCAAAACTTTTAAATAATATCAAAGAGGCTGTCCTTCATGATTCAAATTTTGAGATACTAATCTGAGCAAAAAACTTCTTCTTTATTGAAAGCTTTTTATCAAATACACAAAAAAAATGTGAAAGTAAAAACACCAAAGATAAATATGTCCTCATATGGGCACAGTAACGTGCATGGAGGAATGCATGTGAATCTCCTCCTTTACCCCACCTCTCATGCACCACAATATGCCACATTATTATTATTATTATTAACTGCCCCATAGATGAAGCTCTCTGGGTGGTTTACATAAGATTAAAACACTTAAAACAATATACAAAATTTAAAACTACAATAACATACAACATACACAGAAACATACATTTAAAAAAACTATAAACAGATTTAAAAACAAATCTAGGATTAGTAAAGCTCATCACATATTGCTAAATGCCTGGGAAAAGAGAAAGTTTTAACCTGGTGCTGAAAAGATATCAATGTTGCCACCAGCGGGTCTCGTTGGGGAGATCATTCCATAATTGGGGGGGGGGGACCACAGAAAAGGCCCTCTCCCTTGTTGCCATCCTGCGAGCTTCCCTCATCATTACTGAGAGTGAGATGCCCATGTTCACCCCTCATGTTTCCATCCAGCACTCCCTAGTCATTTGCATCCACTCATGTCACAGGGCTGGATGAGTACATGGGAAAGTTTTCCCATTCTAGTAATGGCCCTGACCGGCTGGTGTAAGGGTGGGGAAACTCTATTAGAACCCTGATCCCTTTCAGTAGATGCACTTTCAGAGATTTATCAAATGATTTCATTTCAGTTCTAAGAGTAAGGACAGATTGTTTTAGAATACGATTCATAAAATTAATAACAATGATGATTTTTGCAACACAATGCTAGAATACTTTAAGGAACATAACAAAAAAAAAAGAATCCTACTGGATCAGACCAAAGGTCTCTTCAGAGACTGAAAACCCAGGTTTATTTTAGACCCACTTCTACTTCTAAAGTAACTAGAATTTCCCTCAGACTAAATGAGGCAGTCTCCCCTAGCAAGAGACCAGGTACTTCCAGGAAGGTAGAGGTTGGGAACATGAGAAGCTGCCTTGTAGCCAGACAGATCATTGTTCTAACTAGCTCAGTATTGTCTACAGCAGGAGGGCAGAACCACTGGCATAATCTGCCCCATGGGGCACCCAAGCTTGCCCATGCAACCCCTTGGAATTCCGCCAGGGGGTAGGATTAGACTCCCAAGTCCTGTCCCCTTGAGGAATCCCCTCGGAGGACATCCCCTGCTTCTATATCTGATCTGAGTTTGGAGATAACAGCATGGATTCCCCTGCCAGAATGCCCACTGTTATCTGTAATCTCACATCATAGATAGCAGGAGGGATGTGGAGCAGCAGACGTTGGGACACATCCATACCAGGGAGAGCACCTGCTCTTCTCTGCATGGAGGAGTCCTCTTCTACTTCACCCGGCCTGCCTGCTTCCCTCATTGTGGGAAGTAGTCAGAGTGTGAGAAGATGGGGCAAAGCCAGTCTAATTCCCAATGGAAGAGTGATGGGGACTGTGCTGGCTTGGCTTCCCTAACCAGAGACCCTGCAGTTTCTGATGATCCCGATTTGGATTCAGAGCTGGAACTCAGACAGTTAGACCAGAGAGTGGGGAAATAAACTCCCCCAGAGTCTCCGGGAGTTGGAGAAGAATCTTCCAAGGCCTTGACAACCAGGTGGCCCAGGCCAAGACACTGCCTTCCCCTCCTCCCATGAGAAACCTAGTCCTTTCCAAGAAGGAAGAGGAGGGGCGTGACCTGGTGAGTTCAAGGGCATACTGTCGATCAAAGTGGCGGAATTAGGGAGTGGCTTGAGAAGCTCTGTCGGAATAGTCTCTCACCAGAGAATACGCAATAGGGAGGCTCCCTGAAGGAGGGGTCTAAGCCACTCTTCGGGTTTCTCTGTAGCTGCCTATCTTTAGTTGGGGGGCAGATCTCTATCTTGCAAACACATTCCCTAATAGATAATGCAGGATAGCTGCTTAGGGCCTGGGGCAGTATTTGAGTTTCACTGAAGTTATATTGTGGAAAGGCTCGCCATTTGCCCAATAAAAGCCATGACTAGTTTTGAAGTACTAGCCTCTGTTACATTGATTGTGTAGAGGGCCACGACAGGGTGTTTTCCCTCATTTTTCCTCAAAGTTCATCCATGACATGGCCAAGGTCATGACCCAAGAAGTTTGACTCAAGCTTTTCCTTGGGAACAACCAGTGCATCCTACCTCAAGAATGAGGAGCCAGTCACAAGAGAGGGCAAGTTTTGAGCATCCGTGTCAACGCACACATCAGATGTCACTCCCATCACAGAATTTCTATCCAGTTTGCAGCAGCTCTTCCTCAGTTGGAAGAAACCTCCCTTCTCTGGATTGCACTCTGAAGGCCTGGCCTTACATTATTTCTTCACCTCATTCATCTATCCATTTCATCCATCTAGCTCATCCATTCCTCATCCTTCTACAACTATTGATCCTATAATAATTAGTTGTTTACTGTTAATTTGTTTCAGTAAAGATGAAATGTTGAGTTATGCAGAAGTGGATTAGATGTGAGTTTAACTGCCTGGATGGACATACAGCTCAACATATGTTGAGGCCAGAACAAGTCTCATCAGATCTCTATCATCCACACATGCATCAAAGTGGGGCTGTTGAATGTCACCAAGTTTACATGACATGACAGCTCACCATGGGTTATTAACCCAAGGTAAGGCTGCAGGACGTGGGCGGCCACCATTTTCAATATGCATGTCCTGCTCAGGGGTTGTCATGTTGTGCAAATCCAGTGCCCTCACATAACCTATAGTCTGCGTTATGTTTGTTTAGCCCTCTCATAACCCACACTCTCTAGATTTACATGACACAACAACCCACAAGTGGGACTTGAAATTTGGCTCCTATGGGCATCCCAAATTGTCATACATTAAATAAATAACCCATGATAAACTGTGGTGTGTCATTCAAACCTGGTCAATGTCTAAAATGAAACCTATAGAATAGTCACAGTTTTACAGACAAGAACATAAGAGCCATGCTGGATCAGACCAGTGGTTATCTAGTCCAGCACTCTGATCACACAGTGGCCAACCAGCTGTCAACCAGGGGCCCACAAGCAGGACGCAGTGCAACAGCACCTTCCCATCCATGTTCCCCAGCATCCAGTGTAAATAGGCTTACTGCCTCTAAATACTGGAGGTAGCACATAGCCATCAAGACTAGTAGCATTGATAGACAAGATAGATCACTTCAGTACAATCTTTCCTGATCCTGGAAATGATCATTGATGCAGCAAGATGCAGATATTCTTGTTTCTAGGTTGGGAAACTAGTTTTCCTTTCATAATTCAGTGAGTCAATAGGCTTCCTAGGTGCATATGAAAATCATGGCATATTTGCTGAGGTAAAAATGCTTGTGTATTGTGAACTTGCGTGGGGTGTATTTTCATCTCTGATCACATACCAGCAGCTATATAATGGAAGTTCATGCCACAACAATTAAGGCAGAAATTTTACAGATCTCCCAAGTCACCGCACCAAAATATGTGCTGCAGTGCCTATTTTACCATTAAACATGTGTTACTTTAGTTTTATGGGCAGTGTTATAGGATAATTCCTGCTGTGCTATAGGTCCCCAGTCGAGCAGTTCCTGCCTTCATCTCAGGACTTGATCATAGAAAATTTGAACTGTTATTCTGCAGGAAGGCAGCAGATTTTCTGACTTGGTTGGGGTAAGAGAAATATAGAGTCAAAAAGAGAAGAATCCATAGTTAATCAGAGATGCTAAATCTGAGAGACTGAATCTGGCAATGGCTTTCAGTCTGGAGAGATGAGAGCCAAAATCAAAGCAAACAACTAAGAGGGATGCTTATAAAATGAAGCCTATATACAATATCCTGGAATTTGGGGGGGGGGGGGGCATTTGGTTAGCTTTTTGAGGTTTGATCTGGAGCAAGGTGAAATCATAGTATGGCACTACTAGCTCATATTGTGATTAGGCCCTGTTCAGATGGAACGCTAAGCCACAGTGGTTAAGCATTTTGAGCTACACATTATGGTGTAGAGTGTCATGTGAACCATGACTTAGCATGTCATATAAACCATTCCTAATCATGGTGGCTACATAACCATGGTTTAAACATGCTTACTAACCATTTGCTGCAAAAGGGTTAGTGGCATAACCACGGCTTAGCATGTCTGAAGAGGCCCTTAGAGACAAATTACTTGTTAGACTGATACACCATCTGTCATCTATTGGAAGCATAATGGGGTCAACTATTGGGCCAGCTAGTTTAGACCCTAGACAGTCAACTTGGGGAAGAGGTTTTCGGTCAACCTCCAGATAGTCATCTCCCATAGCAATCAGCTGAGAGATCACAAGTAGATCTATTTGCATCCGACCAGAATTTGAAATGAGCATATACTTCTGCGGGCACAAAAGTCTTTGGACAATAGCCTTGGATGCCTTCTCACAGCAGTGGTCAAGAAAAGTAGACATTTCATAGTTTTCCCTCATTGCAACTCTCACTGGAGAAAGCTTCAGTAATCTTGGTTGCTCTCTACTTGACATACAGACTACAGTTTTTTGTTTGTTTTTTCACATCTTGTGTTTGAGTGTGGTTCTTCCTCAGAATTGGCACTGCATCTGTTGCAAGGTCTTATCTGGTGCCTACAACCTTTACCTGTTAACTTGTATGAATTTTGAGCAAGAGAGCCTAGGATATTTTGCTAGAGTTGTTTCAATGTTGACAGCATTATGGAGGCAATTTACTAATAAACTACAGTAGGCCACCTGGGAAATCCTTCATGGCTTGATGCATTCCCAACAAAGTCATGCTGTCAGCATGTCAAGCATCGTCCTTCTTCCCCATAGGTCAGTTGGTGTGAATTAGGCCTGGGTGGGAGAATCTAACTGGAGCAGGCCCTGATGCTCCCTGTGTCTGATCCTGCTCCCTCATTCCATCATCTTTTCCCATTATGGAAATTTTGGGAATTGTAGTCCAGGACATATGGAGGGTACCAGGTTGCCTACTCAAGAATTTGAGGAACTAGTACCTGGAACAGCATTTTTTTTTAAAAAAAAAGTACAAGCCCTATATGCTTTGTTTTTCTACTGATACAGATTTGTGTGTGATAAAAGCATTTACTTATGTCGCTACCTCTGCATATTCAGTTGTCTGAATTGAGACTAGAAATGTCATTTCCCCAACTAGGCAATAAAATAATTACTTTCTGAATCTGTGAATTAAGTTAGTATTTAATGATGTATTGGCACAGCCCTAGCTTTAACAACATTTCCAAATCTCCCATGATCTTGCTCTCTGTTTCCATGCATGTTAACATTTTAAGACTTGTGTTCCAATGGTCTAACTCATATATATCTCACACTTTACTAGATTGTGTGTATGTGTGTGCACACACGCGTGCGCGTGTGTTTGTGCTTAACATCATTTTAGGTTTTGGTAGAGAATATTTCATTGTATTTAAGGAAGTGCTTTGGACTTCTTTTTAAAGCATATTATTACACTGTAGTAGTGAACAAATAAAATGATAAATGCATAGATATATTATCTACTAAGTACATGCTTTTCCTACAGACATGGATGATGCGCAAATCCTCCCACGTCCGTCCCGCGTCAGACATTTTTCACAGAGTGAGGAAACTCCCAGTGAAGTTTTTGATGCACTGAATGAAGAGCAGCCACTTCCACGAAGTAGCAGCACATCTGACATCCTGGAACCATTCACAGTTGAACGAGTCAAAGGTGCAGTTCCTGTCATTGACGGTTCATCCCATCATGCTCCAAGCTTACAGAGTTCCACAGAGGCCTCTTCAATATGTAGATCCACTGAAAGTCACGTTACTGATGCAAATAGCAGAGAGTCCTCTCTGGAAGTTGGGGATAGTATTTATGACCATCTCTGTCATTTGGTAGGCCCAGTAGAACTTACAGATACAGCCTTTGAACAAAACCAGTATGTTGACCTTGAAGGTGAAGATGATCTTCTTTCCTCTCTGAGAGAATATCTTAAGGAAAAAGAAGAACTTTGCAGTAGCATTGAGATAGATAAACATGAGTCTTCTCCTCATGAAATTGATGCAGGAATAAGTAGGAATGATAAATTGCCACTGGATGGAATAGAGTATACAGACCAGACTGTTACATGTGCGAGTAGTACCACTGTTCCAGAAAGTGCCGATAATGCAGAACTGCAATTGGAGCAAAACCAAAGTGGCTTTATAAGTAATATTGCACCTACACAAGTAGACAGTTCTACAAGAAACCAAGTTGATAAAGCTAAACAGTTAAATATTGATAAACACACCCAAAATCTGCCTGATCATGGGTCAAGTAGCCCCAGTGACAAGGAAAGGAGGAGATATTTGTACAGACAAATTGCCACTGATGTAGATGTATCTGTGGAAACAGTGTTAGCTGAAAAGCATAGAAGTGCCCTCTTTAACGAAAAAATAACCAACACAAGTGTTATGCATGCAAAGAAAATGCCACATAAAGCCTTAGTTAACCCTGAAATGCTTCACATTACAGGCATGAGCAAACTGTCACCAACTAAGCGAAGTATATCTGAAACAGTAACCCATAAAGCTAAAATCATGAAAATAGCAGCTAAAAAGCGAAACAGTGTCCATGTTACTTTTAGGCCATCTACTGAATCAGTTCAGTTTTATAATCCTCTAGAAAACAAAGAGGCCCCATGGAAAGCAAGACTTCGTAAACTCAGTGGTTTCAGCAGTGGGAGCAGTAGCAGCACCAGCAGCAGCAACACGAGCGCCAGCTCCTCCGCTGCAGCTGCGCTGGTCAGACCTGGAATATACAGGCCTCTAGATGCAGTCAGTACAACTTCTGCCAATATTAAACAGATTAAAGAATCAGGAGACGTTCCAGCGTTCATGTTGCAGAAGGAAAGTATTGGAATAAATCAGATGTCTAATCGTAGCCCACCTAAGCCATCCAGTCAGGAGTCGGGACAACCGCAGGGCTCCCTGGGTGGTGTTTATAAATCTGTTGTACATGCTCTTTCGAAGCCGAAGGCAAATGTTTCCCCACAGAGGCAGAGCAGAGTGCCAGCAGAGGCTCCACTGAGGGATCTGTACAGTCATGTAATGGGCTATTTTGGAAAGAAAGCTGCAGGTGAGCACTATCAGTGTGCAGAGCACAAAAGGAGAAAGGCAGCACCAGTTTGGCTTAATGCACCTGAAGCAAGCTCTTATAAAGCAATCCAAAGGCTTTGGGATGATCGGTGCTTTTCCTGTTTGGTTTTGCATGCGCATATGGCCAGCTGAATTTTTTTCCCCAAGCATAAGTTACATTTACAAACTTTAAATTACTAATTATCCTTTAAGAAACATTTAATGAACCACCTTGCTGCTGAACACTTAAAATAGGGAAGAGGAAGAGACGGTAAAAAAAATACCAAGGGATCCTGTCCTATACTTTTCCTGGCAGGCCTTGAAATCCAACCTTCTATATATAATTGGCATATCTATGCTAATAGAAAAAGTTGTTCTGATATCTCTAGTTTACCTTCCTAGTTATCAGTTGTTTTTGTCGAGCCGTTTGTGGGTTCAATTAGTTTTTCTTCCTCCTCCTCCTGAAAAAGAGAAAAGAAAATTGAAGCAGGCATCAAAATTTCATGTTTGGATTATTTCATCATAGCAATCCAGTCTGGATTTTATCCTTTTTATTTGACCTATTTCAAAACATGCTTTAGTGCTTTCTGTGTGCATTCATTGGAATGGATGCACCGTTTTCCTAGCAACATCTATCACTGCTTTTGTTTTCTTGGGATCATAGAAGTGCATAAAGGTACCATGATAGTTCTCCTTGAGCTAACTATGAGGCCTCTATGTGCTAATCAAAATGGGCAAGGCTGGCTGTCATTCTAATATCACCATCTTTGTTGACATGTTCAATAACCTTTAAAGAACAATACATTGACTTTCAGCAGTGATGTAGGTTTTTTTTGGTTTGTTTTTTTGCTTTGTTTTTGTTTTTTACATTGTGTGCTGGCATGATTAACAGAATGTTCTGTAATGCATCCTGCATTGAGATGTTAATGCCATCTGAGGGCAGTCTTTGTAAGCATATCACAACAAGACTGGGCAGTAATACCATAAATTCTTTCAGACTGATTTATTTTAATATGATATTAAATACAATGTCTTTGGGGAAACTGTGCAGTCTGGATTATAGGAGTAATTAGATAAAAAAATGAAATTTAACGTCTCAAGGTTTTAATATTAAGATCACTGGTTGCTTTTGGTGGAATAACACTTTATCATCAAAGATAAACTAGAAAAAAAATGAAATCTTCAAAGTTAAAATACCAAAATGATTTTAAAAACAGTGAAATTCTGTGCAATATTGATCATTAACCATTGACCATTTAAAACGTCTTTTATTCATTTTTGTACCATATCATTTTTCATTGTGTACTATTTTATTTAAGTGTACTCTGTTTATACAGTACTGCATTGAAACATATAATTCAGTAGTACTTTCTACCTACGTGTTTCTCATTAGTATACACTGGACACAGTTGTGGAGGTTATTATACATTTGGTGATATGGAGGAATGAAGAATGTACGCTTGAAGCAAGCATTAACAACTTTAAGTAGTGCTTATCTGTAAGCTTTCTTGCTCTTTTCAAGGTCACACTGGAAATTGACTAACCTTTGCTCAATGGTCTTGGTGGGATGGTTCCAAGGGTTGGGTAGATGTACTAATTCCTAAAACTAAATCTGTTTAAGAAAAAAAAATACTTTTAACTGCATGTTTAGCAAGTAATTTTTTATATTGGCTGATCTTTTTAAGAACTTTTAA
Organism: Elgaria multicarinata webbii; assembly: GCF_023053635.1. Lineage (NCBI taxonomy): Eukaryota > Metazoa > Chordata > Lepidosauria > Squamata > Anguidae > Elgaria > Elgaria multicarinata. Next base: position 143,299,211 of record NC_086172.1, on the reverse strand, counting down.
AAATATTTGCTGTTGAAAATGTTCTTTACTATATACAGTCATTCATTTGCTTTTAGCCAATAGAGACGATATGAGCCAAAAGCAGAACCCTCTTGATAGTGATAATGGCAATAGTAATACAAATATTCCTGACCTCATGGATGAGTTTATAGCTGAAAGACTGCGCAGTGGTAGCGCTTTGGTAAGCCTTTGCCATTTTCTTTTCTCTTAAAATATGGTAATGATTGTTGAGTTACAGGGTCACCGATTAATTTTGGCTATTCAAATGTTAATGGTAAGCACACACCCCAAATCCTTCTATTCTGTCCCAGTTCTCAAACTTACTCCAGTGAGGGGGGAAGTGGAAAAGGCTTGTTGTTGCAATTGTAGATATCAGGATCTAGGGCTGGATGTTATTGTGAGCATGCATAGCAATGACCAGCTGTAACAGAAAGCATGGGAAATGTTATTCTCATAGTTCCTGGGGTCAATGGACTCTGTGGTACATTGTCATGGTAGTGTCTAGTCCTGAATTGTGAGAGACCTCCCTCACATTGTTAATTTTGGGAAATGGGTGAACTCAGGGAACGCTTTCTGCAGGGCTTGGTAGTAGGGATGCGATTATTATAATTATATGAACAATTATTACAATGTTTATATCCTAACTTCCTGATACAGTAGAGATGCCTAAGGCATCAACAGTTTAAAAGCAAAAAACATTAAGACAGAACTGGAACAGCAGATAAAAAGGATCAATCACAAACCCACAAAAGGGAAAATAGAATTGGAGAACAGCCAGGCCAAAGGTCTGCTGAAACAAAAACATATTCGAGCAGTGGGGAGGGGAATCAAGGTGGAAGCCAGGACAGGGAGTTCCAGAGCCTCGGTACAACAACAGAGAAGGGCCTCTCAAGTGTTTCCACCAACAGCACTTCACATAGCGGTGGGGTGTGCAAATGAGTCTTCTTAGCCAATCTGAGTGGGAGGAGGCAATCTTTTAACTATCCACTGGGGCTGGATTCAGAATGATAAATGAGTGGGGAGTGGGGGTGACATTTTCAAACTAGATATCCTTGAAATAATTGATTTTAACTTACTAAGAGTAGGAAAAAACTGAAAGGAATGGGGTGTGGATCTATCAAGAAGGAGGCTCATCAATACCCATGGCCCATCACACTGAATGTATGATTATTTAAATGCTGTAAAGTTAAAATGTTGTAAAAGCCTTGTAAATGACTTTTGCACTACATAAGTGGATACTTTGGATCCCACTTGAGTGTGCACTTAGTGGCTTGTAAAATATTAATTTGTTTTATTAGATGTGACTAGTAGGACTTTTATTAAGTGGCTGTGCTAGGGGATTCTTTTTAAAGCTTAATTCAGTATAGGAAATGTCCTCACATTGAAATGGTGCAGTAATATAGTACATGAGCTAAGAAGAAAGATATTTAGAAAGAATGGAATTTTTAAGGAAACAAAACTTAGTTTAAAAATAGTTAATGGCTAGATCATGCAGTGTTGTGCAGCCCATGTCTCTGAAATATAAATATGACAGTCTTCTCTAGATGTACACGTTTTTCCTTTTATTCTTTGATTACCTCCCCTTTTATTAGAATGTGACGAGAAGAGGGAGCAGTCCAGGAAGCCTAGAAGTTCCAAAAGACCTTCCTGATATACTAAACAAGCCGAGCCAAATGCGTCCTGCGGATGACCCAGGTGTGCCTTCTGAATGGACGTCTCCTGCCAGTGCAGGCAGCAGTGACCTTGTCAGTTCTGACAGCCATTCTGATTCCTTCAGCGCATTCCAATATGATGGCCACAAATTTGAAAGCAAGTATCCCCCCTTTAGCTCTCCCTAGAACTAGAATATCTACTGCATGTTTAGTTTTGGAATGAAGAACTTTAGGCAGAACATTTAATTGAGATGATTCAGGGTTGTATCCATTGGTGTCCCTCAACTGACAGAAGGCTCTAGCAGAGGTTTCCATCAACTGAATGTAGAAGGAGGCAATTTTCACTAATTCCTCCTCCCCCTGCTCCACCTCCCTATACTGTTCCAAGGGGTCCCCCAAACCTCTGGAGCAGTTTGGGGGAGGCACAGGGGACTGCAAATGGGAATTGGAAATAATAATCCTGTTCTATTGAAAGAACCTTCCACTGAATCAAAGATTCTTTCATCAGTGGAGGGACATCTTTGGATGCAAGCCTTAATGTGATTAGGATCTATGAGTAAGTAAAAGAAGTAATCGAGAGAAAAATCCATAAAGAATATCTCTTGCTTCTGACCCATTCTATAAGAGTACAATATTATAGGACACCCAACGTTGTTCCAACATGTATTCGGTTGTCAAATAGAGATTGTGACCTGGACATGCCTTTGTTTGGCCGAGATCTTTCTTTGGCTGTAGACTTGGATTCTTGGGGATTGACTACTTTTATAGCTGCTTCAGAAATTTACTTGCAAGTCTACTGCCTGTGTCTGCTTAGGTCTTGCTGGTTTTCTGGAACTGTGCCTTCATACTCATTCAGCTGGTAGGAGAGTAAAGATTAATCTTTTCTTCCAATGAAACTCTGGGACAAAAAAAGTTTCCATCCAGATAGGAAACTTATCCCAGTTTTTGGCTAAGCCTTTTTGGGGGGAATACTATCACCACTTTTTTTCCCCAGGAGCAGATTTTTCTTACGTTCTGATGGCCTGGTTCAGGCAACACGCAGAACCATGCTGCTTAACCACAAAATGGTTAATGGAATGCACAATGCACAATGCATTCCATTAACCATTTTGTGGTTAAGCAGCATGGTTTAACTTGTTGCCTGAACCAGGCCAATGTTTTCTCTCTCCCCTCACTCAATGCTGGCAGGGAAGGGATATGTTAGATCAGGCATAGCTCCCGATCCTCCAAGGCCTGACATCACAGAGGGGAAGGAGTTCAACTGCTTATTTTTGCCAGCCAGACCTCAATACTGCTTGCCAAGATGGCTTCCCCGCACTTCTTTGGCCCTATGATCAAGAAAGGGACAGCAGTAGAGTCCTCACCATAATGCACCACTAGCACCCTGAACACACACAACAGCAGGGCAGGAACTTATGGATTTTTTCCTACCTCAAGCACAGCTTGCTGTGATGGTTCCCTCAGTGAAATGGAAAGCGGAGAGAGACATCAGTGTAGAAAAAAAAGGAGAGAGGAAACCTCAGAGGCCTGTGGGAAACAAGATACTGTACTGAGGCCCAAATATTTCAAATCCAGAATTCTTCCTTGGGAGTAACTGAATATTTCTTAAGCCCAACTATTTGAGACGGGATGCACTCTGTTCAAACTCTCTTATGGCAGAAAGCAGTATCTGTACAGCAGATTCATTTCTTCTTTGCCCCCAGAGTCTTCATGAAGCTTATGGTAGCCCTTACACCTTGGGACCCAGTGGTTATATGCCTACCATTGCCACAAACAACCTGCTTGTCAGGTCCCCATCAGGGGCATGGATATGTCCATCACACTGTCCTGTGTACGACAATTTGGGTTCATCATCAACAAGAGCTCCTGGCATTTAGTTCAGCAGATACAGGACCTCAGAATTGTTTTTGACATGACTGTGGGGAGGGTCTATTCTAGGTCAGGCAGAACAAGAGATCTTGGCACTGTGGTCTCTGAATCACTTGTGCTTTGTGCAGCTGCAAACAGTCATAAGAGTTTGCAAAAATTTGGTTCCCAGGGTGAGGTTCCATTCCAAGCTCCTCCAGTAGCTGCTTCTTCCTTGTCACATCAGATCTCCCTTCAGTGATAGCTAAACCCTAACCATCTTGCTCCTGTACCCAGAACCCTAGATGTAAGCCTGTAAGAATGGGGTGATGGGCATATGGCCAAAAACATTTGGCCCAAGGTTATTATTTTCTAGAAAGAAGAAATTTACCCTCCAGAACACACATGGAGCCACTTCTGCCACATTATTATCTGTTGTCTTGCTAATAGTTAGTCATCAGTATATTACAAAACATTGGTTAGTGCTGTTTGGATTTGCTGGCATCTGCATATGACTGTACAACTCACTAACATTAAATGCAAAATGAAAAATAGCAAACAAGCTATTTCTACAAGAGTTCTGTGTTTAAAATTGCTAAGTACTATGTTTTTAATTTAGATTTGGGTCATTCAACCATTTTTTTCTTAAAACACTTTAGATTTCAGCTTGTGCCCTGAAGGTGGCACAACAACATCTGCAGATTCTGATGCAGGTTCAGGACCTCCGCAGAGTGCTGATGAACAGGAAGTGGCTAGTCTAACTACACTCCACATTGACTCTGAGACCAGTAGTCTCAATCAACAACCACTATCTGCTGAAGCAGCAACAATTGCAGGTGAGGCTGAACAAGTAAAACCGTGAACTTGTAGATACTTCTGCTGTTTTCCCCTCATCCTTTAAAGCAAAGGGATGCTATTTCTGTTCATGTAGTTTAACTAATTTCAAGAGTTTTAGCTATGTTAATCAGATATATATGTGCGCGCGCACACACACACAAACGAGCACTGAGAAGAAAACATCAGCAGTGAAGTTGAATGGAATTGTTCCCATAACTCTTGTGTTAAGGCTGAAATGTGTGCTGATTTTATGCACATTTCAGCCTTAACTTTATTTGTTTGTTTATTTATACATTTTGTATCCCACCCTATATCACTGGAATCTCAGGGCAGTGTACAGATAAAATCACAATTGTAATTGCTACAGTTGTAAACTGTTTCCAGATCATATACTGCTGCTGCCTCCTAGACTTCGTACGTTGCCTCAGTAGCTGGCAGCTGTGACTGAACTCATTGCTGCTAGACTGTCCACTCGTTCACCTGGTTGCTTGGTGCCCCAGTTCACTGAACACTCAAATGTTTACAGCCTCGTTCTTAGAAGTGAAAGAAAATGAATTGATAAAAGAGTGGAAATAAAGCTGATAGTCCAAAGAAAAGCATTTACAAGGATTATTTTGCCCCTGACCAGAGTCAACAAACTATTGCTAGACTTACTAGTCACGCTTTATTGTCTAGCAGCAAGCTGCTAAATCCAGTCTATCACAATTTCAGTGGACCTTACTGAAGGATGCAAGGATGCTTAGGATTCTGCCTTAAATGCATTTCTAGTCCTACTTAAACATCACTGCTGTAAAAGACTTTCAGTCCAATGCTATACAAGTTTAGTTAGAAGTAAGTTTCACTTTCAGTGGGCCGTACCTAGTATCACAGCCTAAGAGTCCAGGAGAGAAGCCACAGTTTACTGATTTCTGCATCCTTTCAACCCTTCTCCAAACCTGTGTCCTGAACAGTGTTTAAAAGAAAACAAATTTCAAAAGCTGTGGGGCAGGGAGAGCTGCCTTCAAGTTTTTTGCACAGGCTCTCTCTTCTTTCTGCTTATCAGCCCATGAGAAGATCTGTCTCTTATCCCATGACTGCTATATTTCCTTAATCCCTTGGTCTTCACTGCAAAGACTGCAGACACTTGGCGACTCACAAAAGCGCTTCCTGTTCGATCTGGCAGTGGCAGTGGCCAGCGTGTCTGCTGCTGCATTCCTGTCCCAGCGGCTACAGTACTCGTCCGCTGCGATGCTTGGTGCCGTCACTGCTGCTAATTGTTTGCTCAGGGGCAGATCTATGCATAGAGTAGGCTGTGCAGTGTGGCACCCCCACAGCCCCCAGGGCTCCTCCCATTTACATTGGGTGTGTTGGAGTGGTGCCCGTTTATCGCCTTCTCCCTGTCGGTCTTTCTAGCGCGATACGCTACTTGTGCCATGCTTCCTGACTTATTGCCAGTCTGTTTGCTTGCACTGCTGACCACGTGTGCCCACATCTTTCATTTTTTAAAAAAATGGCCAATTTCCTTGAGGGTGCCCTATGGAAACGATCCCCTGAACTAAGCAGATGACCTACTGGGCCAATGAGAGGGCAGGAAAGCTGTGTGCGGAGGGAGAAGTCAACTAAAAGGAAAAAGAGGGGCAGCTCCAGGGGCCAGGAACCTCACCTGAGAGAGTCGAAGGGTGGAAAAGAGAGAGCATCCATGGATGAGAAAGAGAGAGAGCAAGCAGCAATGCTTCTTTATTATTATTTTTAAAAACCTGATGACAACAAGGAGGACTCATGATTGGGGCGGGCGGGCAGGGAGTTGCTCCCCCCAAAAGTAATGTGATCGCTTTACTTCGGCTGTGATTGCATCCATTCCAGGCAAAACTGTTTTATAGTGGCCGTTTGCTGTTTTTTCTCTGCCTTTCTGTAATCTTAGTTTCCTCAGTTTTCTGTAGAGATAAAACATTGAAAACCCTGGCCTCATCTACACCAAGCAGGATATTGCACTATGAAAGTGGTATTTAAAAGGCAGGAGCCACACCAAGCAGGATATAGCGGTAGGAAAGCGGTCTATATGTGTCAATGGGCCCCAACAGTTGTCAGTGCACTTTAGTACAGCTCTAAAGCAGTAGTGTGGCTCCTGCCTCTTATATACCACTTTCACTCTGCTAGCTTCTTTCAATGTGTCTCTCACACTAATTTTGTCTGCCAGAGTGGTTTCCACTTGAAAAATAGTGAAGCCCACTGTCTTAGGAACTTTTGGTGAGACCGTTCCTTAAAAACTTCTATTGCTGTTGTAGGTTTGGACTTGGATGAGATGAATATGGATTGTTGTTACAGTTAACACAAATTATATGCCCCCCTCACCACACACACAGTTACCACCATTTCCTTTAACAGTGAACTTAGGGACTCAACCGTCCACCAGATTGGAAGTGAAAGGGGGTCACCCAAAAGTTAGGTAGTTGTTTCTACATACTTGGGAGAATCTCTAGATATACATAAGTATAGAAGATTATAAATGAAAATAAAAAGTTTTTAAATCCTTTCTTTAACAAAGAAATTTATGAACTTCTCAGAGCAAAAGTTAGCTAGTTGTACACTGGACCAGTGTGCAGAATGCCATCGTAAGATATTTTTACAGATGTTTTCCTTTTATGATAATTGAATATTGTGTGATCGTTAATGCTACTTGCAGATTAGAACAAAGACTGAGTAAATACATTTTTTATTCTGATAGTTAAAATGTCATTTGTAGGTTCTGAAAGTGCTTCACCAATCCAGTCTGCTCTTGGATCACGGTCCCAGACTCCATCACCTGCCACTCTGAGTGCAGATCACAATGAACAGAAAGACTTACAGCTGGATGAAAAGCTCCACCACTCCGTTTTACAGACGCCAGATGACCTAGGCAATATCTTAGATAGCAAACTTAAGACTACTTTTCCTTTCATTTCCTATGCAGTGCTCACTACTTTCAGTATTGGGTGGTCTCAGAGGACTGTTTTGTATTCTTTTTGCCATTTTTTAAAACTTATGCTACTAACTATGCTTCTAAATTGTCTTAGAGAAAGTAAATGTTCTCTTTAGAATACACGAGTGACTGAATAAGGCACATAGACTATTCATACATTCAATAAACTTGTCAAACTCGACATAGAGTGGGACAGTAGGTATATGTCTTGCCTGTCACAAACTGGCTGCCATGTGTTTTTAGATAACATTATGTTGATGCATATATATGTATACTCGCTTATTTATACACCCAGAAATGTTTGGTTACTATTTTAAAATCGAAGAGTAAAGATAGCACATTTTAAGCATATGCATGAGAGTCTTCTAGCACCCAGGGGTAGACACTTGTATGGGGGAGCAAAGCTGTGCATCTTAGCCTTGCCTCCAACATTCCTGTCCCCATAGGACATTGAAGACTTTCATGGTTTCAGCATAAAGGTCTAAAGGGAGATTTTAAGCACTCTCAACTGAATGTACTTAGAATCCCAGGATAGGACCTTCATACTGAATTCATGAAGGTCAGAAGTGAAATTGGTATGGGCTTGCACATGGACCCCTCGCCCCCTCCCAGTTTAAATTTACACACATTCCATGGGAGGCCTGTTGGATCCATGTTGGATTCTACATGTATACTTGCCACTTCACCATTATATGAAATGTGTAGAGGCCAGGGGCAGGACAAATGGATCCAGGGGTAGCATGTGCTAGTGCAGGTCTGCTGCTCAACTGAATTGAGTTTTGTTTAGATTATCAAATGTGTGAATAGAACCACAATTGTCATTATTATGGGCATTATTATGTTGTTCAGCTGTTGTAAACTGTCATTGGTGCTTAGCCTACATGCCAGAAAATACTGTTACTGCTACAGCCAAAATAACTAGGTATTCTGGAAATCCCAAGCAAAAGTTGTTAGTTGCAAACTACTTAAAAATGATGGACGTTGCTTTTCCTTGGGAACCCCACCTAGCTGGAATGAAACAACACCCAGCTCCCCAATAAATGTGAAAAGCATTTAATAACTACACTGAACACCCCACTTCCACAAACTCAAGGCCAACTCAAATGTTACTTTTGACTGCTCTCTTCAGTCACAAGAGTAGTCCATGCACATGAACAAGGTAACATATGAGTGAAGAACTCATAGTTCTTGTCCATGTCAACATCTGTAGTCTCAAACATGTATTTCAAATTTTCAAAAGTCATGGAAATTGTAAAAGCTACAATTAGGGCACAATCCTATGCATGTTTAGACAGAAAGAAGTCCTACAACTCCTAGCATTTCCCATCCAGCATAGCTTGCTGGGGAATGCTTGGAGGTGTAAGTCTTATTTCAGTCTAAACATCTATAAGATAGGAGCCTTAATGACTTTCTGCTTCAAATATTAACCTTTCCCACTTAAGTAGACAACTCCCTTACTATCAACTAAGGCTAACATACTTTGCAACACTGGTGGGCTCAAAAGCTTGAGAAGAGGGCAATCCCTATCTCTTCTTTGGCATCATGACAAAAGTGTCATTATGATGATGCTGAGCTACATTGGGGACAGGACGGAACTATAACTGCTAGTTCTTAGGGTGGATGTTAGTGCTGTTACCATTGTGGTCTTGTAGAAGTAGCAGAACCACACTTGCTACCTGTTCCTTTAACATTGCATTTTTTTAAAACATGTTTTGTTGTCTTTCCATAATCAGTGTTAACTTGCATTATATCTGGTTGACAATTCAGACAATTATCCTGTCCTGACAATTCAGACCTTATCCTGTTTTGTGCCCATCTGTCTTTATTACTCAGATGCAATTTGTGTCACTTCACATGTAACTTTTTTCTACACATGGTTTAATCTCCATGGGGAGAGGGTAGTTTGCAGGGCAATGTTTAATAAGAGAACAGAACAGAAATTTCTTGTTGAAAAAACAACATGTGAGTTTACACACACACACACTAGAGCTGTGCACTCCGCTCCAAAAATTCGAAGCTTCAATGACGCTCCGTCAAAGTTTCAAGTTTGTTGAGCAGAGAGGGGATGGTTTAAAAACTGTTGAATACCCACAGAGCAGAGGGGAGCCCCATCAGAGCTTTGATCCATTTTTGTATAGCTGCTCCATTATAGTCTATGTAAATTAACTAAAATGCTTGCAACTCCTTCATTTTTAAAGATAAAGAGATGAAACTTGTCACCATTATAGCTCTTATGTAGGGTTTTAGCTATGCAAAGTTTGAAGCAGATCTGTTTATCCCTTGATTTTTAGGAAATTTTTAAATTTGGAATAACTTCTCCATTGTAGTCAATGGAAATTAACAAAAATGCTTACATCTCCGTCATTTTTAAGGTAAAGAGATGAAAATTGTCACCATGATAGCTATTAAGTAGCCAGGCAGAGGGCAGGTTTGTGTTAATTAACTCCTCTGATTCTGCATCAATTCAACCCAATTTATATCCAAAACTGTGCATTTGTGGAGGAACCTTTTATTCTTTACTTTGCTGATGCACCGCTGTGCATCTCCAGTTTATAAAAATAGAGATCTGCTGCATTTCCTGACCATTTGCTCTAATAGGTTGAAATTAGGATAATTGGGCACCCCGTCCATTTCACTCCATTAGAGCAAACTGTCAGGGAATGCAGCAGATCTCTATTTTTATAAACTGAAGATACACAGCTGTGCATCAATAAAATAAAGGATAAAAGCTCCCTCCACAAATGTGCAGATTCTCCCTTCAGATCCTGCCCTGGATAACTTGGATTTCTTGCTTCTTCTCAGAACAGTGGGAATAATGGGCAGAGGGGGTGGGAGTTATTACTTCTGCCTCACCCCCACCCAGAAGTATTTTTCCATGTTTTAGGGACAGCCAGCTCTGCCATATAACACTGAAGGAGCAAAGCCGATTTAATCATACTGCAGAAAATAAGAGCAATGCACTTTCCTTCCGTGCTAGTCAAGATGAAGCCCAAGTTTCATCTCTTTACCTTTAAAAGTTACCGATTCGTAAGCATTTTTGTTAATTTCCATTGATTAAGATGGAGCAATTATTCCAATGTTAAATAAGTCCTCAAGATCAAGGGATGAACAGAAGTGCTTCATATCTGGCATGGCTAAAGCCCTATGTAAGAGCTATCATGGTGCCAAGTTTCATCTCTTTATCTTTAAAAATGATGGAGCTGTAAGCATTTTTGTTAATTCCCATTGACTATAATGGAGCAGTTATCCAAAAACGGGTTGGAGCTCCAACAAAGCTTCGAGGGAGCGGAGAGACAAAACTGCTTCTAAAATCGGAGCAGAGCAGCCCCTCAATGGAGCTCCTCTTCAAAGCGGAGCGGAGCCTCTCCGCACAGCCCTATATATATATTCCCGGGGTGTGTGTATAGAACATCCCCTAATTGTCAGCTAGGAGGGAACGTTGCATGGGTTTGTAGGCTTCTGATCATGAAGATTCTTGTCCTCGCCTGATGGGAGACAGCTGTAGAGCTCTGGTCTGGCCTGGTTCTTCAGAGGATTCCCCCCCCCCCAGCATCCCACTGGAGAGATCCAGGGGTGAGGTGGTGGGGTGTCAAAAAATTGCCAAAATAAAAATTCCCAGCAGAGCTACTAAGCGTTGAATTCTATTCTATGAAACATGGCCAGTCTGGGGGCCTTATCCCAAGTAGAGCCAGATTTTGGTCCCTGTATTTAGTATAGGACAAGGAGCTTTTTACAGGAGCTGAGACTGTCCTTTATATAAGAAAATAAGAATTTGCTAGGAAAAAAGTTCCCTTTCACTGAATGTGACCCCTCTACACATAGTGTAGTCAGACATCTTTTTTTCTGCTCATTCTCCTTACAAGCTTTTCCTTGGAACTCTCAAGTTGCTCTTTAAATTCCACCAAGTTCAAGAAGCTTTTTGGAGATTTGATGTGAGAACTTATAAGAACGGGAAATGATATATGTGCATTTTGGGCTAATGCTGGGAAAGCTGGAGAAGGTGACTCTCAGACAAATCTGAGTGCACTTTTATTCCTAGGAATCATTGTCTGTTGGTTCAGCATTGTGCAAATCTAAACTAAGGAGATATTTCTAAAACTCAGTTTTAGAGCACTCCTCACTCACATGTGTTACTGAGCATCTTCCCCCCACCCCCACTAAAGAAAAGTTGGCCTGACTGTATGTTTTTCTCCTCTTACAGAAACTAGTGATTTTCCATCTGAATGTTGTAGTGTGATGGCAGGAGGAACCCTGACAGGATGGCATGCAGATGTAGCTACTGTAATGTGGAGACGAATGCTAGGGATTTTAGGAGATGTCAATTCCATTATGGATCCTGAAATACATGCTCAAGTTTTTGATTACCTTTGTGAACTCTGGCAGAATCTTGCTAAGGTATTTGGAGAATTGAATGTTTTCATTTATTCAGCCTGAAAAGTTGTTTACTTTTGAAGTAGATTTGAAATAATACGTTTCTTTTCATATAAATTTCTGTTGTATTTCTAAATGATTTCAGATTAGAGATAATCTTGGCATTTCAACTGATAACATGACATCACCTTCTCCACCAGTTTTAATTCCTCCACTGAGAATTCTAACCCCATGGCTTTTCAAGGTAAATACAGTAGACCTGTAAAAAGGAAAATGAAGATTGTGGTATTGTAGGACAGTGTTAATTTTTCATTTTTTATTAATATTAGGCAACCATGTTGAGTGATAAGTACAAGCAAGGCAAGTTACATGCTTATAAGCTCATTTGTAACACAATGAAGCGAAGACAAGATGTTTCTCCAAACAGGGACTTTTTAACTCATTTCTACAATATAATGCACTGTGGACTACTTCATGTTGATCAGGTAAGGGATTTTCCCCCCTCCTGCCTCCTCTCTCTCCAACTCAAGAAAACTATTGTAAAGCTTATTTTTAGACAATTATGGAGGCGTGCACCAGAAAATTAAAACCTCTTTAGAAGTGTGTTGTTAGTATGCCTTTCAGGATTAATAAAAGCAATCCTAATGGGATTATTTATTGTAAATGGTGTTTTATACTAGTGATTTTTCAAACTTCCTACCATGAGGAACCTTTTCTACATGGATATATCTGCCAAGGAATTTCTCTGTATTGTAGAAAATATCAGGGTATTCTAGTGTACATAGGTCTCAAAGATTGGTGGCTGGGCCTGTTGCTGATTTTTTGTTGCTAAGAATGCATCTTGGAATGCACCTGAATCATTCGTGTTGCTGCATATTGCAAGGAAAGATTGATAGTGGTGGACAAACAGTCTTTCAGGGAGCCTTGTCTAGTTTACCATTACTGATGCTTTTATTGAGGAATCCTTCAAAAGTTTCCAAGGAGCCCTAGGACTTCTCAGAAGACATTTTGAAACAGCTGGTTTAGACTAGTGCTTTGCGGAAACAGAGGCTTAGTTCTTGAGGAGGAGGTAAATTGGTGTATGAGTTCTACTCTTTTGAGTGGGGACTCCATACCACATGTCAAGAAGGTTTCTAGATTAACTTTCTCCTTGACATCTCATTTTCTATGTGATATGCTCTTTCTGGGAGAGCATTAAATTATGTGAGCTACATCTACAGTCTAAAGTAGTGGAGTCCAGAGATAGGTTTACCATCTCATCTGCTATCAGTAAGAACTAGCCAAAGTCTTTGTTTAGAATTATTGTGCAAGCTTCCTAGGCACTGTAATCACAACTTGAGTGACGACTAATTCAGTATGATATACTGCAAGTATTTGTCTCACACATCCAGTTTCTACTCCTTGCAAAACAATCTAATTACCAATTTATAACAGTTCTGGTAAAGCAATGCCTTTTCAGCACAATTGCCAAGAATCTGTCATACTGCTGAACAAGATACCTTCCCAGAAATCTAAGGGTCAATGGCAGATACTGAGACATTGGTTCCAGTAATCCTATTCAAATTTCCTCTTCTCTTAGAGAGTTAGAAAAGACTTTACATTTCAGAAGGAAAGTGTGTGTGTGTGTGTGTGTTGCTGCTTTGACTGCCTCCCATGGGACAAGTTCTGGATTGATTCCCATTATGCATACTTGTGAAAATGTTGCCTTAAAATGTATAATCTTAATACATACTTTTGTAAGCCGCCGTGAGAGCCTTTTTTGGCTGAATGGCGGCATAAAAATCCTTAAATCATCATCATCATCATCATCATCATCTATGCTGCTTAATCAAAGATGAGCCCATGAGCAAGAATCCTGAATTTTCATTAAAACTTTCTCTTCTTGTACAAGTTAGTGACTGAAATGTTTTGAGAACGTTTTCACATCCGGATTAGAACCAAATAGATAAGTTTGAATGTGATACCAAATCATAGGATAAAGTCATGTTGCTAATTAGAGGTCCAAACACAAAAAAGATTCAAACTGCATCTCAAGGAACAACTTTCTGAAATACATGTAAATTGGGTCATAAACTGCAAACTTGTTTATGACTAGAATCAGCAGAGAACCAGAATTTAACTGATCATCTGAATGAATTGTTCTCATCAGTCTTCACTGCAGAAGATATAGGGCAGATACCTGTGTCTGAACTGATGTTTTCAGAAAGGGAGTCTGAGGAACTGAGGCAAATAGTGGTGATAAAAGATGAAGTTCTCAATCTTATTGATAAATTAAAAGCAAATAAATCACCAGGTCAAAATAGTATCCATCCTAAAGTTCTCAAAGAACTCAAGTATGAAATTGCTGATCTTCTAACCAGAATATGCAACATGTCCCTAAGATCAGCCTCTGTACCAGAGGACTGGAAGATGTCCAATGTAACATTAATTTTAAAAAAGGGGTCCAAGGGGAATCTGGGAAATTACAGGCTGGTTAGCTTAACGTCTGTTCCAGTAAATTGGTTGAAAGCGTTATTAAAATAAAATTACTAAGCATATAGAAGGACAAGCCCTGCTGAAAAACAATCAACACTGTTTCTGCAAAGATAAGTCCTGTCTCACTAAACGTTTAGAGTTCTTTGAGAGTGTCAATAAGCATGTAGATAGGGGTGATCCAGTACACATTGTTTACTTGGACCTCCAAAAGGCTTTTGACACAGCCTCTCACCAAAGACTCCTGAGCAAACTTAGCAGTTATGGAATAAGAGAATTACTTTTGGATCAGTAATTGGTTAAAGAACGAAGAGCAGAAAGTAGGAATAAATGGTAAATTCTCCAAATGGAGGGAAGCAAATAATGTGGTCCCACAGGGATCTGTGGTGGGACCAATGCTTTTCAACTTGTTTATAAAGCACATAAATGCTGTCCTCTTCCACTTCTACCAGTGTGCATCCCAGATGCATGACACATTGAAAAGACAAGATTGTGAGTGTTCTGTTCCAGTTCAATAGGTGGGAAACTACAGAAAAAAAGCAGTTTTAAGTTCAGTTTGATTCTCTGGCTGCATTTGGATGCCATGGTAAACAATTAAGCATGGTTTATCTTGATGGGACAGAGCCTAAGTATGCCTTTGGCTCTCATTCTGCCCTCTGGGATGGCTGTAAGGTGTTTGAAGCTTTTGCTTCCATTTTTTTTATTAACCACAGCTTGTTGTTTTGTCCAAACCTGACCAACTCTGGTTAAACTTAACTATGATTTGTTTGAAACAAGCCAACTTCAAAAGGTGGTTTATGCAGCTCTCTTATTTGAACAAACCATAATTAAGGCTCATCAGTGTAGGGTTCGGATGGCACACTAACTTCAGCTAATCGAAAATAGAAGTGAAAACATCTGCTCTCCTTGCACCCATGCTGAGGGGTGGGGAACATGCGAGCCCCAAGCTTGCTGTGGGTCTGTGACATCTAGGTGCAGCCATTGATTTTTACATTCACAAAACATGTTCATACTATTTGTCTTCTTGTTTTATTATTTATATTTTTAACAGTGTGTCTATTATGGAAATTAAACCAATTTTTCAAATTAACAGTGATACGCTTTTTTCCCCCCAAGGATATTGTCAATACAATCATCAAGCACTGTTCTCCTCAGTTCTTTTCACTTGGTTTGCCTGGTGCTACTACACTGATCATGGACTTTATTGTAGCAGCTGGTAGAGTGGCAGCGTCATCTTTTCTCAATGTAAGTAGATTTTTCTTTATTTTCAGTTGCATATATAGTGTGTGTGAAATGTGTTAATAGCATTGCAAAGTTTACTAGTTAGCATCCCTCATAGTAGGGATGCTAACCGCCCAGAGAGCTTCAGCTATTGGGCGGTATAAAATGTAATAAATAAATAGGGAACCTGTCTTCCTATAAATGATGTAGCACGTGAAGTATTAAATAAACACAGAATAGTATTATTATAAAGTTATATGTTTGATTTGTACAAGTGGATTACATTGTCCCTAGTTAAGTCCTTGACACATAGGCCACAGCTAGACCTAAGGTTTATCCTGGGATCATCCAGGGTTCACCCCTGCCTGAGCACTGGATCCCCTGTGTGTCACCTAGATGAACAGGTTTGACCCCTGGATGATCCAGGAATAAACCTTAGGTCTAGCTATGGCCATAGTCGTAAATCAAGGGTGGGCAACTTCAGAGGGTCCAAGGGCCAGTTTCCCACCCATGAGACCCACTTCAGGCTGCCCTCCCAACCTCTCCCCCTCTCCCAGCTGCTAAAATTGCCAGCACTTTTTGGTTGCCACTGGAATTTAGTAGTGGCAAAAAGAGCAGCTTTTTTTAAAAAAACTTTAAAACAAGGTGTGCAGGGAGCACATAGTATGCCACAAACTGTGGAAAAGTCTGTCTCTGTTTTATCTGCATTAGGAATATGTAATCACATTCCTGGAAGCCCAGGGAGCAAGAATTGCATTAAAGCAAGATGCGCGCTTCCCACGTGCCTTATTTTAAAGTGAAAAAGTAGGGTGGTTTGCTGCCACTCTTGCACCGCTGAACTTTGGCAGCAGTTCAGCAGTGGCGACTTGGGGGCATGCAAAAGAAGATTGGGGTGCTTCCCACCCACCCCATTATAAACATTCAATTCTGTATGAATTTGCCTGATCTTAACCTATTACTCAAGTAGTGGCATAAGTGTTTTACAAAACAATAACATCAAAAAAGGGATGTCCCTGCCACAGGGAACTTACAGTCTAAATTGTAATGGTGCAAGGGGACAGGAGAGGGAGCAGTAAGGGTATCAAACAGCAACAAAAGAGGAGAGAACTAGAAGAAGCAAGCAGAATGGGATGAATGCAAGAACCTGCAGTTACTCATACTTAGCTTTGTTTTATTTGTGGATGAAGGCTAAACTTTATTTATAGTCTGTTCATCTTTTTACTTTTAACTCAGGCTCCAAGAGTAGAAGCACAAGTTCTCTTAGGTTCTCTGGTTTGCTTTCCCAATTTATATTGTGAACTACCAGCTCTGCACCCAAACACTCCTGACATTGTTGTGTCTCAGTTTACAGAGGTTAAGGTAGGTTTTTAAATGTTGTGTGCTACATTACCCTTGATTTAAGACATCTATTTCAGCAGAGAAGCAGCTCATAGCTCAATCCTATGTGTCTATCCAGAAATATGTCCCTTTAGCTGTATTTGGACATCACAATAAGCTATGATTTATCATTATGTCAACAAACTTTGGGCTTGTGTGCTCCACCTCCCCTTCTCAGGCACAAGCAGGAGATCAGAAGACTGAACTTCAATTTCAGTTAACCACAGTTTAGTGCTAAAATTTGGTTAATCTTAACTGTGGTTTATTGAATTGAATTTTAACTGTGGTTTATAGTAAGCCATACTTAATTTTAACCACATTTTGTTTTTCTTCAGATATCACACTAAACTGCATTTGTTAAAAGAAACTGGAGCAAATGCTTCCAATCTCACCCTTGGCCACACTGATGGAGGAGAGAAGAGGGGGGAATGGAAGAACATAATGTTCATTCATAGAATACTAAACCATAGTTTATCATCGCATCCAAATGCAGCGATTGAGTTCGATGGGACTTAATCCCATATAAGTGTATAGAAATTTGCAGCATCAGTCATCATTTTCTTTCTCAGTAGAAGAGAATATCATTTCATTGGTTGATAGCATCTTAGATATCCAGAGTACTTTAAGAGTAAGGCACTAATTTTTAGGGTTTAAATAAAGGAAGTTTCATTTGGGGGCTCCTCACTATAAGGGGGAGTATGTTTGTACAGCTAGGCAGTGGTGTGGTACCAAAAGTTGGATAATCCAAGATAGGCAGCAGGGATGCATGGCTGAAACGCCGAGGGATTCCTTGTTCCCCAGGATAAAATCCCTGAGGGATGGACTCTAAATCTTGCTAGTGTAAACAAACAAACCCAGAGTGTTTTAAATCCCTTCATCCATTTTTGTGAACTTTTTCTATAATATAATATGGCTTTATATTAAATTAAGTTGTTTTTGGATGGCTGATTTTGAATATTCTTACTTTAGGAACTGATCATCAAAACAATATTAAGTTCTGCAAGAGAGGAGCCATCTGGGCCTGCAAGGTATGGATAAATAAGGATGGTGTCAGAGCATATGGCAAATAATGTAATTCATGTGTTCAGTTACATGTTTAAATAGTATATTTTGAAATATAGGGCTTCTTAAAATCCTGGTACACTGCCAGACTTTTTTAATAGGGAAGTTGTAGTAGAGTGACTTTAATGAATCAAAACACTAAAAGCAGCATTCTCATTTTCTCTCTCTCTCTCTCTCTCTCTCTCTCTCTGTGTGTGTGTGTGTGTGTGTGTAAAATTAAGGTTGTATTCAATGGTGTCACTCTGCTGACAGAAGGCTTGTTGGTCTGCTGGAGGCTTTAGTAACTGAAACAGGGAAGACCCATTTTTCTCAAATTCCCTCCCTCTTATGCCCACCCTCCCCACCCCCTGCACTGCCTAAACCTACTTTAGAGGGTTGGGGGGACTCTTCAGAACAGTGTAGGAGGTGATGGGGGAGCTGGACGAGGAATTGGTGAAAATTGGCTCTCTCTTTCTACTGATGAAAGCTCCACAGCGGAAGGAGACATTTGGATACAAACCTTGGTTTAGATATTAGAAGATGACATCTCTAACAGTGCAATCTTATACCAGTCTACTCAGGAGTAAACCCCATAGAGTTCAGTGGGGCTTACTCCGAGGCGTAAAGCCATATTTTCACTTTAAACAAGGTATGTGCACAGATTGCAGCGTTAGTCTGCCTAAGCAAATTCTCGATGTATCATGTGTTTTCTACTCTCTTGTTGTTGTCAGTTATAGCTAGACTAAAGTCAGTCTCTAAATTGCTATCTAACATTGTTTTGCAGATGTGTTGCACTTTGTAGCCTTGGTATATGGATCTGTGAAGAACTTGTACATGAATCCCATCATCCCCAGATTAAAGAAGCCCTGAATGTGATTTGTGCCTCATTAAAAGTAAGCACGTAATCATCAGTTGGGATCTAAATGTTCAACGTTTCTGTCGTGTTACGGCTGTTAAAATACCACTTCAAGTGCCATAGAAATAGTGACCAGTAATTTTGGTAACCATGCCTTTCTTTTTAATGTATTTTTAAAGCAAAACGTTTCATTTTCAAAAAATTAGCATTACAAAGAACTTGTTAACATATCAAGCAGTCTATCAGTATGTTTCAATTTCCTACTTGCTTCATTTATCAAAGCAATGATAATTTAGTCCACACAATATCCTGCAGTTCCAAGAATAAAAAAAACAACCTTATATCTTCACTCTGTACTTATTTGTGGTGGTTAGATGGGTGCCCCTTTCATTGCTAGTTATGGTAGATTGGTAGATGTACGGTAGTTTCAGTGAGAGCCATAGAATCTACAGCTATACTGCTGCCTCTACAACTTCCAGGGATATCTGTGCATGGTTTAAGACAGAGGTGGAGAACACATGGGCCACATCTGGAGCCCTTCATCCTTTTTTGTGGCCCTTGTCACTGCCAAATCACTGCTGAATATTGGCAGTGAGAAAAAAGGCACATTTCCCCTTTAAAATAAGATGCATGGAAAGCACATGCTTTGTTTTAATGCAAAATCGTGCTCCTCCAGGGCTTCCAGGAGCATGATTTTGCATTAACAAGCTGCTCATTCCACTTGTTTTAAACAAAAAATTCAACTCTTTTCTCACTGCTGAATCGACACTTAAATTCAACAGCAATTTGGCAGAGGCAGCAATTTCAGCACTGGCAAGGGAGGCATGTGTTCCTGCTGGGTTCACGGAGGTGAATATTGACCCTCAGATCCCAGATTTTTATTTATATATTTCACAAGAGAATTTTAATTACGGGCTTAATCCGAATTCCCTCTGTAATAAAGTTAGGACCATCAACAATACACTGGTCTATGAAATATGGATGGTCTATAGCAGGTATGGGTGACACGCAGGCCGCATATGGCCCTTCCTGCCTCCTGGCAGCAGAAAAATAATAATAATCAGTATTTAAAACACACACACACACACACACACACACACACACACACACAGCAGTTTTAGTGCTACAGAGTGCTAGAAAGATCAAATTTAGCTTCAGAACAAGCTATATTTGATCTTTTTAGAGCATCAGAGCGTTTTGCTGGCAAAATATAGCAGCAAACTGCTTTCACTCACACTGGCCTGAATGCAGCCTATGGGCAAAAATAACCCTCAGATCCCCCAAAGTTGCCCATCACTGGTCTATTGCCTCTCATTAGACTTCTCCTGCAGACCAACTTCAGTATTACTGCTGTCTATGGTCACATGTATTTTCAGCATGGAATTTGAATCTGGTACCAAAGAGATCTCAGTTGCATTCATTCATTTTTAAGACTGCTTTCCTACTGGGATCACTGCTTAGCCACAAGAAAGGAAAACAGGGCCATGTTTTCCAACTGTGAATGCTATTTTTGTTTCGGCAGTGATTCAGTACTTGCCCTGTTCTGGGGTAGTTCATCGATTTCATAAGGTACTTGTTGATTCAAGTATGTGTTATATAATCTCATAGCTAGTCCAAGAGTTACTTGGAGAAAGAGGCTAAAAAATCTGGAATGTTTTTGTTGAATAATGTTGTTGAAAGGGGATTTAAAAGGCTGCTACAGAATTTTACTTGACAGAATTGTACGCTTTCTCCATCAGGCTGCAATGCTATACTCACTTTTCTGAGAGTAAGTCCAAACTGAACATGATAAGATTTAGTTCTGAGTAAACATGCATAGGGTTTAATGTACTGAAGCACTTCGTATGAGATTTACAGCTGGATCCTATGGAAATTTATTTGGCACTGTCACACTGAATTCAGTGGGGCTTACTCCAAAGTAAGTGCTTAGGACGGCAACCTTAGTATTTATCAATGGAGTGCAATCTGCACTCATCTATGTGAGCCATACCAATTACTGGACTCTAGAGGTCCTCATAGGAAAATGGGTAAGGTGCAAAAGTAGCTTAAATTCAAAGACCTATTTCTATTACAACTTTTTCTAAAGAGAAGGATATGTGCACAATCAGGCTATTATATTATTAGTATATTAACTGCACTCAATTTCATTACTATTGACAAACATCTTTTTTTCTGTATATCTCCCCCTCGCCCCGCAAAAAACTCCAATATCTGCAACTATGTCAAATTTTAGTCTTGTTATCTCAATTTTCTCATTTACTGCTATTTTTCTTCGATAGTTGTCAAAAGCCATAGTTTAAATTAAAGCATAAATAAATTTGAATGTTTCGTGTAGAAAATGTAACACTTAATACACCATACTGAATAATTTTCACTGTTTTGGAAAATTATTAAAGCCTATCTTTCTCTTCAGTTTTTCAACTGAGATTTAAACTTCACAGTTTTGTGTCCAGAAGAAACAAATCTTGGGCTCTTATTTGGAAGCTAGAGCACACTTTATTCAAAGACTTCTTGAAGTAGGCTATTTTTCTTGCAGAGAGACATGAATGAGTATAGATACCAGGTGCTATGTTTCTTGTCAGTCATATTGACAAGTACAGTACACACACTATTGAAATGGAATGGTAGCTGACAAAAGCAAATTGCAGGCTTATAACAGAGTGGCAGCAACACTTTCTGAACTCCAACCAAGCTGCTCTGTCAAAGTATAGGCAGTGTTTATTTCTTCTAGACAGTGTGAAGTCACAACTTTTGTCTCTCATCCTTATTGAAAGCCTCAGCACAAAGATCCTAATCACTCCTCTCAACCCCTGCAGTTTGAGGCTGTGTTATGTGCCACTCCGAAATAGGTTGGGTTCTAAGTGACTACAAAACCTTATCTATGCTACAGAAAAATACTATTGCTCGAACCATTTTTTAAGCAATGGGTGAAGCTAAACGACTGTTGAAAGTTTAGACCGCAGAAAGGCATGCTGACTACTTGGATTGACTTCAGTAAACCAACCTGGAGTCTCAATTGTAGTCTAATAAAAGAAAACCTTTATAATAGAACAGAGCTTCAGACTTCTTTTAAGGAACAGTTGACAATAAGTATTAAAATAGAGGATCAACATAATCAGAAAGGTGAGTTCTTAAACTCCTTGCTGAATCCACAAAACAGGTCTGGGAAAATATGAAGATACACAAATAGAGGAGCAAGAATTATTGTATTGAGTATGTATGCACCTTTTAAATAATAATAATGTAGATCTATATACTGTTAGAAAATTTACTGGAACTATAAGGGTGAGAAATACAACGTGTTTCTCAACAATGGTTTTAGAACTCCACGGTGGAGATTTTACACCACCGTTGAGAAATGTGTTGTCTGGCGGGAACGGCAGAGGTTTTTTTGGAAAACATTCCACGCAGAATATCAATGCTATGCAGAGGAGAGTTCCTGCACAACTGTTGTGTTGCGTGTTTTATGGAGGGCTCCATGGAGTTTTCCATTGCGTTGAGTTGACTTTCCCCACTGGCTACAGAGTTCCCTTGCAAGAACAGTGAAAGGAGCGAGTGCCGCTCTAGGAGAGCCACCAGGATTGTTTTTTTGCAGCACTCTTCAAATATCATCAAGCAGCAGGTTGGACAAGTCAGGGGTTGTCAACCATTTTGGGCCCATAGGCACATTTGGCAAAATGAGAAACTGTCCTGGGCACCATCACAAAAAGGCTTCCATGGGAGACATGGCTAGACATATCGGATAAATAACTTGCCCAAAAAACTGAGTACAAGGTGCAGATGGATTGTGAGCCTCAAGACACAAAACAACTTGTTTGAACCCACGTTTGTTTTGCTAACAGAAACCTATTTAACTGAAGGCAAAATCTTTCTCTCTTCCTGCCCCTACTACCAATTCCTTCCATCTCTTTTGATCCCTTATCCCAGATCACCACCCCAACACACACACACACACACACACACACACTTTCTTGCACACACATTCATGCATATAGGTCCTTTCACTCTCCTCATTGCATGTACACTCACTCTCTTTCAGGGTCCTTCCAAAATTATGTGCCCTCTTCTCTTCTCCAGGCTAAACACACCCAGTTCCTTCAACCTTTCCTTATAGGATTTGTTTTCCATACCACTGAGCATCCTCACTGCCCTCCTCTGAACCCATTCCAAATGCATCTATCCTTCTTAAACTGTGGCACTCAGAACTGTAGTCTAGATGAAATTGGACTAATGCAGAATAAAGTGAAACTATTACTTCTTGTGATGAACTGACTTTATACTGTTAGTTTTACCCTACCCAATGCCTGTTTACCCTACCCTGTGCCTGTTTGCTTTCTCTTCCCCTCCTTATTGTTTTATTATGGTTTTATTAGAATGTAAGCCTATGTGGCAGGGTCTTGCTATTTACTGTTTTGCTCTGTACAGCACCATGTACATTGGTGGTGCTATATAAATAAATAAATAAATAAATAAATAAATAAATATAATAATAATAATAATAATAATCCTGAGATCTATTTCACATGTACTGTTGCCAGCCAGGTATCCCCCATACAATACCTGTGCATGTTATTTATTACTTAAAATCCAGAACTTAGCATTTGTCCTTCCAAAATCCCCCTTCTCTCTCTCTCTCTCTCTCTCTCTCTCTCTCTCTCTCTCTCTCTCTCACACACACACACACACACTGCCACCATCCATTCAGATCATAAGAACACAATTCTCCCCAACCACCAAGTAGCTCCCAGCAGGCTCCCTCAGCCTTTCCACTGGGTTCCTGCTTCTCTCTCTAGTCCCACTGGCTTTTTGCTGGCTTTCCTGATGCCCCTGCAGGCTTACTACTGCCTGTCCTAGCCCTCCATTGCTCTCTAGCCCATCCACCCCCCAGCTTACCAAACAGCAACAACAGGAGACCCCTTTTCTTCCTTTTTCTCTCCTCTTTTTCTTGGTGGCTAGGCATGCTGTAGAGGAAAGTATAAGTCTGCAGCCACCCACCATCTTCATTTTCTAAGAAGGCCTCTAAGCCCTGCATGAGGCTCAGATGCATTCGTGGGAAATGAAGATTGCAGTGGCTGGAAGCCCTCACTTCTCTGTGAAGCAATCTCAGCTGCCAGTAAGAAGAACAGTAAAATAGAGGAAATGGGTCCCTCAGTGAGAACCAAGGAAGATATCTAGGGGCCTGTGGGCATCACACTGCCTACCCCTGACTTGATGGCCTGCAACATCCCCTCCATCTCCATGATTCAGAGTTTCAAGGCAAGTTATTCTGTACTTTCAGAAACCTCTCGTCATAGAGATTGGTAAAAATTGGGTTCAGAGCAAAAATTCTCCAAGCTGATGGTGACTTGACATCAACCCTGCAGGAAATTGAGCAGAAATAACGTCAGTATAAACCCTGTGCTTTAAGAGCAGGAAGCAAGCACAGCCATATCCACTGTCTACA
Organism: Elgaria multicarinata webbii; assembly: GCF_023053635.1. Classification (NCBI taxonomy): domain Eukaryota; kingdom Metazoa; phylum Chordata; class Lepidosauria; order Squamata; family Anguidae; genus Elgaria; species Elgaria multicarinata. Next base: position 143,275,158 of record NC_086172.1, on the reverse strand, counting down.
GATTAATGGGAAAATGGAACCAATTACCTAGAGAGGTTGTGGGCTCTCCCACACTAGAGGCCTTCAAGAGGCAGCTGAACAGCCATCTGTCACGGATGCTTTAGGGTGGATTCCTGCATTGAGCAAGGGGTTGGACTCGATGGCCTTACAGGCCCCTTCCAACTCTACTATTCTATGATTCTATGAATTGAAATATGACTCTGAGTAAACAAGAAAAACTTACCCATGCAGCGTTGCACATGCCACGTGTCTTGTTTAAGTGTCAGGAGCAGGGAGAAATACAATAGAGAATCCTGAAAGAAAGTGGTAGGTAGCTGGCTGAAATACTGAATGAGAGCATCCCACACTTCAACAGTTACCTGCGTTTACTGTTTGAGGAAATGGGGGGAGCCCCAAGAAGACAGTCGAACTTGACTATCTAGAGGAAGTAAAAGCTGTAACTTTTGGACAGACATTCTCATCACCAGCATTGCGGAATAATTAATTTGTCATCTGAACCTTTGATAGTTGCCTCATGCTTCAGGCCCAAATAGTACTTGAGAGATACCTCCATGGTGCTCAGCATTGCTGCAGCCATGGAAGTATCACAGATATTGGATGGAAGTCGGCTGCCACGCTGACCAAGCTCTTCAGTTCTAATCCAGAGTGCACCAGTACATATAGCTGGCCTTGCTTAGTGATAAATAACATCACTAGATAAACCATCTGAAGGTGATGATTTCCTTTTTTAATTGTGGGGAAACAGATATAAAGCGCTAAATATGTACTAAGCTTTTTAACGTCCTAGTTATTTACCCACCCCCTCTGACTGTTATCTCTCAGACATTCCTTGGGGGGTTCAAATCTGCCCCCTATTTAGTCTGAATAAGAATTATTTCATAAAATGGTTGCGAAGGATAGCATGCATACTTTTCATGCTAAATTGTTGCATTGAATACTTCATGACTAATGCAAAGGAGTAGCTATTAAATTCAGAGCACATAAATAAATTAAATATTTTTTTCACTGAAAACATATTTGCCTCTGACGAGCAGTTTGAGCTTCCCATGGAATACAGCATCCTTCCCCTGATCCCAAATTGCTGGCATCTAATTGCTGACAATTTGGGTACATAATGCTCCTTGCGGGATCCATATCTGTGGTATTTACCCTTAAACCCAATAACAGAGCATTGTTACATACACATCTCCTGCTTCTTCATCAATTGTCTGTCTTGTGTAGTGTATTTTTTTTTTATAGAGAGAAAGAGCCAGTTTTCAGAGGACACCTCCAGCTATCTGCATTTTGGTTTTGGTTCCCGTGATCATGTTGTTTGAGTGTCTGGTTTTTTCTTTGATGTTCACTGTAATATTTTGGAAGCCACCCAAGCCCTCAAGCAGGCAATGTGTATTCTGCCTGCTGCATTCTGCTTTACCACTTCCTCAGTAGCCTTTGGCAGATCACAAGAGGCTTTGTCATTAAGACAAGTGCTTCAGTGTTAGGCTTACAATGCCAGTTATGATCTTGTAGCTGGAAAAAAAGAGGTAGAAGTTTTACCTTTTGTTGCAGCAAAGTTTTCGCAGTATTTAGCCATCTACTCTCACTTCCTAAATGAATTTAAATACAACATTAAAGATTAAAGAGAATAGATTAAAGTGTTATTCCAGAGTAAAGTTGTACCTTCCACACCTTCAATTCAGCCATGATCAAACTAACACTGGTTCATGCAGTGAGCCTTTTCGCATATCACAACAGCCCATTATGGCTTAGTTTACCCATGGTGCTGGGTGCCATGATTTGTAATATGAACCCAGGTTGCAAGGGTTGTTTGAGAGTTAAACAACCCTCAGATAACTCTAAAACAAGCCATGGATTATTTGAAGTTGTCTAAGCCGTAAACAGCTCCTGCTTGTCTGGATTCATAAAACACAGCAAACTGGGTGCCCATGGGTGCCATGCAAAACTGGTGCCCAGTCTGATGCAACAGCCCTCATGGCTAAATTAAGCCACAGTGGACTGATGTCATGCAAACCAGGTCAATATGTGTTATGCTTATGTAAGCACAAAACATGATAGGTTAAAGGTTATATTTATAGCTAGCAGCTATATCTATGGCCTAATCTACACCAAGCAGGATATTGCACTATGAAAGCGGTATATAAAAGGCAGGAGCCACAGTACTGCTTTATAGTGCGTAGACAACTGCTGGGGTCCATTGACACATACCATATACCGCTTTCATAGTGCTATATCCTGCTTGGTGTGGCTCCTGCCTTTTATATACTGCTTTCTTAGTGTAATATTCTGCTTGGTCTAGATTAGTCCTATGATTGCAAAGACAGATTAAAAAGAGGTGTGGCAGTTATTTGTATTTGAAATTGTATTGTGTGAACTGGCCCCTAGAGCTCTTGTGTTTTCCACAGTATTGCATTTTTTAAAACCACAAAATACTCTTGTTTAATTTATCACGGCTGTTTTTTATTTATACAACTTTAATTCTAAATATGTTGCCATTCAACTTTTTCAGCTTTTTTTTTTCTTAATTAAATACTAGTGTTGGTAGGTTGAATGCAAAGATAACATGTTAATCTTAGCTGTTTGTTTGCTACCCATGGTTGCAGGCTGTGCTCCTATACGTTTCGATGTCTTCTCTATTTAGGGTTTAGATCCAAATGAAGTAATCAATTTCAGATTTAAAGCTGGTGAAGAACTAGAGCTCAAGGCTTGTTCCTGTCATGAGAAAGGACTGTTTTTTTACTTTGAGTATCTAATTTCCTCCTGAATGTGTGATAGTATGTCACGTACTATGTGACCATAATATTGGAATCAGTGTATTTATAACTTTTTCTCTGTGTGTTTTTTACAGTTTCCAAATAAAGCAGTTGCACATGTTGCTTGCAATATGCTTAATATGCTGATTCATTATGTACACAGGCTGCAAATGTATCAAACTGATTCACCGTTAAAAATTATTCAAGTAAGTAATACATGAAGAAATCTTTGAACTTTCTTTGCATATAATGCTCTTTAGAAATATGAAGCAACAGATTTTCAAATGGCAAATTTAGAAGTGTGTCTTTCAGGTTTTGAGATGTAATATTGTAATTTAAGACTTCCTAAATATGGTGTGTTTGGGCAGAATTGTTAATTTTTAATCATGCAGGACATGTCAAATGGAAATGAAATATGGTCTAACAAATGTTTATAACATTGAAATGGAACAATTTATTCAAATAGATTTCATATTATATGGTAAAGTTATTTATTATAAAACAGTGTTTTCTTTAAAATATAGTGTACTTTTTGTGTCTCGTTAGTTTTATAGTGTGCATTAATGCAATCTTAAAATGACCTGTTGAGCACTGAGGCTGCATTTTGAACTGGGAGAAGAACTCCTTGGCCCTTTCCCCTTGCACTGTTTTTCTGTTGAAAATCAACCTCCTTCTCTGCCTGCTTGCTTGGTTTCTATGCTGGCTGGTAAAACCCTTTCCTCCACAGCCAGCACTGAAACCAGGTCAGCCAGGAGAGAATGGATCCATCCCTCCTCAGTTAACCCACCTCATTTCTGTGTTGGAGATTAAGCTTTTTCTGTGTGTCTAGCATAGAAACATGAACTGATGGAGAAGAGACAGAATAGTCCATGCCTTCACCACTACCCCACGTGGTTTTTATGCTGGACGTGCAGGATGGGGTTTCTCCTCCTGTGCATCTAGCTTAGAAAGCACAGTGGTCTGGTGGCAAAAGGAGAGAACCATTGCCACTAGCCCACCATACTTCTGTGCTGGACATGCAAGAAACAAAGCAGGCTGGAACAGAGTCATGGATCGCCCCATCCCACCACCACTGCCAATTTGCTGTGCTTCTGTGGTGGACACCCAGGAGACGAATCCTTCTCCTGCTCACTCAGGATAGAAACCAGGCAGGCTGGTGAAGCAGGTAGAAAGCGCTCTGTGCCTCCTTGGCCAGCCTCCTGCTTTTCTAGCCTAATTTTTTTCCCCTGTTACTCATAAGACAGGCTGACAAATGAGGGACAGAGTGCTCTGTCCATCCTCCACCAGCCACTCTTATGAGCAAAATGCAGGAGAAGAAACCATTTTGCAGTCCCGTAGAGCGGGTGGGCTTTAAAAGGCTATTATAAACAGATTTTACATGGTATCAGGTATATAGTGGCTGAAATGCTCCTTCTGTTCTGTTTATCAGCCTTGCATAAGAATGCATTTGGTGATGGTAGCACTACAAAATGCAACACTGCCCTCACACAGTTCTGCATAACCTTCTGCAACTGTTATCGTTCTATTTTATCCCAGTGACTGCTTTGCCAGGAAAGCCATAGATACATTTGTAGACCTAATGTAGGTCACCTGCAAGTAAATAAATGCGTTTCAGAATAAATATGGAGTAGGTCCCTCATTTAAGATAAAACAGTTATTTGGCCACCTATTACAACATATCTCAAATATTAATTCTCCTCCAAAACAGAAGTGTGAAGCAGATTTCATAATAAAATGCACACACAAAAGGGAATTGACTGGTGAAAATAATAAATATGTTTGGGCACAACAACTTGAATCAGGAGAATTGTCTTAATATCTTTCAGTGGTCTTGCACTGGAAGTCACTAAAATAAAGCCAATGCACCAGTTCTAAGGACATTGCTTAAGATAAATTACACTGAAATAAAGAGGACTGGCTTCTGAGTAAATGTACTTAGAATCAATTTTGCAGTACTGATAGCAACAACTATAAAAGACTGCAATCCTAGCATTATTAAGACCCAGAAGCACCTTCAGAATTGCAGCCTAAGACTTCTAAGAACTTTAAAAAATTAAACGACTTGCTAAGTGATGCTGGAATAATCAGTACCTTGAATAGGAAGGAAATAGCTGCCTTGCCTGTACCAACAATGCTAAATTATAACTTCAGAGATTAACATATTTGTATTGGTTAATTTACAAGCAAGGATGAATCATAACAACAAATTGCACTGTCAGCATCATAAATTCCAATGCAATAGACACTTCTGCACTCCCAATAAAATCAAAAGTAAGGACAGGTGAGAGAACATAGTTTCCAACAGAAAATGTGTGAATGTATTTAAATGTAATGAAACAATGTGTTGATCAAAAGGAAAACAACTAAACGAATGCTAAAAGTTAGTTCACAGTATATCTGTCAAATGACTGATTTTTTTTTAAAAAAAGTCTTAACTATAGAAATGTTTTAAAAGATATTTATTATCCGCAGATACTTATAGCTACGATCACTCATCTCTTGCCTAGTACAGAAGCTTCTTCTTATGAACAGGACAAGAGGGTAATCAAATTGTTGTTGTTATAATGATGCCATGCATAGTTATGATTGTAATGTAAAGTTAAGGAGGGGCAGAGTGTTTTGGTTATAAATGGAAGCACAGGATTTTACATTTCTGTTGTATATATACAATACAGCTTAGACTTCTGCTCAATATTTAAATGTTACGGCAGAAATTACTTTCCAAATAACTTGTGTCACTTGGGCTTTCTTCCAAAGATGAACAATTTATCAAAATCACTTCCAAACTACAAATAAGATTGATTGATTTTTTTATTTATTTTAATCATTACTACAAATGATATATTGCCCTTGAACTGCTAAATCTATCAATATATACACTGAGGCAAATAGCTCTACTGCAATAGCCTGTTGTGACCAAAATCTGTTTTTCATGATATGCCAGCCACATAGAAGCACTTGAAACCTCCTCTCTGTGGGGTTGCGATGTAAACAAGAAGTTTGTGCGTACCAGTTCACTGTGCAGATCATCCAATTAGATGGTTTGTCTTCACACTGCCACACATGGAAGAGGCACTTTTAAGCAACCTCCATTTAATAACTATTGCGAAATATAGCCATTATTTTGCTTGTCTTCCTTTTAACTTGTAGAGGAAGAGCTGTTCATGCCTTTTAACCTTGGAAATTTACTGGTGCAGCGCACTCAAAGATTACCCTCAAATATCCCTTGACAAGTCCATAATAAAATTCAGGATTGTTGGAAGATGGTAGCACAAATTATTTCACCTTTCTAAGTATTTCTGGGGGAACCAACCTTTTGTTGGCTTAATAATTTGCAATATAATGGGTTGTATCCAGGCTTTTCAAGGGGTATAGGAGAAGCAGTTGGAAGGAGGGAGTGGGAAGGTCCATTGCATGAGCAGCCTTCTGCTTGTGCCAAAAATGTACTAAGAGCTGTACACAAATTGAAAAAGTAAAACAATCCCTGCCTGCAAGCTTACAATCTAATAGGTTCGGTACAAAAGGAAAGAGGAATGAGGAGATGAAGAAAAAAAGCACGTACCAATTCTTAAAGTCACAAAATCTCAAGTACACATACAGCCAATATATGTAAAGGCAATAAAAAGTTACATTATCACAGAATCATAGAATTATTGAGTTGGAAGGGACCACGAGGATCATCTAGTCTAACCCCCTGCATTGTGCAGGAAAACCAATTAAACCATCCATGAGAGGTGGCTGTCCAGCCTCTTCTTAAAAATTTCCAGAGATGGAGAAACCGCAACCTCCATAGGTAGACCGTTCCACTGTTGTACAGATCTTACTGTCAGGAAATTTTTCCTTACATTTAATCGGACTCTAGGTAGTTGTAACTTATACCTATTATTTCAGGTCCTGCTTTCTGTGGCCATGGAAAATAGTTCTTGACCATCTTCCCTGTGGAAAGATACAGATTTTTTCCCGTTAGTTAATTTAACAGCTAATCAAAAAAATTTCAAGCTGAATTTATTTCAGCAGGGGAAACCTAGAGTCAAGAACCATAATGTCCAAAAACATTTTGGCTGGCTGTACTGTGTAGAAGTATAGTCTTGCTGCACATTATCATCATCATCGAGCCTTGAAAATAAGCTCACGAAAGGTAGTCGCCTGCAAAAAAAGATGTTACTAGCTTCCTAAGAGTGTAGTAGCCCCCTCCTCTGCAGCTAGCATGGAAATGTAGGATAGATTTTAAAAAGAAAAAATATTACCCAGTGGACTAGTGGAGGAGGAACAGAGCAATCGGAGCATGAAAACCAGGTGTTCTGGTGGTGGAGGTATAGAGAAGGTCTTGGGAGCCACAGTCCAACATTGGTTGGTGCCAAAAGCAAAATAGGAAGGGCCAAAGCCAAAAGTGGACAAGGCCCCAAATCCCCCACCCCAATCCAAAATTTCAAAAAATCCCATTGTTACCAAGTTATAGTAGGAAGCAGTTTCTGCTGAATGTGGGCCTTCACGTACCCTTGTAGTCACCCCTATCCTCCAATTGTACATGTTTTTAGTATTATATTTGTGTTCTTATTTTTTGAGTCAGTCTTGAGATACCTGGTTGTATGGATGATGCCTTTACTCGCAGTTGTCTTTCTAAGCAGTCACCTGTTAATCTAGCACAAAGGTGGCTTTTATCAAGTGTGAACTTTGAAAAGGATGATGCAGTGGCACATGACCTGATCACTGGGATCAAGGCCAGGGTGCCATCTATAGTAAGGCGACTGCATGCCGTGCACTTCTAGCAACACTTTTTCAAAAAATACCTTCTCCTTTGGTAGTGTCATGCATTGATAAAAGTGACAGCAGGTCCTCTGTTACCTGAGAATGTGGTGCCCTGTGGCTAACAGTCAAGTTGTTAAATACAAGGCTGGTGTATGTGTATAATTATTTTTATAACATTCCTTTTAATTGATTTGTACTTATTTCTACATTGCTAATAAATCATATTTTAAAGGAAAAGGCACAGTAGAGTATATTACTTGAGTCCTCCAGCATCTTCTTTGGCATTTTGGTCACAATTCAGGATCCCTCCCTTAACATATAAAGCCCTAAATAGTGTATTCCTCTTAGAGGCTGCCTCCACGTGTTGCTTCTCTGAATATTTGGTGTCTATGTTTCTCTTATCATAACTGTTGATCATAACACCAAAAATAATGTTCTACTATTTACTCTCGAGATGGATTTCTGTTGAGACTAAATTAAAAAAGGAAGGAGGAAAAATAAAGTGTAATGCAGTCTGCTCTCTATGGCTATTTGTAATTTTAAAATCCTTCTGTTACAGCTGGTGGTATCACTACTTCTGTGTCTGTTGGACTGGATAATGGCCTTGCCTTTAAAAGCACTGTTACAACCTGTTCACACTGCAGGTTCTGAAAATGATAAGATGGAAAAATCTATTCTCAACTGTATATATAAGGTACTTGTTCCCTCCTTCCCCACACTGTTTGGGTTAGCATTTTGATGGTGTTCTTACTTGTACTTTTTATTTAATTTTTAAACTTTTTGCAAACAGACAAAAATTGACGAATCTAATAGGCTTACCTAACCATACAAAGCATGTCTACAATTTCAGAAGGCTATTGTAAAGGAAACCACACTCAGCCAAACCGGCTGCCCACTGGATTTTGCACAGATCTTGGAATAAAGCACACAGCTCTCAATTTGAAAGGGTTAAGCCCAATCCTTTATTGAATTAGGAAGGGTAAGAGGCAAGCATTTACATCAGATTAGCTACTAAAATAGATACATCAACCCCGAACCCCATACCAGCAAACTAAAACATTTGTTACAGAATATACTTCCCCGCAGCCAGGTGTCCTTCAGCTCAGACACTGGCCTCAGATTTGGTAGACTTTTTAAGGCCCCTCGTTTCTACTCCTCCCCCTCCCTCCGGAAGGGCCAGTTTCTCTTTTACAGTTGCAAATTGCCCCAAGGTCACTTCTCTCGCCTCAAGGGAGCCAGGAGATGGCTTCCCGCCTACGGCCAGGTGGAGAGATAAGCGGTACTTCTGCAATTCTATAACAGACAATGAACAAGAGTGAATTGCAAAAAACAGTAATTCTGAGTACGCTTAACCCCTTCCTTACAGCTATCACACATAAAGACAATTTTAAAAACTCAGAAGGAATCACAATATAAAACACAATCAAGCCTACAAACAACAAAATGGAAGTATGTCAACATACTCTTTAAAGCTGGAATGAATTCTGTGCTAAGCTCTCTTATTATGACTTCTAGATCTATCAGGATAGGATGGTGACGATTTTTGAAATATTGGGTTCTGTAACTGCTCAAAATGCTTATTTTAGGGCAAGAGCACATGTATTTTTCATACCACATTTTGTCCAACTCATGCAGAGTTGCATGATCAAATTCTTGCTTATGTGAGCTGAAAATACAGGAATTCTGTACGTTGTCAACATTTAAATTATTATTATTATTATTTATTTATAAAGCACCATCAATGTACATGGTGCTGTACAGATAACACAGTAAATAGCAAGACCCTGCCGCATAGGCTTACAATCTAATAAAGTTGTAGTAAACAATAAAGAGGGAAGGAGAATGCAAACAGGCACAGGGAAGTGTAAACAGGCACTGGGTAGGGTGAAGCTAACAGTATAGAGTTAGAACAAACTCAATATTTAAAAGCTATAGGGAAAAGAAAAGTTTTTAGCTGAGTTTTAAAAGCTGTGATTGAGTTTGTAGTTCTCAAGTGTTCTGGAAGAGCGTTCATGAAGGGAGAACAAAGAAAGTGGTGCTGAAGTCCCAAAAATGATCTATATTTTTTACTCTATTTGCAGACCTAAATCTATATCCCCTTGAATACATATATACATCGCCTTAGGCCCTCTTAGAGCAAAAAGGTGATACAGGTTTTATGCCAACTGTCCTATATCAAAAGTGTTGATATTTTTTTTTAAAAAAAGGATGATCATATACCACCTTGGACCTATCCTACTTGTTTTGCCAATGTCCTCTGAAGTATACAGTATTCATTTATTTATTTTACTTTTTTAAACACACCCTGTAACAAGAAGCTCTCTGGATAGCTCTCAGAATCAAAATAACACTGCAATCAGGTTATCACTGCAATCCTACTGAGTGTGGACTGTAGAGTCCAAGGCAGGTGAGTTGCCACATCCAAAGCTCTGCTGGGGTCAGGCCAGCAGGGTGGAAGGGAAGGTGGTAGTGGTTGGATGTTTATTTTCAACTATTTCCCTCCAATGGTTTGCCCCAGAGCTGGTATAAATTTCCTCCCATGTTGAGAGCGGGTTTGAGATTTGGATGGCTTCAGCTTCACGTGCAATACAGTCAAACGCAACATTAAAAAACCACAAAAAAGGATTTTAAAGGATAAAACAAAACTGAGAGCAAAGAATAGAAAATGAACAAAGCTTTTAAAAAGTGCTAAAAGCGTCTACAATTTTGAAAGCATGGGAAAATAAAAAGGTCTTTGCCTGCCACTGAAAAGACATTAAAGTCTAGGTGCCAGGCAGACCTCTCTGTCGAGGGCACTCCATAAACCAGATGCCACTACTGGAAAGGCCCTTTGCCTCAAACCTATCAGCTGGACAACCATCTGTCAGGGATGCTTTAGGGTGGATTCCTGCATTGAGCAGGGGGTTGGACTCGATGGCCTTCTAGGCCCCTTCCAACTCTGCTATTCTATGATTCTATCCACTGTACCTCACTTGGTGAAAGCACTCAGAGAAGGCAGTCTTATTAAAAAAAAAAATTCTCAAGATCCAGGTCAGTACATGTGGGGAGAGGCAATCAGTCCCAAGCTGTGAAGGGCCTTATAGGTAAAAACAGACCTTTGAATTATCTGTAAAAAAAAATCCTTCAGTATCTAATCATGTGTTATTTGAAGTAAAGTGAACCATTTCAGTAAAAGTTTAGTAAGACACTTTGGCCAGGGGATAGACTCCTAAGGATATTCTGTTCCATTTTATGGCAAAGGCCCTGCCTTCACTCTGTTTTCACAATTGTAACAAATGTGTACATATGCTTTGGTCAACTTCATTTTTATTCTTAGGTTCTTCATGGATGTGTCTATGGATCTCAGTGCTTTAGCAATCCAAAATATTTTCCTGTGAGCCTATCGGATTTGGCATCTTCGGATTATGATCCTTTTATGTATTTGGAAAGTTTGAAGGAGCCGGAACCATTACATTCACCTGATTCAGAACGGTCTTCAAAACTCCAGCCAGTCACTGAAGGTCTGTTTGTCTTGCTGAAATTCTTCCTTGTGACCAAATTTCCAATACTGAAGTGTGAATTTTAAATCGCATCTAATGCCATTATATACTATAGATAGTGCTAATCAATGTGGAATAAATCAATGTAATTTTGAGTAATTACAACTCTTGTTTACTAAACATAAGGACATCCTCTACCATATAAAAATCAATTTAATATGGAACCTTCTGCCCTACTTTTCATCAGTAAACAAGTAACAGGATGTATAATTTTTGATTTTAGAGAAATTATCTTAATTTAAGTAGTCCAAGCAACCAGATGCAGAATAGATGAGTCATAATGAAAATTATTTAAGTGTATATACTTTTAAAATTGATTTTTAAAAATCATTACAATTTTGTTTATTTTGTACAGAAATATCCATCCAAACCTTGGTTGTTTCCAAAAGAGCTCTCTATATTGGAAATGTTTTTCCCCTCTGAATAGAAACATCTTCAAATAAAGGTTGCAAGAAGTTTTAAGTTGCATTTTTCATTTAGCAAACATCAAATGGCCCTGGTGGAAGGAAATTTGGAAAAGATGGGCTTTAATACTGATACCAAATGTTCTGTGTAGTGTCATTCTCCTCCTATATTAAGCTGTTCCCTTTAGGCTTCCTTAAAGATATTAAGGACTAGATAAATGCAGAACCTTTTTGTAGCAGCTGTGTGCTAACAGCAGGTGATTTTGTGGTCTGTAGTGACTCCGTGCTGTTTTTTTTTATGTGGAGAAAATGGCTAATCATTGTGCCCTTGTCTAAGGCATGCTTCATCATCTTCAAGTACTTTTTTGGCCAAAGGATTCTGAACACAGAGCTGTCCTCTAATAAGCTCAGTATTGGATTGAACAAATCTGATTTGAGAACTATTGGCAGGAGGAGCGGTAATTATTAAATTTACTGAAGAATGAAGCAAGGTACTGTAGTTGGCTTTTTGTCAAATGGCTGTGGTCTTATTAGCAAAGAGTAATCATCTACAGGGTCAGAAGAAAGAAGCATTGGAGGATTCATTCTGCCCTAATTACAGTTTCACCTATACATATTATGCAAAGCTAATATTTAAAGTATTTGCCAAAATTAACTTCCCCTACATGTTCCATTGCAAGTATAAAGAATTGCAGTAGCTTTTTGTGCCTTGCTGCTTTTGTATGCCATAATAATGTGTAATTATGGGTTTGCAGCAAATGCCGTGTGATTTGTTTAATCTGACAATTTGAAAAGACAACCTTGAATAGGTTTTTCCCCCCTTTCAAATGAATGTCTGCTGCACAAAACCCTAGCATTGCTATCCTTCATTTGTGCATTTCCTCACAGGACAGGTTCTTTTGGTTTCTTGTTAGAATCTTAAAGAAGAGATATCACTGATGTCTTACTATGTTGTCTTCCATAAGTTAGTGACCTATTTTTTCCCCTTTAAAATTATTTTCAAGCAAGATTCCTATAAAAGGTTAGCCAAGACAGTTTAGTATGCAACTTTTCTGTGGACTGTATTATTGGTTTGGCTGTACTAAATACTACGCATTTTCCACTACTACACAGCACGATATAAGAGCTGTCATTCTAAAGAGCGATTGAGGGGAGCAAGTTGTTGCTTGGGTGGTCAGGGATGTGATCATGTCAGAAAATAAGACCCCACCACATTGGGAGTCCAGGTCTTAGATTCCCCCTCCCCGCAGTCTGCATGCCTTCCTCCTCCTCCTTATTTTAAGCCTTTTGATATGCCTGTCTGGCCATTTGACTATATCTAAGAGTGTAAGAATTGCTGCTATTTCTGGCTTACCGAAATCTGTGATCCAGAACCTCAATTTTAAGGTGTAGCAAGAGTGCTTAGGCACAGGGACTCCTTTCGGTTCAGTACCCTTGTTTCCCAAGGTAGATGTTTCATTGTTTAGATGGATGGCCCAGCCACAAGTCTTCAAGTTTTTTTCAGTTTAGTAATATGAAGAATAGATATTCTTCATACCCACAGTCAATATCATTGAAAATATGGGAATTGCAGCGCTGGCGCAAGCAGGCACTGCCTCAAGCAGTAGGCTTCAGGCGCTGTTAACGGGCATCAAATTGTCAGTTTCTTAACTTAAAATATATTTTATAAATTATTCTAGTGGGAGAGGGCATCATTTGGATTGCCCTACCACTTCAGGTATGCACAGGACACCTTTCACAGAAAAGCTTGTGCACATCTGATTTAGAGCTGCTGTTGCCTTTTAATTGTGTGAGTAACAATATTGTATGTACTTCATCCTAATTCAGTCTTTCCCAACCTGGTTTTTCCAGATGTTTTGGACTCCTATCAGCCCAAGCCAGAATGGCTAATGCTGAGAAATGCTGAGAGTTGTAGTCCAAAACATCTGGAGGGCACCAGGATGGGGAAGGCTCTTCTAAAGGAACTTGCTTGATCAAAGCATATTATTTATAGCAGAAGTATTATTGTATGTTGTAGTATGTTGGCAGAAGTATTATTAAGCAGTTTCTATTAGGGGTTTTTTAAGCAATGTGTAACAGCACAAATCTGTACAGGTCTCAGGATAAACTCATTGAGTTCCATGGGACTTACTCTCAGAAAAGTGTGTCTAAGATTGCAACCTAAGTGTAGGATTATGCTATTTTTCTTTTCTTTTCCTGGAGTTCTTTTTGGACAATCACTATTGTTTCTGAAATTGTTGTTCTGTTTCTTATATGTATGTTGTGATTATCTTTTAAGAATGCCCAGGAAGGTTGGTTATTTTAATGTCTAAAATATAAACATTAGTCAGCACGGAGAAAGGGCTCTGGCACCCATGGTATATTTTTCCTTTGCTTGGCATTTCTATTAGATATTAATGATTTTGAAGCATTCCAGACTTCAGAAGCTGAAGTAATTTGTTATAACTGGTGATGGTCATACATGATGGTAACTGATGTGAAAAGCACAATATAGGCATGGTTTGAAGGTTGGGTGAGAGACAAAGCATTATGGAAAGAGGAGGATATACTGCCTTAGCTGTACCTGTCACTGTCAGCCAGAGTCTCAGGGATCGTTATTCCCTGATTCTTAACGTTTAGCTGCTAACAGTGTTTGCAGCCTCTGCCTCAGAATTGCCTCCTGGGTTGGTTTTCTGTTTTGTTTTGTTTTTTGTAACCTGTGGCTGGCATCTAAAAAACATTCTCCAGGAGCCACCCTGAGTACATTCTTTTCATTGATTGAGATCAGTGTTGAAAATGGGGAAAAAAACAGTATCACGGATAGATGTAACAGTTATTCCCTTTCAACAGCTAAGAGAGGTCTTAGTCTACCATCTTGTGAGAGTTTTTGCTAGGGTTACATATGGACAGATGAATCTGAGGGACAGATGAAAATGACACTGAATTTGTCCTGATTTTTCAAGAGACAAAACACTTCTATTAAATTCTAAATGACCGTGCATACCCAACAACAACAAAAAGGCGGGGGACTTATGAGCTTATAACAATCAAATACAATTGAGCATATGTACGGACTAGAAATGGAACAAGCAACCTTGTTGCAGTTTACCGCTGGTAGTTTTGGGAAATGATCCTCTGGAAGCAGTTTAAGAGAAAATCATCATTCATGCTGAACCTAGCCTGAGAAACACTAGGGTGGCCGACTATTGGGGTTGATGTAAGTGTTCTTTTTAAAAAAAAAAAATTATTTATTACTACATAAAATACAAACCAACATAACAATTAACATACTAATACACCAAATTACTTGAATATACAATTGTTAACACATAATGCTTTAACATAACATAATCCAAAATAATTCAACAAATAACAAGTGCTCCCCCTTCCCTCTGGGATCATTCCTGTTTCCAAAATCTTAACACCTCTTCTGCTGGTGGTTTCCCACTTCCCTTAGAAAACACAAATATTAGGAACTGCTTCCAAATTTCCTCAAAATCATTCATTTTTGCTATTACCTTTCCTCACTTTTATGTTACATGTTAATTTATCATTAATAGCAATCTCCCATACTTCTTTATACCACTCTTTAATACAATAATCACCTTGAATCTTCCAGTTCCTAGCTACAATCAACCTTGCTGCAGTCAGCAAATTCGTTATCAATTTCTTGATTTCTTTACTACATTTAAAATCTTCATGTAGTGAGAGTAATGCAACTCTTGGTGTTTCTTCTATTTTCATTCCAACAATTTCTTCAATCTCAGAGAACACCATCTTCCACAACTTTTGCACACATTTACATTCCCACCACATCTGTAAATACGTCCCTTTTTCACCACAGCCTCTCCAACAATTTGCTTCCTGCTGATTATTTATCTTATTTAATCTAACCGGGGTTAGATACCACCTGCATATAATTTTATAATAATTCTCCTTTATTCTCACTGGCATATTTCTCAACACTCTTTGTCTCCATAGTCCTTCCCAACTCTGCTGTCCTATCTGTACCTTCAGATCTGTCTCCCAAACCGATTTTCCTACACTATCCATCGACCCTTTCTCAAGTAATATACTATATATTTGACTCATTAAACCTTTTGTCACTGTATTTTCTCCCTTATCAATTTCTTTTTTAACAATTAATTTCTCAAACTTCGACATCTCTCTACACTCTCCATTTTCTCTTACCCAATTTTTAGTCCATTGTTCCAATTGCCGATAATTTAACCAAGTTAATTTTCTATCTTTTAAAACCTCTTCCATCTCTTCTCTTGTATTCATCCCTCTTAACCATTCTCTTAATTTCATTTTATTTTTCTCTATTAAAACTTTATTTAATCTACTCTTTAAGTCCTCAGGGAAATTCTTTAACATTATTACCGGTGTTAAAGGGGAGCTGCTCGGAAGCAGCTCCTTTTTATATTTACTCCAAATTTCCCAATGGAACTTCAAGAGCGGATTACCTATATTTTCAACCCATTTTCTACCTCCTTCCTTAAAAAATACATTATCCAGATTTAATTCTATATTACTTATGGTTTTATCCTCCATCCAATCTAAATCTCCTACTCCTAAAATTGCTTCTACAATATGTCTTAACCTATTTGCTAGGTTGATGTTTGGGAGTCCCAATCCTCCCTTTTTTGGGCTTAAATACCATTTACTCTTATTTATCCTTGCTTTCTTTTCCGCATTACAATAATTATTTATAATATTCTGCCCACTTTTTAACTCTAGATCTGAGATTTTTATTGGTAGCATCCTAAAAACAAAATTAATCTTTGCTAAAATCTTCATCTTTATTAATGCTATTCTTCCAATCCATGATAGGTTCAATCTTTTATATTTTTTCAATTTTACTAATATCTCTTTTTTCAAACCATTTAAATTCTCTTTTTCTAAATTCTCTAAATTTTTAGTAATTCTAATTCCCAAATATCTAATCTGTTCTTTAATTCTCATTTCTGTTTCTTTTCCTTCCCATTCCTTCTCCTCCTTTTTAGTACTATTAAACAACATCAACTCTGATTTTGACCAATTTATTCTTAACCCAGTAGTTTCTTCAAATTCTTTCAGCTGCTGTTTAATTCTTTCTATCTTTCCTACTGGATTTTTAATAGTTAACAATGTATCGTCCGCAAACATGTTCAGTTTTATTTTTTTAATACTACCTATCCCTTCTATCTCCCCATCATCTCTTATTGCATTTGCCAATAATTCCATAACCAATAGGACAGGCGAGAGTGGACATCCTTGCCTTGTCCCTCTGGCTAGTCGTATCTTATCTGTAACTCCATCATTTACTACCACTACGGCTGTATTTTGAGAGTATAACTGCTCTATTATAGGTTTAAATTTATTTCCAAATCCCATTTTATTTAAAACCATCTTTAATGCTTGCCAACTCACACAATCAAAAGCCTTAAAAATATCCAGCGCTAAAATTCCCGCTTTGATCTTTAACTTTTTTATCCCCTGTATTGCATTTAAGACTCTTCCCACTAAATTATGCATTTGTCTGCCTGCTATAAATCCACATTGGTCTTCCCCTATATAATTAGCTATAAATTTATTTAATCGTTTTGCCAAAATAGTTGAAATTTTTTTAGCATCTTGATTTATTAACGAGATCGGTCTATATGAATCAGGGAGAGTCAAATCCTTATCTGGCTTTGGAATTAAAATTATTAACGAATGCTCCCATGATTCTGGAGTCCTCTCTCCTTCCAATATGGCATTATATAATTTCAATAATTTTGGCACTAATAATGATTTAAAAACTTTATAATACTCAGGTCCTAGACCGTCTACCCCAGGTGATTTACCCACTTTCAACTTTTCTGTAGCCTCTTCTATTTCACTTTGAGATATAGTTCTTTCCATTAATTCTTTATGTTCTTTTTCAAATCCCTTCTTTATATATTTTTCCACATACACTTCCATCCTCTTCTTCTGAGTATCTTTTTCCTTATATAATTCTTCATAAAATTCCTGAAAATTTTTTATTTTGTCCTTCCCTTGCTTTGTCCTTCCCTTGCTTTGTCCTTCCCTTGCTTATCTTTCACTATTCCTATCCCATTCTTGGCTTTTTCCTTTTGTGTGAGTCTAGCAAGCATTCTAGAATTTTTATTACTATTTTCAAAATATTCTCTTTTCATGTAAATTTAATTTTTCTGAACTTCTTCTAAATTTATATTCTCTAATTCTTTTTTCTTTGCTTGTAATTCTATTAATTTATGTTTTTAGCTTGCCAATAATCTTTCTCCAAATTTTTTATCTGTTCCTCTAACCTTTCCTGCAGTACAACCTGTTGCCTCTTTAAATTACACATTTCCCTAATACAAATCCCTCTTGTTACAGCCTTCATGGTATCCCAAACAACTGCCGTTGCCGTTCCTCCCTTTTCATTTATTTCCCAGGTTTCTGACAATTCCTTTTGCATTTTTTCAACCACTTTACTATATTTGAATATCTTTGTATTCAATTTCCACCTTAGCGCTTCTCTATAATCCTTTCTGTGAAATCTAAACTTACCAATGCATGATCTGCTACTCTAATTACCCCTAATTCCATTCTACATACCTTAGTTGCAAACTCTCTAGAGACAAAGATATGATTTATCCTAGAATACGTATGATGGACTGGAGAATAATAAGTAAAGCCAGGATCCGCCCCCTTGAGAAATCGCCACCCATCAACAAAATCCTTTTCTTTAATTAATTTGTTTAAAATAGTAATGTTATTCCTCTTTTCTGCACTAGTGGGGTTTGACCTGTCCACTCTGTTATCCATAACCATATTAAAATCTCCAGCCAAAATAACATATCCCTCCTGAAATTCTTCTATTTCTCTAAATAACTCTTTATAAAATTCTCTTTGTCTCTCATTTGGACCATAAACATTAACCGAAGTATATGCTTTACCTTCAATTTGGCCCTTTATCAAAAGATATCTACCTTTCCCATCCTTTTTAATATTCTCCAGGGTAAATCCACTTCTTTTTGAAATCAAAATGACCACTCCATTTTTTTTTGAAGTCCCCAACGACTTTTCATAATAGACTGACCATTTCAGACGAATTTCATTTACCCCATCGTTACATTGGTGCGTTTCCTGCAAAAAAATAATATCAGAACCTTCTCTATTTAGCAATTGTTCAATTCTCCTCCTTTTCACGACTGCCCCCAGACCTTTGACATTGAGCGTTGATATTTTTATATTCTTATCCGTACTTAGTTCTTTGATGTTCTTCCCCATCCCTTGTGCACTGAAACTCAAATTTACATACATAAAGACATAAAACCACTTTCAAATCCCTCCCTCCCACCCAACCATACTCCTCCCCCCCCACCCTCCCTCTCATATCTTTTCCCCCCACTAAATCCCCGGCAGTCTAGCACTCCAGCCATTATTTATTAAACCTTGGGGGCGGGGAGGGAATAAAGCCAGCAATCTAGAACCGGCAAGCCTTCTAATTAATTCAATACTACTTATCATCTCAGTCTTGTCCAATTTACTTCCCACTAGTTGCAGCTCCTCCTTCTCCGCCGTCATCATCCTTTGAACCATCGCCATCTCGGGGATCCAGGTCTAAACTTTGGAGTAACTCCATCCCTTGCTGCAAAGAGGAAACTTGTTTCCCCTTATACATAAACCGCAGAAAAACTGGGTAGCCCAAAGCGTAGTTTATTGATCTTCTCTTGAGCTCCGTTGTTATCGGCTTGACACTGCGTCTCCAATTTATAGTTTGTTGACAGAGATCATTGTAGACTTGAACTGTAACTCCTTGATACTTCAGCTCCCCCAATGATCTCAGCTTGCCCATAAGCTGTTCTTTTTTAAAATAATTTGAAAATTTCAGCAGGATATCTCTTGGAGTTGAACCGCGTCTAAAGCCTCCAACCCTGTGAACGCGCTCCACGTCATCTTCTCCAATTCCCAGGGTTGGGACCAATTCTTTAAACCAACGTGGCAACATCTTTCTGAGGTCCTCCCCTTGCTTCTCCACAAAGTTACGAAGACGAACTGACGATCTTCTATTTTGATCCTCCAGAGAAATCAACCTCTTCTCGTGCTCATTAAATTCCAAGTCATGCTTTTCCTGCAACTGTTGCACTTGCTTTCCCATCTGGTCCACTTCTGTTTTAAGAGACTTTATTTGCTTATCATTATTAGCAATCTCTGTAGCTAATTGATCCACACGCTTATTTATTTTTTCAGCTTGTTAATCAATTCTCCCAAAAATTGCCTCTGTTGTGCCCTTCAGCAATTCTCCCAGTTCAGCAACAGTTGCAGGCTGTGAGTCTGGCTCCGTGCCAGCTTGCGCGGCCATTTTCGATTCTCTGTCACTTTCCTCGCTATCTCCGTCAGAATCAGTTAATTTTTGGAGGCGCACAGCGGTATTATTTGAAGGGTGTCTTCTCTGCCACTTGGATTTACTGACTTGTTTCTTCTTTGGTGGCATAGATTAGATTTTATCTTTATTTTTCGGGCTATTCTCTTACTTTCACTTTTAACATAAACAATTGCCGTTTCGCAACTGAGCACTCTGGCGGGGGATTTATTGCCGTAATTAAACAGTAGTTACTCAAGTGGGGTTATCGCCATCAATCACTCTCCTGACGCTGGCTTTCTTCCAACAAGCTTTCCATTCCAGAATAACGCACTCCGTCAGAGAGAGTACTCAGAGAAATCACCGTCTCTAGGCCCCACTTTTCTACAGCGTAATTGTCCAGTTTCTCGTACTAAAACAATTCAATCTCTCCCCCCCCCGCCTTTCACCCAGAGCTTCCCAAACACTTCATCGGCACTTTTAGCCCGTTTACTTTAGATGATAAGATTATTCGGACTCACCGTCCCAGAGCAAAGAAAAGTCCTACCGGTCCATGTTGTTGCTGGCTCCGCCCCCTGATGTAAGTGTTCTAAGCCCTAGTGACTAGGACCTCTTTTAAGCCGAGTTCTAAATATAGTAAAAGGTTATGAGCTTTAGATTTATTTCCCAAAACTCAGAGGATACAGAATTCTACAGAACCCTGTGAAAGAACCTTAGAACAACAGTGGGTAGCTTAATAACCATGTCATCAAGCACACAGAACTGTCAACGTCACGATAGATTTTACTCAACTCAACGGGAGCCCACAGTCACACAAGGGTGGAGTTAGAACGTGTTGTGCGGGGAGTACCTCCTAAAAATTCAGCATTGAGTGGAGTTTTCATACTGTATTGACTAATGTGTTGTCTGAACTGAGCCTTAGTCTGTACTGTGATAAAGGATTTCGTTACAATGGGCATCATTCTCCAGGGAATCGTGCATCTGAATATGGTCTTAAGCGTTTGAAAAGTACTGTAGAGCTGCAGTTGTATACCCACTTACCTGGGACTAAGTCCCATTGAACTCACTGGAAACTTACTTCTGAGTAGACATGTATATGATTGTGCTGCAGGTAAATTCAAAACTGTTTGTAAACCCTCTTTTTCCCTTTCCCAGACAGGCTATTGATGTGCTTAAAAGTCGTTTCTTTTCTTTTTAAATGATTCATAGTTTTTGAATTTGTCCTTTTTATGAAATTGATTTCATTACATCAGTCATTTACTAGTTCTTTAAAGTAATTTTAGAAATACATGTTTAGAGTATTCTAAGTGTAACGATATGCCAATTTAGCACCATTACAAGCTGTGGGTGTTTCACAGTTGACTTTAGTGGGGCGTGGACTGTATTCACTGGGTGCATCTTCTGAATTCTAGTAACTACATCCTAATCCTAAACACTATATTGGCCTATCTGCCTGCTTGGGCTATTCGAATATAGTTGCAACACCTGGCTGCAGCAGAGGGAGAGGGAGACAGCAGGGGGCCCTCCAGAGTCCAGACATAATTTTGCTCCTCCCCTCCCTGAAGCTAGTCATTTATAAGAACAACTATGTAACATTAAGAACTGGTGCCTGAGTTGGTTTGGCCTCTTCCATCCCCAGGGGAAGAGCCTTCAGTGTGGTGGCTCCCCCCCTATGGAATTCCCTGCCTCTGGAGGTCAGGCATGCGCCAACTTCATATTCCTTCCGGTGCCTCCTGAAAACGTCATTGTTCCAGGAAGCCTTCCCGTAACTACCAGCTGCAGTTTATTTTGCACATTGTTTCTTTTAAAAATGTATTTTAATGTGGTTTCATTCTGTTTTTAATCTATTTTATTTTGTCCACTGCTCCGAAATTCTGAATGGGGAGCGGTATATAAATATTGTAAATAAATAAATAAATAAATAAATAAATAAATAAATCCCTTTTCTTTTTGTGCTGTGCTTTTAGATTGTAAGCCTGTGGGTAGGGATATAACAACAATATAACATCCTATTTTGTGATGTATTCCTTTGAATGCTTCATCCTGTACATTTATTATTTGGCACAGCAGTCCTAGAATTGGGCCACTGGATTTTCCTCTCTTTTTACTGTTCTTTTTCTCGTGTTACTTATGGAAATGCCTGATCTCTAGGAAAGCAGGATTTTTCATTTAACTCTTAGGTGTATTCTCTTTTCATGCAGATCATAATGTGTCTCAGATTTAAACGTTTGCTTTTGTTTGTAGCTCTAGCAATTTTCTATTGTTTATCTGTATAACTTACGCATCTGCCCTTTGTTTTTCAGTAAAATCTCATATGCAGCAAGGACTGATCTCTGTGGCAGCTCGTACTGTGATAACTCATCTGGTAAACCATTTAGGCCATTATCCAATGAGTGGGGGACCTGCTATGCTAACAAGTCAAGTATATGAAAACAACGACAATCCTTACAGTGAAAACTCTGAGCTTTCTCCTGAGCTTTTTGAGAACCCCAACCTCCAGTTCTTTGTGTTAAACAATACAACTTTAGTTTCATGTATACAAATTCGCGCAGAAGAGAACATGCCTGGAGGGGGTCTGTCTGCCGGACTTGCATCAGCTAACTCAAATGTCAGAATTATTGTGCGTGATCTATCAGGCAAATATTCGTGGGATTCTGCAATTCTTTATGGGCCTCCACCTCTTTGTGGCTTAATTGAACCAACCTCTTTTGTGCTCTCATTACCCCATCAAGAGAAACCAGAAGATGCCTCAGAACCTACTGCATGTGCTGATGAAGTGTGTGTAAAGGATGGACTTGCACTCTCCATAAAAAGAAGATTTAGAGAGACTCTGCCAACATGGGACACAATTAGGGATGAAGAAGATGCCCTTGATGAGCTCTTGCAGTATATAGGAATCACGAGTCCTGAGTGCTTGCAGAGGACAGGTGTATCACTCAATGTTCCTGCTCTACAACCTGTTTGTGTCTCAGAGAAGCAGGAAAATGATGTAATCAATGCAATCCTTAAACAACACACAGAAGAGAGAGATTTTGTTGAAAAGCACTTCAGTGACTTAAATATGAAGGCTATGGAACAGGATGAGCCAACCCCACAAAAGCCCTATTCAGCATTTTACTATTGCAGGTTGCTTCTCAGTATACTAGGAATGAATTCTTGGGATAAAAGGTAAAAGGATAATGTTGTTTGTTGTTAATTTATCATTCAGAACTGAACTAGGTGTTATGAAAGAAACAAGTCTGCCAGTAAAAACAGGAGCAACACATCTCTTTCTCCTCTCCAGTAATGTCATCTAATACAAAACATTGCATCACTTCTCTGTTAAGTTTTTCCATACCCATGAGCAGGGGTAGTCGAAGAGCTCATCTACACAAAGCAGGGTATTCCACTATGAAAGTGGTATATAAAAGGCAGGAGCCACACTACTGCTTTTTAGCAGTATTGAAGTGCACTGACAACTGTTGAGGCCCATGGCACATACCATATACTGCTTTCATAGTGTTATATCCTGCTTGGTGTAGATGTGTCATGGACCCCAACAGTTGTCAGTGCACTTCAGTACCACTATAAAGCAGTACTGTAGATCCTGCAGTGAGAGCCAGTTTGGTGTAGTGGCTAAAGTGTCGGACTGGGAGTTGGGAGATCCAGGTTCTAGTCCTCATTCGGCCATGGAAACCCACTGGGTGACTTTGGGCCAGTCACAGACTCTCAGCCCAACCCACCTCACAGGGTTGTTGTTGTAAGGATAAAATGGAAAGGAGGAGGATTATGTATGCTGCCTTGGGTTCCTTGGAGGAAAAAAGGCGGGATATAAATGCAATAATACATACATATACAATACATACATACTTCAATACTGCTATAAAGCAGTAGTGTGGCTCCTGCCTTTTATATACTGCTTTCTTACTGCTTTCACAGTGGAATATCCTGCTTGGTGTAGATGAGCCCCCAGTGTCAGTGCAATGATGTGACATCACATGTTTTGTATTATGAGAACCCTGCAGGGGCAGTCATATGGTTGCTGTTCTGGGCAGCAGCTACACATCAACCATAATGTCTTGAACATAATACAAGAAGAGCTCTGCTGGGTCAGGCCCAAATCCTGATGTACTCCAGCGACCTGTTTCCCATAATGGCCAACCAAATGCATGTGGAAAACCCACAAGCCAAACATGAGGTCTCTGTCCATTTCCCATTGTTGCCTCTGATCCTGGAGGTAGCTAGAATATCGCCATTGTGACTTGCAGCCATTGATAGCTTATCCTTTTCTCTGAAATTCCTTTGAAGTTGGTGGGACCATATCTTGCAGCATTGAATCTATAGTTTTATGTGCTTTCTTGTTAAAAGACAATTTATAGTGAAACTGTTTTTAGTGTTACTAAATATTCTGACTATTATGACTTAATGCTAAATTTACTTAGGAATTTTGATCAACTTGTAGCAGAATTTTTTTACTGTTTTGTGCTTGCCACAGAGTGAAGTCGTAGAAAAGCCGTCTTTTCATCTCTCTATAAACAGCAGATAAAGAGAGAGAGAGATTAATTTGATTTTTATATGGGACTGAACCCCTTCTCAGATTTTGGTTAAGATGTAAATAGAAGATTCTGCCTGTCCAGTCCTTTTTTCCTTCATTATTTATGGCCTGAACTCCTCTATGGATGCACCCCTTTTCTTTAGCTGATCCAACTTTTGAAATAACAATCTTAACGGTTTGTTTCTTATCAACACTATTTTAATGGGATTTTCTTGTCTTTCAAAACAATGTCCAAAAATCATGAGACATTAAAATTACGCAGACTAATCTCCGATTTCTACTAGTCATAAAATAAGCAAACCAAAAGCAAATCTTTCTTCTTTGGAATTTATAGTAATCTTGACTGTGAAGAGAGTGGTTAAAACCATTTTTGAGGGAAGTTGTTTCAATTTAATGTTATTTGCTTGAGTATAGGTCATGAAATGAGAGGTGTTTATTTTTAAATGTGGTTAGTAGATATTTAATTGATTGGATTTTTACAGGCATCTGTATCTTCCCTGGGGGAAAAATGTATTTAAAGAAGTGTATAGATCTTGGTTTAAAAAATGCATTGGTGTTTATACAAGAGATATTGATCTTAAATTATTGCAGCATGTCCACTGTTCCCCACCCCCAGCCACTGCCCTTGAATGTTGTTGTTCTTGTTGTTGTTGTTGTTGTTGTCGTCAAAGCAAGCTATTCTCCTTTGTTAGTACAGTTCTTAGGAGTACCCCACCCCCATCACATGTTTTATGAACAGTGGCAGAAGTACAAAGAATAAGTGGAAGATAGCTATTTTATAGTAACATCATTTGGCTTTTAAAATTCTATAGCTAATCTGGGGGAACCTCTAGGTTTTGCTTTACACTGCTCTATTGCAGTCCACAATTCAGCTTTTTGTTTGTCTTTTTTTCTTTTTCTTTTTCTTTCTTTTGCATTTGCTCCTTTGGCTGGCATGGAAGTACCTTTTTATCACTAAGCAGTTATCGCCTGGCCTACTAAAGAGCAGGTTTTATGTGCTCCAAAGGGAGTCCTGTTCAGACCACCAGATTAAATGGGAAGAAGTGGAATGAAGTGGGGATTATGTTCAAGGCACTAACAAGGATGCAGAAGACCACCTGGGATAAAAAAAAAACCTATATGTATATATTATTTTAAAAAGATCTATTCATCTTTGATATGGAAAAGGTCTTACAAAAGGAAAGAAAACCGTAGGAGATTGCATGAATGGAATTGAAAATGTGTTGTTGTGCTGTCCTATATCTGTCATTGTAGAGGTGATGAAAACGTTTGTTAAATTTTCCTTATTTAGAAGAAGCTTTCATCTTCTGAAAAAAAATGAAAAGCTACTACGAGAACTTAGAAATTTGGATTCAAGACAATGGCAAGTTATCTGTTATAAGCAATCTTTTTAATGTGATAAAAAGATTTATTTTTATATCTAATACTTTTGACTTTACTACCTGTGTTTCAAGGAAAGGTGTTTCTGATCAGGGTGCAAATTTGTCTGATTTCTGTTCAAGTCAGTGAGATTAACCTCTAAGTAATTGGCTTTAGGACTGAAGTGCCTGTAGCTATGTAGTTAATTTTAATTTAATTCAGTTTATTGGTTGTCTAAGCCATAAGTCTGTAAAAAGTGTTAATAGTAGTTAATTTCTTAGCTGTGGAACAAAATCATTGTTTAAGTCATCAGTGCTCTGAAAGGAATAGAGCTGATTACAGCAGAAGCTTTCCAAGGGAGGGAGGAGAGAGAACTGTTTCCCTCAAGACGAAAAATCATCTAAAAGAGCGTTTCTTCGGAAGGCACTTATTCAAATCAAAGAGTACTGTGTTTCTTTATTCAATCAAGTTTATTAGTTAAGACCATACTTTTGGTAAGCAATTGACCAATAGACAACATTTGAGCATATTACATTCAATAGTAATCAAAGGAAGATAAGCCATTATGGTGATCTGCAAACTAGATTTGTAGATGGGCAAGAGCAAATTCAGAGATTTGACCCCTCTCTTAAATATTTTCTTATATTTTTTCAGGAAGAATATTATAATCGCAAATTTCCCAACTGTTAAGGGTATTTGAGGGGGATTTGCTTGAATGTTTCTCTAGATTTTTCAGCCTGCTGAATCCAAATCCACACCTAGGCGATACACTTCACTTAAACTCTAAAACCAGGGCAACAGCCAAGATGGTTGATGCCACTGCCTTGACAGCTTAAACAGGCATTTGGAGCCGCACTATTCAACCAATCTTGATGAAATGTTGAGTGCTAACTAATATTAGGCCTAACATTTAGCCAAAAGGATTTTTAAAAGCCTAAGTTGAAAAATTACAAAATGGCAGCCTACTGAAATTTATGCTGAGCCGCAATGCAAAATCTGTACAAAATATGTTATGAAACTAAATGTGTTATTCACAGAACATTAAATGATGCACAGTTTGTATAAAGCAGCCTTCAGAAACACTGTAAAGCTGAGGAAATTGAATTTTTAAAATCCAGAATGGCTTTTGGACCAAAGCTAACGTATTTTGCTAAGGTATAGACAGATTTGGATTCAGCAGGTCAAAAAACAAAACAAAAAAATGCATATGCAAACAAATTCTGCTCAGGTAGTCTCAAAGGTTGGGGAACCTCCCTATTTACACACTGTTTTTTTTACTGCGATTTTTCTGAGATTAATTTTTTAACATATCTAGACAGGGAAACCAATCTAACAGGCATATATTCAGTGAAAAAGATAGGTAGCTGAGAACAAGGAAGTTAAAACACTAGAAAGAAAAATATTTGTGATGTGCTAGCATTGTATTTTTCAAAGTTATAGCCCCTTTTCTATTTGTATGTCTCATTCCTTAGTGACTTCAGAGTACATTCTTATGTAATTGCAGTCCTGTGTCTTACAGCCGAGAGACGCACAAAATTGCAGTATTTTATGTTGCTGAGGGACAAGAGGATAAACACTCCATCCTTACTAATACTGGAGGAAGCCAAGCCTACGAGGATTTTGTAGCAGGCCTTGGTTGGGAGGTATCTTTATAGATTGTCCTTTCTATTAATTCATCTTACTTTTTAGATTGTACTTTTTAGTATGGCATGTTACCATAATAATAGCAATTACTGAAGAATTCATACCAGAGACTGGAGTGGGGGGAAAACCTCTTGTATTTTGTAGGCTAGACCTTTTGAAATCTCTCTCTGTCTAGGAGTTGGTAGCATGTCTCTTTCACAGGATGTCAATATAGCTTGTAGGAAAATCAATGGAATTGGAGGTTCCCACCACCTGCTTGACATGGGTTTCTTCCTCCCCATCAGCAAGTTAAATTATACAAAAGGAAAAATACATAGTCATTACTGTGGTCTTCCTGGATCACTTTTCTTTTTATTTATTTATTTATTGCATTTATATACCATCCCATAGCCGAAGCTCTCTGGGCAGTTTACAGAAGTTAAAAACAATGAATATTAAAAACAAATATACAAAAATTTAAAAGCATAAAACAGCAATATCTTGATTCTGTTTGGGTCCTGGAAGGAGACTTAAATCAGGGAGAGGGGTTGCATGACCATTCTTAATATCTCTGGGGGAAATGCTATAATTTACAGTCAATGATTGTGTACTGTATTTGTGAAATCTGCCATTCTTGTCCAGTGGTAGGACGACCGTCTTTGATTGATGACTGGTCCTACTTGTTCAGAATCTAGGACCAAAATAAACTCATATGACTACAAGTCACGGATGGGGGATCACAGGCCCATGGATCAAATTCATAGGCCCACATGCTTGAGATTCTATGACTCCATCCCCAACTGGTCTGTGAAGCCTTGGGTGAGGCCCTTCCTGAAGCCCCATCCCCTCAGAGAAAGAGGCAGGAGAGCAGCTCCCGACTGAGTCACAGCCTCAAGGAGTGCTCCTTGAGGCTGGGCTCAGTTGGCTTTGTTCCTCACTTGTCCTTCCCTGATCAAGGAAGATGAGGGATGAGGGAAGCCTGTTCTCAAGGAGCTATCCCTCTAGGTTCTAGATCAGGGCTTCACCCACCTCACACCTTTGGCAGCCTTCCAGCTTTAGCCCATGATGCTGTCTATGCCATCTCAGGCAGGCAGGGCCAGCCATTTCCAGGCTCCACAGAGCAGCCATCAGGCTTCCTGTGGTGGTGCCTTGAGGAATGGCTGCTCAAGGCACAGGCTCTTTTGGGAGCTGGCTTCACTCATCCCTCATCTTCCTAGATCAGGGAAGGTGAGAAACAGGCTCAGTTGCAAACTAGTTAACCTGTCCTTCACCTTTCCCAATTGGGTTCAGTCACAAGGTGGTACATTTGTATCTGCTGCCAACATGGCTGGAGTATTTGGAGAAATGGTGGGAACCTGGGAATACAACAGGGTAGCACTTTAGGTAGTGGAAATCTAGTCTGGGGACCAAGGGTCTATTCCTATCCTATAGAGTTGTTACCAACCAAAGATTGACAGTATGGTCTCAAGGGGTTGGGTAGTAGGCTCATTTTCAGTGCCAGTAGCACCTACCGTATCCATATGACATAGGAAGTTGCTTTATACCAGGTGAGATGGTTCATCCATCTAGCTGAGTATTATCTGTTCTGACTGGCAGTGGCTCTCCAGGCTCTAAGAAAGAGGTCTTTCACATCACCTGCTAGCTGATTCTTGTAACTTAACTTGGGACTTTCTATATAAAAAGCATGTGCAGTAGCACTGATCTACAGTCCCTCCCTCATCCACATTGTCTTCATCTGGGGAATTCTCAGAGTTTACAGGTGCACCAAGATTGTGTTATCAGTCCATGTGTTGTCTCTTTACCATTGCAAGCAGGGGTGTGATAATTTGCCACTAATAGCCTGAAAGCTGAGCTGCAGCTATATATAGCCCCGAGTGGTTGTTCTCATGCAGGGAGTACACATGTTTTGGAAGCAGAAGTGAGCTCCTGGAAAGGCTCAGAGAGTTCAACTCTGCTTCCAAACCAGGCACATCTTCCCTCCAACCCCAGTGCACCTTGTTTTCAAGCAAAATTGCTGTATTTTATTTATTTATTTATTGCCACCTCAGCAAATTCAATGGCTATGGGGTGGGGGTTGCAAGAAAGGCCATGGAGGCTGCATTTGGCCTGCAGGCTGTGTGTTCCCCACTTTGGGTTAAACTAAATTTTTGTGAACCGCCCAGAGAGCTCCGGCTATTGGGCGGTATAGAAATGTGATAAATAAGTAAATAAATAAATAAATAGACCTCCTGCCACTGGACATAATAAAAATTGATAATATGTCCAATTTCTTTCTTTCTGAACATATATTTGTGGTTCAGACAAGAATTTTTATTGAGCCTCCACAGAGTTCACATTGAAAACATGTCCTGATCATGCAAATGTTTATGGACAATAGTGTTTACAAACAACTGTTACTTCTATACTTCATTTATTCCCCACTCCTCTTCCCCAAGTTCTTATTTCTACAGATTCTGACTGCCATTTAAAATACCCTTATGCCAAGTAGTTTGGGATGTTCTTGTGCTATGTAAATTTGGTTGGCTTTCTTATTTGTTCTAGTTAATTAGGATCATTATGTTCTTTAGCTCAACAAAATCAT
Organism: Elgaria multicarinata webbii; assembly: GCF_023053635.1. Lineage (NCBI taxonomy): Eukaryota > Metazoa > Chordata > Lepidosauria > Squamata > Anguidae > Elgaria > Elgaria multicarinata. The sequence goes on along the minus strand of NC_086172.1, from coordinate 143,245,305 downwards.
AACATTTTTTGCTGTTGCATGGATACATGTTTTTCTCAGAAGCACTGACCTAGTTGATATTATACTTCTTCTAATGGAGCAGTGGCTTCTGTGTTTTAGGTGAACCTCACAAACCATTGTGGTTTTATGGGAGGGCTGCAAAAGAACAAAAGCACTGGATTGACCACTCCATATTTTGCTACCTCTACTGTGGAAGTAATGTTTCATGTATCAACCAGAATGCCTTCGGATTCAGATGACTCCTTAACAAAAAAGGTAAGTGTTTTGAAATAACCTTATTCTTTAGATGGTGGTAAATGCAGGAAGTATAGGATCGAGATTTTATCGAGGCTTTGTTTTCATCACAAGGAGCATTATGCGCTTCTAGATAAGAAGAGGAAGAAGTATGGTGGTCTGATATAAATATAAAGAACATTTCATATAAGAAAAATGGTCTACTACAAAGATTCTACATGTTTTGCTGAGCCCTCTTCTTCTCTCTGGCCTTCCTTCTTCTCACATCAGTCCGTTGGTTTCTGTTCACCACTCTGCTGCAAAGATCATCTTCGTGGCTCGCCGCAATGACCATGTTACTCCGCTTCTGAAATCTCTTCATTGGCTTCCAATTCACTTCAGAATCCAATATAAACTTCTCCTGTTAACCTTCAAAGCTTTTCACGGTCTAGCTCCTTCCTATCTCTCCTCTCTCATCTCACACTATTGCCCCGCTCATGCTCTTCGCTCCTCTGATGCCATGTTTCTCGCCTGCCCAAGGGCCTCTACTTCCCTTGCTCGGCTTCGTCCATTTTCTTCTGCTGCCCCTTACGCCTGGAACGCTCTTCCAGAACATTTAAGAACTACAAGTTCAATCGCAGCTTTTAAAGCTCAACTAAAAACTTTTCTTTTTCCTAAAGCTTTTAAAACTTGATGTTGTGCGGACTTTATACTGTTAGTTTTACCCTACCCTGTGCCTGCTTACCCTACCCTGTGCCTGTTTGCATTCTCTTCCCCTCCTTATTGTTTTACTATGATTTTATTAGATTGTAAGCCTATGCGGCAGGGCCTTGCTATTTACTGTTTTACTCTGTACAGCACCATGTACATTGATGGTGCTATATAAATAAATAATAATAATAATAATAATGATGATGATGATGATGATGATGATAGGGCCCTGTAGAGCACTGTAGTAATTGCAATGAATAGATCTCCCTTATGTCTGCCCAGTGTGAGCATGCATATACATACATAAGTGCATCCCACTTTCCACATGTGAATTCTTAATTTAAATGTGTCTTTTTACTGCCTGCAAATATAACTTCACAATTAGCAGTGCACACTCTGCCCACTCCCAGCTATTGGCAGAGGAGAGCAGGAGGTAAGAATACCGTTGGCCACCACAGTGGTCTGGTTCAGACAACATGCTAAACCATGCTGCTTAACCACAAAATGGCTAAGGGAATGCATTAAGGTTAATGTATTCCATTAACCATTTTGTGGTTAAGCAGCATGGTTTAGTGTGTTGTCTGAACCAGGCCAGTGAGTCTTACAGACCATCTTGGGCCTGGCTAAAGACTTCACTAAACCATTCACTCTGTAGTAGTGGCAAACAAGAAAGGGCAAGGTCTTAATAAGTGCAGGATTATGATATATAATTATTCTTAATTCCTTGTTCATGGGGAATAATTGCAATTCCTTATCCCAGTTATAAATGGGATTCAGCAAGTTACACATACCTATCAACATAGGGCAGTCACATGCTGAGTCAATATAACGTGAGGAGCCCCAGACGCCTAAAGGTATCACAGCAATGTTTCTAAACTTTCTACTTGTTTCTTTATCCCCCTTCAGGATTTCATAGACCTAATCAACTCTAGAATTAGAGTTGTATATGTGTATGCAGCTGATACGTGTGCTCAGCAAGTACTAGTTCTTTTATAACCATCTTAAGAATAAACTGTTTTGCACCATTGGTATTTTTTTCTTTTTAAAATTTAATACATACCACATTAGCTATAATAAGTTAAGACCTGGAACATTTGCCCTATTTCGAATGAACAATTGGCTATCATTAGATTGTGCCCCCTCTATTCTGTACATATATCTTCAAATGTGCTAATCCATTCAACAGACACATTAATGAGCACTGGTTGAAGTGTAATATTGGAGGAAGTGAGGCCGGTTGACCTCAGCATGGAGTTTAATACTTGTAATTGAATTAGATCGCCGACAGTTAGTTCAGAGAAATAGCTATGCCTCTGGCAAGCTTCAATTATTGATGATTTTTTGTTCCATGTTCAACCTGTAAATAATTCTCTGTATTATTATTTAACAGAATTTGTGTTCTACAATCTTTTGCTGGTATCTAGATTGCCTTCTTCAACTAGGCAACATTTCATAAAGTGCACTCAGTAGCTTTGATTGGAAGAAAACTAATGCAGCGCAAGCTGAAGTTGGCTTGTTTCAGTTAACCATAGTTAAGATAGTTTGATGTGGATTAGATGGTCCGGAAAGCTGCACTTAATCTTAAGGCAGAAGCAAAAGCTTTTGAATTCCTCCTCACGGCAGTGGTGGAGAAGGAGCAGTGGAGCATGCAAACCCTGAGACTTGCTGTAGCTCGTTGTCATAACACTGTACTGTAATTTAGTATTATGTCTGAATCAGCCTTCTGCACCTCATGCAGTTGTGAATACTTCATTAGTATGCTAGCATAAGTGGATCAGTTTCTAAATTTGGCATATCCCCTATGTACTCTTCCCCAGCCTGGTGCCTTCCAGATGTTGTGCACTTCAATTCCTATCAGCCCTAGTCAACATGGCCAGTGGTCAAGTGTGAACTGGAAAACCTAAGCTACAATTAAGAGGCTAAGGGTGCAATCCTATGCATGTTTAGACAGAAGAAGGCCTTCAACTCCAATCATCCCCCAGTCAGCTATGCTGTCTGGGATAGGCTGGGAGTTGTAGGATTTATTTTTGTCTAAATACGCATAGGATTGTGCCCTAATTGTGCTTATGTCTCACTGAAGTCAATGGAACTTACATGCAGGCAGCTAAGCCATTAAGTTCTATTGATTTCAGTGGGACATTGATTTTAGAGCACTCTAGATTGTGTTTTTGATAGCAAAATTAGTCCAACACATTTTTTATAAGAGCTTAGATTTAGGATCATTCTTGCTTCCAGATTTGTCCTGGCTTTGAAATGTTTGGGATTTAGTTACTGTTAAAATAGTAATAATTTACTATTTACTTGTGAACTTGCTTGTTTGAGTAGGGATATGGGGGAGGGGGGTGTTTCTGTCTCCCTTTCATTTCCCTTTCATTCTCCTTGCTATGTTCATCCCTGAGTGACTACACCATCCATTAATGACTTGCACAAATGGAACAGCTTTGAGAGATCTAATACCATAGCTGGGCTTTCATATCACCTTTAAGATAGTATATCTTTCAATGAAAATGGTTGTCAGTGCTGAACTCCAGGCAGCGGTCTGGGATGATCCAAAAGCCAGGAGTGATGTCAATAAACAGAGCCAAGGGATGAACCCACAAGTCAGGACCAAAGGACAAACCAGGAGCCATAATCAAAGAGCAAGTCAGAATTCAGTAACACACCAAGGTTTAGGAATACTATGTTGTTCAGGCAAGGCATAACTGGAACTTATAAACATTACTGTCCAGGAGGATCCAATGACTAGTCTGTGTGGACAGAATCAGCCCAAAGCCTGAGGATACTTCACTGCCCAGTTAGACACTGTAACCAGCAGTTTAGTAATTCACCACATGAGGCAGCTGAAGACAGATCCAAATGTAACCAGTTTGAGTTCTGGCACATCCTGACAGGTTCACACATGTACCTGCAATTTAATACAAAACGATGAACTTTCATGTGTGAATCAGTCCTGATTTCAAGAACCACAGTTTGTGTGAGTGCTTGCTACCTAATCATTCATGCTAGTGATTTTTCTCTATACTTCGTCATTAGCGCCACATTCTCTGCAGAGAGTTTGAGATTATCAGAACAGACTTCGTTTCTGAAGCTGGAGCCTTTCCCCCTTGCTCACACAGCTGAAGTTAAGTTGCTGCTGAAGCTGCAGTATGTGGCTTCCAAGCTGCACTAATAGGACTTCTAGCTGAGTTATGGTCAAATGCGGACTCTAAGAAGGCTGTGTGACTGAGCAGGAATCTGCATGTTAGGGGGAAGAGGGTCAACTGGATACAGGATGAAGGAGTTCTATGACTCATTTCAGGTAACTGAAGGAAATTTTGGACAGCTCTTTGTCCAGGCATTAAGATGAGCTTGGCATCACAGGACTGCCTAGAATAAATTCTGAATGCCAGGGAACATGCAAAGTAATACATTCTTCATATGTTGAATTGCTTCCCTTATTGCTGAATATCCACAACCAGCCCAGTCACATCTAGGGTGAGCAGTCAGGACTTCTAGGTCACCATCTGGTTTCTTTGAAATTCGAGTACAGAAATAAACTACTTCCCATATCTTGGGATGTATTTCATTGGGGTCCTCTGTCTATCCAAACCCCTGCCAGTAAAAGTCAGGCTGGGTGAGAAGAGGACAGAAGCTTTTACAGCCTCTCTTTCCTCTATTTGAACAAATTTCAGCTAGACAGGCCTCTCAGCTTGTTTATCTTAACAGATAGGGGCAGGGGCAGCAACAACGAGGCTCCTGGATTGAGTGGACCCAAGTGTCTCCTCTCTCCTCACCCACTGGAACACCCCTTTTTACCTGTGCATCCTCGGAAGAGAAGCTGCTGCAGTGCTTTCTGAAACAGCTGAAAGGGGTGGGGGGTGGGGTGGAAAATCCACATTTGGATTCCCACTCCTGACGTCACAGCAGTGTCTGTGACCTATATGGAGGAAATCTACTGAATAGCAGGTTAAAAAATTATTCCAAAAATCCATGTTAATTTTGGAAGTTTAAATTTAAGATTATATTTTGTAAGAAAATACCGTTTTAAATTATACATGTATTACATTCGTACATGTAAATTATTTAAAGTGACAACCATTGGAACTACTTGGCAAGAAATGGACCATGGTCCCAAAAGTAGTAGAGTGGTAGACTTCCATTTAATATCACAATTTCTGAAATCACCCTTTGGAAATCTGCCATGTGTATTGTGTTCTCCTATTATTTTACCTTTCCTGGTTTCAAAAATTTCCCTTAAATACGAACCCAATTTTCAGCAGTATACATGATTTCAACCAGTGTTGTTTGCCTTGTTCCCATTTCAGCAGGCAGACTTCTTTTTCTCCCCACTATCAAATCATCAGAGGACTTTTCTTAATCATGTACCCCTGGTTTTTAAAAGCGTGGGAATTGGATGACAAAAGCAAACCCTCAACTAGATCATGTCCTTCAGGAAGTTGTAATGTCTTTCCTCATCCATTTCTTAGATCAGTAGGTTCTACACATTACTGATAATTCTGGCAAGAGTTCAGGGGTTAATGCAATAGATAAATAAAAGGAACTTTCTGTAAATTGAGCCCTGCATTATTTCAGTTGTCTTCTCTTTCCAAAACTAACTTATTTAATTTTTTTAAAGTAAATACTTGAATTCTTCCTGCTAGTGTGCTTTGCTTTTACTATCGTTTATTACTTCAATTATACTTTGTATCACTTAGAACAATCTGCCATTTAGAAATCTCAGTGTAGCCTGCAGCTTGGTATTAACTCTGGCTGGTATTGTAACATGTACAGCATATGACATTAATGTATCAAAATTAGATTTGATCGTCCCTTCTGGTTATATTTATTTCACATTTCTTTTGTATTCAGTTAACATAAACTTATTAGGAAAGCTGACACATGGTGATGGCTATAAAGTAAGAATGTTTTAAAGTATTTCGATTTTTTAAAATGAAATTTCAGATATCTCTGCTTTTCCAGTTTGTTCGTTTGTTCAGTAGTGGAATAGAAATTGTACCCCTCTGCTATAGCTGTTGAAATAGTTTAGCTAATCTTCATGTTGGTTTATGACCGTTCTATGTACCAATACTCACAAAGACTAGCCCCTTATTATGTTAGCAACTTTTCCTGCAGGGAGAACTATGAATGGTGAAAAAGAGGGTGTTATAAAAGAAAGGTGATAGTAGTAGCAGTAACAGCAGCAGCAATAGTAGTGCTATTATTTTCTGGAGAGCTATGTCACTAAGTTATGCTTGTTAAGGGCCAAAGAGGCACTGGCTACACTCAGAGCTGAAATTAGATAGTCCCTAGACACAATCTAGTAGCCAAATAGGTCCATCTTCCCCTATACATTATTTTAACATTTGTACAGCTTGTAAATAATTGTGTGTTCTTTGTGTTTTGTTTTTGTTGCTGGTGCTGTTGTTATACTTTAATAGTAATGTTCTCTTTAGTGGTTTACCATACAGAATCAATACTGTTACCATACAGTAAAAACAGAAACATAATAATCCTACAAGCAACACTAAAACAAAATATTAAGCAATGCAAGATTAAACAGCTTCAGATTAAAGCACCCACCAGCCTCATTTAAAAGCTTGCTGGAATACAATGGCCTTAACCCACTTTCTAAAAACAGTAAATACAAGAATATTTGAACCTTCTGAGGCAGATAGTTCCACAACTGGGCAACCATTACGAAGAACACATTGGTTCTTTATCATAGCTCACTGGATCTCAAGGTTGCTCATAGCAGAGCCTTCTGGCTGATATCAACATATGGGAAGGTATATATGGGAGGAGATGTTCCTTCAGATAATGAGGACCTAAACTATTTAGGTCTGTAAAAGTCAAAATAGTCTCTTGGATTGTGTTTAGAAAACAACCAGTAAACATTTACCTTCTTTCCCTAATGTAATTGTAAGATTGCAAGACTTTGAACAGCACTAAATAATTTCAGGCTCCTTATAAATAATCACAGTTACATTAACTCTGTGGCTGCTATATTCCAGGCCTGTTGTAAATTCCAAGTTCAAGGGCAGCCCCATGAAGAATGCATTCTAATCTAGTAATCTAATCAAAATATAAATGCAATTTTTACCCTCACTTCCATGACATCTTGCGCCATAATGCATCACCAGTGTTAAAAGGGAATAGTTACTTTGTATAAAGTCCCTTTATTTCCTATTCATCTGCTTTCTCCTTCCTCTTCTAAAGTCCACTGTAACTAAGAAATAAGTTTAAAATTTCGAGAACACTGTAGGTTCCACAAAGATTTTCAAAAGAGTGGCATCAATAGGAAGAAGGAGCAAGCAACATTATGCCTAACAACTAGAGAAAACTGTAAATGTATTTAAAGAGATTCCAAAAACAGTGTGTAAGTTAATAGAGTTGCACAAGGACCCATGTTACTTCTTGCATGAAGAATGGGAACATATCCCTTCAGAAATTGACATTTTAGCTTTACAAGAAATGATTACACTTCACATACTCCAAGAAAAATTCTTAAAATCAATTCAAACTGAGGCTTGCGTTTCCTTCTGTTGGAATTAAAATAAGGGCTGCTTCATGCATGTAAGTACATCATCTAATTTCTCAGCATTTGGTTATTTAACACAATGATTTACAGCTGATGTGTAAACAGATTCCTTTGGGATAGCATCATGTTTAAGGTGATATAAAGGTTCTGTTTGTTGTGTTCGATGTGATTACTCAGACACATATGGAAATTACCACTTGCACCTTTGACACTGTTCTAAGATCCAGCCCCCCCTTCCCATCCTCATTCTCTACCCAAGACTTTACTTCCTCCTTCAGTGCTAAAATCAGAACCATCTACTCTGATCTCTCTTCCCCCTTCCACTTTCTCCTCCTACACCTCCCTTTTTCTCCCATCTTGCTTGATGAGTTGACTACTGTGTTGTCTTTGTCCAACCACTCCATGTGCCCCCTTGATCTCATCCCCTCCCTAATTCCCGTGCCAGACCATTATCCCTCCTCTCTATCATATAATCAACCTCTCCCCTCTGGCTCCTTTCTATCCTTTTTCTCCAAACACCTGGAGCATGCTCCTTACTCCTGCTAACTATAATTTGTCTCCTCCAACTCTGCTCTTGACCTCCTCCAGTTTAGTTACTGCTCCCTGAACACCACTGAAACTGCCCTCACAAAAATCACTGAAGACTTCCTTACTGCAAAATCAAAACAACTCTGTTAAGTTCTCCTACTTCTTGACTTATCCACTGCCTTTGATACGGGTATCACTCTTGAGGCCCTAAAGCTCCATGATTCTGTCCTCAGATGGTTCTCTTCCTACCAGTTTATGTGTCCTTCCAATAGGGGGAAACTCTACCTCTGTTTTTTCTTTCTCTTGCTGGAGTCACCAAATGAACTGGTTTTTGCCCTCTTCTCTTTTTCCTACACACTGTTCCTGGGTGACTTCATCAAATCGTATGGCTTTTAGTGCTTCTTATATGCAGAGAACACCCAACTCTGTACCACTGATTTTTCCCCTTCCTTCCAATCCTGCATCTCCTACTGCTTCTCCGCTATTTCTGCTTGGATACTTTGTCATTTAAAACTCGATGGCCTAGTTTTCACAACAACCCATGGTGAGTTGTCACCCTTGTTTGTTTTAGGATGGCTTGTCGTGACATCTGAACCTGCCATAGTTTCCCCAGAGTGGTTTGTTAACCACACACACAAGCCACCCTGAGAACCCATGGCTTGTTATTGGGTTGTTCAGGGTAGCTTGTTGTGATGTGCGAGCCTGGCAGAGTTGTGTCTGCATGCTTTGTTGGAAAGCTGCCTAGCAAGAGCAGCAAAAAAAAACAATCACTGCTTGAGATCTTGCTAACCTGTCGCCATCCTCCCTCGTCATCTGCCCCTCCTCTGATATATCAATAAAAAATGCCACTGAGAATTTCCTTTATGTGTTCATAACCTTTTAAAATATTATTATATTATTAGTAGTATTATTAGTATTATTATTGGTCCTTTGCAAGTGTGCAGATTTGCCTGCCCGCTATTTACATTCTTGAGTAGTACAGTTGTTTGTAAGTTGGTCAGCATAATGTTGTTCCCTCTCTATTACATCTTGAAATGATACTTGTCAATTTAGCCCTCCACTTGTTCCTCCCTAGACAGAGACAGGTGTGTTTTTTCACCTTCAGGGTGATTTGTGCAAATTTGAAGTAATTGCTGCACTTATTCACAGTAACTACTGCACTTTAGAAATTTTGGGTCCCAAATACTTGAAGGAATGTCTCTCTCTACACAATCGTAAGAAAATGTTTGTGAATTCTAATGATAATTAGGAAATTCCGTAGTTTTACCAGTCCTTTTTGAAATATCCAATAGGGTTTATATTAACCAATTCTGGGTTGGGGTGGGGAGATGTATAAGTTAGGCAAACAAGAAGTACATAAGAGACAAGATATGTACAAAACTAATCTTAGTTAAAGTGAATAATTAGAATCAAGTGTTTTAAGTAATTAGTTAGATCTTCAGGAATGAATTTTGGAGGCCCCACCCTATAAAAGAGTCCGAAACTTTGTGAATTTAGTCTTCACCATGTGGTTGTGTGGAAACATGTCATGCCATGATCGAAAGACATCTCTGAGGACCTCAGAAAAGCAATTATAGCTGCTCATCAGTCTAGAAAGGGTTACAAACCCATGTCTAAAGATGTGGGACTCCACCAAATCCACTGTTAGACAGTCTACAAATGAAAAAGGTTTAAGACCACCCAGAAGCTACCAAAATCTCTCCCGAGAACAAACTGCTGCATCATCCAGGAAGTCAAAAAGACCCCCCAGGGTAACATCCAATGCCCCATCTCCAGAAGTTAACTAAGTTGCCAGTGTCATGAAGTGGTTAGAGTGTTGGACTTGGGACTTGGAAGACCCAGGTTCTAGTCTCCACTTGGCCATGAAGTTCACTGAGTAACTTTGGGCTAGTCACTAATTCTCAGCCTAACCTAACTCACAAGGTTGTTTTGAAGATAAAATGGAGAGAAGGCGGATCATGTAAGCAGCCCTGGGTTCCTTCTAGGAAAAAAGGCAGGACATATATGTAATAGTAATTTTTTAAAAAATAAATAGATGGCTGTTATGAACAAGCGCTTTTCAGCTTTGGCACCACAACTGCGAGGTGCCCTCCCCAAACATATCAGCCTGTTACTGATATTAAAAGCTGACATTAAAAGCTGTTTTATTAGCAAAGCCTTTGGTTGGTTTCAGTTATGGCATCAGTTGTCGTTTTCTCTGTGTTAGTGCTCCTGCTTTCTGAATTTGTCTTTGTCATCTTTTTTTAATTGGTTTTAACATTTGAATTGGCTTTTTAATTCTTCTGTAGTAAATCTGTAATACCAATATTGTGGAAAGATGGGTTATACAGTACATTTTAAAAATAAAATCTATGTCTGGACCACACTAACATTCTAATCTTAAACATGCAACTGTTTCAGTGAAATTAGAGTCATGTGATTAAAAGCAGCCATATTAAGGATTGCAATGTCTGCGAAATTATTATTGAGATACTTAGTGCTAGAGTGAAGTTCAACTCACGAATAATTCTCATTCATATTTATTTAACAATTTTATATTTTCGATAAAGATGCTCAGAACAAAACTATTGAGTCTTGCAAGGCTTTGTAATTGTTACAGGGGAAATTGTGTTTTGTTTGTCAATTCAAGATCTTGGGAAACTGATTGTATATGCAGGTTACTTTTAAAAAATGTATGACAATTATGATTTGTTTATGTGTGAAGTCAATTAAATAGCAACATACTCAAATGTAATAGCCATCCAGACTGCTTTAGGCTGCAATCCTATACTAATTTACTTGGAAATAAGTCCACTGATAAAGTGGGACATCCTTCTGAATAAGCATGTATGGAAGAGTTCATGTTTAAAGCTTTTGTCCTTCAGAAGTGTATTTTCTATTAGTTTTTTGATATGTAAAGACTGAGGGCTGACAAATTAAACTGAAGAACCCAAGCTGAATCAATAGTACTGCAGGTCTGCAAGTAGTCTGTTTAGTGCTCCCACAAGTGTTATTTTTAAGGTACCTCCTGATCTGGATTTGGTCCTGAAAGACCAAGGAAAAGTGTAGCTGCATAGCGAGTAGGCTTTAGCAAACACAGTTTGGGACATTGTCCTGAAAGCAAGCAAGAGGTTAATTAGCTCGCCCTCTATAAAATTTAAATTATAGAATTTTTTTATAATTATGCAAATATATTTGCATATGTAAATTAGCAGGGCAATTATTATTTTATTTTTTAAAAAATTGTCCTATGGACCTGTGGCCCGGATCTTTTCCACAGTTGTTACCATTTGTAGCACAGTTCTTGTATATAATCCATACTTTAGTCTGCAATCCCATAACCAGCCAAAGGCAACTGAAAGGCCATTGGATGCTGCATAAGTGCTGCTCCATTAGCAGAGAGGGAAACCTGCTAGTAAGATAGCACTTAGGCCACTGGAGGACCCCTGCTACTCCTACAGAAAGTTCCACAGGCTTAGATGTCCCAACAGTGGTGTTCCACCGGCACTGGAGGGGGGAAAGGGCTTTTCGGCAGCAGCCAGGGATCCACGGGCCCTAAATTCTCTCATCCCCAAACACATTCCCACAAGAAGCCATCCATTTCATTAGCCCTGGAGCTCACATAGTTGATTCCCTCCCATTGACCATAATGGAAGTGGGGAGAAATACCCCTCCTCCAGGTTTTATAAAGCCAATTTCTTCCCAGGCTGACAGGGCAGAGCAAGTGGTGGTAGCTCTGCCATGGAATTTCACTACCACCATAGGCTTTCTCTGTTAAGAGAATTAAATCTTTATACAAACATTACTTCTCTTGTTTCAGCTAAGACATTTAGGAAATGATGAAGTTCACATTGTCTGGTCGGAGCATACTCGAGACTACAGAAGAGGAATCATTCCTACAGAATTCGGAGATGTGCTCATTGTTATATATCCAATGAAGAATTACATGTTCAGTATCCAGATTATGAAAAAACCTGAGGTAAGTTTTTATTATTTTTCCTACAGCTGATGGCTAAGTTCTGGGTTGTCTGGGATTGTTTTTAATAAGTAAATTAAATAAATAGGATACAATCTATTTTTTATTTTTATGGTGATAAATTATTCCTGCAGCTCAGTTAGGTTTTAACATTAACAGAAGCAGCCCTGCAATAATTTAAACCATGGCTGGAAAGGATTGTTTCTCTCTCCACACCTTTTGTGTTTTGGATGCTTTTCATGAAAAAGAAATAAACCTACCCCTACCCCTGCTTTTTTGTGTGAATGGGGGCAAGCACGCCAACTTAACAGTCTTTCTCAATTTAAAAAAGCTATGAGGACTGATCTCTTCCGGCAGCCTACCCAGTCGCCTGGCTGTTATTTCAATAATGTATTCATTTTAAATATGTTCTTAATCAGTTTTATGTATTTTACTATATTTTATAGTATTTTGTATTTAATGTTGTTCATCGCCTCAAACCAAAGTGAGAGGTGGGTAAGAAATAAATAAATAAATAAATAAAAATAATAATAAAAATAATAATAATAATAATAATAATAATAATAATAATAATAATAATAATATGTGGCTCCCCATGTAGTCGAGTGTATCCCAAGTAGGACAAGGAGAGCAAAACAGTTCGATAGATCTTGAAGTTGCATAGCTAAATATTTGCCAGTTGGCAGTGGATGCAATTTCCCATTAGGAGTGTGCTATTCTGAAGGAAACTGCTACTAATTGGGTTTAAGATGGATAGAAAATAGCTCTGCAATATAGGTGGCATTTTCTCTCATCTCTCCTGATGTCTCCCTTTTCTCCTGGACTATACTTTAGCATTTGGACTCTGAGGGGAATTTCCTTCACTTTTCTTTCCTCAGCTGCTCAACATGGTCTTATTTTATCACTGAATGTGCTACTGTTTCAAATAGGATAGGACTGTATCTTACCCTGGCACTGATAATCATGTAGAAGGGAGAAGATAGAAAATCTGGGGGAAATTATTTTTATTTCTGCATTTGTCTGCAACAAAACTCACTTAAACCTTACTGCTACAAATAGTAGTTGAGATACTGTACAACATGATTATTACAAACTGACTTACCTTCACTCTACTAATTATTCTACTTGTACGCTCTTTCTCTGTATCATATGTTCACAAGTGTCTGTTCCGAACAGCAAAATAATTAAGAAATGAGAGAGCGTTTTCATGTGGTCAAAATCAACACATACAAATCAAACAAGAAAGGATCCAAAACTAATTTTGCAACTACTACAAACACAGTGGCCATTATTTCTTAGTTTGCACTCACCCTCACCTTGCCTGTTACCACCTTCCTTCATTGGTTAACTTAAACCACAGTTCTTCATCCCAGCTGAAACGAGGAACTGTAGTTTACTGTAGGTGTACTAACGAGGATCATAATCCATGTTCAAACTGTGGTTTAAGGTCTCTTTTGTAAATTGAGATTAAGGCCTTAGGCTTATCCCGGGATTGTCCCAGGATCATCCCTGCCTGCTCCCGGGATATCCTGTGTGTCATTTACATGAACATGGATGACCCCGGGACAATCCTGGGATAAACCTTAGGTCTAGCTAAGGCCTAAATCACAGTTCCCCATTTCAGATGTAACAGGGAACTGCAGTTTAAACTCATCAGGATCAGTGCAACAAAGTGAGGAGGCGAAAGGAGAAGCAGGAGGACAATGTGCAGTCCTAATGCTCACTTGTAGCTGCTGAACTATGGCTTAGCGAGCTGGGGAAAGTAGTCTGAAGTGGGCGTATGTGTGTGTCAGGGTGGAGCATTGGAAAGTGCAGGAGTGTAAAAGGCTAGAATGATTGCTTGCATCCATCTAACACTTGGCCTTAATCTGGCAAAGAGGAGGATAGACGAGTTTGCACGGCACTTTGAATATAAAGTCGCTCAGATTCGTCAAGAATTGGACACCACACTTAATGCAGCTCCACTAGTAGAGGCGTTCAGAGTGCCGTCCGGTTCAGTTTTATTGGATGAGTTTCAGTTAGTGAGGCCCGAGGATGTGGACAAGGTGCTTGGCCAAGTCCGGTCGACCACCTGTGTGCTTGCCCCTTGCCCCTCATGGCTCATTACATCAAATAAGGAGGGGATCGCCGGCTGGGTCCAGGAGGTCGTAAATGCCTCCTTGAGAGAGGGAGTGGTGCTGGCCTCTTTAAAAGAGGCGGTAATTAGACCACTCCTGAAGAAGCCTAATCTGGACCCGGAGGATGTTAACAACTACAGGCCGGTGGCTAATATCCCCTTCCTGGGCAAGGTGCTTGAGCAGGTGGTTGCAGGACAACTCCAGGCACTCTTGAATGAAACGGATTATCTAGATCTATTTCAATCGGGTTTCAGGCCTGGTTTTGGAACGGATACTGCCTTGGTCGCCCTGTGGGATGACCTCTGCCGGGAGAGAGACAGGGGGAGTGCGACCCTGTTGGTTCTCCTGGACCTCTCAGCGGCTTTCGATACCATCGACCATGGTATCCTTCTGGATAGGTTGTCTGAGCTGGGAGTTGGAGGTACTGCGTTGCAGTGGTTCCGCTCCTACTTGAATGGCCGATTCCAGAAGGTGGTGCTAGGGGATTATTGCTCTGTGCCATGGCTCCTAAGCTATGGGGTTCCACAGGGCTCTATCTTATCCCCTATGCTGTTTAACATATAAATGAAGCTGCTGTGGGAGGTTATCCGGAGATGTGGACTGAGGTGTCATCAATATGCGGATGATACCCAGCTCTACCTTTCCTTTTCATCAAACCCAGGTGAGGCAGTGGCTGTTCTGAACCAGTGCCTGGGCACAGTAATGGACTGGATGAGGGCTAATAAACTGAAACTTAATCCAGACAAGACGGAGGTACTGTTAGCGTGTGGTTCATCTGTCCGGCGAGGTGATGTTTGCCCTGTCCTGGACGGGGTTGCACTCCCCCTAAAGGATCGGGTCCGTAGTTTGGGGGTGCTCTTGGATCCAGAACTGTCACTTGAGGCACAGGTGAACTCAGTGGCAAAGAGCACCTTTTATCAGCTTAGGCTGATAACCAACTGCGCCCTTATCTGGACAGAAATAGCTTAGGTACAGTTATCCATGCTCTGATAACCTCTCGTTTGGATTACTGCAATGTGTTATACATGGGGCTGCCTTTGAAAACGGTCCGGAAACTTCAACTGGTACAAAACAGGGCAGCACGGTTACTAACAGACTGGCCGACGAGACCACATTACGCCAGTCCTTTTCCAGCTTCATTGGCTGCCAGTCCAGGTCCGGGCCCAATTCAAAGTGCTGATATTAACATTTAAAGCCCTAAACGGCTTGGGGCCAGGTTATCTGAAGGAATGCCTCCTCCCATATGTACCTGCCTGGACCCTAAGGTCATCCTCAGGGGGTCCTTCTCCGCGAGCCCCTGCCAAAGGAAGTGAGGCAGGTGGCTACCAGGAGGAGGGCCTTCTCTGCTGTGGCACCCCGGCTGTGGAATGAGCTCCCTAAGGAGGTTCGCTTGGCACCTACATTGTATGCTTTTAGATGCCAGGTGAAGACCTTTTTATTCTCCCAGCATTTTAACAGTCTATAAATAAATTTTAACTTGGTGTTTTAAATTTGTAATTATCTCGTTGATCTTTTATATTGTATTTTATATTATGGTTTTATGCTGTTGTTTTATACTTTGAATGTTTTTAATTTTTGTGAACTGCCCAGAGAGCTCCGGCTATTGGGCAGTATAGAAATGTAATAAATAAATAAATAAATAAATAAATACTTACATAGATGTCCTTGCTAAATCAAAATCTTCATGTGTAACACGGTCCTTGCATATGCAGATCCTCTGACTAGGTGCCATATTCACCAAGTTGGGTTTTGAATACAGTGCCCGTTACTGAATTAATAGTCTTGAGCACAGCTTTCAACCAATTGTAGAACAGTAGCACTAACCATCTTTTGGATTACTAGATAGATATAGTCCATTGCTGGCTGTGCATATCCCTAGATCAGAGCCTATGTAGTTAGAAAATATTATGGTACAAATTATTCCATATTATGCTAAACCATTACTGCTTTTAATCATGTAGCTGTATCCTAACACTGATTGTGAGTACGTGCTCATTAGCTGCATGTAAGATTGCTCTAACAAATATCTGAATAAAAACTATTAACAGTTTTCTTTCAAACTAATCACATCCCTTCAGGAAATTTTCCCTTTCTCTTGTCTCACTCGGACTTTGACCTTCGGGAATATGACATTCATGGCCATTATTATGTTTTAGACTTAAACTAAGCCTGAATATAAGAAATTATTCAAATAGTTCTTAAAGCAAAAGAAGAATTATCTCTTGCTGAAAATATCAAGTAATCATATCAGCATACTTTCATAAGGTACACCATCTCCTAGAGTTTTTTGAATAACCATTATGATTAACAGGAGGTGGGAAGAATGATCTGGTCAAGCAACCCTTTGTTAATGTTGATTGCTAATTGTTGTACAAGAGACTATTTTGACAGCTGAATTTCTCAATTTTCTGAATTCAGGTCCCATTCTTTGGTCCATTGTTCGATGGTGCTATTGTGAATGGAAAAATTCTTCCTATTATGGTTCGTGCAACAGCTATAAATGCAAGCAGAGCACTGAAGTCACTCATTCCGTTATACCAAAACTTGTATCCTTTTAACTCAAACGTGAAACCAACCTACCTGGAAGTAAGCCCAACTGAACACAGTGGGACTTACTTCCAAATGAATATGTCTAGGATTTAACTGCATTTCCTTATTGATAATGAAGATTTCTATAAATACAATTAAAAAAAAACAATAAGCACAAAAAAGCCAAAGGTAAGGAAATATTCCATAGAAATAAAATACAAAACCCAAAGAGCGTGATAGACCTGCTCCATTTTTGTTAAGATTTAGGCAAGTTGTTAAACCTTTTTTGTTCTGCACAGCTTTTGAACAATTTAAAATGTAATTTAATTCTGCTCTCTGTTTTTAAAGACTTTTTTTCTTATTCTTAATCTATTTGTGATGTTGTTTTAAAGTTTTTAAATAATAACTCGCCTTAGGGTCCTTTTTAGTTGCCAAAAGACAACTCATAACAAATTAAATAAATGGGACTATGACAGTAACTGCAGGATTTAAAGCAATGCTTTTAATAGAAGTGCTGTTGACATATTTTCCTGTAAAACTAATTTTATAATATTCCTTTATTGGACATATTTTTGGACGTATATAAAATTGTGCCATTTTATGCTACATTAACAGAGAAATTGCAGCTTTTTCCCCCTCAGGCAGAGTGGGCTGGGTTAGATGCAATTTTACAAGAGTGAGCCTCACACCAGGCTTGCACACACTCCACTTCTCCTGTGGCACAGCTGTGAGAAGGAAATGAGAAGCTTTCACATCTGATTTTGATTAACTGCATCTTGCAGTGTTGTCCAAACCCAGACAAGCTATGGTCAAACTTACCTATGGTTAGTGGAATCCAACCAACTTCAAACCATTATTTATGAAGTTGGCTTGTTTTTACTAACCATAGTTAAGAATTTAGGGTTCAAAGAACATGCTAAACTGTGGTTAATATAAAACTTGAAGTAGAAGCATCTGATCTTCTCCTTGTACCCGCACTGGAGGAGAGGAGGGAATGCATGAGCCTACGGAGAGGCTAGACTTGTTTAGGATTACATCTCAGTGCAGCCAGTGCTGTTTGATATTGATAAACTTTTGTTGACTGTGGAAGGTGTGTGTGTGTGTGTGATGTATATTGTAGAGAAGAAAGAGTGACACCATTTTGTTTAGGAAATGTTTAAGATTAGTAAATCGGCGTACACTAGGATGTATCCACCAGGGCACAACTGCTAACGTAAATTACATTGCACTAGCGCAAACTGCTCTAGCTTAATGCCAATTTCCTGAGGAATTGGAGTGCCAGTGAACATTATTGGCATTGCACAAGAGTAGTTTACACTAGCACAACATAATTTATGTTAGTGGTTGCACCCAGTTGGATACTACCCCCTGAAGGTAAAACATGTGGTAAATCAGTTCTTTAAAGCCGATAACATTTACTTTGATTACTCTGTAATCATGGATGAAAATATGCAAATGTCTTTGCAGCAGTTTGATGGAATGCCATAATGACTCCGGAGAAATGGGTACAGGAGGACTCTTGTCTATTATACCATCGAGATGCATAATGGGCTCCAGCCGTATCCTATCTTCTTGCTGAGTGGAAACTCAAAAATACTGCTTTGAAATAATCAATGTATGCTCCAAAATATATCTTCATACATCAGCTTCTGTACAGAATTATGTGTGTCATTCAAACTGCAGTTATTACCTGTTTACCTAATTGGGGCACCTTTTTAGCCCTTAATGATGCCTCTTAAGATAGTTCAGCAAATCTACTCCAGATGTTACTCAAGTGCATATATTTTTTTAAATTCAAGAAACGCTGTGGTAAAGGCTAGGTTCTTGTTCCATTTTCTAATGGACAAGCCCTGCCCCCAACAACAAAATGTTGTAATATATCCCTAGTATGCTTGTGTTGCCTGAGCCTGAGGCATCCAGACAGGACTCCCTGCTGTAACATGGGTCTGTCTTCATGTGTGTTCAATGGAACTGAGGCCTTAGCTAGAAGGGGCGAAATCCTGGGGCAATCCCTGGGATTGTCCCTGTGTGTCCACATGATGCACAGGGGATCCTGGGATCAGGGAGGGATGATCCCTCCCTTGCCCCGGGATCTTGTCCTACACTTTAGGCCCGGTTTTTCTGCGGTCTCGGGCTGAGCCCGAGACTGCAGAATGTGTGGCCAGGCGCCGCAGTTTGTCGTGAGGAGCCGGAACCCACGTCCATTGGGGGTGTGGTAGGGGGAGTGGGGAAAGTAATTATTTTTTAAAAAATACGTTTTGCGCACAAGCACTCGTACGCTCCGGTCTCTTTAAAAAAAATGGTGGGCGTGACGCCTCTCCCTCTGAGGTCGTCACACGCCACGTGTGAACAGAGGGGGAGGTCTCGCGATAAAAAAATTGTAAGTTCTTCACCCCCTGTCACGCTAGACCTCTAGGTCTAGCTAAGGCCTGAGTCTTCGATATGGACTGGAATGGTCTGAGGGAGCAGTTTAAGAATATTGACCTTTTTGACTGGGAATCCAAACAAGCCTCAGCTCCACCTTTGAATTGCAATATTAACAATGAACTTCAATTGCAATGCTGCTGTAAGTTTTTGTCTCTGTCAGCACAGCCCTCAAACCTGCAATACGGTATACTTGTGAATTCCAGTTCAGGTTGTTGTATGTAGCTCCCTCAGTGTGCAGATAAAAACAGTGGAAAACATAGCGGGGTTCTTGTACTCTCTCAGCTTCAGCCATAACCCCAAACTTATATAGGACTCCAGTACTGCCAAATAACACTGCAGTATTCAATGTGAACTACACTGCCATGTGTTTTTTAATGTTTCATGCTAAATAAGAACAGAATTAGAGCAGGGAATCTTCTTTTTGCTGTTCCCTTTTTGTGGTGGGGGGGGGCGTGGAGGAGTTAGGTGAATATATTGGTGCTCAGTCCTAGCTGTTTTGGGGGTCCCCGTTAGAGTTTTTTTCCTAAAGATTTTTTGTACTTCTACAAACCTCAGGCTCTTGTGCATGGGTGCTGCCATTTTGGTTACATAATGGTAGACACTGTCCCCAAGTTAGGAATTAGAATACAAAATATCAATTCTAGTTCAGCAGAAGAGACCCACTGAGACTTGATCCCATACTCAAAGGCAGCTTTCAGTGTGCAACAAAGAAAATCTCATTTGTGCAGTGGCACATAGAGCTCTAATACGTTTGACTACCTGTTGATCTGCTACACCCTACAAGCTCATTTTGGGCACCCCCTACCCATGTGCCCCTCCCATGTTTGTTCCTATCTATCCATCCACTGAAAACTCATAGGACTGCTGTAACAATGACATCAGTAGCTTCAGCTTGAGTTTTTAAAGTGTAGTGGTTAATAAGAAATGCATATCCGGTATTTGTACTGATGCCTGGATATTTATGCAATAGTAATAAAAGGAGTTTCTGAATTGATCTGTTAGATGGATAACTCCATTTCAATTCATTAAATGTAATGTGAAATTCATCTTGGGCATGGCTAGACAGGGCGATATCCCAGGGATTGCCCCTGTGCGTCCACATGACTCACAGGGCATCCCGGGAGCAGGGAGAGATGATTCCTCCCTTTCCCCGGGATATCGCCCTACCCTTCCATCCTGCTTTTTCCAGCGGTCTCAGGTTGATCCCGAGTCCATGGGACGTGTGGCCCGCTTTTGCGGTTTTGTCCCAGCTCCTCACGAGGAGCCAGGAACTGGGCACGGGGTACAGAGCTCCTCAGGAGCTCTGTGCCCATCAGAGGTGGGGTGAGGGGAGCGCAAGGTGTTGTTTTTTTAAAAAAAGAACCTATATTTTGCGCAAGATTAAAATCAAAAAACAAAATGGCAGGTACAACGTCCTCTTCCTCCCAGGATATTGAACGCGCATGTAGATGAGGGGGACGATCTCGTAATCATAAAATCGCAAAATCATACCCCTCCATTCCCCTCATCTAGACATGCCCCTTGTGTAGAAGTGGCTATTCTGTGTGTATGTGAAAGTATAGATTTTTCACATGTAGGGGTGAAATCCACCAGTGAAATGGATTCTCCATTCCCCTGCATCCTTCAAATCTGCTCCGGATGGTTGGAAAAACCTCTGAAACAGATTTGGGGGGTGGGGACAAGAGGGAGGGGAAGTTCTGTTGGGTGAGCAGAGATCTGCTTGGACAATGCAGGTTGAAACCCTATGAGGTGGCTTTTTTTACATTTTTGATTAATGTCGTCTAATCCTTTTACTTTTGTTTTGATACCTACACCTGATTATGTTTATGAAATGAATGACGAAACACTGTAGTTTTGAAATCCTGAGGGCAGAAAAAGTAAATACATATTTTAAACATTGATATCTAATATATCTTATTAACAGTTGTCTGGAAATAGAGATAATTTGAAAAATATATCACAGATGAAAAAGTGAGCCTCAGAATAATGAAAATTCTAAAAGGATTCCAATTCATCTTCTGCCAATAATTGTATAGTTTTGTCTGCTATTTTTATAATTGCTAAACAGTCCTGAAATTCCAAAGCATAAATTGTGTGATTTATGTTCATTAAAAGTAGTCTGGGACTTGGGCACATCTTGGCTAACTATGTATCTAATGCTGTTCAGTAAATTACGAGTGTATTGATTGGCATATGCTGCCTAAATCGATTGTCCTGACAGCCAGAATTACAGTAATCTGTCAGTATTGATGACTGTCTTTCAGGCTTTGATACCTCTCCTTCGTTTGTCTTGTCTTGCCTTACTTGTTTCTAAGGTGCATTTTCTTGCAACCTCCAGTTTTGTCATGGTAGGTACTTCATAGTCCTTTTTGTCCCTCGAGAACAATTTATTGGCTTGATCATGCAATTAGAGGTAAAATACAGCACTGGAGAGCATAGGCAGGCAGTATTCTGCCTAACAATTGGACCTTGGGTGTAGCGTAGGCTTGTTCTCAGTCATTCATTAGTTAGCTGTTGAAAGAGTAGGATTTAGGATGAGGTGGGGGGCAGGTTATGACTAATTCCAAAGCATCACTTTAAATGCCTTTGATTTTAGACAATAGAGGGCACTGATGAAGTAGAGATTTGTGTTTGGTTTTAAACCCTTGTCTTAATGTTTCTCATATAAATTGTTCACTTATGCTATATTATATTTATTTTGGGATTTGTACATTGATTTTCTGTATGGTGTGCTTGCTGCACAGCTGAGTAAGGACCACATAAATATATTATTTCTTGTCTTCTATTCCTCATACAATCCAGACTCCCATGGCTTGTACTCGGAATGAAACATTTTAGATAGGTAGAAGTAAATGAAGTGATCACAAAGTGTACTTCCCACTGTACAAGCAGGAATTCAGGTTTTTCTGTCTGAGAAAGTAAGGCTTGTTGGAAAGAGATGAAACAGTAAAAATTAAATGAAGTGAAATTCATTGGTTGTATATAATCTGATTCATTATTCACAAAATCTAGGTAGTCTATTGTCTTTGCTGCAATGCTGAGGATTGTTTCTCTCTTTTTTAATACTTAAATATATTCTTGTAATATTTTTTAATACTGCATACAAATATCCCTACAATTAGCAAGAGTTTTCCTAAAAAGAAAATGTACGACATATGATTTCTAAATTAATTTTAAGACTATATTTTTGGGGAGTTGCAGAATATTTGGAAAATACTGATTGCATGAGACATTGTTAAAACTGCTATTACTTGAAGGGAACAAAAACAGAAGATTGTATTCAGAATGTGTTCTGTGCATATTATACCTAAACACATTTTTTAGAATATTCGAATAATGTCAAATGTGTATTGGGGCTAACTTTATTTTCACATGAAAATTCTAGCAAAAGAAAGAATACTGTGGTCTCCTCTTAATATTATTCCTACTGGAATTGAGGCTGTTAAAATATATAAATTGCTGCATTTGTTACTTTTCATATGTGTATGTGTGTAGATAGATGAATTTGTGAAGTCACAATTCATCAATTTTGTTGGAGCGCTTCTACTTACTACCAGTATGGATTTTAAAAAATCTTCTAATGCTTGTTGCCAAGCCACAGTTTCCATCCATCTGTTCTTGCCAATTGTGAAAAGGTTCAATTTTCAGCAAAGCCATGCATTTCACAGAAGGTATGTGAGGTGAAATTTCACAGGGGACATGATGGATCCTGATTCTCAGCGATAAACCTTTGGGGCCAGCAGGGTTGGCATATGGTTCAGCATGATACGAAGGCTTGGGTTCATTGGCTTTACTTTTTTGGCGTGGAGCTGATAAAACCTGGCTGCGTATTGTTTCACTGGACACCAATCATGGGCAACAGGAACTGCCCATTTTAACTCTCTGTGGGAAGGAAGCCCAGACACTGTTCACAATGGTGCTATTGTCATGTTACAAACTACTCTGAACAGCTTGACAGCTTTGGGGAGGAGGGAGGAAAGGGGTTGTTTGCTAATTGGTGTTTAAAGGAGGGATGGAAAAAATATATCAGTATTGATATGTTTACACTATTTTTTCCCATAAGAAGTAACAGCTTTTAATCATAAACAAAAGTGAAATATTTGAACTCTGTTGCCTGCTTAAGGTTGTTGTTGTTTTAATGATCATCGTCATATGCAGTATGACAATATAAAAGGACATCAGGCATAAGGACTCTGTTATGAACTTATAATTAATTTTAGATTAAATTTAGATTAACCTGTGAATATCTACAACATGCTTTTGCAATTGTCAAGGATCCACATAGTATTACTTGTAATATATATAAAAATAGAGCACTGTTATGAAGTCGCGAATCTATAGCTGCATAACTTAGATTATTAATAAATTTGTCCATCATTATCAAGCACTGACTAATGAAGCGGATTGTGACTCATGTTGAGTTGGGATTTTTTTCTTCTGAAGTAATGGCCAATTTTTTTAACACCATGTTTGTGTCGCTCATCTACCACTTTGATCTCTGTGCAATCTGTCTGCTTTTACATGTTCTTGAGTATTGAAGGCTGCAATCCTATACCGACATACATAGGACTAAGCTGAATGGAACTTACTTCTGAGTAGACATGTATAGGATTGTGCTCAGTGTACTTGCTGTTTTGTTTCTTGTTGTAATTGATGTAAAACAGTCCTACACAACATGCATGCACTGAGTCATGCATGGAATCTCATCCACATATTGCAGCAGGCCAGGTGCTTGAAAATATATATGCACACACAGTTTTTGTTTCTCTAGATGGGTTGCAAATCCAGGAGGTACCTGGCAAGCAATTAACGGAATGTTGTGGCGACATGTGATGTCGGTCTACTAGAGAGACCTACCTTAAAATGTAATTCTTTTTCTAGTGTATATACAATTTTTAGGTTTATCTGTTTACACATATAGTCTTATTATTTTGAATGCTTGAGGTTGACACTGAGGCTCCGTCCCATAATTGTGATCATTTACAAACTCAATAGGTAGAGGAACAAGAATTGTTGTTTTAACCATTATACTTTTCAAGAAAATGTATTTTAAAGTTTGACTAGTAATAGTAAGAAAGAAAACACCCACTATTGACTGACCAGATTATAACATCAGTACTCTGTTTGCCCAGCTACTGCTGAGAAACTTTGCAGCTGTTTGCATTTCCCCCCTGCTTTTTTCATACCTCTGTTGTTTCTTTTAAGTTACCCAAATCCTGCCAGGCTCTTAAGGTGAGCTCTTGAAGTCTTTTAGAGAAGGGGTGGGAAGAAGGTAGGTCTCCAGATGTTTTGGATTTCAACTCCCAGAGTCCCCTGCCAACATGGCCAATGGTCAGGAATGCTGGCAGTTGAAGCCCAAAACATTTGGAGATCTACTTTTTGCCAACCTGTATTTTAGAGGGTAGGGAGATGTGGCGGAGGGGGGGGGGGTCCCTCCAGTTCTTCTTCGTGGTCTCTGTGCATCACACACTATGGGCTTCTGAGCCTGCGCAAGACCAGTGTCGGGAACTTCAATAGCTGAGTATGATTTTTGGCGGGATCCCCGCCCACCATCCTACTGCGCATGTCCAGGGGGTCCCGCCATGTTCCTCAGTTCTCTTTCGACGGCGCTGTTACCAGCACGTCGAGAGTTTCGCTCGTCCTTAAAGAGAATATTTAGCTGAGACTTCGATACTCTTATCTTATTCTTATTCTTATTCTCCTTTCATTCTTCTCCTAAAAAAAAACCCACTTAGTTAGTCCTTGTTACTCTTTTACTTTTGTTTTTCCATTCTGACTCTAACAAAGGCCCCTTTAAAAGATGTCTTTCCTGCAATGGAAAGGTTCCTCTTTCTGATGGACACTCCTTGTGCCTCTTATGCTTGGGCGAGTCGCACGTCGTTGAATCCTGTCCGTGCTGCATGAAACTATCCAAACAGTCTCGCCGCAATAGAGCTGACCGACTGAAAGCTCTTCTTTGGAAAAAGGCCTTTGATGAACCTATTCTGCAGGCCTCGACATCGACTGCCCTTCCTCAATCTCCTATCATGGAGCAACAGGCACCTTCGGGCAATAAATCCCATACCCTTGTAGCAGGTAAAAAGCTCTCAAAAAGGGCAAGGGATCATAAAGCGGACAATGGAAAGCAAAAGAAAAAACCTCGCCGAGACAAAGAGCCGCACCCTCCATCTCGCCTTCCAACTCCGTAGCCGTCCCGTCGCCACCGCCGCCACCGACATCACCACCCACCCCCCTCGGTACTGTTGCCTACGGCATCGATATCAGAAGGTGAACTCCGGGATTCTCCGCTATCTTCTAGAGCCATTCCATTGGCACAACCAATTCCTCCCCAACAACCTTATGAACAACAAATTCCTACTCAAGGGGCTACCTGCCCGCTTTCCTATAGATCACGAGCTCCACTCCGTGACTGGGACTCCGACTCCAACTGGTCCATGCTAAGATCCCACGACCCGCATCGCCGTCGAGATTGAGAACCTGACCGTCGTCGAGACCGAGATTTCACCACGACATACCACCATTCTCCATACCGCAAACGCACAGCTCCGCGCTCTCCAACGCCCCCACCAGTACCTCCTAGGTTCGCATCACTGCAGCATTCTCTGCAAATACAACAACAACGCCATGATCAACGGAGATCACCTTCTCACCGACAATGACTATCGATCGGATTCATCCTCAGTTATATCGGTACCGAGATCGGTACCATCACCAACTGACGCTGTCAACACAAGTGAGCACGCATCTCCCTCCGATGACACTGACCACTTCACTGAACAAATCCTTTGCATGGCCCAGTCCCTCGGCATCGATGCTCAACAACCCTCCGAGGAAATCTCTGATCCTATCTTTGATTCTGCCTATCCAGATAGTACACCTCCGGTGTCGATACCACTCTTTCCAAGACTCCTGCATATTGCTCGCCAGTCCTGGAAGGCACCAACTGCCCTCGGACCCACATCTAGGCGACTCGAGAGTCTCTATAGGGTACAAGAGAAGGACGCCTCCTTCCTCTTTAGCCACTCTAAACCCAACTCCGTAATCGTAGAGTCCTCCCAGGGCCGCTCCACCAAAACCCACACTACGCCCTCTGACAAGGAATCTCGTTGCCTTGACATAATAGGCAGACGTCTATATTCCTCTGCTGCTCTCACCATTAAAGTAGCCAATTATACCGCCCTTATGGCGCGCTACCAAATTTTTCTCTGGGACAAGATGGCTTCTCTTACATCCCACCTTCACGATGACCAAAGGGAGCTTGCCCAACTTTTCCACACTGAGGCAGCTAAGATTTCCCGACTACAGCTCAATGCTTCTCGTCATTTGACCGACTGCGCTTCCAAGTCTATGATTGGTTCTGTCGCCCTTCGTCGCCATGCTTGGCTTCGTGCCACTGGCTTGACCCCCGAAACTCGCTCAAGGATCGAAGACCTTCCGTTCAATGGTGACAGTCTATTTAATTCCACCACAGACGAGGCGATGGATACCATTCAGAAGGCACGTCTCACGGCACGGAAAATGGGAATTTCTCAACCCTCTTTCCTTCCATCCTATAAAAGAAAATGGCATCGCCCACAAGGCTCTTTCTCATCAAAGTATCAACAGCAACAGCAACATCACGACAGATTCAATCGCTACCAACAGCAATTCAATCAACCCAAGCAGCAAATACCCTCTCCACGTTTTCGTCAACCTCGTTCCAAACCAGAGGCATTTCCCAAACGTCATCTTTGACAACCACTATCTTCCACTAATACCAACCTTCGGCTCCATTCTAAAACCCTTCTATCATGCCTGGTCCAACATCACAAACGACACCTGGTTCTCACCATTATCCTAACAGGTTACCGCCTCGAGCTTCAAGACACACCACCTCTCGGTACCGTAAAAATCACTTCTCTATCGCAACCTCTCATAGACGAATTGCGCCTCCTCCTCAGCAAGGGAGCCATTCGGAGAGTCTCCACCAACACCACCCAAGGATTCTTCTCCCAATATTTTATGGTACCGAAAGCCGACGGCGGACTACGTCCCATATTAGACATCAGAAACCTCAACACATACATTCAACCAAGAAAATTCAGAATGACCACCTTGGCTTACATCCTTCCCCTCCTCCGAAAAAACCACTGGTTCACCTCCGCCGACTTAAAGGATGCATATTTTCACATTGCGATCCACCCGTCCCATCACAAACTCCTCCATTTCGCCATCGGGACCGACGTTTTTCAATTTACAGTTCTTCCCTTCGGACTCTCCTCTGCCCCAAGGGTATTCACAAAGTGCATGGCGCCAGTGTGCGCACATCTTCGCACTCGAGGGGTCACAATCTTTCCCTATCTGGACGACTGGCTTCTGACAGCCCCATCTTCCTCAACAGTCCTCCGGGACACCACATACACCCTCGACCTCCTTGCCTATCTAGGTCTCTGTGTCAA
The DNA here is from genome assembly GCF_023053635.1 of Elgaria multicarinata webbii. NCBI lineage: Eukaryota > Metazoa > Chordata > Lepidosauria > Squamata > Anguidae > Elgaria > Elgaria multicarinata. Next base: position 143,217,870 of record NC_086172.1, on the reverse strand, counting down.
CAACGAAAAGTCAAACCTTCTTCCCTCGTAACACATCTCGTTCATCGGAGTCGACATAGATTCAAGAACCGCCACAGCGTATCTACCTCAAAAACGACTACTCACCCTCATCGCTCACACACACACAATCCGTCGTCGCTCCTCTCTGACAGTCTGGGCCATCCAACGCTTGCTCGGCCTCATGGCATCCACCGTGTATGTTGTACAGTGGGCACGTCTGCGAATGCGCCCTCTACAAGCGTATCTCATACGCTCCTACAATGGCACAACCGATCCGCGTCGAACTCACCTCATCATCCCACCAGAGGTTCATTCCTCCCTGCGATGGTGGACTCGACCACACAACCGTCTCCAAGGAATGCCCTTTCGGCAACCTCAACCATCCATCACAATCACGACCGATGCGTCCAACCTTGGTTGGGGCGCACACACCGATCATTTCAACACCCAAGGTCGGTGGTCCATCAGCGAGCGCATGCTACATATCAACGCCCTCGAACTCCTGGCGGTATACAAAGCGATCATCACTTTCGAACCCAACATCCAACACAAGCATGTCCTAATCTTGTCCGACAACACCTCAGTCGAGTGGTATCTCAACAAACAAGGAGGGACACGCTCCCCTACACTCCTCAACATAACCCTCGACATCTTCAATTGGGCAATCCCCAGGAACATTTCTCTGATCGCCATCCACATTGCGGGGAAGTCCAATCAAGTGGCAGACACCCTCAGTCGCACCTTCTCCCCGACCCACGAGTGGGAACTCTCCCGGACCATCCTCCTCAAACTTTTTCTTCGATGGGGAACTCCATCGATAGACCTCTTCACCTCTCAGACCAACACTGCCTGCCGACTCTTCTGCTCCAGAGCTGGGCATGGAAAATCCTCTCTCGGAGATGCCTTTCAGATTCAGTGGGCACACACCTTTGCTTACATATTCCCCCCTTTCCCTCTCCTCAACACAGTCATTGCCAGGCTATGGACAGAACCAATGATTGCAATCCTCATAGCCCCGTGGTGGCCCCGCCAGTCTTGGTTCGCTCCCCTCCTCTCCATGTCGAACCAGACCTACATCCGCCTGCCTGCGATACCGAACCTCATCACGATGGACAATGGACACATACACCACCCAGATCTCTGAACACTTCGACTAACAGCATGGAAGATCAACAATCATCGTTAGACATCCCCCCTCCCAAATTCAACATATATTACATTCAGCGAGAAAGCCATCGACCCGTAAAGCCTATCGAGTCAAACGCCGTCGATTCAGATCCTTTGCAAGGCAACACAAATTTGACCCTCGAAACTGTTCCATCAAAGATGTTCTCCATTTTCTTAAACACCTTGTGGACTCTGGTCTCAAGAACTCTTCGCTCCGGGTCCACTTAGCAGCCCTGTCCGCTGTTCATCCTCCAATCCAAGGACATTCTGTCTTCACTCACCCTCTTATCAAACAATTCCTAAAAGGTGCCAAAAATTTGTTTCCTCCAATAAGACACATCACCCCACAATGGAGCCTATCGGTTGTCCTGAAAGCTTTAACGGCCAAACCCTTTGAGCCCCTAGCATCCATCAGCATACGCCTCCTCTTGATGAAAGTAGCCTTCCTCGTGGCTATCACATCTGCCCGTTGGGCATCTGAACTCACAGCCCTTCGTGTCGACCCACCATATATGTCTTTTCACCCTGACAAAGTCACGCTTCGACCAGATCTACAACTCCTTCCTAAGGTCGTAACATCCTTCCACCTCAACCAGGATATTATTCTTCCTACTTTCTTTAAACAGCCCTCTTCTCCATTGGAAACAACTTTGCATTGTCTCGATGTTTGCCGAGCCCTGGCGTTCTACAAAGCTCGAACCGAAGCGTTCAGAACTACTCCTCGCCTATTTGTTTCATATGGTAAGCTGAACCAAGGCTCACCTGTATCATCACAAAGGCTTGCAGTATGGATTACCCAGACAATCTGTCTTGCCTATCAACTACAAAACCTACCTGTACCTAATCCTCTGACGGCACACTACCAGAGGCGTTGCCACCTCTATGGCTTTTTCCAGAGGAATTCCTATTCAAGAACTGTGTAGAGCAGCCACCTGGTCTAGGCCCTCTACTTTTATCAGACACTACCGACTAGACGTCAGAGCCAGAGCTGATTCCAGTTTTGGTAGAGCTGTCTTATCCTCACTCCTGTGACATCAACGCGACCAACGAGACTACCCTCCTCCAGTAAGTCAGCTTGCTACTCGCCCATAGTGTATGATGCACAGAGACCACGAAGAAGAAATGCAGGTTGCTTACCTGTAACCGTAGTTCTTCTAGTGGTCATCTGTGCATTCACACAACCCACCCACCATCCCCTCTTGTCTCGTTGAGGCTTGAGGTATACTGCACTATACAATGTGACAACTTATCACACATGTGTACATTGCTTCATCAATGGCTTGAAAATATGTATAGACAAGCATGTCTGTCTCTCCACATACCATGGTATACACACACACTCATATATATATATGCATGTACATTGTGATTGCTACGTATATCTGTATATATATATATATATCTCCTTGGTTCTATTGACTGCGGTCTCAAGGAACTGAGGAACATGGTGGGACCCCCTGGACATGCGCAGTAGGATGGTGGGCGGGGATCCCGCCAAAAATCATACTCAGCTATTGAAGTTCCTGACACTGGTCTTGCTCAGGCGCAGAAGCCCATAGTGTGTGAATGCACAGATGACCACTAGAAGAACTACGGTTACAGGTAAGCAACCTGCATTTACTGTTACTGAGGTGGACTTCAGTGTGTCTTTCTCCTGACTTACCTGATCAATCTACTGTCACTTTTGGTCAGCCATAAAAATCTTACCTTGGTACAGCAGGTCTTCTGAGAATGAAAAAGCTGCCGATCTTATTTGGGTACAACATTGGAACAGGGCACTAAGGAACTCTCCATCTCTAGGGTCTCTGGGTTGAGAGCAGAAGGAAGGAGTGAAAGGAGAGGCCATGGAAGCCTATGGTCTTGATTGACTCCCATGTTGTAGGGGAAAACCCCTGGGTTGGAGGCAAAGGAGATGCAAGCAGAGTGGGAGGGCTGTTGGTAGACTTTGGAAAGAGGGAGGAGGTGATAAGTGGATTGGAACTCTTTTCACATCCTAGTTCAATTAAAGTGGGCAGATGGTGGGAGGGGCAAGAAAATCCTTTTTAGGCCACTTAAGTTAGGAATCAAAAGAGGTACAAGACAGGCTTGAGGCAGTGCTTGAATTTATGGAGTGATTCCCCCCACATCCCAAAAATAGGAAGTTGCTATCTGCCCTGGAATCCTGACCCTGGGCAGGCTGTAGTTACTGGTGATGAAGGAAAGACACTATCCTGGATAAATATTGGCAGAAAAGTGTTGCTAAACAATTGGGAATCAGAGATCCTTGCCAATCTATTGCAGTTTACAATTAACTTTAATGAAAACTATAAGAGCTAGAACAATTACTCTATTTTGTATAGTTGTTGACTAAACAACTGTTAACAACACACTGGATTGTGAAATTTAGGGGAAATCCTCATTTGCTGCTGTAATTCTTGCTGGCAAGTTAAAAATGTAAAACTTGAACTTGTGGGCAACTGATAACAAATGTCACAACTTTGAACAATTTTCACTTCAACCATTGGTTTCTGAAGAGTAATGCAAGTGCATTTGTATACTACACTAGAATATAAAGACTTACTTTTCTTTACTGAGGGCACAATTCAATGATGTTTAGATAGAAAAAAGTCCTACCGCTCCCAGCATTACCCTGCCAACCATGCTGGCTAGGGAATGCTTGGAGTTGTAGGACTTTTATCTGTCTGAACATGCATAGGATTGCCCCCTAATCCACTGAATTGGTTATTCGTTATAAACTTGTGTTAGTCTTTAACAAGGGCATGTCTTATTTAAAGCTCTTTACGTTAATGATAAAATAGTCCTCCAGGGTTGGTTCACACAAGATCTTTAACACACTATGAGGAAAGGCAGGTGTTCAAAGTTATCATTTGATCAAGTTCATATGACTCATGTTTAAGTTGTTTTGAGAAGCAGAACTTTAGTCTGTGACAGAGGTTCTTGTTTCACTTTGCTTCTCATTCACACATAGGATAGTATCTAAGTACTTATGAGTTGGTGGAATGGGGGCAGGGGCTGAAACTGAGTGGTAGATTTATTTTTCTTCAGTGAATATAGTTGCATAGGTACAGTACTGTGGTCCTGCTCAAGTGTGCAGTATTCTCTTCAATTTGCACATCCAACATCCAAACATAAGTAGATGAAGTGTAAGCAGTGGTCAGAGTAGAGTTTCTGTTAAAATTATTGAGACAATGTATTCATGCTGTATTTCATAATGGTAATTCATTGAATGCCCATTCTTCCTCTTGCAGCAGGGTAGATTATATTTAAGTCAAGATTAATGGATAGATTTTGATGTTAAAATCCAGTCTCTGAACCTGCCATTCCCTAGAGGCATATAGTGCATTAGTTTAAACCAATATGCAGCTTATCATAGATAGTATGACACAGTTTTAAATGACGGTTTGCTGTACATTGTTACTGCTTTCTCTGGTAATAAAATCACTATTTTGTATTCTTGATCATTACAATATTAAATAGAAATGTAATCAGATTATTGCACATTTAGATACAGATAGCTCTTAAGTAATTGCCCACTGTAAATTTTCTGATTTTTTTTCTCTTCTCATAAGGTCTGTCAGTGTGGATGTTCAATAAAATAGGATACTTACTTGCTTTTTAAACCTTCCATTTATAACCCCAAAATTCAAACTTACTTGTAACCCATCAGGCCGTAGATTTCTTTCCTCTTGCCCCCCTCTGTCTGCCTGTTGTAGGGTCTGGTGAGTGGCAATGTTAACCTGTCTCTTCTCCTGGCCAACTGATGGTGGGGCAGGACAGAAACACTTCTGAAACCTCTTCTCTATAGAGCACCATTCAACTCTTCATACGCTCTAATGGGGCTCAGCCTTGTCTCAGAACCACACACATATGCTTCAGGCAGGTGGTAGTATAGACCAATCCAATTCTCCCATCTTTTGGTCACATTCTATTTTTCTGTTTGCATTCCCCCAAAGGGAACACACATGCTTGACTCACCATGAATAAGTGGCAGAAGTGCCAAACTTCCACCATGTGTGCATTTGTGTGTATGTGATAGTTTTCCACCAAGAGTCCATGCATTTGGAGTAAGTAGATAGTGTCCACATTGTCTTTGAAAAAGCCAAGGTTGAAATCCAGTCATGAGTGCCTAAACAATTTACTCCAAACTGTAATCCTATTAAAATAATGTGGTGTACTTTGAATTAAGTAGTGCAATCATCTATTTTAGAAGTGTTCTGAAAGCAAATGTATATAAAAGGCCTTAAAATCAATTAAATTCCCCATTCCATGAACTTCAAACCAGTGGTATAGTAGACTTTTGCTTACAAAATCTCATGTCACAATAAATCTACTATTTTAAAAAAATTGATTTTTTTGTTTAATATTCAGAGCATACTATTTCAGTGTTACAGGTAACATTGTGAAAAAATGATATGTAGGTCTTTAGAAGGTTTTTTTTAGGATGCAGTCCTAAAACTGCATGCTCAAGTGGTTTTCATTAATTAAGTCAATAGAACTATTTCCTGGCTAGTTATTTCAGATTTCACCCTGAATTGTTTCATAAATAGAAATAATCATCAATGTGAGGCCTAGAGTCATGTTTTGTTGTTCAAAAATCTGTGGCAGTATTTTGTTTATTTTTAAATGAACTGTGAAAGCGAAATTAGAATATTTCACTTCCTTTTCCCTCCACTCAGCAATTGTGTATTAAGTAATTAAGTCTATAATGTGGTCTGTATTTTATCTGAATCCAGACTCTATTAACGGGGTTCCACGTGCACTGCCTTAGCACCTGTTACAGATTTTGAATCATCTGGCAACCCATGGGACTAAGATAAAGAAGTACCAGGTGTCAAGCTTGTTTCTTAATTGATACTCAATGTAAAATACTATAGAGTTGGCAATATGTTTGTAGGAATGGATTAAAGCTCAGCATTGTCTGTTCCAATGGATTGGAACCCTTTTTTCATGGATGGTAGCAAACTGTACTGAAGAATTTACCAATTAGGCTGCTGAATTTTTTTTTAAAAATCACACATATGATTGTTGTGCGGTGTCAAGATATCTTTAGAAGAATTCACCTTGAAATTTGGAGTGGACTTCTACTATGCAATGGCCTATTTTCTTAAAAGAAAAAAAAATCCTGGTTATGGGTGGGAAATTAAAATGAGCTGAAGAGCAATATCTTACAGACCAATCCTACTGGTGTTTACTCAAAAGTAGGCCCCACTGAATTCAATGGCACTTATTATCAAGTAACTGCATATTATTGCATTCTTAATAAACAGCCACATTCTCCTTCTATTTAAAATAAAACTAAAATAGTGGTAGGATTTTGGTTTGCCTACTAATTTGCTAAGTGTAGTTAGTCTCTTGATAATTTCAGCATCTGTTCAGTCAATAACATTCCTAAAGTTGAAAGATGATAACTAAACATTTAGCATACAATGAAAGCAACCAATTTTAGTGTGGGTAGGTGTCCTACTTTACAGTCTATTTGAGGGTGCCTTTTATTTGTAGGGCTGTCCAGTCCAAGTCAGGTTTAAAGATAAAGAACCACAAGAAACCATAAGAAGCAAGAGCTGGGCCTTCCAAAATGTGCATCAACAGCCAACAGACAGAGCAGGCACGCAGCTCATGTGGCCACAGTCTTCCCCACTCTTAACAAGATGTATTGTATTTCTACTTAAATTATAAAAATGATTTCTAAATTACGGCCTCTTTTGGCCTCACTTTTGGCAATGCATGTCCTGTTTTTAGCAGTGTGTAACTGGACACCCTACCAGTGCATCTATTTTCTAGTTTAAAATGTATGTAAAATGATTTATTATTATTATTATTTAAAAATACCAAATTGCCTCTGTTAATTGGATCCAATTTTCCCCACCCAACAGATAAGGATTTTACTCAAAATTTATATTCTACATAATCACCAGTTTCCAGTACATTGTTTTCATCTGTTTTGTCTGGTTAGTTGAATTGTGTTAAGTTTTTAGTGATTTTAATTGTTATGTAGTGAATTCTTCAGTGCTTTTCTCCTGGGAATCCTTATATGCCTGCCAATGCCTTTGAACATTTGAAACATGTTAGCAGGGTGTTCTCAGTTAGTCTTGCACTTGTAGCGGATGATTTTTTAAAATAGAGGCAGTCTCAAAGGTATGCAAACACTCACTACATCGTGCTTTGTAGTTGGAAAGTTAAGGAAACAAGGCAGACAGTGGTCTGCGTTCCAAACTGGCCCACCTCATCAGCAGTTAAGCAGGTCCTTCTAAGGCAGCTGCAGCTTTTAAGAGCACCCCAAGGGAGCACACAAGCCAGTAGTCAAGCACTGAAAGTAAGTCCATATGACAAATGGTATCTAGAATCAATATTGTTATACACTTCATTGTTCAGGCTGCAGAATGTGAAGAGCATGGAATAAGGATTTCATTGGCTTCGGCTACAATAATGTGTATTTAAATGCAGTGCTGTTATGGTGCTTAAATGGAGCTTTTTCAGAATGAGTAACAAGGGTTTTGTTGGATCAACACAGAATGCCCAGTATCTTGCTGTTATGAGTGAAGAATCTTCAGATTTCTTGCCCATTTCAGATGGATGTGTGAAAGGAAGATTTGTATTTTGTTTTGCTTTGGATAAGAATCCTACCTTTGAAAGAAAATACACTGCTGTCCTTCAAAGTTAACAACTCTTTAAGATGGCGTATGCTTCCTTTCTTTGGAACATATCCACTTAAACGGCAAATATCACTTCCGTCCTATTTGCTTCACTTCTGTCCTATTTGTGTATATGTACTATATATAATAAAATAAACCTAAAAGGTTTCATTTAGAGACCTCTGAAACAGGAGCATTTTTAAAGCAGGTAGGTGTCTCCACCCTGCTTTTCATAAAGCATTTTACCCATTCAAACAGACTTTTAAAAACAGCTTGTTTTGATAGCAGGCTGTTCTCCTGTAGGCCTTCAGCCTTTGCTTCCTGGCAGCACCTTTGGTGCGAAAAGAGAGTGCTCAATTGGGAGACTATCAGTGCCAGCATGCATAGAGTGATAAGTTAACACACCACTGGGAATTTCTGGGGCCCACCAAGATACTTCACTTCTAATGTGCTAACAAGCTCATTTTTCTACCTCTTGCCTCTTCAGTTATTTTTTTTCCTCAGAAGAGCTTAGAAGTTGAGTGCATCAGGCATAATGAAAAGCTCTGTAGGAGGGAGAAGCAATAACCCAATTTTTCCCTTTTCAGCCAAATAGAAAATTAGTTTCTGGTAATACACAAAGGCCAGTATTTTTTGTGCAAGGGGCACTGCTGTGAATCAAAGGACTCTATTAACTGCAGAAAATTCAGCAGCTGTGAATCTCCCCCAATGGAAAAAAAGTGCTTTTCAACAAGTTGTGAGATATGTAGTATTATTTAGACTTCAACCATCAGTTTCATCCTCTACCACTTATATACAGCCTCTTAAAAATTGTGCTATATTACTCTCCTGTGTTAAGGCTCAATCTTGTGTATGTCCCACAACCTAAGAACCTTCACAACAAAAGGCTTTTCTATTTCTCCTTGTCCCAATGTTGCTATTTATAATGTTTTCAGGAGCAATTTTTGGACCGCAACCCTGTTTTAAGAGGACGGTTGAGAATAAGCAATGAATATGACGAAGATCTATAATAGTAGTCTGGATTTAACTACCCATTCTTTCTTCCTAGCATTTTTCTGCACACTTGGTTTCGATGTGGTAAAATTATTGGCACCACATGGTCCAATTAATTACTGGAATATAATGGAGAAAAGTGAGGCCTTAATGTATGTTATCTTCTATGCCTCCCCATCATAAGAGAGCTTACATGAAGACTTTGCACTTCTGTAAACACCTAAAATGTTTATACTATTTATTACAGCACACAAGTGATTGATAAGTCTATAATATTCCAAAAGGAAAGTTGATGCAGGAATAGACAGTTACTTCCCCTATTCCAGTTATAAATCATTTGGGAGTCTTTGACCTTTTGAACTGCAATAGCTAGATGTTAGAATGAAAAGGGGATATTTGAATCAAAGAATTTGCGGTGGGGGGAATATCTGGAATTGTTCATTTGGATGCAAGAGAAGGTAGTAGCAGGAAGGATATTTTGTTGCAAATTTATCATGGTGTATAGGAGGCATAAGGAAGAGTTGGGATAAAGAGAATGAGTGCCCTACAGTATTGGAGACGGAGTGGTATAAGCCAAGGGAGCTGCGTTTACAGGATAGGAAGATAGATCTATATATTTCCAAGGTCAAGACCCTGTGTTTGGACTCTGTGGGTCGAGAAAATGGCAGGGGGAAGCAAGATGAGATAGTGTAGCTACCCATGTTACAGACCCTCTACCTTTGCAGAAAAGCAAGCAGTCAGAACAGTTGCTCCCCAACCAAAATAAGTGAAGACTGCATATGCACACTTCCCTCTTTCCACCAGGGAGTATCCTGTCAAAAACAGGTTGAGTGCAGATATTGGGCTTCTGGGGTTTGTGAGCAGAGGGATATTATAGTCTGGGGATAACAGGTGTGTGTCCTTGTGTCCCAATTTCCCCTTCCTCACCCAAAGATCTTTTTGGTGGTGAAGGGAACCTGCAGAAACATGCTTTCCATTCACAAAATAAATGATTCCTAATAAATCCATTCCTTTGCCATCAAAAGGTTTGGATGCATATCTTCAAAGCCCAATTCCACCTCACTGCTGCTACTGCCACCAAACATCCTTTTGGAGTATAGGGGGACTGCTTTGTCACATATCGAAAGGACCCCAAGGGGAGCAAGGATGGTGCTCTAGGTTTCATGGACACACACACACACATTAGCTATTATAGTTTCCAGCAAGGGAGACTTGGCCCCTCCTCCAAAGACATCTCCATGAAGGGAATATTCATTCTGAATTTTTACTAGTCCCCACTTTTTAAAAAATAAAGTCCTCCAAAACAGTTTTCTTCTAAAATAAATACATTTAAATGACATTACAGAAAAAATGTTTGTATATAAAATAAAAAATACTCTTAAGAATGACTTGCAAAGATTTCCTGTTACTACATAGATTAGTAATCCAATGAATACAGCAAGATAACTTTTACAAGTTGTATGAAAAAGGTAAGTGGTTTCTAAGCGAACAAAATCAGCCTATGACACTAAGTCAGTGTGGTATTTTTTTCTTGATAATTGTATGTTGCTGCCTGCTGTTCTACGTTTTGACAGCCATTTCCATAGTTGCTTTCATGAACAGCAGAAATATTCTCTCTTTCCCACTCACTCTGTGCTAACAGTAAAATCAGGCCCTCTGCAACAAGAAGCCTGGAGAGGGTTCTTCAAAAGCAACAACACTTCAAGACAGCACTCTTTTGTCAATAATATCAGCAAGAAAGGATGTAGGGAAAAGGGAAGAAGTACAATGCATTGCTGTTGATGTCCTGCAGATACTTTCTTAGCTGGCGCTCAGGGATGCTATGGCTTTTTTTGCAAGTATGCCTACTTGTTTGAATAGTGTAATTGACGAGTTATTTTTTTCTTATATGCAAAATGTTAAATTTAAACATTAAGACTGCAATCCTGTACTCACCTACTGGGGAGTAAGTCCCATTAAACTGAGTGGAGCTTACGTCTGAGTAGATATGTGTAGGATTACACGAAATCTAATGTTGAGTGCATTGAATTTTAAAATAAGATTATTTTTTATAAGATAACATCGCTCCATTAAATGTAGTATGTGAGAAGTAAGGTCAGTCTGAATCGATATTTTAAAACTTTGCCTTCCCAGAACACTGTTGTATAACACAGAAATACATACACAACAATGCTAATTTTGCTCAAATCAGAATTTGAACAGTTTTGTTTGGGGGTCAATCTATCTCAAATTGGTACGTCATGCTTCATTTCCACATTACTTTTGAATGTGATGACTGTCATAATATTGTCTGAAAGTTATAGGATGGTTTAAAATCAAATGCTATATTTTCAAAGGCTGTTGCTTTCCGCCCTTACTTGTATATGTAATGGAAGTTCACTTTTAAATTTTAGCCTGCTCTATAAGCCTTCAGAAGAGAGGGGGGATAAATGTCTAAATAATAAAAAAACTAAAATAAATTTATTAAACAGGAAAGATCAGGACTATGTCATTGATAATGACTTCATGCTGCTCACATTATTCTAAACATTAAATTAATCCTTGACTTTCGAGTGCAATTAGCTATGAAGAAAGAGCTCGGTATCTGCAAACAATTGTTCAGCACCATCTAGATCCTTCAACTTTTGAGGATTATGCAGCTCAGGTTTTCTGCCCAGCACCCTGCCATCATTTGCCCTCTGAAAATGGTAAGAATACAATAACAATTTACATTTCTATTTAACAACACTTAAAATGCAGTATTTCTAGGTAGTAGGGAATATTAATTCTAACCAGAGGTTTTTTTAAAATATATATATATATATATATCAGATTTTTATGTTAAAGAAGCTTCATTTCATACAATATAATTTGATCCTTTGTCTACCAAATCATAGCCAACTAATACAGCTGTTCAAATTTTGGTCTGTAATAAAGTTCTATCATATTCGTATTATCTGAGAATATTCCTATACCTAAGCTTCCTAAATCTAAAAACTGATATTTAAGCATAGTAGATGTATCTTATCTTCAATAAAGAATCATTTTAGCCTTGGTTTGGGAACCATGAAAGCTTTGCTGTTATCACCAAATTTATAATGTTGAAACATTAATGGTTACATGGTCATTTGCCCCTATAAATTATTTTTCTGAAACCTTTTGTATAAGATACTGCATTTTCAGTTACGAATAAATCAGTAATCACTAAAAATATGAGTAACTCTCAAGGCCTACCTGTACAAATAATTTCTTGATCTCCTGATGATTATTTCATTTATTTCCCCTCTTTAGATCATTAAATATCAGTTCTGTTTATCAGAAGGTAAGACAAAGTGTCCAAAAAACCCCCTCTGTTTTTATTAATTTATTACTAAAGCACTAAGTTTGTAACCATGTTGTATGCAAACTTTCCTGATTGCCCTTATCTTTACTATTAAAAGAGAAAGAAATTCACACTGATAGAGAAATTACCACTACATTTTCTTCAAGTTTAGTCTTTACTAACTCCAGGTCTGCATGCAACACTAACACTGTGGCTCTGGGATTAAGGTAACTAATGGGAGAGACATCTGTTGAGCTAGTAACACTTGATTGTGTCTGACCTTTTGTTTCTCAGCATGAACAAATAGTACTGGTTAGCAGTGGTGTGCTTTGTACCCTGTACTGTCTTTCTTTGATGTTAGCAGATACTTCATAAATTCAATATAACAGAGAATGGAAGAGGAAATAACTTGTTGTTTGCTGATAAACTTTGATGCAATCTTGACATAAAATAAGTTAAAATATTACCACTGATATTACTCACCTACTTGCACTAGAGAAAAATCTCAGGGTTCCCCCCCCCCCCCTTGAAAACAGTAGAAGAGAATTTATGGAACTCACTGTATTTTCATATATGATTTAAGGAAAATAATTTGAAGTATTTGTGGTCCAAAGAGGACTACAAAAAGCCATGTATCTTTACTCTCTTCCAGTACTGATAGTTTTTATATGAAAAATAAATAGGATATAAAAATAATATAAGCTCACGTTATAATGAATGTCTGAGTGAAAAAGCAATAACAGCATTTGAAAATGATGATAAAAGTAAGCCAAAGGTTATATAGCTATAATATAACTAGTACAAAAGAGTTGTAGTGATTGATTTTTAGGATCCTGTTTTATCTTGCTTACACTGCAGTCCTATATATGTCTACTCAGAAGTAAGTCCACTAAGCTCAGTGGGACTTACTCTCAGGAAAGCAGGCATAGGATTACAGGCTGAATTAATTAATTCCACCAACTGATTATAAATGGGGAAAGTCATAGATTTGTATTGATAGCAGTTGTACAGGCTTTCTATGTTTATTCTTCATCTATTGAAGTAATACATAGTACTTCTGTCCCAGGGCTGGTTTTTTTGTAAACCGCCCAGAGAGCTTCTGCTATTGGGTGGTGTAGAAATGCAATAAATAAAATAAAATTTATGGTACCCTGTGTATATAAAGGATAGCAATATGGTGGTCATTGGTCCGACTTGGTATAAGGCAACATTCTATGAATACCGATATTTAGCTATTGATTGCTTGATTCCACCTTCCATTTACTTCCTCTTCATTAAACAAAATGACATGCAAACATCTGAGAGTGGCCAGTCATGAGCATGCTATAAATTGTTCATTTAGCGAAGTCAAGAGTTTTTCCATCCTTGCTACCTAATATCTATAACTGGAAATGCCAGAAATTGAAGACAGGATCTTCCATATGCAAAAAAATATATGTGGGTCTAGTTTTTTCCTTTTATGTTGACGTGGCAGGGTCATAAGGCTAAAATTCCTCTGGAGGCAGTATTTTTTATATGTATGTATACCTTAAGGGGGAAAATGAATTCTATCAAATAATGCATCTCTGAACAGAAGAGTCTAGGATGAAGACCATTATCCTAATGAAAATTAGGTTCTGGAATATTGAAAGACTCATTTATTCGTATTAGGTTGGATCCAGACTCAGTCATACTTAGAGCAGACCTTTGAAGTCAATGGGAAGATGTTAATCATTACTAACTTACATCACTTTGATTTCAGTGTGTTTACTCTAAATCAGGATCAAGCCTGGTAGTAGTAGTAGGAGGGAGGAGGAGGACAATGACAACATTTATATCCCGGCTTTTTTCCTCTTGCTAGGAACCCAAGGCAGATTATATAGTCCTCCTCCTCCCCATTTTATTCTCACAACAACCTGTGAGTAGGTTAGGCTGCGCATCAGTGACTGGCTCAAAGCCAACCAATGAGCTTCATGGCCAAATGGAGACTAGGGCCTGGATCTCCTAAACCCCACAGACTCCACACTGTGCCCTTCTAATCTTGTAAATATGTTTTTTTCAACAATTTTCAGTCTCCCTCTAAGCAGTATTCCTGATTTCTTACTATTCATATAACTAAGTCCTAATAACATGCCAACCTCCTATAGGGTTTATTCGTCATCTTAAAAATATAATTAGAAAAATATACTGAGCATGGTTTAGTGACAAATGTAAGAAGATGAGAACTGCACAAAACAGCCAGATGCATTAAAGCCCAAGATGAGTTAACTGCTGTTGATACATTGGGCGATATCAACATTGTTTGAGTGGAAGGCAGTCTTGTGCAGCAGAACTTTTCCTTTCCCTCCTCTCCATGGCAGCTCCAGAAAAGCCTCGCCAGAGGCCCAGGGGGACCCATCAGACATGGTGGGCTGTGTCTTCCCCTGTGGGAGAGGGGAAGTACCAACATGAGAATCTTGCATGAGGAGTGCAAGATTCCTCCACCAAAATTTAGGTGATTCCCCCCCCTCCCATTGCAGCCCCTTAAGTCACATAGCACAATGTTTGGTAGGTTCCCCAGCCCTCTAAATTGGCTTTTGGGAGGGTACATGGGGAGGGGGGGAGTGAAGGCGAAGGGTGGGGAAAAGAAAGATCAATTTTGTGAGCTTTCTTTCACTTGTGCAACGTTGATTCAATCACGCAGTAAGTGAAAGCCAAGTTTACCAATAAATTACTTTAAAAAAAAAAAGGAAGGTCAAATATTGAATAGAAAACAGTAGGAAATGACACTTAAATTTTGGCATCTTGTGACTCAGAAATCAAAGGGGGTTAAAATTGGTGTAGAAACTCAAATAAGGTGAGAGTCACGATTAAACATTTTGAGCAGGCTTTTTGTCAGCCACTGGGAGAGATTTTATCATATAAATTCCAAGATTTGTGGAATATGGATTGAAGGCCAGCATTATCCCCCTGAGAAATTGAAAGAGTAATAGTTCAGCCCTATGCATGTTTACTCAGATGTGGATTTCAGTGTTCAATAGAGGACCTTGGTAAGTGTGCATAGGATTGTAGCTTAATTTAAAAATGTCTGCTATAATAAAGAGAAAAAATGATGCCTTCTGAATTATTTTTGGATTACATGCAGTGATGTGTTCGTATTCTGGCAAAATTGGTTTCATGCAAAAAAATTATATTGGTAAGATTCCCCAGAGAAGGGGAGGTGAATGTAATTATAAACATCTCTAGAAATGGGAACAAAAATGACCCCATGAATTATCACTTCATAATATTTCTAGGTATTTCTTCTAAGTTGTATGCTGGATATCTACTGAACAAATTGGATGATTGGGCTGCAACTAATGAGATATTTGGAGGAGGAAAGGCTTGCTTTAACAAAGGAAAGATTATATTTGATCAGACTTCGTATTAGCAAATATTTGCAGGCTAAAGAGACATTTGTATGCAGCTTTTGTAGATCTAACTGCAGTTTTAAGTATAATTAATTGCAGTTGACTGTGGTATAAACTTTGGAATACCACCACAGACAGAAGGCTCTTTTGAAGTATATACTGACATATTTATGAGAGAGCAAGAACTGCTCAACAATTCCTGACTCTGGGTAGAATGAGACAAGGTTGTTTACTGGCGCTTGATTTGTTTTAACTTTTCTGTTAACATTATGGATTCTGTTCTCCAGTCACTAGTATATTTCCTTGGTTTGATATGAATTGCTCTTCTTACTCTGTGCTGGTGATAAGGGCTTGTTATTTACCACACAATTAAACTATGGCATTTGCTAGGGTGACCATATTTTGGAAACCAAAAAGGAGGACAACATGGGCGGGCCCCCAAGGGGGCTTGCCCACCAACATGTCCGGCCCCAAGGGACGTGTCCAGCACCAAGGGGGGATGCCCACCCGAACATAGCCTTGGTCACATGTCTGATTTTACAGCACACAATTAAGACAAATCTGTTCTTCATAATGTCTTAATGTTAAAATCACTGAAATAAAGAACAAGTGAGACATTCAATGTATCTGAAATTAACTTCACTCACTCCTACTTTTGTAGCTTTTGCTGTACTTTGAAGCTTTTGCTGTACGCTGTGTGATACATTCTCCCCTTCCCTCAAATATATTTTCTGACTGTATCCTCACTTGTTGCAAGCCACTGCTGCTCTTAACAGGGTTTGCTGGCTTTTTTATTTTTAAATTTCATTTTTTTAAAAAACTTGTGTACGATTGCCACAAGTTTCTCTACTCTAACATTAGAGTGGGTGTTGTGGGCAGTGTACAGTACTATTCACAATTCTCACTTATATACATTAGCTTCTCAAGGCTTGTGCATTGGCACCACTTCACACATCCAGACTTTGAACTCCTGTCTACTTCCTGCACAAACATGTGACTCTGAGACCCTCTTTCTAATGCCCTGCGTTGCATGCCTGCCCCATGGGGCTAAGTTATAACAGATGTGTCTGGGTTGTCTGTGTGCAGCCTTTGTTGTCTTTCAATCTAAGTCATTGCAGCCAAACCAAAGCCTCCAGCCTCTCCACCCCTCTCTCTGCAAAAGTCTCCCAACAGTCCAGCCAGGCTGTGCACTTGTACCTTGTGGCCAGGGGTAGGATGACAGCTTATAGCTTGGTCACATCTGGTGACTCTGGTTTTTTTAAAAAAAACTCCACCGCCAGCCGCCTCTGCCTGCACCAACACTGGACTCTGAGACGCTCTTAAAAAGGCTCTGTGTGGCACACCAGCCTCTCAGGACTCAGCTACAGCCATCTCTGAGTTGTGTCTTCAGTTTAACTCTGTCTCTAAGAGATATGCCGGCTAGCCAAATCTATCTATTTTTCTCTGACACGCAGTTCAAATGTTCTGCATTGCATGCCAGCAGTGCAGACAGAGCCTAGCTCACAAGTAAACAAAGTGAAGTAGAGGGGAAAGAGTAGCAAAGAAAAGCAATGACATGCCAGGTTCCAACATCCACAGCAACAGGACATTCACAAAGATGAGAGCCTCTCCCTTGATTGGCACCTCACTGTTGGTCATGAGAGTTTTTCTTGAAGGATGACCCTTCATCACCCATGATGTGGAACTTTGAAAAAAAAGGCCTCTGGCCCATTCTCTTTTGCTCTGTGGGCTGCTTTGGCTGACCTCTCCTTTCCCATATTTGATTTGTGGACACCTCACCTCTGCTGAGCTCGAGGTACCCAACTGCCCACCAAATCTGTAACAGGAAAGGCGCACTGCTCGCCCAACACTTCTTAGCTAAAAACTGGAGATCCCCTTGATGCCAAGGGCTGAAACTGTTCAAGATGCAAGACCCCAAAGAGGAGGTTTGACAACCTGAGTTTGAAGGAAATGACTCTAGCAGTTTTTTAAAACAATAATGTAAAACCTTGAACTTTTTTTAAAAAAACTAAAAATCAACAGATGAACTGATCTGATACAAATTTGGCATGTCTAAAGTCCTCCTTAAGAGCAATCATGGTGCCAAGTGTCATCTCTTTATCTTTAAAAATGACATTTTTAAAAAATAATAATTTTAAAACCTCAATTTTAAGAAAATCCTAAAAATCAATGGATGAATGGTTCTGTTTCAAATTTGGTATGCCTAAAGCCCTACCTAAAAGCGATCATATTGTCAAATTTCATCTCTTTATCTTTACAAATGACAGAGATATAATCATTTTCATTAATTTTCATTAAAGTAGAGCTGCCCTTTGGGTGGGGAAGATGGGAAAAATCCAGATTTTTCTTCAAATTTCATAATTCTCTCCCCCCTCTTTTTTTTCCTGGATTTGTTATAAAACATCCTGACAAATCTGGGTTTTTCCTTGCTCAAGCAGTGGAAATATGTGTCAAAGAGAGCATTTAAATGTGAATGATAAAGTGGGTCACATCATAGTCTTTGGAACATGCCCTCCTCATCACAAATAGATTCTTGAAGGACATAGAAAAAGTTTTTTAAAAATGTAAATATTTGGAGATTTGGTTTTCAGGAAAATATTCTTAGAAGTACCGTTTAGCTGAAACTGAGTTGAAAACTATTATCCAGCGTAGGCGGTATTTAATTTTCATGTACTATTTGAGGGGGGGATCTAATATTGTGATCTCTTCAGGATTTTTCTGGGGAAGTATTACTGCAAAACTTATATGGTACTAAACTATAAGGAGCGGTTATGATTCAGCTACTGGAAGTGTTCCAAAATAAATTTCTTAGATTTTTGTTAGTAATACTCCCAGGATTGTTGAAAGCATGGTAGGGCAAAAGTGGTTTTGAAAAGAAGATTGTTATGTCATATATAATGTCAATTTGAATGCTTTGAAGAAAGTAGATTACCCAAAAACTTTTAAGCTGCTTCTTATAACCCACTGTCTACAGAGCCCATCTCTTGCACATGCGTGGAATTTAGCTTTTTCTGAAACACCTCTATGTTTCACAATGATTATATATTTTCTCATTCCCTAGTTAATTGAATTTCAGCTAAGTGGAAGTCTGGGCTTAACTACATATTATATTAAATCTGTACCATGTAGCTGATCTAACCTTTTTTACTCTAGTGTAATTGAGCACAGCAGCCATCTAGATTGGGACCACCAAGCTACCTTCCCGCCCAGTCACGTCCTTCCCCCAACCTAAATTTGCCTCCCTTCATACAGGGACTAAAGAAAGAAAGAAAACTCCATTGGTACCAATTGAGGAGATTTTCTCTAGCCCCATCGGAGTGGCAGAGGAGAAGGAATTTAATGAGAGAAAGTGGATGAGTGGGAACGTTTAACCCTATGCACAGTGGTTTTAATCTGAATCAGGGTCCCACTAATGTTTCAAAAGGATCAGCTGTACCCTGTGCATTTAGCATAGCGTGTAGTTTAGCTTTCAGTCACAAAAGAAGTTGGCAACCATATCGCATTGCATGGTGATAAGAAAATGGCTCCTGTCATGCGAAATCAGACCAATGGCCCATATAGCTGAGCATTCCCTCTTCTAACAGTGGCCATTCAGATGCCACAAGAAATTCATAAACAGGGCATGATGTCATCAGAGATGTTCAGAGCATGGATAATGTGCTTTTTGTTATCATGGCTAATACTCATTGAGAGTATTAGATAAAAAGTAATACTCATTGAGAGTATTAGATAAAATCAGATAAATACATAAAGGACATATCCTTTATGTATTTATCTGATTTTAAAAATGACTTTTAAAAAGTCATTTATGCAGTATCCTCCAGCTGTGGTTGATTTATGAACCCTGGGAGATATTTCCTTTTTAAACCTGCCCAAATAGTAGTTTGTTTCATGTGCCTGTGAGAAAGAAAAAGTCAAAGTATGCTTTCCACATAAGAAGGCAGCTTTTGGTGAACTAATGGCATCCTGATACTTGAAACATAATAGAAATATAAACTACATGCTATTGCTGACAACCGTTATTCACCATATTGGCAAAAGTAGCGTAATTAAGTTGCTCTCAGTGTTACTCCTAATTTTTTGAGCAATTTTGCTCTGCTTGCTCTTCCTACAGTACTTGTTTTAATTTTTTTCATGTTATATGCTTAGTTGTCATCTTGTTTTCCCTTATTGAAATAACTCTTAAATGTTTTCGTTACCAAATGCATACATTACCAGAATAAAATGGGCGCTGCCTCACTGTGGCTGGATCCATTAGCTCTCCTATAATGTCTGAATGACAGAATTATGCAGCATCACCATGGTCGCATGGTAGTTAGCATTCTGGTGATTAAACAGAGGTTGGATAATACCCATGTTCTCCTGGCAACTCCATGTGACTTCTTTATCTAGATGTCACTAGAGTGCTAGTCAATCCAGCCACGCTTGGGCAGCAACCACACTGTTTCAGTAACATCTTTTCCAGCTCTCCTCTAACCTTATTATGCTGGTGCAAACACTAATTTGCAATATTTTAAATCTGAATGTTCTGAACGTTTTCTTCCCTGTTTCAGTCCCTTTCTTAGTTAGAGCTGGTGAGTGTTCAGATACTGGGTTTTGTAAATTCCTAGAAAGATGGGTGGGATATAATAGTTCTTCACTCCCACTTATTTAAAGATGAAGGCTTTAATCAAGTATTTAAAAACACTCTTTTAAAAGAACATAACCAAAACTAGCAGGTGATTTAATTTTTTTTTTAAAAAAAACTAACAAAATACATGAATAATATATGCGTTCAGGTCTTTGCTCCCCTTTGCCCTGAAAATCTGTTCCAGAAGGTACCCTCTAGAATAGAGTAAATGCTGGTATGTGTGGCTTCAGATGGAATTAATCAAGATCATCTCCCCCTACTTCCATTTACAGAAGGCTCTACTGGAGCCAACCTATGTTGCTTTCTTGACTTATATATGAATATGCAGTCATGTGTTCATATACTGGTTTGAAATTAATATATGGGGTTTTTTTAGAAAAGAAAGAAAGACCAAAAAAGACCCCCATTAATAGCGTTTGAACTTTTCAAGATATGTAAATTTCCCAGGTGTCTCCACATAAGAATGATTAATAAGCTCAGAGATTTTAGTTTTATGATAACCCACCTAATTCAGCAGAGATAGTGTGTGTGTGTGTGTGTGTGTGTGTGTGTGTGTGTGTTCCATTTCAAATTATATACCTCTCAAACTAATCAATATTATTACAGTTTTTAGACTTTGTATATACTTTTCAATGGGAGGTTTGTTATATATTTAGGGTTTGTGTTTAGTTTTAGTAATATTAGTATTACCGGTACTTGATTTTGTTTTGCAATGACCATTTATACCTAATAAACCCATTGTATTACATATGAAAGACTATAAAAATGAAGGAAAAAACAAACCTATTAGGTGCTATGTAAACTATTAATTTACTCATCCATTGTTATCAGTCAAAACTCTTAATCTTACTGCTCCGATGTAGTAAGACTGCAATCCTGTGCACACCTACTTGGCAGTAAATCTAATTGAACACTGTTGGATTTCCTACCTAGCAAACATACATACGATTGTTCTGCACATACACCACCATCCAGCTGGCTCCTGCTTTCACTAAAGCTAAATTATTTCCTGTTCTTTAAAAATACAAAGAAAATATTTCGTATATAGAGACAATATGAAGAGTTCATTTAGCATTCATGTTCCTTTTGCAAGTTGGTGGATTTTAATGTTGAGTATTCTCAGTGGAATATTCTTTAGAACTACACTTGTTAGAATTTTAGAAAGAACACCATTTATTTTTCATGTGACTTTGGAAAACAGCTGGATAACAGAGGCCAACTATTGCCATGTGAATGTTTTATTTTAGGTATTTTTTGGTAGAAATGTATACGTCATTTCAGAAACATTAAAAACATGTTTAATGTTGTATTTGATTTTTAGCAATGAAGCTGATAGATTATAACTATTTTCATAGAAGTCTTTTTCTTTCTTTTCTTTTTCCTTTCCTTTTATTCTTTGTTTTGTTTTGGTTATTTTTGTAACCCGTAGTCGGTGAGTATTCTTCCTGATTGTTGAGTTGTTGGTTCATTTTTGCATACTAATGCATCCCTCTTTAATCTTTAGCATGCACAATAGCAACATAACAAATTCTAACTTTCTCCTTTCTGTACTCATCTGTAAATGCCCTCCAACCTCTGCTGTTCGTGTCTCATGTCTCACACCTGTTATCTTTTTATCTTTCTTCCTTTTTCCTCACTTCTGTCCACTTCTCCTTCATCACTTCTTCATTCTCAACAAAGAAAGAAATGGTGTGATATTTCTTCTCCTTCCCAAGCCACCACTAGAAAGCATTGGCCACTTCAAGGTAAAGGGCAAAGGCTTGAAACGGAAGGTCTTTCACGCTAGCTGTGAATGGTATGCTGTGCAGAGCACCAACGGTTACTTTCTATGCTCTACCCCACCATCTGAAATGCTTTAATTCCTTGTAAAACTAGAACAAGATAGAATTTCTGAACATTGGTGTGGGGGTGAGGGGAGGGCACGTAAAAATAATCTTTCTCTGTATGGAAGAGGGTTTTGTTTTGTTATGTGTTTTTCAGAAGGCATAGTAATTTTTCTGCTATCATGCCTTTGTAGGTTGCTTGGAGCTGCTGTACCTGAATTGTAAAGAGAAACATCTCTGTTTGGAGAGCAAAGGGAGGGATTTTGCCAGTTTCAGAAAATGTTTGGCCAAAGCAGACGCAATAGCATTTGAGTTATTAGATCAGGCTTATGGCAGTGTGCTTTTAAAAGCAGTGTTAGACTTCTGACCCAGCCATCATGGCTTGCAGTAACCTCTTTAGAAAATCTAGCAGAATGAAAGCAAGAAATGTGTCCTAAGATTTATCTGCCTCCAGCAGTAACCCAGACATGGTTGTGACAAGATTAGTGAAAATGTTTTCTTGAAGTGTTTTTCAGTATCAGAGCATTTTCCATAAAGTAGTAGTAATACTAAACATTCACATCATTTTTAAAGTGGATTTTGTGTCCCCAAAAATGTTTCAGAAGCATTTTTTGCAAATGGTAGGTCACACTTGGAACACTATGAAGGCACCATGGATTTTTCAGAGGGGGCTGTGCCACTGCAGCCCCTTATGCCTCTGAAAATGTGACTTCTGAAGATAAGGGAACTCTTCAGAACAGCATTTGATGTAGTGCTTGGGGAGATAGCTGCAAGGGGAAATTGGCACCTCCCATAATAGTGGAAACTCTTTCCACTTGCTCATGGGGTTCTTTGAATCCTTGCTTATGTGTAAATTTTGTTAAAACAGTTCTTGAGCAAAAATGTACTGAGGATTTTGTGAAGGCTATGTTCCTTGGAGGAAAATAATATTTACAGAATTTCTGTAAACCGCCCAGAGAATTTCTGTAAACCGCCCAGAGAGCCCTGGCTATGGGAGCGGTATATAAGTGTAATAAATAAATAAATAATATATATGCTTCTGAACAAATACCATTGAAATCATTGTAAAGATTTGGCCCATTGATTTCAGTAAGAAAATCTAAGCTTCTATATATGTGCATGTAAAATACTTACAACAATTGGCTTTATATCCAAGTATATTCTTAGTACAAGGAGGGGTGTCTGTTTCTAAGAACAGAGTATTTATCTAACTCCAGGATCAACGTATGTTCTACTATTGAAAAGGAGAAATCAGGAAAATATTGTGATGAATTGTATCTACAGTAAGGTTCTATCTGTTCTGCAAAGAAATAGGGATGTTTTCATTTTCAGTAGGAGAATAGTAGAATGTCTCTTAGGAGTGGAATTGGCAGTGTGCATGTGATAGGCAACTGGTATCTAAGTACAAATCTCTGCTACAATCAGTATCCTCTGATTTCTATATATTTGTCTATATATTCATACAAATAAGTGGAGTGATATCCATTTGTCTATACACACAAACAAACAGATGGGATGATACCTTTACAAGTATGTGCAGGTGGTCATCTTCTAATCTGCAGCCTCTTTCAACAGACAGATTGAAAAACAAATAATCTTTTCTTTCTGGCAACTACAGAATTCTTTGTAACTCGAAGGATTGAACATGCTTAGAAATAAAAGCTGATCTGTTTTTTATCTCTTATAGAAGTTTGGTCACTGCAATAGGTCTGTCATACTAACTCCTATGCTGCTGTTCCTGCCCCATATCTTTTGGGAATATCTGTGGGAAATAAACCTGCTTTGGGATAGCAACCAGGGTTCCTTTCAAATTCATCTTGTTCCTTTTACAAAGATAATTAACCATGTAGTGCATCCAAATAGCATGATCTGTTCACGCTTCTGCCCTGTTGAATCCTATAGGAATTCTTGTGTTGAGAGTGTAGAGCAAAAAATAGGTACCAACCTGAGTCCTTATTAGTTTTGTTATGAACTAGTTCCTTTGGACCACCCATCAGCCACAGACAGTCTTTGTTTGACTACACAGGATTGTTGATGATTCTGACAGCAGAGCTAGTGCTACTTCTTCTATATCAAACAAGAAAGGGGCAGGTATTTGATTGGGGCTGCTCTTTCCTAATTCTCTGTGGTAGCAGATTGCTCTAATATTTGAGGTCCCTCTTGTTTCTTGTAGGCTCCTACCCAGAGACTCAGGCGTCCGAAGGTCCAGCAGCAGCGCAGATGGACGGGCCCGATCTAGCTTTCCCCATTTCTCCCCGGACTAGCAAGAGCCGCATGTCCATGAAGCTGCGACGATCCTCTGGCTCAGCCAACAAGACATAAGAAGGGGTGAAGCCTGCTGCCCCTTTCTCCCAGAAATCAGCCTGTCCTCTATGCTGAATATATGTTGTGCTTTCCTCCACTCTAATGTTTATTTTAGAGAACCATATTGGAATTTTATTTCAAATTGAAAATATTTTAGCTTTTGTTAGAATATTTTTATCAAACTTCCTGCTGCCATAGTTTGTCTGTGCAGGGTTCTTTCTGCACTTTTTTTTTTTTACCTTCCGTTCTGAGATGCACAGCAGTAAAGTAACCATTCTATTTTAACCTCTAGGGTTGATTGCAAGCCACCCCTGGAGTTGGAGACTGCAGGCATGTTCCACTCTACTTATTGTGCAACCCTTTCAGTAATAATAATAAAATGTACCATTTGCAAATGAATGTACTGCCTTTTCAAATGAAGATGCATTTCTGAAGCGCTCTGCAAAGATCACTAAAATACACAGAATTATGTACAGAGTATGTGTTGAGAATAAACCCTTTCAAGTTAATGGAGGCCCATCACCAGCTCTGTTATTGTCATACACTGTTGGACAGACACAACAAGATCCTAGTGCTGAAGTACTAACAGCTTTTTCCTCTCTTGCTAGTATTTGCTTTCCACTTGGGACTTATGGCCACCGTCAAGCTTTCTCTTCCAAAAACTGAGACAGTCCCTTGATCAAGCTGTGTAAGATATATCATACACTCATACTTTCAAGCACTTTGCCATGTCAGTCATTTGCTCTGAGCTATGTACCATTTCTGGGGAGAAAAAGGGACTGTGCCCTTGAAGAGGCAGATGTATGCGCAAACACATTCCACTCCAAATTCCCACTAACCCCCAGAGGTATTTTCATACCGATGAAGAAATACAATTGCATTTGCCATATTCTGCTCTAACAAAATGTAGCATGGCACCGGTACTAACTGCATGTGTAAATATCTGTCCCTCACCTGGGCAACTATAGAAATATATATTGATGTATTTGTTCGCCGTGTAGTATATACAAATTTGTAATGGTTGAAGAAGAGACATGCTATTTAATAATACAATAAAATTATTCTTACCACCTTCTGTGTACTCTGTATTCCACAGCAAAGATTGATTGACTTAAGCAAACCTTTCCAATGTTGCTAGCTTCATGAGGAGAGGAGAAAGCAGCCATGGAATGGCTGATCATTTGGTTGTATGATTGCTAAGCTTTTGCAACAAGCTTCTTAGTGACAACAGTTTGATTCACAATGCCTTTGGTCCCAACTTAGTAGTTCCAAATGTGGCTTTCCTAAAACCTGAGCTTCTGGCTCGATAAATCTTGCTTATGGAGGTTGATAAAGCAGCACAAAGTAATATAAAATTAATTTTGCTGAAACCATCCTTTAACACTAGCAGAATGTCTTCTTTGGAAGCCTCTGTCTTTTCAATTCCTAAGTAGAGCTAAGGGAGAAATGCCAACAATAAAATAGCAGTTTGCAGTGGAAGTGATTGACAATCACTTTATGTAAAATATGTATTGAGGGACTCTTTTAAAGAATGGGTTATTTATTTTATTTATTTATTTTAAATTAAGCGAAAATCACTACTTAACTTAGTTCCTATCTGTTCTATGTAGAAATCATTGTTCAGGTAGCATGCTGTGTATTTTTCAAGTGTTACCATTCACCACCTCTAATCTTCTGTTGAACAGCACTTACATACTAGCCTAATTAAATAATTTACAAAGGCACGTACAAAATTAATCTATAAAAACATCCCAAATCTAGAGACAAGCCTATAAAAGTGAATTTCTGGAAAAATCATCAGTGACAAAATTGGAGAGGATAGGTAGTCCTGGCCCTTCGAATTTCCAAAGAGGAGACATTTTTTTTATCTGACAAACTAGAATTGAAAGTTGGAATCAAAAGAGATATTCTGGTTCACATAATCCAGTACAATATCCTTTGAACAGATTATCTCTGTATCACAAAGTTTTTTGAAACTTCTTTTGGTTTCAAAAGCAATTTTCCATGCAGGGTGGGTGTGTTACTTCTGTGAATCTTTGCCAAATGTTCAGAATTTAAAAGTAGCCTCCCTTTCGTGTGTGTGTGTGTGTGTGTGTGTGTGTGTGTGTGTGTGTCCTCCCTCTTATTGTTTGAATTTTGTAAGCTTCAAATGTTACACAAGGTACTCAGCAAACAAGCATGATAACTACAAAAAAATAACAATCCATAATTTAATAGCCAGTAATGAATGAGAGTAGACAAAAAGGACACTTCACACAGTATTATTGGACGGGACGTTGACTTCCTACAAATATCTGACTATATTGTAATACAGGATACAACAAATAAAACACTTCACAGCAAATTAAACATTATAAAACCTTAGAGGCTGAGTAGATTAATTCCACTAATTAAATATATAAAGGTTGGCTTGCTCTTCTTGCCCTGGAGAATGAATAGACTTTTGCTAAACAATGTCAGAATGTACTTCAATCCTAGGGATAAGAGCAACCACAATGAAAGAAATTATTCAGGATCCCAATCCCCCCAGACAGCTTACTCACAGGTAGGCACACGGATGGCTCTAGGTTTGGCTATAGTATTAGGCGCACACAGAAAAGTTTTTTTTTCTCTTATTTTCTCAATGCAATGCCATATTTTTCAGTCTTAAGGCGGAAGGGGTGCTCTGTTCGTAAAATATAAGTTTGGTATGCTTTTGTTTTCCTTGGCTGAAACTACAAGAATTTCAGTATGTGGAAACTTTCACGGAATACACAGTGCATTCTAACCCCTTTATAAGGCAGCAAGGATCATTCATGCTCATACGTTCGGCATGACGTACATTAAAAGCGTGGTGATTCCTTTTGGCTATGCACTGTGACTTTCCATAGGAATTACAGTTTGGATAGAATATGTTCAGGTCACTGACAGATACTGAGGAACAAGGCTTTTTGTTCCATGGAGTAGTTCTCATGAACCCGGAGCATCAGTCAATTCCGACCGCTGGCGACTACAGTCAAGCAAATCGCCCTCTCGGCATCTCAGCGTTCAGTCTGTGGGAAGAGTCTCAAGCCGTGGGCCGGCGAGCCAACCTAGCAGCCTGGCCTGACAGGCATCTGCAACAGGAGGACCTGCCTGTTCTCCGAAGGGTGGCACTTGTTGATGTGCCGCGTGAGGCCCGGCGAGCTGAAGAAAGTCGAGGGGCAGTGCTTGCAGGAGAAGATCTGCTGCTCGCCGTGAGCAGCCGCGCTGCCCTCGGGTTGCCCCAGAGGCAGCAGCAGCTCCTCGCGCACGGCGTGCCACAGCCGGTGCTTGTCCCTGATGTCCGCCGAGGGAAAGTGCGCCCCGCACAAGTGGCAAGGGAAAGTGATCTGCTGCGGAGGCGGGTGAGGAAGTGGCGGGCTGGCGCTGTAGGCGGTGGCGGCGCCGGGGGGCTGGTGGGTGCCCAGGTGCTTGCGCAGGTACGCCTGGCGCCGGAAGGTCTTGTGGCAATAGGGGCAGAGGAAGAGCTCGCCCGGAGGGGCGCCCAGGCTGGAGCCGTCGGCGGCGCCGGCTTGGCTGGCTGGGCAGTGCTGGGCGGCTCGAGCAGTCGGCGGGTCCCGGCAGCAGGAGCTGTCCTCGGCGGCGTGGTGCTGATCGCGGCCGGCCTCCCGGCGGCTGTTCTCCTTGTCCTGGGCGGGGCCGGCGGAGGCGGGCGGGCGCGGCTTGTGCCAGCGGCGATGCGAGGCCAGGTTGGCCGGGCAGCTGAAGATTTTGTGGCACTCCGGGCAGCGGTACTCGACGCGCACGATTCGCGAGCAGCGGTGTTGGGCCAGCGCCAGCGGCCCGGCGTAGGGCTCTTTGCACAGCTGACAGACGAACTCGCCCAGCAGCATCGGGCGGGCCCCGCGGGGCCCCTCGGCGCCCCCCTCCGCCGCTGCCTTGATGCGCAACCCCAGCACGGGCGACGTGGTCACTTCGTCGGCGAAGCTCAGCTTGCGCACGGCCTTGGGCTTCTTGGCGGGCGGCGCCTTGGCTCGGGCTGGCCGCTTGAGCGCGGCGGCGGGGCAGAGCGTCGCAGCGGGCAGGGGAAGCGGCACGGGCAGGGGCAAGGGCGTGCGAGGGAGCAGTGGCAGCTTGTCTGTCGCAGCCGCCGCCGCCAAGGCCGGCCCCAGCGGGAAGGACTCTGCGGAGGCGGGAGAATGGACACCGCGCTTGGGCTCCCCTGCTCCTGAGGCTGCGCTGTCCGAGCTTCCCGCGCTCCAGACGGCCGCCAGTGGGGAGCTTGGCTGAGGCAGCAGCTGCTGCCGCTGCTGCTGCTGCTGCTGCTGCTCAGTCACCTCGGGCAAAGGCGCGGGGACTCGGGGCGCTTCCTCCAGGCGGGGCGCGAGGGGCCCGCCTGGAGCTCGCACCCGATAGGAGCCCCCCGGTCTCCTGCTCCGCTTCACTAGGAAGCCCCGCGGCATCTTCTGGGACACCGGACGGCAGCGCTCCACTTGCACCGGCGGCTCCGCGTGCCCAACGGGCGTTTATACCTCCGGCACCTCTGGGGAGCCCGCGCGTCATCCTTCCCCCGGCCCAGGGCGGCCAATGAGGAGTTGAGAAGGCGAATGTGGGGGGAGGGGGGCGCGGGCTGGAAAAGGCGGGAGAATCTGAGCTCAGGGTGGGAGGCCGGACCCTTTCCCAGCTGTCGCGAGCCGTGGGGTGGGGGTGGGGTGGGGGGTCCAAGCCGCCTGCTTCCCGCAACATCAACTTCCCTCGCAGGCGCTTGCTCGCAGCGAGCTGTCCTGCCATCCTCGGCGCCCTTTACCTTCCCAGCCAAGCAAGGAGTCGTTCCCCGTCAGACCAGAAACAAACTTCCTTCTCTGGCCAGCCTCGGCTTTTCCTCACGGGCTTTGGGATCAAGGGCCGCTGATCACGCCAGGCGCTGCGAAGCCCTCTCGCTCAGGCATCAAGCGCCACTACTGGGTGTTCCAGGTGCCTCCACGCGGGAGGACTACGTGGAAAGGCGGGCGAGGTGCCTTAAGTGGATTCCTATATGAGCGATGAAATGTTCGTACAGGACATTCAGGTCGGCTCTCCCCACCCCCACCCCCACCCCCAATCCCTCATAATACAAGAAATCTTTAGCAAAAGAAATGTCTGACTCGTTCCTCCCCGCTTTCGCCTCAACCCATTGGAATGGCTTGGGAGCCCTGTCCCGTCCCATCGAACTCCACTGAGGAAGAAGGCGACGGGAAAGACGCTTCCGCAGCCCGCTCCCCACCCCCTTCCCCCCGCAAAAGCAACAAGAACTTTGCTGGGAAGCGTCTCAGCTCAGCTTAATCAGGGGCTTTGCCTTGGCCGGAGCCGTCAATAGCTGGGGAGCTGTCCAGCAGCACTCCTTTCTTGCTCTTTGAGGAGATAAAACCAGCCGAGGGGGAGGGGGTCCAGAATGACGACATCCCTCCGCCTTGGCATCTTCTCCACAGGTTCCAGCATCATTTCCATACAACTTGTAGCAATGCTTGTGGCAGCTTGCCTTGCTGGTGGGGGCGGGGGTGGGGGTGGGGGGCAGCACAGGCTTGAGTTGCCATCCTCTCCCTAAGTTAGCAGGACTTGGCTTCCCCTCAAAATCTGTTTTCAGTGCTAGAAATCAGCCCTGAGAAATGTACATACATACATACAAAAAAAAAAAAAGGTCTCTGAACATGTGCTGAGGCCATTTTCCTCTCCACTGAGTGGCCATTAGAACCCTTATCCATCTGGTATTCTAGGATGGCAAATTCTATCCAGGCAAGCTTCAGCCACAGGACATTTCATTTGAAAAAATAGCCATGCTCTGATTGCTTCACACCCTGATTACATTTTTCTTTTCTTGATCTTTGTCTCGGCAGGCCTTCACTTTCACCACTATCCAAAACTGTGCTGTGAAAAATCATTCACTTCTCTCATTGGTCAGTCTGTATGATACCCATCTTCAAATTTTTACACTCTTCTGTACCTGGTGAAGGGGCAGGGTCCTTGCCCTTACCACTGAGTGCCTTATCACAGCTATATGCACAATACCAACAGCACTTCATCCAAGATCATTGGTGACTGGATCATCCAATTGCTTCCTGGCAGGTAACCTGCACATGAAAAGGTAAAGGTCACTGATCACCTCCCCAACAGCCTCAGTGAACTAAGATGTGCATCAATCCTAATCGGCAGGAAGTGTCATGAATGGGGAAAAGGGTCATGAATGGAGAGCTGAATATTCAATAAATGTAATACTTATCTTGACATTTGTATAGCACTATCAAGTTTTCATAGCATTTCACATGCATTATAGTGGTGAACTTTATAGCAACCCTGTACGATAAGTCAGCATTATTATCTCGTCTTGCAAACGGGGAGACTGAGGCTGAAAGAGAGTCTAAGGCTACTTAGTACATACATCTATTGTATACAATAGATGTTATATTTTATTCTTTTAAATATTTGTATTGTATTTTATATTTTTAACTTTTTTTAAAAAAATTGCATTTTAGTTTTTTAACTGGTTGTAATCCACCCAGAGAACATCAGTTATTGGGTGGATTTAGAAATATATCAAATAAAAATAATAAATAATAAAATGTTGTGAGTTCATTGCAGAGACAAACTTTGAACCTGGGACTTCCT
Organism: Elgaria multicarinata webbii; assembly: GCF_023053635.1. Lineage (NCBI taxonomy): Eukaryota > Metazoa > Chordata > Lepidosauria > Squamata > Anguidae > Elgaria > Elgaria multicarinata. The sequence goes on along the minus strand of NC_086172.1, from coordinate 143,187,049 downwards.
GATTCACAGCTAGCCACTACACTACACTGGCTGTCCTTGAATACCAAGTACAAAGGATAAAAACAGGACCTTTGGTCTAAACAATGGATTACTTAACTGAGGATATAGGTGCTACAGGATGTGTTTTATTGTTCTGAAGAAGAGAATCCAGTCCTAAACAGGCAAGCACACCTCATCTGCAGGTAATCACAGTGTCTGTAGACTAGGAACCAGATGCAAGTTATAAGCTGCATTTGAAAGGTTTTTCTTATGCAACTTGTACCATATTCCTTTGTATCCTGCCCCCACCTCACCCTGGTACTTAAGACATTCTTTGTTTTTGCTTTCCCCTCAATTGGGAACAAAGTACTGTGTGGTTAATTCAAGGGTATAAAACCTCAGGCCTGGGAGGTGGGCAAAACCAGCTCACCTGGATACCAAAGCAGCCTTCCACGGTTCTCCACATGATTATGCTTCCTTCCCATGGCCCCACTCCTTTTTTCCCAACAAGTATGCTCACTTGGAGCTGTTCTACACAAGGCATTTGTTGTGCACTCATCACTGGCAGTGATGTGAAAGACCTGTGTCTAAGACCCTGGAGCACCCTTCTCCAATCTGGTGCCCTCTAAATATTTTGAACTTCAACTCTCACCAGCTAGTATGGCCAATGGTCAGGAATGCTTGGAGTTGTAGTCCAAACATCTGGAGAGAACGAGGTTAGGGACATCTGGAGGGCATGAGGTTACTGGCCTAAACAAACAAATAGTCTGAACTGACAGCTTCCAAAATCCCTTTGGATGGTTTGGATTCCTTTCCTCTGGTGCAAGGATGAGCAACTTCTTTTGGTCCAGGGGCCAGATTGCCCCCAGCCCCGAACAAACCGGGCAGTCTGGATTATGTCAAAGAGGCAAGGGCCCACCCCAGAGCCCTGCCCCTTCCATGATGTCATCTGGCTCCACTCTGCCCACTTTTCCTTTCTCTGTCTCTCTCTACATGAAGAAATGTACTTGGTCTGAGTCTGCAGGACTGGCACCTACAAGCACCTGCTGAGTCGGGCACAGTGCTTCCCACAGGACAAACCTGATGTTATCTCCCATCTATGATTAGAGGAAGCAAATGGGCTTCCCTTTGCTCTGCTTGCATCTCCTTGTTATCTCTCATCACAGCAGGAAGTTCATGACTGATCCTTTTGTTGGGTAGCTATAGGAATCATTTATTGTCACAGTAATCCAGATGTTCCTATTAATTGGCAGAGTTATGGGTGTCTTCAGGGATGCCTGATCCTGCCAAGACTCGTGGCGTGTTGCAGGATGGCTCTCTCAGGTTGAGGCAAGAGGTGGGTGGTCATTTCAAGCACTCTCCGTCCTTTGCTGTTTTTAGGAAAGGCCTTTGGATTCAGCTTGTGCCCTCCTTCAGGATTTCAACGAGGTGAAGGGAGCTTAGCTTACGTGTAGTCACCACTGAAGCTGCAATCGTAAGCACATTTACTAGGGAGTAAGTCCCACTGAATACAGCAGAATTGACTTCTAATTAAACATACACATACTGATGCTTTCTGTAAATAAGATGTAGGCATACCAGACACAGCCTATAGCCTAAAGATTTAAAGAGAGACATATTGTATCTTTTGCTTTCTAGTAATAGAATAATATTTATTTAGGGGTGTATTATTGCAAACATTTTGACTTTGAAACTGACATGCCTTACTTGTATTAAGACTGTGAAGGGGGTGGGAGTTCCTCTAGGATACTTCTACTGAGAGGTTTATAGAGTGATTCAGATTAGTTTTCTGTCACTTTAGTGTAGCCAATGATATAAATGAAATGTATCTTTATTACACAGGTGCCCACACACCACACACAGACTCACTATATATCTATATTTCTATCTATATTTCTATCTATCTGTCTATCTATCTCTATATATAATTTTGGGTTTTTTTACTTGTAGTCAATGGTACAAATGAATTGTACTTTTATTACACAAACACACAAAGGGCTTCACTATGCCTTGTATTCTCCATTGTGGTTGTTTATATGACACAGCCTTCCCTGCCACCCCCCAAAAAACTGCACTTTTTTGCAGTGTCATTTCACTGCGACTTTTTCAGTTGCTCTGAGGTCACTATGGCCTCAGCTAGACCTACCTGATAGCCCGCGACAGAGGAGGGAAGATCTCGCATTGTGTTTAATGTGAGATCCCTCCTTTGTTTACACACGAGGCACAACGATTTCAGAAGAAGAGGGTCATGCCCGCCATTTTTTAATTTCTTAAAGGGGAAGCAGTGCACGAATGCTTGTGCACTAAAGATAAGTTATTGTTTTTAAATTTACATTATTTTCCCTGCTTCCCACACCCATCCCTGTTGGGTGCAGTGCTCCCGAGGAATGCTGCACCCTGTGCACAGCTCCCGGCTCCTCACGAGGAATCGCGCAGAGCCGGGTCAAGCCATGGCACCCGGCCACACATTCCATGGTCTTTGGCTCAGCCTGGGACTGAGGAAAAACCAGGGCCAAAGGGGAGGGCGAGATCCCGGGGCAAGGGAGGGATCATCCCTCCCTGATCCCGGGATCCCCTGTGCATCATGTGGACACACAGGGACGATCCCAGGTATCACCCCAGGATTTCGCCCAGTCTAGCTAAGGCCTGTGTTGCTTCTTCGGTATCAGTGGTGGCCTCAGTTCAGGTTAAGGAAGTGGACATTGCTAGGGGTGGGTCAAAGTACAGGGTAAGCATGGGAACACAGAGCCAGGGGCAGGGGGCAGGCTTGATGAGCCAAACAGCCCCTGTTGCTGTGGGTTTTGCTGGTCTTTATCTCTGGCAGGTGACTCTGCTGTTTCCTCCTCCACCCCTATCTTCCTCTCCCTTAAAAATATTTTTGTTAATTTTATTTTTAAGACAGGCGCCTGCATTGTGACTTCTTTTCAGACACCAACTGTGGGTCATTTTGGTCCTTCTTCTTTTGGGGTTGGGGGTGGTGGTGGGGTGGGGTTGGGGTGGGGGGAAGAGAGGGGGAAGTTTAGCAGAGTGCCCAACTTCTTTTCCTACTCAAGACCACATATCGTCTTCCAACCTGAAATTGGCAAGAGTCTTTTAACAGACGCAGTGATTTTTCCTGAGCTGAATAACACACGCTCACTCCTGTGTGTAATTCTATCACTGCTGCTTCACAGCAACAATGCTGTGGGGTTTGGGGAGAATTAGGAGGCAAAGTGGCGCAGTATAGACACTGCCAATTTTCTGCACCTTTTGCTCATCACTGGATGAAAACTCTTGAGGATGGGTTAGTTTGAAAAGCATCAAAACTAGTTAGCACTTATTTTCTTCAAGCACAGCACAATGGCTTTTTCCATGGCATCTTTTCTATCTCACCTGTTAGTGACTGAGCCAGTTTGCATGAGCAAAACAAGCCATGGTGGCTTGATGTGAGCCATGGCGCATGCTGGACACTATTTGCATAATCACTGCTCAGCTGCAAGTTATTGTGTTGTCCAAACTTGGGGGTCGATGGGTATGGGTTGATGGAGGGTTAAACAACCTTCAAATAAAACATGGGCTTGTGTAGAATTATTTGAGGGTTGTTTAACCCTCCAACAAAACATGCTGCCTGGGTTCAAACAACACAATAACCTTGTCTGGATGATGATTATGCAAATTGTGCCAGCATGAGCCATGGCTCACAACAAGCCACTGGCTGGGTTTGGATGATTAATGGGGCGAAGAAGCCATGGCTTATTGTAGGGGGTTATAGGGTAGTTTGGAAGGCACCCCCACTGTACACCTCACCAGTTTTGGACAATGCACCAACCTGCACCATGGTGAGGGTAATTAGAGAAATGGCAGGTGCGTGAGCAGCGTGCACGAGACAGGAAAGGAAGCTACCGTGACATCTTTTCCTCTACTGATCATCCAAACCTCACCACTGAAGCTTTTTAAAACCATTAGGGTTTGTTTTGATTGTGTGAACTAAGACACTATGTCCTTATTGACATGTACTAAATTAGCAAAAGATCATTAATCTTATGTAAACTGCCCAGAGAGCTTTGGCTGTGGGGTAAAAGTATTTTCCCCCTCCACTTCTAGGAAAAGAGGAAACACCAATCACCAGGTAATGCTACCCAATATAGTTTCTATTAACTATATTGCATCATCTCAAATGTGCTAGAGACATCCAAATAATTATTGGCTTTTATATTTTCAAATAGAGTGGTCATTGGTTTTCTTTCCTATTATGCAGCAATCTCTTATCTGTTTTTCCTCCTTTTTGTTTGTTTAACATCCAGACTGAGAAAATATTTTGTGAAACTGGAAAATTAGCTCGCTATTTTGTGACTTTTAGTTCATCCTAATGAAGGCATGGTGCTTCTTTTTATTTCTGCATTTCTGCATTTATTTATTTATTTTTATCTGCTAAGGAAAATCTTGGGAATCAAGAACAGAATAAAAGGGAAAGAAGCAAATAGGGTTGTACTGTATATTATAGAATGGACTGATGATGGTAGGCATTTATACAGACAGAAGTACAATGGGGTATAAAATACATTACTGAGTTAAGGGACCTTCTAGTGCAGATCTGGAGAGTGTGTGTGGAGCTGCAAGTGAGACAAGGGCCTTAGCTAGACCTATCTTTTATCACGCGACAGAGGAGAGAAGATCTCATGTTGTGATTAATGTGAGATCTCTCCTCCGCTTACACGTGACGTGCGACAACCTCAGGAGGAGAAGCATCATGCCCGCCATTTTTTAAATTTTCTTAAAGTGCCAGGAGCGCACAAACGCTCATGTACAAAATGTAAGTGGTTTTTAAAATTAAATTAATTTCCCCACTTCCCTCACCCTACCCCCAATGGGTGCAGCATCCCTAAGGAGCGCTGTGCCCCGTGCGCAGCTCCCAGTTCTGCACGAGGAATCGCACGGAGCCTGGTCAACCCACAGCAACGGGCCACACATTCCGCGGTCTCGGGCTCAGCCCAAGACCATGGAAAAACCGGGGGCCAAAGTGGAGGGCGAGATCCCGGGGCAAGGGAGGGATGATCCCTCCCTGATCCCAGGATCCCCTGTGCATCATGTGGACGCACAGTGATGATCCCGGGGTTCGTCCCAGGATAAAGCCCTGTCTGGCTGTGGCCAAGGAGAGGGGAGTCAGCTCATGTAACCTAAGCTAAGAGGAATTCTTCAGATTCAGACCTGCCTGGAATACGATAAATGAAACAGAGAGGAAAGAAGGAGCCTTGGATATAGGGATGGGAGAATCAACGAGTCTCAACCTCATCAAAGGTCTCTGGTCCACCTCATTCCCAGTCCTGATTTCAAGCTTCGCCATCCTGCTGTTTGAATGGGGAAAGTACACATTTGGGTGCACATTTATTTTAAGGGACTAAAGGGCGAAAATGCATATTTTTCAAAATGCATGTTTTTAAGGTGTTCATTTACTAAAATACAATTTGCAAATGAGCATAACAAGCTCAGGAATGTGCATGCTTTGCCAACAAAATATACTTGTGTTAGTGGCATATTCTGGTCTTAGTTGAAACAAAATTCTTACACATTGCTACCTGGATCAAGACACCCTTAAATCTCAAAGTAATGCTGCCACCATCCTATTTAAAGAAGCATACCACCTTGATGCCATCAGCCAACCTAAAGATACCAGAAAGTATGATAAAGTATTTAAAAATAAACCACCCAGAGACCTTCAGCTATGGGGTGGTATATAAATGCAATAAAATAAATAAATAAATAGCACGAGAAGATTAGGCAAGCTGTAAGGACTAAAGTCTTAGATTTTTTCAAGCAAGAAAGAGAATTAAACCAGATTAATGGAGAAAATGTGGATTCTAGGCACACAATCAAAACAATATGGAAAAGTATGTTCATTTGTTAAATATGCCCTGACCACAGTGGAAGCAGATAGCTCCAGTGTCAGTGGTACAGTGAATCTGCTCCAGATTTCAGTCAGAACCAGACAGAACATGAAAGGTGCTATCCAAGGTAGATCCTATCAAGTTCTGACTCATTCTGACAGAAACCTGGTGTAGAATCACTACCCCACTGACATTGGCGCTATCTGCCTCTATAGCCTGACCTAGGCACTGACTTCTGGGCACTAGGTTGGTGCTGCCTCCCTCCTCAACCCCATGCTTTTCCTCTCCTGGGGTGGCATCGGGCAATCCCAATGCTGAGGAGGGAGTGTGGGGTTTCTGGGTGGCCATCCAGCTCCTGGAGCCACCACTGCCCTCTTTCTGGTGGAAGGCGACCAATCGCTGTTCACCTTCCACCAGGCTCCGCCCCTGGGTTGGCCCCAGAAGGCCTGCAGAGCGATGTTACATGGCAGGAGTGCCACACTGATATCACTGCCTTTTTTCAAAACGCAGCATCGTGGGGAAGCCCTACAGTGGCTGAGAACCTGAGCCTGTGTGTCGTCTAACCAATGGGGCACAGATCCTCAGCCACCACAGCACTTTGCACACATGTAGAGAACCCCTTAAAGGAAATACATTGAACAGCAGCCAGACACAAGAGGGGAGGCAGGCCTTGGGTCACATCAAAGAGACAAGTCTCACCAGTCTCCTGCAGACAGCTGGAGGGTTTCAGATATACTGGGTCATGTTTGACAATTCCTTTAAAATGTGACAGAAATAAAGAGGCTTTTTCTGGGTCTCTTATTGTATAGGAAAGAACTGCAAAGGATTCTTATGAATGACCTCATGAATATCAAGGACATCCTGAACAATCCAGGCTAGTTCCTCTGCATGCGTAATAAGTTCAATTTGAAACTCTTGAGTATCTGATAAATAGTTATATCAAGGCAAAGTACACAATACCCTGGAGTTTCTTGAAGGTGGTGTTAACTAGAGTTCAAAACTTATTAGGATACCTAGGTTTTAACAATTGCAGTAGTCAGCCCAAGAATCTGGAGCACGAAACTTATGATGGGTTTTGATGAAAGGGCAGGTCCCTTCAGGTGCAATCCTACTGAGATAGCCCAACAAGCTTTCGAACACAGAGGTTTGTGGTCATCCAATACAGAGGGGGGGAGCAGTGGAGGTGATCCTCCCACTTTGTATTTTGGCTAGATGGAATTTTTTGCCTGTCTAGATGGGGTGGGGAGGTCCAAGCAGGAGGGAAGGAGCCTGGGGAGGCTTGAGGGTGCATCATCCAGTGCCCTCCCCGCCTACTGGCATGTCTTCCTTCTCTCCAAGGTTGCTTTTGGAGTTAGGAGAGGCAGCTGGTGTAGTTCTTGGGAGGGGGAAGGGAGCATGGATCCCTGGGTCAGAGGTTGGAGCATTCTCTCCAGCCTCCAAATATCTGAAATAACTCATCCCCTCCCCCACAGACTCAATCCAGATGCCATAGAAATGCTCCATTAATTTCCAAGTCTAACACCTTCATTTTCCAAGAGAGTGCAGGTTGCCCATCTATCCAAGACAACCTTTTAAATGATGGAGCAGAAAAAAAGTAAACTCTCTGGAAGTTGGACTTGAGTTATATACAAAATGGCAGTGTGCATTTAAGGTATTACCATCCTAGTAATATCCCAATCCCACTATAAATAACAGGTTAATACAGATCCTACACAAGCATCTTTAAGTTTGCATCTTTTCTGGTTCTTTATTTTCTGCATTTTAAATGTTGTCTGTTTATTGAAGTATTTGGAGGCAAGGCCCAAATTTCACTCATTGCAACCAAGTTCATTGGCCCTATCCTCCACCTACAAATATGTTTTGCTGTAAATTACTGGCACTGTTTCTGTTGATAGTCATCATAATCAAACATTTGTAAGCAGGCTGTCTTTTCAATCTGTTCAGTTGATGCACTTTACCTGATCTTTCATTAAAGTAATCAAAACACTTGCTGTGCTGCATCTAATGAATGTTGCATGTATGATTAAGTACTTTCATTCATATTGCAAGTTTGATTTAATGTAAACTGCCTTTCAGACAGCCATTAGCTTAGCTCCTGTGTGAATTCGATTAATTGGCTGAATTCTTCCAGATGTCCATTAAGTATTACAGGAATTTCTATGTAAAAACAGCAGGGACTGTCTAGTGAAGAGCTAAACAATGATATGTTATATTACTGCCATGACTTACAAAAAGCTGGATTCATTTTCATTAATAAAACATCTGTACTCCTGCACAGCTATGCATCAAAATACATTTATTTTATGTTTATGCCTCTTATTACTATAAATAGATAGTTAAACAGAAGCACAGTGTGTTCTACAACATGACACACCAATGAAAATGCATTTGAAATGGATGCGGGGGGTAGGGGAAATAGATGGGTTAATAATTGCAGTAAGCATTTAAAGGCTTTAGCAGAAAAATGGGCATACACCTGTTTTTAGGCAACAGTGAAACATTCACTTCTTGGACTTAAATGTTTTAAATCTTTACATGAATGTGAGTTTATTTAGAATGCCTGAGCAACACACACCTCTACCATTGTTGCTACTTAAGAGATATTACAAAACATGGTGACTGAAAACTAGTCTTATGGATTCATTTTCCTTACTAGGGCTAGCATAGCTGATGGGTCCAAATCAGGCCTGTCTGTGAGAACGGAACAGTTTTGGAATAAGTGGATGCAAAGCCAGTTTCTTCCTGCCCCTAGTATGCCCTGTTTTCAGGCTTTTGATTACCTACTCAAGGTGGAAGAACCCCATCATTCGCTTCCTACCCATGCGGGTAGAGCCCACTCTGATAACATTCCTCTCTACCAATGGAGGCTGAAGGAGAGCTAACAATACCCCATTCTAACATCCTCCAGCCTTCAACATTCAGAGGGTAGGATTGCACAAAGTGCTTGATGATAATATTTGTTAAGGCCTGTCAGGTTTTTTTTAAAAGGATTTCATCAAATAAAATGGTAATAGGTTTTAACCTAATAAAATCAAAACGGTTTCACCCATCTTTCTGAAATTTTTAGGAGCCAGAACGTTACCCTGAAAATATCAGAAAGATTGTGAAATGTCGAGGAAGAAAGGGCAATCTAAAGACAAAAAGCCATGGGTTCTCTTCATGGATTGTTCATGGTTAACAAACCATAGTTTGTTAGTGCACCTGGGTTCAGACAACATGACAGCCCATGGTTCAACAACAACCCATGGTTCAATGACAACCAGTAGTCAATCCTTGATGTAGGTTATCATTTCTGAACCAAGCTAGAAGGCCTGAACAACCCTGGAATGCCCTGTTCCTAGGTTGTTTCATGATCTGTGAATCTGGGAACTCTGGTTTGTTTATGATTGAACAACTCAGAATTAACCCAACAATTGTCCATGGTTTGTTGTTGGGTTAACTCTGGGTTGATTAACCCATAAACAATCCAAAGTTCATGTGTCACACAAAAACTCAAGAATGGAGCATTCCTGGGTTGTTAATTAAAAGTAGAAACAAAGCAAATCACATACACTACTCATCTCTGCAATTCCTGGGTTAAACAACCCAGGAATTCCTGCTGTGACATCCGAATGGGCTCAGTTTTTTTAAAAAATATATCTTAGTGACACTTGCACATGAGAAATTCCTGCTGTATTATGTCCCCTATAAACTAGTGAAAGGGGTATCATGTCTTGGGCCAGCCTTAATATATAGGATATTTATTTACTTAGTAATTGTATTTATATGCACTTTTTACTCATAGTCCTCAGAAAGCACTGCACAATGAAAAGAGATCCAGTTGGAGATATAACTGAGATACATTTGAATAGTCAAAAACACAGGAATATAGTATCATAGGAAAATACAAGTATCAGACATTAACAAAATAAAAAAATATTAAAGAAAGGCATGCTGTAACACATGAGCTTTCAAGGCATGTTTGAAGATCTGTGCTGAAAGGGCCTTTCATAGTTCTGTAGGAAGGGAATTCCACAACCTCAAGGCCATCACTGAGAAGGCCCTGTCCCTTGTGTCTACAATTCTAATTAACTGCACTTGTGGACACTTAATGATGGCTTCTGTAGCTGATCTTAATTCAGCATCTCATGGGTGAAGTCAGTTCTTTAGCACACCCAGCACCAAACCTTTTAGGACTTTAAAAGTTAACAGTAGCACCTTGAATTGAGCCTGAAAAACACACTGCTGATCATACAGAATTGGAGTAATGTGTTCAGACCTCATGCACAAATGTCAGCCTTCACTAACATTTGTGCAGCTGCATTTCCAACAGTGGAAGTTTCTCAACAATCTTCAAACACAGTCCCACATAGAGTGCATTATAGTTATAATTAGTGCATGGGTAATTGTAGCCAGGTTGATTAGTCCTGGCACGTGCTGAAAGCTCTATGTTCTTCTGTTAATGATATTGATCTGTGTAATTTTTTCTGCTTATTTTTTCTTCTTGCTTTTCTACTTTCTACCCTGTTTTTACTTTTGTTATATTTATTGTAGCAAACCTGTAATACTCATGACCTGACAAATATGCAGTTTGTAGAGTTCAATGGTGTTTCCATTAAGCTACAACAAAATCCTCTATTAAAAAAATTAAACAATAGTGTACAATATAGAAAGAGTATTAATGTGACAATGCATACTGAGCCATTTCGCTAAATGCTCCAAAATCTTTACAATGAATGCATTTCAGGACACTCATAATAAAAATCTGTGCAACTATGAACTGAAATGGAGTGGGGAACTGTTATCTTACAGTACAGCTCCATTTGAGGTTATGCATTTTGAATAGCTACATTCATTTTTACAAGTAGTGAGATTTTTTATTGGGTGAAAAGCCAAGGAATGAAATGCCAAGAATGTCTCTCTACGTGAAAAGGTGAGCTTCAAACCAGAAGAGTATATAGTATACTTCTTCATATCACACCATCATGAACTGCTATAGTCAGCAAGAAATCTGAATGAAAAGTACTTCTTAGATTTCTTAGGGGTTTAAACAAAAAAATGCCAGCAATGGGCATACAATGACTTTTAAAGAATTAAATAGAAGTAGGCAAGACAAGTCATTAATAATTTGTAATTTATAAACATATGTTTATAAATTTGTAATTTATAAACATAGACAAATTGCAACTTCTTTTGAAGCCTGAGGTACTGAAAATTTAAATCAGCAGGCTTTGTTATTGGTGTTCTTTCTAGCACAAATGTTTTGAAATTCCTGCCTTTCATGTATCTCTGAGAAATAAATAGAATAGTCTGAGCAATCATTTTAGCCATTGATTCCTCTAATAGATTCATACCCAACACTTCCCCCCTCCCCTTATATTGGTCACTATTGTCTCCTAAGCAATCTTTTCCAGAGGTTGGTTTTGGGACCAATTCCAGGACTTCATAGACCCACCAGTGTGCTGTCTTCATACTACTGAGGAATGGAGGGAGAAAGTCACATGAACAGAAAAGAAGCTCTCTCTGGTGATTAAATTATGGGATGGGAAGCTCTGCAACCTGATTTCCTTCCATTTTAGCCAAATCCTTAGCATTCTAAAATCTGTAGTTAAAGGAGGCCATCACAATAGGCAAGGTGGTCTGTCCCCCGTTCCCCCCCACCCCGATCCATGGTAATTAGACTTGAGCACTGGTTTTACTACACACTGGCCTGGTTCATTTGTGAGTTATTTAACTCAGAATGAGCTGTGAGACCCATGGTGCCACCTTTGCATATCCAAGCCCCGCTTGGGAGTTGCTGTGTCATGACAATCCAGTGAGCATGGGTTATTTGAGAGTTAAACAACCCTTGCAGAACCCATTGTCAGTTCTAGGGTTATGCAAAGGTTGTTGTTGTTGTTATTAAGACAAAGTGTGTATCAGCGATTGGGCAATTTAAAAGTACAGTAAATAAATAAATGTTTAAAAATGCATTATATTAACAAAATTGCTTGCAAAATATTCATATTAAGCAAAATTGCATAAAATGCATATATTCAGAGAAATGTGCACAAAAATACATATGAATTTTCATGCTTTTTTAAAACAAATTTCAAAGATTGGGAAGAACCAAATTTAAGATTGGAAAAATGAGAAACAGAGAAAATGGAATTGACAGATTCAACCATCTGTATTATATTCTAGTTGATATACATACAGAGCTCAGATAGATGAGATACTTGAGAACACTACTAAGGATTAGGGCTTTGACTGTCATTGGTTTTAAATTATATGTAAGTGGAAAATTGTAATTAAGTCGAACACAGTCATATTTGACTGCAAAAAAGAAAATTTCCGGAAAAGGGGTTTGGTAAATCAGAAGTTGAAAGGGAAAGTCAAAAGGGTCAAATCTACCCAGAATGCTTGGAGGTTACTCAAAACCACAATAATAGAGGTTCAGCTAGAATGAATACCAGAGGTTAGGAAAGGTACCATGAAGACCAAGAGGTCACTAGTATAGTTAATGAGAAGTGTCAAGGAAGCTGTTAGAGAAAAGAAGGCTTTCTTAAAAAACAAAAACAATAGAACTTGTACAAAATAAATGTAAGTAGTTAATAAATGATATAAAAATACCAATGACCAATCAATCAATACAGCAGAAGTAAGAGAGTGGCTAGGGAGGCAGTTGGACCATTGGATGACAAAGAAGTTAAAGACTTTGGACCATTGGATAACAAAGAAGTTAAATTATTTAGCGTGCTTAAAACAAAAAGGATTGTGAAGAGCTCTCCAACCTGGGTGAATAGGCATATTGAAAATGGAAAATGTGGTTCAATGTAAGTGAGTGTCAAGTAATCATACTGGGGTAAAAATAGTAATAGTAATCCTGACCACAGATATGCAGAGGGAGTCTGAGATGGAAAGGGATCTTAATTGATTTAATTGGGAGTCCTCACTTAAGGAAGAACTCAGGGCCTTGCTAGATGATGGGGTAGCCCGGTACGAGCCCCGGGCCGGCCGGTGTGTGTCCAGATGATGCACAGGGAATCCCGGGCTCAAGCAGGGCTGAAACCTCCTTCGGCCCGGGCTAACCGGAACCTCTTTTGGCCCAATATTACCTGTGGCCTTGGGCTGAGCCCGAGACTGCAGCCATCTAACTTGTTCCACTGCTTTTCCCAGCTACCACGCTTACTCGCAAGTAGCTGGGAAAAGCAGCAGTGCCCGGGGGAGGTGGGGAGGAGATCGGAGACCAGGGGTAAGTGGGGGGGGAGAGCGGAGACCGGGGGAGGTTGGGGGGGGAGATCAGAGGCAGGGGGGAAAGGGGGCAGGAGGGTGAGCGACGGAGCTGGTGGGGATGGGGGGGAACTAAGCTGAGGGGAGAGGGCCATGGAGGGGGGAGGAGGGAGAAGGGTTGTGTTTTTTTTTAAAGGACCTTACCTAAGCGCAGGAGTGTTCCTGTGTCCAGCCCCCTTTAAAAAAAATGGCGGACGCAACAGGGCTTTGCTTTCCCCCGTCGCGTCCACGTCTAGCAAGGCGCGACAGCCCATGCTACTTGTAGCACAGGCTTACCACTCCTCCCATGTGGATTAGGTGGTAGGTCTAGCAAAGTCCTAAGAGAGGGAAAACCAGCTTGTTCTATTTGGGAGCTGAATGCTAGATAGCAGAGTAATAATAATAATCTCTTATCATCTTGTATAAGATAAGTTGAATATGTGTAAAGTTAATTAGCAAGGGCATGGGGAATTATTTTTTGTATCCCTGATATTTGTTATATTTGCATTGTTATCACAAGGCTATGGCTGTGTTTGGACAACTTGATAGTCAACGGTGGGGTAATAATCAACTTGACAGTTGTTTATCTGGGGAGTACTCCCCACAAAACATGATAATAATCATCCACGGTGTGGATTAGGTTCAGCGTTGAGTTGACTATTAGTCCATGCTCACTCATAACCCCCTCTCCTCCACCCCCCATTGTGCTGCCCAAAATCTATTCTGCTGGCTGGACTAGAGTGGCAGCTGTCACTTTGACCACTCTTGCCTTGCGATTCTGTGGCTGATGAAATAAACAAATGTGGCTGAGGAAATAACCAACTATGCCCTCCACACAGCACTATAACCAATGTTTGTTCAAATAGCCAACTCTGCACAGCCAAAGAACCAACCATTGGTTAAAAAAACTCCCTCTACAATTGCTACATTGTTCTGCATTAATTGTGGTTCTGCTTAAAGAAATATTGTCCACTATAAATCTTTGCCAATCCATAAAATCCACACAGGCAGAGGTTGCATGTAAAGTTGTGCTCACTGCACTTCAAAAAGGATGTTGTAGAGCTGGAGACAGTCCAGTAAAGCACAGTGATCAGGGGACTGAAGCAACCTCCCTATAAAGAAAGAGTAGAACATTTGTGTCTCTTTCGCTTAGAAGGAAAGTCAGTATGATAGGACAGGACAGAGGTGAATAAAATTATGTGTGGTATGGAGAAAGTGAAAGAGGAGTAGAACCCAGGGTCATTCCGTGAAGATGAACCATGGGAGATTCAGGGCAGAGAAAAAGGAAATACTTCTTCATGCTCACACAGCACATAGTTAAACTATGAAATTCGCAACCATAAGATGAAGTGATGGCCACCAACTTGGATGGCTTTAAAAAGGGATTAGCCAAATTCATGAACGATAAGGCTAGCAAAGGCTACCAGTCATGATGGCTATGTGCTACCTCCAGTATCGGAGGCCGTGTGCCTGTCTGGGAACAGAAACAGGAGGGTGCTATTGTACTCATGTCAGCCTGTGAGTTTCCCACAGGCAGCTAGTTGGCCCCTGTGTGAACAGAGTGCTGGACTAGATAGACCTTCGTCCGATCCAGCAGGGCTCTTCTTATGTACACCATACAAAACTTTTTTTTTAAAAAAAAAGGTCATTGGTATTTATTTTTTTAAGGCACTAGTTCTGAAAATTAGAAAGGGGCAAAGGTTTGTATGTATGATTGAAAAATTTAGAGCAATTCAGGCTGAAATTGCAAAAGGGAAAGGTTTTTAAATGATAATGATGGATAGAAGGTGGAAATATGATGAGGTAGTTTACAAAAAAAACAGGTCAAAAGACAGCTATAATTAGTGATTCAAAGATAGTAAAGCACTTAAAAGGAAGTAGTTAGGAGAAGCATTAATGCATTTTACTACTGTGAAAGGGAAAAAAGATTTTGCTGTGGTAAATGGAAATGAATGATGTCAGTGTAGAAAATATAAAAGCTGAAGATTACTGTCAAAAAAAAATCACCCGAAGCTGACATTTAAGTGCAATACTTTTGATTGAACACACCCAATACTTCAGAGCTTCCAGTTTTGCTTGGCTATTGTTTCACATTCTGTTTTTGGCCACAGCATAAGAAGGAGCACATAATAGTGTAAGCATTCCAAATGGAAGCTGAAATGTGGCTTTTGAAATGTGACCCATTGTGCCTTTCCATTACTTGTTTTTCAAAGAACCAGGCAGGAAGCAAGAATGCTAGACTATCCCAGGCCTAAAATGTCTTCATATGTAGCAATTCCAGAGCAATTATGTCAATTTCTGTTAGCTATAAATCCATTGATTTCAATTTATGTGGAGTTCATGTGAGCTTTTCTTTCTCTTTTTTAGACCTGGTTTCAATCACATCTGCGCTGGGGGAGCTGGGAAGGTGGGGGCAAGCCTGAATTGAAAGATTTTGCCTTGGTACATTTAATATGCAGCTCCAATAGTAGTAAATACTGCCTTGAAAAATACAAGCCCTATGATTCAAATTCTATGGTCTATGTGACAATGCATTTGTTTCTATAAAAAATAAACGGATGTGGTTATTTTGAAAAAATAAAACCATTTCTGTTTGAAACAGAACACTGACGAAGTTTGCTCACTCCAGATCAGAGATACCCACAGTTTATATGTTCATAGGCTATTCCATCCTCCAATAGCAGTTCAAGGGCTAGAACAGCATTGTTATAAATCAATGGGTTTTGTGGTTTTAAAACCAGAGATAGGGAATATGTCACCCTTCAGTTATTTTTGGACTGCAAGTCCCATCATCCCACACCATTGGCTATGCTAGATAGGACTGATGGGAGTTGCCATCCAACAATATTTGGGGGGTGGGGACACATGTACCCTGCCCCTGTTTTAAGTGGCATTGTTTTTTGTTTTAATATAAGCCACACGGAGAACAGGGCAGAAAGGAAGGATATAAATTCTAAACTAATAATGTGTTGTTTCTCCCCCTGCACAAATATTCAGGCTCTATAATAAAACTGATGGCTCCTGATGGTAAGCGCTTCACAGTTCCAAAGCACATGTGTTTGGGCATGACATTAAAATATAAATACTGTGTACAGTTCTGGTCACTACTTCTTTGAAAAAGGTATTATAGAGGTGGGGAAAGTGCAGTAAAGGATAACTAAAATGATCAAGGGGCTGGTGCAGCTCCCCTATGAGGGAAGGTTACAACACCTGGGATTGTTTAGCTTGGGGGAAAAGGAAGCTAAGGGGAGACATGATAGAGGCGTACAAAACTATGCATGGTGTGGAGAATGCGGATAGGAAGACATTTTTCACCCTCTCTCAAAATACTAGAATCCAGGGTCATCCCATGAAGCTGGTTGGGGGAGATCCAAGACAAATAAAAGGAAGTACTTCTGCACACAGTGCATAGTTAAATTATGGAATTCACTACCACAAGATGTATTGATGGCCCCCAATTTGGATGGTATGGAAAAGGCTATCAATGGCTACTAGCACTGATGGCTACATGCTACCTCCAGTATCCAAGGCAGTAAGCCTATATGCACCAGTTGCTGGGGAACATGGGTAGGAGGGTGCTATTGCACCATGTCCTGCTTTGTTGGTCCCTGGTTGACAGCTGGTTGGCCACTGCGTGAGCAGAGTGCTGGACTTGATGGACCCTTGGTCTGATCCAGCATGGCTCTTCTTGTGTTCTTAACGAGAGACAGAATATTGAATATCTCTGTACTTTTGACAAGTTTTGAAAACAAAATTCTTTAGCTTCGAAGTGAAACTATAGGCAAGCTTTTTAACCCATTTGAATTAAAAACTTTGTATGGCAAAATGAAAACAGGTCTAATCCAGACAACTGGAAACAAGTAAACCATCTCTCACCAAGTCAATGTAATTATACTTTTCTATAATGTGTTCATGGCACAATCCTGTTTTTAAATTGTTTTCCATTGATTTCTTTCATTTTATTATCTGTGAAATACCTTGGGATCATGAGAACATTTTTGTTTAAAAGTGGTTTGTTACTTCATTTGTTTTTGCTTCAATCAGAGCAGCTTGCAACCATTTAAAACAATATAAACAATACTATATACTGAGATCAAATAAATAAACATCCCTACCAGCCATGCAGAGGCAAATAAGTGCTAAGGATACAACGGCAACACAAAATCCTGATCTACGCTAGTCAATAGTCACTCGCACTAGTTGTTGCATAGCAACATCACACAAAGCTGTTACATGGCACACTTTTGGATACCAATGGGGCATGAAGTGGGCAAGACAAAAGGAGATTTACCTGAGTAAATCACTCATGTGAATATATTTATTTATTTAGAAGATTTATCACCCACCTTTGGAGGCTCTTAGAGCAAAAAGACCAAATGTAACTCTTCTAAAGAAGAAAAACAAATAAAATGGGCCACCCTTAAAGACCAGGGGTATTGAATCTCTTGCATCCTAAGGGCTGAATTCATTTAGGAGAAGCTCTTGGCGGGTTGCATTCCAGTTGTGGATGGAGCCAAAAATACTTGCTGCCAGTGACTAGGGCTTAGGAGAGGCATTTCAGCCTTTTAGAATGGGAAAGAACTTCACAAAGGCCAGGACACCATCAAATAATCAATGGCCAGGGGAAAGCGGGTGTGCCAGGGGAAGAGGGCAGGTTCCCAGGGGAACCCCTGAGGGTTTGATTGGGACTCCAGGTGAGCCAGACTTGGCCCCTGGGCCTGTGCAAGTGCTCACTGGAGATATTGGGCTCATCTACACCTAGAGCCCTTTTGAGAGGGGGGGAGGGATGATTGCGACGTTTTCTGCTTCAGTGGTCATTCCTCATGGGGCACATGCCAGTGAGTTTGCCCACAATTTAAAGAGAGCCATTCCAGTCCGATTTTTTTTATGAGTCCTGACTCTTGCGCAAGAGCAGAGTTGCAATCCTGAGCAAAGATGAGGTTTTTTTTAAACACACACACACTGAAAGACTTCAAGACCCATCCAGAAAGTATTGACAATGCTCTCCCCCTCCCCCTCGAGACCCATGGGCTCGCTCTGCTCAGCAGGTTGCCTGTTCGCTGAGTCCCGCTACTCTCAAGGAACAGCAACAGCTTCACAAGGGGAGAGAACACCAGCCACGCACCTCAGGATTTTTGCGAGAGCGGGGAAAAGCCAGGACAAAAGCTGTCATTGATAACCCAGGAAAATGGAGGGGTCATCCCTAGATCACCATGGGATCTGCTGTGTGTCATGTGGCGTGGTAGGGACGACCTCGGTACTATTCTGGAACAAATGGCTGATGTGGATTAAACCATTGACCCTGTTCAGATGACACCATAAGCCACAATGGTTAAGCATTTTGAGCTAAACGTTATGGCTTAGTGTTTCAGGTGAACCATGAGTTAGCATGTCGTGTGAACCATTCCTAACCATGGTGGCTTCATAACCATAGTTTAAACATGATCACTAACCATTTGCTGCAAAAGGGTTAGCAGCCTAACCATAGCTTAGCATGTTGTCTGAACAGGCCCATTGTAATAAGTGATCCCAATGGGATTTCAAATGACACACCACATAATAGGAGAGAATAGTACCATTTGCTTTATACAGGTTTATTTATATAAACCATAGGTTACTACAAAAAGTTAAAACAGAGAGAAGTCATTTGCTTTATAGAACATCCCAATATAACTACCTCATTACTTGACACTATACCAGTGTCAGTTGCTCACATCTATATGGTTATCCTTGCATGCAGAGGATTTACAATGACATTCCTCTTCACCACAGACATGTTCACATCATCATCATCATCATCCACATATTATGGATAAGGACCTAAAGCAAAGAGGTGGTGACTTGCCCAAGTTCTACCACAGTGTTTTTAGATATAATGCTAATTCAACCTAAATCACTGCTCTCCCAAACCAATGCTGATTCCATGGATTATTTAACCTAAGCACCTAGGTTTAGGCGTTCTTTTCCTTAGATATGACATCATTGCATGTGCCTCATCTCCAGGAGGGGAGCAAATTCATACACACACACACACACCAAACAAGCCAATTTTTCCAACCTCTCAAGAGTTAATAAAGCCTTAGTGAGTTAAAGTGTACATTATCTATGATCACTCAAACCAATGTAAAGGAAGTCCTACTAGCACTAAGTGCTGTGTGAACTGCACTATTATCTGGCACAAAGACCTTAAATGCCATAAATCACACCAGGGTGCACCCGCCCTCTGGTTGCTGATCCATAATCCCCCAATGCCCTGAGCTTTCAGAAGGTAATCTTTCAACAATGGGATGAGCTGAGAATTGTGTTCTCCTAGGATTTGTGTCTCAGTTTAATGTGTACGGCTTTGGAAAGGACAAGAGCCACTTGGATCCTGTTCATAAATTGTAAGAATTTTTAAATGCTGTTCTGTAGGGATGAGAATATATATGCCACCCATAGAATGTGTCTCTTTACAACCAGCTCTAAAACTGCTTAGTTTTTGGGAAAAGTGGTTCTGGACTTTGAGGCATCTCAGTGTGACATATTTCAAACAATGGTGAGATTAATTGAGATCCACCACATTTCACTGTATCCCAACATCGATCAAACAGCCAAACTGTTACGAATTTGCTTCCATCGCTTCTTTAAGCTGGCAACTGAAGAATCAAATCTATGTTTCCAGCTACAAAACAGAACAAATATTCTGCTGACTGAGTAATCAATAGTTTGTTTGCTTGCTTGTTTACTACACCTACATACAAGCTTTCTGCCAATACAGACTGCATTTGTATTTTGAACATAGTATTCATTTCCATGTCATATTTTCTTTTGTTTCTACTTGGTTTAGCAGAAACCTCAGGGTAATCTAAGACATAATTACAAGCTTTGCAAAGTATCATGTGCGGAGAAACTTCTAGAAAATAGGTTTGTATGTATATTTCTTTGACCCAAGTTGACTATAAAAGTGCATACTATGTGCTATAATCCTCTTGCTTTAGTGCCTACATATTCTGAGCTGGGGAAATGGACATGTATCACCTACACCTATTGGGGTTCTTTTCGTTTGATCAAACTATCTCATCCTGTCATTCTGAGTTTTCCAGGAGGTTTATCTTTAAAAGGTACATAGCTTGGGGTATCTGCTTGATGGTACTTATGCCATCCATACAATGTGTCTGTACTTGTCTTGCACTAGGCCTAATCAGATACATGACAAATATAAATAACTGGTTGTCATTTAGTGTTATTACTACCCAGATTCTGATATATTAAAATTAAACTAAACTTTTGTCTCAGACTATAGATCACCTATGACTGCTAATGTAAAGTCTTCCACATATAGATAATCCAAGATGTAGGAAGGGAGTAATATGCACCTCTGCATAAACTTCTCAATGCAAAGAATGTGTCATGGATTGGTTAGATAAGGCGAAGGATGATTAGAGATTATTTGGATCCATTCCAACCATGGTTCAGAAACATGCTTAGTTATTCTGGTGGATGATTTACACCAAGAAAAGGCTGGGGAGTTCAATCCTGTTAGCTCTCCTTAACCTCTTAATGGATTTCAAAAACCATTGACCATGGTATCTTTCTGGATTGCTTGGTTGGGCTGTGTTTTGGGGCAAAGTTTTACCCTTGCTCTGATCTTGCCTGGCTGGTCAGTGTCAAAAGATGGTGCTAGCAAACTGCCAGGTTCCAGCTTGTCCTCCATGTTATTAAACATCTACATGTTGTCTGGAGGTTTGGGCTGCAGTGTCACCGACAGCCCCTCCTCTGTTTTCCACTTGCTAATCCCAGAGAGCCTGGGGAAGTCCTGAATAGGTTTTGGAGGCGGTTCTAGGATGGATGGGAGTAAACAAGCTGAAACTTAATCCAGATAAGATGAAAGTGCTTTGGGTGGGGAAATCCACTGATCTAGAACTGCTATTGAACAGAGTTGCACTCCTCCAGAACAACCGTGTTCATAGCTTTCGTTGGGGCTGGGGGTGCTTCTGGAGTCATCACTGTCTGTGGAAGCAGAGTGTATTTTATCAATTTTGGTTGGTATATCATCAGCAATTCTTGGCATCTCTTGGTACAATGGGGAATATTCCTGCTTGAAACCCTGAAGATCTTCTGCTAATCAGTGTGGACAACAGTGGATGCTAGTCACTCAGATGTCAGTGGGGTTGGGAATCCACTCCGGGTTTCAATCAGAACTCTAAAGGAGCTATTCAAGGTGCTTCCAAGTTTCTTACAAAACCAGAATGGATTCACCGCCTGAGCTGATTCACTGCCCCACTGACATCGAAGCTTCCACTGGTAGACAATACCGTGCTAGATGGACCATCTAAGGCAACTTGCTGTGTTCCTGTGACTTGCTGGTTGGGGTTATCACTTGTACATGCTACTTTCCTCTGGTGGAGATTGTTGGGCAACTTGATTAACCACAAAGGTGGGAAGAATGAAGGAAGGCAGCAAGGGCCACAGTGGAGGAAAAACCATGACAAATATGGCCAAACACAGCCACAAGCCCATGTTAGAACCTACTCTGTGGTGGTAGTAGAGGTAAAGAAATCTTACTTCAGTATTATATCTGCTCAGGACACCCCACCTATGATGCAATCTATGGTACTGTTATGTGCTGCTTAGGGAATCATTCTAGGTCATCCATAACAGCTAAGAAAAACTGAAAGTGGATCACCACCTTGCCTAAGAATGGAGTTTTGTCTATTGCCTCCTCTGCTTCCCTAACATCTTAAATAAACTAGAGATGGAGCTGGGGGTCATCATCATGTTGATTACTCCACAACCCAAAATTGCCAGACATTGCATATAGATCAGGGAACATAAGCCCATGGACTGCACATTGCCTGCAGGGAGGTCCTATTTTGTCATAGAATCATAGAATAGTAGAGTTGGAAGGGGCCTATAGGCCATCTGGAGGGAGAGGTGGGTAACAAATAATGTATTGTTGTTGTTGTTGTTGTTGTTGTTATTATTATTATTATTATTATTATTATTATTATTATTATTAAAGTCCAAACCCCTGCTTAATGCAGGAATCCACCTTAAAGCATACCTGACAGATCGTTGTCCAGCTGCCTCTTGAAGGCCTCTGGTGTGGGAGAGCCCACAACCTCCCTAGGTAATTGGTTCCATTGTCGTACTGCTCTAACAGTCAGGAAGTTTCCTGATGGCCAGCCAGAATCTGGCTTCCTGTAACTTGAGCCATTATTCCATGTCCTGCACTCTGGGAGGATCGAGAAGAGATCCTGGCCCTCCTCTGTGTGACAACCTTTTAAGTATTTGAAGAGTGCTATCATGTCTCCCCCTCACTTCTTCCCCAGGACTTGCCCCCTCTTCCCCAGGCAGGGGTGCCAATGGAGACTTATAAAAAGCCTAATAGCAGTATGGGAGGCATTTGTGGGCGTGGGTGAGTTGCTGCAAGAGAGGAGAAGGCTAATCCTCCCCAAGACTCTGATGCCCCATTAAAAAATCTACCCCCATACTGCAATCAGACTTTAAAAATTCCTCCATTGGTGTAAATGGGAGCTTCTAAAAAGTCCAATTGTGGTAATGGCTGGCATTTTCAGGATGGAGGACTGTGTGTTTTGTGTGAGTGTATGTTGTATGTGTATGAGTGTGTTTTGCTACCAGATTATTATTATTTTTCTGTATCACATTAATTGCCCAGTCCTATGCAGAGTTAAAATCCAGATCTTAACTCTGCAAAAGATCTATCTACATGGCTGAAATCCTATGCATATTTACTGGGGAATCCAATTGAACACAGACACCTGGCTCACACCATCACCACAAAGCCATGAAGAGTCCCCTCCTACGACTTGTCGTGGACTGTTGCAGGGTTATTGGAGGATTGTTTCTCCCTCCAACAAGCCATGCCACCCGGTTTAGATAGCATGGCAAACCACACCAACTCCCTCCTGGGTGTCGAACATTTAAAATGGCCTGTGGCACATGCTGCAACCCACAGTGGCTTAAATAAACCATGCTGCACTGCAGTGATCATGCAAACCAGCTCAGTGTGACTTACATTTGAGTAAACATGTTCAGAATCTTATTGCTGAAGTTTCTCCATTCAAAATATTTGGGAAATGACCAGAATCCAAACTCTGCTATAGTCAAATCCCTTTTTTTCATGCAAGAGCTTTACTTGAGTAAATAAGAAAGCCAATGTAGGCTCATGGCATCTTCATAATTTTTAAAATATAGTGAGTCACTAGCATCCTGTTAAGGGAGTTGTTTTATATAATCTGGGGGGGGGGCAGGGGAATAAAAGCCACAATAATCCGAAATGTGTCTTTTTTAATCCATAACATGGGAATGTATTTCAGTTTATTTCTGCCTCTTCTCCTCCACTCCCGCACTTGCCCCGATTCATTTTATGTTCCCAATCCCATCAGAAGGTTAATTGTGTTAACAGGAGTTACTGCCACAGGGGAAAGATGTGATTGAATGCTGAGTGCAGTTTTAGTTGATAACCTCCGAGTGACTGAAAGGGCACAAAAAGGGGGCTGATCTTCTCTGAAGAGGCTGTCAGTCACTCAGGAAAAATGCGGCTGTGGGAGAAACAGCCTTATCTCCCAGGACACAAGGAAGAAAAGCTATCAAAATAATCTCAAGGCTGCACTCCTTCTAGCTTCTGTGTCTCTGTCTGCAGGGCTGGCAGCTGAGCTATAGATATGACAAACTGGGCCTTTCACCGTGGGCATGGATCATAAACAGACAAGCAAAATGCTCAGTGTGTTCTTGAGCACAGCTCAAATTGCCTGGAAATGTGTAATTCGTTAGAAGGCAGCCATGTCATGCACAATGGTAAATAACAGGATTTCTTTTTATTTCATTTGTGAACTATTTCTATAAAATAGAAACCACCCAACAACAATGTGACACTCCTGTCCAGTGAAGGCGATCTGTCTGCAACAGTCTCCGTGGGCAAAAGGGTGAAATCGGTGACTCCTTTTGGACTGGGTATTCACATTAGGGTGGCCAGGGGTAACTTAATTTACAAAAGACAGTCTACTATCTGAAGGGCTGTCAGAGGACAGTTCTCTCCCTAAAAGCATCCTCCCTTTGAAGGGCTATCCTGCTGAAGTCCGTTTTAAAGATGAAGTACCATAAGGAACTGTAAGAGGGTCATCAGAAGGGGGGGATCGCATTCCCTTGCCATCGCTTTCCTCCCACTTCTGTCCAATGATACTTCCTCTTTCTTCACACAGTGGAAGAAAGAGGAAATAAACAATGACCACGTGGCCTCTTCAGTGGCCGTTTTTATCACTCCATTTTTCCTGCACACAGCAGGAAATGGTGGCATATTTTGTTTTTTTTAAAAATGAATGTACTGGGGTCTATTTTGTGACGGAAAGGAGGCAAGGAGGCACGGGAGATGCATGGGAAGTGGACATCGTCATCAAAAGGACCCACAAACATCCATAAGTGGGCAGTAATGAGTGTATAATAAAACACTCGTCTGATGACACTCTAAGAAAGGAAAAGCAGGGGCCATGAAGTTCCCCATCAACAGGTAGGACCTGCAGGGCAGACTGAGCAGGCCCACAGCTCACCAGGTCACAGCCGTGCCCACATCCTATTTTTCATTAGTTCTTTATTTGTATCGATAAATGTATAAATTGGCACAGGCAAATTTTATGCCTTCCTCTGTGGCGATGCATAAATGGCCACCCTAATTCACTCAAAGACATCCAACAGCACAGCCAGCCAAAGCTAGGCCTCCTTTCTCTGCAATAGATGATCAGGCAATAACTTGAGTCTGGGTAGGTGGGATGAGAAGATATTTATTTATTTATTTATTTATTTATTTATTTATTTATTTATTGCATTTATATACTGCCCCATAGCTGAAGCTCTCTGGGCAGTTTACAAAAGTTAAAAACAGTAAACATTAAAAGCAAATATACAAAGTTTAAAAACATAAAAACCGTAAAAACAATAACAACAACAATGCAAGTACCAACCACTTACGTACCTTTCTGATAGTTTTACCAAGGTCAATTTATAGAATGCTTCTTCCGCTCTCCACCCCGCCTTCTTCCGCCGAGCTCTCCGTCCCGGCCGGCGAGGAGGGAGGTGCGTGGCGGCGCCGGCAAGGACGCCTCTTCCTCGTCTCTTTTACAGGCAAGCTACACGATCGCTTTGGGGTCGCACTGGGGCCACATGGAAGCGGCCTCAGTACGTGTGGAATCCCCCGGTGTGAATTTTCAAAGCCCTGAATGGACTGGGGCAGGTTACCTGAAGGATTGTTTCCTCCCATATATACCTGCCCAGCCCTGAGCTGAGGTCACCTTCAGAGGCCCTCTTCCAGGTACACACACACACATACACACACACACTAAATGAAATGAGGTTGCAGCTACTAAAGAAAGTGCCTTTTCAGTGGTGGCACTCCAGTTATGAAATGCCTTCCCCAGAGAGAATTATTTGGTGCTTAGACTGCACTCTTTTCAGAGTCAGGTGATGCCCCTCTTACTCTCCAGGGCATTTTAGACCTTCAGTTGTAGTTGTTTTTGAAAGCTGTTATTATATTTTTAAAAAATAATGTTTACAGTGCTGCTGGGTTTTTTTTTACTTTGGTTTGAGACTGTAGTTTTACACTTTAAAGTGTTTTATTATGTTTTATCATGCTGTATTTTGTGGTTTTAATTGTTGTGAACTACCTAAAAAACTTTGGATAGTGGTCAGTATAGAAATAATATAATATAATATAATATAATATAATATAATATAATATAATATAATATAATATAATATAGCCTACTTCAGAGAAAATATCAGTAAACTAGAGGTTTAGTAGTTCATACAAACAGTGGATGAGGTGGAAAAATGCATTATGTTAGGCAGTAGGTGTGGATCATATGATAGAGTGTCCCTCTATATAATAAATGAGCCCTGCAAATAGAAAGCGAGATGTCAGGGAGAAGAGATCCCATACAGCCTTCTTCTTGATATGCCAGATTTGTATGGATGCTTGCTGAAAGGGGAGAATCATGTTTGTGCCCAGAGCTGCCCATTTATTTTTCTCATTGTGTGTTTCATTCCTCTATTAATTTTTAAAAATTATATCCTGCCTCTTCTTAGTTCAAAGCGGCTCATAAAATTATTTGCCTTGCCTCTACACTGCTGATACAACTGCCCTAAAATTGGATTGGATCCAATGGTGTTGTTCCACTAACAGAGGGGAAAGCACTGGTGAAATTGATTTCCCATCCTCCTGAAGACGCCCACATGCCTCCCAAATCTGTTTCAGAGGGTTGGGGAACAAATTTTAGGGTGCACAGGGGGCTGCAGAGAGAAGAGAGGACTTCTGCTCACACAATGTTGGATCCAAGTCATTTTATCTCTTAATTATGCACACTATTCTTTATTGTGCTCTTATGCCTAATTGACAAATGTCCAAACAGGGTCCAGTTGTCACCCCTCCCAATCCGCAGTTCCAAGTACAAAAGGTTCTGTAGCAATGACACTAACAATAGAACTTCAACAAAACAACCCAAAATGCTTATTGACTTGAAAGCAGGGTAAGCCAGTTTGAAGTATCTGATTCCTGACACAGTTAAGCAAGTATGTGCAAAGTGTAAAACCTGCACTTGTTGATTTCTGACATAAAAATCAATGAAACTGTCCATAACCTCCATCTCTTTGGTTTAACTCTCCATAGTAGATCAGAAGAGAGTAATTAGATTTCTGCCTGACTAGCAGGGGTAGAAAGCTGTTTCATTTCAGATCAAAAACCTTCCCAGTAGATTACACCTCCTAACCGCTGCTTATCAACACTTAACAATTGCTTCTGTACATGACTTTGACAGAACTACCAGAATGTTACTCTCTAATTTCCAGAGGGAAATGATGAAAGATTTTGAAGTTTTAGTTTTGTTTTATATTTCAATATATGTTGCCTTTGTACTCCAAATTTTCTACTGGGGGATATCCAATCTCATAATCACAATAATGAATAAAATAAAACAAGATAAACATTAATTCATTGACAAAATGGTATTTGGATTTAGATTTAAAGCAGCTGTTTGACCTTGATACATAACGGTTTCATATTCCAATTAGGTCTACTGCTGTTGCATATATTTTCATCTGATGACTTTTTTTTAATATCACCAGAATGCTGTTGCCAGCTGCTTAGAGGAAGCTATTTTAGATGCAGTCTGCTTATGCTGCTAAATCAAATAATGTTAAGGGGAAAGGATAAGGTAAGCCCCAGTTCTAAAATTGCCCTTATAAGTAATGTTCTAGTTTAGCATTGCAGTTGACAGCAGATGAACAATAATATGGGTTCTGCAAGGCAAAATATCACTCCAGAATTAGAGCCACTCTGAAGCATTGTGAGAGCATGAAAAAACAAATAACAAATAGCACCAGCAATGTACTAGATGGGAAGTAATCAGCTGGAAAATATGTGACAACTTAACATCAGTGATGGACAGATGCAGTGTATTCGTGTGTGGAGGCCCAGGGAAGCTGCTCAGTGAATTCCAGTCCACAAAAGCAAGCGTTAGAGACAAGATTCCCATCATGAACACCATCTGGCAGCTCCCATTATAACCTGTGGGAATGCCAAGTATTATTCCTTTGCTGAATCTTGATTTAATTCATTTACACTAATGCAATGTATGACTAGTTTCAATTTACAATAAAAACATGCAGTGAAATAATCAGATAGATAGATAGATAGATAGATAGATAGATAGATAGATAGATAGATGATAGGATTCTAGCTTAACTATTGGAACAACAATAACAACCACATATACTTCTTCCAGGACCTTACTACTCAAGCCAGCAACAGTATCCAGTGCATCTGTTCTGATATTCCAAAAACTACATTTATAGCTTGTTTACAAATTCAGGCCACAATCAAGATAGAGTTAAAGCACTTCTAAGTCCTTCTGGGAGGGAGTTCACTGTATGCCAAACTCTCCTGTTGAAATCAGTGGGATTTAAACATGCTTAACTTTTGCCAAGTCAGGCCCGAATTCTACTTTGTGGTTCAATATGTAATGGAACTCTCAGTGTTCATATTATGATCACCAGTGTTTTCTATCCACATAATATTTATGCATATATTCCTAAATAACTCCACAGGGTAGTTTTGACTCCACAAAATGCTATTAATACAACTTCAGAATGCTTCAGAAATAACACTCTTTCTCAGGAGATATAATAGTGACTCCATTGAAACCTTCTATAATTTAACCTAAAAACAAAAGAAAAACAACTCAGTAGAGTAAATTATTAGTATTCCTATTCTATAGAGGGGAACAGTATGGATAAAGCAATAACTGACCTAAGGTAATCAGTTGAGTTTACACCTGAGCAGGAATTTGAACTCAGTTTTCACTACTCCATATCATAGAAATATTATCCCAATTCACTTTTACTGCAAAACAATCACTGATCATCAGAGAAAAAAATAATACAAGCTGGAGAATCATAGAAGTTAGGAATAGAATTCTTCATCTTAAGGGAATGCTGCGGTGGGAGCCTGAACTCAATCTCCATATGAATGCAAACAGACTTTTGCACAGCTGAACATATGTTCGCAGGTCATTTTGTCTGTTGCATGTACAAACCTGCTAGATATCATATTTTACACCTATATCTCATTGCAAACCTTATGCACTTGAGGATAAGTCCCACTGATTTCAACATGGGAAGATACTTCTAACAGTGGAAACCTCTACATGTCTACTCAGAAGTAAGCCACATTGCACTCAGTAAGACTTACCCAAGTCAGAATGTATAGGATTACAATGTAGTGTGCTTAAAAACAGCCTAAAACAACAAATTCTAAAAATGTTGCATATGGATTTATCTATATTTGTCATGTTTGCATTAAAAAATAAACCATAACAATACTTATATTTTAAGGTGTTCCCCCACCAATTAAGGGTAAACATGCCAACAACTGTCCATTATACCATTTCCATTTCTCTGCATCATATCACTGTTTTACTCTTCTTGAGCAAATGCTTTTCCGCCCTATTCTTCTATTTTTCAAGTAGTACATCAGTTGGAGGGCTGTAATCGTAGCAGCACACAGTGTTGATTTGCCACATATTTGGATTTACTGCATATTCGATCTTTCACCCTTTTTCTAGTTTTACACTAGACTCCACAGCGCGTTTTAATCTATTTGTCCATAGTATTGCTTTTCCCAGATCAATATTGCAAATCTAATCTGTAGCATTCACCCAGTTCCTCTCATTGTAGCTCAAAACTATTCAGCATTACAAATGGCGATGTGAGACATTTTTCTCACTCAGACTTTTTGGAAAAGAAGAAAAACACAAGGGCAATCCCCCATCTCCTTAAAAGTTCTCTGACTAAGGCGTACTGCCGACTACACCAGGGGTTAATCTCCAGACTGAAACCCCTTACAGTGAGCAATTTTTACATATTCTGTATGGTGGGGCTTGTGGCAAAGTTTTAGGGGCTTCATAATAGCAACACACCTACTATAAATAATTAACTTCATTCATTTGATTCACGGGACATAAGATATTTTCTTAGGGCCAGAGAATATTGATTCCTAGAAAAAGTTAAGCACTCATCAACTTCAATGGGAGAGCTAAGAAAATGGTTAAGACTGCAATCTTCTCCACCCTTACATGGTAGTAAGTTCAATTGGACTTAGACACACATTGGATTGCACTACACATGCCACTCACTCAAATGAATGGCTGAATCAAGCCCTTCATGCCTAAATAATGTGATTAAATAAGAAAATATCACACCGTGTTATCTGTGGCTGGCTATTAGTGCACTCTGTACTATTTCATATTACCTAGGGGTGTTTTGTTTTGTTTTTTAAATAACACTTGTGTAATTCCCCCACCCCCTGCTTTTTTCTTTTTCTTTTCTCATCTCTGTACAAGAGGCACCTTTCTGCTTTTGTAAAAGTCACACCAGTCAAGGTGCTTTTTTGACATGCATGGGAGTGAAACACAACAGGCTTATGCAGTTGTGCTTTGTTCTGTAGCCTTCTTTTCTTTAGCTTCCATGGCGTGTGTGTGTGTGTGTGTGTGTGTGTGTGTGTGTGTGTATGTATATAGTGATTATGAGAAAAGCTACATTGCGTTCTACATCTGTCCCTGTCCCAGTCTCACGGACATAGGAATTGCACACAAGCTATTTCCAGGCAGGCAATGTTCTTAGACCTTTCTCTATAGATGCCAATTAGAAGATTAGCGTCTTTTCTCTCTCCCCCCCTTTTCCATTAAATAGTCACACAAAAGCCGAGCTGACAAATTGCTCTCTCCATGGTGTTGCACAAAGACAGACAATAGATGATCATCATTTACTATACTCAAATCCTATTAATCAGAGATTAATGAGAACATGTCTAGTGGGGGAGAAATTACCAGAATGTGGGCATATTGGCTTGTTACTCATGTAACATCTGCTCTAGCTTTACCTTTAGTGTCATGTCATCTTTTATCATACTGGAATAATGTTTGCTCCAGAAACATAATTAAGATAATGGGGACCTCCCTTTAACAATTACCTAGCTTCAGGGAGATTTATACTTCTTGGACAGTGTGTGTGTGTGTGTGTGTGTGTGTGTGTGTGTATCTTCGTGTTCCTTTATTAATTACTAGCAAATGTAATAATGACATTATAGTGATTATTTTGTTCAGAAAAAATGACAACGCTATTACTATTGTCATTATAATCATTTTTAGTATTATTTCAAAATCGAGATACTGAAATGAAAATCAGTAATGATTTTGGACAGTCTGCTTGAAGGTAGAGGAACTATTAAACAAAAATGTGGAAGAATATGCTTTGACCATGGAGTTTTGCAAATTCATCCTTGGATTTAGCTGTGTGTCATGAACATTTTATTTACATCTGATTTGTTCTTCTTTTTCATTTGAAGAAATCACATTTTTATTCTTAGTGTCGTTTTTTTAAAGAATGTTTTTCAGTGAAATCTTTTTCCTGCATTTACTAGTTATTAATATTGAGTCCTTTCATAGCTTGTATCTTATCCTACTTCATACATTTTTTTTCCTCTGAAGTGTTATTGTCTTATTTTATCTCTCCAGAATACCCATCTTGGAAAACCTGTGCTGGTGACAAGACTGCTAGTAACTACACACCATATTGTCCTACAAAACCATGGTGGGAAGGGAGGAACACTCGAAGTAACATAGGCACTGTCCTCGGTTTGCCTTTAAGACCCAAAACTTGAAAATTTGGGCTTAAGTAATTAGTATTCTTTCTGAAACCTCCTAATGCTGTTATCCCTCTGTATGATGGAAGGTATTGCCAGGATAAACAATAAAGCAATTACATCTGTAATCAGCCAATATATAAGAAGGGATTGCAACCTATACGTTTTGTGTGCTTTAAACATACTAATTGGCCCTGCTTCCTAATGGCCCGGGTAGAGATGCTTGTCTCCGTCGGAGGGCTGCAGTGATTAGCGTGTCCTGGCTGCCGGTTTGCCGGATTAGCCGCGATCTCGGCTTTGTGATTAAGCCGTGATTCAGCACCGCGGAGACGAGAACAGCTCCCGCAAGCCTGCGCTGCCAGGCGTGGGTGGGGAAAGGGGATTGCAGAGAGCTTCTTAATTAATTTTTAATTATTGCTAATTAGAAGTACTCTGCTTTTTTAACATCCTGACGGCGAGAAACAAGAGCGGATCTTGGCTTTTTTTTTTTTTTTTTTTTTTTTAAATATCATTCCGTTAATTAGTTTCCCAACGAGAGGTTTGCGAGAGCAAGGTCAGGTTTTGGCAGGTCTCAGGAATCAGCATTGCTCCGAAAGGAAGGAATCCCGGATTAGGAGTGACGCGGAAGGCTGAGGTTGGGAAGCTCTTCATTGGGTTTGCTGGCCTGCGGGAAAACACGACAGAAACAATGGTACAGCTTCTGCAGGTATATAATTAAGCATGAAGTTAATTAAGAAGTTTATCCTGAGTCACCCAAAGGGTCCCATTGGCCCAGGAGAGCAGAACCTTACTCCCAATCTGGCCTTCCAGACAGTGGAGGCTGGTGACTCTGATGTCAGTGGGATGGTAAATCTGCTCCAGGTTTCAGTCAGCACTCTAAAGGAGCTATCCAAAGTAGTTCTGACTGAAACCCAGAGCAGATTCACTGCCCTAATGACATCAGAGCCACCAGCGTCCACTGTCTCTGTGGTTCTCCAAATGGCTTCTTCCCTCCCTAGGCTCAGACCACTATTTGGTGGTTTCCCAGCTATTACGCATTTTAGTACAAGGTTATGTTAAAATCATTAAGCCCTAAACAACTTGGGACCAAGGTACCTAGTGGACCACCTTCCCTTATACATACATACCCAGGTGACCTTTAAGATCAGCAGAGGAGGACTTGCTGGACATTCTGAAATGAACAGAATGTCACCATGAAGTACCCAGACAGTGGCACTTTTCTGTAGCGGCACCCACCATCTGGAAAACACTCCATTGTGGAGTTCAGGAGGCAGAAAATGTGGCATCTTTTAAACACCTTTTGAAGACACACTTGTTCACTGCAGGCTTCCTCTGGGCTGTAAGTTAACTAATTATGCCACTCCACTTTACTGCTCCTTTATTGTAGTTGGAAGTGTTTTTATGTTGTGTTTTAATATTGTGTTTTTAATATTGTGTTTTAATGTTGTGAACTGCTGAGATATTATATTATGTTCAGTGGTATATAAAGTGTTTTTTTAAAAAACAAAAAACAAACTCCATCCAAAAAGTTTGAATGGCTTAGTTACTGGCAGTAAGAGTTGAACAGTATCTGGTCAAAAGGGTCCTGCAGATTTAACTGTTGTGATGAAGAGAAAATTTCAGCAGGTGCTGCATGCATACAAATGACACCTGCTGAAATTCCCTTTTCTACACAACTGTTAAAGATACAGGAGCCCTGTCCTCCTTTTCATATGGTCAGCCTAGCCAAAGGTAAAAGGGGCAGGGCCCAAATACCAACCTGCAATTTCCTCACACTCTCCGCTGGTGCTGAAAGAAACATGCTGGTTGCCTCAAAAAGTCACAAAAGTCACAAAAGCAACTTCAGAAAGGGGGTAAGGGCCTGTAACCCCAGGTTTCTCCAGCCTCCTTCCCTCCCTCTCTGACACACCCCAGCTAGACAGGCAAAACACCCATCAAGCTAAAATACAGAGCAGGGAGAGTGGGGAGATGGAAATTGCCTCCACCACTCCTCCCGCTCTGCATTGGATGACTGTATACCTCCAAGTTCGGAGCAGTATAGCCATCCTGACAGGATTGCAACCTGACTGTCCAATCCCATACATGTCTACTCAGAAATCAGTCCTGTTGAGTTCATTTGGGCTGATTCCCAGGTTAGGATTGCAACCTAGCTTCGTAATGTGATGGAGGGTCACCCTTCATTGCTTGGAATCTGAATAATTAAAGTATATGAAAGAACAAAGGATGGGGTCACTATCCATCCTTCCATTCATCACACTCAGTGCAACATGCCAGCCATTACCAGTGATGGAAGCCTCAGATAAGTTTCCCATGTGTAGCTCCCAACAGCATGCTTCCCTGCAGGGTCATGTATTCAGGATAATTGTGTTTGGAGCACAACTAACCTCTGGGAACTCTATACACAGGAGGAGTTAGATTGAGAGGTAGGCTAGGCACTTAATCATTTAGAACTAGAAGTATCTGATGTACTAGCTAAAAATATAAAATGGGCATGTGTTCAATTAAGTAATTAGAGTTATTTTTATGTATATGTTTGACAGAGGCTCTGTGCCCAGCTGCATGATAGACAGAAATTCAGCAGGTACAACTTTTCTACATTTTAGAGAGGCAATGATGGAGAAGCTTCCCCTGATGAATTTCTGCCCATTGTAAAGCTATTCAAAGAATGGAATCTGTGTCAGAAATAAGTACCAACCCTAGCACTAATGAGATTCACCAAAAGATGTGCAAATGTAGGGGAAATGTGATGTCATGTCCATGAATATAATATTCAGTCAGCGGATATTTGGCAGGTAACAATGTATTAGCAGCCATTCAAAATATTTTAACCCTCTGGTATGTTTAAAGGCATTGTGTGGTCAATAAAAGATGTTTCATGTTTCCAAAATACACCTGAGGATTAATCTTGCAGCAGCATCTGCTATACACATACACAGAGGAGAGGGAGGGAACCTAAATATCATTGTAGTTTCTGAGTGCAGAAAAAAGTAATTTCACTCAGATCAACGGAGTAGGATCAAAATAAGTTGAGAACCAAGTACCATTAGCATTGAGGAAATTAACAAAATCTGTTAACGTTAGAAAACATTTACAAATTTTAAATTGCATGTCAAATGTAGATTTAATTTCACAATTTGCTTTCCTAGATAATAGTGTTAAGAGCCATGCTGTTACAGATCTCTGTGTTAATTACAGTAAAATCTATCCAATCAAATTAAATGTCTGGAATCAATAGTGGTTATCCACTGACCATTCCTAATGACAATCACATCTTTCTTGGGGTGGGTGGGTTGCTAACATGCCTTACTTTTATCACCTTCCCCTGCTTCAAGTGAACTGGATGCATGTTAGTTCACACCTGATAACAACACCCCCTTTTTACTAACCCTCTAAACCTGATGATAAAATGTGTCAGCACCTGTATCACCTGAGGTTTCTGCTAAAATATTCTGCATTCAGGAGTCTTAATTACAGTACCTGACAACAGGAAACAGCAAATAAATATACATGCACTTGCCACTTGACCTCACTGCTACAGTGCATTTAATGTTAGATGTGCAATCCATTGCAATCTTTTTTCTCTCTTTCATTTAAAATTTGCTTTGGAAGTTGCAAGCTATCTTCTGTGTACTATTTACTGAATCATATTTGCAGGTCACTCATGATTCACATATTTCCAAGCTACAGAAACATGGAGAGGGGGCAGGTCAGACTATTTACCCATCTAGCTATGGCTAGAGGTTCTGGGAATTGTGGTCCAACATGTCTACCTGATTCTTTTAGCTGAAGATGTGAGGAATTGAACCTGGAACCTTTGTGCTTTACCACTGAGTATATTTGAGACATACACAGAGAGGGAGAGGGAGAGAGATGGTGATGGCGATGTGTTAGGACTCTGGAAATGATGCACTGTTGCAGAAAGACAAGTAACATTTCAGGGGGCTTCTTTAAATGAAAGGGAAATTATATTGCCTTACTTGGGCTTTGCTTCCTGCTTCTCTTGTGCAGTTGTAATGGGCTGCATTATACAAGTGGAGGGGGCAACCATGGGGCCTATAATTGAAAACTTCTCCTCCTCTCAGTGCTCATAGCCTTGAATGGGACAGCTCCCTCTAGTGGATGCTTTGTAGCACAACTTCGGCTGCACACATAAGAAATCCCACAGTATTTCATAAGAATCAGGATATCCAGGTGTGTGTTTTTAGAATAGAATAACCAGGGGAAGACGCAGGAGACATGCATGAGGTTGATGACTTCATTAAAAGGACTCACAATCTTCCATGAGTGGCATGCCTTCTTACACTCATGTGATGAGTCCCAGGGTCTCTGTCTCATCTGAGGCCAGTGGAAGTTGGCAGCTCTGATTTTGGTGGGGCTATGAATCCATTTTGGGTTTCAGTCAAAACTAGTCAGAACTCTAAGGAGCTATCCAAGGTGCTGAGCCCTATCCCCAAACTAGGTTCAGAACCTTGGACAACTCCTTTAGAGTACTGGCTGGATCTGACAGAAACCCAGAATGGATTTACCCCCACTGACGTCGGAGCCACCAGCCTCCACCAACCTCCTGCACTCTGGTCATTATTGAGGTGGGGTGGCTGGATTTTTGGACCCAAGCTCCAGCCCTAGCTGCACCACTGGAGGCAGGTGAAGAAGACCTCAGAGCCTGCGGCCTCCACTGTCTGCGATTATAATTCTGCAAGCAGCAGTCAGAGGAAAATACTCCTGTGCTTGTAATAAAGACGCCCTCCTGATGCCACCTCCAGCAGGCTTCTCCTTCCATCAACCATTGCCTGGCAGCAGCCATTCCATCAGGCTGAGGTGAGGGAGAAAAGGGAAGCAGGGCCGATTTGTCAGTTGAGAGATCAGCAACTTTTGGCTTCTCCCCTTGAGCTGTTTCTATTCCAGCTGCTTTTTATAAGATCTTTGTGCTTTGCCGCCGCCTCTCTCCCAGTCTTTTTTTCCATTTGTGCCATGACTTTTAGGGTCAGCCCAAGGTATTTTAACTACCTGAGGCAAAGAACAAGATGGTGCCTCTTCCCATTGTGTGTACAAAAGCTGACCAACCTGGCAATTGAACTGTGCTTGCCAGTGATGGGCGGCATCCCTCCCTGTACCAGAAAGCAACAGGCTAGCTTAGGGGGCTCACAGAGGGCCATGAGGCACATACAGCTCGGTCTCCCAAAAACATTGCCACTGCCTCCTGTTCTTCAGCAATTGCAGCCTGAGGTGGCTGTCTCACTCTGCCTAATGGCAGGACTGGGCCTGCCTTAGGACAGGGACATTATTATTATTATTATTATTATTATTATTATTATTATTATTATTATTATCGTGATACCCGTTGAAAAATTTGGCTTTATTTATGGCCGTTTAATGTGTCCCATTGGCATTTGTAGGATGATGATAGAAAAGGAGATCATTTTCGCAGGTCTTTTGCAATTTCAGATTTTTTAGGAAGGCCCCCTTTATTGGGACGCCCATGGGAATTTTCAGTCACCAAGTATTCCTGCACCCGTGTGGGTTAGGGGCTACCTGCATGCAAACTTGCAGCTTCCTAGGCTTTCAAGTTTTTGAGAATTTTTTGCTCATTTTTTTTAGAACCCCCCCCCATTCCACCCCCCTAGTGAATTCTTTATTCCAAACTGCCCAGGTAGATTTTCTTAAAAGGAAGTCAATGAATACAAAGTATGAACTCTTTACGACAATGGAAAAGACTCCTTTTGCAATTTCAGATTTTTTTTCGGAACCCCCCCCCTTTTTGGGGACCCCCGTGGGAATTTTCGGTCACCAAGTATTCCTGCATCCTTGTGGGTCAGGGGCTACCTGCATGCAAACTTTCAGCCTCCTAGGCCTTCTAGTCTTTGAGATATTTTTGTCTGGACAGAGGACAGAGGAACTGGCTATTATAGAGGAGGAGGAGGAGGAGGAGGAGGAGGAGGAGGAGGAGGATTATTATTATTATTATTATTATTATTATTATTATTATTATTATTATTATTATTGATCTTTGTAAGCAGCTCTGGGCGGGTTTTTTAGCTGAACATCAGGATAAAATGTTTCAAATAAGTAATAAATAAATAAATGGATAAATGAGGCTAATTATTAGCAAGTCCCAAATCCAAATGCTTTTGTAATTAATGTTTTTGTTTTGTTTTTTGCCACTTTTATCACACTCGAAAGGATGCTAGGCTATTGACAGAGAACTCTGAAAACAATTTGCTCCTGACGCTGACAGGTTCATGTAATAAACCACTAATGTAATGTACTTATCATAATGCATAACAAAGGAAGAGCAATATACAGTCACAAGAAAGAATGTTCAGTTTTATAATGGGAGACAATTGATTCATCAAAGATGAAGTTCTTGCTGACATTTGGGGTGTAAGGTTTTTATTTATTTATTTATTCATCATTGGATGCTGAATATACAGAATGACTTTCTTGCCATTGGGCAGTTACACAGAAGTGACTCAAACAAGACAAAAAGAAAAAATCTACTTAAAGTTTGCAAATCTTCAGGTTGTTTATACAAACAATGAAAAGTATCTGGATAAATGATCCAGACTGCAATCCCATGCATCACTTTCTTGTGAGTAAGCCCCACTGAACACCATGGGATTTAATCCTGAGTAGACATGCATAGGGTTGCACTGTCAGCCACTTAAGAACAGTGGCCCAAATGGGCTTTTTGTGAGGTGAGTTTTTAGTTCAGGTTGTGGAAAGAGACCTGGAACTAATGCTGCCAGCTGATCCCTTGTCCTTATATGGTTTCCTGAAAGCCTGAAGGTATACTGATTCTTCCCAAAATTGTAAGTAGATCCTTTAGAACTAAGAGCTTTTCTACGAGTCTGTTAATCCGCTACATCTACTTTTGTTTTTGCCACAAAATTGAGACCAGACCATTCCACGAGGAGCATTTTCTTTCCTGATACATAACCTCTAGGTGGCACTGTGGTATAGTGAAATAGCACAAATACAAAAGAGGAAATTGTGCTTTCTTTCCCTTTCACAATTAAATGCAGCATTTTCCCTGCTCTAACCCCCACTCTCCTGAAAGTGCTGGTTAGACACAGAAGCAAAACTGGAAGGTCAGGTTGTCGTCTAAAGGACCCATAAACAGCCATGAGTAGGGAAGGATGAATGCATGATAAATGCTTTGTGTAGGGAAACTATGTGGCAACAGTCCTATACATCTTACCAGAAAGTAAAGTATATTATATTCAATGGGGCTTGCATTGGATTGCATTGTGTCTTAACTAACCCACAGGTTTGTGGGTTCTTTTTCTAAACAGGGGCAGTTAACTTTTGGCCCTCCAGATGTTGTTGAACTGCAATTTCATTCAGCGAAGGCCATATGGCTAATGGTGAGGGATGATGGGAATTGCAGTCCAACTAGAGGGCCAAAAGTTGCACACCCGTGCTGTTATAATGAGAACTGGGTGGGTTGCCAGTGATCCAAAAGATGAATCAGAGTCCTTCCCAGTGCTGGCTCAAATGGTCTGTGCTAAGCCATGATTGACTAACTCCAGCTATTAATCAGGTCTGGACAACTATAACAACATTGTCATGAATCAGCTTACAAACCTTTAACTGTTTTTTGTAAAGCAACCAGGGAGCTTTGGCTATTGGGCAGTCTAGAAATGAAATAAATAAATAAAATAATAATAACAACAACAACAACAACAACAACAACAACAACAATCTTCTAGTTAAACAGGTTAGGAAATTTATATGCCACTATTCAGTATAAAATTCTCATCCAATGTATACATTAAAGAAAGCACTCAAAATAGAAAACAATAAAAGAAAGCAAAATAGTTAAAATTAGAAAAGGGAGAATCATCAACCAGGGCTGGCCCTACTATTAAGCGGGGTGAGGAAAATTTCCTCAGGTGTTCTGGGAGGCAGCAGCAAGGTGTTCAAGAAGAGAACTGTGTGCCTTGCAACCTGCTCTGAGCCCCCTAAGTTAGCCTTCAAATTCAGCGGAGGACATTGTCCCATCATTATTGTTGAAGACAGATTCACCTGCCAGTCCAATGGGAGGGGACGCCATCTTGTCCTTTGCCTCAAGCAGCAACATTGAGCTCAATGAGATTTTCCTATTTTCACCTCTGAACTTGGCTTGTCTCATTCCTGTTTTGGAATATGAGCTTGCTTACTTGCTTGCTTTTTCTTTTCAAGCCAAAAAGATGTTCATTTTGGCACACGTTTTTAAAAGTATGCACCCAAAATGTGCACTTCCCTCCAACAGACTAAAGCGTGAAGGTGTGCGTGCGTGCGTACGTGTGTTTTTAAAAAAACAGCTTTCCAAATGTGGCCATAAGTTTGGGACCTTTTTCAGAAAATTGTGTTGATGTTTGGGGGTGCAAAAAAGGGGGATTCAAAGAATCTAAACAAAATTCTCAGAGACCCCTAAACCAGCTTCTACAATATGCTTAAATGGCCAGCTAAAAAACAACAATATACCCATATTGGGGCCAAAATGTTATAAAATTTGTTGCCAACCCACCTTCTTTTGGGAGGGCATTCCATGTACAGGCCGCCACTGGCCCCTCATCACTGCCCACTTAACTTCATGTGATGGGGGAGCCCAGAGAAGGGATTCTAATAACAAGGGCAAAGTCTGAGCAGACCCCTGTGGTAGGAGGCAGGCCTTTGGATATTCAGGTCCCAAGCCATTTAGGCAATGGCCAGTACTTTGAATGTGCCCAGAAACACCCTGGCAGCCAGAAATTCTTCTCAGATTTTAATCTGAAAAGAATTTCAGGGCTTTAAAAGATGACCTCACCTTTGAGGTAGGTTTTAACAAACCCAAGATGTCTTCTCTGAGCCCAAGCTAGGGCTAACTATTTTTGAACCACGTCCCCAAAGATCTACATCAGGGGTGGGGAACCTCCGTCCCAAGGGCCAAATCTGACCCTTCTGGGGTCCCAATCCAGCTGTCCAGGATCGCCTAGATGGCCTCTCCCCAGTTCTCCCAACCCACCCATCATTTGGTGGGCTCCCAGCTTTTGCACAGTTTCCCCCTGTTCAAAAAGGTTGAACTGCCTCTTCTAAGGTTGAATTACTGGCAGTAAGAGCTTTAAGCTACAATATGACCCTGTTCTGCCGACATGCTAAGCCACGGTGGTTAAGTATTTTGAGCTAAACATTATGGCTTAGCGTGTTGTGTGAACTATGACTTAGCATGTTGTGTGAACCATTCCTAACCATGGTGGCTACATAACCACAGTTTCAACATGCTCACTAACCATTTGCTGCAAAAAGGCTAGTAGCCTAACCATAGCTTAGTGTGTTGTCTGAACCGGCTCTATGTTGGGCAGTTGTTTTTGTTTGTTTTTGTATTTTGACCCCACCCCTTTTACATTTGGCCCCACCCACAACTAGAATGTGCCCCCACCCCAAGAGCTTCTCTGAAATGGAATTTGGCCCTTGGGCTGAAGAGGTTCCCCATCCCTGCTCTACATGATCCTAAAAGCAATGCATAATGCAAAGCAGGCTAGAGATAAGAGAACGACTCATGACTGCCAACCAACCTGAAGATTTTACAGCCATAGAGTTTGATCCAATGGAGAAATAGTAGCTGCTATGAAAGGCAAGCAGCCGTTTACAGTGTCAGAGTGAACAGAGCACCCTCTCCCTGGCAATATTTGTTCCACCCATGCCCTAAGACGATGCTCTTACAGGAATACAAGAGTGGAAAGTGGACATTGAGATTGAGATGGATGGTGTAGGTTAGGAGGAACTCGTTATTCCCAGCAGCGCTTGTGCCAGCAGCATCTTTGGGAAGAGAGGATTGGTGACGTCATAGCTCAATGCCATGTGATTTCACCACCCAGTCACCCAGCTACTAAAAGCATTTGCTTGGAAAGATGTCTCAGTGATTTCAGTGAAACAGAGTTTCAAGTAAGTCTGCTTAAGATGGGGTAGCAGATTTGTGCACTGAGGATGGAGGTGCTGGGAAGCCGGATCAATCACTATGGGCCAAAATAACAACAACAATATTCATTTAAATCTGTATCTGGCAGCAATGCCCACCCCAATTTTCTTTTTACTCTAGGGTAGGTCCAGATCAGGACCCTAGTGTGTGTGTGTGGGGGGGGGGCAGGACAACTTTTAAGATCCATATTGCGGACCTTGAATCTACTCTAGTATAAAAATGGGAGGTCACAAATGTAGCTCTGCCAGATACAGATTTAAAATAATGTCTGTTGCTGATTAACTGGCTACCAGCAGATGCTGGTGAAGCATTGTAACATGGTTCTGACTGTTTGAAAGATGGATCTGAAAGTGGCTATTGTAGTGACCAGTTTGAAATGGCCAAGCCAAAGGAGCCAGGTCCAGCCAGCAAATAGTTTTGCTTTAGCCTCCCCACCCCACAACCCCACTGATTCACAGTGATCTTACTGGGAAAGAGGGTGCACAATGCATTGCCCTTCCCTGGTGGGGATGATACAGGCGCAGCCCTCCCATGAGGCAAGCTGAAAGCAGGGGAGCGAGAGGATGGGAGGGATGCACTCTCTCCCCCCAATATCAAGGAGGCCCTTCACAGGTTCTG
Organism: Elgaria multicarinata webbii; assembly: GCF_023053635.1. Taxonomy (NCBI): domain Eukaryota; kingdom Metazoa; phylum Chordata; class Lepidosauria; order Squamata; family Anguidae; genus Elgaria; species Elgaria multicarinata. Next base: position 143,145,228 of record NC_086172.1, on the reverse strand, counting down.
ACAGGCGGACAGGTGCCTGGGCAGGTGAGTGCTGTGGGGCAGGTGGATGCTCTGGAGAAATGCCACAGTGGGAGAGAGGTCCGTGGGGCTCTCCAGAGCATTCACCACCCACCCGCTGGCTTGCTCTGAGAAAGCTCTCTGGGCTTGCCAGTGAGTGGGTGGGCAGGCAAGCTCACTTCCTGAAGAGCTGCATGGACTGTCAAAAACAGCACAAGCTTTCTCCAGGAACCCACCCCCACTCACACAATGCCTGGCTCTGAGGAAGGACTGAGCAGGCGTTTGAGCCTGGCAGGTTCTCTGCAGAGCTCCACTGGTGGCTTTTGGGGGAGAGGGAATGCAGCTCTATAGAGAGCAGTGGCAGGGGCGACAATGGGTGTTTAGGTGGGAGACATGGGGGGGGGCTGGGAGATGCAGAGCATGGCTGAAAGGTGGCGGGGGAGATGCGTAAGAACATGAGAACATAAGAAGAGCCCTGCTGGATCAGACCAAGGGTCCATCTAGTTCAGCATTCTGTTCACCCAGGGGCCAACTAGCTGTTGATGGGAAACCCACAAGCAGGACCTGAGTGCAACAGCGCCCTCCTTTTCATGTGCCCCAGCAACTGGTGGACATTGGCATACTGCCTCCGATTTCATATAGCCATTGGGACTAGTAGCAGTCAATAGCTCCATTCCCTATGCATTTGTCCAATGCCCTTTTAAAGACATCCAACTTGGTGGCCATCACTGCATCTTGTGGAAGTGGATGCCCTCATTTACGTATGCGCCATGTGAGGAAGCGCTTCCTTTGATCTATCCTCAATCTCCTGTCCTGAATGCAGTGGAGGATTTAGAGTTGAAATAGGAGAGAGTCCTAGTCCCAATCTGAGAGCTTCATCACACCAGCGTTATACTGTGCAACCACTGTGAATTGCATGCAAAGGACTCAGACGTTTTCCACTTTATAATCTGCTTTGATTGTGAAGTACTCCCATGCATCCTGCCTTAATTGTGCAATAAAGCAAAAAGATTCGCCATATTTAGCCCCTACATTTCCAGCGTATCTTCCGAGCCGCCGCTGGGGCACAGGAGCAGGATTTTAAAGAAATGCTTACATCTGCGTAAGCTTTATAGATAAAGACACCAAAATTGGCACAGTAATAGATATTAGGGAGAGCTTTAAGCGTACCAAATTTGAATTGAATTGGGTCATCCTTTGATTTTTTATGATTTTTTTTACATTTCCCCCCTTAAACTCACTTCCTGGTATGCAAAGGATTGCTGTCACCCGGCAGCAAAAACAACAACAACCGTGAAAGCTTCGTGCTACGGAGATAATCCGAGGGAAACAGGTATGTGGGATGAAGCTTTGAGCGATCTCCACGTTAAAAGCATTTCAGATAGCAAGTCTGGGAAAATGCTTTACCTAAGGGCCGCTGCCAGTCTAGTATTCAGAGACAGACCCAGAAGTGGCAATGGGCGGTGGTGGGCCGGCAGGCTGGAGGCGTGCATAGGCTCTCCCTCCTTAGGCAACAGGAGTGCTTGCACTGGCCCTGGTCTGACTCAATATAAGGCAGCCTCTTATGTTCCTAACAGGCATTCCTTTTGTTTGAACTGCGGTCCCCTCGAAAGGGTTTTTAAACTTTTTCATTTACAAAAGAGGTGGCTAAGATGAGACGATGAGATTTATTATGAGCACTGCAAAGTAATGAGAAACTGTTCTCTCTTTCACTTGTTTGTGTACGCGCACGCACACACACACCCCAACAATAAGACTCATCAAGAATAGGCTCAGGAAAAATAGAAGGAAATATCTTGTGCAATACAGAATTTATTTACAGAATTTATTGCCATAGTATTGCAATTGCAATTTGCATAGGGGGGTTTTCTAATATGAGGTTTGGACAAATGAATGAAGAACATATGTATTTCAAATATTATCCATAAAACATAGAAAAGAAACTTCTGTGTGTAGAAATGCTCTCTCGTGCTCTCTCACTCTCTCTGATTGGCAGTAGCTCTTAGATAAAGGTCTTTCCCAGACTTGGTATCTGAAATGTTTTTAATTTGAGGATCCCACAGATTGAAAGTAGAACTTTCTCTTTGCAAAGCATGCACTCTGCAAAGGAGGCATGGCTCCTGCCATCACAAGAACGTAAGAGGAAACCGGCTGCACCAGACCAAAGGCCCATCAACGTCGCCATGTTGTTTCCAACTGTGGTCAGATAGAAAGGTGCCTCTGGAAAAGCTACATGCAGGGTATGGGGGAGGGGGCAGAAATCCCTCCTCTGCTGTTTGCTCCTGCAGGACCTTGTTTTCAGAAGGTCATGCTTTTGAAGTGTTTGCAGTTATTATGCCCCACTTACCAGCCTAGCCATCAGGGCCAGTGCCAGACTATTTTGCACCCTAGGCAAGGTGAGCTACTTTCACCACCACCACCCAAAAAATGCCAACGTTGATTTTCAAGAACATATGTTTCCTGGAAAAAATAAGAAGTACAAAACTTGAAACTGCTAAATTTATTTTAAAGTGCAAGAAATACGTCATAACAATTATAGCAAACAAATTGGAAAGGAACGTCTATGGGTCGAAAATGTATTATTTAATAGGAATATCACCTCCAAATTGTCTCCCCCCAACTCATGGGCGCACGCACACACACTCCACATCACTCACTCCAAACAAACACATGCATGAACGCATGCATTCACTCAAAGACCCCATGCACCCCATTCACCCATACATTCTCTCTCTCTCTCTCTCTCTCTCTCTCTCTCTCTCTCTTTCTGGGTGCGTTCCAGAAGTCCGAACGTGGAGCCACCCCACCCCCACCCCTGTGTCCCTGGCTTTGCTTCAGTTGGGCGGGCGCAGGGCGCTATCTCGCCTGCCCAGGCCCAGCTGAATCCTCGGGCCGGCCCAGCTCACAGCCAACGCGCGTGAGTGCTGCACTGCACCCGCGACCCTCTTAGCTTGGCACTCTAGGCGGCCGCCTGAATGGCCTCTATGGTAGCACCAGCCCTGCTAGCCATCCTTCCTTTTTGAACCATTTATGGCTTCAAATTCCATATGTTAATTTTGTGTTTTCTCTTCTCTGAATCTACTGTCAGTCGATTTCATTGAGTAACTGTAAGTCAGAGCTCCCTAAACATTTTGGGTCAGTGGATGCATTTGAAATATTGAAAGAATGTTGTGGGTTCTCTCACAAAATGTCTGCCATGGAGGGGTTGCTCATTCATAAAATGGCTGGTATGGTGGTCATGACCAGTCACAAAACACTCATTTCCCAGAAGGCAAATTGGTGAGACTAAAAGAAAAGTAACTTTACCAATGAGAGTTTCGGCTATGGGGTGAAAAGAAATATTACAAACGCATGAATGAAACTTACCTAAGAACCTAAATACAAGGCAGAGGGTTCTGAATTCCAAATGACGAAACCACTCTGTTGAACCCAAATAAAGATGGTGCTAGAGGCAGTTTTTTAAAAAATATTTTTTTATTTTAAAAAAGTTAAGAAATAAAATAAAAATCAGGAGCAGCAGGGAGTCTCATGGGCACCATGAAAAGTGTCTGGGAGCACATTGGTGCCCACAGGCCCCACATTGGAGACCTCTATAGCAGTAATAACAATAACAATAACAATAATAATAATAATATATTTGTTTGTTTGTTTCCCACCTCTCCCTATGGATTGAGGCAGGGTACAACACAAATGCAAACACCATAAAATACATATAACTAATTAAAACATTTAAAATTAATACATTATTAAAAGCAGCACATTATTAAAAAGGCATCTTAAAATTCAGCAGGGTAGGACAGCAGGAAGAGATCAGTCTTTATGGCTTTCTTAAATTCCGGAAGACTGTTAAGTTGACCAATCTCTCCCAGCAAGCCATTCCACAAACTGGGAGCAGCAGAAGAAAAGGTCCTCTGGGTAATAGTTACAAATGTATTGCATGACAGGAAGCTCAATACATGGCAAAAATGCTAGATTTCAAGTGTGATTTATGTATTTATGAAAGGGAAGCTCTGAATTGCAAAGAGCTTGGGATATCCCAGAATCATCCAGGAGAGGCCAGAAACTAAATGCGCATCTTCAAAGTATTCACCATAAGACCTTCTTTCCATCACATCGCTAATAAAAGTTTCACTTGCAGCCCTTGAAATGAATCATTCAGTAAAAGCAATTAGCAGTGGAAAGGCACTAGACACTTGTAATTATCTAAATGCTTTCCCATTACCCATGTGTGGGGATAAATCTCCACAATTAAATTTGTTGGTGAATGCTAATTGCAATCTAGCGAATAACATTTTGTTTCATTTGATTAGGTACAAGAATTCGACTCGGTCACAATTAGATTGCAGCAAATAGCTTACATTTATTTCATTTTATTTTAAAAAAGATTTTGATCATGGGGAAAATGAATTGTGACGCTGAGAGTCCTGAAAGGGTCCCACCTAACTACCCCCACAACCTCCCGAGGTGGGAGAATTATTGCAGACAGACACTACCGTAGCCTGGTTTGAGCACATGTATTAGTGACACCTGCTGCGTTATGATGGAACTACACAATAAAACCCTTTTAAGTCGAGCTGTTCTTCTTTTTAGATAAAAGAATGCCAATGAATTATATGACACTCCTAAGTCTAAAATTCTGACAGTTCTAACTTCATTAAGATAGTTTAAATGGTGAATCAATGATAAATATTGTCATAAGTTGTGGCAAGCTCCTTTTGTTTTTAAACTTTTGAACCTCCCATTTTTATTTTTATTGTTTCCCTTGAGGCATCTTTTAGACTTTGCCCTTAGCTAGACCTAAGGTTTATCCCAGGATCGTCCCGGGGTCGTCCCTGCCTGCTCCTGGGATCCCCTGTGTGTCATTTACATGAACAGGGATGACCCCAGGACGATCATGGGATAACCCTTAGGTCCAGCTAAGGCCTTAGTCTTCTATGTTCTCATACTCTCAGGTGCAAGAGCGTACATCCCCTGTTCTAAAAACAGTCCCAATTAGTGCTGGTATTAACACTGAACGCCCTAAAAGGCTTGGGGCCGGGTTATCTGAAGGATCATCTCATCCTATATGTACCTGCCCAAACCCCAAGATAATTTTCAGGGATCCTACTCTGTGAGTCCCTGCCAAGGGAAGAGGTGTGGGTGGCTACCAGGAGGAGGGCCTTTTCTGTTGTGGTACTCTGGCTATGGAATGAGCTCCCTAGAGAGGTTCGTCTGGCACTTGCATTATATTCCTTTCAGCACTTTTGTTTCCCAGTATTTTAGCATTTTGGCATCCTAGTCTTTTAGTTCTACTGTTTAAATCTTTGCATTGTTGCTCAGTTTTATTCTGGTTGTTTGTTTATATTGTGATTTTTAGCTTCCATATTTTATATTTTATGCTGTACTTGTGGTTTTAATTTTTGTGAACCTCCCAGAGAGCATTGGCTATGAAATAAATACCAAAAAGAAAAAAAAAACCACAACCTGGGCTCAAAAGGGGATGGATGGATCTGTCACTCTCAGTCTCGTCAAGAATGTGAATTTTTTGAGGTCAAGTTTGTTCCATCCCATTTTTGTATGGGCTTGCCATTTTATTTTTCAATCTGTACAGAAATTAGTATCCATGTTTTGTAATATACATATTAATGTATGCATTCATGTACACATTTTGGGATGCAGGTGCAACTCCCAATAAGTTAGCTGGGGTATACCAGGAGAGGAAGGCATTTTTTCCCTATCTAAATGTTTATAGAATTGCAGCCTAAAGTATGTTTGTGCTCATTCTGGAAATGTATGCATTTTCTTTTTCACCTTTTCTAAAACTCCATATGTTGTTGAACCCATTTGTCTTGCAAAAGGCATATGAAGCTCAGAAATGTGAGGATTTCCAACTGTAAATTGTGTTCACACATCTGGGAGTGCAAGACATCTGGGAGTGCAAATTGGGTAAATCCGTACAAAAAACACTAGATGGCGCAAATTTCTCACACATCCCTAGCTTGACCGCTTTCCACCCCAGGGAGAGGATATCATCCACTAAAAATAAAAGTACTCTTTTTTGTCGTCTTGCAAGTCCCTTTGGTACACATGCGAGGACAGACTGCACAGCAGCTAGTGCTAATGTTTACAATACCTGAGAAACCTTAATTCTCCGAAGGCTTGTTTCAGGACTGGAGATTAATTCTTTTATATGTAATCTAATAAACCCATTAAGGTTCATCTAGCATGCACATAGAAGATTATGAAAAGCTAGCAATCAAAAACATTTAAGGGACATTTGAATAATTGCAGCTGTCTAGCAGCTTTCCTTAACCATTTTAATTTTTTAAATCTGACTGAGTAATCTGCAGGAAGCAGGTGAAAGTTTTGGTGTGGGATCAATTGCCAGCCATAGTACTCTGGTCCAATGAGGACTAGGCCCCCGTCTTTACGGCGGCACTTCGGCACTGCGAGGAACCTTGCGCCTGCACTTGCGCAACTTCCTGACAGGGGGCGGAGAGGAACGGGGCCATTCCTCCCCCCCCCATTTTTATTTTATTATATCTAACTCCACAGCTGCGCAGATACAGATAACAAAAATAAAAAGAAATGGGGAGGAACAGGCAGCCAGAGGGAGAACGCGAGAAGAGGGTGCAGGGACAAAAGGTGAACCTCCTCTCCTCTCCTCCTCGTGGCTTCTCCCCCCCCCCTCCGCGTCCATTTCTTTTTATTTTACTTTTACAGGCATGGGGCCACCCACATTGACCAATCAGGGGGCTCCATGGCAAAATAAGTCAGGGCAAGTGCCCCACTTTTTTGGAGCAGTTCCCAGGGTTTGCCCCTGGATGGCTTTGCTACTGCGAAGCCACCTGGGGGCGAACCCTTCGTGTAGACATGCCCTAGGCTTAATTGGCTTTGGATGAGACCATGGTGGGTTCTTCAACCATTGGAATTCTAGGCCTAAGGCAGGCCCACTGTAGTGGTTAAGCAAGTGAGCTGGGAAATTTCAAATCAGCTGTGATCTAAAAGAGGCTCCCCAATGTGGTGGCCGTGGATACCCTGGGAAATTGCACCAGCCACTGCCATTTTTTCTTAATTGAAAAACATCCGGATGTCTGGGTATGCTCCAAAGGGACATGCTGGGTTCCAAACGTGCACCATCTTCCTCCCCCCCCCGCTCCCCGAATGCATCCAGTACCACCCATATTCTGGGGTAAGAAAGGCATTATTACAAGTGGGTGCCCAGAAGCATTATTACAAAAGGAAAGGAAGATTGCAGGTGGCTGGAAAGGCAGTGTTTCACTTTCTAGTCAACCCAGGGGAGAGGGGAAAGGCAGAAAGAGACCCCACTACTGCCTGGTAAGCCTAAGGGAGGGTTACAGAGTGTACAAGAGGTTGCTGGAAAGATCTGGGGCATGTCTACATGAAGGGTTTGCCCTAGGGTGGCTTCACAGTAGCTGTACATCCTCTACATGACGCAGCCGCCATTGCAAAGCCATCTGGGGGCAAACCCTGGGAACTCTGCTCCAAAAAAGTCAGGTACTTACCTGACTTGGTAGCGGAGCCCATGGTGCCCTCTGATTGGTCGCCATGGGTGGCTTCGCCCCTCTGGAAAAGTTTTTTTAAAAAAACAATGGGGGGGAGGAGAGGAACAGGCCATTCCTCCCCCCTTTGTATTACATTTTATTATCTGTATCCGCAGATACAGTTAATAAAAAGAAAAAGAAATGGGTGGGGAGGAACAGGCAGCCAGAGGGAGGGGACGTGGTTCACCCAGTCCCTCTTGCATCCTCCTCTGTCTGCCTCATTCCATTCCTCCCCCTGTGTTTTTTTAACTATCTGTTTCTGTGGAGCTCTGCAGAGACAGATTATAAAATTAAAAGGGGGGAGAAGAACGGGCCCCCACTTATATATATTTTACTTTTCCAGAGGTGCGGGGCTGGAAAATCCGCACTTGCCTTCCTTTCCATGCAGATGCCGGGAAGGAACGCAAGTATGGGTGCAAGGTGCCTACCGATGCCAAAGCGCCACCGTAAAGACGGGGGCCTGCAGAGCAACTAGGTTTGGGCAGGGGAGGGCAGGGGAGAGCTGAAGGAACGTGTGTGCATGTGTGGAGGAGGAAGAGATTGGGGGTTCAGTTGGTTGGCAGAGGGGAAATTCGTACACACAGAGTTCATTGAACAGGAATCATTTGGGGAGAAATTGACTTAGGGTGAGCTTTCTGTTGTTGGAGAGAAAGGGAGAGGCAAGCACTGGTTAGCTAGTTAGTTTTAGACCCTGAAGTTAATGATCTTATAGGAGCCCCATTTAGACAGCTATGTACAGTACTTCAGGTGTGAAACGCATAACTAATATTTTTCTTCTCCTCACACAACTGTCATTCCATGCTTTACAACTGACATTCCTGATACGTTACAACAACGCTGTGTTGCCAAACCTGATAAATCGTCGTCGTCGTTGTCATCTAAGCATGTGCAGTTTGGCATTTTAAATTCACTTAAGTCAGAGCACTATTAAGTCTACAGGAATAAAATGGAGTTTGCTTCGGCTGCCCTCATAATCTACTCAAGTGGAGGCTGGCAGTGAATCCACATCGGGTTTCAATCAGAACCAGCCAGAACTCTACAGCTTCTTTAGAATTCTGGCTGGTTCTGACTGAAACCCAGAGTGGATTCACCCCCACTGATGTCGGAGCCACCAGCCACCAGCCTCCACCGACCTCCTGCACTCTGGTCATCATTGAGGTGGGGTGGCTGGATTTTTGGCCCCAAGCTCCAACCCTAGCTGCACCACTGGAGGCAGGTGAAGAAGACCTCAGAGCCTGCCCCAGCTGATCTACTCTTACCACAGCCCTCTCCCATCACTTGCCCTGTGGGAAAGTCTCCAGGAGAGGGAGAGAGATGAGGATACCACCAGGCATCTGCTCCTGTTCCAACTGGGCTCCCCCTGCCCCCACAGCTATCTCCCACCAGCTTCCCTGTAGGAAGGATCCTAACGATTTATTTATTTTTAATGTGTCAATACTGTTTCTTGTGATGTTATTATTTTTGTTACTCGTATGCCTCCTTAGTAGGATTTGTATCCTGAAAGACTTAATTAATTGTACTAAATAAATATGATGTAAATAGATATTAATTAATATGAGATAAAATGAAACTTAGAGGAACTTATTTAGAGACGATTTGGATAAGTTAATTGGCTTGCTTACTGTGAAATGAATGTCCTTTTGGAGCAGAAAAACTTGGGGAACAAATTAGTGTTCTAGTATTTGGGGACTCAGACCTCACCTCTGCTTGTACCTAGGTTCTTGGGCAAGGTTCGTTCAGCTTCACTAGATTGTGTTCTATGACCACAGCAGCCATGTAGCAAATAGGCATGGCCCTCTATGGCAGCCATTTTGTGATGGCACTCATGGCAGTTTCTCAAAAATCCAAATGAACCCACCAGGCAAACCACTATTTTATATGCTCATATGAAATGTTCTCTCTCATGACATTACCAAATGGATACTGTTGTTTTCATGCTGTTGTTATGTTTTTGATGGTTTTAAATTTTGTATATTTTTTAATGTTTAAAAAATTTAATAACATTAAGTTTGTTTTAATGGACCCCAGAATTGTTGTTTTAAATGAATACTGTTGTTGTTTTTATGCTGTTTTTATGTTTTTAAATTTTTTTGTATACTTTTAATGTCTACTATTTTTAATTGTTGTAAACCGCCCAGAGAGCTTCGGCTGGGGGGCAGTATATAAATGTAATAAAATAAAATAAATAAAATAAATGTTTACTGTTTTTAACTTTTGTAAACCGCCCAGAGAGCTTCAGCTATGGGGCGGTATATAAATGTAATAAATAAATAAAATATAAAATCATCATCTTCATCAATATAATGTCATCCTACCATACAAAGCTATAAGTTTACTGAAAAAGGAAGCTTTGGTCTGTTTTTCTTAAAGAATTCTGCCTGCCCTCCAGTGTCAGCTCCATATTTTGGGAGGCACATGCCCTTGGGATCCCTTACCCCAAATAGCCCCACCTCATTATTCCTCTTGCTATTTCCATTTGTTTGCCAGCAGTGGCTGTTCAGAGCCAACAACAGGAAGGAAGAGAAGCAGCAGGGGCCCCTGCAAATGCCAGATGATGCCAAATCCACCTGGTCCCAGCTACTTGAAATGTGCGAAGTAAGAACCTTCCTGCTTTTCCAGTCTGCTGATGGACTTGGGTTTATTCTTAGTTTCTCGTTGTTTTGATTGTTCGTTTGTTTGCAATTATTGTTATTGTTGTTATTGCACACTTTAAACTTGGTTGTGTGTGCGTGTGGGTGTGTTTAGTCAGGAGTTGGATACAACATTCTGTATAATTTGAATAGAAGGCAGTATAGAAGCGTTATAATTAAATAATCAATCTGACCCACGTTGAGTACTTAACTTAAGAAAGTGTGGTGTAAGTATTGTTTATTTCTGCATTATGAAAGCATGTCCAAGAGCAAACTGCCCAACCCTTTTTTTTTAAATGAACATCCCCCCCAAAAAAGAAGAAAAGAGGCTCCACAAGCGTCCAAGAAAAGAGACACCTGGGCAATTTCTCCCAAGGCTGAACTGCTCTTCTTAGAAAGAGGTTTCACCTAATAAACGCCTTAGCAATATCCATCTGCCAGTCCAGTCAAATTTTGTAAGCAGAATGGGAGGGAGCACCATCTTGTTCTTCACCACAGGCAGCCAAATGTCTTTGGCCAGCCCTGTCTAGCAAGAAATATGCTGGAAATATTTTAAAAAGGAATTTCCCTGCTGTACATCCAAGTATTTGTGGCTTTAAAATCTGCATTACCTATAAATATTCCTCATGAGCCAAAATTTCAGAATTGGTCAAAGCCAAGAAGGAAGTGAATTCTCTTTAGAATCCTTCCCAGGTACCCTCACAGAATGCCATGAGAACAATAAAAGGGGCAAGTGAAGTGTCTCTTCCTGTTCCTCTGATGGTTGACCTGTACAGCCCTTCAGATAAACTGGAAAGACAGAGTTAACTGATCTCCGCAGGGATAATTAGGTGGATCTCAGGAGGTAACAGCTGGGGGACCCCTCTGGTAAATTAAAGGCACCGCAGTAGCACTCCTAGATAGCTCTGCCTATTAGACTGGAAAATCAAGAAATTCGCCCTCTAATTCTTTTGCTCATAGAAGTGGCACGAGAACATTTCATCTTCCCATGCAGCCTCTTTTCAGTGCTCCAGGATCCAGGCTGGTTTTAAATTCTCTCTTAGTTGCTATAAGGTAGTATGAGTCAATACAGAGAGATGGTCTCTCTGGATCAGCAGTACTAAAGACTGAGATCACAGGCTACTCTCAGGGGGGTTATATGGTTGTGTGGGTTTGGGTGTGGGTGTGTGGGTGTGTGGGTGTGTTTATCAGAAGTCCAGGCAAATGTTCTATTTTCTACTTCCAATTGAGAATTTTCAGATTATGTCAATATATGCATCTGTGGTTAAAAGAGAACTGGAAAGCTGTGGATATATTTCACCTATTTGAAGTTAAAGGCCTGCATAAAATCTAATATGGCAAATGAATTGCTAGTAGTTAAGCAGAACAGTGTTTCGATTTCCACACAGTTTGTCTTTGATTATAACAAAGTTTGACTCCAATTATGTTTGAGAACATATAGATACGAGTAAGGAAGGCAGGGGCAGCATTTCCTTTTTTTCTTTTCCTGTTTTTCTTTTCTTAAGCTGTTTTCCTCTCATTGATTCCAGCTCCAATGCCAATTCTTTCCCCGCTCCAGGCTGAGTCAGGGGCACAGGGAGGTGATGGATCCTGTGGGTTCAAAGCCTGTCCCAGCATGCCCAGGGAATCACCCTGGAACACTTCTCTCTGACATCACGGTTCCAAAGTCCACAGCAGCTGCCGCTTCACAGGGAAGTGGCTGGTGCTTTCTGCAGCCTCACAGGGTCTGCCTCTCCAAAGCTGGTCCCTCTCTCTCCATCCTCAGAGGGAGAGATCAGAAAAATCCTGTAGTCCCTGGAATATCCTCCCACGGACCATAGGACTGCAGTCTTTACCTGTGAGCAAGGATTATTTCTCAACAGCTGCTGTACTCGTGCTTTACAGGAGTACCTGACACCTGAAACAAGCAGCCTGAGTCATGGAGAGGTGAACAAATTCTAGCTTCCCCTGAGCTAATCTGGGGGAAAAGTGAGTAACTAAGCAATCTAGGCAGTACATTCTTACACAAAACATGAGTGCAATCTAGACCCCATCGAATAAAACTATTATATAAAGTATTTTATTGTAGACAAGAAGCAGGATAATGTGACATAAAACAGAGTAAAGGTTATCGAAGTGGGCACACTTCCTTCTCTGCTTGTCTTGGGAGCACTTAGCCAACAAAGCTTACAACTTACTGGTCCCAAAGTCCTTTGTTCAAGGCACACTTAGAGTTCCATCAGATGAGCGTTTTATTGCACACTCGTTACTGGGCACTCATGGATTTTCACGGGTCCCTCTCACAACGTCGTCTGCCTCCCACAAACCTCCGGTTCCTTCTAGCCTTCTTCGCACCACAAAAAAACACCCCAGTAAGTCTGACTTATTTTTAAAGACAGAAGTTGACACTAAGCAGTGGGATCAAAATGGCCCATTGAATGGGCCACATGCACATTGTTTACTTCCTCTTTCAAAAGAGGAAGTAATGAGGGACAATGGGCAGAGAAGCGATGTTAAGCAAACACGATTTTCCCCTGGGTGATGAGTCTCTCAGAATATTGTGTACAGTTCTGGTCACCACACCTAAAAAAGGATATCATAGAGTTGGGAAAAGTGCAGAAAGGGGCAACTAAAATGATTAAGGGGGCTGGGGCATCTCCCCTATGAGGGAAGGTTACAACAGCTGGGATTGTTTAGCATGGAAAAAAGGAGGCTAAGGGGAGACATAATAGAGGGGTACAAAATGATGCATGGTGTGGAGAATGTGGATAGGGAGACATTTTTCTCCCTCTCTCAAAATACTAGAACCCGGGGTCATCCCATGAAGCTGATTGGTGGGAGATTCAGGCCAGATAAAAGGAAGTACTTCTTCACACAACATATAAACTATGGAACTCGCTACTGCAAGATGTAGTGATACCTAGCAATTTGGATAGCTTTAAAGGGGGATTAGATAAAGAGCTTCAGCTATTGGGCAGTATAGAAATGCAATAAATAAATAAATAAATAAATAAATAATTCCTGGAGGAGAAAGCTATCAATATCTATTAGTCCTGATGGCAATGTGCTACCTCCAGCATCAGAGACAGTAAACCTATATACACCAATTGCTGGGGAATATGGTTGGGAGGGTGTTGTGACACATGTCCTGCTTGTGGGTTCCTCATCAACAGCTGGTTGGCCACTGTGTGAACAGAATGCTGGAGAAGATGGACCCTTGGTCTGATCCAGCATGATTTTTATGTTCTCATCATGAAGACCATTTTTCAGAGTGAAGGAACCCAAGTTGCAACCTCATTTTAAATTTATTTATTACATTTAAATCCCACCTTTCCTCAAAGGAGCACAATATGACCTCCTCTCCATTTTATTTTCATATGCCTATGTACACCAGTTGCTGTGGAACATGGGTGGAAGAGTGTTGTTGTACTCTTGTCCCACTTGTGGGTTTCCCTTGGGCAGATTGTTGGACACTGTGTGAACAGAATGCTAGACTAGATGGATCCCAAGTCTGATCCAACATGGCACGTCTTATGTTCTTATGCTCACGTCAGTGTGGTACTGACCTCACGGTTCCTAGGCCACTCCTGACCTGGAGCCTTTCTGAACAAGCCAAGTTTCCCTTAGGAGAGATCAAGTAGAATCCAAAGAAGATAAACCTCCCCGTTTTTAAAAAAAGTAATGTAGGCCCTCAGTTACCAGATCAATTCTTCATGCTCCTAGACCCAATGAGAGGTGGACATGTTGGGAAGAATGCCATGTGCTGCAGTTGGGTAACTCTGCAACTCTACCAGACAACAAAACATTTCAAGTAAGAATCCAAAAGAGAAAAGACAGCCTCGATAGAATCCACACACTTGCTCCCTATGTGTGACAGATAGAATTTAGACACAATAAATTCAATAAACACATATATCTGTTTTTTGTCAGCTTTCCTGGCTCCCCAAATGAAGTTGTTATACATGCACACACATGTGTAAGCGTGGCTGCAATTCCAAACATGGGAACTGGGGGGGATCATGGCAGTCAATCTGCCATTTCCAGAGAGGGGTGGAGGAGTTATTATTTTTTCTATTTTCCACAGTGGAGGCTGGTGGCTCCAATGTCAGTGGGGCAGTGAATCCACTCTGGGTTTCAGTCAGAACCAGCCAGAACTCTGAAGGGGTTATCCAAAGTTGGATAGCTCCTTGCTAGTTCTGACTGAAACCTGGAGCGGATTCACTGCCCCACTGACATCAGAGCCACCAGCCTCCACTGATTCTCCAGCCTTGTTTGTTGATTTTATTCCCCTCCCATTAGTTTCACATTAAAAATTCCTATACCAGCTCAAGGCTAGTGAAGGTGAGGAGCTTAGCCTAGGGGCGTCTTAGGGAAATCAGGGGGTTTGGGAGCCATCAGATGATCCAAGGCTACCCTACCTGGCCCCAGAATGTCTCATTTGGCGGAAATCTACACCTAAAAATCTGCAGTGATGGACCTCCTTAAGCCAGAGAGCACCAGAGTTGAGGTGCTGCCACCAAGATCCTTTGTAACCTTTGTGGATCTCACTTCCCAGCTTAACAGTATCTATTGTTTGTGACTCATTTAAGATATTAGCAAGTGTGGAGGGTCATTTCAGACAGGGTAAATATGGGGGGAACTGTTCCCTAAACTAAGGTATGGGTGCTATTAAAGGACATTCATTCATTCATTCATTCATTCATTTATTGTAACTAATACAATTAATGGTTAATTACTTACAGCTGTTGCTGACAGAATGCAGTTAGGATTTTCTCATTTAATTGCCAAACAGGTCTCGGGTTGCCTGACATCACGTGTTATAGTCTAGATAGGTACGTAGCTCTTTAATTGTGCCAGTCTTATCATCCTCATGACGTTTCAAGGACGTAGGATGACTAATATCCTTCTTATATCAATTGGGAACTGAAGTCATGTGAGTGGCAGCCAAAAAAGCCACTTAGGCTGCTATCCTACATGCCTGGGAGTAAGCAGCATTACACCCAATGGCATTTACTTTTGAGTAGACATGCATAGACTTGTTCTGCTAAATTGCATTCTTACACATGTTTAGTTAGAAAAAAGACTTACAATTCCCAGCATCACTTAGCCACCTATGCACAGGAAAGCTGGGAGTTGTAGGACTTTTTTCTGTTTAAACATGCATAAGATTGCACCCTTTGTGAGTTTATCCTTGAGTTGGAATTTGGACACAGCTATCCCTGGATTCTAATATGCCATTGGATCCACTGGACCATGGATGGATGGGGACAAGGGTAAGGTGCAGGTGGCAGTGTGTGGAAACTATGGGAGGTTGTTTAAGAACCTGCCAGCCATATTCACACCTCAGAGGATGGCCTGAAACACTGAAGACCAAGGGGCTGTTTATAGGTGGGGAAAGCCCTGCGATGGTTGCAGATTTGCGCTGCATAAGTTAAACGAGGCAGGCACAACTTCGCGGCCACCACGGTGCTTTCCCGCAAAGCTGCGGATTGAAAAAGTCGGGGTCTTAATCGAAGCAATGTCAGTAAGGCTCTTCCACAGTCTGACGTCGCTCCAGGGCCATTCCAGGGGAGGTCCCTGGTGGAAGTTGACTGGCGATTGGTTGCCTTCCAGCAAGAAAAGGGTGGAGGGCATCGCCAGTACCTGGAAGATGGCAGGAAACCACACATTCTGTCCTCGGTGTCAGAATTACCCAACGCCACCCCGGGAAAGGGAAACCATGGGGGTTCAGAGGATGGCAGAGCCAACCCAGTGCCGTGAAGATAGCCCCTCAGCATTTATCCCTCACTTCTGTGCAGAAGTATCTAAACATCCATCTGTCAGGGATGCTTTAGGGTGGATTCCTCCATTGAGCAGGGGGTTGGACTCGATGGCCTTGTAGGCCCCTTCCAGCTCTGCTATTCTATGATTCTATATATGGGCAAATATATTCACCATCTAGATCTAGGATCAATGAATGAATGGGAATATCTTCTTCATCACAACTCTCAGCTCCTCCTCATAAGTCTCCAACCTTTTCCCACTTTTCTTCTAAACATAGAGCCACATTGCAAATCCAGCAAAGGCACAGACCCACCTAGTACTGCATTACCTCAGAACACAGGTAGAGGATCACACATTTGAGCACTTTCCCATATCAAAACATTCTGTATGTGGAAAACTAGCACCCTAGGAGAAAGGTTGTGGCCTCAACTTCCCTGGCATGCTAGCTTTCTATGGTCTGGGAACTTTGAATGTTTGGTAATATCCTTATAAAAAACTGTACACCT
Source organism: Elgaria multicarinata webbii (assembly GCF_023053635.1). Classification (NCBI taxonomy): domain Eukaryota; kingdom Metazoa; phylum Chordata; class Lepidosauria; order Squamata; family Anguidae; genus Elgaria; species Elgaria multicarinata. The sequence continues at coordinate 143,128,809 of NC_086172.1, read as the reverse complement.
GCGTTCCAATGTAGTACAGTCCCAGTAGGATTGCCATGTATTCTGAGTGTTTGAAGTAGCTCCTGTTGTTCTCACATGTTCTGCAGATCTTCTTCCTCAGATGGTGCTGAAAAAAGGAATTAATGTTGTTGACACCTTTGCTTGAAATGAGGGGATCTAAACACATATCCGAACCTATTTCCAAGTACAGGGAGTAAGACTCACAGGATGAGTAAGGGAATAGTTCTAGGGAAACATCGTCTTTCTGCAGCTGCTGACTGTATTCCTGCCAGAGGACAGACTACTATCTGGTAGAGCCAACTTGGAAACTAGAACATTTGCCAAATTAACAGGAGATAGCATTAATAATTTAAGAACTCTAGGGCTTGTCTATATGCTGTATATACTCTGTCATGGGTGCGCAGTTGCACGCTGTTGTTTATATGACGCAGCCACCAATTTGCAGCCACATCATGTTAATACCCACGAAGCTGTGTGTTTTTAATGTGCCATTTTACTGCGGGATTTTACTTTGCTCCAGTGTCACCACAGTCGTTTGTGCGTGTGTCACTGGTGGCTTTTAGATGTTTTCTGTCACTTGATATTTGCCACACATTACCGCCGTGTGTCAATGGTGCTGTGAATTATCCAGCCAGGATAGCCATGCTTGCTCCTGCCATGAAATGCTATTGTTGCCGCTTCGCAGCAGTGTTGCTGCAGGTTTTTGGGGGGGGGGAACAGTAGCAAAAGCGGCACTGTATAGATCCCCCTTCCTAGTCTAGTTAGCGGAGCTTCACCATAAATTTTCCAGGAACAAAAAGCAGAGTCAAGACTTCAGTACTTAACCCAGAAAAAAAGAGGGTTGTTTAGAAGGAAGGCGAAAGTAGTGTCAGTTTATGAACCCTTATTACAAGCAAGAGTTGGGAGGCTCTCAAATGTAGGGGGGAAGAGAATGAGCTGAAGGACAAGGGAGGAAGAGGAAGGGAAAGAAGGTACTTGATACCTATCCTGTGCTGTGAGGATGTTGGGGAGAATCCACCATGGTAGATTAAATCCAGCAGTGAACAGATCAGGCGTCCCCATCCACTAGGCAACCCCACCCCGAGTTTCACAAGTCATTCAGAGACACACGACTGCGCTCAAAAGAAAATCAAGCACATGGGTCCTGAAGAAATTATAATTTTAAGAAGATGAAAAGCCAGAGTATCAAAGAAAAATTGTGTGTGTGGGGGGGGGGGGTGTTTCCTCCATGGAGAAACAAAAGGAGATGCCAGGGCTACTTTTTGAAAGGGAGTCATAAATACTTGATGGGTGAACTGGTTCTAAGTGGGAAAGTACCCACAGTGCACAGGGACCGTGATTATGTCACTGAATGCCAGGTGTTGGCATGTTTGCATTAGGACAAGGCTGGGAAACATTTTTGGGATGTGAACTAAATAACCTTTCACTTGGCCCTTCATAGGCCAGAAGACATCAGGGGCCATGGCCAAGCCTCACACCTCGAGGAATCTCCGTGGGCCAGATTAATGCAGCTCCCTAACTCTGCATTACAGGAGGGGGGGAATTGGTTTAGCACACCCAAGAGCTCCATGGCCTGAAGAATTCAGGTGTTGGGACACTCCCCTCTCCATTTTCACTGAGGGCGGGAGCTGATCCTTGCAGCTGGGCACCACTGGCATTATCTGCCAGCTCTAGCTAGCTCAACAGCTGCAGTAAAAATGGAGGCACAGGGACAAAATGGAAGCACTGTGGCAATAACTTCTTCAGCCAGCTAAGAACTAGATGTGCTTTTGCCTAGCTGTCAAATTAGCAGAATTTATTTCATCACAGAATTTGGGTCTTTTTGGTCACAACATTATGTCGATTGCAAAATTTACAGTCGTGTAGTGCACCATGCCAAATCCCTTGTGCGGAAAGGCCAGTAGTGTGGTTGTGTAGAGCCAAAAAATTATAATGATTAATTAGCTAGAAATCTCAAGCTAAACTAGACTCAGTTGGGTTTTTCCCACTTGGTTGGATATTTTTATTTTAATCTAATATCAGTGATGACAGATACATGGGGCAGTCTCCAGCCAACGTCAAGTATTCTATTGATTGCAATGGAAGAGATTCAAGCAAATACTTAACTTCCCCATTGAAATTAACAAAACTGACTGAAATATGCCCAGTACTTTTTATAATTTTATATTAATGCTGAATTTTGCCCTGTGGGAAATGACACATCTCTAGATTATGCCTGGTTTCCCTTTTAAAATGGCAAACTGAGAGGGGGGATAACCCCAGTAAATGTGATTTGCTTTCAAAGGGCACATTCCTATGCATAGTTGGCTGGGGGGCATGCTGGGAGTTGTAGGCCTTTTTTTCTTTCTAAACACACATAGGATTGCTCATGAGCAATAAAGTAAGGTGCATTAAGCAAGTAAATGATTAATTAACATTAAAAAAACTAGGCAGAAATTGAAATTGAAATGTAAATGATAGTAATATTTGACTTATGTAACCAGAACTAAAGAGAAATAAAATTATTTTCAAAATAAATAAACAAACAAACAAACATAGGTTTGCACCCTAAACTGACTTTAAATCAGGATCAACCCTTAACAAACATTACCACCAGATTTTTATAATATATAGCCCAGATTTTTGCAAGGTTATAGGCACAACTCTAGTCAGTAGATCAAACCTGCATGCCATGTCAGGCCTGACATTTTGTCTTTGGGCAGCATTTTCTTTTGTTTCCCCAGAATCACTGACTTTCCTTAACTTATGGATGCTGTTCAGAGCTAGATTCAGTGAAGAATGTAAGCACATGAAGCCTCTGGCTAAACTGGAAACAACAGATTAGTATCATTACCTGAGAATTGTTCCAAATGGGGAACAAGTTGTTTTTCACCTGTTTGGTTTATTCAACCCTCTGCAGAGCTGAAACATGCAGCTGCTTCCTTAGAGGACAACTGCTTAGGTGGCTAGATGCAAAACAGGGCAGGGCTCCTGCACTTTTGATAGCTAAAAGAGGGAATTTCAGCAGGCATTGCTTGTCACACCAGCAACATCTGCTGAAATTCCCTCTTCAACACATAGGTGCAGGCGACCTGTCCTCCTTTGCATCTCACCGTTCTAATTGCACATTTTCCATCTTTTAGGGAGAGTTAAAATACAAGGCATCTGCACACAATGCCAACATTGGTGGTACCTTAGCAGTTTTGAAGCAGTAGGCAAGTTGTTTTTTGCTATTGCTTCCATAAGATACCTGAGCTCAGGCGTTGTCAGACCAACAATGGACGTCCTAAACCATGACCATCTTCTAGAACAGGGATGCAGAATCTTGGGCCGGGGGGGGGGATTTTTTCAGCCCTCCCGGGTCCAATCTAGCCCTCTCGGGTTCCCCAGAAGGCCATGCTCCTTTCCCCTAGTCTCATCCCTTTCCCTGACCGCTGATAGTTTGGCAGCTTCCCGGCTTTTGTGAATCACACACACACACACACAATTCTAAAAGCTTGGCATGCCTCTCCTAAGGCTGAATTACTGGCAATAAGAGCTTCATGGGCCCAATCCTATGCATGTTTAGACAGAAAAAAGTCCTACAATTCCCAGCATTCCCCAGCCATCAATGCTGGATGGGGGGTGCTGCTAGTTTTAGGACTTTTTTTCTGTCTAAACATGCATAGGATTGAGCCCTTGCACTGAAATCTGGCATTTTTGTCCCCCTCCCCACCCCACCTTTTTGCCTTCGGCCCAGCCCACCACTGGGATGTGGCACCTGAAAGCTTCTCTAAAATAGCAATTGAATCTTTGGCTGAAAGAGGCTCTGCACCCATGTTCTAGAGTACCCCTCAACATTTTAAGAAACTCACTAAAGATAAGGGTTGTTCAATAGCAGAACAGATTGCCTAGAAGGTGATAGGCTCTCCTTCACTGCAGGTGAAGGTTATCAATGGCTACTAGTACTGATGGCTTTGTGCTACCAACAGTATCAGAGGCAGTATGCCTATGTATACCAGTTGCTGGGCAACATGGGTGGGACTGGGTACTGTTGCACCCATGTCCTGCTTGTGGGTCCCTGGTTGACAGCTGGTTGGCCACTGTGTGGACAGAGTGCTGGACTAGATGGATCCTTGGTCTGATCCAGCACGGCTCTTATGCTCTTACGTAAATGGAGGCTAAATAGCTTTGGGAATGGGGTTGGATGAGATTACCTGCAACATCGCTTCCAACAATGTGATGATTTTTTTTAACTCTATGCTCTTGCCTTTCAGACGTGGCAGACAAAAAATACCACCAGGAAGCCTTTTCCGTTCAAAATATTCTCACAACAAAAAAGAAAATGCCTTTTGCCAAATTCATTGTATTTGATTATATTGAGCTGGACTTGCAGAATGTGCACGTAATTCTTGCCTGCAATTGCTTCTATACATGGGCCTTATACAGTAGTGTCATTAAGAGCATGTGTTATAAGCCACTTAAGCATGAGCTCAGTGAGCAGATGTAAGCAAGCCACACTAGCTCTCAGCCTCATACGTGACAAGAGGGTTATTTTTAGTTATGTAGTGTTCATTACACTTTCCATAAAAATCACTCAAGGCCTAAAATAGCTGATCCACAATAAAGCACTGAAACATCAAACTATGCAATTATAAAAATAACTGTGGCAAGTTCTTGGTGGTATGGGAATACCAAGTCATCTTGTCTGCCTCCTGAGGAATCTGTATAACGAACAAGTAGCAACAGTAAGAACAGACCACGGAACAACGGACTGGTTTAAGATTGGGAAAGGAGTACGGTAGGGTTGCATACTCTCACCTTACCTATTCAACTTGTACGCAGAACACATCGTGTTCTGAGAGCTTCGGCTATTGGGCGGTATAAAAATGTAATAAATAAATAAATCGTGCGACGTGCTGGGCTTGACGAATCCAAAGCTGGAGTTAAAATCGCAGGAAGAAACATTAACAATCTCAGATATGCAGATGACGCCACTTTGATGGCTGAAAGCGAGGAGGAGCTGAGGAGCCTTATGACAAAGGTGAAAGAAGAAATTGCAAAAGCTGGGTTGCAGTTAAACCTCAAAAAAACCAAGATTATGGCAACCAGCTTGATTGATAACTGGCAAATAGAGGGAGAAAACGTGGAGGCAGTGACAGACTTTGCATTTCTGGGCACAAAGATTACTGCAGACGCTGACTGCAGCCAGGAAATCAGAAGACGTTTACTTCTTGGGAGGAGAGCAATGACAAATCTTGATAAAATAGTTAAGAGCAGAGACACCACACTGACAACAAAGGTCCGCATAGTTAAAGCAATGGTATTCCCCGTAGTAACCTATGGCTGCGAGAGCTGGACCATAAGGAAAGCTGAGCGAAGGAAGATAGATGCTTTTGAACTGTGGTGTTGGAGGAAAATTCTGAGAGTGCCTTGGACTGCAAGAAGATCAAACCAGTCCATACTCCAGGAAATAAAGCCAGACTGCTCACTTGAGGGAATGGCATTAAAGGCAAAACTGAAGTACTTTGGCCACATAATGAGAAGACAGGATACCCTGGAGAAGAGGCTGATGCTAGGGAAAGTGGAAGGCAAAAGGAAGAGGGGCCGACCAAGGGCAAGATGGATGGATGATATTCTGGAGGTGACAGACTTGACCTTGGGGAAGCTAGGGGTGGCGACAGCCGACAGAAAGCTCTGGCGTGGGCTGGTCCATGAAGTCACGAAGAGTCGTACGTGAATGAACGAATAAACAACAACAAACTGATGGATGGATGTCTTGGATTAGGTTATGGAGTTGTAGGTAACAGAACATGTTGGTAATCTGCTCTCAGTAACAAAGGGTTCAGTCCTATGCATGTCCTACAACTCCCAGCATTCCCCAGCCCAGAATATTTTCTGATGGATAAGATTGTGCCCTTTGAGAAGTGTGTATAATTACTAAGGGTTGTTTCCAATGTTTGTCTAACTTAAGTCCTGTTTATTTGCATGTGTCTGCTCTAAGTAGGACTAACACACACTGGGTGCAACCCTAAGACCATTTTAACAACACTTAAGTACCTTTGGGGCTCTTTTATGCTACTTGTAGCATGTAGGAGAGATTGCAGAGCAAAAATCAGATTAATATTCTTCTTCGTGTAAATTTTATATTTGCATTGTAAACGGGTTTAAAGAAAATCCAAGTTAGAAAAAGGCCTACAAGTTATTATTACATATTCTTTTAAAAGCCCACCAGGTGGCACTATGGACATAGACTGATTTTATAATCTGAGGTCCAAACGACTTGATCTTCACCAACCAGGTGAAGTTATTTCTTTAGACTTCTCCAAAAGCGTCTAGCACCCTGGTTTTACTGTCTAAAAAAGAAACCTTCAGTAGCAACTCTCCCGATTGGGTAAAGCTAGAGCGTGCAACTGAGACTGATGACCTGGTCCTGAAAATGGCAAGACCTCTCCTTTATTTTCTCATTACTGGGATCTGAGCAGGAATAAAGTCCAGATTCTCCCAGGCTTTAATTCTGTCTACTTTCACCCAGATCCCATTAAATTCCACACTACGACAGAACATGCTTTGAAAACCACAGATAAAGCCCATCCCACTATTTCCAGGTGAGAAACAAAAGAGGGCTTCAAATGTAGGGTAGGGACCCAGTTCCTTTTTGTTGCACTTTGATGATTTTGTTGTTGCACTTTATATGGTTGAGGCTAGTCCAAGATGCGGTTGCATTGTGTTTTAGGAATGTCAGCTGGCTGGGGCCTCATCTACACCAAGCAGGATATTCCACTATGAAAGTGGTATGAAAGCAGTATATAAAAGGCAGGAGCCACTACTGCTTTTTAGCAGCATTGACAACTGTTGGGGCCCATTGACACATACCATATACTGCTTTCTTACCGCTGTAACCTGCTTGGTGTGGCTCCTGCCTCTTATATACCACTTTCATAGTGCAATATCCTGCTTTGTATAGATGAAGCCTTGGACTTTTAATAAAAAGGTGGAATATAACTATTTTAAATAGATCTGAGGTTGCCAGTCTGTTTTTTCCATGCTGGCTGATTTAAAGAATGCAGGAATCCGAAGGTAAGCACCTTCACTGGTAAATTTCTAAAGATGTAGAAAGGGAGATCTAAAATCTGGCAACTTTTTAAGTGTGTGCCATTTTCCTTTGCAAAAATAGCATAAAATGCTACAGGATGCCACGCTGGGAGTTTTAGTCCAACACACCTAGAAGCGGTCAGGTTGGGGAATGCTGCTGCGTGCAATCTTGAGTGAGACATATCCTCTGCTTCAATGCAATGTATACGGGGGTGGAGGGTATTCCTTGGATCTCACACTGCTTCCTGCAAAGATTGCACCCATGCAAAGATTGCACCACCGTCTTCGGACAAGGCCGCCCTGCTCTGTAACTGGTGTCTTTCCCACTCCCCACTTGAGAAGAAGACCCGGGAATCTTACCAAAATACCAAGGCATTTAGTTAACAACACACCAGCACGAGGCAGGAATTGAAGGGAAACCCCAATTACGCCCCGCCGGTGGAATGGCGAACACCATCAAGGGGGAAGGGCAAGGAAGAGCCCCAGAAAAGGCAGGGAAAGGGGGAGCGCCTTTTGCAGAGAGCTGCAAAAAGTACTTTCCCTTCTGTGGAAAAAGCCCAGAGTTTCCAGCGGGTGACTTGCAGGAGGGAATTCCTCGGCCACAGCCTTTGCTCCCGCAGCAGCGGCGCCCAGACAGGACCAGACTAGTTTAGCGCCTGGCTGTTTGAGTTGGCTGGGAAATTCCCAGTCCAGGAAGCTCCGCCCTGCGCAGAAATCCCCTCAGCCGAGGCTGTATAGCTCGAGCGCCGCCGCCGCCCGCCAGCATTCACGCAGCTTTGCAACACGGCACGAAGCAACCGGCGCGCCTCCCTTGGGATCTATCTCTCTGTCGCCGCTCGCTGGCTCGCTCGCCCTCACACCAGGCGCCCTCGGCTAGGCTATGTTGAGCCCCAGCTTCTTGGATTATACGATGGATTTTACGGTGGACCAGCAGCCCCACCCCCGGGACGCGCTGAAGAAGGACCGGCAGCTCAGCTTGATCCAGGACGACCGCCACGACAGCGGCCTGGACTCCATGAAAGACGAGGAATACGAAAAGCTGGTCAGGGAACTAGAAGACATTCGCCTCCAGCCGGCGGAAGCCTCCGCGGGACTCCACGGGGCTCCCAGCCTGCCGGGCCAGTCTTGGAAACAGCAAATGACTGACGACGGAGATACGTAAGTCGATAGGGCTTGGCGGGGCCGGGGGTGGTCAGAATCGGAACCTTTCCCTCGCCTCTCTAAAGTTGCTAGTCCCGTGGAAGATTGGCCTCGTTAAGTGAATCCCACGGGTGTCAGTATGCCATTTGCAAGGCGAAGCGTTCCGCCGCGTTGATGGGAAATAAATCCAATGCAATGGAATGGGACACATTGCCAAGCAAACAGGGTTCGGACCCGGTTGTGCTTATGAGAAGGCTGCCCGTCCCTCAAGATGCCTTAGATCAGTGTTTGTCTCGCCGCGGCTGATGAGGGAGAGAAATCCTCGTTTGCATTTGAAAAATGTCTATACAGTTTTAAACCTTTAAGGTTGAATTCCTTTTAACTATTGAAAGAGTTTAAAATGCATGAGAGCAAGGCGGCGCAGATGCAAAGTCTTGCAAATGCAGAGTGCGATGAATTGCGCTAGCTGTATGGAACTAGCGCGAAATAGGAGCATTATAAAAACCAAGCCACGCTCCTTTCAAGAAAAGAAAAGAAAGAAAAAGGGGGGATATGTTGACAAGAGACCCTTTCCAACCTGGTGCCTTGCAAATGTGTCGGACTGCAACCTCGATCTATTTGGGGAATTGCAGTCCGACACATCTGCAGGGCGTCAACTTGGGGAAAGCTGCTGTAGCTTTTGGAGCGTGTGTTTTAAAAAATCCAGCACGGGTTCCCTAAATAGCCGTGTTTTGGTGCCGTGGTGCCTTGAAGCTGGCTTGGATTCCTCTGTGGCCCTCCAGCAATGTAGGGAGGGAGGGAAGACAGAGAGAGAGAGAGAGAGAGACGCCTTTGATGTCGTTCCCTTTCTGCCAGTTACATAAAAGCACGGGGGGTGGGGTTGCGCGGATGGGTTTTCCCCTCTCTTGGCCGGCTGCCAGAACGGAGGGGCCGGGACAGGGTGTTCTAGTGCAGAGGGGCGGGGCTTGAATGAGGCGCCGGGCGGGGCAGAGAGGGAAGTGGGCTGGAAAGTCCCTGGCGCGGTGCCCGGAACACTCAGCTCGGTGGAAAACACCCGGCGGTAAAGGCACGCGGCCTTGAAAACCCCAGGCTTTCGAAATCGCCTCTCCTGCTGATACTGATGTTCTTCCTCCATGACTCCAGAGGGCACGTTGCCCACGGGGCGAGGAGCAAGAAAGCTGAGCTCAGAGCTTTTGGGATTTTTTGCTCATCATTGGGTTTTTCCCACTGCTTTCCTCTTGCAGGTTTCTCCATCTGGCAATTATACACGAAGAAAAACTCTTGAGTTTGGAAATCATTCACCAAGCAGGACGCGACACAACATTCCTGAATTTCCAGAATAATCTCAACCAGGTACTTAGTCATGTTTTCTCCCCCCCCACCATCAACTGAGCCTGAAAATGTTAAAACATGGTGCCATAGGAAGGCTTGGAAACTTTCCACAATGAAGTTTTAAATTAATATAATAAAGATAAGTATGGGAATAAATTACAAGAGACTGTAAGTGGTCCACAAAATTTATCGTCCCCATCAGTGTCCACCAGAATAAGTGTCTCTAGTTAGAATTCTGCCCTATCCATTGTTATCCTTGGTTGACTTCCAAGAAAGTTATTTAGGCTTAGGGAAAATCTGTTTGGCTGTGCTAGCCTTAAAAATGCAATACTTGGAAGTGACTCAAAGGGGTCATGGGGGGGGCATTTGCTGGGGGGGGGCAGGACCACAAAGGGGCTCACCAGCACAATGGTGCAGTTATTCTCACAAGGGCCGCTGAATGCACTTTGCCCTCAGCTCCCTAACATCAGAGCTGAGGGCAAACTGTAACTTCTGATTGATAAAATACCATCCCTCATGACAAAACATTGAAAAAAGGTGCAAAGTGTTTTTGTTAAAAAATTCTTAATACTGGCTAATTCTGAATGTATATAATCCAGAACTCCCACAAAAAACAGTGAAATTTACTCGTGATGAATTGTGCTCAGAATCAGTTGATTGTGTATTCTGTTTTCCTTTGTTGATCAAGCAAACTAAAAATACTTTCTCACTTTCAATTTGTAGACTCCACTTCACTTGGCAGTGATCACAGACCAAGCAGAAATTGCTGAGATGCTTCTGAAAGCTGGATGTGATGCAGAGATCAGAGATTTCCGAGGAAACACACCGCTCCACATTGCTTGTGAACAAGGTTCTCTCAGAGGTGTCGGGGTCCTCACACAATACTGTCAGAAGCACCAGATCCACTCTTTGCTACAGTCATCAAACTACAATGGTGAGCACAAACGCTGACTTTATAATAGCACACCGTGAGAGGGTCCGTAGCCAGCTTTGCAGGCAGAAGGTCCCAAGTTCAATCCCCAACATCTCTAAGTACAGCTGGGAAGGAATCCTGCCTGAAACCCTGGAGAGCGGCTGCCAGTCAGTGTTGATAATACTGGGCTAGTTGGACCAGTGGTTTGTTTCAGGACCTGCCAGCTCACTGCATGCTCCATTCTTTGGCACCTTATGTTCAGAGAGCTTGCTTGCTGTTTAATATCAGCTAAGGGTGCAATCCTATGCATGTTAGAGGGGGTGGGGGAAGTCCTACAATGGAAGTTGTAGGACTTTTTTTCTGTCTGGACATGCATTGGATTGTGGCCAAAGTGTCAGCTTAAGGGGATGTGTAATTTCCCTTGTATAGCAGTATAGTCACATAGCAATTTTTCTTCTGTTTTGAGTAAATCATTGAAGTATTTTATTCAGAGAAGCCCAACTAATGCGAGGGGGAAGTTTTGGAGTAATGATTTGAAAACTGGCCAATGTATTGGAATGATTTTACATTATTTGGAATGATAATGTATTTAATTTTCCCCCATCTGTGTTTGTTTCACAGGACACACATGTCTCCATCTGGCATCTATCCAAGGCTATCTGGCCATTGTAGAATATCTCCTGTCTTTGGGTGCAGATGTCAATGCTCAGGTGTGTATCAGTAGTTACAAAGAAACAGAACAAACCTGATCACATGCTTTGAGAAAGAACATTTTAATGTTCACTGATGTTAACTAAGCACATCTTTTTGTTTACCACTAAACAGGAGCCATGCAATGGCAGGACTGCCTTGCATTTAGCTGTAGATCTGCAGAACCAAGAACTGGTATCCCTCCTGTTGAAACACAGAGCAGATGTAAACAAAGTAACCTACCAGGGCTATTCTCCATACCAGCTCACGTGGGGAAGAAATAACTCCTCCATACAGGAACAGCTGAGGCAATTTACTACATTGGACCTGCAGATGCTTCCTGAAAGTGAAGATGAAGAGAGCTGTGAATCAGAATCGGAATTCACAGAAGATGAAGTAAGTAGTTGGCTCTTCCTTCTGTGTAATGAGAGCCAGAATTCTACCATAACTTGCACACACATTTCGCATTAGACTGTGAGGAAGTAAGCATAGAAATCCCAGGCCGTTGGGCAGGATTCCTTGCCTTTGATGCCTTGAAGCTACATCCCAATTAACTTAAGTTATTCCAGTCACACATGAATCTAACCATTGGATACTCACAACTGTAGAGAATTTGCTGATTTAGCCCATTTGAAGTGAGTTAAATCATTGTGCAGATTTCAAAGAAAGAACAAGAGAGTAGACTGACCATTTTGGCTCTCTGTGATTAGGGTACCTTCTAACAATTGTTTAAAATTCACACAAATAAAAAAGGTTCACAAAAAGATTATTTGGAAGGAAGTGCATCTGCACGTAATTTTCTGCCTCTTGTCCTATTTACGCCTTACAATTTTGTGTCTATACTTCCTTCTTAAATATTTAATATAAGAATCCATTTTTTTTACTTTGTACTACTGGCCTTTGAATTAGAAGTAATGGCTCAGGCATGGCTTCCATGAAGAGTTAAGACACTGCAACTCTTCAGCTTTTAGAAATTAAGCATTGGTGTTAATGGCCAGATGCTAATTTCATTGTATGAAGGCAGCTAAAGTTAGTGGAGTATTTTCTCAGATATTTTTTTAAAAAATATTGAGTATTTCCTTAGATATTACTTCATGTTTTTCCTTAAAGCTTTCCATTAACTTGATTTCTTTTTCTTTCCTTTATCTAGCTTCTGTATGATGACTGCGTCATTGGTGGACGACACGTGCCTTGTTAAAGTGGGAGAGTTGGAGAAAAGAACAGGCCAACAAACTGAACAATTACTGAACTACTACTATATTGCACCACACAGAACTTGTTGTTCTAACAGCCGGTGTGGCACGCGGTTCAAAACACAGTTTGAGCATGAACGAATTTTGGTTGTCAGACACCAGAAGAGGTCCGGGCCCCATTTGCATCAGAGAGAGCTGATAAAGGAGCTGAATGAGAACTCGGAGGGTCCAGCTATGTATTCACTGTGTGCCCTGTGAAAGGACTGGCCGCATTCACCATCTGTTTTGGAAGACATTCCATATATTTCTACCTGACTGCTAATAATCTATTCCAGAGACTGAGCTCAGGTGTGTTCTTTGAGAGCTGCACAGCAGATAGGGAAATTGCATCCCTCAGAATGACTGCCTGTCCACGCACAAGAAGGATAACAGTAACATTCAGACTGAATATTGCAAGCCCTATGCTTTGCAATATGTACATCATGTATATATTGTACATTTTGTGAATATTCTTTTTTGCTACTGGCGAGATGTATATTTATTAAAAAAAATAAGAAGTGCACTGTTTGGTGAAATTGTTCTCTCCCCCCCCACACACACACACACCCCTACACCTGAAAAACACCTTGTTCACTGATGTCCCATTAGCTGCAATCAAGTATCTCAAGAAATTCCAAATTTCTTGCATACAAAGCAGGTAATGTCCCATATTAGTTATTCAGGGCAGGGACTGGATGGGGGCCAACCACATATCATCTGTTTGCTCTTTCTTTAAGCAGAACCAAACTAGTTTAAAAACCATTCGAGATCCTGTCACCCAATTGTCAGTGTTCCCATAATTTATCCTTCCTAACTACTTTACATATTTTAGGAACTAGGAGCATATTCCCACCAAAGCTAGCACTGTAAAGCCCCATTGGTTCCTATAGGAGAGATTAAAGCAGGTGCTTAGTGTTCCCATTAAAATATATGAGGGTTTTAGATGACAGATGGTGAGTAATCCATGGTGGAATCATAAAGTTGAAAGGGGTCTTGGAGGTCATCTAGTACAACCCCCTGCTTGTTTATTTACTGTTTATATAGCTGCCATATAACAGATTCACTGGGCATTTGAGAAATAAGTGCAACATTAAAATACAGTGGGGGCTCAAGTCCAGCTTTTTGGCAGGCAGGAACATTCCCTGAGCAGAGTTCAACTAGAACTCTGGCACTGGAAAGGAAGGGAGGAAGGGATCTTCAATGGTCCCCTAGCACCACCTTCCTCACTGTTCCAGAGAACCACCCAGCCCACTGGAATGAATTGGGGAGGGAGAGTCAACAAAGATTGCTGCCTCCATTTCACCAGTGGGGTTCCTCCACTGTATAGAAGCCTCCTGTGCCCCCTTTCCTCCATGAGGCAGAATTTGCATCCAACGCACTATAAATGAAGACTGAAATGTAAAACACGGATAAAAAGGCCTGTGTGAATAAAATACTTGTGCCAAAAAGACCATGGAGATGGTGCCAGGCAAACATTTCTGAGAAGGCTGTGCCACAACCGGGATGCCATTACCAAAATGACCCTCTCCCTGATACAGGATCTCTGGCCCAGGGGCCAAGTCCAGCCTGCCTGGGGGCCAAATTTGAGTTCTCCCAGTTCTCACACACACACACACTTCCTGTAGCCCTGACCACTGAACATTTGGTGGTTTCCTGGTTTTTGTGCTGTTTTGTCCCCATTCTAATAGATTGAAACAACTCTCATAAGGCTTAAATACTAGCAGTAAGTGCTTTAAGCAAAAATACATTGGTGGATTTAGCCTCGCCTCTTTTGCCTTCAGCCCCGCCCACCCCTAGAATGTGGCCCACAAAAGCTTCTTCAGAATGGAATTTGGCCCTTTGGCCAACAGAGGTTCAGACGTCCTTGCCCTGGGGTTACCCATCTTGCTTCATTTGGGGTAGGCACTAGGAGGAACATCTTAATGTTCAGGTAGTTTTAGAAGGCAGTCTTTCAGGTCATGCAGGATGCTACTATAGCATTGCTGACACAACCATCCAGTCTCTGATTACCTCCAGCAAAAAAGAGTCCGTCATGTCCCAAGGCAGTCTGTTGAATAACTCTTAGGAAATTTCTTCTGGGAAATTTCTCACGGGATCCTGCACTCCTGTTCCTTCCATTCCACCAGTGGGACCCACTTCTAACACAATGAGCCATTAGCTCTTCATAAAGGAACCCTGGAAGGGAGCAGAAATGTTCAATCCTGTGACAGAGAAATCAGAAAAGTCCCCCCGGAAGCCCCTTATTTCAATGTGAATAAATTGTTCAAACACACACCTGACACTTTCCTTCTAGCCCCCACCAACATCAAGATACAGAGATCTCCAAGGCTGTCCTGATTTCTTGAAATACAGACTTGGAGACAAGCATTGTTTAATCTATTTACCATTGAAAGCCCTCTGACCACGGATTTTTGAAGGGTCAGAGCATACTCTAGAATTCCTATCTCTCCTTGTGGTGTTTATCAAGAAACAGAATGCAACATTTTGTACCGGTCATAGGCTGCCAAAATATGTCATTATTTATGTAAGAATGGGTTTCTGTTTATGGAATGTGTATGGGACTTGTGATCAGTTACAAGAGGAAGGAGGGGAAAGTATTAGGGGTGTGATCCGCTTCGCTTAGAATCTGAGAAGCAACAGCGAATTGGGGTGATCCTCCTCCGCCTGAGGTGGAGGAGAAGCAAATCGGGGGGCTGGAGAAGCATAGCGAAGAGAGGCAACCATAAGCGGAGCGCTCCACTTTTCGCGGAGCGATCCGCCCGCCATTTTGGATTTTTTCGCCCATAGGATTGCATTGCGGAAAAGATTAGTGGATAACTTTTTTGTTTTTCAAGCTATCTATTTGAAACTTGGTGTGCTTAGAGAGTCGTGGGTGGGGGTCATTTTGAGCCTATTTTCAGCACTCTGCATGGTGCGGTTTGCTTGCTATAAGTTTTTTTAAAATAGGGTAAAAAAAAGCGGGAGAGGTACCTTTTTGAAGTGCTGAGAGGCAGATTCAACTCCCAGTCATGATCACCTGATGAAGCATCCTCCAATCCCAAAGTTGGAGGGGGAGATAGGCAAAACGGGATACTTAGTAACTTGTGATACTGGGAAACTTCTCTTTCTTAGTTTCTGAACGGACTTGTATTTTTAAACAGTAGCCCCACCAAATGCACAAACACAACCTGAAATCATATACTAAGCAAATAAATAACAGATAGGAAACACAGCACTGCTTGTCACCCTAACCTTGGTGAACAACTGAATAGATTTGGTGCAAGGGGATGAGGTCCCCTAGGGCATATGGATGTGCCCAGTGCACTCCTGCCCTTGGAGGGTCATCAGAGCCCTCCAAAGATTAACCAGTGGAGACTGGAGTGGAGAAACTATGCCTTTCATGAGTTGAAGTGTCAGGTACTAGCTTCTTAAAGACTGGTACTTACTTAGGGCCAGTCAAATTGGCATACCCCCCTCCCTCTGGGCACGTCCACTTTCCTCTTACTGGTAAAAGACAGACATAGCCTTTTTTTTAAAAAAAATCTTCTTGTTGTTTATTCAGCAACACTGCTGCTTTTAATTCCACCCCTCCTTTGTTTATTTATTTATTTATTTATTTATTACATTTTATATTTATACACCCCATAGCCCAAGCTATCCTGGCTTTTCCTCTTCAGTGAAGTCAGGCAGGCTTTCATTGTGGTTCAACTCCCTGTTGTTGTTGTTGTTGTTGCTATTAATATTAATTAGTACTGCTATTATTAACGTTATTATTTTGTTGTTGTTTAATAATGGCTGAGATCAGAATGCAGTCAATCAACTCTGAAGCAAAGATCACAAAGCTTTACTCTTATCCTCCTAGCCTTCTAGTTATGGGATGCAAAACAAAAGGCATCTCTCTGTGCTGCTCCCGCCTCACAGGGATGGTTTGCATTACTGGCTTTGAAACAATCCTTGGCTCACTTCCTTGTGCCCCCAGAAATGTCTGCCTTCCCGCCTCCGCCTGTGTGCTGTTGTTTTGGAGTATCTGCTGGGACTGACTCCCCCATAGATCTATGGCATCTCTGCCCGCCTGGTGCCTGGGAGCTGCACTACATGATGGGCTTTGTGGTTCGTGCCCAGCAGCCTCTGGCATGCTTGCTCCCAGTCCTCCTCCTCTGTGCCCACCTTGCAGGGTTGGTTTGCAATGCATTACTGCTGGCTTTGAAACAAGCAATCCTTGGCTCACTTCCTTGTGCCCCCAGAAATGTCTGCTGCCTGCCTGCCTGCCTTCCCTCCTCCCCCTGGGTGCTGCTGTGGTGGGGCATCTGCCGGGACTGACTCCCCCATAGATCTATGGCATATCTCTGCCTGCCTCTCTGCCCGCCTGGTGCCTGGAAGCTGTACTACATGATGGGCTTTGTGGTTCAACCCCACAAGCCTCCGGCATGCTTGCTCCCAGTGCTGCCTGTCCTCCTCCTCTGTGCCCGCCTCACAGGGATGGTTTGTGTGTGTCTTGCTTTGACTCAGGGGATAAATCCTTCCTGCGCTCACTTAGACTTTTTGAAGTTCCAAATAATTTTTTCAAGTGTGGAAGAAGATTCATATTTAGGTTTATCTACTCCCCAATTCATGGCATGTCGGGATTTCCTTTGAAATGGCCCCATTGAGCTGTCTGCAGCTTTAAATCCCTGAGATACTGGGGTGTCCAATTTTCAAAAATTCCCCCAAAATCAGGGGCAGCTTGGATTTGCTTGAAACTTGCCATGAATGTGGATCTAGATGGCATCTGTGAGGGTGCCTGCTTCAAAGTTTTTTATCTGTCAAAATGTCAGAAAAAATCCCATGTCTGAAAATGGGGTGTCCGGTTTTCAAAAATTCCCCAAAAATCAGGGGAGGCTTGGATTTGCTTGAGGCTTGGCATGCATGTGTATACATGCATCAGGTGTCATGGTGCCTAATTTGACTTCATCAGAGCAACTTGGATGAAATATAAATGTATGCTGATTTAGCTAATGGTTAGAGAGTCCCTGCCATCGATTTGTATGAAGTATGGGGCTTTTCTCCTGTGTGCACAGTAAATAAAGAGTCTCTGTTTCTGAACCGGTTGTGAAGTCGTCCCTTTCCTACCAGGTTAGGGGAATTTCCCTAACACCTGTATCAAGACAGATCAGTGGAGCTCCCTTCTGAGAGCTCTACTGACCTGAAAACTAGCATTTCCCTCTCATTTCCAGTTGCTTTAAGAACCTCTAGCTCCACATCACCCTAGCAGTGGATCCCAGTGGTGCACAGGCAGCATATGATACACACATGCACCCATGTTTAACCAAACTCTGCTTCCCTTCAATTGCCATCCATAAGCTCTAGTCCTGCCCTCTGGAGCTGGGCTGGACAAGTTGTAGTCTTGTGGAGGTTTTGGCCTACAACTCCCATCAGCCCTCACCATTGCCACCTCAGTTAGGAAGTGTTGTGCATGACATACTGAAAGCTCCTAGGACCTCATGGATCTAGGCTTCATTATTAGAGCTAACATGATAGTTTCATTGTGAACAAACGCTCCACAGGTGTTACACTTGCAACCTGCACCTGGAAGAAACAAGGTGGCAGCTGCATTTGGAAGAATTATGGCAATGTCTGTAGTTGTGTAAAGACTAGGCAACCAAGTGAAGTTGGGAAGTGAGAGAGGGTAACTTGGCCAAAGGATGTACATGGGAGCAACCTGGTTCCCTTTATGGGCCTTGGTGGTTTCTCCATTGAAAAATCAGTGTCTAAGCTGTTCTAACACAGTTTCTTGTGTTCTCTGTTTTTGTTTTTGTTTTTTGTAATCTATTGTTTGATTATTTGCATTAATTGATTAAATCTTGATACAGAACATCCCTTATTTATTGTTTTTAGTCACTTTGTTTACTTCAGTGGTGAAGAATGACTAGTAGCCATTGATAGCCCTCCATGAATTTGTCTAATCCCCTTCAGAGCTATCTAAATTGGTGGCCATCACCACATCTTGTGGTAGCAAATCCCAACATTTAACTATGCACTGTATAAAGAAGTATTTCCTTTTATCTGTCCTGAATCGCCCACCTTTCAAATTTATTGGCTGATCCCAGGTTCTTGTAGTATGAGAGGGAGAAGAAGTCTCTCCATCCTCTTTCTCCACAGCATGCTTAATTTGATAGACCTCAGTCTAAAGCATGAGAAAGCATGTATTGTGTGTGTGTGTTGATGCATTGAAATGGCCAGACCCATGGACTCTCTATCCCTGTCCAGACATGCCACAAATTCTTACTGCATTGGCCCACTTCTGTCTTTCCATGCTGTTGGTTTGCCACTCATGGTTTTTACCTGAATTAGTTTTACTAGACTATCTTTTGTATCATGGCCTGGATCCAGGATCTGCTTTCCATGAACAAAATGGATTTACTCACAGAACTTGTCTCCACCTGGTTTTCAGAGATTCCTCTCTCTCCTGTCCCTGCATCACAGCTCACCTGATTCAGAAGTCTTCCCCCAACCTTCTGACAGGGTTCACTCAAGGTGACAATGTTGAGAGTGTGGTTTGTTGTTGAACTGAATGCTTAGTCCAAGGCCATTATCTCCCTAAAGATGTACAAAACGATATCATATCGGAGGCTTGTACTGTCAGGTTCTGGATGGCCTTTTCACCATTTTGAACAATGCCCCTGAACCTTAGCCAGGGTAGCTTTGCATGAGGAATGCTGAATCAGGAAGAGTGCGGTCCGTGCTGCTTTGCATTGAATCTTGGTGGTATGGAAATGATTAGAGACGGTGTCATTGTGAGTCAGGGTTATTCCCATTTCATCCTTTCTTTTGGTTAGTCTGATCAAAGGTCGTGCTATGAAACTTCCTGGTGGCAGAAAAGAATTTGCCATGCTGGGGTATTTCATAATTCATAACTGAAGCTTGGATCTAGAATCTGCCTTTGGTGGATAGAAGAGTGCAGAAGGTGCCTCTGCCCAGTTTTCAGGACACCCTCCCCCACGGCTGCACCACAGCTCACCCTGTTCAACAACTCCCCCCTACCCCAACCCTTTGTGTAGCATTTTCAGGCGGCTGAGGGGGCTGAATACTACTACCATCTGAGGTCATCCAATGAAGCAGAGTTGTGGGGGATTCAGGGGCTGGAGGGGGGGAAGGAATGGGGAAGTCCACATCCATTAGCCTAATTGCATGTGCTTAAATCTGGATCTGACCCTGAGTGTCTGCCACCAAAAAGCTAAATTCTGCATTAATAGAAACTGAAATGCTGCCCTTCTATTTTCAATAGCAAATTGTGTAACAGTTGTGTAAATGAAGTCATTTTACTTACATTTTCTGGAATGGAATGGTTCATTTTGAAACTGGTATTTTATCTCCCCCTGGGGATTTGTGTTTATTGATTGGAAAAAATGGTGTGGCAAGAGGAAGTACAGATAAAGGGGGCATTATGAATAAAAGAACATGATGGGAGATCACGAGAGAAAGACAGACATGAGGATGGGTTAAAAATATAGCTACTGAGGAATGGACCCCTTAGAAAATATTTAAGAGATATTAGAAAAGCATAATGCTTTTCAAATAGAAAAACGTATTGATTCCTTAAAATCAAAACCAGAAACTTATAATTAATTCTACCCACCCAGCGTACGGCCAGTCCCAATGGATTGTGAGCATCATCAGACGAGCATTTTATTGCACACTCGTTACATGGATGTTCTTTTGACAATGACATCCGCCTCCCATGTGTCTCCTGCTCCTTCTTACCTTCTTTCCATCACAAAGTAGACCCCTTTAAATCTGATATTATTTTAAATGAAATGTGCCGCTATTTCCTGCTGTGTGCAGGAAAAGCAGTGTGATAAAAACAGCCACTGAATGGCCCATGTGGTCACATGAGCAATGGATCTCTTTCACAGACCATGCCTCCACCACAACCATAAACATCCTTTAAAAAAACCAATATAATCCCAACATTCTCAGAAATCTAAATTCAACCCCAGAGATTAATTTCCTCTTCCTATGCTTCATTTAAGACTAAAAAGAGCCATTTTGAGAAATAACCAAACACCCAGAAAAGAATTTTGAAAAAATACCTGGAATTTGGCTAGTGTTTCATAAGTACTCATGAGCAATATTAAACAGGAATGAGTGCTCTGAAAGACCTAAAATCTGGACCATCTGTTTCAGAATAATTTTGATGTCTTGCATGAATTGTCACAAAATAACTTTCAGACAAGATAACAAACTTGGATATGCAAGCACATACATTCTGAGAGTTATATTTGTTCTGAATACCTTTGTCTGATGTGATTTGGTCTGGTGTGATTTGAAAGTTTTAAAACCAACTTGACAATTGTTTAGAAAAATACATCAGTGAGATTCACTATCAGAGTGTAGGCAGCTGAAGTACTAGGGCAGGATCCAGATTTAGTTATACCTAGAGTGGGGCATAGCTGGCTGGGGAGTGTGGGATTTGTAGTCCAATATATCTGGAGGTCACAAGATTGGGACAGCTGTTACACACACACACACACACACACACACACACACACACACACACACTTCCTACCAACTATGTTTGTATGCAAGCAATCCATGATGTTTCCATTCATGAAAAGCATATATATGCATGTTTGTATGCTGTGTATGTTGCAGTAGACTGAGGAGGTGGCTTCCGGGGGAATCTCTATAAGAACATAAGAAGAGCCCTGCTGGATCAGGCCAAAGGTCCATCTAGTCCAGCATTCTGTCCACACAGTGGCCAACCAGCTGTTGGCGGGAAAGCCATAAGGAGGATGTAAGTGAAACAGCACCCTCCCAACCATGTTCCCCAGCAATTGGTGCACATTGGCATACTGCCTCTGATAATGGAGGTAGCACATAGCCATCAGGACTAGTAGCCCTTGATAGCCTTCTCCTCCAAGAATTTGTCTAACTTCTCCCCCCCCCTTCTCTCCCCTCCTTCTGTGAATTTTCACAGGTCACCATATCCTTTCTTAATTTGGTGACTCTCTTTCCAACCCCAATATTTGTATCTTCAGTTTATTTATTAAAACGTTTATATCCCGCACTATATCAAAGGGATCTCATTCCAACCATCAGCTCTTTGGAGGGCAGGAACAGCCTCTGTGACTGGAGGACTTCCCAGCACAATGTTGGTGCCAGAAGATCATGCAACGCTTAGGCATGACATGACCATTTTAAGAAAACCATGTGGCCCTTGCATTTGAACAGGCCGTGACGTCAATGGAAAGGCTCCGGTAGCTGCAGTGAAAAGGAAATGAGCAGTGGCAGGATCATGAGATGATTCCTGGTCAGGAGTTCCTGCCGGACATAGTGCAGGGACTTAGGGGGAGGTGGGGGTGTTCCTAACACTGGAATAACAATTCACCAAATCTAAAAGAAAATGTGGGCATGTAGAGTGCTCCGGTTCATGTTTTTAGCCACTCCAAGGCATTCCCTCTGGCTCCTGTTCAGGTTTCCAGGCAACTTTCCAGGATATTCCATTTGATTTTCTGGTTTTCCCTCCTCCAACAGTCAGCCAGCAAGATGTGCCCACTGAGCATGCTCAGTCCTCATTCTGCTGGTTTGGGGTTTCCCCCCCCCCTGCCCTTAGGGGGTGGGGTTTCCCCTATCTGTGTGTGTGTGTGTGTGTGTGTGTGACTTCTGCAAGCCCTGGAGTTCCCCCCAAGCCTGCTGTTACCTCCTTCTCCTGTGCAGAAGCATAAGGAGCGGCACTTTATTGATTCTGCTGCAACAAAGAACTCACCCACTCAGGAGAGCTATGGAAGGGGAGGGAGGCATTAGGGGAACTAAATGAAGACAGGAAACCCCAGAATCTTCCTTTCACACTCAGATGTAGCAAATGAGGGATTTTTCAATGACAATTGTTGGAACAATCCAGAATGTACCCCTGGCACCGACAGTTCAACAGGAACTAGGCAGATAAAATCAGCTGCCCGAGCAAACAAGGGGATCCCCTTGGCCTCCTGCTTGCAGTTCAGACCAATAAAGGAATCCTGTAAAACGACAGCCATGGCTTAATTTGAGGTTGGGCTCAATGTTGCTCTCTTCAAAGTGCTTGTGTGCTTTGATTTTGTGTGCTTTGATTTTAGCTCCACATTCTAGTGGCAGCCCCTTGCAGACTCCCCACTCTAAGGATGGAGGGGCCCTGGAGCTGCACTCTTGGAAGCATGAAGGGCCGGCGCTGGAAAAGGGCGGGGGGACTGGCATCCCACCCAGTCCCAAGCATGAGTCGAATCTTCTTTGGTCCCTGGCCTGTGAGACCATTTTGGATGCTGAGACTCAGCTTGTGCTGGGAGCCTTTCTGTCCCTCCACTGGCCACTGAATAGCCACTGCAATCAGCCTCTCCGGCACTTTAAAGACTAATGAATTTATTCTGGCACCAACTTTCAAGGACACTGTCCACTTCATCAGATGCTGAGGTGGGGGGAAGGGGAAAAGATGTAGACTGTGGGCATGTCTAGATGGAGCGATATCCAGGGGATCGTCCCTGTGCATCCACATCCCTCCCTTTCCCCGGGATATGGCCCTACACTTCTATCCTGACTTTTCCCACAGTCTCGGGATGATCCCAAGACCGCAGGAGGTGTGGGCCACCGTCCCGGTTCTGTCCCAGCTCCTCGCTAGTAACCGCAAGGAGCCGGGAACCAGGCATGGAGCTCCTCAGGAAATTAGAAATTAAGCACTCTAATATGTTCCTGCTGCTCCCAACCCTTGTTGGGAGAATATCTGCAAAATGCCATCTCTAGCCCTTTTCCAGCTTACAGTGTTTAGCATCTAATTATACTAGCTGTTGACACAGTGCTGTATAAAAACATCAAAAGTGCTTGGAGTGGAATCAGAAAAGTCCCCCTTCCATGCTTTATTTTATAAAGTCCTTTCCCCTAACCCTTACAATTGTTTTTCTTATATATAGTATCTTTCTAAATAGGACTTTCCAATGAATAATTGGAGGACCACTGAGGTTTTCCCCTTGTAGACATTCTAGTTAAACATTCCTCCCAACTTTCCAGTTTAGATGGCCGAGCTGTGATTGCAATATAGGCCATGAACTTGCTTGCTGCTAAGCCTATGCAGTCTTCCTTCTTCAGGACAATGGCATATCACTTAATCAATGAACAAAAGCATACCTTGCTGCTGTTGTGTCACCACACAACCTTTGGATGCACTTGTACCTTGTCAGCAGACTGTTATGCTATTCATGCCTCATACCTTGATTGATATGTTTGGATCCCCATGCAATCAACCCAGTAGGAGGTAAATCAAGAAGCAAATTAAGACACTCCAGTCCACGTCACACCTATTGTTGAGTATTGACAGTCATGTAATGGTAGCAACTTAGAGCTCCATCACACCAATGTTTTATTGCACTTTCGTCCTGCCTGTTTTGCCATTTTGAAATGCAAGACTCACATGACGTTGTGCCTGTCCTGCAGTAACTTCACCTCTTCCCCTCCATTTCCCATCTTTTTCTAGGGCGGGGAAAGTGTGGTTTATTTTCTCCATGCAAAATAAAAGCACCCTTCCATCCCTATGTACTGCCGTCCTCCAGCTATGTTGCTTTTGTTGGGGGTGGTCCTGCTGACGAAAGAGGAGGAAGGGGCAGTTCTCGTCCAGCTTGCTGAGTCTGTCAGTCAAACGAACGGACTTGTGCTAAGCCAGTCGAATGGACTTGTGCTGCTCCAACCCCACCTTCATTGGGGTGCCCAGCTGATTAAACACTTAATCAGTAAAACACTAAACAACAAAACCAAAGTAAAGGGGGGAAGGCACCCACGTCCATCACCTGACCAGAACCAATGAACTGGAGGGAGAAAGAGAAGGGGCAGGGTGAGGTGGGCACATAGCGGGAGAACAAACAAGTGAAAAGAGAGTTCACTGGTACAGCAGCAATTGTGAAAGGAACCAGCGCTTGCCGCGCTAATGAAGCAGAGGTCAAAATTGCAGGTGCATACCAGGGGGGGGGAAAGGATGTGTGATGGAGCCCTTAGGATGGGCATGGAAAAATAAGCAACCTCTGTTCACGGCAAGCCAAAATGCAAAAGTCCTCAATCTGGCATGGCAAATATTAGGAGTTTGCAAAAATAGGAATGTTGATGCTAAGGAGACAAATTGTGCAAAGCATATTTTAAACATTTTATACTGTGATGCTGTACTATATTTATATTTTATGTCTGTAAAAACATTCCATCAAGATTAAGAACACGACTTTCAACAGGAGAGAGTTATGCACATGCTTAAAGCTCTCCCGCTGAAATCAACAACACAAGTTCAGGATTCTTATTTTTGCCTGGATCATGTCCATTCTCTTCACCCCATCCCACCTCCAGTAGCAGGATCCAGCAGTGCTTGAGCTCAAGAGGAAGCAGGAAGGCTGCACATAAAAGCGTTGCTCCAGAAACTGGTCTGTGTAGACAGACATAGTAGGAGAAAGGAAGAAAGATGTAAGCCAATGAGAAACCCCAACTTGGTGCACAATGCATTGCAACAGCTAGGCTGCTAACGGTCGCACAATACTGAAAGATCTGAACTGATTGCCAGTTGTTTTCCAGGCTCAGTTTGAGGTGTTGGTGTTAACCTTTAAAGCTGTAAACAGCTCAGTATCTGGCGATCCGAAAGATCGCTTATGTATGAACCTGCTTGGTTATTAAAATCAGCAAGAAAAGCCCTTTTAAAGGCAGGATCTACTTTATAATGGTATTAAAGTGCACTGACAACCGTTGAGGCCCATACATTCCATATACCGGTTTCAAACCGCTTTCATAGTGTTATATTGTGCTTAGTATAGAGACAACCACCTTGCTTACAGAGGCCTACTTGGCGGATATGTAGGAAAGGGCTTTCTCCTGCTTTGCTCCCAAACTCTGGAACGCCACCCACCCTGGAGCTGCGACCAGTCCCCACTCTCTCTGCATTGAGGAAGAGGGTCAGGACATGTCTTTTCAATTCTGGCTTTTAAAATCGTCACTCTGATTCTTAAGGATCTTGTTAACATTTTACTATTTCTTTATGTGTGTATGATTTTTTGTTTTCTTAATGTTGGTAAACTGCCTTGATTGGTTTTTCCAGAAAGCTGGTATAGAAATGCAAATTGTCAGTCAATTAGCTTGTCCAAGCCCCTCCCTGATGTGAGCAAATGGGCAAAAGATATCAGGAGAGAGATCAGTCTGGAGAACTGGTAACATGGAAAATGCCACCATGGCCTTATTCTTCCCTGAAGCTTAGGGAACTAGCAGTGAAAATCCTCAAGAGATGGCATCACTCACCAACTCTTTTACATCATATTAATAATGGAATTTCACCTGTCTTCTAGAGAAGGTGCAGGCCCATGGGTTCCATGCTTCATAATAATAATAATAAGGTGTATCAGCCGTATTGTATGTGGTGGACACGTCACAATATCCATCCATTTGGGGCGCGTATCCTATAATTAATTCAATCTACCAGCAGATATGAAATACCACTAGAACGAGGTATAATTCTGCTGGGCGACTGACTTAATGGAGCTGCATATATGCCATGTATTCGGAAGGATTCACTATTGCATCTCAATTCATAACAGATGCCAGAATGCTCCTGGTCTTAAATTGAAATGTGTCAAAGCCCCACCAATACTAAAATTATTTTCAATAAAGCTGTGAAAAACATTTTGGAATGTTTCTGAACAGAAGGTAAGCAGCGCCGGTCCTGAAACGTAGCAGAATGACGTTATCTACTTCAGATTGCTCCACAAAGTGGGGGGAGGGGGAAGGGATACATAGGGGCAGGAATTGGCGTTGGAGTGGTACACCAAGACTTCTTTAAATGTTGGGGCTCTGCTTCAAGAAGCAAAAAGTGTTAGACCAGTATAGAAAGCAAGAGGCTCTGGGTTGGATCCAGGCTTAGTCTTCCGTGGATGGGAGGGCTCCACTCATGGAAGGTGTCTGCCTAGTTTCCAGGGAATCCCATACCACAGCTCACCCCGTTCAGTGGGGTCCCCCAACCTTATGTGTGGCATTTCCAGGGGGCTGAAGGATGTGCCATAGGGAGGAGGGGGCCAGGTAGTCCACTTCCGCCAGCCCAGTTGAACAAGCACTGGAATCAGGATCCAACCTTTTTGTGCTCTTTCCTAGTGTATAGTCTAGTTAGCTCAGCTGTCACGTATGCTTCAGAGACACAGCCGGCGATTTGCTTCCTGCCTCTTAACAGTTCACTGAGTCTGAGACGTGAAGAGAAGCGTGTGGCTTGGCAAGAATGACACATGGGTCTCTGTGTACTCCTGGGCTGCAGAATGGTGGCAGGCTTTACATTTTTCCCCTTGGTGAAAGAGACACAGAACCTGTCGTTTCTAAGGTCACGGATTAGAATTCC
Source organism: Elgaria multicarinata webbii (assembly GCF_023053635.1). Classification (NCBI taxonomy): domain Eukaryota; kingdom Metazoa; phylum Chordata; class Lepidosauria; order Squamata; family Anguidae; genus Elgaria; species Elgaria multicarinata. The sequence continues at coordinate 143,102,120 of NC_086172.1, read as the reverse complement.
TACGAGGATGCATACAAACATATCATTAAAAGAAAACAACCCTCACAAGACATTTTTCCTACACAGCATGAGCACAGCTTCCTCCTACACCCATAATGCAAATGGCCGACGATGGACTTGCCAGCAATTTGAACAGTGGCTTGCTTTTCTGTCTTGCCTCTCTTCAGGCAGGCATTCCACCTTTTTCTAGTTTCAAAGCCACATATTTTCTAGTTTTAAAGGCATATGTTGGTGTATTTTCTAGTATTTCCTAGTTTTAAAGCCGTATTTATGTAATCGTATATTACGTACACAGGCTTAAAAAAATATGCATTCAACATTGGAAATGCAGCTCTGCGGTGCAGCACATTTTAATCTTCATTTCTGAATTATGAGAAGTCTTATTGAAGTTTTGCAGGTCTCTTCACTCCACCCACCACCCACCTCACTACAGTACTATATTTCCATCTCCCACACAGTCACCCATACATTTCCTAACGGTATTGGGTTTCTCTCACAGAAAAGTTTTCTATTGCACAATCATCCAGTTAGCACATGGCTCCTACCCTCAAGTGTTTGCACACAGCTTCTGAAACCTGGGTCCCGGAATAAGATCCTGGGTACAAAATCAAATTGTCAGGGTGGAGAGAGAAGTGATTTCAGTAAGGGGAGTCAACCTTCACATCAACGTTCAAAAGCCTGCTCTTGGATATATTTAAGATTAAATGGCAAACATAGGAATGTACTTAAAGAGCATTTTTATTATACTTCATAATACTTCTCAAGTTATCTTGAGAAATAATCACATGCAATCTGACACAATCAGGGGTCACAAATGTGCAAAAGCAGGTTTCTCCTATATCTCTAGCAGGGTGATAAAACATGTTCCTCACTTACATTGACCCTCTCACAGTCCAACTGCCTGGGCCGCCCACGTATAGTCCTCTTAGAAAAGCAGTGATAGTACCAATTGGTACTATCACTGGTACAGAAAGGTACTATATTGGTACAGAAAGGGGAGGGAGCTGGTTGCATTTATTTATTCATTTATTTTATTATTACAATTATAACCCACCTTAACTCCTCTTGCAAGGAACCCAAGGTGGCTTACATGGTCCTCTTACTCTTCATTTTATCCTCACAAGAACCCTGTGAGGTAAGTTAGGCTGAGAGTTAGTGACCAAACCAAAGTCACCCAGTGAGCTTCATGGCCGAGGCTCCAGAACTGGGATCTCTCAAGCCCCATTCCAACATTTTAACTACTACACCACATTGGATCTCAGCCACCACCATCGCACTAAACATCCAGTCAGAACCATTGCCAATGATTTAACAACATTATGTGTATATACATTAACAGCTGTTCTTCTGTATCTTTTCAACATCCACAATTTTTTTTTAAAAAAATCATTTTGTTTTTGTACTCAAATGCAAGTGCATGAAAAAGAAGCACAAGCTGATTACTGTCACACTAATGCACCATCCACTTTTTTCTTTGCTATAGAATTTGAGTATTGCAGGATTTAAACTGGGAATGCCTTTTAATAATGTGCTGCTTTTAATAATGTATTAGTTTTATGTTTTAATCAATTATATGTATTTTATGGTGTTTGTGATCCAGAGGGAGAGGCGGGTAACAAATAAATTAATATATTATTGTTGTTGTTGTTGTTGTTGTTGTTATTGACCTATATTTAGTGTATTCAGTTGGTGGGTGGATGTGGATTTACCCTGAGAGAGTACCACTTCCATTTGACTGCAGAAGAGCAATGCCTCAGCAGTCCTAATGTGGAAGGGGCCTTGCCGTGAACTGAGTTAACAGCCTGAGAATATTGGGGGTCTCTTGACTTTGTTTTGTCCCAAACAAATGGTAACATTGGCAGCAAGGGAGCCTCCAGACAAGGTGTTTATGGTGCATTCACCCTGCTTCCTTCACAGATGTTTATGGCGGGGGGGTTCCAGATGTCATCATCTACTTGTGACCCTCCCATGTTTTCTTATTGCTTCTCCTTTTTCCTTAACACAGAAAACCTGTTAAGAGAAAAAGACAGAACAGAGGCACAAGGCTTTCTGATTGCTAGCTCTAAGGGCTCTCCAAGAGTATAGCCCCAACAACATTCTTTTTTCCTACCAGCAATAACATCCTGAAGATAACAATCTGAGTCTTGTTGATGTATGCAAACCCTTATTCTTGATTAAACTGGTGTGTTCCATCGCTTTCTTGTTTCATATTCATTGTGTCAAGTTCAGGCACAATAGCAGAACTTGTACCAAGGGATGCAGGGTTTTCCTTCCGCTTCCACACCCATAGGAAACTTTAATTTTGACTGCAAAGAGAAGTTTGTGACACTACAATAACTCCAGTTGGATTCCTGTATGTATACCACATTTTAGCTGGTTCCAAATATAAGTAGTTATTGCCCAGCTGGCTTCTGAAGACAAGAGCTACTCAAGAGACACACTTCTATCTGGAGTACTGTTTCCAGTTCTGAGTGCCACCTTTTAAGAAGGACATTGGCACACTGGAGTGTGTCTGAGTGTGTTTAGCCTGGAGAGAGAGAGAGAGAGTAAGGGGAGACACAATAGCTTCAAATGTCTGAAATGCTGTCATGGAGAAGGTGGAGCAATTTGTTCTCTGTTGCTCAAGAGGGCAAGACTAGAATGAATGGGTGGAAATGATAAAGAAGGAGATTCTAGCTAAATATTAAGAGAAGCTTTCCAATGTTCGACGGCTGTTCAGCAATGGAACGGACCACTTTGTGAGAGGGTGGGCTCTGTTTCATTGGACGTACTTAAGCAGAAGCTGTTCATCTCTTAGGGTGCTATAGTTGCATCCTGCATTGTAATTTCTGCTTTAGGTAGGGGTTGGACTAGATAGCCTCTGAGGTGCCTTCTATGACCTTTTCCTGCAGCAACCTCAAGTGGTGTGGGGTTATGTGAGCTTACAAGTATGCAGGAGTCTGGTTTCATTTGGCAGATTTGACTTGATGAGAATCTGTGTAATGAAGAGTTTTGTACAGCTACTCAAACAGAAATTACTCCATCCACATAACTACTTTGTATCTTAGTAATTTTCCTTTCTGAATCAATCTAGTAGGAAAGAGAGTTAAAGGTTAAGTGATTAGAAATTGCACAGCCTCCCCCCCTCGGTTTCCCTTTTATATGCCTGATTTGAGGGTAAATTGCTTGGTGGAAAAAGGAAGTGGCCGTGTTTGGTTTCCTTTCGAAGAAGAGCCTGACACGGCAGGAAAGGGAAGTGCTCTTGACTGCTTGACAACCAGCTGCACTTGAAAAAGCAACAGCAAGAGCCCTCCTCAGAAGTGGCTGTCTAGGAAACCGCCCTTTTATATAACCCCCCCAGTAGATGACACAAGGGAAGAAATAGTGGACTGTTTTGGGAAGACAATGCCCATGAGCTTCCTTCTGCATTCATTCACTCCAACATTTAACAGAAGAAAAACAGAAAAACTGATTTTTATGTTAAACCAGTGGGACCTGCAACAAAATGTTGTAGTATGAAGTGCTCCGGTTCAGGATTCTAGCCAGCCAGATACCTATGCCCTTTTCCAGGATATCCCATTCCATTCCATTCTATTACACACACACACACACACACACACACACACACAGCTCCATCTGATGACTGTTTTACTGCACACTCGTTACTGGGCACTCACAGATTGCTCACATGACGTTGTCTGCCTCTCGCACGTCTTCTGCCCCTTCTGGCCTTCCTTGTGCCACAAAAAATCCCAGAAAAGGTCCAGAAAAACTCCTGCTGGACTGAATGGGCCTTGTTACTTCCTGTTTTCAGGAAGTGACATCAGAGCGACGAGAGAAGCGACAGGAGCCGCACGTTTCTACCTAGATGTGATGGAGCTTACACACACACACACACACAGAGAGAGAGAGAGAGAGAGAGAGAGAGAGAGAGAGAGAGAGAGAGAGAGAGAGTTTCCTTCTCTAGCAATCAACCACCACCCATGCTCACTACCCATGCTCTGTCCTCACTGAGCTGTTTTGGGGTCCCCTACACACATACTTATATATTTCTGCAAACTATGGGATTCATCTAAGCATGCTGAGCGTGCTGATTGGGCTGCATATACCCCACACTTAGAGAATGATTTTGCTTAAAGAATTTCATTTCATTTATTATATTTCTATACCACCCAATAGCCAATGCTCTCTGGACAGTTTACAAAGTTTTAAATCCTAAAATACAACATAATAACAAAATTAAGCTATTTACATACAAAAATATTAAACCGTTTTACCCAATCAACAGTAAAAATTCCAGGACCCATTAAAGATCTTAATGCATGCACTCAAATACCTGAAAGCAAAGGAAAATCTTAACCTACTCTTCAATATCTTTTTTAGGTGTGGTGACCAGAATTGCACACACTCTTCCAAATCTTGCACCATAGATTTTTATAATGGCAGTTTGATAATGGGCCTGTTCAGGCAACATGCTAAACCATGGTTAGGCCACTAACCCTTTTGCAGCAAATGGTTAGTGAGTGTGTTAAAACTGTGGTTATGTAGCCACTATGGTTAGGAATGGTTCACACAGCACATTAAGTCATGGTTCACATGACACACTATGCCATAATATTTAGCTCAAAACAATTAACCACCATGGTTTAGCTTGTTGTCTGAACAGGTCATTGGTGGTTTTATTCTCAGCTCTTTTCCAAATTATGCCTAACATGAAGTTTGCTATTTTCACACCGGGTTGACGCCTTCAAGAGGCAGCTGGACAACCATCTGTCAGGTATACTTTAAGGTATTAGATTGTAAGCCTATGCGGCAGGGTCTTGCTATTTACTGTGTAATCTGTACAGCACCATGTACATTGATGGTGCTATATAAATTAATAATAATAATAATAATAATAATAATAATAATAATAATAATAATAGATTCCTACAATGAGCAGGGGGTTGGACTTGATGGCCTTATAGGCCCCTTCCAACTCGACTATTCTATGATTCTATGAATTCCAGATCATTTATGAATAAGTTGAAAAGCATTGGTCCCAATACAATTCTTCAATTGGGAGAATACTTTTCATTCCTACTCTCTGTTTTCTGTTCTTTAACCAGTTAATGATCCACAAGAGGACCTCTCCTCTTATTCCATGACTGCTAAATTTACCCAGCCTTTTGGAAGTCCAAGTAAACAATGGTTTCGTGTGTGTGTGTGTGTGAGAGAGAGAGAGGGGGGGGTAGGGACGGACAGCAGATGCAGCAGCAGCTGTTGCTGATCTTAACATCCTACTTTTTGATGTGTACAACACAGACCTCCCTCCTCTACGAATATTTTCAGATTAATTTAAAAGCAGCTACATACATATATCCAATATTTTTTGTGTGCATCAGGCGCTGCCCTCCTCCACGAAATGGGGAAACAAGTGACTGGAACTTCCTGTGTCCATTGGAACTCGCACCCCGGTTCAGAAAAATGTATGTGAATGTTAACTGTGCCAGAAATATTCCTGGGCAGCAGCACAATCTTCTGTGTTGTGAAGCAAAAGGTAATAATGTCTCCCTTTTCTTCCTGCCACCCTTCCCATTGTGAAAGCTGAAAACAGCAATTAGGGTGGAATCTGGTTCTTGCCCTGGGGATAGGATGCATACATAGCACAAGAGTCACTCAAGAGAGGAACTGGGATATGAGGAAGGGGGAAACACATGCATGCTCCATTAGAAAGGAATTCCCCTTGGGCCCTCACGGGTAAAAAAATAAAATGCCACCTGCAAATCCAACACTGTGGTCTTGTAATAACTGCAACACCTCATGACATAGAAGTAGTAATTGCTCTTTGTTCCATGCATTAGGAAATGAAGGCTTAGAGAACAAGATACTTAAGTCAACATTAGCACTGAGGACACTAGTTAGGGATTTCTAGCTCTCAGGACCAAAACATTGGAAGTTAGAGATGATGGAGCGTGAAACATTTGTGCCTTGATGTGATGAAAAACAGTGTTTCAACCTGACACTTAGAATAGTCAGTGTCTATGACACAGGCTGCATTTGGGTAAGGCAAGATGGGACTTCCACAGAGGCATGGCAAAGAACACAGGTGCACACAGTCACTCGGCAATTCTAAATTTTATTTTGTGAAAACAGCACATTCTCAGTAAACTTAGCACAGCATCTCATTATGTAATTATGTATACACAACATATCTGCCCATCACATGTGTTGTAAAGGACACATTGTGCGTTATTCAGGCTCAAGTGAGTCAGTTCTCAGAACACTCCAGAGCTTTGGATAATCAAAGCCATGAAGAAGAGCTATAGTTTTTTACTCAGTGATGAAGATGAGTAGAATTGCGTTTTTGGTGGTGGCACCCCATCTTTGACATGCTCTCCCTAGTGGGGCTTGCTTGGTGCTGACTTTATCTTTTTGGCACCTGATGATCATCTTTCCATTTGTCATGGTCTTTTAGACAGCTGTTTAGTTTTTATTTATTGACTCGTATCCAGATTTATACTAGATCAACTGCACTGATGGAAGTGGACTTCCCTTCCCTCTCCAGCCCCCTGAAAATGTGACAAAGACCATCAGGAAAGCTTGCTGAAGGGGTGAGCTGTGGTGTAGAGGGATCCCTCAGTTGGGCATGGAGGGTGTTTGCACAAGCAGAGCCCTTCCTCTCACATAAGGCAGATCCTGTTCTGCTGCTTTAATGATTTAATGCAAGGGTGGGAAACCTCTGAGTGCTGAATTCTATTATGGAGATGCTCTTGGGGGGAGGGCATCTCCATAATACACTGGAATGGCTCTGCTCAACATTCCAGTGTTCAGACGAGCCAAAGGCAAACAGCAGTGGGAGGGGGCAAATTACAAAAAAGAGAATACCGGCACACTTTACCTTAAAGCTCTTACTACCAGTAATAAAGCCTGAGGAGGAGAGGCCTTTCAACCTTTTAGAATGGGAGCAAAACTGCACAAGTGGTCAGGGGAAAGGGGGGCTACAGGACGTGGGGGGCATCTGGGCAAACTCAGATATGGCCCCTGGGCCAGACATCCTGTATCAGGGACAGGATCATTTGGGTAATGGCATCCCAGTTGTGGCACAGCCTTCTCAGAAATGTTTGCCTGGCACCATCTCCATGGTCTTTTTGGCACAAGTATTTTATTCACACAGGCCTTTCTATCCGTGTTTTGCATTTCAGTCTTTATTTATAGTGTCTTGGATGCAAATTCTGCCTCATGGAGGAAAGGGGCCAAAAGAGACTTCTATACAGTGGAGGGACTGGTGAAATGGAGGCAGCGATCTTTGTTGACCCTCCCTCCCCAATTCATTCCAGCGTGTTTCAAAGATAGGTTTGTTGCAAATGAGGAATGCAGTATTATATAAAAATAAAACTTTTATTGCCTCAAACAAACATAGCTTCTAACTTCTCTCCAGCCCTGACTGACTCCCGAGAGTGCTGAGTCACTGACTGCTGTGTCACCTCCTGATTGGGCGAGTATTCCTTCAATCAAAGTCTGTGTCCCTGACTTCCTCTTCCATCTAACTTCCTGTGTGTCTCACTTAGTTCTACCTATTGATACACAGCGGGCCGGGTGGTTCTCTGGAACAGTGGGGAAGGTGGTGCTAGGGGACCAGTGCAGATCCCTAACTCCCTTCCTTTCCACAGTGCACAAAAACACAGGAAACCACCAAAGTATTGAGGAAATGGGCAGGGCCAGGAGAAGGGGGTTGAGGAAAAAGAGGCACAGCCATCAGGAAAACCCAGGAAGGCTGGATTGGGCCCCCAGGCCTGAGGTTCTCCACCCTGGATTTAATGTGATAACAGGTCATTTTCATTGGACTGCTGAAGATCAGCTGATGAGGGTTAGGATGGGGCAGAAGTGCCCGTGTGCAAGCGGAGAGGAGCTCCACCAGCTGGGCAGTAAAGTCTAACTTGGAGGTCTCTGGTACATCAGCAGAAAGCTCCGTGGGTTTGAGTCTACCATGCCCACTGAGCTTTACACCAGTGTACCAGAGGAACTGGAAATATCACCAGTGTTCGGGACCCAAATTGGCCCAGATCTACACTACGGCTTTAAAGCGCTTTGTAACAGTTTTGACAACTGTATATGGAGTGTGTCCTGGGCCCCAACAATTGTCAAAACTATTATAAAGCACTTTAAAGTGCTTTAAAGCAGTAGTGTAGATCCTGCCCATGTCGAGACTGACTTGGATCCACTAGATACAAAACCGTATCACTCTACCAATATGACTGGGCCCTGTCACTGAAGCTGTCCCTGTTAAATTCACTCATATTGCTGTCAATGGGAGGGAAAATACAAGAAAGGAAGAACAGCTGGGTCAAAAAGTTTTTTTAAAAAAGCCACACACCCCTTGAGGTGGCAGAGCTTGGAAGCTGAGGGATTATCTGCCACATAAACCTCCCCTCCCTCACACACGCACTGAGGATTGCTCTGCCCATGGTTAGCCACTTTGAAAATCCTTTATGGTTGAACAGCAGAGCACAAATTTCATTTCATTTCATTTATTAGATTTCTATACTACCCAATAGCCAGTGCTCTCTGGACAGTTTACAAAGATAACAAACCTTAAAAATACAGTATTACACATAATATAAAAATAGTTTTGCTACGGACGTATAATAGAGCAGGCGCACACACACACACACACACACACACACACACACACACACACACACACCCCTGAACAATATCTCTTGACCTGATTAAAAATCTATCATATGCTTCCAAATGTGCCAAATGCCTCAGAGTAGAGGACGGTCTTAACCTGGTGCCAAAAAGATAATAATGTTGGAGCCAGACACAATGGAAGCTGGTGGCTCGGATGTCAACGGGGTGATGAATCCGCTCCAGGTTTCAGTGAGAACCAGTCAGAGCTCTAAAGGAGCTATCAGATAGATCCTTTAGAGTTCTGACTGGTTCTGACTGAAACCTAGAGTGGATTCACCAGCCCTATGTATAAGCCTATGCATATCTGTAGCCTTGCACAAGGCTCTCTCTTGCTGGAGGTATTTAAGGAGATGTTTGGACAGCCATCTGTCAGGAATGCTGGAGTTGCATCCTTTACTGTAGAGCCTGCTTTGAGCAGGGGGTGGATAAATGACCTCTAAGATCCCTTTCACCAGGTCAGGCACCAATTAAAATACATTTTGTTGCATGTATTTTACGAATACATTGAAACGAAGTGAAACTGAAGTCAGTCACAGATAAGCCATTGATGTCAGCTAAGCCTGCAGGCAGGCTTTAGAGAGGAAGAGAAGGAGGAATGCACTACTGAACCAGTAGATTACCCAGAGTGTCTTCTCTTGGAGTAAGAAACTGAGGCAATAAAAGAAAAGATGGTGATTATGGATGTTCTATCACATACAGGGTGATTGTATCCTCAGATTAACATCTGTTTGGCAAAAGAGGGTCACTAGCAAAAATCCCTTGCTCCCACAGAACACAGAGTCATGCCAGCAGAAGAAATGGACACCAGCAAAGTCCATTGCACCAGAGGGAGACTGCCTCGGCAGAACCCTTGAGCTGAAGCAGCACCATAACATCAGTACACCTATAAAGCAGATGGCATATGCAAAAATAGCCTCATTGAAGTCCATGGAGAGCCTCAGATACCAGCTCCACCCCCTCCCCTTCTGCTCAGCTGGCCCAGCCATATCAAAAGAAAGGATTCCACCTCAGTCAGTAGCCAGCTGTAGCACACCTTCAAACGTGTGTAAGGCCCAGCGATGGCATGCAGCCTACAGAACAAGATAAGCAGCATGGAGATAAATGGTGCAAATATGTTATAGTACGTATAGTACATTGATGGTGCTATATAAATAAATAAATAAATTAATAATAATAATAATAATAATAATAATAATAATAATAATAATAATAATATGTTATCAGTTGCTCCAGAGGGCAGGACTAGAACAAATGGGTTGAAATTGCAACAAAGTCAATTTCAACTAAACTTCTCATTTCCCACTGCATTGTTCTTTCCCACTAAGCTGGGAGTCAGGTCATAGTATTTATTTATTTATTTATTTATTACATTTTTATACCGCCCAATAGCCGAAGCTCTCTGGGCGGTTCACAAAAATTAAAACCATAATAAAACAACCAACAGGTTAAAAGCACAAATACAAAGTACAGTATAAAAAGCACAACCAGGATAAAACCACACAGCAAAATTGATATAAGATTAAAATACAGAGTTAAAAGAGTAAAATTTAAATTTAAGTTAAAATTAAGTGTTAAAATACTGAGTGAATAAAAAGGTCTTCAGCTGGCGACGAAAGGAGTACAGTGTAGGCTCCAGGCGGACCTCTCTGGGGAGCTCGTTCCACAACCAGGGTGCCACAGCGGAGAAAGCCCTCCTCCTAGTAGCCACCTGCCTCACTTCCTTTGGCAGGGGCTCACGGAGAAAGGCCCCTGTAGATGATCTTAAGGTCCGGGCAGGTACATATGGGAGGAGGCGTTCCTTCAAATAACCTGGCCCCAAACCGTTTAGGGCTTTAAATGTCAATACCTGCACTTTGAATCGGGCCCGGACCTGGACTGGCAGCCAATGAAGTTGTAAAAGGACTGGCGTAATGTGATCTTGCCGGCCAGTCCCTGTTAGTAAACGGGCTGCCCTGTTTTGTACCAGCTGAAGCTTCCGGACCATTTTCAAAGGCAGCCCCACGTATAACGCATTGCAGTAATTCAAACGAGAGGTTATCAGAGCATGGATAACTGTAGCTAGGCTATCACTGTCCAGATAAGGGCGCAGTTGGTATATCAGCCTAAGCTGATAAAAGGTGCTCTTTGCCACTGAGTTCACCTGTGCCTCAAGTGACAGTTCTGGATCCAAGAGCACCCCCAAACTACGGACCCGATCCTTTAGGGAGAGTGCAACCCCGTCCAGGACAGTACACCTCTTGGGACCATGCCATTGTGATTTCCATTCTTCCTTGTTTAATCTTCTTCCCTCCAAAATGCTTGTCTCATCACAAAGACCATGTTGCATGCACTTTCCAGAACACTGCTTGTCGAAGGAGCTCAGTGGAGCTCAAAGCCCCCTTCTTGGGGATGTGGGGTGTATATCAGTTCTACATGCATATCTCTTGACCATCAGGAGACTGAAGTCTCACTCAGCAAGACAGTGGAGGCTGTTTCTGGCATCCTGCTTGTGCACTGTGTGTGGGAGGAGGTATAGAACAGGTTCTGTGACATCATCATGATGGTGGGTGTGAGAAGGTTGCCCCTCAAGTCATTTTATTAAACAACCGGAGCGATACTTCATTTCCTTTCATTTCATAGAAATCCCCCATTCAGTCAAGTGCCGCTTCACTCCCACCAATCTCAGTGTGAGAGGAAGAAGAAAATATATTTGGGGATTTGGTCACAGAGACGAATGACTGGACCTCAGCTCAGCTGAGCTGGGGAATGACACATGACTCAACATTGCCCATTCTATAAAAAGGAAATGCAGATTAATAGTGCTGGATTAAAATACGTAAAAATGTGTAACTGTCTTCCTGCTTCCTTCCCGTCACTTGCAGCCAGAAAGTTCAGAGTTTGTAAGTTTAAAAAAATGTATATTTTTATTACTTCTAAGTGATTTTGGAAATGTGTCGTTGAACAGTAAACCATTAGTCATTTTTCCAGAACTGGGCATTTTGTTCAGCATGAATATTGTCAAGTTTGCTATTATTAAAGGACAGGGGATTCTTATTCACTACATTAGTATGAATGGTCCCACTGAAATCAGTAGATATTCTCACACAGCAGGGTGAGAAGGACTTCCTTTTAAGGAAATCCTATTGGAATAATTAGTTCCCCCCCCCCCCCCCCAGTGAAGTATTGGAGTTGCACTAGAATTCCATGGCACTCGCAAGCTCCAGTTTTGGAGACAAGGCATCATTAAACCTATTTGTATCCTAAATTAGGAAATTCTTTTAAACCCGGGGGTCAAAACTATTTCAGCTTGAGGGCTGAATTCAGTTTTGAAGAAGCTCTCAGGAACTGGATTCATTCCAGTCATGGCTAGGGCCAAAGACAAAAATACCAGCATAGTTTAGCTTAAAGGTCTTCCTGCCAGTCACTATGCCTTTGGAGAGGAATTTCAATCTTTTAGAATGGGGCAACAGACTGCAAAAGCCAGGGTGGAAACAACAGACAGTTGCGGGAATGATAATGCTGCCATGAAAAGGGGGTCTGGCCATGTGGGAAATCCTGGAAGGCCATTTTGGGATGCCAGGTGAGCCAGGTTTGGCACCTCTATTTTAAATGTCTGTACATTTATTACAGAATGTAATAAAATACTCTTTTCACCAGAGGGAATACCAAAATACAAAGTGTTAATAAAATGGCTAACAAGAGGAAGTTAAAACATCTTGTAATCCTGGACAATATTTGCTAAAATGTTATATTATATGGACAAGTTTAGACTTTTATGGCAGCCAGTGGCTTTTGTTTCTCCAGAGCCCATTTGACAAACTTGGCAGTCCTATATGATGTATAATAATCTGTACCAGCCATTAGTGTTAGAGTTATGATTTCAGAGGAGTTATAATTGGACCCATCTATTAAGGGCTCAAGATATTATTTATTTACAAGCGAATGGAAATCCTGTCTTCAAACAGCTTGGAATTGCCTTTTGGTTGATACAAAGAAGCCTGAAAGCAAACTTACACAGCTTTGGACCCACTTTGCCTGCCCAGCCTGAATGAAGGCATGTCTGCTGGCACCCTGAGGCATGGCTCCTGCCATGGTCCACCCCTGAGGGAGGGGTCTGTGCACTTAGGTGGAGCTGCCCCACAGCAGAAGGGAAGGGACAGGCCCACAACATGACCTACTATAACATGTAGAGAAGAACAAGCACATTTTGAAGCTGGGACTTCAAACAGCGCGTGTTCTTTTCTTCGTGTTTTAATATGTTTTTTGTTACTGTTTTTTCAATACTTGGGGGCTTGATTTGTTTAAAGTCTAAAAACATGTATGGTGCATGGTTAAAATGTGCTCACAGCAGTGCTGAATCATGATGCAAAGTTTGATTGAAATTGATCAAATGCTACTGAAACAGTGTATCTTACAAAAAAAAATGATTTGCCACCTTTTTGGTTCAAGACGAATTGAAAATTTTCACTATGCCTAAAACCATCCCAGATACAGGTAGAACAAAGCCTAAACGTTTCATAACAATCGGATGTATGGTTTTCAAATCCATCGAGGAGATACATACAAATGTTTCCTTTTATTTATATAGAAGTTAAATGTATACTCATGCCACCAAAATGAAGCCCTTAGGGTAAATATATTATTATATAATCTTTAAAAAAAACACAAAAAAACTGTCAGTTTAAGACCAGAGTTAAAGCTGTCTCATGTTGGTTCAAGCTTCACAAAGCCAGGAACTGAAAGCTAAAGCTCATGTCTTAATCACCAATTTATAATAAAGGGTGTGGATTCCAAATGGAGGCTGCAATTCTGTTTTGATTTACTAGATAGTAAGTCCCATTTAACCTAGATCTAACATACATCTGAGAAAGAAAATATAGGATGTGAGGTGGCTGCAGGAACTTGTCCAGTCCTGTCAGTAGGGCTTGCTCTTGAGTAACCTGCATCGGATTATAGTTTATAGCAGCTGTAGTTCTAGCCTGCCATCCTTATTTCCAGAGGCATAGGACTTACGTGTGAGTATGGCCTACATCCTTTCCTCTCTCCTCCATCTTAATGGTAAGCAAACAACAACTAGGGTGACCATATTTGGGAAACCAAAAAAGAGGACACCTAGTGTGTGTGTGGGGAAGCAGCTTTCTAAGTCTTGCAGAAAGTACGTTATTCCCCCGCCACCTTAAAGAACCCAATTGGAGTGGAGGAGGGGAAAGTATTTCATTCTGCACCACCACCATCCACTCCAATTGGGGCCTTTTCTATAATGTCCACGAATGACCCACTTTCCCCTTTAAGACCTCAATTGGAGCTCGGGGTGGGGGAATGATGTGCCTCAAGAAAGCATGTCATTCCCTCCTGCCATGCTAATGGCAGCCTTAAAGGGGAAGGTGTGTCATTCCAGGACATTATTGAAAATTATAGAAAATCCCCCCTGACACCATGGAAAGAACAAAAACCAGGACCAATCCGGGGAAATCCTGACAGTTGGTCACCCTAACAACAACAGTTTGGGGGGGGGGGGCTTCTTCCCGAACTGCCTTGTGGAGGCAGATGGCCCCTCCTATGAATATTAACTCTTCATTCACCAGTTTCTGTTTCATGCATTACCACAGATCCTTCATATTTTTTTTAGCAATGGCACAATTCTGATACAACAGTCCTGCAGAATTATTCATTCATTCATTTATTCATTCATTCACTCACTCACTCTCTCTCTCACACACACACATACACACCATTAGTTTGGTACATGTGTGTAAATTAGTATATATTTTCCTCTACATTCAGAAAGGGTTATTTCTGAGTGTGCAAGATGAGAGTGATTCACTCATTCTTCAAAATTACCTCCTTCTTAGCTCAGTTGACAGTTTCCTGCCGTTCTTCCCCAAGTGAAAATGCTGACAGGAACGCTGTGATTCCTCAGAAAAGACTGAAGTCCTGGCAGCATTCTAGCTTCAGAGTGAAACTGAGCATGCCTGAGATACTTGTTCCAGCTGTTACTGCCATAAGATTCCATGGGGCAGAAAAATAACTTAATTACTTTTGAACCACTGCTCAGAACTTCACCAAACAAATGAAAAGTACATCTCGACAAACCTAAATAAAGTACATCAGTAGTTTCCACCCAAATTTGAAGAAACATATGATCTGCTCAGCAGCAGCTTGACGTCAAAAGTACATATGTATCAATTTTCGGCACTTTTCCACTTGCTGTACCTGTGGCAATTTTTATCATATCACTTTGAAATTGTGCACAACTGCAAATCTCATCAGGTAGATCATGTTTGGCAAGTTTCACGTTATTAACTCAACAGCTAATAACATGAAGCAGCAGAATTCATAAAATGTAGAATTTTGAGCCTTACAATGGTGGGACCTTTTTTGCAACTCCCCTTATAGGGCACTCATGTGCCTCCTTAATTAGGCCTGACTTCTCAAATGATGCTTTAGGCACACCCGATAAAGACAGTGGCTCTAGTCTAGAGGGATCCCCATCACCACCTTCTTTAATGGAAAAGTAGATTTACATGTTGTTTTATGAACTGCTTTTGAAACTCCCTACAGTATTAAAAGCAGTTTGTCGTACAGCTTGACTTGTTGCTGTTGGTGGAAAACAAGGTCAAAGTTCCTATAAAACTTTTAGTTAGTCATGTGGTTTTTTGTATCCTGGCACAGAAATTACTAGTACATTCTTATCCATGTCTATGCAGAAGTAAATTCCATTGAGTTCAGTATTGCTTACTCTCAGATAAGTGTGCATAGCATTGCAGGCATAGGCTGAACTGAATGGGACTTACTTCTGACCAGCGATGGCTTGAATTGTGTTGTTAGGCTTCAGTCTATACACACCTACAACTAAGTCCCATTGAATTCAAGGTGGAACTTACTTCTGAGTTGACCTGCATGTTCTGATCATTCCATGTAAAAAAAGAAAAAAAGATACAGAGGAGCTGAGGAAGAAAAACATACAGAAAAGACTGACTATTTTTTAGGAAATGGATTGTACATGTTACAGAGAAAGGCATACGGTTTTTATTTAAAAACATAGAAAAACTACAGTTAAAAGAGGGCATAATATAAATGTATACAGATATGACCAGTGCAGAACAGGTGAATAGGAATTATTCACTCCCTCAAAAAAATGATAGGTGGAAAGTTTAAAACAATTTTAAAGGAAGTTATTCACACAGCACAAAATTAGCTAGAAAATGAAAATTTATATACAGAATTCCTTGCCACAGGATTTCTGATGGCCCTCAGCATAAACACCTGTTAAAAGGGTCCCATGGGTATATGGAGAATAGTCTGGAATGAGTTGTCTTAGTGATGAAAGAAGAAAGTTGAGACAAGGGCCAGCACATTGGCGAAAAACACGTGCCGTTTATGGAATCAGAATGTTGGTCCATCTAGCAGCTAAATTTTAGCCCATCTGCCTGGCAGAGAGCTTGATGTTTCAGGCTAGGGCCTTTCACAGCCCTGCTGCTTGAGAAGCCCCTACAATTTGGAGACATGCACCAGAGAGCCCCAAGTCATCTTGCTGCCTCCCCCCTTAATCCATATGCAAAGCCAATTGGGCTGGCAGTTGACTCTTCCTTTGACACTGGCAATGAGAAGGCAGCCTTCAGCACACCTCAAGGGAGCAGGCTAGCTTAGGGGTCACAGGACAGGCTGTATGGCACACAGGTCTCTCTTCCAACACTTTGCTGCCATCACCCAGCATCTGCCGCCTGAGATGACTGCCTCAGTTTGCCTAATGGTAGGGCTGGCCTTGACATCAGGGATTGAAGCTGGGACTTTCTGGGTACCCAGCATGTTTTCTACCATTGAGCTACGGCTGCACGATTTGAGACTCTGCGTGCTCCCATCATGCAAAATGCTTAAAGAGGAACCTCGCTGTGCATGAAGAAACCAGGAAACAGCAATGGTGATGTGGTGCAAACGGTACACTTCCTTATGCAAAGGCCAGCAGCTGATCACACAAAACGCTGCTGGCACCTGCTAATTATTGCCTGCCTGGAGTGTGGCATCAAGATTTCTTAGACCCTTCTCTGTCTCCTCAAGGGATAAGGAGTTGCACACAGCATTTAAGGAATTTATCAGAAAGAAGGGGGAAAGTCAGATCTTTGTTGTGACTGACTTGTTGTGATTAGAAGACTTCTCACTGGTTTTACTTGACTGGAGGTGGAGATGGAGAAAGAGAGAGAAGAGATTGTAGGATAGATTCATACGAACCCAATGAAAGAAAATATGGGGAAAGGACAGCTTGAAAATGAACTTTGGATCTGGTCTCGCAGGTTGCAACCTTATATCTACTGACCTTTTTACTGACACATAAGCCAAGCTCGTTTTAAACTCCCTCTCCCCCAGCTTTGCAAATGGAAAAGCAGCCTGAGAGGGGCATTTTGAGCAAGAACATGGCTATAGGGGAAATGCTACGCCCATGATGCAGTTAGGTAATTTTAGATTCTTTTCTTTTGATGGTAATAATGTCTGTTATTTCCCCTCCCTCAAAATGTGGTAAGCCAGTTCTGCTGCTTTGGGGGGGGGGATCCTGCTTAACTAGTGACCCTCCAGCTTATTTTGCTAAGTGTGGTTCTAGACCTGTACCCCAAAGTCCTGTTCTGATGGCACACTGGACTACGCAGCCTTCTCTCACAACTGCTCGCTGCTCATGATAACAGTCTCCTATAGCAACTTTTCATGAGAGGGAAAAATGCTGTGAGCCTTTTACATGTGTCTTCTGTTAGTTTGTCCCTTTTGGAAGGCAAACAATCAGGCTATCAAAAATAGGCTTATTATATGACCATAGTAAAATATTTTTACAATAATCAAATATTTTCAAATATTCCAAGATTGCTACTGTGGCAGCTTACCTTTTAAAAAATGGTGTCATTTGTGAGCAATGGCATATTTGAAAACTGTTTGCCCACTAGCCTTGACAGTCATCATCACCATCATCATTATTAAAAATAGTGGGGGGGTCAGCCTTAAACCCACCCACCCCATTTTCTGTTGTGGCAGTAGCAGCAACAGCAGCAAAGCAACTGGCAATTCACCATGAAATTTCAGCAGTTCACTAATAAAGTTTGGCAGCAAACCATGAGTGTTTTAAAAAGGCCAACTTTACCTTTTAACCAAGGCTTTAAAGCTGAATGTGGTCTCTGTAGGCCACTGTCAATTTGCTGTTGAAATTTGGCAGGGGTGTGTCCCTGGGGATTGAAACTGCACCCTGATGCCCCTAAATTTGCACACTCCTAGTCTAGTGAGTAGAGCATTGCAATAGAATCCACAAACCCATTTTCCATCAGCCATGAAGTTCATTAGGTTGTTAGCATAACCACCTCCATTTTTAACAGGAAACTGTAAAGTCTCCATTGCACACCAAGCAAAATGTCATAATGCCCTGTATGAGAATGTCTCCTTGTGTGCGTCCTTGCATCCTTGATTACTAATATAAACAAGAGTCCTGGCTCCAGCTGTCTGTGTTGAAGTTAACTCTCTGTAACTTACTGTCAGGCCAAAGGTATTGTTTACAGGACTGTTTAGCATAATTAGCTATGCCTCAGTGTTATGTTCTGATTGGTTAATGCTGCTACTGGGCCCTGCCCCTTGAAAGCTTTAATACTGTACCATATTCCCTATGTCTTTTGTCTGATTGCTCCCTTTGAAGAGACCAGGCCTTGATTACTAATCAATAAAGCGCTTTTGAACCCTCTGTCGCTGGAATGGTGGAGTCGTGCTTAAGGGCTGTTTAGATCTCGTCCTTGGGTGAAAAGAACATTGATCTAACAAGGTGATATTTGGTCATTAACACGCATTCAAACTAACTTTACTTCACAGGGTGGTTGTTGGGAGGGGGGGGGATGGGAGAGGGGAATTTTAGGCAGTATCCAACAGGGTGCCTATGGCCCCACCAATTCTTTTGTGCCCCATGAATTCCCTTCCACAGGCAGTGTCCACTGCTTGTGGAATAGTGGTTTAGCACTTCTGGGGGCAACCCCACATCGAGTGGAAACACTGGTTTCTGGAATGGGGCAGGTTAGCAGAGCTTGCATAAGGGAACTCCGATGACCTGTCCCCATGCAGAAATGAGCATTTCTGCTTGTTTGGGGTCTTCCTCTAAGAAGTGCTAAATTTCCATTGCATAAGCAGTGGGTCCTGCTCGCACAGCAGAATTGGCAGGACCCATCGCTTGCGGAAGGGAATCAGTGAGGCACAAAAGAATCAGTGGGGGGGGGGGTGCAAGCACCCCATTGAATACTGGCCTATATATGCCACCATAAACTACTTATGGAAAGGAGATAATAAAAAGTGAGGGAGCCCTATGAAATCATTAAAAAACCTTAACATCTTTGTTCCTATCATGTCTGTGTGTATGAATGTATGTTTTGGAATTAGCATAAGTACCAAACCTGTTGATATTTATCTTCTTTGTTGTTCTCATTATATTCATTATTTTCAAAATATATGGCCATTATTGGACAATATTTGAAGAGCCAATTGACCCACTCTCAACTGGAGAGTGCCTGTCCCTAATGCAGTCCAAATGTCGGAGTCTTGCTATATGCAAAGAATCCGTTCAGGGAACTTGAACATCCCTCAGCAGCTGGCCCCAGCATCTCAGTACAACCTCTCTGGCTCCCTGCATTTAATTGCTACGTGATTTCTTCAGCACTCTCCCCTCCCTAGGAGGGAACTGACAGCTTCATTGAACATCTGCCAGCGAATTCCTTGGTGTGATATTAAAGGCATCTGCCAAACCCAAACTAGCATAATTAGCATGCTGGCTCCTGTGTTAGAGTATTTACATGAGTATCAGGATCTTTTGTTTGGCAGGAGAACAAAGGACTATCGAGCATAGTTATTTACTTCATACATTCACTACATAGCCTATCCTGGCTTCCCATTTGTTGAATACTAGACACCACAGAGTATACATCTGCTTTCCAGAACACATCTATGTCTCTGTCAATCTATCTGAACATTTCTGGGCATGGCAGAAACAAATCAAAAGTGGGGGAAAGATACAGATTAACAAATGTCACCTGGAAAATTCTGATCATTCCCTTGTTCACTTCTATTCTTATTAATTTCTCATTCATGTAATCTCAATGTCAATAATAAACTGCTAAAAATATGTATAAGATCTTCTCTTTCCAAGGAAGAATACTAAATGAATGAATCTTACTCCTGTGGCATTGATTGGGTAACAAATGAAAATAAGTGTGATGATGCTTTTCCATTTCATTGTTATGCCATCATTACTAATAAGAAAATGCATTTGGAAACATTGCATACATTTTCTGGTAAGTTTTAATCTTTTTGTTACATTTTGTTTTGGCGAGAGCTGGACCATAAGGAAAGCTGAGCGAAGGAAGATAGATGCTTTTGAACTGTGGTGTTGGAGGAAAATTCTGAGAGTGCCGTGGACTGCAAGAAGATCAAACCAGTCCATACTCCAGGAAATAAAGCCAGACTGCTCACTTGAGGGCATGGTATTAAAGGCAAAACTGAAGTACTTTGGCCACATAATGAGAAGACAGGATACCCTGGAGAAGAGGCTGATGCTAGGGAAAGTGGAAGGCAAAAGGAAGAGGGGCCGACCAAGGGCAAGATGGATGGATGATATTCTGGAGGGGACAGACTTGACCTTGGGGGAGCTGGGGGTGGCGACAGCCGACAGAAAGCTCTGGCGTGGGCTGGTCCATGAAGTCACATAGAGTTGGAAACAACTGAACAAATAAACAACAACATATTCCAGTAAACAATTCTCAGTGAACCCGTACTCTCGTTTGGAGCTTTTGCTTCTGTTCTCACAGGATGCAGTGCAAATATTAAGCATACACTTTACACGACAATTACATGCGCGTCTACTCAGAAGTAAGTCCAACAAAATTTAACTAAGTAAGCAGATCTAAGACAGCAAGAAAACCGTTGGTGTATATCAGACTAAGGGTGCATCTAATCTGAAATTCCGTTTCCAGTCAGATCCTTTCAGGAAACCAATCTGGAATCTGTCAAATCAGACAGCCTAAATAGATGAAATTTTGCTTTAAATCCTGCTGAACAGGATCAGCAGGGCTGACTGCGGGTTGCTGGGAGTTGTAGTAAGGGAAGGTTGATTTATATTGAGAAGAAGCAGGCGCACCGAGTTTCCAAAACACACTTAGGGTGCAATCCTATACATGCTTAGGCAGAAAAAGGTCCATGAAGTCACGAAGAGTCGGAAACGACTGAACGAATAAACAACAAAAATGTGTTAGCCAGCAGGACTTCCAGAAAACTCAAAGGAGTCTTACATGATATCCCTGTGTCAAG
This sequence comes from Elgaria multicarinata webbii, assembly GCF_023053635.1. Classification (NCBI taxonomy): domain Eukaryota; kingdom Metazoa; phylum Chordata; class Lepidosauria; order Squamata; family Anguidae; genus Elgaria; species Elgaria multicarinata. The sequence goes on along the minus strand of NC_086172.1, from coordinate 143,081,171 downwards.
ATCATGGTATGCCAAAGGACATGAACCACCTGGTAGTTTATTACCTTTTATCATTGCTAGAACATTTTAACAGCCTGATCCTATTAGCTGATGTGCCATCAAAAAGCATTTGTGATGTGGTGACATAACTAAGGGCCATTTCATTCACATAGCAACAAACAAAGCTAGGACACCAACAGGAAATCACTGCTAATCCAAGGGCATGGCTAGATGGGGCGATATCCCAGGGATTGCCCCAGGATCATCCCTGTGTGTCCACATGATGCACAGGGGATCCAGGGAGCAGGGAAGGATGATCCCTCCCTTGCCCCGGGATATTGCTGTACCCTTCTATCTCAATTTTTCCCGCAGTCCCGGGATGATCCCAAGACTGCGGGACGTGTGGCCAGCCATCGTGGCTTTGTCCTGGCTCCTCACAAGTAACTGCGAGGAGCCGGAGCCCAGGCACAGGGCACAGAGCTCTTCAGGAACTCCGTGCCCATTGGGGGTGGGGTGCAGGGAGCGGGAGGTGTTTTTTTAAAAAAACAATACTTACCTTTTCGAAGGAGTGCTCGAGCGCTCATCTTGAGTACAAAAAAAAATCCAAAATGTCAGTCACAACGTCCTCCATCCTTCTGGAGACGGAGACTGAGGGGGACGATCTTGCAATCATTATATCGTGAGATCATCTCCCTCCACCCCACTCATCTAGCCATGCCCCTAGTTTTCAGAAGACTGCAGATATATAACCAGCGCTTATTCTAGGTTTTGGAAGGCCCTGGGGCAAGATGCTCTCAGTGGGGCCCTGCCTCCCTGAGTAGGCCCTTTCCTTTTCTGTGTCACTGATGCCTCTGCCCAATTGCCCTGCTTCTCCTCTAGGCCCAATTGGCTCCAGTCACCAGAGAGAGGGAGAGGGAGAGGACCTGGTGTTTGGAGATTACTACAAGTCCATTGTTGGTGCTATATAAATAATAATAATAATAATAATAATAATAATAATAATAATAATAATTGTTGTTATTATTATTATTATTCTCCTTGCTCATCTCATGGAGCAAGGGCTATAGCTCAGTGTTAGAACACCTGATCTGCATGTAGCTTTGTATCTGGACAAGAGGGCAGGGCGCCTGCAGCTTTCACTCTTGTGATGAAGAGGGAATTTCACCAGGTGCTGCATGCATGCAAATGACACCTGCTGAAATCCCCTTTTCTACACAACTGTTAAAGATATAGGAGCCCTGTCCTCCTTTTCATATGGTCATACTATCATTGAGGAATGCTGGGAGTTGTAGGACCTTTTTCTGCCTAAACATGTGTAGGATTGCACCTTTAAAGGCTTAACAGCTAGATGTGGGCTGGCTTTTCCAACTTGATGGTGAGGAACATCTCCACCCTGACTCCACTTGGCTTGGCACACTGCAAGCTAATCCATTTCAAAAAGGAAAGTCGAGCTTATCCCTCGCCACCCACCCGGTGTTTTCCTGAATAAAAAGGTGTTGCATTACTTCTGAAAGACAGCCTCAGACTTCACAGGAGTGTCCACTGAGGCCCCAAGCTAGACATCATGAAGGAGTTATGTTACTGATTCAAGCCATGTCTTTCTTCCCTAAAAGGGGTGGGGAGGACAATTTGGATTGGAGCCTTGGCATGGGGGAGGGGAGGTCTAAGCTTTTGCCAGCACACCATAACCTTGATCCTAATCTTCGTCCCTAGAGCTTGTATTAAGTGTGGAAAGCAAACTGTCCTCCAAAGCCAACAGCAGCTTCTGGAGGTAATGTAGAGGTTCATCAGATGAGTGTTTTATTGCATGCTTACTACTGCCCACTTATGGAGGTGTGTGCGTCCTTTAGACGACAACGTCTTCCTCCCATGCGCCTCCTGCTCCTTCTGCTCATTTTTCCATTGCAAAATAGACCCCTTTAATGCTGGGCCCCTGATCCAAACCTACCTTGCTGGCTGTTTGTAAGAAAAAATGACCCATGCAAGTCCCATTTATTTCAAGAGGTCTAATCTAAATAACCAGGTGGCACGTTAAAATTGGGCAAAGTTACCTTCCTTCCATCCATTGAAGGCAGATCCTGGAGCCAATCCAATGTTTGAATTTCCAGAAAGGTAACCATATTAATCTGTTGTGACAAAAATAACAAAAAGTTTTGTGGCAGCCTAATGAGTTTATTCTGGCACAAGCTTTCATGGACATGAAGAGCTCCATCACACCAGCGATTTATCACAAATTTGCCATGCCTGGTATGCATTTTTTCAGCTCACATGACATCATCCACGTTCTGCAGTCATTTTGCCTCTTCCCCTCCATGTTTCATTTCTTTTTGGAGGGGGGAAGTCTGGATTATTTTCCGTCCCTGTGAAATAAATGTGCTCCTCCCACCCATGTATTGCTGGCATTGCATTCTATCCAACCATCCCATTCTTGGTTGGGGGCGTGTGTGTCTAAGGGCAGTCACACTAACAAAAGAGGAGAGCGGGGCAGTTCTCTGCTCAATCGTGAAGAGGGAGGGAGAGAGGTTCTATTTATCTCTTACTCCTCAGTAGGCATTTTCACCTTAAAGGAAATGTGGCAAATGCACCCTCCTTGCCCACAGCTCCCTCATTTTCAAAGATATAGAGATAAAAATTGGCATAGTGATAACTCTTAAATTTATTTATTTGTTGCATTTTATGCTGCCCAATAGCCACCCCAAGTTTGAATCAGATTGGTTCATCCCTTGATTTTAAGGAGTTTTTAAAATGGAAATTAAAAAATGCTTACATCTGCATAAGTTTTAATGATAAAGAGATCAAACTGGGCACAGTGACAGCTCTTAAGGAGAGCTTTCAGCATGCCAAGTTTAAATCGGATTATCTACCAGTGCAAAGCTGTTTTGTCAGAGGGAAGTGAAATGCAAAAAAGTCCAGATAGTTATAATTACCTTGATAATTGCCATTCACAAAACATTGTTGGTAGATAACACAGTCGTCATTGCCAAGGTGAGTCAATTAACATATTTAGTGTGATTTTTTTTTAAAAAAAAACACCTTTGTCCTTATTCAAACCACAGGAAATAAAATTGAATCTCTTGGTGCATTGTACTTCAGTTTATCAATGTGAAATTGCTGAAGCACAGTTCACCAAGAGATTCAACTTTATTTCCTGTGGTTTGAGTAAGAGTAAAGGTTTTTCCTCAACATTGCAATGATGTCTGTGTTATTATCACCCAACAACGTTTTATGACGGGAACTGTTAAGGTAGTCATCATTATCTGAACTTTTTGCATAACAAAGAATGTGTTGGTCTAGACTCTTTCTTCTGATCTGCACATGTTACATGTAGGAGGTTGTGTTTCCCTGGGGGAAGCATTCAAAATTACTGACCCTGTTTGGACAACACGCTAAGCCACAGTGGTTAAGCATTTTGAGTTAAACATTATGGCATAGCATGTCATGTGAACCATTCCTAACCATGATGGCTCCATAACCATGGTTTAAACATGCTCACTAACCATTTGCTGCAAAAGGTTTAGCAGCCTAACCATGGCATAGCACGTTGTCTGAACAGGCCCAGAGCTTCTACTAGTAGTGTAAAATGGTACAGGGTCCTTCTCTCACCTCTTGGCACTTCATTTTACTGCAAGTAGACTAGGCAAAGACACATTGGCCCTGTTCAGAAGACACCTTAAACCATGGCTTTAACCACAGTTAAAGCCATGGTTTAAGGTGTCTTCTGAACAGGGCCACTGAATCTAATCAAAGAGCCAGAGAAGTCTGAAAACCTACATTTTAGTTTTTAAAGCCTTGGGTGTTTGGTTTTTTTCTGCCTAAAGCCAACTGTATAATATTTTGAGTGCTTCAGTCTGGCACATGTATTAAAACTGTCTGCAGTGAAGCTGGAGGAAGCACAAAGAAAGGTCTGTTTTACTGCTTTGGCTGACTTGACTGCCAGAATGCTTGGAGCATACAAACATGAGCCAAACTCTCTTCTTCTTTTCCAAAACTTGTAGATGTTTATGTGCAAGATTCTGGTACAGCACATTTTGATAGATAGCGATGGCTAGATAGATAAAACAAGCTATCATTCTGCCAAAAGAAGAGCTGAGAAGAAAGTGGAGAATGAATTTGCGCTGCTGGTGAACTTAACGAGAACACCAGCTGTACTGTAATTGAAGAGGACTGCCCAGGCAAGCTGTCTCCCAGATAGCTTGCAGAAAGCTTCAACAGGAAGTCACAATTGGCAACATCAATACTCAATTTGTCAACAAGAATGGGATGCTAAAACTGGGAACCGTGCCAGGGGATACCAGGAGCTGAACTGTCAAGGGAAAGTAGGGATGCAAGAAAGTCTATTTCAATAACCATGTAATTAATACAGTGCTATCTTTGAATATGTTGGGCACTCTGGTGCAACACTTCACTATGGGTGTGTTTTGCCCGTTTGTTTTGTTTTAAAATTCAAATAGAAAATAACGTCTCCTACGAAAGTATAAGGCCCGCAAACATTATACCACATCAGAAGCTACAGAGATACCCACTACAGATAACATCCTTTAGATTTTATTTGGCACAGTTACAAGGGCTAAACATGTTGAGCTAAACATTATGGCTTAGAGTATTGTGTGAAGCATGACTTAGAGTGTCATGTGAACCTTTCCTAACCACAGTAGCTACATAACTATGGCTTAACCATGCTCCCTAACCATTTGCTGCAAAGGGGTTAGTGGCCTAACTATAGCTTAGTGGGTTGTCTGAACATGCCCAATAGTAAATGTTGAAATGTGGGCAAATGGTTTTATGCCTGGTGTGACCAGTGACTTTCTTGCGCTCTTAAAATCTCCATCATAGAACTACATCCAGTCACCAAAAATATAAACTGAAGAACAAAAGACATGGATTAACAAATGTCACTTGGCAGCAATCCTAAAAAATAACCTAAATAGTTCAAACCATTTGTGATTAGCATCTTGCTCCATTAATCGTTTGCTGTTGGTGCGAATTTCCTTCTTTTGTGTTTTGGTATGCCAAATAGACATGTTCAAGCCACAATAAATAAGTTAATATTTTAGATACCACCGTTTCAAGCATCTATCATTGCTATTGATGAAGCAAGAAATTGGCCCACCTTGAAAAGAGGTTTTGCATTTGATAATAGGCCTCAGCTTGCACGGTTTCCATCCATCAAATCAGTCAGTTAATCAAATAAAACAGCCTCTGATTTAAATCTCTTCAAATGGCTTCATGGAATGTGTTTCTCCCTCCTAGATCAACTTTGGAGCGGAGAAGTTCAACAGAGGCCAACTTGCTCACAGAGAAGCAATGTTTTTAGATCGAAAGCTGTTAATGTTGGGAATTTCCAGAATCTCTCCGCAATGAACGGCCCCCTTTCTTTTCCTCTCAGTACATTTATTCCTTGGAGATTTTTTACATCCGACTACTCTGTACAACCACAACAAATACAGCAAAAAGTCAATACATACAAAACTGCTAAAACAGTGCTTGTTTATGTTTGCATATTAAAGGCACAATCCTATGCATGTTTAGACAGAAAAAAAAATCCTACAATTCCCAGCATTCTGAAGCCAGCTATGCTGGGATTACTTAGGATTGCTCCCTAAATCACCTTTACCACAGAAACCTTGAGAAATCTGATTCCTGTTGTTTTAATATGTCTAAAGGGTTGAAGTCGTGGATTGTGGCTTCCATACTGCTTACATAAAAACAGGTGGGGGAAATTTCACTTTGAAGAGTAAAAACGTCTCTGGTGGTGTACTTAGGTAATTTCCGAGTTCTTTCAGCTCCTACAGCCACCAACGAAAAGAAAGATGTTGTGCAGAGGCTCTGTCTTTTCCTGCTTAGCAGTTGTTTTTGTGTGTGTAGAAAGAAAGAAGGGGGGAACCAAAAGAAGCAGTAGGAAAACTCAGAAGGGTTACAAGTGGAAGCCCTTCCAATGAACCTTTGGTTTTCCAGCTCCATTACCTTCAGCTGTCCAAAGTTTTAGCATGGCCATGCCTCCTCTTTTACAGAGGACAGTCCTCTGGTTTAAGGGCTGCCAGAGCCCTTCAAATCCTCTATTTGAAGGTGTCCTCCATTAAAAGGGCAGCTCAGCTGAAGGCTGGTTTAAAGATAAAGAACCATAACAACTGTTCACAATCAACAGTGAGCACCTTGAGAACAGACTAAACAGGCAGGTACAGATCACAGCCTATATTCCCTCCTCTCTTTCTGTATTTCTATTGAAATTCTAGTATTTCCCCCCTAAATTTGCATTTGTACACATAGCTTAGCATATACAAACTTTGTGCAAATGAGTGTTCTCTTTTGTTCTCTCTCTTTTTTTTTTTGGGCAGTTCACAAGTGGCCACCCTATCTCTTGCTCCCTCAAAAGACTCCATCCCACCCATTTCCCCTTGCTGTGTCATAAGCTTGGAATTGCCTCCCACATCACCTGCATAATGCCACCCCTCTTGCTTCCTTCAAATCTCTCCTTAAAACCCGCCTTTCCCTTGAAGCCTTTGGCACAACCCCCATAGTTGCCCCACTATCAATTTCACAATAAGTCTCATCTGGAAGCACCCGTAGAGTAGGGTGACCATATTTGGGAAACCAAAAAAGAGGACACCTAGTGTGTGTGTGGGGAAGCAGCTTTCTGAGTCCTGCAGAAAGTACGTTATTCCCCCGCCACCTTAAAGAACCCGATTGGAGTGGAGGAGGGGAAAGGATTTCATTCTGCATCACCACCATCCACTCCAATTGGGGCCTTTTCTATAATGTCCACGAATGACCCACTTTCCCCTTTAAGACCTCAATTGGAGCTCGGGGTGGGGGAATGATGTGCCTCAAGAAAGCATGTCATTCCCTCCTGCCATGCTAATGTGAACCGCCCAGAGAGCTCCGGCTATTGGGCAGTATAGAAATGAAATGAAATAAATAAATAAATAAATGACAGTCTTAAAGGGGAAGGTGTGTCATTCCAGGACATTATTGAAAATTATAGAAAATCCCCCCTGACACCATGGAAAGAACAAAAACCAGGACAAATCCGGGGAAATCCTGACAGTTGGTCACCCTACCGTAGAGCTTCTTTACACAAAACAAAAATTCCACACTCTTACCGGGGCATCCTCTTCTGGCGTCTTGTCAGGATAAGGATCGGCACAATACACTTGCTTCCTCCCTTTTTGGGGGGCATTTCCTGTGGGGGCATGCTCCATATGTTTCATTTGTACAGCCAGTAGATATCATGTGACATTGTGGAATTCTGGGAATATGCCATATCTCTGATGTCGGTTTATTTATTACTGCATTTTTGGCAAGTTAAAAAATGGCAGAATAAAGCTGAAAAACCATGGGAGAAGTACCGGAGGTTGACAATATCATGAATAGGACCTGTAAACTTCCACAAGTGACCATCCACAAGTCACAAGAAAAACATGGTATGCAGGAACCCATAGTCTTTGCACTTCATGGACTTATCTTATCTTTAGATGGCAATGGCTGGGTTTGCACAATCAGTGGGGGTAACTAAACAGTATGGGTTGATTTCTGTGCCCCCACACATGGCTGCGATTTGTTTAATTACCCATGCTGTGTCATGGGTTGCTGTGTTGTTTAGGAACATAAGAAGTGTCATGCTGGATCAGACTGAGGGTCCATCTAGTCCAGCACTCTGTTCACACCGTGGCCAACCAGCCATCAGCCAGGGACCAACAAGCAGGACATGGTGCAACAGCACCTTCCTACCCATGTTCGCCAGCAACTGGTGCACATAGGCTTACTGCCTTGGATACTGGAGATAACACACAACCATCAGGGCTAGTAGCCCTTGATAGCCTTCTCCTCCAGGAATTTATCCAACCCCCTTTTATCCAAATGAACCCTGTGTGACTCCTAACACACCCCACAGCACACACTGCATAGCTTCTCCCACTGATCATGTGAACCCAGCCAAGGTGTAGCACTTCACTTACTTCAAAATGTGCTAAACCAGGCCTGTCACATTCGGGGCCCTCCTGCTCATTCTGCTGAGGGGGGCGGTGTCCTGGACCACTGCCCCAAACTCCTACTCTGATGGCACACACCACTACCCATATGTTTTTAAACTGAAGAAAGGAATTACCTCTAGTGATTTGTTGGCAAGTTAAGCATTTAATATGGGTAGCTTGCTACCGATAATTTCATGATACATGCTTTAAAACATTAACGGGGAAATATCTGTAAAGTGGTGTGAAAAGTGTAAAATCCCAGGTGGAATGTCTGAAGCATGCGGGAATTTATTTATTAAATTTATATACCGCCCCATAGCTGAAGCGCTCTGGGTGGTTTACAAAAGTTAAAAACAGTGAACATTAAAAAGTATACAAAATTTTAAACCATCAAAAATATAAAAACAACAATATAAAATGCAGCATAAAAATTTAAATATACAAATTTTTGAAACAAAATAAACAGCTAAAACAATTTCAATAAAATACTAGACCTGTTCAAAAAGCTGGCATGAATGCCCCATCACATGCCACTAAACGCCTGGGAGTAGAGGACAGTAAACCACCCAGAGAGCTTTAGCTATGGGGCAGTATATAAATTATTATTATTATTAACAACAACAACAACAACCTGACAGTAAAAAGATGAGTGTTGGCACCAGGAGACCTCTGTGGGAAGATCATTCCACATTCAGGGGGACACTACTGAAAAGGCCCTCTCCATTTTTGTCACTTTCCATGGCTCTCTTAGAAGCGGCGCTCCATCAAGTATTGCAATCCCAAGCCATGTACAGGACTAGAATAAGGGATTTGCATCCCAAAAAGGTTCACCATTGCATTAAGCCCTCTGCAACTGTGCTTCTTACCAGTGGTGCAAAACTAGGTAATTTTAAACCCTGGACTTAATTATTCTTAGTGACCCTTTGAAACAGTCATGCATTTCAGTTATGAAGCACACATTTTTCTTCTTTCCTCCCACCCCCCAGCTTTGCAAGTGCTTCCTACATTCATAGTATATTAGAACAAGAAAACAATTTGCCAACACCGATTTTATAAAATAATACCCTGAGCATATGCAGTTTTGCTTTTTAAACTCACAAATCGTAGCCCAATCATGACTACAAGACTAAAATGGAGTTTGCATCTGCTGCCATTATCACCTGCCACTCTCTATGTGGTCAGTTAGAAAGAAAGGAGCCTAAGTCAGGTTGGACAAAGCAACAAATGAAGAAGGCTCCGACACTCCATTTGAAATGTGAGCAGCCAGTGAGCCTCCCCTTCCTCTTGTCAGGGCCTCACTGCCTACAATGGCCCAGGACCAAGTGCAACGGCCCAGTTGCAATTATATGTATTTATTTATTTATTACATTTATATCCCACCTTTTTTCCTCCAAGGAACCCAAGGCGGCATACATAATCCTCCTCCTCTCCATGTTATCCTCACAACAACAACCCTGTGAGGTAGGTTGGGCTGAGAGTATGCGACTGGCCCAAAGTCACCCAGTGGGTTTTCATGGTCAAGTGGGGACTAGAACCCGGATCTCCCAACTCCCCGTCCAACACCTTAGCCACTACACCACACTGGCTCTCAATTGGCTGACTTTCTGCAGAGTCAGACACACTCTAAGAAAGCCGGGTGACAGTGGTGATGTTAGGTAATTTTGGACACTAGACAATGAAAATAATGAGCAAACTGTGGTAAGAAAGGTGGCCATCTCCCCTCTAGTTTAATAGCCTGGTGTCTTCATGCTATGCTCCTGATTCGTCTGCTAAGGGAGTGAGTCCTAAAGTCTAATAACTACAAAGCTACTGCATTCAAAGGGAAGAAGCAGGCTTGTGTTAAGGCAGATAGTGGCAATAGGGACAGCTCTAAAAATCTGGGCCCATGCTCTGGTGGGTGCTTCTTGACACTGCCCATGCTGTGTCTTATTGATCCTGCAACCTGGGTCAATGAAACAGACTATCAAATCTCAGTAGAACAGAACCCAATCATTGCTGCCCTGGGAGAGTTTCACACCTGAAACCAAAAAAAGAAGTAAAAAAAGATCAAAATGTCTACTCAGGACATGAAACAGCAAACACAGAGAGAGACTGTAATTAGAAACAGGAAAATGGTGCCTCCGCCCTGCAAGAATCTCCTGCCCCAAGTAGTTTTGCATTGCCTCAGGGCGGCTTTCAAAGGAACTACAGTACACTCTCCTTCCAGTCTTCCTCCTTGGGAAATGACACAGCAGAGGGAAAGAACAGCAAAGGAAAAGTCCCTAAAAATTGCGAAGTTACAGAGAAAAGTACATGGGAAATGGCCATACTCCACAAGCCACTGAGGCGGAAGCTCTTGCTGAGTGAAAAATACACAATCTGCTCTGCGTTTCCTCCCATTTCAGTTTAAAAACTCCCACACACCAATCCACTAAACAATGCTTTTGTTTTAGGAACCTGCTCTCTTATTTTCATGGTCTACTTCTAGAGTCTGCAACATGGTGCCCATGGGCACCAATGTGCCTGCAAACATCTCTTTTGGTGCCCACCAGTCTCCTTGCTTCTCCTGCTTTTTATTTTATGTCTTAAGCTTTTTAAAAAATATATTTATTTAAATAAACTGAGATTTTGAACCCTTTATTTGGGTTCAAAAGAGTGGTTTTTGTGTCAGATCCCACCTTCGGCTTGAAATTAGGTTCTTCTTAGGTAAGTTACTTTTCTTTTAGTCTCGCCTGTTTGCCTTATGGGAAACAAACGGTTTGTGATTGGCCATGCTCTCCGTGACGGCCATTTTATGAATGGGCAAGCTCCCCACCCATGGCAGTAGTTTTGTGAGAGCACCCACAACACTCTCTCAAAACTCCAAATGTACCCATTGACCCAGAAACTTGGAACTCAAAAAAATCCTAGGAACATAGTAGACTGTCTTGTATCAGGTCAGACTAATTCAGTGGAGGCTGGTGCCCCCTATTTCAGCGAGGCAATAAATCTGCTCTGTGTTTCAGTCAGAACTCTAAAAGAGCTATTGGGTGCTGAACCTATTTTGGGGATTGGTTTCAGCACCTTGGATACCTCCTTTAGCGTTCTGACTGAAACCCAGTATGGATTCTCAGCCCCACCAAAATTGGAGCAACCTGCCGCCACTGGACTAATTGTCCACGTGGCCTAGCATTGTGACTGGCAGGCAGTGTCCCTCCAAGACCGCAGGCAGAGAGAGATTTTCACTGCTACCTGATCCTTTTAACTAGAGACCCCAGGTATCAAACCTGGGACCTTCTACTTGTGCTCCACCGCTAAGCCAATTAGAGTTAGGTTGCTTCCAGGCAAAGGAGTCCTAATACAATCCAAAGACATTGCTCAGCTATTCTGTCTTTTCTCCTTTAACAGATTTTCTATGGCAAGGGAAATGATAGAGGATGTGGTGGGAAAACTCAAAAACACCCCTATCAGTATCTCTTCTGGTGGCCTGCAGCACTTTTAAGACATTCGTGGAGGTACTGGGGGAAACCTCCATGCACCAGGTGAGAGTTGATGTTTCTGCACCACGTTTGCAGGCCCACCTCTACATGAAAGAATGCCATAGCAGCACCAATAGCCACTGGAAAGTGTGGCGTTGGTGTAGACCAGAACCTCTTTCCCAGAGACTAAATCTGGTCCTGAAGAGGTCCCAATCTGACACTCTGGCCACATGCCCTGTCCCTGGCTCCAGCCATTTCCCTCCAACCACCGATCTTGGTGGTTTCCCAGATTTGGTGCAATTTTTTCCCCTCATTCTAAAAGGTTGAAATATTTTCTTCTAAGACTTAAGTTACTAGCAGTAAAAGCTTTAAGATAAAATATGCTGGTGTTTTGGTCCGTCCTCTATCCCTTTGGCCCCGCCCCTTGGAATGCAGCCCCAGCACCTTCTCCAAAATGGAATTTAGCCCTCAGGTTGAAAGAGGCTTTGCACACCTGGTGTAGAGATTTTCTCACAAGCCTCCCCACCACCACACCCACGCGCCCAATGCAGCCTCAGAGAAACGGTATTCAGTGGCCACCGCATGGTGCTGTAATGAATGAAATGGCTATTAAGATGTCGATAACTCAACAACAATTTGTCGGGAGAGGAAGGGTTGCCAAGGCTGTCCAAGAACCTTGAATGCATTGACTGATGATCAACGGCCTTAATAGGGAGAAGTGTTCTAGGGTCGGTTCGCATGATTTCTAAAATCATTGCCCAGGCGTGGCTTGTCTTGTCATCCAAATCTGGGCAGCATGGCTTGTTGGAGGGAGAAACAACCCTCCAATAACTCTATAACAGCCCATGGGTTATTGGAACATTCTTTTCCCCTCCAACAAGCCATGCTGCCCGATTTTGAATGACACAAGTTGCATCCAGGCAGTGATTATGGAAATCACACCTGGCACATGTGCAATTTCGATCGTGCAAAACAGGTCTTACTTGAGCTTCCTCCCTGATATGCTAGTTTACTATGTGCAGGGAATTATTTTTCTATGTGAAAGCATTTAAACAAATGAGTCCCCAGCAGTTATAAATGGTTTATAACTTTTTAATGGTTTATAAAAGTATTGACAACTTTTGGGGCCCAGGACACATTCCATATACCGTTTCAAAGAGTTATATCCTTCTTGGTGTGGATCTGGACCCCATCTGCAGTTTGAAGTGGTACAATGCAGACAGAGTTTTGTTCCCTTGGCCTGTTCTTCGTGAGAACAAGGCCTGTGCTAAAGATGGGAATCCCCAGAACATTGCTTCCTTCCTCATCTTCAGTGCTGCCTCTGGAAGAAAGGCATTCTTTAGGCAAAATGTAATTATATTTTCCTCTCTGTTGTTGCGAGTATTACCACTGGGATTTTGGACAAAATTATTTCAGCAAGTGGGATGACTTAAGGTATTTTTGTTAGTGGTTGACAAAAAGATGAAGAAGATAATCAGTCAGCATTACATCAGATAGAGAGCTAGTTCTGATGCAACATCCTACTTAGTAAGCAGCAGACATCTCGTGTTTTTACCATAAGGCTTCAAAACCACTTAACTGTGCGTAACAAGATGTCATTTGAAAGACCTGTGTGTAAATTGATGCAAGTGATAGTTAATGTAACCTAAAGTTATATGTGCACACATATAACTCAAAATAAAACATTTCTGTATGGTCCAAATAAAGCAGTAAGTTGCATTGCACAGGGTGCCACTCTCCCTTCTGTGATATCAGAGCAGCTGAACCAATAAGAGCTAGAGGGACTGAGATGCCTTGGGCCTGCAGGAAGATAGCACAGTGCTGGGTCTTCTAAGGCTAGGTCCAAACTGCTGACTCACTCACAGGAGTAACATGGGCCCACTGTGGTATCAGATCAAATCCAGCTGAAATATGAAACAGGAGGCTGTTGCTACTCAGAACCATAAGGTAAACTAAGAAAAAATAGATTGGAAAACAAATGCATTTGGAAATATATTAGCTGCCATTTGCTTTCTACTCTTTTCAGACATCAGCAACATATTTCTACCTGTGGGGGAGGGAGGGCAAAGAACAGGAAATACCTAGGCTGTAATCTGGTAAACACTTACCTTTAACTAAGTCCCACTGAAATTAATAGGACTCATTTCTGAGTAGATAGGCTTAGGATTCTGCTGAAAGAGAGCTAGGTGTAAAACAGGCTTCAACTTTATTGATCAAAAGCTTAGCATTATTTTGCACAAAGAAGCTATAATAGCGCAACTGTTCTCAGGATAGACTGTCCAGGCTATCCTGGACAAGAAGCTTGTGAAGAGAGCTTCAGCTATGGGGCAGTATAGAAACATCAATCATCAATCCTCCTCCTCCTCCTCCTCCTCCAATGTGGGTCAATCCTTCAGCCCATAGCTGCTCCCTGCCACAGAGATGCAACTGGCAACCTGACTTAAAGACATAGTGACCTGGTTCGCATGACATGGCTGGGTTATTTAACCCACAATGAGCTGTGGCGCATGCAGCCATGATTTTCAATATGTAACCCATGATTATGCAAACCCAGACATCATGGGTTATTCAAGGGTTAAACAGCCCTTACAAAACCCTCGATTAGTAGTAGGGTTAAGTGAGGGTTGTCATGCGAAGTGGCTCAGTCCCTGGTTGATGCTAAAAACATTAAAGAACCAGCCACAAGTAGCAAAGCAGCAGCAACCTCCTAGAACTGCAGTAGGCCACTTGTGGGCCACCAGATATTTTGCATACAACTCCCAGGATGCTTCAGCATTGGCTATGATGGCCAGAGCTGATGGCAGCTGTAGGTCAAAACCCCCGGAGGGCCACAAGTTGCCCACGCCAGTCCTAGATTCCTCTGCTAAAGAAAGTAAAAATGCAGGCACACTGTAGATAGCACATGGATCAAGGAAAATAATGGCTTTGATGAAGAAGGAGATTCCAACAAGTTGTACTGGCATTGTTTCAGGGACAATCTAAGAGCAGGTATCTAGGAATTATTCCCGCCCTGAAATTGGCCATTCCCCCAACTTCACTTTGTGTGGCAGGAAATGCAAAAGCAAAGACTTAAGAACACCAGCTGGGAAGGGCAAACAGGGTTAGTACTCCTTGTGCTGGAGTCTAGACTCATGCCTGGTGCCAGGGAATGTCCCATCTGCCCCAGTACAAGCTCAAAATCCTCCTGGGGCATAACACACAAATACAATGCTGCTGGAACACTTTAAGTTTGCCTGGGCATGATGTTTCTGCACATAGCTGGCCATGGCTATATCTGGTATTCCCTGGTTGCACCATCACCACAGGATAAATTTGGATGAAGGAGGATTTGGGGCTGTGGCCCTGACTAGAGTTAGTGGGGAAAAGAGAGCAAATGCACTCTCTAGAGGGTTTATGGAAGTTGCTTATTGCCTAACTTACAGTTCATAATTAAATTATGGAATTCATTACCAAAGACAAAGACCCTGCTCAAACCACCGTGGTTAAACATTTTGAGATAAGCATTATGGCTTAGTGCGTTGTGTGAACTATTCCTAACCATAGTGGCTACATAACCATGGTTTAAACACGCCCAGTAACCATTTGCTGCAAAGAGGTTAGAGACCTAACCATGGCTTAGCGTGTTGCCTGAGTAGGGCCATAGTGATGGCCACCAATTTGGATGGCTTATAAAGGGGGTTAGACAAAGGGGGTTAGAGAAGGGGCTACTAGTCCTGATGACTATATGCTACCTCCAGTATCAGAGGCAGTATGCCTAAAGTACACCAGTTGCTGGGGAACATGGGCAGGAGAATGCTGTTGCACCATGTCCTGCTTGTGGGTTCTTGGTTGGCAGCTCCATAGCTGCTGTATGAACAGAATGCTGGTCTAGATGGACCCTTGATCTGATTCAGCAGGGCTCTTCTTATCTTCTTGTGTTCTGTTCTGTCCTTTCCTTGACCTTCTTGTCAATGCACAGTAAATTAAGTGTACAATGTCCCTTAAACCATGGTAGAGTGAGAGAATAAGCCAAAGATTCTTCCTTCTTCCTGTTGCAATTATAGACACTGCTGTTACAGTCAAAAACAGTAAGACAACCCCTTCATGTTTCCCATGAGCTTGTAAAACGAGAGATGTCACAGTACCTTGTAAACAAGCTTGTTTATTGTCCTTCGGCCTTGCTGACCTGATTAAAATTCTAGGTTGCAGCATAATCACATTTAGTTTCCGCTTGTCCAGATAGAAAGTTCCCTTACAACATGGCTGTGCCAAATATGAAATGTAACCATTTGTTATAGCATAGGCAGAACCTAACTATATTTAAATCTGGATATATACAAGAGAAAAGCAGTCTGCTTGAGCTGACTTCTTCAAATCCAAATTAAACAGAGCATTGGTTAGGACAGGCTTTAGTTCAGTACCATTTGGTCACAAGGAATTAATAAAGCATATTAGATTAATTAATGCATTTATGGTTACCACAATACAGCAATAAGTTTTTAAACATTTTGACAAGGGCTATATTTTAATTTAAACTGCAGAATGGAGTTGTACCACCCCATGGTGACTTGAAACTTAATTAAGCTCCCATTATTTTCTTGTAACTCACTGCCACAGGATGTGGTGATGGCCACCAATGGCTTCAAAAGGGGGTTGAATAAATTCCTGGAGGCAAGGGCTATCAATGGCTACTAGCCCTGAGGGTTGTGTGCTATCTCCAGTATTCGAGGCAATAAGCCTGTGTGCACCAGTTGATGGGGAACATGGGTGGGAGGGTGCTGTTGCACCATGTCCTGCTTGTTCATCCCTGGCCGATGGCTGGTTGGCCACTGTGTGAACAGAGTGCTGGACTAGATGGACCCTTGGTCTGATCCAACATGGCCCTTCTTATGTTATGTTATGTTCTTATACTACAGGATAAAATGATTACCTAGATACCAAATACAGATAATATTGCAGCTGGCTGCCCCAAAATTGAGGATATGACACATTTTCTAGTCGAATGCCCAATGTATGCGGAATTGAGGAAGCAATATCTTGAGCCTTTAATTCCCAGGTTTAACTAGGGTGACCATATTTTGGAAACCAAAAAGGAGGACAACATGGTCGCCCCCAAGGGAGCGTGTCCAGTACCAAGGGGGCGTGCCCACCCGAACATAGCCTTGGTCACATGTCTGATTTTACAGCACACATTTAAGACAAATCTGTCCTACATAACATCTTAATGTTAAAATCACTGAAATAAAAAACAAGTGAGAGATTTAATGTATCTGAAATTAACTTCACTCACTCCTACTTTTGTAAGTTTTGCTGTACTTTGAAGCTTTTGCTATACTCTGTATGATAGAGTCTCGCCTTCCCTCAAATATCTTTTCTGACTGTATCTTCACTCATTGCAAGCTGCTGTTGTTCTTAACAGGGTTTGCTACTGGCCGGCCGGATGGCTGGCTTTTTTAAATTTCAATTTTTTAAAAAAACTTGTGTATAATTGTCACACGTTTCTCTACTCTAACATTAGGGTGGGTGTTGTGGCAGTGAACACTACTTTGCCCATTCACACTTCTCACCTATATACATTAGCTTCTCAAGGCTTGTGTGTTGGCACCACTTCGCACATCCAGACTTTGAAATCCTGTCTACTTCCTGCACAAACATGTGACTCTGAGACCCTCTTTCTAATGCCCTGCGTTTCATGCCAGCACCATGGGGCTAAGTTACAATAGATGTCTCTGGGTTGTCTGTGCAGCCTCTGTTGTCTCTCACTCTAAGTCATTGCAGACAAACCAAAGCCTCCAGCCTCAAACAATCTCTCTCTCTCTCTCCCCCAAAGTCTCCCAATGGTCCAGCTAGGCTGTGTAGTATCCTTCAGGCATAGGGACCATACGGGTGAGCTTACCTGCTCAGCCTGCCACTTGCCTTTAGACTACCAGGCAATAACATCAGAGTCTTTTCATTGCTGGATTCTTTTATTACTAAAACTTCTTAGAACAGTGACACCAAACTCCCTCAGCGAGGCCCACAACACCAACTGACAGAAACAGAGGCTCCGCCCAGGCCTTCGATGAGGACCTGGAGACTAGCAGCTACAGGCCTCTTAAAGGTATATACATCCACATATCACAGGCTGCACACTTGTGGCTTGGGATATTGCTTATTGCAGGTTATTGCTTGGTCATGTCTGGTGACATTATTATTATTATTATTATTATATCCCTTTCGCCCAATACTTTAAAAACCTCTGCCACCAGCCGCCTCCACCTCTTCTCCTCCTGCACAACTTTGATGCACTCTTAAAACACTCTGCGTGGCAAGCCAGCCTCAGGGCCAAGCTACAGGTGCATCTGGGTTGCCTTCAGCCTCTCTCTGCCTTATGCCAGCCTGCCAACATTTCCAGCCTCAAATAATCCCCCACCCCCTTTCTCTCTGCCAAAGTCTCCCAACGGTCCAGCCAGGCTGTGCACTTGTACCCTGTGGCTGGGGGTAGGGCAACAGCTTATAGCTTGGTTGCATCCGGTGACTCTTGTTTTTTAAAAAAACTCCACCACCAGCCGCCTCTTCCTGCACCAAAAGTGGACTCTGAGACACTCTTAAAAAGGCTCTGTGTGGTACAGCAGCCTCTCAGGCCTCAGCTACAGCCATCTCTGAGTTGTGTCTTCAGTCTAACTCTGTCTCTAAGAGATATGCCAGCCAGCCAAAGCCACAAATCTATCTGTTTTTCTCTGGTATGCATTTCAAATGTTCTACATTGCATCCCAGCAGTGCAGTCAGAGCCTAGCTCACAAGTGTACAAAGTGAAGTGGAAGGGAAGTGGTAGCGAAGCAAAGCAATGATATGCCAGGTTCCAACATTCGCAACAACAGGGCATCTGCAAAGAAGAGAGCCTCTCTCTCGACTGGCACCTTACAGTTGATCATGAGAGTTTTTCTCTAAAGATGACCCTTAATCACCCATGATGTGGAAATTTGAGGAAAAGGCCTCTGGCCCATTCTTTTTTTTTTTTTTTTTTTTTTGCCCTGTGGGCTGCTTTGACTGACCTCTCCTTTCCCACATTTTGATTTGTGGATGCCTTGCCTCTGCTGAGCTCCAGGTACCTGACTGCACACCAAATCTGCAACAGGAAAGGTGCTCTGCTTGCCCAGGACTTCTTACCTAAAGACTGGAGATCCCCTTAATGCCAAGGGCTGAAACTGCTCAATGTGCAACACCCCAAAGAGGAGGTTTGACAACCTGAGTTGGAAAGATATGGCTCCAGCAGTTTTAAAAGACAATAATTGTAAAACTTTGAACTTTTAAAAAAATCCTAAAAAAAACAATGGATGAACAGATCTGATTCAAACTTGGCATGGCTAAATCTCTCCTTAAGAGCTATCATGGTGCCAACTTTCAGCCCTTTATCTTTAAAAATGTAATTTTTTAAAAATAATAATTTTAAAACCTCAAACTTTTTTTAAAAAAACCTAACACTCAATGGATGAACAGATCTGTTTCAAACTTGGCATAGCTAAAGTCCTTGTTAAGAGCAATCATGGTGCCAAGTTTCATGTCTTTATCTTTAAAAGTGACGGAGTTATAAGCATTTTTGTTAATTCCTATTAGAGCTGCTCTTCGGCTGGGGAAGATTGGAAAAATCCAGATTTCTCCTCCCAAAAAAACAGACAAATCCAGGCAAATCCGATCATATAGTCACCCTATGCCGCCCAAAAAGGCAACTCAAATACTTCTGTTAGGCTCTGATCATTATATATCATTTAGGACTGCAAAGTTTGTACATTGGGCGCTGGAGGTGCAGAAGCTCCTGACTACCTTATAGGATCGAATTATATCCTGTTGATTTATTTTATTTATTTATTTATTTATTTATTTATTACATTTTTATACCGCCCAATAGCCGAAGCTCTCTGGGCGGTTCACAAAAATTGTGAATACCATATGTTGGTTAATATAGTTAACATAAATATGACAACCTGGCTGTCTGCGATGTTATTAATGATTGTATTACTCTTTCGGCTGTGGTGAGTTGGCGGCTGGGTGTGCAATTATTTTGTTTGTATGCGAATGGCCTACCTGGCTAATATGCAATAAAGTATTTGATGTTGTTGATTACTCTTTTCTTGTTGCTCTATGGAAACCCTGAGGAGTTGCTACCGGTTAGTGTCAGCAATACTGGGCTAGATGGACCAATGGTCTGACTCAGTCTAAGGCACCTTTCTATGTTCTTAATTCTATTTTTGCTTCTCAAAGAACTCCGTGTTAGTTACAGAACTGGATAATTTCAATTCAGTTACTTTGTTTCCTTCTAAACAGGCTAGACCTGTGTGTTCTAGCCTAATTTAGCTACAGACATTATGCCCAATGCTCAGTAGCAATGTTGTTGTTGTTTTTAAAAAAAAGGAAGGGGAAAAAAGAGTGTGGGAACTCCCTCCTGGCAGTAATCCTATGCAATACTTCCAAGATTAACCACATGTTATTGCTACATGAGAGATAGACAAACCATTGCAAGAATGGAATAAGTTCCATATCCAGTGGACTACATGTTCTCCCAGTTCTGCTAATACTAACTGCGCGTCTAGTGCTAGGATTTCTTTTCATCATATTAAACAAACAGCCACCCAAGCTGCTCTGAGCAAGATTAAGAAGACTAAATTGGTCAGTAAGCACAGAGTGAGCAGCTTTTATCCCCATCAAGCTATGTACTGGATAAACTGGCTGGACAGCAACAATGTTTAATTGTTGTTTATGAACTGTGTGTACCAGCCAAAGCAAGACCGATAACACACTTAACATGTCAGGTTTTAGCATTGCTAGTGGAATACTAGGACAGTTGCATACTTATAGATGGTTTCTTTCTATTTCAGGATCTCCTGATACAAAGGGTAAACCGCCCAGAGTGACTTGGCTATGGGGCGGTATACAAATGTAAATTATTATTATTATTTATTTATTTATTTATTTATATAGCACCATCAATGTGCATGGTGCTGTACAGAGTAAAACAGTAAATAGCAAGACCCTGCCGCATAGGCTTACATTATAATAATAATAATAATAATAATAATAATAATAATAATAATAATAATAATAATATAATTTCTGTGAGCAGACACAGTAACAAAACAGTTAACAGCAAGAAAAAGGAATGGGCAGGAATACCTAGTGTATTAGTTACCTTTTCAGAATGCATTTTGGAAATATCACTGCTGAAATAATGAAACAACAAGATTCAGTTTTAGTACTTTTAAAGGTATAAAATGTCATTTCTCAGGCAGCAACCAGAAACTACAGTTTTAAGGAAATAGACTCTGGGAAAGCCAGGTTTACACAACAGAAAGATGCTAGCCAGCTGCCCTACAAATAAAAGAAATCGGGGGAAATGTTCATTAATTGGGTAAGGTAAAATGTAATTTATTTAAAATATTTTTATAATGCTGTTCAGGACAAAGCCTCTTCAAGGCAAATTAGAGTGTAAAATTTAAAAACAGTAAGATTCTACTAACCGAACAGGTACCTAAGCTATCTCATTTACATTTTAAGGATAGAGTGGATAAGTTTGGTAAAATCATACACACTCACCAAGTTGTTGTTTTAGGTTTGGGAAGTATTATTGAATATATCAGATCAATTTGGGGGACCACGAACATCAAACATCACATGAGCTGACTTCTCCATCCTCTCCTCCCGGTACATCCTTCCCCATCCTGCTCCTGAGGACCTTGGAACCCTTCAGAACAGATTTTAGGGGCACATGGGGGGAATCCATTCTGTCAAGTTTCCAATCTATAGGTGGATGGACACTGCTGGATTTAACCAAAGTGTTTATTTCTTACACTTTTGTCAAATAAACATAACTCTCTCAATGGTGTGATATCGTGACTACAATCCTATCCAAGGTTACTTAGGAGCAAGTCCCACTTAATTCAATGGACTTTCTTGTATTTAAGTGCATTGCACTTAAAATTATTGCAATGTACTTTTTGTATTGGTTATAGGTCTACAATAACCCCAGCAAAAGCAGCCTGGGTTGCTGCTTTACCATTGCCAATAGTGTTGGCAAAGCAGTGATCCGGGCTGCGTGGGGGTCACTGCGTGAGGGATGGGGCTGCAGCCCCAGCCCCCTTGACCTGACTGCTGCTTTACTGCCACAATATGCAGTTGAAGATATTATTGTCTAACGGTAACAGTGAGAAAACATTTATATAGCTATTGGTGTGGTAAAAAGAAAATTGTAACTCTTGTTCCTGGTCTGCTCATCCACACAAGGCAAGAATAGCAATAGACATTGTACAATTTGGGTTTATCCATCCAACTAGCTTAGGCCTACAGCCTGCCTGTTATATCAACCTCACGTGATATACTACAAAAGCAAATGGTGATGTATTAAAATAGGAATGAAAACACAGCATGCCTGTGTCTGCAGGCTCAAGGGTAAGAGAGGCCCTTCAACTTCTTAAGGATTTGAAAATCAGTTGCTGTTGAATGGTATAAATATGCTTTTCTTCTTCATATTGCAATACTGAATTGGGGCAGGGAAACATGCATTATATCCATTTTTTTATTAATATTTTTTATTAAACTTAAACATACATCAATACAGTAACCAAAACAAAAAAAAAATTTTTTTTACAAATTAAAATCATAATACATAGAACTGAATGACCTTATAACATTTCTAATTTAATAAAGTGCACCCCCCCACCCCGGGATCTATTCCTGTTTCCAAAATCTCATTGTTTCTTCTGGAGGTGGTATTCCACTCCCCTTAGATAATGCATATTCTAGGAACTGATTCCAAATTCCTTCAAAATCATTCATTTTTGAACCACTATTGGTTATTGTGTTGTGTGGAGGGCACCATCAGTTACTTCCTCAGCCACCATTGGTTATTTCCTCAGCCACAGGGTCACAAGGTAAGAGTGGTCAAAGCCACAGCTGCTGCTCTAGTCCAACCAGCAGGATAGAGTTTTGGCAGCAATGACTGATGGGATACTAGTGGGAGGATGAGGGGAGGGGGGGATGAATCAACTCTGCATGGACTGATAGTCAACTCAACATTGATCCTAATCCACACCTTGGTTGATTATCATGTTGTGTAGGGAGTACGCCCTAGATTAAAAAAAACTTGTCCAGTTATTACTTCACCATTGACTATCATGGTGTCCAACATCTAATTTCCCAAGGGCTATCCACAAGCAAGCCCCATAGCCAGGGATGATGTCAAACGCAGGCATGTGTGGGCACCAACTGAAGGGCCCAGAATGGGCTCATTGAGAAGAGTCTCAGGACTACCTCCTCTTCACCATTGCAACCTGCTTGTTTACCTGCATCTTGCTCTGGCCTGGACAACATTGGTGGTCAGAATGAGGCACAATAGATGCCACCTCCCTATTACTCCCTGGCTTTCTGCCTATCAAGCAAGAAGTGGTAGCAAAAATGAGAGAGCAGCAGCAGTCAATGGCAGTGAGAAATGAAGACGGGACCCATTAAGCATGCCCTGCCCAGGGGCCTCGATAAACCTGGAGCAGACACTGCCCATAATAAGATTGCACACAGGATGAGGCCTTACATTTAACAGCCTTTTCAGTCAAAGCCTCTACACTTAACTTGCTTGTATAATTGTAGATGGAGTCAGTTCAGCTTTCTGTCTGTCAACGCTACACATTTCTAAAGATTCAGAGGCCACCACACCCTGAGAGATTTGCATTAAGTGGCTTCTAAAACTCAAGAAATACAATAAAAATGGGAATTAAAATTGGTAGCTGTGTTAAATCCATTGAAACAAACATTCTCAGGGACAGTAAAATAATTCCTTTATTAGGACCAATGTTAAGCAACAGTTATGAGTTTTCAAATTATACAAAACTTCCTCAACCTCTATTGTCCATTTGGAAGACAAAGGTTTAATTTTCTGAATGTTCATTTATTGTAAGCCTCAGAGAAAAGTTTGAGTTATGAAATCAGCAGTTTGCATCAGTCATAAGGTGATAATGGGGAAAAACACCTTGCAGGATAATTGTTAGGACTACTACGCCTTTAGAAACATCAAGTTACAGGGGCATGCTGGGACAAAAAGGGAACTGAAGCTTTTTCCGTCGGAGATACAGGATACCAGCAGTCATAAGTCAGATGTTCTGGCAGAACTGGAAACTCAGATAAAATGTAAGCACTTAAGATGTATTCTGACCAGTGGATCAAACAGGCAGAAGCCCACCCTTGTGTTTGAGCATAACAGGAAAAATCGATGTTGCCTACAGTACTTTAACAGGGGTGGGCAGATCTAATTTGTTTTTTACTAGAACATCAAGATTCACCAGCCAGAGGTAGGTGCAAAAAAACAGGCTCCCTCTGAGCACATTCTGAGCTTAAGAATTTGTTTTCAGTACTAAGACTGCATTGAGTTGACAGACCTTTCACACACAAGTCCACTCTTGATTACCCCAAGTTTTCTGTTGTTGCTAAGCTATTAGTTGCTCATGTACTGCAAATCACCCCAAACCTAAGTAGATCTACCTTCTGCCTATCCCTCCTTTAGCAAGTCTTTCACATTCAGAGCATTAAGGAGGTCTAGGCATTGCTAATTTATCTTATGTGTTAACCTTCAATAATTTCTGATTATTCTTTGAATGCTGCAAGTTGCTGAATAGCTCGGAATCTTTGATTCCTTAAAATATGTGAATTTAATGCTAATTTGTTCACAGCCTAGTATCTATTTATTAGACTCTTGACTATATTATTAAATAGGCATGTTCACTAAGGCTGCAATACTATATACATTTACCTATAAATAAATTCCTTTTGAGTAGACATGCACTGGATTGTGCTGTGAGCTTTTTATTTAATGCTGGTTATGGAGAAGTTCCAAGAACACTGCAGTTCTATCTAGTGTCTAATACCAGAAGAGAGTCCATTTTTACTGTGCTATGGCTATTACTTTGGCATTACATTCATCCCCAATTATCCAAAGGTACATTTCCAAAGCCTGTGGTTACTGCAGGAATGCTTGTAGCTATAAAAACACTGTAAATTTCAGTGGCAGCATCACTTATACGTTATGAAATTCAATGCTTGGCAATGAACAAGGACAAAGCTTTCCAAAACCTCAGTTTTATTTGTACAGTGAAATACAACAGATAGGGAGCATTCAATTTCCAGCCCATAATCCAGAGCCATTAAAAAGTTTGGTTTCGCCAGATTATCTGGCCTGAAGTCACAGAATTAGGAATTCTAAATAGAGCTAATCTCTCTCTGCTAGAGCGACAAGGTGTGTATCAATCTCTGCTTCCGTAAGGATCCTAGAAGAAGGGAGAAAACAACAGAAACAGTTTATGCTTCACCTAAAATAGCAATCTGCTATCTGTATAATTAGAACATTTATGTAACCTGGAACAGAGCTGGACAGCCTGTTTGACACCGAGAATTACATAGGCTATTTATCAAGCACGGGTTCACAGAAGTACTTACAGGCAATGAATTTTTCTAACATAAACATGCTTGCCAAGTGAGACTCTAAGCTTGTGCTAGGCTTCAGAGGCACTTGGAAGCACAACTTCCAAGAAACTAAAAATCCCAACAAGACTACAGGGATGAGCTCTTTCCCAGGCCTTTGAGATGGGCAGGGGCTCATGCCTGCAGTTGCACTGGGCTTTGGAGATGCTCTGAAGTAAGAGATTCACTGCTTCCAAGCATCTCTGAAGACCCATGGAACTTAAAAAGGGAACATGCTACTGTCCATATGAGGGCAGAGGTAAAGTCATGGCCGTCTACCAAAGGAAGTTCATGAGCCTTTCAAAGCAATTCTGTGCCAACTCGTACCCAGTACTGCTAATATTAAAAGAGAAAAGGAGAACACATCTTATTCTGTTAATGCAGTGCCATGCTAGATTTGCTCATGGTTGTTGCCGATAAATTCTCCCGACTGATGCACTTACGTTTTTACCTCCCATGGTGCTGACATTTTTCTGGACACTGATCAGAATAGGCAATCTGTGGCCCTCCAGATGATGCTGGACTGCAATTCCCATCAGCCCTAATCAGCATACCCAATGGTGAGGAATAATGGGAGCTGCAGTCCAACAACATCCAAAGGCCACAAGTTGCCCAGCCCTGCTTTAAAGTCTCCCACTGTTTTTTCATGGTTGGCTCTTGTGTATGTATGCAATTCTTCACCAACCCTAACCCTTTGCTGGGCCTCCTTTCTTAGAGTTGTTTACACATTTAGACAGCTTCCCACACTTCATCCTTCAAATCTTGCTGCTTTTTTTTCTACTTCAGAGTCATTTGGTAAGTTTAATAGCATGTAGACATTCACTAGAATTGTGACTAGGGCTGTTCAGATACCTCCCCCTATTACCAGAACAGCAGATTTAGGCACATATACTTTTCACCCAATAGCATATAGCAAAATGGAAATGCTCTGAATTCTAGTGCTAAGAAGTAGAAAATATTGAAATCATACCTAAATTATTTCAATAAAAGCAGGGAACTTAGTTGGACATAAGCAAAAGGCAGAGTTCTCTAGGCACTTTTTATTTTACCTGAATTTCGGATTATCGACTGTAACGACTCCTATTTCTATTTCAGAAGGTTTGAAGTCAATGGACAAAACAGTAGAGAGGCAGGTTATTGCTGTCTAAAAGTAAAGAACACAGGTAATTTTGTTAGAAACATGGGGTGTAATATTTAAATTAAAAATACTAGTAACATACAAACGTGATTTTTCTTTAGTGTTAATTTATGCCCCCAAAGCCCAAATAAAAGCATTTCAAATGCAATGTTCTAGCACAATTTAATCTCTGTTGAGAAGTAGTGTAGACAGCTTAGTTCGCAGACCTTGCAGATGGGATTTGTAAAGTCAGTTGTGCTGCAGATCTTAGCAACATTCTGTCCTACAAGCCAGCCACTGTGCAGAAGGCAATTTTGATAAAATCATTACTTTCCAGTTTGGGAGTAACCTCTGCAATTCAGCAGGGGAAATACACACATGCTTTGTGTGGTAGCTGGACTTACCATTCTGAAATACAGCTAGTGTGACCTTTAAAATGTCATTTCTTGTTCAGCTTTGTTAATTTAGATTCAGAGCTCAATGCAAACAAAGGCTCAGTAGAGATAGCAACATTTCCTTCTCTCAGTCATTGCAAGTACCCTGCTACATGGATTCTTTGCCATCTATACAAATGGGAAATTGCCATGGGTCACTCAGTTGGTTTTTGGTTTAGCACAGCTTTGTATTAAGGCTCAAGCCCAACATGTTCTCCATAGACTAAAAAGGGGTTGCCAGAAAGCATCAGATCTCCCAACTAGTAGTCCCCTGTTTCCTAACAGTAAGAACGGGGGCGGGGGGATGATGACTTAATCCCAGCAGTTAGGATGACTATTTCAATTAATTATAAAATGTACTTGTTTTGAGGTTAAACTAGCACTTATTCCTCTATTACAATCATATCAATTAAAACATCCATATTATAATAGAAAAGCAGTTATTCAAGCATATGCAAACTATAACACAGCCCCAAAAGAGCTGGCAGTAGTATTGCCGAAGCAGCACGATCCCATTAGAAGTCTTGCATTTGCTCTGTATAAAAGTATAGGACTCAAAGACAATTTAGAAATTGTAGAACCAGCTTTATATATCAACTACCAGTAGGAACAGTTTCAATAAGAGAGATTGCTTTTTTTTTTTAAAGAAAACGCCACAAGGCGTTTCATTCCAACATTCAGCTTTGCTCTGGTATAACAAGTTGTGTAAAACAACTGACATGCATGAACAAGCATGAAGTTAACTATTCTGATACTACTGCTCAGGAGGCACAAGATACATATACAAACTAGGTTAAGATTTAAGGCTTAATTATTTTGGCCATAATGTGCAGAACAGCCCCAGGGATATAGGTGATGACTGCCAATTAATTTCCCAGCGCTTCTCTTGCCAAGTCTCAGCAGGCACTGTAGAAATGAAAGTTAAACCCATTTGCAGTTATCTCTGATGATTTTGGAGAGAAGGCTGATCCAAATTAAACAAGCTTAATGTTAAAATGTAAAGTTTTTAAGGCATAAAAGACACTACAGCCTGATTCACATGTCATGGGTTAACCAGGAATTGCTGGGGTAAGTGAGGCAATGAGCACTTTGCCTCCTGTGCACTCATTTCCACTTTCAATTACCAACTGGGCTGTTTGACCCATAAACAACCTAAAGTTTCTGGGTTCTCACATCATGAAACAACCCAGAAATGGTATGTTCCTGGATTGTTAATTAAAAGCAGAAAGGGCTAGTGCGCATCTTGTGTGCCCTGCTTGTCTCCAGCAATTCCTGGAGGGCCATAAATTGCCCACCCCACTGTAGACTTATCCCAAGTGCTTATAGCCTGCCTGTGTGTTAACTCTTTTTCCTAATGAAGGCTGCGCAACATAAAACCATAACTCAGGGAACATGTTGCATGAAAGCAAGATGGCAATCAGGAGTCAGTGTGGGAGGATGTCCTAGGTTTTATGAAACGGACTTGTGAAACATCCACACAATATATAGAAGTGTTTACCTACATCAAGTGTCGCTGAGAATAAAACACATGAGCCAAATCTGTTTCAATCTAAACACCATTAAGGGAAAACATCACACATTTTAAGAATAACCACACTGAAGAACAAGAGTGGAAAACACGTCGTTGTTCACAACTCAAACACTCTCCATTGTTTTGGCCTGCAACCCAAGTGAGATATAGTCCAACTGACATACCTCCACTGTCTGTTCAAATGTCCAGTCCAATTTTTTCTTCACTTTCTTTTCAAGAAAGCTAGTGGATTCTGTCTGTTTGACTCCTGCAGCTGTGGCCTTAAACCCACAGTAGTATCCTGCTGGATCACACTTGTATACCTGAGGATTGTTTTCTTCGTCAATGCCAATCATAATCACGCCTTTGGAGAAAGAATAGTTTTAAAATAGCATTTTAAACAAAGCTAACATTTCTAATGATTAAGATCTCATTCCCAGTCAAGGTTTTGCACACACTCTCATTATAACTCTCATAGGCAAAACATAGATACCAGGCATCAGCAATTCCACTCATGATGGTAAGTTTAGTTTGGTCCCTCTGGTGAGTGTGATGAACCACTAGTCTTCCTACCAACCATGAAGTTGCAGAGGTGGACAGGAATTATTTGGGTAGCCTCACGGTGATACTCATGACCTCCCCCATTTCCAAACTTCAGGAGAAGATTGGGGAGGGTGCTGTTGCACTCATATCCTCTTTGTGGGTTCCTGGTTGATAGCTGGTTGACTATTGTATGAACAGAATGTTGGACTAGAGGGACCCTTGGTCTGAACCAGCAGGGCTCTTTTTATGGAGTGTTTGGCACTTGAAGAACATTGGCCACACGAGGCCCAACCAGCCACCCTCTCCCACCGTTATTGCTGAAGAAGGAAAGGAAGACAGAGGGCTCGATGCTGCTGCCTGGAGGCGCTTTTGGTACCTTCAAGCAGCACCCAACAATGCACATTCCCTGCCCTTCAAAAGACAGGCAGAGGCGTATGTGTGTATGCATTGGGCGTTGCTGCACCCAAGCAGCATGCTCCGTGCCAACCCTTCTCTTAGGAAACAACAGCAGGGAGATTGAAAGGTGGGAGGGAGGGCTGACAAGCAAAATATTTGGCCTGGCCAGCCAAAGTTTGTACTACCCTGTGCATATACACACTGGTGGAAAAGTCACCTTTGTCAACACACAATCTGTTAACTGCATTAGATTGTGGGTTCAATGCTTGTACTGACTCCATACAGAGATGGGGTTATCTGCTTCCTTGGAAACGCAAGAACCATGCTATATCAAAACAAAGCCACAATCTAGCATCCTGTTTCCCACAATGGCCAATCCAATGCCCAGGGGAAGGCCACAAGAAGGACGTAAGTGCAGTTAACACTGTCCCATAATAAATAGCAATCACAAACATAAGAACAGCCATGCTGGATCAAACCAAGGCTCTATCTAGTCCAGCATTTCATCTCCCCTTAATTTCCCACCATTCCGCTTCACTGGATGATCCTAGGCTGTACTACTACAGAATCCCCACACCATGCATAATTTTATACTCCTTTATTGTGTAATGTTCCACCTTACTCACCTATTTAAACTAAATAGCCCCCGATGTTGTATCCTTTCTTCATCGGGGAGACGATACAATCCCTTGATTGTCCTTTTCTGCTCCATTTTTAGTTTTATTATTTCCTTTTTGAATTCTGTACATAGTATTCATTTGATGCTTTTTAAATGCACATTTGATCAGTCATGACTGGAAGGTTATGTGCAGAGTTATGTGCAAAATAAAGTATGTGCCAGCACAAAACTGTTGCACAATGTAATCATCTTAGGCAATCCTGAATCCAGTCAAGAGTGAGATAAAGGTGGGGATAAGTACCACAATCAAGAGCAGACACCCTCATTAATAGAGCTCAGCACTCAGATGCAATTTGAAATTATTTTCACCAATGCACTTGGCAAAAAGGCTGTACCTTCACTTTTATTCAGATTTAGCAGATACAATTCCTGCCATTGTAACCTCAAGACTCAACTGTCATACTCTCCACATACAGCTAACTCTGACAATACAGACAGTACGTGTCCCCGTTCTCTTGAGGTAGCTTTCTTTTTTTGGCACACTACATCAAATGTACTGAAGTGTCTACAGGTATAATTGTGCAAGGTTAACATTTTTAGGGGGAAGGGTGAAACCCAAGCCGGCAGTGCTGAGGAAAGGAAGCCATTTAAAAAAATACTGAATAGATTATAATATTTCTTACCCGCCTCTCCCTCTGGATCAAGGCGGGGAATAACATTAAATACAAAATCACCATAAAAAGCATACAACTAATTAAAAACATACAAAACTGATACAATACTAAAATAACAGTTGGACACATTAAAAAACATCTGGGTATGCTTGCCGGAAGAGATCAGTCTTTATGGCTTTCTTAAACTCGGCAAGACTTATTAAGTTGACGAATCTCTCCCGGCAGGCCATTCCACAGTCTGGGAGCAGGACCTGAGTGTGCGGGGCGGACTGTACGTGGGAAGGCAATCCCGCAGGTAACCTGGACCCAAACCATGAAGCCTTTAAAGGTAATAGCCAACACTTTATACTTTGCCCAGAAATTAATTGGCAGCCAGTGAAGTGATTTTAAAGTTGGTGTAATATAGTCACCCCCAGGTGTACTGGTGACCAACCTGGCTGCCATATTTTGAACTAGTTGAAATTTCCAGACTCGTATACTTCATGCAAAAGAAACATGCCAATATCAGTACAGAATTAGGGATAAAAATGTGAGATTATTGGTCTGGTTTCACCCTTCACTTTTATTTGTTTATCCAGTTCATAGAAGCTTCTGAAAGTTGCAATAGGATCGAAAAATGTCTCTATGGGTCTGTTTTTCCCCAGACACACAAGGCATGACTCTCTGCATGAGAAACTTCCTTTGGGGCAGGAGTGGAGTGTCTGGTAGCAGCATTTCATGAGAGGTTCAAGTTTTCCAGAATTTGTACTGGTGGACTGTCTTGTTGCAAGAAGGCACGGAAGCCACAGAAATAGGAAGAGGGCATAGCACCAACAGTAAACCTAAACACTAGGATTTTGTCATTAAAACATGAATCTTGTGCTAGCCATTTCACCTAACTTGAATAGGATGGGATTTTCTACTCATTTACATTGCAGCCTTAGTTTCCCAAAGTTTTGAAGTGTTGCTTATATTTTACTATACTTACAACAACCAAGAGGTCTCATTTCAGCATTTTGTGTGTAAACCTGAGAAATGTCCGCGATCCTTTTACACAGCATATCCACTGGAATGTCATAGCCATACTTGTATTTCCAATTTGCAGCCTCATAACGAGCTCTCTGCACCTGGGACCTGCTGTCAGCTGAGAGTAAAGAAAAAGAACTGAAGTCATTCACCCCCCCAAAAAAATTTAAATCTGAATACAAAACTAATTTTTTTCTGCAAAAGCAATAGCATCTTCAATTTCCAACACCTCCAAGGTATGGATTAATTTATGTAGTAATATTTTATCCCCCCCTCCCCTCGTTTCCAGGGATCTCTGAGCAGTATTCACAAGACTATTAGCTGATTTCCCATCCAGGAACTACAGAGGTGAAATTTCATCCATGAAAAATTAAGATTAATTGCATATTTAACAAAACTAAAGTCTGAAACGTCAGCTTCAGATCCACATTGCAGGTCACCCAGCCATTTACTACTTAGGTAATTTTGATACCTGTCATTCCTGTCATTACGCATCCAATATTTTCAGTTATTCTGAATAAGTGAGTCACTGTGCTGGAATCCAGTAGCTTGTCCTAATGGATGAAACAAAAACAATGGTAAAAGTTTATCACTAACACAAAACGAGGTTTCTACTTCATTACATAAAGACTCCAAATTTCATCTTTAAAACAACCAACACCACCTTCTAAGAACACTGCAGTCCAGTACTATTAGTATAGAAGAACTTATTTATTACTTATTTAAACATTTGTATCTTGCCCTATATCACTGGTATGGCGCAAATCCTGAATGCCCATTTTCTGGGAACAAACAACTTTTAGAATGGCCATGTCTAAACAACATCAGGTTTGTATGCTTTCTTCCCTCCAGCATGATTTGAAGTTGGCTTCTTTCAAACAAGTTGATATTAACCACAGTTTGTCGGTTAGGACAACATAGGCTAATGTCTTGAAAGAACCTGTTACTCCAGTTATTTCAGTGCCCAGTAAACCACTGAAACCAGGCACAGATTTGATGGACAAGAACGAAAGAAGAGCTGAGTCCTTAAAACTATGAAAATTAACCCACCATGCAGTTTTATCAGAACAATTATTACCCTCCCCTTTCAGTTTGTGCACCTGGAAAAGCAGCAAGGTGAGTGACCTTACCCAACTGCACTACCCCACAATTTCTAAGCCTGATTCTTAATGAGCTCACTTGAGGTTCCAAAGAACTCCACTACTCTTCAGTAACGAGATCAAAACATAGTGGAGTTAATAATTAAAGATCAACAAGAATACAAGCTAACCTGGCATATTATCAAGGAGAAATCAGGTAGGACACTGCGGTTTTTGCCAAGATACTACCACTTACCGGTACTTTCTTTTGTGTGACGACAACTGCACAGTCCTTTCCACGGACAGCTACTGATGTAAGGCCTCCCTGGTTTATGGCCTTAAATGCATATTCTAATGGTACATTAAATACAGTCAGATATTTAGCAATAATGTTATGGCAACGGTAGCATCAACACACTCTAAGAATTCACTGATAGCCAATCACTTATGTCTGTAACACTACTTTATACAAAGTGTAACACAACTTGAAAACAATGCACCACGTGCTAGGTTTTCACATATCTAGCATGAGTACAATTGATATATTTCTTATTCCATGTTTACAGGATGTAGTTTTCTTTAATATGAGGCACTGACACTATTTTTTGTTTTCTTA
This sequence comes from Elgaria multicarinata webbii, assembly GCF_023053635.1. NCBI lineage: Eukaryota > Metazoa > Chordata > Lepidosauria > Squamata > Anguidae > Elgaria > Elgaria multicarinata. The sequence continues at coordinate 143,048,334 of NC_086172.1, read as the reverse complement.
AGGAAAATTCCTCTTCCCTTGGATCACATGGACTATTAACCCTGCTCTGAATAATTGGCGTTCCTAATCACAACATGGACATCTGAGCTTTAGAAAAATCTCGGAAATATAAAAATATAATTAAGCCTCTAGTTAAAAATAAAAGAGGAATTGTCTGATAAATTCTACAGACAAACTGCACATCTTCTACATCTGAACTTCAAGATTCCCTATCTAGGAAGAAGGTGGTTATATGTAAACAACTGTCATCATTGGGGGAATTGCCACTGAACTTGGCAATTCCCCCAATGATGAGCAAAAAATCTCACAAACATAGAAAGCCGCCTTACACTGAATTCGACCATTGGTCGATCTAGTCCAGTACTGTTGACATTGACTGGGAGCGGCTCTTCAGGTTTTCAGGCAGGATACTTTCCTCGCCCTATCTGGAGAAGCACTAAGAAGGGCTTTGAGTAGTACTGTCCTATAGAAAGTGTCGTCTCCTTCATCCACAACAGCAGAAATGGTGTGCTCTAGATGCCGCCATACCTATTTAGTCTTGAGCATCTCTTGCGGCCCCCCAGATATTTTGGCCTCCAAAACTCATTAGCCGTCACCACTGGCTATGCTGGCTAGGACTAATGGGGGTTGCAAGCCAAAACATCTGGGAGTGGCTACAAGTTTCCAAAACATATAAGATAGGGGTGGCCAGAAGTTGCCACCCATGTCACCCCCGCCTTAGATGAAAGCTTTTATTTCTGAGTCCTTAAGTTTTCCTAAATCAAACTGGTATTTATTGTCATAACATGGTTTTGTAAGCGTTTTGGGGATTCTACTTTTTAACAAAGTCATAAAGCGTTTTGTAAGCAAACGTTAGGTCTCAGCCTAACCTTTAACTTGCAAAGCAAGTCTCAGATCCTTAACATTTAATAGAGAAGAAAATTCAGTAAGTGTAACTTCGTTATGAAAAGGTATTGTGTGAGTCCTTCCCATCTATTAGTGTCAGAGAGCCTCCTGTCTTGCACCGGAGCGGGCTTGTTTCAGTTTCGCTTTTAAACCAGGCCATTTTTGCTGCGCAATGCTACTCCTCTGCCTACCCAAATATCTGGCACGGCGGAGCACACTGAAGCGCCCCGTGCGTTTCTAACATTGAAAGCCCCCATCGTCTCCCCGAAAGAGACTGGGGCAGACGGGATAGCGCTGCTCCTTTCATCCAACTTCAGACAGGGAAACGGGCCCGGCTGCTGTTCCTATTGTTGTGCATTATTCTTCTCCCTCCCTCCGTCCCTCCCCGCAACTCCATGGAGAGAGGAAGGAGGGAAGGAAGGAGGGGCCCTGGGCCATGACGGGGCGGTTCTGGCCAGACACTCACCTACTTGGTAGAGGCGGCCCTCGGGGGAGAAGATAGTAATATGCCGGTCGAACCCGGCGCTGGAGCCTCGGGACATGGCGGCGTAGAAGAAGAAAGAGCGGCGGCGGCGGACTGGAGACCCGTCTGCGGACACAGCATGCAGGGGATACGTCCAGCAGCCGGAGAACGAGCCACGGCGGGAGTACTTCCGGGGTCACCTGCCCCCGCGCAAGCTCAGTGAGCCGCCGTGATCCTGGGAACCAAAAGAACCGCCGGGTCACTTTGCTCCTTAGTCATGGTATGTATCGCGCAGGCGCAGCAGGCATCGATAGTTGCACCTCGCGGAGCGTGAAATAAAGCTGCTCTCCCCTGCGGGAGTTTGCTTTCTGAGCATGCGCAGAAGCAAGCTTCCGTATCGGCCTTATTGTTGGCGCATGCGTAAATCTAAAGTGCGACTGTCATCCCCCAAAACGTAGACCCGTATGTGGCAACGAATCCCAAATGCTTAATTAATAGGTCGCAGTCCTATGCATGCTTAGAAAAAGTCCCATGCTGACGTTTTTCTGTCTAAATGCGCATAGAATTGCGCGTTGAAAGGACTCTCTCAAAAGAACTGTACACTTTTGGGGGGGTAGGTGGGGGGTGTACGCCGCCCTTGCTTCCTAAATCATGTGATCGAGCTGGGATTGCCACTGAGTTTTTTCTTTCCCTTTTATATGGCTCCTGTGCTTTTCACTGCTTTTGGTGACAAGCAAATATTCAAAGGCACAGCTGTCCCTTCAGCAGCATCTTCATACTAAAAAGGAAGAAGCCTCTCTTAAATTTCTGCCTATTATGTATGCAGCTGCTAAAAGCATAGGCGCCCTCAAGGAAATACCACAATAGAGGCTGTGCTGAAAAAGAAGATGGCATGTCTTATATAAGAACGTAAGAGCCATGCTTGATCAGACTGAAGATCCATCTACTCCAGCACTCTGTTCACACATTGGCCAACCAGCTGTCGACCAGGAACCAACAATGCAGGACATGGTGCAAAAGCATCCTCCCATCCTTGTTCCCCAGCAACTTGCGCACACAGGCTTACTGCTTCAGCACATAACCATAAGGGGTAGTAGTAGCCATTAGTCTTCTCTCCCAGGAATTTATCCAACCCCCCCTTTAAAGCCATCCAAATTGCTGACCATCACTACATCTTGAGGTAGTGAATTCCATAATTTAACTATGCACCCTGGGAAGAAGTACTTCCTTTTATTTGTCCTGGATCTCCCACCAATCAGCTTCATGGGATGACACCAGACGGGTTCTAGTATTTTGAGGGAGAAAAATGTATCCCTATCCAAATTATCTGCATCATTTTGTACACTTCTATCATGTCTCCCCTGGTGACCAGAACTATTCTAAGTGGTCACGCCATAGATTAATTTCTGTGGTTGTTGATTCAAACCCACGCACCCACCCCCGTGCCAGCACAGGTAGCCAACATATGGCCCTCTAGGTGTTGTTGGGCTGCTACTCCCGTTGGCTAGGACGGATGAGAGCTGCAGTTCAACAGTATCTGGAGGACCACAATTTCCCCACCCCATCTGCAACAAACTGTGTCTCCCCTTAGGTTTTATACTTCTTGGTTTGGGAATCACTACCAGAAAACAGCACACTTGAGAGAGGACACCAGCTTGTGGGTAGGAGGAGCAGCACCCACTGCTGCTATATTTATATATTCATACACTTAGTGCATATACTTGTTATTTCAGTGCCTTAGTTACGTGTGTGGGTTCACTTCAGCATTCCATCTTTTCCTTCAGTACTTTCATCCTTTTTGGCAAGCCTCTCCTGCAGCTGCTAAATTGAAACTTAGATTACTTTTGCTGTTTCCATGAAAAAAGGAACTTGGGTATTGTTGAAAAAACACATTTGCTTCCCAAATCAGAAATGCTTAAAAGACTTGCACCAGACCAATGGTAACCACAGACTGCTGCAACATCATTATCACTAGCCAGGCTCCTGCTTTCATTTTATTTCTTCACATCTTTTCCCCATCACTATACTCTCATCATATTTCCCCCACCCCTAAAAGATCACTTTACAAATAATTATTCCTACACAGCTATTGCTTTTTGCAGGGAGAAAGCATATGTCATAATGTGTGAATGTTTAGGAATGTATGCTTTTGAGTCCATGGACAGATAACAGAAATATGGACAGATATATGCATTTGTACTAGCTTGGGGGTTGGGGGATGTGTGAAGCAGCCCTAAAATGCAATCCTATGCAGAACTACTTGGAAGCCCCACTGAACCCAATATTTACTTCTGAACAAATGTAGACAGGACTGGGCTACACATCTCTAGACTAGACCCGTGTCACTTACTCAATTAATTGGAGACTCCTCATAAGGTCCTCCATCTTTCTGCCTTTGCCTAAAACAGTGGTCTTCAACTGGTCCAGACTCGAAACCCACCTTGGACTCCCAACCTGTAATATGAGACCCATTTTCACAGTTTTCTTCATGCCCAACATGGCAGCAACAGCTTTGCCGTAACCCATCTGGACTGATCTTACAACCCACTTTGGGGTCGTGACCCACCAGTTGAAGACCACTGACCTAGAACATTTGTGTCCATCTTTCTCTACACAAAGATTGCATCCCCCTTTTTTTACTCAGCTTGAATCAATCCATTCTCACTGGATTTAAAGCCCTTTGTCCTACTCCTACCTTTGTGTCTGACTCCTACGCATACTGTTCCTTACAGCTGCTTCCTGTTCCATAGCCAAACGAACTACCAAATCTCTTCTCAAACTTAATTTGTGCTGTTTTTCCTGGCACGCTATTACCTCACCTACTCTGAACTGACATCAGTAAACCTTTTTCTATTCTCACAACTTCTAAAGCTGTCACTATCCTCTCCCTTTAACTTTTTTTTCCTGTTGATGATGATTATTTGTCAGCACGCTTTCCAACTGCCAAGTCTGTACAGCCAAATGTGTGCTATATAATAGCAGTGATCATCTACATCCATCTGCAGGTGTCTCAAAAATCATTTTCCTTACTCTGTTCAAAAACCATGGAATATGTTTTGAGGTTAGATGTATTCATTATATCTAGCTTGCTTAGTATTTGTTACTGTATGTTGTGGTATATGATAACCAGCTGGAAAAAACACTTGAAGGGACAGGAAAAACTAGAAATATTTGTGAAACAAAGTGTACCAATTTCTAAAGACTGCACATCATAAAGAACAAGCAAAGTATCTGTTACTATGATAAGGAGAGATGGGATTATGTGTATGTCCATCCTAGTGGCCATAATTGGGAGATGGGATAACCTGCCTCATGAGCCTGGTGTCTCCAGTGTCTGGGATGTGTGGTCAGGATTATTCCCTTTTCTTTTTATATTAGCATTTTAGATCTTCTCTTTTATGCAATATAAATAAAACAGTGAGAGGGGTTGGGGAGTTGTAAATAAGTTGATACATATTCAAATATGTAAATAAACTCTTATTGATATTCAAGCATACCTTGGTGACTGCTATCTGTAGTAAGCTGCACATTCAAATATAGAAAGGGTAGTAAGTTTTTCTGTCCATTGAAGAGTCAATGGTGTAGCGGATCATTTCCTTTTCAACCATGTTACAATCTGATCATTTCCCCCCATGGGCTGAAATCAGGGGCACTAAGAACTGTCAGCCTTTCTCTCCATATTTGTACAGTTTCTTGGTGTCTCATTTCTTGGTGCGATGATAGTGTAGTGGGTTGCTGAGAATGGCATATAAAACAATTATAGGTCATTTTTCTGCCCTCTGCACCACTAGTAATGGCGTCATTAGCAAAGCACAGAGATGCCAAATTGAGAATGTAAGAGCATATGGACAGCACAGACAATAAAGTGAGCATATTTCTTTCTTTATCATAAACTGAGGAATATCCCTATATAAAAGCACCTGTTCGGAAGTTTCTGGTAAAGAGGGTCACAGGAACATGATATATGAGAAATAGTTATTGGTGAAAGGCAGGGAAATCTGAACACACAACTCAAAAATCAACAGTGAAACCATTATTTACTTTCAAATCAGCTGTTGAAATTCAGAAATCCAACCAATAGTCTCCATAATTTCCAGGACATTATGGAGAAAAGTAAATATGGGTTGATATATTTCAAGGATTCAATCTAGTTCTGATCTTTTTTATTGGAAAATCAATTCGAAAAAACATTATGTTTGGTTTATATGAGATAACAGAACGATGTATACATTTTTAGTTTGGAAAAATGTATCCTTTATTTCTGTTGAAGACAGAGCCATTTTGTTGGTACTTCATAAGAAGATCTTTCCAAGAAGTTGTCATCATAGGGAATATGCCATGTGTTACCAGTAGTCTGCATGATCGTATCGTACAGCAATACAGGCTGTTAAGGGGGAAAGGGGGGAAAAAGGAGAAGTATTTTTACACAGTTTCACTACATACAAAAATGTAAATATTGCTTATTTCCTAACATATATTCCCCCTCTTTTCAGCTAGGAAACAAGGATAGCACTAATAAGCAAAGTAGTTACTAAAGGAATAAAATCCCAAAGCAATTACTTAAGAGGAAGACTATCAGTAAATATTAAACTTACTCCAAATTACCAACTCAGTCCTTTGTGATTACCATTTTAATTTAATTTATCTAATTCTGTGTTACTCTGTGAAGATTATATTGAACCAGATTTACCGCTGCTAGAAATAAATAAATATTAAACTAAATAAATACTAAACAGAGTTAGTATGAATACAACCAGCAGTACCTCAAACTTTATCCTCTTTCCTGGTGTGTAGCTAGATAGCACAATCTGATGTCCACGCTGCCATTTAAAAAACAGGCGTCGAATGAGACTGTCAGAGAGACAAGCCTTATGATCACGTAATAGATCTCTGGTGATAAACCTACAGTGACTACCCGAGTGAAGAGTGGCATAGAGCAGGAACGGATCATCTTCAGATCTTAAATCAGAAAAAGGCAAAGAGGAATATCAGGATTATAGAACTGACTCAGGCACTAATTTAAATATTTGTTCACCCCAACTAACTATGAGGCTATTAAATAATTGTTCTTTTCCTATCTATCATGATAACATCCAAATTTTAGAAAACACAATTTTACAAAAGGTTTTTGTTTTAGAAGAGAACTTGGTTGATTCCAAGCAGAAACAATACTTCAACTATCTAGGATCTAGGTACTAGCATCAAATACTTAGGCCTAGCTCAGCAAAATATCTGAAATAATATATGTCAAACTTTTAAGTGCCAAAATCAAAATTTAAGGTACTTAAGAATTATTTTTAGTCTCTATGGAATAGTTTTTAAAATTCATGTGTTCAACAGAATTGCCCTCTCAGTTCATTGTGGATTTATTTTCAAAAAGTTACAGTAGGAGCAATTCAATTGCATTAAAATGGCATACCTTAATTTATAGATTTTAGCAGAAAAATAACTGAAATAGGCAAAGGTATGACAAATGTTCTTTAAGCATTCTATGGTATTCCAGCTTTTCTTTTATCTCCTTCTTGTTGTTCTGACAGGAACTTCCATCTGATAAGAAATGTGATTTTTTTCCTAATGTGGTTCTGTCAGCACTTAATAATAAATAAAAGTCCTCAAACAAGATACCATATTTTCTTCATTCATCAGTCATTATTAACTATATGGATGTAAGGAGGAGAAAGTATGAGGCAGAGATTAAATGGATAACGAGAAGTGTTCAATCCGTCAGTTGGATGCTTGCAAAGCTCTAGTCAACATCATTTCTATATCACAGGCAGCTCATCTAGCAGTTCTGGACAGTGTTGTTGATGCCAATTTGCTTGATCTTCTGGATGAGAAAGACATACTTTAATGGTTTCCGCCTCGTTCTGACAAACACCTGGCTAGGTTGGTATACTTATTGTTTTCAAATATGGTTTTGAATACAAAGCAGCTGATCATTGGTTAAATCTATACAAAACAAGGCCATAATGCTGAACAACAACAAGGAAAGAGCTGTATTCATTTTACATTACCTTGGGGAAATGACCAAAAAGTGTAACAGAAAATTTCACACTTAAGGAAGAGATAACAGGAGATCAAGGGTGGGGAACCTCAAGCTTGTAGGCCAAATTAGGCCCTCCAGGATTCCCTAGGTGACCACACCCCTTCCCTTTCCCCTGTCTCCACCACCTTTCATCCAACCACTGATTGTTTTATGGTGTCCTGGCTTTTGCACAACCCCCACAATCCCACTTTCTAAAAGCTGAAAATATCTCTCTCCTAAGGCTTTGTTACTGGCAGTAGGAACTTTAAGCTAAGATATGGTATTTTCAGTGTTTTGGGTCTCACTTCTTTTGCCCGGCCCAACACTGGAATGTGGCCCTAAGAACTTCTCCAAAATCGAATTCAGCCTGAGTTTCAAAATGAGTGCCCTGCAGTAGATAAAGAATGCAGTTTTGTATACTTAAAGTTGCATTGACAGATCAAATCTGATATCCATTTATCAAAGTGTCTTAAGCTGCAACCAGCATCTAGTGTAAATATCTCTGAAAATGGCTATTAAAAAAAAGAACATACATGTTTTCAGTAAAGAAGAAGTCTGCTTTCTTCTGCATAGCAGCCATATTATTTCTGCTCCACTGATAAGATCCATTCAGCATGTGTTTGCGCCCCAGCACAAGTATCCGCAGGTTCTGCTGTGCTAGGTGGGTGACAACTTCAAGTAGCTATGGGAAGGAAAAGGGTAGAAGCACACTTTCAGTGAACCATAACTTAGGACACTGAACGCAGAAGCAAGTTTCTAACACGTGGCTCATTTCTTGTATCTTTGTCACTCTAGGCTAATACTAGAGAACATCCTGAGATCCCGCTGGACAAATCTGAACCATGGAATTAGTGCAGGCTACTGCTGAAGTCAAAGTTCATTTAACAAATCAGCAGAATTGATTAGCTGAAAATTTATAAAATCCATGTAGGAATCTACACATTTTCCTTCCTTCATCTGAAACTACTGCTCCTTTATTTTTAGTTTCTCTTTTTCTTTTCCAATACATTCCTACCATGATTTATTTTCAACCTCTGGGGAAGAAAGGAGGGAAATAGATTGCACTAAAGTTGTAAGCCTGATTAGGAGTTGGCTGCAGGATGAAGCACAAGAGGAAGTTGAGGATAAGAAGATGAATTGCAGCAAGTACGGCACAAAGCCTGAGTCAGCTCAGACTCTCTCTCTGCAATAGGCAAAATGAAATTGTCCCTCCATGAACTGAGAGTGAGCCTTAAAACCTTCTTAGTCAGCACAAAGCATTCTGGACCCTGCTTTTATCTGGGGAACCGGCTATCCCAGAAGCATAAAAGGCCACACTCGTGCATAACCAGAATTCCTTGAATTGTGTTGCTTCCGTCAGCTGTCTAGGCTGTCAATATTTATTTACTTGTTACATTTATATCCCACCCTTCTTCCAAGACGGTATATGGGATTTTCCTTTTCTCCATATTATCTTCGCAACAGCCCTGTAAGGTAGGTTAGGCTGAGAGTCAATGACTGGCTTGAGCTTCAGGGCTGAGTGGGAACTAGAACCTGGATCTCCAGAGTCCTAGTCCAACTACTACAACCACACTGGCTCTCTAAGATGGTATGGTTGACCTTGCCTGACACAAAGCAAGACTCCTATTCAGAAAAACTTAGTACGGCCCTGCCTAAGTCTTGAAGGGATTAGTCAAAAGCTTGTGTAGCAGTTAAAAAGAACAGCAGCAGCATGGAGTACAAGTACCTGAAAATAAATCCAGTAAAAATGGGGGGAAAGAGGAAGGAAACCCAAGGAATTACACAGATAGTAATATACTATCAGTATCCATCAGAGATGCTGAAATGTAATATCAACTGGTGAACCCCATTGCTGGCTTCTCTTTCCCCCCTAATAAACAAATCTGGTTTAATTCCCGCAGCCTGGCTGAACGCCTTTGTCATTCCAATTCACAAAAAAGGCCCCAAAGATGAACTACATAACTACCGGCCTATCAGTTTCTTATCTATAGTCCAGAAAGTTTATGCTAGTTTTCTAAGCCTCAAACTAAAAGCGTGGATTAGTGATAATGACATTGTGTGAGAAGAGCAGATCAGCTTTAAAGCCGGTCGCTCCACTCGCAATCACTGACTGGTACTGGTCCATTTGGCATACAAATACTCTGCACCAAAAGGAGGCAAACTATTCACAAGCTTTATCGATTTAAAATCTGCATTTGACTCAATATCTCGTGATCATTTCTGGAGCAAACTAGAACAGTATTCTATTGAAAAAAGACGTATGTTTTTGTTTCAGTCCTCACAAGGTGTTAGACAAGGCTGTATTCTTGCCCCCACCTTATTTAATCTATACTTGGCCAACCTCCCCTCTAAGCTGGCATCGCTACCATCTCGCACAACTAAGATCGGTCCAACAAAATCTCTTTTCTCCTCTATGCTGATGCCATTCTGATTTCTCAGACTCGTTCGGGCCTCAAGTGATTATTAAGCGGCTTTGCTGAATACTGTAAAAATAATCTTTTAACAATTAACTACTTAAAAACTAAAGTATTGGGGCTCATCTACACCAAGCAGGATATTCCATTATGAAAGCGGTATGAAAGCAGTATATAAAAGGCAGGAGCCACACGACTGCTTTATAGTGGTACTGAAGTGCATTGACAACTGTTGGGGCCCATCGACACATCTACACCAAGCAGGATATAACACTATGAAAGTGGTATGAAAGCAGTATATGGTCTGTGTCAATGGATCCCAACAGTTGTCAGTGCACTTCAAAGCAGTAGTGTGCACTATAAAGCAGTAGTGTGGCTCCTGCCTTTTATATGCTGCTTTCATACCGCTTTCATAGTGGAATATCCTGCTTGGTATAGATGAGCCCTTGGTCTTTTCTAGGAGGAAGGTTAGATCCCCTTGGTCTATAGGGAAAAACAGAATTGACCAAGTTGATTCATATAAATACCTGGGCATATGGTTCCATGAAGCTCTATTACATGAAAAATGTTCCAAGGCTGAACAAAATATGTATTTGCTAACCTGGCTCTTTTTCATGAAGGGTGGGAAATTTTTACCAGCAGCCAGCCAGGTTTTTAAAGCCAAAACTGTGTCTCAGGTTCTGTTTGGGGCTCCGATCTGGTTTCCTCACTCTAACAGTTCTCTTGAAGGAATTAAATACCTTTTCCTCAGGTTAATATTTGGTGTTCCCAGGTGTGTTTCTGGAGCTGCCCTTAACCTGGAGAGTGGGCTGAACTCGTTAAAATGCTTAGCGTGGATACGTATATTCTATACACTTTTGGCTCCATTGCTGCCTTGTGTTTACTCCCAACTCTTTGGCCTCCAAGGTACTGTCAGATTCCTTTGGATCTCCTTGGATAAAAGCTGTGGTGCAAAGTCACCACACTAGGTCTTTCTCCCGCCTACTTGCTATCTGTGGACTTAGACAGTGCCAAATCGACTGTTTAAACAGACTAGCAGGAGCTCCAAGTAGTTGCATGGGGACCATGTTCCCCTGTCATTGGGTCTACCAGGCCACTCCTACAAAGATGGAATGCCGTACTTGGGATGGCTAACTATCCCAAAATATAGGAAGGCATTCTCCTTAACAAGGCTCAATGTTCTCCCCTCCAAGCTATTAGAGAGTAGATTCAAGAAATTCTGAATCTGGCTATTCTCATTAGACCGCTCATGGATGTTTGATCATTTCTTTAAATTTATTGATTAGCATTTTTACAGATTTTGTATCCTTCCTTTTTACCAACATGTATTTTTATTAATGCATCTGTACTTACATGTTATAATAATGATCTGTTGACTGAAAATAAAGATTGATTGATAAAAAAAAGTAGTACCTGCAAACAATCCTGCATCCTGGTACAAAAGCTACTTGCATTGAAAAAATAAGAAAAGCTTTATGTTTTAGTAACTTTTAAATACCCCTTCTACCTGTTGCTCTTGCAAAAGGTTTACTGCATCTAATTTAAGCTTTGGGTATTACTGTGGTGGTCTATACATAGCTACAAGGGGGTTTCCTGTCTGGTTCTACTCCCACACATAACTGCTTCTTAGAAAAGGAGCACATGAGACAAACCACTTTCTTTTAGTCATAAAGGAAATGGAATATAGTTCAACTTGTTAGAATGAAGGCAAAGTTTTTTTTCTTTACAACTGCAAATATATCTTCCTTCACTTCAATCAATGTTTATTAGTTTGCAAGGCAAAAATGATACCTTTTAGATACTAAATATACCACAGATTTCTGAAAATGACTGTGACTCAATCATAAAACCATAGAACCAGAAGGAGTAATTTAGGCCATTGAGTTCAACTCCCTGCTTGGTGCAAGTGGGAGTCTGCTAAAATCTTTGTGAAATCTACTTTGACATCTGTAAGAAAACCCTAAAAACCCACGAAGTATTTCCCTGTGCAATATTTATTTATATTGATCTGAGTATGTCTGAAAGCTTCCATCCACTTATAGTCCAATCTTCAAAGGTCTGAGGCCAAGGAAAACTTAATGAAATGGCAGAAACATGCACTGGTAGAAGAATTTAAAGAACATCACTTTACAATGGTGAAAACACTGTTCAACAGTATAATTTGTTCATAAGGAAACAACTAAAACATATTACAGGTATGCCACAAAACAAATTTGTAGTTGAATTTCAGGACCTTATTCTTACTATGGCACTACAACACTGTGCACTTGTGATCTCTATGGGCTGTCTGGTCAGCGACTCTCAGGTACATATCAATGCTTGTGCTTTTCAGTTTATTCTGAATATTACTCTTATTCGCATTTCATCTCTTATATCAATAAGATCCAGGATTTATGCAGGCTATTGCCTATAACAGTAGTTCTCCGGGTGGTCATCTGTGCATTCACTTTTCAGCATCTAATTCAGTTGGGGCATAGCATCTCAACACATGGATTGGGCAGTTTTTCCGGAGGACAGTTGCAGTGAAACATAAGAACATAGGAAACTGCCTTATTTTGAGTCAGACCATCGTTCCATCTAGCCCAGTATCGTTGCTAACACTGGGCTGGTTCACATGATTTCTGGAGCCTCTGAGGAGCCCACACATGCTAGTGGCCATTGTAATTATTCAAGTTATGGCAAGTGCTGAAGCTTATCATGATGTGTGATCCCAGTGCAGGGTGGGTTGTTGCTGTGATTAACCACCCATAGCCCCAAAACATCCTATGGGTTAACAATGGCAACAATCCACCCTTGCTGGGTTGGCACATCACAATAAGTTGCGGCAACTGACTACCACGATTTGAATATTCATAATGGTTGTTGACACATATCGCAATCCACTGTGGCTTATTTATGCCATGGTGGGCTGCAGTGGTCATGCAAACCAGCCCGTTGACTGGTAGGGTTTCAGGAAATAATTCTTCCAGCCCTACCTGAAGGAGCCACAAATTGAACCTGGGACCTTCTGCATGCAAAGCATGTGTTCCACTACTGAGTCATAGCCCCTTCCAGTGGTATGGAGGAAATTTCCTGGTGACAGGAAGGTGATAGCTGTTACATGGAGCTACTGAAAACAACTTCTATGTGCTGTTCCATGGGCATTAGCAAGTCTGTCAAGCCCATCAGCAGTAAAGGCAAGAATTCTAAAACAGCTACTGTGACATTCACAAGCATCAGGAGTCTGGAAACAAAGCCCTATGAAGAGAGACTGAAAGAACTGGGCATGTTTAGCCTCAAGAAGAGAAGATTGAGGGGTGACATGATAGCACTCTTCAAATACTTGAAAGGTTGTCACACAGAGGAGGGCCAGGGTCTCTTCTCGATCATCCCAGAGTGCAGGACACAGAATAATGGGCTCAAGTTACAGGAAGCCTGATTCTGGCTGGACATGAGGAAAAACTTCCTGACTGTTAGAACAGTACAACAATGGAACCAATTACCTAGGGAGGTTGTGGGCTCTCCCACACCAGAGGCATTCAAGAGGCAGTTGGACAACGATCTGTCAGGTATGCTTTAAGGTGGATTCCTGCATTGAGCAGGGGGTTGGACTCGATGGCCTTACAGGCCCCTTCCAACTCTACTATTCTATGATTCTATGAAAAGCCTTGGTCAGCCGTGAATCTAAATTAACAGAAAGGGCAGGAGACAACCCCACCACAAAATTGAGAATTTGAATTTCCGGAACAGACACTCCCACAAACAAATGAGAACAGTGACTTAAGGGAGTAGCATAGGTGAGAGTACATACTCATGCCCTAGGATTGATTGGGGAAACAGAAAGCTTAGAACTCAGGTCTGCAGATGAAACTTCTACCCCCAAATGTGTAGACATGGGAAAACCACATGACTATGTCACCAAAAGCAGTGACGGTGCAGTCAGACATCCCTGGGAAGCAATGGGAATTTAGCAATCAATGGAATCAAAATTGTACCTAGTCACTATAAAAGCAAAGAACAGCATCCAAAAGTCCCATTTCCCAGTCATGGAGGTTCACATAGTATACATTGTGTGTCATACCTTTAAAAGGTCAGGCTTTTCGTACAACAGTCTTCCTCCTCAGAATACAGAAGCATTTCACAGATGGGAATTCCCTGAATGCTTTTGTAAGAAAGTACAACGAATTATGACTCAGCCGAATAGCTACTTACCTGCTGCAGCTTTGTCACATAAAAGGAAGTCACCTTTCCTGGTATGGGAAGGACTCAAACACATCTGCAGTTTTCCGCCAAATAAAGGCAGTATTGCGGGGGAGGGACTGTCCCAAATGTGTATGTCTGTACTTGTGCATGTATAAAACACATCACTCCATACTTACAAATGTTCCATATAAATGAAGAGCTATATTTACTTACTTTATAACAATATTTGTAACTATATTTTGCAAAAGTTTTGCAAGAGCTTCAAAAGGAAAATATGAGGGATGAGTTCTGGAAAACATTATTTTTCCATTTGCTTTTTGTGGGGATTTAAACTATGAGCAATTTGAATGAGCTCATGATGCCACAAAAGATTACACACACTCAGAAAAGGTGCCTCTCCCACAGAATCCATGTTAGGCTATGGCAGAAAAAACAAAGAGGTCTGTGTCTCCTTAAAGATGATAGTCTTTAAGCCTTAATGTTTAAGATGCCACAAGTCTCATTTTTCTTCTCTCACAATAGGCAACTTGAAACAAGTACTGAAGTTGTAAAACCAGCCTAGCAGCACATTATTTACTGTACCCCAAAGTTTTATTACCATAACCCATATTAGTGGGGAGGGGGGAGTTTTCCTCAACTGCATAATCTTTGCAAATTACTCTTGCAAAAGGGCAAATTGCTATGCCTTAGAATTAAATAGACGTCACAATCCATAAAGTGTCATGTTCTGTAGAAATTTAATTTGCAGCAATCTTTTGATAAGAAAACAGTGTGGGTGTGGGTGCTGCAACACTACTGACTCAATATAGGTTTTTCCAAAAATGATCAAGCAGCACTCAATTCTGGGTCCAAATGCACAAGGATGCCAATATGATCAAAACCACTGGATTGGTTCTCATACATATATGAAGTACAGAAACAGAAGCCATAAGGATATCGAAGGGGGAGCACTGGGTTATTATGCGGAAAGGAAGGGACTCTTCATCACCTCTCGAAGCCTCTGCTGCTCTAGAGCCAGTGAGTTCATGGGGAAATGCTCCCGCTTTCTCTCTCTTTTCAGAGGCTCTCCTAGTATAAAATAAAACTTCCAACTATGGCCAAGGATGAACGGGATTCATGCTGGAGACAACTTTAAACTGGATAACAGTTTAAAATACACAAGGATCAGGTACCAGTTCTTAGGGCTGTGGCTACATTTATTTATTTGACTTATGCCGTACCTAATTTCTACCAGAAATTGGCACTCAAGGCAGCCATTTATAAGAACACTGCTTTGTTTCTCCTTGCAAATCTTCTCCTAAAATCAGGACAGGCTTAAGGCATTTTGCTGCCTGAGGCGAAGGGCAAGATGGTGCCCCCTTCCCTTTCCACACACAGAAGCCAGCTGGAATGGCAGCTGAATCTTACTTCAACACTGGCAAGTGGATAGTGTCCTCCACCCATACCTAAGGCAGCAGCCTAGATTAGGAAACCCAGGACAGAATAATCTGGTTCAGAGGACATAACCCACTGTGGGTTAATTAACCCTTAGGATACCACTGTGCATGCCATCCACCATTATGAATATGCAAAGCCCCAAGCAGGGGTTGCCATGGTTTGTCATGTCATCTAAACTTGGGCAGTGGGGATTATTTGAGGATTAAACAATCCTTGTATAACCCATGGGGCTAGCATATTTATAATGCTTAAACTAGCCATGGGCCTTTGGGGGTAAATTAACCCACAATGGGCTGTTGTGCTGTGCAAAATGGCTCACTGTGTGTTATACACAGCTCTGACTTGCAACAGAGGGGAATTTGGAGAGGAGGCAGATTCTGCCACCCAACCAAGGGCCAGTCACTTCCATTCCTTCATGCCTCAGTTAGTTATAAGATGCTGCCTGATACAGAGCCAGACCAGAGGCTACCTAGTACCATCCAACTAACAATGCATCTCTGCCATGGTTTATGCTTGTATGGCTTCCTTGGACCCAATAACCAGGTCTGCAATTCCAATTCCAAGACTGCAAAAAAATTGGCACAGTGGTATACTGGAGACAGAATTCAGTTCTCTCTATGTTTCAACATTGCAAGTTCTTAGTTCCTATGGCTGCAAAGACATGTTTGAAATATCTGAGCCGTGCCTAGTGAAAGAAATTGCAGAAACCATAGTGACGGCTGAGTTAGACTTCCAGTAGTGGTAGGACCTCAGTGTACTTGCCTTCTCCTTGCATGGGAGCGGTATATAAGTTTAATAAATAAATAATAAATAATAAATAACCCCCACTGCCCACTGCCCAATCATAGAATAGCAGAGTTGGAAGGGGCCTACAAGTCCAACCCCCTGCTCAACGCAGGAATCCACCCTAAAGTGGCAAGGGGTTGGATTTCTGAACTATATATTCCCTGTTCCTGAAAGTTATGTATTGTGGCATTTATATACCATGCATGGTATATTGTATCCTAAAATCTGAAATGCACTTTCATTAAAGTAGGGGCAAGATTCTTTGCTGTCAGGTGCAGTGTGTAGCGGGGTGAAATCCGCTCCCATAGCCAGGACTCTCTGGGTGGTTTACAGAGGATTAAACAATCCTTGTATAACCCACGGGGCTAGCATATTTATAATGCTTAAACTAGCCATGGGCCTTTGGGAGTAAAGGACTGTGGGGACAACACAGTCCTTGGCAAGGGTTGGTTTTTGTCCCACCCTACCCCTGATTTTCCAAATGGGGCTCCTTTACATCCCCAATGGAAGTGATCTCCAATGACTTGCATTGGGGATTTTAAAGTGCTGCAGCAGAAAAACCAAAGAGTGTCATTTCCCCATGTATGCAAATAGGAAGCCCTATTTGCACACATGGGGAAAATTACAGAGAAGTGCTGGCAAGGTTCCCAGTTCTGTTTTTGTGCAACACTCCAGGGTCTCAGGCAGGGTTCTTTTCCTCACCCTACTTGGAGAAGCCAGGAATCAAACCTGGGACCTTCCACATGCAACTCCCTGTTGGTACTGTCCATGTAAACCAACATAGCGAGATCATCATGAGATCATTTCAACCTCCTCTGAAGAGTCCTATTTTCCATTTGTTTTAAATAAAGTACAGGGTGGGGGAGGGGGAGACAGACAGAAATGGGAGCAAAAGAGGATGTACCCAACCACACAGTTGCTGCAACGGGACCTATACAAATGCAGACACACAGATGATCTTGCTCTCATGTCTGGGAGTAGGTGGAGAAAGCAGAAACATTATTTTCTTTTATATAGGTTGCATTTATTTTACAAGCTGGCTAAGAAGGTTATTTGATTTATATCTGGGACACACTGCACCTGACAGCAAAGAATCTTGCCCCTACTTTGATGAAAGTGCATTTCAGAGTACAATATTCCAGAATTCCCCATCCTCCCCATTATCCGATCCTCAAAACACATACGTCTGAAGGGCACAAGGTCGACTACCTATGCAATATAACATTGTGGTCTAGATCCAAAGATCTATTTTAGCACATCAATGGGTTTCCACCCTGGAGAATGATAACTTTGAGTAGCAGACACACAATCACACTCATTCTTTCACACACACACACACCTTATCAAACTGTCTTTGAAACTCATCCTCAGTTTCAAAAGTAGTTTCAAAACATGGTGGGAAAGTGGTGGGGATGGGCAGGGGTCAGCTACAACAGTCAACTCACGGTTGATTATGATCATGTCATGTGGGAAGTACCCCCTAAATAGTCATTTGTGTTGACTATTCACACATGGTTGACTTCTGTGTCGTCCGAACGTGCCCAGTGAGATCACACAAGTCTTTTCAGTATTTACAAACGCAACAATAGCAAGCAGCTCATGCTGGAAAGACAAAACATCCGTGCCTTCAGGCTGTAATTTAAATAAGCTGCTAGCCCTGGCAATTAAGGATTATTATTATTTCATCCAATATGTTTAGTGTGCAAATGCTTTACAAACTTATAAATGAGAGATGTTCTGTGTCTAAAAGTTCTCAATTTCTAGCCACTTCTTGAGAACTTACTATTATTCTGTACATGCAATTGTGGCAGCTGGCTGGCATGGGGCTCCTCTAAATGAGTGATTTATTGAACATTTGTGATTGGTCAATCACGGATGTTTTCAAGCCCATTAGACGATGTCATGAACAACCAGGACATCTCCTGCGATATCCCTTAGAAATCCTGGTATGAAAAAAAACTTTTAAACTGGTAATAGTTGGGAAAAAGCGAGATCTTTTGCCACTAGATGGTGCTTTATCAACAGAAGCAAAGCGAGGGAAAGTATTCAATTCAAAGCACACAGGCGTCCCTCTCTGCCCATGTAATGCAGCCCATAAAAATTGCACCAAAGACAGGTAGGCCCCAGGTGAGCAGTGTGATTTCCCTTAATGCAGAAATGCTCATAAGCAGCATTTGTGTGATGCTTCCAGTAGCAGCCAAGACCAAGACAAACTATGGGGAGAGTATTCATATCTGAAGAAGTACTTCCTACTACAATAATTGTTAAAAAATAGAGCTTCTAGATGCTCTCCTAGGATCAAATGAGATATGACAGGATATCCGATTACAGAAGAGCCATAATTTATTTGTTTAAAAAAATGTATATAACTTCTCGCACTCACAAAAGAGGGTTCCAAGGCAGTGTGCAAAGAAAAATTAAACATGTCAACAATAAAACAGTAAAATATTGATCCATAAAAACTAAAGGATGAAAACAACGTCCCAGTTCACATGCAATGGCAGGGTTGCAGAGCCGCTTTCAGCCCAGGTCTGAATTCCATTTTGGGGAAGCTCTTGGGGGCCGTGTTCCACTGATGGGTGGTGGGGCTGAAGGCAAAAAGGGCAGGAGCAAATCCCTCTAAATACAAGCATACTTTAGTTTAAAGCCTTATTGCCAGGAACTAAGCCATAGGAGAGGCACCTCAACCTTTTAGAAAGGTGAAAAGAGTGCACAAAATCTGGGAGACTACCAAACAATTGGTGGTTGGGGCAAAGGGTGCATGGCTTTCTGGGGAACTATTGGGGGCTGGATTGGGACCACCAGAGGCCTGGATATGGCCCCTGAGCCTGAGGTTCTGCACACCTGTGCAGTGGTAACACAGGAGTTTTTGTTTTGGTTTGGTTTTTTAAACTGGGTTACTGTGAGCAAGCTACCATGATAATAAACACAACTTAATTGCTCTCACTTGGCTTCTACAGCCAGTGGAACAGCTAAATAAGCTAGGGGTGCTTTGCCCCTGGGATGGTTAGCATTGTGTCTAAACATTGAAGCTACTGCAGCACTTTAAAGCATGTTAACCCTTGTGGATCTTTTCTTGCTTCAATTAATGTTTATTACCCCTGCTCAAAAGTGATGCTTTTCCATTTTTAAATGTCAACACACACACACACACACACACACACACACACACACACACACACACACTCCAACGAGTATGAAAGAACCACTCCTTCACTTCCTTACTCTGAGGTAGTGGGCCATAATACCCTGCAGCGAGATGTAGATGTAATCCTGTAATATAAGCATACATCCCCACCTTTCTCCATTTCCCACCTACCTCTCTGCCCTTAAAAGCACAAAAGGAACTTCTTCTATTCAAGGAAAACATTCCCATCAGTTTCTCCTTATGTAAACAACAAGCATTCTTGACAACTTGACCTCTACTGTGCTCACATTTTCTTTAATATTTCTATCGATTGATCAATCAATCATTCAAGCAATCTAGATACAGATAGATATATTTCAATGCTGGGCGCAAACATGACCTTTTTGAAAAAATAAATTTTATTTTACTTTTATAACACATACAATAATCACACTACATCAACTCAATATACCACAATAATGATTTTTTTTAAAAAAACTTATTAAATAATATAATAATATCTTATGCACACACCCCCCGGGACCCTTATCCTCCTTTCCAAAATTGTAATGTATCCTGCGACAGTTTACTCCGTTTCCCTAATACAAATTTAACAAATGGTCTCCAGATCTAAATATGACCTTTTAAACAAATAAATTCCTTAATTTAAAATCTCAAGAGTGCTTGGGGATTGAGGTCAAGAAGGGAGAAGGTCACAGTCAACTAAGGCCTAAGTTTCCAATTGTATGCTCATGGAAGAAAATTAGATGCCTCTTTCCCTTTATAACACGTAACTGATTTCCTTTAGGGCAGGCATAGACAATGCGTTGCCCGTGGGCTCCAATGTGCCCCCAGACCCCTTTCTTGGTACCTGCCAAGGTAACCTACCCATCCCACTTTAAAAAAGAAAAAGCTCATTTTCTTACCACCAGCAGCTGGGACTGCTGTGAAATAGATTTCTGTTAGTGCTGAAAACTGGGTTCAAAGGAATTGTTTAGTGTGCTGGGCTCAGACTGCCTTATACTCAGTCTTTTATACTCGGTCTTTTGGGCAGGTTGCTTGTTCTTTGCCATCCCTCCCATGGCCATTTTGTGGTGGTGCCACAGTCCAAAGGTTTGCGTGCTTTAGTGGAGGCTGTGTGTATACGTGTATGTATCTTATCAGAAGGCAAAGCTAGCACCAGGGGAGTGTGGCATTTTCTGTGTTTTCCCTTTTCCTTAGTTGAATATGCAGCATTTCTTTCCAATAACACCTCACTTAAACAGTACTTATATAATTTTCTAACTTTTAAAGTGTGATGTCTAGTAATAATTACCCCAAAATCACTTCCATATATGGAAGTGAGGTTAAAATGTGAAAGTGCCATCCTCAACCGTGTACAATTCTATGGAAAAAATGGTGGGCGGCGGACTAAAAATATGCTTCAGACACAACATTGGTTCTCAAATGATAAAAATCACAGGGAAGTTTAAACACAGCTATATATCCATCTTTCCACATGATGTGTGATCAGCAGCTTTAAAATTGAATTTCTATCTTTCACACATGTATACCAATAATGGCAAAAAGGCTTAAAACCGCTTTTAGGGGTGGGTGGGGGAGGTTGCGTGTGCGCGCGCACACAATCAGTCTGA
The DNA here is from genome assembly GCF_023053635.1 of Elgaria multicarinata webbii. Classification (NCBI taxonomy): domain Eukaryota; kingdom Metazoa; phylum Chordata; class Lepidosauria; order Squamata; family Anguidae; genus Elgaria; species Elgaria multicarinata. Next base: position 143,027,381 of record NC_086172.1, on the reverse strand, counting down.
GACTAAAAACCTGACCAAAGATAACTCTCTATCTGTAAGGAAATTTACGTTTTCGTAAACAGCCTTCAATATTTTTGAGGTCAAGAATGACAAAATAAAGGTTTCATTTCAGTTACATTTCAGTTTGGGGATGGGGGTGAGATAACAATTTGGTCTGACATATGGTTCCCCTCCACTTCCCTTACCCCAGTTCAGGCTCAGTTAAAAACTGTCTTTGTAAGACTAAAGCTTAAAATTCTAGATTATAAATCTGTGTCTGACATTAATAGATTCATTTTCCATTGTGTGGGTTAAAATGCTCCAAAAATACTCATACCTTTTTGTAGATTAGTAAACATGAAATTAGGGGAGTTCCAGTAACACAGACCTTTATCAGGGATTCCCTGACTTTTTAGTCCCAGCCTTTAATGACATTTGCTGAATCCATATACACATATTATACAGTAATTTTCAATCTAGATGAATATTCCTATTAAACTGTCAGGAAACACCATCTCCCTCATGGCCTCCATGACAAGCCATGGAGATGTCTCAATTTGTCATTGGCCCAACACATAGGGCAGGGCATACGCCTTTGTATGTGGGTTGATGGTCCAGATATTGGGAGGAGTGGGTTGAAGTTGCCCCATTGTCATAATCAGACCACTCTCTGGTAAAGTTTGGGTTTGCAGCGCTGGTCTTCCCCTGCTAGGCCAACTGTAGCATGCTTTAGGCATCAACTAAAAACCCATTTCTTTACCTAGGCCTTCTCTGAGTGAGAGGCCCAGTCTGTTTGTTTGAAATTATGTGTTGTAATTGGTTTTAATGTTTTATATTATTGTTTATTACATGTATAATATACTCCTTGATCCATCATTGTCACTGGAGGCCTTTCCTGGACAGGGACAACCTAGCCACAGTACTGCATGCACTGGTAACTTCCCGATTAGCCTACTGCAATGCACTCTACATGGGGCTGCCCTTGAAGACGACGTGGAAATTGCAGCTAGTGCAAAATGCAGCAGCTAGATTGCTGGCAGGTACATCTTACAGAGCCCACATAACACCTGTTTTAAAGGAACTGCACTGGCTGCCTATACGCTTCCGGTCGGAATTCAAGGTGCTGGTAATGATGTTTAAAGCCCTAAACAGCTTGGGACTTCGATACTTGAGAGAGCACCTCTCCTTATATATGCCTGCCCGAGACCTTAGATCTGTTGGAGGAGCCCTTCTCTGCATCCCACCAATGCAACATATACATTATGATGGGACAAGGGAGAGGGCTTTCTCTGTGGTGGCACCCCGACTGTGGAATGCCCTCCCCTTGGAGGCCCGATTGGCAAAACCATTGATTGCATTTCGACGCCAAGTAAAAACATGGCTTTTTAACAAAGCCTTTGATGGTTAAACTCACTTGCACATTGTTTTAACAGTTTTAACTGCTTTTATTGCTTTTAAATTATGTACTGTTTTAACTTGGATCATGGTTTAACTTGTTTTTAAATGTGCATATTTATTGTTTTATACTGTATGTTTTATCTGTACGCTGCCCTGAGATCTTAGTGATATAGGGCAGGATATAAATATTTTACATAAATAAATAAATAAAATATATACCACCCCATAGCTGAAGCTCTCTACAACATATATATGTTTTAGCAATTCCTAAGTATTTTAACACATATCATAAATGTATTTTATTTTATATTTTCTTGTAAACCACTTAAAGATATTATTAAATATGGACAGCGGTATATAAATCTATTAAGTAAATAAATGAAATTGATGATGGAAATGATGCAATCTCCTAAAAAGGCTTCCCACAACTTTGTGCATTCTAGGTGAGTTCAACTCCAATCTCCATCATCCCAGTCAGTATGGCCAATGGCCATTCTGATGGGGGTGATGGGAGTTGTAATCCAATGCCTTTGGAAGGTGCCAGACTGGGGAAGGCTGCCTTAAACAGTAACACAAAGCAGTGTATTAAATTTACCGGGTGCTTTGGCACTGTCCATCAGCCAAATTTTGAGCATGAAGTTGTGAAGAAACGCCTGCACTCCCCCTGCAAGTTTTAGGTACAAGAATCAATTCTTTAATAAGGCAATTTTGAATTTAGCTGCCTTAAGATTCAGTTGCCTTGCAGGTCCCATAATGACTTGGTCTGCTCCCACATAGGCAGAAGGTGTGAGATATGCATAGCTAAGACAGCAATAGAGAAACTGCCTTGTCTGACATAAGGGCTGAAGCCTCCTACCCAGCAGTAAGAAAGGTCCCCACCTCCTCTTTAGTTCTTTTGATCTGTCGATTGCTCCTATCAAAGGTGTCAGGAGGGCTTCTTGCTTTGTCCTGTTTCCACAAAGATCACCCTAGCACCAACACCAAAGAACTGACTGAGCCCCTTTTCCCTGGAAGACTGTCACTTCTCTCAAATTCGAAGTGGCCTTGCCTCACATAGGCCTATAAGCACCAGACTCCTTTTGCCTACCAGTTTATCTAATTATGGCAAGAACAGAGGGATCAGTGTTATTTCTTTTATGCTGTCTTGAACCTCCTTTAACATTCTCTGCTGTGTACAATCTAATACCAGGTTCTTGCCAGCAGAACAGGAGACATTTTTGCCTCTTTTTTCTCCAAAAAGAAAAAAGCGGTTCGATTAGGTGCGTGTAGGTTATGAATAATCCTATAGCCCCTGGAATTCTGTCCTAGTTAATGGGTAGTTTGGTCCTCTGCTCCAACTGATTCAGGATTTCCTCTTGTGTGGTTGGTTGGCAGTTCTGCTTTACACTACAGATATGAAGCAGAAGAGGGCAGGCAGAATCACGAAGTCTAATCCAACAAGGACCAGGAAGACTTGCGTCCTTGCCTGCAGAATGATCCTCACAGTATCATACCCCTCCCAAGTCATAAGAACATAAGAAGAGCCATGCTGGATCAGACCAAGGATCCATCTAGTCCAACACTCTGTTCACACAGTGGCAAAACAGCTGTCGACCAGGAACCCACAAGCAGGACTAATAGCCATTGATAGCCTTCTTCTCCAGGAATTTATCCAACCCACTTTTAAAGCCATCTAAATTGGTGGCCATCACTACATCTTGTGGTAGTGAATTCCATAGTTTAACTATGCACTGTCTTCTCTTGATCGGGGGCTCAGATGTGAAGGAGTTGTCGCGGTCTACCCATATTTAGTAAGAAATAAGGACTAGATTCCTGAGCCAAGATGCACCCTTGAGCATCACAGAAGTAAGGTCTGAGATATTTTTAATGGGGAAAAAATCCTCTCTAATAATTGTGTGTATGGCATAACGTTACAAAGAATGTGAGGAAATATTCTAAAGAAAGTCAAACAAAGCTATGAAACAAGTCTTAATTTTAACACATGCATGTGGCATTCTTTTTTATTTATTTGGATAAACCTCAAGTGAGGGACAGCTTAAGGCTGTTCTCTTTAAAGCAAAGAGATGAAACACAAGTATATAAACAAAGCTATTATTGGAACTGGAGCAGTGGAGAACGTGCCATCTAACACATCTTCCAGCCACACCCTAGGACAACACATGGTACAAGTGCAATGAAATCACAAGGCAAAATCTTTCCCAGGAACAACTAGCAATTAGATTAATTGGGAACATTTAGGGAGCACTTTTCACCTTCAGAGCACTTGGTAAACAAATTATAATATCACTTCCTACTGAAAAGGACTTTGGCAAGTGGTATTATCCCTACATTGTGGATAGCTAAAAGGATAGATTCATCAGTGACACTAAGGAAAGATTAAAGATGTGTGTATATAAACCTAGAATGCTGCATATACACTCCTTGTCATCCAATTTTAAAGATGCACTAGAATGGAACTAACAGCTCAGTCATTTACATGAGCTCAATGGAACTTACTCCCAAGTCAGAGGAAGACAGCCCAATTGGCCTAAAGAGTGATGGGAACTTTATTTTGTTAATTAGATGTATGACCTACACATTAATCAACACAATTGATTAATACAGAAAACGTAAAATGCCGAAACAGCAGCAATAGAACCAAGTCAAACAATCTAATTAACTGAATTAAGGGAGAACTAAAAGGTAATAGAGGCTTAAAACAGATGAAAACATCTCAACAGATCTAGAAATTCAAAGATCTAAAAGCCCTTTGCCTGGTACATGTGTGCTAGGTAAACATCCCTAACAAGGGTATTCTAAAGGTAGGGTGGTAATGCCAAAAAAATCTCTCTCTCTCTCTCTCACACACACACACACACACACACACACCATAACCGTAAGGAAAGAAGAAAGAGCGCTTCAGATACTAACCTCCATGTCTAGGGGACAAGATAGTCCAATAGGAACCTGGGTCCTAGGGCATGAAAGACTTAGACAGGGAGTACCAGTGCTTTGAACCGAGCTCAAAAATGGACTGGAAGCCAGGGCAGCTTTTTCAGAGCAGGTGAGATCTGATCTCACTGCTCCAGGCCCTGTTAGCAGCCTGATTGCTGTATTCTGAACTAACTGCACTTTCTGAACCATCTTCAAAGGCAGCCCCGTGGACAATGCACTGCAGTAATCTAGCCTTGAGGTTAACAGAGCATGGGGAACTGGACCAAGCTATCTGCGTCTTGGAGCAAACACAGTAAAACTGGGTTATGAGCATTACCAAATCTGATCCAAAGGGGAAGAGCAATCCCATCTAGAACATGGTAAACATCTTCCTGGAATAGATGAACCACCAACCAACAGTACTTCTTTCTTGTCAGTTTGTTAGGTATCTGCCTCTTCTTTGGTATGCATAATCAGGTTTATTTGCTTTCTGTTCATTATTTAGCAACTCCTAGGAAATATTTCAGAATGTTGCATCAGCTTTTCTTAATCAATTTTTCAAGCTATAGAGTCATGAAAAACTTGACTTGCCAGTCTAGGATTGCTCTGGATGGATGGGTGCTAATTTCGCAAATCAGGAAAGAACGTGAATCAGCTCAGCTGTAAATTTATTTCATTATGATGTCAGGAATTCCTTTATTGAAGTGCACAGTATATATGAAACAATACTGTATTACTAGTACTCCACAATACTACCTTGAGTTTTTATCCAAAGCCTGGAATGTACTTTCTTAAAGGCTTTTGTATACATTAAACTTCCAGTTCCAATTCAATTTTTGCTTCACATCCAATTAATGCTTTATATATTAACAACAACTTCAGAGGAGCAACTTTTAATTGTTATTTTAAAGCAAATAAAAAGAAAAGTTACATTTTGTTCAAATAAGAAACCATTCTTGGGGTATTAAAATAATCTGTATACTAATAGTAATTGTTGGACATCGGGTTGCTGACGAAGGCAGAAGCTGAAAAATTTAATAGGTATTCAGCCTAACCATGTGAGGGCTTAAGTATGTAGGACAGCTTTCCCCAGACTGGTTCCCGACAGATGTGTTGGACTTCCAACTCCCCGCATCCATCAGCCAGCCAGGTTGGGGAAGGGTAGCGTGGGCAGTTCATAGGGACTCATGCCTGCTCTGCCCCCTCCAGTTCTGACTTCCCTGTGAGGATAGGGAATGTGCAAAGTAGGATTCCAGATGTGCTTGGTTGAATACACTTAGAAGTCTGACTGCGAACCTTGGAGAGGATGGGAATATTGGGGTGGGCCCCTACATTCTCTACACCAGGGAATGCCCCCCACCTGACAGTGCAAGCCCCACCTCCTCCATAAGTCCTGCCCCTTACTGGGGAATGGGTAGAAGGCGGGAAGAGAAACCCTCACTGACCCCACATCAGAGATAACAGTAGGGATTCCCCTGTGTTACTCTTTAACTGCACACAGGCTTTGCATGTCAGGAAAGCCGTGGATGTAGCAAAGCCAAGTTGGCTGAGGCCTCCATTGGAGGAGCGATGGGGTCTCGGCCGGCTTGGCTTTGTCCACCCCCTCCTTCTGCCATTCCTCATATAATTAAGCCCTCATTAGGCTGAACACTTGCATAGAGTTTTTTCTCACACAAATAAATAAAATTATACCTAAAAGATTTGTAGGGCACCCTTCAGTAAAACAATATGGGCAGCCAACAACAAAACAGTGTCATGAATGGTTAAGCACTACCCCTCAAACTAATTTCGGCTCAGGGGAGTAGGGAATGCATAACATCGGTATAAAACCACAATTAAACAAACACAAAACAGAACAACAACACAGAAAAATCAGTCAGTTCACATTCCCCACTGTAAACCCAGGCAAAGAAAATGAGACATTGTTGTTGGCACCACGCAATCCTTCACCAAAGGGATCAAAAGAATGAGCAGGGTTAGGGTCCATCTGTTCCTCTCCAGTGAACAAAGTATTTTCGATGCTGAATCTAGGCCTGTGAAATCAGATTGAAACAAATCAAGATACAGGGGTAGGCAACCTGCCCCCGTCCAGATGTTTTAGTCTCCAAGTCCTATCAAGCACAGCCAGCATGACCGTCAAGGATTATGGAAATTGTCAGCCAAAACATTTGGAGGCCACCAAGTTGCCCAGCAACTCCATGCTCAAGTATCTCCCCTAAGAAGTGGATATTTGTGACTGGTGGTTTCTTGATGAATGGTCTCATCATGGCCTCCTTTAAGGCTACTCCCTCTTGTAAAGAGATATTAATAATCTCCTGGGCCAAGGTCACCACTGATGGATGTGGTGAGCCTTGAAGGGCAGAGTGGTACTCCCCTGGTGCCAACCTATGTTTTGGGGGGGAGTCAGGTGAAGACCTTTAAATTTCCCCAGGCCTTTAATAATCTAAGATTTTAATACTTGATGACCCGACATTTTTAACTTAGAGGCAAGTCCCAATTATTTCAGTGGGAGATACTGTGGCGTTACACCCCACAAGTCAGTTCCCAAATGTATGTCTGCAGTTTGTAAGTCTGTGGTGAGTTTAGAATGTTGGCCTGAGTGGGCGGAGTTAGAATGTCTTGGGAGGAGGAGGAGTGATACATAAGCGAATGACTGAGGGGATTGAGGGAGACTTTTTAGGTACTCTTAGAGTCTTTAGTGCTCTCTGTGTTTAGGGTACTTAAGTTCTGGGAAATTTGAAGTTCAGGGTAGAGAGTGGTGTCTTTGGAGTGTAGTGTGCACGTAGTTGATGTATATTAATCAATACAGACAATAAAGAAAGCTCAAGAGTGATTGTGTGAGAGAAAGGAAAGTGTGTATGTGAATGAGTGAAAGGACTGGATGAAAGGTTTCAAAAAGGGTTTTAAATGTTTTATTTGAAACAAAGCTTGTGAACTTTTAAAAATAAATTTTAATTATTTTATTTTTAACTACCACAAAAATCCCACGTGTCTGTTTGGCATTTATCATCTGAAGTTTACACATTTAGCACCCACTCTGACAATAATTCACCTAAGCAGATATAACTCACAGTATTTTATTTTATATATTGAAATCCTTCTCCATTTAACCCCTTTCTCCACATAGTTTGGAGGAAGGTGGTTTTTATCCCTTGCCTCAGGCGTATCAAGCGGTGGTGCTGGCTTGAGCAGGGAGTAGCCGTGGGCAGGTCTGTTGTTCAGAGCCTGTGTCGTGGCAGATACTCCCAAGTATCTCCCAGGATTACAGCCTTAGGATGCTGGTTGTTGTTGTTGTTGTTTTACTTCAGTACTAAATTCTGTAGCTTTACCCTATTCTCAAACTGTGGAATAAACACAGACCTGCAGTTGTCCCTAGACTCATTTTTTTAAAAACTAACACATCATTTCAATTGCCTTTTCTCTGGAGTACTTAGGCTTGGACTGGACAATTTTTACTCCTGTGTGAGCTCTGCTGGCAGGGAATTTCCTATTAGATAAATGACTTATCAAAAGCCCACTTCTTCAAAGTATATGTTCCATGTCTACCAAAGAGGGGAAACCCTATAGTGTTTAGTTTGAAGCTAAAGATGGCTTAACTTGTGATGGGTTATATTCCAGCTTTAGTTGACAAAAATACACCATAGCTAATTATAAAGTTACTACACTGCTGCTATTAACACTTCTGAATTCCCTGATCACATAATAAAATATGTGATGTTTACTGAGGGTGTACAAGTCTTTAAAAAGATTAATCAGCACATCTTATAAGGTCTACTCAGATGTAAATCCCATACTCAGTACATCCTATACAGGTTAACTCAGAAGTAAATCCCTTAAAATTCAATGGGGTTTATTCCTAGGTAAGTGCACTGTAAGGGACTTTATATACTATACTAGAATGACCAGATACAAAAGAGGGCACGGCTCCTGCAGCCTTAACTGTTGTGATGAAGAGGGAATCTCATCAGGTGCTGCATGCATACAAATGACAACAGCTAAAATCCCCCTTTCTATGCAACTGTTAAAGATACAGGGGCCCTGTCCTCCTTTTTCATATGGTCACCCTACCGCTACTCCTTTGCTCTAGGAGATCTGCCAGAACACTTCTTTGGTTTCCTATCACTGCCAGGTAAAAAATTTTTTTGACAATAATTCCCCATCAACTGGGTGATTTTATTTTTATTAGCTTGCTGCTGTAAATCCCTTTGTTTGAATTTGTTTTAAATAACTGAAAATGTATTTAGTTTATATCCCACCTTTCTGCCTGTTGTACCCAAGATGACTAACATGCCTGAAGTTTTTCAGTTTTATTATGTCACTTTAAAAACATTTTATAGATAAAAAGCAATTAATAATTTTCAATACCACAACTACCACTGTCTATGTCCTAGTATCTCAGTATTCAGAGATGTCACAAAAGGGTGTTTGTGTTATAAGAAGGAAAAGTTCATGATCTAAGCAGATGAGGTTGAATTTGGACTAAGCCATTTCAGCCAACTCCTTGTATATAAAGTCTCTTACGGTGCACCAGCTAAGCCCCGTGAATTCTCAGATCTATACGCATGCCAGCACATTTTTTATTCCTGCATGGGAAGTGTAGGGGATGGAAAGAAGGAAATCCAAACAGTACATCTGATCCTCTGGTCCTATTCTATTGCTGTTGTTGTTTTGCAAATTATCCATGTGTAGGACTTGGGAGAAAGCAGGATTTTAGTGCAGTAATAGCACAATTCTATAAATATCAACTCAGATCCAAATCCCATTAAGTTCAGTGGAGCTTACTCCCAGGTAAGTGGGTATAGGATTGCAGCCTAGTATTTGCTCCTCTTTACATACACCCTTCAGCTGCGCTTAGGATAAAATACAGTCCCAGGACCAGATGCAGTTCCCAAGCACAGCTAAGAACTTTTTAAATTCCACAATAATGAGAGACAGAGAGAGAGAGCGCCTAAGTAGTATTCTGTGTAGGGGAGGGGAAAATATTTTTTCTTGACTCATTTTAAACCTGTGCGCTAAATTTCATCAGATGTCCTCTAGTTTGAATACTTTGTGAAATGACAGATAAATGTTTCCCATTCACTTTTTCCAAACCACCCATGGTTCTATGTAGACCTCTGAAAATCCTCAAACTGATATATCTGCATGCTTTGCATAATTTCACTGTTCCGATTAGACTGGGGGAAGCTGTGGGGGGGAGGGGAAAGTGCCAGCACAGTCTTAAGTCTTACTATGTAGCTTGGCACCATACAGGGTCATTAAAAAAGAAAAAGAAAAAAAGCACCCCATGAGTGATGGCAGAAACTCTTGATGCACATATCATAATCTATGCTTCCTTCTTGTGGCCATACTGAGGTACTGGCATTACTGATTTGCTGAACTGTTTATTAGGCTGCAATTCTATAAAAGTTTATTCTGGAGTAAGTCACACTGACATCAATGGAATTTACTTTTGAGTAGTGTATAGGAACTGTACTTTAAGATGCGCAGTCAGAAATAGTAGATTCTATTACTTTACATCTTATGCCTTTGGAGTCCTAACCAAACCCAAAGGGCTAGAAAAATATTTAAAAAACACGCCGGTCACCCCAACTAGTACTAGCTTATAAAACAAGTTTTTTTTGCTACAATAATATTCCGATACACCATAGACACCAAAGAGCATTCAACCCTCCCTCAGGGTTGTCTTTTTTTAAAATTTGAGGGATTCATCGATCATTAGGACCAATAAAAGAGAATAGGCAGAGGGGAAATAGACCCTGGAACATCCAACTAACACAAATCACAACTTTTATGTTGATGCAGCAATTAAGACAAGGTATATTAGCCACCGGGGGGGGGGGGGGGTTAGACACTGAAAAGTTTTTAAGCTGAGGTGCATTACCGAGTCACGTGTTAATTAATATTGCTGCTGTTGCTTTTTATTGTCTTTATTACCGCATTTGTTTTTATTATGAGTTTTATTGTTGTACACTGCCTTGGATGGGCTTCTGTCTGAAAGGCAGCCAAGGAATATTCTAAATAATAATGTTAAATAATAATGCCCTGTGGTTGGTTGGCACACACGGAAACACACTGCTTCCCATCTGCTCACTGCTTCTGCTTTGCATCTGGTTTAGCAAACAACTGGTGTGATGGTTGAGATGTGCAAACCCGGCACTCTGGGTTGTTGAGTGAGAAACAACCTGGCGCTTGAATCCATGGTTTGTTGTTGGATTAAAACTCTGGGTTGTTTCTCCCTTAACAACCCAGTGTGCTGGGTTTGCACATCTCGCCATCACATCAGACATTTCAGGAAACAACCGAGTTTCTGGGTTGTTTGAGAAACAAGATGCAAAGCAGAAGTGGCAAATGGATGGAAGGGAGGGTGCTCACACATGACCCTGAAAACCCATGGCTTAAATAACCCATGGGTTGTCATTACATGCAAAATGGATCTATAAATATTGGGAAACTGTAAAACCTTAACTGGAATTAACACTAGTGACCATTACAGACCCCAGGCAACATCCTTGTATAGTTGCACCCTTCAATTACCTTCCTTGTATAGCTGTACATTCCACTGTTTTTTAAAAAAACCCACTAAGATTTAATTCGGGTCTATTTGATTCCAATAAGAAGATAGTAAAGTGTCTGGAGTTTATTTTTAATTTTCTTTATTTTTTCTTTACACAAGTGTAGGACAATTGAGAAAGAATGAATTCCTTTCACATACAAAAAGTAATCCAATAGCCTTAAAAACAACAACTAACTAATGGGATGTATCCAATTGTAGCTTTGCACTACAGGAAAGCACTTCTGCTTACATAAGGTGGGGTTCCTGCTTTTCGTTGACCTCCTCACCCATTTCTAGTGCAGCCTTCTGTACCATATCCCATACCGTTCTGGAGGATCCCCCAATGCACAGGAGCTTGTTGAGGGGCTGCAAGGGGTAGGAGGGAAATGGCAAAAAGCAATTGGGAAGCCACCATTGGATACAACCCACTGAATTCCTGACCAAAGGAAATGCAAGCAATCGGCATTTTAGTAAAACATGATACAGTGAGAATTACCACAAAACATGGAAAAGATTACGTTTAGTATAATTACATTAAAAAAGTGATCCAACTGGTGAAGTCTCTCAGGTTGCATCCAGTATTAGTCTGATGTTCCATTCATTTCAATGGAGTTATTCGATTTTATTTAGTCTTTTTACTGGTGATCAACATTAAGGAAGTACGAAGCATGCTGATGAAATGTGTGGAAATTAAATATTGCCAATACAGAAAAGGATGTAGACGTTATACAGAATGAACTCAGTAACTTCATGAAGTGGAGCAACAAAAAAAGGACTTCAAAGCACGAACTTATCTATTTGGGGATTAGTTAGAATTTGGGGGTGTATATGAGATGGGGACTAATCATATAGAAAAAAAGGTATCCAATGTGATAGGCCAGTCACAAGGCTGAATCAGCAATCTGATGCAGCCATTTAAAAAGTCAAAATATAATTCTAATTTTTAGGTGATCTTAGTTTTATCATTAACCGTTCACCTCCCCACAGTGAAACACCAACTCTTGAAATAAATCATATAAGTGATACCAATAATAAAGTCTTTGTATTTTGTTACTGGCAGTTGCTATATTGCAACTGGCACAGCTAGAAGCTAACACCATTTGAAAAAAATGTGCCTTCTGAATGTTCCTTAAGAAAAATGTAAAGGCAGCTTGAAGGCCTTGCTCCTAGTTATTGCCCTTGAGATGACAGTAACGCCCAGGAGACTTGGCCAGTGCCCCACAATATTCTGCAGCATACCTGGGTTCTACGGCAGTCACTCTGGAGTGCCTCTGCTTGCATATATTTATGATCATCCTATATCTTTGTTAGGGAATCTAATACAGGGTACCTTACTTCATGCAGATATCTGTCAAATCAATTCCTTATAAATCTTAATGAGTCTGCTATCTTAGGGCCATGAACTTAATCTGTGGAACTTACTTACGGGTCAGTGCATTTAAAACTGTTTGATTGTAGAGTAATTTACCAAATTTATACTCTTTGCTTTAGGTGAAAGTGCAAACACTCCACCCAGTCTCTTATGTAACCAGCTGTTGTTAATGCAAACCTGATTAAGTTTGTTTGTACATACAGATGTACTTTGGACAAACAGCTAAGAGGTACAGATATTTACATACAAGTGTCCCTGCAGAACAAAAAAAAAATCTGGATGGGATCAAAAGAGGCAGTTTAGGTACACTGTACTGAGAATTTTGCCAGTAAGGACCAGGCTCCCAGCCACAAATGACTTTTGGAGGCTGAACCATCACTTTCAAAACTGGATTGCCTATTACCCTTGCAAAGCTAGAGTTACGGTTCTCTGAGCCATGGCTTCTGTGCTGTGTTTGAGTTGCCTTTATTCTTTGCATCTTTTAGGATTTTTGTAGGGCTTCCTTGACGATTTTCAGATCCAAAGGCTTGATTGTCAATTATGGGCTCACACTTTTAACTGCAGAGAAACAGGTGCTGGAAGAAGACACAAGGACCTGATGCATCAAGCTTCTGAAAAGAAATCCTGGACACACATGAAGTTCAAATCGTTCAAGTCATTGGCAATCTCACTCTGCCTTCTCAGCAAATCCAGAGTGTGGACAGTATTTTTCACTCCTCCCTTTCTCAGTTCCTGTTACTGTTCCAGGGTTTGTTAGTTCTCTCTCTACTTACTGATTCGACTAATTTCTAGCTACCTAATTCCCTTTAGCACCATCTGAGTAAGTTAACCAATGGTAGCCAAAAGGGCCAAAACATCTCCACCACACTGTTTCCAACATGGTCCATTGCCAGGTGAGTGAACATCTCAGAGTTACTAACAGCATTCTGCTACTTTGACCCACACTCTCTGCTTATGTCCTTGCTTCTCTTTTATCCCATATTTGACATGGGATCTTGCTAGGCTAAATAGCCATCTAAAAGCTGAGCCTGCCAAGGGTTACGAACATGTTAATTTATACATTTTTTTAAAAAAAATACTGACATCTAGAGATTTTCCAGCCCTGCTCTACACAATGTCCCTGGGTGATCTCATTACACCCTAAGGCTTTCTTTACTTCCTATTCACTAATGCTGATGATACTCAGCTCTATCTCTCTACCTCACAGAGGTAATTATTTTCCTTAAGTTTCTTTAAACACCCTAGAATCATCATGGAAAAAACATGCAATATCTTCCAAATACAAAATACTTCTCAACTCGATACCTGGTAACTCTCAGGTAGCACACATACCTAACATTGTATAGGTTGCTGTAGGAACCATCTATTCAACAGTGACTCACCAAGACAATTCCCTGAGCATTTACTCAGTTTTGAGATACTAAAGGTGACGCTTTCAGTGACACAGAAAACTGCTGATGCAAAAGAGAAATGTAAATACAACTTTCCCACTGAAAAGGGATTTCCTTCTCAAATATTTGCTTTTATGCCAATATGTTCAACTGAAGCCATTACATTGCAAGCAGCTATACTACAAGCTAAGCATGTGAACTAGTACTTTCCAGGCAAAATGACATGGCTATGAAAGAGTACAAACTCTTGAAAGAGTGGACGCCCCATACAAAATACCCAATCAAGGTACTTGATAAAAAATGGCCAGATACACACAGCTTATTCAAGGCTGAAAATTATGAGCACTTGGAATTTCCCACAAGGAGTCACAAACAGCCAGGAAGGGGGAATCACATTCTTTATAGGCCTAAACATCTGCAATACATCTGTGTAGAGTAGTGAACACTTCTGGGTCTTCCCTACTTTTCAGAAGAAGTTAAGAGTGCTGAAATCTGCCAGTATTTAGACTCACACTGAAACATAACTATATCACACTTAAACGTAACTGTCTCCACTGTGAAAAAGAGACAGTGAAGTGAAACATGTTAGGTAAGCAGGATTCGATCATTTTTGTCTGTCTCTTCTGCCAAGACTCTTGTTCATGCATTGGTTATTTCTCGGTTGGACTACTGCAACCTTCTTCTCACTAGCCTTCCTTCTTCTCACATCAGTCCGTTGGTTTCTGTTCACCACTCTGCTGCTAAGATCATCTTCTTGGCTCGCCGCTCTGACCATGTTACTCCACTTCTGAAATCTCTTCATTGGCTTCCAATTCACTTCAGAATCCAATATAAACTTCTCCTGTTGACCTACAAAGTGTTTCACTGTCTAGCTCCTTCCTATCTTTCCTCTCTCATCTCACACTATTGCCCCGCTTGTGCTCTTCGCTCCTCTGATGTCATGTTTCTCACCTGCCCAAGGGTCTCCACTTCCCTTGCTCGGCTTCGTCCATTTTCTTCGGCTGCCCCTTACGCCTGGAACACTCTTCCAGAACATTTGAGAACTACAAGTTCAATCGCAGCTTTTAAAGCTCAGCTAAAAACTTTTCTTTTTCCTAAAGCTTTTAAAACTTGAATTGTTCTGACTTTTATACTGCCTGTTTGGTGCATTCTCTTACCCTCCTTATTGCTTTATTATGATTTTATTAGAATGTAAGCCTATGCGGCAGGGTCTTGCTATTTATTGTTTTACTCTGTACAGCACCATGTACATTAATGGTGCTATATAAATAATAATAATAATAATAATAATAATAATAATAATAATCTCATTATCCTACATTTTCACTTTCCACTATCCCCATCCTCAATATTATCATAAAGTATCACATATTTCTAAGAATGGCAGGACACACTAGTCTGGGCTTACGTAACTAATTTATGCCTTCAAATGCTTCTAGGGATAGGTTTATCTCAGATTTATTGTTACTAGGTGAGAGGTGACACTGAGTATGAGAAAGTAATTCCAAAAAGCTCTGGGCTAAGGGGTAATGTTGAGAGACGTGGAGAAAAATGCCTAGTCTGAGGAGAAGAAGGGCAGTTGACACAACCCAATGTGAGTCACGTTTCTGTAGGATTCCCTGATCAAACCCGGAAGAAAGTTGTTACATGCAGTACAAGTAAGAACACAACTTTGGTTGCCACAGCAACTGATAAACATTGAGCAACTGAAGTCTGTTCTGTGTCAAGAATTAAACTGAACAGCAATGCAGAAAATTGCAAAATAGCATTTGTTCAAGGGTGGGTAACCTGTAGCCTTCCAGATATTTTGGCCTCCCATCAGCCCCCACACCATTGGCTATGCTGGTTACAGCTGATGCAAGTTGTAGGCCAAAACATCTGGAGGACCACAAGTTGCCCACCCTTGCCTTAAATAAGAATACATACTAGCGATCTGCTTCCAGCCACTCTGGGATTCAATCTGGGGCAGCCTTCCCAACCTGTGATGCTTGCAGGGAATGATGGGAATTACAGTCCAACATACGTGGAAGACACCAAGCTACAGAAAGCTGATCACTTCTCATCAGGCCTGCAGTGCAGCCCTCTTATTCCAAAGATACCCCTCTTTAATTTGATTTATGCTGCTTTCTCCTATATAGAGCTAAAACACAGGCATAACACTGCAGCTTTCCTTCCACAGCCCCTTGTCATAGGCTCTTCTCTTCCAGTTGGACTCACTTCTGGTATCAGAGCCCAACTAGAAGGAAAAGGAGATTGGGCAATGGGCTAAGGTTGCTCCCCTCACGAGCACACCCACTACGTTCTGAAAATCAGCCCCCACCCTCTGCTTTATACGTGGTTTGTGCAGACATACATCAGCCAGTATGATGCGTAGTCTGAACCTCATGTGACCAAAACAGAAGCTTGACACGAGCTTATTATGCACCTCTCCCACTGTCTTCAGAGTACAAATCAAGAGGCAATTGTGCCTGCAGCAGAATGGAACTGCAGAATGGACTTTCAAAAGCCTCCTTGCAAGTAGAAAAATAGCACACCAGGGAGAAAGCTGAGTGAGAAACTCTACCCTTGATAAGCTGATTTTCTACTTACAGGGAAAGTTTATGTGGGGGAGCATTCAAAAATTGTAATCCCCCTCAAATGCAATCTGAAGTGGTACAGTCCAAACTATCATCCCTGGATTCTATCACTTCATTCTCCTGCAGTAGGAATCCCTTGTCACTTTTCATGGCTATTGGTCCACAGCTGGCCAGAGGATAGCGAAAGTGGGACAAGGAAGACTATTTATGCAGCATGGCTGAGGAGAGCCATGTGTAGACCTAGTGCCTTGTGCATGTGGCAGGTTAAGAGTTGTTCCTTCAAGACAGCACTGAGAACTAAATTCCCAGGGTTGCATTCTATGGTAACTTTGCTTTAGCAGAAAGCGCTTCCACTCACGCAAATTGGGGCACCAGATTTTTGCCAGTCCCCCCCCTAACTACTACAGCTCTTAACATTATAACAGATTCTGTGTTCTGGAGGGTTACTTAGTCTTCAGAAACAGATTTTAGGGAGGCAAAGGGCTCAAGTGGGTTGGGGGATTTGTAAAAACCAGGTGTGGCAACTTGCATGAGCAGAAGTGCTTTCTTAGCCAGCCTTCTCCAACAGGGGGCACTCCAGATGTTTTGGACTTCAAGTCCCAGCATTCCTGATCATTGCCCATGCTGGCTGGGGCTGATGCAAGTTGACGTCCACAATATCTGGATGATAACACATTGGAGAAGGCTTCTCTAAGGCAAAGCCACCACTGGACAACCCCAGTCTTATAGGCCTCTCATTCTCTCGCACAGCAGTATCAGGCTACCAGCTTACCCCTGACATCAAAATCTTTGACATTTGTTTGTACTACCTTCCTTTCTTAATGGTAAAACTCTGCAGCCATCAATATGGCCAATGGTTAAAAGAAAAGTTGTTCAGAAACATGACTCAAGTGTGTATTATGACGTACAATTATCTACCTCCTACATGGGTTGTTGCAAAGATATGAGTTGCCTGGGGACACCTTTAAAGTACGCATCTAATTTTCCTGAGTTTCAAAATACAACAGGAATGAGAGAGTAATCAATCTGATTGTTTCCTGCATAGCTTTTTCCTTCTGGAGGAAATCTTCCCCCCTGCCCACTTCTACAGTACAAGGCAAGTTTCTTGACAACTCTAATGCTACGTTGCAATAGCCCTCATTACGCAATGTGGAATACGGGAAATATTCTGAATTTTTTACAAGGTTCTGAGGAGGGAAATTCCACTTATTTTAGACTTTTGTAATCCAACTCCTTCTCTGTTAAAAGCTTATGAGAAAGACATACAGGAAGAGAATGGACATGGGAAAGATTTGTTTAGTCTGAAGAAGATTGTGAAAACACATACTAGTCATCATACTAATAGTAACAAAAATTAAAAACTTCTGAAGAGATTTTGCTTTGACATTTAGTTTCTGGCAGCTTCAGCTGTAATGGCACAAAAAGGGAATGGCAAGTTACCTAACCCAAAATGGACCGAGGCCAGCCATTGCAAAGCTCACACTAACACCGCAAAAACACAGTATATAAACACTTCCTAGAATGGGGCTGTTATTCACCGTGGTTCAACTTGTACGAGCTATAAGTGACCTTAAACAACACTGTTTTCAAGAAGGATTAAGAGTGCTCTGCATAACAGCTGTGGCACTTTTTTTAAAGATATATTACTGCAGCCTTCCCCAAATGGTGCCCCCAGAATTCTGGATTAAAACGTCTAGCTTTCCTGACTAGTTGACTGGGGTTTATGGGGGTTGGAGTCCAAAACATCTGCAGCGCATCAGGTTGGGGAAGTCTGTATTACTGCCTCCAGCAATAGTAATGTCTTATCTAATGAAGATCCAGCACTAAGTGTTCTTGTTACTCACATAAATCTTATTCATATGTTATTATATGTCAAGTGACAATAGCATATGATCATGTTCAGAAGGCACATCTGGAATGATGAGAGGTGGGTGGCTACAGGAAAAGGGCCCTTGTAGTAGCAGGGCCCTGGTTGTTGCATACCCTCCCCAGGGAGGTTCACCTGGCACCTACTTTGTCGTCATTTCAACACCTTTTCATTTCCCTGGGAATATTAATCTGTTTTAAGCCATTTCCACTCCCTGCAACTTCTGTTTTTATGCCACATTTCACTTTATTGAATTTTAAGTTATTTATTTCTTGTTGTAAGCCTCTCTGAGAATTCTCTTACAGGCTCAGTCTATGCAGTTAATAACAAAATAAAATCCCTTCAATAATCACAGTCTAACTAACCCAACAGTACAAGAATCCCCCTTGCCTCAAAAAACCTCGATACACTCCAAATGCGATGCGATATTAATGGGCATGAGGGAAGATTCCCATTTACTTAATGCCATGCTCAGTGCTTCACCATCTGCCCAATTCAGTTTCTTTTACAGTGCCTTGCATAAGTATTCACACACCCCTTTGACTTTTCCACATTTTGTTATGTTACAACCTGGAATTAAAATTGAGTTAATTGGGATTTCTTCTGGAGAAGAACCAATCAGGGTTGGGTTATAAAAAAAATCCCAAACTATGAACATCCTCTGGAGCATCATTAAATCCATTAATATAAATCGAAAGAATATGGCACAATGTGATTCTGCCTAGAGTAGGGTGTCACCAAAACTCAGTGACCGGGTAAGGAGCTGGATTAGTCAGGAAAGCAGCCAAGAGGCCTATGGTAACTCTGAAGGAGCTGGAGAGATCTACAGCTGAGAGGAGAGAAACTGTCCATGGATAACTATTGCCCATACACTCCACAAAGCTGAGCTTTATGGAAGAGTGGCAAGAAGAAAGCTATTGCTGGGGGTGGGAGGGACACACATAAAATCCCATTTGGTTTTTGCCAAACATGTGGGAAAAGGTCCTCTGGTCTGATGAGACCAAAACTGAACTTTTTGGCATTAGCACAAAACACTATGCGTGAGCAAAGCCAATAGTCTTCACTGTCCTAAGAACACCATCTCCATGGTGAGGCATGGTGGTGGCAACCTCATGTTGTGGGGATGTTTTTCATCAACAGAGACTGGGAAACTGGTCAGGATTAAGGGCAAGATGGATGGAGCCAAATACAGGGCACTTCTAGAGGACAACCTGTTTCAGTCTGCAAAGGACCTGAGACTGCAGTGGAGGTTCACCTTCCAGCAGGTCAATGATTTGATTGATTTGATTTATTACATTTATATACCGCCGAAACTCTCTGGGTGGTTTACAAAAGTTAAAAACAGTGAACATTAAAAAGTATACAAAATTTAAAACCATCAAAAACAATGACCCTAAACAGATAGCCAAAGTTACACTGGAGTGGTTTAAAAACAAGAACCTGAATGTTTTAGAATTTATTATTTATTTATTTATTTATCATATTTATACCCCGCTCCTCAGCCAAAAAAGGCTCTCAGAGCGGCTTACATTTAGCAAAAAAGACAGTCCCTGCCCTCAGGCTTACAGTCTAATAAAGACATGACACACAAGGAACAGGAGTTCAGGAAGGAGGGAGGGGGGAGGAGAGAGAGAGAGTCCAACAGGAGCAGGCCATGATGTTTCTTCTGCCTGCTCCTATCCCCTTGTTCTTTCTTCTTCCCCACAGGGCCAAGATGACAGTTTGCCCTGTGGGGGTGGGGGAAGAGTCCAACAGGAGCAGGCCATGATGTTTCTTCTGCCTGCTCCTGTCCCCTTGCTTTCTTCTTCCCCACAGGGCCAAGATGACAGTTTGCCCTGTGGGGGTGGGGGAAGAGTCCAACAGGAGCAGGCCATGATGTTTCTTCTGCCTGCTCCTGTCCCCTTGCTTTCTTCTTCCCCACAGGGCCAAGATGACAGTTTGCCCTGTGGGGGTGGGGGAAGAGTCCAACAGGAGCAGGCCATGATGTTTCTTCTGCCTGCTCCTGTCCCCTTGCTTTCTTCTTCCCCACAGGGCCAAGATGACAGTTTGCCCTGTGGGGGTGGGGGAAGAGTCCAACAGGAGCAGGCCATGATGTTTCTTCTGCCTGCTCCTGTCCCCTTGTTCTTTCTTCTTCCCCACAGGGCCAAGATGACAGTTTGCCCTGTGGGGGTGGGGGAAGAGTCCAACAGGAGCAGGCCATGATGTTTCTTCTGCCTGCTCCTATCCCCTTGTTCTTTCTTCTTCCCCACAGGGCCAAGATGACCATATCTCAATCTGATTGAGAATCTGTGGCAAGACAGAGCTTGAGCAATTTTGCCAAGAAGAATGGACAAATATTGCAGGATCTAGATGCGCAAAGCTGGTAGAGACTTACCCAGAAATACTCACAACTGTAATTGGTGCCAAAGGTGCTTCTACCAAGTATTGACTCAGGAAGGTGCATACTTCTGCAACCAACAAATGCCAGTTTGTTTTTGTTTTATTAACATTTTGCACCATCAAAGTGCAAAGAATGTAGTGCAAATCAAATGGTAAACATGCTAAGTAACTCCATTTTAATTCACGGTTGTAACACAACAAAATGTGTACAAGTCAAAGGGGTGTGTGTGAATACTTACACAGGGCACTGTATCCAAAGCCATCTGATAGAATTCCTGTGCTCCATTCCATCCCTAACTTACATCCGTTATTCGGGTGAATTAAGCTGTTATTTCTAAAATCTCATCGCAACCCTAACACACCAGAATTATAACCAAGAGCCTGCAAGTTTCTATACTGGTGTAGTGGTGATTAACTCTCTCTCTCTCTCTCTCTCTCTCACACACACACACACACACACACAACTACCTCACATGCCAAGCCCTCCTTGTTGGCCAAGATACACATGGTTCTGTCAGTGCCCCCATTCTCTCTCCTCTGTTTGGATACATTCTCTCCCACCCCACCCTCTACCCAGTAACCAACAATTCTAAACTGAGATCAGACTGGGGGCAGGAAAAAGAGGAGGAAGTGTTGTGCCTGAAAGCACTTGAATGCTTCAGGTGGAAAACCCCAAATTGTATCCCAGTTATTTCCCCCATATTCCTGCAAGTAAAGAAGCAGGAGAAGAGTGGAACGCCTCCGCGGAACTGCCAGGCGTTTGCAGTACTGTGGGCTCCTAGGTGGCTCTGTGCAACAAGCAGAAGGAGAAAGTTCAGAGGGTGGGCAGACAATCAAGTCTATCAAACCTGCCTCACAGACTTGCCCGTCTATAAGCTCTTCTTTCCCTCACCTACCCGGTTCCTCCATCTCATGGATTTTTAAAAACAGAGGAACCAGCATTACTGCAATTCTCTTTAGGTTGGGAAGGAAACCCATAATGAGTCATGACCCACCTCTTGAATATCACCAGCTAATTAGATCTTAGCAGCCTGTGTGTATGCTTTTCTGCTCTTCTGGGGCTTGAAAAAGGAAGCCCCAGGTCAGAGGTGAGACCTGCTTGGGTGCGCTGCTGTGATTTGTGCCCACTCAGATATCAGAGCTCTCTTCAGGTGTGGGGGGAGTAGGGATGTGCTGCATTTGTCCCTGCTATTGGTGGGCAGCATTGGAGCCTCTACATCAGACAGATTTGGTATGAATGCTGTGAGCCAAGCCATCTACCTTTGCCGGCTTCACAGAGCCATCTATTCCACTAGTCACACATTTCAGCCCCCAGCTTCCCGTTTGTCCAGCTCAACCTATTGAACTCAGAGACCCTGAGCTGAAGAACATACCCTGCAGGTCTATGATCAGGTGTAGCCACAAATCCAGCCTGGCCCTATTACAGTGCTTTAATTTTGTCACTGACCTCGTCAAAAGTATTGGTTTAAGAAAACAAAAACGCAAGCCATCTGGTATGTCATGCACCTCCTGGATAATAAACACTTCCTTTAAGCTTGTACATTCAAGAGAACAGTTTGTACGTTTCCCATTTTTTACTTTATAAATGTTTTAAGCTAGAACATTCTAAGCTAGAACATTGTAAACTAAAAATTCCATTTGTGGGTCTGCTCATGTTAATGTTTTGTGTTTCTCAAACACAGCCTCTCCTTCAAATTATATAAATATTTTTCTTCTAAACTTTTACTCACAGTTGTTTGACTATCCTGGACTTCAGATTAGTACTATTTTTTTCTACAATAGAAACTAATAACAATATGTATGCAATCCAATAAGCATGTGACTGTTGTTTTCCTTTTAAGTTGTGAATGTTTTAAATTCCACAATCTTTCCATCAGAGACCTCTTAGCTTAAAAAGAGAAATATTTCGATATCAAACAGAAAGTGGTGTTAAACCACCGTTATAATTTGCAGTGTGAGATTATGAGGATTCAAAGGATGCCAGATAATTTCTTATCTCTTCAGAACAGAACACAGCTTCCTTTTTGCTGGACTTCAGTCAGTGAAATATCCTTGCCATAATCATCATTATTGCCATGATTATGTCTCCCTATAGGAGCTAGTTCAGCTCCATATATAGTCCATCTAGTTCAGCAGTCAGTTCACACAATGGCCAACCGGCTGCCCATGGGAAACCCATAATGACATGAGTGCAACAGCAGTCTCTTGCCCATGTTCTCCGCCTCAATCCTGAGGGAGGCAGGTAAGAAATAACAACAACAACAACAACAACAACACATCATAAAAGATAACAATGTAACAACAGACCCCTGTCCTGGACGGGGTTGCACTCTCCCTAAAGGATCGGGTCCGTAGTTTGGGGGTGCTCTTCGATCCAGAACTGTCACTTGAGGCACAGGTGAACTCAGTGGCAAAGAGCACCTTTTATCAGCTTAGGCTGATATACCAACTGCGCCCTTATCTGGACAGTGATAGCCTAGCTACAGTTATCCATGCTCTGATAACCTCTCGTTTGGATTACTGCAATGCGTTATACGTGGGGCTGCCTTTGAAAACGGTCCGGAAGCTTCAGCTGGTACAAAACAGGGCAGCCCGTTTACTAACAGGGACTGGCTGGCGAGATCACATTACGCCAGTCCTTTTACAACTTCATTGGCTGCCAGTCCAGGTCCGGGCCCGATTCAAAGTGCTGGTATTGACATTTAAAGCCCTAAACGGTTTGGGGCCAGGTTATTTGAAGGAACGCCTCCTCCCATATGTACCTACCCGGACCTTAAGATCATCTACAGGGGCCCTTCTCCGTGAGCCCCTGCCAAAGGAAGTGAGGCAGGTGGCTACTAGGAGGAGGGCTTTCTCCGCTGTGGCACCCCGGTTGTGGAATGAGCTCCCCAGAGAGGTCCGCCTGGCGCCTACACTGTACTCCTTTCGTCGCCAGCTGAAGACCTTTTTATTCACTCAGTATTTTAACACTTAATTTTAACTTAAATTTAAATTATACTGTTTTAACTCTGTATTTTAACCTTATATCAATTTTGCTGCGTGGTTTTATACTGGTTGTGCTTTTTATATTGTATTTTGTATTTGTATTTTTAACTTGTTGGTTGTTTTATGATGATTTTAATTTTTGTGAACCGCCCAGAGAGCTTCGGCTATTGGGCGGTATAAAAATGTAATAAATAAATAAAATAAATAAATAAATAAATAAATAAATGTAGGAAATGCCACCAATTCCAAGAAACAATAAACCATGTAACAGGAGGATGTAAAATTCTGGCAGGAATGGTCTATATGGAGAGACACAATACAGCTGCAAAAATAATTCACCAACTGGCCATCAAATTCAACCTTATCAAATAACCTACACCATACTATACATACCCACCTGAAACAATCTTGGAAATGCAGATCATAAAACATACTGGGACAGAACAATTCATACTGACAAAACAATACCTTGCAGTTGACCAGACGTAACGGTCATAGACAAAAAAGAAAAACACACATACCTCATCGACATAGCAATACCGAATGACAAAAATGTTGTTGAAAAGGAAGAGGAAAAGAGAGAAAAATATACACCACTGGCCATGGAAGTCAAAGAACTATGGCAAGAGGAAAAGGTCACAATTATTCCGTTAGTCACATTAGTCACTGGCATCACATCAAAAAACTATACCGAAAACCTTCAGAAACTGGGCCTACCAAAATACATCCACACCAACATCCAGAAAGCAGACATACTTAAAACATGCTCAATTGTCAGGAAATTCCTGAATCTGTAAAAGACAGCATGACTTGGCAATGCCCGTCATGTCTGTCTAGAAAAACCGCCATGAGCGAGAAAGAGATGATGATGATGATGATGATGATGATGATGATGATAATTCAGTCAAGGCTTTGCCAGGTGCCAGCTTTCTTCAGCATTTGTACAGCTTTTGCAAAAGGACCTCCATGCCATCCATCTGCAAGCCAGACAGCAATTCTCATGGAGATGGCTTTTAGCCCAAACACAGAGGGATCAGGAAGGGGCCAGGAGAACAGCATCCGCTGTTCACACAAGGGGTAACAATATATCCAGACACCTCTGAGCTACTTCCCGTTTTGTTTCCAAATATCACTAACGAAACTGATGTATGGAAGAATCCTTGAAAAGGTGTTTTCCACTGGACAATTCCCACAAGGTATGCACATGGGTGGGGAAGGGGAGGAAAGTACTTTCCAGAAAAGGCATTATTTAGCAGCAGTGGCTGGCACTACTGGCACGTGTCGTGTGAGATGCATGTGGCACCAACTGCACTGATCCTGCTACCTCACTTGAACTACCAACGTTTAGCAAAGTGCTCAAGTGGATTGTGCCTCGATGGAAACAATCTATCATAGAATCACAGAATAGTAGAGTTGGAAGGGGCCTATAAGGCCATCAAGTCCAACCCCCTGCTCAATGCAGGAATCCACCTTAAAGCATCCCTTATAGATGGCTGTCCAGCTGCCTCTTGAATGCCTCTAATTCTTCGTTATCTGCTATTAGTCTGTTCTCTTCTGCAGCTTCTTATCCCTGGCACCCCTTTAACTTTGCCCTATATTTCTTACTTAGGCCCAGAAGTTCTCTGGCAAGAATGGTCTTAGCATTCTGTATAGGGATTCTAACATTCTATAAGTACTAAAACAATTGATAATAGCAAGGATTAATCCTTTGATCCTATTTTAATGTATTTTCCTCAAGGTTCAGAACATTTCTTCACTGCAAATATGATTAATCATCTGCCACAGGTCTTAGACCTTATAGACTTAGATATTTTAGAAATACACACACATAAAAATAGTGGAGTAGCACTTACAGTTTGAGATCGATTACATTTATTGGAAATGCTGGCAACATTGAGGCCATCAATCACAATATCATAAGGGGGGTGCCGATTCACAAATCTCTGAAATTGTTCCAGTTCCTAAAAGAAATTTTGGGGGAAAAGATTAAGAAAAGCAACAAATGAAACAAAACCGCTTCACCACACTGCTTCTTTGTTCTCTCCAGAGATATGTATATTCCATGATCACTTTGTGCAAGAGCTGAAATTCGCAGTAGGCACTGAATTCAGTATTGCATGATACTCAGCTTTTATTTTTAAAACTGTTTTTAAAGGCAAGTTTCTAGTCTTCTGTTAGCAATGATAGGCTTGAAAGTATATGGACAATAACTGATGAAGACTCAGAAACCAGAAGACAAGGACATCTGCAGCCAGCAAAGGTCTTTGCCACACATTTAACATCTATGTAAATTGGCATAAATTATTTTTAAATTTTCCTGTTTCTCCTAGACTCTAGCAGGAATTTTTCTTTTCTTGCCACAAGATTGTGAAACGCAACTGGAGAATTTTGATTTTAAAAAAACCCAAAAAAACACTGAGTATACATCAGACCAGTCTCCAACTGTTGCTAGGAACTCATCCTGGAATAATAATAAAATAATGGTGATAATTTAGACTTGCAGTAACTGCATACTTTTCTCTCTTAAGGCTAAAATGTCAGAATTACTATGTCAGAAAATAAGTGCTTAATATAAGAACCAATTTTTGCTACATCACTATTAAACACGCTCATCATAAAAGCAATACAGGCACAAATATTTAGGAGAGGTGCCAATCTGCTGGCATGAATTTAATCATGACAATCCTTCTTTAAACCCTATAAATGTTTGATATGAACTTTCCATTCTTTAAAAATGTGGGCACCAAAATAACTCCCTCTAAACTATTCAGAATAATGCCAATTATTTTCTTTTGTGTGTGTGTGATTCACATGCAGGGCCGGGCAAAGCTGGTAATAGGCCTGGGCCAGATAGGAAATATAGGCCCCATTTCAAACTGCGCATTAAGTATTTTTTAATCAGTTCTAAATACATATGAACTAGAACAATTTATAAAAAAGGTAATGGCAAGCACTTTTATTCAAGATGTATATAAGACATCACTTCTTCACATTCAGAAATGCTTTATGTGCTTTTCTTTGGGCAAATTTATCATCAACAACAGAAAAATCAAGCAACTTCGCCCAGGGGTACTCGGAGTAGGCCCCTTCAAAATCATAGGCCCATGCCAACTGGCCCCCCCTCTGCCCAGCCCTGTTCACATGTAAATGCCAAACCAAAGTTTGGTGTTACATGAATAAGTTCACGTGCTATGCTTTAAGCAGTTACTTCCACATTTGTGGAAACAAGAGTTTGTTGTTACATGTTACAACCAAACTAGCAAACTGAGGTTTGTGTGATTCCTCCTAACCAGGATTGCAAATCAGGATCAAAATTCTGTAAGAAGAAGTAACAGCTGCCTCTCAGTGGGCAATGAAGAAAGAGAACATTCCCTCTTCACTAGTCAATGGAGAAAAAAGCATGCACAGTCCAGAATAAAAGCACAAAGAAAGTATCTGGAAGAAACCTCACACAGGGCACAGAGACAGGAAGGACTGCACGGTATAAACATGCTCACTAACCATTTACTGCAAAAGGGTTAGTGGCCTAACCATGGCTTAGTGTGTTGTCTGAACAAGCCCAATGTGGTTAGCGAGATGTTCAAACTATACTGCGCATCTAGGAGAGGAAAGTCCTCTACTCTATTAACTAACTGACCCATTATCTAAAAGAAAAGCTAAGATGAATTTAGGCAAAGGTGTAATTTCTTTTTAATATGTATGAGAATACACAAAATTAAAGCTTCCCATGCAGGGCTGAATAAACAAGACATTCATCCCAAATTGAGTGACAGTAAAGTAACACCACTGAAATCAATGGATTAACATAGAGTAGCAAGAAAAACATCTTGGCTTACCATGTTTTTTTGGCTTACAGTGTTTTTTTTAACCTATTGTCTGCAAGGTAAAAAGAAATGGCAGAACGCTGCCATATTAATGCTTGACACAATGCACTTTGTTCCAGCGTTTACCATTAGTCATCAACATTAGTCACTAGTTCATTACATTTCGAAACCTGAACTTAGGTTTCTGAACTCAGTTCTTAGTTATTTCGTCAAAGTACCTGACAGAAAATATGCTGGGAACTCCCCATTATTTTTGTTACACAAAACACGTTGCTGGGGTTACACCAGGTACATTTCCTGAAATGAACCCTGTCAACTCTCACGTATAGCCAACACTTCTAATTGCCCCTGATGTTTTTGTAGCACAAAATGAAAGCAGATCAAATACACAAATACCTGTTTTATTCTTTTAGGGAACATGCTGAATCTTGTTACCAAGTATACATTTAGACACAAGCAAGCATAAGCACCACAAACATAACTAGGGATGATCCCCTTATAATACATGCTAGTAATGCCAACAACCATACTATTTATTTATTTTTTATTACATTTCTATACCGACCAATAGTTGAAGCTCTCTGGGCGGTTCGCAAAAAATAAACCACAAAATGCAGTATAAAATATGATATAAAATATAATGGCTTAAAACTGCAGTACAAAAGTGCAACCAGAGTAAAACTTAGCAACAGTGCAGAGATTTAAAATGCAATAGCAGACTTAAAACAGCAGAGCAAAAAACTGGAATGCTAAAATACTGGGAAAACCGGAAAGAACACAATGTAGGCATCAGGCAAAACTCTCCAAGAAGCTAATCAGGTACCACAGCAGCTAAAAGCCCTTTTTCTGGTAGCCACCTGCCTCACTTCTTTTGGCAGGGGCTCCTGGAGAAGGAACCCTGAGGATGACCCTAGGGTCCAGGCAAAAAGTATCCAGTCAGTCATTTTTTTCCTAAGTTGCTTGCTCTTGCTCCAGTTGTAATTGGGTATAGGATTTTCTGATGGGTATAATTTTGAGACATTATATACAGCGCCGAAGCATTTGAGTGTGTGTGTGGAGGGGGAAAGGACACACTTTACCAGACTCTGGAATCCTGGGAGACCCGGCCCAGGCCACAACCACACTACCATGATCATGCATGAGCATACCTCTGGAAACGTATTTCCCTATATCTATGTACCTTTTGTCTAGATCTTGCCCAAAGATTAGCTGGAGCCAATCAGAAGCAGTGTTAGAGCAGAACAAGACACATTCTGAACAGTGTGCTTCTACAATTACACTAGGTCTTATAGTTTGACAGATTTGTGCTACTCTATAGGGCATGCTCTCTCAAGAATAGGCTGGCCACTTACACATTGCAAAAAAAGGGGGAAATATATCACCAAAAAAGAAAGACAAAAAAGGATGCAGATTTGCATAAAATTTGTATATGACAATGTATACATACAGATGCAATTGTATAAATAATTACTACAATTTAAATACAATTAAATGCAACACATCTTCCTACAATTAGAAAGACTGTGACCAGCTGACCTGAGCAACTTCAAGTCCCCTCCCTGGTATCCCTTTTTATGGTACTTTATGGCTGCGAGAGCTGGACCATAAGGAAAGCTGAGCGAAGGAAGATAGATGCTTTTGAACTGTGGTGTTGGAGGAAAATTCTGAGAGTGCCTTGGACTGCAAGAAGATCAAACCCGTCCATACTCCAGGAAATAAAGCCAGACTGCTCACTCGAGGGAATGGTATTAAAGGCAAAACTGAAGTACTTTGGCCACATAATGAGAAGACAGGATACCCTGGAGAAGAGGCTGATGCTAGGGAAAGTGGAAGGCAAAAGGAAGAGGGGCCGACCAAGGGCAAGATGGATGGATGATATTCTGGAGGGGACAGACTTGACCTTGGGGGAGCTGGGGGTGGCAACAGCCGACAGAAAGCTCTGGTGTGGGCTGGTCCATGAAGTCACGAAGAGTCGGAAGCGACTGAATGAATAAACAACAACAAATCATTCAGTTGGACTTGGAACGGGTAGCTTTCAGACAGAGGGTACTTTCAGACAGAGGACCACCCTCCAACAATGCTTGAAATAGAGGATTGTCATCTGTAAAGTAGGACACATGATCACCATACCTGAGAACTACTGGTCCTAAAGTTTCTTGTGCATAGGCAGGAGGGAGAGTCAAAGCACCACAATAATAATCAGGGATATTGATCCAAGGAGCTAGTGCTTCTGTCAAATGTTACAAAATAATTATCAAGCTTTTGCTGACTCTTCTTCGGACTGAATATGTTAAACAAAAATAGTCAAAAGAATTGGGGCGGTGGGTGGGGGGGAGATGACAGGGGACATGGCAGAAAAGCCACATGGTTTAGCTATTAAAGTTCAAGCTTCGAACTTCCACAATTTTTCTGCGCATCTACGCTGCTCAAGCTTCAATTTAAAATGAAAATGAGCAAAACTAGACTGGTAGATCTTGAGTAATAAGCCTTACACTATCTTATTCTTATATAAGATGACAATAGAACCCTAATGTTTAGAGACTTAAGAATGGTCATCTTCAATATGAGTGCTCCTATGGGCTCACATTATATGACTAGGCTCCTTAGTCTTGGGAAACTGAGAATATAATGAAGCTCAGCTTTGTGTGTGTGGGATAGCCTCACTACAAAAGTCCATTCGTAGGGAAAGACATTAGGCCTTCTTACAGTTTTGGGGAAGCTGGCTCAGGTATGTTTACTTCAGTGAATTTATTGGCTTTTATTTATTTATTTCATTTATATACCTCCCCATAGCCAAAGCTCTCTGGGCAGTTTACAAAAATAACTCTAATGTTATAACTCTAACATTGTCTTTTATATTTTAAAATTTGCTTTCTGCTTTAATGATTTTAATATTTTAGTAATTGTTTTAGTTACATTAGAAAGACTGTGTGAGGTTTAAATGTATTATTATTGCCATATATATAGGACTACATTACATGTAAGATTGTTGTCTGCAAGATGCCTTGAAGGCCCTTTTAGTTTGCTTTGAGGTAGCTTTCTAGCCTTCCAAGTCTTGTTTTGACAGTTTTCTAAACAGCCAATCAAATGCTGAGGAGAAGCCAAGTGTGTGCTGATATGGAACAAGGATATCAGAGGAATATGAGGGGAGGGGAAGAATTGAGTATCAAGTTGGGTATGGTAAGAGCAGGAAATTGGACTGAATGTGAATTTGGGTTATGCAAAAAGATGACAGAAGCCACTCCATGTGGGGAGCTGCCAGCATAGTTCAGTGATATATTGCACTACAGCAACATCTAAAACAAGGGAAATGGCTAGACATTTTAATACCTGGTAAACATTTTCACTCAATTTGCATAAATACATTAAAATACACTGTATCCAATGCTTAAGTGTGTCAGGTGTAGGTCAACCAGAGGCCTAGTTGAAGACAGGTAGATTTATTAGGAAATAGTTTGAGAATGTTAAATGTCTCTGCAAGCTTATTTCTGTCAGAAGATTGCCCTGTTGCAGCCTTGAAGCTGCTGGTTCTCTGGGAACTTGGGAGCTTTTTGGATACCCCAAAACTAGATGCACCAAAATTAGATACACCAAAGGCTTATCTAATCAGCATCTCATAGTGGCCAACCAGATGTCTATGGCAAGCCCACAAGCAGGACATGAGAGCAATATTCCTCTCCTGCTGCTTCCCCAGCAATTGATATTCAGAGGTATGACACTTCTAATCCTAAAATCAGCATATAACCATCGCGACTAGAAGCCATAGATGGATGTAAAAGTGAAGTGGTCACCAATCAATTGAATTGGAGCGTTAATATCATCTCTTAAAAGTTTCCCTCTGAATATTCAGGAGAGTGCAATTTTTGACATATCCTCCAGAAACATGAAATTAATTGTCTATGAGGTTTAAAAACAGCAACAACACTCAATTAAATTAGATTGGAATTAATTTCAGTTAATTTCAGGTTTGATCCTAACAATGGAATGGGAGGTCGGAAAGAAATAGAATTGAGTTAATGATTCATTAAACTGTCAACTGCAACCCTTTGGCAAACCAACAAATTGCTGAAAGGTGGTAATTAGCCACCATTACATTCAAATTTATTTGGTTATTTCCTTCTTGTGGTGACAAATAGCAGTAATACGGATGGATGAATAGAACAATAAAGTCAAATGACAGCAGGTATGCATCACTGCCCTTTGACTTGCGCCAATACAAGCAAGCAGACCGCAAAAGTCAGGAGAGATCAGTGATGTTGATGACTTGCCAGGTGCCAACCTGGGGGTTGCCTGCCAATCAGAATCTGCTGAGCTCAGAATGCACAGCTGTGGTCCTTCTCTTCATCCTGCTTGATTTGAGATACAGGGAAAAGAGAAAGCATCGTAACAGGAAAGTAGGATATGCGCTGTTACTAAACACTCTCTTGTTTTTCCCAAGTTCTTAAGCATGGTCTCTGGATTGCAAGATGGCAACCTTAATAACAGATGAGCAAAGTGTTGACGAGCTGTTTATCTTCCCAGTTGGTCACGCATCCAGAGGAACTGCATGTCCAGCCAAATAAGCAGATACCTAATGAATTCCATCAAGAGTCTCAGCTTTCCTTTTAAACAAAACTAAGGGCACAATTCTACTGAGATTTCTGTCAGCCTCTGAACTATGCAGAGTGGGAGGAGCACAGACGTGCTTCTCCCACCCTACATTTTTGCCATCTAGCTAGGGCTCTGCAGAAGGGGAGGAAAGGAGGTTAGGGACAGCTCATATCCCCACTTCCCCAGTCCCCAACCTTTCCCACCGACAAAACCACCCCTTTTCCCTCCTCTCCGAGGTTGCCCTTGAAACCTCAGAAGGGCAGTTGGAGCAGCGCTCTCCATGCCAGCTGTGAAGGAGAGGGCACCGGAATGGAAAGCTTGGACTCCTGGGTAGGAGGTCAGAGTGCTGACTCTGACCTTGGATCTAGGAATCTGAACTATCCTATCCTGCCCACTGATGCTGTCTAGGAGCCATAGCATTGCTCTTTAAATAAATCCAAGTTTCCAGTCCTTGTGCATGATGGAATCTTAAACATACAATGACAATGTAAATAGAAAGGAGCTGCACCCACGCAAGGTCCCCATCCCAACTAAAAACAAACCAGTGAGAAAACCCCAAGTGAAAAGAGAAGCACAGTAATGCTACAAGAAGCAAGTAAGCGTGGGGCAGTGATTACTGGTCAGAATCTCACAGCACTATAGCCTAAGCAGGATAATTTACACCTCCCACTCTGTTTCCTGCTGGTGAACTAGGCATCCAGGATTTGTAAATGAGAGACATGTTTCAGGTTTTAATTCAAAAGTTAATTTGGGATAGGAAAATATTCTCAATTCCTAGAAGCCAGTGTTAAATATTTAGGCACTAGGTCTGCCCGTGACTCAAAGGCATGTTAAATTCCTTTGCAACTACTGGCCTAACCTTACATCATACACTCATCAAGATATGTGTTAGATCCAAGTGTGCGCTAGCAGATAACCATTAGCATACCAAGCAGCTACCCCCCCCCTCTCTCTCTCACACACACACACACACTGACAACCTACTGTATAAAACCCATTACAAATAAAAGAATTGTAGAAACATCTCTAAGGTTCTTGTATATGAACATACTGATGGATATATTCCAGTGCTACATAATCTTGGGGCAGGGGTGAGCAACTTGTGGACTTGTGGCCCTCCAAATATTTTGGTGCTGGTATTAACATTCAAAGCCCCAAATGGCTTGGGGCCAGGATATCTGAAAGAAGCCTCCTCCCATATGTACCTACCTGGACCCTAAGATCAACTTCAGGGGTCCTTCTCCGTGAGCCCCTGCCAAAGAAAGTAAGGCAGGTGGCTACTAGGAGGAGGGCCTTTGCTGCTCTGGCACCCCGGCTGTGGAATGAGCTCCCTAGAGAGATTTGTCTGGGACCTATATTATCCTCTTTTGACGCCAGATTTATTGATGCCTTTTTATTTTCCCAGTATTTTAACAGTTTATTATCTTAAGTCTTTTAACTTTGCTGTTTTAAAATCTGTACTTTAACCCTGTACAAATCTCTGCAATGCCGCTCGGTTTTATGCTGGTTGTGCTTTTATACTGCACTTTTATACTGTGTTTTTATACTATGGTTTGTTTTTATACCTTGAATTGTACTTGATGGGTTTTAATTTTTGTGAACTGCCCAGAGAGCTTCGGCTATTGGGTAGTATAGAAATGCAATAAATAATAAAATTTTGGCCTACAACTCCCATTAGCCCTGACCACTGGCTACACTGACTACGGTTGTTGGGAGTTGTGGTCCTCCAAATGTTTTGGTTTACAAGTTGCCCACTCCTGTCTTAGGACACCAGAAATTTCACATGCTATCTTTTTGCCAAAAACCTCATACTGCAACATTGGAAAGAAAAATCACAACCTTCTAGACAGCAGTGGACAGAAGACTTGTCCTCCCTTTCTACATAAAAGACAGCAACAACTTGATCTGCAGCAAGGTACCTGGACAGTCTGTTGTTGTTGTTGTTTATTCGTTCAGTCGTTTCGACAGTCTACATAGTATGAAACCAGTGATCAACCTCCATAGCATGTGACTGGCGATTTGCCATCCAGGCTTATAGGCCTTTCCCCACCTAGAAACCAGATTTATCTTACATCATTTCTTCCTCCCACTGCCCCCCCAAGCTGTGTTGTGCAAGTTAAAACAGCCCTAGGATATCCTTTTTGAGATGGTGTGAGCAGAATGGTATGCAGAATTTGAATGATCTAACCTGCCAGTGCTAAGGTCACTGTGGTTATAACTGCACAATGGTCAACACTGGGCAGAGAGGAACTATTGTGTGTAGGAGAAACGCAGGCAAGGAGCAGTGTGCTAGACTAGGGGCATGTCTACACCAGCCATTTATCGCAGGGTCAGCTTGAGGTCATCCCTGTGTATCCAAATGACGCACAGGGGATCCCGGGGTCAAACAGGGATGACCTCTCAGTTGTCCCGGGATAAAATGGACTGCATATATTATGATTTTCCCCAGTCTTGGGACAGCCCTGAGCACCACAGGTAGTGTGGCATGAGCTCTTGGGTCCTCCCTCCTCCCTGCGAGTAGGGCCTCAGCAAACAGGTATAGCGCTATTCGGGGGGCTCCATACCCATTGGGGGTCAGCAGTTTCGCTATCCCTTGGATGGCTATCAGTGTCTTTGGGCACTGAGGTTTGAGGTGTTTTCTTTTTAAACTTACTTTGGTGCACGATCGCGCCCGCGTTGCTGTGCAAAGGTCTTAGTTTGAGGGAGGGGAAACGCGGCGGCAGAACAGGCATGTGCACATTGGGGAATGATCCTGGAGATGGGAAAACCTAGGATCCTCCCCTCCCCCGTCCCTGAAAGCCCATAGGTGAAGACATGCCCTAGAGTAACTGGTCCTAGGATTCATGCTATGGAGCTGGATTTTAGTGAGGCTGTAGACCAGGTATGCAGAGCCTCAGGTCCTGGGGGCAAATTTGACCCTCCAGAGTTGCCCAGAAGGCCACGCCCCCTTATCCTGGCCCCACCCACTTCCCCTAACTGTTGATAATTTGCAGGCTTCTTGGCTTTTGTGCAGTCCCCTCCCCCTTTCTAAAAGTTTGAAATGTCTCTCCTAAACCTTAGTTACTGACACTAAGAACTTTACGCTAAAACAAGCTGGTACTTTTGGCCCCACCTCATTTTTCTTCAGCCACACCCACCACTGGAATAAGGCCCCCAGAAGCTTCTTCAAAATTGAATTCGGCCCTTGGCCTGAAAGAGGGCTGATGGTACTCCTGTTTTAGGCCCACATATTGCAGACCTAGGGGTGCTATTCCAGGCTGCAGCCAATCCAATCAAAAGCCTGCATGGGGAACATTGTGACAATTGACTTGGGAGATGGGATGCATATGACTTGCAATGTGGCAAGAGCTTAGCCAGAATTTCTGACTAGGGCCCACTTGCCCTACAAAATTTTGCTGGCACAATTTGGCCCTCATTGTTGTGAAGAAGGTGTCCTTATATGGCAACTCAATAAGATGTTTATCTTATTTATATTTATTTATTTATTATAGCACATTTATTTATTTATTATAGGCCTTTAGCAAAAAACCGCTCTCAAGACAGCTTACAAAAATATTTCACAGTATCTTGATCACAGTATTGTCATTTAGCACTGTCGTTTCAATTTAAACTCACTCAAGCTGAGAAGTATAGCAGTTGTATCTTGAAGCTGCAATCCTATACACACTTACCGGGAAGTAAGTCTTACTGAACTTAACAAGTTTTAATTCTGAACAGACATGCATAGGATTGCACTGCTCATTTCTACATTACACTCAGGTTAATAACGCTCCTTACATTACAGCCACTTTCATTTAAAAGAAAAAAGAAAAATGGTGACACAAAGGAAGGGATCCCATGGACAATCAGCAATAATTAATCTACATTCAATTTTATGCAGATGCAGTCATAGATCAAAAAGAAAATACCTGAGCTGATTCACAGTATGAATGATTAGGGAGGGGAATGCCTACAATGTGTGCGTATTTGAGTGAGTCATTGTGGCTTTACAAGGAAGGGCACATGTACATCCACCTGATCAGAAAATACAGACTACCCCAAAAGGTATTAAAAGCAGAGACCAGCAGTTTTATAACTTTCACAAAGCCATGTATACGTGTCAAACCAAGAAATAGCTAGCAGCCTTCTCTACTACAATGGAAATAGCAATTCTATCACTTTCTTTAGATATAAGATCAATCCTTTGTTTAATGTAGGAAGTAATGCATGAGCACATGGAGTATTCTAGCTTTTTTATGTGCCTTTTTTTTTAAAAAAGTGAGGATTTAAGCAATTTTGTACAGTAAGTATGCACCTCCATTCTTAACAATAGGAAAATGGAAGTTACATTTTAATATGCACTGCAAAATTCAGTCTTAAATGGATGCCACACTATTCATGAATAGCATATGGGATTTTCCCCTGTGATCCAGCATATTTATATCTTTTTAATAAGCCTAATAACCAGGAACAACACTTCTTGGTAAAAAGGTACTACACTTTAGCTTGCAGTCTTATAAAGTCAATATTTGCCAAAGCCCAGCTTTCTGTTACATGCTGGTAAATTTACAAAGCAGCACAAATATCAGGGACTTCTTTTATTGCGGTAGATTAAGTTACACAGACCAACTTCTCAGACCCCCAGTAAAAACATAATGATTACAACCTCCATCAATCAGACAGTAAAGCAATGATTATTGGCATGATGCTTAGTTTAAGAAGCTATCCCAAGGCTAAATTTCATACAGCAACAAAGTTTGAAGTCCAAAATCCATCAAGATAGTTCAGATCATGGAGTACATGGTCTAGGGTTTAAACAGACAAAGGTCCAAGATTCATGATGTGTTCAGGAAAGAAAATCTTTCAGGCAGATAAGACTTGGTTTAAGAGAAAGTTCCAAGTCTAGATGTCATACACAGTCACAGATCAAGTCCAATAATAGATTCTACATTGGGATTTCAACATTACATATTTCAAGGCAGACAAGGGTACAAGAGTTCTTGGAAAGTCCAGGGGAGAAAATGTTTTGGGCAGTCTGGACAGCATTGTTCCCAGAAAAGACTCTCCAGCTGCTAAAAAAAACCTTCTTGATGATCTATCCTGATAGGGAAATCTGGCCAATAAGTGGGCAGTATGTCAGAGAGGACATCTTAACCTGAGTGACACCCTTCAAGTCTAGTGCTTTTCAGAGTCCTCCCCTTGCTCGATTCCCACAGAAGACTTCTCATTTGCAAATCTGAGATCTGACTCAAAGCCTCATCTTGAAGCTTTGGCTGAAGGGGAGTCTCATCCTCCCTTAGCCTGCTATCAGATGGGAAAACAGGCAGAGATAAGGTCTCTTACCCGAAGTTTCTCACAACTGAGTGGGGGCCTAAATCATCTTGCTTTAGGTCTGAATCACAGTCAGAATCAGATTATGGCTCTAAATTCATAGGACCCAGAGTGGCAGTGGTGCTAGGCCTGAAAATACTGCTCGTCCTATTAAAATAAATAGTAATTCAAAGGTACATCACTGGGACAATCCTACAGCGTGTCGGCTGGCTTCTCAGCTACTGCATATTTGACCAATTTGAGTACTTACAACTATGAAAGTGTCAATAATTCTGTGCAAGACATACACTAAAATACTTTTTTTTAACATCAATGACTACATTAACTTAAAAGATGCCTTACTCACTTATTCTGCATTTGATTTCCTTAACATGCAGCTGCTGCAAAAGTTATTAGCTAGCAAGGGAATCTCCCTAAACATCCAAAACATGCCCAAATATAACCATTCTATTATCAGGACCAAGTCTAAAAACTGTTCCTACTACACATTCTTTCCAGAAAAACTTTGTATAAAGTTCCCCAAAATTTCTAACCACAATCAATTCCTGAAATTCACAGGGAAATCCTGATAATCATCTAAGAGACTATTCACCCTCTAGTGGCCTGCCAAATGATATACATAAGAACAACCTGGCTGAAACAGCAATGGCCCATCTAGTCCAGCATACCGTTTCTAACAGTGGCCAGTTAGTTGCTTCTGGGAAGCCCCCAAGTAGTAGTTTAAAGTAACAAACATTCCTCATTGTCCTTGTCCCCTGGTCAACTCGGTATGTAGAAGCACACCGCCTCTGACCATGGAAGCTTCATTTAGCTATCACAGCTAACAGCTACTGGACAGACCTATTCTGTCCAGCCACTGGCTGCCGATCAGCTACTGAGCCATGTACAAGGTTATTATCCTATAAAGCCCTGAACAACCTGGGAGCAGGATAACATAGCACACCACCCTCCCTTATATAGACCCAGACTACATTTACGATCTTCAGAGGTGGTCTTGCTGGTCATTCCGAAATGAATGGAATGTCACCCTGAAAACCTTGGTGGCGGGCCTTCTCTGTAGCGCACCCACCATCTGGAAAAACCTCAATCGTGTGGTTCGGGATGCGGAAAATGTAATATCTCTTAAATAACTCCTGAAAATATATCTTTTCATACAGGCTTGTCCTGGACTGTAACTTATTTTGGTTTCACATGGTATTTTATATTATGTTCTGACTTGCTGTATTTTATGGTTTTAATTGTGAACTGCCCAGAGAGCTTCGGCTATTGGGCAGTATAAAAGTGTAATAAATAAGTAAATACATACATAAAAAATATTCCTCCATACTTTTGTCTAATCCCCCTTTAAAGCCATCTGAGTCAAGAGCCTTCACTACATTTTGCCTCCTTTTGAACTTTTTTCCTGTAGACAGGCCTCTGACACTGACTAGCAGAGGCGCACTGGTATGGCCAGTACTGGAGAGGCCATAGGAGTGGCCCCCACCCTACGGAATTCCCTGCCTCTGGAGGTCAGGCAGGTGCCAACTTTGTATTCCTTCAGGTGCCTCCTAAAACCGTTGTTGTTCCAGGAAGCCTTCCCTTAATGACCAGCAGTGGTTGATTGTGTACTTTAAAAATGTACTTTTAATGCGTTTTTGTTTTTATTCTTATTTTGTCACTGCTCCAAATTTCTGAACAGGGAGCAGTATATAAATAGCGTAAATAAATAGATAAACAGGATTTTTCATATCCAGGCTGCAGACTCCTCCTTCACCAAAGTAACCCATATGTACATGCATGTGCATCTGGTGCCTGTGTATGGGAATGGTTACTGGGCAGATTAAAGCTGCAACAATATGCGAGTTATGTGAATATGTGTCCATGCGTCCACGCATATACGATCCCCTGCACTCCAGCAGGTATGAGGTGGTAGGGATTCGGGTCAAAATGGCTGTGCACACCTGACATAAATGATCCCAATGGAAGTCCTGCAAGGGAAGCAGCATGATCAGATATTGCAGAAAGGGAGAGAATAAGGACTTTTCCTCAGGCCATCTAAACAGCTGAAGGGGGTGAGGCAAGATTTTAACTGGATACTTCTCAGAGCACAGAAGGCCCTAACATAGGAAGCTGCCTCTTACCAGGCGAGACTATTTCTCCAACTACGCCACTAATGCACACTCTTACTGGCTGTGGCTGTCCAGGATCTCTGGCACAAGTCTACTGCACCATTTGCTACCCAATCTGTATTACACTGGAGGTGCTGGTGACTGAACTTGGAACCTTCTGTGTGCAAAGCATTCACCTACCACTGAGCTACAGTCTTAGCCTTTATACTAGACCAGGGTGGGCAGAAGATCAATCAGGATCTCCTGGAAGTTCTTTGAATGATTTACAATAGATTGGCAAGGATTTCTGATTCCCAATTGTTTAACAACAGCAACTACAAAATGACTCTCCTCTTGCCCTAAATTACACTGAAAGAAAGTGTTTTGTGTGTGGGGGGGTGTAAAATCAGGAGTGGGCTCAGAATTCTTTATTTCTATGTCTTTTGCACTAGTTCTGCTTGCTGGATCTCAAGGTCCTAGTAAAAAAACAAAGTAGCTCCTACAAGC
Organism: Elgaria multicarinata webbii; assembly: GCF_023053635.1. Lineage (NCBI taxonomy): Eukaryota > Metazoa > Chordata > Lepidosauria > Squamata > Anguidae > Elgaria > Elgaria multicarinata. The sequence goes on along the minus strand of NC_086172.1, from coordinate 142,987,650 downwards.
TTGAAGTCTGCCCAGTCCTACACTATGCTAGTATAAGTAGTTTAAAAAGTAAATAAATAGAACAAAAACTCAATGTAGTTCATTTTTCAGAAACCCCAGCAATTAATTCCCCCAAATTGCTAGAAGGATTCCTACTTTAAAAAGGAATACCTTGTGTTGTGGAAGGCTGAATAGCATGGCCCTATAAATATTACTGCGTCCTGTGATTCTGATGAAGAAGCTGTAATCCAACACTTGCATTAAACTACAACACTGATTGGTGGGGGGCGGGGGGGGGGGGGAATAATACTAGAGATCTTGTTAACAACTTCTGATCAATTAGCGTTAGCATGATATCCAAGATGCACCATCAGCACCATCTAGTGGTTCATTTCTTTCAATGCCAAGAATGCAAACAATACAAGGATTTCAATTACTAACTTCTAAAGAAGACCCTTTCCATATAACAGGACAATAGATCAGAAGAAAACAGTATCATGGGATGTTTTAATTTGCTATCTATGATGTAACTTGTTAAAAATGGAGTAGCCAAATTTATAGACAACTGCAGACTCATCACTGACAAGATAGAACTCAGTACTCATTGAGGCTCTGTAAGCAGGGCTGGATACGGCATACCTTCATAGGACTCCACTCTATCTCTTCCTCCTCCTCCTCCTCTATATAAATAAAAGGAAGTTTTATCTGTACATCCTCGATGGACTCGAAAACCTTACATACGATTGTTCTACCTTACCTCAGATGGTTTTAGGCACAGTGAAAATTTCACTATATTATCTTTAAGCAAAAAAGAGGCAAATCATATTTTTTTTAAAAAAAAATTGCTTCAATACCATTTCATCAATTTCAACCAAACTTCTCATTGCATCATGGTTCAGCGCTGCAGCGAGCAGATTTTAACCATACAAGATTCTTGTTTTCCATATTTTTAAACACTTTTTTTAAAAAAAGGAAAAGCAACTCTTAAATATTGGGGGAGAAAAAACCATGTTAAAGTATGAAAAAAAGAACAAGCTCAGTTTGAAGCCCGAGGAGATCTCTAGTCCGGGTTGTGTGCCTATCCCTTCCCCTCGGCTGTGGTGCAGCTCCATCTAAGAGGGATGGAATGGACAGACCCCCCCTCCCTCAGGGGGCCATAGGTGTGGACCATGGAAGGGGCCATGCATAGGGGTACCAGCAGGAGTGCCTTCCCTCAGGCGGGAGAGGCACAATGTGTCCAACTGTGAGAGCTGTATAAATTTGCTTGAAGGCTTCTCTGTATCAACCTAAAAGCAATTCAAACTCATGCAGAGTTGGGTCCATTCGTTAGTCATCTACATACATTTCAACAGTTTTGTTTACAGGTTAAGGATTTCCAAAGAAACAGGTATCAAACATGTATGTATCTAGAATACCTGTTTAAAAACCATCTAAACAGGAACCTGTCAACGCCTCACATGTCAACATGATATAGGATATATATTTCTTTTCCTTATTCTAAATTAAGGGTACTAAGGGTGTGCTATCTCCAGTATCCGAGACAATAATCTCGTGTGCACCAATTGGTGGGGAACATGGGTGGGAGGGTGCTGTTGCACCATGTCCTGCCTTGTTCGTCCCTGGCCAATGTCTGGTTGGCCACTGTGTGAACAGAGTGCTGGACTAGATGGACCCTTGGTCTGATCCAGCATCAGGGCACTTCTTATGTTCTTAAATAAACACTGAAGATTCTTTTTATACGATTAGTGGTGGTTTGCTGTATCTGCAGATGAGTAGGATGGGACGATACCTAGATCAGGGGTAGGGAACTTTGGAGATGGGGGCAACTGCAGCCCTGCGCTGCCCCCCCTCCAAATCTGCCATCTGATTTCACTGGCACTAGCAGTGCCAAACCTCCCCCAACCCCACTGCTCAATTCTCTCTGCACACCTTGTTTTAAAAGAGAAACAGAAGGTATTACTGGTGCCAAATTTTTGCAGCAAATTTGTAGTGCAGTGGGAGCCATAAAAAAGGCTAAGAGGAGCTCCATATGGCCTGCATGTTGCCCACCTCTGATCTAAGTCAATCAGCTTTAAGATCAACAACTACATAAGCAAATCTTTAAAAACACAATGAACAAACAGTGAAATGGTAACATAAGTATTATCGGCAAATACCTCACTGCAAATAAATAGATCACAATGAAGATATTAATCTTCTTGCAACTCACCTGGGGCGTTGTTTTCCTGAATGTATCAGTCCCATGTATCACATCCTTTATTATCTTTTCCTTAAGAATGCTGAATTCTTCTGGGCTCAGATTAATACTCTCCAAGGACTGATTACAAGATGGGCACAGTCCACTGCAAAACCAATACAATCACTCACAATGGATTTATCAGCAGCTTATGTAATATCCACATGTTAAAACTGATTTAACATGACTGAAGCACCCTTGCATTTAATGATTAGCCCAGTGACCAGGAATCATATGCCAGCCTTACTCAGAGAAGGGTGCTTATTATTTGTTTGTCTAGCTTACGGAACAATTGACTTTTAAAAAACACACATACACACCACTAATTGGTGTACTGATGGATTAGAACCATCAGTACAGCAGAAGGAATGGCTGGGCGCATAATACTGTACTATATTATAGGGGAACAGGAATATGGCTAATCATGCCCATGGTGTCTCTGAAGTGCATCATTTATTGAATAAACATGTTCAATGTGTGAGCAGAAGCTATTTCCATGTGATTTTCTCCAGCTAACCCCATTCCCACTGCGGTCTCCTACCTATCCATATCCCAAGCCTTCCCTGAAGGTTCCTCAATGCTCTAGAGAGGCTTTTGGGGAAGAAGATCTTCTGGATCTTCTCTTTGATCAAAATTTACAGAAGCCTTCACAATTTAATTAATAACATTCAAAATAATATCTGGAAATATTAGGCCATTTTTAATGCATTTCCCAGCTTTCTTACCTTGTAGCTTTGTGTAGTCACAGAACAATCTTAGAACCACCAATATAATATCTTCTTACTTTCTAATACTACCATATTACCATGCTACCATATTTTCAACCTCTGCTCTATTTACACAGCCTGCTATTTATATGTAACTTGAATTCAGCAGCAATCTTCAGAGCGTTCAAGAATTAATCATTTTATAGAATAGTCTAAACTATTGAAAACCATTTTTCTGGTGGTTAGAGAATGGAAAATTCCTACTTTATTCTACCACAGGGTTTAACAGCACACTCAGTTAAATGGGGATTATGTCTGAGTAGATATGTATAAGATTGTGCTACACATCGTTGAAGTTGTTCCAGGATCCCACATAAACAGTTAATATATCTGTGTATAATTAGTCAGAAAATGTTAAACATAAGTTAAGAAACTAAGTCTACAAAGTTTTCCTTCAAAGACATAAGCAGATTATAGAGGACTTTGAAATATGAAATATGTTACCTATTTTTGATGGTTGTTAAATTTCCTTTCCAATCCTTTCCTGGAATACTACAAAATATTGAACAAAAATTAGCATCCAATATTATAATTTAATCACAGCCAAAAGAAGCACCTCTTGTCATGAAATCCAAGCTACAATCCTATGCTTTCAAGTTAATATTCTGGTGGCAGAACTCTCATAAACACTTAGAAAATGTCAGTTTTGATAAACAGCATTTATCATGCACTTCTTTTAAAACTGCAACCTGCCTTGAAGTAATTTATTGTATGCATATGTGTAAACAGACTGCACTATAGATATTTGAAATGATTCCAAGTGGCTATGTGCAAGCAAAATTGCAAATAAAACCATTACAAGAGAGAGCAAACTGCTGCACCTTATGGTACCTATGTACATGTATCTTAGTTACTGCCATTTGAGAAGTAGGGGGAAAAAACATTGAAAACAACCCCCAAAGTTTGTAGCAAACGAAAGAAAGTATTACTTGGGCCAGTCTTCTGCAATACAGTGCCCTACAGACGTTTTGGACTTCAACTCCCATCAGTCCCAACCAGCATGACCAATTGTTGGGAATCCTGGTAATTGTAGTTCAAAACATCTGGAGGGCACCAGATTGGAAAAAGTTGATTTAGGCAGATACATAGTCACATACACAATATGTGTATTTGGATATCAAGTTAAACTTTACCACTATACTGAAAACACTGAGCTCCACTGCATACACGGGAATTATCTAATGTTGTTGAATGACATAAAAATCCACATTTTTATTCATTCTAAAAGAGGAAATATTCTATACAAGTTTTTTTCTAGCAGTCCCCAACATTTCCATTGGAAAAATTAGGAAGAGTCCTTGGGGGGAAAAGGGGGCTTTCCCTCCCAATACTTTCTGGGCCTTCACATCTTTATGACCCCTTTCACACTTCACAGTGGCAATTCCAGGGTTGTTTTAACCAGGAATAGCTGGAGATGAATGGAGTGCACAAGCCATTTCCACTTGTAATTAAGAACCCAGGAATGGCCTGGATTGTTTTCTGCTGCGCGAACCTGGAACTCTTGGTTGTTTTAACCATGACTTACTGTGAGGTTAATTCCAGGGTGTTTAACTCATAACCAATCTAGAGTTTCCAGGTTCACACATCACGAAACAACCCAGGAACAGGGAGTTCTTGAGTTGTTAATTAAAAATAGAAATGACTCATGCACTCCGCTCATCCCACAATTGCTAGGTTAAACAGCCCATGAATTGCCACCTTAAACTGTGAAGCAATCCAAAGATCCCCTTGCTTTGTCAAATTGAAGTAAGAAGAAAGGGATTAGCTTTCCAGTTCTCACACACACACACAGTGGACCAGAAATGAGCTCCTCTCTGTCACTAGAACTGATTTGCTCACCTCCACAGGGAGGCTTGCCTCACAAAAAAATATGAGTCACATCGCCAAATTTGCTATATAACCTATACCAGGCACACAGATTTTCTCAAGCACATCAAAGATCATATATATTTCCAACCAACAACAACGGTTAACATGTTGCTTATTGTGATCAGTAGGCAGTATCGGATACTGCCCTTGTACTAGTGGGAACAACTGCTAGTGCAACGGGAAGCTAGTGCTTGATGGCGCAACTGGAAATAAGCCCAAACTAGCACTTCTGGAACAGGACAAGTCAACAGAGCTCATGGAAGGTCATTTCTACTAGTGCAAGGGCAGTTTCCAGAGTTGCGCTATGAATCACTAGCTTCCCGTTGTGCTAGCAGATTTGTCAGTATTGCTCAGTATGTGAAGCCTGTATGATTTCTCAATAATCTTTGTGGATCAGATTAATAAACAAATTTATTTACCTTTCAAACCACTGCTTTATGCTCTGCATAAGAGCTTCTCCAGGATATATTTGATTATCTCTTAAGTAGGAGAGGATATGAAGGAGTTCAGTTTTGAAATGGTCATCTTTCACATCCTTGCCAGTGTCGAAGAATACCTGTATGGTATCTAGGTTTGGCATCACATCCTTAGCTAGCATCTCATGAAAAAGTTGGCATGCAAGGTTTATTTCCTGGTTAACAAGGGCCCCCCTGATGCAGTCTCCATAGTTTACTTTTGAAGGGGGGATTACTTTTTCAATCTCCTCTAGTAGTATCAAGGCCTCTCTCCAGCGTGGTGAACCACTCAGGCCTTTAATGAGAAGACCATAAGCTGATGTTTCTAAGGTCTTAAATCTGGCTTTCATAATGTCATAAACATCATAAATCTCTTCTGTCTGCTTCTGAGAGACACAAAGACACAAGTACTTCACCAAAAGACTATAATGAATATTTCCATCTCGATAAGCCACTGCAGCTAGCAAGGACTTGGCCACATCTATAGGACTGTTTTGAGCAATCATTTTCTCAAACATAAGCTCTTCAAACTTTTTACGTCCCTCAAATTCTTCCATCAGTTCTCCCCACTTCTCAACACTCAAAGGTTTTTCTGGAGGACAAAGTGTCTTCTTCCTAGAAGTAACGGTGTACTCTGCGTCTTCAAGGGCTTTATGAGGCATTGATCTCTTCTTGGATGCTCCAGCAGCAAACAGATTGAAAGGATGGGGAGAAGAGTAGCCTTTCCCAGCCCTGCTCTCCCTTATACCTTCATCTCTTCCTTTAGAACTACATTTGGCACTTGCTGGATGAAGAGTTTTAGAATCCACTGCTTTGGCCCACTGATATGACGTGGTGGATATGAAGCACCCAAAGACAGAAGGCAGTTGTTGAAGGCCTGGCATGGGACTGAACAGATTATATTTCTTCAGTAATGTCTGTAAAACCCAATTGCTTGTTTGGAGAAAGAACACCATGATGCTGAAAAATTAAAACTGCAGGAGAAATTCCTGAAGAAAACAATCCAGTCATAAGGTATATTGAAAACCTTGTCAAAACGGACATACAAGGGACAAGATAATGGTAGACGTCAGTGGTAAATTTAAGTGTATAATTAAATTAAGTAAATATAGTTTTCAGAAGAAGAAACATTGCAAGATCATTTCAAATTGAGTTCATCTGTTTCCTCAAATGTAAAAAAAAGTTTGATATGAGTCCATCATTGATGTTCTTTCATTGGCCATATCTGCACACTGGAGCACAATGATGTGAGATTTTCATTCAAATCAGATCAGGCTATATAAAACAAATCATAAGAAAAAAGTATTAATACTTCCCCAAAGTGACTGTAACCTCTTACCAAAATTCCTTCCACCTATTACAACTTCCTGGTCTCATTCTCATAGCAGTCTTCTCCAACTTCGTGACCTCCAGGTGTTTTGGACAGCAACCCCCAACATTCCTGATCATTGGTCAGGCTGGCTGGAGCTGATCCAAAACATCTGGAAGGCACCAGATTGGGTAAGGCTGATCTATGACAAAACTCCTGTTTTTCAACTATCAGCAGCTTACGATCACCCTCTATGGCAAAGGTGGGCAACTTGCAGCCCTCCAGATGTTTTCATCTACAACTCCCATTAGCCATAACCAGCATAGACAATGGGGATGGATGATAGGAGTTGTAGGCCAAAACATCTGATGGACCACAAGTCAACCACCCAGCTCTCTAGAAAGATCTGCAACTAGCCTGGAAAATTAAAGGACTTGCAGGATTGCCAGAAAGCAACAGTCTGTCTTTGCTTACATTGGTTCCTCACCTTAAACAGCAGTAAACTACATACAAAGACACATCAAGGAACCGAGCCCAGTAAGACGTCCCCAATGCCAGTTCTGTCCATTTATCTATTGTAGCAACACTGTCTCTGAATATAATAATGCTTACTACACTATTAAGGGTTCATTTACTTCAATGGTCCACATAACCCAACTGGAAAAGTCTCTTCAAAAGGGCACAAATCACACATAAAAATGGAACATACAGAGGAAACAAGGAAAGGATTTCAGTCTCTCTTACAGCACAATCCTATACGTGTATACTCTGCAGTAAGCCTCCATTAGGTAATGATTACTCCTAGGGTACAGGATTGCAGTCGGAACTCAGTATTAAGTAGAAAAGACCACTGCAGTATAAAACTGCAGAACTGAATTTAAAATACATCATTATATTTAACCGCGATTTCTGTAACTCTGATAGGCAAGCTGCACCATAGAATGCAAATTGTCTCCAGTTTACATCATATTCATCAATGCTCCATAAACCAGGGCAAGTCCTGCTTCTCAGGTCAATTTAGTAAGGAGGACGATCTCTATTTTCCACCATAATTGCAAAGATTCCACAAAACAACATCTTTTAAACCTCACACGAAAAGCCTGCATACTCTTGTGCATTTGGGCGGGAGGGGGTTAGGAAATCTTGATATGAATATAAGCTCACAGAGTTTAGCCCTACACTTGACTTCTCGCTCTTCCTTATTAATGTAATTCCATCTTATAGCATGTAAAGAAAGAACTAAAAACAAAAGACCTAAATTTAAATAGACAAATGCACTACTCCTGCAAACTGAAACCTCCAAACTTGCGGCCCAAAGGGAAAAATGCCAACACCAAGTCAAACTCTCTACACCGCCACACTATTCAGTCCGGGAAATAGAGCGCACAGCATGCTGGGAATTGTAGTCCAGCTTAGCCTCCTACTGTACGCACAGCAGCTGCCTACTTCGGTAGGACGTTACCAGTCTTGTCTGTCTGTCCGTCCTAGTCATACGATCCCAGCGATGAAGCCATCAGCACAGCTTGACGATCTGGGGTTAGAATAAATTAAAACACCAGCCATGCAACGGGAACCACGATAGAAGCCCTCTAAAGCCTTTCTCGGAACCTTCAGCCAATTGAAGTTCCCTGACTAGCGCACGTGGCCTACGGGGTTCAATCATAAACGAGCATGTCTGGTCCGCAGTACCCATGTTACTTAAGGGCACCTCTTTCGTTACCGATGCAATGGTTTTACTTCTGCCTACACTTAATATGTCAGCGGCGCAGGCATGGTCATGTGACACAGGTGCTGTTTCCCGGATGTTCCTGTTGGTGGCGGCTGCGGCGGCTGATGGGACTGAAGCTGGCGGTTGAGTGGGACGGAAGCGCCGAGGAACATGGACTGGAAGCAGGCGCTGAAGAGCCGGTTGGCTGTCAGCACCGACTGTGAGTGTGCGCGCTGAGATGTAGGGGAGGGACTGCCAGCCGGCGGCGCCGGGCTTTTCCCTCATGAACGAGCGGGGGAAAGGGCTGACTGACAGTTGGGGACCCCTTCCTGGCCTTCAGCGCCACCGGGCCTTCTTCGCTCCTTCAGCGCAGCCCTTCCCCGCTGTTCATTTAGGTCGGCTGCTGCTTCTCTTGAGCGAGAGCCGCTTTTGTAAGGGACGGAGAGCGCTGCGCTGAGCTACTTCTGAGGAGGGGTGGGGAGCGAGAACTTTAAATGTCTGTGGGTGACCTCACTCTGTCTGGCACTTCTCACGCACTCTTACTTGATAATAATATTATATCATTGGTCTTAATTTAACTCATTTATCTACCATACTTCTATTTTAACAATCATTCAAGAAGGTACATAAGGAGTTTCATCATTATGGCAACCCTGTGAGTTAGTAGTTTAGACAGACAGATTCAGTGCTTCTAAAAGAGGCTTTTATTGTGCTGTCACCTAGTGTTTCTGCTGTCTTTTTTGTTACCACAGAAAATCCATTAAAGAGGAAAAGATGGAATAGCTGCACAATGCCTTCTAATTGGTAGTGCTAGGATCCCTCCAATCCAGAAGCACCCATCATGACTTGTCCTTATTCATGCAGACGGCTTCATAACTGAAATAAGTTCTTGAATCCAGACTTCTTCTGGTCCAAATCCAGCATGCTATCTATTATATCATATTGGATCTAATCTATATTCATCAACTTAAGTTGGAGGATAGTACTATAGATATTATAGATTAGCCAATTATTGTTATTATTATGTTACGTTGTCTTTGGTTCTGCATTTACCATTTGTAATTATTTTGGCTTCATCTTGGGAACCTTTTTGGCCTGGTTCAGACAACACGCTAAACCATGCTGCTTAACCACAAAATGGTTAAGGGAATGCATGAATTCCCTTAATCATTTTGTGGTTAAGCAGCATGGTTTAGTGTGTTGTCTGAACCAGGCCATTGACTGATGAGCATGATAAAAAATACTATAAATAAATAAAATTAAAATTGCCATTGCCTGCTCCAACATATGGAGAGGTCAACCTTGTCTTTAAAAAGAACAAAAGAAGAGCTATGCTGGATCAGACCAAGGGTCCATCTAGTCTAACACTCTGTTCACAGTTACCAACCTGGTGTCAACCAGGGACCCACAAGCAGGGCACAGTGCATAGTCTTTCACAGTGACCATTAACAAGTAGGTAAAAGTGTGGCTGCAACTTTTTCACAACTAATTATTATTAGAATGTAACAATTTTATATATCTTTACGAGGCAAAGTATTTTATAGCTTAGTAGCTGGTTTACTTATAACACAATGTTAATTTATTCTCAGTGTGATAGATTGGGAATTAAGGCAATGACATACTAATTTGCTTAAGGCCCTTAACAACTCATGGATTGGGCCTCGAATCTATCTCCCAATCCAGGACTGTTCTAGTGGCTTTCAGATCGCTATCTCAAGTCATAGAGCATTTATGAATATGTGCTTTCATACTGTCACCACCTTCCTCCCAAACCACGTGGATTTATAATGTTGACAATATAAGCCTTTCCCTAAAGTAGTTGCTTACATTGTTTTGTGCCCTGCGCCTAGACTAGAAAAGCTGTGTAGACTGTACACTTTGTTTCAGGTTATGGAACCTTTTAGTGGATAGTTCAGATGAGACAGATATGTTCCTTATTTGAAAAGAGTATAGCTAAAGAGTTCTGGTCCATTGCAATCTTGCAAGTCCAAAGAAGGGTGTCCAGGACTGATATTTCCTTCCATTCTGTAATTAGTTTATTTCGCCATAAGTGCTTGTCACATTTGAGTGCTTGTCAGTTCTAGTTTTGATTTTAGAAATTTTTTACCCTGTCTTTCAGCCTCCAAAAGGGCCCCAAGATGGATTCCAGATTTAAACAATCAAAATAGTAAAAAAAATGTCTAGGGGCCATAGGATTTTATGGAACTCTTCCTCCATGGATGGAGAAGGAGGTCCACCGTTGCCATTAACCCTCTGCCATTGTTGCTCTGATAACAGGGAGAGAGAAAGGGGGCATACTGGGATGGATCAATGGAAGCCTTGGAACCAAATCCCCAAACATGCTCCTGGAATCAGAAAGAAACTGCACCAGTCCTGGAACTGGGGGGTTGTTATAGTGAAAAGGAAACAAGCAACAAGCCCCACATTTTGCCCTGGCTGACATGAGCCTGGCAAGGCTTGAATGTGGCACTTCCTTCATCATGGATATTCCTCACCTAACCTCCATATGATCGCTCTGTAAATCATTAAAAGTAGCAAGAGAGAAGATTAAACTGACTAGGTCAATTAAAAAAGTACAGTTTCACAACAGGGGTTTAAGATACCCAAAGTAATTTAAAAGCATAGTGAAATAAAATGTCTTTGCCATCGTTGTAGGATTCTAAAGAGAGAGGGGGCAACTGAATTGCTTCAAGGAAGGAGTTACATGATCTGGGTGCCACTACTGAAAACAAGTGATCTTTTACCAACTGCATTTCCTAAAGTAACAGAACACAGAGTACGTTCTCAGAGGTTGAAACTATGCATGAAAAGGTTCATGTGGCAAGAGGCAGTCCTTCAGATAATCTGGTCTCATGTCACTTAAGGTTTTATGGATAATAATCAGCATTTTGATTTATGCTTGAAATGAGTCAGAAGCCAATGCAAATTAACAAGAACTGGTGTTATACATTTTTAAGAAGCAACTGTCAGAGACTACTGTGTCTGCTGCATTCTCCATCAGCTGGAGTTTCCAAACACTCTTCATGGTAACCCTGCATAGAGTGCACTGTTGCAGTTGTCCAATATGGTTGTTATTGGTGGAAGCCTTAATTTGTGTGTTCTTAAAGAACAATGCTAATGGCAATTCTTTTAGTAGAGAACAAAAATAAAATAAGTTTATTCTTAGAACAAAATGAAACATTAAAAGATAGAATAGGAGAGGAGAGTTATAGTATCAAGACTTCTTACTGACATTACAAAAATAACTGTCTCAGAGAGCAGTTAGAACTAGGAAGCAAGCCTGAGAATTGCATTATGGGACAGACCAAGAAACGGTATGGTAGTTTATCTGGTTTCCCCTCTGCTGTTGCATCCCATACAAACCTTCCTATTCTTCCATATCCCAGTTCTTACCAATTGGGATTCTAGAACATCTCAGTACATTTTTATTTTATTTATTTATGTATTTATTACACTTCTATACCATCCAATAGCTGAAGCTTTCTGGGAAGTTCACAACAATTAAAACTGTAAAATACAACACAATAAAGTACGATTTAAACATTTAAAATGGCAGGGGAAGGGGCACAGCTCAGTGTGATAGAGCACATGCTTTGTATGCAGAAGGTTCAAGGTTCGATCCCTGGCTTCTCCAGGTAGAGCAAGGAAACAATCCTGCCTGAAACCCTGGAAAGCCACTGCCAGTTGACAATACTGGGCTAGATGGACAAAGGGTCTGACTCAGTATAAGGTAGTTTCTTATGTTCTTAGTATAAAATAAAAAAGTAACCAATTAAAACCTAGCAGCAGTGCAAAGTTGTAAAAAAACAGTAACAGATTTAAACAAACTGAAATGCTAAAATGCCTGCTAAAACAAAATGTTCTTCACCTGGGGCCTAAAAACATAATGTAGGCACCAAGCAAGTGCTTTTGGAAATCTCATTCCTCAACTGGGGTGCCACAACAGAAAAAGCCCTCTTCTTAGTAGTCACCCACCTCACTTCCTTTGGCTCCAAGAGAAGGATCGTTGAGGATGGTCTTAGAAGATATATGTGTGAGGAGACTATTCTTCAGATAACTCAGCCCCAAGCCGTTTGGGGCTTTGAATGTTCATACTAGCACTTTGAATTGGGCCTGGAAATCTACCAGCAGCAAGTGCAGATGGAAAAGTACTGGCATAATAGGATCATGATGGCCAGTCCCTATTAACAATCTTGCTACCCTATTTTGGAGCAGCTGAAGTTTCCAGACCATTTTCAAAGGCAGCCCCACTTGTAACACATTGTAATAATCCAGACGAGAGGTGACCGGAGTATGGATAACTAACTAGGTTATTTCTGTCCTGAAAATGATGTAGTTGGTATATCAGCTTAAGCTGATCAAAGGTGCTCCACGCCACCAAGACCATATGTTATTCTAATGACAATTCTGGATCCAAGACCACCTCCAAACTATGAACCTGATTATATAGGAGGAGTGCATCCCCTGCCAGAACAGGTTGAACATCACTTAGTTGGGCAGACAAACCACCCACTAACAGTACTTTCATCTTGTCTGCATTGAGTCTCAGTTTATTGGTCCTCATCCAATCCATTACTGCACCCAGGCACTGGTTCAGGACACCCACTACCTCACCTGGAAGTGACAAAAAGGAGAGATAGAGGGGCTGCCTTCATTGCACCAAGTTGGGGCTGCTTCACCACCAAACCCCGCAGTATCACTAGTGCAGAGTGGTGATGAATAATCCCCACTGGGGGAGGCAGTGCGGGGTTTTACTCCTGTTCCTAAGATACATTAAGCTGTTAGGCTCTGTGCTTCTAAAGCAGTGGTCTTCAACCAGTGGGTTGTAACCCAAAAGTGGGTCGTGCGGTCAGTCTAGATGGGTAGCAGCAAAGCTCTTGCCATCATGTTGGGCATGGAGAAAATTTTGAAAGTGGATCCCATCTCACAGGTTGGGAGTCCGAGGTGGGTCTCAGGTCTGGACCAGTTGACCACTGCTCTAAAGAACTTCAGGATTGTAGGAAGTGTTTTTCCCCTCTAATCCTAATGGGAGTTCTGGTCTTTATTAAATTTAGTTTCCCCAAAGAAATAAAATACAAGAAACCCCTGGATTAGATTCCCTCCCCCGCCTTCCCTGCACATGAGTTCTGCGCTGTATTTAATTTATTTTCTCCAAGGAAATAAGATACAAGAAACCCCTGTTGGGGCCCAAGACACACTCCATATACAGTTTTCATATCCTGGTTGTTATTATTATTATTTATTTATATAGCACCATCTATGTACATGGTGCTGTACAGCGTAAAACAGTAAATAGCAAGACCCTGCCGCATAGGCTTACATTCTATTAAAATCATAGTAGAGCGATAAGGAGGGGAAGAGAATGCAAACAGGCACTGGGTAGGGTAAACAGGCACAGGGTAGGGTAAAACTAACAGTATAACAGTATAAAGTCCAAACAGCATCAAGTTTTAAAAGCTTTAGGAAAAAGAAAAGTTTTTAGCTGAGCTTTAAAAGCTGCCATTGAACTTGTGGATCTCAGATGTTCTGGAAGAGCGTTCCAGGCGTAAGGGGCAGCAGAAGAAAATGGACGAAGCCGAGCAAGGGAAGTAGAGACCCTTGGGCAGGCGAGAAGCATGGCATCAGAGGAGCGAAGAGCACGAGCGGGGCAATAGTGTGAGATGAGAGAGGAGAGATAGGCAGGAGCTAGACCGTGAAAAGCTTTGAAGGTCAACAGGAGAAGTTTATATTGGATTCTGAAGTGAATTGGAAGCCAATGAAGAGATTTCAGAAGTGGAGTAACATGGTCAGAGCGGCGAGCCAAGAAGATGATCTTAGCGGCAGAGTGTATCTCTTTGCATTAAAAGAAGTGTTGCTGGCATGCATTCTCTTTTGTGCTATTGTATCCTGTACTCATGATGGTATTATGATTTAAGTTACTTTAAGCAGCTATAAAGCATAGAATGGCATACCTTATGGCATCTTGAAGGATCTATAGCATTAATTCATACCCCTCTCAAAAAATGACAAGGATAGTTCAGCATACTGAAGAAGTGATCCAAATCACAGAACCGCTTTGAATTTTCCTCAGGTTTTCCAATGAATTCACTGCTTTTTTGGATCTAACTATTAGCTCTTGCGCTGATAGGCATGGTGGGGGTGGGGTGGGGGTGAAGTAGGGTTTTTCACTTCTGTAATTGTTAGTTATTTCATATCCTCCACCTGTAGTTTCTGAAGACTGAAAGCCCAAAGTAAAATTGTTAAAAGTCATAAAGACATTTCCAATAAGGTATTGCCATTGCAGTTCTAATGATGAAAATTCTGACCAGCAAAATATCTCAACCTATGCCAATATGAGCGAGATTTCCTAAAATGTTTGCTGGGTCATCATACTTGGGATCAGGAATTTTAAGTCATGAAGGAAATTCGTTCCCAACATAGTTATAGATAGTTGTTTTTAGCCATCATCTGTGGTATGTGGTTTGGCTCGCTTGCATGAGTTATTTGTGTCTACTTGTTCGGTAGTGCAAAGGAAGAAGTGGAACTCTAGCTGGTACTAGAAGACAGTAATTTTTTTTTTTAATAATACATTTTGACCCATAGACCTTCCTCTCCAATTTGTTTGATATAATTGGCATGTTGTATATTTTGTAACAATTGCTGATAACTGTTCATCCTTAAAAAAAATCTTTTAAAAGAATTAATAGGGTTGCCATTACTATTTATCATCATCATCATGATAATCTCTCATTTGTGGTGGTTTTTCTAGATGAACATGATGGGCTTTACCAACTCGTGCTGTCTTTTACTGATTCAGAAATGTCCTGCCTATTGAACATGTTTTAAGTATGACTGCTTTCTGGATGTTGGTGTAGATGTACTTTGGTAGGCCTAATTTCTGAAGGGTTTCTGTAAAAAAAATATTAAAAAATGATGGGATTCTGGTGACTGATGTGACGAATGGAATACTTATAACTTTTTCCTGTTGCCATACTTCTTCAACTTCCATAGCCAGTGGTGTATATTTTTCTCTCATTTCTCTTCCTTTTCTGCAACATTAGGTATTGTCATTAGGTATTGCTATGTCAATGAGGTAGGTGTGTTTTTCTTTGTTGTTTTTGACTGTTATGTCTTGTCCCAGAATTGTTCTGTCCCAGCAAGATAATATATGAGTGTATAATGTGGCTTGGCTTGACTTGTTTGAGTGTGTGTGGATCTCCTAGGCTCTGAAAGCATCTTTCTGGAAGCACCTGCTGGCTGCATGATCCAAAAGGCCAGGTTCTGGTGAGTGCATAGTTGTCCTTGACAGGAGGGACTTGCACTTTGTAGAGTAAGGTGAACAGATGTGAAGAGGTTGCAATCCTATGTTCATTTATCTGGGAGTAAGCTTTATTGAAATGAACAGAACTTATTTCTGAAGTTTCTTTGGGCAGTTTTCTTTGGGTCCTGACTGAGATTTCTTTTCTCTGCACACTGAGGCACTGTAAATTCAGGAGATATTTGGATAAAAGGAGGGAAAGAACCTTCTCTAGCATTGTGATAATGGGCATCAGTTCTGGTTTTACTTTGTATTACTATTGACCATGTTCTTTTTTACATGGCTAATGAGCCAGAGGTATAATGACAAAATGTTAGTAGTTGAAACAAGCTAGTGAGAAGTGACTGCAATAAGCCTTTAGTCCATTTTGTTCCATGGCTAATGTTTGCAGTATAATAGTATTTTATAGTCTTTCCAAATGCTAGGTTGCTAGTTTGTTGTACTAGAATTTTCTGCATCTGTCAACTGCTTCATTTGTTCAGTGGTAGCAGTATGCGAGTGTAGATATGAGAAAGATGATGGGGAAAGAATGTTAAATGTTAGGAAAGGTGAAACTATGGTTATCCAGTGAAGGATTTGCAGTCAGAAATGTGACCAAAGCGTGTTTGGGTGGGCACACCCCCTTGGGGGCTGGACATGTTTTGGGGGAAAAGGTCCATAGTGGGTGCAGGTGGGTGCAGCCACCACAGGGTATGCGGGGCGTATAGACAGCTCCAGGCTAGAGTCTTCCCTCATTTTGTTCTCCCTCTCCCCCATTTCTTGTTTCAACTGACATTCTCAATGTCCCAAGTATCCTGGAAGGCAGTAAGCATGCTCAGTCATCAGGTTGTTTTTAGGGAGGGTATTTTCTTTTTTTAAAAAAAAAATCCCATATGTTTTTCTGCATGCCTAGGGCAGGGTGGACAGAAAGTACGTCTCCTGATGTTTTGGACTTCCTCTCAGCATTCCTGACTGTTGGAAATGCTGGCAGAGGCTTCTGGGAGTTGAAATCCTAAACATCTGGAGATTTTCCTGCTGAGATAGGGTGTCTTCTATGTATGCTGAAACCGTTACTTTGTCTGTAAGTGGCCCCATTTCATTGCCTAGCTAATAAGCATGGGATTACAAAGTCTGATATTTCTCAGGGATGGTTAGGGGTAATTAGTTCTAATTGAGGGGGATTGAGTTAGTCATTTACCTTTGTTAACTGTATGATTGGGGGAAAGATCTTTCTGGTGCGGAGTGCACACCCCTAATGTATATATATTACATTATATCCTTCTTCCGCCGAGCTCTATGACCCGGGTGGCTCTTTTGCCAGCAACAGGAGGCCGGCGGGCAGGTAGGTGGCACCAAGGACGCAGCTGATTCCCCGGCGAAGTCGCCGGGCCCAGCAACTCTTCACCCCGTCCCCATGAGGGGCGATGCAGGGCCGCCTCCTCCTCCTCCTCCTCCGCCTCTTCTTGGAACGCTTAAGGTACTGTCTCCATCATCGATTTCGGGGCGCACTGCAGACGCACTCCAGGCGCCCCGAAGACTCTGTGTAGACAGGCCCCAGATTATAGAACAAGCAAGTCCCACAATTGTTGGTTTGTTGGAAAAGAATTAAAGTTTACTGCTCTTCCTGCTGTTGATTGTGTATAATCTAAGCTATCACAACAAACCTTTCCATCTAAAACATAACAGTAGTTCAATTTTGCCCTGTTCACTGATCACTATGCCTTTTTTTTGTACCACCCAAACTATATCTCGTCTCCCAATTCTTGCTTTCTTCATTTGATTATTTTACCTCTAATATGGCAATCTTGTGTTTTACTCACCACATTGGCTGGCTTGTTATTGTATTTGAGGTATTATGGCTCAATGCCGTGCAAAATGTCATGTTATAATTTGAGGTTCGACAACTGGAGGCATTCCAGGGATCAACCCTTCCCCACAGGATACCCACACCCCTACAGGCCACATGCTCCCCACCCCACAATGGTGGCCAATATATATACATTAGGGGTGTGCACTCCGCACCAGAAAGATCTGGTAACCACAAACATCCGCAAAACATTTGATTTTCCAGAGTGGAGATTGGCCACTTCTAAACCCATCGATTAATTTCAGAGTGGAGACATGCCCAATCGGAGCTTCTAACGTCTCCGAAATTATTCGACTGTTTAGTGTGTGTGTGGTGTGTCTAATTGAAAACCTTTCAGTAAGGAACATGGGGTGGGGTAGTTTTGATAATTGATATTGACATCTGTAGCTAACCAATTAGGAATTGCCACAGCGCTGTCCGTGACTGTGTTCTCCTCCAATCACAGTGTTCAGGGGAGGGAATGCCAAACATTTTTCCACGCTCATTGGAGTTCTCGGTCTGGCGGCGTTTGTTTTGATAAGAGAGAGAGAGAGTGCAAAGATAATGTTTGTTTAGCAAATTGAATTTATTTAGGAGAGAGAGAGAGAGAGAGAGGGACCTGTTGTTGTTTTTTATTTGAATGTTTGAGCTGTTCCACCCTCCAGCATGTGCGCGTCCAAAAAATCTTAAGAAATCCTTTTAAAAAGCCTTTTTTGAATTGTTCCTTCAAATATTCTTTTAAGTCCATTCAGGGCAGCTGTGTGCATGTGTCTTTAACTTAAAAATCAGGAAAAAAGCCGTTTCAATTGAAATCCATGTTTTAGGGTTGTGCAGTGTACACAAGCTGTACACAACATTCCATGAGGTGGTTGGTTGTGCATTTTTGCTTGGACTCATAGAAGTCATCCACAATGTGAAAGTGCTGTTGGTCTGGCATTGTCAGTGAGTAAGCTTCTACACCTCTTTATTTCTGTTAAACTATTACTCCTGTTGGCTGGCTGGGCTTCCAGGGCAGAGGGGGTGCTTCTCCTCCTCCTCCTCCAAGCCGTTGTTGCCTTAACTCGACTCACTCCAATGTGCCCAACCGACAGTGTGCGTATGTGGGGGGGGTGCCTCCTACTCCTTGTCCTGCAAACCTCCTTTCCTCTCTGAGGATGGGCAAGCTGTGTGCTGCTGTTGCGGCATTTATTAATTTAGATTTACTTTTTTATTATTGTGTTAAGCGCTTATCCCACTGCTTCGTTTCTCTCTCCGTCACCATACAGATCAAGCCATGAGAAGTGTCTGAGAGGACATTTGAGTTTGGACTTTAAAATTTCCCTATAAATCACTGCGTGTAGGGATCTGCTCCAAGCTGCCACAGTGCCAATTTTCATGTGTTTATCTTTAAAACAGAGGGCGTTGTAAGCAAGCATTTCAGTTAATTCCCATTGACAATAATGTAGTGGTTACCCGAAAACAGAACGGTTCAATTGTTAATTCAACGGGGCTGAGAGAGGGACCTGCTCCAGAAATCGGGGCAGAGAATAACCTCAATGAAGTTCTGCCCCAAATTTCGAGGCAGAGAATACCTGCTCTGCATACCCCTTATGTGCAGTTTAACTGCTACAAGCTTACTGAGGATATATATTGTTTAATTTTTGAGAGGCAGCCTGGGTGTAGCCTACCTTTGCTGTAATTCTAAAGTAGATTAGAATAAATACATTTAATAAAATGCCTATAGCTGCTTTTCATATGGGAAAACAGCTTTGGGAGGAGAATTTGGAGAGTGTGAAAGCAGCAAGGGCTTCTTAACCCTTTCCCTACTTTCCCTTCTCCAGTCTAATTTCTGCCTGCACAATTCCAAACGTGGGTATGATTCTCTATTGGGCATTTATTACACACAGATGTAATTGTTCTTTCCTAAAAACTGTTGCTATGTCATAATAGAACATTCTAACTTCTCCTGGAAAACTTTCAACAGTAGATTATTAATCATTACTACACTTTATATGGGGAAAGTGAAAGGTTACTTTGGGAGGCAACACTTTCATGAGACGTCCTCCTAAGAGGGACAGTACACTCTTAGCAGGAAGGGATTTTACAGAATTTGGAAGCTGAGGAAAAATTGGGCAGAGACGTCAGATGGCTGTGTTTGTGTGTGTATCAAATTAATATGTGAGATTCAAAAGCAGAAATACTTTGGAAGTTTGTTATATTAAATTAATCCATATGAATAAAGTGTAATGCATCTTGTCTTATATTAACTAGCTAAAAGGAGTGATCAAGAGTTGAAGGATGAAGAGATGGAGCTGTTTACAAAATACTACCTGGAATGGAAAGGAGGAAGAAAAAATGCCAATACCTCTTATATGAACATACCACGATTTTATTATAGGGTAAGTGGTGTTTTCAGTATTACTCTTATTTCAGTAAAAAGAAAGAAAGAATACCATCTTTCATTGGGCAGAACAGTTTGGCTAGCTTTCTAGCAGAATGAACTGTAGGTATGCAGCAAGCTAATTAAAACCAATTATTATCTAGGGTAGAGTTACAATTTGTGGGAAATTTCTAAAACACAAGTTCTTATACAGGAGTGAATTGGCCTCTTTCAGATAGCCTCAGTAACCAAGGTGAGCAACCCAACCCTCCCCAAAAGAAAGGTACTAGAACTATTTTATTTTGTGCAGAGGTATTGTTTAAAACAAGTTTCCATAACTCTAAGACTGTCTCCTGTAAATTCTGCATACAATTGTCAACATATACTAGGGCTGGAAGGGGAAGATAATGAATTGTCTACTCCAAGTGAATTGCTGATGAGCTTCCCAATGTAGTTTGATGGTTAAAAAGTTTGATTTGGGTTGGAAAATTTGGGTTCCAGTTCTAATTCTGGTACGGACTCTATCCTTTTTCACACAAACAACAGGTACAGTGGTAAAACAGTTTTTGGATTGAACCACTTCATATTCTATGTTTTACCTAGCTTTCTTCCTGATGTGCTAGTTTTCTGTGGACAGGGAATCTGTATTTTTATAGTGGAGCAATCAACCATGCAATCCTGGAGCTGCAGTCTAAAGTAGTACAATCCAGGAACATTAGTCCCACTTCAGTTGCTGTTCATGTAAACTAAGCCTTAGTGATTTGCAAAGACCATGCAACATATTTTACCTGCTATCAGCTTCAGTTGTCAGATTACCTCAATTTTCATCTATAAAATGAGAATAATGACTTTACAAGCTTGTTTTAAAGGTGACTACTGTAAGGATTTATATTATTCTCACTATAAAGTAAAATTGAATATTACAAAGAGTTTTAACTTGAAAATGTTGGATTATGTCCAAGGGGGCACACGTGGACTTCCTCTCGCAAAATGGGGATTCCGTTTCCTGTCCTATCCCTGTGTCCCTCAGATCTGCTTTGGTTAGTCCACCCCTTAGGGGGCATGTGGGGGCTGCATGTAGGAATGAGAATTAGTTTCTCCATGTGTATCTGTTCTGCTGGTGGATGGACAACATTGAATACAGCCCTTTAAAAGTATTAATTAAACTAATAAATCGGAGTTATTGACTCATAAATCAATAGATTCATGTAAGCATATGGAACTTTTTAATACTGATTCAGATCATTGGTTCGTCTAACCCAATACTGTTGACATAGATTTGTAGAAGCTTTCCAGGGTCTCAGCCAGAAGTCTTTCCTTGCCCTGCCTCTTAAGATCCTTTAACTGGAGATGCTGGGGATTGAAGTTGAGAACTTCTGCATGCAAAGCATGTGCTCTGCTATTGAGCTGTGGCCCTTCCTGGTTTCAAAGCACTGGCTTCATAATGGAATATTATCTGTTTCTATTTCAAAGATTGTAATGAAGCTGTATTGTGCAAATGCCTGCAACTCTTCTCCTTCATTTTTGTGCACCTACACATCTGTTCTGATGGACTGGTACACTGAAGGTGTCTACCCTGTGTGGGAGAAACTCCTTTCATGCTAATTTTTTTGAGTTTTTCCCATAATTTCTTGTCTTGTGTTTCTTGGTATATCAAGATTGGGAATATGTTGCTCATGGGAAATAAGACCATCTCAGATGACTCAGTGTGGGGAATACACCTATTCTTGTATTGGGGGAAGACTGAGAAGTCTGTATTGGCCCAGTTTCTAGGTTTTTGTAAAACCCTATCCAAAATGTTCTTTAGTTAGTCATTCTCTTGGGGATTCTGTTCTCTGCTCATTGGATCCAATATGGTGAGTGCTTGGGAGATGCTTCCCCACCTCTGCTGTCTTGACTCATGGAAGGGGCATTGCATCCCAGTTGTGTTTGTGCCCTGTCCTTTTGCAGATACATGATCATACTCTGGGTGCAAATCCCTGCCCTGACAGTGGACATAGTCTGCAGAGACCACTTTGCCTTTTTTCTCTAGGAACCATTCCAAACTATCATTGAAGGAGAACAGCAAGGCAAATCCAAATCAACTGGCCGGGCCCCTCGTGGCCCCACTTGGACTGATGAAGAGACCAGAGTCCTATTGGGTCACTGGAATACTTTGCTGATCCAGCGCCGGGTTCAAAACATGCCCACCAACAGTGATCTCTATGCTGTCCTAGCCAAGAAGATGGCTGAAGAGGGATTCTTACGTACACGAATCCAGTGTAACAACCGGATTCGGGACCTTCGCAAAGCATATCGAAAGGCAAAGGATGCTATAGGCAAGGCAGGGGCGATGCCAGTTCGCTGCCGGTTCTTCAGAGAGCTGGATGAGATCTGTGGAGGAGAAACAGAAACTGCCCTTCCTTCCATGAGTCAAACTATGAGGCTCCAGCCCTCCACTACCATTGTTCAGCCAGGATCATCCTGGGAACCTATACCAGAAATTTCCTGGAAGGTGGAAGAGGACTCTGAGACTGAGGTGGCCTTTGATGGGATCAGTGATACCACACAGCCCCTGCAGGAAGTATTAAAGATTAAGGTGGAATCTGAACTTGAAGAAGATACTGCTTTTCAGCTGGCTTTGCCACCTGTTTCTTCTTCGTCTTCTAGCACAGTGGCAATTGCACCTACCCTGGAGGAGGATCAGCAGTCTGCTTTCCAAGAACAGGACATCCTAATGCCTGCCAGGCCAGCTGCTGCTCAGGCTCCACAGCCATTGCCCCCCACCTACAATTCAGAGCAGAGGCTGAAAACAGGAGCTGAGGACAAAATTGCCATAGGTGAGTGTTCTTAGTAATTTTTACATGTCTCTTTGGAGGAATAACTGGTATCATAATTAAGCTTCTGTTCTCTTTGCTTCAGGCTTCCCATCTAACAATGTATGGGAAGCAAGGAGAGTTAAACTCCTTTATCTGGCCTCTCTTTGGTGACCATAAACATATCTTGTTTTGCTAATGCATTCAGGTCAGTGCAGTGCCATGCTAGCAAAAAGCTTCCTCATGTTGAGAACCCTTTCTCCACTAATTTATGGCTTGCTTGCAAAAATTATTTGCCCACAGTTCCACTTAATTTAAGTGTATGTTTCTTCATTTCTCAGGGATATGTTAATACTCCTTTTTTATCTTCCCTTTTTTCGTGGAACAGGAAGTCCAAGACATGATTCCAAGGCTGTGCCAAGGGCACCAGATCCAGCTGTGGACAGGATGGCACAGATGAGAGCTAGAAGACGTCGGGCCAGGGAGGAAACCATAGACCGTCTACTTGAGGAGATAAGGGCTGGAAGGGAGGCCATGGATGCAACGTTCCGACTCCTCCTTGAACAGCAACGCTCGTTTCAGAACAGTCTCATCAGGGAGATGCGGCTGGCAAGGCAAGAACAGCGTCGGGCAACTGAAGCTGAGCTCCGAGCTCGCCAGGAAGAGTGGCAGCAGCAGAGGACTCAGCGTATACTGGACACTAATAGGACTGAGGCTGAGATTGTTCGCTTCCGCCAAGAGCTCAATTTCCTTAGACATAATTTTATGGACTTTTTTTCAGCAGCAAGTTCTTTTTCCATCCCTTCCCAACCAAGGACACCTTCCCCTGTGCCTGCTCAGAGGGACAATCCTGGTCCTTCCAGAGCACACTGGGAAAGCTGTATCCCCAGCGTAACTGAGGTGCAGGCACCTCTTCCAGACCCACAGATACTCAGGGTGTCTTCAAGGGGGAGGAGAGGGAGGCCAAGAAAGCGTGGTGGTGCTACTAGAAAACAGGTCCACAGAGAATAAGCATAGTGGGGCTGAGTTAGTGCTTTTGGTGCGTAACTCCTGGATTTGGTGCTATCTAACCTTCTGTCTACCTCCTTTATTTCTGCACTGACTGTCAACCTCTTTGGTTTTCAGCACTGTTTTTTTAAACCAACATTTAAAAAATGTACTTGAATTCAATCAGTGTTAAGCTTTGCATTGCTGTTTGTTTAATGTCTTTATGTAGTAGTTGTTTTTACTATATGATTTTCCAATGAGTCTGTGATTTTCTTCTTTTCCCTCCACTTATGTAATAAATGCTTCCCCCCCCCAATGAAAAGTGTCATATGCTATAATATAAGATGATACTGCACATGAATTTGATAGGTGGGGCTTACAAATGTAAATAAAAATTGCTATCTAGTTTCCTGGTAGGCTGAAATTACACTCAACTAGGTTCAAGAAACTCTATAGCAGGAATGGACAGCCTTTTTGGCCTCAAGGGCCGCATGCAGTGCTGGGTCGTAGGTCAAGGGCCACACACATATACATGGACATGTGTGTACATACGTACGCGCTATCAGCTGGAGATGGAGAAACACCTAGCTATTTAGCTGTTACTATTAGCAGTGACCCAGTGATCGCTGCATGAGGATCACTGGGAGGGTGGTGATGACAAAACCACCCAACATTCCCCACCTTTGACTATTGTTTCCTGCTGCTATTAACAGTGGGCAAACAGTGACCTGTTCCCACACTCCAGCTGATGGAGAAAGGTAGGTGAGTCACCCCTAGGGTATGCAGGTTGCTCATATGTGCTCTACAATTCATTTGTTGCCCCATTATTTGAACAGTGCAATAGGAAGCATGTGTCTTCCTTGGTCATGAATCTTCATAAAAATTATCAGCCTGTCAAAATGACTTAAAGTTTGGAGTTAAAGAAGCCGGCGTGAACCGAAGATAGTTCATGAGCGCACAGTGGCTTTTCTGCCCCCCTACCACTTCACAACAGCCCCTCATTTCCCATCACCCACCCAAAGTCTGCTGTGGGTGAGTCTCACAATGGTGCTTGATGTGAGAATGAAACTGGGAGGGAAAAGGCTACACACACCATGCAAGAAAGTGCTTTCTCCTCACGGACGAGTGGAGTACAATCTGAGTAAAGTTGCTGCTAAATTTAATATTGCAACATTCTTCATGCTCACCTTATGAAATATAGGCACCAACTTTGTTTAACGAGTACACAGGATTTGTGTACAGTGATTTGCGTGGTGGTGTTTTTTGGCAAGAACCCAAAAAGCAGGGTGACGGTCTTCTGTAGGATGGTTGAGTAGCCCTTATAAAATCCAATTTAAGAATTGTTAACCCCCTAGGATCAATATTAATAATTTGTAAGGAAGGTTCCCAGTTTTTCCTGGGACATAGTTGAGAAAAATGCAGTAAGATTTGTGCTCCTTATAATTAAGGCTCCTTTTCAGTAACCTTCTAAAATAGGGGGCTAGGCACTTGGCTTCCTTTGATATAATCCTTATGCTTGTTGCTTTAAACTTCCTTTCTCATGTAATTTAAAACAATTCTTCCGTCCCTATTAATTGACCAAACTAGATTACATATATATACAGAGTCACTGACCTGGTTCACACATAACTCTAATAACCCAGGGTTTATGTAAATAGGGATGTTGGGAAGGCATGTGACATTAAGCATTTCATATCACTGTCGACACTTAGCCCATGCCCACTATAAGCTACATTGGTTATGGGTGAGCAGTGGAAATGGGCTAATTCAGGGGATCGGTTATGCTTGTCAGTTCTGACGCAGTATATGCACTGTAAAAGGAAACAAATCTGTAAGAGAAGTTACCGTCGTGCGAGAATTCCTATAGTAAAAATTAACACATAAACATACTTTGCTGGTTGTTGCCTTGGGTTTTTCAAATGGATTTGATTCCATTTTGAATGCTCATTTCATTTCGCCGGGAATAGGGGGGGAATCTTTTTTTTAGGAGCAAAGTTTTAATGTTAGAAAATATATCCGATTTGTATAAGAATATGTTCAATATAAAAGTATATTAGGTGAACTGAAAGTAGAGTTTGATCTCCTTCGGAGTTTTGAACTCATTATTGCTATGCCAATCTAAATAACATAGCATAAATTAAAACTAGCTGGAACACCAGACATACATATCTATCTCGTATTTTTCTTTTTTAAATCTGTTCTTGCTTATTGATGGAAAGTACACTGTAATTCCTTTTGTGCCCATGAATCTTTTTTGCTTGCATTTGTACTGCAATTGCGCAGTCTGTGTTTGGTCAGAAGAGCTCAGCTGGACAATAACAACTGTAGTATTTCTTCCTTTCTTTAGCTGCCAGCAGAGGATGAAATTTTATTACAGAAATTAAGAGAAGAATCCAGAGCGGTCTTTTTACAGAGAAAAAGTAGAGAGCTGTTAGATAATGAAGAACTGCAGGTAAGAAAACATCGAAATGTGTTCCTTAAATTCAGGTAATTTCAGGTTAATCTCTTGAGTATTTTATTAGCTATTGTGTGATATTTCTCTAATCTATTTTACATCCCTTTTTAAGAATTTGTGGTTTCTGTTGGACAAACATCAGACACCACCCACAATGGGGGAGGAAGCAATGATCAACTATGAAAACTTCCTGAAAGTTGGTGAGAAAGCTGGAACAAAATGCAAGTAAGTCACCTTCATTTAAGTGCTGACACTAGTCTGTTTTTATATAGCATTTTAGACTGGGCTAACATTCAAACTGAAGGTTTTTAAGTCTTGGTGCTATGGAAAGCACCATGGAAAGTCATGGAAAGTCATTCACGTGAAGCAACTTCATGCACGGTTCTGTAAACTTTCCACTGTAGCTGCTGGTGTTTCTCTACTACCTACACACACACACACACACACACACACAGAGCTTTAGCTTTTGTGACAACCCTCTCAGATCTATGGGAAAATGCTTCTCTAGAAAGAGATGCTGAGGTTCAGTCCAGAGGAGTTTTGCAATTGTTAGCAGGAATTTGCTCAAGAATAAACTGAGCATGTTTTACTATGTAAGTGAAACTGGATTGGTGGAAGTGAAGCTGAGACACTGAAAACACAACATTGGCCAACAGCAAATGCTGCAACCTGATAAATTCTCCTTGCTTTCCATGCATTATTAGATGAGTATCCTGAGAAAAAGAGAATAGAAGGTTTAGGGAGAAAATCCCCAAGAGCTGTCAGAGAACAATTTGGATCCATCAGCCTGTTATGGTGGATCATCTTTATTCCTCCTTCACCACTGCAGAGGCTCGGAATCCCAGTAAGACTAAACCCCACCAGGTAGTGATCTCTCCATGACAACAGAATTATAAATAGTTCTTTCATCCCCAGATCACCATCATCCCACCCAACACAGAATACCAAATCCAACATGTGCCTTGCTGAATGAGTAGGGCTAGATACCCATTGGGACAGACCCATTGTTGCTATGGAGCCATGAACTCCTGAGTCACTTCCGACAGGACAATATCAGCATGTATGTTGAAGTCTCTCAATACAACAAGCCGGGAGGATTCCAGTGTCACCAACCCAGCGTGGGAATCTGTTGTGCAATGGGGTGGGCAGTATACCAACAGAATCCCTATTCTATCCTGATGCACACACCCAAAACTTGCAGTCAAAACTACAAGACTGTGAGACAGGGCACAATATCTGGGAGATAGAACCACCGTGACTCTGGCTTTCCACCCCCAGGTCTTCCCTACTATAACATGGAGAACCCAGGTGGACAAAGCTGGGAGAGTTTTAGTCCCCCAATCTTGTCCAACTAGATCTCCAGGATGGCAC
The DNA here is from genome assembly GCF_023053635.1 of Elgaria multicarinata webbii. Lineage (NCBI taxonomy): Eukaryota > Metazoa > Chordata > Lepidosauria > Squamata > Anguidae > Elgaria > Elgaria multicarinata. The sequence goes on along the minus strand of NC_086172.1, from coordinate 142,960,238 downwards.
ACTCATCAAGTCCTGGATGACTGTTTTCCTATTTACCAGCCTGGCATTCATCAGGTTGTTGAAACAAGACATAGGGTCAATTCGCACGATAGGAGAGCTCACCATGAGTCATTTAAGTCATAGTGAGGCTGTGGTGTATGCGACTGCCATTTTGCATATCCAACCCCTGTTTGGGGGTGTTGTGTTGTGCGAACCTAGCAAGCATAAACCTAAGACAAACTATGGGTTGTTTATCCCTTGCATAAGCCATGCTCGCTGGGTATGACAAGCTGCATAATGTCATGTGAATCAGGTCCCTTTGTTGCTCAATGGTGACCTTCTGGAATATACGTGCTGGACTTGTGGACTTACATCAGACTGGTGTTCAACTAGGGTTTTCCACTGAAATATTAATTATGGTATTTGTTGATTATTAATACTTAGCTCAAACAGGGAAAACAATACTGGATGGTGTGCACTAGATTTTTTTCAACAAGCTCTGTTCTATATTAGCTTCTTAAGTTGGGGTGTTTCCAGACGGAGGACCTAGCACTACTGCTCAGAAAGTATTGTGCAACTCTTTACTATTTTTCTCAATGCATTTTCTGCAGTAAGAGAAGACATGGAAGGGAAAACATGGTGTGTTTTTTTACAAATGGAAAATCATGTCATATAAACCTCCCTCTAAAAGCCTCATCTGGAAGCACTTTTGGTTGGTAATTCCTCTTCCCTGTTTGGGTCCCACAGGATTCTATGATATGCCCTTTCCTGTTCAGCCAGGTTATTTCCCTATCCCCCCAAAAGACACCCTTCATGTTGCCACAAAATAGTGATCAGAAAAATGTTTAAATTATTAAAACTATTTAAATATTTAAATTACAGCCGAATTTATACTGGGTTTGCAGAGCTTCAATCTTGTGCTTATGCTTCACAGACAGTTCTTCACTGCTAAAGTCTTTGCTAAGTTACTTCACAACGATCCCTATGGAAGGATATCTATCATGCAGTTTTTCAATTATGTGATGAGAAAAGGTGAGCTTGTTTTTACACATGATAACAAATACTGTGATAACGTGTTGACAGTTATGCTAGGTCTCATAATGAGTGGAGGTTTACAAATGTGAATAGCTGCACTGTGAAAGACGGAATCCAGTGACAATGAGAATATTGGCTTTGATTTTTCTAAAAGAGCAATCTTCTTCCTGTCATAGATGAAGGGGAGAAAACAAAAATGTCTAGAAGGCAATTTGTTTTAAGAGCTTAGAGAATCAGAAGGAAATCTAGGGGGGAGGCTTTTATACCAGTAGTTCTCATCTATTTAATGAGTGTGGGGATCAGAATTGTGCAAAGCCTTATTTCCTAATTGTTTAAGAAAATAATTTTTTATTTTGGCCATGGCCAAAAACTACTGTGGAGACACTACTCTCCTATGCTGTGACTTTATAAAGGGCATTTGCCAGGTCAGAAGGAGCAGGGAGCTGATTACACTGTGCATTTGGCCTGCGTGGTTTGTTTCACATATCCATTCACTTAGTGATCTTGTGCAGTGAAAAGCCATCCGAAGACTGCTTCTAAGACTGTGCTCTGAAAGTACTTATTGTAAAATAGCAGCATGTGCGCGCCACTCCCTTTCTTCCCCACTCCTCAAATTGAGATTTCCCCATTCACAAAAAGAACATGGCAGCCTGGATGCTGCCTATGAACCACTAGAGCTCTTGTTCATGCTGTGGTTTAGAGAAGGAAAGAAGCTCTTCCTCTTCTGAATAGCTAGAAAGATGTCTGCTGTCCTCCATACCTTAGTGCTAATGAGAGAATATCTTCACTTCTCAAAGTCCTCTGGCATATGCAGAGTGCTTGGGAAGAGGTGAAGGGGTCTCCTGCTTGGATATGGGGGAGGTAAGAAACAGTGGGGGAGAGGATCCTACCTCTCTCCAGAGCCCACTGTGCATATTAGGTGACTTTGGGGAGGGAAAATAATTGGTGATGACCACTAGCTAGTAGGCTAAGTCAATATTAGTGATCCCAAGTGATTTTTGTGTTGGGATGCAAGTATGTCAGATAACATAATCATCAGGATGCTATTTTCTCTACAAGTTCAAAATACTACCCTCAGATCTGAAATAGGTAAGTTAAGCATTCAGAAAGGAGAGACGGGCAGTAAAATGAACTCAGAATTCTTTATACTTCTTTGTTTCTGAACCCTGCATGCTAGATACTTCCTTTAAATATGAACACTGGGGTTTTAATTCCTTTTTAAAACTATCCCCAATATCTGTGGCTCAACTCAATGTATGAGATGCATTCAAGAATGGTTGTCTGTTGCCTGGCAAGGATTACACTGCTCATCTTAGAAACCAACAGGTTCTTTGGATTCCTGTGAATCTGTTTGAATTTTTTAGAAATACTTTTTATAGGGTTTCTCCGCCTAAAAAGCATTCTGACTTTCTGCCTCTCCCCCTACTTGCTGCACTTTTTTCCAGTTAGAAACTAAATTAAATATAATGTTGCCATTTATTTTTATTGGTTAGGAAATCATATTTATATAATCTGTCTAATGCATTCAGTTTGTTTTGTTCGCTATGAATCTGCAGAATTTGGCTTTACAGATTTTTAGAATGTCCATGTGTTGGAAAACTTAGAAATAACTATATATTTGTATCATATTTTTTCTATTTTGAACGTGTTAATACACCTTATTTTACTTTTCCAAGAACTTTATTTTCCTTGAAACAGATTACATATATATATCTTATCTATTTCACAGTATGGCTATACCAGACAAGGATAGGCCTCAGTTTATATGACGTGGCTGGACAAGGTTACCTTAGGGAATCAGTAAGTAATTAATGTTAAGCATGTAATGTATTTATTTGGTATCAGTGAAATGTTTCCTGGTGTCTAAATGACCTTCATTTGTAAGAGAGCGAGTTCATGTGCTTTAAAAGGGGTTGGATATATTCCTGGAGGAAAAGGCTATCAATGGCTACTAGCTCTGATGGTTATGTGCTACTTTCACTATACGAGGCAGTAAGCCTGTGCACATCAATTGCTAGGGAACATGGGTGGGAGGGTGATGTTGTACCATGTCCTGCAATGTCCTAGGCGGTGGCTGGTTGGCCACTGTGTGAACAGAGTGCTGGACTAGATGGACTCTCGGTCTGATTCAGCATGGCACTTCTTACGTTCTTATATAGGCATGTTTAATAATCTGGTATTTTTATATAATTACATTATCTGGAAGGTTTCAGAAAAGTAGCATTCTACTGTAGTGGTTCATTAGAGGGAGTGTAATAGTGTGGGTTTACTTACACTGTTTGCATATTGGTGTCCATGTTGTGTTAATTGTTGATCATTCTGTTAGAATAAGTACCTGATGTTCAATTGCATGCAATCCCAATTCAGTACTTAATTTAACTACCCTGTACTAAACAGGATTACACCACTTGACAAACCTTAGGCAACTTTTATTGTATATTGCAAATAGTGCATGGATCATGGAGGAAGTGGTGTGTGCCATGCAGGGCAGCAGCTAGGGAGCGGGAGCATTTGGAGTGTTCACTGTTGCTTCCTTCTTGTATCCTCACACTACACATGGGAAAGCAGTTAGAGACAAATTTGCCCAATCCAGTCCCTTGTAAACTACAGGACAACTATGAACAACAACAGCTCAAGTCATGATGACACCTATAGCTTAACCAGATAATTTCTTGTTTAATTTTACAGGATTTAGAAAATTATATTCTGGAACTCATCCCCACATTGCCACAGTTGGATGGTTTAGAAAAATCCTTTTACTCATTCTATGTCTGCACTGCAGTCAGGAAGTTCTTCTTCTTTTTAGATCCTCTAAGAACAGGTAGGTTCGAAATGCTGCTTTCTTGTTTGCTAACTAAACTTCAGTTTTGCTATATGAGCTATGCAAATATTGGCCTCATTCAGACATAATCCTAAACGATGGTTTAGTGATATGTGAATGAAACTTGGGCTCATGTGGGGTCCCCCCACCACCTTCCCTCTCCTCCAGCATGGCCCATAAGGAGATCAGGAGCTTTTATTTTCAGTTAACCTCAGTTTAGCATTAACTCTGATTACTAAACTGTGGCTAAACATCACTGTGGTTTATTGAATCAAGCCAACTTCATAATCTATTGTTTGAAGTTGTCCTATTTAAGTAAATCTTAGTTAAGACTAACTGAAGTTAGACTGCAGTAATAAACTGTTAATTAAAATGGAAGCAGAAACTTCCAATCTTTTTCTTACACTAGAGGAGGAGAGGAAAGCAGGGAGCTGATGAGACCAAGTCTTATTTATGATGTCCAAATGTGTCCAAACTGTTCACAAGCATAACATTTTGACTCTGGGATTATGTCCATAAGGGACTTCTTGTAGCATATCTTATCTACATGCTTGTGTTCTGACATGGATTTTGTAATAATAGGGTAATATGCTGGATTATCATTGCAGTCAATTTAACCAAATTGGCTTATATGGACTGTAACTACCATACCAACACGTAGCTTATCATGTCCAGATACTAAATCATCTGATAACAGGTGTATGGCTTAAAGAGCTGCCTTACCTATGTCTTTCTTTGGCCTTCGATACTGCATGTCACAAGGTATTGGTGGTGCCACTTCTAGGAAATATTTACACATTGTGGCTCCAATATGGACATTTCCTAGAGCTTTGTGATGCATCAAGAGCAAGGAAAGGTGAAATCCTTAACAAACAACTATATAATAACAAAAAGTTAAGGCTGTATATACAGTGAAACCATAATATTTAATATACAAAGATAAAATAAAGATTAACAATAATATTGCATTAAAAGTGCAATAACATATTGCACAGACCAATGTCCTAGGCTGTTTGAAAAGGCTGATGCCCGGCATATTTTCAAAGGGGAGTGACACCCTATACCACATAGTTGTGGGAATTGTAAAGTTAGCCCCAATAAATCTTCAGGGAGTACACAGCAGCCTGCATTCAGCCTTCAATTTGGCCGTTTTCTACGTTGTTTTAGTTATACGTTGGTCTGTGCAATATGTTATTGCACTTTTAATGCAATATTATTGTTAATCTTTATTTTATCTTTGTATATTAAATGTTATGGTTTCACCGTATATATATCCTTAACGCTTTGTGATGCATGCCAAACTTGCATTTGCACAGGTTTCTCCATTCACTGCAACACAGGGGTAGTTCCACCCAAACAACAGGCTCTGCATGCAGAGGTTACCCTGCTGCTGAAGTGAATGAGGAAGCTCTTTTGCATATCAGAATTCCCATGTATGTATCAGCTGGTCCAGGCTGCACTGCTATAAATGTCAGTTTGTAGGAGTAGTGGAATAAACAAATGCTTTCCATAATATGCAAGACCATTATCTCACTTTTGATTCCCCAGAAAGAGACTGGATTGATAAATTAGTTTTCTCTGGCTATAGCAGCCATCCTGGATGTTCTACATTAAAACCATAGGCTTTCCCCCATTCTTTGTCCTACTCTTTGGAAACTAATGGAGCTGCTCTGAAGCTGGGTAGGCATTCAGTATTTTCCCTATGGAAATCCATGGGTGAGGAGAGTGATTTCTCCCTGCTAGTTAGTATATTGCAGGAACACTAGGATGTACTTTTCCCTAAAAGGTGGCATATAAATACATGTGTGTGTATTCTACCAGACCAGGGGAACCTGGCAATAAAGACAATAAATGACCTGAGAACTTTTCATTCTTGTTCATATATATATACATTTCTCTGGAATAATACCTTTTTGAAAAGTTGATAAATCTAATAAATGGCATTATCTTCCTGCTGCCTACTCTAGACTCTATGAACTGTTAATGGCCAAAGTTTTATTAATTTTCAAAATGTATAAAATGTAACTTTTATTTCGCTCTGATTTGTATTGACTGATGAAAGTTTTTCCAACATTAAAAGGTTTGTTTCTACTCAAGTCACTCTGGCATGAATTGAGTATAATTATCCTTGATGAAGCCCCAAGAATATGACAGCCATTAATTAATAAGTGGCGGAAAATACTAACGAATTTACTTTTTTTTTCTTCCAGGGAAGATAAAAATACAGGATATTTTAGCCTGCAGCTTCCTAGATGACTTATTAGAGGTAGGCATTCTGATATATATACTCTTGCCTTTTGTATTTCTTCATTGTTGATTACTAACTCAACATTTCCGTATTCATTCAGTTACGGGATGAAGAACTTTCTAAAGAAAGTCAAGAAACGAATTGGTTTTCTGCTCCTTCTGCACTGCGGGTTTATGGTATGTTCCCATCACTTTATTGTATCAAAGTATATTGTAGCACTTTATCCTCACAAGCAGCATTTTTTGAAAGTGGTTTGTTTGTTTGTTTTACTGTCATATATGTGGCAGAATGAAACAGTGACCCTTTTGTCTCATCAGTTCAGAATTACTAAAGTCACAACATTGCGGCTGGGTCCCACACTTATCTATTAGGTTTTATGTTAATGTAACTGGTTCTTGTTAAGATGGGGAATCTATGTGTTGATGTGAAAGGGATTTAGATAAATTTTCCTGAACTTGTGTCTGAAGTCACCTTGTTATCCTTTGTGAGCTGTTCAGTGTGAACAAGCACTTAGTATAAATTTAGTCATGTCTCCTGTAAACCAGGACAAGGCAACATAAAGCCAATGGGCTCTATCTGAACTTTCAATAATGCATCGTTCTGTGCTGCCACCATGTGGTGACTTACTTGTGGGCTAGAAAAGAGAGCATTAGTTGGCCAGATATGGCTTGTGGGCCTTACATCACCTTCTCTTGCCCTGTATTTTGTAAAAGCCAGTTGCTTAAACTTGTTTGAAACCATTACTCCTTCATTATCCTATCCATTAACCTAATATTCCACCTTGGACCCAACATTCTCAATAATCAGTGTTTATGTTCACTCTTAGCACTGTGCAAAGGTTGGAGTTTGAAACTTAAATATCTTCAGTTTCTAAAGATTGCAGGTTTTCTTCCAATTTTGATCTTGGCTCTCTTATCACTGGAGTACCCTCCTGTCTTCCAAGCAAATTTAAGTACTGGTGTTGTTAAATCTACTTCTTGAGAGCTGATGTAGTGGAGGGGCAACCTGTGACCTGGAAAGTAAGTCCCTGTTCAAATCTCACTTTAGCGTCGAACTCATTTACCTGGTTTGCATGTCATGTCACAACTCACCATGGGTTTTTTAACCCACAATGAGCTGCGGTGCCTGCAAGTGCCATTTTACATATTCAACCTCATACTGGGGATTGTTGTGTTGTGTGACCCTGGCCACAACAACACTCGCATAACCCATGGTCTGTTTAACCCTTGCACTACCTACAGTGACCGGATTTGCACAACAAAACAATCCCTGGTCAAGGGTTGAATATGCAAAATGGCAGCCTGTGGTAGGCTGTCATGTTGTGCAAACTGATCCACTGTGACCATAGGCAGAACATAATTCCTTCATATCCCTTCTACAATATGTGGATAATACTGACCTACATTACAGGACTGCTTTAAGGATTGAGATTTGTTTGTAAAAAAAAAGTCCTGCTTTTCCCTTTCATAAAGAAGTTGCTCATAGAATCTGACAAAATACAAAACCAAAATAAAAAAAAACAATAGTCAACCATTAAAACAACGTTATCAAACTAAAGGCAGCATCAAAGGGCAAAAACAGAGCAGAAACTAAATAAGTTAAATTAAGGAACAACATTCAAACAGGTTAATTTAACTTATTTAGTTTCAGCTCAGTTTTTGCCCTTTCATGGGCAATATACAACAACAACGACACTAAAGCCATCTCCCTAAACACTCTAATGAGGACTGAGCATGCTCAGTGGACACACATCAGTTCACGGTGGGGAGAAACGGAAAACTGCTGCTGGGGAGAATGAAATTATGGCTGTTTGCCTTAATAAACTTGATTGATTGGTTGATTGATTGATGAAGTATCCTGGAAAAGGACATGGCTTGCTTACTCAGATCCTGAATAGTAGCAGTGCACACTGCAGTATTTATGTTGCAGACTCCACTTGTAAATGCTAACTACAGTTACTGCTTTTACAGTTCTATATGGGTTTGTACAACCTAAATATCAACTATCATCATAAGCTTCTCTAGTCAAAAGTCCTTGTAAATGTGTGCCATGTAAATCAAGGAATTCTCTAAAATGTTTTAGCATAATAAGAAGTATTCTATACCCTAAAACTAAAACTAAATAATATAACCTGCTTATTATATGTATTTGTTCATTAGTTCTTAGTTTTAAAGTGGTGTAGAAAATTGTTGCTTCGTTTTCCCTTTCTTTTCTCTCTTCTTCCTCCCTCCTCCCACCACAGGCCAGTACTTAAATCTTGACAAAGATCACAATGGCATGCTTAGCAAAGAAGAACTATCTCGCTATGGAACAGGAACTCTTACCAACATATTTTTGGACCGTGTCTTCCAGGAGTGTCTAACCTACGATGGAGAAATGGTACTCCTCTTTTAGATGAATATTAGAAGTAAAATCTTGAGTTTCATGTCAAAGTAACATTTAATTTTTTTTAACTCCTCCAGCTTTCTAAAGCCTGCAACATTAAATGCATGTTAATTAAATAGAATGAAGGCAACATTCTCATTTGAATGGCAGCTGAAAACCCACACATTGTGAATTCATAACTGACTTTGCAGCTAGCTGAATAAAAAAACTCATTGTGATGGGAAGACAGTGGCCTCTTCACTATTTGCCTCCTATTGCCAAAAGCAAGAACAACAAGGAACTTATAAATTAAAACTAACAGTCTCGGATACACAAATGTAATGCCACTAATACAGAATTCACTTATAATTGTTTAGGAGCCTGCCTCCCTAATGCTTATGGGACCAGGGCCATTAAAGCCAATTAGCTAAGTGGCCATTGTCAACCTTCTCAAGTTCATTACACAATTGGGCTATTATTTAGAAAGGTAGTGTGGTATAGTGGTTAGAGTGTTAGACCGGGAGTTGGGAGATCTGGGTTCTAGTTCCCTCTCGGCCATGGAAGTTCCCTGCGTGACATTAGACCAATCACAGACTCTCAGCCCAAGCTACCTCACAGGGGTGTTGTTAGGATAAAATTGAGAAGAGGAGGATTATGTATGTCGCCTTGGGTTCCTTGGAGGAAAAAAGGCAGAATATAAATGCAACAACAACAATAATATAATAATTTTTCAAAATCTATTGCTCAGTTTTGAAAAAGATTGCTCGTTTTCTGGGAACAGATTCATGCAAGTACATGCAGAGCTGGAATCTGTTAGCTGAATTGGTGGTGAAAACAGAATAATGAGATGCCATACGTTTCATTTCTGCATACTGCTTCCAGTGCAAGACTTGTGTGGTCATTAAGTTATGTTTTAGTTAACTTCTAATACAATGTATAAGATTTAGAGAGCGATCCCATGGTCCCTGGGAGAGAGTCCCAGGATCTGATCAGATCCCTCCCCCTCACAGCCGCCAGGGAAAGAACCGTGGTGCCTGCTTTCTGAGGTTTCAAAATAACTTCAGGGAGGAAGAAAAGGGACCGTTCCTGTGGAGAGGGGGGAAGGGAGGAGAAAGGAAAGGCTGGAATCTGCAGAAAGCCTGTCTAGAGGAAGAAGATGCAAAGGAAGACAGGAAGGTGAAAATTGCTTTTGTTGCTCTACCTGCACTGCTGGCAACAGCCCGGCAGGGCATAGGATACTCAGAAGCCTCTGAGATCAGAGGCTTCTGGTGGACAGCTCCGTGGAAGTGTCAACCTAGTGTGCAGCCACTGTATAAAAGGCAAACTCCATGTTAGGCATAATTAGAAAAGGAACTCAGAATAAAACTGCCAGTATCCTACTGCCTTTATACAAATCTATTGTGCTGCCACACTTAAAATACTGTGTACAGTTCTGGTCACCACACCAAAAATAAAAAAGAGAGATTGTATTGCTGGAAAATGTACAGAAAGGGGCAACTAAAATGATCAAGGGGATGGAACATCTCTTTTATGAGGAAGGGTTACAACAGCTGGGATTGTTTAGCTTGGAAAGAGGGTAAGGGGAGACATAATAAGAGTGTATAAAATTATGCATGGCATGGAGAATGTGGATAGGGAGTAATGTTTCTCCCTCTCTTACGATATTAGAGTCCAGGGTCATTCCATGAAGTTGATTGGAGATTCAGGGCAGATAAATTTGCAGATGACACAAATTTGGGTGGGATAGCTAATGCCCTGGAAGACAGAAACAAACTTCAAAGTGATCCTGATAGGCTGGAGTGCTGGGGTGAAAACAACAGAATGAAATTTAATAGAGATAAATGCCAAGTTCTACACCTTGGAAAAAGAAACCAAATGCACAGTTACAAGATGGGGGATACTTGGCTCAGCAATACCACAAACAAGAAGGACCTTGGAATTGTTGTAGATCACAAGTTGAATATGAGCCAACAGTGTGATGTGGCTGCAAAAACAGCAAATGCTATTTTGGGATGCATTCATAGAGGTATGGTTCTCCTCTATTAGGCACTGGTTAGGCCTCATCTTGAGTATTGTGTCCAGTTCTGGGTACCACACTTGAAGAAGGATGCAGACAAGCTGGAGCATGTTCAGAGGAGGGCAACAAGGATGATCAAGGGTCTGGAAACAAAACCCTTTGAGGAGAGACTGAATGAACTGGCCATGTTTAGCCTTGAGAAGAGAAGACTGAGGGGAGACATGATAGCACTCGTCAAATACTTGAAAGGTTGTCACATAGAGAACGGCCAGGATCTCTTCTTGATCGTCCCAGAGTGCAGGAAATGGAATATAGGAAGCCAGATTCCGGCTGAACATCAGGAAAAACTTCCTCTGATTCTAAGTACTTCTTTACACAGTGCATAGTTAAACTATGGGATTCACCGCCACAAGAGGTAGTGATAGCCACTAATTTGGATGGCTTTAAAAGGGGTTAGACAAATTCCTGGAACTATGTGCCACCTCCAGAATCAGAGGCAGTATGCCTATGTACACCAGTTGCTGGGGAGTATGGGTGGGAAGCTGCTGTTGCACTAATGTCCTGTTTGTGGGTTCCTGGTCGACAGCTAGTTGGCTACTGTGTGAACGGAATGCTGGACTCGATAGACCCTTGGTCTGATCCAGGGCGGCTGTTCTTATGTTCTATTTAGTGGGTGGGAATCCAGTAGGATTACGCCCTCGGGACATTTGGCCCATGGCTATCCAGCAAATGATTCACTGGCTAAAGGGATATTTTAAGTTGTCTTAACACACAGATCCTGCTTTAGCCAATTGAATGAAGTTAGCTGTTGGAAGAATGTGATAGACTATTGTTTAAATGTTCTTTGTTTAATCTGAATTGAAAGACAAGTTCTCTAGTAGTTGATAAAAATCTATGGGTATGTTGCCTATGCAATAAAAAGGCAAGGTGGTTGTTGTTTTTTTGTTTTTTTTGCACGCTCCTTTCCCCCTCAGCGGTCATTTCTGTTTCATGCTGTCTTTCAGTGAAAACTTAACTGCTCCCCTACAAGGAAATAGCCACCAATTATGTTCTGCTTGCAAAATCAATTTTAAGAGGACTATAATAAACATGATTGCATCTGCTTTTAGGACTATAAGACGTACCTGGACTTTGTACTTGCATTAGAAAACAGAAAGGAGCCTGCAGCTCTGCAGTATATTTTTAAACTGCTTGATATAGAGAACAAAGGATACCTGAATGTTTTTTCCCTTAATTATTTCTTTAGGGTAAGTCGCTTTTTGTAAAGGTAGGTCATTTTTTGGTACATGTGTTGTTACAGTCATTGTGCCTCTACTTAGAGGCCAGCAGGCAATTGCTTTTAACTGCTAGTGTTCACAGTAAGGTTTTTTTCAACTTTTAAGAAAGGTATTAAAACTTCACATTAAAAAAAGGGAAGAATTCAGAATGTCTTTTCAGAGCACATCTTACATAAAGAAAAAAAATACACTGCTGGGATTTTAATTAAATATCTGGTTTTTCCAAAGCTGAAATTTTCAGTAAACTCGCCTTTCCTTTTTAAGGTAAGAGCTGCTAATGACCTCTAATGGCTAACATCTATGAGTTGTTAATGGATTCTACCCATTATCAGTAATGGAAAAGGATGTGGTCGCCATCTAATCAGAGTACAGCTTTCCTACAATAGTGACCCGGTTCACAAGATCACAACAAGCTGTGGTGGCTTGTGAGCTGTGGTGTGTGCCGGCACATTCCAGGCGCTATCTGCATAATCGCCACATGTTAAATGCATATTAAACATTTAACCCTCTGACAAGCCATGCCACCTGGGTTCAGATGATATGGTAAGTCACAGCCAGACAGTGATTATGCAAATTGTGGCCTGCATGCACTGCAATTCACAACAAGCCACAGTGGCTTGTGATCAGTCAAACCGACCCATTGTGTATGTCTTAGTGCACCCTTCCTAAATTTCCATTTTCTCATTGACTGGAAGTCATTCATATGATCTTATAATAAAAACAAACCTCTATGAACTAACTATGATTATTATTGCCACCAAGTAATTAACAGTGGGTGCATTAATTCCTGAATCAGCCCAGTCTCACAGAGATCTGCTGGTACAAATATTATGTTTCAAGATGTTGTATCACTACAGATGCTATCTTAGCTTCCACTAGATCTAGTAGAGATATTTTTTTAAATGAATATTCTCTCTTCTTTTTTCCAAAAGCTGAAGCGGCTAACAAAATGTATCATGCCCTGTCTTTCCGGTCTATCCTTTTCTAATAGGACATATCCTTTTGTAAATTGTGGCGATAAAATAATTATTTCCCTGTCAGAATGCCATTCAAATATGCATTTCATTCAGAATAAAGCAATCAAAACTACTTGATGTCTTGTTTGTAAAACCTGTGTGCTCTTAATATTGATCACCTCCAATTCTATGCCTACTAAACAAAAGTATTCTGCTGCTAATGATTCAGGAGCAGGATAATTCAACCAAGGTTTTCCACACTAAAAAAAAAAAAATCTGGAACACTTTCAAAGCTTTTATAGTAAATGCTCTGCAGGTTTAAAATACATCCAGAGCTGTGTTCTTTTACCAGCATGAAACAGATTAATTCCTCTGTAACAAACATCAATTGCACCTTCATCTTCCAATTATTTCTGCTCCCAGCATACACTTTCCAGTTAATCTCAAAGTTTGAGGTTAAAAGCCTATTTTAACAATGAGGCATTGCTGCCTGCCTCGGTTCTAACTTTTCAGGGTGGGCTAGGAGTTGGGAACAGATGGTCAGCATTGACCACATATTTTCTAAAGGAAAGGACTGAATTCAACCCATCCTACCCCTCATACAAGGAATCAAAAGGTGCAGGCCATGTACCTCTCCAAACAGGTGATAATGGGAAGATGCCACATGCTTTGAATGTTTAAGTTCCTAGGTTCAGTACACAGCACGTCTTCTCAAAGGTTCTTAGGTAGGAGCTAGGCAAGACATTGGTCTGAGACCCTGACTTCTGCTGCCAATTGGGGTAGATAAGTCTGGATTATAAGCACAACTTAGTAAAAGTAGTGTTATGTGTTCATTTCAAGGTTAACAGTGCCAAGCATCTTAACTAAAGGCCATATATACGGGCATACCATGCACTGGGTCAATGATTATAATTGTAATTAACTGACTGGGTTTGCATGTACAGATTGTTAATAAGACATGGTGGCTTATTAACCACCCCTGCAAGTGCCAGGAACATGCCATCCAATTTCCCTAAACACCCTCCCTGGGTGTGGCTTATTACATCTGAACCTGATGAAGGAGAGCGTCTGGGGTGGTTAACAAACCACCCAGAACCCATGGCCTGTTCTAGGATTGCCGGGTGGTTTGTTAGTCACCCCAGCCATACACCCTCGCCAGGTTTGCACGTAATGACAGGCTGCACCAGGCAAGGACAATTAAGGAAACTGGGTGGCATATGTACAGTATGGGCAGGGAAGTTAATAAGCCACTGTGGTTTATTAATCACCCTCACTGTTTTATCACGGACCTAATTTGTCTGCAAAAGATAATCTATTTTCTTGGTTTTACCTTATGTTTCTCCCTAATCTATGCCATTGACATAGGCTATTCAAGAACAAATGAAAATCCATGGCCAAGAACCAGTTTCTTTTCAAGATGTCAAGGTTAGATTTTTTTAATCCAAATGTTTTTGTTTGTAGTATTCAGTAAGCATGTGAGATACTGACTTTTTTGCATGTCTGGCAGTCTGCAGCCTATGATATATATTTTGGTAGCCTAATGTTGATTCCATTTCACTAAACAAAGTATTTCTATAATGTCACTTTAATGGTACTGAATAAGTATATTTTTATCCAAATGCCTATGCCTTTCCTAAAAATTCAAAGTTCATACATGCAGTATATTAAGGGCACAGGGTATTCTGAAATATGAAGTATCAGAGCTAGAAAAAAACGCTTGCTTGAAAAATCCTGGGTTGGAATGGTTCTGTCTTTATTCCTGTCAAAGGAAGAGTGATGTATGCATGTGACTTTTGCTGATTCTCCTATCCGCCATAGTTTCTTGCACCGTCTGAAACTCTGCTCTTGAGAGAACAGTGTGGGAGGTAGTGCAGGGGAAGGGGGAACTGACAAAAGTCACCTTCCTCCCCTTCAACTAGGAGAAGCAAAAGCTGATAGTAATCAATAAGTGGTGAAAAGACATCTGGATGCAAGAGTTCACTCCACGGCTCTGGCAATGCTGCCATAGTTTTTTCCAATTTGCAAATAAATGGCTTATCATTTTGAGACAGCTGCCACATATAGCAGTTTTGAGCAGATTACACTTGTTGGCTGTACAGTGTATACCTCTCCTTAATCTTCTCTAACAGAAAACATTAAAGGATCTATAAGGCAAGCTTTTTGCTATGTATAAGTGGGGAGGTCTGTGGTGATATAGGAGAAAAACTATCCAGTGCCACATGAGACCGCTACCTGAGAGATGTGTCACATGAAACAATCCAATGCAGTTGTAATGTATACAACTGCCCTTAGTGTATGCATATTCTAAATTTCTTCCGTAGCCCAGGGATACTCCCTTGAAAGTGTGTTGGAGGGGCTGATGGTCCCAGCTGCCTGTCTTGGTTGCTAAGAAAGAGCAGATCTCATTCTTATCCTGAAATAGTTTATTTGTAGAATGTGGAAAGTAGGGCAGTAAATGATTTTACCACAGGAATTTAACTATCACTCAGTTTTGAGGACAAGTATGAACACACATGCGCTATGCAGTTTTATATTCCTTTTCAGCAAGGATGTTTAATACTACTAGATCTGAACAGTGAATCATCAGAGATTTTTTTAAAAAAAATTCAATAAATATTTTACGCAACATTTGTTGTACTAAGTTTAGCTACTGTCTATTTGCTGCTGGGTAAAATTCACTGGGTTAACTTTGTTGTTGCTTTTTCTAGGATGAAATCTTTGATATGGTGAAGCCTAAGGATCCTTATAAAATCTCCCTTCAGGACTTAATCAACAGTAGTCAAGGAGACACAGTCACTAGCATTTTAATTGACCTTAATGGCTTCTGGACCTATGAGAACAGAGAGGTTCTTGTAGCAAGTGATAATGACAGCACAACAGATCTTGACGATACATGATTTAACAGGAATAGACTGTATCCATGGAGATATGCCCAACTGATACAGTCACCATTTGCAGCTGAACAACATATTCATTACCCAAATCAATGAAGCTCCCATGTAGCCCCAGATGAGCAAAACTAAAGCTTTGTACAAAGATTGTGAGACAGATCTCAACAGAAGCTAAAAAAAAATGTTTTTAAAAATGTTATTAAAGGTCTAAAGACTTTCTGGTAAACGTACATTTATTGAAACTATTTCCAAACCTACAGTAGCAAGCCGTCTTCCAGTTTAGACAAGTTGTATGTGTTGTACATTATGGTCATGAACAATACTCCAGTTTTGTACTGTTCAATGTCATTGCTAAAACAAAGCCTAGATTCTTAAGTGCAAGAGAGGCAGTCTGAAACAGTAAAATACTACATATATGTTTGTGAAATTACTAATGTACAGCTCAACTCTAAAAAAAAAAAAAAAACCCACAAATTACCATGCGATACCTGTCAAATGGACCATTGTGAAATACCCTCCCAAATCAGCGTTCACAAACCTTGACATAAGGGAAGCAGCTGGTAGTCTAAATCAGATTACCCCAGCTGGTGCTCTCCAGATATGTTGTACTACAGCCTCCAACATCCCTAGCCATGCTGGGTAGGGCTGATGGGGATTTTAGTCCAACACATCTGGCACCAGGCTTGGGAAGGCTGGTGTAAATGCTCATGATCAGCATATTCAACTCTTCTTTCTGTTAATGCTACAAATACACAAGGCTTCAAAAGTCATAGGTGTCTCAATATGTGAAGATACGTAAACTGAATAATATTTCTAGAAGAAAACACTTGTGAAAAGTAAAACATACCTGTGTCTTAATTGCATGCAGTCTTCCACAGCTCCAATCTTGTATACACTTACCTGAGAATACATTTTATTAAACTATGGGGTTTATGTCTGAGTAGATGTGTAATGGATTGCAGCCTAAGTAAGGTGAATGTTTTGGCTTACTAGAAACCCACTGGGTATTTCTAATAGCATCTGTACCGACATTCAAAACAAAGCTTTCCTAATCTTACAATAACAACTCTTAACTCAACTGAAATTTAAAATTATATTAAATATAAAATTTTAATACATGTGCAAGAAAAAGAACCCACTTTTTATAATTTGCATATACTGAAAGAAATATTAAAGGTAAGGCACAGTGATTAGAAGAACTTCACGGCAATAAACCCTTCCCCATTCAATATAGCAACATTTTTGGCTAGCAGAAATTAAAAGGTGTAGTTATTAATGGTGCTTTAGGGACTTTTGATCCTTGTACAGAGATTTTGATAATACATTTTACATAGTTTACAACTGGGAGCATGATTCTCTAATCCAAAATAGATATACACTTTAAGATTAAACACAAATGAAGATTCTGATGATCTTTAGTTAAAGCTGTTTTAACATTCTAAAACTACGAAAAGCTTAAGAGTACCCAGTGAGACTTGAATTCTCCCTCCTGTTAAGGTCAATGAAAAAAAGTGTGTATATTCTGTATGTTTGTGTTTTTCTGGCTAGTACTGGGAGAGTTTTTCTGCCCTGTGAACACTGCACTAAAGTATGGATCTATACTGCAGCATTTCTTTCTAAGTCCTAGCTGTTTTATACAAATGTATAAGTTTTAAGAAAAGGACTCAAGACAAATGGAAGGCAGGGATCTTAAATTATTAAAGGATGTAGCTATAGCCAGAAAGTGCTTGTGGAGGCAGATTTGTTGAGTACATCCCTTTGTGGCACATGCACACATCCCTTTAGATCCTGTTGTCTATCTACAAACATTTATGCTACAGACTTTTTGTGAAAACTAGTTGGGATTATCCTACAGACATTTCATTATACAAGCTTCAGTAGATTCTTAATGGCACTCTGTCAAGGTAAATAATAGATTTCTAGCTAGAAAACCCACTCCTATTCTCACAGTCAAAACTTCTCAAATGTATCTTTTAAACTTTTCAAATCAAGTTCTGCCTCTTTAACTGAGCCTGTTTTTTAAACTCTGATCAGTAGGAGAGAGCTACAAGGAAACGAACCCCATAACTAGCTTAACTTATTTAAGTACTAGCGGCTGAACATACTCTTTTTTAAATTATTTCACCTAGTATTTAGATCCATCAGGACATTTATCAGCATACCACCCTCAATCCCGACTATCCTGATGTAGATAAATTGTCAAGCCTTCTAAATCCTGGAATTCCTTCCCAGAACACTTGATAAAGGCAGAGATTAGTCAATTAACTGGATTCTCTGTGTATTAGACCTCTTTTACCTAAGCAGTGAGAATGTGCTTTAGGGACTTACTAACCTAGCTATTCATATAGAGACAGTTTTTAGTTTAATAGACATGAACAAAGCCACCTTATTTAGAATTGTAGATACAGACATACCCATGCAATAATGACAATAAATTAAACTAAGTCACAAAGATGCCTTGTGAGTTAGTTCCAATTAGTCTAAAAAACTTCCACCAGGATTTTGATAAGTAACCTTATAAATACATAACAAACCATTCAGAAGTACAAGTATCAGTCCACAACTGTCAAGAAGGCACCGGATGTTCAGGAAAGACATTTTACTTGTTCTGCATAGATAGGTCAGTTTAGGACCCAGTTATTTGCATTTCATTATCTAACAGGTTAAGCAAAGTGTCTTAGCCTTTATTAGACAGATGTTGGCTAAAAAGACATTAATAGCTCTCCCCTGCCCATCCTTTAAAATAAATTACATTCCACTGAACATGCATAAAGGGACCTACACACATTTGACAATTCAAGAAATAGGGAATTGTTATGCAACATCTTCACTCTAAGCAGACACTGGAGTAATATCTTGTTTACTTTCTACAATAGGCAGACAATCTTCAGTTTCAAAGTTAAGATTCACAAATGTACTACAGGCTGTAGCCTCTGGCTGGGCAGTCTGAACAGCAGTCCCCTCTCGACTCTGGTTCTGCTGCTCTTGAAACCTTCTTTCTGCTTCCTCTGACATCTTGTTCTCTTCTTCCTCCTCTTCTTCCTAAGGAAAGAAAATCCACATATTATAAAACCAAGTGCTCTCCACATTAATTTCATCAAATTTCTGATCATGTTAGTGTGCTCCAATATCTATTTCTACCAAGAATGTCAAATGTCCATGTCACTGATCCAGTTTATTAGCATCACAATGGTTTTGAAAGTACCCATCATACAGGAAAAACTGAACATTAAAATTGAGGTAATTGGGATGCTTATCAGTAGGAACACTGTATAGTAATACTACTTTCAAACAAATTCATTTTCTACAGATTGGAATTAGATATGAAAAACACTAATCAAAGATGTTTCCCAGTGCTTACTACAAACTGGAAAAATAGCTATCCAAGTAGCCTCTTAACTGATGTGCCTGGGACTTTACCATTTCAGGAATCTCTTATTCTTGCTAAGTGTCCATCTACTGAAAACATAGAAATATTTTCTATAGAGGGCAACTATTTACACCTAATTTCCTCTTATAAAACAGCTAAACAAAAATATTTTTAAAAATTAGGGTTAGTTTGATAAAAAGAGAGGTGCTGTAGTAGCTTCTCAGTTTCAATGAAATACAACATCGTTTATCCCATATGCAGCCTCGTGTGGCGCAGAGTGGTAAGCGGCAGATTACTGCAACCAAAACTCTCCCCACGGCCTAAATTCGATCCCAGTGGAAGCTAGTTCTCAGGCAGCCGGCTTAGGTCGACTCAGCCTTCCATCCTTCCGAGGTCAGTAAAATGAGTACCCAGCTAGCTGGGGGAAAGGTAATTGCGACTGGGGAAGGCAATGGCAAACCACCCCGCTACAAAGTCTGCCAAGAAAACGTCAGCAAAAGCAGGCGTCCCTCTAGGAGTCAGCAATGACTCAAGTGCTTGCACGAGAAGTTCCTTTCCTTTTCCTTATCCCATATACTAAATGGTTTGGAAAAATATTTCCTATAATACCTGGACAACATAGGATAAAGCTAATGTAAAAGGTACAACAAAGATTTTTCTTTTAGATATTGGGTACTGCTTTCCATAAAAGAGTTGTCCTAAACAAATTAAAGGAGTGCAAAAACAACTGAACATGGATTGGCATTATGGTAGGATTCTTAAAGAACTGGAGAATGTCATCTTTAACATTCCATGTAAGAAATTAGTTTAATAGGCTGTGCTTTTTTTCTTTTCTTTTTTAGTAAAAAAAAAACATGTTTGTAATCCATATGCTGTTAAAGGGGTACAAAAAGGCACGCACCTCCTTCTTCATCCTGTAGTATTCATCTATGGCATACTGGTATTTTGGTGTACTGATTCCCAAAACAGAGGCAATTTTTTCACCGAGGAAGTCACACACTGAATGAATAAAACATACGTTTATGAATGTTGCGGACTTAGCAAGCATGAACTCTTGAATACAGTTTTCCTAGGCTGACCATATGAGAACCTGGTGAAATTTCCTTTTCATCACAACAGTTAAAGCTGCAGGTGCCCTGCCCTCTTTTAAATCTGGTCACTCTAGTATAGCTCCTGCACTGTTGTGATGAAAAGGGAATTTCACCAGGTTCTCCATATATACAAATGACACCTGCTGAAATTCCCTTTTCTATGCAACTGTTACAGGAGCCTGTCCTCCTTTTCATATGGTCACCCTAGTTTTCCTTAACACTCAATGACTTCATATACAGTATGTGCATGGGGAGAAGTGTTTGTACTGCTTGGTTGATTTCAATTTTTTAGATTTTAATTCTAACTTTGAAAGCTAAATTGTGAGCCATATACACTATGGAAATCAAACAAACTGGTAAGGCCAGATAATCCAGCCCTAGACTTTTATACCTAAAACCCTGCAGAGAGGTCTGTCTAGGCTTCTCATAACAATCTCCCCTGAAATAATTTCACAACTACTTTAGAAAGTTTGTTCTGTTTAACTTTACTTAGAATGTACCTGAACCCTTGTATACCAAAGGTACTGGAAAAGTCACATGTAATGGAAGTATGAAATCACTCAGGTAATCACTGTGCCATTTTATTTATTTATTTATTTATTACATTTTTATACCGCCCAATAGCCAAAGCTCTCTGGGCGGTTCACAAAAATTAAAACCACAATAAAACAACCAACAGGTTAAAAGCACAATTTCAAAATACAGTAAAAAAAAACCCTGCATGTTGGGTCATTTGGTTAGCCCCTGCATTTTAATTCCTATCTGTTGTGGAAATGCAACTGAGGAAGCTACAAACATTCATTTCAGAGCATGTATAGCTTGCAGGCATCAAATGCTGACTGTGCGCGTGCACACACACACTCACGTATTCTAAAAGCTTCTCTCTATCCAACCAAAATATAATTTCCTACAAATTACATTTCTTCATATAATATCCTGATAGTCAATGTGAGCAATGTTTTTAAAAAGTAATTTAAAACAAATCACCTTATTTTTCTCACTAGGAATTTTTTCTGCTCAGTTCTCATTATTATTATTAATATTTATATAGCGCCATCAATTTTCATGGTGCTGTACAGAACAAAATAAAACAAAATACAAAACACCCTGCCATACGGCTTACATTCTTCAGACTTTTTTCCTGGGACTCCTTTAAGTTAAATTGTTTGACTAAACTGACAAAGGGAAGCCAAATGGTAAAGGATAGAGAACTAACAACCGTTAATTTCAAGGAATGCCTATCTAGTTTTGAATCTTAGTACTGTATCTTTTAAACTACTTGTAAAGCAAAAGAGAAGAGAAGTTTTTAGAAAATGAAGGGTAGATTTCACAGTAATAGTTGCCAGAGTAAGATGCTACATACTTTCAGTGTAGGCACTGAAATATGCAGATTGTGTCAACACAGGGACATAATAATTTGCATTCCACATTCTTCCATGAGGAAAAATAGCATTCAAATCCATCTATCAACTTTTGAGTCAACACTGGCTAAGTCTGGTAACTCTGAGGAAATGAGTTCTTTCACTTGGTTGATTCAGGTTGTTGCATGCCAGTAAGTATCACACAGGTGGGCAACCCAAACCCACATGAAGCCCTCAGCTGCTCCTTGTGATCCAAGGAGCCTAACTTTTCACTGAAGTTCAACCAGTCAGCTATCAGCTACTGGTGGGAAAAGACCACTGTCCCAGCACTGCTAGTAGCAGCACCAAGACAGCAATATTGAGCAGGGTTGCTGGAATGGTAGAGGCTTTAGCCTCCCCCATTCCCTGCTATCTTCATGCATCCAAGATAATTGCTTCTCCACTGCTAGAAACAGCCATCTCAATTGGGATAGCTGTGGGGAGTAGAGAGAGACTTTCACCTCCACCCCGTGATCCCATCCCGAGTTCAGTGAGTAGGAAAGGGAGGTTTAAACTTCCTCATCTCTGTATGCTGAGATGTGCAAAGTGTGTGCACATATGTGTGTGTATGTGTGCGACCCTTGGTCTAACACCTAGTACCGCATGTAGCCCTCATGACCAAAAAGGGTTGCCCATCTTTGCTTTAATGACTATTTCACATTCCTGATGCTTCAAGCAACATAACTCTAGTAGCTGCACTCTGTCTCACAGTTTACATTTCATTACATCAGAATGTGTTTGTCATAAGGGTTATTACTAGCTTAATCTGTATAAACACAAACTGAATAAACCCATACCTGACAGTGTTGATGTGGCTACTCTTAGCATCTGAAACCACAAATAAGGCCCCCAAGTAAGTGTTGCCTATAACAAAGAAAATGTTCAGTTAAGTTTATGCTACAAATTTGACATTATATGAAGTACAATTAATTTATTTCATTCATATCTTGTGTTTCTTCCATTGATGACATAGATAGGGTTTTCAGGTAGCCCCCTCATCCAGGCACAGAGCAGATCTAGCTCTGCTTAGCTTCAGTAAAGTTGTTGCATCTTGTTTATTTTATTTTATTTTTATTTATTACATTTTTATACCGCCCAATAGCCGAAGCTCTCTGGGCGGTTCACAAAAATTAAAATCATCATAAAACAACCAACAAGTTAAAAATACAAATACAAAATACAATATAAAAAGCACAACCAGGATAAAACCATGCAGCAAAATTGATATAAGGTTAAAATACAGAGTTAAAACAGTATAATTTAAATTTAAGTTAAAATTAAGTGTTAAAATACTGAGTGAATAAAAAGGTCTTCAGCTGGCGACGAAAGGAGTACAGTGTAGGCGCCAGGCGGACCTCTCTGGGGAGCTCATTCCACAACCGGGGTGCCACAGCGGAGAAAGCCCTCCTCCTAGTAGCCACCTGCCTCACTTCCTTTGGCAGGGGCTCACGGAGAAGGGCCCCTGTAGATGATCTTAAGGTCCGGGTAGGTACATATGGGAGGAGGCGTTCCTTCAAATAACCTGGCCCCAAACCGTTTAGGGCTTTAAATGTCAATACCAGCACTTTGAATCGGGCCCGGACCTGGACTGGCAGCCAATGAAGTTGTAAAAGGACTGGCGTAATGTGATCTCGCCAGCCAGTCCCTGTTAGTAAACGGGCTGCCCTGTTTTGTACCAGCTGAAGCTTCCGGACCGTTTTCAAAGGCAGCCCCACGTATAACGCATTGCAGTAATCCAAACGAGAGGTTATCAGAGCATGGATAACTGTAGCTAGGCTATCACTGTCCAGATAAGGGCGCAGTTGGTATATCAGCCTAAGCTGATAAAAGGTGCTCTTTGCCACTGAGTTCACCTGTGCCTCAAGTGACAGTTCTGGATCGAAGAGCACCCCCAAACTACGGACCCGATCCTTTAGGGAGAGTGCAACCCCGTCCAGGACAGGGCAAACATCACCTCGCCGGACAAATGAACCACCCGCTAACAGTACCTCCGTCTTGTCTGGATTGAGTCTCAGTTTGTTAGCCCTCATCCAGTCCATTACCGTGCCCAGGCACTGGTTCAGAACAGTCACTGCCTCACCTGGGTTTGATGAAAAGGAAAGGTAGAGCTGGGTGTCATCCGCATATTGATGACACCTCAGTCCACATCTCCGGATAACCTCCCCCAGCGGCTTCATGTATATGTTAAACAGCATAGGGGATAAAATAGAGCCCTGCGGAACCCCATGGCTTAGGAGCCACGGCACAGAGCAATAATCCCCCAGCACCACCTTCTGGAATCGGCCATCCAAGTAGGAGCGGAACCACTGCAACGCAGTACCTCCAACTCCCAGTTCAGACAACCTATCCAGAAGGATACCATGGTCGATGGTATCGAAGGCCGCTGAGAGGTCCAGGAGAACCAACAGGGTCGCACTCCCCCTGTCTCTCTCCCGACAGAGGTCATCCCACAGGGCGACCAAGGCAGTTTCTGTTCCAAAACCAGGCCTGAAACCCGATTGAAATGGATCTAGATAATCCGTTTCATTCAAGAGTGCCTGGAGTTGTCCTGCAACCACCCGCTCAAGCACCTTGCCCAGGAAAGGGATATTAGCCACCGGCCTGTAGTTGTTTACATCTTCCGGGTCCAGATTAGGCTTCTTCAGGAGTGGTCTAATTACCGCCTCTTTTAAAGAGGCCGGCACCACTCCCTCTCTCAAGGAGGCATTTACAACCTCCTGGACCCAGCCGGCGATCCCCTCCTTATTTGATGTAATGAGCCACGAGGGGCAAGGGTCAAGCACACAGGTGGTCGACCGGACTTGGCCAAGCACCTTGTCCACATCCTCGGGCCTCAATAACTGAAACTCATCCAATAAAACTGAGCCGGACGGCGCTCTGAACGCCTCTACTAGTGGTGCTGCATTAAGTGTGGTGTCCAATTCATGACGAATCTGAGCGACTTTATCTTCAAAGTGCCGTGCAAACTCGTCACAGCGTGCTACCGAGGGTTCAACTATCTCACGCCCTGGCCCAGAGTGTAACAGGCCATGAACCACTCGGAAAAGCTCCGCCGGACGACACCGAGAAGACGCAATGCTTGTGCCTTCAAAGCATGCCCTGCAAGCAGTACTTTGTTTTGCAGGTCTTGTGCAAGAAATTACCTATTCTATAAATGCTCTCTAGAGTCAAGTTGTCAGGCAGAAATTCTGGAACCCTCTTCACCCAATACTTAATGATTATACTTTCATTCACTGTAGCTATAGGAAACACAACTCTTGTACAGAGAGAAGCAGTAGCCTGTATAATAAACCAGAGTGTTGCCCTTATAGTATAAGGGGTTGTCTCTATTTGTGTCTGTCGACCAGCAGACCCTGCTCTCCAAAAAACTTCCATTAATTCTGAAACTTTTTAGGAATGCAACGGTTCTTTAATTAAGTGCAGGCACTCATTCCAGAAGTCCCTCTAAATTTTGAGCGTCTTCTGACCACAGCATCCACACTCCAAATCCATCTGACAAGTCCATGCAAAGAAGTGTCCAATATCTGCTCCACAATTACAGACTCACTTCTGTCCAAGTTTACCAACATCTATGCCTAAATGTTAACTTTCAGATGTTGGTGTTGTGACATTTAGAGGGGGTAGTGGTGTGAAAAACTGCAAGGCATATAGCTTGTAGTAAGTTACATTAGTACATTTATGTGTACGCACACACTATTTGCCAGAAGTGACGGGGACAGAGCAACAACAATTCTTTACAGCCAGTTCTGCAGATCCTGGATTGGATCCACACAGAGTTAGATATGTGCAACAGAGCTGGCAGAAGGAGCCTCCACTGAATTTTCCTATCAGCTTCCTGCACCATGGTCCCCAACCTTCTGTGTAGTGTTGCAAGAAGCCTGCCATAGGAAGGAGCGGGCAGGGAATCTACTTCTGCCATTCCCGTTGCAGCACATGTCCAAATGTGGATCCAACCCTCTGTCCTTATTAGGAAATCACACATTAATAATGAAAGCTGCATCGTTTTAGAATTGTGGAGTCAAGTGGTTATAATGAAAGAAACTTGAAGAGTATCTGGTGCTAAACTTCCCAAGGAGAAATAGCACTGAAACATCAATGCTTATCTACATAACCTGAAAATACACACACTACTACAAATATTTTTGTACAGTGTCTTGTTTAGGCTACATTTTACTATCAAATGCATTTCATTACCATTCCCAGTTTTATCACATATTTTGTTCAGAGATTTCAGCATTTATAAGCATGAACACTGCTTCAAGGTGCACATGAATAGATGCATCCCACACTTTAATGTTTAGCTGCCCTGTAGAAACCTGAGCTCAGTTGGCAGAAGGAAGATTTATGCCTATGTAAAGTACACACAATTGTTTTTTCTGTAAAGAAGCACTCCATGCCCATTAACTAAGCACAAAGTTATCAATTGCTTTAATGGCCACCACTTTTGCACTTGCTCAGCCAGAAAAAAGCACTCAGAAGGATGTTACAAGTGAAAGCAATTTAGAAATTAAAAGTTAAGCCCTTTACACTATTAAAAAGCGTTATTACCAGCAAACAAACAGCAGCACTACAAGGAAAATGAACTCTGCTTCTCCAGCTTACGGTAACAATAACTTCTATGTAAATATTTTTTTAAAACAAAGGAAACCAGAAGTTCAGAGACAATATCGTATTTTGAATCTATTGACATACACAAAATCATCTAGATTCTTCAGGCCTGAAAGCAAACGTGTTTACAGTCTAAGACTGTATTAATGCTGCAATGCAAATTTGCATTAATGGTGAGATTACAATTTATTTGCCTTTATTGTTACATGTTATGACAAGAGCAACGGGGAAAATGCAAGGGAAAATACTGAAGAAAGACAAGTGATCTGAAAACATCTTAACTTCCTCCTCAAAATCCTTGCACTCCTAACATTTTATATTGTACCTCTGTGGTGGATTTTAATTGTTTTAATCCACTACCCCGCTCCTGCCAGCATTCTGGTTGGGCTCTTAATGGGGCACAAAGGAAAGGGAGCCGCAGAAACCCTAGTATGTGGATGGAAGCTGCAAAGACAGCAACTATCCACCCTTGAAGAGAAGCCAAAACTAGCTGAATTCTGAAATGTTAGGATGCTGAATTTCTCTTAAAAGTCCTAATATAAAAGTTTACCAAGGCAAATTTAACAGACAAGAGCCAGTCTTTTTATACCATAAGTAAAGCTGTCAATATGCTACAATCATGAAAATACATTGCCTGTATAGAAATCCTACAACATTTCCCCCAATGCATCAAAACTCACTTTGGACTCCTATTTTTCTCCACCTCATTTATATTGCTGGGTACACACACCATCATCACCACAAAGTGATATTATAAGAAAGTTTTCCCTCTCAAAGAATGTAAGTTATGCTGTAGAAGACTGGTTTTTATTCATTTCATTTCAAATCTGCATTATAAAATCTCACAAGGAAAACACTGGTTCATTGTTATGGAAATGTAAAAAGACAAATGGCTCACTTCATATTTTATTTCATTATGCTTTCAACACAGTTGCACTCTGTACTCCAGCATATTTGTCTTGTGCTGCCTTCCTTGTCACACAATCTGAGTCAATAGTGTTTCTTTCTATTTAGAGGAAGAAGTGCTATTCAAAGGGATGCCAAATCTTAGACTTGCACTTTAGGACTGCAAAATTAATTACATTCAGTAAAGTATTCCTTTCTAAGGATTGGTGAAACACAGATACAGAAGTAAACCTGAATTGTACTAATGGAGATATTGTCCTAGTTTTATATTTATTTCAGGCCAATTTTCTACCTTATGTCGTGTAAATAGTATAAATTTATTTTTACTTAAGCAACCAACAGGAGTCCCATTTTATTAATTGCTTCCCTAGGCCCATTCTATGTTATTAATTCAGATTTGAGAGAGCTAAGCAGTACCAAAAGACCACATAGTAGTATAGTTCTTTGGTTAGAACATACAAGACAAAGTTGGATCCAGACCCCCCACATCTCCATGAACAGAAGGGCTCCCTCAATTTATGGAGGGAATCATGATATTCCTGCTAGAGGAAAGGGTAGGGCAGCAATTTTTCCCAGTTCCCCTTTCAGGTCCGAATGCCACCTTCCATGCTGATTCTCAACCCTATAGAATAGTATGGGAGGTGACCCTGGACAATGCAGGGAGAAGGGGCAGAGACAAACACCACCCTACTAGCACCAGTAGAACGCTGTTGAGCACAAGTCTGGATCCAAATCAGTATATTCAGGGACAAAGATCAGCAAACATCCTCTCTTCTGTCCATTTAGTCCTTGAAATGTGCATCAGACTTTTTCGTATACTTTTCAGGAGTCACTAGAACCAGCTTGTCAGCTCAGCCACCGACACCAATGCTACTGAAAATTTCATAAAACCAGGAAATGTGCGGTTGATTTAAAAACAAAGCTGAAAAAACATATAGACCAGCCAGAATGTAATAAATAGCCTTCATACTACAAATGTAAATTTGTCAGTTTTCTATGAAGACTTTGAACTTAGAACACACTTTGTATTCAAAGCACTTCATATACATTGGCTTGAATCCTGAGCTTCAATTTGCACAAGGTGCTCCTATCTGGTTTCCGTTGCTTTCTCTTTCATCACATTATTCCAGAGAGATTCTTGTAACTCAGAAGCACTTTTTGGATGTGTAGAAAGTGGGGAAGCTCCATTATGTAAACAGTATTCTGATTGTGCTACTCTGGATCCAAACCACTATATCTGTATTCTTTAAAAGCAGCCATATAAAGTAGGTGAGAATTATCCCCTTATTAAAGATGAGGGGTATATTGTGGCTGAAACACTTGTGATTTTTCTAATGCTATATCATGAGTTCACACGACAGGGAATATCTGAAGGTTCTACCCATCCAGCAGTGGAACAGAAACTCTGGTAGAATGGATTTCCTCTCTCCCCTGGGAGAACCCCAAATCTGCTCCAAATGATTGGGGGACCCCCTAAAGCAGATTTAGGGGGCAAACAGGAGCCTGCATGAGCAAGGGGAAGCTCTGTTGCATTGGTGGAAGTACACTTTTGCAACATTGGATTTACTTCCAAAGGAAAAAACCCTCAGCTTTATGACAATATAATTACTTCAATTTCTACATCATAAACTCATCAAAACAGGATAAAAAACTTATTTTTATTTTTGCAAATTGAGAAAATTGGTCACATGGAGAAAGGCATAACTCATCATATGAAGTAAACAAACTTCAGAAACAAACCTACTGGATCAACAGAAGGCAAGAGGTCTTTTTTCTCCTGATGCTCATCTTCCTCTTCATCTGTGCTGAATTCTTCCATGGTTTCACCACTTGCGAAGTGAATGACCCTCCTTGGAATTTTCTTCTTTTTTCCTATGACTCCAAGCTCCACATTCTCAAAGCCTCTGTCACCATTTGCATGCAGCTGTAATAGAAGAGGACAACTGTCAGGTGCAAAAATACCCATAAGATAAAGAAAGAAGGAAATGACACTCTAACGTCCAATATCTATCAGACCAATCTTCCTTGTGTTTTACAATTAGTATTATCACATCACCACAGCATGGATGTTGAGGCAAGATTTATTTAAATTGTGCATTTTTATTTCTTAAAGCTGGTTTAATTCTCCTTAAAGAATATCTAACTGCAGAGGCACTTCAACACTGCCACTTGTTATTTATTGAGCACTTTTAGCTTTCAGAGTTCTTCGATCTATACCCAACAATACTTCTCGGTGGTAACTCATCCTTATTTTGAATTTTCAGAATTAAATTGCTTAAGGCCACCCAATAAATCCTGACTCTGCTGGATTTTGGACTAGGAGTTATAAGAGTCAGGTGAAAGTGCATACTGTAAACAATTATTTTAAGCAAAATTATACTTTTTCTCTTTTACATATGCTAAGAAGAGTTACAACCCTTCATACACTTGTATACTCAGCAGCTCTCATAGAATAGTAGAGTTGGAAGGGGCCTACAACGCCATCGAGTCCAACCCCCCTGCTCAATGCAGGAATCCACCCAAAAGCATACCTGACAGATGGTTGTCCAGCTGCCTCTAGAATGCCTCTAGTGTGGGAGAGCCCACAGCCTCCCTAGGTAACAATGCATTCAGTTTAAGTAAACAGAACCTGTCATTCTAGAAGGACTTTTCAGTATTCATTATTGCTGCCCCCTCCACTTAAAGGGAAAAGATTCAGCAAAAGGCAAATCAGTCACTGATTTGTAAGATGACAGAAAACAGTAATATAGACTAGTATCAGTAGTATTAACCTTCATACGTTTATGGACTTTTTAAAAATGTAAATTATTGATGTCTCTTACTTTAATCCTTTGTATTAAAACTAACTTTTACATATTTATGAGCACCTGCGAATGAAAACCTTGGTGTACTTTTAATCCTTTGTATTACAGAGTTTTTGTATGCTTATCTGTATTCGTGTATGCATTTGTAAAGTTGATATGACCATGATGGTTGAAACAACAAATAAACAACTAGGAGTGGAGCTTTTTAAAATACAGATTAGTAATAAAAACTGAAAGATTTGCTACCAAGAAAAATAATGCTAGGCATTTAGACTGGTCAAAGCAGCCAGGAATTGGACTGGACTTTTCAACAGAAATTAGATGACATTAGCGGTACTTGCACACCCAGTGGGCCACGCAGTATTCAAGTTTTTAGGGCCTGCTCCAGTTGGACTCTTCCCCCACCCCCAGAGGGCTAACTGACATCTTGACCCTGTGGGGAAGAAGAAAGAGCAAGGGGACAGGAACAGGCACAGGAAACATAAGGGCCTGCTCCAGTTGGACTCCCCTCCTTTGGGAGCTGGACAATCCAATCAACCCTTTTGCCGGTCTATTTAATTTCTCTCTCTCTTTTCCCTCTTGAACTCCTTTTCCTTGCATGTTATGTATTTTTTAGATTGTAAGCCTGAGGGCAGGGACTGTCTTTTTGCTAATTGATTGTAAGCTGCTCCGAGAGGCATTTTTGGCTGAGCGGGGTAAAAATATGATAAATAAATATGTCTAGGTATGCCAAGGCTCAAAGTTGTACCAATATAGCATGGGCAAGCCTACCAGCCTAATCAAGCAACCATCACTAGTTGCTCCTGCTGACAGCTATAGAAAAGAAACCAGGCCACAGAGAGCAGAGCAATGCAGCACTCTGAACCAGAAGGGCCAGTATTTATTTATTTATTTATTTATTACATTTCTATACCGCCCAATAGCCGGAGCTCTATGGGCGGTTCACAGTTTAAACAAGCACCCATCTTTCATTCAAGAAAAAGGCCAGGGAATAATTTCCTTCGCAAGAGCAGGCAACTGCTACCTTGTCTGAACAAGATTGGGCTGCCCAGTTTAACATTGACTTTCTATAGTTCAGAGAGTACAAGAAAATCACAAAAACATGTTATAGATTAAATTTAAAGTTAATAATCAGGAAATTGGCATTTTTCAAATTAGATTTAACCCTGGGCAGCTGTATTGATAAGAATTAACTAATAATTGCAAAAGAAAAAAAATGAAAACTCAGGGAACTCTTATGTTTCTGTAAACCGCCCAGAGAGCCCTGGCTATGGGAGCGGTATATAAGTTTAATAAATAAATAAATAAATTCCTGTAGATGGAATATAGTTCAGTAGTAGAGATATACTTTGTATGCAGAAGGCCCCTGATCCTATCCCTGGTATTTTACTAAACTACTTTCCATTATTTATAGGCCACCATATAACTGGATTCTCAGGGAAGCTTACTGGCATGAATTTAAAAATTCAGGTAGCACATGACAGGAAACATCTCTGTTTGAGACCCTGAAGAGCCAGTAGCAGTCAGAGTAGACCAGGGGTCCTACCATAAAATCCCTAATCAGTTTAAGTAAGCAGTTTAAGATTAACACTTTGGCATCTGCCTGTTTTAGGCTGCATCTTATTCAATAAAACCTTTTGTTTCATGTATAGTGTACACCTCAACTTGTCTTTAATAAAGGATAGTCTAATTCAGTTAATTGCTGGCAGTGCAATACAGCCAATGCTTCTTTTAAACATATGTTTTGGCTATGTCCAGAAGTTGCTTCTTTTGGGGGGAAGGTTAGGACACAAATAAATTTTGTACTGGAACAGTTTTTGATATGGACTGATGTACACACTCTTTTAAATTATTTATCTGCTTAAGGGAAAAATCATCAACATAAAAGGATTCTTTGCACCCTTTTGACAAGCTAAAATACTAATATTACAACATTGGAAGCATAAACCCAGAGGCTCACCTTACTAAGTGGGCGATATTATCATCTCTTTCCCCACCCCCACCCTGCTTTTGGTGCACTTACATCTCCCAATCTTTCCCCCTTTTTCTGACCTGTCACTAACAGTGTGCAAATTAGCGTATATATGCACTTTCATCTTGTCAATTTCCTTGTATGTTTCCTACTTCATTTTGCTCCCTTTGACAGCTGAAACAAACAGGGGCATTGACAAGGCAAGGTTATACATATTGTGTGCACCTCGAATAGACAAACAAAAATATGCAAATTTCTGGGGCTAAAACAATATTACAGTACCATTTGCACAAATTTCTGGAACTGAAAATAATAAAAAGCCAGGGTACGAAAAGGGGTCAGGATCAGCGCTGGGATGGTCAGACACGGCGAGTTCTTCTGCAAAGCACAATGGGGTATCTATTGGAAGTCCGAGGGGGGAAGAATGTGGAGAACAACTCACTCCAATTATCTGTCAGGGTGCACTGTGGGTTGTTCCACAAACAACCCACACTGCATAGCTTATTCACAGGGTGCATTGTCGTGTTGTGCGAACACAGCCTGTGACTGGGCTCAGACAAGATGAACAATCCATATTGGTTTGCAAAGTATGGGTTGTTAATGGTTAATAAATCCTTGTTTGTTATCACAGCTGGGCAACACAATAACCCACGCTTCAACAAGAACCCATATTCCACTTTTCAACAAAAACCCTTAAGAGTGGGTTCTTGTGTTGTGTTAACCCAATAAATGTCATGCCACAGCATGGTAATATGACTTTCAATAAATAGAAAAATTAAATCAGCGTCTCTGCTCCTAATGCAAAGGAATATAAACAGAATTGGACAGTAGCACTTTACATTCCCCAACCATATTTGTACCTAACATTTAATATATCTCCCTTTACAGTTGCAACCCAAACAAATATTACCAAATATTAGTTTGTATTCTTGTAGCAAAGTATAAGAACTTCAAAAACTGAGTGGATAATATAAGTGTGGGTTAGTTTAGAAGTTCTTTTAAAATAGCATTCCTTACTAGTAGGGCAACTGAATGTCAATACCTTTGCCAAGTTTTCACAATTAGCTGAAAGTCAAAACCTGTCTTCATTTAATATTGAACAGACTGATTTGTAACGGGTATCCACTTACAGGAGGAGTGAGAAGAAATCAAAACAGTAGATATATGTGTGAAGTATAGGTGCTATATCAAAGTAGAAGGGAAGATAATATTCATGACAATTATATGTATAAATAGTATTTGTGAATTCATTTATATTTATGTGAAAAACTAGGCTACTAGTGAATTTATTTAACGCAAAGTGATGGCATGTAAAACTATCATTATAAATACCAGAATGTCTGCCTCTTGAGACCTTGTAAAGCAGGACTCCACCCTGAATTTGTAAAAACTCAAGCTTGACCTGTGCAGCCAGCCTCCAGCATGTAGAGCATACACATTCACTGCCAAATTTTTTTAGGTCATCTGTCTCCAAAAAAGATGGTTCTAGCTGTTTTGTTAGGGGAATTAGTGCAATTTTATTCCTAATTTCTGCATCATAAAATTAAGATGTTCCAGTGGTTAAAAAAGAGATTACTAAAATGTTTAGAAATGGCAGTGCAGTGTTTCTAAAAACATGTCATGCTCCAAGTGCTGAGAATATCTGCCTGCAATCAGCTCCCTCTGAGGAGATATGCCATTCTTTTAGACAACAGGTAAACCAATATTGAATTGGCTGCTGTGCTGCAATAAAAGTATATTGTACATTGTCTTAGTCAAGAAACCACACAGCCAAATAATCATTCCGCCCCATGGAGCAATCACTGCATCTAAAAAACTGTAGAGCTGGAAAAATGGGCAATTAAAACGAACAAGTGGCTAGAGCAACTTCCCTATGAGGGAAGGTTACAACAGTTTAGAAAAAAAGGCAAGTAAGGGGAGAAATTATGCATGGTACAACATTATGCATGGCATGGAGAATGTGCATAGGGAGACGTTTTTTTTCAAAATACTAGAATGTGGGGTGATTCCATGAAGCTGATTGGTGGAAGATTCAGGACAGATAAAAGGAAGTACTTCTTCACACAGCACATAGTTAAATTATGGAATTCACTACCACAAGTGATGGCCACCACTTTGGATGGCTTTAAACAGGGGTTAGACAAATTCCTGGAGGAGAAGGCTATCAATAGCAACAAGTCCTGATGGCTATATGCTACCTCCAGTATCAGAGACAGTATGCATATGCACACCAATTTCTGAGGAACATGGGTGGGAGTGTGCTCTTGCACTCATGTCCTGCTTGTAGGTTCCTGGTCGACAACTGGTTGCCCACTGTGTGGACAGAGTGCTGGACTAGATGGACCCTTGGTCTGATCCAGCATGGCTGTTCCTATATTCTTATCGATCAACTACCCTGTGGGAAGGATTCCAGGAGAGAGTAAGGCAGGCAGAAGAAAAAAGAGAGAGAGGGAGGCAAGAATAACACCAGGTGCCTGCTGCTGCTGTAGCTGGCCTCTCCCCATAGGGCCATGTACCACTCACAGCTCTGTGGGAGAGATCTTAATGACTTTTAATATGTTAATATTATTTGTTGCGGGTTTTATTAATATATGTTGATATTACCTGTATGCCACCTTGGAAGGATTGTATAAATACTTGTAATAAATATACTTTAAATAAATATATTAATTCCATTGGACAAACCTGGGACCTAGCCAATTTAGGCCTAGCCAGCTTAACTCATTGTAATATTACAATGTACTTTAAAAAGCAACTAAACTTTCTTAACCACTCTTGCCTACGAAGCTTTAATTTATGCAGATATTGTCCAACAGCCCCCAAGAAGTCCAAGCCCATCACAAGATGGAAATGCACAAACATACACGAGCCATAACCACCCTGCTGTCGTCCATATATGTTGGACTACAACTCCCATAATCCCCCAGTCAGCACAGCCTAATGCATGTGGAAGGCAGCGCATCTGGAGGGCACCAATTTGGGGAAGGCTGACGTACATACTAGCAAGGTTTACACCCTTGTCTACGCTTACTTCCTGCTCAGTGGAACCTTTCTCTGAAGTAAGGCTGCCTAAGGGATAGGGGCTGCTGGGCTGTTCAGCCAGCACCGAAGTGGGAAGGGCGGAGCGCACTGGGGGAAGGGCTCTGCCCCTCACCACCCCTCACTGGGTAAGGTGCCCTCACCGTCCTCCAGCATCCCTCGACAGGAGGAAGGCCGAGACCCGAAGCACGGGTGGCATGGAGGAGGCTGCCAGGTGCGCTTCTCCGCCTCACGGAGAAGCTCCATGGGGGCTGTCAGGCGCGCGGAGCCGGTCTGAGGGAAGGCGGCGGCGGCGGCGGCGGCAACTCACCTGCTCTTGGTCCATGGCGCAGGCGGTGACGGCGACAGCGGCTGGAGCGCAATAAAGGGTGATGGCGGAAAGCCCCTGCTCCATAACTCGCCCTGCCCAGCCTGAGAGAAAACCAGCAGCGGTAATCACACCAGGCCGGTCCCGACCCTCCTCCCGGGTGGAGGCCCTGGGAAGTGAGCTCATAGGCAGGCAGGCCCGCCGGTCACACCCCGTCTCGAGTGGTTGCTAGGATACCAGGCAGAGCGGGCTCGCGGCGGCCCCCTGGCGGCAGAGGGTGGAATGTCGAGGAGTCCCCTGCAACGCGGCTCGACCCCGCGGCTTCGCCTGCCTGGCTCGCGCCGAAGGCACGCTGCTGCCCCGCGCGATCCCGGCTAGCTAGCTGGGGTTAGGGGCGAGTTTAGGACGCGATGATGCGGCGAAAGAGTCTTGTGGTACCCTAAACACCAACAAATTTATTCTGACGTACTTTTTCGTCGTCTATAGCCCACGTATAATGCCACAGATTCAACACTTCTGGTTTGGAATATTTGGGGGTGATTTCAGATGCTAGTTGCATCATTGTGCCAGAACCCCTCTTAGCACTGTTGTCTCTAATGGATAATGTAAGAGGCAATTTGCCACACTGTGAAGTAATCCTGTTTTTGTTGCTAGCAGTGCACCTAGAAATAGTACAACATTGGAAAACAGGTGCCGGTTGCACGATGCAGGGGTGGTTCACCAATATCTGGAAAACTGCACTTTCAGAGAGACTAACCCATCATAGCAGAGTTCTGAGAGGGGTGGCCAAACACAACCACTTCATGGAAATCTGGTTTCCCTTCCTTGCATTTATCAACAAAGGGATGGTGGTCTATAAGCCTCCGACCTCCCAAACATCATTCTGGAGGGATCTAATTAAATGAGTGGCGCTGTAAGGACACTCTGTTTATAAAATTAAAATAAGAATGGTAACAGTTTCTTTTTATAATTTTTGTTTGGATAGTTGACTGTTATTGTATTTGTTGACTATATTTGTTGACTATAAGCTCGTTGTATAATGCACAATAATTAAATGAAACAAAGTTTTTTTAAAAAAGCTTGGTGGTTCCTAAATGATGTTAAACTGTTCCCTCTGATCTTAGCTTTTTTCAGGCACTGTTACAATTGTGGATTGGAAGTTTTAGTAAACCTCCATGCAGGTGCTGGCACATCTGAGACACCAAGGGCAAAATCCTATACATGTTTAGACAGAAAAAAAGTCTTACAACTTCCAGTATGACTGGGGAATGCTGAGAGTAATAGGATTTTTTTCCTGACTAAACATTATTTTTATACCAACCCATATCCAAAGCTCTCTGGGTGGTTTACAATTCATAGAAATACAAAATAGCAGCTTGGGAAGTGTAGTAACTGTTTTCACTAGCTTATTCTTCAAGATTAACATGTGCTGCTAAACCTCAAATCAGATTCTCAAATCACAAAATTATCTTAGAAATCTACTTTCTGGGCACTATAGACACAAAGTTATCACTGCATCCCACTTTCCAAAAAACTCAGGTAGTTCCTCACTACCCCACTCCACAGATCTGCAACCAAAATGCCATTTGCATGATGGAACTTTCCTATCCCCTACTCCTTGCTGCAGACTCCTCAAAGCTGCACCTGAGGATTGCCCTCTCCCCCACCCCCACAAATGGTGTGGGATGTGGCACATGCATAGGATTGTTCTCTAATTGGCTTATAGTCTAGTTTTCCTTCATTGGGTGCAATTCACACTACATAGGATCCACATAAAATAAAGTTCTGTTGATAGGATTTTTAAAAATTCAAAATCTAAAGCCAGGCAAAACATTTATTAGTACCAACCAAAAATGTACAAAATGGTGAGCACAAGCTTTCAAGACCTCCAGCGCTCTTAATCAGGCAAGATATTATAGAAAACAGAGGGCAGGGAGAGCGGAGGAAGAGGCTGGCTTGATGCTGAAGTCATGAAGTCTGCATGGTCTGTGCTGTTTTCATGTTACAGCTATGGCTATTGAAATAAAGAAAAAGTTAACAGCTGATTCTCTAATTTTTAAAATTATAATTGTTGCTCAGAAATGTCTATAACTTAATCCAAAACACAGGTTCCTTCTAGGCTGAGAAAAAAAGAAAAACATAGCAGTTTTTATATTAGCAGCTAGAGATGAATGGCCAAAATGAATTCAAAAATGAATGCCATTTTTCTTGGTAGAAAGGTGGGGCACAAATCAAATAAATAAATTTTGTGTGGTGCACTAGGTAAAAAAAAAAGTCTTTTCTCGAAGTAACAGGATTCCTGCATTGAGAGGGGGTTGGACTCGATGGCTTTTTAGGCCCCTTCCAACTCTACTATTCTATAATTCTATGAGGTCTGTTATAGGAAAACAGCTGTTTTGTACATGCAAAAACACAGTTTTCCACTGTAATACTCTCAAACACACACACACAAATTTAAAGGTCAAAGCTAAGTTTTTACTCAAAGCATTCGCTTTGGTATCTAGTGAGGTTTGGAGAATTACACAACTGTGTGGCTTTACTCTTAATGATCCCACAGAATAAGGTATCAACATATCAAATGTTAAGACCGGGCACAGGCCAGTTTGCACAATTACTGCAACTTAAACAAGCCATGGTGGCTTGTTTAAGTTGCGCTGTGTGCCACGCACAATTTGAATAATCACTGCCTGGGTGCAGCTCGTCCTAACATCCACTGCAGGCAGCATCGTCATGTCATCTAAACAACCTTTAAATAACCCCCAACAACAGCCCATAGGTTATTTGGGGATTGTTTCCCCAAATAATTATTTGGGGATTTGTTTCCCCAAAGCCACTGGGGTTCAGACAACATATGCCCAGGCAGAGATTATACAAATTGCACCTGGTAACTTGTTTAAACCACGGTTACCGTGTGAACCAGGTCAATGTGTGTTATCATCTATAGTTACCTACCTCTGCGAGCATAAATTTTGGTATACTATTTTTGAATGTGCTTCTTCTCTGAATGCAAATATTTCAATGATCGTTTCATACCTCTTCCCCAATAAGCATACACAGGTAGTAGTCTAATGCTTTTGTTGTGCCAGTAAGGCACTTAGTGACAAGATAAAAGCAATGGTCTTTCATAAAAAAGGACATCCATTTAGCCTCTGAACACCTGCATAGGAAAAACACACACAAGACAAGCATTCCAATTCTGCAGCAGGTTATAAGTATAAACACAAAACAGTAGAGGTAAACTCAATCCCATAAGGAGAACTTTTTAAAAAGAAGAAATCCACATTATAATAGAAGTTAACAGAAATCATCTTATGGGTTGTCTCAGTTATGTTTATTTCAGGATGGCTTGTTGTGCTTTTTGAACCAGGCATGGTGGCTTTAGTGTAGTTTGGTAACCATACACAAGCCACCATGAGAATTCATGGCTTATTGTTGGGTTGCTCAAGATGGTTTGTTTTCAGAGTGACTTGTTGCAACATGCAAACCCAGCACAAAGGCTTGTGCCAAAAGGCTACAGAATTTTGTGGCAAGAGCAGCAGAAATCCCAATACTCGGCTTGCTGCTTCACACTCTCACTTGCCATATGTCAGGCTGACAACATTAGTGTACCCAATTCCCATTTCCAATTACTACTTGCTCTGCATGAATGGCAGAACTGCGCAAATTGAGCAGCGATTGTGAAATTTGCATAAATTTCTCCAAATTTGCAAAACATTTTACAGAATTGTATGCAAATTTATTCAGGGAGACCAAAAATACACATTTCCCCCCAATAGACTAAAGCGTGAAAATTAATTTTGCAACTAAGATTGTAGTGCCTGAATTTGCTTTCTTTCCCCCCCTCCTCCTCCCTCCCAATCCCCTTTCCTTTTGTGTCATGGCTTTTACATTGTTAGCCTGTGGGCAGGGACTGTCAAGAAATACTTTTGTAAGCCACCGTGAGAGCCTTTTTTGGCTGAATGGCGGCATAAAAATGCTTAAATAAATAAATAAAATAATAAAAATGGTGATGGGGGATTTGTGCTTTTTACCTGTTTTCATTTTGAGGA
The DNA here is from genome assembly GCF_023053635.1 of Elgaria multicarinata webbii. Classification (NCBI taxonomy): domain Eukaryota; kingdom Metazoa; phylum Chordata; class Lepidosauria; order Squamata; family Anguidae; genus Elgaria; species Elgaria multicarinata. The sequence continues at coordinate 142,921,104 of NC_086172.1, read as the reverse complement.
AGATTTGCACACATTTGCATTAACTCGGTTAATGCATAAATTTTCCCAAAAGTGGAGGGGGGGGGAGTTGGGCTAGAAACATGGAGCACATTCTAACCTTGTAAAGTTCTGCAGAATGAAAGGGAAACAGAAAAGACAGCCAGTGTGGTGCAGTGGTTAAAGTGTTGGACTGGGAGGACCCAGATTCAAGCCCCCACTTCGTCAAGAAGCTCTCACTGAATGACTTTGGGTCATTGATTCTCAGCCTAACCTACCTCACGGGGTTGTTGTGAGGATAAAATGGAGCTGAGGATTATGAACACTACCCTTGGCTCCTTGGAAGAAAGACGGAATCTAACATTTAACTCACAAGCAAATAAAAAAGCTTAAACATGATAATAGGTATCACTGGTTCCTAGCCTAAATCTAATGTCGGGCCTCAAATTGCAAATTATCAAGGACAAGAAATTTTACATGAAAAAATATTGACTGAAGTAGTAAAAAAAAATGGTATTATTTTGGAGTTAATGATAATATTTCTAGAATGCTATGGAGTGTTGCCAATTTGGAAAGTTCTTTTCCTGGACAGAGCTAGGGGAATAGAACAGATGAGATGTCAGACAGTGGCCTAAAAGCACGAGATCCCTAAGTAAGTCATCTTTATCCTAAGTAGAAAGAAGGAAGGGCCAACCAAGAGCACTTAAATCCACTCTGGAGGCATGTCAACACTGGCAAAAATTTATTTCCTTGCAATAAGCTTATTTTTGAAGCACAGTGCAAAGTCATAAAATTCAACTCTTAAATTTACAACCACTTAAGTTTATTTTACAGTATATTTGTGACATATTGGCATTAACCAAAATCTGAATTGTTTACAAATATAATGGCTGCCATTTGAGGCAATTAAAAAGTTCCTCTAAATAGTAAATTTGTACATGATTTTAAGTTTTAACTTAACAACTCTCCATGTAACATCAAAATTAAAACAAAAAAAAAACTAATTTAAGCAAAAATATAACCACTTTCTAGAAATAAATCTAGAAATTCTCAGAATTGAAGTTTCAAAAGTGTTGCTTGCTGCATTAACATCCTCCTCCATTGTAAAAAAGGAGATCTCATTCTTATAGTGAACTTCCAGAAAATATGGTTAATCAAGTCAGTTTATTAAGGCTTCTTTTACATGTTATTGAATCCCATCATGCCTTTCATGTTTCCAGCAGCACCCTGTTGAAACTGCCGCATCATTGACTGTAATCCTGCCATGCCACCTGAAATAAAAGAGTAAAAATAAATATGGACACCTCATATTTGAAGGAAACTTCATAAGATAAAACACTGGCTGTCTTTTTATTCTCCCAGTATTTTAACTGTCTATAAATAAATTTTAACTTGTTTTAAATTTGTAATTTTGCATTGCTGCTGTTTTTATCTGGTTGAGCTTTTATATTGTATTTTATATTATGGTTTTATACTGTTGTTTTATACTTTGATTGTTTTTAATTTTTGTGAACCGCCCAGAGAGCTCCGGCTATTGGGCGGTATAGAAATGTAATAAATAAATAAATAAATAAATAAATAAATAAAATAAAATCAGCCAATTGCTGCTGGGATCCAAAAACTGCAGGAATTCCATGCATCCAAAGTTACTTTCTTAAAAAGCAGCTCTTCATGTAACATAGCAACCAATTTTGAAACTGCGGGACTTTTCAAAGCCAATTGTGGTATGGCACAATGATGTGATGCTCAAAAGTTAAAAAACTAAAAGGGTTCTAATGGACATTCCCAACACACTGGGTATGCCTAAAGTATCTATTTGAATCCCAACCGGTATAATGCACACCATCAAGAGGGAAAGAAAAAAGTAACAGAAAAATAGGTCTGTGCACTGGCTTGGGCAGAAACCCAAATCTGAGGCAAAGCGGGCTGGTTCAGCCTGCCTTGGCCCAAATCCGGAACAGTACCAAGTCGGTCCAAGGCCGAAGCAGATCAGCCCCAAAGCCTTGGGGCGATTCAAGGTGATGCAGGGCCGCTCCCCCATACCTGCCCACCCAGGAAAGCCGGCACAAAGCCAGCTGTGAGTCCAGGTCAGTCCATTGGACTCACTTTCCTCTCCCTCCCCAGCCTCACCCGCTGCCCGCCTACCACTGCCAGGACTTACCTATAAACACATCCTCCTCATGGGAGTCAGTCTGTGATTTAAAGTAATTGCAGGAGCTCTGTACTTTTAGTACATCTATGGCCGAACACTATGGCAGCCGTAGTTTGCGGGCATAAATATACTAAAAGTAAAGAGCCCCCATGATTACTTTAAATCACGGCCTGGCTTGCAGGAGGAAGACACAAGTAAGTCCCAGTAGTGGCAGCTCTGAGTTGGGGGCATATAGGGATGGCGAGGGGGCTTTGTGAGGGGGCAGGGGCAACACGGGGGGGGATGGGAGCAGGGAGTTCAATGGGCTCCCGACTGGCCTTGCTCCCAGCTTTCCTGGGTGCTGGCTGCACAGCTGGTGCCCAGGAACCTGCAATGCTGACCCACTTCAAGGGGGCTGAATCTCACCTCAGCTTCAGTGCTGAGGCAAGGCGGGCACCCCCCAAAGCACCCCAAGTCGAACTGGGGCCATTTCAGTGGCTCCAAAATAGCCTCTGAGGTGAGTTGGGCAGGCTGTGCACAGCCCTACAAAAAAGAATGCTCAAAAGGTAAGTTTTAAGAGAATAGAAGAACAAAATGAATTAAATGTAAGCAGTTGGCACAAGTTCTCAACAAGTTCTCCAGTTACTAAAGCATTTTAAGATCTCTAGAGGATTTATGAAAGGCAGCACCTATCTACTCTGGTTTTTAAGGAAAAAATCTGATTCAGAACTTTTCTCAGTTTGAGAAAATCCTTAGTGTTGAGATTCAGCACCAATATGGTCTTGATATAAGATTTTCATTATTCATATGTTTGGCACAAAGAACATAATTGCATCTTGGCAAAACTGCATATCTATCTCCCAGAGGTACTGGACACAGTCTAGGTACTTTATAGAATTCTTACTTTCTAAGCAATTCAAATATCAGCATTGGCCAAGATGCATATTTTATCATAAAGCATTCAAAAGTTGTTAAATACATGAGCACAGTTCTCAGTAAACAGAACAAATACAACCATTACCCATGTGATGAAGAACTCTGGGATCCATCATCTTTGCCATCTGTTGATTCAGTTTTGCCATCTGGGACGGGTTTACGTTCTTTGACATATCACCTCCTTAAAAGGGAGAGAAAAGAACAAAAGGGGTGGTGGGGAGAGGGAAATGACAAGTGAACATATCAGAAGCATTATATGGAGTTTTAATCTCTTAGTATCAGTTCTGAATTTAGTGCTGTGCACAAGAAAAAATCTCTAACTGGCAGGAGCAGATTTCTAGAGGTTGAATGGAACTGCAGAGAAAAGGGGGAGATAGGAAAGCTCTCCATTCTATGAACTCTGTCCCATTCATGGAAAGAAAGTTTGGATCCAACCCCATGTTTATATATACATTCAAAATTGAGCAAAATACAATGGTGAAAAATGACATAAGAAAAAAAACAATGCTACCTTTAACATCTTATTTAAGATAGCAGTAGCTATCAGGTGTAATCATTTTTTGATCCCTATATTAAACTAAGTCTAGGAATATGCTAAGATCAGATAGTGGACTCTGAAGATAAGTTTCATTAGAAGGTCTGTTTTCACTTGAAAAAAGAGGCAACCATTAATCTCTACCATTTCCATCTCCAGCTGACCTCTAAACCAATTTCAATGATAAATAATTTTCTGAAGTGATTTCAAGGGAAGTATGAAAATGCTTGTGACTTTTCCAGGACAAACCTTTGAGCAGGTTTGGTTCTAGAAATTTCATAGAACCTGTGTAACTTTGCCACATGGAGGTGCTCCATAAGTAAGTCCATAAGCACAAGATGTTATAATACAAGAGGCACTATGGCAATAATGGTTTTTAAAATTTACCTAGAACTTATGTTTCTAGAACTAAGGAACAGATTCAATTTAGAACACCCAATCATGCATTTGTGGTATATACATTATTCTCACCTTTGAAAAGTCCTTTGATTCCTCCCATCTTCTTCACCATTTGTGCAAACTTTGTGTACTGTGTCAGGAGTTCTTGAACATCTCTAGTTGAAACACCAGAACCTCTTGCTACTCTTTGGATTCTTCCTGGTTGTTTACTGAAAACTTTGGCCCCATCTGTGCTATCAAGTTCTATGAATCAGAGAAGCAATGATAAAACAAGGCTTTCATTTTTCAGTATAATATGTTAAAATGCTAAGTCCATTACAGATTTTTAAAAGTTCAACAGCTCAGAATTCTCTGCTAGTGGCTTGGTGTTTAGTTAACATTAAGTAGGTAACATTGATACTGTGACCCTATTCTGATGACATGCTAAGCCACAGCGATTAAACTTTTTGAGCTAAACATTATGGCTTAGTGTGTCATGTGAATCATTTCTAACCATGGTGGATAGCTATGGTTTAAACACACTCACTAACCATTTGTTGCAAAAGGATTAGTGGCCTAACCATGGCTTAGTGTGTTGTCTGAACAGACCCTGTACTTTGCCTCTATACTTCCTATAAAGAAATGAAATTACAAAAAGTAAGTTTTAAAAGCAGCAATCACTGAAAGTATTTACTACACTAAAATTTTCAGGACATTATCAAGCAGTGGTTATTTACATAAAAAAAATGACTGGCTCCAGATTTATGCTCATTCCACTGATATTAGAGGAAGGGCAGTGCCTTCCTTAGTTTCCCCTTTCATCCTGCAATCCCAAATGCCACCATTGCGTTGCCCATTTCCTTCAGCAGAAAGCCTCCGAGGGATCCTTGGTCCCTCAACAAATAGAAGGAACCCTAGATCTTAGAATTTTAGTTCTATAAAGGCTAGACATTTCTTCATCTAAGAGTTTTCATTATTCTGACAACTAATACACACACTTCAGCACCTCTGTTACCTTGATCATTCATACTGTCCATTATTGTCATCAGTTTCTTTAGCCTTGCCATTGATTCCTGTTCATTGCCTTTACTCATAAAATCTGTTCCAAAACCAGGGATCATACCCTACAATAGTAATAAGGAAAAAATAAATGCCAGTTTCAAGTGGATTGTAACATGTTTAAGTACCAATATTTAAATATAAACTGAATTTTAATATTATAGTGTAGAATTTTCTGAGGTCAAAAGAAAAAAAATCATATTGCCACCTAGAGTACTTTTATATTGGCGGGTGATAAATTTGAATAAATATATTACAAAATTCTGAAATGTATAAGCCGTAGTTACCAAGATTTGACTGAAGGGTCCCATTTTCATTATGTTTTGGAACTGTTCATACATATCTCTCAAAGTAAACTGACCTGAAGTGTAAAAGAGGCGGGACAGTAGTGGTGGTTAAATTTTTACATCTGTAAAATTAGGCTGTTCATCTTTCCAACACACATTTATGGAGTGTTAAGCTGCTAAACAGCATGTTAGAGCGGTTTTGGCATAGCTTACCATGTTTTAGTTTCTCTATCAGTGCCTCGTTGTCATCTAATTTCAATTCATTCACTTTATCTATCAATCCTTCAATATCTCCCATGCCTGAAATGCAAAAAGGCATTTTCAACAACTAAATAAAATCTCAATTACTGAATTACAGTAAAGTCTAAAGAATCACAATTTTAAAGAAAAATTTGCTCAATCAACAATACTTACCAAGAAGCTTGCTTATAAAAGGTTGTGTTTTAAAGGGTTCAAAGTCATCTATGTGTTCTCCAGTACCAATAAAAATGATTGGACTTTTAGTGGCAGCAACTCTGCAATGAAAACAAAACTATACTGTAAGTGAATTGGGATCAGAGCAGATAAAGACTATTTACAAACTGAAAGGAAGCCTTCTGGTGAGCAAGGTAAGGTTTAAATGCAATTTAATATGTAAACGGTATGAATTACATCACAACTGATATAGCATAAGCCTGCTTAAGTTCATATTGACTGGGAGAAGTAGCCATATGGCACAATGTATGTTAAATACCATGGCCACTGAATTTACTCAGAAAAACAACCTGTTTCTCTAAAAGGCAGAATAAAAAGTGCCTCAAAGTTAACACAGTAATAAAACATATTGAAGCAAAGCCAGGGTTAGCTCTGTAGTTTTAAATTTGCATTACTTTACAGAGCAATTTATAGCCATTACAGAGCTATGTAGCCCCATGATTAAATGAAAAGATACTTACGCACTGAGCGCTCCACCTCCCTTTGCATGGCCGTCAAGTTTTGTTATAATCACAGAAGCGACATCGACTTTATCTTTGAAAGCCTTTGCTTGAGCTTCACAGGCTTGACCAATAGAGGCATCCATCACATAAACAATATTATCTGGTTGCTAGAAATGTTTACATAAATAAGAGGTAATCACTCTTTTCTCTTTACAATTGCTTTGACGTCAAGGAAATCGAGCAGGAAGGGGATGTTTTAAGCAACTACCAATGTTATACTATGTATAGATTTTGTCAAGGGATATGACAATCATTTATTACACAATGGTATTGATTACTTAAAACCAAAAATTATTCTGGACTTAAGCTACCCAATTTTAATATGTAGGGAAGGGCCACAGCTCAGCGGTAGAACACATGCTTTGTGGGTAAAAAGTCCCAGGCTTGCTCACATACGGTTGGAAAAGTACTCCAAAATGAAACGCTAGAGAGCCACTACTAGGCTAGAGTGAGCAATGGTCTGACACAATATAAGAGAGTTTCCTAATAAGTTTAACATTTCACTAATTTCCAACTTCTAAAAGACTGGAAAGCACGATTATTTGGATATGTCTTCATAGCACGTTTAGGGTGCTACTAGGGGCATTTTGCCATTAAAAAAGTACATTTTCAACATGCTATCAGTCCTTTAGGACTAGCCTGCATAAATCTAGCCTACCATCAGCATACCAAGTTCTGTGCTAGAATTAGCAGACAGCTTCAGGATGTCACTTTTATGACTCCTTCAATATAGCTCCAGATCCAAGAAACAAACAGATTTGTTCAGATTTGTGTGACCTATTTTAATCAACGTGGAACCTGCAATGCACACTTACTTAAAAGCAGGTCCCATCCAATCCAGAGGACTTTATGTCTGAGTAAACATGCTCAGAATCATGCTGCATGCATATGCATTTACTAAACCTTCTCTGTTTTTAGCATCTCAGTAATTAACATTTTAATCTAGGTTACATTTCTAGCATCATTTTGAAAAGAAACGAATCAGACTATTAGTATGGCTAGTTCATTGAGTTTTTCTAAGAAAGCTTCTCAGCCTGATAGAATCAGAATAGTAGAGCTGGAAGGGGTCTATAAGGCCATCGAATCCAACCCCCTGCTCAATGCAGGAATCCACCTTAAAGTATAGCTGACAGATGGCTGTCCAGCCGCCTCTTGACTGCCTCTAGTGTGGGAGAGCCCACGACCTCCCAAGGCAATTGGTTCCATTGTCGTACCACTCTTACAGTCAGGAAGTTTTTCCTGATGTCCAGCCGGAATGTGGCTTCCTGTAACTTGAGCCCATTATTCCATGTCCTGCACTCTGGGATGATCAAGAAGAGATCCTGGCCCTCTTCTATGTGACAACCTTTCAAGTATTTGAATAGTGCAATCATGTCTTCCCTCAATCTTCTCTTCTCCAAGCTAAACATGCCCAGCTCTTTCATCATCATCATCATTATTATTATTATTATTATTATTATTTATTTATTTATATAGCACCATCAATGTACATGGTGCTGTACAGAGTAAAACAGTAAATAGCAAGACCCTGCCGCATAGGCTTACATTCTAATAAAATCATAATAAAACAATAAGGAGGGGAAGAGAATGCACCAAACAGGCACAGGGTAGGGTAAAACTAGCAGTATAAAGTCAGAACAAAATCAAGTTTTAAAAGCTGCTCGGGGGTCACAGTAGAAAGAACATGGACAGTTTGAAACTGCTTATGTTTAGATATCACAAAGCATTTATTATAACACCTCCAAACAGCTGCCTCATTAGAGTATTGCTCTTGTTTAATAAGTCAGTTATCTTATTACTCATGCAGTACTTACTATCGCATTGGCAACTTGCAACATTTCTTCAAACAGAGTGTCTTCCTGCTTGTGACGACCACTTGTATCAACAATTATTATTTCAAAGTTTTCATTCTTAAATTTGTCAACACCTTCAGATGCAATAATCACAGGATCCATCTCTGTGTAACTGTTCCGACAAACACATACTAAGTTAAATGAAATTATGTTACCCAGCAGCAGTTGATTGGATAGTTCTCTGACAGGAACCACCCACTATCAATGTAAGCTGTCAAGCAAGAGGTGGGCAGAGGAATTTATCCTTCCTGGAAACAGCTGGGAGGCAGGGACTTCTCAGGAACCACTGTGCAAGTGCAGAGTTGCCAAACAGTTAGTAGCCCCTGATGGCATCAGCAGCCTGCCCGCCGGCATGGTGCTGAGATGCCCCCACTGCCATGGCCGCAAGCTCCCGGCAATGACAGGCTTCCCCACCCTGCTCCAACTACCTCATAGCAGCAACCTGTAGTTTTCACCAGTGCACTGCTTCAGGAACCACTGCTGTTCTTACTCCCAAATACTAATTTCTATGAATGCAGGTATTGGACTAATTTTCTTGTGCACAATAAAGTATCTTCCAGCCCATTTAAAATCTGAGTTATTTCCAAACAGTTTAAGATAAATATTTGTTCACAACAAGCAAAGACACATGCTGTTGTATTTAAGCATACAACAGTGGGGGGTGGGGGACTATGTGTGGCATGTGCACCCCAGCAACAGAAGACAGCTTGAGATAAAGCTGTTCTGAAGTCCTCCTGCTTTGGTAACTAACAGCTCTGGGCCTTTAACACATCAACTGCATGCACAATTTGTTTTATTCTCTTTCAGAGGTTCTGGGATAAACTATACAACTATTCTGCAAAAATGGGTCTTTGCAGTGACTGGCACTACATTACTGGTTTTTATTTAGATTATTCATTGTTAATGCAACTCTTTTTTGTAAACTACTTTGAAATCTTAAAAGCCAATCTTAAAGTAATTTAATAAAGAATACTCTTCCTATGTATTCGCTGCAGAGAAAATGCAAGTGACTAATGACGCCCTAACATACTCATAAGCTATGTTTGCAAAATCTGATTTCAGCATATGCGTACAGCACATGGAAGTAGGAATATTTAGCAGAATTAAGTGCATGTAGATGGATGCATTCTTACAGAGCTCTACTGAAACTTGAACAGACTCCCATCTAGAATTAAATATTGACTCCAAGTTATTAAGCATCTCTATAGAGCCATGATAAGTATTTTAAGAATCAAGATTAAGAGTATAATAGTGAAATTCTAGCTTTATCAAAATGTGTTATTTAGCTAACAAGTATCTTATATAAGAGTAATAATAGTGTAAGGCATATTACTTGAGATCTAGGAGACCGGTTTTGCTCTTTTTTGCTTTAAACTGAAGCTAGAGCAGTGTAGACGTGCAGAACAGTTTGGAAGTTCAAAAAGGTTCAAAGCTCGAGCTTTAATAGCAATTCCTTTTCTCTGCATCAAACAGGCATGGTAGCCTTTCTGCCAGCAGGATGATGGATAGCCCTGCTTGGCTAAACAATATGGTGCTAAGGCAGGCCTCAGGCACTGCCACACAGCTAGGCTGTCACCCCCAGTGGGGAGGGGGAAGGGGACAGAGCTGGCCGATCGGGGGCATGATGGACAGTAGGGGCTACACCACATGCAAATTTCGGAGGGGGGATTCACTATGCATGACACCCATTTGCATGATTCGTAAGGGGTTTAAGGAGCAAAAAAGTGGGAAAGGAGCAAGACTACTAGCGCCCATGGCGACATGGGGTTTATACTAGTCACCTCAGAATCTGACAACTTTTTTTTCTTTAAAAAAATAGAAAACATACCTCCCATAAAATGGAATCCTTGCTTTTGTTGCATTCTGTTTTAACTGGTCAAAAGCACCTGTAGAATGAAAACATCATTTGTTAGCAATGTAGGATGCACACACCTGGCAAAACCAGAAATTCTAAAAATAAAGTGCTAATTTCACCTGCTCTGTAAGTATCTGCACATATCAAACATGTCTTCCAGCCTTTCCTCTGGTAATAATATGCCAGCTGTTAATAAGAAATCCAAGATGTAACTACAATGTCAAATTAATCTTAAAAATTCCCTACAGCATTACATCATGTTTTCATTATTTTGTGGTCTGTCTGTTATTTAATTAGGTAACTTTCTCATTCCCTATCTTCTTTCATTTCTGGCTTGCCAATATTGCAAGCTTCTCTCAGCAAGCACATATCACTTCTGTATTTTAATAAAGCACCAAGTATGTCACCTCTAGAACCCTGAATTGCAGAAGATAATCATTCCATCATCCTACTGCCTTTATACGACAGTTATAGCAAAGCTTTGCTACTGTGCAATTGATGTCAACCCATCATGTGACAGGTGACACATATGTCACAGGTAAAAGTGACTTGCAAACATTATAGATCATAACATTTTCATTTCTTGACAAGGGATGCCTTTGCACAAGGTGAAGACCATAAAAAAGAGATGAAATAGTGAGCTCTATTTTATAATCTGATATAAAAAGTATAAAAAGTATTATAAAGTATTATAAAAGTATTTTATAATCTGATATAAAAAAGCAATCAAAAGATCTTCCTAACTAATAGTTCTGTCACCAGAAACATCTCCCATACAAACAATTAAAATGGATAGCCTGCACAAAAGAGCACAACTGTCTTGTAAGTGAAAAGGCCATATTTTCATGAGAGAGATTTCCAATAGTTAGAAGTTTCCATTAAATAACAACACTCCAGAAATGTGTACTTCTCTCAAGAAGAATGGCCAGAAACAGAGAATCCAGGAGCTGTTGCATGAATCACATACATATATTAGTCATATATTATTCTATTCTGATTTTTACATTGATACACTCAGGGCACAATCCTATGTAGATTGCCGGCAGCCCCTAAACTTGGAGGCTGTTGAGTATCCAATCAAAGTGGGAGGACAATGGAGGCAAATCTTCACCTCCACATTTCAGCCACCCTGCACTTTTGCTAGGCAGGTGATTTTGCCTATCTACCGGCAGCACCCCAGAGGGGGAGGGAAGAAAACTGAGGTGGCCATATGATACTCATATTGCAAGATACATTATGCAAAGAAGATTTTGCCTACTGCCCCAAGCATACATATCTCAGATTTCTTTATTCTAAAATGCAATTCAGTTCCTGTTCATAGCCATGGATGTCCTTGAAAGAAAACAGACAACATTAAACATGCTGAAGACTGCTAGTTACCTTTGAACATGAAGTTGTTTTGCCACTTCCCTGCAGTCCTACAAACATTATGATGTTCTGTTTTCCTTTTGTTGGTGTCCAGGCTTTGACTCCAGGATCTACAAGCTGTAAAGCAAAGAAGTATACATATGCGCTAGACAGCCTGGCTTCAGAATGACAGAATGGTTTCCACAATAACAGTAGCATAGGCAACATTTACAGAATCTACTGTTTTGTTTATATATATATATATTTTCAGTATCCCTATTGCAATAAAAAACAGTTCCAAAATTGAGAGAAAATAAGATAATCCCATTCTAACTTCTGCTACACAAGCATTCTACATGAGCCAAATGGAGGGGAGTTGCCAATCTCTGCCCCATCCAACCCTTAAAGGTCCTTCAAATCCCCCTTACTACATCTAGTACTGATGCAAACTAATCAGTGAGTAAGTGAACAAGGTCACTCTCATTGCCTTTAAAATACTATGTTCATGACTATGGGTAGCCTTGCCCCAACTCATGCCCCACTTGGGTCCCTGGCAGTATGTCATCTTCAGTGCAGGTACAAGTAGCACTAGTGTCTGGTGCCTTGACAGCAAATGAGCAGAAGTTGGGCTTGGGGAGATGATGTGTCCCTTTGCACCATCACCTTCAGCATGTCATGGTGTTGAAGCCAACTTTAACTCCCAAATATATAGACAAGCCATGGCCAGACCTGGTTGCTCACCCACTCCCACCCCTACTCAACAGTCTTCCCTCTGAGGCACAGAAGAGTCAAGACAAACCAATGGCTTGTCAATTCAGCCAACACACCAATCCTTAAGTAGCTGTGTCTTGCCATGAGACCTAAGTTTGGACTGTATGATCTGTATAAAAGGTAGATCTTGTCTGGCTAAAAATCTACTGCACTCAACAAATGGTTATAAAATATGCAAGGTTTAAGAAGACAGTTTCTGTAGTAAAAAGAAGTATTTAAAATAGTTGGGTCGGAATAAAATCTACATTGTTGTTATAATGTAAAACAGCCAGTGTCATGTTTTAATAAGATCGCAGGACTTTGCAATGACCACTCAATATTCATGATAAGAATGTGGATTTGAGATAGACACTACAAATATTTGATAAAAGAAATAAGGAAGCCATACGGATTAGAAAAAACTAATATTACTATAATACATATTACCTTAACAAGTTCTTTGAAGACCGCATGCTGAATCATTTTCCTTTTGTTGAGGCCAGAAGCCATTTCTTCAAGATCAATAGCAGATCTATAGTTGAAAATAGAAAAGAAAGGGAAGGGGAGGAAGAACACAAGATCAAAATTAATACAAGCACTCTTAGACTGTCTGTTGAATTCAATGAGACTTACATTCTAGGGGAATGTTTAACAATAAAGGGGTAAAGCAAATGAACAGTGCAATCCCATATATGCCTACTCAGAAATAAGCCCATTTAGTTCAAAGAAGCCCCATTTTGTGTATAGGATTGCAATCTAGGAATATTGCTGTTAATCAAGTATTCATTGACAGCTCAATACCAGTGTACTACGTTTCTGTGCAAAAATATTTCTGTGTATCTATTTTATATTCGGAACACTGTTGTATTTTTCTACATATACAGCCAGAATAATACCTTTCATAGATGCATAACAGGCACTTCATGCATTAAGTAAAATTCACTGCAAGTTAGATTCCAACTTATTGTTTCGTTTTGTTCTTGGCAGCTTGCCCAAAAGTACAGCTACTCATTTCACCTCCCTTCCCTACCAATAACCAATTAGTTACAGAGGTGTTATGCCTTAGATTTTTTGAAAGATTCTTGAAAACTAGGTATAACACATTTACTACATTTTTATAAACACTACCTTGCAACAGATAAACAATATTTTGGTTTTTAGAGAGAAATCTACTAAGAATACTACTTTTTGGGCAGACCTCAGATATTTCTATAAAAATATAAAATTGAACTGCTTTAAGATAGGTATTAAATCAAGAAGTACAAAAAGTCACATGTGCCCCTCTCAAGGAAGATAAGCAAGCATACTGATATAAATAAACCCAATAGTGCAGCAATCTCTTTATATCTGAAGAGGTAAACCTATATCACTATGTTAACAAAGCAAGATAATCTTCACTTACTTAACATTTTCTCTTAGTTGCTTCACTAACTTGATGTTGACATCAGCTTCCAATAATGCTGTACATACTTCTTTTAACATAGCATTTAAAACCTTGCAAGAAGACAAAGACAATTCAGAGCATGTCAACTTCCAGAATTTGTCACGGCATTGGGTATTTCAAAGTAATTATATTTATGAGGTGGAAAATGAAATAGAAAATTATATTTCATTTTGTCCAACCATACAGACGTGACACATTGACTGAGAGATACATAAGTGGACAAAATGTAAAGAAAACAGTGCTTAGACTATGTTAACGATATGAATTAAGTCTGACCTAATTAGCAATTGGAACTAGCTCTCTGCATAATACTCTCTATGCAGTTACAGCTGCCACACAGTAGGTATTAAGCAGCTCTCATGTGTTTAATGATCTGTCCAATTCCCACCTTACTACTTTGATATGGGCCACTTTCTTTCAAAGCCAAATGAAGTGAGACAGTAAAGATCTGCGATTAAATCTAACGTTGGATGAGCAAACTTCTACTGGTGCAATAGAACTTCTGTCGTCTTCTCCCTACACATGCCCCAAAATGGCTTCTGGGGGGACCCCCCACAAACACAACTAAATATCCAGAGCAGATCTGGGAGGTGCACAGGAGATTGCAGAGGGGAGGGGGAATTTGTTTCACTAGTGCTTTCCATTCTGCTAGCGGATGACCAATACTGGATCCCACCCATAGTATTTTTTATTTTCTAGTTAACTATAATCCTCTTATCACACATGTAAAGGTTACATACCTCTTCATTGATAATTGTGGCATTGCTCAGCGAGCGCAATGCTGAGGTTATTTTTCTCCCAAGATCTGCTAAAACCATTTTGGCAGCTTCAAAGGCAGCTCAAGTGTGATCTGTAAAGAAACATAAGGATATGATTGATTTCTTGTTCATAAGAAGCTACAGACTATCCATAATTTGTGAGTATTATGAACATGACTATTTTCAGAACTAGCATATTAAGATGTTTTAGAAGTTTTGTTACAAAATTACAAAACTAATAAGAGAATGAGAAATAAACATGCCCTAGAAGTTGTTCCTAATGATATATTTCCATTCTTCATAGTCAAAAGTTAACATATTGATTATAAATGATTTCATCCATTATATTGTACATGTAAATTATGTAACCTAATTATATAAATATTGCTTAATAGCAAAGAAGATCTCTTGGCAGTCTGATTGCCTGAAGCTCCTCTTGTCCAAAGGTTAGGAACTCAATATTACATTACCATAAGCAAATAACTTGACAGAAATATTTAGGCTGCAATCCTATTCACATTTACTCCAATATAAGTCTCTCCGAACACAGTTGACATGTATACAACTGGACTTCATGTTAGAAATACCAAAAAATAGTTATAGCAGATCAGGAAAAGAGGGAAATCATGAACATTTCAATTATTTAACAGTCATATACCATTTGTAAAGGACAGTAGATATTTGTTTCCTACCTGTAGTTTTTAGTCGTCACTTCTTCAACAAGATATGCTACTTTAGGTGTTTTTTACCTTTTTAATTTCAACCCCTAACCCCCATCCCACACACTACAAATTATCCTGAGCAATCACTCAGAGCTTGATTCTATACATAATACCCTGGTTCGCATATAACAACCCAGGCTTTTTAGAACCATGGGTTGATGTAAATGAGCCAGCATGCTAGTTCATGCAGCTTGATCACTCCCACTGCTACCAGGAGTGGTTGTTTAGCATGATGTCTGAAACTGGATGTGAGAGTTGGAATCCATGGTTTAACCTTGTCATACTAAGCAATTCAGGGATGGTTCCTGCAGGTACCAGTAGCAATTGAGCAGTGTGAAAGAACTTGCTCATTAAAGACAATCCAGTTCAGTGTTATTTTTAATCCTGGGTTGTCACTGTGTGTGAACTAGGCTGTTTAGTCTGGAATAGGCCCTATTAAATTGAATTAGACCTAGGCCCAAGTAAGCGTGCATAGGATTATAGCCCATGGTAGATGTCTTTCTTTCTGTTTTGGACTGCTTGATTACATGGTTATGTTTTTAATGGAAGGACAGACATTATTGGAGAAAATAGGAAAAAATTATAACCTGAAACAAACTTTTCAATCTAAGATTACAAATGTACTTTACATTACTTTATTTATTATTTTATTTATTTATTTTATATGCCGCCCCATAGCCATAATTGATTTCTTTTATCTTAAGTATAAAGTAAACACATTAAAGCATGATTGTTTTAGTTACTATACATTGTAATATATAACATTAAACTATTTTTTTTCAAATAATTTCAATTAAGAGATATTTTGAAAAAGTTACGGAAGTAATTTCAATATGGAAGGTCTAAGAGAGCAGTCTGTAGTTATTGTATAACTACAGATCACAAGTGTTGGCTGCAATTGGTAGCTAGCCATTGTTTCCAGGAATCTACAATATTTGGCTGGCCTCACAAGGCTCTGATTTGGTGCTCCATAGCTTTGCAGCTGCCAAGAAAGGCCCTGTCATCCTCTCCTGTAAGAAAGAGTGACAGGGAGCTTGATCATTTGGCTGTTCCACAAGCCTCAGCAAGAAAACAGCCAAACCACCCCTAGCCTTTTTCTCAACCTTGAGGCTGGCAAGGAAACCGGGATCACCACATAGCTGCCAGGAAGATCCCTATCCAGCTCTGCAGTTCCAAGTTAGGAGGAAAGCTGGTGGCTCACTATGCTCACTGTGATGAGCAAAAATGTGGAAGCCCAATTTCTTTTTAGTCGTATGTGAGACTTAGCTTTCTGCTCCACAAAGGCAAAGTGTGTTCCTTCCGTGCCCAGTGAAATAATTTTAAAGCAGAACAGCAGCAGGTAGGCTGCGTGTATGTGCGTACTTTAACAATTCTCTCCTTCATTCCATTGCACTAATGCTGCACCTGTCTCATATACTGTTGGCAACTTTTACCACATTTGTGACTCCTGTAGTTAAGATATACTGGAAACCTTTCCTGCTAGTCACTATTTTTTCAGATAATACATTTTTGTATTGATGAATAAGTAGCTGATTTTTAGTTTTCCTATTTATTATAAAAAGTCAGCATTTGCTTAAGACTTTCCAGAGAGGTAGCTGTATTAGTCTGCTGAAACAAAAACCATAAAGGTATGAAGTAAAGTTGCTTAAATACAAACAAAAACAACTCACAAAAAGCCCTCTAACTTCTCAAATGTGTCAGAAATTAACAGGCTCAAATTTAGACTGAGCAGGTACTCAAATACTTGCAATGATCACTCAAACATTTAATGAAGGTTGCCAAACTATTTCCAGGCATAAACAAAAGTTCATGGAGAATTTAGAATCCTAGAATTCTATATCACAGATTAGAGCTAATTACATATAATTTGGTATGCACAATTATGAAAAGAACAGCACCTCCTGCTTGTTTAATACTATTAAAGAAAAAGATATGGGAAGTATCCTATGTTGCCTGCGCACCAGTGGGACCTACCCCTAGCACAACAGGGAGTAAACAGTTGTTAAAGCAACCTGAAATTAGTAGAAACACTTATTTCCATTCATTTTGGGGGTTCCTTTACAAAGTGTTAACTCCATGTTGTGCAAGCAGTGGGTCCCACTGGCACAACACAATCAGGAGAGCGGATAGTACCTACGGTCTCTTAACATTAAGTTTCCTAAATAGTTCTGTAAGAAAAGCATTTTACCACCATCAATAACAAAAACATTAACTGTGAAAGAGAAAACATATGTGCCCTTACCTCGAGGGCAAATCATATCAACTTGCTCAATTCATTGGAGTAAAATAACAGTTAAATAGCAATAGATATCAACTCAGGAGAAAACAAAGTTTCCACTTCACCCCTACCTCTGTCTCCAAGTATTTGCTTCAGCACCTGCTTACTTCTAGTGTAAAGAGCAAGCAACTATGGATCACAATAATGCTTTATGACTTACTTCCCTATTGATTGGCACCTGCAAATATGAAGGCACTAAACAACGATGGGGTTGCTCATTCACTTCTCTAATTAAGGATTAGCATTCTTTAATACCCTATTTCTTCGATTCTAAGACGCACTTTTTCCCCCATGTAAACATCTCTAAAAATGGGGTGTGTCTTAGAATTGCGGGTGTGTCTTAGGGTTTTTTTTTTTCTGTTGGTGGTACTGAAATTAGTGTGCATCTTACAATCGATGGCATCTTACAATCGAAGAAATACGGTAAACAGAAAGAGAATAGAAATACCTACAAAACAAGAGAAAATTTGACTGGAACTATCTAATTTGTTTCTTAGGCTTCAGTCTTAAACATGCTTGCTAGAAAGCAAGTTCCAGCAAACTCAAAGGGGCTTACTTATAAGTAAATATGCTTACATCTCCATGGCCAGTTACTCCATCTTGTTGGAACTGTTTTCAGTTTGTTATTTTGATTGTTTTACCATTGCTTTACTGTTTTTTGGAATAGAGTGATAAGAAATAAGTATTTGAAATAATCAGGATTTATTTTAACTAAGCACAAATTTGACAGGTAATAAGGTACTCAAGATCTGATTGTACTCCTTGGCCTAAAGACTTTAATAAGTGGACCAATCATCTTGAATTCATCAGTTCACATATGAGATTTCCCTATCTGTGTAGGGGGGTGGGGTGGAACTTCAGCCATGGGGCGGTATATAAGTGTAATAAATAATAATAATGCATGCTATCAGTTGTGAAACTCAACAGCACAATTGGAAATGGTATTGTACTGCAAAGCTGCTGACCACACTAAATTCCTAACTAAATACTTGCGGCAAAACGGACTATTTGCATGTAGTACTTTGCAAATAATGATATGCTCATTCAAGTAGAGTTCGTTGGGCTTTTAAGTTGCATGCAATACTTAGAACTAGCCGGTAGTTAATTTAATTTGAGGACCTGTAACCTGTTCTCAGTTCAACAGTTCGATCCACCCTGTGTTGTGTGAAATTTAAAAAAAATGGAAAATGTGACTTTAAGTGTAATGCACTTAAGGAATTACCACAGCGAGAAAAGGAATGGACACAGCGAGAAAAACGTCCGGATTACTTTTATGACCTTAAAAAACTTTAACGCCAGCAACCGCCCCGTCGTCACCAATTTATCCGGTGGAGTTTATAGCCTCACTATAAAAGCTGTACCTGTGGAATTTTACCTCAACAAAGGCACAGGCGCTGCCTCAAAGCGCAGCTGTTTGCAGCCCTGAAGTATGGGAAGGCCAAAGAAGGATAGATGAACATAACTTGAAATGGGTGTGATGGAATTGGAGCAAGACTCGCGTTTCCGAACCACACTCACCCACTACCCCACCCCCCATCGGAAGACTCACCGAGAACAGAAGCTTTTCGCCCCTGAAGCGGCGGCCTGGCCCGGCCTGGCCCCGCTGTGAGAGCCGCGCGGCAGATAGGCTGGGCTATTAAGAGAGCCCTGACGAAATCGTTAACTCAGGCCCAGAACCAGAAACTGCCACAGCTCACTCTAGTCTCCCCCAGCACCTAAACAACCAGGAAGAATGTCACGTCACCACAACACGGAGCTTACGAAGTTACCATTCTACCAAAAAGGGGGGGGGGAATCTCACGCTTCCGCTTCCGGGGCATTTCTAAGTAACCGCCTACTTTGGGTGAAGAGCGGTAGAATTACGCATAGCTCTTGCTTCAGGTTCGGAGTGGAATTCTTCCTATGCGGAACAAGGGTGGAATATAGAAACTGGAAATGAAACAGGCTAGTCGTACAGCAGCTTTCCCAACCTGGTGCCCTCGAAATATGCTGGACAACAGCTGCCACAATGCCTGGGAATTGTGAGAGTTGTAGCTCAACACATCTGGAGGGCACCAGGTTGAGGAAGCCTGGGCTAGGGGCTCCCTTTCACCGCTGTACTTTGGAATGCTCGAGAGGGTTTAGAAAAAGTAATGGTAGTTTTGAGGTGTTAATTTTTTCCTTTCGTAAAGAAGAACAATGTCACTGTCAAATCCAGTCCATATATTCCAACTGCCTTTCCAATCCATATATTATTATGCCTAAGGATTTCTGAGTAGACACACATAAGGATGCACTATAAGAGTGCAATCCTATGCATGTTTACACAGGGGTTTTCTTTAAAAAAAAAAAGACCTCAAGGACCTTTTTCTGCCTAAGCATGTATAGGATTGCACCCTAAGTGTGTTTTGGAAACTCGGTGCGCCTGCTTCTTCTCAATATAAATCAGCCTTCCCTTACTACAACTCCCAGCGACCCGCAGTCAGCCCTGCTGATCCTGTTCAGCAGGATTTAAAGCAAAATTTCATCTATTTAGGCTGTCTGATTTGACAGATTCCAGATTGGTTTCCTGAAAGGATCTGACTGGAAACGGAATTTCAGATTAGATGCACCCTTACTCTGATATACACCAACGGTTTTCTTGCTGTCTTAGATCTGCTTACTTAGTAATCTTCACTGAATTTTGTTGGACTTACTTCTGAGTAGACGCGCATGTAATTGTCGTGTAAAGTGTACGCTTAATATTTGCACTGCATCCTGTGAGAACAGAAGCAAAAGCTCCAAACGAGAGTACGGGTTCACTGAGAATTGTTTACTGGAATATACCTGAGTATTATATACCCTGTTGGGCTTCAACTGATGCCGACTTCCTGGACCATTAGAAGGATGAACTAAACTGCTGTATCGCTATAAATGGGGAGGGGGTGGAGAGAAAGAGGAAAAACCACACCTGTTGAATTTCTATTTGCCACACAGCCTTTAGATGGATAAGAGCCCTGCTTTCCTTCTCACTAATTTTTAACTCTGGGTGGCTTGCTTTCCACTTTTCTGAAAAGAAGATACTTTGTACTCTGAATGCTGAAGAAAAGGAAGCTTATAAATTAAGCGAGGAGGCTTGCGAGGCGAGAAAAAAAATGAATCTCATCAGGAGGGAAGGAAATGAATCTTTATCTACCGTCTTGGACACAGAAAAGTTACTAAAATGAAGAGTATCTAACCCTGCCGGCTTTATTTAAAGTGTTGTTGTATGTTTGGTTTTTTAAGTATATTCTTAAAGACGTCCATGCTTTTTCCCCGCACATGGAGGTTTCTACTGTCTCCATGTGGAAGCCAAAAGTCTTTCTAAAAAATCATCACTACTGCTCCTCTTGGGTAGCAGCAACCCTTAGAAATTATGAGCTGTTTCTAAAAGGGGCGTCTACCATCACGCAAACGTAAGGGGCGGGGTTGTGTTCTTCATGCTTCGCCTAGCATTGGTTCGGAGGCGTCGTCTCGGCCTATTAAATGGAGAGAGATTTGTCTCGGCGGGATTGGGTAAATTTTGCGCATGCGTTTTAAAATGGAATTTAAATTGGGACAGTCGGCAAACGAATAGGTGAAGTTTTAATGACGTATTCTGATTGCGTTGCTCAAATCGCGGAGGAGTCTTAAGGCGCGTGCGCAGTGCTTTAAAGCCGCTAAACATGGATTTTTCCTCTGCTCGCCTTGCTATCTTAAACGTGCTGAAGGGTGTGCGAGCGAAAGATCTGCCCCGCCTACTTCATTGGGTGAAAACGACTAGTAAGCAACGTTTCTCCTCGGATTTTACCAGCCTCTCAACCGCTCGCTTGTTTGTTCGTATGCATACCTGTTTTAAATTCTTTGTGTACTAGGTGAGGTTTATGCTTCTTACAGATGGGGTCCGCAACAAAATGTTGCAGTGTGTGGCCCTCTGGTTCAGAATGTCTGCCAGGATGCTCCATTCCATTCCCCTTTCCTAACATTCTGCATTTTATGCACACTTAATTGGCTCGGTTCTCACTTGGTCTGATCCAGCATGGCTCCACTTATGTGTTGAAGGTTCTTGATGCCTTAGGGCTTTTTAAAAACCCTTGAATTTCTGCAAACCTCTCAGGTTCTATTAATTCTGTTGATAATTACTACAGTTTCGGCTACATGTGTATCCACACTAGAGAAGGAGTACATGATTAGCACGATGCCTGCCATGTACGTTTCAGGAGGCTTGGGTTTGCAAGAACACATAAGAAAAATTAGTCAAGCATCTGTATGGTCAACCAAATGTATCTGAGAAGCCCACAAACAGGAAAGGCTCTTGGTACTTACTAAGCCCACAAACAGGAAAGGCTCTTGGTACTTACTACCAACTAGTACTGCCTCTGAATCTGGTGTTTTTATGTAGTCATTGAAAAACAATGCTATGCTACACATGTCAGAAGTAAGTCCCATTGAATTATTCCCTGGTAAATGGTGTAGGATTGTAGTATTATTACTGCCATGTTCTCCATGAGTTTCCTTATTTCCTCTTCTAAAGCAGCCTAAGCTGATGGACTTCTATGGCTAGGAATGCTGGGAGTTGTAGTCTAAAACACTTGAGGAGAAGGTAATATTAAGTTGTGAGAACTCCCGCAATTCATAAAGGACAGAGAAGTGAGAAATGTGTTGACTGGGTCAAACTCAGTGCCTTCATTTTTCTTGCCCGGCAGTTTGAGGGTTGGGGGTGATGGAAGGAGAGTTTAGTGCAGAGGGTGACCAGGAGGCAATAGGTGGATAGTGATAGCCGAGGGAGGGGCAAAGGACTTTTCTTCTTACATTTCAAAAGAGTTTGCAACTAAAGTTTGTAAAATGGAAACGGGGGTAATAAAGGTAACAGATCATCATTATTATTATTATTTATTTATTTATATAGCACCATCAATGTACATGGTGCTGTACAGAGTAAAACCCCTGCAGCCCACTTTCCCTGCACTCCAGTAGGATGTTTTAAGCTGACAGGGAGACTGCTAATGGGGAATTAGCCTGTAGGTGTTTTTACATCGTATTGGTAGGCTTAATTTCTCTCTGTCCAAAGGAGGCAAATCACACACCAAACATTTCTCATGGTTCTCTGCTTTCCCCATTCCAACCAGAGGGACAGATTGGATAATGGCTGTCCCTGGAGGGAGTTCCACTGAGCCACCTCTAAGAAAACGTGTGGCAATCTCTCTGCTTGAGGCTGGGCGCTTTCCTGGCTTCAGGGGACTTCGGCTGACTCCATGGGGTCACGAAACTACAATGCTGAAGTTGGTTATTAGTTCCATGGCAGGTTCCTTATTTACATGAAAATTTGAAACAGGAGTTCACTCAATAAACTTAATAAGGAACTAGTTTATATGACCCCACCTCCTCTCTCTCATGCACGCGCACACACACGTAAAGATATGGGTGGGTGTGTTTATATCTATATTGATAGACACACAGAGATATAAATAGTATACATAGACACAAACCCAATATATCTCAATGACTAGCTGAGGGCTGCCAGAGATTTTTCCTGATAGCAGGAGGACAGCACATATGTGTGACTTTCAGCCTGTGACAGTTTGGGAAATCTTGTGCAGGGGATGGTTGTTACCCCAACTTCTCCACAATTGATTCCACATAGTTAGATAGGTGGTTAAAGATAGAAGGTAGATAAATACAGTATTTTATGTAGCCATAGTTATAACAGTGACATATTTACAATTGACAGAGGTGGAGTTAGTTTTAGCTCTTTCAAAGCTCTCAATTATTGAGGTGTTCTATCTGCTGCTTTAATATTGGGCAGTCTGCATTTTACCCTAAGCCCCCTCCCCTCAAAACATTCTAGTGGTAAACCGGATTGGGCTGTAGAACCAGTTTTGCAGTAGAATACTGTTTGCACCTTCCGTCACATAAATGCACACAAAAGATTATTATTGGAACTGTTGCAGGTACTTACTGAACTAACAAGAAATGAATTTAAAATAAATGTGCTATGTTCTGAGGCTGCCATACTAGCATGACATATGCAAGCATTCTGTAAATAGGTGGAAAGAAATCAACATAAAGGACAAGACCTGGAACTCAAATTGTAGTCTTAATCACATTGATATTTCATATGATTGAAGATAGGTCATTAATGTTCTTCTTGATCTGTGCTTTCACTCCATTCTTCCATGATTTTCTCAAATTATGTTCCAGCAAACTTTTCTTCATGTTTTCTTTCAAACAAAATGTGTGTCCAAAATGTACAAGGCCAGATATCACTGACTCCTAACAGGATTGCATCTGTTCAGAGTTCCAACCAAGCAGTCAACCATTTCCTCCTTCAAAATATTAGAAGATGTAAGGGGCTGAAGCTGGGCATTCCATTTCCTTACCCAGTTTCTTTTCCAATTGATAATTGGGATTCCATAGCTACTGAGCTAGCTTAGGCCTCGTTGGGCTATAATGTTTTGTTTTGTTTTTGTACATCTGAAAACCTGGGTTTTTTCTCATGCTTGCTCATGCCTTCCACTTCTTTCTTTGTGGCTCCATTCTTGCTCCGTTCTTGGCACTCACTATTAGAAGGGGTGTTTTTAAGTGGGAAAAACTAGAATTGACAACAGGGAAGATAGTCTAGGTTGGAGAGGCCCCTGTGTAGTAAAATAGATCTACAGGGGATAAAATGAGTAATAATAGCCTACAGGTCAAATTGGAGCCTTAATCACATTGATATTTCATATGATTGAAGATGACTCATTAATGTTCATCTTGATCTGTGCTTCCATTCTTTCGTGATTTTCTCAAATTCTGTTCCAGGAAACTTTTCTTTATAACTTCTTTCAAACAGAATGTGTGTCAAAAATGTACAAGGCAAGCAATGTCAAGTTTTTGTCATTCTTCCAACACTTCAAAAGCAACTTTGATGTTTTAATATATCATTGACTGAAATAATAAAACTTTGGTGAAAGCAAATATTGCTGTGTTGGTAGATTTATACATGTTTAAGATGTACTGTTGGCTTGTTTGTTTTTTTACTTCTTGATGCATTTTGAATGGCAAAGCTATCGGCATGTAAGTCTGTCTCTTGCAGAGAAGATAAGCAACAAAAATGGTTCCTCTAATACAAATCTTGCACAACTGGAATTCTGTGCAAATCACTTCTGTGTTAAGTATGGTTGTTGCCCAACAGCACCATATGATGTTCTTTATATTATTTTTTGTAGATGACTTTGATGAATTCACATCCAATAATGATGATGTTGTGCTCAGAAGTATTGCTGAAGATCTTCGACATTCTTTGCCCACTGAAGCAATCCTCAGCTCAGAGCACCTTGCTCTTCAAAAAGTAAGTTTAGCTGATCAGACTTTCTTGTACATTCATAAAGGTGGCTGGTGTTTTTGTGGTTTGGGACACCTAAGGCTTTGTTCCGATGCTGGTGTGCTGAATAACCTTGGTGAGTCTAGTTCAGGTCATGAACCACTGACCTGATAAATATTTGTCAGAAGCATAATGGGGCTGTTTGGAAAACACAATCCATTATATAACCCACAGTGAGGCTGCAATTTGTGCAGGGTGCTTGTGGCCAACATTTTGAATATGCTGTGTCTTGTGAACCCGGTAAGAATAACACAACAACCTCCATATGAGGATTGTATGTCCAAGTTGGCTCCCACAATGAGCTGCGGCCTATTGTCTAAGCCCAGTCTCTCTGTGTATCAATGCTCTTCTCTGGCCAAAGGAGAGAACTGCAGAGAATAAGCTTTACCAGCCATTGGCCAGTGCAGGTCATATGATGGTCCCAGGCCCCTGTAAGAGCTTCCAGCTCATGCCTGATTATTGGTCTTCTGAGAAACATAAAGGCCTGATCTTGCTATCTTCCAGTTTACCTTCCTCAGCCCTTGGCTGCACAGGAGCTAGGTCTGACAGTCACTTTTATTTGCTGTAATCTGATACTTGGGCTCTGTCAACAAACCAGATTCAGGACCTGAAGAGGAGTGGTGGCAAAGCATCACATTTTAGGATTTCGTACACAGGCCTTTCGTGGTATGGCTTAGCTGTGTGTGGACAAACTTAAAATAAAGGCAATAAGTTGTCACTAGTGCTTAGATGTTTGCCAGTAGTTCAGAAGGGCAAAGACTATTTTATTTATTTATTTATTACATTTTTATACCGGCCAATAGCTGAAGCTCTCTAGGCAGTTCACAAATATTAAAACCATGAAGAGCATAAAAACAAACAACAAATTTAAAACACAAATACAATATAAAACGCACAACCAGAATAAAACCACACAGCAAAAATTAATATAGGTTAAAATATGAGATTAAAACAGCAAAGTTTAAATTTAAGTTAAATTAGGTGTTAAAATACTGAGAAAATAAAAAGGTCTTCAGCTGGCGACAGAAAGAAAACTATGCAGGTGTCAAGCGAACCTCTCTGGGGAGCTTGTTCCACAACCAGGGTGCCACAGCAGAGAAAGCCCTCCTACTAAACCTCTTAAGATGAGGCAGGTTCTGAAAGTGGTACCTCATGTATATTACATGACATTGACTGAAAATGAGAGCCACACGGGAAATCTTTGTGCAATGAAATTTATTTTCAAAAGGTTTCCCTAAGCTCTATGGGATGGTGACTCTCTTTGATTTTCAAGCATTGCTACTTAATAGTCCACAATAACCAACAATGCAACATAGATTGACAATTCTAGGGCAATTTACTTTGGCATGGGACTTTGCATCTGGATTGTGCTGGTATTATATTCTTCTGATGGTGGTTTCTAGGGTATGTAGTTAATTGTGAACTTGGGCATCGTGTGGCTCTCCTTTTTTTCTTTTCTCCAGTGGACTCCACATCAATGTTTCCTCTTTCTGCTGCTGCTGCTACTGCTTCTGTTGCTTGTATGGAAACAGGGCATGGATTCCTGATTGCTCATCCTGTTTATGGGATGTGCATTTTGAGTTTCCATCAGACAGTTGCTATGTGCAATTCATGAGGTTGTCAGGAGATGCTTGGGCCAGAAACAGGAACCTGTGACTTCAGGAATTTAAGCGGTCTTATACATAGTCAAACTTGGTTCAGTATTGTCAACACTGACTGGCAGCAGCTCTCCTGGGTTTCTGGCAGAATTCTTTCCAGCCTTACCTACAGATGCCAGAGATTGAACCTGAGACCTTTTGCATGCAATGCATGTCCACTATCACTATGGGCCTTGAAGGTTAAATAAATCATCTGTCTGTTTAACAGGATGAATACGCATTCCATCCCCTATGAAAATTAAACTTTCTGCAGAGCTGCCTCATGTGGTGGTAAGCCACAAGGCCCACAGGTGGGAGGGAAGTGAAGAGATGTGAGGTACTAGAGTAGCTCCACCCACCCAGGATGGCCATTCGGTTTTTCACAACACAAAAGGGCTATAAAGGCTTTCTACTCAGGCCAGGATTTTGCCTGGGCATCAGTACTCTTTCCTATCTCTCTTTCCTGGCATGATTCTTGTTTCCTGGCTCCCATTTGATGCCTACCTATAGCTCAGCTCTGACATGGTGCTTATATAAAGAGGTATTATGCAGAGTGCTGCTTCCAGCTTTTATTTTTACATTTTAAGGGGGGGGGGGTTTGCAAAGGTCACTCCAATGTCTAACAAGAAACATGGAAAGTGTTTTAGTGCACGTCTAGTTCTGAAATGCTAACTTGCAGTTTTTGCTTCCTGAAGCAATGTTTTGTTGTCCTTCAAGGGCCTGAATGTGTCTTGTGCCGTAGTTTCATCTGTGATTTCTGGATACTATTTCCTTCACTCCTTTTGTGAGCCCCAAAAGATGGTCTGCTGGCAGGAAGACATCCACCATCCCTCATCCAGGCAGGGCATGTTTTGTGAAAGATGTGTTCCCATGTACTCTGAAGCCTTTTAGATTTTATGGAAACAGAGAAGAAATTATTAAAATCCATTAATTCTAGGCAGCTAATAGTTGCACAATGAAACATGGCTTTAATACTGTAACTGAAATATCCTATGGTCCCTGGGAGAGTGCCCCAGGGACCATAGGATATGTCGAATCACTCCTCCCAAGGCTGTAGACACAGGAAAGAGGAAATGATCCAAGATCAGATCATTCACCCTTTCCTTTGCAGCCACTGCAGAAAGCACTGCACTGGCTACTCTTCTGAGGTCGCAACAGTGGCACTGGAAGAGCTCAAAGGGTGGGACAAGGAGAGAGAAAGGAGGAGAAACCAGGATCTGCAGGATCTTAAAGCCTCTCCGTCTCCTGTCCTGCCCACAACAAGGTAGGTCAGCTAGATGGGCCGAAAGGCTTGCCTAACTGAAACTGTAAATAAAAGGAGAAATGAGAGGCATTTTCACCTCTCTTCTTCTCCCACCCTGACTGGGTCTTGCAAGCAAGGCATAGGATAGACAAAGGTTTCTCCAAGCTCTCCGATTATCAACTGGCAGTTCCTTAGGATTTGTACTCTAAATTTATTTCTTCTACTGCCATTTCATATCTCCTTTCTCAGGGACCTAGATTACTGTTCCCTTGTTCCTTGCTTATTGCAGGTTGTAACCCACTTTCCTCATATATTATTAAACTCAGTACTATGGTTTTCTGTAGAAATATTACTGTGTTAAATATTTCCTAAACCAAAATTGCAGTCAAGTAAATATAGAGAAAATGCCCAGAGGAAAAGGGAAGGAAAATATTAAATTCTAGAGAAATACAATTCTAGATATGTACAGTTGGAGGGTGTAAATGCCGAGGTTAAATATAAGTAGCAACTAGTGAGCAGGTTTTTAAAATACCTTAGGGCCGTATCCAAAACTGCTGCTCCGCTTACACCATTGATGTGGTGCAACACCTATAGCATATGTTAGTGTGATGGATCTCCCCAGAAAACCTGTCATGCCAGCATATGCTGTTGGCATTGTGCTAGAGCTTGCTTACCTGAGTCCTGCATTCAGTGGTGTAAGTGGAGTGGCAACGTTGGATGCTGCCCACAGTAAAAGCGGGGACATTGAAAGGAGAACCAAAACGAGGACTTTCAGTTATAAATGTTGATAGTCTGGTATTTAGGAACCAAAGTAATATGAGGTGGTACTGGGAAGAACTATTGGCAATAGTTTGGTCTAAGCACTAGAGGGAGTCCAAAAAGCCAACACAGCATTACAGGACAGTTGATCTTGAGAACTTTCTTTTAAAAGAGTAGAAATGCTTGTTTTTTTCTGTTGTAATGCTGCTGCTAATTGGCTCCAGCAAATCTTACATGATTTATGGACATGCCATATATTTTATATATAAAGTTTGCAAAAAGATACTCAAGCATGTTCTGCAATTTAGCCTGCAATTTTTTTCCTTATGGTGATATGCTTGCAGCCTGGATCAGGCCCCTGTAAAGGGTACTTATTTCCTTCCACGATGTTTGGGCCTTGTAGCTTGTAAGTCCCCCGTGGATACCAATCTATTTTCTTGGTGTGCTGTAGGTCCTTGCATATTAGCCACTCACCCAGCTCCTCATCTGATTATTCTTGGTTGCCCCCTCCTGCTTCTAGCACCCTTAAACTACTATTGGCCTTTCCTTTCCTCTCTGTTGCATTAGCTTTATACACGGCCTTGTTTATTTATTTAGAATATTTATATACCGCTCCCCATTGAAAAATTTCGGAGCGGTGTACAAGATAAAATGAAAAATAAAAACAGAATAAAACAGTTAAAACAAAATTTAAAAGAAGCAAAAACAGAGATTCAAGGCTGCATATTAAGGAAAGGCTTCTTGGAATAAAGATGTTTTCAGGAGGTGCTGAAAGGAGTACAAGGTTGGCGCCTGCCTGACCTCCAGAGGCAGGGAATTCCACAGGAGGGGAGCCACCACGCTGAAGGCTCTTCCCCTGGTGGACTCCAATCGGAGGATGGATCTATGTGGAACCACCAGGAGCAGGCCCTCGGATGACCGCAGTGACCGGGCAGGTTGGTAAGGGAGAAGGCGCTCTCTCAGGCCTTGAGGCTCCCAAGCAACAGCAGTGCTGTGGAGGAAGAGCTCATTTCAGTTGCTGCTGCAAAAACTTTGCCACTTTGGAACTGCATCCCTAGGCAGCCATGTGGGATCTCAAAGTGAAATGCCTGTCCATGACTACAATTTATTTAAATAATGATGTTGTTTGGACATTCAAAATAACTGCTTATTTAAGCCACCATGGCTTATTTAAATCGCAGTGCATCGGGGCGCAATTCCCATAATCACCACCTGGGTGTTGCTGATTGTGTTGTTTGAACCCATGAAGCATAGTTTGTTGGAGAGGGAAACAACTGTCCAATAACCCTACAACAGACCATGACTGGATTCACACAACATGCTAACCTATCATGGGTTATCGTGTTGCCTGAACGTAGCATGTTTTCTATGTTCAGGCAACACGATAACATGCTGTCTGAACATAGTGTGTTTTCTGCAGGGTGGATTAACGTGCTGTCTGAACACAATGCATTTTCTGCAGGGTGGCTTGTTCACCATGCAGTGTGGTTTATTTTTCTCGAACAAGCCACCTTGAGACCCCATGGCTTGTTGTTGAGTTGTTCAGGGTGGTTAACAAGCCACACTGCATAGTCAACAAGCAACTCTGTGGAAAACATGCTGTGTTTTGACAGCGCAATAACCCACCCTGCAGAAAAAGCGCTGCATTCAGACATCACGATAACCCATGGTTCAACAACAACCCACACTGGGTGGGTTAGCGAGTTGTGTTATTAAATAAGCCACAGTGGCTTATTTTGATCATGCATACTAGCCCAGTGAATATGCTAACCCTTTGCAGAGAGAAAAAGCATGTTAAAAGAGGGGGTACAATACAAAATAACTGGGAAACATAACTAATTCAGGTACACATGGAACGCAAGGCCCTCCTACGGCTTATACTTTGTTCAAACTAGCACTGGGGAAAAATGCTAAAATGCTTGTTTGGTTTTATGTTTTTTCCTTAGCTACATGAACAAACAAAACCCACTGTTCATATTGATGCATTCCTTTATGATGATGACTGTATTGACTCATTATGTGAAGAAGGGAAGATGAGCAGAAGCTACTGCGTAACATGTGGCTCACATCAGACAGCACCATTAGGTAAGCATTTATGTGATGTATCTGCAGGCCAAACTACAACATTGCTTCATGTGTGTCTGAAAGAGATCCAAAGGCTTGGTTCAAAATCCAATATGCGGTGTCTTCAGAGTCTTATCAGTTCGGGGCTGTATTTTCTGGAGGGAGCTCTGGAAGCACCTGCTAACTATTGGGACCCGAATGTGATGGGAAACATTGTCCCACTGTTACAATGAATCAGAAAATTCAGGAACTGGAGAATTGGTTATTCAGTGCATCATAATAGATGGTGGACCCCACATCCTCCTCCTCCTCCTGCACTGGATCTAAAGCTTGTATTTAGTACTGCAAAGGCAGGGCCATAAAGCTAGAACATGCACATTTCATAGTGTAAAATACGATGCAAATGTGCAAATTGTAATGTGGGTTTAAAACATTCCTGGTCTAAACAGCTTGTGCATACGAATATGTGCACAATTGGAAACCCTACGCTTTGCAAGATACCAGTTGCACGGAGAAAGGCTACATATATTCCACTTGTGTGTATGTGTAGGGTCTGTTCAGACTTTCAGCTGAATAACATGAACCTCTGGAGTAAGGACTGCAGATATAGTGTTCACTGCATGTGTGAAAACGACTCTTAATTTGTACTTCATTCTGTTCACAACTCATTCAAGTCCAGGAATTGTTTAACATGTGAAGCACCATACAGCACTTACGCGATAATTAACCTCCGTAAACAGGGGTTGGAGAACTTGAAGCCTGAGGGCCGAATTCCGTATCAGAGAAGATCCCAGGTGGTCATGGCCAAAGGCAAAGGGGTGGATCCAAAAAATACCAGCATATTGTAGCGTAAAGCTCTTACTGCTGGTAACTAAGCCTTAGGAGAGACATCTCAACCTTTTAGCATGGGAAAAACTGCATGAAAGCCAGGAAACCACCAAATGATAAGTGGTTGTGGGGGAATGGGGGCATCTGCGGTACCCTGGAGAGCCAGATTTGGACTGCAGGTGGACCACAGTTTCCCCACTCCTGCAACAAAGGCCAGATCAGCACCAAGCAAGATATAACACTTTGAAAGCAGTTTGAAAATGGTATATGGAATGTGTCATGGGCCCCAACAGTTGCCAATACCATTATAAAGCAGTAGTGTAGAACCTGCCTAAGTAATCTTCAAAGCATTATTTCTGCTGTAGTTCCCCTGAATTTATGCTGTACTTCTTAAATGTAAGCAATATGTCTAAATGCTGCTGTCCTATCCTGTTTTACTGAGGTAAAAAAATATAGAATCACATCCATAGCTATTTTTGACATTTACCAGAAGTCACAGCAGATGATGATAAAGATCTCTGCAATTGAGTGTGGAGTATTCCTGTCAGTGGACAAGAGCAAAATGCGAATTCTCTTTGGAAAGATTTGTGGTAGTCCATGTTGTACTAAATATTTGACATTAGTTGATAATTGTTTCAGCAGTGCCTTTGATTTTATTCTTATTTTCCAGAGTTTATTTCCCATTCCTTTTCCCTCATGGAGCTGAAGTTTCTCTATCAACATGTTCTGCCTGACCTGACAGGAAAAATTGTGGTCGATGTTGGCTCCAGACTTGGTGCAGTTTTATTTGGGGTAAAATCCACTCCAGAAAATTGTTAACAATTTCTGTGATGTATTTTCCTCCTTCTCCTTTTCCTCATGGTGCTGGCTTGCAGTTATGCTATTTACTGTTACTGTAACTTGTTCAAAAACTTTTTCATAATGTGAGTCCTAGACATCATACTCCAAACCCAGAGAAGAGATATGACATATGCATTCTTTTCTCTAAGCCAAAAGGTGCATATTTCAGTTACTTTGTTATTATTACTAGCCAGTATGTCTTTCGCCAACTAATGATTTGGCCTGGTATTGTGCTTGGCGTTTATTTTGATGCATCTTTGGTAATTCCAATTATGTTACTTGGATTTATTCTCTATAATAGCTAAAATAATTACTACTGTTCAGCAACTGTATAGATCATACATATATAAAGTATTTAATCAGGAAACTCTCTTGTTCGGGTTGAGTTTTGCTCTTATGTTAAATTCAACAGTGCACAATGGAACCCCCCCACCCTTGCTCTCCCCCGCTGCATCCTCCTCCCAATATCTGCCTTCGAGAGCTGGTTGTGGGACCACGGGGGACTGTAGTGGGAGAGGAAATCAAATCTGTTGGCAGTGCCAGCAGTGGATCCAACCCACTAGGTTTTGGCTGTTTTATTTGCTGCTTTAAAGGGCTATATTTTGTTGCACGCCCATTACTGGGATTTTTCGCAGGTCCTTCACATGATGTTTTCTGCCTCCCATGTGCCTTCCGCCCCTTCTGGCCTTCTTTGCGCAACAAAAAAACTCTCAAGGAAGTCCAATATAATTTTAAACCTTGAAGTTGCTGCTCTCTCCTGCTGTGTGCAGGAGAAGCAGCAGGGTTAGAACAGCCTACTGAATAGGCCTCGTGCTCATTGTTTACTTCCTGTTTTGAAACAGGAAGTAACTGAGCAACGAAAACAGGAGCAGAGAAGCGATGGTAGGGAGCGTGTTTTCCCACATGTGGTGGAGCCCTATATCTTCTTATATGGTTTTATGCTTTGATTATTAACATTAGCCACCTTGAGTGTGTCTTTGGAATACACATTTGTAGGTAAAGTTGAAATCCTGCATCAAATGTGTTTGTATTTGTTCATTTGTTACACTTACATTCTACATTTCCTCCTTGGGGCCTAAGGTGGTGTACATGATCTTCCTCCTCTCTTTTTTTATCCTCGCAAGAAATCTGTGAGGCAGGTTAGGCTGAGAGTCAGTGACTCGCCCAAAGTCACACAGTGACCTTCATAGTTGAGCAGGGACTAGAATCTGGGGGCATGTCTACACCTATGGGTGTAGAGGGAGGGAGGGGGTAGAATCTCGCAATATGGTGATCGTGAGATGCTCCCTGTCAGTCTACACGTGTGTGTGACGTCCTGGGAGGAAGAGGACGTTGCACCCGCCATTTTGTTTGTTTGTTTTTTATTGGAAATGAGCGCAGGAGTGCTCCAGCGCAAAATGTAAGGGCTTTTTAAAAAGAAAATCACCTCCTGCTCCCCCACCCCACCCCCGATGGGCACAGAGGAGCCAGAACGCACGGCCACACCTCCCATGTTCTCAGGACAAGCCCGAGACTACAGGAAAAAACGGGATTAAAGTGAGGGCCATATCCCAGGGCACGGAAGAGATCATCCCTCCCTGCTCCCAGGATCCCCTGGGCATCATGTGGACGCACAGCAATGATCCCGGGGCGATCCCCTGGATATCGCCCCATCTAGCCATGGCCTGGGTCTCCCAAGCTGAGTTCAACACTCTAACCTCTACACTACTTTGGTGTAGTGTGCTGTGCTATGATTGGGGCCATGGTATGTTTAAAAAAGCCTTGAGGAGACAAATAGCTCATAAAAAACAACAGCTTTTGCATTGGATTCTAGTCCTAATATGGAAGGATGCTGTATAGATACTCTTGTCACTTCTGTGCAGGATCCACTTATTTCCTAGGATTACCTCAACAAATTATTATAACAAATGAAGTAGATGCAGTGTGAATTTTTGCAAAATGTATCTTAAAGTAGAATCTTGTGTTAATTATTAGCCATATTATGGGAAAGCTGAAACCTTTTTTTGATGTTAAAAATGAAAGATAGCCTCAAGATAAAGCATCCACATTTGTTTTTTTCAAAAATAGTTCTTTTCATCGTATTCTTGGCTTCCATTATAGAAGGGGCAATTTGCCATACTTCATCTGCAGAGACTGCTTTTCAAGCCAGGGTTTCAAAAACTGTAATATCATATCATATTTTAAGGTCATCTTAATAGTCTGTATCACACATGTTTGGGGGTGTAATTTTTTTTTTAATTTGTGCCTTTCCCATCACAGATTAATAGTGCAATGCTGTGCATAGCGACACGGAAGGAAGTCTCATTGAGTTCAATGGGACTTGCTCGCAGATAAGTGTGTGTATAGGATTGCTGTAATTTCTTGTAGTTAAACCTGTAGATGTTTATCAGGCTCTCCAATCAAACATTCATCCTAATTTCAGTTAGAAGTTTTTTTGGGGATATACCTTCTATTGTTGGGCTAAGCAGTATTGTTAGCAATGTTTGCAGCTAACCCCTCTGCAAAAGGGTGGACTGCAAATCTTTAATGTCTTGAGATTCTTACAACTTCATCCTATACATATTAGTTGGGAAGCAAGTCCTATTGATAAATGAAACTTAACATTCCAGTGAAGTTCAACTTTACATTTTAGTCTGTTTTTTTTAAAAAAAATAAAAAATCTCAGCTTTCCTCTTTATTTATTTCAGGCCTTTTTTTACAGCTCAGCGTCTCAGATCTGTGGTGTTGAAATGAATTCTGACTTTTGCCGGTTGCAGGAAGCTGTCATTGGAAAATACCAATTGGATGAAAGAATAAAGGTGATACAAAGCATTTGTTTTATTTACAGAGAAATTTCAGATTAGCGAATCAGTGTTCCAGACAATGGCAGTATCCAATTGAACATGAACACTAACATAAATGATGTTGCACTCGTGTAAGGACTTCTAGCGCAGCACCAATAGCATAAGCTGGTCTGATAGGATTCCCATGAAAACTTGTTGTGCTAACACTTTTGTACTAGAAGTCTGTTACGCTAGTGCATCATAATTTACATTAAAGCTAGTATTGGGTTGGGTACAGCCTAATTGAGGGGTGGGGTTGGAGTGGGGAGGGGAGATGTTGCACCATCTCAATTGCACAGATAAGTGGTGTAATGCCTCTGAAGTTTTCAGATGAATATGACTGAAAACGTCAGCTGGCTCAAAACGACTGTATAACAGCCTCAATCCTGTACGTTCCATTCAAGAGTTTAAAAAGGCCAGAGGAAGATGATAAAATAAGAATATTCATAATATTGAAGAGATACTTTAGCAATTTAAAATGTTTTGTTTGCTGATGACTGAAGATATCCGGTCCCTGGAGAGCTCAGTGGAGGGCAATTCACACACATATTCCAATTGCAATTTGGTTTGACTAAAAAAAAAATGTGTTGAATGGTTGTTTATGTTATTGGAAAATTGTTTCATAATGGATTGGTCAAGAGATGAGCGATGGACACTGAAAAAGACTGCAAGAGAGGTTAAAAGAGGCAACTTTTACCTAATCTGAAGTTTTTAGTGATGGGATTATCACCAGATGATATTTTATATTTAAAAGCTACAAAATTATTTCCTTCCAGGTGCTTAATGCAGACATTTGTACTCAGTCTTCACTTCTTCAGAATGCAGATGTTATTATAATGAATAATGTCTTTGAATATTTCCTTGAGAGATCAGAACAGGCCAGGTAAGCCATGTATTATAGAATATAACTAGCCTTGTATATGTCCCCCATCTCCACTTTTTAATAGTCAATTTTTTAAATGTAAGTTGCAAACATTAGAGATATTACTTGTTCCCCTTTTTATTGGGGTGCAAATACCTAATTGAAATTAAGGATAAAAGTTCAAAATTGACCAAGCTCTAGCAGCAGCTATAATTACATTGTCCTCAGAATGAAACCAGTCAATTTCCCCTCTGTTGTGCTT
Organism: Elgaria multicarinata webbii; assembly: GCF_023053635.1. NCBI lineage: Eukaryota > Metazoa > Chordata > Lepidosauria > Squamata > Anguidae > Elgaria > Elgaria multicarinata. The sequence continues at coordinate 142,885,162 of NC_086172.1, read as the reverse complement.
ATTTATTTACCAGATTCAGTTCTTGTAACCTTGGCAAAAGAAAAATTGTTTTATTAAAATCAGCTTGCTTTAAAAAAACCCAAAACTAAAAAGTCTTTCTGGCACTTATCAGACCTCCACAACACGAAGCATTTTTTTTTCATATTTTGGCTGATCGCAATTTGTATAAGGTTACCTACTGGTTCACTCTATATCTTGAGCTCACTGTTGTGCTTGGTATTTTCTTTTGAAAGGGTGGGTCACGTGGATTGCTATAACAATGGAATCATGTAAGGTTTTGTGTGTTTTTTCAAATTGTGTGCCAAACAGATGATACCATAAGATGGTCTTGACCAAGTGATTGCTTTTTAGCATTGTCTTTGTTTATAAATCTTCACTCTCTTGTAAAGACGTCTATTGGGGTGCATATTTACAGGACTACAATTTCTTTTATTGACCAGGGCTTGTTACAGGGAGCATACAACTCCCCAGTTAAAACAGCTCCACTGGCTTCTAGTCTATTTCCGGGCACAATTCAAAGTGCTGGTTATCACCTATAAAGCCCTGTACAGCTTGGGTCCAGGTTATCTGAAAGACCATATTCTCCCTTATGAGCTTTCCCGTCCTCTGAGATCTTTTTTTTTTTTTTTTTTGTAATTCAACAATTTTATTATTTTCTACAAAGAACAGAAAAAAGGAGAAAGAAAGAAAAAACAACAACATTACAAAACATCACATACTTTAATAATATGATACACAACACATATACAAAATATATAAGGCCATATTCCATTTGAGGCAATCTTCATATCAGACATAGGCTGTCAATTACTACTCTTTAACTAGCCCAGTGTTATGTAAAAAAAACCCCACAGATTATATATAGAATCCACAAATAGATCATTCTTTTGCAACTCTTGTATATACCATATTTCTTCGATTCTAAGATACACTTTCCCCCCATATAAACATCTCTAAAAACGGGGTGCATCTTAGAATCGATGGCGTCTTAGAATTGAAGAAATATGGTACTCTGTCAGAGGTTTCCAGTCTAGTACAAATGAGGTTGTTGATTTTTCTCTTCCTAACGCCTTAAGTTTTGCCATCTCCGCCCTCTAAGATCTTAAGGGGAGGCCCTTCTCTTGGTCCCACCACCATCACAGACACGCTTGGTGGGAACCCAGGAGAGGGCCTTCTTGGTGGCTGCCCCGGAGCTCTGGAACTCCCTTCCCAGGAAAGCTAGACTGGCTCCGTCCCTGGTGTGTTTCCAGAGGCAGGCTAAAACTTTTTTGTTCCTGCTGGCCTTTGGGGAGTAGTCTGGACCTCTGTTTATACACTGTTTGTATATTGGATTTTTTAATTATTCATATTTTAAATGTTTTACTATTGTAGCTTGTTTAATTGTTTTATTTTTTGTATATCTCTATTTTAACTGTACATGTTTTAATTTGTAAAGTTGCCTTGAGTCCCAGTTTTGGGGGGAAAGACAGGATATAATCATCATCATCATCATCTTCATCATCATCTTTTTTCATTTTTGAAGGGTTAGCTACTCTATTTAAATCCATTAAAATAAGTTTTTTTAAAAAAAATACTGTAGGCAGACAAATGTTAGCTGAAGGTCGTGCTACAAAGGAGGTATATGACTTGTGTCCTGTATTAAACCAGACTGCACTATGGGCCCTACTTCTACAAAAACTCTACTAAATGTTACTGCAAATGTTTTTTATAGTGGCTTGTTCTTCATTTGTATTTTAGTCATTCTTACAGGTATGATAGAATAATATATGCACCAGAGACATATATTTCTATGACTTTCATGACAAAATAAATGTGTAGATGTGCAAAGAAAATAGATATACAGTCGAAAATCCAACTTGATGCCACATTCCTCAAAAGGCTGTTTTTCTCATGCAGGCCAAGCTAGGCTTCCAGTATTATACACCCTGTTCAGATGACACGCTAAGCTGCAGTGGTTAAGTACTTTGAGCTAAACATTCTGGCTTAGTGTATTGTGTGAACCATTCCTAACCATGGTGGTTATTTAACCATAGTTTAAACACACTCACTAACCATTTGCTGCAAAAGGGCCTAACCATGGTTTAGCATGTTGTCTGAACAGGCCCATACTCAGGATTTGTGGGTCCTGCCCTTTCATATGCAGCTCAAGCAGAGACTCACAAGACCAAATGATAGGTGAGAACTCCACTTTGTTGGGAGCATTCTGTGTTCTACATGTTAGGAATTTCTGGAAGGGTTATTTCATAAGAAATCTAAACATACTTTTTGCCTAGAACCTGGAAATTCATCAGTCAAAACGTAAGAAAGAAAGGCTCCTTATTAGTGACCGTCCCAAGCCTTGAGAAATCCTTTTTAGATCTCCAGGTAAGTAACTGTTTTTCAAACGATTTAGCTGTCAAGCCTGTCCTCTTTATAGAGAATGCGGCTTTATGTAGATAAAACACTAATCATTAAAGTTGCTGATCAATAGTACACTTCTATCACAGAGGAGATGTGATTTTGCTTGATCCACAGGAAATGGAAATGTGATCACATGATTCAAAATGCGGCTTGGTGATGGATTCTTAGATAAATAAAAGTCTTATGGTAACTTTAAGGTGAAAGATTTCTTCTGGCATAAAATTCAAGGGCTAGATCCCACACACTAGATTAATGGTTATCTTTATTTGGCAGATGTTTATATACATGAATATAGAAGAAAAAAATTGTTAACGGTGGGGTCCAAAAGCCCTGAAATGCAAACAGTCTGGTAGGTCTCTTACAGCTCAAATGTATACAAGGTAAGAAGTATACCCCATCACAACAGCAGTGGTGGGTGATGCTATGTTCCTAAACTAAATTAAATCCTGTCGCGTGAGAGAAATTTGTGGCCTTAATCAAGATTAAAATATACAGAATCAAATGTGCTGATAAAATCTACTCCAGCCATTTCACACTGGATCCTTTCTTTGAGGTATTTGTGATGAACTGTGGGGACCTTTATGTCAGCAGCAGAGTGTCATAGGAGACAAATACTTTCACTGTGATTTCTGAATATTGTCCTTTTATGTCAGTTTTATGCATTTAGATATCATACTATTTGAAGGCATATCTGCATTGTAAGTCACTTTACTTTACTCTGGTGTGGTTTCAGCCAGCCATGCTGGATATTTTTCTCTCTAAACATGCATATAATTGCACCCTAAAAGTAATAAGGGCACCATCCTATTGGGATGCCTGTCAGACTCCAAACTCGGAGGCTGACAGGCATCTTATGCAAAGCGGGAGGAGCACAGACGCGATCTTTGCCTCTGTGCTCCTCCCCAAACATATTTTGCTAGATGGGTGTTTTCACCCATCTAGCTGAAGTGTCAGGGAGTGGAAGGAAGAAGGCTGGGAACGCTGGAAAATTCCTCGTAAGTTGGCCTCTCCAGTCCCCTCCCCACCCTTTACTTTCCCTCCGAGGTTCCTGTTGCGACCTCAGAGAGGCAGCCAGCGCAGTTTTCTCCATCCCAGCTGCGAGGAGGATGGGCAGAGGGAGGGGAGCTCAGGTTCCAAGATAGGAGTGCTGTCTCCAACCTGAGATCCAGGAATTTGAACTATCCTATGCCTAGGGGCCATAGGATTGCTGTCTCGATCTTTTAGAAGCCGAAATACAGCCCAAAGGGATCTGTGAGCTTCCAGGACCTCCAGAATTTTGAACATGTCAAATGAAGATGGAAGGGGAGAAAAAAATGGAGGATTAAATTGACCTTTTCAAGCCCCCATATTATACTAAGATCTCCAGGAGTCATGTTGAGGACAGCATTACTCGCAGAGGCCTGTTCATTGGGAACGTATGGAAGGGCCTGCCCCTCATTGCCCCTAAACTGTGGAATGTGCTCGTGTAAGAACTGTGATTGGCCCCAGCTCTCCTAGCCTTTAGAAAGGGCGTAAAGATGCATCTTTTCAATTTAGCCTTTTAAATATGTAGTTTTTAATGTTTTTACTGTTTTAAAGGCTTATTGTTTTAAATTATTAATGGCTTTTTACCAATTGGAATCATCGTCATCATCATTTTGTTTTGTTTGTTTTGTTTTGTTTTTACATGGTATTTTTAAACTTTATATTATGTGTTGATCTGTTGTATTCTATGGTTTTAACCGTGAACTGCTCAGAGAACCTTGGCTATTGGGCAGTATAAAAATGTAATAAATAAATAAAATAAAAATCAATCAATCATCATCTTCACATTAGTAGTATCACGAACAGAGGGATTAGTGGATGCATGTTATAAAGTTAATAGTTTCCTTTCCTCATCAAGAAGTTTCAGGAGGGAGAAAAAGGACACCTTTTCCTTTTCCTGTTTTCCAGAAACCTCCCCACAAGTACATGTGGCAATACCGTATTCAGATTTTGAGCTAGCAGTCAGCCCCAAACCTTAGTTCTTCAGCATTTTATAGCACAGCAAGAGGAACATTTCAGAACGGTGGGGAGAGAGTGGGACTTCCCCCTCCCCCACATCCTCCGGAAACTTCTCCCCCTCACCCTGGCAAGCCCCAAACAGTACTACAAGGCTCTTGCTCTAATCTGGTTGATACCCTGCACAGGAGCACTCCTGTTAGGGGCTAAGGATGCACTGCATAATTTTGACGCAGTTTCCCACAGTTTTTTTTAAAATTGCATCTTTCCTATCAAAACAGCACGATTGCAACAAACTCAAGGAATACACAAAATTAAACAAACAAAAACCTGTAGTCACCCCACAGTCATCTTTTTTTCCATTCAATGCTCCTGAGAATGCCGCCATGTCATCATGTCATTTCCAGGGGCATTAGCAGCTCCATTTCAAAGTGTGCAGCAGCTGGGCAGTGGCTAAGTGCTTTTGAAGTTAAAATAAAATAAAAAAAGGTCTTGGACCACCTCGTAACCCCAACCCTGAAGAGAACTGCTCTTTTTCATAGTTCCAGCCAGCCTTGTAGTCCTTTTCAGGCATTGTTGGTGGGAGGGGTGCAGTTTCAGGAGAGGGAAAGGTAAAAATGATACCTTCTTTGTTTCCATTCACCCTGAAGTCTTTTCCTAATGTGCTAAAAGTGGTATGAAGACCCTCCTGCCAAAGGCCTTGGAGAGATGCAAGGTAGACAATATTGGATTAGATGGACAAATAGCCTGGTGTAAAGCCGTTCCCCATGTTTCTATAGTGCTGCCAGCACTATAAATCTGAGCATTTTATCATTATATTGGCCTTGAGGGAGGTGGAGTCTGGTGAATGAGAAAAGGAAAAGATGTCCTCTTTGCTCTTCTTCTTCATAAGACACCCCTGTACAGTGTAGGAAGTGTGGTGTTCCTTAAGCCCATAGTAAAATACCCCCCACTCCAATCCTAATCCTCTCCCCTCCAGGATACTTTCTTCAAATCAGTAAGGAATTGGGCAGACTAATACCCTCTTCTCCCTTCCTCTCCAGTTGATTTAGTTTAGGGTTATTTTCCCCCCTTCTCAACTGATACATCAATATTCCATACATCATGGAAGATCGCAAATCCCTGTCAGGCAATTTTTAGGTATTTAAATTTATTTTTCTTTTTAATTTATAAAACTATAGACGTCTTCATAACTAGCATTAGTTCCTAAGCATTATTCTTATTAATGAGTTAAATACAATGTAATGCTAGTGGTCGTCCGCAAGTGCATCAGGACTTTCTCCCTCTCAGCGCTGCAGCCTCCATGTCACCTGAAAAATCTGCTTTGGGGGAGGGTCTCCCAGCTTTCTGGAACAGATTCTGAGGGTGGATGGAGAGCTGTGGGGTGACGGGAAATCACCGCTCTACTGGTTCTGATGCCAGAAGAAGTTTCATCTGTGGAATGAGACCATTGGATGGGGTACAAAACATGCAGAAACCACTGTCTGTTTTGTTTCCAAACAGATAAGCACTCAACCACCCAGGTTCACTGTGAGAAGGAATAATGGTGGCTTACGGGCAGTATCTAAGATAGTTTCGTCTGTGCTGTACAATAGTTTAATCACTAACACATTTTACCTGGAAATCAAGGAAAGCTGTACAGCATTCAGAGAATCAATTTTTTATAATATATTGAATGTCTGTGCTGCGTTTTGAGTTTGTGGATAAAGTGATCCCTTCTTAATTTTCTATTCAGATTCTTACCATGTTGTAAAACAGTCCTGTGAATGAGAGAGCCTGTAAATAAGATGTATGAATGGGAAAAGCTATGTGTACCAATAACAGGGAGAAAAGTGATTGTGATTTTGCTAGGTTCACCAGGTGCATAGTATTTGCAAGCAACGGCTTAATACCGCCAATGCTACAGCCCTGTATTTGATACAACGTACTAAAACTCCCTTAATATTCCTTGAAGACTGCCCATAATAGTCCTGTGGTGCAACGATATTTTATTTAGATGTTAATTATTGATTTGATTAGTACCCCGTCTTTCTACCCAGAAAAATTGCACTCAAGGCAGCTAACAGCATTCAGGATATCCTGTTATTACCTGCTGTCATCAGTCATGAGGTTTATATGCCCTGGAAACAGAATCAGGTATAAAAATACTTTTGCTTTAATTTCTTTTCAGATGGATATTCAGCTCAACCACTGGGTAGAAACAGTACCATTGGACTATGATGTATTCTTGGAAGAAGATGCTGATAGAGAAGCACTTGAACAAATTTACTTATATAAGGTTCTCTAGTATAAGTAGGGATGCTGCAGCCCTTTGGATCAGAGAAAAGACTGTGGAAAACCACAGACATGCTCTTGGTTATGTAAATGAAAAGGAGTTTAAGGTGCAATCTTATGCATGTTTAGACAGAAGCCCTACAACTCCCAGCATGCCCCAGGCAGCCATGTTGGCTAAGGCATGCTGGGAGTTGTAGGCCTTTTTTCCTGTCTAAACATGTATAGGATTGAGCCTTAAATAGAATTTGTTTTGTGCATTTCTTGTGAGGATTGCTAAGTACTCTTCTCCACAGTTAAGAACAAGAAATGCAACATATACCACAAGTTGAAATATTTTTGGACTAGAATTATCTTCACTTTTCTTGGGGTTTAAACATATGGTACATAGCACAGGTGGTCCTTCCTTTGTGTTGCATCTTAGTTGCAAATAGTACAGACGAGTATGCTTCCTTTGCTGTTTTCCCAGCATTCAGGCTGACGCTTGCTGTTTAATCTGACTTTTCCTTTCAGTGAGTGTCTGATTGCTGAATGTAGGTGGTTATTGAACCATCCTGATTGAATAGTGTGTACTTCCCCCACTTAAAAGGAGCAGCAAGTGGGGAGGGGGACTTAGGAGACATGCACTCCCATGCAGAAAGGGGCAAGTATGGTTCTCAACATGAGGAAAAGTAATAAGCAGTCATTATAAATTGGTAGAGCTTTCTGGAGCAAGGAGGAAGTGACCCAGCTCATTCCACCCACTTTTCTTTTAAATGGCCAAATCACATATATTTCTCTATTAGTAGCTCCTCTGCTAGGCTGAGAGAAACAGATCTTCTCCCTCACCCCATCCAACATAGAAGAAAAGATAAAGGGAAGGTAAATGTGTGAATGGGGAGTGGATGGATGGATGGATGGATGTAAATGTGTGTGCCTCTGCTCACCCTCAACAACCCACCTATTGCCATATGTGGTCCCTAGGGGCAAAAAGGTTGCCCACCCCTGGGCTAAGTGAATGTTATTCTTTTAATAGTGATCTCTTTATTTATTTTTAAGCAGCAAACTATGCTTTAATATTTCAGGTGTGAGAAAGTGATGTCCCCTAGACAGTGTCTAGGGGGCATAGGATTGTTCTCTTAGGCACTTGTTTGGTTTCTGCTCTTAGGTATTGTTCAGTTTCTGGGATCAGAGGTCAAAACCAGGGCTCTTACCTTGGAGCCCAAAAACCGTGCCCCCCCCCCCCCCATAACTGGCATGGTTCTCTCCACACCAGCTACATCTCCAGGCTTGGGGACTGGGAAAGGGGGCAATCCTGTGGGCGGGGAGGAGACAGAGGAAGTTGCATTATGCTGCTTCCTATGTGTGCTCCAGCTTCCAAAAAATATTCTCATAAATCTCTTAAACTTCTTATTAAGAACAAGGCCAGAAAGACACAGTAGGATCAGTTATATGGGTTGTCTCATGAAATCAAGTAATTTTGACAGACTTCCTTTTTTAACACTACAAATTAGATATCTTATTTTGAATTAAAGTGTTACCTGCAGTTTGACCACAGTGGCTAGATTAATTTTTAAAAAGGGGGAAACCATGTGGATGATGTTATTCAGTTGTGCTTTTGTGGCTAATAGCAATAGACCCACTTACTATTCTCTTAAGCACAACTATAGTAAGTTTGCCCCAGTTTTTATCAATATTCCTTGTAGCAATCAGTTCAAGGGCTGCTGCTGTCTGGCATATTGAACTTCTTGACTTACTGAATCTCTCTCAGGCCTTGAGACATTTATATCAGATTTTTATACTGTTTGTTTTATACTTTGAATGGTTTTAATTTTTGTGAACTACCCAGGGAGCTTCAGCTATTGGGCAGTATAAAAATGTAATAAATAATAATTAGAGACCAGTTAATAGCAAATGCGATTGAATCAGATTCTGCTCATGGACATAAGGATTAACAATTCCAAGCACTATATACTTGAATTTTAGCTGGTTATTCACATTTCATTGTAGCAAATAAAAACTGAATCTTCTTAACTGTAAGAACTGTTTCTTTTCTTCCTAATGTTCCTAAACAAGGGGAAATCTGTGCATGCCTTTTAAAAGACTTGCTTCTGTCTGCTTCCTTTGACCACCTACCAAAGATCAAGGGCTTTTATTTTGATGGCTGCATGCTGTTTCCTGCTCCAGTTTAGAATTTGTCGCGTTCTGTGGCTGCCATTAAAAAAAAAGGAGCAGAGGAGCTTGGATCTTTAAGCTTCCTTAAGGTCTCTGATCTCTGGAGAATCCTGGGTTTAGAGCAGTTTTTCAAATTTCTGGTAGGTGATATTTTCTGCTCAAAACCTGGAGGGCAGCGAACAAGATTTAGTTTAAATAGATAAGAATCACTGAGCATCAAAGAAACCCAGTCCTCTGTATAAATCAGAGGACTGGGTTGGGACCACAATACCTGACGGAATGCCTCTCCCAACATGAACCTACCCATACACTGCGCTCAACATCTAAGGTCCTCCTCTAAGTGCCTACTCCGAGGGAAGCTTGGAGGATGGCAACAAGGGAGAGGACCTTTTCAGTGGTGGCCCCCCAATTATGGAATGATCTTCCCGATGAGGCTCGCCTGGCACCAACCTTGTTATCTTTTCAGCGCCAGGTCAAGACTCTTCTCTTCTCCCAGGCATTTAACAGCATTTAACAACATATGCTAAGTTTTTTTTAATGGGCCTCAGAACTGTTGTTGTTTAAATAGATACTGTTGTTTTATAATGTTGTTTTTATATTTTTGATGGTTTAAAATTTTGTATACTTTTTAATGTTCAGTGTTTTTAACTTTTGCAAACTGCCCAGAGAGCTTCAGTTTTGGGGCGGTATATAAATTTAATAAATAAATAAATTTTGGCTTGCCTCCAGATTGGGAGGTGAATGCAAGCCTGGAGCACTGACTCATGCAGAGAAGGCATGAGCACTCTTCTCTGAGGGTATTTCTTCTGCATCTTTGCAGTAGGAGTGTTTGGAAGAAGCAGTTATACCTGACGGAGAGATGCAGCAGAATTGTTTTATTTTGCTCCAGAGGATAGGACCCAAACCGCTGGGTTCAAATGACAAAAAAGGGGATTTTGACTAAACATGAGCAGAACATCCTGATGCTGCAAGTTGTTTGACAATAGATCAGACTGCTTCAGAAAGTGGTAGACTTTCCTTTATTAGAGGTTTTCAAGTGGTTACCAATCAGAAACGCTGTAGTAGCAGATTTCTTGCGTCAGCAGAGGGTTGGACTAGATGATGTTTGAGGCAATGGAGGCTGGTGTCACCAATGTCAGTGGGGAAGTGATATCAGAGCCAGCAGCCTCCACTGATTTCAAGTCCCTTCCAATTCCGTCATTCTACTCATCACCAGCTGATAGTAATTAGAAGAGCAGTGAATCATGATATGGGCAGAGATACTTTCACTTATGTATTTAATTATTCCATCACACCACACCATCTGGGAATTACTGGTTAGAGTGCAGAATGTCAAAGAGATTTTATTTAAATAACTTCCTTTTTATTGAGTTTCCATAATAGGTAATAGAGAAAACAATAAACAAAACTTCCTTCTATCCTTCCCCACAAATAACAAAATAATTAATACTACAGTTACTCATTGTTATTTTGCTCTAGTTGCTCATTTTTATTTTGGTTCACTTAGCATTATCAAAAACAGCAACGAGAAAGCATTATCTTCTGAAGCAACCAGTACAACCATCATGGATGGATGCAGAATTCACCTCCCCAAGAATGGAAGGCTTCCTCTCTGTAGAAACTTTCTGATCCAGCAAAGCATTTCAGAACTTCCAGGATTTTTGCCAGTTCCCCCCACCTCCTGAAGTGCCTTGTATACCCTAAAACTCTACACCGAAGGGATGGGAGATCCTCCAGAAAAGCATGGGAGGTGGTGCTGGGGCCTTCATGAGGAGGGGGTAAATGGTGAAAATTGCCTGCCCTCCCTTCCCCTTAGCCAGAGGGTCCCAAGTGGAACTCTGCTCAGGGAGTATTGTTATTCATGGGAGCAAAGTCTGAAACCAATCCATCATTTTGTACTTATATGGGTTGTCCCAGTTCGCACGTTCAGTTTCCAAATATGCAATTACTAGTAATCTATCTTATGATGGGAGTTTTATGCATCATTGGTTTGGGTTATGGTCTGTACTACTGTTTTGGTTGTTTTATTATGTATTGGTATTTTAATGGAAATTGGTTTTAGCTATTTTACATTTTGTACCTTTTATAATTTTGTTGAAAGCTGCTTAGGGTCTTAGAGAAAGATGACTAAGACAGTCAATAAAAAATTAATAAACATTATCTTCAGTTGTATTTCTGGCTCACCTGTTGAGCCCTAATTTATTGCATTAATTTGTCCATTATGCCAAGTTTTGAACCCAGTCCCCTTCTGTATTTGTTGAAATTTCCATTTCATGCTATCACTAATTGGGCAGCTGTTAAACCAATTATGATTTCCTTATAGAGAGATTTTATAACCTCATCATTAATATAACACAAAAGCATTGTTAAAGAGTGGTGGTTAGAGTATTGGACTGGGAGTCAGGAAATCCGGGTTCTAGTTGCCACTCAGCCATGGAAACCCACTGGGAGACTATGGGCCAGTCACAGACTCTCAGCCCAAGCTACCTCACAGGGTTGTTGTTGTGAGGATAAAATGGAGAGGAGGACTATGTTTGCACCTTGAGTTCCTTATGGAAGAAAAATGATGAGATATAAAAAAATAAAGAATATCTTATATTTTATAATTTTCATAATCCTGGATCACACCAGATCCCAAAACATCTGAACATTAATACATGCCTATCAATTCTGTATTTGTGTCCCTTGTTCTAGATAATCCCTATAACAAAGACTAGTTCCTTAGTCCCATTTTTCACAATTTCTATTCCTATCATTTTCCTCATCTGGCTGTATAAGTTTTATTATCCTGTTGTTTCTCGAGTAATATCAGATATATCTGCAACACCAGGCGTATATTCACAGAGTTAGCCTCTTAAAACAAGCATTGAAATGAGATTAGCTGCCTAGTAACTTGAAATCCTTAACTGTAATGCATCATTTTTCTTCATGAGACTGTATTTGCAAGTACAAGAGGCATTCTTTAAAAACACACCATTTCAGCAACTGTCCAATTCTACTCGGATATATAGACCTTTCATCCCAAGAACAATGTGGACAAAAAGTTGGTATGTTGAGTTTATTAAACTGGAGAACGGTTTCGCTTGCACACACACATACGGAGTCTGTTATGATGGCCAAGCATTCACAGTGAAATATGTACCAAAGAGTTTGAAAATGATTTAAACAGTTTTTGCAGAGGACTTGTCATTATATGTGCATGCTTGTGACTCTGCAGTTACTTGTAACCAAAGGAAAATACATCAGGTGATCCAATCATTTATCTCCTCCAGCACATCTAGTTTGGTCCATGCATAACCCAAACCAGTGTTCCCGACAGAAATTACAGCAGTGTTTGAGATATATTTTTATGTATTGTTTGAAATTCTTTTATTAAGGAATGACTGAGACATTGATAAATGCAACTAAAAATCTATGGTACATTTTTATTTCCCCCTCCCCCAATCCCCTAATACACAGACACACCCCAAAATACAGACATGCCTGATCAGGAATCTGGAGTTTAGCTCAACAGGTATTTCTTGTATTTATTAGAATTACCACTAGATGGCATTCAAAACGTTGAGGTCTACATTTTCAAAAGCAGCTGCTTACCTTTCGATTTAAGTGTGGTTTATGAAAAAGACTTCAAGCTTACAGTCTAATGCTGCAATTCTATACATACTTACTTGGGAGTAAGTTATATTGAACTTGATATTTCAATATAATTTCTGAGTAGGACTGCACTGTAACAACAATGAACATGTGTGTGGAACATCCATCAAGAAAGGAATATTGGATTTTTGAGTTTCCTTTCTGACCAGTGATGGCGGGGGTGTGGGGGTGGATAACTTCCCTCTTGTTTAGATACCACTTCAGTCCAAAGTTTCCTAAATAATGAAAACAATAATAACGCAGTGGGTGCTAAGCACAGAGACTGGTCCAGAGTGAAGGAAGGCATGTTGAGAAATGGCCCCTTATATCCATGTTACTCCTAATCCTGGTGTATGCAATGGTCTTTGGACCAGTGTACCTGAAAACCAGCCTGCTCCCATATGAAGGCTTATTGAAGCCCAGCCTTGACTGCCCAATGTCTTCTAAGGCGATGCGAGTGACACCTCATCACTGGAATCCCCCTTCATATATCCTTTTAATGGACCTCTTTATAGGTCAGTTTGATATTGCTGGATTTTATATTGTTAGCCAGCTCAAAAATCCTTGTGATTGGGAGGTGGGATACAGATATAAATGTATTCTACAAAATTAGAATAGAAATACTCTAAAATTAATAAGTGGCCACTTGCTGAAATAGTCTCTGTGCTGAATGAATTTTTAGTTGGAATGTACTTGTAAAATGCTGTGACTGAAGCCCAGGTAGCTGCCTGGAGCATACCTTCAAACAGTGCATCAGTGAGGAAAGCAGCTAATGTGGCTTGTGACAGGATAGTATCATGTACAATGTAGCTCAATATTCTAGTATAGATACCTGTCCATATAAATGGAAAACAGTTTAGCTGTCTAACAGGTCTTTTGTTCCTCCCAAACCTGCTTCAGTGTAGAGAAGTCAGACTAACAATCAACTTTCTATCTTTAAAATATTTATATCTCAACCTTCCACCAATATTGACCCTCAAGGTAGTTTACGGAAATAATTAAAAACAAAAAGAATTACAAAATAGGAAAAGCACCAAATCCTTTAAAAATACGCCACCAAAAGCCTAGGCAAATCAAATGTTTTGCCTAAACGATCATAATGTGGCACCTAATAAAGGAGCCTGAGGACTATGTTCCATAGTCCGAGAGCCATCACAGAAAAGATCCTGTCTCTGATAGCTACTCTTCTCATCTCTAAAGGTGGATTCACCCAGAGCAGAAGATCCTAACAAACGAACTTCCATATGGAGGCAAGTGGGTGGCCCTTGCAAAATGCTCTACTCCAAGGATGGTGAACTGGTTTGGAGTGGGGGGCCAGATGACATCACCCACCGCCAGCCCTCCATGGACCAAATGACACCTCCCGTCAGCCCTCCACGGACAAGGTGATATCACCTGGGGAAAAGCCCACATGCAATAAAGCTGCCCTGACTGAGGCACCAGCTGAAGCAGTACTGCTCTAGCAAACACTTTGGTTGGGGCAGCCTTGCCTGCCCTATTCCTTCCCCCACTGGGGAGTAGATAGAGTGGGTGAAGCTAATGGGTTTATAGCAGGGGTGGGCAACCTGTGGCCTTCTAGATGTTTTGGAACTACAACTCCCATCATTCCTGGCCATAGCATCCGGAAGTTTTTCCTTATATTTAATCAGAATCTAGGTAGCTGTAACTTATACCCATTATTTTGGGTCCTGCTTTCTGTGGTCAGGGAAAATAGTTCTTGACCATTTCCCCTGAACACTAAAATGTCTTCCCCTCACTCTTCTTTTCTCCAGACTGAATATCCCAAATTCCTTCAGCCTGCCCTCATGAGGCATGTCCTTAAGTCCCGGAATCATTTTTGTTACCCTCCTTTGAATCTGTTCTAACCTGTTGATGTCCTTCTGGAAATGTGGTTCCCAGAATCGTACACAATACTCCAGGTGTGATCTCACTAGTGCTGAGTAGAGAGGAATAAGGACTTCACGCGTCTTTGATACAATGCTTGTTCTAATGCAGCCCAGAAGTGTGTTAGCCCTTCTAGCAGCTATATCGCACCCCTGACTCATGTTCAGATTACTGTCAACCACCACACCCAAATCCTTTGCTTGGACGTGGTACTTCCAAGCCATGAATCCCCCATCTCATATATGTACCCTATATTTTTCCTCCCTAAATGTAATACCTTACATTTGCTCCTGTTAAAGAACATCTTGTTCCTCTCCGCCCAGTCTTCCAACGTGTCCAAATCAGATTGCAGTCCCATTCTGTCATCATGGAGAAGAAACTCAGGATGTACTTGTCAGTCTTCCCCTCCTGTGTCTAGTTTTGTGCCACCTTTTCCTAGTGTGTGCCTCCCCTCACACACACATACCATGATCAACACCAGACATTCAGGGTGTACTGTAGGGCAGCTGTAACCAACCTAACTGCTTGGGGATCTACTACAGCTCGTCCCAAGCCAGCAAACTAGTGGCTAATCACATCTCTGATATAATAGAGATATTAAGAAACAAACTAGAAGCCCATTTACTTTTTTTCCTGCTGCTTCAATAGGACAGATAAAGACAGGGGAGCACTGTCTTTTGTTTTTTATGCATATGTAGCACTGTTTGCTAATTAAATACTTTGATTTAAACTACAGGAGGCAACATAGTGTTATGAGCCATGCTATTGTCCTAAGTAAAGATATAGTTTTTCAATAGATCCTGAAAAACCAGTGCTGCTTTAATGCCACTAATGGCATGTCAGGTTAGCCTTTATTTAAAATTCCATTGTGGGAATTAACTAAAGACCCCTTCACCTTCTTGCATGGTGGAGACTGAAAGGAATACTCTGTAGAATTTTGGATTTTAACAGAAAAAGAAAAATCTGTTCTATGTTTTGGAACTGGGTAAATAAGCAATGCTACTGTGGGGATGAGGGGGGGGGGAAGAGTTGCCTTTCAAGACTGATGTTGCTTTGGGGCCTGCAGTGCCTACCTATGTGTCTACATAGTCAACCTCTGTACTTCTAAATAAGAAGATGCTATACTTAGGGAGGTTGTGGGCTCTCCCACACTAGAGGCCTTCAAGAGGCAGCTGGACAACCATCTGTCAGGAATGCTTTAGGGTGGATTCCTGCATTGAGCAGGGGGTTGGACTTGATGGCCTTGTAGGCCCCTTCCTACTCTGCTATTCTGTGATTCTATGAAACATTACTAGTATCACTGGAACTATCTACCACTTGGAAGAGTAAATAGCTTGAAAAAAGAGGGGTAGCCAAGTTAACCTGTTGCAGCAAAAATGACAAAGTCTTGTGACACCTTGAAGACTAACAAATTTATTCTCGCATACGCTTTCGTGGACACTGTCCACTTCATCAGATGCATATTAAACATTCCAATTCATCTGATAGACAGCCCCAGCCTAATCTCATTGATTCAAACTCCCAATGATCTCATTGGGATTTACTTCCTGGCGAATATGCTTAGGATAGCAGCTATTATTTAGGAGGGTGTGACTAGTCAGTCGTTCATATACACTTTTTGTACAATAGGACATTTTCATAGAAAGAATCATAATCTGTGAAGATATACAAGTATACCTCAGGATTTTAAATGTAGTTATTTGCCATGTCTCAACTGAAATGACAAAACATCGCCATGGAAGAAAGTGCGTAAATATAGTACCTAGTTGGTGAGTCTCTATAAAAACAAAACAAAAAAGTCCCACACTGAGGACCTAGTCTTGCTGTGAGCCTCTATCAAATCTTTTATTTTCTTCTCTGAAGGCACATATCGGATATGTTTTAGCTTCCAAGTATATTTTACTAGGAAAACCAACAAGCCAACCTGCTTCCTGGGTACCAGGCATGATGATAAGTCTGTCAAGGTCAGGCCTCTAAGACCCTCCCCATAAGCCACAGATCTCTTGGGCTGCTCATTCAAAAATGGAGGATGAGAGCCTCATCCCCATTAATTAATAATGTAGCTCTCTGTCTTCCTGTGTGTCACAAGCTGGAAAGGCAGTGATCGGCCAATAAAGATGTAGGGGAAAGAAGTCGAAAGCTCCTCCCAACAGCTCTTCCTCATTGAGAGCTGAAGTAGTAGATCAAAAACTTCCGAGGAGCTGAGGGGGGGAAAGAAAAGAACAAGAAAGGGGTCAAGAGAAGAAAGAAAAAGAGAGGGAAGCCTCATTAAATACCACCCAGGCGGAAAGGACAATCGTGTTACAAAGCAGGTAGGAGGGGATGGTGCAACCTCTACGTCTGTCTCATGGGGGTCGATCTGTCTCGAAGAGAGAGCTACCGGGGAAGCCCGAAAAAGGCACTCTCCTCTACCTCCTGACAGGAGGGGGAAAGCTCATCAAGCAGCCTCCCAGCTGGAGGGGATCCCTCATTAAACATCAAACGGGGAGGTGGCGGGGAGGGGGGGGTTAGAGGAGAGTCCCGACAGAAGCTGGACAGGAAAGGAGATAAGTGATCAAAGAGCTGCCCTCCTCCCTTTCCCCTGTTTGTTTAGCATTTTGGAGGGAGGGGAAAGAGGTGTGCGGCCCAGCGTGCGCAGGTCAGAGGGTGACCCAGTGGGCGGGCTGGGGGAAAGCCGGAGCGCGGCCTTACAGACCCGGGCGGGGTGGGGAGGGGATGGAGGAAATCCCCAGGTCGGTCGAGCACGTTGTGGGGGGAGGAGGAGGGAGCCGTCGTTTCTGCTGCTGCCGCCGCCTGCTGTTCGGCGTCATGGCCCCATTGTGAGGCGGCCTAGGGGAGGGGGGGGGGGAGAGAGAAGCGGGGGAGGAAAGAAAGATCCGCGCTCGCTCGCTCAGTCCCAGGCAAGAAAGCGGCGTGTCAGGCGCACACAAAAGGCGCCGTCTGCCGTCGCCGCCGCCACCAACACGACCCGGGCTCCTACTTCGCCTTGATTTAACGTGGTCCCTTTCTCTCTCCCCCCACCCCACCCCCGATTAGAAACGGGAGCCCGGCGATGCCGCTGTTACACCGAAAGCCCTTCGAGAGGGAGAAACCCCCCGCTGACCTGCGACCCGACGAGCACGTCTTCTACTACAAGATCACCAACGAGATCTTCAGGGATTATGAGTAAGAGGCGCCCCCTTCTCTTCGCCCCCCGCTCCCCCTCCAACTCTTCTTCCTTACGTACACCCGTCCTCGTGGGCTGTGGCGCGATGGTTTGAACGGAAAGCGCGGCGGCGGCGGCGGCAAACGGCTGACACCTGGCCGAGGAAGGGGGAGGGAATCCCCTCCGAGAGGTCGGGGAAAGCCCCTGGCCACCCCTCGTCCTCGGGCACTACGCAGGCTGCCCCGGCAACCGTGACGGCTGCTGTCCTTAGCGCCCCCTCTCTAACTGCGCCCCTCTCCCCCTCAGGACCTGGGGAGGGGGAGAGGGGAAAGTTTGTAGCAAGTGAGTGTTCAGGCCGCTGCCCTCGCCCCTGCCCTCTGCGCGTATCCCCAGCCCCCGCGGAACGCCGGCGCGGCTTTTATTTTTTACTAGGCCTTGGTGTTTTGTGCGTTTGTATTTGTTTGTGGAACCAGCCCAGCACACTCGACCGAGACAGGGCGGGGAAACCGCCGCAGAAGCAACGGCCAGCCGCGCCATCTAGGCCAGGCTTGGGTTGAGGCGAGAGGGGCTGCCTGACGGGTGCTCCCAACCGCCTCAGTGACTATTGTTTTCCCAGCAGCTGGAAGGACGGGAGAATAAACGCGCCGCCTATTTAGCCGCCCCCCCGCCCCTAAATGCCGCTCGGCTAGGTTTGAGTTAAAACCTCGACGCTGTCTCTCTCTCTCTCTCCCCCACCCCCGCCCCAATCTCCTTAAATAGTGCAGTTGAGTGGCCCGGTTTTTATCCATTATACAAGCCTCCCAAACACCTGTCTTGGGGAAGAAGGGGGGAAAAATCCGCCATCCCTTTCGTCAAATTGGGGACGTTGCCAGCTCTCCGTAACTCTTAATTTTTACTCGGCAGCTGTTTGTTGAACTCCTGTGTGATGATATTGTATTTCCTTAGTATCTTACCCGTCGGGCAACTTATTTGCAGTTGCTGTCACAATTCAGGGTTCTTTTAAAGCTATATAAAAGTTGATCTTTATTCAAGCAAAGGGATGTTGTATGTGCTGGTTAAGCTATACATAGCTGTATGTGCTGGTTTAGCTATATCGCAGTATTGTGCTTTAATTGTTATGTGCCCGAGTTATTTTTAAAATGTGTGTGTGTCCACTTCCAGACCTAAAGAAAGAGCGGGCAGCTGGTCCACAAAGTGTTGCCTCTGAACTAAGGCTGTCAACTCATTAATTAGTTAAAAGCACTTACAGATTTGCTTAGTTAAAACTCAATTAAATTTGAGTATTTTACCATAGGAAATATTTTGTTGAGTTTTAGTGAAGGTAAGTGTAAACTTCAATTAAATTAAACACCCATATTTGAAAATATTTTGAATATTTTCCTTAATTTGGACATGTCCTCAATTTATATAATGTAGCGGTCACAGGAGAACAGTGTGAGTACTTCTTGAAAATCTACAGTTTTAATTATAGTATATTCATAAACTGCACTAGTTCTGTCCTGCTCTTAAGTATTGGCATAGTCATCAAGTAAAAAAGAGAAATACTAACATTACATGTTATGTTAAATACCAAGGGGAAAAGATACACATCTCCAGGACAAAATTGTCCTCATCCAGAACTCTTTGTGATAAAGAATTAGGTATAATTGTGCATCTTTCCTCTTTGTTCACAAAGACTTAAGGTATAATTCATCCAAAGTTAAGCATTTCTGAGTTGTAGAACTTTAAATGGAAGGGTGTTGAGCCTAAGCATAACTCTCCTATTATCATCAATAGGGCTAAAAGCGCTGGACTGTTTTGAGTAATGTGAAATTAGAGCACCTCTTGCTTTTCTTGTATTTAGACATGTGTGTGTTTACTCAAACAGACTTCACCTGGTAAAACCTTGTTAGGTTAGATCACACTGAGCAGGTTTGTCCTTTACTCTTCAGGGAAAATATTGAAGTGATCATTAAAACAAACAAATAAACCCCCTATTTTTAATTAACTGTGTAATCACTATTAAAAGGAAGGAGGCCCCAGAACCTGTTCAGTATCAGCAACAATGTCATTCCAGGAACAGATGATAACTCCTTAGGCAAGTGAAAAGTGCCTTTTCCTCACTATTGAGAAACCATTCCTAGACCCTATGTACTAGAGTAGGAGCAGGTTTCGGGGAGAGAGTATATAATCTCCAAGAAAATTAGTATTTACTTCTCTCATTTAGAAATAAATGAGTGAGATTCTACATTTTCAAAATCCCTGTAAAAAATTAGCTAAATTTAGAAACACAGATTATGATATATACAGGGCCGACCTTACCATGAAGCGGTAGGAAATAAAGACAGCAGGCAGCAGAGGATGGGGAGAGCGCTGCTCCTGGTCCTGCTGGCTGCCTGCATGGCTGGCCATGCAGGCAGCCAGCAGGACCAACAAGCAGCAACAACCCACTCGCTGTCTCCACTGCCTTGCCACGCACCTCCTTGCCCTGCCGGTCAGCTGGTTTACTTTTCCTAGCATGGCCCTGCACACTGCCTGTAAGGTCTTTCTGCCTTCAGGAACCGTGCTTTGCCTGCGCAAGGTTGGGCAATTGTGAGAAGTTCCAGGATCTCTCGCAATACTTTTCCAGACGTGTAGGTGCCTGCGGCTCCTGAAGGCAAAAAACTTAAAAGGCAGTGCACAGACCTGTGCTAGGGTAAGTAAATCACTTGGCCAGGAAGATCAGGAGGCACGGCGAGGTGTGGAGTAAGCAAGCGGCTGCTTCTAGTGGGGAACAGGAGGCCACGGGGGGAAGAGGCACGGCAGGTCCCACTTCAGTTTTTGACCTGCCTTGGGCCAGGCCTGGATATATATGACTGCAAAATACAAGAACCTCTTAAGTGTTCATCTGCACAGAACACTCATTTACATTGGGTTGTGTTGGTGTTTCAATAATCCTGCTGCTATTTGAGTTTTTCAAGTATTCATTAGTGGTAAAAAACACAAATTCCTTTTAATTAACTGTCAGTAAGACAGGGTAGATATTTGCACAAGGGTCAGTAGAGATGTCAATCTTATCTTTTGGTAATAGACCACTAAAATGTGCACTGTTATAAATGCAAGGAAGTTCTACTGCTTTTTTAAAGAAATTATGAAATCACACACACACTGGGCCAGTTTGCAAATCATGATATGCCACTGTGGGTTAATTAATCCTGGGGACACTGTGACACATGCTGGATGCCATTTTGAATATTCAAACCCTAGCCAGTGGTTGCTGTAGCTTGTTGTGTTGTGTGAACAGTAAGGGTTATGTGAGAGTTAAATAACCCTTGCATAACCCTAGAACAGACCATGGGTTATGTGAGGGGTGTTTAACCCTTGCACAACCCCTGCCTCCCAGGTTTGTCTGACAAGCCACGGCAAATGCTGCCTGGGGCTTGCATATTCAAAGTAGTGGCTGACACACCACGGTGGCCCTAAGGGTTAATTAACTCAAGGTGGCTTGTTATGAAGTGCAAACTCACATTAATATCCCATTTTTCTTTCAAGTCACTTAGAGCAATATACACTTTGTTTTCCCATTATATACTTAAACAACAACAACAATTTATTGCAGTCAATAGACCATTCCAACCATTATATACTTGTAACCATCAGCAAACCTTATGGTTGACAAGCAGGAACTTAGAAGAGGTGTTCTGGGCCAGGTCCAATACTATCCATTACAGCCACTTTGCTGGCACTCCAGTTTGGAAATGAACTATTCTGTGGCATAAGGAAGTCCTGAGGCTGATACATTCTTACCCTGGTTACTCTTTCTGTTAATTGAAAACCTATCTTAGACAAAGAACTTTGTCACGTTAGCATTAAGACTGGAGATGCCTTGCAGGGCAGCTTACAATAACCAATAGCAGTTAAACCCCAAACAATCAAATATACAACCATATAAAATATCATCAGCAGATACAAAATCAACCCTAAAAAGTCTGACTGTAATAATAATAATAGTAATAATAATAATAATAATAATAATAATAATAATAATAATACTCCTGAAAACCAATAGAGGGGGGTACAGGTATCACCCTGGAAAGAGAGTTCCAAAGTGATGGGCCCATGACAGAAAAGGCCCCATCCTGGTATTCACCAGCATAATTGCATGGTGAAGGACCAGAGAAGACAGCCTCAGAAGCCGGATCTCAGGGCTTAGCAGGTTAATATGAATGCAGGTGGTCCTTCAGATAACCTGGCACTGATACGGTTAGGGCTTTAAAGGTTAAAACCAGCAACTTAAATTGGGCCAGAAAATGGGTAGCTAACCAGTGTAATTGGCACAGAAGAGGTATAAAATGATCAAAACATTTAGGGTGTATGAGCATTCTTGCTACTGCATTCTCTATACTATACTTGCACATGTTCAAAAAAAGAGGAAATGCACCACCACAGTAGAAGTAATACAAATCTATAAAATAAGTACTTCAATTCAAATAGAACAATATTTATTTATTTATTTATTTATTTTATTACTAACGTTTGTACACCATGTTATTTACTAAAAAGTCAATCTTTCCACAGTGGGAAATATTGTGACCAAGTGAGCTATGTCCCTGGTTAGCCAGGTTAACATGCTAACTGTTCATGGGCAACTCTAGGCACCTGTTCTCCCTTCCTATGGGTCTTTGTTTTTAAATCAGACTTAGACTGGATAGCCATTCAAATAGAGAGGGCTGCCCTCATATAGACACCCTAACTGTACTATACTGATGGAATTTAAGGATTTCTGTGGGGAAATTTTGAAATGAGATTGAGTAGTTAACCTTGTCACAATGCTGTCAGAGATCTAGTTCACATGTAATGAGAAGCAACTGTTGGTGAATTTCTCTGTATGTTTTTTCATGTGGTTGCAGCTGCCATTATGAATATTTGGGGCATGGCAAAGATGCGCCATAGCTTCATTACTTGCCAACCTGGCAAGGGTGGGTTGTTGGGGTGGATAACAAGTCATCCGCAACCATAAAACAGTTCATGGGTTCTTGGTGGCTTGTCAGTCATCTCAATAACCCACTCTCAACGGGTTCAGACATAACGAGAAATTATGGCACGCCCCCGCTATGGCTCGAATATTCAAAATGGCAGCGGCCACGGCTACGCAAAACTGTGTGGGGAAATTCACCCACGGCGGCTTTTCATTATGATAATATGGATTGTTAGAGACTCATAGCTATCCTTTTATTCTTCTTCGTGATCTCTGTGCATCACACATATGGGCTCTGTGCCTGCGCAGGGCCAGGTTCAGAAACTTCTATAGCTGAAAATCTTTTAGGCGGGAACCCCTCCCCCACCGTCCACTGAGCATGCTCAGGGGTTCCCGCCTAATCCCCTCAGTTCTCTTCAACCGCCTGTAGGGTCAACAGCGTTTTGGAGACTTCTATGTTTGGTATCATTATACCTAGCTGAATTATACTAATTTCATTCTTTTCTTACTTCTACAGTTTTCTAACTTTTCTATCTATCTATCTATCTATCTATCTATATATAAAGATTTTCTTGTGTTGTTATCTTAGCCTTGGTGCCTATGGCACTACAAGGCCTCTTCAAAAAGTGCTCTGGTTGTGAGCAAAAGATCTCACAAACCGACGGACATTCTCGGTGCTTATTCTGCTTGGGGGAGATGCACGTCGTCGAATCCTGTTGCTTTTGCCTAAAATTCTCCAGGCAAACCAGGAAGAACCGATCAGACCGCCTTCGGGCATTACTGTGGGAAAAGGCATTGGAGGCAGTGGAGAAACCGAGTACGTCTCGCCGCTCCAAATCTCCCAATACCATGGAGTCAATGCCCCAACCTCCTCCTTCGCGGAGTGATGCCTTCCCGGTTCACCCCCCTTCCTCCTCTCTATCCGCTTCCTCAAAAGCGGCCAAGAAGATATCTAAGAGAGCGAGAGAGCATGTTGGGTCTGAAGAACCCCAACGAAAGAAATCGAAGGAAGGAAAGAAAAAATCGACAAAGTCAAAACCGTCGATACCGAGGGCTCCGTTACCAACTACTTCGGTACCGAAGCGCCCTACGGCACCGAGCACCCCGATATCGAGGCTTTCCCTGCAAAAGACGCCTCCAATATCGGCAAGTCTGATACCGACGCTTTCGGTACCGAGAGCCTTCTCGATACCGAGAAGAGCAACTCCGTCTTCTCCACCGGCCCTGACGCCGTTACAGACGGAGCAAGTGATGCTTTCCCCGGTACCGTCTCTCAATATCATTACGGTACCAGCTGAGGAGACAAGCTTAAGAGCATCAGTCTCGGAAGGAGAGATCAGAACCTCCTCACAAGATCCAACGCTGGCAGAAGACGGTCCTATCTCCCCTCGATACCGCCAAGTCCAACAATCACCCATCGGTACCGATGGACATTGATACCGACAGGGACATGAGTCTCGTCCGATGCTCAACACTGACACACATCGGTACCGAGACTTCGATACCGACGCTCTTCGGCGCCGAGATTTCGATACCGACATACATTGGTACCGAGACTTCGATACCGACACATGCCTTTCTCCGATACCGACAGCCGTCGATACCGGCCAGTGCCACGAGACCGTTCACCGGTGTCGATCCATTCGGCTCAATATTGGCATCCTCCACAGTATCCTCCTTACTACTACGAGGACTGGAGATACAGAAGGGATCAAGACTCCTATTATTATCAGGAGCAGTATGCCCCGTATCCGCGCTTCCAGCAACCTCCATTGGAGACAGTTTCCCGTCTTCCACCCGCGGAAGATGCTACCGCTATGCCGCCGCCAACGCAGCCATCAGCACCAAGGCCCCCACCTCAACACTGCAACCTACGGCACCAACAACATCGGTACCGTCGCAGGCTCTGCAAGCCCTACCCGCAGCTAGGATGAGGGGAAGTGCACTAAATGAGCTCTCTGATGAGGAATATCGATCAGACTCCTCTCAGGAACCATCACCTCCACCATCAATCCCTTCACCGGATGATTGCGTGATAACCACGGATGTTATCTCCCCCTCTGAGGACTTGACCCATTTTACAGATCAAGTGCAGAGAATGGTGAGGTCTCTGGGGATCGAAACTTCTCAACCATTGGAGAAGTTAAATGACCCAGTATACGACGACCTATACTGTGAATCGTCTACCCCAGCGGCAATCCCATACCTGCCTATGCTGTTGCGTACCGCCCAACAGTCATGGAAAATGCCCTCCTCTATGCCACCAACGTAGAGGAAGCTTGATAACATCTACAAAATCCAAGAAAAGACAGCACAGCGCCTTTTCTTTTCACCCACCCCAAGCCGAATTCAATTATAGTCGAGGCTTCCCAAGGACGCACTCAAAGAAAACATAATGCACCCGTTGACAAGGAAGGTCGGAGACTGGACGGCTTGGGAAGAAGAATTTATTCTTCCACATCTTTGTCACTAAGAGTGCACAATTACCAAACCACCATGGCTAAATATCAATCCTTTTTATGGGAAAAGATGGCATCTCTCTCTGCATACCTGCCAGACGATCAAAGAGAGTTGTCAAATGTGTTTTACACAGAAGCCATGAGGCTGTCACGCCAGCAACTCAACACAGCAAGACATGCCACTGACTGTGCTTCAAAAGCAATGGTGGCCTCTGTCGCCTTAAGCCGACATGCGTGGCTTAGGTCCGCAGGACTTTCTCAAGAAGCACGTACCCGGATAGAGGACCTTCCCTTTGACGGGGAAGGACTCTTCCACTCGTCCACGGATGAGTCTATGGAGAGCATCCAGAAAGCCAAAAATACGGCTAAGAAAATGGGGATTGGTCAGCAGCAACAGCAGCTTCAGAGACCATTCCGCCAGAGACGCTGGCCCGGAACACAGCAGCAGTTCCAACCTAAGCAGCAGCAATTCCAACTGCAACACCGCCCTGCTACATACCAACCTCAGGGTCAGTACAGAAGGCAACAGTACCCGGGTCGATTCAAACAAAACAAGAGCAGGCCTGACCCGAATCAAAGATGGCGTCTTTGACTATCTTACACCAAACAGCCTAACACCTAAGTTTGGTGACATCGTTGCCCCTTTTTTCTACAATTGGACCACTATTACATCTGATACATGGGTCCTTAACATCATATCTCGGGGCTACAAAATAGAATTTTCCACTCCCCCTCCCCTCGGAACCGCAAGGTTCTCACCACCTACAGATGCTCTATTACAAGAGACTACGTCTCTATTGGAAAAGGGCGCCATAGAGCGATTACCAACTCACACTCTAGGAAGCGGGTTCTATTCCCGCTACTTTACAGTTCCGAAACGGGATGGGGGGCTGAGGCCTATTTTGGACCTCAGGGAGCTAAATAAGTTCATCAACCCTAAAAAATTCCGGATGAACTCTTTAGCAAGCATCCTACCTTTCCTCTCCCAAGGGGACTGGTTTACGTCTATCGATCTTAAGGATGCATATTTTCATGTTTAAGTCTATCTTGATCATCACCAATACCTCAGGTTCATAGTAGGGGAAGACGTTTTCCAATTCAAAGTGCTTCCTTTTGTGCTTTCTACGGCACCCCAAGTCTTCACAAAGTGCATGGCACCAGTTTGCGCCTTTCTGAGGACTCGAGGGGTAGAAATTTACCCCTACTTGGACGATTGGCTGATAGTGGCTAATACGGAGCAAGAAGCCGCCCGTAATACCCATCTCACCATCAAATTACTCAACGAATTAGGCCTTTGCATCAACAAGGAAAAATCAAATTTTCATCCGACCCAAAAAATTAAATTCCTTGGAGCAAGGCACTTTCTGCCAAGCCCTTTGAGCCTTTAGCAAGAACAGACTTGCGATTACTAACTTTCAAGGTGGCATTCCTTGTTGCAGTCACATCTGCCAGGCGTGCATCTGAACTTGCTGCACTCCACATAGACTCACCATACACGGTGTTTCACGCTGACAAGGTGGTCCTTAGACCGGACCCAGCTTTTCTCCCAAAGGTTGTTTCTTCTTTTCACCTTGGGCAGGACATTACGCTTCCAAGTTTCTTTCCTTCGCCGACGTCACCTATTGAGTCTGCCCTACATACCCTAGACGTGAGACGGGCTCTGGCCTTTTACCAGTCCAGAACTGCCACCCTCGGGAGATCCCATAGACTTTTTGTTTGCTATGGGGGCAAGCAAAAGGGACTCCAGGCATCTCCACAGAGAATATCTGCTTGGGTGGTTCAGACTATTAAGCTAGCCTATGAACTCACTGGCCTCCCGTTGGAGGATAAGGTGCGTTCTCACTCCACGAGAGGAGTGGCCACCTCTACAGCCTTTGAAAAGGGGATTGCTCTACCAGACCTCTGCAAAGCAGCTACCTGGTCGACACCTTTGACTTTTGCCAGTCACTACCGCCTGGACATCAGGGCGCGCAGAGACTGTGCCTTTGGGCGTGCCATCTTATTGGCAATCCTATGACTATTCATATACCAACTGACACCACCCACCTCCAGTAAGTCAGCTTGTTAATCGCCCATATGTGTGATGCACAGAGACCACGAAGAAGGAAAGACAGGTTGCTTACCTGTAACTGTAGTTCTTCGAGTGGTCATCTGTGCAGTCACACAACCCTCCCACCGTCCCCACTATGGTGTCATTAATTTTTGATCACCTGGTGGTTCTCCTCAGTGAGACTGTTTAGGCGGTTTCAGGAACTGAGGGGATTAGGCGGGAACCACTGAGCATGCTCAGTGGACGGTGGGGGAGGGGTTCCCACCTAAAAGATTTTCTGCTATAGAAGTTTCCGAACCTGGCCCTGTGCAGGCACAGAGCCCATATGTGTGACTGCACAGATGACCACTCGAAGAACTACAGTTACAGGTAAGCAACCTGTCTTTATTAGCACATTTTTATTGTTTGAAACTGTGTAGTTGTGAGCAATGTAAATGACCATAACTTTCCCCAAGAGCTAGCAAGAAACATGTAGCAGAAAGAGGTCAAGTCAAGGTGGAGAGATGAGAGGTAGGCCTGATAAGATAGTTCTGTTCAGAGCCAATGGAAGTACATAAGCTTCAGTACTGTCCACAAATTCTGCAAGACTTTCAGGAGTATCTCTCCCATCATAAGACACTTTTATAGCACCTTGAGTGATAGCATTTTCTCTACTATTTGCTCAGTAGTAAGAGAGTGGTAAGATTTTGAGCACAGAACTACAACTCCTTTTGTTTAACCCATGAAGTATAATATTTGTGGGGGTGGGAGCATAAGAATGGAGTATAATGCAGAACTAAATGATTAATATTATAGCCAAATGATTATCTCTCCACCAATGGAACCTTGATTCCTTTGGTGAAAGCCCTTTGGGTTGGAAAACCTTGCTTTTGAATGCTTGGTTGGTTAATGGAAAGACAGCTGCCCATCTAGGACCCGTCCTGGCTAAACATGCTGATCTGCAGATAGTACAAAGACCTGACTGTATGAAGTGGGATATATGAATGTTTCTCAGTTTGTCTGCCAGGTTTGTCTGTACAGCAACAGGACAGATAAGAGGTCTAAATTGTGCTTCCATCCTGGTAGTTAGTTGCTACCACCCTGGTAGTTAATCAATGGCCTTTAAGTTTTGAGTGTGCGTTTCTAACTATGTCTGCTTGGAACAGGTAGAGACTCTGTTGGTATACTGTTCTACCCCACTTCTAACAAACGTCTTGCCTCAGCTAACCAGAGTGGTTTCAGGGGCGGTATTGGAGACCTCTAGACCTCAATGTTTTGAGGAATTTCAACATCCTATTAGAATGGTTCACTCCAGGAATCTAATGTATACAGGTGATTTTTTGATGACTCTTGAGCCCCATTCAGGCATTCTACATCTGAGACTATTAAACATGCGGGGAAGGGAGGATGCTAGCCCTGCCCCCGCACCCTGTCATCTTGTAGTCCTTTACTTGAGTGTGAAGAGGTGAGGCTTCTGAATCAATGGAGGCTTTCCACACAATTCAAAATGCTTATTGGAATGCCTTCTGGAATGGGACAATGGCCTGGTCAGTTCACAATAATTTCTAACTGTCCTCTCCCTCTGAGGGCTTTTTTCCTATGCAAATTACAGTTGTTGACCCCCTAACCTGGATTAAGATGACAGCGGAAGAGAAATGGTTAAAACCCTCTCTTCTCCCACATTAGAGACTCTATCCGGATTAGGTTCCCCCATATTTAGTTTAGAAGTAACTGCATGCTACATATTAAAAGCAAGTTGTTGTTTAGCTGTGAATTGTGTCTGTTTGAGATGCGGAGGTGATTAGGCTTGTTTTGCCCCTTCTCTCTAATGACCTTCCATTGTCATGTAAAGAGTTTTCATCTCTGGAATGCATTTGACCTGCTTAAGGAGTTGATGCTTTAACTCCTAGTTACTCACTTTTGAAAAATGTATCTGTTTTCTCTTGACTTTAGAATTTTTTTATTGTATTTATTGATTACTCTTAATGTTTTTAATATTTTTTATTATTTTGTGAACTATCTTGGACATTTCCCCTTATATAGAAAGGCAGAATATGAATAAATATAGTTTATTAAACAAATGAATGAAGGACAATGATGTAGATCGGGGTTCTATTATATATGCACAATGCCTACTTGTGGAGTCTCACATTTTCATCACCTGCCCTCCCAAGTCAACACTACATTTGAGAAGCTGAGCTGGAGGCTAGTGTGATAGGAACAGAATTTTCCATTCAGCAAAGTCTGAATCCAGTCACAGTTGTGCCTCAGAATCAGTGTCCCATGTAAGTCATAATGGGTCTAAGTTCAATTTCATGTTATCCTAAATAAGAATATATATTTTATTTTTTTATTTAAAACATTTCTTGGCCATCTTTCTGGGCAGAAGCCCTTGCAAGGTGAGTTATGACTATAAAAGACATAAAATATTTAAAGCAATAAAAACATAAACACAATAAAATAGCAATTAAAAATAATGAAAGCCAACAATAAAACCAGCAACAACTTTAGCAGCAGCAGCAATAATTGTACTCCTATCACAGAAGGCCATGGTAAAGAAGGCCATGGTAAAATAATGTTTGCAAGCCTTTCTTAAGAGTCTGCAATGACGGAGCATTGGACCTCCGTTGGGAGCTTGTTCCAAAGGTGTAAGGACCACTGTAGAGGCCCCTATCATGAGTGATCTATTTTATTTATTTATTTATTTATTTATTACATTTTTATACCGTCCAATAGCCGAAGCTCTCTGGGCGGTTCACAAAAGTTAAAACCATAATAAAACAACCAACATGTTAAAAGCACAATTACAAAATACAGTATAATCACCTACCTAGTTGCTCTCATGAGTGGGCAAATGAGAAGGGACTCTCTTTCTTATCTTAAAATGTGGACAGGCTGATATGGGTGTAGTCAGTCCTTCAAGTAACTTGGTCCCAAACTGTTTAGGACTTTAAAGGTCAAAACCAGCACTTTGAATTGGGCTCGGAAACACACTGGTAAAATAAAAGTGAATTAGTTATTTTATCTAAAGGCCAATATAAAAGTGGAAGTGGCTCAAGGGCATTCCAGGCCAATTTTTGAAACCAGGCAATGCTTTCAGCAAACACTGTGCCACAGAAAACCAATGAAGCTCCCACTGAGGTTGAGGAAAGCTCTTCCTAATTAAAAATATCTGTCAGTACACTGAAATAGTAAATGGACTAATTTGTCCACCATTTTCAGCCCAGCCCCTTCTTATTGCCATTCTACCTCTGGTTCTTCCATGGAGAACCTCCTTCGTAAAAGGGTTCCAAACCTAGGCAGATCCCAACCACTTTTCAAATTGTTCTAGTTGCCAGTCTTATTGAACAAAGGAATTTAGAGAAAACACACCTAATATAACGAGGTCCCAATGTTAACAAGCCTACTTGACATCACAATTCTCACACTCTGCACCCAATATTGCACTCCTAACAAATGAAAAGGGTTAGGTTAGTTATGTAGAGAATTGACTCACTTCCAAGATCTATCTTTATAAAAGAATGCATTCTTTGTTTTCAGCCAGGTCTTGTATAAAAGACTGTCAATTCTTAAGAAATAAAACTGAGGAATCCAATTAGATAAATCCTAAATAAGATGTAGGATCATTTCAATTTCCAGTGTATCAAATTGACGCCATAAACTGATAGGATGGTAATCCGTTTAGCTAGCTCTAAAAATATCCAGAACTGTTTTTAAATTAAGTTATTTTTCAGATTAGAAAGCAATATCAAATTATCCGTGTACCCTAAAAGTTTAAATTGGTATTCTCCAAACCCCATGTTGTTAATATCAGTGGCCTGCCATATAGTGCAGGTGGCTCTGTAGCCAAATGTAAGAGCAAGGGCAGCCACCTTCTTTATTGTGGGAGGATGGGGTTAGTTTGGCTCTTAAATACTTTAAATACTACAAACGAGAAGGATCTTGGAATTGTTGTAGATCGCAAGCTGAATATGAGCCAACAGTGCGATATGGCTGCAAGAAAGGCAAATGCTATTTTGGGCTGCATTAATAGAAGTATAGCTTCCAAATCACGTGAGGTACTGGTTCCTCTCTATTCGGCCCTGGTTAGGCCTCATCTAGAGTATTGCGTCCAGTTCTGGGTTCCACAATTCAAGAAGGACACAGACAAGCTGGAGCGTGTTCAGAGGAGGGCAACCAGGATGATGAGGGGTCTGGAAACAAAGCCCTATGAAGAGAGACTGAAAGAATTGGGCATGGTTAGCTTGGAGAAGAGAAGATTGAGGGGACATGAGAGCACTCTTCAAATACTTCAAAGGTTGTCACACAGAGGAGGGCCAGGATCTCTTCTCGATCCTCCCAGAGTGCAGGACATGGAATAACAGGCTCAAGTTAAAGGAAGCCAGATTCCAGCTGGACATCAGGAAAAACTTCCTGACTGTTAGAGCGGTACGACAATGGAATCAGTTGCCTGGTGAGGTTGTGGGCTCTCCCACACTAGAGGCCTTCAAGAGGCAGGTGGACAACCATCTGTCAGGGATGCTTTAGGGTGGATTCCTGCATTGAGCAGGGGGTTGGACTCGATGACTTTGTAGGCCCCTTCCAACTCTGCTACTCTATGATTCTATGAAAATGTTAGCGTGACTTGATAACTGGTGATAAAATATCAGTTACTATTACGCATTCTGATTAGTGTATTAAAGACACTCCAGAAATGGGTTTTCTCTAAAGTACTTCAGCAAGGGGGGAGGGATTAAACTCTCACCCTTCCCACCCAGCTGCCACCATTCTAATGCTGATCACTATTCTGTTTTCCCTGCCTCCCCATACTGTGGCAACTATTTACACTTAAAAAGCAATAATATATAGACAACATTAAATGTGATGCAATTAACATTATATATAGTTTGGCCCCAAGTATGTAGACTAGGGATAGCTAACTACTTAAGATGTTGCTGTTGGGTGTCCTTCAGCCACTTGAGAGGACAGATCATTTGACTGCAATGGAGGGCAATAGCACTGTTTCCTTTAGAAACCTTGCAGGAAGAGGAAGTAACTTCCCAACCTGAGGATGAAGCATAAGAGGGAACATGCTAGGAACAAACAAACATAAAACCTATTGGGGAGAGATTAGAAAACGCAACAGGACAAAAGTGGCGGTGAGCTGCTGAACATTCTGAATGCGTGTAACGATATGCTAGGGGTTGCTAGCTGCCATTGCTGAACTTTCAGTATATGTTTCATTTCCTCCCTTATCAATGTGTTGATAGTTTTAAAGCATTTTAGAAGCCCTTCTAAGTACACAAGTAGTTGTCAAATTTACTATTTCTGTGTAAACGGGAAATTGTGAATAAAAGAAAAAAACCCGCTGAAAGTTGAAAACTGGGATAAAAATAGCCAGTAAGTGAATATTTAACATATCTAAGAAAAGAACGTGAGTAAATGAATACATTTAAAAATTGTTAGTGTTTTAACACTTATTTTTTCCTTTTTCCATTGTCATGGGGCTTAAGCCCCGAAATGTATCTTAAAGCTCATTTTGGAATGATTATTTAATTTTTCATAAATACCAGTTGGCAAACAATGGAAAGTGAAAATACATGTGGGTGGACCCTTGTACAGAAATATTTTTCAGGGACTTATGGTTTCATTATAACTAAACTGAGTTTGGCTTCTGTTAGCAGGTGATATGTTGAGATTACTGTGCAAAAGGCGGGATACAAATAAATATAATAATAATAATAACAACAACAACAACAAGTGGAGAGGAACCATAGCTCAGTAGTAGAACATATGGTTTGCCTGAAGGAAGTTTTAGGTTCAATCCTTGGCATCTCCAGTTAAAAGGATCAGGTAGTAGGCAATTGGAAAGACCTCTGCCTGAGACCCTGGAGAGCCAGTCAGAGCAGACAATTCTGGGCTAAGTTGACAAATAGACCTGGTATAATGAAAGCCATATCTGTCTATTTCAAAATAAAAGCAACTATTAGTATGACCTGGTTATGAGTGTCAGTCTAATAGTGGGGAGACCTCTGTTCAAATCTCTACTTGGCTATAAAGCTCACTGGGCCAGTTCATGGCCAGGTTCACATAATCAACAGGGGAAGCTATGCAGTATGATCCTTCTCTCAATCCTGCCACCATCACAGGTACACCTTGTGGGAATGCAGGAGAGGGCCTTCTCAGTGGCTGTGTCAAGGCTCTGTAACTCCCTTCCCAGAGAGTGTAGAGTGGCTCCCTGTTTGTTACACTTTTGGAGGCAGGCAAACTCCATAATTAGGAATTATTAGCATAATTAGGAAAGTAATTGAGACTAAAATTGCCAATCTAATAGTCCCATTATACAAGTGTGATGCAACCACACTTCGAATACTGTGTATGATTCTGGTCACTGCACTTTTAAAAAAGGATATTGTAGAGTTGGGAAAAATGCAGAAAAGGACAACTAAAATGATCAAGTGATTAAGCATCTCTCTTGTGAGGGAAGGTTACAACAGCCAGGATTGTTGAGCTTGGAAAAAAGGAGGCTAAGGGGAGACATGATAGAGGTATATAAAATTATGCATGGTGTGGAGAATATGAATAGGGAGACATTTTTCTCCCTCTTTCAAAATACTTAGAACCAAGTGTTATCCCATGTAGCTGATTGGTGGGAGTTTAAGGACAAATAAAAGGAAGTACTTCTTCATACAGCGCATAGTTAAATTATGGAATTCACTACTACAAGATGGAGTGATGGCCACCAATTGGCTTTAAAAGGGGTTACAATAAATTCCTGGAGGAGAAGGATATTGATGGCTTGGGTCCTGCTTGTTGGTTTCCCGTGGGCAGCTGGTTGGCCACTGTGTGAACAGAATGCTGGTCTGATCCAGCCTGTCTCGTCTTTTGACAGTTGAAAAGAGTTAAGCATTGAAAGCAGCAAGACTTCAATGCTTAGTTTTGGCTTAATCTCAACCTAGGTGTACGTAGCAGGCATGTAGAGTTCAGTTGAGTTATTTTAACTTGCTTTCTTGCAGTGACTTTTTTGAACGAACCATTCTGTGTAATAGCCTTGTATGGAGTTGTGCTGTCACAGGTAAACCTGGACTCACCTATCAAGAAGCACTAGAATCTGAAAAGAAAGCCAGACAAAATCTGCAAAATTTTCCAGAGCCACTTATTGTTCCAGTCCTATACTTAGTTACACTCACTCAACGCCCACGACTTCATGAAGCTTGTGATGACATCTTTGATTATGTGAAGAACCGTTATTTTGTTGGTGAAATTGTCGAAGTACGTAGGAATAATGGTGAAAGGTAAGCAACTTTGATATGGACTAGTTTTAATAGATATGTTTATGGCTCTTTTAAAAAGAAAACAAATATAGGGCCAACTTGTAAACCACTTAATCTTAGGTGGCTTTGGTTGTTCACGTGTGCTATAATCTTTTATTTTATTATTTATTTATTTATTTATTGCATTTATATCCTGTCTTTTTCCTCCAAAGAACCCAAGGCGGCATACATAATCCTCTTCCTCTCCATTTTATCCTCACAACAACAACCCTGTGAGGTAGGTTGGGCTAAGAGTCTGTGACTGGCCCAAAGTCACCCAGTGGGTTTCTGTAGCCAAGTGGGGACTAGAACCCAGATCTCCTGACTCCCAGTCCAACACTTTAGCCACTACACCACATTGGCTCTCACTTAGCAACTAGAGTAATACTCTTTGATCCAGTTCCTTGTTTCCTTATCTGGAAAAATGACTGGCAAATTCAGTGGTTTGCTGAAGTACAAAGCATTATTCTTTCTGTGTAAAATGGGTGGGTTATAAATCTAAATAAAAGGAATACTGTTAGCATGATAGAAATAGTGTATTATATTTCTGTGTTTTTATTATTCTAAAATGAATGACCTCAATGCTGATGTTATGTTCTTCATTTCCTAAGCATGATTAGGCAGTTCGGAGTATGCAACCAGCTTGGACTTTCACCTCACTTCTTTGCATACATTTCCCCCTCTTTTTCATGGTGTAGCAATATGTCTACATCAGTCCTCCTAACTCTGTTTTATTTTGGTTTTAAACAAGATTGCCTTTGTAATCAGAGTTTGCAAGCTCACATCAAATTTTGGTTTCAAGCACACTAATAGAAGAAATCCAGGTTTATTGCCATGATAGATATAATGCTAGCCAATGGTTAAAGGAAATCATGGAAGAGAAGGGGTTCACATAAGAGGGAGGAAGGCATGGGAATCCATGACATGCCCCAGTCTCCTAACCATTTAGGAACTTAAGATCTACACTTAATTCAGGTCTGGAATACTAAATCGTTTTGCTGGATGAACCCCACCCCAAATTAGTCCTGCATTCAGCCTCCAGTAGTGGCCAGAATGTTTTGTCTTAGAAGTTCACAAGCAGAACCTGGGAAATCATCACCTCTAAACATGGAAGTTTTATCTTCATGATTAGCCATCTTTTCCATGAATTTGTCTAGTCTTTTTTTAAAAAGTGATTTGTGCTAGTGACCATCTTGTGGCAATGCATTCCATATATTAATTTATCATACGAAGGAATTCAGGTTTATTTGTCCCGAGTTCTACTGCCTGTCCATTTTGAATGAACTAGAGTTCTAGTGTTTTGGGGAGGAAGAAAGTATCTCCCTTCACACTCCACAGTTTTCATAATTTTATAAACTTCAATTATGTGCTTCTTGGTTGTCTTTTTTTTATAAAATCAAAAGCTGTGCCTTAAGCTTTTCTTTATCGAGAAAAAGTATATTGTAATGTTTTCATGTAAAAGAGACAGGTCCACTACAGCTCATCTTTTTTTTCATACTTCTCCTAATTTGGCATATTATTAAAACAATGAAACATTTTTCGCTACTCTTAAAAAGTATGATTGAACATTTAAATATATGAAGTCTGCTACTTTTGATAACCTGTTAATATAATATCGAGCATGTTAACTTGGTTTAAACTCTAGTGTTTAAAAGTCCAATGGTATATTAAACCCCCTATTATGTATGTAATTAGGAAAATTAGAGATTTTAAAATCCATCTTTCTGTGAATTTGAAATAATCTGTACAACTTTGGAATTAACTAAAAGTAGTACAGCAGAAAATTAATAATCCCATTCATTCTAATTTTGCCTAGGTCTCAGTACTTTCTGAGTTTTTAGCTAACACAACTGATTCTTCATTCATAGTAAAAACTAATTATTAGAGCATGATGAATATGAATCTTCTTGAACACTTTTAGCCAGTTGTATGGTATTCCCTAAAATTGTCAAGGGCCAATATGAGTTGAAGAAATGTATCATAGGTCTAAAAATATAACATTTTACCTTTCTAAATGTAAAAAGAAATAGCTGTGTGCTACTTGTAAGCAAACAAACCATCATGACTCCTCCATTCAGACTCCTCTATTTCCCACATTTGTTGCCTACTTATCCATTCCCCATTCCTGGAGCCACCATACTTTAGCCTTACTACTAGATAGTCCCAACCATTCCTGAGCCTGGTGCTCCAGATTTTGGACTTCAACTCCCATCATCCCCAACCAGCATGGCTAAACGTCAGGAATGCTGGGAATTATCAACTAAACCATTTGAAGGAAACCAGGTTGGGGAAGGCTAGACTGTCCATTAACCCATACTTGATTGCAGTTGATACAACCAAAGGTCGTCAGCTAGCTCAGAATGCAAGGTTGACTTAAAGGAATCCCATTTGCCTAGTGTGTTATGCAATTGCCAAGGCCTGTCTTGTACTTTCAGTGGTAATGTGTTTTCAAGTGCAAGATTAATGATGAGTAATTATTGCATCATTTTTGGGAATTGAACAGCCTTCTTAACCATATAGTGTGTGTGTGTAGGTAGGTATAGGCGATATTGACGCACATATACTCAATGGAGCTTTAAAATAAAGCGGGCCATCATTAAGACTAGATTAGATACATAGCAATCATGTTATCCTTGTTTATTTGGGTCATCAACTATAATAACGGATGATCTTTTGCTAGGATAGATACTTAAGCAACATAAAATCCTTTAATTTTTCCTCATTCCTGTGAAAAGTGTTTTTAATGCCTAGTTTCTAAGTTACAAAATAGACATTCATTTTAAGCTATTTACTTACCATTTGGATAAAACAAGAGGTTTTATGATGTAGAACCAAAAGCCAAAACAGATAAGAATAACTTACCAAATAATCACTTAAAAGCCTGACTGCCATAACAAGACATTAACAATGGGGCTACATGTATTATGCATATGTACATTTGTGAAGGCTTATGTGTGAAAATTGCCTCTCCCCTTGCAGTGGATTGAATTCAGAGGTGCTCTTCTCTTGTGCATATGGATAGTGTCTTCCAGTTGCAAAAATCTATGATGCACACTGGAGCATTGCATGAGAAAAGTGAAAATAAATCTAAAACTTCCAGTTTTTCAAGATCTCGCAAAAGCACAAGAATAGCTGTAGCACCTACCTATTATAGCACAGAACAAATTCTTTTACCACTGTATGTGTGCAAGCATTTGCAAAACAGCACAACTGACTATTTTTCTTCCTCTTGGAATTCTTGAGATCCATCTCAGTAAATTGCTATAGAACTCTGTGTGTGTGTGTGTGTGTGTGTGTGTGTGTGTGTGTGTGATGAAAGTAAGGTAGTTAAAGTTTAATTTAAGTAGATAGGATATTCAGAAATGACTGAATGTATGTTTCTCATTGCTGTTGAAACACTCTTCCCATTTTTTAATTTGTGTTTTTTGGTTAAGATAAACTGATACTTGGTTGCAAACTACTTTAAGAAATATATTCTATTACATTTCTACATTATAAAATATAGATTGTTTTTATATTTTCTTTGTTTCAGGTTGCATTGTAAGATTTTGGAAGTTAAAGCACCCTTACATCAGAATGGAATGGTTAATGGCCATGACAATAGTGCAGATGGAGTCACCATTGTCATTAGTGATAGTGACGATTCAGATTTGGATACCAGTTCTGCACAAAATGGGTAAATACTATAGTTTTATATTTTGAAAGTATGTATGTAGTTTTAAAAGGCTACAAAGACAACATTTTAATGGCTGCAAACCCTCTTCATAAATATCCATACAGCAATTTTTACCTATTGAATAAGAGAACTGCAATGTTTCAAAATCTGATTGGTAATCTGAATCATGTGCTTTTGTTTGCATATCTGGAGCATGTCAGCACATATGCCTGGGTGTGCTGTGTTTGTGTGGAAATAAATATAATTAAATATTTTTTCTTGCTAGTATCCAGGGCAAACATTTGTTTTTAAAACTGCTTTCTAAACTCTCAAATTTTAATCTTATGTGAGTGAGAGCTTTGGCTATTGGGCGGTATAAAAATGTAATAAACAAATAAATAAATAAATACTTTACATTTGTTGCCTCAGCTATTTAATTCCATTTACATACCATATAGAGATGAGATGTTTTTGCTTTGAGGAAGAAAATAATAATTGATCTTTATTTACAGGAAGGAAAAAGCCATAATTGATCCCTCTTTGTTCAAGTACAAAGTGAAGCCTATTAAAAAACAACTGTATGAATCTGTAACAGTGAAAGCATCTCAGATATGGTAAGCACCACTGGTTATGGTCCTATTTCCTCTGTATGCACGTTGGGTCAGATCCAGAGTCTGCTGGCAGAAGCAGGGATGCAACATTCGCAGATTCCCCATTGTACTCTCTGAAAACTTGCTCTGGAGGGTTGGGGGACCTTCTGAAATGAAGGGAGGGGTCCAGAGGGAGGGAGGAATCACCCAAACTTGTCTCCTATCTCCCTTCTGCCAGCAAGATCCTCCACTATATCAAAATCTTCCATGATAATGATTGTATAGTGCTACAGTTAGGCAGTCTCTTTCTGTTAGGCAGTCTCTTTCTGTCATAGTGCTACAGTTAGGCAGTCTCTTACAGTTAGCTGAACTGAGTTTGGGGGATGGAGAGAGGATTTTGATATTGTTAAATGTTTTGACACAGAACTTTAAAATAATGATTATGAGCATATTGATAACTACAGTTTAACTAATAAATGTATTGCTCATTTGCTTTCTGATAATGAGAGTCTTTGAAACATTCTCTTGCAGAAATTCTCTAAATTGTGACACACACACACACCAATTTTAATGAAAACTTAACATAAGGATGCAAAACTCATAGTAGCTTGATTCTGAGTGCACTGAATGACTTCAATTGAAATATAGAGTCATCAGCTGACTTTTCTCTGTTTTAAAAATCACAGGCTGGTTAGTAATCTAAATTTCATGGATGATGTGGTATTTGGATCTCTTATTAAAATTGACTGGAACTGTAGCATAAGGAGACTACAAAATCTGAATTTCTTTGCAAAACTAAAAATTAAACTGTGTAACTTTAGTGTACCAATTTGATTAGTAATGTTAAGATCTTATGTGTGCTCTTTTTCTTATTCATCCATACCATAGCCGGAAGAAACAACTTTTTTCTCGTGACAGACTTAAGCTGTTTTTGAAGCAACACTGTGAATCACATGATGGTATTGTTAAAATTAAGGTAATCAAAGTAATTAAAGTTGAAACCAAGGTTGAGAATTAAAACATGGTTGGTCAGATTTTAATGAATTTATCTGAAACTGGCTATGCCATGTAAATTTCAGTGTTTTGACTTGGTGACTTCTCTTGCCTTTCTACTAAATCAAATATACCTGGCAAATCTAGGTATTTTTACTTCAGTTATTTTGTGTATGGTGAATAGTGTGTTTATGTTCTTGTCCTTATGAACTTTGTATTTAAAATCTCCTCTTTTGTTAGCTAGCTAGGAAAATATCCAGCGAGAGAGAAAGTTGGTATCTTGTGCTTCTTTCATTTATTAGCCCAAACTTCTCCAATTATTGTGCAGTGCTATTTTGTTCTAGTATAAACTGGAATAAGATTTGAGATGGGTGTACTTTTTCCACTGTAACGTTGCATATGTGCCCTTCTAGAAGATAATGCTCCAATCCTAAATGGATTTGTGAAACCTTTATTTCAATGGTGTTTACTCAAGAGTGGCTCTATTTAGTAGAGAGATACCTCTCCTTTGGCCTGCTAAAACCATAGCTTATTAGCCAGTGTGTGCGTGTTAGGCCTTGCATAATTCACAACAAATTATTTTTCCACCTTTCTTTTCCAAGGCAATATCAATTGCAAAATACAAGATAACAGACCAGAATTTTTCCTACCTTTTTCCTGATGATCCACCTACTTTTGTCTTCAGTCCTTCAAACAGGCGACGAAGGAGGCCTCCAACTATGGCATCTGATGGCCATGTAAGTAATGCAATGCTTCTCTGCTTTCTAAGAAATTACAGTTGTGGATTATAGCCTATACTACCAACCTAATTTGTACAACCATCAGAGCCTGCTTCAGTTGGACCCCCCCCCCCCCCAGGGCTAACATCTTCACCTTGTGGGGAAGAAGATGCGAGGGAGACTGGAGCAGACAGGCACTATCGGAGCCTGCTTCAGTTGGAACCCCCCACCCCCACAGGGCTAACATCTTCACCTTGTGGGGAAGAAGGAGCTGTTGGTTTGCCCCTCCATTGGGAGATGAGAGGACGGAGCAGGGCCTTCCCACCAGCCTAAGCAGTCTCCTTAATTTCTTTTTATTTTCTCCCTTTTCCCTCCCCATACACTTTTCCTTGTGTGTCATGTCTTTTTTTAGAATGTAAGCCTGAGGGTAGGGACTGTCTTCTTTATTGATACATTGTAAGCCGCTCCGAGAGCCTTTTGGCTGAGGTGCGGGATAAAAATACTCTAAATAAATAAATAAATAAATATAGCATGTAAATGTATAAAGTGCCTTGATGCCTTTGTGATTACCTTCATTATAACTCCCTGAGGTAAGTCACCATAGGTCCCATTTTAAGTGGGGAATATGATAAAGGAGAGAGAGAAGTTCACCAAAGCCTTGAAACCATTCCCCCCAGATTTAAGGTAGTTGTAGAGATGCTGGACCAAACTGGTGCTCGTATTTGGAATGTCAGAGACTAATCAAAATTTTGTATCACTACAAAATAAGCACCTTCCCATTTTTCTTAATTTGCCATGTACTTGCTAGCTTGTAACATATTCTACTGTAAATTAAAACTAGAACATGTCTTTACTTACAAATCTGTTGAAAGATTTAGGTTTTCAATTATTTTCCTTTCATAAGCTTGTGCTTTTGTCCCCAGGAGGATTGGGTTGCAGAAGAACGGTTTAGTCCTAGAAATGTAAGCAGTGCAGCAAAAGAAAGGGCAAGACTCCAAAAGGAAAAAGAAGAAATGACCATGGGTAAGTTCAGCCTTGGATGATGAAACACTATGGCTCAACCTCATTCATGGAATTTTATTGGGGGTGGGGGTTAATACGATGTCATCTTCCACTCGTAACCCATGTTTTCTCACTGCTTTTTCTGTCTTTTTTCTTACCGCGTAGAATCTATTAAGGCAAAAACAGATGGAATGGTTGCACAATGCCTTCTAAATGGTAGTGCTAGGAACCCTCCATGTGGAAGCACCGAGGGTTGTACTTGCCTGTCAGTCTTGCTTCATTTTTATTGATTGACAAATCACAAGCTCAGAGTTAAGGTTGCTATTGACCTCAGAGGAATCTCTTTATGTATTTTCCTACTGTATGCAGAGTTGCTTTCAAGAGTAAAGTCAAGAAGATAGTCAGCTTGTGCACGTGCCTACTGTGTATCATAGTATATCTGGAGCTTTGAATTGGACCCAAAGCATTATAATTCATTCATTTAGGTTATAAGCAGTATAGTAAACAGCAGTTCAGGGGCTAGAGACTAATACTAGTACTTCTTCACACAGCGAATAGTTAAATTATTGAACTCACTACCACAAGATGGAGTGATGGCCACCAACTTGGATGGCTATAAAAGGGGGTTGGATAAATTCCTGGAGAAGAAGGCTATCAATGGCTACTAGCCCTGATGGTTGTGTGCTACCTCCAGTATTCGAGGCAATAGGCCTGTGTTCACCAATTGCTGGGTAATATGGGTGGGAGGGTGCTGTTGCACCATGTCCTGCCTTGTTGGACCCTGGCCGATGGCTGGTTGGCCACTGTGTGAACCGAGTGCTGGACTAGATGGACCCCTGGTCTGATCCAGCATCAGGGCTCTTCTTATGTACTAGTCTTTGTATTGATGGTGACTGATTGGCTTTAGCCATTTTAAAGTTGCTTTAGTTCTCTTCAAGTGATCCCGTTGCTTACTGTGGTTGGTGATTGTTTTTTTCTTTGTTCTGGTGCTGTATTTTAGTCTTGAATTTGCTTTGTATTACTGAAATGTTATTACTTTGTTTTTAAACATAATTGTTGTATGTTGCCTAGAGAAAGCATGTTATGAGGTGACAAATAGAAATAAAAATAGTGGCTGCCCACTTCTAGCTCCTTTTTCACAGCATCACTCTTATCCTCTTCATATTCCCAGAGTACAAGAATTGAGTCAGCACAGAGAGCTAGAAAGAGTGTTAAGTTTCTACATGGTGGCAGTCATTTTGTTTTACACAGCCTTCAGAACACAAAACCTGCTTAGTACGCAAAACAGGCTTTAGATAGAGTTGCATAACTTTCTGTTAACTCTTTAAGGACAAAAGAAAGGATAGGAACATGGGAGTAATTTTTGCTCATTCCAGAAATTAGACAAGTGGCAAATTAGAAACCTCATAATTTTGCTTGTTCTTGATCTGAAAGATTTTTCTGCAATTATTGAGCTGGAAAAAGTGCAGAAAAGCACACTAAAATGATTAAGGGGGTAGAGCATCTCCCCTATGCGGGAAGATTACAACAGTTGGGACTGTTTAACTTGGAAAAAAGGAGGCTATGGGGAGACATGATAAAGATGTACAAAATTATGCATGGTATGGAGAATGTGAATAGGCAGACATTTTTCTCCCTCTCTCAAAATACTTAGAACCCAGGGTCATCCCATGAAGTTGATTGGTGGGAGATTCAGGACAAATAAAAAGAAGTATAGTGCATAGTTAAATTATGGAATTCACTACCACAAGATGTAGTGATGGCCAGAAATTTGGATGGCTTTAAAAGGGGGTTGGATAAATTCTTGGAGGCAAAGGCTATCAATGACTACTAGCCCTTATGTTTATGTGCTACCTCCAGTATCTGAGGCAGTAAGCCTGTGTGCACCAGTTGCTGGGGAACATGGTTGGAAAGGTACTGTTGCACCATGTCCTGCTTTGTTGGTCCCTGGTCAACAGAATGCTGGACTAGATGGGCTCTTGGTCTGATCCAGCATGGCTCTTCTTATGTTCTTGTTTTGAATTGCATTAACATTTTATACCACATTTGAGTTGGATGAAAACATTAAATATATTCGGCCATTTGTCTTTCTTTGAAAACTTGATCTTTGTGTATGGTCTATATAAGTGATTTCTTTTGTAAAATAAAAGTAATATAACTCTAGTTCTTCTGTACCCTTTAAAAAAGAAAAATTAAAAAGGGAGAAGGCAAATGCTGTAGAATCCAGAAAGAGAGAGAGAGAAGATAAGGAAAAAAGGAAGGAAGAACTAAAGAAGATTATGGAAGAAGAAAGGCTAAAGAAGAAAGAAGAGAGGGAGCGACTCAAAATAGAAAAAGAAAAGGTCAGGTACTCCCCATCCTGGATCCTGATAGTTCTAGATTTGAAATGCCAATGACAGTCATACTCTGTAGCTGCATTTAGAGGTTCCTGCTAGCCAGAAC
Organism: Elgaria multicarinata webbii; assembly: GCF_023053635.1. Taxonomy (NCBI): domain Eukaryota; kingdom Metazoa; phylum Chordata; class Lepidosauria; order Squamata; family Anguidae; genus Elgaria; species Elgaria multicarinata. The sequence continues at coordinate 142,841,578 of NC_086172.1, read as the reverse complement.
TTGAGTCTTGGCGTTGGGGAGGGGGTGGGGAGCAGACAGGCAGCGGTGATGTGTCTCTTCAGACGCATACTACTAGCAATGTTAGGTTGCAGATACAATGTTAGGTTGCAGATAAGTGGCTTCCTATTTGAAATGTTGCATCACTGTCCCCAAACTCCCTGGCTTGTGTGATATAATTCTAAATTGTAGTTACAGTTACTGGTTTTAATTTTCAAGAAAACTGCATTATAAATATTGCTGTAATCATATCTCAATATAAACAGAGTTGTGTTGTGACATTACACCTATCTAGGCAAATACAAGCTGTTCTTTCATACTGATTGAAATAGGAATTTAACACTTGTACTGGATAACACACATGTGGTCTCTGACACATATCATGAACTGGTGTAAGGAATCTTTTAACTCTGAGTCACTTTGTACCACTTGAAACTGGATACCCTGACATTGGAGGAATCAGGAAGTCTAAGACAAGGACTCTGAAAGAATAGTATACTGTTTGTTAAAAATTAAAAACTAAAACTAAATAAATAGCTGTTTATTTAAAGGTGTTTAATTAGCCACCTTTTACCAGGTTAACGGAAGCTAAAAAATATCATAGACATTGGCAGTTCCAAGCAAGCATAGGGAAAACAGTGGCTAACAAAAGTGTGACATATGCTGTACAGTTTCCTTGTGTGTGTCTGCGTGTATCCAAATATGGGAAGGAGAAAGGGAGGAAAAGAAGAGGGGCACAGTTATGATCCAATTGGGGGATTTTAGGGCGTTGTTGTTGCTGCAAATGAGCGAGTTGAAGGGCAATGTGGGTGGTAGAGTAAAAAGCAGGAGTTGGGGTGCAGTAAGGTCACTGATTGAACCTAGAAGAGGATTGGAGAGGAGTTGATGGGTGCAGATGGAAAAGATAAGTCACAATAAGGAAGAAAACACAGGGAAGAAATTACCTTGCAGCAGATTTTTCAGAGAGTTCAGATTCACTGAGGATGTATGCTGTTAGATTTTGGGGGATGATTTCATTCTCAAATTACCAAGAAGAGGGATACTGCCTTCCGAATCATTTTCAAATAACCCAAAGATCCGTCATTCCTTTTTGCTACCATGTTTTTAAATAGCTAGATTTTTTAAATAAATAAATAAATAAGTGTTTAAAAATAACCTCACTTGTTGTTTGAGAATGCAGGCACTCCGCTGGAGAGGCTTGAACAAAAACTTGGTAAAAGGATAGAAAAACCCAGGGAAATCTTAGAAATAAACAGAGAAACAGAGTTCCAGCTGGCTGATGAACCAGTTGGAGAGGCAACAGGGGTTAGTGAAAGAGACATATTTTTCCTTTAGTCTGTGCCTCTGGAGTATGAAGCATAGGAGTCAGAAGGCTCTTCAGAAACAAAAAGCAAGTTGATAGAAGGCAACAAGAATGTCTTAACACTCGAGTTCCAATCTGAGATTAAAATATGCCAGTCAGAGGTAATACTGCTTCTGTAACTTTTTTCAGTTTAGATTGGAAGGGTGTAGTTCTGATAAACATGCAACTGAATGTATTTCTGATCAAACATTTCCCTGTCAGATGTTTGGAATTAATTACAATTTTTAACAGATGATATGAAGGGAGGAAGAACAGGATCTTATAGATTAAGTCAAGGAGACAAAGATTCAGCCAAAGATAATGTGAAGGTTGTTATGTACACAGACGTCAAAAGGATGCACTAAGCTTAAACCTCTGGTATGGCAGATTTCTCTAACACTCTTTCTGAGGAAAGAATTTAGTCCTTTCGTCCCAGTTTGGACACACTAATAGGGTTTAGGAATTTGGCCCCAGGAATATAATTCTTCATAATTGTTGAGAGCTTTCTGTAGTGTAAAGGTAAACTCTCTTTGGTTTAAATACATTGGTAGTAATTTTCTTTGTATTTGCAGGAAAGAGAGAAACTACGTGAAGAAAAAAGAAAATATCTTGAACATCTAAAACAATGGAGTAAGCGTAGAGAAGACATGGAATGTGATGATCTTAAGGTAATGTAAATTGAGAGATGTATGTACATATGTATGTATTAGATTTCTTGAACCCTTGCCACATTACTGTCCTTGGGTTTGGCATGTTAGAGATACAAACAGGAAATCAAATGGTTATCATACATGTTATCATCTTAAGACAATCTATTCTATGTGACAAGTTTAAAATGGTTGCTTCAATGCTCCAGGTAGGTGTGGTTACAGAAAGTTGTTTGAGGGATATGTGTAGTTTGTAAATCTAGCATATGGTTATTGCATACGTTCCCAAAAGGGCCTTTTGAAAAACATACCTTGAGATTATGTCATGTACACTCCCAACATTTTCTATATGTAATAGAACAAGAACAATTTTATATTATTAATATAATTATTGACATACCTGTTTTTCACTCCAATTGTGAGTAAATATTCCAGATGTGCTGTTGGAAGGCTTTCTGTGTCCTTGGGAGTAAGCGACTGTATTGGGCAAAAAGGGATGTTTTGTATGGGAGGTTAGTGGACGAAGGTTGAAGGGATTTTAGGGAAGTGGCAGAGTCATCTGGAGATCCTAGCACCATGGTCACTGAGGGATTGTTGCAGTCACCTACAGGATGTGTGCCATGTTAGCCTTTATTTATTTATTTATTTATTTAAGGATTTTTATGCCGCCATTCAGCCAAAAAAGGCTCTCACGGCGGCTTACAAAAGTATTTCTTGACAGCCCCTGCCCACAGGCTTACAATCTAAAAGACATGACACAAAAGGAAAGGGGATTGGGAGGGAGGAGGAGGAGGGGGAAAAGGAAAAGCCTTTCTACCTGAGGACAACATGAACTATGCCTGCGGCAAATGCAACCTAGTAGCTCTACTGGAAGAGAAAGTGAAGGGGCTTGAGGAATACTTCTATACATTTCAACTTATCAGGGATGGTGAAAGGTTTTTGGATGGGAGGCTGAAGGACCTCTGGAAAGAGCACCAGATAAGGGAGGTTTCCAAGGAAGAGGACAAAAAAGGGCAAGAGGCAGGGGAGCGGAAGTGTGTGATGCATAGGACCAAGAAAATCAGAAGATGCTGGATCTATACATCTGATACTAGGCTCTTCTCATGGAGGGTGATCCTGAGCCACCTGCAGATAAGACACCATCTCATGCTTCACAGAACTTCAGGGAAGACAATTGGATCCATGTAGGTAGGAGGAATTTAACCACGAACCGGAGGTGAAGCAGACAAGCAACACAGAAAAGCAACACACTTTCTAAAATGATATGTGTGTTATCATATGACTGGTCTGCACATGGTTGTGTTGCTTTTCTGGAGCATGTGTTGTGATGGAGAGGCGACCAAGACTCATCAGACTAACTGATAACTGTCAAAGGTCAGGGTGTTGGTAGAAAAAACAACAACATACAAGTAGTGCACATCAGGTTTCACAGATAGTGTCTTTGGGAATTAAGCCTTTCAGCAGAGCTGGTGGAATGGCCCTCCTTCCCCCCTCATCTCCCTCAGTACAACCTGCTCGAATGGCTGCTGGTGGTGACAGTGGAGCAGGGCTGGATGGGACATGCTGAGATTTGTAGGATATTTTTCTGTCAAAATGTGCATAGGATTGCATCGTTAGCTACCAAAAATATTTATATTCAGCAAAATGAACATACACAAAATCTGTGAGACTTATATTCTTGGTTGTTAATTTCATATATGTATTTGGTTTTTGTTTTGCATCACAGGAACTTCCAGTTCCAACTCCAGTGAAAACTAGACTACCTCCTGAGATCTTTGGCGATGCTGTCATGGTCTTGGAGTTTCTCCATGCTTTTGGAGAACTCTTTGATCTTCAAGATGAATTTCCTGATGGAGTGACTTTAGGCAAGTGTTGGATGGTGGTGGTGATGGCCTTTTGTTTTAAGGTCTATGACTTTCTACATGCTACAAGCTTTCTACATGCTTTCATAATCATTTCCTAAAGGTTTCACCTCAAATTAGAGCTAGGTCACATGCATGAACTGGATGTCTGTTTGGAAAACGTTTTCCTCAGTGTGTATTGGATTGCATGGAAAAGAGTTTGCATGAACCCAGCTGTATGTGGAGATAGCCCACACCTGTTTCCATGATGGTGATGGCTACAAAAACTGCCACCATGATGACTGCAATGCCTGTTAGGTCTCTTGTATACAGCCCAGGACAAGTAGAGGCTTCTCTGTGCAATCCTGTATTAGGTTTATGTGTGTGATCTGACACAACATTTATGAAGCCTTTTATAAAGCATCTTTGAATATTAATTTTAAATTTTACAGTACGGTTGGCCAAATTTTACCAGTACATTTGCCAAAGAAGTCAGGTTGCTGATTTCCCCCATAACATACTTGCTTCTGCCAGTAAATTCATAATTTTCCATAAATGAAAACTCCAGGTCCAAATGCTGTCTCTCCTTAGTTGAAAAAGAAATCTGCTGGAAACATACATAGCATATCTGGGGTTGGGTGGCGGGGTTTGTTTTGCAAAGAATGAAAGTGTCAAAGAGACTTCCCCGAAAGGGTTGACTGGAGGTGAGTGGTGGACTAGTAAGAGGATAGCTATGGTCCAGTTTTGCTTAGAGGCCTCCAATTAATATTGTATCTTATTAAATTTGCCCTTTATTGTATGTTCACTGTGTGTCAACAGTCACCCTAAACAGTGTGTGTGTGTGTGTGTGTGTGTGTGTGTCTTTGGATGTATGCATAAATGTTTCATGTGCTGAAGTGTTCCCATTCATTTCAAAACTGGAGTGCACCTGCACATGTTGCACAATGATTGTTGCACATAGATTTTTCCTTTATTAGAAACAAAACTAGAGTTTTTCAAGTCGCAGAGTTGATCCATCTGCAATTCTACTATGAGGAATAAATTGCTGAAACAGGGCAAATATTTCTCCTGCACCAGTTTGAAAATATCCCATACAATAACTTGATAAATAATCTGACAATTATGTGTTGGCGAGCTGCTTTCATGTTTTCCCGCTGTAATTTGTAGCAGTTTTACTAAAAGGACTTTCTCTCACTTATTATTTATAGAGGTTTTAGAGGAAGCTCTTGTAGGAAATGACAGTGAAGGCCCACTATGTGAATTGCTGTTTTTCTTCCTGACTGCCATTTTTCAAGCCATGGCTGAAGAAGAAGAAGAAGTGGCCAAAGACCAAATAGCTGATGCTGAGACCAAAGGTCAGACTTTAACTGTACTTCTTACAGCAGAACATACTGTGCTTACTGTGCTTCTTAAAGCATACTAATCTGCATGCTTGGCAGTATTTCTTCAATTAACATTGCTCTGCTTCGTTCTGCATAATTGGTGTAGAAAAGAGAAGGTGCTTTAGGTGCAAGCTGCAGTGGTCATCCTGGTGTATTTTGTATTTGTCTTTTTAAAAAGGCAGATGTTCCCTTTATTATACATATCACAAATTTCATATTGGCATGTTTTCAAAAAATCTCAAAATGGAGTCCGGCATTTTTTAAAGATTATATCAGCAGTGTAGGGTTCTTTTTACTGAAGTGCTAAGATGTCCTCTAGCACCTCAAAGTCTAAAACATGTATTATAACTTAAGCTTTTGTGGACTACAGTCTAGGGTGACCTTATGAAAAGGAGGACAGGGTTCCTGTATCTTTAACAGTTGTATTGAAAAGGAAATTCCAGCAGGTGTCATTTGTATATATGGAGAACCTGCTGAAATTTCCTCTTCATCACAACAGTTAAAGCTGCAGGTGCCCTGCCCTCTTAAATCTGGTCACTCTAGTATAGCTGCTGCACCTTTAACTGTTGTGATGAAGACGGAATTTCATCAGGTTCTCCATACATACAAATGACACCTGCTGATACTCCCTTTTCTATGCAACTGTTAAAGATACAGGAGCCCTGTCCTCCTTTTCATATGGTCACCCTACTACAGTCTACTTCACCAGATGAAAGCTTACATCATAATACATTTGTTGGTCTTTCATGGTAGTGCTACAAGAATTTTTGTCAGTTGTAATATCATAAAAGCACTTAGTGTCGCTACTCTTTTTCTTCTATGGTAAGTAGCAGTGTTACCCACATACTGGAGTACTTGGTCCAGGCATGTATGTTGATAGTGCTCTTCTTGGCTAACTTAATTGTTTGATCAGAAAGCGATACACAGAATTATTTTGTCAAGGGATACACTTCTAAAAATTGAGGTACCCTTTAAATATTTATTTTTAGAAGCTTTAAGTCTAATGATAGTTTTAATGGGCTGTATCCAATGGGCTGTATCTGGTGTAAGTCTAACATAAGTCCCATTCATTTCCAATGGGTCATTTCAATAGGACTAACATTGGATACAACCCATAAATACTAGCGTCATGATTACATGGAAACCTGCATTTGTTAAATTGTTAACAAAATATGAACAGCTGTCTTCAAATTAATGCCAGTACCTGCACTATTAATGCTGGAATGTATACCACAGGATAGTCTGCAGATAATTTTTTTAAGTTCAGGGTTGCAAGATCTGTCCTTAGGAAAACATTACAAACTGCAAGGAAGCAGCTTCAATAAGATTTGATGGCAAACCCTTGAAATGGTTCCAGGACTTGGAAGAACACTTTTTTCTTTTAGTTTTTAGCATGAAGGAGGTGATTTCACACTTTGTCCCCTTCTGTTATTGTTTACATGTGATATGATTTCACACCAATATGTGAAATGTCTTGCTCCTAATCCGCAGAATATGTAGTATGTTTCAGGTGAAACAAATGAAGTTTGTTTATTTATTTGTTACATTTATATCCTGCCTTTTCTTCCAAGGGGTCCAAGGCGGAGTAGATTATTCTCTTCCTCCTCCTCTCCATATTATCCTCACAACAACTCTGTGAGGTAGGTCAGGTTGAGAGTCAGTGACTGATCCAAAGTCACCCAGTGAGCTTCATGGCCATGTGGGGACTAGAACACAGACCTTCCTAGTCCTAGACCAGCACTCTGACCATTACGCTACACTGGCTCTCAGTCTGGAGGAACAAGGGAGCTGCCATCTTAGCCATTTGTGAGGGCCTATTTTAGGAGGTGGGACAGCTTGCTAGGAAAGCTGCATTGGAAATCTTGCATTCATTTTTTATGCATGAGGATTTAGGGTGCTGACGTTTTTCCTGATTTTTTCAGGATGTGTCTAACATAATACTTGCATGCCCTGAATTGAATAAAATTGATCTCTTCTCTGGAATCAGTACAGTATAGTGTCTTGAGGGCTTGTGGGAAAATCCCATAAAGGAAGCATATGTGGTTAAGGATTGTGTGGATCAACCTGAATATTCTGTTAAAAATCTTGCCCATCCAGAGAAGTATAGTTTTCAGGGTCTCTTGGGTCAATGTTACACTGTGTAAGGAAAGTGTAGTCATTATTTGGTTGAGGGGGTCCCTGCTGGCAAATCAGTTGCACAGATATGATGTTATCCCAGTGTTCAGTCAGCAGTCTTCAAAGACATGATTCTTATGTATCCATAGAGTATTCATTGTTGTTTGGAGTAATTTATATAAATTTGTTTTCTGTAGGCTGTTAATAGCACTATTGACATTAGTCTGTGTCACTCACCTCACACATAATCATTTTTAAAGGACTCTTAAACTGAGAACTCCTGAGGGAGCATTCATTTAGCCTATCTTTTTCAAAATTTTGACTGTGGCATTCCAGACAAATTCTTAATTGTAGCACATTTATTTTAGTTTACTACAATCATGCCTGCTTTCCCATAAAATATGACCAGGGCAGCTAACAACAATCCACAATTTAAAAATACAATGTAACAAACTACATGAAACCATCTAAAAAATAAATAAGAGTACATATAAAATATAGTGTTCCACCCAACGTCACCTAAGCAGACCTCCTCTTCCCTACCCCCACACCAATCAGACATTTCAGAATGCCATGGTGGATGGCACTGAAAGCCGCTGAGAAGTACAACAGGACCAACAGGGACATACTTCCCCTGTCCAAGTCCTAGCAAAAGTTATACACCAAGGCAACCCAAACAGTTAGTTTCCCATAACCATGTTTGAAACCAGTTTGAAATGGATCTAGATGTGAGGGCCCCAGCTTTTACTGGGGACATGGGCACATTTGGAATTTTGAGAGAGTGTTGTGACATCATAAAACGGCTACCATAGTGGGCATGGCCGCAAAACACCAATTTCAGAGAAGGCTACCTGATGAGGCTGAAAGATAATTAACGTGCACAAGAACCTGACTAGAAGGCAGGGGTGGGATCTGAGCCACAAAACCACTCGTTTGAACTCAGATTTGTACTCAGAACACTCATTTCACAGAGGGAAACTTTCTCTCTCTCTTCCTTTCTCTTGTGTGTACCAGCCATCTCTCACGCCATCTCTTCCTTTCCTAAAATTCACTTGCACTTACAGAAAGGTGTGGGTGGGGGAACCACCAAACTACACAGAGAGAAGGAAAAACAATGCACCACTTTTCTGCTCCCCAGGCCCCACCTGGTCTTCTCTCCCACCTCACCTGCTCTCTTCTAACATGCCAATGGTCACATCTGCCCCATTTCCTACCCTTCCCTTCTGCTTTGTCCTCCTTCCATGGTGCTGACTTCTCTACTCTACCCCACATGGCTTCGCCTACCCTCCCTCCTACGTCACTCCATGTTATCTACCTTTCCTCCTTCAGGCCCCCAGTACAGTGACTCAGCTTAAGTACAACTCAGTCACCATGATTACCCTCCCCCTTAAAGACCTTCTGCAACCAATAGAAGAGAAGTGGCCATGTGCAGCAAAGACCATGTAGCAATATCAAGCAGGCAGAAGAGAACCACAGGCCAGAGATTCTATTTTAGTTGGATGAGGATAGTGGGTTGAATCTCGTGCAGAAGGGAGAAGATAGCCTGTGAAAAAACCTGAAGTTGAAATTCTGCCATTCACTTGAGCATCTTCCCTAGGAATGGAACATTGGAATGGAATATTGAAAACTGCCTGGAAATTATCCAATAGGATTCAGGGAGGGCTTCTTTAGCAAAGGACTTATCAATGCCTCTTTTAGGCCTGATGGATCCACTCTTGTACAGAGGCAATAACCTCACCCCGACCCACTTAGCCATGCTTTATAAGCCAAGAAAGATAAGAGTCGAGCACACATTCTTAATCCTCTTAGAGTCCTACCCACATCCTCTGGCTCTACAAATTATAACGTGTCTATTGGAACTGGACAAGTATGTATTAAAACTACAAAAACTGGATTTGCACTAGCGATAGTGTCCACGTCAGAACGGATCTGAGTAATTTTACCTACGAAGTGTCTTGCAAATTTGTCACATGCTCATAGTTTTGCCCTGTAACTTACTCTATTTGGGTAGCCTCCTTTCTCAGGAATAAAAGCAAAAGGCATTCAGATATTTGTGTAAGAGCAGCTAAGAAGAAGAAAAGTTAGCTTTTGTGCATGGCGGCCTTTGTGTTCAGTGTAATTATTCAAGGATAGCTGAGTTCTGCTTTGTGGAGTTGTAGTTCTCACTAAACAATCATACTGAGTAAGAATAGAGAAGATCTCCATCTGGAAAAATATATATGAACAAATACTTCAGGAATAAGAAATTTTGGCTTGCTGTTTCTTCACTTTAACTCCTGCATATGAACAGGAGAGAAGTCTAAAGTGCCTTAAGGTTTGTTAACTTGAAATAGCAGTATGTGTGAAAGTGGTCATAGTTGCTTGCTGATGCTGCAAAATTATTTACATAGGATTATTGTTGGTTTCCTATGCTCCATCTAACTAGTGTTTGTTTGTATTTCCCCAACAAGTACTGGTGTCTCTTCAGTGACAAAGTATGCTTTGTAGAAATTTCTGGTTTTTGTCCCTCTGGAAAACCTTGATGTAGCTGCATCTAAACTGCCCAAAGCTGCTTTTGAGCTGGCATATTGGTGTGCATCTCTGCTAAACCGTGTGAAATATGGGATTTCTTGTGCAGTGTGGCAGATCAGCACTGACTGGTTGCTAGCATCTGTTTCTGTTGGACTTGCACTGTTTAATCATTATAAGGAATGCAATAGTACAATGCTGTTTGACTGCCTGCGTTAAACCTCTTTTACAAGATAATTTCTTCAGTTTTTCCTTCTTTGCATGTGTGTGTACTCTTGCAGTCCGCTTGTGTGCAGTGCAAGATGCTTTTAGTGAGTGTTGCATGCTTTCTCCGGCTTTTCGGTAGTATGCATTTGTTTGTTGCACTGTAGCTAATATGAATATTGAGTTTATATGTTGCTTTAAAAAGGCTGGCTTGCTTGCTTCGCCTCCCAAATGCAAGTTTAATTTACACTAGAATAAAGTCTTTATTTCCTTAAAGATTTAACAGAGGCTTTGGATGAAGATGCAGACCCCACAAAATCTGCACTATCTGCAGTTGCAACTTTGGCAGCTGCCTGGCCCCAGTTACATCAGGGTATGTGTGGGTTTCACTTTTTTTGTTACGTTGTTTTGTTTTGTTTTATAAAACGTATAATTCACATTGTTCGCTAAATACTCTTAGAAGCCAAATAGTCTAATCTCATTCTATTGTTATCTGTAGGTTGCAATCTGAAAAACTTGGATCTTGATAGCTGCACCCTCTCTGAGATTCTCAGACTTCATATCTTAGCATCAGGTGCAGATGTAACATCAGCCAATGCTAAATATCGTTACCAGAAGCGAGGAGGATTTGATGCTACAGATGATGCTTGTATGGAGCTAAGATTAAGCAATCCTGGGTTGTTGAAGAAACTCTCATATACCTCAGTATATGATTTATCATCGGGTAATAGAGCTAGATGAATTTGTCATGTTACATGGCAGTAGCTTCTTGGAATAAAAAATGCTTTTTGGGACAAAGTCAAGAAAACATGCTTAAAGCTGTTGAAGCACGATCATAAATACTTTAAAATATTAGCACTAGTAGTTGTATAGATGCCACATATAAGGCCCAGAAATACTGCAATCAATGTTAGACAGGGCATACATGGGATTAAGTATTAATTAATACAGGAAGATTGGACTTAGGTTGGTGCTTTAATTTTATGTAAATTATAAGTGACTTCTACCATGATTGTGTCTAATATTATCTAAGAATTAATAGACATGATCAAAGAACTATTTTGAGAGTGTCCAAATGTATATACAATGGGAATTTTTTTCTGCTCCTTTTTTCTTTAAAACTAGACATCTATGTATATTATAAATTGCCTTTGAATGTCCCTCAGTTTCACACGAGGGGGAGGGACGTTGATGTTAAACAAACTGAAGCCAAAAGCTCCTTAGTGCAAGGTACAGTTCCATTATTCACAGTTTCCAAGGTGCTCAAGGCAGTATAGATGGTTCTTCCTACTCCCCCTTTTACCCTGAGAGGTAATTTAGGTTGAAAGATGGTGACATATTACCTTAAGTCACCTAGTGAGCTTCCAGGCCAACATTCTACCTCGCAAGAAGTTCATAAGCACACAAACAAGATTACATGTGGCGTAATCATCCACATACATTGATTCCCCACCCACCAGCCCCAGTTTATATCTTGCATTGGTCAAATGATTTATTGAACCAAATGTCACTTCTGGATTAAGGAGAGAGATCTTGCCTTACTGATGAGACCAACTAACAATTCAAAGGATGGCCCTCCGAATTTTGTAATGAAGCATCAATCTTTATATTACTTTTACTAGGGGAGAAGATGAGGATTCTTCATGCTCTTTGTGGGAAGCTTCTGACTCTTGTTTCTACTCGGGACTTCATTGAGGACTCTGTTGATGTGTTGCGACAGGCAAAACAGGAATTCAGAGAGTTAAAAGCAGAGCAGCATCGCAGAGAAAGAGTAGCTGCAGCAGCAAGGTGTGAAGAATGCAGAGGACCAAATATGACCAAGATAAAGCCAAGTTGTAACTCTGTCCAGAAGAATAGCTTCTAATATTGAAAAAAACTAGCTCATTGGAAATAAAGTATCCTATGTAGTATCTAGATCCTTCTATCATAATTTAGCTAAACCTATTTATGTTAGTTATCATTAATTCAGGCATTTTTACAGTATGTCTTTTAACTGTCAAAATAAAAACGTAGTTTTGAATTGGCAATCTGCCCTTGAGAACAAACATAGGGAATTGCCTTATACCAGCTCAGACTAGTTGTCTACACCGACTGGTAGTGGCTCCCAGGGTTCCAAACAGGATTCTTTCCTAGCCCTATCTGGAGATTCCAGGGTATGAACCTAAGTCCGTTAGCATGCAGAGCAGAAGTTTTGCCACTGAGCCTACAGTCCTTCCCCATCAACAATGACTTGTTAAGGCTATTTATTATGTACTGAGGTCCAGATCCAGAGATCTCCATTCTTTTCAGTAGAGTGATGTGATTAGAGGAAATATTTCAAGATACTACGTATTTGAAACTAACAGATTGTTTGTACTATATAACTTCAGAATCCGCAAGAAAAAAGAAGAAAGATTAAAAGGGCAAGAACAAAAGATGAAAGAGAAACAGGAGAAATTAAAAGAAGAGCAGAAAAACCCTGCAACTGAAGTATCTGTTGGGTAGGATTAGTTGCTATTTAAGGTTCACACTTACATTATTCTAGTGCTTGGTCAGGTTCCTTGATATGCTGGTCTTAATATACATGGTAACTCTATAAACTTACCTGTTCATCAATATAAAGAATTCTCAAATTACCTCTAACTATCTGGCCTGTAATGCTCAATGAATACTCTCAAAGGAATGCAAAAGAGAAACATAACTGCTTAAATATATATCCTATTTTATACTGGAGATAAGATTATTAAAACTGGCAGAGGTAATGTTTAAATGTGATGTATGTGCACATGTGCATACACCTGTAATGTAAAACACATTGTATAATTAAAACTGACCTACCAAAAGGAAGCCTAGACAGATATACTTGCATCTCCAGTGAACATGCAAGTGTGGGCATTGCAAAACTTTCTTTACCTTGGAATTGTGTTGTTGTGGGACAGTAAATGTTTGTGTGTCTTTTTTGCATATGGTATACAGATGGGCACAGTGCAACTTTGCAGAATGTGTTCTAAGTGTGTTACATGTGCTGTGCACATGCGATTCCATATAATTCTTTGAACTTAGAGAGCTGCTTCTCTCTATATTTCTGGTGTCTGTGTTGTATCAGGGAGGAGGAACGGGAAGAGCTTGATACAAGTACAGAGAGCAAAGATGCTGACACAAAGGAGCAAGACCAAGAAACTATCACTGATGATGAAGATGACTTAGTACCAAACAAAAAGAGAAGAGGAGGTAAATTAATGTTTAAATGCATGTTTATCACTAAGTATTGATTTATATTGATGTAAATTCTTGCTTCTAGGATTTAAATGGAAAGCAAGAATAGAGTTGAAACTTCAACACTACTTGCTCTTTCATTCTGTTGTAGAGAGCTTGAATAATTTTAGATGGATTAATCGTTCCATTGATCTACTTTGATACTAAAGGCTGCTTTGCGCATTACTTTTTCATCATTGAGATTAATCTTATTTGGCTTCCTGATACTTGCATCCAGTGTACAAAATCTTTTTTTACACCTTATAAGATGTACACATTCTTCTGATGACTCATGTCAAAATTTGTAATTTGTGAAGTGAGATATATCTTTTATTTTTATACCCTTGCTATATTAGCATTGACTTTTATTTCCTCTGGTTACCATTTGGTTTATCTCATTCCCTGAAAATGTAGGGATCATATAACTGTAGTAGTTTCTCGGACAAGATATGTATACTTGTGTGAGCTATTAGAAGAAAATGACTGGGTTCAGACAACACAATAACCAATGGTGGTTTAAATAGTCAACGGTTGGTTAATTAACCCACCAAGGAGTTATATTGTTGTGTGGAGGAAGTTTTTTAACCAACAGTTGGTTATTTGGCCAAAATAATGCAAATAAACAACCCTGTGCAGAGTTGGCTATTTGAACCAACATTGGTTATTTCTTCAGCCACAGAGTTGCAAGGCCAGAGTGGTCAAAGTGGTGGCTGCCACTCTAGTCCAACTGGCAGGATAGATTTTTGGCAGCAATGGCTCATGGGACACTAACAGGAGGACTGAGGAGAGAGAGGGCAGGGTTGAGTGAGTCAACTCACCTTGGACTAATAGTTACCTCAGTGCTGATCCTAATCCACACCATAGTGGATTAGGTGGTATTATGTTGTGTGGGGAATACCCCCTAGATGCCAAGTTGATTATTATCCCCCTTGACTATCGTGTTGTCTGAACAATGGAGTCAATGTAATAAAGCTGCAGTGTTAATAAAAGTCCTTAAACCTGTCTTTAGAACTTACTGTAATTCATTTTTAAAAAACATAGGACTTGGTTATTTCTTGTGTGTTAGTGATGGCATGGAAAGATAGGTATAATATATTCTTTTTAGTACCTAATAGTTAAGTTACGAGCGACTACAAACTTTCTCATTTAGGCATTTAAAATGCATGATACCAGTTAGCAAAGAGAGCCAGCATAGCAAAGTGGTAGACTGTTGGCCTTGAAGCTCACTAGGTGACTTAAGAAATGTCACTGTCTTTTAACCTAAATTACCTCTCAGGCTTGCTTTAAGTGCAAAAGGGGAAGAACCATTTAAACTGCCTTGAGCTCCTTGGAAATTGTGAATTCAGCCACAAGCTCTGTCATTCATGAGTTGATTGTACATACGTGTACGATCAAAGAAAAAATCAAACTTGATACTTTACTATTGGCATGAAAAAGTTGTCTTTTTTATTAGACAGATATGTGCCTGTTTTCAAACCAGCTGTTTCTACTATGTATGGTTGTGCCTCTTTTAGGAAGAAGAGGAGAGAATGGCTTTAAAGATCTTACAAGGCAAGTAGAGACTGCTGGTGAAAAGTGTGAGCTGCTTACTCCAGAGGAGGAGGAAGCTTTGAAAGAGGAGCAGCAAGCTAAAGAAAGGGAACTCACTGACAAGATTCAGAAAGCCACAGCCTGTACCAATATCTCTCCTTTGGGCCGTGACCGCCTATACCGACGTTACTGGCTTTTCCCATCTGTTCCGGGATTATTTGTGGAAGAAGATTATTCTGGTCTTACAGAAGACATGTTATTGCCTCGGCCATCTTCATTTCAAAATAATGTACAGTGTCATATTTCAGATAAATCTCAGAGAGCCGCTAAAACTGGAGAGTCTTTGAAGACAGAATCTACCTCTAACATTCACCAAGATTTGGATGGTAGTGCTACTGTACAGGTGTCACAGCCAATACTTAAGCCAAACCGGTGGTGCTTTTACAGTTCTCAGGACCAACTGGACCAACTTTTAATGGCTCTTAATTCCCGAGGATACAGGGAGAGTGCCTTAAAGGACATTCTTTTGCAGGAGAAAAACAGAATATGTGAACAACTGAAAAGTTTTCATATAGAAAAATTTCATTTTTCAGGTAAATATTCTTGTTTCCCTGATTCTTCAAGTTACCACTGGCTGTCCAGATTTCATTTTTCTCCGATAGAATCTGCCTTTTTTAACAGTTGAACTCATTTGTGTTGCAGAAAAAAATGGTTTGTAAGTACTCTTGCTGTTTAGTATATTTCAGTTAAGTATATTGCATGGATTTTTCAAATGCTTCCACAAACTGAATATGGAAAATACCTTGAAAGTATAAAACATTCCCTATTTCTTGTGTATCCATTGCACTGAGGTGCTTCTTTCAGACTGACTGGGTTCAGATGACATGCTGTGGTTTATTATGGGTTATGTAACCCATGATGAGCTGCGGCACTCGTGGGCAACAGGTTGAATATGCAATCCCCACTCGGCATAGTCGTGTTGTGTGAACCTAGCAAGTGTTAAACAACGCTTGCATAAACCTAAAGCAAACCATGGTTTATAAAAGGGTTGTTTAATCCTTGCATAACTCAGGCTTGCTGGATTCGCATGACACAACAACCCCTGAGCGGGGGTTGCATATTCAAAATGGGAGTCACAATAGTGGAAACAACCAACTATTTAAATCATTTTATCTTTCTTGGTAAAAAAGAAACATACAAAAACATTTTATCTTCCTTGCTACCATTCTTGTTGCCTGTGCTGCTAATTTTGCTGTAACATTCTTGCTCTATTTTATAATGTAAAAGATATGCTGGGGTTGAGTGGTACATCATCTTAAGTGTCCGCTTTAACACATTGCACAAAACCCTTCATCTGGAATAGTTTTGTTTGTCACCCAGCCAAATCATAGAGCTATGCGGAAAGCAGGGAGATGATTCTTGTGAATTGTTGGCTTTATCTGGTTTAGCTATTAAAATAAGCAAAACCGACTTTAATTCTGTTACTAAATCTTCCTAGTTTTATTTTACTTGCTTTTCCTGTTGCTTTTAAATTGTTTATAGCACTTCTTGTCTCAGTTATCATTTTCCTCTGAAAACAAATGTGTTATCTGTCAGAAAATAAAATTAAAGAATATAATTTATGGATGTTACTGTGGCGTTACACCCCACAAGTCAGTTCCCAAATGTATGTCTGGAGTTTGTAAGTCTGTGGTTTTTAGAATGTTGGCCTGAGTGGGTGGAGTTAGAATGTCTGTGGAGAGGGAGGAGTGACATATAAGGGAATGACTGAGGGGATTTAGGGAGACTTTTTAGGTACTCTTAGAATGTTTAGCTCTCTGTGCTTTAGCTCTTTGTGTTTAGAGTACTTGGGTCTGGAGAAATTTGAAGTTCAGTGTACAGAGTGGTGTCTTTGGAGTGTGGTGTGCACATAGTTGATGTATATTAAACAATACTGATAATAAAGACAGCTCAAGAGTGAATGTGTGGGTGACAGGAAAGCGTGTATGTGAATGGGTGAAAGGATTGGATGAAAGGTTTCAAAAAGGTGTTAAAATGTTTTATTTTGAAACAAAGCTTGTGAACTTTTAAAATAAATTTTAATTATTTTGTTTTAACTACCACAAAAATCCCACGTGTCTGTTTGGCATTTATCATCTGAAGTTTATACATTTAGCACCCACTCTGACAATAATTCACCTCAGCACATATAACTCACAGTGTATTATTTTATATATTGAAATCCTTCTCCATTTAACCCCTTTCTCCACATAGTTTGGAGGAAGGTGGTTTTTATCCCTTGCCTCAAGCGTATCAAGTAGTGGTGCTTGGCTTGAGCAGGGAGTAGCCACAGCCAGGCCTGGTGTTCAAAATGTATATTCAAAATGACAACTTTCTACTTTGATGTAGTCTTCCATTATTCTTTCCTCCACTTTCACTTGAGAAGATATTAAGGTCAAACTGTTTTATTCTGAGGAAAATGAGTATTTGGGCTTAGTTATAGCCATCTTTAATTGTGAGGAAAGCTGTTAATACTGAAACTAGTATACAGCTTAGAAAATGTGTTTAGATGGTGTGCTTTTAGTAATGGTTTGAAAGAGCTGAATCTTCTGGTCATTTAAAATACTGTCTCCTCTAATAGAGAAACTTCAGAATGAAAGCAAGCCGCATCCAGGACGGGGGAAAACACAAGCTGCAACTGATGTAGCTCTAACGTCTGCAGAAAAGCAGCTTGAATTGAGGCTCAGAGACTTTCTTTTAGACATTGAAGACAGAATCTTCCAAGGAACTTTGGGCTCCATTAAGGTATTTTACTCTTTGTATTTTATGGAGAATGGTGCCTATAGAGCTGCTGAACTCTCTGGACATGATATTTTCATTTGCTTGGAAAATGCAACTTTAAAATTGTCTTAATGTTTCCTTTGTGTGAGGCCTCTCAGTAAAATGTATTATGTATTATGTTTAAAGGTAACAGATAGGCAAACTTGGAGGACAGCCTTAGAAAATGGGCAATATGAGCTGCTAAATGAGGAGAATAAAGAAAATGGCATCATAAAATCTGTGACTGAAGATGGAGAGATGGAGATAGATGATCAAGCCAGAGTCATTGCAAAAGACAGGTAATATCTTAAATTTTTTAGACATGTAAATTTTCAATTAATATTGGAATGGCTTGTTTGCATTTCATTCTTAGCTACACTTACTAATTCAACAAAGCCTGAAATAGTTTCTTTAACTTGTTAACCAAAGCTGAAATTCTGTGGTCCCCGGGCGGACATCCCAGGACCATAGGATATAGCGCTTCTGCCTGCATAGAGGAGGTTTACCCTCTATGGCCACCTCAATGCAGCAATAGGATGTTCCTGGTCTCTCTCTCACACACACGCACACATGTTTGCTCTCACCCACCCACCCCCACTCCCAGACCTGGTTCACACATAATGGCAATTTGTTGTTCAACCCATGAATTGCCAGCGTACAGTAGGAGCAAGCAAGTAAGCAAGCATGCTGCTTTCTGTATGTTCATCGCTTCCGCTTTACCAGCTTTTTAAACAACCCAGGATTCCTAGGTTGTAGTCACGACATGCAAACTCAGAAGTCTTAACAGCCCAAATTTTTTGTAACCCAAAATAAACCATGGGTGATTGTTGGGTTAAAACTCTGGATTCTTTAATTCTAAACAATCTGAGTGCTGGGTTTGCATATCTTGACAACAAGCCAGGATCCAGACAGTCCTGGGTTGTTAACAAAGCTGGATGTAAAGCAAAGTGACAAGTATGCAGGAGGCAGTGCATGTGCACATACAGGCATAATCACAGCTAACTATGGGTTGTTCAACACAGATACACCGCTGAGAAGTGCCTCAGACTTGAGCAATCTTTTTTAACTAAAAAGGAAGTATTTTTTACTTTATAAAACACATACATTGCACCAGTCTCAGGCATTCCTCAGCTGTTTTCTACCACTCAACTGAGCACTGGGGAAGGGGATCTCTTCCCCACTCCCCTGTGTGGCTAAGCTGCTTTTTTAGCCAGCAGCTGAGCAGTGCAATAAGGAGAAAGATTATGGGGAAGGTGAGGCTGCAATAAAATATTAAAAATGTGTTTGGCTGTGAAATAAATGTCTGCAGTTTTGAAATACCAAAAGTATGTGGAACATCTGCTTTTTTGATTGGCTGTACTCAAAAGACCATGTACATACATCTGGATTTCAGGATTTCTAAAACCATTTTATTTCCTAATAAAGAGTTTCTTTATCTTTGGAAATTAAATGTTTTAAATGTTTAATGTTGTAGTCCTAAAATTAAAAGAAGTCATTTGGAACAAAGAAAAAACAAGATTGTTTTGAAAGCCTTATGCTGTGTAATGCAGCCCTCCCAACCCTGGTTCCTTTCAGTTGTTTTGGACTACAAATCCCAACATTCTTGACCATCGATCATGCTAACTGGAGCTGGTGAGAGTTGAAGTCCAAATATCTGGAGGGCACCAGGTTGGGGTAGGGTAGGATAGAAATGTAATAAATAAATAAAATAAATAAATAAATAGGATGTCTAAACTGTTTTAGACAGTTTTCACTATAAATTAGAAGCTGGATGTTAGAATTATAGAATTGGAAGGGACTTTGGAGATCATCTAGTCTAGTGGTGGGGAACTTGTGGGCCTCCAGGTTTGTTGAACTGCAACACCCATCCACCCTAGGCAGTATCGCCAATGGTGAGGGATGATGAGAATTGCAGTCCAACAACATCTGGTGGACCACATATCCCCATCCCTGATCTAGTCGTAAATGCAAGTTTTGTGCTAGAGGATGCAGCTGCAGTACAATTCTGCTGTACAATGCAATACAGTCTTGCTGTACAATTCAGCCTTCAAGCTGAATTGTATAGTTTTCCATGGAAATATGTACTAGGCAATTTGTGAAGGTTTAAGGGTTTTAACTGGAAAAACAACTAAAATTTTAGACAATATTATTAAAAGTTCGGCATTCTGTAATTCTGATTTATGGCGATTTCTTTGATGGAATTTCCATCAAAGTTATATAGTGGTATAATCTAGGTTCTTTTTGGAATTTTAAGTGCCTAGGTTGTAACCCTGATTATCCCTGTTCAAAGTTCTGTTTCTTGGTGTGATATCTGAGTGAGAACTCTTTTTATATAACTTGCTCAAATGGCTTGAGGGCTGAGCTGTTTGTATGTGTGTTAAACTTTTGCAACTGACATATTGTGAAAACTTTGTTGACTGGAACACTGAAGGCATATCAGATTTGATTTCAAGAATATTAGCTGCTCCGTTGAGGTCTCCTTCACACAAGATTTCCTACATAGATATACTTTCATCACATGTGAAATAAGTACAAGGTTTCTTTTGTCACATGTACTCATAGTGGGAAACTGTTCCTGTGGCTTGTACATGTGCCAAAATATATGTGTGCTAATCACAAGTAAGTGTGCACATACTGGTTATATACTATTACCTAGATAGAAGTGATTTGTGTAAGAAATTAATCTTCTGTGAAGCCGCCTTGCTTGTTAGAACTCTTGGAATATGAGAGGGTGTTTGAGATGACATTAGACATTGCAGGTTACAGTCTTTTCAAAACTTCCTCAGTGTAAAAAGTACTTAAAGCAAATGGGAGTTCTGACGCTTATGCAGAAGAAGTTGCTCATGCATTTTGCCCAGAGTCCAGAGGTGATTTTCTCCCTTTTGAATATAAACGTATTTAGATGTGTCTTAAATGCAATTGTTTATATAGATTTTCATGGTTGCATTATTATGCACACAAGCTTCTTAAACCTGATTTGTGTATGTACTTCCTCATGAAGTGCTTCTTGTAACATTGTAACTAAGAGTGAACAGAATGCAAGTTTGTGAATTCTTGTCCTTCCTGTCCCTACCACTGTAAACCATATATATGACTTTTAAAAATGTATTTATTTATTTATTTTTAGATTGATTGGATTAAAACTTGAACCTCGAAGCACTGCTTCAACTAATACAAGCACTCCACAGCCCGTGAATAATGCGGTTCATTACTTAGCATCGGCACTGCTTCAAATACAGCAAGGCATTGAACGCAAATTCCTCAAAGCCCCACTTGGTAAATACCAACTTCCTGGACCCTGTGCTCACTCAGCTGAATCTGATTTATCAAGGAAAGAGTAGTCCAGGTCCAAAGGGTGTGACGACAGATTGTCTAGTAATTGTACTAAACAATTTTTTACAGCTGGAAATCGGGGGAAATGGAAAAGCTCATTCTGCCCCCCCCCCCAATTTGCTTCTCTAGGGTTTAGGTGAGCAGGACCGTTGGTGCAATCATGGTTCCACACAAAAAAGGATGGATGGATTGTGTGAAGGTTTTTGCCATGCCTGAACTAAGATTCACTTCCTTGCTTTACTGTGTGAAATATATGATCAACTTTCAAATGATGAAAAGAATAAGAATGCAAATGGTGGAAGTGAACTTAGCCCTTAGACAAGCACAATTACTTTCAGAATGGGAAGTACCTCTTCCTGTTGCATTCTGTTTTATGCTATCATCGCAGACTTGGGAGTATGTTTATACTAAGTGCAAGCCCCTACTGAGGGGCTTGTGCTGTGGTGTAACTCTGAGTAGGGAGGCAAAACAAAATTCATGAGGTAGAGTAGCCAAAAATATTTGGAACATAGCAAAACTCAAAATGCTATTTATATAAAGGCCCTATATATAGCTGGATTGAAAGTAAACTTCTCAGTATTTTCAGCCTCACTATTTTATCTTTCTCTTTCTCTCCCTATATCAACGTAATCTGCTTAGTTGTAGGGAAACAGGGTGAGCATGCTGGTGAAAGGTTCCCTTGTATTTCCAAACCAAGCTTGAAATAACTCTATGCATTTAACACTAGGTGATGCAGAAGAAAATAAGAGAGACCAAAAAGAGGATAAAAGGAGGAAGAGAGAAGATCAGTTTAGTCAGAAAGATGGTAAATTATTGACCTTCTTCCATATATAAAATTGGAAAATTACATTTAATTTACTATAAGTTTATATGGTATGTCAATCCCATGGCCATCTTTTTAGCATAGCAAATTCAGCTTTGAAGCCACAAAATTTTGAAATAAAGAATGGTGTGTACGTAAAGAGCTTAAGTATAAAATATTTTCCCAGACATTTGCTTTGATTTTAGTGTCTTGACCTCTAAATTGCACCAAACCTGTAATGACTTTGATGCTTATGAAAAAAGACAAGTGGAGATTCTAAAGAAATGTCCATAGCTGAACTGAAAACCAACCACATAACCTCGAATCAGCTCAGTGCGTCATCAGACTTTCTCTCTGATTGTAACTGGAAAGATATGCCTTGCGGATGATTGAAGAAATTATGGTTTCTTTTTTCAATCCCTGGGTTGCTTGTTTCCCTTCTCTGCCCAATCCCTCCTTGTATCCCAGATGCCTTTGTGGCACTGTAAAACTTACATGTAGAGCCACTAGGTTTTGTTTTGTTTTACTTCTCTTGCCTGCTGCCTCTGTAGCCTGGCAAAATGACTCATGAAAAAGAAAGCTTCAGCTATTGGGCAGTGTAAAAATGCAATAAATAAATGAATACCCATGGTTCTGGGCTTGCACATAACGACAACCCATGGTTTAATCAACCTAAAGTACACAACCCAATAACAAACCACGGGTTTTCTTTCTGGGTTGTTTGTGGTAACAAACCATGTTTTGTTAGTGTAGGCACATTCACACATTGCAATAACCCAGAATTCAACTCATAACATGAGTTAGCATCATATGCAAACCAGGCCTAAAAGCAAGGCATAGCTATGGTCTTTACAAAAGTTTCCCTTACTCAAAATCTGTCTCACTATTGACATTGAGCAAGTGTTTTATTACAGCTTAAACTTTGCACCAAGGGGGAGAGTTCATGTTCTCAGCTCCTGTTGTTTCCTCTCCTCTTTTTTTAAAAAAAATTATAGCTCACTTTTTTTTGCCTCAATATAAGATACTCAAAATAGCTCACAACAAAGAAACATTATTTTAAAATTCAAAACTCTTATAATAAAATGAAATAAAATAAGCAACAACAACAACCAGGAAGCAGAATGGGAAATTAGGCAATCTATATTGAAGTATTTAACAAACTGAAAGCTTGTTAGAATGAGATGTCAATTGGATCTTCTCTTTTTGGTGTGCAGAGGCATCCACTCTGGGTTATGTCCTCCCACTATCTAGGGCAAGGTAGGGAACTCATTGACCAAGGTGTTTGACCTAGGCCAAGCAGTCTCTGCATGTATTTTCCAGTTCTTTCCCTGCCTTTGTCTAAGGCAGAGACTGTTTCCTTCTTTCTCTCACAATCTCAATCCTCACTTAACACTTCAAACTTCCTTACAAAGGGTCCCCAAACTTTTGGGGTCGGTGGGCACATTTGGAATGTTGAAACAGTATTGTGGGTGCTCTCACAAAATGGTTGCCATAACCAGGGCTTGCTTATTCATAAAATGGCTGTCATAGTGGGCATGGCCAGTCACAAAACACTCATTTTCCAGAAGATAAACTGGTGAGACTATAAGAAAAGTAACTTGCCCAAGAACAAGGCAGAGGTAGGGACTGAGCTCCAAACCATGATAACGTTTTTGATCCCATATAAAGATGGTGGAGTGCAGCATTTTGCTTTGCAGCATGGTAACAACCTAGTTGCTGTTTTTTTTTAAAAAAAAAATCAAATCAGGAGGGGCAGGGAGCCTGGTGGGCATCAAAGAGCTGTCTGTAAGCACATTGATGCCTACAGTTACCGCACAGGACACTGCAGTTCTACACTGCTCTTTCAGCTTTCCTCCTTTACCTGCCTTTCTCCTGTTGTTGCATCTTTCCCTTTCTTTAAAAATAAAACTTTTCTTCTTGGCTTGCTTTCCTCAGCATTTCCCCTTGTCAATATTTATGTTACAGAAGTGTGCTGTGAAATATACAAAGAATAAACAGAATTTGATTAAGTATGTCAGGATTATGAGGCCTAAACATCCATGGGAGGTCTAGACCTCCAGCCAAACTGCTGGGGCACTCTCTGACCAGAGCAGACCAGACCACTGCAGCTTCCTATCAGCTTTCTAATGCTGCCATTGGCCACCATTTCAGCTCCACTGCAACTGCACAGGTCAACCCATGCCCACCCCTAGTGCTTTTCGATGGATACTGGGAGTATCTCCAACCCAGAGTAATAGCCTCCCAACTGTCCTTTTGGAGGCTGTCGTCTTGCCGTCTACAAAGATGCGCCCAAGATGAGCATTTCCCAGAGGCAGACATCACATGAAGTCTCAGAAACTTTCTTGGGGTGGGGGGTACATGCATGATTTTTAGGGAGCTCATTTGGGGATGCAGTTCTGAAAGTCTTGGCAGATTTGCACCCTTTTGCCAGTCATTCTAGCTTTGTCCAATCTCAGTGCTCCGGTTCTTTTGTAATCAATCCATTATTGATTCCAGGCAGTGGTTCAGAACCTCCATGATCTCCCTGGATTGTGATGAAAGAACTGGGCATTACCAGCATTCAGATGAAAATTAACTCCAAGCTTGAGACAATGTCTTCTAGCAGTTCCAAGTAGATGTTAAATAGCATGGACGACAGGATGGAACTTTACAGTACACCATAGAACCAGGGGTAGGGTCCCTGGTTACAACCTTCTGGAACCAATCAGAACCATTGCAAAGCTGCTCCAACTTCCATTCAAGGCAGGCAGTCCAGAAGAATTCTGTGGTCAATGGTACTGAAAGCTGATGAGAAGTCCAGCAGAACAAACAGAATCACTTCCTCTTATCTAGTTAATAATTAATTAATTAATTCCCACTTCTCCCTCTGGATCAAGGTGGGGAACAACATAGAATACAAAAATAAAATACATAAAACTGATTAAAAGTTATTAAACTAATACATTGTTAAAATAGCAGCCAGACATCTTAAAATTTGATTAGGTAGGCCTGCCAGAAGAGATCAGTCTTTATAGTTTTTTTTATATTCAGAAAGACTGTTGAGTTGGCGAATCTCTCCTGGCAGGCCATTCCACAGTCTGGGAGCGGCAGAAGAGAAGGTCCTCTGGGTAACAGTTGCCAATCTAATTTTAACTGGCTGAAGTAAATTCTTCCCAGAGGACCTGAGTGTCCAGGGAAGATTGTATGGGAAAAGGTGATCCTGCAGGTAACCTGGACGCAAACCATGTAGGTCTTTAAAGGTAATAATCAACACTTTATACTTTGCCCGGAAACTAATTGGCAGCCAGTGAAGTGATTTTAGGATTGGTATAATATGGTCACCCCTAGGTGTAATCTGGTGACCAACCTAGCTGCTATATTTTGAACTAGTTGAAGTTTCCGGAGTAGGCACAAAGGTAGCCCTATGTAGAGTGCATTGCAGAAGTTGAGCCTCGTTAGATCTTCCAACTCTAGGAAGGGGCGCAGCTGGTGTATCAGCTGAAGCTGATAGTAGGCACTCTTGGCTGTTGCATCTATCTGTGCTGTCATTTGGAGCGACGGATCCAGTATAGGTTGTCTAGCAGGAAAACTTAGGCCATCTCAGACTGAAAACTGGCCAAAACCAAATTGACATTTTCCTGTATAATCAGTATTATATAGAAACCTGCAGTTGAGATGTCAGTACACACTTAAGCATCTTGCCCAAGAATTGGAACCAAAACAGGGCCACCAAGAAATGAGAGGAAGGTATCAGCATGCTCAGGGGGATCTCCAGAGGTTGCAGAAGTACAAAACAAACAAAACTGAAGTCGAGTGGGGAGGAAAATGGAGTGGGGGGAATGGAATGGAATGGAATGGCTGGCTGACTGGCTAAAATCCTGAACAGAAGCACTCCTGTTCAGAGGTGAGAACACAGTGCAGTGCTTTGTTGCAGGTTCCACTTTGTGTTTTTGTATATTTGTAATAAGCTTTTTAATTCTGACTATATGGATGGGTAGATACACATTTTTGTCTAAACCAGTGGCCATTACTATAGTTTGTGGAACCAAATTCCACAAATGTACTAGGCATTGTATGAAGAACACTTCAGTCTCCTAAGACACTCTGTCACTGACCAAAGTGGCCATGGTGGAGCAAAGAAATTTCAAAGAGAAATCGGAGCGAGAGATTGCTGAGTTGCAATTCATCAAGAGGTTCAATTCTATCACTAGAGGATTAATAGTTGGGATAACTGACTACATATGTTAACTGGCTTACCTACTGCCAGAATTTTTATTTTATCAGCAATAACAATTTTGTGGATGGCTGCTATTATTAATGTGATTGTCACCGTCAATACTTCCTGCATT
This sequence comes from Elgaria multicarinata webbii, assembly GCF_023053635.1. NCBI lineage: Eukaryota > Metazoa > Chordata > Lepidosauria > Squamata > Anguidae > Elgaria > Elgaria multicarinata. Next base: position 142,815,516 of record NC_086172.1, on the reverse strand, counting down.
TAGTTTCCATCTACCCTTACTGTTTAGTTTCTTTCCCTCCCAACTATGTGTACTACCTGAAACTCAATAACACTTCATGCATCTGATCAAATGGGCTGTGGTCCATGAAGACTTATGCCATAATAAATTAGTGAATCTTTAAGATACCATAGGACTCTTGGGTTTTGATTTCATTAAGTGTCCCTGAATTCTGTTTCTTGGTGTTTTTTTAACTAAATTAAAAAGCCTCAAACATTTTAGCATTTCTTCATAAGAAGCATGCCTCAGACTTTCATTTTGGTTGCCCTTTTTTACATCTTTTCACCACTACAATATCCTCTTTGAGATGAGGTAACTCGAACTGTACATAGTATTCCAAAAGTGTTCACACAGTAGACCATAAGGGCACTACAGTACTGACCATTTTTATTTATTTATTTATTTAATTTATATACCGCCCCATAGCCGAAGCTCTCTAGTTTCAATCCCTTTCTAAATAATCCCAAACATGATTTTCTTTTTTCATTGCTGCTGTACACTGAAATGACTCTTCATCATGACCCCAAGATCTCTTTCCTGGAAAGTTCCCACCAGTTCAGAACCCATCAGTGTATATGTGAAGTTAGGATGAGTATCACTTTGCACTTGTTTCACTGAATCTCATTTGCTGTTTTGTTACCCATTCACCCAGTTTGGAGAGAGCTCTTCATGGTTTCCTTGGGCTAATCTGAATAATGTTGGTGGAGTTCACAAAGCAGTTCATATCATTGGGGAATTCCATTCCTTCCCTCCATTGGGAGAACTGTCCTTCTATTCCTACTCTCTCCTTCCTGTTCTTTAAACAGTTTCCGATTCATAAGAGGACCTTTTCTCTTAATCCAGTGACTAAGTTTAGCATCTGAGGGACTTTGTCAAAAACGTTTTGGGAGTCTAAACATTCCATGTTTACCAGAGACATCCCCCACCCCCACCCCCACATATATATAGTAACAATCTCAAATAAGTCAAAATAGATAGCAAGACATGAATTACCTTTGTAAAACCCAGTCTGATTCTGTTTCAGAAATACTGCTTGTTCTACATATTTTTGTGCTATGGAGAGAGTGCTAGAACTTGGACAATTCACTTTAAAACGAAAGGGACAGTTGTGTAGTATATAGTGTAACTGCTGTTTTCTTTTCTCTCTCTCTGTTGTAAGACACCAGCGATGGGGGCCGCTTGCATAAAACAGTCCTGGATCGCTGGAGAGAGTCACTGCTTTCTTCGGCTAGCCTGTCACAAATCTTCCTTCATCTTTCAACACTGGAACGAAGTGTAATCTGGTCTAAATCCATCTTGAATGCACGCTGCAAAATGTGCCGAAAGAAAGGAGATGCTGAAAGCATGGTGTTGTGTGATAGCTGTGATCGAGGCTATCATATTTACTGTATAAGACCAAAGCTCAAGGTAACTAAGAATTTTATTTTTGCAAAAATAAATAAATTTGATCTTAAATAGTAATTGTATTTACTAATAGATGCTGACTTTTTGTTAGGCTGTTCCTGATGGAGACTGGTTTTGTCCAGAATGTCGACCAAAGCAGCGCTCTAGACGTCTCTCATCCCGACAAAGACCTTCTATGGAAAGTGATGAAGAGGCTGAAGAACAGATTGAAGAGGAGGAAGATGAAACTAGTTATGAGGAAATTGGACAAAGTGAGGAAGAAGACTACGAAGAGGAAGGTGATGATAACTCTGATTCTCAAGAAGAAGCTGAAAAAAGGTAAATCAGGAGCTAAATTGGCCCTATGCAGAAGCTGCATAAAAAGTTCCCACATCTTCAAGGATTTCCCCATTGCATATCACCATATATAAAAATTCTCCAGACATGGAAGTGAATAGGAGAGAACATTTTTAGAGTAGTTTTATATGCTTTGGTACAGAACCTTTACCTTATAACACTTCATGGTATTTTAAATGTTTTATTTCTTTAAGATGCCCTGATATACTTTTACATATTTGTAATCTGGAACAATAATAAACTAGATGGACCAATGATCTGACTCGGTATAAGGCAGCTTCCTATTTTGTTAGGTGTATAGTTGTATAAAGATGGAATGAATCCCCTTGTTTGCAATCTTATCTTATGGGTAGCTTTGCATTTTCAGTTTGCAAGGATACATTGGCATTTTAGAATTGGTAACCTGGTCGTTATTAAATGATTGTGTTGTCTCAATAATTTTGCATAATGTCTTCAACCAACAAGTAAAATAAGAACAAGTAAATCTACATGGCTATATCCAACACATTTAGTAAGGTTGTTGCCATTAACCTGTTGATAGATGGTTCATTTAGCTAGGGAAGTGGAACTTAATTCTTAATTCCCCTGAAGGATAAGGTGTGTGCAGCCTGGGGTTATCCTAAATCCAGATTTGTCACTTGAGGCCCAAATAGCATAGTGGCTCAGAGTGCCTTACACTATGTAATGCTGGTATGCCAGCTGCAGTTTCTCCTTGATAGAGATAATCTGGTGGCACTCTTCCATGCCCTAGTAACTACCAGTTAGAATACTGCAATACGTTGTACATGGGGCTTCCTCTAGAAGACTGCTTGGAATTTCAGCTTGTTCAAAATATCGCTGCAAGCTGGGAACATATATCACCAATTCTTAAACATCTTAATTAGTTACCAGTCCATTTCCAAGCAAAATTCAAAGTACTTGTGATTGCCTTTAAAGTACCTGAAGAAACACCCACTTCCACATTGGACTGCCCATGCACTGAGATAATCATCACTGAAGGCCCTTCTCTAGGTGCCTTCACCATCAGTTGCTGATTAGGGAAAGAGCCTTCTCAGTTGTGATGCCCTGTTTATGAAATTATCTTTTTATTTTCCCAGGCTTTTAATTGTTAAACTGTGATGGCTTTTAGCTGCTATTTGTGCTTTTAAAATTTTGTTTGTTTAATTTTTTAATTGTGTAAGCTACCCCATAGAAATTGAATTTGCAACTTTAAAGAACAGAAAGGACTAAAGATGTTGCTTGTATCACAGAAATTGATACTTATGTACCTTCTTACAGCTTATCCAAATCAAGAAAACCTCAGGTAAAACTTTCCTTAAGAACAAGAGCTGCAAAACTTACCACCACCATCTCAGGTCAGTGTATCCAGCGGCTGGGTACTGGAAGGTATAGTTCTCGAAGCCAGCAGAATGCACCTAAACAAACTGGATCTTCATGTAAAGTTACTGGAAAAGGCATAAGGAAGACAAAGTCTGCTCCTCCCTCGGTAACAAAAACATCAAGATTTAATAGTCGTACTACTCGTCACAGTCAAGGCTTGCTACAAGCAGAAGCATTTATAGAGTTAACCAGTCACCGAAGACAACGCAGAGGAAGGAAGACAGCAGATAATACTCCAGATAGCAGCCCTTCCAGTTCTCTTGGCTACAGAATTGTTGACTCAAGGAAACAGAAAAGCTGTCCAAGTGCTATAGTAAAAAATTCTCCTCAAGATACAGAGCCCAAAAAGCGGGGTAGGAAACGACAATCTACAGGTAAGTTGAATCCTTTAATTAAAATAATATGGACTGTAGAATGGATTCAGCTCATTTGGGGGTGTCAGACCTTCGCTATCTAGTGAAGCAGTTCATTGCTCCTCCTTTTCCCCCATTGTTAAACCTAGAGGGATGGGTGTGTTTGACTCAATTGTTGTTTCTTCTGAGATTACTTTGCACCTCTGTTTTCCTCCTGCTTAGTGGATAGCCAAGAAGGAGGCTTATTCTGAAGCAAGCACAAGTTAGGGTCTTTAAGTAGTTGTAAATGCCTAAAGAAGCTACTATACCCTGTTCAGAACAACTTCCCTGGAAGAGAGAAGTGTATTTGTATCTGCTTTGGTGAAATGACAGGGAGCAGGAATTGGTTGCTCATATCGTATCTTATGTTTGCTGATGATTTTTTTTTATCCTTTGTTGGATAAAGTAGAAGAGTCATTACTTGTATCTGTGATTTTGTGAGTGGTTGAGAACCGCCCAGTGAACTTTGCCTATTGGGCAGTATAGAAATAAAATAAATAATAGTAATAATAATACTTAGTGCAAGTTTTCATTGTAAAATGTCACACACAGACCATTTCGTTTACTCAGACTGTCTAGTTCTGTCAATAATTAAGTCTGGATGGCCTTAGATGGCTGTCTTCTTTGGATGATACTCTTCTTAATTTCTTATCTTTGCCTGAAGCACTTGGGAAGCAAGTTATCAGTAAACAAAATCATATTGTTTTCATACCACGTCAATGTATTATACTTCTGTGTTTCTGTATCCTCAGCATTATATATTAAATAGTTCTGTGATCCTGTCTCTTTCAGAACCCTCTCAAACGCCATTGAATAGGAGGAGTTCAGGACGTCAGGGTGGAGTCCATGAACTGTCTGCTTTTGAGCAGCTGGTTGTGGAACTGGTGCGTCATGATGACAGCTGGCCTTTTATGAAGCTAGTGTCCAAAATCCAGGTAACTAAGCTAGTAAAAAAATGGGCTTGAAAACTGAAATTTACTGGCAACTTAAGGATAATTGCAAAGAGGGAGAATAGCAGCATGCAGTTGAATTTCAGTCTCTACACTTATGTCGTGTATAGAAAGAATGTTTGCTGATGAACATGTTAGTTATAATTGGATATGCCTCGTATCTACTCAGTAAAAACACTGAAGATGGAAAGCTTGTACAATATCTGAGCTAAAGTATTATTACTATTAATACCTGAAGTATTTTTTAATTTATATTTGAGTGCTATGATAACAGATGAATGGCACAAAATTCTAGCATCATTTATTTAAGAATTAATTTGATTAAACTGTTGTGGTTCTCCCTTCTATCATAGGTTAAGTGAGTCATTAAGGTAGAGGGCAATGTTGTAATCAGATTCACAAATAGAATGTCCATCATTGTAGGAAAGAATATTGTTTATACTGTTCACACAAGACTCATTAATTAGTATATATGTCTGTTCTTGATCACATTAATTATTTATTTATTACATTTATATACCGCCCCATAGCCGAAGCTCTCTGAGCGGTTTACAGAAGTTAAAAACAATGAACATTAAAAACAAATATACAAAACTTTAAAAGCATAAAAGCAGCAATATCCATTTAAAACAGCTATTCTGGGGTCAGTTAAAAAACTCAGCATATGTTATGACTTCTTCACTTCATACAGATGACTTATTATTGTGAGACAAAAATGTTATGTATATGTGAGATTGAAATAATATTTAATAATGTTGGTTTAGAAAGGGCAGATTTTGCTGTGCGAACTTTATAGTTGCTTTGGACTGCTACAGAAAAAATGTAGTACAAGTAAATTAAGGAAAATCACTAGATGAGCAATTTGGATCTTAATTTTTAAACAGTGATTTACATGCCATTAGATTGTAAAATAAGTGATCAGACTAATTTGGATAGGTAATGTGGGTGCAAAATCAAAGAACTGTGTGTGAGGTTATAAAGTCAACTATATACTATATTATGTTTAGTGGAAAGTTCATCAAAGTTCTGAAATTCATTAATTTTGCCATGATTAACAGAGTCGTGTGGCACCTTAAGCTTTCATGGACACTGTCCACTTCATCAGATTTATTGTCAATGTGAAGAGTTCTCTTGATTTTCTAAAGTAATCTCTCTTGTATTTTATTATAATAATTTAAAACTATTAACTATTTTTACTTCTATACCAAAATGCAGGTACCAGACTACTATGATATCATTAAAAAACCTATTGCCTTAAATATAATCCGTGAAAAAGTGAACAAATGTGAATACAAATTAGCCTGTAAGTAGAGTTGATTAAACTAATTCTATTGTTGTTGTTGTTGTTATTCCCCCTAGACAGTGTTTATGGGACAACGGATATTTCAGTTTCCTGCCTCAGAGCCAGGAAACTACAGGGCTCTGCCCCCTCGCAGCCAGTGCAGAGAGGACTGCGCTGGCTGCTGTTACAAGCTCACAAATGCGAACACATAGAGGGTGAAAGGAAATAGGGAGGGGAAGAGACAGGGGACGTGGGAATATCAGGTATCCCTAGACGTCCCAAACCTTCTTCCTTCCCCCTCCCTGAAGCCTCTGCTAGACAGGCGAAATCGCCCTACTAGCTAAAATGCAGAGTGGGAGCTGCAAGGTACCTCCTGCTCTGCATTGGGTATTTGTACGCCTCCTCAGTTCAGAGGCTTATATGTACCCAGGGAACATCCCATAAGATTGTGTCATTAAACACAGTTGAATTTACATAGCATCTCAGTGGTTTTAGAATAGGGAACTTCCCCAGATTTCCAGTGCATTGTAAGAGCAGTTGGGTGTTCAGGACATTGCACTTGTAACTAAGTATAATTTATTTCTAGGAGAAATGTTAGAACACACAGTTGAATCCCAAAATACAGATAGAATTTCCCTACTTGGTTATTCATTTAGAAACTATTGCTTATTGGGAATGTGTCTATAGTTGCTATGACATTATGCACATAAGAGTATTTTGTATTTTTCCTTATAGCGGAATTCATTGAAGACATTGAGCTGATGTTTTCAAACTGCTTTGAGTATAATCCCCGGAATACAAGTGAAGCAAAGGCTGGAACAAGACTGCAGGCGTTTTTCCATATTCAGGCTCAAAAGCTTGGACTTCCTATTACATCTGGTTACATGGACCATGTTGCTCCAGCAGCCAAGAAGTCCCGAATCTAACTTCTTCCTTCTAAAGGACTTTAATGAGAGGAATCCTCTATATTTTCATGGAAAATGAAACACTTAAATCATGCAGCCATACAAAGCAATAACATCTGCCACACCTTGAAAGTGTGGCCTGCACTATGTTCTCAATTTATTAAGCACTCAGGAGAATGTTGGAAAGATTACCTTTGCTACAGTTTCGTTCTGTGTCTAATAACTTTGATAGAAGTATATTGAATACAGTACTGGTTTACAGTAGTTTTTGTACTTTAAAATACCATTTTTGTGTCCAAATGCCTTCCAGAAATATTTTTCTTCAGCACCAGAAGATATTGTCATATTCTTTAGATTTTGTAGGAGATATGACATAGTTTTGTGAGGGTTCTACCTAGGCTAAAATCATCATCTGCAACACAGTGGACAAGTGAAATGTCTGAAGTCACTTAAGCACAAGTTTTTGACACTACGTGAATGAGTACAATTTTATATTCTTTAAATTACTGTGCCAGTGCTGGTTGAAAAGATTCGGTCTGACTTTATTAAGTAGATATTTATTTAGCATTCAGATAATTTGTGAATTTGTTTTTGTATTTATAAAATTTTTACTTTGAGGATAAAGTATTCTTTAACTTTGTTTTCTTTGTGTTATGTTTATACCTTAATGATCAGTTAATTGTCCTCCTTCTACCCGGCAGTTCTTCCAGCAAAAATAACTTACATAAATGTATGTTTATTTGTACAACTTTTGAGTGTAAAAATAAAATGAAATGAAACCTTTTTCAAAGTACTACTTTCTTCACTTTATACTACGGTGAAACTGAGAATTGATGGCAGGATTTTTCTCTAGTGAAATATGTCATTTTCATGACCCTATATAAACTGTGCTCTAGAACAGTTGGTACCTAGAAAGTTTACTTTGTCATTATCAGAACATGCATTTATCCAATTTGCCCATTATTACCACACTTTCTCTTTTGGTTGCCCCCCTGATTTCATTCTCCATCTCAAGATCACCCTGAGCATGTAGCTCAGGGGGACACTAAATGACTTATGGGCCATAAATCTGAACATAGTTGGCCACTGAAGATAGGACAAGTAAAGGTTAAACATACAGCACCACTCTAGCCCCCAAATCATTCTGCTTCATTTGAGGGCCAGGATTGCTCATTTGTGTTTTTTTTAACCCAGTGTCTGGTGAAGAAGGGTAAGTTTTAACCATGCACAGTTTGGGATATTGAACAGTCCTGTCCTGAAAGCAAGCAAGGAGTTAATTAGCTAGCCTATAAATTATAAACTATATAGTAATTACTTCAAAGTATGCACTTATAGTTGAATAAGTAAAGGATCTGATACAGGTTTGTGGGAAATTTGTGACTTTCTGTCACAGAAAAGCTGTGAATAGGCTGGAAAGCATCAGGGCAATTTGAGTTCTCCATTTCTAAGAACCCTTCTATACTCTTTATTTTTGACAATGTCAGCACATGTGAAATGAAATAGTCCTTTAGCAAATTTTGGAATGCAAGCACATCTTGACCTTAAAAAAATCCATCCCTAATGGTGGGTCATTAACCCCTATTTCTTTTGAACGTGAGACAGCCCCTATTATCCCCATGTACACAACCAAACAGGATTGTTAATTGTCAGGATCCTTAAAAGAAATCAATTTGTTATGTGTATTAAAAGTCTGATCACTGTCTATATCTAGAAACTCTTATTCCCTCTTTCAGATTGTAATTAAAGTCATAGAGTAGGTGATTGCCCATTAAGAAAATACCAGGTCAGTGCTTGGAAGACCACCTGGGAACCACATATAGCCACCTTGAGTTCCACACTGGAAGAAAGGTGGGATATAAATGTAATAAATCATCATCAACGTCATCTTGATACACAAAACAAAACTCTGCACCAGGCTTCCCCAATCAGGTGGCCTCCAGCTGTTTTGGATTACAACAAAGACCTGTGCCTGAACTGACGTTTTCAGGAAGGGTGTTGAGGAACTGAGGCAAATAGTGGTAACAAAAGATGACGTTCTCAATCTTATTGATAAATGAAAAGCAAATAAATCACTGGGCCCAGATGATATCTATCCTAGAGTTCTCAAAGAATTCAAATATTTAATTACTGATCTTCTAACCAAAATATGCAATGTAAGATCATCCTCTCTGTACAAGAGGACTGGAAGATAGCTAATGTAACACAATTTTTTTTAAAAAAGAGAGAGATCCAGGGGGATTCTGGGAAATTATAGGACTGATAGCTTAACGTCTTTTGGGTAAATTGGTTGAAAGCACTATTAAATATGAAATTACCGTATTTCTTCGATTGTAAGATGCCATCGATTGTAAGACACACACTAATTTCAGTACTACCAACAGAAAAAAATCCCTAAGACACACCCGCGATTCTAAGATACACCCCGTTTTTAGAGATGTTTATATGGGGGGAAAAATACATCTTAGAATCTAAGAAATAGGGTAGTAAGCATATAGAAGGACAAGCCCTGCTGAAAAAGAATACGGCTTCTGCAAAGGTAAGTCCTGTCTCACTAACCTTTCAGAATTCTTTGAGTGTCAATAAACATGTAGATAGGGACGGTCCAGTAGACATTGTCTTCTGGACAATGTTTACTTGTACTTTCAAAATGCTTTTGACAGTCCATCACTAAAGACTCCTGAGCAAACTTAGCTGTTAGAGAGTCATGGAATAAGAAGAGAGGTCCTCTTATGGATCAGTAACAGGTAAAAGAACAGAAAGTAAGAATAAATGGTAAATTCTCCCAATAGAGGGAAGTAAACAGTGGGATCCCACAGGTATCTGTATTGAGAACAATGCTTTTACAGTTTGTTCATAAATGATCTGCAATTAGGAGTGAGCAGTGAAGTGGCCACTTTTGCCAATGAGACCAAAATATTTAGGGGGAGTTAAAAGAGAAAGGGTTTGTGAGGAGCTCCAAAATGATCTCTCCAAACTTAGAGAATGGGCACTCAAAAGGCAAATTCAACGTAAGCAAGTGTAAAGTGATACATGTTATGACTAAAAATCCAAACTTCAAATATAACCTGATGGGATCTGGGCTAGTGACTAAGAAAGAGATCTTGGGGTTGTGCTGGACAGCTAGCTGAAAATGTCTGCCTTTTTTACAGCAGCTGAGCGCTGGGCTAACTCCATGTAAAGCATAATTGGAAAAGGAAATGACAATAAAACCCTCGACATCATACTGCCTTTATACAAATCTATGGCATGACTTTACTTAGAATACTGTGTACAGTTCTGGTCACCATACCTAAACAAAAATATCACAGAGCAGGAAAAGGAAAGGGTAACTAAAATGGTCAAGGTGCTGGAGCAACTCTCCTATGAGGGAAGGTTACAACTGCTGGAATTGCTTAGCTTGGAAAAGAGAGTAAGGGAGACATGATAGAGGTGTTCAAAATTATGTGGATGGGGAGACATTTTTCTCCCTCTCTGGAAATACTAGAACCTGGGGTTATTGCATGAAGTTGATTGGTGGGAGATTCAGGATAGAAAAAAGGAAGTACTTCATCACACAGCGCATGATTAAACACTGGAATTCACTAGCACAAGATGTGGTGATGGCCACCAATTTGGATGGCTTTAAAAGGGGGTTAAATTCCTGGAGGAGACGGCTACTAGTCCTGATGGCTATATGCTACCTTCAGTATCAGAGGCAGTCAACTACTTATGTGCACCATTTGCACCCGCGTCCTGTTTTATGGCTTCCTAGCTGGACCCTGGGTCTGATCCAACACGGCTCTCTTTACGTCCCCAGCATGGAGGTTGGGGAACGGTGCTCCACACAGCGCAGCGCAGCGCAGCGCAGCCCAGCCCAGCCCAGCCCAGCCCAGGATCCCCTCCTTCTCCAGGACCAAAGCCTTTTCAGGAGGCATAGGCTCCTCCCCTCCCCAGCTGCGGCAGTTGAGCCCACCGGACCCAATCCCATAGCCACGCTTCGCAGAGAGGGGGAGACGCAGTAGCTGCTGCATCTTTCACCTGCTGCCTTCGCTGTTCCGTCCTCACTCTTGGCCGCTGCCTTTGCCTAACAAGGCGGTCTCAATCCCAACCACGCAATGCCTAGAGACCGAGCCGACCCGTAGCCGCAGCGGCTTGCAGCTGCTCCCTGCAAGCATCTCTGCTGCTCAGGCACCTGCTTGGAGGAGCAGCCACCGCCTCCGCTCGTGCTCTCCCGCCCTTATCCGCCTGCCCCGGCGGCGTTGTCCCACTAAGCGCGAGCACAGGCAAACGGGCTTTGCAAGCACAGTAGCCCTTCTCATCCCGCCCGCCTTCTCCCTCTCCCTCGTGGTCCGTGAATGCGGAAGATTTGGCCCCACGCTCCCCTCCTTCGCCGAAGAGAAAGCAGAGACGGCGGCAACTGATCAGTCGCTGGCTCGCGTGAGCAAGCCCCCGCAGACAGCCGCAAGGCGAAGCCACCGCATCAGTTCATTTGTAATCGCCTGCGGGGCAAGCGGAGGGGCGGGGCAAGGAATGGGTCCGCCGGCGGAGCGAGGAGGGCGATCGGGTCCCCGGTCCCGTCCCGTCCTCTCGCCAGTCTGCCCCAAGGGCATGTGGAGCGGGGGACAATCCTAGAGCTGGCCCTGTTGCTAGACAATGACCAGAGCGTGATGTGGACGGCCCTAGTTTTCCCTCCTCAGCCTTCCCTCTCCCTCCCACCTCCCTCGCAAGATTTCCAGTCAGAAGAGGAGGGGTGTGTGTGTGTGTAATCACTACTAGTGAAAACTAAAAGGCGGTCCCTCTCCCCTCCCCTCCCCATTTTCTCTCCCTCTGCAGGGCTGGGCAGGGCCTGCAGCACGTGGTGAGAGGAGGCTGCGCCCATGTGACCGGCCTTTCCTCTCCCCCCCCACCCGAACCCCCCGCCTATCTCCTCTCTTTAGCCCAGCCTGCGCTCGACCGACTTGTGCTAGCAGCGTCAGTCAGACTCCGTTCCATAGGCAGCAGCAGCACCAGCAGCAGCAGCGGCCGTCGCCATCACCACCGCAACAGGGACCCGCCACCATGGTAAGGGCGGGGCAGCCTGACTTGGCTTGGCGTGAACTGGCCGGTTTGGCTTCTGCCGGGCTGTGGCAGGACGGCGAGACCAGGCCCCCTAGGGTGAAAGGTGCTGAGAGGGCCCGCGGCCTCTGGCGGCCATTTTAGTCTAATTTTAGCTTCGGTTCGGGGGAGGGGGTGGCAGGGGAGCCCCCCCCCCCAACTCTTGGGGTGGGAGAGGGAGGCAGGGTAGGCGACTGGCTTGCCAGGGAGGCATGGCAGAGGTTGTAGTGTCTAGGAGTGTTCGCGCACGGATAAAGAGGAGGGGGGGGGTCTTGGGGCTTGAGGTCCTCCCCCCCACGCTTTTAGGTCTTGCCATTTTTTTTTAAAAAAAAATCCTTTTCAGTTTACAACCTTGCCACTCTACGTGCGTGTGTGGAGAAGCAAAAGGAAGGGGAGGGGGGCTAGTTGTGCTTGGCTACTCCATAGATGTAGCGGGGGCGGGGGAAAGCTCTTTGTAAGATGGTAGGGTTTGGCCCTTGCGAGCGCGGAGCGGGTACCAAACAGCGGTCTTTCGCTTCTTCTCACCTTCTGTGGAGGCATAGGACATGACTGCCTGGGATGGAGTGGGTGGATATAACGGGGTGTATAAGGATTATCTGTATTCTGAGTTTCAGTAAGATATGTCTTCCCCCTTTTTCTTTTGGGTATATGCAGGAAAAAGCAATGACAGGCTTTGTATCCCTTTTGCGTTTTGGGAGGATAAGCTAAAGATAACAAAACACATGTGTATCCCTTATTGATGGGAGTTATATATGAAGGAGCCTGGACCATATAGAAAGATTTGGGCTGTTTTCCTTTGCCTAGTAATGGGGAGCATAGCAGGTTATGCCTCTTTCATTCTCTCCTTCTTTGTGAGGGAGAATCTCTCCAGAATAGCATATTACATATTGGGGTTGGCCTTGCTTTTATTTTGGAGTGAAGTACATCAGTGAAATGTATTTCACTGTATTTTGGAAGGATACAGTAGCCTTTTGCTTCTCTCAACTGGGAAGCAATTCCCTTAACGTGAATCAGGGTGGTAGTGGAATGACGCATAGTTGGGTCCATTGTGTGTTTTCCCTTCTGTGTCAAGAACATTGAGGAAAAACACCAAGCAGAGATGGCTATTACCTTTGTTAGAGTGCTTTAATTAAACATAAATTGCAGATAGAGCACCCCTTCATTGGGTAAGCATGAAGCTGAGTGGTATATACCATTAATCATATGTAGCTTATTCATCCCATTTATGGCTGGAATTTAATGTGAGTTACGCAGACATTTGGGGGGCATGTTTCCTTGTGTCTACAGAAAACACAGCTCTTCTGGTTGCAGCAGACTATTAGGAGCCTGCCCACTGCCCTAGGAATATGTTGCTGAAAATCCAATAGAAGGGCAGGAAAGTCCTGGCTGTATTTGGGCAACGTTGCTATATGACTGTCTCATTGGCACAAAAAACTGGCTTGCTTTCTAGTAGAGGGAGAGAAGGAAAAATAATAAAGGAGCTGTATCGTCTCAACTTTTTATCTAAATGAATGATATAAAATGTGCCAGTTCTGTTTGTTTACAGAACAGAACCATTTCTAAACTTTAGGATATAAAATGGAATTATTGGAGGCTTTTTTAATAGTAAGATTTTTTTTAAATGAAGATTTCTTCTTTGAACATACTACATTTTAAGGAACAAGTCAAAAATGGATAAACAGCACTTTCACCTTTAACCTGTCACTTCATTCTACAACTTCCATGAGTCTTCCCTTAACTTCTAATGTACTTAAAATCTTCTTTCTCTGTTCTGGGGTATGTTTTTCTGAAAGCAAGATCACTGAAAGTATAGTTATTCATTATTTTGAAGTTTTAAAAAAATCGTTCAATGACCTTTACATATCAAAGCAGTGCCATGGTAGCTACTGTTCCAAGGGTTCAATCCATAGTAACGTAAATGTCCACAAGGATATTTGAGGCTAATTGTGCATGGGTCTTTTGCACAGTTTTTCATCCTCTGTTGCAAGCTTATAACAGTACCATCAGATGAAAAGTGGAAAACGAAAAAATCAGTTCCTGTGGTTCTGCTGTAACTTTAACACCTCTGTCCAGTCAGAATGTATGAGTTTCATTCTTTCACACTCAACTCCTGCAAGGCTCAGTGCTCTTCAGTGGAATTGTACATTCTGTCCTTGATTCCTTCATCATGTAGTAACTTCACTGGAATATTTATAGGGCAGTATTAAATAAAATCTAGGAATTTTAAATATATAACATTAAACCTGACACAATACAGAAGGCATTTCTTCTGCTCCCAGCAGCTTATGTCACTGAACTGAACTAGAATAATGACAGAGCTGGGTATGAACTACTACTATTGCATTTTATTATTTCAAGGGAATATCTCATGTACTACTAAGCATGCTAATTTAGAATTAAGGCCCACTGAATTCTGTGGGATTTACTCTCAAGTAAATGTGCATATCGATTTCAGCCTTAATTTACTCAAGATTGTAGTCTAAATAATGTTTAAAAAACTAGATTAATATTAAAGTAGGTAATTGGTCATGTTAGATTGGTCTCCTAAACATTTAATAATATCATGAGGGTTGGATGAAGACCAGTTTGTAGGCTTCTGACAGTGCTTACTATACTCAGAAGCAAGCACCACTGAGTTCAAAGGCACTTATTCCTATGTAAATGAGTATAGGATTGCATGATAAATCTGATACTTCAGGTTATATTCAGGCAATATGCCTTCCATTTTCCATTACATACATTTTTTTATTATAGATTAAGATCATTCTAGTGAATGCTGTTTCACTTTGTTTTATAGGCTTCTGGAGTAACAGTGAACGATGACGTTATCAAGGTTTTTAATGACATGAAAGTCCGAAAATCTTCAACGCCAGAAGAGATTAAAAAAAGAAAGAAAGCAGTTCTCTTCTGTTTAAGTGATGACAAAAGACAAATAATTGTAGAAGAAGCAAAGCAGATACTAGTTGGTGACATTGGTGATACAGTGGAGGACCCTTATACATCATTTGTGAAGCTGTTACCTCTAAATGATTGCCGATACGCTTTGTATGATGCAACGTATGAAACAAAGGAGTCTAAAAAAGAAGACCTGGTATTTATATTCTGGTGTGTAAATCAAAGGATTATTATTAAAACAATTTAGTTACCAAACTTCAGTGGATTGAATAACAAGTTTTTCCTCCCCATCTATAGGGCTCCAGAAAGTGCCCCTTTAAAAAGCAAGATGATCTACGCAAGCTCTAAAGATGCCATTAAAAAGAAATTCACAGGTATGAGCAGAAAATATTCTATAACACAACTTTGTGTTTAGTCATTTGCTCAGAGTAACAGTTCTCTTTGGACAAGTACCTTGTTTAAGCTGCTAGTCAAGTAGGCAGATGGGTTGGTATATATTTAATACTTCTCAGTAAGGCTACACAATGTACTTGTCTTCATGGTACTAAAATACTGAACAAGCATATGTATATATATATGTTCATTTGTCTTTTTCAGGTATTAAACATGAATGGCAAGTAAATGGTTTGGATGATATTAAAGATCGTTCAACACTGGGAGAGAAACTAGGAGGCAACGTGGTAGTTTCACTTGAAGGAAAACCCTTATAGAAGGACAGACAAGTGCCATCTGGAGCTTCCATTTCTGCAGCTCATTCAATTGGAATAGCATTAGTTCCTTTTGCCCCACCTTCCCAGATCCCAACCACCTGAAGGAGATATCATAACAGTCTACAAATGATCACCATTAGACTGTTCTTTGAAAAACCTGATAGTTTTATGTAGAATCCGAGAAATGCCTCCCATCATATTCTTAGCCAAAACAGATGATGTGGGCGTTCCTTGCAAATGTGTACAATGAATGTGATAGTTGATGTGGATAGTCTAGCCAAGCAACAAAAGGTTTAAGCTAATTGATTGCCTTTAAAGTATTGTCCAATGGTCAAATGGTAGACACTATTCAGTATTACTTAACAGTTGCACTTGATTGCAGTTCCATGAGGCTCTTGTGCATTCATACACCTCACCTGCCTTGACAAGCCTTTTTTTTTTGTGAGATGGCAACACACAACACTATGCATTTAAAGCACTTTTTTGTAATACGTTTGATTTCTCCCCACTCCCCCGAATGCCAATTAATTTCTGTAATGGTGTCATCAAACTGTTATAGTACCTCAGTCTTCATTCCCTTTACATGCATATCTTTATAAATTAAGTAGCTGTAATAACATCTTTTTGTTTTTCCATTGAATGTACACTACTGAACAGGAGTAGGAGCTATCTGTTTACCATGCAAGTCTTGCAACACTAAAGATGTTTTGTAAAACATCCGTCATAATGGCAATTTCTGTATAAAGAGCCTTAAATGGAACACTGTTTTTGAGATCAAATATATTGGCCACGTTGCAATAAAACTTGTGGCTTATTACAGAATGTTGCCTTGTTTTCATTGGAAAATATGGAATGAAGTATGTTTAAACATTTTGCACAGCTTTTTTTCCAGTGGTGCGTTTCATAGATATGCAACAGTCGTTCTCAACTTCAATAATGGGTCTTGATAAAATTATTCCTGATACTACTGTAAGAATGATTTGAATAAGGGACCTTTCTCTCCAACCTCTTCTTACCTTAATATATTGCCACTGTTAGGGAACAATTAGGCCAGCAATCTACAAGTAGCTTATGTCTGAAACTTATAAGGGAAATTATTAGCCACATAGTGGTATTATTATGGAATACTCTTCACAGTTCTACATGTTAGTTTATTATTGCACATACTATCTTTTGTCTAGTTGCAGCACAACTGTTCTTCAGTTAACATTTGTGCTAATAGGACTGGAAAGCTTTTGCAGCTACTAAGTCTTGCATCAGGAACATGATTTGGCTAAGGGCCAAACACTGCTCTCCTTATAGAGAATTTGATCTGCTCTGTGCGAGCAGTCCGTTAGCCAGAGCTATTTATGGCAAACACATGCTTTTGTATCTTGTCATCGGTTCTCCACAAATGGCAAAACTGGACATGATTCTACTGGTATGCATAAAGGAACTCTGTTAGGCAGCCAATCGCTGTTGAAGTGTACATACCACTACGAGGAATGCTTTCATCAAAGGATAGAAATTGAAAACAGTTACAGTTTCTTTAAAATAGGTGGCAGTGAACAGAAATACAGTTTAATCAGATGTAAACTTTCTTTTTACTCATGTCTGGGGAAGAAATGGGCAGCAATACTAAATAGGTTTATAAACTGAATGCTGTAATTTACAGATAGTTGCTCTGTAGAACTTTGACTATTGACAGCTTTCAGCTGTCTCTGGCTTATTAGAAGTGAAACGTATACCTTTTAGAGTACTGAACAAACTGTTGTAGAATTTAAGGCATGTGGACTATTGCTAGATGTGAATGGTTTTGTAGCAAAAATGGAAAGTTTATGATTAACAGACTTTTAAAAAGGAAATTGGAAAGGGTCTTGATCCCACATCTTTCTCGAATATTCTGATGTGTAGCCTGGCTGGTATAAAAACCTACTCCTAGCTCAATAATTCTAATATCTAGAACTGCACTGCTTCCCTTCTAAAATTATAATGTGCTGTCTTAGTGCTTTATTGGAGAAAACCCAAATGCTTTAAAATGAATGTTAAACTAAAAAAAAATCTGTACAGAGTAATGTTATCCCATCTGCAGTGTAAAGTACTGTTTTCAGTTCATGTAATCCTCTGCTAGTAATGTCATTGGTGCTTGCAAATTGTGTTGAACAGATGTCTGAGGCTTTAGAACTGAATACTGAAGAGTACACTTACTTTAAAATTGAGTCTAGTTATGTATTCAGTCAAAGTTCCACATGGATTTCTGTAAAATCAAAGCTTATTTATGTTGACAAAGGACAGAATCCTGCATAATACCTTTGATCCAAAAGTTTTAAAACTTGTTTACTGCTGAAAAAGTACTGACTGAGATCCTATCCAGTAAAGTATAACTTGCTTTTGGAAATGCTGCTACAAAACTCTTACTGCTTGGACAATAAAACAAATGAGAGACAGCTGGCATGTGTTCCAAACAGGCTGTCAGCTGTTGTTTTCTGTCATGCAAAATGATGAAGGCCTCATTGTGACTTAAAGGTTGAAGGAAAGCTTCTCAATTTAAGCATCTTGCATATGTCCCATTGTAGATGGGACACTGGGTGTCGCTTTCAGTTACTTTATTGATGAAGAAATGTTAAATAAAGGTTTTGATGACAGTACTGAAAGTCTGTGCAGATACTGCATTTTTATTTTAAAAGTCCCTTTTGTCTATAAAAATGTAAGCAAGTTTAGCTTAAATACTGAAAATATGAAGATGCAACATATGGGTTCATTCTAAAAGGAAATTACAAAGTACGAAAATGGAATAAGGTAAGAAATAAGTAAAGAAACTAAGAGTGACTTTAGTAATAACCTTGAATAGTGCTACTAAGTTGATGTCAGATGCCATTTGTTCATTTGATACAACTTGTCTGTCTTACTTTAAGCTCTGTCAGTTTTTACTCAGGTCAAGAATTTCTTCTCTTAGCCTGCACTCCTATACACATCTGTGTGGCTCATTGATCTCAATGGGACTGACTTCTGAGTAGATATGCATAGGATTGCACTATCAACGACTCACCAGGGCAAATCAGTTTTGAGTAATTGGCAACCTGATCAAAATAATTAGTGGTACAATTCCAGTTCATAGAAGATTACAGTAAAACAAAAGACATGTTAGCTGATGAAAAATTATTTTGGCAATAAGGTGGCCATTTATAAAAGGAGGAAGCCTGCATGATAAGCTATGCCCACTGAAATTCTATTTACTACACAACTATTAGAAGTGCAGGAGCCCTGTCTTCTATTTGGCAACCTAACCAAATCCCTACTGAGAAGTAAGGTTTCACCAATAGGAGAAACAGCGAATGAAGTATAAACTACTGTTGTCATGTAAATAGGATTATAGACCTTACAGAAAGTTATTTTTATGTCCAGTTTTTAATGATCTACATCAGTGGTTCTCAACCTGTGGGTCGGGACCCCTTTGGGGGTCGAATGACCCTTTCACAGGGGTCGCCTAAGACCATCGGAAAACACATATTTCCAATGGTCTTAGGAAACTGTATTGACTGAACTATGTCATGTATCATCTTTTGTATTATTAAAGCTATTGTTATGTATTATTTTCATTAGCAAACCATCCCATGACAATGGATCATGTAGAGAAGAACGAAAATAATTTTATGATTGGGGGTCACCACAACATGAGGAACTATATTAAAGGGTCATGGCATTAGGAAGGTTGAGAACCACTGATCTACATGGTGCTTTAAAAAGGAATATAAACAATATAGATCCTTGTCTCAAGGAACTTTGAACTAAAATTTGATGGTGATGGGATAGAGGAGAAGGAAAAGAACCAAGGGAATGGGAGAATAATGAGGAGTGCATGTGAACTATTGGTACTTGAACTTCGTCATGCTTGGGGATAAGAACCAATGGCTTGTGACAAAGTCTCAGGAAAATTTGGGGTCAGGGATTTGAAAAGAGATTTCCCAGCATAAGAGTTATGACAAGGAGTTCCAGGCATAGGAGTGGCCCTTGTTCAGATGACACCTTAAAGCTGGTGATTAACCACTGGGCCCAGTATTGGGCAAAAGGCAGGATACTACTACTACTACTACTACTACTACTACTTCTTCTTCTTCTTCTTCTTCTTCTTCTTCTTATTATTATTATTATTATTATTATTATTATTATTGAAATCAGTGTAGACGGAAAGGTGTGGAAAAGCCATAGAGAAAAGGTAAGAACAAAATATTTGTTCTAGATGTGGTTGTGGAAGCAGAGTTTCAGATAAAAGAACTGAAGCAAAATAAGGGAAATCCTGAGATAAGGATTTTTTATTGCATGGTTGCTCTGCTTATTTTTGTCTCTAGTTTGCTTCTTTCCTATTGCTATTGATCTTAAAATAAAAGGTGAGTATTAATGTTGTAATATGTTTATCATGAAATGCTGGGAAACAGGTTATAAGAAATACTGTTGTAGTAAAGTGCTTCTTCTACAGTGGTTCCATTTCATTTACCTTGTTGGATGATAAATACTACTACTAATATTGATACCATCCCAACTCCAACAGTGTTTCAAACATGTACTTAATTTCCTCATTGTTGAAGATGGAAAAAATGTGAACCTGATCTGTTAATATGCTCCACAGAGGGGAAGACAATACATGTTCTTTCATTGTCAGGACATGGCCATACAATGTCTCCCATTTCCACTCTTGTGTGACAAAACCCTGCTTTTTACTTTGATTTACAGGCAACCAAATATTTTCTCTTAAGATAAATGTAGACAGTAACAAACTGAATTTCTACTTCTGTATAGTGTTGTCTGTACTCAACTAATATTTAAAACAAAATCTTTCAGCTCTGGCCCATTTCCAGTCCATAGCTGCTTTATTGACTAATAAACCAAACTCTGCTAGTGAATACATAAGTATACCAACTGCTGGAACCATGAAAAATTCTGAAGTTTGTTTTTTCTTTCCAGTATGTATTTGTGAAAGTGGTCTGAAATGGGGTAAGAAGTAAATGCTTAGGCGTCCACCTAAAGGAAGTGGTGGGAAAAATACATTCACAATCGAGATGGCTGCCAGCTTGCTGTGTGTACAACCCATTAACTCTAATCTTTCTCTCTGTGTTTGAGTACATTATATGGAGAAATTAAGCAGTATGAACTGACATTAAATATTTGAATTTTTTTGTATTCTCAAAGTAATATTGTGAGAAATTATATGCTAAGGGTTAATTTAAATGTCTATTGATGTCATTACTGTGATCTGCGTAGAAGTGTTCTCTGCCTAATGCTAGCTTATTCTCCAGACAAACATCGTCATATCGTCATATGATTTTGTAAGCACCAATCTAGATTAGATGAAGATGGTGAGAATAGTGGCAAGTTCTTATCCTACACTGATCAATTTGGGGATCCAACATAACGCTAGCAGAAAAAGTGCAACAGTGGTGTCCTGCTAGTGGTTGTACAAGAGTGAGTGGAACAACTAGTGCAAGCAACACCTAGCATAATGAAGTTGCAATGAGGTTTAAAAGTACTGGATTAGAATGAAAACAAGTTTTCTAAAGCAGTAAAAGCTTTATATTAGTGGAATGATAGGACCCTCAGTTTTTAAAAGAAGCTAGTACTATGTATGTATTTGCCAGACAAGAATAAATCTACATGTACTTCCATTAATCCGAACAGACTCTTTAAATTCTTTGACACTGAAACTGGCGGTCATATGACAGTACTTTTTCACGGTGAGAGTAAAGTATCTACGATGAATAACAAAATGACTACATTATTAAAAGCTGACTACATTATTAAAATATGATTCAAAGTCTTTACTTAAACAGTTTGGTCTCTTGGCAAAGAGGATACTTTCCTTAGGTGTGTGGTTACTTACAAGGCTTATTTCTTCATATTTATAACCTGCTTTAGCAACTAACAATCCAAAAAGAATTGTGTCCTCCCCCCCCCCAAAAAAATTACGTTTCTAAAATAATCATGAACCTAAATACACAAACCAACTAACAGCCTTATAATAGTAATATTTAAAAACTTGTCTAGCTGTGCTACCTCCAATGGTGGAGCATCTAGAAGGCTTCAGATAGTTATCTGAATGTTCAGAAAGGTTCATATGGTGTGAGGTAATTTTTGAGTTATTCTATGCCTAGACCATTTAGGGAAAATGAGAACATATAGTCTTCCAGATGTTGCTGGACTACAACATGTTGGTTGGGGCTTATGGGAGTTGGAGTCCAACATAATTTGGAGGACATGTTCCCCACCCAAGTTCCCCACCCAAATTTCAATTCTTTGAAATTGAGCTCAGAAGCAAATTCGCAGCCTGTAAAGATAGCAATACTGCAGTAATATGCTCGGCGCTGCACACCCCAATCAAAAGCAACTACCCTTTGAACCAATTGCCTTGGATGCAAAGAACTATGCACATAAAGAAAAAAAAAGTACAAAACAGCTTTGTTCCATGAACATTATGCATGCATTAGTGGAAGCCTTACTACTGCAGTGCAGTGGCACAACATATTGGGGGTGGGGATGATGAGTTATGGTACTTACAATGTTCCTATACCACCCTTTAATACAAAATTTCCATGGCAGTTTACAATGACTAATAAAAACACAATAAAAGACAGTGCTCAAAACAATTGCATTATGAGAAAAATGGTGAATAATGAAGCTATAGCATAGACTATATCACAGAGGTTCCAACCTTTTTGGGTTTGTGGGCACATCTGGAATTTTGGGAAGTGTTGTGGACACACTCACAAAATTGCTGCCATGGCGGAAGCTTGCCAATACATAACGGCTTCTCTTTTGAACCCAAATAAAGATGGCTGTGGAGAGCAGCACTTCAGTTTGCTTCATGCTAGACTCCCAGTAAAAACTAAATTAATTAATCTTAAGAAGCAGGGAACGTCAGGTGCCAAGAGAGGCATCTGTGGGCACATTGGTGGCCCTGGGCAACATGTTAGAGACCCCATAGCATGTAGGCCCATAGGAAGCTTCCTTATACTGAGTCAGACCATTAGTCCATCTAGCCCAGTATTGTCAATAGTGAATGGTACTGGGTCTCTAGAGTTTCATCAAGATTCTTTTCCAGCCCTATCTTGAAAATATCTTGAAAAGAATTTGGGCAAATGAAGGAACATCTATGGATTTGAGATCACTTTTCTCTTGCAATTCTCTTTCACTAGGCTGTAAGCAACCCTTCCATGAGCAAACAAGCCTTTCCACTTGCTAGTGGACAGGCATCTTTGGATCCAAGCCACTATAGTTTCTAAGCTGTCTTCATAGGCATCCTATTTATGATGCATTACAATAATCTAATGTAGATGTGACTAGTGCATTGATTGACGGGGCAGGTCCAACTTCTCTAGGAAAGGGTGAAACCGGTATAACAGCCAAAACTGTTACAAAGGATTCTATTTTCGTAGGAAAAAAACAAATTATTCTTAGGTTGATAAAAATACATGATTACTTTTAAAAATAAATAAATTGGATTTTTAAAAAATTTAAATCAACTTTTTAAATTTAAATTAGATTTTGTTTTGTTTTTTAAAAGTTAGTAAAAAAGAGCCTAGGTCAAAGATATCACAAATACTAATTATATAATTTCTAATTATATTGTTAACAGCAGTTTATATAGATTGGAGATAACCTGATCAGTCCTATTCTGCGCTGCAGGTGTACAGAACTGTATTCTCTTTCTCTCTCTCTCCCCACCCCTCACCCACCCACCTAGGCCTTGTCTCTTTGTAAGCGCAAAGATAAAGAAGGTCAATGAATACAGAATTTGGGGAGATGGAGGAGGTCTGAACAAAGAGGAGTCTGGATATAAATGCAAGGGGTAGGGTAATAGAAAGTGAAACCAATAGTGAACAGAAAATATTCCTGCAGTCTTGATTCCTGAGTAAACTTCTGCTACATGTATCCTCCACTGTAGAAGAGAAATAGCATAGTATTGGGATCAGGCTCAGTCTCCCTGGCTGTGTATCTCAAATTGGACTTGGAGCCTGAAGAAGTAGGCCAGCCAAGACAGGAAGCAGGGGAGGAAATTCTCCAAGACTCTATAGGAGTCAAGGAAGACTCTTACTAGGAGCTTGTGCTGCAGGGTCAAATAGGTAGAGTTGAGAAGAGGTGGGGGGCAGTCCACTTGGTTAGCTACTCGCCAGAGGTTACAACTTGAAGACCCTCCCTAAAGGAAAAAGTCTGTCAAGCTTGGCAGGAAACTGTCCATTTAGTTGATAGGCAACTGCCTTACTTTGTTCAGCTAAATAAGCTTAGAGGATAGTTCCTAGCATTCATACTCCCTGCAGGTGTGATGAGATGTCTACTTACTGAATAAAGATTTGTGGATTGCACAGCAGACCTCTTTATTGTCTCACATCTCAGTGGAATCACGACAGCTAGCCCATCAACTAAACCATCAGTTTCCCTGCAGTGCCCAACAGACTTTTACCGAACCCCTCCTTCATGGAGGGTCTTTAAACTGTAACCTCTGGTGAGCAGCTAACCTAGTCCACCACCTCCCACCTCCTCTCAATGCCGCTAGCTTGACCCTGTGTGGCAGACTCTAGGATCTGTTAATTCCGATGTTCCCTACCCCACCGACAAAGACTGAGTTACCAAGGGTGGGAAGGTTGATCTCTGCGCCTGGGCCTCTTCTTCGATAAACTCCTGGGAAGATTCCTCCTTGACTCCTAGAGAGTCATGGAGAATTTCCTCCCCCGCTTCCTGTCTTGGCTGGTCTATTTCTTCAGGCTCCGAGTCTGATTCTGGATACTCACTAGGGCAACTTGGACCAATCCTGACAGCAGCAGGTTATAAAAGAGATTGCACCTGGTAGCTGAAATTTATATTAAATAATAATTTATGGCTACTAAAAATGACTAAATAGAATCTTCCTCACTAGTGATTTAAACTGTATTTAAATCATTAAAACTGAGTCCTTTAGAAGCAATTTGAATCATGATTAAATCAATTTGATTTAAATCAAATCAACTCTGTTGATAAATGGGACCTGAAACAAGATGTTGCATTATATCCCTAGTCTATAACAAGAGTGCACATTTTCTGAGTACCATCCAGCCTAGAACAGGAGCCCTGTGGTCCTATTCTGGCTTGTGGGTGTGGAGAGTTTTGGGAGGGAAAGGAAAAATACAGGTTCCTCAACTCAATAGATCCCCCATTGTTCTAAGGGCCCCATTTAGGAGGTCCCACAATCCTCAGGAGACGCTTTTCATGGACTTGGGGTTGCCAGAGGAAAGAGGGGTAGGGAAGTAATCTTCCAATAATTTCTTTCCACCAGTCTGACACTGGGTACAACTCCATAGTACAACAGGCTAACTGCTAAGGAGAACAATCCTGTGATTAGGATGGAAAGAGCACTGGCAACTTCAGCTCAGTGTGCTTTGGAATGATTACAAAATTGTTTTGTAATCATTCCAGAATACTGAGCTGATATCCTAAGAGACCTTTCCATCCTGACCACTGGATTGCCCTCTTGGTAGTTATCTGGTTTGGTTGCTGTCGATGGATACCAGAAAATAGGGTCTTTTGCCTCAGTATATACAACGTTGCACTTTTTATTTTCTCAGTATTTTAACACCTAATTTAACAAATTTAAACTTTGCTGTTTTAATCTCATATTTTAACCTATATTAATTTTTGCTGTGTGGTTTTATTCTGGTTGTGCTTTTTATATTGTATTTTGTATTTGTGTTTTAAATTTGTTGGTTGTTTTTATGCTCTTCATGGTTTTAATTTTTGTGAACCGCCCAGAGAGCTTTGGCTAATGGGCGGTATAAAAATGTAATAAAATAAATAAATAAATAATAAATTACATTGTATCTCATCCACCATTTTGAGACATCCTTTTGGAGCTTTTCACAGTCTGCTTGGGATTTCACTGTTCTGATAAATTTGGTATTACCTGCAAACACAGCTACTCACCCCTGACCCTAATTGGGTGTGCAAACTTCAGGCTTATGAGATCTACTTTTTCTTCTTTTTTAACTAGAACCCTGAAATCTATCAACTGGAGGCTGGTGCATAAGATATATGTATAATCAAAGAATTCTGAGCTCAGGAATTCATTTTGAGTACCAGAACTGAACACCGCTCACAGTCCTTTCACATACAAATCCCCTTCTAGGTAACCAAGATTTTTTCTTTTTAGCAATATAATTTAAAGTGGGTGGGGAGCTGCAATTGTTAAACAATAATGAATCAGAAATCCTTGCTCATTTATTGCAAATCACTTAGAAATCTACAACTGGATCCACTTCTACATTCTATCCATCCCTGTGATATGTAGATTAGATATGTTTATCTTACAGTTTTTTTAAACCTTAAACAGCTCCAGGCATAGTAGGTGTGTGTTGTCATGAGCACTATTCAATAGGTGTCTGTATGCACATCTGTGAGTTTGATTTGGCTCCCAAAGACTGCTTTAAATATTACCAACATTGCAATGCTATTTTGCCCTCAGCAGACGTTTGTTTTTCCTGTCTCACCATGGTTTCTGTGCTTATCTACAGTATCAGATACAGCTGTCTGAAAAGGTGTTTCAGACAGCTGCAGGAGCCCTGCCCTCTTTTGTATCTGGTCACTCCAGTATAAAGGGCCCAGATACAAAACAGGGCATGGCTCCTGCAGCTTGAACTGTTGTGATGAAGAGGGAATTTCACCAGGTGCTGCATGCATACGAATGACACCTACTGAAATTCCCTTTATCGCAATTGTTAAAGATGCAGGAGCCCTGTCCTCCTTTTCATATGGTTACCCTATGAAAGGTGTTTTGTCAGCAGGATAGGTTAATTGAACACCACCCAGAGTAGATATCACTCATGCGGTTTCCTCCTGCTCATATGAAAATCAGGTGTTAAGGAAATGTTCTTTGTGGCTTTTGTGCCTCACACACATGGGTTCTGCACCTTTCTAGAGCTCAGCAAAGTTTTGGCAGGAGCCTGACACCACCCTCAATACAAAATAAATAAGTGTTTGTGTATCCTTAATTATATTTATTTATTTATTATTTTTTTATTTATTGCATTTTTATACTGCCCAATAGCCGAAGCTCCCTGGGCAGTTCACAAAAACTAAAACCATGGTATAAAATACACATTAAAAACTGATTAAAAACATACCATACATGATTAAAACATCCTAAAAACATTCTAAAATTTCACTGGATAGGCCTGCCAGAATAGATCAGTCTTTATTGCTTTTTTAAATTATAAAAGACTGTCAAGCTGACAAATCTCCTCCGGCAGGCCATTCCACAGTCTGGGAGCAGCAGAAAAGGTCCTCTGGGTAACAGTTGTTAATCTAGTTTTTGCTAGCTAAAGTCTGTCCTCCCATTAGCACCAAGACGGTGAAACAGACAGCTAAAGGGCCTTATGGGTATACACCTCATTGTTACAGGGGAGATTAGCAGGCTAAAGGATGAATTATATGACTGCCCCCGTTTCCTCAGGGAAACAGAGTTGGCCGACTTCTTCCTCAGGGGGCTATAGGGGTGCACAATGGCAAGGGCCATGCCTAGGGGAGCCAGTGGGCATGTGAGTTTATCTGAGGGATTTCCTCAATCAAACTAAGGGCTTTTCCAGCCTGTGTGAAGCCAGGCATATTTGCTAGTTGTAGATAAAATAAATGTCTTGCTGGCTTGGATATAGTTTCTTTTTCTTTTTTCTTTTAAATGCTCCTATAAAATAGATTTGTATGACACTATTTTTTCATTACAGTAGCAGCTGTGATATTTATATCATTATACACCTATAGCATATATTGAATTATGGGATAGAGCATAAATTCAAAGAAACATTCTGAAACATTTACATCAGTGCTTCTCTCCTAAAAGCCAAACATGTCTTAATTTGTATGGTCTTCTTGGTTTCTATCAGTTGGGACTGGTCACTGTTGGAAGCTTTTACGATTCATAATGGCACACATACAAGAGAAATTCACTTAATAATTGGATGTTGCCTGAATTGGTAGCAGTCTTAAAGACACTAGCACCATCTGTTGACAACAAAGACCCTTGCAGCTTAACATTTGTAACTAATTTGCACAAGACTTATGGAAACTAGATAAAGAACACATTAATCTACTTCACATTTTGTTCTTTTTCTGAATATGTGTAGTGAACTTTCTCTATTAATTAATCATCCCTAGGATATAGGTTTGTATTTTTTCACATGGAGTCCCCTTTGACAAAACCTATTGGAAATGGATTGCATAAAAATCTGCTACCTGTGCATATTGTTTCACACAGCTCTGAGGCTATCCAAATCATGATGAATCAGGTTGCAATCTTTCATGCTTACTATTTAGGAGATTCAGCAATGGTTGTGAAAAGCATTGCATCTGCTGAAGTGGTCAGTGTAATAGGTTGTAGTCTGACTTGGCCTGACATGGCTTGCCACCATGTTGCCCTTTACAGAGCAAGACATAGAGATGATTACTTCTGGTAAGGGGCCACTTTATGTGGAAGGATGCCTGTAGTATGAGTTTCCCTTCCATTTTTTGAAAGAGAACTATTCGTGTTTTGCCTGTATGCCACGACACAGGCTCTGAACAACAGACCTGCCCGCGGCTACTCCCTGCTCAAGCCAAGCACCACCGCTTGATACGCCTGAGGCAAGGGACAAAAACCACCTTCCTCCAAACTATGTGGAGAAAGGGGTTTAAATGGAGAAGGATTTCAATATCTAAAATAAAACACTGTGAGTTATATGTGCTGAGGTGAATTATTGTCAGAGTGGGTGCTAAATGTGTACACTTCAAATGATAAATGCCAAACAGACACGTGGGATTTTTGTAGTAATTAAAAACCAAATAATTAAAATTTATTTTTAAAAGTTCACAAGTTTTGTTTCAAATAAAACATTTAAAAACCTTTTTGAAACCTTTCATCCAATCCTTTCACTCATTCACATACGCACTTTCCTTTTTCTCACACAATCAACCTTGAACTTTCTTTATTATCAGTATTGATTAATATACATCAACTACGTGCACACCACACTCTACACTGACCCTCAAATTTCCCAGAACTTAAGTACCCTAAACACAGAGAGCACTAAAGACTCTAAGAGTACCTAACAAGTCCCTCTCAATCCCCTCAGTCCTTCCCTTATATATCACTCCTCCCCCTCCCAAGACATTCTAACTCCACCCACTCAGGCCAACATTCTAAACTCACCACAGACTTACAAACTTCAGACATACATTTGGGAACTGACTTGTGGGGTGTAATGCCACAGAGAACTATTTGGGTTTTGCCTGTTTCTAACATCTGTCATATTGAAAATGGCCTATCACATCATTATTTTTAAGGGAAGATCCCTAGAAAAGATGCCAGGTAAGTCTGAATAGTTCTTCCAGAGACAACCATTCCTGTTTCCCTTATTGCTGAGGGTGTTGTTGTTGTTGAGGGTAGGGGTAAACCTATGCTCCCCTTCTATAGATGTTAGCGAGACAAGACAATGCAAACAAGATACTATTCAAGAAAAGACAATAAAACAACTTTCTGGGACCAAACTTAAATATGCAGATGTCCTGCTAACTGTACAACATCTTCTGATTAAGTCTTTTAATAATAATCTATGTATGCCAGTAAGGTAGACAATTAAGTTGTTTATGCAATAGAGTTCTGAACTAAGCATTACTTACTTCATATACCTGTGCCTGTGTGTAGTCTGTGCTAAAAAAAATCTGCAAAAAGCAAATACTTATTCTGAAATCTATGTAAGTTATGAATTATTTTATTGTGCATAATTCTGCAATGATCACTGTTTAATACAAGCAGATCATGCAAATCATAGGAAGGGGTAAGGAGCTATACT
Source organism: Elgaria multicarinata webbii (assembly GCF_023053635.1). Lineage (NCBI taxonomy): Eukaryota > Metazoa > Chordata > Lepidosauria > Squamata > Anguidae > Elgaria > Elgaria multicarinata. Next base: position 142,786,351 of record NC_086172.1, on the reverse strand, counting down.
AGGTACTGATATACCAACTGCGCCCTTATCTGGAGAGAGATAGCCTAGCTACAATTAACCATGCTCTGATAACCTCTCGTTTGGATTACTGCAATGCGTTATACGTGGGGCTGCCTCTGAAAACGGTCCGGAAACTTCAGCTGGTACAAAACAGGGCAGCCCGCCTATTAACAGGGACTGGCCAGCGAGACCATATCACGCCAGTCCTTCTACAACTTCATTGGCTGCCAGACCAGGTCCCGGCCCGATTTAAAGTGCTGGTATTAACATTCAAAGCCCTAAATGGTTTGGGGCCAGGTTATTTGAAGGAACGCCTCCTCCCATATGTACCTGTCTGGACCCTAAGGTCATCCTCAGGGGTCCTTCTCTGCGAACCCCTGCCAAAGGAAGTGAGGCAGGTGGCTAGCAGGAGGAGGGCCTTCTCTGCTGTGGTATCCTGGCTGTGGAATGAGTTCCTTAAGGAGGTTTGCTTGGCACCTACATTATATTCTTTTAGACGCCATGTGAAGACCTTTTTATTTTCTCAATATTTTAACAGTCTATAAATTAATTTTAACTTGGTGTTTTAAATTAGCATTTTAAATTTGTATTTTTGCATTGCTGCTGTTTTTATCTGGTTGAGCTTTTATATTGTATTTTATATTATGGTTTTATACTGTTGGTTTATACTTGAATTGTCTTAATTTTGTAAACTGCCCAGAGAGCTTCGGCTATTGGGCGGTATAGAAATGCAATAAATAAATAAATTTAAGTCCTGCCTGCAGCCATTAGAAGCTTACTCAATGAGTCCCCTGGCTTCTTTAATTTCACCAGCCATTGCTTATACTTTCAAACACAACTTCACAATTACGAGAAATCTTTTTTTTTTTTTAATGAAAGCTAATATTCTTAGGAAGCTGAATTCTGTGGCCAGTACTGTATTGTGCAGAATTCTTTACTTCTGCAAAACTGCTGCATTAACACAGATCTGGATGGAGAAGGTATCTTCCCCCTTCTCTTCCTGCAGATGTTAACATGTTGGACCTCAGTTCCCTCACTCTATGCCAGACTTTCTCAATCTGTTGCTATGGATGATAACTACTAGCATTCCTGACAATTCCCCATGCTATCTGGGGCAGATGGGAGTTGTAGGCCAAAACATCTGGAAGGCACTGGGTTGGGGAAGGCTGCTCGGTGTACAAGTAGTTGAAGAGCATTGCAAAGGGAAACTCGCATCTCTGGTTAACTAGCAAGCTCGAATTACTGTTGAGAAACATCCTGTATGCCTGAACTAAAGGTTGTTTCAAAGCAAGATCTTTGTCTCTCCCTCTCCTTGCTCTCCATTTTTAGAGGGAAATTCCTGATTAAATCATGGTAAAACTTGAAGCTCTTTAATTAAGTTCTAATTTTTATGTATCAGGATATAAATGAGTCTGGATCACTAACCAGGGATAATCAGTGACAGATCTTGGTGTTAATAGCACAAATTCTTGGATTTTTATTGACAGATCATACAAAACAAGCAGTCACACATATGAGAGCCAGCGTGGTATTGTGGTTAGAATATTGGACTACAGAGTTCTGGGTTCTAGTACCCACTCAGCCATGGATCTCATTGGGTGACTGATCCGGTCACTAACTCTCTGCCTAATGTACTCATTGTGTTATTGTGAGGATAAAATGAAGAAGACTTATGTAAGCAGCCTTTAGTTCCTTGCAAGAGGAAAAAAGGCGAGATATAAATGTAATAATAACTAATAATTAAAAATATAATATTCACACTTATTACATGTATTACATTTAGTCTGCAGTACTATGCACACTTACGTTGGAGTAAGTCCCACTGAATTCAGTGGGGCTTACTTTGGAGTAGATATGCATAGGCTTGTGCTGTCAGTATAAGAAGTAGTTTTATTTATAAGTGGGTATGGCAATTTTTACTTATTTCAATGCTTTTTTTACAGATATTCTGCCACTTTATTGTTGCCATGGGCTATTTTTAGGAAAGGCAACCACATTTTTAAATAAATAAGTAAAATAAAGAAAGTGGGCATATATGTCCCCCCCTCACAATACTAGAACCTGAAGTCATTTAATGTTGCTGAATGGTGGAAGATTCAGAACAGACTAAAGGAATACTTTTTCATGTAGTTCGTCATTAAAATATGGAATTTGCTGGTGCAAGATGTGGTGATGGAAACCAACCTAGAAGCCTTTAAGAAGGGATAAGACTAAATCATGGAGGGTAAGGCTATCAATGGCTATTAGTCAAGATAACAAAAGTACCTCCAAGACCAGAGGTGCCATAACTCTGAATACATTGCTGGGGAACAACACTGGGAGAAGGATATTGAACTTAAGTCCTGCTTATGAGCATCCCATAGGTGTTGGATTAGCCACTGTGGGAAACAAGATGCTATACTGGATAGGCCTTTGGTCTGATCTAGCAGGGCTCTTCTTATGTCCTAATGACAGACTGTGTCTGTCTACAGCACACAACCCACTAAGTTAGCCTATGTTTATAAATTTCTCCATGGTATCATATACACAAATGCAAGGAGAATTGGCTGTACACAGCGAGCTAGCAGCCATCTCCTTCATCATGGATGTACTTTTTCCACCACTTCCTTTAGGTGGATACCTAAATATTTACTTTATTACCTCTTGCCTCAAACTGGACCATTTTCACTAACAGACGCTTGCAAAGCCCAACACTAAAAAAACATACTTCAGACCTTTGCATGGTTTCAGCATTTGGTAAACTTATGTATTCAATGGCACAGTTAGGTTTAGAGCATTTCTACATGAGGCTTTTATTGCACAAACGTGATTGGTCACTCACAGATGTTTGCGGGTTGTCCAGGGCCCCTCCTGTGGTTTACGACATTTACCCCACTTTTAAGGAAAATTAAGCCAATATATCGGCAGAGCCTTCTAGTGGTTGTAAAATGAAACATACAGAACTTCGCTGACAAAGGAAGTCCTTGATTCAAACCATGTGTCTGCCCATATAAAGACGCCAATATTATAACCTCAAAGAATCCGGAAGCAGAAAACCCAGTAAGAATGTGGGATTTTAGCCTCACGCAGTGAAGCTTCGGCTATTGGGTGGCATAAAAATGTAATAAATAAATAAATAAATAAAATAAGCCCTTAGACTCAAATATGAGTAAATAAAGCACCTATACTCTAGTCTAGGCGCTTTATATATATGCTAACTTTTATATATACTAGCTTAGTTTAGAGAGCAGTATACAGAAGTGGAAATTCAGTTTGTTACTGCCCACATTCACCTTAAGAGAAAAATTTCACTACCAGTAAATCAAAGTAGGAAGCAAGGCTTACTAGCCCTGATGGCTACATACCACTATTACTATTACATATTTGTAAATCTCACAAAGTTTCTGGAGCAGCATAGGAAGTCAAAGGGCTCATCCTCACCAAGCAGGATATTACACTATGGAAGCGGTATGAAAGCGGTATACAAAAGGCAGGAGCCACACTACTGTTTTATAGTGGTATTGAAGTGCACTGAAGGATCTATACTAGTGCTTTATAGCGGTACTGAAGTGCACGGACAATTGTTGGGGCCCATGACACATCTACACCAAGCAGGATATAACACTATGAAAGCAGTATATGGTATGTGTCATGGGCCCCAACAGTTCTCAGTGAACTTCAATACCACTATAAAGCAGTAATGTGGCTCCTGCCTTTTATATACCACTTTCATAGTGGAATATCCTGCTTTTTAATGTAAAGTTCAGGTCTAAGGCTGAACTAAACATCTCTTCCTATAACATATAACACATACTAGTGTGCTAGTTAAAATAATGTTTATGTGGCTAAATGTATACAGGAACATACCTAAACAAATATTTAAATAAAAGGAATTGTTATATTATGCTTGTTTGCTGTAGTGTTAGGCATTCTTTTTCTTCCCTCCTCTTGTGTTAACTTCTGTTCAGGACTGCCCAATTTTATAGGGCAGCGTTGCTTGCAATCCTCTGAAGCAGAGGCTTGAGAGGAAGGAAGTAAAACTGAGTCATAGCTACATTTTAGAAATAGTGTTTGTAGCTGCTATGTTTGCAGTCATGTTCTTAAGCATTTCTTCACAGATTTCCCTCACACCAAAAGTCACAAATTATTTATTAAAAGCTTAGTTAATAAGCAAACTCATGATCTTGCTCCTTGACTCTTGAACACCTAAAATTTGAAAATTAGTAAGAGGAGCTCTGCATTAAGATATCTTTTTTTAAATTACTCTCCCCACAAAGGTGCTGTTAAAAAAAGGGGAAGTCAAACATTAATGCTCTCCCAAACATTCCACCAGAGGTTTGGCTACATGGCAGTTTGCCATACTCCTGGTTTAGCATTTCAGGAACTACCCTTGTAAAAGTAAGGTATTCTTCCCCCCAGGAGGCTCCTGTGCTGAAAACGGAAGCCAACTGAGCATAATGTACTGCTTATACTCATAGACTCATAGAATAGCAGAGTTGGAAGGGGCCTACAAGGCCATCGAGTCCAACCCCCTGCTCAATGCAGGAATCCACCCTAAAGCATCCCTGACAGATGGTTGTTCAGCTGCCTCTTGAAGGCCTCTAGCGTGGGAGAACCCACAACCTCCCTAGGTAACTGATTTCATTGTCGTACTGCTCTAACAGTCAGGAAGTTTTTCCTGATGTCCAGCTGGAATCTGGCTTCCTTTAACTTGAGCCCGTTATTCCGTGTCCTGCACTCTGGGAGGATCGGGAAGAGATCCTGGCCCTCCTCTGTGTGACAACCTTTGAAGTATTTGAAGAGTGCTGTCATGTCTCCCCTCAATCTTCTCTTCTCCAGGCTAAACACGCCCAATTCCTTCAGTCTCTCCTCATAGGGCTTTGTTTCCAGACCCCTGATCATCCTGGTTGCCCTCCCCTGAACACGCTCCAGCTTGTCTGCGCCCTTCTTGAATTGTGGAGCCCAGAACTGGACGCAATACTCTAGATGAGGCCTAACCAGGGTTCTGTAGCCAACTGTGAATCCACCTAATAGTTGTTCCATCTAGCCCATTTTTAGCTAGTTTGTTAATCAGAATATCATGGGGCACTTTGTCAAAAGCTTTGCTGAAGTCAAGATATATGACGTCCACATCATTCCCACAGTCCACAGGAGAGGTTACTCGATCAAAAAATGAGATCAAATTAGTCTGACAGGACTTGTTCCTGACAAATCCATGTTGGCTTCTAGTGATCACCGCATTGATTTCAAGGTGTTTACAGATTGACTTCTTTATAATCTGCTCCAGAATTTTCCCAGGGATGGATGTCAGACTGACTGGTCTGTAGTTCCCAGGTTCCTCCTTTTTGCCCTTTTTGAAGACAGGGACAACGTTAGCCCTCCTCCAGTCATCCAGCACCTCACCCGTCTTCCATGATTTTGCAAAGATAATAGACAAAGGTTCTGAGAGTTCTTCCGCTAGCTCCTTCATTACTCTAGGATGCAGTTCATCGGGCCCTGGAGATTTGAACTCATTCAAGGAAATTAGGTGTTCTTTGACCATTTGTTTATCAATCTCAAACTGTAATCCTGCCCCCTCAACTTCTGCTTCACTTTTTCCAGGGGGGTCATAGACCCGCTTTTGGGAGAAGACTGAGGCAAAGTAGGAATTGAGCACTTCAGCCTTTCTATGTCATCTGTTATCAATTTGTCATCCTCATTAAGCAGTTGAACCACCATTTCTTTCCTCTGTCTTTTACTACTCACGTATCTGAAGAAAGCCTTTTTATTGCTTTTAGCATCCCTCGCTAATCTCAGCTCATTCTGAGCTTTAGCCTTCCTGACGCCATTTCGGCACTTCTGCACCACCTGTCTGTACTCTTCTTTTGTAGCCTGGCCTTCCTTCCACTTCCTATATGTATCCTTTTTTGTTTTCAGGTCATCTCTAAGCTTTTTGTGGAGCCACATTGGTTTCCTCTGTTGTCTTCTATCTTTTCTCCTTGTTGGAATTGTTTGTAACTGTGCCTTTAAAATTTCCTTTTTTAAATACTCCCACCCCATCCTGCACTCCTTTTCTCATTAGGCTCATTTGCCATGGGACCTTACTTATCATAGTTCTGAGTTTATTAAAATCAGCTTTCCTAAAATCCAGAGTACGTGTATAGCTACACTCAACTTTTGTCTCCTTCATAATCAAGAATTCAAGCATGATGTGGTCACTTTCCCCCAGAGTTCCCATAACTGCCATTTTATCCACTAAGTCATCCCTATTGGCCAATATCAAGTCAAGTTTCTTCCTCCACTTTCTGTAGGAGAAAGTTGCTACAGTCAACTACAGAAAGAATCGAAGCACTAACATGAGCTGATAGGCTAAAAAACATTGTGGACCCTAAATAACAGGTTTATAAAACAAAGGCAAGATTTGGCTCGGATTTTGCTTTGATGTTTCAGAAAGGGACCCATATTTAGAAAGAACAAAGTCTTGCATAGGATTACATCCCAATATAGAAAAGCCTGAATATGAACTTAAAATATTGTTAAAAGATATCCCAAGCATAACATGGCTCCAGGTTTGACGGGGCTACTGGCAAAGTGTCCTTTTGTGGGCTGCTTCCTATGTTGGCAAACACTCACTGGCAGGCTTACCTGGCAGTGGCACAATGTCAGCAACAGCAGGAACACTCTGGCTATGTCTGGAGTAGTTGACATTTTATTTCCTACAATGCTTCTGACATAGCATCAATCTGGAACACTGGGGTTAAAATGGTTTCTCCAGACCCAGTCGGTTACTTATTGGTAAATTTAACATGGGACTTCGAACAGGCAGACATCAGCAGTGGGAACATCAATCCAGTGCTGGGACTTTGGCAGCCCTCTGAAGATGTCACATGCTGATGCTAGTGGCAACCCCAGGAAAAATATGGGGAGGGGGCAGAGAAGGGGCTAATTCATTGAGTGGGGAGGGGCAACTTTGTCCCACATATTAGATTTCTGAAAAAGAAATAATAGTAAATATAATTTTAATCCACCCATCCTAATCATAGTGAGCTAGATGGCGCCATGGGATCTCCCCCCACCCCCCACTCCACACGCTTAACAGCATGTGATGGGAGTCCTGCAGCAGGTTGGGAAATGGAGGGTATTGGATGGGGCTGTCTTGTTTCCACTCACACAAGTCATCTCTGGAACCAAGCCATTTTCTCTTTAGTAAGGCCAACTGATTTCAACATGGTTAACTTTTAAGTAAGCACCCTTAGGATTACAGCTTTCTTTCAATTTCCTGTTTATGATCGGGTTAATAATTGGCATGTGAAAAAAGTGCATTTCCTTTAGATAACCAGACGGACCCACCAATGGACAGGGCCCCCAAAGCTACGTGTGGGGTTCACCCTCCGTCACCCTGCCTGGCACAACCTATGATCAGTTTATTTATCTAGCTCCGTCAGTCAATGACACAGGTGGGACTGGAGCCCAAGTACAGATTCAGATACAAGTCTTTTGATCCAGAGCGGCTGCATTCTGCACCGTCCTGGATTCACAACCAGACTTTTGTCGGTTACCCTTGACTAGTTATAAGAGTCTCCTGCCAGCCCACCCGGACCTCATCTGCCGCTCCCGGGTGATTCAGAGTCCAGCTACTCGCCCACGGAAACCACCCGGGCGGCCGCCACGCCGAAGGGCTCGCTAGCGCAAGCTCAGCCTGGCTTCTTCCCGCCGCAGCCGCCACCGCCCCCTGTCCCCGCCTTAATCCCGCCCCTTCGGTCTGGGCTGCCTGGTGGGCTAGGCCTGCGTTTGCTGAGGGAGCGGAGTGAGGGCTGGGAGCAGCCATGATGGTACGTTCCTAGGCAGCAGCTGCTGCTGCCACCACCGCCGGAGGTGTTGGGCTGAGGGGAAGGGGTGGCGGGCGAGGCCGCGTTTGAGGCGGCTTCACTAACCTGCGTGCTTTGTTCTCTCCCTTTCCTCGGTGGATGCCTCCTCCTGTCTCCCTCATTCCCGCCCCCGCCCTTCCTCGGAGCAGGAAGGCTCGGACGACGGCCCAGATTTCCTTTCCGAAGAGGACCGAGGTGTAAGTGTTGCAGCCCCTGACTGAGTCGAGCTTCTCCCCCCACCTTCGCGCCCCCTTTCCCGAAAACCTAACAGGTTCCGTTCAGGAGTGGGGGTGGCGGAGGGGCATATGTGGGGCTCGCTTCCAACCCCCGTCAGAGCTAGGTGGGTGGGGAAGACTGGTCGCCGAGGGGGCGCGTCGGCGTCTCTTCGAATGTTTCGCCCCTCTGAACCACCAATGGGTCATGTTCCTTGCCATTTGCTCCCCTTTGGCTCATTGAAAACTCCTGGCTGTCAGTGGTGGTCCGGGTGCAGCAGCATCCTGGGTTTTTGTTTGTGGCTATTCGGGAGGTTGTTTTTTTCCTCGGATTTGGGATTTATTAATTGTATTTTATTTAAATCTACTGCAGTTGGTTGAGGCACTGTACTCCCCTATTAGTTGAAATGTATGTTTAGTTAAATATACTAAAATGTTGGTATACTTCCAGTCACAATCAAAGGTTACATTAGTTTTTTGTTTAGTTTGTGTGTGTGTGTGTAATTACTTGCTTTAAACTGGTATGTGTAGGTTGAACCTAGTCAGTTTGGTTGGGTATGCTGTGTATAGGTTCTTTATCATCTGTTGACCCTTTTGTTAGAAGAGAGGCATAACACCTCAAAATAGGAAATGTATCTTTTGAGGTGCCTTGAATGCATTGCCTAGCACCCTTTGACTAGGAAGCTATTGTATTTATTGTTACATTTTTTTAACCTCTTTTCTTCTAAGAAGCTGAGGGTGCCAAACAGAGTCCATTCCTCTCCCTTCCCATTGTATTTTCACATTAACCTAATGAATCAAGTTGGCTGAGAGATGCAGAGCCATCCAGTGAGTTTAATGCCTCTGTGAGGATTTGAATCTGGGCCTCCCCAGCTGAACTCCAGCACTCTTACCACTAGACCACACTGACTCTCAAAGGCAAAGAAAGTGTGTTGTGTGCATTGAAGAAACTATATAAATAATAATAGAGTGCTGCTGGTGGAGTATTTTAGCGAGTCAAGGTATACTTCACTTCTATCAGAAAATTATGAGAAGAAATAGTTCGTGGGGAAGAAACATCAAGCTATGTAAACCATAGAAGCTGGGATACTAATGAACATAGTGGAACCATAAACCAGTTAAGCTGTGGTAAGGTATTCTGACCTATAACAATTGACTAGGCTGAATTGGAGTGCTTGCAGATTCTGCCCCTGGTTCCAGATGCTGTATGGGAGGGGGGATTACAAATAATATTTGTAATTCCCCCCTCCCATACAGTTGGTTACTTTCCCCTTCATTTTGTTTTCTGTTAAATTTGGTGTAACTAAAGCAGAATAGCCTGTACCTGATTTGAAAAAAACAATGGATTGGATTCTGAGTTCCCTTCCTGCGAAAGGGGCTTTAATCCATCCAAGGCTTCTACTAGATGAAGAGGAAGGGAAGGCAATTTTCACTAATTTCCCCTCCCCTCTGCAGCCCTGTGAGCCACGCCCACACTGTTTGAAAGTCCCCCAACACCTGGAGCAGATTTTCAGGAGTGCAAAGGATTGCAGCGGGGAGGGAGGAATTTTTGCCTCCCCCCCAAAAAAATCCTGAGGGGATGCTTCCACTGGGCAGACATTGGTCAGGATCCAAGCCAGTCATTCTATAATTATGAGCAGTACATTGAATGATAACTTGATATATAATACTGTGCAGAGCTAGGTATACCTAAGCCCAGTGATTTCAGTGGGCTTAGACACACTTAAATGAAGAGGGTCAGGACATAAGGCTACTTATTCCATCCAGGGTGTCCTTTCTTGATGGCTGAGATGCTATCATTCACACCAAAATAGTACCTCTAACCATGTACTCGGAGTCAGTGAGATTGGTACATTGGAGTTAACAGGATAAATAATAAACATGCAGTAATAGTTTGAAACAATCTAAAACTCGCTGCTTCACTCAGCCTTAAAGATGGGATTTTTAGAAGCATACCACATACCTGAAAATCTGTTCCAGAACAGCTACTGGCAATGCCAGAGAATGTTCCCTATGATGGCAACCTAGACTCTTGGATTGTAGTGTGATGTGATGTTAGCTCTGCCTCAGCTGAGATTTGTGTAGTGCTGACAATCATGTAGGAGACAGTCCAGCAAAGACACATATTCATACATAATTGTGTCCGCAAGATTTCTTACTTGTGAGTGTAAATGTTTGGAGATTTAACTTTTGATTAAGAATGTATTTCCCATTAAGTGTTAGGACCCTCAGCTTAAAAAATTGTTCGGTATCTGAAAATATATAATCTGTATTTTATGGTTTAAATTGTTGTGAACTACCCAGAGGTATAATACCAGCTATTGGGAGGTATAAAACCAGCTATTGGGAGGTATAAAAATGTAATAAATTATAGGTGGAGTTGGAACATAGATATTTGATGAGCCTGTCGTAGCCTTTTATGGACTATATTTTCTCACTGGCATTTCATGCTAAGAATGGGCATCCCATGTAATACACGCATGAAAAGTGTTACATATGATGATGAAGATGATTATAATCAAGCCAACAATTTGTGTCTGAGGCAACATAAGTAATTTATATTCCAGCTATATACATTTTTCCTTGAATGTTGCCTTCATAAGTACTACTGTAAATACCAGTGATAACTCATCATTTTTGTCAGTAAACTACTATCCAGTTTATAGGTTCAAGTTAGTCATTCTTTGAGCATTTTGCACAGGGAATGTCTGTGTATGCATACATATTGCCTCATACAATGCTCAATGCCAGCCTTCCTGTCCTCCAGATGTTTTGGACTACACCAGGATGGCTAGTCTATACTCATTACAAAATAGTTATATAATACAAATAGAGTATCATAATACAAATATTAAACATTGATATCAAAACCTATCCTAAGTGCCATTCCTAATAAATATTTCATAATAGTTTTCCTTCATTAAATTATTCATTCATAAATTGAGATAAACGTTTTGTTACGGTTTCCATAACTTACAAATTTTTACATAGTTACTATCTTTGATAAACAGGCACAATCCTATGCATGTTAGGCAGAAAAAAGTCCTACAAATCCCAGCAGAGCTGGCTGGGCCATGCTGGGAGTTGTGGGATTTTTTTCTGTCAAAATTTTCATAGGATTGCACTCTTAATTAATTAAATGGGTGTTTTGTGGACATAACACTTTTAAGAGCAAGTTCCCCAGTTGAGGGTACAAAACTTTCAGCTGTTACAGTCACTGGAATTGCCTTGAAATTCCAGCAGTACGTGTGGTTGGCCCAATGCATTTGAGACCATCTTTGTATTGTTACTATAAACTGGCCCAAAGTGAGGACTCTGCAGCATTGCAGGCATTTCTTGGATAGATAATATTGCACTGCTGGTTTATTTTACAAGTAACTTCTCCCTAAGGGTTTCAAGCTACTCAGCAAATTTACACAGTTGTTCAAAATTCTTGTGAATGATCTAAGATAGCTGTGCTGGTTCGTGAGGGGGGTGGGAATCCAAACTCTACAATTGGGCAATAACTTTATTAGAAACAATCAGAATGCCACGAAAAATTGCGCAAGTCTTTGAAGTTCTCCAGAATGCTTCATCAGGCTTTAAAAGAGGACATTAATATATATTTCCCATCCTCTGTTCTGGAGAATTCATAAGCTTTCACAATCTTTTGTGGCCTTTTGGTTGGTTCTAATAAAATTATTATCCAACTGTAGATTTTGAATTAATTTGGATGGTAAAATATAAAATGATGAAATTTAATAGAAAAACTACTATTGTTGCAAATTCTTTTCTGTCATACTCTAAGCCTGTAATGCAGGCTAAGAACCCTACTTGCCAAGTTTAATAGCAATGTGCATGCACAACTAGATGTAGCAGATACAATTCCTTCATAAATGAAACTTATTAAAAATGATTGTACTCTGAGAATTTTTAAGAGCTCTCTTGTAAGCAGTATGGCCCAGGCTCTGTTTATTCTAATCAACTAAACATAAAATAAGCAGATATGTTTTATTCACAGTTTTATGTTTGCCAGCCTTTGACTGTCGCTTCTGGTTTTGTTCTTTCATCCCATTTCCTTGTTCTGATTCCAAGATTATCATGTCAACATTACTTTTAGCAGTTCAATAAGAGGGCACATGTTCATATGGAATACTAGAGTGTTACAGCTCCTGATTATCAGTTCTGGTGATAAGCAAATTGATGCCAAGTGTGAAGAACATAAGACAATGGAAATGCTGCTGTTCTGTCACTTTTTAAAAAATATCTGCTAACATTACTGATAAGCTTGCATAATTGTATTTCTTGCCTATCCCTACAAGTCTTTTGTTGTATTTCTGTTTTTCCTTCTGTATTTCTAGACCATCTGTTAAGCTGTTTCTTTTGAAAGGGGTTTCCAAGTCCATAGTATGATCTGATTGCATTGTTAAGTCAATACTCAATACAACAGTAACTTACTCTTTAACAGTTCACTGAGTTCCTTCAACTTTCAGTTTACTTTCCATGCTTATTAAAAAGTGTTTCATTTAAGGACTATTAGCCTGTGACCCCACTACTCTCCCCGCCACCCTGGTAGCTGTGTGTGTGCTTTTATGCATAAAGGCACACACTCTGGTACAAATAAGTAATGGAGTTCAGGCTAATTGTCTGAAATATTTAATGCATTCTGTAAGCATATATCTGCCAATTGTTCATAATCCTTTACACATCTAACAAAGTGGATTCTAATCCATAAAAGAGTATGTGACAACAAATCAATGAATTTTTAAGTTACCACAAAACTTTAGCATGATTGGGATATCCCCCACACAGCACAGGCTTAACAGCTCTTTGCTACCTGCCACTCTTTTTAGCCCCACAGGGTACTTCCTACCATCCCCAGCATACTTTTTTCCTGGATTGCTGAGGATGAGGTGCTGGGCTGCAGCCACTCACCATTTTTATTTTCTAAGAGTGCCTCCAGAACCCACATGAGGCCCGGAGACATTCTTGGAAAGAAATTCAGCGTTGGAGGCTGGCACTGGGCGGTATAGAAATGTAATAAATAAATAAATAAAAATAAATAGTTAAAAAAATTAATAAAACAACCTTTAAAGGTCCTGTAGAATCAGGAGGGTCAGGGAGCCTAGCAGGTGCTAAGACAGATGTCTGCAGATACTTTGGGCAGCCCCCATTGATTCTCCTGCTCCCTGCAGATTCATTCTCTTTCACAATTGTGCCCACCGCTTATGCAAGGGAGATTTAACACCTCCGGGGCAGCTCAAAGCAAACAGAAACGCTTGTTTCTGGAAAGAGGCAGGTTGACAGAGTTGCATAAGGGAGCTCTGCTGACTTACCTCCTTCCAGAAACTAGCATTTCTGCTTGTTTCAGGGCTTCTTTTAGGAAGTGCTATAGCTGCATTGTATAAGTGGTGGGTCCTGCTTGTGGAACGGAATCGACAGGAGCATATGTACCCGGTTTGATTCTGCCAATTGATGCCAATTTGTATCTTCTAATATTAGAAGATACAAATTAGATGATACACAGAAGATTCATGCTGCATATTTCATTATTTCATGCTGCTTAAGATTCAGTGCCTGGACAAACATACATGGGGTGGAATTCAGTGAAACATAATGTCGCATAAGTGACCTTTCTATCCCTAACACACACACACCCGCCCCCGATGGAAGCAATTCTGTCAGGAGAAGGACTTAATTGGATTACACCCCTTCAATGTCGTACTCAAGAGCTCTTGAGAACAGAGAAACATTGTTCAGGGTGGTGCTTCCTGTTGCTCATAGGCTGATCCTAAGAATCTGCTCAGAGGTTAGTCCCACTGAGTTCAATGGGATTCATAGTAATTGTTCTTAGGATTACAGCCTTAGAGAGGTTCAATCCCCCCCCCCCCCAACGATTTGGGGACTGGATAAACTTTTGAGAGCCTTTGTTTAGAACTCCATTTACAAATGTTTGTAGTAACTGGTTATTGCTGGATATTTATCCTCACAAGCTGCAACAACACTGCCATTAAAATGTGCTTTTATTGATATGCTGCAAAATAAATATTTTGTTATATGATCAGACACTTTATGGGAATGAGAAGGTGGGGATCGGAAGTTGGCTGCTTAGCCGAAAACAAAGCCCACATATTGTAAAATGTCAAGTCTGATTTATACACGAAGCCTGTTTTGGAAGAAAAATAATTCAGATGCTTATTAAAAGGCCTGGACCAGAGGTGCAGTTCTCTAAAACTTGTTGTAGCTCTTTCCCACTTCATTTGTGGATAACAATTAAGCCCCTTTTTCTGCACTGGAGCATGAAAGTCAGTCCAGTGCAGCTCTCCTGTGCTGTCAGGTGAGAAGTGCTAGACTAGATGGAAGGAACCCACAGAATGGTGGTTAATCATGCCAGTGTTGCCTCAGTTTCTGAAGAAGACAGTGCTAGTATGCTTAGAAGACACAATATAGGCTCCTCTTACATAGGGTAGGGCTCCTTGTGTTACTCTGTTGGTGCAGCTGGAAGCTCTTGCCCGGCCATTATAATATAAGAAGGGCACTTGGTGCCTGTTCAAAACCCACTATAAGTAGGAGTGGAGTAGGGTGAAAGATTCTCATTACACTTACGTTTCTCTTCTCCCTAAATTTAGAATCATGTGATGGCATTGGTGCTTGTTTTTTTAGCTTGTTGTACCCGGCCATGCTGCATCTGAGACACCCTTGATATGTGAATTACTGGAACAGTGAAAGCTTTGTGTGCTGCAAAATTCTGAGGAGTAGAAATAAGGGGTGCAGAAATAGCAAAGAAGAGGCTGATAGGGGAAGAAAACGGAAATTGAGAGGTGGTGGTGTAGAGGGAAAATACAAGAGTTGGACGTACAGAGCTAAAATCATGGGGTACAGAGAAAAAGGAAGTTGCTGAGAGTTTTAAATTGTAGAGATCTTTAAGAGGTCAAACAGAAAAACAGTAGTAACTAAGAGCAGAAAGAGCACATTATGGAGGGGAGAGAAATGGAGGGAGGATTAGGAGAGACTTATGGTGGTGGAGAGAAAGAAGACAGTGCACTATCATGCAGAGAGAAAAGGGGGTTAACCAAGACTGGGTTATAAAGAGAACAGTTGGGAAAGAGTGTTTTCTACAGTTGTAAGGTTAATATAGCAATGTACTTTTTTGCGATAATAAAAATGTAAAAGTGACTGTTGGAGTGATTTGTGCACCCCAATCTACAAATACAAAGCACGGAATATTCTGTGTTGTTATTATCTTTTAATTAGCTGCTTTTTAAAAAACAAAATGGGAACAACTTTTATTGATTAAAGCAATGGGCCACCACAGTATGAATACAACCAGCAAACAATTTGATATATTCAACAAAGTACTGGTAATCCAACAAGTACTGGTTACAGCATCCCTCCTTAATTGACTATATAGATGCTCTTTGCATGTTCATATATTTGTGACAGAAAACCAGATTAAAACAAGTTGATAAAATGGTTGGCAAAAACGGGAAAATAACTATCCTTGGTTAGCAACAAGAACAAGAGAAGTTCAAACTATAAACCAAAGAATCCAACAAGAGCAACCCACAGTAAAAATAAATAAATCCAAACTTGTATACTGTTACTTGCATGGAGTTGCTGAGATAAAAATATATAATACAACAAAAAGGTTTTTGGGTTTTTTTTTTGCAATTGCTTGAGACTGCTGTGAATCCTTTAGAAACGGGTGGGATGCACTCCCTCCAAAGGAGCAGGTCTGTAGTTTGGGGCTGCTCCTAGATCCATCTCTGTCACTGGAGGCCCAGGTGACCTCGGTGGTCCAGAGTGCCCATTATCAACTTTGGTTGGTATGCCAACTACGCCTGTTCCTGGATAGGGATAGCCTTGCCATGGTCATTCATGCACTGGTAACCTCACGATTAGACTACTGTAATGCTCTCTATGTGGGAAGCTGCAACTAGTGCAGAATGCCTAGCTCTGCACATATAAAACCTGTATTAAAAGATCTGCACTGGCTGCCAGTTAGCTACAAAGCCACATACAAGGTTATGTTGTTATTCTACAAAGACCTAAACAACTTGGGACCAGGATACCTAGCAGACCGCCTTCCCTTATATGACAACTACATTCCTCAGAGGAGGTCCTACTGGCCATTCTGAGACGAATGGAATGCCGCCATGAAACTTCGGTGGCGGGCCTTCTCTGTGGCGGCACCCACCCTCTGGAGGACCCTCCCTCATGCAGTTCGGGAGGCGGAAAACATAGTATATTTTAAATGCCTCCCGAACACATACCTTTTTACACAGGCTTTCCCTGGTCTTCAAATGTAGCTGGTTTTATATTCCCTTTTAAACTTTTAATGTTTTAAGTTTATGCTCGTTGTATTTTATGCTTTTTAATTATGCACTGCCCAGAGAGCTTTGGCTGATGGGCAGTATAAAAATGTAATAAATAAAAATATTTATTTCCAATTCTTCTGTCCCCCCTCCAGAATTTAACAGCGGTGTACCCTTCCCAGAATTGTTGCCAATGTGCCGATGAATGTCCTGATGAAATTCAGTGGTATTAGAGAAAACTTGATTTTGCTGTTTAAACAAAACATTGCACCACTGGGGAATGTAACTTATGTTTAAAACAAGGCTTGTGCACCTAGCATGCCTTGTTTAACAGCAAAATTGTGCCAAATTTCAGAGGCATAATTAGCAATGCAGGGGATACAAAAAAGACCAATGGGATGCATGTGGCCCACCCCTGATTTAGAAGGTGAGGACACCTCCCTTTTATAAGGTTCTCATGGGCATGTATAGTATATAGCCAGGAACTCAGAAATGATGCTATTCCTCTCCTCCCACCTCCTTTATCTGTCCCACCTTTGCTTCCTAACTGTTTGGAAGGTCTGAACCTTCCCATGAAAGCTCCCCAGGTAGAATCATCACCATAGTAAGGTGCAATTACATGTGCAGTGCATGAGTGCAAGGAGACATTAATTGAAACAGCTACGTGTGTTCCTGTACTAGAAATGTGTGTTGGGAATTTATGCTCTCCCAGTGGATCGTTTTGTTCAAGGGCAGGAGAAGCTGCCCAATAAAAAAATACTTGTTAGCACCAGTTAAGATATGTATTTGTTTTTGAACGTTTCTTTGTTTTGTGTGTTGTGTTTGAAAACTGAAATCTCACCAACCAGTGAGGAGTTGCTGTCTTGAAAGATTAACAATAAATAAATATTAACATTTAAGAACAATAAGAGCATGTAATACTTAGCCTAACATGCCTTTTTTGGCCATTGTATCCCAGTTCTGGAATACCTGCTGAAGGGAGACCAGGCAGTTACCTATACTGTTATCTTTTAAGTGCCAGGCTAATATATAGCATTCACCCAGGCATTTAAAATTACAACTTTTATTATGAGGATGTTGTGAGAGGTTTATTTTTTTTATCATCTGGTGGCTGTGGATGGGTGAGTTGGATGTTATTGTTTTTAACAGTCACTGTCTGTTATTGGCTGGGCATTTGCTTGCAGGTGATCTTTATGGGTGAGTAGGGCAGTGGTGTCCCTATAACAAATTACTGACATAGGGAGATAGATAGGTAAAATCTACCCATACTGTGTTCCATTTGGATAGGTTTCTCATTTTAAAATGGTCTTTGTATATGTATTATACAATTGATGCTTGGTTGCCAGCACAGCTTCCCTCCAAGCCATAGAGTGTTGACTTGCCAAACAATGGTTACCAAGGCTTGCATGTGAATCAAACACTGAGCCAGCTGGAATTCAGCATAGGAAAATTATTTGTGTGTCTATCATCTTGTTTAAATTGGGTGTTAGACAGCATTCTTAACAGGATTTCATTTTATATTAGTTTACAAAAGCTAATAAACATTTGAAGAGTTTTCATTTATGTTAGCACACCAATTACTGCTGATCTGTAGTGACTTATAAAAGTTTTAATGGTGTTTATCGTTGTAGTATTTCTAAGTTGAAGTACATATGCAAAACTATAATCTGGACTTCTTTTAATATGTTAATGGCTGTTAATAAAACTGAGGGTTTTTTCCTCCCCTTTAGCTTAGAGCAGTTACTGTAGATCTGCAAACTGATGCTGCCTTGCAAGTGGACATCTCAGATGCTCTTAGTGAAAGGGATAAAGTCAAATTTACCGTCCATACAAAGGTAAATCTAGCTTGGTGTCTAGGTATTTTATTTGTGCTGTTTGCTTGGATTTTTATACATAACAGTATATCACAAAGAGAAAATAATTCCTTGGCATCCAAGGCTGCAAGCACACATCTTAGATGTCAGATATTTCTTAATTGTTTTCTTGTTTGGGTGGGTGGAGGCGTTTATTTAATATAATTGTTTTTAATTTTTGTACTAAAACTAAGTAATACCCTTTCACTTTGATTTATTCTTTCATTCCTTCCCACTTCGTTTTTGCAGAGTTCTTTACCAAATTTTAAACAAAATGAATTTTCAGTTGTCCGGCAACATGAAGAGTTTATCTGGCTTCATGATTCCTTTGTTGAGAATGAAGACTATGCAGGCTATATTGTAAGTGCCTATTTCTCAAAGAGCTATTAGAGGATCTGATTATAGGAAATGCTGAACTCTCGTGCTTCCTGTTGAAAAGCTGGTATTATTTTACTTTCAGAGTGGCTCATGAAACTGTTCTGTGTAACTTAAAAAAAATATCACAGATGTTTGAAATGATTCCAGTGCAGTCCTTATAGTAATTTTCCTGTTAACTGCATCTACTTCTTTCCTATTTTCACCGAGGAATTTTGTATGGCAATATTTCACTTCTGAATTAAAACTGATAAATATAACTAGCTAGCCTGAAACATGAGATTGAATGTATTTGGGTGTGCGCGCGCTTTTAGCTGGTAATGATTACGGGTGCAATTCTATGCATGCTTAGACAGAAAAAAGCCCTACAACTTCCAACATCTCACTAGCAAGCCATGCTGGGGATTTTAGGACTTTTTTTCTGTCTAAACATATATAGGATTGTGCCTTAAATTCCTTTAATTCAATTAGAAGGTGGGAGGTCAAAAAAGGCTGCAACACTGAACTTTAAAACAGTATAGCAACAGGTTGTATTATTATTTTTAAAGTAGGAACATAACATTTCTTCTATGTAAGAAAATGGTAAATGAACTATGAAGAAAACCAACATATAATTTAAATGGAAGCTGTTTTAAGGTCTTATGGGAATGACTATTGTCTCCTAAGTAATTAAGAAATTAAATAGTTGATTGTTGGTGCTTAAAAACTGGTACTTCAGGATGGGAATGTTTTACTTTTTAGCATTGTATTTGCATTTTCTTCCATTGGAATAACAAGCAACCTGATTGTATTCCTGGCTAAGCAGCACTGGGCACCCCCTAAAACTGCTGAATAACTCCAAGGGCCCTTCCACACGCCGTACTGAAGGTGCATGCATGTGCCCCAAGTACGACCCCAAAACGATAGTGTGCACTACAGCCAGAAGAGACGGAGGAGGCGGCGGCTGGGGAATCCGGGCGCGTCCTTGCCGCCGCCGCCTCCCCGCCGGCCTCCTGCTACCTGGGTAAGAGCGACCCGGCCCCAAGTAACAGGTCAAACATTGCTGCAGGATTACTGAAGTAGTGCTCGTACCTCACTCTAAGCCTTTCCCAACCATGAATCCCTTGATATTGGGAATATAATTCCTACCAGTCATTATAGCCAATGGTCCCAAGTTGGGAAAGGTTATCCTGACAGGATGTTGGTGACTTCATCTCATCTTAAAACCTCTTGGATGGCACAGTTCCTCCCTCAAAATAGCACATAATAACATTGATAATGGCTGCTATCCCAGGGCAGGAGGCCTGGTTTGCTCAAACTGCCCATGCAAGTGGCTGAGGGCATAGCATTTTATCTGCCTTCTGTTGCTTGGGCATAATATTTTACCTGTGTTCTGCTTATGAAGTTAATATGCATTTCCTCATTAATTTTACTCTGCAATACTGTTGATTAATACAATTTGTTAGCTATTAGACTAGTCGTGTGTGTGTGTGTGTGTGTGTGTGTGTTGTGATTAATCTATCTGAGTAAGTAATATAGGGCTTAAATTCTAGTGACATTTTCTTGAAGTTGCTTAATTTAGACCTGGGGTCTCCAGCATGTTGCCAGTGGACTCCCCTCTTGGTGCTTGCCAGGTTCCCTGCCCCTCCTAATTTGTATTCTATTAAGATTTTTTTTAATTAAAAAAGCCCTGAGGGGATTAACTGGTAGGCTGGTATGCTGCGTAAAGAAGTGCTGTCCTGCAGCACCATCTTTATTTGGTCCCCAAAGAGTGGTTTTGTGTTTTAAGAGTTCAAGTTATACTTGGGTTCTTGGGCAGATTACTTAAAAAAAAAAAATCTCACCAGTTTGCCTAATGGAAAATGGGTGTTTTGTGACTGGCCATACGGTAGCCACTTTATGGGCAAGCCCCCTAATGGCAGCCGTTTTGTGAGAGCGGCCATAACACTCTCAAAATTCGAAATGTGCCCACCAACTGAGAATTTTGGGGGGGGGGTGATTTAGTTTTTCCAGTAATCCTGTTTATTTTTGTTTACTCTAATTTATTACTGCCCAGAAAAAATAATCCTATTTAAAATTCTCCTTATTTAATTAAGAAAACATTCTTCATAGCATTCTAAAACTTTAAAAGGGTTTTTGGGTGTGTGTGAAATAGTAATATAAGTTAACTATAACTTTCAGAAGCCTTGTAATAAGGGAAACATGGCTTCTTAAAGTATTGTGCAAAGAAATCACAACATTTTAACATAGGGCACTAGAGTAATATGGACAGTTAAATCTTTAATGAGGCAACATTGAGTTGGGCAGAATTGAAAAAAGAGACCATGTCATAGTTCTTAAATAGCTTACTGTATCTCTGTTTGAAGGATTTTCACACTTTGGCAAGTATCCAAAAGTACATTCTGATTGACTCATTTGACAGATTCCACCAGCACCACCCAGGCCTGATTTTGATGCTTCAAGAGAGAAATTGCAGAAGCTTGGTGAAGGCGAAGGATCGATGACTAAAGAAGAGTTTACAAAGATGAAGCAAGAACTAGAAGCGTATGTGTATATTTTAGTTTTTGGTGCGCTTTTGGCTTTACATTATTTTGTATAGTTTCATTTTTACTGAAAGAGGCAGATTTGAGCATTCATCCAAAACCACGTAACTACTTTTACCTGAATTAACATGAGGAAAATTGTGCAACACACTAATGGACAAACTGGTGGGAAGTCTGAAAGGGGAAAAAATGGAAAACAATACATGATAGTTTTAAGTTGAATGTAATGAATCAGATAATTTTGAATAATATGATTTTCTAGGGGAATGCAGTGCAGTATGTTTATCCTTACAACAGTCTTGTGAAGTAGTAAGTTAGGCTGAGACATCCTGGCCTGGTTCAGACAACACACTAAACCATGCTGCTTAACCACAAAATGGTTAAGGGAATGCATTGCATTCCCTTAACCATTTTGTGGTTAAGCAGTATGGTTTAGCGCATTGTCTGAACTAGGCCACTAAATTGTCTAAGGTTACCCAGTTTGTTTCATCTCTGGAGCAACCTCTTGTTTTTTCAAAATGAGTTGTAAAGGCCTGTTGTTAAATATTTTAAGTTAGAGGTCTGCCTCATGACCTCATACTCTCTCCTAGCTGCATACTTCTACTAAAACTTGGTGAGTAGATCTATGGATGTCCCTCTCATCAAGGGCAAGTACCCTTGACCTCTGAAGCAGTACATGCATCCCTCCCCAGAGCCCTCACTTGTGTTGTGGTTTGGAGAATGTAAGAAACAGGTGGTGTCTCTTTTGAGCAGTGGGGGGAAATCTATTTCTTCTCCATATTGCAGAGCAAATGAGAAAACCCTTAGCTCTCTCCCAAGCTCTCTGCATGTACCAGAGGACTCAAGGAAGATGACACTAATGACTGGCTAGTAAACCAAGCCAGCATTTGTGAACCCTGCTTAAACTGAGCCATTGAAAAAAATGAGAGGTTCTGCTTTCCTATACAGGCTAAGTAGTGACTGAAAATGCAAACTATTTACAGATTGTAAGAGACTCTAAAGTTCAGTATTTTGTGAATAACGAGCAATGTGATTGCAGCACAGTGTGGAGTGGCTGAAAATGATCTCCCTCCTTGTCCTTGTGTGAAAGGGACACTAGTTGGATACCACCCAGATACTTTCTCTCAAAAGCAGTGAAGTGTGGGGAGCACTTTCAAAAGCACACTCTCCTCCTATTTTCTATGAGCAAGTGCTTTTGAAAGTACTGTAATGGAATGACAATGCAGGAGCTATAAGTTTTATGAGAAGGAAAAAAGCTTGGACATTGGCCCAGTATAGTAAATAGCAAGGAATTTGTGGTATTTGCTTGGGCCCAATCATGATTCATCTGTAGCTTGCTTTGAAGTTAAATAACACCCCAACTTACTTGTCACCCCCTTCTCTCACCCCTGCTGAATGAATACTACTATTCATGGAGAACAAATTACTTCCATAACTGCTGATCTGATATTTGCTAGTAGAAATGTAGTGGGGTATAGTACATAGAATTTATGGATAACTCAAACTCTGAAACTAAGTCCAAAACTCTGCTTATGCATGATGTTCATTGGATAGGCTTAATGAATTTTAACTTGCCCTTTGTCTCCTGCTTTTCCTTCCTTGTCTAATTAGCGAAGCTTTAACTCCTTACTTCTCTCCTTGACTGTTCTTTATTTACTTGTAAGTTCCTATCTTCCTTCCAGAGCAAAGCATTTGACCATAGCTGGTTTTGCCTGTGCTTTCCTGGCTTCATTACAATCTTGACTTGCTTTCTACATAATCAGGTTTACAGAGATGTCAACAGTTGGTTTAATCTAAAGGGTATGGTGATGATAAAGTCTCTAGAATGGCTGGGCTGATATGATGGCACTGAATGTTAAGTTTTCAGTCTATTTTCTGTGAAGGAAGGGAGAATTGTCAGCTGAATGGAATTCCAAGTCTTGCACAGTGACCCTGGAAGGTAGGGAAGGTTAAAGGAAGGCTGTAGAATAGGCTCCTCTTAACTTTTTAACCTGTGGAAAAGGGTGGAAGAGGTAGGCAATTGAGGCAAAAAGCAGCTAATTGGGAAGCTTTGAAGAAAATTCAGTGTTTAAGAACAGAAGGGGCTGTACATTATGTGGGAGAAGGGAAAAGACATATAATAGCTAAAGAAAGGAGAGCAAAATAGATAGTAGCCTGAAAAGTAGAAACCTCAGCAAACAATGGGTGATGGAGAAATGGAACTGAAGAAAGGATTGGTACACATAAGGCCTAGAAACAGGAGGGGCTGTACACCATAGCTGGAAATGAAATGGGCAAGCAAGGGAGGTTTTAAAAGTCTAGAGATTATGAGTCAGGAACATAGAGTTGCTGGGCTTAGAGTCTAGACTCTAAACGGGGAACTCTGCCAGTTGTGGCTCTATTATAACTGTACATTGTGATCTAGCGACAAGGGCCAGAAAACAATGGTGCAGACACTGGATACTGAATTCACCATACTGCATTGAACCAATAAGCCAATCTTCTGTCGCAAGCTTCAAGTTGAAACTTACTGCTCTTCATTTAGAAATGCAACTTACAAAATTATATAGCTCTGCTTTTCTTTATTTCTAGTGAGTACTTGGCAATCTTCAAGAAGACAGTAGCCATGCATGAAGTCTTCCTGTGTCGTGTAGCAGCTCATCCCATTTTGAGAAAGGATTTAAATTTCCACGTCTTCTTGGAATATAATCAGGATGTGAGTACTGAAAGATGTAACAGAAGCAGCCTGTGCATAGCAAGATATATTCTTAATATTGAAAATAATGTATTTGGTATCTCATTCCTTGAAGCAACTAATGAAAGTTGTACTAAACACATTTGGATATAGATGTAGAAATACAATTTCCCTTTCTTTACAAATACAATTGTTTTTGTTTGGAAAACTAATGGAAAAGTTGGCAGAAAGCATTATTAAAGAAAGAATTAAGCTTGTAGAAGAACAAGTCTAGCTGAAGAAAAATCAGCATGGTTTCTACAGTAGTAAGTCTTGTCTCACCGAACTTAAGAGTTTTTGAGAGTGCCATGTAGATGAGTGATCTGGTAGATATGGAACGATGAACTTCCAAAAAGCTTTTGACAAAAACTAAACTTAGGCTTAGAATAAGAGACAGTTCTTCTTACGAATCATAAACTTGTTAAATAGCAGGAGGCAAAGAAATGGACAGTTTTCCCAGTGGATGAGAGTATGGAGTGGGATCTCCCAAATATATGCATGTTTATTTAACTTGTTCACAAATGACCTGGAGTTAGAGGTGAGTAGCAAAGCAGAGAAGTTTACGACCACCACCAAAATTATTCATGTTAGTCAAGGAGACTGAAGAGCTCCAAAATAATATCTCCAAACTGAGTAAATGGGCAACAAAATAACAAATGAAGATCATTGCAATGGAAGGAAGTGTAAAATGATGCACATTGAGGCAAAAGAAAAAGTTCTAACTTTGTGTACACTGATGGGGTTTGAACTCGCTGTGACTTCACAGGAAAGATCTTGGGATAGTGATGGGCAGCTCAATGAAAAGTCGACTCAGTATGCCACAGCAATGGAAAAAGAAAATTTCCATGTTGGGGATTATTAGAAAAGAAGCTGAAAATAACATGGTCCGTATTGTAGTTGCTCTTAGATTATTGTAGAACCACATATGGAATACTATGTACCACATATGGAATATTATGTACATTTCTGGTCACCTCATCCCAAAAAGGATATTGTAGAGGTGAAAAGGGGGAGAAATGGACAATCCAAATGATCAGGGTTGGAGAACCTTCCCTTTTAGGAAACACTAATATATTTGTGGCCTTTTTGTGTAGAAAAAGGTGACTAGACAGGAGGGAAAGACATGATACAGGTTTCTAATAGACATGATATAAAGAAGATCAATAGAGGCAGTTTTCTCTTCCCTCCCCTCCCTCCAGTAATACTAGGACATGGAACCATCCAAAGAAATTGATAAGCGGTAGATCCAGGACAAAGTACTACATCAAGCAAAGCATTAATTAAATTATGGCACTTGCTGCCTAAAGTATTTAAATACATTAAATAAGAAAACTATATCTGAGAAAATGGATCCAAAATAATACAAAATTAGAACAGATGTGGGTATATTGAAGAAAGATGCATGCAAATCCATTGTAAGTCTCAAACTGACAGAATCATACAGCTTATAATAGTTTCTTGTTACAATAAACAGGCAGAAATGAAACTAGTATTATAGGTAGTTTCTACTTATGGTTTCTGATATCTGCTCTGAGAAAGTGAAATCAAATTATTCTGATTTTTTCCTAAAGTAACAACATTGTATGTGTGTCTGTATTTCAGTTGAGTGTCCGTGGAAAAAATAAGAAAGAGAAACTTGAAGACTTCTTTAAAAACATGGTTAAGTCTGCAGATGGTGTCATTGTTTCAGGAGTAAAGGTGATTCTTATTAAGCCATTTTAAGTAATGGCTTTATACCTTGTTTGTTAATATTTGCAGATTCGTTGGTGGGAATGTGGCATGCTAGCAACAAATGAATTCAAGTAGTTTCTATATATATATTTCTGTTACAAGTAAAAGCAATTTACAGAACATCTCCATACACAAGAGTGGTTCCAGTCTTTAGTTACCTAATGGTGCTTGCAACATGCCCATGAATAAAGGCTGGTGTGGGAGTTTAGAGGGAACATTGCTAGGGAGAGGTATTTTCTCACAGTGCTGGATCTCTTTAGCTTTCCTTAGACTTGCCTGGTTTTCAAGGTATTGAAATGGCAGACTGGCTCTTGCAGCTGTTTGTCTTCTAGAAAGCTGCAGGATGTAGGGCTTAAGTGCATATCTCCTCTTCCTTTCCTTATGAGAAGTACCCATCTAATCTTTAAATGCTTGCCAAGCAAATAACCTAGTGATTTTAGATTTTCTTTGTCTTTCACTTACAACTAAAATGATACATGTGCTTACCAAACAAAAGCATACCACAATAGCTGTAGTTGGTGCCAGTCACATTTCCATAGGGAAATGTGACTGGCACCACAAGTTTGAGTAGTTCATTCTTATTCATACCATGCCATGAGTGTACATGGTGCTTTACAGAACTATAAACAATATAGGTTCCTGACCCCAAGGACCTTACAAACTAAGATTTTTGGGGGGAAAGAGGAAGAAACAAGTGTAGGATGAGGGGGAAATGGGTTCTAATAATCCCTTCTTTTAAAAATGTAAATCAGATGTTTGTAACTGACTGTAGATATGAAGGGTCGCATGGAAATATTTTAGCTAATTGGTCTTGTACTGGAATGGGTTACTTACTTTGTCCTTTAAAACCTGGAGTATATTGCACATGACTGCAGCTAAGGCACTTTTTCTGTCCTGGGCCTTCTTCACTTATTCATTAGAGGCAGATGTATTTTTCTCTGGACTGTCAGTCGCTAACTGCATCCCTGAAAAATGTTTTCTACAATTCTGTATTGTCATGCAGGATGTAGATGACTTCTTTGAACATGAAAGAACATTCCTTGTAGAATATCACAACCGTGTCAAGGATTCCTCTATCAAGTCTGATAAAATGACAAGATCCCACAAAAGTAAGTTTGTTTTTCTTCTGAGCAGAAGTCATATTGGATGAGCATTTTAGAGAAACCCAATTTTGGCCCTTGACATAAATGATGCAAAATTGCATGAATCTGCTTAATTTGTAGATTGCATTTTTATTGTAGTATTCTGGTGTATGGTGGATTTGGATATTTGTACAAGGATAAGAGTATTTGGGATAAGGAAAAGAGAAGGAACATTGACTTGGTATGAATAGATAGGGACCAAGACAAGCGACTGATAAATAAAGACAGAAGGCCCCCACCCCCACTGCAGGGTTTCATGGTCTTAAGCAGACACTGTCTGCACTTATTTCAGATCTTACCAACAAGCTTGAGAGTTGCAGAACCATGTGGGCTTTAAAAAGATGCAATGGTCAGAAACCAAAATGATATGGCTTGCCTCCAAATTCCTTTGCGAAGTGCATATCACACATACAAATATATGTAATATGGAAATTCCAGTCAATATAAGTTAATTTACTTCTGCATCTTGTATGTTGATGATTTGCAGCCATGGGTCTTGCAACTATTGTAAGCTGTAATATAGACCCTTGTGCAATATTTGAGCTTCATGAGTGTTTGCAATGTTCTTGTTGAATAATGGAACAAATAGAGTTTTAAGGATTTTCTTTTTCTTTTCCAGATGTTGCAGATGACTGCAATAGAATTGGTTCTTCATTATATACATTGGGAACACAGGACTCCACAGATATCTGCAAGTAAGACATTTTAGAAAGTTACATGACTTGAAGAAATTACAGCTTGGAGCACAAGATTTGTATGTTATGTCTGTGTAATATCCGTGGTATCTAACCTTTTCAAAAACAAAGTATTTTTTTAGTTTTCTACATAGTATATTTATCTCCCTATATTTGCTGTCTTCACAGAGGCAACTAAAGTCTCATCTTGGTAGTGAAGCTATAAAATGGAGGGCTACAATGTAGATGGGGAGGAAATAGGCCATAAACATATGGCGAAACATATTAGCCTGTAAAAGGGGCCCAAGTGCCATAGCAAAACAGCCATCTGGGGAGGAACACTATGTATAGGTGTTTCAATGCTAATGCTACCAGATTCCAAGCCAAAATAAGGGAGTTGGAGTGCCTGGTTTTAAAGGAGAACCTAGATATAGTGGGCATTACAGAAATGTGGGGAGTGGAGAGAACCAGTGGGATACAGTCATCTCTAGATATAAACTCTACAGGAAAGATAGAAAGATATCCAATAGCCAAAGCTAACAACATCAAGGCAAACAATAAAGAATTCTTTAAATATATCAGAAACAGGAAACCAGCTGGGAGGCAGTTGGACCTTTGGATGACAGTGGAGTTAAAGGAGAACTAAAGAAGGATAAGGAGATTGCAGAGAAGCTGAATGAATTCTTCTCTTACTGCAGAAGATATAGGACAGATATCTGTTCCTGAACTGATGTTTTCAGGAAGGGTGTCTGAGGAACTGAGGCATTTAGTGGTGACAAAAGATGAAGATCTCAACCTTATTGATAAATTGAAAAGTAATAAATCCCAGACCTAGATGGTATCCATCTTAGAGTTCTTAAAGAACTCAGATATGAACTTGCTAATCTTCTAACTGAAATATGCAACACATCCCTAAGATCAGCCTCTGTAATAGAGGATTGGGCAATGTGACCCCAATTTTTAAAAAGGGGATCTAGGAAATTACAGACTGGTTAGCTTAACATGTGTCCTGGCAAATTGGTTGAAAGCATTATTAAAGAAAAAATTAGTAAGGACATTAGTATAGAAGGACAAGCCCTGCAGCATTGAAAGGCAAGTGCAGTTCAGTGTAAGCAAATGTAAAGTGATGCATGTTGGGGCAAAAAATCCCAGCTTGATTGACCAAGGAAGATCTTGGGACAGCTAGATGAAAATGCCAAACTCCATGTTAGCCATAATTAGGAAAGGAATCGAAAATAGAACTGCCAACATCATACTCCTGTTATATAAATATATGGTGCGACCGCACTTAGAAGAGATCTTGTTTTGAGCAGAGTGGTGATAAGTATACTCGGAGGGAACTAAGAAGCATACAAAGAAATACCTAGTTCTGCAGGGACTAAGTGCAAAAGAAAAGTTGTTTTTTAGTGGGAGCTACGATCTGAGGAAAACAGAGCAATCTGTAAAACTGCTGCCGCAACTTTTAATTCTTAAGGTGTGTCTTAACATTTAGTTGAGAGAGACAAGCATAGTAGCTAGATGTAGGAATGTGGAAACCCAGGTTCAGATCCCTAGTCATGAAGCTCACTGGATGATGTTCGGTCAGTCACCATCAACCTATCTCTCAGCCTAACGATCCTTACAAGGAGGTTGTGAGGATAAAATTAGGACGGGGAGACAAATGTATGCCACCTTGAGTCCTTGGAGAAAAGGTGGCATATAAATGTATGTAATATATGTTAAATTGATAACAGTGTTTTGAATAGATTAATCTTTATTCTAGATGACAAGACCTGCATATGTGTAAAATTGGTTTCACTGCTCATCAGGCAAAAGACCATTTGTATGGAGCAGTGGAAAGAGGAATGATATTTCTGGAAGTACAGATATAAACTAAAAAAATGTTCATTATATGTTTCCATTCACAGATTTTTCCTGAAAGTATCAGAGTTGTTTGACAAAACGAGGGTATGTATTATGAAAGATTATTATAAGGTTTAAGTTGAGGTGGCTTACAGTTCCTCCGTTTTTAGGCATTATCACTATACTTTGTATTGGGTATATACAGTAGCTGTGTATTTGGAGAGCTGGGAGGGTAGACTTAATTGGAGGAAGGGGTTTAGGAGCCACAGCTGGGACTGTATGTATGTCTTACCGGCATGGAGGGTGGAGAGATGAAGACAGGCAGGTAAGGGGAAAGGATGTAAGACAACATTGAACTCTCCTCTCTCCCCCCCACCCCGCCTGTCATCCCTTCTAGCCAAAAGTTTCCATAGTGTCATTTTAATAGCCTATTAGGTCTATGATGCATGGTAAATGTGCTAACTAGGATTTGATCTCCATAGTGCTGTTAGGGCAGGTCTTTGGACCACATTTTGAAGAAATGCACATTACCATCTAATGCAGTCCCCCTGTAAGATAACTAAATCCAGAGTCTAAATTACTCATTGCACTACTGTTAGATTCTGGATTGGGTGGAGGGCAGCCTCTCCCAGTTGTATCTGTCTTGGCTCTCAGTGCAGTAGTGTCCTAGACATCATGGGTGGGTAGGTCGTTACATTTTATCTTTCTTTATAGGTATCATCCAACAGCCTCCAGTTTGAAGTATATGTACTAGTGCTTTGAGACTGCCTAAACCTTCCTGCCTGTTGTGGGCTTGAAAGTGTTTCAGAGGTTCCTGGCTTCCATGCCAACCACGAGCTTTTCTCAGTATCTGGTTTTGCACTTTTAATGGATCATATCCTGATTCTTGTGTGTAACGATGGGCAGGGTGATGGTGATCTATGAATGGGAGTGTTTGCCAGTTGGCTTAAAAAAAATGCTTGTATTTCCTTTGGGATCCACTTTGGATGGAAAGGAAGGCGATTTTTTTAAAAAAAATACCTGCAGCTAATAATCCGTTTAGTGATAATTATTACTGCTGATAATGACAAGGTGTATCATTTGTAGAAGCATTTGGAGAATCTAGCAACAGAAGTGTGTGCAAAATAGCTTTCACAGCTGCAAAGGTGATGAACTTGCCTTTCTGCTTGAGGTTGATTCTTTCCCATTAGAAGGAGAATTCAATGAACATGGTAATGAAATAGCCTTAGCAGGATTCTCTCTCTCTCTCTCTCTCTCTCTCTCTCTCTCTCTCTCTCTCTCTCTGTGTGTGTGTGTGTGTGTAGATTGCACCTCTACTGTATGTGGGAAGAGATGATGAAACAAAATCCGTATACTTCAGTCTAGTCTGCTTTTATAGACAGCCACTTCACTAAGCAAGAACTTTTGCTTTAGTATCATCTCTCAGTTACAGAGAGAATATGGGTGACGATACTTTCCTATTAAACTGCACACTAGTCCAAAGTAGCTAACAATTGAAATCATAATGCTAATGTATTTGAATTTGCTTTTTGACATTTTATTAAACAGAACTTGATGGAATTCATAGTTCGATGGCCATGTAAGCAAGTAAACTGAAGAAGCTGGTAAAATGGAATAGGCACAGGGATGTGGTGATTCCAATGTGACCCAAAAAGATGGTTATATCTCTCATTTCACCAGTATATTGCTTTAATTGCTTGCTTCTATGGCATTGGGGCAATAGGTTCCTGCCATCCAGCTGAGCCCATATTACCCTCAATCTGACTTTGGGTTGAGTATTTTGGTTCAGTTAGGGCCTTGAGTAACAGCAGCTTTATAATTTTGAGTGTAAACACAGTTGTATAATCAGCTACATAGTAGTACTTCCAATTAAAAATGTTTGTTTCAAAAAATATTTTTGGTTAAGCAGTAATACAATTTTGTTTTAATTATGCATTTTATTTAAAGACAGTGTACTATCTATAGGGGAAAACACAGCCAACCGATTGGGTAGGGGCTTTTGTTTGTTGAAGTGGCATGGTTTTAAACAAAAATGGATGCATTATAAAAGTATGTTTTTAAATGGAAATGTTGGGAAAGGGCTGGGGGCAGGAACAAAGTTATAATGCAGGACATAAGAACCTTGACGGTTGCATCCGGACTAAGATAGTTGAACTTAATTCTCAACCCCACATTGTGACTCTGTCATTGCAACGGAAGTGGATGCCCGATGTGGTTGGAGCATTCCCGGTATGATCTTTCTAGTTGTATTATATGAAGTGTTACTTTTCTTTTTCTTTTTCTGATCTAGAAAATAGAGGCACGTGTGTCTGCTGATGAGGACCTTAAGCTTTCAGACCTTCTAAAATATTACCTAAGAGAATCACAAGCTGCAAAGGTGAATTTGTGTACTTCTGCTTTTAGAAGTATTTTATGAAAGAGCATCCAGAGAGAACTATCGAACTAGATAAGTCAATTTCTTGGGTATTTATATTATTAGATAATTACCAGGCAATAACAAAATGTTGAAAAATATTACTTGATACAATAACAGATGAGTGGCTTAAGAATTTTGCTAAAATTAGAATGTGAGCTATAAAGATCCTAAATAAAATATGTGTAATTCACTGAAAACTGGTAACATTACTTCATATGCTTTAGCTAGTGATCTGATATGAACATGTGAATAGCTTTTGCCTCTAGCATTTTAGTTATTTGGTACAGCAATACTTCCTCATTGGTAGAACCACCAAAACATTCTACTTTAAAAAAGGAAGAAGCTTGGATTCCCAGATACCCTTGTGCACACAGGGTAACTGGTGCCCCCGCCCATGTTTCATTCCTCACAGTTGCAAACTCACTCTAGAAGGTTTCTTGACTTTTTGGAGTATGAAGGTTGCTGCCACCTGAAGAGAGCAAGAAATCCTTGTTGCACAGACAGAAGTATTCTCATGCTCCAATCATTCCTTTTTAAATAAGGAACAGTAGGATTAATCATACTTTAATGGTTGCTTGTTTTCTATTCCAGTTCTACCTATACAAGTGAGCCCATCAGTTTATGTTGGGAACAAGAAATTGAATGAGAAAAGCTTGTTTGGCTTAATAAAAATAACATTAAGCTTACTGAAACATGAATAAAAATAATTACATTACTTTAACCCATATTTGGGAAAGTATTTATCCGAAGACTAATGTATACATCTGTAGATTTTATTATTTTATGTATTGCAGGACCTTCTGTATAGAAGATCTAGGTCATTAGTGGATTATGAAAATGCTAACAAGGCACTGGACAAAGCAAGAGCCAAGAACAAAGATGTGCTACAGGCTGAAACTACTCAGCAAATTTGCTGTCAGAAATTTGAAAAAATATCTGAATCGGCAAAACAAGGTATTTGAGGACACTTAAACTTAGTAGATTGAAGATATGCCTGTGAATACACTTTCAGATATAAATCAATTAGAACAAATTATGTTATTGAAAAGAATCCCTTTTTAAAACTGTCCAGTGGCACACAGAAAAACCTGTGTACATTTGGTGAACATTAGTGTCCTACTAGTTTCTGTATGAAAATGCTTCATTATAGAATTTTGTACATCTGTGGAGCCTCCCTCAGTGGCTAGTGATTCTCCTTCTAAGTCAGATGTAATGCCATGCAGTCAGCAGTATCAGAGATCTTAGATGTGCATCTGGAATCAGTGAATTATGCATGTGGCATCTCTGAAAGACTGACTTCAACTGCTTTTCCAGAAATGAAATCTAACCCTGTTGGGCAGTCGAGACTGGAAAAATTGAGCTAATTAAATTTAATGTAAAGTGGTTCTTCATCCCCCAAATCTGATGAAAGTCATGCATGTGTGAGAACTAGAAAAACCTGTACCATTTGAAAAACTCTGCAGGCTAACTAATTACTCCAGATCATATGATTTGAACATTTAATACTGTAGGATTTGGTACCTCAGATCCATAGATAAAGGGGTTTATAGATTGTATCCTTTAATCAGGCAGGAGCTCTGAATTCAAGCAGTAGAGTGGAACTCAGTTGTGTACATTTAGAATAGTTTTTATACTTTAGAAATGGAATGCAAACCCTTTTCATTTCCTGCAGAACTCATAGACTTTAAAACTAGAAGAGTTGCTGCATTCCGGAAGAATCTAGTAGAACTGGCTGAATTGGAACTGAAGCATGCTAAGGTAATACTTTTCCTTGTAGCTTAACCAACTTCATACTGTAGAAGCCAGAATTGGCAAAATATGGTTTAATAGAACAGATGCTCTGCCCCCCAAAATAAAGTGGAAATAAAGCATAATCAATGATAAATAGATGGTCATCTCTTTTTGAAAAATAGGACGTAGCCATTCTAAATCTGAAACAATAACGTAGTTACTCTACCTTTAATTTATGGTGAATCCTAAATGCCTCCATCAGAATTATTTGCATTGATTTTTGCATAGATGTAGAAAGTTCAATTGAAAAGAATGGAAATATTGGTATAATAGTTCCAGTTGCATCTACATCTATATTTTTTCTCTTATATGGGCAAACATAGGTGCTGTTTTCTGTTTCTGAGGTCTTTTCTACTCAGTCATAAGACTAGAAGTGCGTTTTTAAAAATGCTGGGGAAGAAGCTGAAGCTCTCAGAATGCTGCTCTCTGCTTTTGTACAGAAGTTGTGAGCCACTTTGGTAAAAGAAAAAGTGAGAGATGCATCCAATAAACTGAATAATACATTACAATAATGTAATGTTAAGACAGTGTACACCTGCCTTTGCATCTTCATTTAATATGCTAGATTTTCAACTATATAAAACTAAACAATGTCAGTAATTTCTACTAATATGTTCTTTTTGTTACTACAGGGTAACTTACAGCTGCTGCAGAGCTGTCTGGCAGTGTTAAATGGAGACTCATAAACCAGAATCTGTCCTCCTATTAATAAGGGCTGCCTTCCACTGGAGTTTACTTTGACTTTGACTTGGCATTTACAACTTGCTGGAGAAACTGGTTGACAAAGGACGCATAAACAAGCTCCTCATTATTTTCTTCCTGAAAAAAGTATAAGCCCATCAGAGTAATTCCAGATTAATGAAGCAACAGCATATTTGTTATACACAAATATTCACACATTAATTTAATCACTGTATGCTCTTATTGTTCAGAGAACCAAACATTCTAGTTCTTCTTCTTCTTTTCTTTTTTTTTTTTTTGGTGGAAGTAGCCAATAGAATTATGATCTTGTTTAAGGCTAGTATTAAATATTGCTGCCACTCTTTATTTTACTACCTTTGTAATTTCTGAAGTTGATTTGAAAAAAATTGCTTCAAATTGATTAAATATTGCCACTAGGTGTTTGAATATTGTTGCTATAAGGCATTGTATTGGTTATTCCACATGATGTTATAAAGCATCTTAACTTTTTTTCAAATAACAAACATTTCCTAGACATTTTGGAGCAAACTTTATGTAATCTTTATAATAGGACTTCAAAAGAAAAGCAAATGCATTACTATGTTTGCCTTAACTTGTAGACTAATCCCAATTATTGTAAAATAAACTGTGAAATCAGTGATTTTTTTTCTAAAATTCTGTAGTTGTTGTATCATTGTCTTGTAATTTTGAAACCAAGTGAATTTATAATTTTATTTGCTTTATACTCAACAATTAATTTTGTAATTCCCCTAATAAATCAAGCCATAATTACTTTAATAATCCAATGTTTGCATGGTCCCCATCCAATGTTATTCAAGTGGACTTCCTTTTCCCCAGTGCAGCCCCATGAATCTACTCCACCACAGCTGCCATTGTGCTGGCAGGCACACATTAAAGGATGCAACCCCATGTGTTTGAGTTCCCCATTCATCTTAATAGAGCAGCTGTTCCCTTCCATTGAAATAAATAAGTTTTAAAGAATTTCACTGAAAAAATGTTCTGAAGAAAGAACATTGTTACTGTTTTTTAGAAATACTATTTAACAGACTTGGATTTTAGCTTTAAAGGTGGAGAGTTGTTCGTGAAAGGCATATGAAAGCATCAACTTAGGTTGTGACTGGCATTTCCAGGCCTAGACCTTGAAACCTGTTGTACATTGTTAACTGTTGTTGAGGAAGGAACATTCCACAAAATGCTGCTCCATCACCATTGTACTGACACATGATAATCCTAGGTGGAAGAAAAGGCAAAAAAAGAAAAAATGCATTGTGCCATGTTACAGTTGAAGTCAGCTATGGACACCTGCTGCCTTCCTTTCAGGTAAGATTTTGAATTTCCCGAGACTCCACATCCAGTAGCCTGGGAATAACCTATTCCCAGTAGCCTGGGAATAACCTGTTGCTTCTAAGGCCTCTGTCATCCAGGACTTGTTTATCTCTAGGTCTCTCCACCTCCTTGCTCTTACTAAAACCTGGCTTCCTGCCCATGATACCGCCATCTCTGCTGCCCTCTCTCTTGGAGGACTCTCTTTCTCACACTAGTCGCCCAGAGGGTCGGGGTGGTGGTGTGGGTCTTTTATTATCTAGTTTGTGCCAGTTCCAGCCTCTTTCCATTCCACCTTCACATTGTTTTTCCTCCTTTGAGGAACATGTGGTGAGGCTTTTCGCTCCACTGCGACTGCGGATTGCAGTTCTGTACGGCCCCCCAGGCTCATCCTCAAAATTTATCTCTGATTTTGATTCGTGGCTGTCCTTTTTCCTCTCTGATAACTGTCCTACTCTTATTTTGGGTGATTTCAATATTCATGTGGATGACCCTCAAGACGCTGCAGCTCTACGATTTCACTCATTATCTTCCTCTTATCATAGAATCATAGAATAGCAGAGTTGGAAGGGGCCTACAAGGCCATCGAGTCCAACCCCCTGCTCAATGCAGGAATCCACCCTAAAGCATCCCTGACAGATGGTTGTCCAGCTGCCTCTTGAATGCCTCTAGTGTGGGAGAGCCCACAACCTCCCTAGGTAGCTGATTCCACTGTCGCACTGCTCTAACAGTCAGGAAGTTTTTCCTGATGTCCAGCCGGAATCTGGCTTCCTTTAACTTGAGCCCGTTATTCCGTGTCCTGCACTCTGGGAGAATCGAGAAGAGATCCTGGCCCTCCTCTGTGTGACAACCTTTTAAGTATTTGAAGAGTGCTATCATGTCTCCCCTCAATCTTCTCTTCTCCAGGCTAAACATGCCCAGTTCTTTCAGTCTCTCTTCATAGGGCTTTGTTTCTAGACCTCTGATCATCCTCGTTGCCCTCTTCTGAACACGCTCCAGCTTGTCTGCGTCCTTCTTGAATTGTGGAGCCCAGAACTGGACGCAATACTCTAGATGAGGCCTAACCAGGGCCGAATAGAGAGGAACCAGTACCTCACGTGATTTGGAAGCTATACTTCTATTAATGCAGCCCAAAATAGCATTTGCCTTTCTTGCAGCCATATCGCACTGTTGGCTCATATTCAGCTTGTGATCTACAACAATTCCAAGATCTTTCTCATTTGTAGTATTGCTGAGCCAAGTGTCCCCCATCTTGTAACTGTGCATTTGGTTTCTATTCCCTAAATGTAGAACTTGGCATTTATCCCTATTAAATTTCATTCTGTTGTTTTCAGCCCAGCACTCCAGCCTATCAAGATCACTTTGAAGTTTGTTTCTGTCTTCCAGGGTATTAGCTATACCACCCAATTTGGTGTCATCTGCAAATTTGATCAGCGTTCCCTGCACCTCCTCGTCCAAATCATTAATAAAAATGTTGAAGAGCACTGGGCCCAGGACTGAGCCCTGCGGCACCCCACTCGTTGCCTCTCCCCAGTTTGAGAAGGTTCCATTGATAAGTACTCTTTGAGTCCGATTCTGTAACCAACTGTGGATCCACCTAATAGTTGTTCCATCTAGCCCACTTTTAGCTAGTTTGTTAATCAGAATGTCATGTGGTACTTTGTCAAAAGCTTTGCTGAAGTCAAGATATATGACATCCACAGCATTCCCACAGTCCACAAGGGAGGTTATCCTATCAAAAAATGAGATCAAATTAGTCTGACAGGATTTGTTCCTGACAAATCCATGTTGGCTTCTAGTAATCACTGCATTGATTTCAAGGTGTTTACAGATTGACTTCTTTATAATTTGCTCCAGAATTTTCCCAGGGATGGATGTCAGGCTGACTGGTCTGTAGTTCCCAGGTTCCTCCTTTTTGCCCTTTTTGAAGATAGGGACAACGTTAGCCCTCCTCCAGTCGTCCGGCACCTCACCCGTCTTCCATGATTTTGCAAAGATAATAGACAAAGGTTCTGAGAGTTCTTCCGCTAGCTCCTTCATTACTCTTGGATGCAGTTCATCGGGCCCTGGGGATTTGAACTCATTCAAGGAAATTAGGTGTTCTTTGACCATTTGTTTATCAATCTCAAACTGCAATCCTGCCCCCTCAACTTCTGCTTCACTTTTTCCAGGGGGGTCATAGATCCGCTTTTGGGAGAAGACCGAGGCAAAGTAGGAATTGAGCACTTCAGCCTTTTGTTTGTCGTCTGTTATCAATTTGCCATCCTCATTAAGCAGTTGAACCACCATTTCTTTCCTCTGTCTTTTACTACTCACGTATCTGAAGAAAGCCTTTTTATTGCTTTTAGCATCCCTCGCTAATCTCAGCTCATTCACAGCTTTAGCCTTCCTGACGCCATTTCGGCACTTCTGCGCCACTTGTCTGTACTCTTCTTTTGTAGCCTGGCCTTCCTTCCACTTCCTATATGTATCCCTTTTTGTTTTCAGTTCATCAATAAGCTTTTTGTGGAGCCACATTGGTTTCCTCTGTTGTCTTCTATCTTTTCTCCTTGTTGGAATTGTTTGTAACTGTGCCTTTAAAATTTCATTTTTTAGATACTCCCACCCATCCTGCACTCCTTTTCTTTTTAGGCTCCCTTGCCACGGGACCTTACTTATTATAGTTCTGAGTTTATTAAAATCAGCTTTCCTAAAATCCAGAGTACGTGTATGGCTATGCTCGACTTTTGTCTCCTTCATAATCAAGAATTCAAGTATGACGTGGTCACTTTCCCCCAGAGTTCCCGTAACTGCCACTTTATCCACTAAGTCATCCCTATTGGTCAATAACAAGTCAAGGATTGCCGATCCTCTAGTTCCTTCCACCACTTTCTGTAGGAGAAAGTTATCACCCATACATGTCAGGAATTTCTTGGATCTTAAGCTTTCTTGGAATTTCTTATGATCTTAAGCTTTGGTCTGATGTACCCACACATTCCCTTGGACACTGTCTGGATCTTGTTCTCACTCGGAATTGCTCTGTTTTGGACTTTTCTACTGCTCACTTTCCGTTGTCAGATCATCACCTAGTTTCTTTCAATATTACTCATAATCCTCCTCCTTCACGTCCCACTTCTCGCTCTTGTCATGACTTGCAATCTATCAATTATGAGGCTTTTTCTCAGTCTCTAGCCTCCTCTCTTCCTTCTGTCTTTTCGGCTGTCTCCTTGGACTCAGCTGTCTCCTTCTTTAATTCCTCCTTATCTTCAACTCTTGATAATCTTGCTCCATCTACAACTCGGATAGTTTGCCCTTCTCAACCCCAACCGTGGCTCACCTCTTTCCTCCGTTACCTTCGCTCTTGTTCCCGGGCAGCTGAACGCCTTTGGCGTAGGACCAGGGACTGGGCGGACTTTGTCCATTACAAATTTGTACTCTCCTCTTTCTCTTCTGCCATTTCATTGGCCAAACAGCAGTATTACTCAACGTTGATCCAGTCAAATGCTAGGCATCCTCAGCGGCTCTTTGCGTCCTTCAATTCTCTTCTGAAGCCTAATCCACCATCTCTCCCCGCCTCTCTGTCTGCTAATAACTTTGCCTCTTTTTTCAATGCTAAAATCCAAACTATTTGCTCTGATCTGGCCAGCTCTGCTCCTCTTCCAGTTCCTGTTCCTCATCTGTCAGTTCCTCCTGCAAATTTCTCTGCATTTCCTTCGGTCTCAGCTGATGAACTGTCTACAATACTGCGCTCTTCGAAGCCTTCCACTTGTTCTCGTGATCCGATTCCTTCTCGCGTCTTTATTAATCTTATCCCTGCTATCCTCCCTTCCTTGCTTCATATTATTAATTTTTCTCTGTCCTCTGGTTCATTTCCTTCTGCTTTTAAACACGCTACAGTCTCTCCTATTCTCAAGAAACCTACTCTTGATAGGCTATCTCTGTCTAACTACCGACCTGTCTCTTTGTTGCCGTTTGTTTCAAAGATCCTGGAGCGTGTGGTCTACTCTTGTTGTCTTGATTTTCTTTCTAGTAACTCTGCTCTGGATCCTTTTCAATCTGGATTCCGTCCTTTGCATTCCACTGAAACAGCCCTTACTAAGATTACCAATGATCTTCTTACTGCCAAGTCTAAAGGCCATTATTCCGTTCTTATTCTCCTTGATCTAACTGCAGCCTTTGACACAGTTGATCATGATCTTCTTTTAGATTCCCTTCATGACCATGGATTTTGTGGCTCTGTCTATAACTGGTTTGCCTCCTATCTAGCGGGTCGCTTTTTCAGCATGTTGGCTAATGGCAGCTCGTCGTCTTCTTTTCCCCTTTCAGTAGGGGTTCCGCAAGGCTCGGTGCTTGGTCCGTTGTTGTTTTCTTTATACATGTTGCCCTTGGGTAATCTTATTCAATCTCATGGCCTCCAATATCATCTGTATGCCGATGATACACAATTATATCTTTCATCTCCGGATCTTTCTCCTGATGTTCACGATCGTATCTCAGCATGTCTTTCAGATATCTCAGTTTGGTTGCTTCATCGTCGTTTGAAACTTAATATGGCAAAGACTGAATTGCTTGTTTTTCCTCCTAAACCTTCTCATCTCTCATTCTCTCTTACTGTCAATGATGTTACACTTACTCCAGTCAAGGAAGCTCGTAGTCTTGGCTTTATATTTGATTCCTCGCTCTCCTTTATTCCTCATATTGAGACAGTAGCTAAATCCTGTCGTTTTTTCCTGTATAATATTGCCAGGATTCGATCATTTTTGTCTATCTCTTCTGCCAAGACTCTTGTTCATGCATTGGTTATTTCTCGGTTGGACTACTGCAACCTTCTTCTCACTGGCCTTCCTCCTTCTCACATCAGTCCGTTGATTTCTGTTCACCACTCTGCTGCTAAGATCATCTTCTTGGCTCGCCGCTCTGACCATGTAACTCCATTTCTGAAATCTCTTCATTGGCTTCCAATTCACTTCAGAATCCAATATAAACTTCTCCTGTTGACCTACAAAGCTTTTCACTGTCTAGCTCCTTCCTATCTCTCCTCTCTCATCTCACACTATTGCCCCGCTCGTGCTCTTCGCTCCTCTGATGCCATGTTTCTCGCCTGCCCAAGGGTCTCTACTTCCCTTGCTCGGCTTCGTCCATTTTCTTCTGCTGCCCCTTATGCCTGGAACGCTCTTCCAGAACATTTGAGAACTACAAGATCAACTGCAGCTTTTAAAGCTCAGCTAAAAACTTTTCTTTTTCCTAAAGCTTTTAAAACTTGATGTTGTTCTGACTTTATACTGTTAGTTTTACCCTACCCAGTGCCTGTTTACCCTACCCTGTGCCTGTTTGCATTCTCTTCCCCTCCTTATTGTTTTATTATGATTTTATTAGAATGTAAGCCTATGCGGCAGGGTCTTGCTATTTACTGTTTTACTCTGTACAGCACCATGTACATTGATGGTGCTATATAAATAAATAAATTAATAATAATAATAATAACCACCCTCTGGTGGAAGCGCATACCACAGTAGTAGAGCACAGCTTTGCATGCATACATTACCAGGTTCAATTCTTGTCACATCCAATTAAAAGGAACAGATAGCAGGTGATTTAAAAGATCTTTGTCAATGACCCTGGAGATGTATAGAATATAGACTATACTGGGTTAGATGGACCAATAATCTGATCTGGTATAAGGTAGCTCCCTTTGGCTTACATGACAGCTCCATATATCCTAGTTTTCAGACCAGAAAACATGCTCCTCAAAAACAAAAAGCTGCCAGTCCCTTAGAGGAACAGAATTAAGTACTATATTTACATACTGTATTGTCTTAACTGCATCCTGAGCTTGAGGTGATACTCCTTGTATTAATTCTACAAAAATCATGCAAACACTCATCTACTATGTTAACTTCATATATTTTCGTAGTTAGTGAGGCTTGTCTATGGCTTTATTTTAAGTCCTTTAAACATGCCAGCAGTATCTTTTTTAATGCAGATTAATATGTCCTTGTTGACCTGCATGCCTGGACTTCATATATTCAGGGTGAACACATGTGTAAGGAATCTTTTAGATTAAGTCACGAGTGAAACCCTAATTTATTATACTGGTGACCAGGCATGTACATGGTTGCAGATGTTCATTTCATTTTACTTTTTATTTAAAATACAACTTTCTAATTGTCCCAAGTAAAATTGTCCCAAGTAAA
The DNA here is from genome assembly GCF_023053635.1 of Elgaria multicarinata webbii. NCBI lineage: Eukaryota > Metazoa > Chordata > Lepidosauria > Squamata > Anguidae > Elgaria > Elgaria multicarinata. The sequence goes on along the minus strand of NC_086172.1, from coordinate 142,744,762 downwards.
TATGTTTAGAATCAGGTAGAAGTCAATTCTATTTTATCCCTATGGTCATCGTGATGCTATGATTTAAGTAAATTTAAAATGCAAAATTGCACATTCAGTATTCTTTGGAGAGAGACAGAAAAGATTGGGAGAAATGTTAGCTCTATGCTTCACAACTGATGAACGCACATGACTTCTAAAACGCACTCTCCGCCTTGGCTGCGTTAAGTCCAGGGTCTAAAATGAGCTAGCTGCACGGCTGCTTAGAGGGCCCTTCTTTGGGAGTCCTTCATTCTGTCCAGTGGGGCTCTGGATGTCTGTGCCCAAGTCCTGCCCCGAGTGCACCAAAGAGAGCTCTTGAAAAAGCAGGCAGTTCCTGGCCAACTCTACATGTAAAATAAATTCATTATCACTTAATCTGCTACTGGAAGAGAGGGTAGGAACACCTCCAAGAGGTAAGAAATTAAGGTCGCAGGCCTAAATTACACACATCTCTCAGGGAGACATACTTCTGAGTAGGCATGCCTATTATTGTCCTACAATACATTAAAGCTAATCCTAAATGAATTAAGTGGAATTTACTTCTGAGTAAGCACAATAGATTTATGTTAACCAAATATAGTCAGGGTGGTACACTGTAATTAAAGCAAACGACTTCAGCCTTTACAGCAAGAGCCTGCGGGCAGTAAGAACAAGAACGAAGATGCCTCTATTCTGTGGTAGGTGTATGAAATTCTTTTAGATAATTCTATACAAATCCCTTTCCCCCTAACTAGGCGATTATCAAGATGTGAAGAAGTACGTATCCTGTCTCACCCACGCATAAACTGAAGTAAACAAATTTAATCCCATTATTATATCAGGGAAGAGAAAATGTTGTGCTTGCTGAAATTCCTTCTATCTAACGAAAAGAAAGCAAAAGAAACAGCCCTGCTTAAGATTTGTCTTCCCAAACCCGGTGCTTTCCTTAAGTTTGGACTATCATCTCTGACCCTTGGCTGGGCACCCGGCAGGGCCATTTTAGAAGAGCCAAGGTGCGATAGTCATCCTGGATCTATTACTTTCTTTCTCTGTACGTTTTAAGGCGCAGGCCTCCTGCAGATCTGTTTGCACAAAAATCTGGAAGCCGGAACTAAGTGCGCCACCACTGTTTTCTCCGCTTTGCGGGACTCAGTGGCAGGACGGACCAACTCAAGGCTTGGCGGAACTGGAAAAAGCGGGGAAGGGGTTTCCTGTTGTACCGAGGTGGAAGGGGGACTGTGATTGTTGGTTGGGGAGAGGCCGCCATGAGCTGTCTGCGAGAGGAGGATGATCCTTACGTGGTCGAGGAGCCGAGCGATGAGGAGCCGGCGCAGAGCAGGTCAGCAATTCCTCCCTTTCGGGCTTGTGTTTGCGGGGCGGACATGTATATGAACGTAGAAGCGGGGTGCGAAGAGAATGGAGGAGCCTCTCCTTGCCATTGAGAGAGAGAGAGAGAGAGAGAGAGAGAGCGCCTCTGAAAGCCTTGAAAAATGAAATCCTCCTTTCTGTTGCCTTCTGGTTTTGCAACGCTCGTCTTGCTTGAGATCGCCAAACATTTCTCTACGGTTGTTAGGAAAAGGCTTTGAAACATAGGCGTTGATCTCAAGAATTTCCCTCGTTAGTTTGGGTAACCGAGAGATCGGCAAGTTAGTCGTGTTTTCTACGATAATCTGTTGTTTTTAATCATCATGAGTATTGTCTTTCAATAGAATAGAGGGGTATAAATTCACCAGAACAAATGAGGGCGCAATCTAATGCATATTTAGACTGAAAAAGTCCTACAACTCCCAGCATTCCCCAGCCAGTCATTGGATTGCACCGTAAGAGTATTGCTATTTATAAAATTTCTCTTAAGCAGGCAGGCACGCAGGGTATGTGTGTAAATGTAATTTGTAATACATTCAAATATATCCAGTTACTTTGGTGTTCTATTTTTCCTCCTGTGGAAGCTTTGACATGCATCAATAATTGTACTGCTTACATTTGAGTACATAAGGAATTATTGAACATGTATGCATCCTATGGCCCTGCATGGAGCTCTATTCCTTAATGAGAGGAGGGTGGTTCTCAGCTTTTCCAGTTGACTCTTCACCACTTGTGTGTGCAGGTGAAACAAAATAATAATAATAATTTAAAAAATCAAGGTAGAGCCTGAAACTACTGAGTTGAGGGCCTACTTGCTGCCATGATACCAAGCCAAAGTATAGTATGTATCTAGAGACACAGCTGGTTGGAAGGGTTGCAGGGCATTCCACCTGCTGTCAACCAGGAACCTACAAGCAGGGCACGGTGCAACAGCACCCTCCCACCAATGTTCCCCAGTATATAGGCTCATAGCCTTCACCCCCATCTCCTTTCCCTGCTTGCTCTTCTCTACATTTCCAATGTTACACTTTTTTCATTCCTATAATCTTGCTGTTTCTTCCCTTTTCTACAAACCTCTTCATTCCCTTTGTATCTCAATGTAACTTTCTATGGTTTTCATTTGTGAAGCAGGATGTTCACTGTATAGAACTCAGGATTTTGCTTGTCTGTTTGCCTCAGAGCTAATAGCACTATATTTCTGCAATGAAAATGCTTCTTAAGCATTTTTCTCAATATCTAAAAAGTACCTTTCAAATGTTTTTATTGTGCTCGTGATAGGATTTCCGCATTCATCCATGAATAATGGTCTAATATTTCACAATCTTTTAGCTCTGAAGATGAAGTGGATGTGCTCTTAAATGGCACCCCTGATCAGAAGCGTAAACTAATAAGGGAGTGCCTGACTGGAGAAAGTGAATCTTCAAGTGAAGATGAATTCCAAAAAGAAATGGAAGCTGAACTAGCCTGCACCATGAAAAATATGGAGGGCAAGTGGAAGTCACAGCTCACAGGTAAATATCTTAATAAAATTGTAGAATGAGTTGGCACCTTGACAAACATCTCTCCCATATATTGACGTAGTCTAGCATAATTTTGTGCTATTGCCTCAGCTCAATTTTTAGAGATCTTATAGTAAAGAGCACAGTTTTTTACAAATTAAGGTTATCAGTGGTTGCTAGACAAGATAGTTTGGTATTATCTCCTGTATCAGAGGCATTATTATTATTATTATTATTATTATTATTATTATTATTCCATTATATCCCACCTTTTTTCCTCCAGGAACCCAAGGTAGTGTACATAATCCTCCTCTCCATGTTACCTTCACAACAACAAGTATGCCTAGTTGCTGGGAGCAGTTTCGCAAGCATGAGGGTGTTGTTGTGCTCATGTTCTTCTCGTAGGCTTCTTACAAGCATCTGATTGGCCACTGGGAACATTTTTTAACATTTATTTTATTATTGCATTTATATCCCGCCTTTTTTCCTCCAAGGAACCCAAGGCGGTGTACATAATCCTCTCCGTTTTATCCTCACAACAACAACCTTGTGAGGTAGGTTGGGCTGAGAGTCTGTGACTGGCCCAAAGTCACCCAGTGGGTTTCCATGGCTGAGTGGGGACTAGAACCCGGATCTCCCAACTCCTAGTCCAACACTTTAGCCACAACACACCACAGGTTTGTTCTTGTGGATCAAAATATAGAAGTAACTACAGATCTTTATAAGGAATTTCAAATTCATCTCTGAGAGGATATTTAGATGTTTGCTTCTGTATAGTAATCCCTTGACTATATATTTTGTGATTTAGGTGGCACTTCTAATGCTGGGCAATCTGCAACTGTCTCCACTTCAAAGTACTATGATGACATTTATTTTGATTCTGATTCAGAGGATGAAGACAAAGTAGGTAAATAACTGATTTTAATATTGCTCCCTTTCCCTGCATAAACACTCACTTGTGCAGAATCGTTGGTGTAATGTCTTTGTCCACAAGAATTTTACAATGAATACTATTTAGGATGGAGGCAGTTGCCCTTGTGACTGAAATTACTAAATGTCTTCGTTCTTCGAGAAAAGATTTTCAACTTTGGCCTACGAAGTGGTTCTGCACACTGGTTCAAATTATTGGGATATGTTGCTCTAATATTCACAACCTTATTTTAGTTATTGCCAGACTGGGCTTCTGGCCAATAATCTTATAACAGAGTTTTTTGCAGCAGTTTCCAGCACAGTTACAGATTAAGACAGAGACTTTCAGTAGGTTTAAAGAAACCTTTACTGGCATATAAAATATAATTTAGTTATGGCAATCACAAATACAAATACTTACATACGGTCAGTCAAAACAGCTCTGATACATGGAGTGATACAATGATCTCTGATACATGTACATGGGAATACAATCCTTTTATAGGCTAACTGTACAATTGCGCAACTGCTTGCAATCCCTTAATTGAAACAATCAAGACACCAATTATTCAATTATGACATCAATGTCCAGGTGCAACGTTGACCTTTAAGTTTTCTGCTGAGTCTTCTGATTCCTCCAGCTCCTCAGCAATTAGTAAATCCCTGGAAACATAACCAGGATCCCTTCCAGGATCCAACACCCCTTCTTATGTTTACACAGGATTTAACAACACATTGTACAGTTATTTACATTTGTCCTCCCTGAAACCTAAAGTTTCACAAACTTCCCTGTGTTTGGTGGGACCTAGTGGCTTTGTGAACATGTCAGCAAGGTTTTCTTTGGACTCACAATAAACTAACTTTAAACTTCCACTTGCTATATGTTCCTTCACGTTTTGATACTTTATAGCTATGTGTTTGGATTTGGATTTGAACATTTCTGTGTTGGCCAATCCTATGCATGCTTGTGAATCACAGTAAACAGTTATTGGCTTCTCCACCGGGGCCTTAAAGTCCTTTATTTACTGATTTAGCCAAGTAACCTTACCAAAAACCAGCACAATACTTAGCCTCATAGGAAAGACTTCACTTGCTTCCTATCTTTTCAAACGTCACCATGAACCTGCTGAGAATAGTAACAAAACACAATCAAACTGTTCACTGAACATAACATTTTCTCACCACCAAATGATACAAGCCTGAAGTTGCTAAAGCTGTTTCTTTTGCAGGTTGCTTCACACATTCATTTCCATGGGGCTTTTTCCCTTTGCAATCCTGCAATCACATTGCTTAGCAAAACTTCTTTCACCTGCTTGATCCTTTTTCAATCCTAGGAAAAACTCTTTCCAACAACAAAAGATTTAAACATTTTTGAAGAACATTCAATTTCAAACTGCCTCCTTAACTTTTCTGGCAACAAGCCGAGGCTTGAATTTCTTCACCCCTTCTCTAACTGCTTGCGTCTAAACACCTTCCTGCAGCTTAGAGATTTTTGCCCTACTGGCAAACTCGTCTCTTCCTTAAGACTGCTTCTTTTCTTTTGTTCGGCACTTTCCCTCTGCTGCCTCTCTAAAGAATTCAACTTCTTTACCTCAGAGTAAGAACTAGGCTCATAATTCACACAGTAAGCTTCAAAGCCGTAACGCTCTGGTGGTACGCCTTTATTAACTCTTTTACTGCGTCTTGGAGCTTCTTCCGGCTGTTGTTCGTGCCTTAACTCTTGAGTCTCTGCACTTTGTGGGTTAACCAACAATTCAGGTTCCTGCCTGCTTTCTAGTTCTACCAGCACTTCCGGGTTGCCGTGCACTCTTTTCCAATTCGCTTCACTAAAGCTAGCTGACCTAGAAACCACTATTCTTCCCCCTTCACACAAAAACCTCCAGTTGTTGTGGTCATAACCTACAAAGCGTAAAATACGCCTCTGTGAAGTTGAAACATTTACAACAGCAAAACTCCCCCAAGTTCTCAAGTGCTTTAGATTTGGTTTCCTGTTGTAAAGTAAAAAGAAAGGAATGTTATTTATGGTCTTAGTCCAAGTCCTGTTACAAAGGTAATTGGCTGCCACAAACGCTTCTCCCCACAATTGTGGCTCTGCTTCAGCGTCCTTTAACAAGCACTCCATTTTTTCTTTAAGCACGCCGATGCGCCTCTCAATATTGCCGTTCTGATGCGGTGTCCTCGGGCTGCATAATTTATGACTTATGCCAGTCTTTTTACAAAACTGCTTAAAACGGGTTGATTGGAATTCGCCTCCCCGATCCGTCATCAGCTCACGTATTTGCTTCTGGAGTTTTCTTTCTATGAATTTAACCCATTCCTGCACCGTGTCTAAACATTCAGATTTGTGCTTTAACAAATATACCCACGAAAACCGGGTTTTATCATCCAGAATGACTAAAGCATATCTGGCTCCTCCATAGCTCTCTGGAAATGGGCCGGTCAGATCCATGTGCACCAGTCCCAATACGTGTTGACTCCGCCAGTCTCTGACACGTGGAATATTCCTCTGCTTCAACTTGGCAACTTTACAAACCAAACAATCCAGAAAATTGTTGCATTTCTGAACTTTTAGACCCTCTGAAAAATTCAGAGTTTTGTTCAGAACTTTAAAACTTGAATGTCCAAGCCTCCTATGTAAAACATGGATGCAATTGTCATGGTTAGGAACATTTTCAAAAGTTTCCATACAACCTGCTTGCACCTCTGGAGTTTCTTCCTCATTTGGATTGTCCTGTATAAAATACAATCCATTCTGCATCTTTGCAGTTCCTCTTAGGAGTCCATGCTTTCGAATAAAGCATTTGTCTTTTTCAAAAGACACACAGAAACCTTTTTCTGTTAAACTTGCCACTCCTAGAAGAGAATAACTTAAACTGGGAACAAACAATGCATTATCAAAGCATTCTTTCAAAAAAGGTAGTCTGCACGAGCCTTCGCCAGACACTTGAACTTTTTTGCCATCAGCCAGCGTGATAGATTTTTCAGAAGAATCCCTGAAGTCCTGGAAGAAGTCAGGTCTATTCGAAATCACTGTAGAAGATCCAGAGTCTATGAGCCACTGAAAGCTCTTCCCTCCTGCTTGCTTGCAGAGTTGACTCCTTGCTTCTGCCGTCACTAGCTGCACTGATTTATTTTTCCCTCTGTTCTCTTTGTTGGGCTCTGATTGTAATTTAACTCTACAATCCTTTTGCAAATGTCCCAACTTCTGGCACCTGAAGCACCGTAGGGGTTTCTTAGTTTTGGGCTTTCTCAAAGTTGAAAACGCTGACTCATTTTCCTCCTTCTTCACCAAAGCCTTAACCCCTTCATACCCAGACCATTCTGCAAACGCGTCTGGTTTGTCGCCTGAACTGCTTTGGGCTGACTTTCTCAAAGTCCTCTTTTGACATTCTTCTATCAATCTGCCCGATATCAAATTTAAAGTCATGTCTTGAATCCTCATTGCTTCTAAAGTTGTCACCAGCACGTCCCAGGACGGTGGTAAGCTCGACAAAACCACATACGTTTTCATTTCGTCACTGAGAGGTAAGCCTGCTGCATTTAGACTTTCAAAACAGTCTCTTAATTTCTGCAAATGGGCTTTTACATCTTCTCCCTCTTTCATCAGTGTGCGGTAGAGCTTTCTGGTTAAACTTATTCTAGCTCCAGCTGTATCCCTGACATATACAGCTCTAAGTTTAGCCCAGATAACATCAACTGTGTCTTCTCTGCTTATATAAGACAGTTGGTCATTTCTTATGGACAAAACAATGTGGGCTTTTGCCCGGTCAGCGCGACGTCTCCATGCCTGTAAATCTGCTGCATTCAAATCTTCTGCTGGGGCATCTGTTACAACCTCCCACAGATCAAGATTTCTCAGGCTCATTTCTAACTTGAATGACCATGACATATAATTTTCGTCTGTAAGTAATTCCATAGGGACAGTGTTCCCAACGTTTAGTGCCATACTTTCAATTTAACAGGTTGTTTCTGATATACAACCCCTTCAGTGGTTTAATTTCTTTTAGGGCCTGACCAGCTATACAGTTTCAGCTTCCTCAGTGCCCCCTTAAATTCAAAACCACTCTTGCCAGTTTTCTCCGTGTGATTTTTCAGACACCAGCTATCCGAAATAGCTTTCCGGCTGCCTGTTCCAACGACTTTCAACAAAGACGCTCAGGAATTTAATCAACCACGGCTTAATCTTTCAGTCCTACTGTTCTGGCTGTAACCACTCTGCTTGCTGGTTGTTTTTAGGGGCTGGGCCCATAACCTATTGGGATATGTTGCTCTAATATTCACAACCTTATTTTAGTTATTGCCAGACTGGGCTTCTGGCCAATAATCTTATAACAGAGTTTTTTGCAGCGGTTTCCAGCACAATCAGCACAGTTACAGATTAAGACAGAGACTTTCAGTAGGTTTAAAGAAACCTTTACTGGCATATAAAATATAATTTAGTTATGGCAATCACAAATACAAATACTTACATACGGTCAGTCAAAACAGCTCTGATACATGGAGTGATACAGTGATACAATGATCTCTGATACATGTACATGGGAATACAATCCTTTTATAGGCTAACTGTACAATTGCGCAACTGCTTGCAATCCCTTAATTGAAACAATCAAGACACCAATTATTCAATTATGACATCAATGTCCAGGTGCAACGTTGACCTTTAAGTTTTCTGCTGAGTCTTCTGATTCCTCCAGCTCCTCAGCAATTAGTAAATCCCTGGAAACATAACCAGGATCCCTTCCAGGATCCAACACAAATGTGTCAAATTGAAAATGGCCTTTTTGATTTGCATTGGTTATTAGCCTTTGGAAATTACGTTTTGGCCTGGTTTGGATAATAATAAGAAGCTGAGATGTGAACAAGCTTTTTGCCCCCTCGCACATACCCCCTTACTCCTTCTTTTGCATATGCCAGGAAAAAAACCAAGATACCCCTAACCACAGTCTCCTGTTTCTTCTGTATCAGGAAACTAGCTTTCAGCTTTGGAAAAATCTGGGATATTAACCTATGTTTTGAAGTGTGTTTAATATCCTGGCTTTTTCCAAAGAAGTGTCAAAGGTCTAACATGGTAAGAAAGGAGTGAGTGGGGAGGGCAGGAGGTTAGTATTGTGTAAAGAGAAATGGGACAGGAACTCCTCTGGAAAGAAAGAAACTTTAATTCATGAGAAAATATTTAATATTGGTTTTTAAAACTTACCAAAGGTTGTTTAATGAGATATGTCATGATTCCTCAATGTGTCACTGAATTATTGCAGTTATCCCACATTCTGAATTTTTTTTATTGCACTGTGTCTATTGCTACATTTGGAGTAATTTGACTAATCAGTATTACTGTAGCAGTATATCCGGTCCATGACTGACTACATTCCAAAGTAGGGGTGAACAACTTTTGCCCCTCCAGATGTAGAACTGGCCTAGAACCAAAGCCAGTGGTGAGGGATCATGGGAGTTGTAGGCCAAAACATCTGGAGGGCCACAGGTTGCTCACCCCTCTTCTAAAGTGAAAGGAGCATCTTTGTCTTTCTCCTCCTCATATGCACAAAGGGAAAGGAGAGGGGAGGGGGAAGTGTGCAAGCCTAAGGCAATTTGTATTTAAGCGCTCATTTAAGCACTATAAGAAGATATCGTGATGGGCACCAATTTATATGACTTTTAAAGCATATTAGACAAATTCATGGATTATAAGGTTATGAGATGGATCTAACAAGGGTTTGCAGTTTTCTCTTTGAGTCACATTTTTTGGGCTGTTGTTCTAATGATGTATGTGTACATTTGACAGTTACGCCAGAAGCTAGGAAAAAAAGGAAACACCAACAGCGTCGAATTCCAACTAATGATGAGTTGTTCTATGACCCAGAAGAAGACAATAGAGATCAGGAGTGGGTAGATATGAAGAGAAGAGGGTAAGAATGCTGAGTATTTTGAGTCATTGGGGTACTCAGAATTTGCATTTTTATTACACTAGTTGCTTAATTTCGTACGATAGCTACGATAGGCTTAACATTTATTCACAGTGACAACCTGAATAACAGACCAGTGTGGTGTAGTGGTTAAAGTATTGGGCTGGGAGTCAGGTGATCTGGGTTCTAGTCTCCACCCAGCTGTAGAAGCTCACTAGGTGACTTTGGACCACAGTCACAGACTCTCAGCCCATCCTACTTCACAGGGTTGTTGTGAGGATAAAATGGAGAGAAACTAGAATATGTGTTAAATTCCTGATCACAAGTGTGTGGAGAAATAAATGCAGGCATTTATGGGGCTGAGATACCTTCCACGAGCAGATCCTTCTTTTCTAGTTCTAGCCTATGCCAACAAACCTTTTCTTTTTTAAAATAAACAAACTGAGTTCTGTTCTCTGCTTTTATTTGTTGATTAATAAACAGCTAGTGGTAACTGGGTTAAAATAGTTCTGTCATTTGAAAACATGCAGTGTCGTTTTGAAATGATTGAGAACATGCAGTGCACGTGGTTCAGATTTTTGGCACTTGCACAAAAAATGGGTTGGCCTTAACCATAAACAGTATACTAGAAAACCAAAGTGGTTAAGGGGATGGATTTCAACAAAATTTTATAGTTAAATAACATGAAATAAATAATCAAAACTATAGAGCAAGGTGCTTCACAAGCTTGATTGGCTTGGCCAGACGTGTTTCGACTCGGAAGTCTTCTTCAATGGCCAATCACTACAAAATATATATAAAAGCAAAACATTTATGTCACTCCCCTCCATTTGCAAGTCAAGGGTAATCTATAACAAAAAATACCCTTGACTTGCAATTGGAGGGGAGTGACATATATTTAATCCTTTACTCCTGGAAATTCTTCAGTCAGCCCCTGCTTTGCAGTTTCTCTGACTGTGGATCAGCCGTATGTCAACCTAGCACTATAAAGATTCATTAGTGCACTAATTGACCATAGGAATTCGTTTCTCCTTATCTGTGGCACTCATAAATGTTTTGCTTTTATATATATATTGTAGTTACTGGCCATTGAAGAAGGCTTGAGTCGAAATGCGTCTGGCCAAGCCAATCAAGCTTGTGAAGCACTTTTTTACTGTATTTTTAAATGTGTAATGTATTGTATATTGTAAGTATGTTCCATGTTTGATTCTTGTTTTTTCATGGATCTATGGATCGCAATAAAGATGTATGGTATGGTATATTGTAAGTGTTGTATAGTTTTGATTGTTTATTTCATCTTATTTTACTATAAAATGTTGTTATCCATCCCCTTAACCACTTTGGTTTTCTAGTATCAGATTTTTGGCACACATCAAAGTTTCAGTCAAGCTGCCTAACCAGTAACAACTCTTTCTGTCTCGTTGCAGGTATCATAGTATAAGAAGTGCACTGTCACCACAACAGCAGGCCAAACTTCCTGCCATTCCCAACAGTGATGCTGTTTTGAACTGTCCTGCTTGCATGACAACATTGTGCCTTGATTGTCAGAGGTAATTACTTGAACCTTAAGCAATCTCTGGTGTGTGGTCAGTGCTCGCTGATTATGTAATCTTGTTCACAAAATTACACTGTAATTTCAGTTCTCTCAGTTTAGTTTTCATGAACTAGGGCATTAGTCACAAAATAAGAGAGGCAAGCTTATCACTATGTTTATGTAAGGGGCAGGTAAACTTGTTGATAGTTGCTGCTTCAAGTAGTCCATGAAGCAGCCCTTTCTATGGATATGGAGAAAAGGGAGGGTTCCCCCCCCCTTCGGAAAGATATTATTGTGTATTGTATTTTTATCCCACTTTTCAGACAATTATTGTCTCCCAAAGTAACTCACATCAATTAAAAAGACAGAGAAAGAAAAAAAGAAATACAGCAGAAGGGAAGAATAGAGGGGAAAGATAGGGGAGGGAGATCAGTTTCTTGAGGTGACCTATACGCAGGGCATTTATATCCAGTTCAGGTCAGACTCATCTTTCCTTGCAGATGATCTTGCTTGAATAGCATTTGCTAATATTCCCAGTTTTGCTCAGCAAGCTAACTTTGGCTCTGTTTAGACACTTCTCTGCACAGCGTGGATATTCTGCGTGGAGTGTTTTCCAAAAAAAACCCTCCACTGTTGTGTGGAGTTTTCCCACTAGACCACACATTTCTCAACGGTGGTGTAAAAACTCCACTGTGGAGTTCTAAAACCACGGTTGAGAAACGTGTTGTCTGAACGGAGCCTTTGTCTCAGATAAAAGCAATGTTGGATCCCAACTAAGTCATGCTTTAGTTGGTTATGACTGACTTGTCCTATTTGTTTTTGGGGGACTAAAGTGCGACCTACATAGTCTGGATCGAACCTAGCGACTATTTCTGTCATGACGTATTTAGGGTTTCATCCAATGGAAGGCAGAAGGAGGCTTTGGGGAGTGGGGTAATTTGCTCATCCCCATGCAGCTCTCCCCACCCCCCCAATCTTCTTGGAAGAATTGGAGGAAGGGGGTAATTGCCCAGAATTTTCTCTGACCTTCTGCTGGTAGACAGTTTCCATCAGTGGAGTGACCACCATTGCATACACTTTAATTAGGTTTCTGTATTTGAAAATGCGGCTCCATTTTATTGTGCCTATAAGTAAAGCTAAATACTTAGCTTTTGGCTTTTTGTTGCTAATTAGGGCCCAAATTAATTTGAGGCAGATTGGTTTTGAAATTGGATGTGGGTTCAACCATTGCTGTATATTGCAGAAGTTACTCTGGAAAACCATTAAAGTTCTATAGGGAGACAGTAATAGAATGGATTATTGTGGCATGATTTTCATTGGTAACAACCTGTACCATTGGATACAATACCTTGTTGACTACAAAATGCCGCTTCATATAAATTAGACAGACTTAATGTGCTGCAGTACTCTTATCTTTTTCTTGCTTTGCTAGTCTTCTGGAATAGAGACAAACTGTTTGCTTTTTCATGTTTGCTTTTTCTTCACCTGAAAATCTCCTGGATTCAAGGATTACTAGTTTTGTAGTATATTTTATGAGTCAAAGGTAATTGCATTTCTCCTTTGCCCCTCCCCCCTTTTAGGCACGAATCATACAGAACTCAGTACAGAGCAATGTTTGTGATGAACTGCACTGTTATCAAAGAAGAGATTTTGAAATACAAAGGCCCATTGAACAAGAAGACAAAGAGAGAGCACAAGAAAATTAAACAGAGTAGTGAATCTATTGCTGGCCTGGAAAAACAGGAAGAGGAGGAGATATATCATCCAGTAAAATGTACTGAATGTTCAACAGAAGTGGCTGTCTTAGATAAGGATGAAGTCTTTCATTTTTTCAATGTTCTAGCAAGCCATTGCTAATTCACAAAAAATTGCATTATTTGACGTTTTATTAACATTCCAAAGCACTGGGCTGTTTTATTTGTTCCTTTTTGTGTCATTTGTTCAAACGGACATTTAAACAAATTGATGTGGAAATTATATCCTTGGCGCTTTCTGTATTAGTAAGACAAGTGAACTTTAGTTTATGTATATAGTTTGTTTTTGAAACAGTTGCTTATGTGCATAATTATCTATATCCTGTTAAGTAGCATAAAATTACTTGGAGCTAGATTGAGATCAGGCCAGGGTTCCAGTGGCTGACTAACATGAAGCAGACATTGGTATTACTTAACTATGGGTTTTTTATTTTCTCTCTCTCTGTTCTTCGTTCATCCCAAATATTTCGTAAATCCAGTGCACTTGTTTCTTGCTTGCAATTTCACTTTCCTGAGATGCATCTTGCTCATATCAAGACCATCTTCTCCCTTTAGCATCAAAATGGCTACAGTCTGCAAGAGCATCTTCCTGATAATGGCATCTAAATATCAAATAAAAATAAAATCACAAATACAGGCATTCTTGGTCTCACTTTAGACTTTAACCATACTTTAACCAAGAAACTTGGATCTTTTCTAAACACTATGTAGGAACATTGTAATTTAAACATACTTTTGGTAGTTGGGAAGAAGTTGAACACTTTATAAAATGTCAATGAGTTGTTAGAATCTGTTACAAGAATATTTAAAAAGACTGTTAAAATTATTGCCACTTCCTCAGAACCATAAAAAATAGAAATAGCAAAGATACATAAGTGACAGAAATAAGTAAGATACATTCATGTTATGAAGGACATGTACAGGACAGTTTCAGTTACCACTTAGAGGTGGAAGTGTTTATATCATCCTTTCCCCACCTGGTTCCCTCTAGATGTGTTGGACTAAAATTCCCATAATCCCTCCGAAGCTAGCCTGACCATTGACTAGGTTAGGAAAGGTTGGTCTACATGTATTTTCAAGAGCTTAAAACATCTTATACTATATCCCCCCTTCCCCCGGCCTCTTTCTCATAACTCTGTGAGGTTGTTTAGGCTGCAAAACATGCAGCCCTAGGTATTGAAAAATATAATCTAGAAATGTTAGCCTTTGGCATTCTGTTAAAATTGAGATGTTAGACAATTCATACGTTTTAACTTTACGCCATACTTGATCTATCTTTTTAACAGCACTTTCAGAGAGTTGCTTTCCAGAAACCATGTAATAAGCTTTAAGGCTAAGCAGCTGAACTTTTATTGTGCATGTCTAGGCCCAGCAATCTAGCCCAGAGTTCTTCTATGGCAGTGCCTGCATCTTGGCAACAAAGTAGATCTGCTATGCTAAAAAGGGAGAGAATGCTCCCCTATTCTCTTGTGTGGCTTTGGGATTCCTCTCATGTTTCTGAGGAGATTAAAAGGGTAACTTTCCACAAAGCAAAAATAAATAATTTCTTTTCCTAATGACAAAGAAACGTACAAACTAGCTTAATTGACTTGAGAATCAAAATACTCAGTTCACAGTCTTTTAAAGGAAACATCACATTACATTATAGCATATTAAAACTGTAAGATCTCAAATATAAAAGGGGTAAAAGTAGAATAAAAATGATCTAATCACTACTAAATTACTTTTGTAAATTATCAACCTCCCAGGAGACTAAACTATAAAACTGGCATATAAAAAATGGTTTCAGATTCACCAAATCAGCATTTTATTACAAGACATTTAACCTTTATTGAATTTGTCTGAGTTTTCAGCAATGAATCCTAATCTGAAAGATTGGTGTCCAGTATTTATAGCATTCCACATGAAAGAGTAATCAGTTACTGTATTTCTTCAATTCTAAGACACACTTCCCCCCCCCCCCCATATAAACGTCTCTAAAAACGGGGTGTGTCTTGGAATCGCGGGCATGTCTTTTTTCTTGGAATCGAAGCTTTTTTTCTGTTGGTGATACTGAAATTAGTGTGCATCTTACAATTGATGGTGTCTTACAATCAAAGAAATGCGGTAATACAGATGGTCATTTAGACTGATTTTGTGCTGGTTTCTAATGGTTTTCTGTTGTATTGCTACTTTAAAAAAATGTTTTGACTGTATTTTATTGATAACTTTTTATAGCTGCCCAGAAGACTTGCTTGATTGGTGATATGTAAATGTTATAAATAAAACAATAAATAAATGTTCTGTGAACTTTATGGCAAGCAGGCAGTGATTGGTTGCTTTATATCACCTTGCCTTCAGTCCTACATCTGATACAGTCACTAAGGACTGTTTCCTTTAAAGGAGAAGTTTTAAAGCTTGTGCAGTACTGGCAATCTAACGGCAGCCTCAAACTCCACCACAGGTATAACATCTTTCAGCTTCTTTTAGTTGGGAAGTAGAGGGAAATGTTCTTACCATATGTGGGGGAATTGTAAGGTAGAAGCCAAATTCTGGGATTGGGTCTTTCAGATTAATAAAACAAATCAAAGTGTTAGTCCTGATCCCAGAATGTTGCTATTATTTTTATCATTAGTTTGGATCCATATTACTATTTAGCAGAATTCTGCTCGTCCTGAAAGGGAGTGGGGAGGTGATCTTTGCAATTCCTCCCCTCTTTCAGCTCCAGAGCTTCCTGAAAAAAGCTCTGAAGCAGAGTGAGGCAACATAGGGAAATGGCAAAGATCACCTCCCTTTCCCCTTCCTTCAGCTGGGATTGTGCTGGATCCTGATGCCTCCTTGAACAGAATGTACCCTTCCATTTATGGAATAGCCAATCTGGATCCAAACCAATGACTCCTCACAAAGCAACCGTCATACCACACCTCTTTCTAGGTGTGTGCATGAAAATTGCTCAGTGTTGGAAAAAGAATAATTTAAATCACAGTTGAATCAATGTGTTTGGGAATATTGGGGAAATTAATGCACTAGGCATAATTATCCAAAAGCTTGACCAAACCGCATACGTATTTCTTACATAAATGAAAAGCACCAGCATACCTCTTCCATAATGTTGAGCAGAAAGTCTTTTTGATTGTGGAACTCTCCCAGGTAGACTCGCTGGACGCATGTCTTTTAGATGCTAGGTAAGTTTCTATGGTGGTTATTTTTATTTTTGCCGCTTACTGCTGCCAACTTTTATTGAGTATTGTTTGTGGGTGTAACCCACCCTGGAAATTTTTAATTGGTTACCATAAACATACTTTTAATAAATACTCAGATTTTGGAATGATCTTATTCATCACTTACAGTGTAGTGATTGCCTGTAATGGAAATGGTCTTGATGCTATTTTGATATTATATTTCCTTGAATTATATCCCCTATGCTATCTGTTGCCCGTCCCCCATCCCCCGAATTTTTTAAATAAAAAATATTAACTGCTGTAGACTATCCTAACCACCCAGAGAGCTTCGGCTATTGAGCGGTATAAAAATGAAATAAATAAACTCTGCCCCCATCTTAACACATTGTTGTTTCCATAAATTTGCAGACCTGGGTTGAGGCAGATTTCTAACTGATAGTTTGTTCTACAATGGAGGGGTCAACAATAAAACTCTGCTTTAGCTACTCCACTGATTTTGTCTCTGGAAGTGGAAATGTGGATAAAATCCAACATAATTCCTATCTAAAGTAGACCAATTGAAATTAATGGAATTTAAGTTAGTTCCCACGCATTTCAATTGTCTACTCTAAGTAGAGCTTAAATTGGATTTTAACCTGACAGCAAGGTTTCTCTACTTGGTGCTAAGAGACAGGAAAGAACAGTCATTCATAAAATTGGAGGCAATCCCTGATTGTTTTTTTGACTATAAAGTGTTGCCTTGCAGTGTAGCGGTTAGGGACTATTATTATTATTATTAGACAGGGGAGACCCAGGTTCAAATCCCCTCTCAGCCGTGAAGCTCACTGGGTGACTTTGAGCGAGTCATTTTTCAACCTAACCAGCTTCACGGGGTTGTTATGATAAAAAAAGGGTTGGGGAGAATATGGATTTGTTCACCACCCTGATAGCACTTGAGCAAAAGGGCGGCATGAAAATAAGTTCGATAAAATAACTATTAAGGTAGAACACAGCTTAATAAAACAGCTTAAATAAAACGCCTTCTTGTGTGAGGGGGTTTTCTTTGAAGCATAGGTCCCCATGCCGTTTGTGTATCACAAACACTTTCAGAGTCTCCTTTCAGAAGTGGTTTGGTTTGCCATGGGGCAGGGCTGAGGAACCTGTAGCCCTCCAGAGATTCTTGGACTCCAACTCCCATCAGCCCAAGTCAGAAAGGCCAATGGTGAGGGATGCTGGGAGTTGTAGGCCAGCAACACCTGAAGGAGGGTCTCCTTTTCTGTGTAACGTTTCTGTGTAATACATTTTGTTCTTGCGACAAAACCTGTTTGAGAGGAAGGTGTCCCAAGAGCCAAGCAATAAGCTTCGAGCTCGAGAAGGGCCCTGAAAGTGAAACTTCTGGCTCCAGGCCCAACACACTAGTTCGTCCATGACACTCACAGAAGTTTAGAGGAATAGACACCTTCTTCCCTCGTACGCCCATCCCTGCTGACAAGCACAAGCCAGTCGCCTCAGCCTATCGCAAAACCCGGGCGAAAGGCACCCGCCTCAAGGCTTATGAATCGACACAGGAGAACTTTGCGTCAGTTACCCCCGGGGGGATTGGTCCGCCCTACCGGGAAGAGGCCCAGCCAATCCGCGAAGAAGCTGGCGTTAAAGCTCCCTCCCGCTTTCCCGCCGGCCGCCTTTCTGCCTCGGCTTGGCTGCTCTAGCTGCCTGTCTCGCGCACGGAGTTGCTGCCGCGGAGATGGCGCTGAGCTCGGCCTGGAAGCAAATGTCGTGGCTTTATTACCAGTATCTCCTGGTCACCGCGCTCTACATGTTGGAGCCCTGGGAGCGGACGGTGTTCAGTATCCTTTCGACTGAGGGAGCCGGCTGGGAAGGGCGGCGACGGCGGCCAGCGCGACTAAAGTCCCTTTAAACTGGGTGCGGTGCGCCGCGGCCGGGCTGAGCGACAGGCACTGGACGATAGAAGACGATCGGGGGGACGAGGGAGAGGGCAGCCGCTTGGTTTCGGGGGAGGAAGAAGGCCGCTGCCTGCTGGGCTCGTTCCTCCTGGGGTCAGGTTGTGCGCACAGTTAGCTTTGAGAGGTTGGGCTTGGGGGCAAAGTGGTGGGAGTCGTCGATGGAAAATTCACGTCAGGATAGCCGTGTTCATCAGAAACAAAGATGGAAGTGGACTAATCCCTTAAAGCTTATGCCATAATACATTTGTTCGTCTTTAAGGTGCCATAGGACTCTTCGGTGTGTTTGAGAGTGGCTGTGTATCCTGGGTGGTTAGCCAGGCCTGCTCCTTCCGGGAGGTCATGGCTAAGCTTATGGTGTGGCTTTTAAATTCACATTTATTATACTTCTATTTTGCTCTTCCTTTCTTCCCCTTCCTCCCTGCTCCCAAGTTCAGAGCAGTTCCCAGGTTTTGTTTTGTTTTTCATCCAGGTACTAAATAGCTTAATCTCTTAAGCCTTTCCATTGCTTTCCACTCCATGGGTTTGATGGTAGAAAGTGGGGTGGAACCTGGACGCGCTGCTTCACTCCTGAATGATGTTTATTTAGTCTTAAACATCTTATACATTTCTGATTTTGAGGCTAAGGGGGCTGTGTGAGTTCTATCAGAGCTACCTAGTCCATGATGCTGGGAAAATCCAGTTTTGATAAACAGGGTACTTGGGATGCTCTGGAGTGCTTGAGTAAGAGGAGCAATGAGGAAAATGAGGGCTTTCCCTAAGTTCCTTAGTGGATGAGATGGAAATAAAATGGAGAGGGGTTTTGTGGGTAGGAGACTTCAAGTGCATGTAGCTTGTGATAATAAAATATTCTGAAGGAATGTTAAAAAGGCCTTATTATGTCATTGTGAAGCTTCAGTCAATGGAGCCAGTGGACATGTATTGTTTGTTTGAGGGATTAACATTGCTGTGGTTTGGGTCTATGGATCATGAGGGTTTGGAAGACTGTGTTTCATAGAGAGAGTTGTAGAGCATGTTGTAGCTCAGGGAGCCTCAGCCTTTTTGGGCCTGAGGACACATTTGGGAATTTGCGAAATTGCTGTGGGAACTGGCACGAAATGGCTCCCACGAAAGATGTGGCTTGTCCCATAATGGCTGCCATGGGGGCCTGACTAGTGAAAAGAGATTGAGTTGTCAGCCAGGCCTGCTCCTTCCTGGAGGAAAGGTCATGGCTAAGCTTAAGGTGTGTGTTTTAAATACATATTTATTATACTTATATCCTGCTCTTCCTTTCTTTTCCTTCCTCCCTTCAGCCAGCCTGTGTTGGCGACCCCTGTTGTAGCTGACTATGAAGGGATCTAAGGTGGCTTTTCAAGGTAGTGCGATGAGCAGCTGGGGCTATAGCTGCTGCCAGGGTTTCCTGTACAGGATTCTTTTTAAAACACAGTTGAGAAATCATGCTAGAAACGAAGGCTGTAGTTTTCCACAATAACTTTTGTGCAATTCATTAGAGGTCTAAACAAGTTGTTGAAGGAAATGTTTCTTGATATGTTACTATTTATGTACCAGAAATAAGAAGTCCCCACTGTATGGCATGTTTTTATCATAAGGTTCATAGAATCATAGAATAGTAGAGCTGGAAGGGACCTACAAGGCTGAGTCCAACCCCAGTTTTAAACTGGTTGCCCTAGTTTAAAAAGTTGCCCCAGTTTAAAGAGAAACTGCATTGTCAAAGTAGTTTATTACGGTCACAAGACCAGCAAAGTAAAATAGCAGTGTAAATACAATGATATAAAAGCAGTAAGAGTTCATTAAAAATAGTTTTTAAAAAGTAAAATTGAATAAGTAGATTTAAAAACAAAACCAATTGCACAAGTCCCACTCATAAAAATACCAGATTTAGCGATAGAAGGAACAGTACAACAGTACTTGGCCTACAGTCTCCACCACAACAGCTTCACGTGAGCATAAGTGGTCACAGTATGGGGTACTATTGTATCTTCCTGTGTGCCTGTCAAGAAGTAATGCATGGTTTCAACTATTCACTTAGTTTCCATTTCATATGACTATTTGGTCTTAAAGTGTATTTGCCATTCAATGGTAGCTCATTTATTTCTATGCTCTTCTTTATTATTATTATTATTATTTATTTATATAGCACCATCAATGTACATGGTGCTGTACAGAGTAAAACAGTAAATAGCAAGACCCTGCCGCATAGGCTTACAATCTAATAAAATCATAGTAAAACAATAAGGAGGGGAAGAGAATGCAAACAGGTACAGGGTAGGGTAAGCAGGCACTGGGTAGGGAAAAACTAACAGTAGAAAGTAACAGTAGAAGTCTGCACAACATCAAGTTTTAAAAGCTTTAGGAAAAAGAAAAGTTTTTAGTTGAGCTTTAAAAGCTGCGGTTGAACTTGTAGTTCTCAAATGTTCTGGAAGAGCGTTCCAGGCGTAAGGGGCAGCAGACGAAAATGGACGAAGCCGAGCAAGGGAAGTAGAGGCCCTTGGGCAGGCGAGAAACATGGCATCTTGATTTTTAACTTTCGCTGTCTGCCTTTGGCTGAAGTACATGAGTTTCTTTTAAGGCTTGCCAGTAAAAAACTATTTTCAGATATATTTCTACAGTTCTCCCTACTGACTCTTCACTACTGAACATTCTATTTTCATCCTTTTGTAGAACATGCTGTTAGAATTTAGAGTTTTCTTTATTTTCATTCAGAATGTTTTGGCTTTGCTTACACCAAACAGATATGAAATTGATCCAAGATATTTAATATGAACTGCCCAGGGAGCTTCAGCTATTGGGCGGTATAAATATGCAATAAATAATAAATAATATATAGATAATCACTGTAAGCTTAGAAGTGTTACATATAACTATTTTCCTGTAATCAGTACCAAAGGTAGCCATTGATGCAGTCTCTCTGACCTGGTGTACCTTCTTATTTTTTCAACCAACTGTTCATTTTAACTATTCAGTGGCTCTCATAAAGTAAACATTAATGCCCCCAACCAGAGAACTATAGAAGACTGTATACCTGTTGATGCAGCCATGTGTTCACAAAACACTTGCTGCATGCGATAATGTGTGCAGTTATGTATCCATTACTATATCCAGTGCTGTAAATACTTTTCTCATATATTTATGCATATTATTTAAAAGGCTTATGTCTATAAAAATGTCTATTACAAAAATATTAACTCCCAGTCTTTTAACATTTCTAATTAAATCTGCATGACGATAATGTCAACATTTCATTGTCCTTATTAAAATCTAACTTTCTCCCTGGGCCAGATTGGAAACTTCCACTTGTCAAATTTGGCCCATTTATCAGAAGTTTCCCACCACTGACTGAAATAATATTTTTTGTCTTTGTCTGCTTAAAACAGATTTTATCTTAATATACTGATAAAGTAAGATTTCCTTCCATTTTTTTCAGACTTGTTCATATGTTGCAATAGAAATATTATTCAATCAATCTTGATATTTACCCATTATATTTGATTGCAATACTCCAAAATTATAGTGTCCAACTAAGCTGAAGTTTCAATCTTCAATTATAGATGCTAAAGGTGAAATATTAGGAACTAATTTCTGCCACTTTTGGTTGAATACCACATGCATGGGTGCAATGTCATAAATTGCTATTTGAATATATTTGGTATTCAGCATTACCTTGATATGCTAGAATGATACTTGTTTAAAAATGATCTAGTGTATGCACTGTGCTGCAATTGGTATACAACCTGGTATACAACTTCTTACAAATGTAAGAAGGTAGCATATGTGGCCAATACATTACATTTCAGGGTTTACCAGTTCTGGTCACCAGAAAGCATTTCCAATTTGTTGCTGTTAAATGGCAAATGATGAGACTAACTAATATTGACTAACTAATACTCACTTTTGGGGATTAGTGTATTGGTCAGAAACTGGCGATTATCCCAGACCAAGGAGTGATATTCGTTCCCTCTCCAGAACCAAATCTACACATGCACTCCTAATGATAGATATCAGTCCCCAGGACGCTATTTCTCTCTCTTGGCTTTAAATGTCTTGGTGCACACTCCTCGGCCATAGTGTAATTTCCCTTCCTTTATTCCATTACCAGAGGACACATTCTCCTACCCCAGCAGCAGGGTGGTCCTTCAACCATTATATGCATCCAATTACTCCTTACCCGGTGATAACCACTTTATTTTCCCCACCCCTCATAACTGTGGATGTAGCCGTCGAAATTTGAGAACCACGGTCCCCTGAGCAGTGATTGGCTAGAAGGAAATGTTTGAATCAAGAAAGCTGTGGCAGTAATGCTGAGACGGAACACATAAGAGGTGATGCAACAATAACATTACATCACATAAGTGTATACTAAATCTCAATGCCTCCTTTTAATGCAATGGGTCAGGGGATCCTGTAGAGGGGAGGAGCCCTACTTACTCATTTTCTGTCATAATTCCTGAATGTAGTAAATACTCACGCACACATCTGAGGGTTGAAGTGACTTGAAGCGACCGAGGCCACTCAAGTGCCTTTATTGAGCATACACAGAGTTTAAGTAGGGAAAAAATCTCCTCCTTCTTCCCCCCTCCCCTTCCGCCGAAACCCCTTGGATCACATTGCTTGTATCCTGAATCCACATCTTTAATCCCTTCTGTTTGCTGAGCTAGTCTGCCTTGGTTGTTGATTCCATGTTAGTTACTGGAAGGCAACAGGACATGTCTACCATTTGAACAATGGTCAATTAACAGGGAGGAAGATAACAGCAAAGCCCTGCTTTGCCCGGGCAGTCTTCTGTCAACGTAACTCCACAGGCCTGTGCTGTAATACTTCACCTGAAATCACCGGGGATGGGTGTATCTCTCTCTCCTCCCACACTTAGCATTATATGTTCTAACTTCCACTGTTCTGTAACTCCCCAATCTATATTGCCACATCATTCTTTGCCTACACACACCTGGTTCTGCTTGCTTAATGCAGTTCCTGAAGGCTTTTTGAAAAGTCACTATTGGGGTGGGAGAAGCTTTGCCTGCTGGCAAAACAAATAAACTAGTAATTGACTTGGCTTACCTTGACCTCCATTTTGAGCCTAAATTAAGCAAGATCCTGTAGCTGTAGTTGCATCAACTTGAATTTAGATTGAGAGCCAGTTTGTTTAATTTACAATCCTATCTTCCCCACCCGCCTTACCTGGGAATAAGTCCCATTGCATTCAGATATGTATGGGATAGCACTGTCAAGCTCTTAAAAATGTATGCAAAATGAGCTTGATTTTCTATTACTTTTCCAGTAGTAAACAAATTGGGGATTTGTAGGCATTGGGTCAAATCCGAAGGTAAATCTTACAATGGAACTAAATTAAATCCAGTTATTTCAGATTAACTGGTTCAGTTACTGTGTTGGGTCTCAAAATGTACTAGTTTTGTTTTTGACATTATGCTGAGTTGCTGAATATTAATATTCTGTATTAATCCAGTTGACTATCTACAACTAAACTCAGGCCTCAATCCTATAACTTTTTACAAGGGAGTAAGCCCCATTAAACTCAATTGAGACTTCTCTAGATATATATAGTATTGTGTACTGTCAACATGCGTTTTTCCTTTACTGTCATTCAGATTCCATGTTAGTATCCATCCTTGGAATGGCTCTTTACACTGGTTATGTTTTCATGCCTCAGCATATTATGGCCATATTACACTATTTTGAAATTGTGCAGTGATGAACATCACAAGCAGTGACCAGTCAGAAGCTAAGGACCAGACTGTTTAGAAGAACTGACCATCTACAATTAAGTATTTCTACAGATGATAAAGCAAGCAACATGTGGTGATTGCCAGTTGTGCACACAGAGTAATGCAACACGCCTTGAGTTCTGGTGGCGTTTTCTTCCTTTACAAAATTCCTTGTATAGTAATTTTTGTGTAATATTGTGATTGTTTGTACCTTTGATATCAGTATTTTCTTAACTTTGTGATAGTCTCAGTATTACACTGTGAAAGCTTTTCTTAATGTAACTTTGAGTACATTTTGCCTTCTATTTTTAATCAAAAATCATCTAATTAAGTGGGGCTTAAAGCTTTTGCTATTGTATAGTATATGTCCATCTGGATATATTTCTAGTGACACATTTTGTAAGAAAAAAGTGTTTAGATTCATATGGAGATGTGGATATATTCATGGAATCTTTCTTACAAAACCTTGTTTGTAAGACCTAACTCAGGTGCTTCAATTGCTATCTGGACTGTTCAATGGAATATTTGGTATCTATTTTGCTTTAGCAATAAATGGAAAGTTTTTTGTGTTCTATTTGGAGAAGAATGTAACAACTTATTACTGTATGTATGGAACAACATTGTGTAAAGGAAAAGTACTGGACCCAACCTTTGTCTGCACATAAAAGATTTAGTTTATTTTATGCATGCCATCTGGAGTTTTGTGATAGCACCATAATGCTGCTAATATAGCTTCTAATTGAACTATACTTGTATATGTTAATTTTTCAAAGAGCATATTTTAATATAGACTGAGTAAAAAGACCGTGGCTACGGCTATTGTCTATAGTATAATCATGTCTGTATTGTAAACCTATTGTTGTAACTATTGTTCAAACTCCTTTGAATACTTAGATCAAATGACCAAAACATAAAGTTTGACGTGAACTTGAGTTAAAACCTACAGCAATAAGGAGCTGTCTACTAGGCTTAAGTCTTGTCTTAGTTTTTATAGCTTTTTTCAGATTTGTATTCTGAGGTGTAAGATGGCAATTTTTAAGGTGGGGGTTATTTCCCCCCCCCCCCCAAAATAAAAGCTGAAAGCAGAATTGATGCCTAATGTGTCTCCTTAATTTTAGGAGATTGTTTTGGATAATACTTTTTCAACAATGCTATAGGAAGACACAAAATACTTATTAATCAAATAATTTGGTGGGACAGATAATGTAGGCTGGCAGTTAAGTTGTGAGCTGCTTCAAATTTCACTGCATCTATGTGCCCTCAATAGATTGCCATAGGAAAGCAAACTATTCCATCTTGGCTTCAGTTCTCAATTTCCAATGTTGGGGAGAGTACTAACCTCCTTTGTAGGCTTATTGGGAGGAATACCTAATATAAACACTTTATGTAAAGTATTTCAAGCATTTAGGGAAAGATGCTATACAAATACTATAGCTAATCCAGCTAAAATTAGTGATGAAATCAATGGAAATTACTTGCAAATTGCAATTTTAAGTCCCACTGTTTTCTATGGAATTTAATCACAACTAACTTTAGCTAGTTTTAATATATAGGAATAAGGGATACATTAAGACAGGAAATTGGGCACAACTAGATGTGATGGCAGGATGTGATCCCTTACAGGGTAGGTAGAAGGAGCTTTAAAAAGCAGCATGTGTATCCCCGCTATCCTCCCGTCCTTGCTTCACATTATTAATTCTTCTCTGTCCTCTGGTTCATTTCCTTCTGCTTTTAAACATGCTACAGTCTCTCCCATTCTCAAAAAACCTACTCTTGATCGACTATCCCTGTCTAACTACCGACCTGTCTCCCTCTTGCCCTTTGTCTCAAAGATCCTGGAACGTCTGGTCTACTCTCGTTGTCTTGACTTTCTCTCTAATAACTCTGCTCTGGATCCCTTTCAATCTGGCTTCCGTCCTTTGCATTCCACTGAAACAGCCCTTACCAAGATCACCAATGATCTTCTTACTGCCAAGTCTAAAGGCCATTATTCCGTTCTTATTCTCCTTGATCTAACCGCAGCCTTTGACACGGTTGATCACAATCTTCTCTTAGATTCCCTCCATGACCTTGGACTCTGTGGCTCTGTCTATAACTGGTTCGCCTCCTATTTAGAGGGTCGCTCTTTCAGCGTGTCGGCTAACAGCAGCTCGTCCTCCCCTTTTCCCCTTTCAGTTGGGGTTCCGCAAGGCTCGGTGCTTGGCCCATTGTTGTTCTCTCTATACATGCTGCCCTTGGGCAAGCTTATTCAATCTCACGGCCTCCAATATCACCTGTATGCCGATGATACACAATTATATCTTTCATCTCCGGAACTTTCTCCAGTTGTCCACGATCTTATCTCGGCATGTCTTTCAGATATCTCAGCCTGGCTGCTTCATCGTCGTTTGAAACTTAACATGGCAAAGACTGAATTGCTTGTTTTTCCTCCTAAACCTTCTCCTCACCTCTCATTCTCTCTTACTGTCAACGATGTCACGCTTACTCCGGTCAAGGAAGCTCGTAGTCTTGGCTTTATATTTGACTCCTCGCTCTCCTTTACTCCTCACATCGAGGCAGTAGCTAAATCCTGTCGTTTCTTCCTATATAATATTGCCAGGATTCGACCATTCTTGTCTGTCTCTTCTGCCAAGACTCTCGTTCACGCACTGGTTATCTCTCGGCTGGACTACTGCAACCTTCTTCTCTCTGGCCTTCCTTCGTCTCACATCAGTCCGATGGTCTCTGTCCACCACTCTGCCGCTAAGATCATCTTCCTGGCCCGCCGCTCTGACCATGTCACTCCACTTCTGAAATCTCTTCATTGGCTTCCAATTCACTCCAGAATCCAATATAAACTTCTCCTGCTGACCTTCAAAGCTCTTCACGGTCTAGCTCCTGCCTATCTCTCCTCTCTCATCTCACACTATTGCCCCACTCGTGCTCTCCGCTCCTCTGATGCCATGCTTCTCGCCTGCCCAAGGACCTCCACTTCCCTTACTCGGCTTCGTCCTTTTTCTTCTGCTGCCCCTTACGCCTGGAACGCTCTTCCAGAACACTTGAGAACTACAAACTCAATCACTGCTTTTAAAACTCAGCTAAAAACTTTTCTTTTCCCTATAGCCTTCAAATATTGAATTTGTTCTGACTCTATACTGTTAGCTTCACCCTACCCGGTGCCTGTTTACACTTCCCTGTGCCTGTTTGCATTCTCCTTCCCTCTTTATTGTTTACTACAACTTATTAGATTGTAAGCCTATGCGGCAGGGTCTTGCTATTTACTGTGTTATCTGTACAGCACCATGTACATCGATGGTGCTATATAAATAAATGATAATAAATAATAATAATAAGTAGTAGTTCCCCCCCCCCCCCCCATCTGTGTTTCTCCTGGCAATCTGCACAGAATTCCTGGCAATCTCTAGACCAAAAAAAAAAAAAAAAATCCAGCTTGAAAAAAATGCTGTTGAAAGCTCTCCATATCCTACTTCTACCCCCTTTCATAGTGATGCCAATCCCCAGGGTAAATAGCTTGGATTGATATTTTTTTGGGGGGGGGAGAAAAGTTGAGGGGGAAAGTGTTAAACCTTTCCTCTCTCAGCACAATGGTTCTGCTCAGGCTGCTATTTAAAAATGTGAGATGATTCACAGATCTTTCATGTTTACTTTGGCCCTCCCCAATAAGGTTTGCGGGTTGGTTGGCATGTTCTCCTTATCCTAACTTTCCACATAGCCTGGTTATAATATAATACACTGTATACCCAATAAGCTTGAAGTTATCCAACCAAAATCTTAATATCAAAATAAAGTATTTAAAAGCAGCATGTTTGCCCCTAATATCAGTTAGTGTGTAGGTAAGCTGCTTTAAGGTGATAAATCTAGAATGCTTGCAGTTAATGATCCACAGCTGTATTTGCAACATTAGTTAGATGTGCCTTTTAACTGCTCCATCTTGTGACAAGATTGTGGCCCTTTCTATTCTGTCAGGATTTGTGGCTGTCATTCATGCCCTTGTAATTTTGAAGCTAGAGTACTATAATTTGCTATGTATGTGGGGTGTAAAGGTAGCCCGAGGGTGTGTAGCTAGCTTGCATCCTCGTCTCTGCTGCCACCACTCCCAGGGGCCTCATAGCACCAGAAGTCCCTGGGAGAAGACCCCAGAATCACAGCATGGTAGCCCTGGATTTAGCACTGACCCGGTAGCAAGAAGATAGCAGCACAAACAATTGAGGTCAATGGAATTTTATTTACAAGTAAGGGTAGAGGTTTTGGGAAGAATGAAAAGTAAAACAATCATGCAAGCATGTATAACATAGGAAACCCAGTACCTTAAAACAGTAAAACCTAGCGAGACTATCTACTCACACCAAAGTAGGGACTTGCAGTCTGAGCCAGCCACAGATACCTCCATCAAGACCATATGGAAAGACAAGGCAAAGACTGGGGAGAAGTCCTCCAATACCTTCAAAGCTCTCATTTCCCTCTGTGTTTCCCCCTTCCCTCCAGCACAGCCACAGAGATTTGGTTTCACACCTCTCCAGCTGCGGTGCCTCCTTCCTGCCAAGCCCAGCTAGTATATGTCCTTGAGACATGATAAGAGACCCCTGCTCTGTGCCAAGGTCTCTCCTTTGTTTCCACTTCCCTCCCCAGGTGTCCTGATTTTAAATCTCCTGGCCAGCACCCTTTTCCTTCTACATAGTAAAAATGCCATGCTAAAACTACCCAAATCATTTAACCCCGTCTATGCTACTTGGTATAAATGGAGTCTATCTGATGTCCACTCCTTCATATGGGGTTGCCCTTGATGGCTCTGGAAATTTCATTTAGTGTTGCTGGCACCTGCCTCCTAACAACGATTGATTACTAAGAGCATGTTTACCAGAGTACTTCCATATCTCTCCTAGCTTCCCATTATGTTATGGGCATAATTAAACATTTGCAGCTTGACTCTATGTAATGTAAAGGCCATCTCCTTTTGTCTTTCTGCCTTTATGTTCAGATGGGAGTATCTTGACAACACCATATGAGTTCTGTTCAAGCACACCGGCATGTAGAAAAATACCTGCTTGGAATCCTATGCTACTTACCCTTCATTTCATTCCTCTGCGGTCTTTTACTTTCCTGCTCTCCCTACCCTGTTGCAGTATTCTCTTTTAAAGTATCTCTGTGTTACTGTGTGGATTTACTCCCCCCCTCCTCCTGCCCCACAGATACTGCTTTTCTGCCAGAACACCTGTGCCAAGGTTAGGTTTTGGTGGGGCCAAACTCCTTGTTCAAGGAATGGGATGCATAACTGGAGGATGGGGGGCTGTAAAGGGAGGTGGAGGCCACACACCTTTATTCCCAGCACAGAACCAAGTGTGACAACACCCAGACCTTCTGAATCAAGACAAGACACTATTCTTTAGTTTATTTACACAAGCATACTTAGAACTTGCAAGAGAGGAAGTTGTGTAGCAATCTGGATGGCAGGTGGCTTTGCCTCTTTTTGTCTGTTCTCTGCCCCATCAGCTGAAGTGGGCATCAGCCAGCATGCGTCCCTCCCACTCTTGACTCTCATGCAGGGTAGTTAGTCTTTCATGGCCACCCTAGTAGTTGTGTAACTGACTGAGGAAGCACTTCTATAATAGTGTCACAACCTCCCTTCCTCTTTTTGATACCTTTGTACGAGAGTCTGAGACATGGTGGGTACTGGGTGACATTTTCTCACATGAACCCAGCCACCAAGGGTTATTTGAGGGTTAAACAACCCCCAATGGCAATCTCAAAATAGTGCCCAGGACATGCTGTAGCTCATTGGGGGTGGGGGTTGAACCTGGCATGTTGTGCAAACTGGTCCATTGTTTTATTTTATGGAATGTATAATACAGTTGTGATAGGTAACCTACCACCAGAAGAAAATAACTGAAAGAAAAATCTGAGAAAAAAAATTCAGATAGCATAGAGTAGGGGAGCTTTCAAAAAGTTTAGGTAAGAAAAATCTCTTGCATCTATACTGCACTACATAATGCTCTTGAGCAATTCAATGTAGTGAGTGGAGAATGTAGAGTTTTACAAAAAGGGTAACTTCAAAGCACTCCACGTCCTACAAGCTACTATCACCTTTCAACATAATCTCCAATTTTTCATATAATGAAGCTTCAAAGTTTCCTCTGAATGTTAGCTATTCTAATCAAAATCGGGTTTATAGCCCATCTTCTCCCTGCTGTACTAGTCATGTTTTAAACATCTTGATTAAGTTGAGACATCAAACGGACAATTTCCAAATCCCCTCCCTAGACACAGAATGAGGAAATAGAATCCTTTGTGGTTATATATATTCTGTTCTCCACTTCAGTAGGTGTAGGTACCAAGTCTAGAATTGTTTATTAAATTATGGCTTATGCTATTTTAAGGCTACAGTCCTACGCACACTTACACAGGAGTAAATCCTGTTGAATCTAGTGAGTCTAACTTCTTAATATAGAAGTGAATTTTATTTTTGAAGGCTATTTTATTTGCTGCCCTGAAGCCTTCCTGTACATGAATCTATAACTTTGTATGCTACATACTGTTAAAATAGAGATTTCTTTTTTGAATGGGCTTTGGGTCGGAATAAAGGGGGATCTCAAGAATATAGATATCTCCAATGGGGAAGGGGACTCAAAAATATTCACTGTATGGAAAGAACCAGAAATGGAGATCTGGGTGTGCTGCTATGGGTTATTCACATGGGTAACAGTCAATAAAGTGTTAATTACTCAAGTGTTAACCCTTATTCCCCCTACAGGTCAATTGAAATGATATGGGTAGGTGTACCCCCAGGCTATAGGGAAATTGCTAATAGGAAATGACAAGGCAATCAAGATAGCAAAGGTACAAGGCTGAAGCCATAGCTTTTGGGGCAACAAAAAGGTGGATGCTGATGTTGGAGAAAATGCCATTACATTATTAAATACAAGTGCATGAAGTGAACTGGAGCAGGTGAAAAAATGTGTGTGTGTGCAAAGAGGCGGGGGGCATTCCGTATTGAGGAACCAGCCTGGCTGTCCATGGCATGTGTGCCCTCCAGGTACAGTGCTCACACTTCAACCTAAAACCCTGCAGTGAAGCCTTCAGCACTATGTGAGGGTTCAGCGGTGAGCAGATGCCATCTCTAACTGATGCCAAGATCAGCAGCTGGCAAGACCTTGTTCCATTGCTCCACCCCCACCTACCTGGGGGGTAACCCTTCTGTCCTTTGGTGACTAGAACCAGGGTGGCTTTGTATCCTGCTTCAAGGAGGACAGCCCTGTCTGAAGGGCTGCACAATCCAAGTCTGGTTTAAAGATAAAGGACCATAGGAAGGGAAAGCAGGATCCTTGAAGTTGCCCACCAACAGCTGGCATCTGGTCAGCAGACAGAGCAGGCACACAGATTACCTGGTCACATCCTCTCCCGCTACGGTGAGATATATTATATTGAAATTGAAATTAAAGTAATTATTTTAAAATTTTATATTTATTCATATGTGCAATTTTAGTGTAGCCCTGTGTCCTCTTAATGTCCTCTTTTTGGGTAATGTATGTCCTCTTTTTTTGTAATGTGTAGCTAGCCATCCTAAGACAAGAGTAAGTCACGATCAGGCCCTGTCTCCCTGGTGTGGATCCTGAATCAGGAGACCAGCTAAGACAGGAAGTGGAAGTGGAAATTCTCCAAGACCCTCCAGGAGTCAAGGAGGAATCTTCCCAAGAGCTTATCAAACAGGAGGCCCACACTCAGAGATCATATCCCACCACTCTAGGAAGCATTGATCCTAGAGTCCACTGTAGAGTTAAGTCGATGGAGTTGAGAGGAGATAGGAGGAAGTCCACTAGACTAGCTGCATGGCAGTGGGTACAGCTTAAAGATCCTCCCTGAAGGAGGAGTCTGGTAAAAGCTTGACAGGCACAGCAGGAAACCGTCCCTTTAATTTAGCTTTGTTAGGCTAATTAGGCTTAGAGGATATTTCTTAGCATACTCCCTTCAGGTGTGAAGAAGTGTCTGTTTACAGAATACAGCTTTTTGTGGATTGCACAGCAGACCTCTTTATTGTCTCACATCTCAGTGGGAGGGCTTAAAATCGTGACATAACATATAGGAAGGCCTTACACCTTCCTCTTTCATATAGTCCCACCTACCACAGGAAAATGTCAAAACTTGCCCCAGGCCACACCCAAAATAATGATATAAGACCAAACTTCCAGCCCTCACAAAACCACAGCTCTCCCTGTTGTTGTTCCTGACTGTTAGAGCAGTACGACAATGGAATCAGTTACCTAGGGAGGTTGTGGGCTCTCCCACGCTAGAAGCATTCAAGAGGCAGCTGGACAAGCATCTGTCAGGGATGCTTTAGGGTGGATTCCTGCATTGAGCAGGGGGTTGGACTCGATGGCCTTGTAGGCCCCTTCCAACTCTGCTATTCTATGATTCTAATGGTTGGAGTCCTCGAACCATTGCAGGGTGGCTGCTTGCGATTCCCCAAAAAAGAGGACAAAAGAGGACACCGATCTGCATAACATTTAGATATGCTAGTTTATATATACAAGTGCACATGTAGCAATAATTACTATAATTTATGCAGAAATACAATACATCTCACGGTAGTGTGGAAGACCATGACTTGGTGATCTGTGTGCCAGCTCAGTCGGCTGTCCAGGTGCTGTTGATGGACAACTTCAAGGCCCCAATTCTCCCTTCTGGACTGGACAGCTGTTCAAATAGAGGACACCTTCAAAATAGAGGAAAGTCCTTTGGCAGCCCTTCACCCTGATGACTATCCGCTGTAAAAGAGGACACATTAGCCACCTTAGGTCCAGTGGACGTTGGTGGCTCTGTCAGTGAGGCATCAAATGTGCTCTGGGATTCAGTCAGAACTGGTAAGACTCCTTTTAGAGTTTTGAGGAGCATATTCACTACCCCACTGACATCAAAAACACCATCCTCCGATGCCTAGGCCATCGTGAGATTGGCCTCAGGCCCAAGAAACTGGTGTTTTCTCTAGGGCCACCCCAACTCTCCCCACTCCCTGGTGGCAATTGCTGGCTGCAGTTCAGGGAGGCCTTACATCTAGCTCAAAAGCAAACTGTCAATAAAGCTATTTTAGAAAGGTTGGGATTGATTGTCTGACAGTGAGGGAAGAGGAATGTTCTCCAACTAGTCCCAGTGTTGCAAAGAGTCTTTCATTAGGTAAGGTGTGTCTTCTGTCTTCCCTTACAAAAACTTCATGCTGCTCCGACAGGTTGGTTTAGGTAAGTGCAACGCAGAAATAAAACTTTTTCTTTAAAAGCAACTTTTTTTTAAAAAAAAATCTGAATTTCTGCCTCAGGGAAAATTTTTCTCCTCATCTGCAAAAACATCTTCTATCGGATCAGAATCCTCAGGTTACTCTAAAAGTGGCCAGCTTTTGTGCGGCTGCCATAAGCTGACGGAAATTGATGTTGAAGAATTTTATTGCACCTTAGACTTAGGCTGAGACTGCCGTGTTTTATGTATTTTATGTATGTATTTTATTATATATTGGGTTTTTTAATATTATTGTGATGATGTTTTCTGCTGTGCTGGTCTATGACCGAAATAAACAAACATACATACATACATCTGCAAAGGTTAGCAAATGCTTACTGATTTGGATGTATTTTTATTTATTTTTAAATATTTACAACCTGCTTCTCTGTGAAAAAGGAAACATCCAAAGTGGCCGCTAAAAGGATAGACATAGGAGCAAAAAGATAGAGTTGAAATAATAATTAAAAATATTATTAAAATATCTACAAGAACAAAATAGATAAAAAGAAAACCAAATACACAACCCAGTGGAAGAGGATTTACCAAGTAAGAATTTAACCTTCTACTCCAAACATAATATTAGAAGGCCAGGTGTTATAGGGAGTGGGAGTTGGAAATGGCTATATCTTACCTGCAGTATTAGAGGCAGTTTTCCCCTATGTACCAGTTCAGTGGTGGCATGTAACTTCAGGGGCAGGAGGGGAGGAGAATGGGTACTGTCAGAGGCGGAGCCAAGAGGTTACCGTGGGTTTAGAGAAAGGGTTGCCATGGGCAAAGCCTAGCAAAAAATAAAATATTAATAAAAACAACGTGAGTTGATGGTTCAGTTAGAAGCAACAAACGAAATCCTATTCCCTTTAATACTGTAATTCTATGCACAGTCACCTAAGTGCAAGACCCACTACACGAAGTGGGACTTACTTCCAGGTGAAAATGCTTAGGATTGCAAGAAGCCCTCTGTGTCATGCCCTCACTAGAAGAATACTTGCTGGAGGAAGAAACAGAGCCTTCAGAAACCAGGGGACATTACATTAGTCGCTCGCACCAGCCCAGTAGGAGCCTGGGACTTCAGGGGAGATGGGTCCAGGTCCTTCCCTGTCACAGGGAGGGGACTTTGGAGCCGATGCTGAGCACCCCCACACACACCCCAGGATCATCATCGCCTCAAGCGACAAGTGCTCATTTACAAAGCAGGAGAAAGCAACTCCTCTTGAGCAGGGCTCTGGCCAGACAGCTCTAATGGACAGCAACTGAGCCTGGGTGGGGCTCAGCAACCTTTGTGATTAAAAGCTTCCTGTCAGAGCTTGCTATGTCTCACCAACTTCTCTTGTCTTCTGGTTTCCTGACCCTTCCATGTGCTTGAACCCCCTGTGCTACCACCTTGGAATCCTGTTTGACTCTGCTACTGGATTGTGAATATATTGGACGGCCTAACTGTGCTTTGACCCTTTTCCTGTTTGACCGCTCCTGGTTTTCCCTTGAACTTGTCTGCTGGAACATTGGGTTATTATTTGGCCTTGTGGTCAGCCCTATAATTGACACTGCTACAGCCAACGCAGTGCTCCGCCATGCTTACAGGTAAAGCTCCAGCCTGCCAGAGGCGGGGAAGGTGGGGTGTGCTTGCTGTGGGGAGAGAAGACCTGAAGCTGCAGGAGCCTGTTCTCTGCAGTCTCTTTCCCCTACATGTTGAACATCTGCTGACCAGTGCCCCGCCTTGCTTACAGATAAAGCTCCAGCCTGCCAGAGGCAGCACCTCGGCGATACGCAGAGGAGCCACCCTGTCTGGAGAACACCAGCCGACCAGCAACCAACGGCAATTTTGCAAAAAACGTTTAATCAACTTTTAGTATGTGCCTGGGGAGCTCTGGGGAATATGGGGATGCCCGCATAACTGTGGTCATGGGTAGGGGGAGGTATGGTGCTGGGGGAGGAACAGGCCAGATGAAGAGAAGAGGGGCTAGATTCCTTACAGCTATCCCCTCTTCTGGTTCTTCCCCCAACCAGATAGTTCCTGGTGGCCTTATCAGCTTGCTCTCGGGTCTGGTGCTGCTGCTGCTGAATGCCAGGTCAGTCCAAAACAAAATCTCCCTCAACCATGATCTGATTGTGGATCAGGGGGCTGACCTGGTATGTATCACTGAGACCTGGGGGGGGTGAACTGGGGGGGGTTACCCTCACCCAGCTCTGCCCTCCTGGGTACTCGGTGCAGCACCAGCACAGACTCGAGGGCTGGGGAGGGGGTGATGGTCTTGAGTGTTTGTACTGTGTGTTGAGTACTCGAGACAGATTAGGGATTCTGCTGGTGTACTGTCCACCCCGCTGCCCTACAGTCTCCCTGCCTGAGCTGACGGAGGTTGTCTCGGACCTGGTGTTGAGGACCCCCAGGATGGTGGTTCTGGGGATCCCAACTTCCATGTCGAGGCTGCTGTATCTGGAGCAGCTCAGGACTTCATGGCTTCCATGACAACCATGGGGCTGTCTCAACATGTCACTGGCCCAACGCATGTAAGTGGACACATACTTGATCTGATTTTCTCAACTGGACAGGAGGATGGTGATCTGAAAGTGGGGGAACTAACATCCACTCCCGTGTCATGGTCAGATCACTTCCTACTGAGGTTTAGACTCTCAGCAGCCTTTCCCCTCTGCAAGGGCGGGGGGCCTATTAAAATGGTCCGCCCTGGAGGCTAATGGACTCCGATGAATTCCACAGGGCCCTGGGGGATTTTCCTGCTGATATGGCCGGTGCTGATGTCGAAGCCCAGGTCGCTCTGTGGAATGCAGAGATGACTCGGGCAGTTGATACGATCGCGCCCAAGCATCCTCTCCCTCTGAGCAGAGCCCAGTCAGCTCCTTGGTATACACCTGAGCTGAGGGCAATGAAGCAAGAGGGAAGATGACTAGAACGCAGGTGGAGGAAAACTCGTGCTGAGTCTGATCGAACACGGGTTAGAGCTCATTATCAAGCCTACTCTGTGGTGGTGAAGGTGGCAAAGAGACAGTTCTTTTCCATCAGCATTGCATCTTCACAGTGTCGTCCAGCGGAGTTTTTCTGGGTGGTTCATGGCCTGTTACACTCTGGGCCAGGATGTGAGATTGTTGAACCCTCGGTAGCACGCTGTGATGAGTTTGCACAACACTTTGAAGATAAAGATGCTCAGATTCGTCTTGAGTTGGACACCACACTTAATGGATCTTTCAATCGGGTTTCAGGCCTGGTTTTGGAACGGAAACTGCCTTGGTCGCCCTGTGGGATGACCTCTGCTGGGAGAGAGACAGGGGGAGTGCAACCCTGTTGGTTCTCCTGGACCTCTCAGCGGCTTTCGATACCATCGACCATGGTATCCTTCTGGATAGGCTGTCTGAGCTGGGAGTTGGAGGTACTGTGTTGCAGTGGTTCCACTCCTACTTGGATGGCCATTTTCAGAAGGTGGTGCTGGGGGATTATTGCTCTGTGCCATGGCACCTAAGCCATGGGGTTCCGCAGGGCTCTATTTTATCCCCTATGCTGTTTAACATATACATGAAGCCACTGGGGGAGGTTATCCGGAGATGTGGACTGATATGCGGATGATACCCACCTCTACCTTTCCTTTCCATCAAACCCAGGTGAGGCAGTGGCTGTTCTGAACCAGTGCCTGGGTATGGTAATGGACTGGATGAGGGCTAACAAACTGAGACTCAATCCAGACAAGATGGAGGTACTGTTAGTGGGTGGTTCATCTGTCTGGCAAGGTGATGTTTGCCCTGTCCTGGACGGGGTTGCACTCCCCCTAAAGGATCGGGTTCATAGTTTGGGGGTGCTCTTGGATCCAGAGCTGTCACTTGAGGCACAGGTGAACTCAGTGGCAAAGAGCACCTTTTATCAGCTTAGGCTGATATCCCAACTACACCCTTATCTGGACAGAGCCTAGCTACAGTTACCCATGCTCTGATAACCTCTCATTTGGATTACTGCAATGCGTTATACGTGGGGCTGCCTTTGAAAACGGTCCGGAAACTTCAGCTGGTACAAAACAGGGCAGCCCGTTTACTAACAGGGACTGGCCAGTGAGATCATATCATGCCAGTCCTTCTACAACTTCATTGGCTGCCAGTCCAGGTCCGGGCCCGATTCAAAGTGCTGGTATTAACATTCAAAGCCCTAAATGGTTTGGGGCCAGGTTATTTGAAGGAACGCCTCCTCCCATATGTACCTAACCGGACCTTAAGATCATCTACAGGGGCCCTTCTCCGTGAGCCCCTGTCGAAGGAAGTGAGGCAGGTGGCTACTAGGAGGAGGGCTTTCTCTGCTGTGGCACCCCGGTTGTGGAACGAGCTCCCCAGAGAGGTTCGCTTGGCACCTGCATTGTCTTCTTTACATCGCCAGCTGAAGACCTTTTTATTTTCTCAGTATTTTAACACATACTTTAACTTAAATTTAAACTTTGCTGTTTTAATCTCATATTTTAACTTATAATAATTGCTGTGTGGTTTTATTCTGGTTGTGCTTCTTATATTGTATATTGTATTTGTGTTTTAAATTTGTTGGTTGTTTTTATGCTCTTCATGATTTTAATTTTTGTGAACTGCCCAGAGAGCTTCAGCTATTGAGCGGTATAAAAATGCAATAAATAAATAAACAAATAAATAAATAAACACAGGACCCTACGGGGGAAACCCTACATTGGCCAATGTTGAGGGAGGAGGCCCGTTTTGGCCACGGTTGGTTATGATGTTTCATGTTTGATTCTTGTTTTTATAAAGATGTATGGTATGGTATGGTATGGTATGATGCTGACTGTTGGAGGAGAAGGATGAAATGATGGGAAAGTGGGGTTAAGGGAGAGGGGATGCAGTGGTGCCACATGAAGACCTTATTTTCCCAGACATTTTAGTCTGTCAGTTTCTGTTAGGGCACAATCCTATGGGATGCACCCAGGCTACTTGTAAACCTTCAAACTCAGAGGCTTCCAAGTATTCTTTGCAGATTGGGAGGCGCCTCATGGTTCAGAGCTGCACTTGCCCATTGATTCCCACTGCAAGGGTGCTATTATACACATGCCTTATCTGTTGGTTTTCAAGCAGCTGGTTGACCACTGTGTAAGCAAAATACTGGACAAGATTGGCCTTTGGCCTGATTCAG
Source organism: Elgaria multicarinata webbii (assembly GCF_023053635.1). Lineage (NCBI taxonomy): Eukaryota > Metazoa > Chordata > Lepidosauria > Squamata > Anguidae > Elgaria > Elgaria multicarinata. The sequence continues at coordinate 142,706,588 of NC_086172.1, read as the reverse complement.
CAGGGCTCTTTTTATTTTCCTAGGAAGGCCTGGGCGCAATGGCTGAAGAGGTCCTGTCCCACAGACCCACCCATCTAACCATGCCCAATGGCACACACAGCAGCCAACAATAGGCAGGATCTTATGGGAGAAGAAGTTAATCCCGAAGATAGGGCCTGTGAGCAAACAGGGAGCTGATGCAGTGGACACAGGATTGATTTTATATGTTCCTGGAGTGGGTTCCATTCAGGACGCTTGCTGCTTCCTTTTGAAGCAGTTGTAGCTTCCAGTCCAAACACTTGCCAAAGGCAGCTACACACAAAGCAGTTTACACTACTCCAACCTGGATGTTACCAATGCAAAGACATGCATGATTGTGGCCAGGTCAGATCTCACCAGAAGAGGCTGCAGCTGGCTTAATTGACTCTTGTGTAGCGAAGGAGTTCTCTTTGTTGTGATGTGCCTTAGAATGCTTGTAGGTAGCTAATCATAACCCAGAGAAACAGAATAAAGTTTGGCTCAAATCTCTCTCTCCTCCCTCCCCCCCTCCCACCGCTGGTGTGGAGGAACCCGAAAGGGCGAGTTCCCTAGGTTCGCTGAGCGGCGGTCAAAGACTCTCAAGACACCATTTCTCTCATCTTGGAAAAGTTTTATTACGAGCAGCCTGCAGTGCTGCAAGGTGGCAAACCCTAGAGGATCTGAAGGACTGCCCACTAGTTGTAGGCAACACTAAGATACTTATAGGGTAACATCCTCAGAAGCAACAACAGAAATTCCTCATATAATAAACCAATCATAATACAGTTTTGCAATACAGTAACCAATGATAAGGCATTTATGCAGGTGCAGAGTGCAGATAATTCTAAGACTAGAAAAACAACACATAGATGGGTATTGCAATCCTGGAATATCTGTTCCTTTGTGGTTACTACTGTTCCTGTCCTCGCTGGGAGGCTCACACTCTGACTAATGTGTCAACACTTCTTGTTGGTTGAGCAAGTGTTACTCAATATATTTTCAGTTACAGTTTGGATCAAATTACTATAGAACTTAATTTCTAATAGAAAGGGCTTACATCAAAACAGGGTGGGCACAGACAAAACAGCCCATTCACACATTTCCTCGACACTGGTCAGCATTCATTGGAAATAGATTTAACTGAAATCAATGAGACTTGCTTCTAAGTAAGTCTGCGAAGGATTAAATTATAAATGTTTTGCATGCACCTTTACAGAGCTGACCATAGGCTAGAAGGTCCTGTGTCTAAAGGAAGATGAAGGCATAGTTTCCAGTGCCACAGATACATGCTACCATTTTCCTGCAAACCAAAAGCATCTGCTTAACTCTGTTCTGCTCCGATTGAGTGCTGAAACCTCCGAGCACTCTCCTGTAATTGACTTCAATTGCAACAGCTTCGAAACGTCGTATCAGCAGCAGCACTTTGTATAAAATTGGCAGGTCTGCTTAAAAACAGCAGGAGCAGTTTGTGCTGGGAGCAGGTGGAGGGGGATTTGGAGAACGCTACGAAGAAACCCATAAAAGTCCCTGGATAAAGTTATTTCAGACAGTGCAAAGAGTTTCTTGCCTTCAAAGGGGAAACTGACAAGACATTTAAAGGAAGGGCTGTTGCTCAGTGTTAGAGCCACATGCTTTGCCTGTAAGAGGTCCCAGGATCTGTTCCTGACATCTGCAGGCAGGGCTGGGAAAAACTCCTCTTGGAAATCTAGAGAGCTGCCGCCACTGCTGCTGCTGCTGACTACAGATGAACTAGATGGCAGGTCAATGGTCTTGGTATAAAGCAGTTTCCTATGAGAAGGTGAAATTTGTTAACCAGAAATGTTTCTCTCAGGGAAATAAATGCTTGCATTTTAAGGTATCCCACAAATGGTTACTAAAATGATACAATGCCTTGTATGCCCATGTAAGTTGTTGTTATTATTTATTTATTACATTTATATACCGCCCCATAGACGAAGTTATTCTGCAATGCAAAAAACAAGTGGTTTCTCCAGGCCAACACTCGACTGGAGACCAGAGGATAATTATTTCTGGAGAGCTTTGCATGGTAGAGGCATCATTTCATGTGGTAAGCAGACCAGGTAAACAGGTTGGGTAGCCTTTTTTAAAATGTTTTACAAACCTGCAAAATCTATTTTAAGAATAAACAATAGTGTGACAAAAGAAGGTAGTATGCACGCAGTGGGTTGGATTCAACCCTTGCGCAGTTGGACTCCCATTCCAACGATGTGTCTGGGCAGATGGCAAACCCTGATTGATCGCCATCTGACCAGACAGGGGGGAGGGGGTGGGCCTGCTTGCTCCCTGGCGCTCTGCCTGATAAGCAAACAGACAGTAGCAGTGGTGAGAAAGAGGACAAGGAGCAACAGCAGCTGGTGCCAAGGGTGGTGAGAAGGTAGACACACTGAGGGAGGGCCCCCACTGAGGGTGTCCTACCCAAGCTGGCACTACTTTGTGCATCTCCTCCTCTTGCCTCCTCTAGCTTTGACTTCTCTGCAAGTTATCAAAAACCTTTCTGACCTTTAAAAGAACATCTTCTTTGACACTCGTACGCAATCTTTGACTCCCTTTAGCTTAATCAAATACTTCAGCCAAATCCCCTGCTGCTCAGAGGCCCCAAAATAAGAGTCCTCAGACAGGAGATATTTGCTGGGATTAAATGATCCAATTTGTCAGGCTGCCTGCTGGTAGCTCATCACCCCTTTCCCATCAAGTATACCTTTTACCCACATGTTGTCTGAATTCAGGAAGCGCTGTTGCCATATTCTTCTAATCATTCAGCAAGGGACAACTCTATCATTCTCTCATTGCTAGAATCCAATTCATTAGAGATGGGAACAACCTCAAGTCATCTAGTCCTTCTATGTCCCCTGCCCCCATGCCAGGTAATTAGAGTTGTTTCTTCAACGTGTTTCTCAGTACCTAGTCCAATCAAATGGTAAATGATCAGGTATGTGAAGGTTCTCCGCACGACAGGTCATCTGTGGTTGTCCTTGTGTCAAAATTTCTACTGTGGGTTGTGCAGCACAAGCAGCTAACCAATTTACAGGCTTGCTGTTGAAGTGGAATCTATGGAAACATTACTACAGATTTTATTAGATCAGGATTGTAGGTTAGGTTGCCACCTTTGTGAACAATTCTTTCTTTTTTACACACACCAACGTATCCACCTGTCTCTTCTTTACTCTTTTACACATATAGACCGCTCACCGCTCACCCCCTGTCTCTCATACTCACTACACCACGGATGGGGAATGTGGTCTTCCAGATTTGGTAGGACTCCAAATGTCAGCAACCCTTACCATTAGCTGTGCTGGCTGGGGCTGCTGGGAGTTCACAAACATCTGGAGGGCCATACATCCTTCACCCCTGTACTATGTACACACGTACATACCACACACTCACAACACGTATTCTTCTTACTATGGCATTCTCCTCCCTCAAGAAGGGATGGATATGCCTGAGTATTCAACAAATCTTAGGAAACTGGGCACTGGGTAATGAAGTTCTTCCTCAGCCATGGGAGTTGTCACAGCTCCATGTAAATATCTTGAAATGTTGAGTTCTCATACTGAAACATTTGGGAACTCCTGTTATAAGGGGATAAGGAAATCTGAAAATGCCCCTGTTGAAGTCCCTCAATTTGATGTGAATAAATTGCTCAAACATACTCCTGACACTTTCCCTCTAGCCCCCACCTTTGTGCCTCTAAAGAGAGGCACAGAAAGCCTCAAGGCTTTCTTGATCTCTTGATCTCTGCCAGGGTTACGTGTTACTTTTTGAGAGACATGTCTGCTTATGTTTAGGAACCAGGCTGAGCAACATAGACTTAGAGGTGCATCGTGTCATCTATTTACCAGCAAAAGCCCTTTGATTAGGCATTTCTGAAGGGTCAGAGCATACTCTGGAATTCTTCTCTCTCCTTGAGGTGCTTATCAAAGAACAGAATGCAACATTTTGTACTGGTCATAGGCTGCCAAAACATGGCATTGTTCATGTAAGAATGGGTTTCTGCTTATGGAACATGTATGGGACTTGTGATCAGTCACAGGAGGGAGGAGGGAAAAGTATGACTTCATCAGAGCAACTTTGATGAGTATAAAGTTGTAAACCGGCCAGAGAGCTTTGGCTTTGGGGCAGTATATTAAATAAATAAATAAATAAATAAATAAATAAATAAATAAATAAATATAAATGTATGCTGATGTGGATGAGGTTCAGAGAGTCTCTGCTGTTGGTTTGTATGGGGGTAAGGGGCTTTCTCCTGTGTGCACAGATAATAAAGGGTCTCTGTGTCTGGAATGTGACTGTGAAGTCATTCCTTCCCAGTTAGGGGAATTTCCCTAACAAAGGTTAGGTAAGGTTAAACTTCCTCTCAAACTTTGCACCTTCTGAATGAAAAATTAAATGCTCATTCAGTCCTTTTCAGCAAGATTATTATCAGGATCTTCTCATGGGTTGCTGTACATCCTCATCTGGCCTTAATCCACTTCCTGGGCTTGGCAAGTAACAAGCACAAGAAATCCAAAAATATAATGAGTGCAGCAGTTTGACTGGAATTAGAAAGGAGTCTAAGAACCTTTGTCTGAGTTACCAAAGGCTGAGGATCATTGAAGCCCTTTAGGATTTGGGCTGTGTTAAAAGTGGATCTCATGCTGTTTACTAAGAAGAACAACCTTCCACCCCAAATTAGACCACTAAGCCTTTATCATATCCCTTCCACCCATTCCAGGATGCTCAGCTTGATTACTTTCATGAAGCCATACCTTGATGTGGTATTTTTAGTCATTGTTAGCTAAAATGGTTCTCTTAGTCGGAGTTTTATGTTCACTGATAGTGCTGTAAAAGTGCAAAACGTGCCATAAAATTAAAGAGCACAGGGTGTTGCCATTTCCATTTCTCCAAATATTTTTACAGATGTAGGGGAGCTCATGCATTGCGATCAGTAACTGCCCCATGGAGTACATGCACAATTTTGTTCTATTGGAAGAGATTTCTGTCATCCTGGACACAGTCTTTCTTGCTCCTCAACATTTCATGGATGTTTCTTAAAGCAGCCTAACTTTCTCCTAATCCCCCCTTTCCTACTCTTCTAAACAACGATATTCACCTCTAGTTCAAAAGCTGAATTTTGCTCCTGTGCTGCAGCTTATCTCAGGCTTTTTCAGGCTCATCCTCCTTGTCCTCAGCATGCTGCTTTAATAGCTGTCAGGCAGAAATATCAGAGGAAGGCTTCAGACCAAGGCTTTTATAATCAGAGGCACCATTCACCTGTCCTCTCCATGAAGGTGGGCTTGCTTTGTTAGAGCACCACCCCAACCTTTCACAAAAAACAGCAATCACTTGTGCCAAAGAACCAAGCTCTTCTCAGTTTGTTCATTTGGAGGCCACTGTGCACACTCAAACACACACACACTAATATTTATCAATTTTTGCACACATACCACATCATAATATCTGCCTATCTGCTGAATAAGAACGTTTTCCAAAACACCAACTGCTGCAGAATGTCAATGCGCATTAATGAAGGCGAACATTTCTAGTCTGGGCGTAGAATCACTAGTGTGAATGTTTGCTAAGGGCTATGCTGGGAGAACAAATACAGCCACCTGCTGAGGCTCAGGGCGCATTCAAAGCTCAATATTCCTTGGTGGTGTTTTATTTATTTATCAATTAAAACATTTGTATCCCACCCTATTATCACTGGGATCTCAGGGCGGCATACAGATAAAATCAGAACAATATAAACATAAATAACTTACACAGCTAAAATATATATTCAATCATTAACAAATTAAAACCAGTAGAAATTTTTTAAAAGCAATAAAACAATTTAAATCAATTAAAACTATGAGTAACCGTGGAGAATTTAGCCCTTGAATGCTTTGATAAAAAGCCATGTTTTAACTTGGTGCTGAAATGAAGCCAGTGTCAGCGCCAGTCGGGCCTCCAAGGGGAAGGCATTCCACAGTTGGGGTGCCACAACAGAGAAAGCCCTCTCCCATGTCCCACCATAGCATATGTCTTGAGTTGGTGGGATGTGGAGGAAGGCCCCGAGGTCCCAAGCCGTTTAGGGCTTTGAATGTCATTGCCAACATTTTGCTGATGGCTGGCTGCACACCACCCTTATCCCTTAAAACACACCCACTCCCCTACCTACCTGCTGAGATAAACCTGGTTTTACAAGGAATGGATGAGTAGATCTACTCTATGGATGCTTCCAGACTAGGCTTTTATTGCACCATTGCCTTGCCTCATTTACAGAATTTTTATGGGGTCCAGACGTCATCTTCCACTCATGGCTCTCCTGCATTTTCTCACCACTTCTTTTGACTTTTTTCTTACAATGGAGAATCCATTAAGTAAGAAAAGAAAATAGCTGCATAATGCCTTCTGATTTTTAGCGCTAGGACCCCTCCCATCTGTAAGCACTCTATGATTAAGATTACCATGCTAAATCTATCACATTGTCTCTCTTTTTCATTTTGAGTCCCCGCTTTTTTTCATTTTGTCCTAACAACAAGCCCATGGGATAGATCTGGCCGAAGAATAGTGACTGGTCTGAAGCCACCCCTGAAGCCAGTGATAATGGATTTTTTTTGGGGGGGGGATTCTATGCAATTTAGGTTCATTTGCATAGGATTTTCCCCCAGTTTGCATCAGAAAATATTCTGATGCCCTAGAGAGATCTCATATAGCATGTTTATTTACTTGAATTTAGTAAACAAAGCTAAAAAAAATAGTTCCTCATGTTAATTTTTTTTGTCCCCATACATCACAAATAGTTGCCCTAAAATATTTGAGAAAAATAAATGAAGAACAATTAATGTGATTTAAATTGTATAGTATATAGACATTTTTATTGGATTACTTAAAAATGTAAAGACAATAGCATATACTTCCCTTACATTGGTTAAACAACAACAACAACAGCAGGCAGTTGCTAATTAAGTTTAGCAACCCGAAGAACACTGCATGATATGCTGACAATCATTCACGTATTTCAACAGAGTTCAACCCTCCTCCATGAAGGTTGTTGGGGCACCTTCAGTTTCACTGTCACTATTTATTAGTTCCACTTCACTCTGAGACATATTTGTATTTCAAGGACATATATGTATTCCTTCACATACTTACTAGGGATAATCACCTGAAACACCTTAATTACAACTTTGAAACTCCCAAGGTTGCCTAATATTTTATTTGCTATTGGCATACATTCATTTTGACTAATGAACTTCTGAAACAGAAAATTTTCTGTGGGAGAAATAAAGCACTGGAAAAAAATTCCGTCTCACATCACTGCCTGAAGCTTTGAGGCCTCATGGGGATTTGAACCTGGGTGTCCTCAGTCAGTTCACTTCCTGTTTATTAGTAGTGCACCTAGTTGATTCCATGCAGAAAAGGGTGGTTCCAGCAAAAACCTCCCATGGACAGAAAGGCTCCTTCCATCAGGGGGAGGCTTTTGATCTGGCATTGCTTTCCTGGTGGCTGAATGGGGGAGGGGGTGATTTTTGCTTACTTGCTCTTCTCCCCTGCGATCCCCTGTCTCCCTGAAAAATCTCTCCTGGAGGGTTGGGTACACTCTGGAACATTGGTGGGGGAAGGTGGCATGAAGGGCTACAAAGGTAGGATGAATTGGTGAAAAATGCTTATTATTATTTATTTATTTATTTATTTATTTATTTATTTATTTATTTATTTATATAGCACCATCAATGTACATGGTGTTGTACAGAGTAAAACAGTAAATAGCAAGACCCTGCCGCATAGGCTTACATGCTTCTCTCCATTTTCTTCAGCAAGAGCATTCTGAGTGAAACTTAGCTTGAATAAATACTCTGGCAGAATAATCACTCTGGATTCAACCCAAGAAGGGAAAAACCTCCTTAATAATACAGAAATACCCTCTAACAAAATGTTAGACTGAATCCATCAGTCTAACTACTACACCACTCTAAATTACTACAAATGCTTTTTATCTCATAAAACCTTAGCCTGTCAAATCTTTCATTTGGTGACACAGCAAAATAGCCTTTTTGGTCTTTCCATATAAGGCTTTTATTGTACCCTCATGATTCCTCACTCATGGTAATTTGTGGATGCTTTTACATGACATCCTCCTCCACTGCTTCTCCCATTCTTTTCAACCATTATAACTGTGTGTGTGTGTGTGTGTGTGTGTGTTCAAATTAGGAAAGGCTGGTATTTCTGTGAATGGTGGCATGAAACCCTGGTGTATTTGTGAAATTCCACCATCTAGTTGTTGGCTAAGGCAGAGAATGGCAGAGAAAGAGAAACCTTGGAAAAAAAGAACGGGCCTCTCCCAGTCTTTTCAACCATTATAGGGGTGGGTGGGGTGGAAGGTGTTTCTTATGATGAATCGATCCAAAGGGAGAGGCGGGTAAGAAATATTATTATTATTATTATTATTATTATTATTATTATTATTATGAAAGGCTGGGATTTCTGTCAATGGCAACATGAAACCCTGGAATAGTTGTGGAATTCTGTTATACCACAGCACCTCCTAATAGTTGGGTAATGGAACATATAGAAAGGCAAAGAAAGAAAAACACCAGGAAAAAATCTGTATAAAGGAGCCAATCTTAATCCCACAAAGAATTCAGAAGCAGAAGCTTTGGTAAAGTGGCGGGTTGACAAGCAGTAGAATTTTGCAGGCAGATGTGTCATAGTCCCTTCAGCTGCCATTGGCTTAGCAGCGCTGATATTCTACAAGGAATAGGTAACTGAATGCTAAAGGGAATATAGATGATCTTTCAAGTCTATGAACACTTTTTGTTAATTAAAATGTAAGTGTTCCCTAGACATCATAGGCTATCCAATGACACATTGTGAGTCACATTGTCTTGACAGTGCAGTTTCGGAGCCTTTGGATAGAACGGACAGATAGCGCTTGCTTTGTGGCTGTCTCTTCATATATTGTGATTCTTGCAGCCAACACTAGATGACACTATATTTTCAATTATATCAGCAAACTACAGCCTATGTTGAATCCTTTCCTTTTGAATCTAAAGTTCAGTTACATGTCTCTGTAATCTATATCATGAACACTGATAATATGGGTGTTTAATACATGTCATGTATTTAAAAAAATTCATGGTAGCCAAGAGGTGTGTGAGAAAACTAGTGCTTATGTAGTCCTCCATCTCCCTAGTGGAAAAGATGATTGGCAGGTGGAAGAGAAGATGTGGAGCATGTGGGATTCTCTGAGCAGCGGGCAAACCACCTGCTGATATGGGACCAGAATTCCTCGCTGGAACCAAAAGTCTCCACAGTAGCCTCTTGGAGATTCACAAGAGCTGCAATAAAGCAAGGAGTGATGGTATAGTGAACTTTAAAAGAGCGCTCCTTTTGGAGCTGTTAGAAGTCTGTTTATTCACTAATTTGGTGTCATCCACAAATGTGGCTACCTTACTGGTCGTTTCTGATTCCAAATAATTTATTAATGTTAAATAGTCCCAGTCCCAGTCCAGATCGTTGGAGGATACTTTTGCTTACTTCTCTCTATTGCGAGAATTGTCTGTTTATTCCAATCGCTGCTTCCTGCTTTTTAAAAAACTGGTTAGTGATCCATGAGAGGATCTTATCCCAGGACTACGAAGTTATCCTAGGAATCTTTGATAAGACACTTTGATAAAGTGTTTTGAATGTCCATCTATATAGCATCTACCACAGTCATCCAACATGGCCACAACTGTCAGGAATGCTGGATGTTGTAGTCCAAAACATCTGGAGGGCACAACAGTCCAACATAACATCTGCTAGTGATACACAACTTTTTCACTCTCTCATTCTTGCTGTAGCCCTCTGGGCCATCCAAAAATCTGCTCCGGAGGGTTTCCCAGCTCTCTGGAGCAGATTTTGAGGGTGCCTGCTGTGCTGTGGGGGTGGGATGGAGAAATCAGTGCCCTCCTAGTTCTATTAATGGAGATGCTTCCATTAGCAGAATGACCATTGGATACAACCCTAAGCTGGGGAAAGGCTGAAGTCTACCCATCACATAGATAGATAGATAGATAGATAGATAGACAGACAGACAGACAGACAGACAGACAGACAGACAGACAGACAGATAGATAGATAGATAGATAGCCTTTCCACTAAAATAACACTATGTTTGCTGATGCTCTCATAACGTTGGCCAGCAAGGCACCCCTTACAGAAGCTTGTTCTACCATATGTTCAACAAACATTTCTTTAATAATAATGTTTTCTGCTGTTTCTCTGGCACAGATGTTAGGCGGATAGATCCATCATTTGGTGGCTCTTCTCGGGATTTTTTTTAGGTGTTACATTAGCTATTTTCCTGTCCTTTGGTGTGGAGGCTGACTTTGCGTATACATATTTCTTTTAAATGATCAACAATTTCACATTTGAGCTATTGAACAATGCTTGGGTAAATACCATCTACGCTTAGAGACTTATTTATCATTTCATCCTAAAACCTCCATCATTATCCCTTCTATATGGTGGAATTCTTCAGAAATACTGCATGAAAACCAATGTTCAACTGTGAGTCTCTGTCTAACATTTGTAGTGAGGTCTGATACAAAGAATTCACATAGAATGCAAATCCTATGCATGTTTAGACAGGAAAAAATCCTACAATTCTCATTCTATGTTCCAATAAATGTTTAATATTAGATTACCACCCCACCCACCCCCTGGTAGTAACTTGCTCCTTAAATTCCTTCTTAGCTTGCCCTATGGTAAACATGCTTCCAGTTTGTAGAATTTGTGCTCTTTTGAAATTCTCTTTCTTTGGGCACTATATAAAACAATGTATTGGCTATACTGCTTAGCCATTCTGGCATCTTTTTGGACTTGTGTCCACTGATGAGCAGTATACATTTTAATAGAGCCTCTACCACCATGGTTTTTAAATATACTCCTGAAGGGACTTGATTGTATCTTTTGGCTTACTTTTAACTCACCCTCTTGCTCTTAATTAATATCACCACCCCTTTTGAATATATTTAAACATTTTCATTTGGGCCATTTAGACAAGTTGGTTAGCATCATATTTAACTGCTGTGTTATTGATTATTTGTTCAGTTTCAGAGAGCAATCCTAAATACTGTTTCAGAGAGTAATCCTATGCTCCCTGTGAAGGTAGTTGAGGGGCCATAGGATGCTGTGGATCTCCCTTGGTGCAGGCAGAGAGGGAGGCCCACAGATGGAGGCTTCCCTGATATGGCAGCAGAAAACTCTGCCACCGGCACTCCTCCACCAGCACTGCTCTGCCAAGTGACGGGGCTGGAAATGGGCCATTCCAAGGATGTGTCCAGGTTGTGTCAGCATGGATTCACAGAGCTCTGTGCCTCCTCATTTTCCCAATATGCCCAAAACAAGGGCCAGGAACTATACCAGCCCTGCTGTTAATGTGAGGGAAATGGAGGGGGGAAGCTCTGTTTTTCTTAATTTGTGTGGTATAAAACCATCTCCCCAAATTCTTCCTCGGTCAGAAAGGCTTAGAAAGTAGCAGTTCTTCTTCGAAGGATTCTTTCCCAACCCTGTCCTAGGATTGCTCTGTGAAGATGGGAGGAGAGGTGGAACTCAAAATGTTCTCTGAATGAGCCAGAGAAATTTGAACTGAAATATAACAAGAGTTATGGAGAGGGGGAGGCACCTAGTAGTATTTGGTTTATTTGAAAACAATTAAAAAAATTAAAAGCAACAGCAAAGAGAACTTGAATTTGTTTTTTTGTTTCGGCACCCCTCTCTGAATTGTATTTCGTATTTTCGAGGCTCAATTGCATTTGAAATGCAATGTTTTCTAGTGACTTATTTCCAAGGTAAGTATGGTACACACCTCCTTAATGCAATTTACATGTTTGGAGAAAAGTAGGTGTTGTGCAGGGGGGTGGGGGGGAGAGATGAATTATGAAGAAGTAAAGAGGAAAATAATTTCAGGAGGTAATGGATGAGCTCTGTCCGGAAGATTAATCAAGGCAGTTGCAAGAGAGTGCCAAAAGCATAACTGAAGTAGAACTAAATATCTGATTGTAATTAAAACTTTAGCCTTCTAATGGCTCCATGAAAGATATTTTAATAAACGTGAAATGCACTTTCTAAATGGCACGCTAACTTTTAATGACTTGGGTGTTTTGTTTGATTAGTAACCTGGACTGTTAAATTAAAGCCAACTGCAAGTGCATGATAAAATATTGATGGTTTCAGGCAAATGAATTGGGGGAGTTATGCTTGACAGATTTTTTGGTATCATTAAGGATTTTAACTGGTGGAAAATATATATTGCTGGTGCTTAAAGATAGTTAAAGAGGATCTAGCCATTTATATGTCCTAGTTTTAATTTTACAGTAATAATGGGGAGGGGGGGGATCTGAATTATTCACAGATGGCTGGTCAAGAGGGGTCACTTAATTTAAAAAGTGTTAGTTTAATTACACCTGTTTCTCATTTCCAGCTTAGATAATTAAATATTCAGAGGTATTTGGTTATTTCTTTTGCTTGAGTATGCCTGAAGCTTATTTGGGTGTGTGTGTTCAGGGGTATCGTTTTTGCTCTATAAGAAGCGGTGTGTACATGGCAGAAAAAGTTCTATTGTTTCTAGACAAAGCTGCTTATGGGATGTTAATTGAATTTGCAAGGTTTTGATAGTACTGGCACATGGGGCCATCGCAGAAAATATGGCTATTGCCACAATACGACATTTCTTCTCTATCAAAATCTAGAGAACTCTACAGATCATATTTGATCAAACATAACTTAAGGCAAAATCCTTTGCACGTTTAGAGAAAAAAAGTCCTGTAGCTCCCAACGTTCCTCAGCCAGCCATGCTGCAAGTTGTAGGGTTTTTTCCTGTCTAAACGCACATAGGGTTGCACGCTTAATTGTGTCATGCCCACGTATGCTTCAGAGCATGGTTGCTGTCACACTCCACAATGCCTTTTCAATAAGGGTTTGTCTAACTTGCACAATTGTTGGAGATGTAATCCAACTAATGCTTCTTTAACTCATATGTTTTGGCAATCTTAAAAACAAATTTGTTTTAAGATTAAAATATTTTCTATTAATAATATGACTAGATTGGTTCTCCCCATTCCCCTGCCATGCAGAAATAAATGTGAAAAAATATGCCAGCTCTGGAGCTGCATTAGATGGCCAGTTGTCCTACTTTACAGAGGACAGTCCTCTTTTTGAAGGCTTCCTCTATTTGAAGGACTGTCTAGTCCAAGTCAGGTTTAAAAATAAAGAAGCAGAAGAAACTATAAGAAAGAAGAGTGAAGGCTTTCAAGATTCTCCTCAACAGTTGGCACCTGGTCAACAGTCTGAGTGGGCACACAGATCACCTGGTCACAGTCTTTCCCATTAGGTATTTCTATTTAAATTAAATTAAAATAGCAGTTATTTCTAAATTTTCATATCTATCTATCTATCTATCATCTATCTATCTAAGCATGTGCAATTTTTGTGCAGCCCACTGACCTCTTTTGCTCAATTCCCCCCCTCAATGTGCCACTGCCCACCCTAAGGCTTGGTGCAATGGCTGAAGAGGTCCTGTCTTGTCCCATGGACCCACCCACCCACCTAGCCACTGTGCTACAGGGGGCACACATATTTACTGTGGGAATTTTAATTCTGTTAATTATGGGAAAGCCCTGAAAACACAGGGAAATAGTGGCAGCGATGCCACAATGAGAAAAGCCCACAAGCATCAACATGACCCCTTCTCTATAATGGGAAGCACAGCCACCAATAACCAAAGCAAAAGCTGGCACTGAATTATGGGAGAAAGGCTATTCCAACTGGAAATGAAAGAATGTTTTATTTCATCAGAGGCACAATTGTTGTAGTACTGAAGAAGGAAATGTATTTGGTAAGGAAACTGACACAGCCACTGCTTAATAAATTAGTCATTTCATTTATGAGATGATGATGATGCCATCTATGTACATGATTTTTTTCTAGGGACTGTTAAAAAACACGCAGTAGCCTTTAGACCACTAAGAATGTGAAAATGCCCTAGTCTTTAGTCAGCTCTGAAGGGCAAAATCCTGTTTTAGCGATAAAGATACTAGACAGGCAGGTGTTAGCAAGAGGATTGAGCCATGCATGCTGCTGAGCATATTGGTAATAACATGCAACAAATAAATAGTCTAAGAAAAAGCCTCAAGGACACGTAATATATAATGCTTCCCTGTTCAAGAAGAGATATAGCTCCCAGCTACCCTCTCCTATTTGTATAGTCATCTGTATGTTAGGTTTCAGTAAACGGATGAGGTGAGGCATCTTTCAATTTCTATATACCTACAGCTGTTATTAAAAGTCTTCTGTGGTTTTTATTGAAGGCAAAATATCTCTTCACAAGCAATATCTGTGTTCCCACTGTAGGAGATAATGTGCTGCTTTTGAACTGGGCTGGAGAGACGAGTGCGATAGGTTGTACTGTGAGTATAATAATCCTTGTAGCTTGTTCATAAAACAGTGGTACCAAATGTATCCTGATTGTACTCATCTAAACAAAATTCTTGTTACGCTATTTGCATTGCTTCGCAGAGGCAAGGGCAACTGCGTGTATCTTACGTATCACCAGGCCTAGATTCACAAAGAAGTTGTCTGTCTCTGGTCATTCAATCAAAATCCCATTATGTCACTTACCCAAATTAATTAATTAAGTAGGTAATTATAGGTATTTTTATACCACCCTTCAATTATATTCCCGGGGGGCTTGCAAGAAAGAATAAAACAATTAAAATGTAAAAATTCCAAAACATAATAAACTAAAACATCCAAAGCGACATAAACTAGTCAGCAAGATTCGGGCTGTTTCTAAAAAGGTATTTTCCTGGCCTGAAAGTAGGAGCCACGTAAACTGTTCTGGAGAGAGCATCCTCAATGGGGTGCCACAACTGAGATGGCCATCTATCTGGTACCCACCCACCTTACCTTAGTTCAGAGATGGGGAACCTCTAGCCTTTGGGCCAAATCAAACCCATGGAACTCCCCATCTTGCCCACAGAGTCTTCCTCTATCAGCATCTCCCACTCCCTCCCCAAGTCCGGAGGGGGCATAAAGGAGAATCCTCCTTTTATTTCTGATCATTGAGTAGAGATAACAGGGGGATTTCCTTTTGCTTAGCCCTCCCTTCATTTGCTGTCAGCCCCCACCACTACTGAAATGCACCCCCCGAGAACTTCTCAGAAATGGAATTAGGCCCATGGGCTGAAAGAGATTCCGCAGGCCTGACATATGGAGATAGGCCAACCTTGAAGTTCCCTGATTCTAAGCCAAGAAAGGCTTTAGGTCAATACCACACTTTGAACTAGACCCAGAACTGGACTGGGAGCCAGGACAGTTGGTAAAGCACAGGCATAATACAATCATAATGAATAGGAAATAGCACTTTAGTGCTTCTCTATAGGTAAATAACCCGTCTATTTTCTGACATTTACATGCAACAGGAACCTACAGCGAAGTGGACAGTGAGCAGCATGTGTCACATTCCCAAGAATTGGGCAGGTGTGGATGCTCACTACACATTCCCTCCACCAAATACTGTCAGGATCAGTGTAGGGCATGTTCTAGACTAGACCTGGGCCAGATCTACACTAGTCTTATAACGTTGCTAGTGTCCCTTTCTAACGTGGTTCTCTGTATCGGTTCTCTGTAGCTGTAACGTTACTGCAGGGCACATTGTCCCTCCCTCTTCTCTGAGAGCTGCTGGGTTTGCTCCACCCACTGCCTGTCTCATTCCTAGCCAGCAGTGCAGGGCAATAGTCATAAGCACACACAAACTCCCTCCCTCCCAAAACATCTTAACATAAGTCCTGGGGAATTGCCTGAACACATAGGAGCTAGCCACTTTGCTGAAGCTAAGCAGGGTTGTGTCTGGTCAGGGTTTGGATGGGAGACCAAATTAAAAAGTTTTAGCAGCAGCTGCATTTAAGCCCCGCTGGTCATGAGTTTTGGACTGGGACCAAGAGACCCTTGTTAATTTTCCTGCACGGAGCTACAGCGATCCTTTGAGCGCTCCTCAGCTCCTTTGCAAAGAGGGGGGAAATATTTAAAAAAAATCATAAAAAATCAACCGATGACCCAATTTGATTCAAATTTTAAGGCAGGATGCATGGGAGTACTTCACAATAAAAGCAGATTCTAAGGTGGAAAACTTCTGAGTCCTTTGCATGCAATTGTCAGTGATTGCACAGTATAACGCTGGTGTGATTTATCTGCTGTAGCAGATAAGATAGCAAACGGGGCAAAGGAAGGAGAACAGGAAGTGGGCGGAGCAAACCCAGCAGCTTTGAGAAAGGGAGAGGAAAATTACCGGTAGGACAAGGCACATGAATCTGTAGCCATGCTGGAACTAAGAAATAGAACCTGTAAGTACGACTCATTTACAACGTTGGAGACCCAGGGTCACGTGACGCTATGCGTCACAGTAACCCATTCAAAACATTAGAATAACACCAGTGTAGATTCCCAATTGGAGCATCTCCATCTGAAGTATCTTTTAAATCAGTGGCTTGAGCTAGAAAAGTTGGAAGCTGCATCAAGCGCTGTGGATCAGGTCTGGCCAGACCAGAGGCTTCAGGACTGCCTGCCAACCCCTGTATGGTGAACTCCCATATTTCCTTCTGCAGATGGAGCAGGCTCTGAGGCCTGAGAACATATAGTCCTAGGTCCCAGCTTCAGACTGGGAAGGGACCATGGCCCAGTGGTAGAGCACATGCTTGGCATGTAAAAGTTCTAATCCCCAGCATCTCTAGGGCTAGGCCAAATTTCTGCCTGAAACCCTGGAGAGACATTGCTGCCAGTCAGTGTGGACAAAACTGGGCTAGATGGACTGACAGCCTGATTCAGTATAAGGCACCTTCCGATGTTCTTATGACTCCAAGGCTCCAGTTTAAGCCCTAGATTTCCTAAAATGCAGCGATACTCACTTCATATTTCATCTTATTGCCATGTAGTGTGGCTGTGCTTTACAGAGGACAACCTTCTGTTTGAAGGACTGTCCAGTCCGAGTGATTTAAAGATAGGGAACCAGAGGAAACCACAAGTGCTGGGGCCTTGAATTTGCCCATCAACAGTTGGGCACCAGGTCAGTAGACTGAGCAGGCATATAGCTCACCTGGTCACACACTTCCCCATTAGGGTTAGAAGTACTGTATTTTTATTTCAACAACAATAATTATTTTCAATTTACATCTCTACACAAACATTAGCACATGCAAATGTTATGCAAATCTCTACCCTCCTTTGTCTTCCTTTTTGGTGATGCATTTCCTCTGTTTTGGCAAAGAGTAGTGGCCATCCTAGTCCCAGGAGGGACCTTTCCAGGAATAATTGCCAGTTGCCTGGAGGGCCCTACTCCTTAAAAATATTTTTCATTATCCATTTCAGCCTTGTTAAGATTTATCTTCAAAATAAATGTTAGGAGCAATGTTTTCCCCTTTAAAACAGGGAGGGGGGAATCTTGTTTTCCCTATAACTGCATTGGCTTCCCCTTCATTCCTCAAATGATTTTTCTGGAGTTGCCCTGTTCAATTTGAAAATGTATTGGTGAGACTGTACTCTGTCTGTTGCTACACAAAATGGCAGCTGCGTTTGTGTAATCTGCTGCGTGCGGAGTCCATTCTCTCTACATTTTTGTTTGGCCCTTGACTCTGCATGTGTTATCTTACTGGGAAGCAGCATCTTTGAAGTGAGGAGCAATACCGCTGTTCTTTGACAGCTACTTCGTAATGCTGTTTCCCTTTGCTTGGTGGGTTAGCAAATATTTCATGACTTATTTTCCCCAAGTTTGTTTCTCATGGAGAGAGGAAGAATCTCTGGAGAAAGATGTTTGGCAACTGACAAAGGCTAACTATATATATATATATATATATATATATATATATATATAAAAATATAGATTATTTCCTCTCTAAACTGACAGCTTAATCAAAACTTGGGAATTTCAAAACCAACAAATTCCTAGTTATTGCCTGAAAGAAAGAAAAAACATCATTAAATGATCAGAACATCTTTTGTTAGGATCAGTGCTCAGCGTCTTGCTTTTATACATAAAAAATCAATAAGGAAGCAATGAAAAAAAACCCACAGTGGTAACTCTAGAGGGCAGTGCAACACAATGAAATCTGAATCCCTGTCTTATATAGTTAGAGATTGACCAGCGTCCTTTCACAACAAAGGCTCAAATTTTACCTTGTAGTTAATGAAACTAATAGCAAAATGTAAGATGAGGAGCAGTTCTCCTTTGTGTCATAATTAGATGTTGTGCTAAAAAACATTTTTTGGACCCCAAACTGTATGTGCTATGAAACCCTCTCAGTGTGCTGAGGGAGGGCCTATTAACTAGACATTTTGAAGGATGTGTGTGGCTGTCACAAACCAACGTCTCCTGGTTAAAATATAGTAAAAGAAACACGGGGTGATCTTGCCATCTGCATTTCCCCAACCCCTGTAAATGAAATGGCAGAGGGGTGGGGGTGGGGATCCTGAATGTGATGATGTCATTACCAGGGAAATACAGGTCAGCAGTAGCCACGTGTACATCATGTCTAGATATGCCCTAATTTGCAGCTCAATCTTGCTATTATTTTTTAAATCCTACCTGTTCTCCATGGCGTTCAGATTGGGGGGAAACTGCAGAAAAGCCAGGAAGCCAAGAAACGATTGGTGCTTGGGGGGAAGTGGCCAGGGCCAGGGGAAGGGGTGGGGCCATCTGTGGAGGGAGTAGATGGATCCCTTTCCTCTCAGGCAGATTTGACTGTGCCTGAGATCCCCCAACCCTGTCCTAGTCCAATAAACTAGCCACTACACTCCTTGGTATATTTACTCAGACGTAGTTCAATGGGACTTACTTCCAGATAAGTAGGATCAGAACTGCAGCTTTAGTCCTAGAATTCCAATGTTGCCCTGTAGGATTGGCCACCATGTACTTGGATTCAAAGTGGGCACCGCTGGGCTGCGTGGCCATGATTGCCTTGTGACTACATAGCGGAGGGTGATGTTTCCCAGCCCAACTTTCTGCTCAGTAGATGATATCTGGGATTCAGATATATCCAGAGAGGAAGTGAATGGAGTAGAACCCATCTCCATTTTCTTCAAGTCTGATGACAGGATTTGGACAAAGGATGCAATAGGATTCCTCACAAATGTTCCATAAAAATGGCTGGAAACACTGCAATTTTGGGACAAGTGACCAGACAGTAACTCCTATTCTGTTCTCTTAGGATGCTTGGTAATGTCATGTTGTCTTTATTCTGGACCCATGGAACTCCCTTGTCAGTTTCCCCAATGCCCATTGTCAACAACCTAAGAAGATGACCTACAAAGATCTTGTCACTGATATTTGGTGTTTGTTTGTTTTGTTTTAGCAAATAAATTCTGTATAGGCTGGGATGGGCTGAAAGTTGATTTTCAGAGGTTTTGGACTCAGAACTCCCAGTATTCCTGACCATTGGTCTTGCTGGCAGGGGCTTCTGGGAGTTGAAGTCCCAAACATTTGGAGATCTGCCTTCTACCTACCTCTGATGTAGAACAATCATTACTATCACCATAGGAAGGCAGGGGGAGGTAGCAATCCAAAACAGAATTATGGATATGATGGCAACAGAGAGTTCACCTGGTTGACACTTGATTTAAATGGCAATTGGCTGAAGTATTATGTAAGAAAAGGTAGCATATTCTTCATTATTAATTGCTGTTAGCATATGTTCATGCTTCTTGCCCCAAATTTATGTATGCCTCTATCATAAAAGGTCACCAGAGAAATCACTAGGGGTGAAATGAATTTGGCCCTCTTGATCTCAAGATTAATATTCATTAAGAGGTCTTGGTATTCTATTTTACGCTGTTTGACTATTTGCATGACTTGTTTGCTAATTAAATCCATTAATGAATCATATCTGCATATATAAAAATAGTGTGAACTCAGTATAATATATGCCATTATACTGTCCAGAACCTCATATGCTGGGATGTACACATGAAGCTCTTGCATGTGTAAGCCTCCTTATTCAACTCAACAGATGGGGAAGCTCTACATGTACAATTGATGCATGCACAGGGCTAGCTCTTTTATTGCACCCAGGGAAGTGGGAATGCCCTTGCAGGATCTCTGCATGTGTACTGGGTGTCTTTATTGCACCCAGGGAAGTGGGAATGCCCTTGCAGGATCTCTGCATGTGTACTGGGTGTCTTTATTTCACCCAGGGAAGTGGGAATGCCCTTGCAGGATCTCTGCTTTCTTCCTCCACCATATGCAAGCCATTCTTGAATTAGAGCACCAGTGAGTTGCACCAAATGTACTATAGTAAAGAGATCTCTTTTAATACCAAAGTATTATTGACATACCTTTTCACTAAAAAATATCAAAATGATTGCGCTAACTCTAAAAAGCTCCTAAATGGGACCTATATTTAAGTACATTTGTACATCTAGGCAATTATTTCAATTGCCTTGAATTTTAATTATTTTACTTTTTGGTTTGAGGTCTACCACAATGGCTTTTGGGGGCTTATTATTGAATGGGTTTACATAGGAAGCTGCCTTATTCTGAGTCAGACCAGTGATCCATCTAGCCCAGTATTGTCACCACTGACTGGCAGCAGCTCTCCGGGATTTCAGGCAGGAGTTTTTCCTGCCCTACCTGGAGAAACCAGGACTCAAACTTGGTACCTTCTGCATGCAAAGCAGATGCTCTGTCATTGAGCTATGGCCCTTTCAATTCAGCTGTTTTAGGCAATAAATGCTCACCAGATGTTGAATGTTTTGAAATGACCTCAAGAAGGATAAATGTACCCACCAGTTACTCCCTGTAAAGATTTAAAGCTTTTTGCAATGGGCACCATGCCTGGAAGTTGACACGGACAGGATGTGAAGTACAGAATGAAGTAAGACAAGGCATCTATTTATTAGCAGCATTGTGTATGCATTGAGACTTTAGAAACCCAATCACCATTTGAGATATGAAACGCAAATAGCCAGTGGAAGCCTTGATTTATATTTGAATAAATGTGTCTTCTTTGACCACAATGAGGTAGCTCAGTCCTTGGGAAGCTGTTGCAATGTCAAAGTCCAAACATGCATGATGGGAAATATTGGTGTCCTTGAAGTTTTGACCATCTGTCCCCTTCTAATACCCAAAAGGGAACAGTAGTTTTTTAAACTATTCAAAATGTATGTATCCTAATGTGCTAGTATACACTATTGCTTATTATTCAGTCCTAGTTTTTGAACCAAAGAAAGTGAAATAATTAAAAAATAAGAATCCAGCTACATATGTTATTTTAACATCTCCTACTTCCTTTCATTTTCAATAGCACCTTCCTTTCTGGTAAAACAAAATGATGTGTGAAGAACAAGAGAGGTGGGAAGGTGGTACCAACGGAAAATCTTTTCAGCACTGACTGTCCCACCGCAGTAAGTTTGTAATGAAGTGTTTGGTGACCACTCCCTGCTGAAAACTGTAGCAAATAATATTGCTCTTTATGGAAAGTGAGTTGGAATGGAACAGTAGCAATGGCAAGCACTTCATGAGATTGTGGTATCTTAACAATCGCTCTCTTGTCTGGTGCTCTGGAATTTCTTCAAGCATTTCCATAGACTCGCTGGGCTTCAAGGACACCTGAAGGTTGTGTAATCCAGCTGGTGCACTAAGAAATGAGGCTACATAGGCAAACACCCAGGCGGATTCATCTGTAGCATTGAGATTACAGTAAACCACAAAGCGTTGACAAAATGTACAGGGCCAATTCTGGCAATGGAAAAGGAAATTGTCCATGATGCTTGGTCTTTTGGTATGAAGAACTTGCTGCTTTGTCATTGTGAGTTTATCTTGCCAGAATAAACCCCTAACTTTACTGCTGTGGGTTAGTTCAGCCTCCCTCAACCTAGTTCTCTCTAGATGTTTTGGACTTCATGTCCCATCAGGCTCAGCCATCATGGCCAGTTGTAAGGAATGCTGGGAGTTGTAGTCCAAAACTACAACTGGAAGCCACCATGCTGGGGAAGGCTGGGTTAGTTAATTCACTAGAAATGCAAATGCTGGAGAGATCTATTGGTATTTTCTCTTTGGCATCCTTTTGTTCTATGCAGTCAACATTGTTCTGAGCGTTATACTCCTGTTATCATAGAAAAACTCTAGCTTTGAAGTATTTTCTATTTATTTTATTCACATGTGTACCATATCCTCCTTCTAAGGGGCTCTGTTTGGCATTCATGTGTAATTCCTTGGGGCTATTTGCCATGTGGTGGGCTAAATTGAGAAGTATGGTTAGCCCTAACTATTACAATATGCCAGCTATCAAATATAATCAAACACTAAATACTATTGTACAAATACTGTTGAATATTAAAAAGCATCTAATGTCACCTTCCCAAAACTCTCCAGTATCAAATATCTTTGGGTGTCAAATGCCAGTCTGAAAAGGTCTGCGAATATTCAGACTATTATTATTATTATTATTATTATTATTATTATTATTATTATTATTATTATTTTATTTATTTATATAGCACCATCAGTGTTTACTCATAGATTTACTCTCTATGTACAGAGTAAAACAGTAAATAGCAAGACCCTGCCGCATAGGCTTACATTCTAATAAAACCATGATAAAACAATAAGGAGGGGAAGAGAAAGCAAACAGGCACAGGGTAGGGTAAACAGGCACTGGGTAGGGTAAAACTAATATATGAGCTCAAGATTTGCATGGGAAAATTTCAGCTCTAGTTCCTTCTGTGACCATCTGCCAACATGTGTAGCACATATCTATTAAGACAAAATATATTTAAACTGGAAGGCACTGCATGCCCTGGCTGTGTTTTAGACACCTGCATGTTTAGCTTTCCCAGCAAAGCATAGGCATTGCCACATGATTCAAAGCAAATTTCCCCAGTACAAAGAATATTCATTAACCTAAGTATGTTTACTGAGAAGTAAATCCAACAGAATTCCTTGGGACTTACTCCCTGGTAAATAAGATTATAATTGAATCCTTATATTTGTTTTTGGCAGACTGTCATGACGACCTATATGCTGTTAAGGGCACACTTCTTGACACAATAGCCAAACAATATCTGTTCATCTTCACTGAGGGGCAGCTAACTATAATCAGTGCCTGTTGTTTTTATACTGTTTTTTATGTGTGTGTGTGTGTTGTTGTTTTTTAAATTGTATACTTTTAATGTTTACTATTTTTAAATGTTGTAAACCGCCCAGAGAGCTTCGGCTGTGGGGCGGTATATAAATGCAATTAAATAAATAAATAAATAAATAAATAAATAATAAATAAATTTGCTTCTCAGAAACCTGCTGTTATGAACTTGCAAAACACCATGCTGATGAAATCAGTCATATCTGCTCTGACTGGGACTCCACATCAAGTTGTTTTTCTGGTGAGGTACTTGAGACAACCACTCATCCAGTTTTGATGGATGAGTTTCACTTTGTTCAACCTGAAGATGAGGGCAGATTGCTTAGAGGAGGGAGGCCAACTACTTGTTCTTTGGACCCATGTCCAGCTGCCAGAGGAGGGCTGGCCAATCGGATGACAGACGCTGTAAATGCTTCTTTGTCAGAGGGTTATATTCCAATTCCTCTAAAAGAAGCAGTCATAAGATCTTTGTTAAAGAAGCTTTCATTGGATCCTACTACCCTACTGGCCAGTTTTCCATTTTCTCTTTTTAAACAAGTTCTTAGAGGAGAAGCAGCAGTGCAACTCCAAGCTTTCTTGGATGAAGCCGATGATCAGGATCTGTTCCAATCTGGATTCAGGCCTGGTTTTGGGCGAGAAACAGCTTTGGTTGTATTAGTGAGTGACCTATGCCAGGAACTGCACAAAGGGAGCGCAGCCCTGTTGGTTCTGCTGGACCCCTTAGCAGCATTCAGTACCCTTGATTATGGTATCATCCTGGGCTGTTTGGCTCATATGGGACTTCAGGGCACCAGTCTGCAATGCTTCCAGTCCTATTTGGCCAAATGTTCTCAGAAGTTGATGCTGATGGATTATTGTCCAGCTCCATGGTTGCTAGCTTATGGAGTTCTTTAGTGCCTAGTATTGTCTCCTATGCTTTTATATATTTACCTGACGCCACTGGAGGAATTCATTCAGAGTTTGGAGTTGGGTCTCCTCATTATGCTGATGATACCATGCTCTAACCCTTTCTTGACTGATGCCAAAGGGGAAGTGGAAGTCCTGAACCATTGTCTCAATGCAGTGAAGGATTAGATATGGGTGAACAAATTGAGGCTCAGGCCGTTGGTAGACGAGGTCTTAGCGTGGTGTGAGGCCCGGTCTCCCTCCTGTGCATCCAGATGATGCACAGGGGATTCCGGGGTCAGGCCGGGTTAAGACCTCCTTCAGGCCGGGGCTGCGGAAGGTCTAGCAGGGTCCGTGGCTTTTCCTGGCTGCTCACTTACTCGCGAGTAGCCGGGAGAAGCCACGGACTGGACACAGCGCTCATAGGAGTGCTGTGCCTATCGAGCCGGGGGGGGAATCACGGGGGGGGGGGGAGATAGGGGCTGGGGGAAAGGCCGGACCCGGCAGGAGAGGGGGGGAAGAAGAAGGGGCATGGGCACGGGCATCGGGGACATGGGATGGGGGCGGGGGAAGAAAGATGGGCACGGGCATGGCGGACGGGGGATGGGGCAGGGGAAGAAGGACGGGCACGGGCATTGGGGACGGGATGGGGCGGGGGAAGAAGGACGAGCACGGGCATGGCGGACGGGGGATGGGGGGTGGGGGAAGAAGGATGGGCATGGGCATGGTGGACGGGGAATGGGGGTGGGGGAAGAAGGATGGGCACGGGCATCAGGGATGGGGGGGAAAAAGGATGGGGGACAGGGCATGGCGGACGGGGGAAGGACGGGCGAGCAAGCGGGCAGGGGGGGCATCAGGCATTGTGTGTGTGTGGGAATCAGGGGCAGGGGGAGCGGGGACCCTATATTTATTTTTAAAAAGACTTACCTTCTCCGGCGGTGTGCTCCTGCGCACATGGCCCTTTAAGGTTAGAAAAAAATGGCGGATGTGACAGGGCTTCCCCTTGCCCCGTCGCGTGTTGACGTCTGGAAAAGGGCGACGGCACGCGCTAGTTGCAGCGCGCCGTCGCCCCGACTCCCCACTGGATTTTCAGGTAGGTCTAGCAAAGCCCTCAGTCTAGACAAGACGGGCATTCTCTTGGTCAGTAGACAAACCAGCTTGGGATTGGAGGTACAATCTGTTCTGGATGGGGTTGTATTTCCTCTGAAGGACCAGGTTCACAGCTTGGGGTACTTTTGGGCCTACCATTAGTTCTGGAGGGAAAGGTGGTTGCTGTGGTCAGAAGCACCTTTGCTCAGGAGCACCTTTGAAGGGATGTGCCAGCTACACCCTTTCTAGGGAAGATGAATCTAGATGAAGTTAGGCCATGGTGATCCATGCCTAAGTTACCTCTCATTTAGAGCATCATTAGATGAGTGTTTTATCACATGATCTTTACTGGCCACTCACAATTGTTCGGGGGGTCCTTTTGTTGAATGGATTGGGGCCATAATATCTGAAGGACCACCTCCTCCCATATGAGCCAGCCTCTAATTTGAGATCGTAATCAGAGACCCTGTTGTGTGATTCAGCATCAGTGAGATAGGGCCTTTTTTGTAGCAGCACCTCAACTGTGCAGCTCCCTCCCGAGGAAGTTCGGGCTGGTTCCCTCCCTTTTAAAATTTGGACAGGCAGCAAAAATTATATGGTTTCACCGCGTTTACCATTTAAAATGGTATTTTGTCTGCTTTTAAAACAAGTTCTGTTGTTATTATGATTTCTTTCGATTTTATCATACATCGCTTTGACGGTCCTGGTGGACAGAAAAGTGCTAAAGAAATACTTTAAATAAATAAACACATTTAAAAAATGAATGCATTGCCGGAGTCGCCTGTGGATAAGATCAGATTCTTTTTGCAGTTGAACCATTTAGCCCATATTCTGGGTGATTTTAACAAAAGTGTTGGTGCAGTTTGTGGTTGTTGGCCATTTTGCCTCAATCAGCAAGAATATTGGGAGGAAGAAGGCAGTACTGTTTACAACAGTTTTGTGCATCACCAGCACTCGCTTAAGTGGTCCTATTTGTCAAAAAGTGTCATAGACACATCCGCAAACTGATCACAGGCACCAACTACATTTGATCATTAATCGTATGAAAAACCACAAGAAGGTGATTATAACCCCCTCCCCACTTTTCACATTAATTAACACTGATTCCTTTTTGGCATGTGGTAGGATTCAAATCAGAGCTGGTTAAGACTCTGTGTGTAAACACCAGCAGAAATCAACAAGAAGCCTTTATAATGCTGAACATAAACGATCACTAGAAACACTTCCTCCACTATTGGGGGTGCATTAGAGGTGCCCAATGTGTCTATGAAGGCTGGCTTGATGATGGAAACGGCTAAGTTTACCAATATGCTGTGAAGATCTTTGGCAGCAAGAGCAAGTGCAAAGAGTGCGAGCATGAACCAGACTTTACCGAGCTGATATCAGTCATAAAGGTGAAACATGAGGGCTTATCTGAAACATCAGAGACATCCTTATTCTGAGTTATTTGAAAGTCTACGGTAAACACATGCTGCAGGACAAGGAACTGCCTGGAAATGTGCTCACATTTACTGACCGACTTTCTGTCGAGAGAGACAAACTGTGGCTTGCATAGGTAAAGAGTGAATGGCTTGAATAATACTATATGGAGAATGGGTTTTTACTGCTTTTAAATTATATATTTGTTTTAACTTGATTAATGGTTTGATTTGTTTTTAGCTGTATATATTTATTGTTTTATATTGTATGATTTTATCTGTACCCCACCCTGAGATCCTAGTGATATAGGGCAGGATACAAATGTTTTAAATAAATAAATAAATAAATATTGCATCCAAGGACAGGGACTACATCATGTGAGGGTTGTGGGGCAAAACGGTAAACAAGGCAGGATGAAAGTGTAATAAAACACTGGTGTGATGGAGCTCTATATCATGTTTTGGCTATTGGGCGGTATAGAAATGCAATAAATAAATAAATAATGTTTTGGGAACTCCTATCCCTCTTGAACATGCCTACTTATCATTGAGTTTATTAAAATCAGCTTACCAGAAATCCAACGGTCATGTTTGACTACACTCAGCTTTAGTTTTCCTTAAAATCAAGAACTTCAGCGTTGCATGGTCAGTTTCCCCAAAGTTCCTGCTACTTTCACTTGATCAAGTAACTCTTCCCTATTGGTCAGCATCAATTCAAGGATGTGTGTGTCTGCAATCCCCTCATTGATCATTATATTTGTTAAGGGCATCTTCTGTTATTCTCTCTTCTTTCCAGACCCTTCTGAGATAAGCAGATGCCAATACAGTGCAAATTCTTATGTAAACATGTGAGAATTTAGCAATATGAAAGTGTGAGGAAAAGCTAAATATAATCACTAACAATAATTCCTATCTCATCATAGGCAGCATTAGGAACCATGTTACTTCTGGCACTGGAATAAATTGGAAATAGTCTAGTTGAAGTACAATAATGATGATGATGATGATGATGATGATGATGATGATGATGATGATGTGACCTGTGTATGGCATAGACTAAAATACATAGGATCATAGGAAGCTGCATTACACCAAGTCAGACTTTTGATCTATCTATCTCAGTATTGTCTACACTGACTAGCAGCATCTCTCCAGGACTTTAGGCAGGGGTCTTTCTGAGCACTACCTGGAGATGATCATTAAAAGAAACACACACACACACACACACACACCTATCTGTCTATATGTGTATCCTATTCTTCCCAATGGAGGCTGGTGGCTCCGATGTCAGTAAGGTGGTGAATCTGCTCCAGGTTTCAGTCAGAATGCTTCACACCTTGTTTAGCTCCTTTAGAGGTCTGATTGACACCCAGAGTGGATTCATAGCCCCACTGACATCGGAGCCACCAGCCTCCACCGAATTCTTCCAGTG
Organism: Elgaria multicarinata webbii; assembly: GCF_023053635.1. Lineage (NCBI taxonomy): Eukaryota > Metazoa > Chordata > Lepidosauria > Squamata > Anguidae > Elgaria > Elgaria multicarinata. The sequence continues at coordinate 142,678,614 of NC_086172.1, read as the reverse complement.
AGCTCACAGACACGGGCATTGTCCAATTTTATCCTCAAAACAACCGTCCAAGGTAAGTAAAAGCTGAGAACAACTGGTCCAAGGTCATCCAGCGAGCTTCATGCCTGAGCAGAAATTTTAATATGAAAGGGAGGACCACGAATCCATTCGCGTCCAACCTACTGCGTCATGGCAAAGAGCAATAATGGAAGAAAGCATGTTGACTGCTCTTGACCTAATAGATCTTAAAGCTTGTTTAGATTGAAATACTATCTGTGCTGGCTGTAGAAATTCTGGAAACAAAGTAGGGCTGTTGACACACTGTTTTGCATTCTAATACACCCAGAAAGCCATTATTTCCCCCAGCTTCCCCGTCTGCGTTATGACTGTAGCACTAGATCTGAATTCTAAGGAACAGCTAAAAGGCTTGTTTGCATAGACGTGCAATGCAGAAGCTTTCGCAAGCAGGGCTTGAGATCTCCCCTAGTCCCCAATTTGTTGTTCTTCTGCTTTCAAACCCAGCAGAACCTATTATGTTTACAATGAGAAAAATATACATGGATCAGTGGCACTTTAGCAACTGTCTATTCTCTAAATTTAGGGAATGGCTGGGGCTTTGGGCTTAGGAGTTTGAAGGCCTCCCCCCACCCGGCTTCCCCTGCCTTGCAATTTCCCATAGATTTTCTTTGATTTTCTTTGAAAAAGAAAACCTGATTCATCTTTCTATCTTTGCTGTATATAAAATCTATCACCGTTCTTTCTAGTGGAGCCTGCTCTATTTTTTCCGTCAAACACTCTTGCAAATAAGCCCGCAGATCTTTCGACACAATGCCCAGAGCCACGGCATATGATAAATCCTTTTCCCAGCCTCAGCTTTCTGTAACCTTCCTCATTCCTCACAATGACACAGACTTTCTGTCATTCATCTTTTATTACAATTCAATATTGTGCTTGAATATAATTAGTTTGTGTGCTGTGTTCCCTCCCCCCATCCCACCCCCGTCTGCTTTTTCTTCTTTTTTTAAAGGACAAACTAGTGTTCCTGAGAAGATTTCATCTGGAAATTGACTTCAGTGTTTTTTGTAGTATCCTATATATATTTACACAACAGGGACAGAAAGGTTTTGAGAGAGGGTGGGTGGGGAGAGAGAGAGAAGAAGAAGAAGAAGAAGAAGAAGAAGAAGAAGAAGAAGAAGAAGAAGAAGAAGAAGAAGAAGAAGAAGAAGAAGAAGAAACATTTTTAACATCATAAACCTCTAGCAAAAATATGTATGTAATAGAATCTGGTACTATGGTTCTACACACATTACAGCTGTCACAGTGACTTACAGCCTTAGTTTAGCTGAAAGAAAATCTATAACCTTAGAAATGCAACAATGTCTGAGTCACAGTTCAGAGTAATAAATGTTTTTCACAGAATACTGTAATCCATATTTCCAATAGTATCCCAATACAACAAAGGCATTTCTACTAGAAATCTTTCAATTTCATGGAGAGGAAGTTCTAAGACAGAGCCAGAGAGGGGGAAAAACTGCCTGGGAGTGGGAGAGAGGCTGAGGAGAAATGATAAGTGATAAAACGTCAGGGTGTTCAGAAATATTAGCCAGGAGATGCCTCCGGCGTATGATTTCTGCCTCTGAATTACATCTTAATCAAGGTGACATCATTTTGGATGGTGAGATACTTATTAAATTTACTTGCTAATAAGGAGGCTGCCACTCTTGAAAGGAGTTTTGCAATTGGGAAGTCGTTCCTTTGCATGCGTTTATTCATTTAAATGTAAGTAGTTTTAAAAAGGCATTTTGCTTAGTATGGAAGCTGATTTTAAACACACACACACACATGTGCGTGTCTCCAGCCAACAAACTAGTTTAGAACGGAAATGCAGAGCTTTTCTACGCAAGGCTGTTTATCATTGTATCTGCTTTCCGTTTGGTTGCAGAATTAAGATCCAATGTCTACGCGAAGAGCTTTTCTTTTCCTGCTTTTCCACTGCAGGTCTAGGTGGAGCTGTGCTATAGCAGAATAGTGCAAATACACAAGTACAAACAGTACTTTCAGAAATAATATCCTATTTCCCCTGCTCTCAAAAAATCCTGGGAAAGTACTCTTTAAAAACGAAGTAAAACTGGGAAGTGAAACTGGCCTTTGCTAGACTTACCTGATAATCTGGGGGAGAGGAGGGGAGACCTTGCATTGTGAATAATGTGAGATCTTGCCCTAGTTTACATGTAAGGCGCAATGTCCTCAAGAAGAGAGGTGTCACGCCCGCCATTTTGTTTAATTTTTAAAGGGCAGGTTGCGCATGAGCGCTGGAGCGCCTAAAGGTAGGGATTTTTTTAAAAAAAATAATAATTTCCCCGCTCCCCGTACCCTAGCCTTGATGGGCGCAGTGCTCCTGAGGAGCGCTGTGCCCCTTGCGCGGCTCCCAGCTCTGCGCGAGTAATCGTGCAGAGCCGGGAAAAGCCGCGGAAATGGGCCACAAGCTCGTGGTCTCAGGCTCAGCCCGAGACCATGGGAAAAACCAGGCCCAAAGTGTAGGGCTTTATCCCGGGGCCAGGGAGGGATGATCTCTCCCTGAGCCCGGGATCCCCTGTGCGCCATCTGGATGTACAGGGGCAATCCTGGGTATCAGCGCGGTATAACCACTGGTCTAGCAAAGGCCACTCTCCCAATGAGGAGAGACTGGGCATGTTTAGTCTGGAGAAGAGAAGAATGAGAGGAGATATGATAGTACTCTTCAAATCCAGGCAAGAAGTCCAAAGGAAGGCTCCTATTCATCCCTAGAGCCACATTATTATACCTGTTGTTCAACCTCACCCTGAATCCCTCCAAAATTGTCTTTTTGTGCTCCCAATCTGAAATCTATAACTAGCCACCCAAACAAGGGTCTTGTTGTGGACAGATCCTCGATCACAGAGCTCCATGATTTGCCTGGGGTTTGCCTGGCTTGCTCCTGTCCATTCCTAGCAATCCCCCTTTTCCTCCTCTGATGCAGAATTTTTCTCTTTTGCTTGCTGCAAAAGCTGTGCTGTAAACCCAGATAGGGCTTCACCCCTGTGAAGCGTCCATTGCTGTCTTCAAGCTGCTTCTCTTTCAGTGTGGCCACTCAACTAGGGTGACCAACTGTCAGGATTTCCCCGGATTTGTCCTGGTTTTTGTTCTTTCCATGGTGTCAGGGGGGATTTTCTATAATTTTCAATAATGTCCTGGAATGATACACCTTCCTCTTTAAGGCTGCCATTAGCATGGCAGGAGGGAATGACATGCTTTCTTGAGGCACATCATTCCCCCACCCCGAGCTCCAATTGAGGTCTTAAAGGGGAAAGTGGGTCATTCGTGGACATTATAGAAAAGGCCCCAATTGGAGTGGATGGTGGTGGTGGTACAGAATGAAATCATTTCCCCTCCTCTACTCCAATCGGGTTCTTTAAGGTGGCGGGGGAATAACGTACTTTCTGCAGGACTCAGAAAGCTGCTTCCCCCCCCCCCCCACACACACTAGGTGTCCTCTTTTTTGGTTTCCCAAATATGGTCACCCTAACTCAACCCCACTGTGATTGCAAAACTATTTGCCTGGAACACTTAAAGACACTTCTATTTTGAATACATGGTGTACTACTTGGGCCACTGAGCTTTTGCAGGACCCTTGGAATCTCAGGGAACCATGTCTTGCAGCAGGGTTTTTTTAAAAGCAAATTTTCCAACTGCACAAATGCCCTGTCACACACACACACCCTGCCCAAGCCAAACACATTATTTCTCTTTCACGACTGGATAGATTATCACTAACACTAGTAGCACCTTAAACTTAAAGACAGGTTCACAGGGCCATACGTATACCCAGGAAGGATGACAGACCAAGAGAAGTACACCACTGGTTGTCACCTACAGCCCCCAATTGAAACCAATGCAATGGATCATCCAACCCATCAGCAGCACAGACACTTCTCTCTCACAGTCCTGGTCTACAGACAACCTCCCAACCTGAAGCAGATGCTAACCAGCAACAAACAGTACCCAGGACAAAGACACAGAGGGACCAGACCATGCAATAGACCCAAGTGCCAACTCTGCCCCCACAGCTATTCAGGCAACACTGTCACAGGACCCAACAACATCAGTCACACCATCAAGGGCTCTATCACCTGCATCCTTATATAATTTGTGTTACATGCCATCCCTGACTTTGTCTATTGTTAAGTTCTTAATAAACACACATACACATAACACGTGTTTTATTTTTTTCACCACTTTTTCAACTGTACATTATCAGATTTCCAACTGCACACTAAAAACACACACCCTGCCTTGCAGAGAGAGAAAGTGATGTGGCTGCTACAGTTGTTGACTCATAGCACAGTGATTTATTCCTCCTGTAGCCAAGCTAAGAGTCAAGGGTGTTGTGCAAGGACAACTTTCTCCAACCTGGTGCCCTCCAGATGTTTTGGACTTCAGCTCCCATCACCTCCAATCAATAGGGCTAATGGTTAGGAATGCAGGGAGATGTCATCCAAAACACCCAGGGGAAGGGACATCAGGTTGGGGAAGGCTTGATGGAGGGCATCAAAACAATAGGAGTCTCAGAAAAGTATTGACTGTGAACTGCAGAGATATTGAAAATTGGTAGACATTTGTGTGAAGGGCTTTCACAGAAGCTGGGACCACTGTACTAGTTCGACTTCCTTGCCTTTGTTCCTTAAGTTTCCTCCCCGCTCTCAGTGTTTGTTATTTTTGGGGTGGTGAGTTAGGATCCAAGAAAAGACTGTGTTCCAATGCTCTCAGGGTCCCCAGGGGTCCCCGCTAATGGCTTACCCAGTCATTGGTCTCAGCTGGGTCTAAATGAGACTGAAGATCACAATGTGAAAGAGGCAGCCAACCAAGCCTCTCCTTGCTGTCACTTTCAGTTGGAAGGCCCGGCCCAACCAAGGAGACAAAGGCTTTGTGCAACAAGTGGAGGTAGCCTGAATTTCTCCCAGTGTGCTGCACAGGCCCACACGCAGCTGCTTCTGGCTCTCTCCCACTTCTGTAAGCATGTTTGTGCATACTTCTGTGACATGGAAGAGTGGGCATGGGGCAGGACAATTGGCTTTCACCACGGGGCTGAGGGAAGGCCACAAATTGTCCAGGTCAGCTGTTTTCCAGTTGGTTGACAATTCCACCTGGAGTGTGCCACATTAGGAATTGTGTGGTTCGACATCTCCTCATGAAAGAATTTCATGCAGATCCACAACTGGCATATTTATAGTGACAAGATGTGGCTTGAACTGTTTTGCCTGACAATTCTTTTTTTGATGGACAAATAAGGGATATGAAATGAGAGAAAAAGGAGGAGAGAGAGAGAATACAATCATGTGATTCTCTCACTTGCACATGGAAGTGGTACAGTCCAGGAACAGTTTTATTGCCTCATCTGTTGTTTGTGTGAAATAGGGCTTGAATTTAAGCAAACCAAGTCCTATTGATCCAATGGCCCTAAAACTGAGATTTAGCTTAGATTTAAGAGCTCTGACTTAATTGGGTTATAGATCTTCCTTGCTTACTTTCAGTATATAAGTAAACCCTATTGTGTTGAAGATTGCTGCTTTGGTCAGTACCAGCTCCAGGTTTGGGGGAAATAAACCACGGTGGCTTATTCCCCCCACTGCATGCACTGGGGCAGGGGGATTTGCATAAGTGCCCTCATTGGGGTAGCTTGACATATTGTGTGAACCCACCCAGCCAGGATGGCATATAGCTGTGGTTAACATGCCACTCCATAACCCTACAACAGTTCCTGGATCTTGGATGGCTTGTTAAGCGTGGCAACAAACCGCCTTTGCTGGGTTCGCACAACATGACAAACCATGCTGGCAAGGGCAATTATGCAAATCTTTCCGGCATGCAACCAGCCATCATGGCTTATTTTCCCCGCCGTGATCACGTGAACCCAGTCTTTGAGTTGATCCACATCCTTCTTGCCTTGGTCATGACTGCCATCTGGAGCCCATCTTCACCACTGCCCAGAGGAAGAGGGCAAGGCAAGTGGTGGCGGCTTCTGCTTCTCTCACTCTTGCCTCTGCTCACACATACACAGAAGGCAGGTGAACAGGCAGTGACAACAAGAGCCCAGCTTTGGTTCTGGTCAGTTTGGAGGGGGAAGCCTGCTTTGCCTTGGGAAGACCAGGAATGGTTAAAACAGCTCCATTGGCTTCCAGTCTGTTTCCAGGCACAATTCAAAGTGCTGGTTATGACCTATAAAGCCCTATATGCCTCGGGTCCAGGTTATCTGAAAGACTATTCTCCCTTACTAGCCTGTTCGTCCTCTGAGATCTTCAGGGGAGGCCCTTCTTTCGGTCCCACCACCATCACAGGCACGCCTGGTGGGAATGTGGGAGAGGGCTCTGGAACTCCCTTCCCAGGGAAGCTAGACTGGCTCCCTCCCCGGTGTGTTTCCAGAGGCAGGCTAAAATGATTTTGTTCTGGCTGGCCTTTGGGGAATAGTCTGGACGTCTGTTAATGCATTATTTATATATTGGATTTTTTAAAAAATATACATATTTTAAATGTTTTTAAATGTTTTAATATTGTAGCTTATTTAATTATTCTAAAAGTTGTTTTAACTGTACATGTTTTAAATTGTAAAGCCACCTTGAGTCCCAGTATTGGGAAAAAGGAATAATAATAATAATAATAATAATAATAATAATAATAATAATAGGTCTGAAGAGGCCCCATTCGCCATCCATACTCATATATAATATGTATAGAGGCAAATTAGAAGTAATTACTGTCATTTAAATAGAAATACAAGACATCTCACTCTAGTGGTGAAGAGTATCACCAGGTGATCCATGTGCCTGCTCAGCTTTAAACCAGACTTGGACTAGTCAGCCCTTCAAAGAGAAGATTACTTCAAGCAGAGGAGTGACCTCTGTAAAGTACGACACATGACCACCTTCATCAGATGGCTCTGGTCCTCCTCCTCAGTGTGAGAAGAGTTTCCATGTCTGCACTAGGTGACGGGGTGATTTTTTGTGGCAGATGAGTCTCAAAGTTCCAGCTGGGCCCAGGAAGAGTGGGCTGCACAGAACCACACCTGCATGGAACAGGTGTCCTGTGGATCTGCCTTTGAGCATTCTTGCCTGGTTTGGCCGAATGCGAAATAGTCTGACTTCCGTGATGGAGAGGGGCGCACTGCCTTGCCAATTCCGCTCAGCTTCTGGGCCTGGCAATCAGAGTTGCATAGGTCTCTACCTAATTGATATTTATGATTTGTCAAAACCGCGTCCTTGTCTCTAGCAGTGGTCAAGCCAATGACAGCGTGAAGCGAGCTTGAGTGGTGTGTGTGCCCGTATTGGTTTGACTTTGGGTCTGATGAAAAACTTGAGCTGAAGCCAAACTCCCCGGACTGTTTTGGCAGAGCTTCCTGCTGGTCACAGTGAACAAATCTATCACACTATATATTTCCTCTCTCAGAAGCACATAATCAGCTTGGTAGCTCGGTAGCATGTGTTCTGGCTCCAAGGCCCTTAATTTGTCTTTGCTTTCAAACTTTCTGGCAAGCCTGTTTATGTCTATTAATTTTCTGAATCCCTGAAAGAAGAAGGGATGAATGAAAGAAAAAGAACAAATTGCCTTAAAGTGATTTGTAATAATTTAAGTAACAGTGTCAGTGATGTGATACTGCAGCCGAGCTTCTGAGACGAGAAACGTACTGGTGAAGAGCTGTATGGGACCCAGAGTATTGCTCACTGTCTATATTCCAAACAACCCAATGTTGAGTGTGTTTACTTGGAAGTATTTTCTACAGGGTTTAATGAGACTTATAGGGGTTGATTGAGTGTGTATTGTTGTTGAACCGTGGGTTGTTTGTTGAATCATGGGTTAGAGTGTTGTCTGAACCCAGGACATTTTCCGCAGGGTGGCTTGTTAACCATGTAGTGTGGGTTACTTTTCTCAAAGAAGCCACTGGGAGAACCCATGGTTTGTGGTTGGGTTGTTCAGGGTGGTTAATAAGCTAAACTGCATGGCTAACAAGCCACCCTGCATAAAATGTCCTAGGCTCAGACAACACACTAAGCCATGGTTCAACAACAACCCACACTCAACCCCTGAGTATGGCTTAGTGTGTTGTGTGAACAGTCCCACTCAGTTGCAACTACTTGTTCACTGTTCACAGCATGCTGATACACACGTAGAGGTGTGAAGGCCTGGGGCAGGCAGTCGGGTGTGTGTGAATGACCAGAAAAATGGGGGGAAATCAGAAAAAAATAAAAAATGGTGTGTAATCAAATCTACTGGCTTTTAAAGAAATTTAAAGCAGCCACTGAGGACTCTGATTGTGATCAGAGCAGTGGTGCTGGGGACAAGGTGGTTAACCCTTTCTCTCATGCCATTTCCCTGATCTAGCATTTGTAGGTGACCACTTGCATATGGCCAAGAGAGTTGTATAGCGTTTGAATATTTAAATTTATAGAAGATCCACATTCATAAACAATTGCTATAATTTAAACAGAAATACAATACATCTCTCCATAGTGACGAAGACAAGGAGACCTGAGTGCCTGCTCAAAGTGCTGCACAGGTGTTCGTTGTTGGTGGGAACTTCCAGGCCACTGTGATCCCTTCTTATAGTTCTTTGACATCTTCAAACCAGATTTGTAGTAGACAGGCCATCAAATGGAGGACATCTTCAAACAGAGGGCTGTCCTCTGACAGCTCTCCAGAGTAGAGGACTGAATAGACCACCTGAAATATTTTTAACCCCTGGTGTTTTTAGTTACTGCTGCAGATAATTTATGCGATGCTTCGCAAATGATTTTCTATCTTTTCTAAGAGCTTTATCACACCAGCGTTATACTGTGCAATCACTGCAAATTGTATGCAAAGGACTCAGAAGTTTTCCACCTTATAATCTGCTTTGATTGTGAAGTACTCCCATGCATCCTGCCTTAATTGTGCAATAAAGCAAAAAGATTCGCCATATTTAGCCCTTACATTTTTATCTTCCGAGCCGCCGCTGGGGTGCAGGAGCAGGATTTTAAAGAAATGCTTACATCTGCATAAGCTTTAAAGATAAAGACATCAAAATTGGCACAGTAATAGATGTTAGGGAGAGCTTTAAGCATACCAAATTTGAATTGGATTGGGTCATCCACTGATTTTTTACATTTCCTCCCTTAAACTCATTTCCTGGAATGCAAAGGATCACTGCCTCCTGGTAGCAAAAACAACAACAACGGCAAAAGCTTAGCGCTACGGCAATAATTCGAAGGAAGCAGGTACGTGGGATGAAGCTCTAATGCCGTGTGTACATATCTGCCCCTCGCATTCAATTGACCTTAATATCAAGTAATTTTCTATAGGATTGCAACCTTACAACACAATTCTATGAGCGTTTCCTCGGAAGTAATTCCCACTGTGTTCAGTTGGGCTTACTTTCTAGTAAGTGCATTTAGGATCCCACCCTTACAATGAAATCCTATATGTCTCTATTCAAAAGTATGTCCTATTGAGTTCAATAGGCCCTATTCACGGCAAGCTTTTGGAGCATGGGATTCTTGATTTATTTTGTACAACATGTCTATCAATTCTGTGCTCTTAGGATAAGCTGAGCTACACATACAAAAGAAGAAGTATGTAATTTGTCAAACTTCGCCCTCTGTACTTCCTTCTTGATTTTTCCTCCTTACCTGAACTATGCAGAGGTGGTTTGAGATTAGGGTGGCCAGAGGATGGCGGGGAATCAATTGCTTCTTTCCTTCATCATCACTAAGGAAAAGAGCTCTTTATCTGTGATCCAGGAACTCAGCACACCTAATACCATGATCAATTCTAGATGATGGAAGCATGACTAACTTCATCATCTCCACTATGCTGGGCTACTGTGCGTGTGTTAATGCACAGCACTGAAAAAAATCAGCTTCACATAAATCAGCTTTATTCGCTACTTTACTTAGTTATCATTCCTATTACCGCTTCATTACATATCTAATTCATAATCATGGAGCTTTTCTACACAAGGCTGTTAATTGCTGTATCTACTTTCGGTTTCATCAAACTGAGATCTGAATTCTACAGTGTTTTTCCTTTCCTGCTTTTCCACTACATAACCTCTAGGTGGTGCTGTTCTATAGCAGAACAATAAACTAGGAAAATACTTGCTTTCAGAAACAAAACCCCATTTTCTCCGCTCAACAACAACAACAACAACAATAACAACAACAGGAAAGTGCTCTTAAAAAACAGAAGCAAAACTGGAGAATGACATCTAAAGAACCCATAAAAAACCATGAGTAAGGAATTCCATAGCTAGCACAGCCATAGGTGAGGAATCATGGGAGTTGTAGGTGCAAATGTCTGGAGAACCATAAGTTGTCCATCCCTGATCTAAACAAAGTAGCTCTTTGAATGTAGGCCCCTGTTGTTTTTTAGTAGGCCCACTGAAAAGCATATCCAATGGGTCAAAGTCACCCAAGATCCAGCCTTGAAAGCTCAGAAGAATATGAGTTGAACTTGAATACGGATTTATGCTGGATCAACTGCACTGATGAAAGTGGACTTTCCTTTCCCATGGCAGCCCCTCCAGACCCTTAAAAAAGCGACACAGAGTCAGGAGACCCAGCTGAATGGGGTGAGCTGTGGTGTGGAGGGGAGGGATATCCCCAAAAAGTGGGGTGGAGGAGCCTTCCATGAGTGGAGCCCTTCCTCTTGAGGAAGGTTCTTTCCTCTCATGGAAGACAGATCCTGTATTCAGCCCAAAGTATTCTATGAGCAATATTAGGCATATTCCAGATTCTTTTGTCTTGCACCAGCTACATTGAAATTTCATTTCAACATGTGCAGGAAGCTCCCAGTTCCCTATGCCCATCGTCACTGGCCTCAAGCACAGCTCTTTAACTCTGAAGTCACAATAAAATGATGAGGGGAGGAGGGAACAATTCTTTTCCCAATCTGTTCTTCTTAAGTAGATGAGCTGTTCTACATGAAGGATTTATTGTGGGCTTGTAATTGTGGCTTGCCAGGCATTTTGACCTACAAGTTGCCCACTCCTGGTTTAGACACACCCAAGATGGGCCACAGAAGAATTTATTTCAATTTTTCTTCCCTATGCCAAAACAATATACTTTTGAAAGCCCCCTCAATCTGCCATGGGATGGTGGTGCCAGGGATAGTTCCTGGAGAGCATAGAATTAGTCATGCAATTTATTTGGATCTCAGCCTTAAGCCTGTTTATTTATTCCAGGGGAGGGGAACTGTGGGCTTCCAGATGATGATCAGAGCCAGTGTGGTGTAGCGGCTAAGGTGTTGGACTGGGAGTTGGGAGATCCGAGTTCTAGTCCCCACTCAACCATGGGAACCCACTGGGTGATTTTGGGCCAGTCACAGACTCTCAGCCCAACCTACCTCACAGGGTTGTTGTGAGGATAAAATGGAGAGAAAGAGGATTATGTATGCTGCCTTGGGTTCCTTGGAGGAAAAAAGGTGGGATATAAATGAAATAAATAAATAAAAGTAAATGTTGTTGAACTACAACTCCCATCAGTCCCATTCAGCATTTTATCAATGGCCAGTGATGATGGAAGTGGTGGTCCAATAAGTGGAAGGCCGCAGGTTCCCCACCCTTGACTTAAGACTGTGCACAGGGCTCCTTCTGAAATGAACCCCCGAGAAAGGATATAGATCTTGTTAAAACGATGAGTCGTTTGTGGAGCCATCATGCTAAAGAATGAAATTCCACAGGAAAACCACACCTGCTCAGTAAGCTGTATGAAAAGGCCTTGCGAAGCTTCTGAGGATCATCATGCAATGGTGTGCAAAACAACAAAACCTGTAAATCCCAGTAGTAGGATACTCACAGCAGATCTATTATAGCTAGTCCCAGCAGTAATAATTTAGGGTTTTAATTTCCTCTATTGTCCCACAGGCTTGCTGTATTCGGCTAAATGATTCCTACAAAACTTGGCAGGATAGAGACTTTTTATGGCTTATCCCACAGGTGTCTCTTGGCAGGAGCCAGGATGAGAATGAGCTGATCACATTCTGTGTGGTCCTCAGCCCGATTTAGCTCAGTATCATTCAGAAACTACTGCCACATTTTGCTGCTTTATCTTTTTGAACACATGAAAGCAAAGCAGAACCTGTTTCCGTGCCATTTTAAACATCATGCAGAACAAATCATCAGCATCAGTTTATTTGTACGCCACCGTTTCATGGTAAAACCGTGCTCAAGGTAGCTTACAGCGACATCAGGGGAAAAAATTACATAATGAAATATAGCATCATTGCCAGGTAATTCATTAACAGCAAGTCTTAACCAGATTTAAATAGTCATACAAATAATCTAAACATTTCATAATAAATATACTCCCAGAAACAATCCACTAATAATTCATACTAAGGCCTAACAAAAGAGAACAGGAACCCAGTCTTGTAGGACTCACCACTAGATGGTCCACAAGGAGCAACAGTGAAGTCTAGGCCAGATCTAAACCAAGCAGGCTATAACACTCTGAAAGCAGTTTGAAAACAGTATAGGGAGTGTGTCATGAGCCCCAACAGTTGTCAATACTGTTATAAACCTTTATTTATTTATTTATTAAATTTATATACCGCCCCATAGCCGAAGCTCTCTGGGCAGTTTACAGTATAAGGCAGTGGTGTAGATCCTGCCAAAGCCTCTAGTGTGAGTGTATCGCTATGATGCGCGACATATTTTCAAAACCCTTTTAGGGGCCTTTCCACACATTACCTGGCAGCAAAACCTGTGGGGTGTCGTTACAATGCTGCTTTGGCTACTCGTTCCTCAAAACCCTGCAGCATCGCAGCTGCAGGATGGGAACGGTAAATCCAGCTGGCAGGAGGGAGCGCAGGCTATCCAGCTGAAAAGGCTGCAGTGCCGGCGGCATTTGGCCTATCAAGCCTGCCCTTTGCCCTGCCTCCCCACACCTCCTGTGACTAGGGTGACCCTATGAAAAGGAGGACAGGGCTCCTGTATCTTTAACAGTTGTATAGAAAAGGGAATTTCAGCAGGTGTCATTTGTATTAGGGATGTGCTCCGCTTCTAATCAGACCAGTGAATTAGAAGTGGAGCGGGGGGCTTCGCCTGCCCTTAAGGAGGAGGCGAAGAGGATTTGGGGGCCAGCGGAGCGTGGCGAAGAGGATCGAGGTGAAGGCGGATCCTTCGCCTCGATCCGGAGCTCCGCCGGAAAGGTAAGTGGGGTTTACTGGGCCCTGCCGCTGTTGCTGTCGCCCATGTGGCAACAGCGGCAGGGCCTGGTAACCCCCCCCCCGCCCTCCTCTCCCTTACCTGCCTCCGTCCGCAGTCCGTCGGCGTCTTCAATTGAGCCCGTGGTTCCAGCAGGAAGTCTGGGCCTTGCGGCCCAGACTTTCTGGTTGAACCATGGGCTCAATTGAAGACGCCGACGGACCGCGGACGGAGGCAGGTAAGGCCCCCCCTCCCCCTTGGTCCCTTACCGGGCTCTGCTGCTGTCGCCGCACAGGCGGCGATGGCGGCAGGGCCCGGTAAACCTCACGCCCTCCTCTCCCGGCCTTACCTAGCGCCACTCCCCTCCACTGCGGAGCTCTGATTCGTAGCCGGAGCTCCGCGGGAAAGAGGAGCGGAGTATGGGCGGAACGGCGCGGAGCAGGCCGACCCGAAATTTTCGGATTGGCCCGCGTGGTGGAGTGGGGGGGGGGGTCTGTGCACACCCCTAATTTGTATATATTGAAAACCTGGTGAAATTTCCTCTTCATCACACCATTTAAAGCTGCAGGTGCCCTGCCCTCTTTTAAATCTGGTCACTCTAGTATAGCTCCTGCAGCTTTAACGGTGGTGATGAAGAGGGAATTTCACCAGGTTCTCCACATATACAAAGGACACCTGCTGAACTTCCCTTTTCTATGCAACTGTTAAAGATACAGAAGCCCTGTCCTCCTTTTAATAGGGTCACCCTACCTGTGACCTACCCTGGGGCTCAATCTGCCCCCAGCCTTAACCCGAAGTGAGTTAATCACCGACAGACAGAGGAAAGAAGGTGGTGACCTCATAGCAAAGGAAAAAGGTGAGCCACGTCAGCCCTTTAAAATGCACAGTTTGGCTGGGGGGGGGGGAGCCCATGGCATCTGTGAGTTGGTGGCTGCGGCATATAAACAACACAGCACCACTGCGCAGCCAGAATGGCCTAAACAGGGCATATAGACAAGCCCCTGGTTTGCAACCAAATATAGACTTGACAGAGAGCTGTAGACGACCTAGGCTCTCTCCTGAGCCTATCTGTATGATATAGTTCAGGGCTGGACTAAGACATTTTTCTTTCTTAGAGGCAAAGGACAAGATGGCACCTCTTCCCCACATTGCATGTACATAACCAGAATGGATTGGCAGCTGAATTTTGTTCCATCAGCGTTTTGCGGATTGTCAGATGCCTTTCATTCTGCTGTCTGCTCACTGAGAGAATCTGATTTTTAATTTTTTTTTACCAATTTCCCAAATGTGCACAAATCCTCACTAATGCGCAAATCCCCCTCAAATGTGCATATTCATGCTTTAGCCTATGGGGGGAAAGTACATGTTAGGTCATTCTGTTTTTTAATTTTATGTATTTTCTGCGATTAAATTTGCATAAAATTCCAGAAAGTGGCCCATAAGTCCACAGAATCCATGCAACTTTGGAAAAGCCAGTCTGCTGTGCAATCTGCAGGTTGTATTAATAGAAATCTGAACTCATTTCATTCTGTTGCAGTTTTCTCCAATATCTCTATCTGTGGAGGACAAAAACTATATGGGCAAATATAATGTGTGAACCAGTTAACCCTGTCATATTCACACCTTAAATTTCCAGATGCACATTTAAACAACAACAACCATTAGGTCCTTGTCTAAAAAGTATAATGCATGAAGAGGCTATAGTTTGTTTCTGGAGCATTTGCTTTGCATGCACAAGATATATGTTTCCACGTTGTGCCTTCGTTTGGGACAGAGGAGGAAGGTGGAACAGCTGAGCCTGGGAGTGTTTGGGGAGTGGCCCTTCACATGAGCAAGCAGAAGCTAGCTGCAGACCAATGCAGCTGGCTTCAACGCATCCTCAATATCCTAATATAAGGCAAGCCAGAGACACTCTTTGATTGCTGGAAGCAATTGTCTTGTCTAGTGCTTTGTTCCAGTCACTTGTCTACCAGCTCCTTGACTTGTTTGAATGTTATCTGATCCTGGAAAGACCTCAACAACTGTCCTGGGCTCCTGACGGCTATTCCTGGCATACCGAACTTGGACTGTTAATTGACAATTCTAGTTGCGGCTCACCTTGCAACTCATAAGAACATAAGAAGTGCCATGCTGGATCAGATGAAGGGTCCATCTAATCTGGCACTCTGTTTGCACAGTGGCCAACCAGCCATCGTCCAGGGATGAATAAGCAGGACATGGTGCAACAGCACTCCCACCCATGTTCCCCAGCAACTGGTGCACACAGGCTTACTGCCTCGAATACTGGAGATAGCACACAACCATCAGGGCTAGTACCTAGGGTGACCATATGAAAAGGAGGACAGTGTTCTTGTATCTTTAACAGTTGCATAGAAAAGAGAATTTCAGCAGGTGTCATTTGTATGCATACAGCGGCTGGCGAAATTCCCTCTTCATCACAACAGTTAAAGCTGCAGGAGTCCTGCCCTCTTTTGTATCTGGTCATTTTAATATAGCTCCTGCAGCTTTAACTGCTGAAATTCCCTTTTCTACAGGAGCCCTATCCTCCTTTTCATATGGTCACCCTCCTAGTAGCTATTGATAGCCTTCACCTCCTGTAATTTACCCAATCTCCTTTTAAAGCCATCCAAATTGGTGGCCATCACTGCATCCTGTGGTGGTAGTGAGTTCCATAATTTAACTATGCACTGTGTGAAGAAGTACTTCCTTTTATTTGTCCTGGATCTCCCACCAATCAGCTTCATGGGATGACCCCAGATTCTAGTATTTTGAGAGAGGGAGAAAAATGTCTCCCTATCCACATTCTCCATACCATACATAATTTTGTACACCTCTATCATGTCTCCCATTCGCCTCCTTTTTTCCAAGCTAAACAATCCCAGTTGATGTAACCTTCCCTCATAGGGTAGATGCTCCAGCTCCTTAATAATTTTAGTTGCCCTTTTCTGCACTTTTTCAAACTCTATAATATCCCTTTTTAGGTGTGCTGACCAGAACTGTACACAGCATTCTAAGTGTGGTTGCACCATAGATTTGTATAAGGGTAGTATGATACTGGCTGTTTTATTCTCAATTCCTTTTCTTATAATGCCTAACATGGAGTTTGCCTTCTGTACAGCAGCCACACACTGGGTGGACAGTTTCATCCAGCTGTCCACCACAATCCCAGGATCTCTTTCTTGTTTGCTCACCGCCAGCTCAGATCCCATTAGGTTATACTTGAAGTTGGGTTTTTTTGCCCCAGTGTGCATCACCTTACACTTGCTTACATTGAACCGCATCTGCCATTTGGATGCTCACACTCCTAGCTTGGAGAGATCCCTTTGGAGCTCTTCACAATCCGTTTGTGTTTTAACAACCTTAAATAATTTGGTGTCGTCGGCAAACTTGGCCACTTCATTGCTCACTCCTAATTCCAGATCATTTATGAACAAGTTGAAAAGAATTGGTCCCAATATCAATCCTTGTGGGACCCCACTATTTACTTCCCTCCATCGGGAGAATTGACCATTTATTTCTACTCTCTGTTTTCTGTTCTTTAACCAGTTACTGATCCATAAGAGGACCTCTCCTCTTATTCCATGACTACTAAGTTTTTTCAGGTGTCTTTGGTGAGGGACTTTATCAAAAGCCTTTTGGAAGTCCAAGTAAACAATGTCCACCAGATCACCCCTGTCTACATGTTTGTTGTCACTCTTAAAGAATACTAGTAGATTAGTGAGACAGGACTTGCCTTTGCAGAAACCATGTTGATTCTTCTTCAGCAGGACCTGCCCTTCTATATGCTTACTAATTTTGTCTTTAATAATGCTTTCAACCAATTTACCTGGAACAGATGTCAAGCTAACTGGCCTGTACTTTCCCGGATCCTCCCTGGATCCCTTTTTGAAAATTGGTGTTACATTGGCCATCTTCCAGTCCTCTGGTACAGAGGCTGAGCTTAGGGACAGGTTGCATATTTTTGTGAGGAGGTCCGCAATTTCATATTTGAGTTCTTTGAGAACTCTAGGGTGGATACCATCTGAGCCGGGTGATTTATTTGCTTTCAAGGTTGAGAACTTCAACTTTAGTCACCACTATTTGCCTCAGTTCCTCAGACTCCCTTCCTGAAAACATCAGTTCAGGCACAGGCATCTGTCCTGTAACTTTTGCAGTGAACACCGATGCAAAGAATTCATTCAGCTTCTCTGCAATTTCCTTGTCCTCCTTTAGTACTCCCTTAACTCCATTGTCATCCAACGTCCCAACTGCTTCCCTAGCTGGTTTCCTGTTTCTGGTATATTTAAAGAATTCTTATTGTTGGACTTGAAATTATTAGTGATGTGCTCTTCAAAATGCTCTTTTTTTGCATCTCTTATTGTTTGCTTGCATCTCTTTTGTGCCAGCTTGTGCTTCCTTTTATTTTCCTCACTTGGGCAAGACTTCCGTTTTTTGAAGGAAGCCACCTTTTCTACAATAGCTTCTTTGCCACTGCTTGTTAGGTATATATTGAATCTGATAGCACTGTGGTCACTGTTATCAAATGGTTCAACAATATTTACATCCCTGTGATATACGACATAAGTAAAGGATTCCAGGTAAAAATTTCTGGCAAAGACCTCTGTCTGTGACCTTGGAGACCTTAGTATTCTTCATACTGTTTTGTATTATTGTTACTGTAATTTTAAGTTTTTTAAATAGTGTATTTTAAATGTATTGAAATAACTTCTTAGAGATGTTTTATGGTAAATGATATATAAGCGTAATTAATAAATAATAAATAAATTGCTTCCAGTTAGAGTAGAATAAACCAGGGGCTGGCAGAAAGTAGATCTCCAGATATTTTGGATTTCAACACCCAGCATTCATCCTGACCATTGGCCATGCTGGCAGAGACTTCTGGGAGCTGAAGTCCAAAACATTGGAAGATCCACCTTCTGGCCAACTCTGGACACTGTAGATGACACTGTATTGGACACCACCCAGAGAATGTGGGTTATTGGAAGGTTTAAAAATATATTAAATAAATAAATACTGGGCCAGATGGGTCAATGGTCTGACATTAAAAAGCAACTTAGAGAGGACCAAAGACTAACCAATACAAAAACTAAAAAATGAGCAGAAATGGCAAAGATCTTCTTTCAAACAGCTTTGCTGAAAGTCATACTTCATGCTGTACTTAGTTTCTGGCTTGCATTTGTCAATAAATACCCATCTGTTTGTAAAAGCTTGGTACCTGCTGTGAAACTGGTGCGATCCCTTGGCAAAGAGTACGAATGCCCTACATGCCAACTAGGAATTTGTATAGACTGAAATATACATCCTTCCCTTAATGGGCACAGTTCAAACAGAATTATCCATGCTGGGTGCCATTTTGATGATCCTGGGCCATCTGGTACAGAACTGTTGAAAAACAGAGCAGTAATAATGTGTGCCTGTAAGGCTCAGCTACAAGGAGGTTGGTAGCCAGCTTTTGAGAGTCTCTAGTTCCAAGAACACACACCGTCATTAAGGAGTGGCTACACAGTAACTTTCTAATGTAATTCTTTTAATGAGTGTGTGTGTGTATCCAGGACTGATTTCAAGGGCATGGTTTGTTGTCCCCATGACAAACCATGTGTGACAGTTCCTTCAACAACATTCAGTCAAGAAAGCATAGAGTCTTCACTTTCAGTATTCATATACAAAGGCAGACTCATTCAAATATAGCCCCCACCCCCACACTGCAAATACTGTACATTTTCCTACAGCCACGAACAAGACCAGGACTGGCTTCAAGGGTAGGCACAGTTGGCCATCTGCTAAGGCCCTTCTACCAGCAGGGGCCCACTGACAAGAAAATGTTTCTCCTCTTCACATTTACCACCTGTTTGTTCACCTGCTTCTAGCTCTGGCCCAGACAACAGTAGCGGTGAGAAGGAGTTGGAATGGATGCCACTGCCTGCTTGCCTACTCTCTCTGCAACTGGTAGCAAAGATTAGAAAGAGGATTTGGTGACAATGGCAGTGAGAAGGTGAACTCACTGTGGGAGGGGGACTACTGAGGGTGTCTTGCTCAAGGGCCTGCAAAAACTTGGAGCGGGACTGAACAAGACAACTAATAGGGCTGTGCACTGCCTTGGGCAGAATTCCTGGATCTGAGGAGAGGTGGACTGATCTGGAGTGGTACTGGGTTGGGCCAAGGTGCCCTGAGGCCAACTGGCACTGAAGCCTTGGTGGTGCCTTGGGCTGATTCAGGGTGGTGCTGGGCCCTTCCTCACACCTACCTGCCTGCCCGGGAAAGCGCATCAGTTAGGGTGACCATATTTTGGAAACCAAAAAGGAGGACAACATGGTCACCCTACAAGGGGGCGTGTCCAGCACCAAGGGGGGGTGCCCACCCGAACATAGCCTTGGTCACATGTCTGATTTTGCAGCACACATTTAAGACAAATCTGTTCTACATAACATCTTAATGTTAAAATCAC
Organism: Elgaria multicarinata webbii; assembly: GCF_023053635.1. Classification (NCBI taxonomy): domain Eukaryota; kingdom Metazoa; phylum Chordata; class Lepidosauria; order Squamata; family Anguidae; genus Elgaria; species Elgaria multicarinata. The sequence continues at coordinate 142,659,001 of NC_086172.1, read as the reverse complement.
TGAAATAAAGAACAAGTGAGAGATTCAATGTATCTGAAATTAACTTCACTCACTCCTACTTTTGTAGGTTTTGCTGTACTTTGAAGCTTTTGCTATACTCTGTGTTACATTCTCCCCTTCCCTCAAATATCTTTTCTGACTGTATCTTCACTCATTGCAAGCTGCTGTTGTTGTTAACATGGTTTGCTACTGGCCGGCCGGATAGCTGGCTTTTTTTAATTTCAATTTTTTTAAAAAGCTTGTGTATAATTGTCACAAGTTTCTCTACTCTAACATTAGGGTGGGTGTTGTGGCAGTCAGTGAACACTACTTTGCCCATTCACACTTCTCATTTATATACATTACATTCTCAAGGCTTGTGTGTTGGCACCACTTCGCACATCCAGATTTGAACTCCTGTCTACTTCCTGCACAAACATGCAACTCTGAGACCCTCTTCCTAATGCCCTGCATTTCATGCCAGCACCATGGGGCTAAGTTACAATAGATGTCTCTGGGTTGTCTGAGCAGCCTTTGTTGTCTCTCACTCTAAGTCATTGCAGACAAACTAAAGCCTCCAGCCTCAAACAATCTCTCTCTCAACTCCAAAGTCTCCCAATGGTCCAGCTAGGCTGCACACTTGTGGCTTGGGATATTGCTTATTGCAGGTTATTGCTTGGGTGACTCTTACATCATCATCATCATCATCTCCTGCCTTTTGCCCAATACTTTAAAAACCTCTGCCACCAGCCATCTCCACCTCCTCTCCTCCTGCACAACTTTGATGCACTCTTAAAACACTCTGCGTGGCAAGCCAGCCTCAGGGCCAAGCTACAGGTGCATCTGGGTTGCCTTCAGCCTCTCTCTGCCTTATGCCAGCCTGCCAACATTTCCAGCCTCAAATAATCCCCCCCTCTCTCTCTGCCAAAGTCTCCCAACGGTCCAGCCAGGCTGTGCACTTGTACTCTGTGGCTGGGGGTAGGGCAACAGCATATAGCTTGGTTGCATCCGGTGACTCTTGTTTTTTTAAAAAAACTCCGCCCCCAGCCGCCTCTGCCTGCACCAAAACTGGACTCTGAGACACTCTTAAAAAGGCTCTGTGTGGTACAGCAGCCTCTCAGGGCTCAGCTACAGCCATCTCTGAGTTGTGTCTTCAGTCTAACTCTGTCTCTAAGAGATAAGCCAGCCAGCCAAAGCCACAAATCTATCTATTTTTCTCTGGTATGCATTTCAAATGTTCTGCATTGCATCCCAGCAGTGCAGTCAGAGCCTAGCTCACAAGTGTACAAAGTGAAGTGGAAGGGAAGTGGTAGCGAAGCAAAGCAATGATATGCCAGGTTCCAACATTTGCAGCAGCAGGGCATCCGCAAAGAAGAGAGCCTCTCTCTTGACTGGCACCTTACTGTTGGTCGTGAGAGTTTTTCTCTAAAGATGACCCTTCATCGCCCATGATGTGGAAATTTGAGAAAAAGTCCTCTGGCCCATTCTGTTTTGCCCCGTGGGCTGCTTTGACTGACCTTTCCTTTCTCACATTTTGATTTGTAGATGCCTTGCCTCTGCTGAGCTCCAGGTACCCGACTGCACATCAAATCTGCAACAGGAAAGGTGCCCTGCTTGCCCAGGACTTCTTACCTAAAGACTGGAGATCCCCTTAATGCCAAGGGCTGAAACTACTCAATATGCAACACCCCAAAGAGGAGGTTTGACAGCCTGAGTTTGAAGGATATGGCTCCAGCAGTTTTAAAAGACAATAATTTTAAAACTTTGAACTTTTTAAAAAATCCTAAAAAAAAATGGATGAACAGATCTGATTCAAACTTGGCATGGCTAAATCTCTCCTTAAGAGCTATCATAGTGCCAACTTTCAGCCCTTTATCTTTAAAAAGTCATTTTAAAAACATAATTTTAAAACCTCAAACTTTTTAAAAAATCTTAAAACTCAATGGATGGACAGATCTGTTTCAAACTTGGCATAGCTAAAGTCCTTGGTAAGAGCAATCGTGGTGCCAAGTTTCATCTCTTTATCTTTAAAAATAACATTTAAAAAAAAAATCATCAAATTTTAAAAAAATCCTAAAAATCAATGAATGAACAGAACTGATTCAAATTTAGTATGGCTAAAGCTCTACCTAAAAGCTATCATGGTGCCAACTTTCAGCTCTTTATCTTTAAAAATGATGGTTTTAAAAATAAAAATTCCTAAAAAAATCAATGGATGATCAGATCTATTTCAAATTTCGTATGACTAATAGCTACCATCATGCCAAGTTTCATGTCTTTATCTTAAAAAATGATGGAGTTATAAGCATTTTTGTTAATTCCTATTAGAGCTGCACTTTGGAAAAATCCGGATTTCCCCTCCCCCTCCCAGATTTGTCATCAAAAACCTGGGCAAATCCGGTCATATGGTCACCCTACATCAGTACTGCTTCTATATACTCAGGACATATCTGGTTTTGAATGAGTGCATTTAGGGTCCTTCTAAACCCTAAAGTACACACACAGAAGTATGTATACAACAGCCAAGCACTCTGAGATACTCGTGTAATAAACAGAATTTTTTGTTTTCTTTCAAAAGCTCTCTGGAAAGTTCCAGGACAGAACCTATATTTGTGCTATCGAGCACCATTTACTTATGAATAGCTGGCTACTTACTTAACTTTTCTCTTTGATTAGCTCATATTCTTGTGTTAGGGTGGCCACATGTCCTACTTTATGTGGGACAGTCCTCTATTTGAAGGCATCCTCTATTTGAAGAGCTGTCCAGTCCAAGTCCAGTTTAAAGGCAAAGAACCATCAGAAGACAGTGTTCGGCCTTGATGCTGTCTAGGGATGTCACAGGTGCCCGATTGGGTGCCGTTGTCCGGAGCTGCCAATGTGTGAGACAATGGAGACTCCGGAAATTATGTAATTTCCTCTCTGTGTAAATGGCGGCCATAAAAGCCTTATTTATGCAAGGCATGAACAGAGGCTTTACAAGCTGGAACAGAAGCCCTTCACAGTGCCATGAGCAGGTTTGAATGGCAGCAGCATGGCAATCGTCTGATGAAGTGGATGTGGGTGAGTTTGCCCATCCCCAATGTTGCTCATCAACAGTTAGCACACAGACAGCAGGCTGAGCAGACATATAAGTCCCCTGGACACAGTCTTCTCCACTATGCTGAGATGTATTATATATTTAAATTAAAGTAATTATTTCTAAATCTGCATCTATTCATATAAATTAGTATATGAAGATTCATGCAAATTGGTGTTCTCTTTGTCCTCTTATTATTATGATGCATGTCCTCTCTTTTGGTGATGTGTAAGTGGCCACCCAATCCTATGTCCATGAGATGATGATGCAGAAACTGGGGACCCTTTTGAATCTTACCTTTGTGGCATGGAAACTGCTGCAGTATGGCTCCTTCAAGGATTGCCCTGGACCACATGGGAGGATTCAACAATGTGACTCTTTCAATTCCCATGCCAGCCATTGCCCCAGTTTCTTGTGAGTTTTTTTTCTAATATTACATGAATGGCATAGGAAGGAGCCATGCTCCTCTCACATATACCTACCTGGACCCAATATCGGTGTTAGCACTCCAACTGTGCGCCAGCTTCTGGAGCATTTGACACATTGCACAAAAAGAAATGGAGGCCAGCAAATGTTCCTTTCCCTTTGTCAGTTTCCAACATACCAGGCAAGTCATTGGGTTCTCCTACACTGCTGTTGACGATATAAAGGAATACCACCACCATGGCCTCAGAGACTCAGGATCCAAGGGTTATGGCAAAGAAATGGGAAGAATGCCCACAGCCAAGCAGAGAAGTAATTTCTTTAGGCTGTCACATCTGCACAGAGGAAGGAAATGGTTGGGTGGAAAGGTGGCTGTTGTACTGTTCTTTTTCTTTTTCCTTGAGCAGAGCAGTGCATATTATATTGATTTTTCATGAAGGCAGCATCAGCAGGAACAGCAACTCATCTAAAGATTTTGGAGGCTCAGAACTTTCTGCCCAAGTTTACTTCTGAGTAATCCAGTCCTTCTTACTTGTGAGTATATAAATGTATACGCTAGATGTTTGAACTGTGCTGCTTCTAACTGTTACTTTGAGGTAGGCTTTGTTTGTTTGATTTATAGATTTATGTAATTCATTCATTTATTACATTTCTATGAAGCTCTCTGGGTAGTTCACAATTAAAACCATGAAATACAATATGATGAAATGCATTATTAAAGTTTAAAGCTATGATATAAAATAAAACTACAAATTATTATTATTATATTTATTTGTATCTCGCCTTTTGCCCAGTGCTGGGCCTCAAGGCGGCCTAATCCAAAATAAGACCTAGCATCAGTGCAAATATTTTAAATATATATTTCTATCATGTCTTTCAAGAACAACAACAACAACAGGCACTCAAAGTGGCTAGCAATAAAATTCAGATTATGGGAATTGCAGCATTCTGTCATAAAGCAGTGCTTGTGAAAATGGCAGTAAGACAGAGCAATCAGAACTATCCTTTGTGATCTGCACAACAGCTTGCTTCTGAAAAAACAGGGCTACTTCTTCAAGGGTGTCTGCTTTCTCTTCTCCAGTAATGTCCAAAATCAAAATAGCTCAAGAAGTTGCTACACAGATTTGTCCCTCCATCCTTAGTTTAATTGCAAACCTGGCTCTCGGTTGAATCATGACATAGAGGACTCGAAATAACATTTCTGGTGCTCTTTATGTGAGCCAGCAACTCTAGTCCAAGACACTTTGCTGCCTGACAAAAAGACAAGAAGCCCCCTGTCTCATCCCATTCCATGTGTACCATCTGTCTGGACTGGCAATTGAATATTACTTCAACACTAGTGACAGGACCATGGCAGGATCTACACTACTGCTTTAAAGTACTTTGTAACAGTTTTGACAACTGTCAGGGCCCAGGACACACTCCATATACTGTTTTCAAAACTGTTATAAAGCACTTTAAAGTGCTTTAAAGCAGTAGTGTAGATCCGGCCCATGTCCTCCACAACATCTGAGAGCAGTAGACTAGCTAAGGGGGAGAACAGTAGGCACCAACACCTCGCCCCACAGTATCTACCTCTTGGGAAGCCGCATCACTCTCCCTAATGGTAGGGCCAGTCCTACCAGTCAGCATTAAATCAGAAAGTGATTTCAATGTGTGTTGAAACTTCAACAGCACTTCTGGATGTAAAGTTTGTAAAAGTCCAATATTTTGACAAGTAAGTGCACAATTATCTGGTTTTTTTTTTACCCCAGACATTATTTTTATGAATATAATTCAGTGTCAAGATCTAGCTTGTTTCCAAGACAACAAGATTCAAACACCAATAATTGTTTGCTTGAAAGGAGGCCTCCCCTCCCGTCTTCCATTTATTTGAAGAAACTCACAATTTGATGGGCAAAATGCCAAAAATAATTAGACAGCTTCATAAACCCCACTGGAAGCAAATGGATCCATTGTAAGGATTTTCTCACTGGAAATCACGAAAATCAAATCAAACCCTGGATAAGATCCACTCTGCTGAGTATTGTAACTCACACACATACACTGGAAGGAGGGAAAAACAGAAGTGCAGAATTTGACTAGCTCATGTAAGAGAATACTAGAAAGAAAGAAAGAAAGAAAGAAAGAAAGAAAGAAAGAAGTGCTTTGTTACTTGATGGGGTCTTCTAGTGAAATAATAAGTGGGCAGGGCAATCAAATTTAAAGCAGTATTCCCCAAAGCAAGGTCAAAACTGCTAGAAATGTTCATTTCATTTTTATTTGCTTTTCCTGTGAGGTATCCTCTCTGGCTATAATTTCCCATTCTTTATGTTGAGATCAAGAGATTTGTGCTGTGCAGCGTAGGAATCAATTCAGCCAGCCTGGCAGCATGCCAATCTTTATTACATTATTTGTTATCCCCAACTTATTGCAGAATAAAATAACTGCTCTACAGGACAAAAAAAAATTAGTTAGTTTTTCTTTTTCCCCTTGACCTTGAGTTCCAAGCATCCACCTTGCTCCCCTCTGCACCCGCATGCAGATAATGATTGTCTGTGTTAGAGAAAATGAGACATAACTGCAGAGTCTGTGCCAAAGGAAATTATTGATCCTGTGGTGGGCAAGCTAGCCAGCAGGCTAATTCTCTTTTGCAATAGCAGTGTTTTTTCTTTGTAAAGCAAGCTGGGACATAAAAATTGTCTGCGATGGAGCCTGCATGGCCAAGTTGTTAGTAGACATCTGGGAGCAGAGGGATACAGGCCTTTGCAATACAGAGGTTTTGCAGGATTGGGTCTGGGCAAATGGCTAAGTAGGTTTGCTTCCATGCTAGAGCCCTTTAACTCTGCTGAGGCATCATTTCCCTGTAATTAGTTGCAAACAGAATTAAAACTGAAATACCACACAAGCACTTAATATAGTGCTTTATTTTCCAGCAATGCTCTTCTTCAAGGCCAATGTTTACTACAAATAAGTCCCATTCAACAAAGGTTCCCAGCAACTTTAATTAAACGTTTTCTGGTATATTCAGCCCATGTTATTTTATTGATGGAGGAAACTAGGGATGGACATCATATTATTTGCCTCTTGAATAGCATCTCTTAGATCTTCTCTACATTAAAAAAAATCTCACTGCTTTTTCAGGGCTTTCTGCTTCCACTTTCAGGGATTGCAATGCGCTCAATTACGTGGTCTATCATGGGTGGTCACATGGTTTGGACTGAATACTTCCCTCTCTGCACACTTTACTTCCATTGAGACAGTGCCATTTAGTGGATGAATTGTGTACAACACTAGAGTTTCACACTGGAGATCCTGCTTTTTTCTGGCTATTATCACATTATCAGTGTTTCACTAGTTGGATTTCAAACGGGAGACATCCTGGTTGTTGTTGATGTCATGTAATGGATCCACAAACTTCCGTAAGGGGCCAATCATAAGCATGCAATAAATTGCTTGTTTAAATTTAAAGTCTTTAACAGTTTCATAGAAAAGGGAATTTCAGCAGGTGTCATTTGTATATATGGAGAACCTGGTGAAATTCCCTCTTCATCACCACAGTTAAAGCTGCAGGAGCTATACGAGAGTGACCAGATTTAAAAGAGGGCAGGGCACCTGCAGCTTTAACTGTTGTGATGAAGAGGAAATTTCACCAGGTTCTTCATATACACAAATGACACCTGCTGAAATTTCCTTTTCAATACAACTGTTAAAGATACAGGAGCCCTGTCCTCCTTTTTATATGGTCACCCTAGCTGAACTATAGGGAGGAGAGGGAATGTCTCCTCTGTAAGTTGAACGAGTTGGGTGTTGTGATTTCAGAAAGTCTTTGGGGCTCTGTGCCAAATTTTCTGTGGCATGTGGAGGGTTTTACAGGTTACTAGAATTTATGACAATCTCTAAATGGGAATGCTATAAGTGTAACGTTATAGCTAGTAGATAGCGGTAATGGGGCCTTTCTTTTCTGGCCATGTTTTGTGAAGGAGAGGTAGAGGAAAAAGACTGTCCACACTAAAAAGGCCGGAGCTCTATCTGCATTTTGTTGCCATACAAACATCACCACCACAAATCAGGACTGGGAAAACATGGGAGGACAACACAGAAAAGACTAGAATGCAGCAGGCTGAGAATGATGTTGTGACATGCTCTGTAAAAAAGTGAGCGAGCAAAGGATGGCGAGTCGCTCCGAGAATTGGCGAGCTTGAATGTCCCTGCTTCTCCTGTCCCAACCCCTGTTCCCCTTCCCCACTCACTCTGACAAGCCTTTGGAAATGAAATAGTTTGGGCTGTATTCACACACTCCCCTAGTATTAAGAGACAATGTAAAGTACTGAAATGCATGTGGATGAGAAAATATTACATGCACTAGTTAAGGAACTATTGGATATTTACAATCCAGGAAGAGCCTTTTTGGCTTCTTGGCGCTGCCATACAAATAAATCATTCATGCTGAGGAAAGTTTAAATTGGTGTCGTTCCACTTCCTATTGTGGCTATAAAGGGACCAAGAGGCAAGAATGCCAGCCTGGGGAATGCACTATATAGCATACTCTGTGATACAACAGACACACTACAAACTGATGGATCTGTTACTCTTCACATTACAGGCAAGGGCAAAACTCCCATTGACCCCAGTGTGTGTGGGTGTTAAGGAGAGAAGAGGCAAGTTTATGTGTTTTTCACCTCATTCATTTTGTGCCTTTGAATTTTAGGATTCTTCATTGTGGTTTGCCTTCTTCTATGGTCCAGGTGATGAGAAGCATCCTGAAGTTGCTTTAAATGGCAGCCGCTCCAATAAATCACACATTTTAGAAGTTAGATAATTGAAGGAATTCCTTTATTATTATTATTTTAAAAACACTAGTATATTAGGTGTTGTTTGTTTGTTTGTTCCTATAATCCTGACAGCATCAGGATCACAGAAAAGAGAAACAAACTTGGTCATTCATAATGATAGGGAAATCCCATCCATTTCCCTTCACTTCCCTACACTCATGTAGAGAGACGTTTTGGTACTTGTTTGTTGCAATAAATTAACTATAGACATCATTCTTGAAAGAGGGATATTCTTTGCCTGCTGCAGGGGTGGGGAACCTGTGGCCCTCCAGATGTTGCTGGACTTCATCAGCCCCAGCTAATATGGCCAATGATCAGGAACAATGGGAGTTGTAGCCCAACAACATCTAGAGTGCCACAGGTTTCCTGCCCCTGGCTTGGTGCCAAGTGTTGATAAAGATGGCTACAATTCAGAGAGTATTTCGCTTCAGCCCACCTGATATATTTTTTACAATATATAAGAAGATTAATGTTGGAGGTGTCTGGCTTTGGGGGCAGACATATGACATAATATTTGGACAAGTAATAACATAATATCTTGGCAAGTAATACTCAATAAAATAAAAGATACAACAAGGTAAGATTTCAATCTGAGCCCTAACTTTGCTCTTGAGGAGAGCAATCATATGGCTGGTGGAGATTTTGGTGAGGCTGTGAATCCATTCTGGGTTTCCGTCAGAACCAGTCAGAGCTCTAAAGGGGCTATCCAAGATGCTGACCATATGGCTCCTAAACAGCATCTGGGGTGTCAAAGAAAGCTGTGGATCACTTCCTCCGTACCCGTAGACCTCATAAGAGAAGTAAGAGATGGAGAAAAGGGCCTGTGGCGGGGGTGTGGAGGAGAGGGGAGGAGAGGAGAGAGAGAGGCTGTGATATGCAAAATCTTATAGGCTGTCCAGTCTCCTATCCCACCAAAAAGTAAGTCAGCTAGACAAGCATAGTGGCCTATAGCTGGTTTTTGCATTTTAAACCTCCTTCCTCTCCACACAAATTGGCTCATTGCTCCTGGGTTCTCCCCCTACAACTGGTGAGTGGGAAGGGCTCCTGACTCCTCAACCCCAAAGGCTCCTCTGGTAGCCCAGATCACAGCAGCAGGCCCTCTGCTAAAGCAAACCACAAGACAAAGCTAGCAAGCCCCTGTTGAGAGTTAGTAGCCTGACCATTCCACCACCTTCCATATTTATATACATGTGGGGGGTATTTTTCCCTCAACTACATTCAGAAACATGTTAGTCAGAATTGAAATATTAGGACCAGTGAGAGCAGCAGGGGATGTGTGTCTATGGAAGTGTGTCTAGAGGAGGGTAAGAGGCAAAGAGCTGGTTGATGGGCTGGTGATACAATCTTGAGGGATGCTTCCAGATGGCTTTTAGTGCTACCAGTCAAAAGGCATTGTGCAGCTCTTCCTCCTTTTGTCTGGGAGCACCCAAATGGTCACCAATGGACCATGTTTAGTGGCTGCAGTAAAGACTATTTGGCTAGAATCCAAATGGATGGTTTGGAGATTTATATAAAGACAAATAAACAAAACAGCAGTATGTAAACACATTGGGAAGTACAATAAGTAGCTACTGAGTGACAGACTAACCATGCATGCTAAACAGATACCTTTCTGAGTATAAATTTAATTAGCATCTGGAAAGTAACAAAACTAGAAAGACAATTCAGTTTTAAGTGAAGATGTTGAATTGCTACTCTTTGATGCGTTGAGATAAATGAGGATTTATTTTCTACAGCAAAAATTATCTATGAAATGCTATGTTTTTGTCTGAATTTCATGGAATATTGTATTCTAACAATTCAAGGTCAGCTTGTTTCTGTTTATCTTTTTGTTGGTGAAAGAACTTTGGAAAAAATGGGCATGTTTGCATTGAAAAATATTTGTACAATTCAACTAGTGCCAGATTAATTTCCATAGTAATCATATTTTCCCCCAGCAAGAGGCTCTCTGCCAATGAGTATCTATTTAAAATACACACAAAATACGATTCCCTCATATTGGCTGCAACCCAACCCACAGCTTTGTATATTTATATGTACCATTAAAGTCAATGGGATTTAGACACCCATGACTGTGGGCTGAAATGGTGATTGTCTTTAGAAGAGATTATGTACAGGCCAGGAGACAAGGTGGAAAAATGTGCTGACAAATGTTAGATGTCTTAGCTTGCCCACATTTGTGCACTGTAAATTGATACACACTTTGTTTTAGATGAGAAAGCTACCTAAAGGATGTCTTTAAATTGGTGAGCACAACACATAAATGGATCATAAAATTATAGAAGTCAGAACAGGCCAGTAAGCAGCCAAGTCCAAGCATAAGCCTATGGCTTAAGATCTTCCATTGAGTCCCTATTCAAAGTGCCTCCTCTATCAGAAATAAGGACATAAGAACTTAAGAAGTCCCATGGTGGATCAGACTGAAGGTCCATCTAGTCCAGCACTCTGTTCACACAGTGGCCAGCCAGCTGTTGAAGACTAACAAAGCAGGACATGGTGCAACAGCATCCTCCCACCCATGTTCCCCAGCAACTGGTGCTCACAGGCTTACTGCCTTAGATACTGGAGGCTGCACACAACCATCAGGGCTAGCAGCCAGTGATAGCCTTCTCCTCCAGGAATTTATCCAACTCACTTTTAAAGCCATCCAAATTGGTGGCCTTCACTATATCTTGTGGTGGTTAATTCCATAATTTAACTATGTGCTGTGTGAAGAAGTACTTCCTTTTATTTGTCCAGAATCTCCCACCAATCAACTTCATGGGATGACCCTGGGTTCTAGTATTTTGAGAGAGAGAGAGAGAGAGAGAGAGAGAGAGAGAGAGAGAGAGAGAGAGAGAGAGAGAGAGAGAAGGGTATCCCTATCCACATTCTCCACACCATGCATAATTTTGTTATGTAATCAGAAAGGCTTTTGCAGAGGTGATGGCTTTGGAATGCTCTCTCTAAAGAGGTACACCTGGCATCTACTTTACAGTCTTTTCAGCACCACGGTAGTTGCCCAGGCATTTTAATTTCTATAATCCATCAGTCTGGCTTGTAATTTTTATCTGATGTCTTTTATTATGGTGGTTAATTTTAATGTTTTATTGTATTAGGTTTTAAATAATTTATTATCTGTATTGCTGTATACTGTCCTGGAATCAGTTGTGATAAAGGGCAATATCGAAATGGTTTAAATATAAGGATATGTTTTAAATATAAGGAAATAAAAAATAAATAAGCCTGCTTTCCTTCATCCATCAACCAGTCACAGATCAATCCACCTTAGTGGAACCATAAGTCATCTGTGGGTGAGAAGAAAACAATGTATTTGATGTTAGAACAATATTGCAGAGAGGAAACATATATATGGGAAATTGTAGCACATCTTGGTCCATGTTGTGGTTGGAAAATGGGCAGCTGATCCTGGATACACAGGAGATGGGATCAAGTAAGAAAAAGGTATATGTTAGTGTATAGAATATTCTGAGAAACAAGAATGGTACAAAAGGAACTTGTCAGGGAATACCAAATTGAAAAAGGTTGCCTCTGGGAACACTATGCATCCAGAGAGAGGGGTGGGGGAAGAGAGAGAGAGAGAATCTTTGCTATTTATTTATTTATATTTATCTCTACTTCTCTGACTTATTGTATCTCACACTGTTTCAAAACTTAACTGATGTCTTGTTTCTGTAATATGTCCTATTCTCATGCCTGATGTCTTATATCTTTGTATATTCCTCTTCAGCCTCCTCGCTCTGCTTTTTTGAGGCTGGGGCAGAAGTGTAGCCTCCCCCAGCCTCTCATTCCCTGCTTTGGGTGCTTGGCTCAATCGTCCTCCTTCTGTCCATCAGTCGCTGTCCACTGGAGCCAACTCCTGACACCACTTCTAGGTGTTGCTCACAATGGCCAAGCTAAGTAAGCTCTTGGTTGGCATAGAGTTGGGAGATCCAGGGCCTTCCTAGACGAGGCCTTAGCGCGCCTTGAGACCCGGTTTCCCTGCTGTGTGTCCAGATGACGCACAGGGGAATCCGGGCCCAGGCCGCAGTGAGGCCTCCACCAACGCGCCATAAGCAAAGTCGCTTATGGCGCGCCTTTTTCGCAGCCCCGGCCTCTGGCCGGAGCTGCGAAACGTGTGGGAAGGTCCGCGGCTTTTTGCGGCTACTGTGGGGAAGGTCCGCGAAACGTGTGGGAAGGTCCGCGAAAAGCCACGGACCTGGCACAGCGCTCATACGAGCGCTGTGCCCATTGTGCCAGGGGGTGGGTGATCCGGGGGGGGGGAGATGGCAGAGGGCGATGAAGGAGATGGTGGGGGGGGCGGAGGGCGATGAAGGAGATGGTGAGGGGGGGGGCGGAGGGCGACAAAGGAGATGGTGAGGGGGGGCGGAGGGCGACGAAGGAGATGGTGAGGGGGGGCGGAGGGCGACGAAGGAGATGGTGAGGGGGGTGAAGGGCGACGAAGGAGACGGCGAGGGGGGCGGATGGGGGGGATTAAATTAAAAAAAACCTTACCTTCTCCGGCGGCTTCGGGCCCCACATGGCCCCTTTAAAAAAAAAAAACATGGCCGACGCTGCAGGGCTTCTGTTGTCCCTGCAGGTCAGCCATCTAGGAGGCTGGGCAGTGCACATTAAACTTAGCGCACCGTAGCCCCGCCTCCCTGCTGGCTTATCCCGGCAGGTCTAGCAAAGCCCCCACCCTCAGCCACAAATATTTTCTTATAAAATTTGATGATGGGTCACTCTTGCATTCAGTTGGGCTCTACATTGTAAACAGGACGGCCATGTGTTCTCTTTTATAGAAGATGGTCCTCTACTTGAAGGGCCACCAGAGGACCTTCTTCGGTTCAAAAGTCTGTCCTGTCCAATTCCAGTTAAAAGATGAAGATCCATAAGAACTGTTGCCCATCCATAGTTTGCACATGAACAGCAGACTAAACAGGCAGCCACACAGGTTATCTGGCCTCAGTCTTCTACACAACGTGTTTCAATTTAAATTATGCTAATCATGTCTATTTTTTTATCTATACATATAAATTAGCACATGCAAATTTGATGCAGAAGTGCACCCTCTTTTGAGGTGATATATTTCCTGGTGGTTTTTTTTTTTTTTTGGCAATTCATAAGCAGCCACCCTAATGGAAATATCACAGGTTTCCTGCTGTCCCTTGCCATTCCTGGGTGTTTTGGCGACCACTGCTGTTTACAATTAGTCTTTGGGGCAATGCCAGACTTCTGCCACCACCATAAGAACATAAGAAGATCCAAGCTGGATCAGACCAAGGCTTCAACTAATCCAGCCTCCTGTCCACACAGTGGCCAACCAGCTGCCCACAGGATAACCACAAACATGACATGAGTGCCACACTATCCTCCTGCTCATGTTCCCCAGCAACTGATGTACATAGACACGCTGCCTCTTATACTGGAGGTAGCATATAGCCATCAGGACTAGTAGCCATTGATAGCCTTGTCTTAAACAAAAACAGCTACGATCACTTGACATAACTATTGCAGTAGGGAAGGTTGGTCCAGTTCATGCAAGAGCTTTGTGTAGCACCTACCACATGCTCTGTCAGACTGTCCATCTTTCCCGGTGTTGTCTATTCTGAAGGGTATCAGCTCTCGAGAGAGTCAGGCACTGGTCTTTCGCATCGCCTGCAAACTGATCTTTCTACTGGAGCATGCCAGGGATTGAAATTAGGACCTCCTACTTACAAAGCATGCACCCTCCTACCGAGATATTCCCCTTCGTCTTGGCAGTGTGGGTGGCTATCACAAGCAAGAGCTATAGTTAAAAGGGGAGAAACGGTGAAGTACCAGACAGCATTCTCTCTGGATAGGGGCTTTGGGGAATGTGTGCAAGCGCCATTTCTTAAGAAGGCCCTGAGTCTCCTGATGCAGGCACATGCCAGAGGAAGCCACATTCATCCTCTTTAGTCTTTTACTAGTAAATGGACCCAGCATTGCATGACTGAAGGTGGTATTTCAAGCTTCAAACACACAGGCATATTCATATTAATTGAAATTAGTTAATGCAGGGTTTGTTTTTGTTTTTAGCCAGATAATTCTGAGAAGCACAGCCCTAGGATCCTTTTAGTATGCATGACAAGTTTCAGGTGTCTAGGCCTCTCTAAATTAAAGGGAAAAAATCCCACACCAGGATTTCTTATTTCTGGGATTATAATGGGCACAATATATGTGCCTTCTCCTTCCCCCCTTTTTTGGCCATTTCCTTTGTGGGAAAGTTCCATATGTTTCATTTTATACAGCCAGCAGATGGTGCTGCAACATTGTAGCAATATTGCACTCCATTTTATACAGCCAGCATGGTGTAGTGGCTAAGGTGTTGGACTGGGAGTCCAGAGAACAGGGGATCTACACTACTGCTTTAAAGCGCTTTATAACAGTTTTGACAACTGTTGGGGCCCAGGACACACTGCATATACAGTTTTCAAAACATTTTCAAAGTGCTTTAAAGCGCTTTAAAAGCAGTAGTGTAGATCCCCTGGTTCTAGTACCCACTTAGCCATTGAAGTGACTTTAGGCCAGTCACAGACTCTCAGCCCAACCTACCTCACAGGGTTGTTGTTGTGAGGATAAAATGGAGTGGAGGCATATTATGTGTCCTGTCCTGGGTTCCTTGGAGGAAAAAAGGTGAGATATAAAAGGAATAAATAAATAAATATCCCGGAAATACACTTGCTCTTTGATGGCACTGTATATTTATTACTTCATTTTCAATGAGTTAAATCATGGCAGAATAAAGCTAAAAAAATGATGGGAAAGGCACTGGAGGACGATGACGTTGTGAAAAGGACCTGCAAACTTCAGTGAGTAACCAATCTTAATCACACTACATAAGCTCAGTGTGAAGGAGCCCTACGTTTCATGGCTTTGGAGCTATGGCACACGCAGGAAGACAGACACACATCATTTTTCATTATTAGATATATTTAGCCTACAAAACCAAGATTATGGCAACCAGCTTGATTGATAACTGGCAAATAGAGGGGAAAAACGTGGAGGCAGTGACAGACTTTGTATTTCTGGGTGCAAAGATTACTGCAGACGCTGACTGCAGCCAGGAAATCAGAAGACGTTTACTTCTTGGGAGGAGAGCAATGACAAATCTTGATAAAATAGTTAAGAGCAGAGACACCACACTGACAACAAAGGTCCGCATAGTTAAAGCAATGGTATTCCCCGTAGTAACCTATGGCTGCGAGAGCTGGACCATAAGGAAAGCTGAGCGAAGGAAGATAGATGCTTTTGAACTGTGGTGTTGGAGGAAAATTCTGAGAGTCCATACTCCAGGAAATAAAGCCAGACTGCTCACTTGAGGGAATGGTATTAAAGGCAAAACTGAAGTACTTTGGCCACATAATGAGAAGACAGGATACCCTGGAGAAGAGGCTGATGCTAGGGAAAGTGGAAGGCAAAAGGAAGAGGGGCCGACCAAGGGCAAGATGGATGGATGATATTCTGGAGGTGACAGACTTGACCTTGGGGAAGCTGGGGGTGGCAACAGCCGACAGAAAGCTCTGGCGTGGGCTGGTCCATGAAGTCACGAAGAGTCAGAAGCGACTGAACGAATAAACAACAAAACTATTCTCATTCTCTGGTGGCAGACTTCCCTAACCAGCCTACAGCTTTTCATCAATACAGTTTGAAGCCAGGGGGAGTAGTTTGAGGGTGAGAGTTATTGCTCTCTCTCTCTCTCCTATTGTGGGGCAGCCCTCCCTCAGGGGAATGGAGTGGACAGACCCCTCTCTCAGGGGCTACAGGGGTGCACTATGGCATGCCTAGTATGCAGTAGACATCACACTTGTAGCATGCATGATACAGATATACAAACAAATAAACAAACAAACCCACATAGTAATTGCGGGGCAGACGCAAGGAATAAAGAGACGACACACAGAACTTTGGGTTTAAACAGGGGCCACATTTTATTCAAGATCTGCAAAAAGGGGGGTGATCCTATCCGGCATCCAGCCTGGCCTGCTCACAGACCTTCCTGAGTAAGGGCGAGCATTCTTGTCCAGTGGGTTGGCGCTGCATCTTTCGCCCTCCCACTGGCAGAACAAAGTGGAACTGGGAGGGGTAAGTGCCTGGTCTTTGGCTTATTGTTAACCTCTCCCAGCCCAGTGACGCCAAACCCAGTTGTCCAATTATAATTGGGCACGTCTCTTCCCTTTCCCTGGACACATCTCCTCCTTTTCCCTGCCCGCAATCCTCTCCCCATGCCCAGGCTGTGCCAGGCATGGCAGAATGATCAGAAGCCAACCTTACTCTGTTTTCTAACTGATCATATTTTTGATTGCTTCAATTATCTTATGCAGGGAATCCCATGGTACTGGGAGGTGGTATTATATAGTGGCAGTAAGGATGGTTGCTTTTTCTGAGTGGTGGACAACTGTAGCATTTTCAGCCAACTCTTCCACAGTTAATATCTACTGTTTTAAATGGGTGGTGAAGTGCATGTGGGTGTATATTGAAGGGGAGGAAGTGAGAAGAGCGATCTGCTCTTTGTTTTGTGATAAATTTAACGTGCCTGTAAGAAAGCGTTTGTACCGATGCCTTTTATGAGCAACAGTTTCCATCCATTTAATAATGACCTTGCTTTTCTCATGAGAATAGCACAATTATCAATCTGTCACTACATTTTGTCGCAGGGCAAGAGAGCACTTCCTGTTAGGCTTAATCATTTCTCCCATCTGTGGAACGCTAGTCTCTCCGGAAGACACCTGCTTTCTCAAACGCTTGTTTTCATGGATCACATGCATTGCTGCTGATTGTGTGTGATGGAACTAGTTGTGTTTTTGGAAAAAGAGGGGTGAAAGTACGGCTTCCTATCAGGCATGTAAGTTAGTAAAAACAACTGCTAATTCAAAACCAAAATGAATGTAGTCACGCACACACCCAACTCACACAACTAACTGTGTTAAGCATTTCTAAGAAATGTAGTTGGTATGATATATTTCCATTGAATTGTAGAGAGCAACGCCAGCAGTGCTGGCCCTAGGCAAGGAGTGGCTTTGGTGCCCCCTTCAACCCTTGGTGCAGGTGTGAGGTTGGGGCCCCTGCAGCTGCCCTCCCACAAAGACCCATGCGTATGGGTACAAAGCTGGAGGCCAAATGTGAGAATTATTGCATGCATGGACTGCATTTGAAGTGCTAAATGCTCAGCAGCGTTGCCTCAAAGAATTGCGCTCTTCCACTAATTTTTTACACAGTGCAAATGACATCAAAGTGGATTTTTTTAAAAAAAAATACTTTAAAGCTAATTGACAGAAGATCACTTTTGTAGTTAGTACCCTAACAACCTGTAGAATCATGGGGGGGGGGGGAGTTTATAGACGCTTGCTTTTTGCCACCCTAGCTCACCGCAGACAGTATCCAGCCACTAGTCTCCGCTTGGTGCCCCCTTCATTGAACGTTGGTGCCCTCCTCAGCTTGGCACTGCGACGTTACACCTATACTAGGCCCGCTGCATAAACCCTTCTCAGGCCAAGCATCACCAGAAAACCTGAGGGAGGGTTAAATAAAACCTTTCCCTTATCTATGAGGGAAACAGGTTTAATATAAGATCTGTTTTTAAATGTACTGTAGGTATATTCTGGTGTGGGTGATTGATAACTGTAAGGCAGGTAAATAATGCCACGTGGTAATTGGTAGCTAACAAAAGAATAAGTTTATTGTCATGTTAAAAGCTTTAAATGAAAATATAATGCTTCCAATCCTGCCCAATCCAAACTCCACACACACACCAACCACCTCTCTCTCTCTCTCTCTCTCTCTCTCTCTCTCTCTCTCTCTCTCTCTCCACACCAGTCCTAAATCCCTAGCAATTAATCTCCTCTCATTCCACAAACAATTCCAATCTCTACTCCCAACAACAACATAATAAACCCTCCTCCCCTCAGTCACCCTTTATAAACTCCTTCCCCACCCTACCTATTACATCACAAACCACACCCACTCCTAACATTCCGTACTCACCAGACATACTAAACTAGATATATACACGATACTCAATTGTGGGGTAATGCCACAGGCACCTCAGGTGACCACCCAGCTCTCCCACCCCTAAGGCCAGCCCTGATCTCCAGATTTAGATTGTGGTTATTTTTGTGTGTGTTTCCCCGATGTTGGAATTTAATTTGGATCTATGCAACAACATAGAACCTTTGTAGTTCTTGAAGTTTTACTTGGCACAATTCTTCATCACCAAGACAGATTGTGCCTTGACCAAGGCATTTTGGTGTGTGTGTGTGTGTGTGTGTGTGTGTGTGTGTGTCAGGGGGAAAATTCACACAACCACATTAGATACCACATTAGATCTAACAGACTCCCTGCCTCTAAGTGTCTTTTTTTCAGGCCAATTCAAACTTGCAAAAAGTATAGTCCTTCTTGAACTGGTTCACATGGAGGATTGCAAGTTTGAATGTTCCCCCATGTAAAAACAAACACACAAATATTTTGTGTGTGGAGAAGAGCTAGCATGGCACAGAGAAGGCTAGCTAAAATTCTCCTCTGTGACATACCAAATGCTATCTAGTTGAAACCTTGAGGATGGGGGTGGGGATTCCCATTGGGAAGGAAGCGACTCATACCAGTTATCTTTTTTCAGCATGTGAATTCTGGTCTATTGATGGTGCTATATCAGGTCTGGGAAACAACTGTGGGAGATCTGGGGTCATTTTCACCAACTGGAAAAAAGCCTCCTTGGGTGCTGAATTTTTTGAAAAGGTTTTTAAAACTGGGTCTGTAGCAGCTGCAGAGCACCAACAATGACATATTTAGCTTGCAAAACCTGACCCTTTTGGTGCTTTGTATTTGCTGATTTGGGGGCAGTGGGAGCACTGGAGGCTCCATGCAGCCTTTGTGACACATGTTGCCCACCACTGCACTATATGATTCCTGAAGTCTGGCTGTTAGAATTTAGAGACACTCCTTCACAGGATTTTTTAAATAGGGGGATCATCAAATGAGCATTTTAGCACACTCATTACTGGCCACTTACGGATGTCCACAGGTCCTTTTGATACCACTGTCTGCCTCCCAAGGGTCTCCTGCCCCTTCAGATCTTCTTTCCATGAAAAAATAAGACCCAGTAAATCCGTCTTTTTTGGTTGGAAGCAAAATGTGCCGCCATCTCCTGCTTTGTGCAGGAAAGCGGCACAAAAAGAAACCAGCCACTGAATGGGACACATGGTCTTTGTTTACTTCCTCTTTCTTCAGTGTCTTTAGAAAGAGGAAGCTGCTCATCCCTATTGTGGGACAGGAGCACGATTCAAAGTGACACGAGGGAAACATGATTTCCCCGCAGTCTGAAGAACCTTTAGAATTACAGAACTGCAAAAAGAACCCTAATCAGAAACTGAAAGCAGTTAAGCCATAGTTTTGCATACATGAATACTTCTCTCCTTACTGTGGTGTAAAGACACTTTTAGGCTTTCATAATTCATCCATAAATAAAAATTCTGCTGACACTTTAAGGTGTACAGACACACGGCTTTACCTTCTGCTACTAGTTACTATTTTTAAAAAGAGAAGACACTGAATTATTTTACTTACAGTTCATTCTAAATGTTAAGAATGCAGGAAATGATTCTCAATATAGCAAGTGCATCGTCTAATAGCTATAATTCCTTGCAGGATCAACATCACTGCATGTTGTGTCTATGATAATTGCTTCAGTCTTGATGCGGCCAAACCTGATATTGTGACGTTTGAATGATCACAGAGTTTATTTTAGAAATCACATTTTGAGCCACAGATTTCATGACAGCACATAAGCACTTTGCTGGAAACGGAGATTTATTACATCAGATTTCATTACCAACCATCAGCTTCCACTCCAATATCCTCTCTTCTTTGAGGATTAGGGACAGCCTTAGAGTAACAACGTTGTTAGGAAGAGCAGTGTGAGATTAAGAATGGGGGACTCCATTGATCTCGGAGTTTCTGTGTAAGGAGTCCTAAATATTCTTTAATAAGTGTTAGCTCAACTTGGCTTTGTACATAATGACTCTGCACAGAAGCATTTGAATTATGTTCCCTTGTGCATGTTTAAAAAAGAAAAGCAAAAAAGCTAGAGTGAGATTGATATCAGATTCTTCACCATTTATTTATTTCTGTTGTACGTGAATAAGATACTAATCTTGTGTGTCTGTCTTCCTTGGCTGTGTATGTTATGTGTAAATAGGACATGATTCTTCAAACCAGTTTTTAAATCTTTCTGCCTAAGGTATAGGTCAAATGCAAGCATTGTCTTGGCTTAGCGTGTGCATCACTTTTTAATGTTCTCACCTTGTTATCAATGGCCATATAGTTGGATGTACATTTATTTATTTATTTATTTATTTATTTATTTATTTATTTATTACATTTTTATACTGCCCAATATCCGAAGCTCTCAGGGCAGTTCACAAAAATTAAAACCATGCAGAGCATAAAAAAACCCCAACAATCTAAAAACACAAATACAAAATACAATATAAAAAACACAACCAGGGTAAAAACACACAGCAAAAATTGATATAGGTTAAAATACGGAATTAAAACAAGGTTTAAATTTAAGTTAAATATTGAGGAAAATAAAAAGGTCTTCAGCTGGCAATGGAAAGAGTACAGTGTAGGCGCCAGGCGAACCTCTGGGGAGCTTGTTCCACAGCTGGGGTGCCACAGCAGAGAAAGCCCTCCTCCTAGTAGCCACCTGCCTCACTTCCTTTGGCAGTGGCTCACGTAGAAGGACCCCTGTTCTTAAGGTCCGGGCAGGCACATCTCACCTTATATAATTATTTATTTATTACATTTATATCCCACCATTTTTCCTCCAAGGAACTCAAGGCAGAATACATAATCCTCCTCCTCTCCATGTTATCCTCACAATAACAACCCTGTGAGGTGGGTTTATTTTATTTATTTATTTTATTTATTACATTTCTATACCGCCCAATAGCCGGAGCTCTCTGGTTGGGCTGAGAGTATGTGACTGGCCCAAAGTCACCCAGTGGGTTTCCATGGCCGAGTGGGGACTAGAACCCAGATCTCCCAGCTCCCAGTCCAACACCTTACCCACTACATCACACTGGCTCTCAGTATCTCACCTTGCTCAGAGATACTTTCCCTTCCACCTTTGGAAATTGGCGTGTTGTGTTTTGCATTGCCTTTTCCCTAATAACGACATAAGCGAAGGGAAATAAGAGTTGGCTACACACAGGCGGGCTTGTAAAATACCCAATTCCTTTCAGCTGCCCAGTGCTGAGTAAGAACTACTTCCAAGTGAAGTACAGGGAAGACCCTTTATAATGGATGAGAAAAGGTTCTTTCCCCCATGCCTTTTATGCTGTTGATATGCCACAAATTTATTATTTCTTATTTATTAATAATAAATAATAATTACAGAGTGCTTAATATAGTAATATAATTATATTTATTTATTCATTCACATTTAAAATACACTATTAAAAACAATTTCAACAACAATAACAATAAAAGCTACATAAGGAACAGTAAGATGGAGCAGCATATGATTAATTGCAATTAATTTTGAATCAGGAGGTGTTTAAAACACACCACATTTTCTGCCTCCCAAACTGCACAGGAGAGAGTGTTCCAGAGCCTGCCTTCAAAATATTTCATGGCAACATTCTTTTGTTTGGAAAATGACAAGCAAGGATTCCTCTGAAGATCTTAACAGGTGGGTGGATTTATATAGGGCAAGGTGGTCTGCTAGGTATCTTGGTCTCAAGTTGCTTAGGGTTATGCATGACAATAACGTAACCTTGAGCATGGCTTGGTAGCTAATAGCAGCGAGTGCAGTTCTTTTAATGCATGTGTAATGTGAACATGGCTGGGTGTTTCACTGAGCACCCTACCTGCTCTATTCTGCAACAGCTGCAGCTTTTGAACTAGACACAAGGGCAGTCCCACATAGAGTGCATTACAGCAATCTAGTCATGGGGTTACCAATGCACAGGGGCTAGGCTATCCCTATCCAACAATGGACTTAGTTGTTTCACCAACCAAAGTTGGTAATGGGCACTCAGCCTCTGAGCCACTGAGGTCACCAGGGCCTCCAGTGTCAAACATGGATTTACAATCACCCTCAAACCACAGAGCTGTTCCTTCAGAGGGAGTCCAATACCATGCAGAACAGGTAAACGACACAATTCCTGGACCTGGTACCCCCCATAGGTCTTTTATCTTATTCAGCTTCAGTTATTGACCCTTATCCAGCCCACAACTACATCCAGGCTTCACATCAGAATGTGCATGGCCTCTCCTGACTCAGATGTTTCAAATAGAACTGGATGTCATCAGCATTCTGATGACATCTCACCCCAACTTTCCTAATGACCATTCCAACAGCTTAATATAGATGCTGAATAACACTGGGGACAACTTAGTACTTTGTGGTATTCCACAGTGCAACTGCTAGGAAGCTGAGGCAGTCACCCCATGCTATTCTCTGGAACTGACCCCATAAGTAAGAGCTGAATGCAATAAATAGTTCACCGAAGTCATGGAGTCAGTCCAGAAGGATACCATGGTTAATAGAATCAAAAGCCACAGAGAGATTGAGAAGAAATAACAAGGTCACACTCCCTCTGTCCCTCTCCCTAAGAAGATCATCCATCAAGATGACCAAGGCTGATTCTATCCTAAAAACCAGACCTGAACCCAGACTGGAATGGACCATGGCAATCAATTTCATCTAAGAACCATAAATAACTGTAAACAACAAGTACACACAGTTATAAACATAAACTCGGTATGGACAACCATATATCCTCACAGTGTCCCAATATAATGAGTATTGGGGATGCCTTCTGCATAGACAGCCTTTCCCAAACTGGTACCCTCCATATGTGTTGGGCTTCAGCTTTGATCATTCCCAGCCATCATGGCCATTGGAAGTGCCGTCTGTAGGTGATTGGGTGTTGTAGTCCAACGCATCTGCAGGGCCCCAGGTTAGAAGAAGACTGCTCAAAATGTACAGTAGTTCCATGTCATGTAGAAGGCAACACACATTCAACCTGTTGCCTTCCTGCTGATCAATTTAGGATGCTCCCTCTAAGCATAACTTTGATGGACAGAAGAACTATAAAGAAAATTTCTGAGCAGCGCATGGATTCCACATATGTCTTGGATTGTAAAGTAACAGTGAAAATATATGAATAGAACTTAAGAATTCTACCCTCTGTCAATAATTTGATTTAAATTCAATATATTTCTTTTTATTTCCTTTTTTCTCCCCCCCCCCTTTCTCTCTTTTTTCTCTGTTGATTTTTTTTTGGAAAACTAATAAAACCTTTTTTTTATTTTTATTTTCTAAGGATGGTCCCAGTGATGTCCTATGAACTGAGAGTTCTTTAGGGGTGGGCAATGTGTGGCCCTCCAGATCTTTTGGCCTACAACTCTCATTATCCCTTACCATAGGCTATGCAGGTTAGGGCTGATGGGAGCTGGAGGGCTACAAGTTGCCCACCACAGCACTAGGCTATAGTTATTTTCTGGGTGGTCCTGAAATCCCTTAGGACAGATCTCCAGAACAACTGTAAACCATTTGAATTATATGATTTTTCCAGAAGGAAAATGACCTTGGGAACATTAGTTATGTGAGGACGTGAAGAACCTGACAGAAAATGCTCAGCTCTTCCAAGAAACTACAATCTCCAGGATTTCTGAGGAAAAGCCACATATGCTTACAGCATCTAGGCTTGATCGCTCCAGCGCACATGGATGGGGCCCAAGAGCCTTGCCCCCACGTGACTTCTATCCAGCTTCTAATGGGTTCAAAAGTTCAGTGGCAGCCACACCACGATCCTGCCCCCTTACATTACCTGAACTCCATTTACATTTCCGCTCCCACTGCAGCAGCTTCATGTGAACAAAACTGCCTTATAAAGCCAAGGACGGATTTGTCTGCATTGTGTACACCACCATTTCCGGTGCCTCTATTGCAGCTTTCATCCTAAATATGTATACATTGTTTTCTTTTCCAAGTGAATAAAGAAATTCAAATCAAACTAAAAATAAAATTGAGCGTGACCTTCAAGAGAGATTTCCTATCCCAGCTAGCTCCACTTCAGGCTGCTGCTGCTGCTTTTTCCTGGCTACAGACGCAGGGAGAGGTAGAAATGAGCAATCAGTTTATTTATGGCAAGTTTTAGTGCTTCAGCGCTGTAATAAAAGAGGTTTTGGCAGAAGTGGCTTGGTTCTCGTGTGCGTCAGTGAGTTCTGCTCGGTTTTGCCCCATAAAACCCAGGCTCTTGTTGACGAGAATGAGCAGCCTCCCAAGGTGTCTGCTGATTTGGAGGAATCAACCCCTCGCAGCTCGGTGGCACTTGGCCTGTCGTGATCTTCCTTTGCAAAATGACTGCCCCCTACGTGCCGTGGAGCACTTGGATTAAACACCTGCGCTAAACAATTGGCAGTGCTTGTTAGAGGCTCCATATCCTGTGTGGGAATCACTTCAAGTCAAATGAATGATCCTTCTTCTCGGCACGCGAGACTTTCTCCCAAAGAAATCAGCTTTGTGAGCTGCAATTAATCCAAAGTGGTCCACGTTTGCAATGTACTCCTGCACATCTGTACACCAGCGACATTGTGAGGTTCAGCCTGAATTATTTGACACCTGTATTATTTTGGTCAACAAGAACCTGGGACTGCATAGCAACCATACAAAGCAGACCCATTTGTTGCAGAGATGGGACATTGTGCTTTGCAAACAGTTTGTGCAAACAAAGTCCAATTTCCTCTCATAGCTAGCTGCCAGGGAAATGAGGGGCACACCTCATTCCATCAGCCCCCCCCCCAAATCCTATTACTTTACTGACTCACGGGTGCTATTTAGCAAGGCCATTTATTTCGATCCATAAATCTTACAACATAAGAACATAAGAAGAGCCATGCTGGATCAGATCATGGGTCCATCTAGTCCAGCTTTCTGTTCACACAGTGGCTGGCTAGCTGTAGACAGGAAACCCACAGACAGGGTATGAATGCAGCAGCACCCTTCTGCCCATGTTCCCCAGCAACTGATGTACATAGGCATATTGCCTATGATATTGGAGGGGGCATGTAGCCATCAAGACTAGTAGTCATTAATAGCCTTCTCCTCCAGGAATTTGTCTAACCCCCTTTTAACACCGTGCAAATTGGTGGTCGTCACTTCGTCTTGTAGTAGTGAATTCCATAGCTCAGCTATGCATTGTGTGAAGAAGTATTTCCTTTTATATGTCATGAACTGGTCAGCTTCATGAGATAACCCCGGGTTCTAATATTATGAGAGAGGAAGAAAAATGTCTCTCTATCCATATTCTCCACACCATGCAAGATTTTGTACACCTCTTGACTGAGGTTGAAGGATAACAGCAAACATACATATCCACATGCACTCAAATAGACAGAAGCAGTCCTGTCTCTATATAACATGACATGTATTTATTTTTTAATCCAATCCAATCATTCTGTTAAAACATCGGTACTAGCTTTGACCATATCTTTACATTTGGCTCAATTGTAATCCCAGCATAAAAAGAAGGGTTGCCAACTTTCTTAAGGTGGGCACAGATTAACAATACAGTGTAGCCCCTTCCTGTCCATTGCATTAACATTAACATGGCTATGCGTTTA
The DNA here is from genome assembly GCF_023053635.1 of Elgaria multicarinata webbii. Classification (NCBI taxonomy): domain Eukaryota; kingdom Metazoa; phylum Chordata; class Lepidosauria; order Squamata; family Anguidae; genus Elgaria; species Elgaria multicarinata. Next base: position 142,633,078 of record NC_086172.1, on the reverse strand, counting down.
TGTGGCATTCTGATATTATAAAGGGGTACACTTGGCTCTGCCCAAATGGAGAGGAAAATCTCATTCCTCTTCTTCCAATTCAATGTGACTAATGTGAATTTACATTGTCCTTTTTTTATGAATTTATTAACATATTTTATCCTGTCTTTATGTTTTAAAACTAAAACAATCTGCTCGTGCTGCAACTTAAAAACAATAATTAAAAACATAAACATTAAAAGCATTAAAAACATGAAGAAGGGAGATAATAAGATCAGGAAGAGGAAGAAGAAGAAACTGTGGGAGCAGCCAAAAGAAAATAATCTACTGAGCAGAACAAATACTGGCCAGAATCAGTGGAGGCTGGTGGCTCTGATGTCAGTGGGGCAGTGAATCCATTTCAGGTTTCAGTCAGAACTCTAAAGGTGCAAAAGACCTTAGATAGCTTCTTTAGAGTTGTGACTGGTTCTGACTGAACCCTGTAGTGGATGCACTGCCCTCTCACATTGCAGCCACCCAGGGCTGGTGCCAGACTATTTTGCGCCCTAGGCAAGGTGAGCTACTTTCACCCCCTCAAAAAATGCCAACTTTGATTTTCAAGAACATATGTTTCCTGGAAAAAATAAGAAGCACAAAACTTGAAACTGCTAAATTTATTTTAAAGTGCAAGAAATACGTCATACAATTATAGCAAACAAATTGGAAAGGAATGTCTATGGGTCTAAAATGTATTACTTAATAGGAATATCATCTCCAAATCATCCCCCCCAACTCACGCGCATGCGCACACACACACTCAGCATCGCTCACTCCAAACAAACACACACATGAACACATGCATTCACTCAAAGACCCCATGCACCCCATTCACCCATACATTCTCTCTCTCTCTCTCTCTCTCTCTTCTGGGCGTGTTCTGAAAGTCCGAACATGGAGCCGCCCCACCCCCACCTCAGCGACCCTGGCTTCGTTTCAGCTGGGCGGGCACGGGGCGCCATCTCGCCCGCCCAGGTCCAGCTGAATCCTCGGGCTGGCACAGCTCACAGCCAACACGCATGAGTGCTGCGCTGTGCCCGGTGCCCCTCTTAGCTTGGAGCTCTAGGCGGCCGCCTGAGTGGCCTCTATGGTAGCACCGGACCTGCAGCCACCAGCCTTCACTGCCCAGAATAATAATAAAGAAAGTCTTTAGCAGCAGGTGGTGAAAAGCCAAAAGATCAGACAAAACTTCTGGGGCCGAGAGATCTACAATCCGGGTGCAGCAACAGGGAAGTCCCTTTAGGACATTTCAGATGATGGTTGGATGCACCTTCCCAGATGATCTCACTGGATGGACAAGTTCATATGGGAGGAAATTAATGTTTAAAAGTGCAGTCCTATCATCCCTGGGGCCATAGGAAGGATTGGATCTCCCCTAGCGAGGTTGGAGACAGAACTCCATCAATTTCAGATACCCCCTCCCTGGGCCTGTGGAAAGATCCGTGCCCTTTTCTCTCCCAATGCCAATCAATGGGAGGGAAATATTCAAAGGAAAATAAAACAAATACTGGTACTTTATGTTATAAAATGAACAAGATTAAATTCTTTTGAAAATGCTTCATAAGTTTTAGTTGAGCATCTTCATATGTCCTTCATCAATTCATTTCATATCGTAACCATTAGAGTCTATGTATATTTTCAGTAACTGCAAGTGCTAACATTTAAAATATTTATATCTTATTTAAAATACACCCCCTCAAATTTACCAATATTTTGTACTCATTTTATGCTATAAACCTAAAAGTATTTCATCAGTCTGCTTATTCTGAACAAGACTAAACAGCAGGCATAATTTTTTTTGGGGTGTGTGTGTGTGTGTGTGTGTGTGTGTGTGTGTGTGTATATATATATATATATATATATATATATATATATATATATATAGGCACTAAGGAACAGATGGAAGAACGCTACTTTGGAAATTGAGTGGCCTGTAGATGGTGCTGTGAACTAGCAGGAGAGGCTAGATGTACAGTGAAGTTGTGCAGAGTCTTCTGGAATGTAAAACACAGAATCTTCTGGAATGTAAAACATGGATAGTTTTTATCTTTTCTACAGATATGGCTGCATTTACAGAGGATGGTCCTCTATTTGAAGGGCTGCCAGAGGACCATCCTCTATTTTGAAGGCGTCCTCTGTTTGAAGCGCTGTCCAGTCCAAGTCCAATTTAAAGATAAAGAACTGTCAGAGACAAGAGTTGGGCCTTGAAGTTGTCCATCTTTAGCTAGCACTTGGACAGCAGATTGAGAAAGGCACACAGATCACCTGGTCAGTGTTCCACGTCATGGTGAGATGTACAGTATTTCTATTTCAATTAATAATATACATCTAAATTTTGCATCTGTACATATACATTATTACATACATTTTTGTCCTCTGTTTTTGGTGATGCATTTCCTTTTTTGGCATTCAGAAGTGGCCAGCCTAAGAAAATCTCTCATACCCACTGGTTTGTTTGCATTTGGACAACACAATAGTCATTGGTGGGTTAACAGTCAACTCCACAGTTGATTATTGAGGGGGCATGCTCCACATGACAGGATTATAATCAACCGTGGATGTTGAGTGGACTATTAGTCAATGGTGTGTTGATTGACACATCCCCAGCCCTCTCTCCCCTGTCAGTCCTCCCACTGGTTTCCCATCAGCCATTGTGAGTTCTGCTGGTTGGACTAGAGCAGCAGCTGCCACTTTGGTTGTTCTTGCCAGGGGACTTTGTAGTTGCTGAACATAACCAGCTGTGTGTGATGAAATGGTCAATGGTGCCTGACAGACAACACAATAACCAGTAGTTGTTTAAATAATGAACTCTGCACAGTGTTGGTTATTTGCATTGGTAACTTCAGCAAAATAACCAACTATGCTGTGAAAAGTCCTGACAGATGACACAATAACCAACTGTTGACTATTTAACAAACCACTGGTTATCATGACATCCAAACCCAGTCTGTCTTTCAAAAATATCTATGCTGCCCATCAGTAGCAATCTCTTAGGGCTGTGTATATAAAGTAATACAAATGATAGATTTAAAAAACCCACCCATATAATATCAAAACACAGAAAGCAGTGATAAACTAAGCAATAGAATTCGGCAAAATAGATAAAAACAAATATAAAGAAGTTTATGCTAGATACTAGAATGCCTGGGCAAATTAAGAAGAAAAGCATTCCTTGTCTGGTGTAAAAATGGCATCAAAGTTGGCATCGGGCAAGATTCCTGGGAAAGGATATATTCCATAGTCATGGTACCATGACAGGGAAGCCCTCTTCTCAACCACCAGCTGCCTAACTTTGCCTGGCAGAGAGAACCAAAACAGGGCATGCAATGACAAATCTGTGCCGGTCTGTGTGGTAGGTAGCACGTGGCCTTTTAGATCCCTGTTTAGGCAATCACTTGTGCATTGGATTGTATGCAGAAATAGACTGGCAACCAGTGTAACTGCTTAAAAACTGCTGACCCAGTAAACCCAGCAGCTGTATTTTGCACTAACTGAAGTTATGAAAAAGTCTTCAAAGGTAGCACTACGTGCAGCACTTTGCAGTAGTCTAATCTACCAAGGCCAGGCTATCTCTGCTTTGTCCTTTAGCAAGTCATTTGTTCTCTTTGTGCTCTGAGGTTCAAACTACAATTTGTGTTAATCATTTAGCATTATATGGTTACTTCTAAGTAAGCATGTCAGGTCCTGATCTGGGTCATGATCACTGTGGGTAAGAAGGTGGGGCATAGTGCTTTCCCCTCCAGTCACTTCATTGCCTATGGGGGGGGGGGCATAGGAAGAATACTGGAGGACTGAATGGGAATTTGGCCTGCAGGCCTGAGTTTTTCCAACCTTGGTATATACAAAATCAAGCAAAATCAAGTGGTATCACTTTTTCTGGACTGCTCCACTTTAGGCTGTAACTGATTGTGTGTTTGTTTGCATGACTGAATCCTACCCCATTAAAAAAAACCCTCCCTGCGAACAGAAACCTAGGAGGTCAAGGGGCTTTCCCCGCTCCCACTCATTGTTGGCATAGTTTACAGAAACTCCGTCGGGGTTTCCACCCGTGGGAAAATAATACTTAGCTGGTTTGGGGATGAGCCATGAAATCTTCAGGTTCATACTTGAACATTATGCAATCCGTAGTTCCTCTCTCAAAAGACAAACGTGACCCTGTTGACATTAAGGTATTCCAATGCCATCGTGTTGAACCCCTCCACTCTTGAGTCCTATAGCCCATGGCGGTTAGTCCATGGTTTGGGTTCAGCAAAGAAATGGTAGGGACCACAACCTGTTTCCTTTGGCTTCTCTTGCCCAGTGTATCATGTACTAATTCTCTGAAAGTTTCAACCTCACACATTTTTGCCAGGTAGTTAAGTCGAATTGTAAATCATGTGTGATGATTATGTTGCTCAAGTAACTTAACTAACGTGAATAACATAATAATCACACATAATTTACAATCCATTTACTATAATCCTGGAGGAATCCAATTGGAAGAGGAACTACTAAAGTATGAAAAAAATACTCAAGGTTTAAATATAAATAAAAGTTATACTTTTATTAGCCTCAGAAGCCTGGACCAGACAATCTCCCTATGGATAATCAAAGCACCCCCAACTGCATATTATCCATTCCACATTAATTGCACAAGTGATCCTTCAGCAACAGTAGTGCACTATCCTGTCCACATGTAATAGGTGAAAGTGGAATGGGTAGGCTGCAGAGATAGTCTGTCATCTCCTTCAAAAACTAATATATATAAGGTGCCAGAACGCACACAACTACTCGAACCACTAGTGGAGAAGGATGATTAACAAGAAACCCATTTATTATTATACAAAAAGTACAAAAAAGCTGATGTATCCCATAGTTGTTAGACAATAGTGGTGTTGGGTACTATGATTGTAAGCCTATGCGGCAGGGCCTTGCTATTTACTGTTTTACTCTGTACAGCACCATGTACATTGATGGTGCTAAATAAATAAATAAATAATAATAATAATAATAATAATAATAATAAACCATTAATTGGAATGCTATTCCTACTATAAGACAATACAAGTCTATAATAGCATTATATGGTTACTTCTAAGTAAGCATGTCAGGTCCTGATCTGGGTCATGATCACTTTGGGTAAGAAGGTGGGGCATAGTGCTTTCCCCTCCAGCCACTTCATTGCCTATGGGGAGGGGGCATAGGAAGAATACTGGAGGACCAGAATGGGAATTTGGCCTGCAGGCCTGAGTTTTCCCAACCTTGGTATACACAAAATCAAGCAAAATCAAGTGGTATCACTTTTTCTGGACTGTTCCACTTTAGGCTGTAACTGATTGTGTGTTTGTTTGCATGACTGAATCCTATCCCATTAAAAAAAACAAAGACACATTAACACACTTTAGTCTATTAAACACATTTGGCAATACATCAGTACATAAACATATGTTCACGGATATATTATAAATAAGGTTTGTTCTTATTATATTTTATTCTTTCCAGCGTTGTAAGTTGTTGACAGGATTTAGCAATAAACTTCCCGTTTTCGCTGCTCAAGCTTCCTCGGAACAAAAGCCATATCAGGTTAAACCGTCAATTATAGGATATTCATCCTCAAAAAACTTTCATGCGGGGGAGAAAATTCCTCCAATTGAAGGCAGCCAGTCTGTTTATGGTCTGAAAAAACACGCGGAAAGCACCTCTGGATCTTGTTCCGGATCTGGTTCCAGAGTGGGTCGGCTCCGGATCGACCTGTACTGGTTTGGGCCCGATCCAGAAGGTCCGCATGGTGATACGAAGTGGTTCAGGGTATGTGTGCACAGCCCTAGTGTAAAGGCCTTGTGAAGGAAGGGGGATGTGATCTCAGACAGATATTTCTCTTCCCCATGGAGTGTTTTTAGGGAAGAGAAACTGGAGGAGAATCTGGATACCTTAATTGCTTCAACGTTCAACATAGCATAGTGTTCCTGCAACTGTTTTTTAATAGATTTGTGGCTATGATGCATATCGCTAGCAGCTACAACTATAGGGTCGAAGCCGAATTTCTTTAGACTTGCTTCACATCATATCAGCCAACTATTTTTAAAGGAGGGGTTTCTCTGCTCAACTACACAAGGAGTTATTAATCCATTAGCTGAACATTTCATTTTGACAAAATAAAAGAACACCGCATACCAAACAGAGTATATTATTGGCATTACTCTGACTTCTGCCCGAACATAGTTGGCAGGTGTGCCTGGTGGGAGACTCAATAACATTCTTAAGAATTTTTTTGGTAAAGGCTCTGGCATATGTGTTTCTGAAAAAAACCATATCTCTGTTCTATACGTAATCTGGGGACAAAGACTCTAATAGCTGGAACAACTAAGTTACCTTCCTTTGCTTTAGCAAATTTTAATACTGTTTTGATAGATTTTTGGGCTTTTAACTTAGTAGCTGACAAGTAGCCAGACCAAGATCCATTCTGAGTGAAACAGTCTCCCAAGTAGTTAAATTGATTAGTCTGTTCCAACTGATGCTCATTCAGTATCCATTTATGTTTGGGGGAAGAGGTACCAAAAACCATATAGTTGTTCCTTGTTACAAACATTCCCCAAAGCTTTCAACAATCTTCTCATGCCTATTAAGTTCTGAGATAAGAGAACCATGTCATCAGCATATAATAATATATTCAATTTCCTAGTCCCAGCAGATACAGGGAAATTTGAGTCACTTGATAGCTGTGCGATTATATTATTCACATAAATATTAAATAAAAATGGAACCAGCAGACATCCCTGGTTTACACCTTTTGGTTGTTTTAATCTCCTTTGATAGTTTTCCCCCTTACATAAATAGTTAAAATATAGGGATGTCTTGGAGACATCCCAAGGAGAGTGTAAGCTAAAAATGAGAGAAGAGTTGCTAAAAGAGGGACACATATGTCAATGGTTTTCGTATTTACAGATTCAGGAGAAGTTTAAGAGCGATCTAAGAGCAGGGGGATTCGAGGGCTCAATGTCATTGTTTGAAGAGGTATTATGTAATAATGAGGAATATCTTATTGCCAAAGTATATAAACTATTGTTAAAGTTGGAGGGAGAGAAAGAACAAGTGATGGACTGTACAGTCAGATAGGAAAACAATGTGGGGCATAAAATCCCAACAGAACTATGGAAAAACATGTGGACAAAAGGTTTAAAGTATACACTAAGTACCAGATTAAAGGAGAACTTTTATAAGATGATGTATAGATGGTATATGTCCCCCTCAAAGTTAGAAAAAATGTATAGTGGTTGTTTGGAGGATTGTTGGAAGTGTGAAGAGCAAGAAGGAGCATTTTACCACATGTGGTGGTCTTGTAAAAGGGCAAAGGCATACTGGGTTAAAATACATGCATTAATGCAATTTTTTAAAAAAGTAAATGTAGAAATGAAATCAGAAATGTTTTTGCTTGGACTGATGGATGATCAATTAAAAGAGAAAGGATTGTTATTCCAATATACGACAACGGCGGCAAGATTGTTATATGCACAATATTGGGAAAAAACACAAGTACCATCAACGGAAGAATGGCTCCTCAAGGTGTTGGAATTAGCGGAGATGGCAAAATTAACGGCGTTAGTAAAAGAAAGAACAATAGCTTCATATGTAATGGGCTGGAAACCTTTTATTGAATATATAAAAGAACTGCAAAAGGATGATTTATTTGTATGTGGATTTTATATATAACTTGTATTCTTGCATTTGATAAATATACTTGCTTGCTCTTATGAAATCCAGATCTGGTAAACTAGAAATATGATACTTGCTGTCTGACATGAAGATCGCTTTAAATGGAATATAGTCTTATGTATTTGTGACCATTTTAGTAGTTGTTTATATTGTGATGTAGTTTGTATAGTTTGTATTGTTGTTTTACCTTTCCTTATGTGTTCTGTTTATGTAGAAAATTAATAAATGTTCAAAGATAGTTGTCCCCCTTTACCGACTCTTAGATTGCTGTAAAAGAATATAGATTCTTAATCAAAATAAAAAGGTGTCTATTCATCCCAAACTGCCACAATTTATGCTACAGCCTCTCTCTATTTATTCTGTCAAAGACTCAAGTCCACAAAGGTGGCATATAAATGCTTCTTCAGGGGGCATGCATATTTCTCTCTCAAGTGATTTAACACAAAGCACTGATCTATGATTGATTTACCATGATGGAAACCCGCTTGTTCCTCACCAATGATGTTGTTCTGATCTGCCCAGTCCTCCGCTTTAGTTAGCAGATAACATGTATATAGTTTGGAGGATAATAATAGAAGAATAAGAATAAGAATAATAAATTTATTTCTTACCCGCCTCTCCATTCTGATCAAGGCAGGGAACAACAATAAATGATAAAATACATAAAACTGAATTAAAACATAATATACATTCTTAATATACATTCTTAAAAACATCCTTAAAAACATCCTAAAAATATTCTAAAAATGTCTTAAAATTCCACTGGATAGGCCTGCCGGAAGAGATCAGTCTTTATAGCTTTCTTGAATGCTAGTAGACTGTTAAGTTGACGAGTCTTTTCTGGCAGGCCATTTCACAGTCTGGGAGCAGCAGAAGAGAAGGTCCTCTGGGTAACAGTTGTTAATCTAGTTTTTGCTAGCTGAAGTAGATTTTTCCCAGAGGACCTGAGCGTGCAGGGCGGATTGTACGGGAGAACGTGATCCTGCAGGTAGCCTGGACCCAAACCATGTGGGCTTTTAAAAGTAATAACCAACACTTTATACTTTGCTTGGAAACTAATTGGCAGCCAGTGAAGAGATTTTAAAACTGGTGTGATATAGTCACGCCTACGTGTACCGGTGACCAGGATACATCTGTCACGACACAGGCTTCACACACCAGGCCTTGTCACAAACAAATCCTCATCAAGCAATGTGCCGCCACTTGAACAATCTGAGGGTAGGGTAAAAATTATGAGAGGGTAAATCATATGAGAGGGGAAAGGCTAGAATCTGAAAAGGTTTTACTGTGTATGTAATAAGCTGAAAGTTATATATAAAGTGTTTACGATAGTAACTGTACAGCAGGTGATAAAGCCAAGCAGACACATGGTTTGTGGTAACAAAACAAAATTAAATGCTTATTTTTGTCTAACAAATCTTAGTTACTTCAAATTCTAGTTAACCTGCTTAGTCTTCTAGTTTTAGTAATAACAGTAATCTTAAATCTCTTAAAATCTTATCTCCTTTCACTCTCCACACCACTAACAATCCTAATTGACACTCCCAACCAACTCCCCAAGCTCTAGACTTCCACATTTATACTCCTCCCCCCTTTCACAGCAACATCTGCCACACCCACTCATAGCTTCATCACATCAGGGTTATACTGTGCAATCACTGCGAATTGCGTGCAAAGGACTCTGAAGCTTTCCAGTTTATAATCTGCTTTGACTGTGAAGTACTCCCATGCATCCTGCTTTAATTGTGCTTCATATATAAAAGAACCGACCTATTTTAATACCTCTTTAAGAGCGAATCTTTTGTTGTTCTCCGAGCGGCCACTGGGGGCGCAGGAGGATGATTTAATATGTTAAAAGTACAAATTAAACAAATGCTTACGTCTGCGTAAGTTTTAAAGATAAAGACATCAAAATTGGCACAGTAATAGATATTAAGGAGGGCTTTAAGCATACCAAATTTGAATCAGATTGGGTCATCCATTGATTTTTTATGATTTTTTTATATTTCTCCCCCTTAAATCCTTTCCTGGTATGCAAAGGATCTTAGGAGTGTTGCCGCCTGGGGTGTGATTTAGCTAACAATAACAACAACAACAACAACAGCTTTACGCAATGGGGATAATTCGAGGGAAACAGGTACGTGGGATGAAGCCCTCAGTCCAACATTCTGCACTCACTAGACATACAAAGCCAGACATACCTAAGGGAACAGAACTATGGGGTAATGCCAACGAACTAATGAGATGATAGTTGGCTGGTGAGGATTTGTCCCCCTTCTTAAAAATAGGGGCAACAGTACTTTGATGCCAATTGATATGAGTAAAAAGCTTAGCCAATTCAGGGGCCCACCAATATGAATTATCCAAAAATATTTCTGGGGGAAACATGTTTTCCCCAGGAGCCTTCCGCCTACCTAAGCTTGTTATTAATTGCTTTACTTCACTGGTGGTCACTGCCGGTCACATATCAGTTTCTGTAATATTAGGGAGCTGAAATGGTAATAAATAATTCCTATCTGGGGCTATGCCAGCCTTAAAATGAAAAGCTTGCTCAAAATGTGTTTCCCATGTCTTAGGCATGATGGGTGCATCCAAGGCATATTTTGTTTCCTTTGGTTTGCAGGATACCAACTGCCAGAATTTTGTAGAGTCCCGGGTAATTCAGGCCGTTCAATATCTGCCCATAACTGAATGTAAGTAGTTTGCTTTTGCTTTAACAGTTTCCTATATAAAGCAGCACGATCATGTCTTGCTTGCCTGCACTCCCAATCAAACCACCCCCCTGGCTGATGTCTTGACTTAGGGGGGCAGGGGAGTTGAGCAAATAGTGCCCAAATGCTTCATCATGATATGATACATGGGAAGAAGATCATGTGCATCTTCTTCCCATGTATCTTCTTCCCATGTATCATTAAGTCTAGTTCTTAATGTCAGCATATGTTTACTAAATAAGGTATCTTTAACTGCAAGTTAGAGTCCCATCTCAAACTTCACTTCCCATACAAGATGTAGGGGGGATCTTGCTACATTCCCTTTTAATTCTCTTGGAACCCTACTAATTCCAAGAGCAGAGGCTGATGGTCACTCTGTGAGGCCAAAGCGATAACTTTAGACAGCTGGAGGGAGCGTGGGCTATAAGCCCACCCTCTGCCCTGATGAGGAAATGCTTACCGATCAGCCCACTTGTATAACCCAAACCAAGGCCACCACTGACACATGCAAAACAACATCATGAGCTTGAAGCAAAAGAAAAAGTCACAGTAAATCAACACTTTTAAATAGTAGAGTTTTTTTGGGGAAAGCCTGTCATGGCTGCAAGTTCGCAGCTGTGTTATATAACCAATGCAGCACCACTGCGCGGTCACGATGGGGGTAAATAGCGCATATAGACACCTGCTGAGTTTGCTTCCTTCCCCTTCTCCTAGCTGTGGAATGTGCTAATTCAGTCTGTGTGGACCAAGAAAGCACTTTGGTAGTTGCAGGTGAGTCAGTCTGAAAAAAGTCAGAGATGGGAGTTTCTTTGGAGCTCTGAAGGTACAGGGTGCCCCCAAGGAAATCTAATTGGGGAATATGTTTAAGTTTCGAGCCTCCATCAATGCTCATCTTGTCTTTCCATAAATAAATGCAAATACTACAAAGCAAAAGTAAATCTGTAAGCCCTGAAATCTCACTGCTTGGAGAAGTGGGATGCATGTAAAGGTATGAAGGGATGACACAAATGAATGTTGCTGATCAGGAGGGGAAAAAAGCAAGAAGAGAATTGTTATTCATGATCTGGAATAACAATATTTGCCTAGTGACTGTGAAATAGATGAGATGCAAATGTAACATTCTGTGGGAATGAGAACATTTCTTCCCCCATTTTAAGGATAAGATTGTGCTGATGTCACTTCTCATGGGATGTCAGAAGTAAATTCTATCTGCAGGAGCCCTGCTAAATGCATTCATAGACCCTTATATTGAAGAGGTCTTTTGGCACAGCTGCATGGATGCAATGATACAGGCAGGGGGACGGGGAGGCGGTGGGAATCTGACATGTATTGGAAATGTAACAATTGGTCACTTTTATAAACCCATTGTAAAGACGAGAAAATCCAAATAAATGTCATAGAGACCCCAGCTATCTCACTAAGGCATGTTTTATTTGTTGCACTTCCTATAAAATCTGATTGACCAACTGGGAATATCTGATTAGTACAAATAAACCAAAGCACAAATCTTAAGAGTAGCTCAGCTTTTTACTGTGGACTTAAATCAAGATTAAAATTGCTGATGTCTAAATTGCCCTGTTTTCACTTGAAGCTAAGTGTAACACAGCTGCGGTTGACAGGAAGCTTGAAATCGTGTCTTTTTGTTTCAATAACTCTAATGTGAAACATCTCTTTATTTTGGAGAGGAATGAGAGATAATTTTGAATATCTATCTATCTATCTATCTATCTATCTATCTATCTATCTATCTATCCATATCCCCAGCTTGGAAATGGCCTCTGCCCTTCCTTCCTTCCTTCTTCCTTCCTTCCTTCCTTCCTTCCTTCCTTCCTTCCTTCCTTCCTTCCTTCCTTCCCACCTTCCTTCCTTGCTTTCCAATAGCAGAACTGACATTTCTCCCATTTCTGGTCTATACGATTGTCTTATAGCTGACAACTCTGACTATTTTTTAAAGAAGGAACCTCCAGATAGAGTGTCTCTGCCTTGGCTTTTCAGCTTCTAGAAAATTCTGGTATAACAAATGGAGAGACTGTAGCTTATTTATCACTTTCCCCTTTGGTATAGTATGGTGAGAGAGTTCCTTCTTTCCTCAAAGGTAGGGTGACCATATGGAAAGGAGGACAGGGTTCTCGTATCTCTAACAGTTGTATAGAAAAGGGAATTTCAGCAGGTGTCTGTATTCATGCAGCACCTGATGAAATTCCCTCTTCATCATAACAGTTTGAGTTGCAGAAGCCCTGCCCTATTGACCAGATACAAAAGAAGGCAGGGCTCCTGCAGCTTTAACTGTTGAGATAAAGAGGGAATTTTACCAGGTGCTGCATGCATAATGCCTCTAAGTCAGAATCCCCCCTAAACGTAACGATACCGCAGCGCCTCGGAGCCTCGGTTGGCCTCGGCTGTCTCTTCTCGTCAGGTATGAGGTTTCCCGTTCATACATTAGGCAGAGTGAGGCAGCTGCCTCAGGGGACAGAGGTGGAGGGCAAGGAACAGTGATGAGTTGTTGGAATACAAATAAGTGTTCTGTGTGAACCACATGATGTGTCCTGCGTCCATTAAGCCTACTACACTGAGGTGTGGTGGAGGAGGTTGTCCTGACCCCAGAGTTGCAGTAAGATTCAACTGCCAGTCAGCCAGCTTCTGTACATGGAATGGAAGGGGGATTCCATCTTGCCCTTTGACTCAAGAAGCAAAATGCCTTGAGGTAGCCCTGTACAGAGTAAATTTCAGAAGCGCTTAATGAGATCGTTATCACAGGCCCTTCTCCAGAAGTTAGGCAGCTGGCTACTAGGTACTAGGCAAAGTCTGTCTTAAATTCTTGGGATTTTGGTAGGCAAACTGACCTGTTGACTTTTCTGGTTTGTTTTCTTGGTTTTATCTTGAGTTGGTCCATTGACTATCTAACTGTTGCTTTTATTGTTGTTGTTATTAATGTACAATGGCATGCTTTCTGATTTTATCTGTTGTTCTATGATTTTATTACACTAATGTTTTTATGAGATTTTGTTAAGCCATCTTGAATGACAGCTATGGAGAACTGCAGCATGCCGGGAAGAGGAAGAGGAAGAAGAAGAAGATCCAAAAATAGATTGTAATATTCTTATGACGCTCTCTTGTACTCATGTGATGGTACATTGAGCATGGGCCACAGCACAGTCTTGGAGAACAGTTAAAGAGTTGCCTTACTGAACAGGCAACAAACAGGACTAGTCGTGACACTGACACATATGTAGGGACATAGGAAGCTGACCTAACTGACTTGCTCACAGTGGCTGGCAGTGGATCACCAAGATTTCAGGCAGGATTCTTTTACTTCTCTCCAACTGTCAGTCAGTATTCCATGGCCACTGAGCATGTTAGGTCCCCACTGGGCTGTTTTTTGGTGTCCCTTCCCCTATCCCCTATTCAAGGTGTAAACACCTTGAAATCAATGCAGTGATTACTAGAAGCCAACATGGATTTGTCAGGAACAAATCCTGTCAGACTAATTTGATCTCATTTTTTGATAGGATAACCTCCCTTGTGGACTGTGGGAATGCTGTGGATGTCATATATCTTGACTTCAGCAAAGCTTTTGACAAAGTACCACATGACATTCTGATTAACGAACTAGCTAAAAGTGGGCTAGAAGAAACAACTATTAGGTGGATCCACAGCTGGCTACAGAATCAAACTCAAAGAGTACTTATCAATGGAACCTTCTCAAACTGGGGAGAGGCAACGAGTGGGGTGCCGCAGGGCTCAGTCCTGGGCCCACTGCTCTTCAACATTTTTATTAATGATTTGGACGAGGAGGTGCAGGGAACACTTATCAAATTTGCAGATGACACCAAATTGGGTGGGATAGCTAATACCCTGGAAGACAGAAACAAACTTCAAAGTGATCTTGATAGGCTGGAGTGCTGGGCTGAAAACAACAGAATGAAATTTAATAGGGATAAATGCCAAGTTCTACATTTAGGGAATAGAAACCAAATGCACAGTTACAAGATGGGGGACACTTGGCTCAGCAATACTACAAACGAGAAAGATCTTGGAATTGTTGTAGATCACAAGCTGAATATGAGCCAACAGTGCGATATGGCTGCAAGAAAGGCAAATGCTATTTTGGGCTGCATTAATAGAAGTATAGCTTCCAAATCACGTGAGGTACTGGTTCCTCTCTATTCGGCCCTGGTTAGGCCTCCTCTAGAGTATTGTGTCCAGTTCTGGGCTCCACAATTCAAGAAGGATGCAGACAAGCTGGAGCGTGTTCAGAAGAGGGCAACCAGGATGATCAGAGGTCTAGAAACAAAGCCCTATGAAGAGAGACTGAAAGAACTGGGCATGTTTAGCCTGGAGAAGAGAAGATTGAGGGGAGACATGATAGCACTCTTCAAATACTTAAAAGGTTGTCACACAGAGGAGGGCCAGGATCTCTTCTCGATCCTCCCAGAGTGCAGGACACGGAATAACGGGCTCAAGTTAAAGGAAGCCAGATTCCGGCTGGACATCAGGAAAAACTTCCTAACTGTTAGAGCAGTGCGACGGTGGAATCAGTTACCTAGGGAGGTTGTGGGCTCTCCCACACTAGAGGCCTTCAAGAGGCAGCTGGACAACCCTCTGTCAGGGATGCTTTAGGGTGGATTCCTGCATTGAGCAGGGGGTTGGACTAGATGGCCTTGTAGGCCCCTTCCAGCTCTGCTATTCTATGATTCTATGATCCCCCTCCCCTGTAAAGCTTTTTGTACTCCTGCAAACACTGGGGTTCCTCCAGCTCTGCTGATACCACCTTCTTGAACATGGGTGATGCTATTTTGTCAACATAAGCAATGTCACTCATGCTTCAACATTGGAAATAGAAGGAAATATTTTCTCTTGAATATAAGACCCAAGAATGCTGTATTCCACTAGAAGATATATTTTAATTATGGCATTCTTTGGAGAATCCTGACATGCTTGCTAGTTAATTTCTTCAACAAGAGGCTCAGATATGCAAGTGAGAAGCTTCACTACTAATAAGAAAAGAGATGACTCACTACTGCTAAAGGTGAGTTATGTGGAGTAATTATATTTTAGTGGATCTGTTTATGAGTTACTTTCCCAGACACAGAGGTATTAAAGCTCATTCCCACCGTTCTGCCTCTCTCTCTTGCTCACCTTTACTCTCCCCCTTAACACTATACGACAAGTTGCACATCTTTAGAATTGCCATTGCAATTTGTGCTGTGTGTACATCACATGTGCATGCCTGCGCATGCACACATATACACACCTGAGCCACAAAGGTGAAGAATCTCTTTATGGCATTATTTTATGATAATCTATGTCAATGGTTAATTTAGTTTGGAGCGCTGATTTATAACAAGTTTATAGATCTTTTTTTTTTACTACTTTTTGTTGAATTATAGAGGTGACATGTGTGAAATGGAAGCGCTTGGCCTATTGTTCTGCTTCTCACGCAACCAGTATAGCTCAGACAATAAAAAGATCTATAAAATTAATATATACAGAGGGAAAGGAACAAAGACTGGAAGAATATGTAATACTCTAGCGTCTGATACCACATTTATCTCCTCTGGTGAGGTTAAGATGGCACATATACATACTGAAATACTTCAGAGATGTTACTGTTCAGGTGTGATGGGAGGCGTGACTTCTCTGCATCTGCCTGTCTCCTGTTTTTATTTATTCAAAATTGGTTTTTTAAACACACACACCCACACACCCACAAACACCTGTGCCATAGGGTTTAAAATAATGTATATAATTCTTTAATGCAGAGTCATTGACCTCTTTCAGCCTGAGGACTGAATTCAAATTCAGAGAACTTCTCAGGTGCTACATTCCAGTGGTGGGCGGTCCAAAGGCAAAAGGGGTGCGGTCAAAATACCAGCAAATTTTAGCTTAAAGCTCTTACTGCCAGTAACTAAGCCCTAGGAGTTAACCACCCAGAGAGCTTCGGCTATGGGGTGGTATATAAATATAATAAATAAATAAATAAAATAGGAGAGACACTTCAGCCTTTTAGAACGGGTAAAACACTGCACAAAAGCTAGGAAACCCCTAAACATATACTGTATTTTGTATTTGTGTTGGTTGTTTTATTATGGTTTCAATTTTTGTGAACCGCCCAGAGAGCTTCATCTATTGGGTGGTATAAAAATGCAATAAATAAATTAATAAATATAAATAAACATCCAATGGTTGGGAGAAAGGGGGTGGAGCCGGGGAAAAGGGTGTGTCCATTTGGGGAACCCTGGAAAGCCAAATTGGGATCTGTGTATGTGCGCTTGTGTGAGATTTGCTTCCGCCCCCATGTCTGAGGTTGTTCACTATCCATCACATTTGATCCTGCCATATCTGAATGTACCTCAGATGGATATTGCGAGGGTGTTTACAACAACTACAACAAATTAACTGTATTCACTGCCATATGCTCCTTAGGAAAGCGTATGGCAGTGGGATACAAATAAGTCAAGTACAAAATATTGTTTTATTTAAGATTTCCAACCAACCCCCATCTTTAAGGCTGAGGATAGGTGATGACACTGAGCAAACCACATCTGAAGCACAATGTTACATTTAAGTGAATGTGTACTACTTTCAGATACATATAATAAATCTGTAAATGCATATATGTAGGGTGACCATATGAAAAGGAGGACAGGGCTCTTGTATCTTTAACAGTTGTGTAGAAAAGGGAATTTCAGCAGGTGTGATTTTTATGCATGCAGCACCTAGTGAAATTCCCTCTTCATCACAACAGTTAAAACTGCAGGAGCCCTGCCCTCGTTTGTATCTGGTCTGGGAACCCATGTTTAATGGGCTTTGTCTTTGCCACCATCCCACTGAGAAGTTTGTGGCTTGATTGTGAACTTGCTGCACAATTGGGGCGATTGTGTGATGAACACACCTTGTCATGAAAAACAGTTTGTCCATGATTTCTTACTTGCACAGTTGGCAAACCTCTGCAGAATTTTGCAAACTGTTGCTACTTGAAATTATTTTGTTCTCTTTGTTCTTCCCTCTTAGCTTGATTTGTGTGTGTGTGTGTGTGTGTGTGTGTGTGTGTGTCCATGTCCCAATTAATTTGTGTAAACAAATAGGAAGAGGGAAGATAATTGTGGAAGTTTTGATGCCTTCCCTTTTCATTGGTGTTAAGTGCTGTAAACTATATTCATAAAACACCAATTCTCCTTCCATGATGTATAAACATGAAACCTTCTTCCCGTCATAACAAGTCACCCTTTTGATTTGTACAAAACAACATACAAATACTAAATATAATCTTGCAGTCCAATTGGAAAGGGGGGAAAGCTAGTTTCCACAGCTAGGGAAGAAAAACCCAATGACGGGTTGAATAGAAACTCAGTTTATCTTGTTAGATGTTAAAGGAAACCAATTTCTTTCATAAGGTAGAAGACATTTAGAGGATTCAGCAGTTTAAACCAAGACTTAAAAAAAAAAAACTTCATACAGACAATATTGTTCTTCCCTTCTCATGTATGGTTAGGAACAAGGGCTGTCCAGATACAAGAATATTCTAGGGAAAGAGAGCAGTCACTTGCAATCAAAGAAAAGCATCTTTTAAAGCAAGTGTAGTACAAAATACACTGGCTCTTTTCTTTCTCTGCATTACGTCCAACAATGTATATAAAAGTACAGGGGAAGGGAAGTTTAACCCAGTTTGAAGTTAGTTTGGTTAAAGCAATTGAAGTTAGTTTGAAGTTAGTTTGGTAAAAGCCTTTCCTCCCCAGCCCCTTAGGGTCAGTGTCTTGGTGATACCTCAGGCAGGGCCCTTACAATAAAAGTCAAAGCATACAACTGTTGGGTCAGGGACTAATAATACAATTTCAGTCATTCCTGACCATGGAACATACTGACTTGCAATGATGGGAGTTGTAGTCCAACACCTTTGGAGGGCACTAGGTTGGGGAAGGGCTGCTCTAAACAAAAAAAGAGAAGTCGGTGGCCTTAAGTTGTTCGTCATGAATTTTCCACAACCCCTCAGTCACTTCTGCATATCACATTCTCCATCCTGTCCTCATGGTTTATCTGCTTTGGGAGAATGAGAATTCCACTTGCACTTTCTGCCTCCTTAGGGAGGATGTGGCATTAGGGCTTGTTAGCCTTAACTCCCAATTTCCCTGCTTTTTGGTGCTTGGTTGAAAACTGTAGAGCCTTAATGTTGTTTTGTAAACCGTAGGTCTTTTGTTTAATGAATAGCTATATAGTGGAGGGGACACACAGGGCCAGAGCTACACCTTGTGTTAAATCATACATCCCTCTTGCACATTTATAACTTGTAGGACACACAATGCCATTTGTTGTGGCATTTTGAATAATGTGGAATAAAAAGTAGGAAATAACACTATGAAAGTGGTATATGGAGTATTTAATATGCCCCAACTGTTATCAGTGCACTTAAATCCCTCTATAAAGCAGTAGTGTAGATCTAGCCCTGAGCTTTATTTTTTACCCCAGGATTGAAATTAGGGTACCCAAATCTGGATTCAGATTTGGATTTCCTTGCTGCTGGTAAAGGTTGGGCTCCCAAAAGCTGGCAGCTCTCAGGGGAAAACAGGTCACTGCGGGGCACTTGCAGAATGTGCAGCAACCCATCCAGGAACTTGCGCAGCCTGGATCGCACAGGCAGGGTAGCAATTGTGCGGGCATGAGTGCCCACTGTCCCTAGACCTTGGCAAGTCCCTCCCTCCCTACCAATGCATGCTGGGAGTTGTAGGCTCTTTCCCTGCTTCAGTCTAGGGCTGTGCACTAAATGATGGATTCATCATAAAATCCAAATCTTATGATCTTATGATCATAAGATCATAATTCCTCTTATGATCTTAAGCTTTGGTCTGATGCACCCACACATTCCCTTGGACACTGTCTGGATCTTGTTCTCACTCGGAATTGCTCTGTGTTGGACTTTTCTACTGCTCACTTTCCGCTGTCAGATCATCACCTAGTTTCTTTCAATATTACTCATAATCCTCCTCCTTCACGTCCCGCTTCTCGCTCTTGTCGTGACTTGCAATCTATCAATTACGAGGCTTTTTCCCAGTCTCTAGCCTCCTCCCTTCCTTCTGTCTGTTCGGCTGTCTCCTTGGACTCAGCTGTCTCCTTCTTTAATTCCTCCTTATCTTCAACTCTTGATAGTCTTGCTCCATCT
Source organism: Elgaria multicarinata webbii (assembly GCF_023053635.1). Classification (NCBI taxonomy): domain Eukaryota; kingdom Metazoa; phylum Chordata; class Lepidosauria; order Squamata; family Anguidae; genus Elgaria; species Elgaria multicarinata. The sequence continues at coordinate 142,613,503 of NC_086172.1, read as the reverse complement.
ACAACTCGGATAGTTCGCCCTTCTCAACCCCAACCGTGGCTCACCTCTTCCCTCCGCTACCTTCGCTCTTGTTCCCGGGCAGCTGAACGCCTTTGGCGTAAGACCAGGGACCGGGCAGACTTTGTCCATTACAAATTTGTTCTCTCCTCTTTCTCTTCTGCCATCTCACTGGCCAAGCAGCAGTACTACTCAACGCTGATCCAGTCAAATGCTAGGCATCCTCAGCGGCTCTTTGCGTCCTTCAATTCTCTTCTGAAGCCTAATCCGCCATCTCTCCCCGCCTCTCTGTCTGCTAATAACTTTGCCTCTTTTTTCAATGCTAAAATCCAAACTATCCGCTCTGATCTGGCCAGCTCTGCTCCTCTTCCAGTTCCTGTTCCTCATCTGTCAGCTCCTCCTGCAAATTTCTCTGCGTTTCCTTCGGTCTCTGCGGATGAACTGTCTACAATACTGCGCTCTTCGAAGCCTTCCACTTGTTCTCGTGATCCGATTCCTTCTTGCGTCTTTATTAATCTTATTCCTGCTATCCTCCCTTCCTTGCTACATATTATTAATCTTTCTCTGTCCTCTGGTTCATTTCCTTCTGCTTTTAAACATGCTACAGTCTCTCCCATTCTCAAGAAACCTACTCTTGATAGGCTATCTCTGTCTAACTACCGACCTGTCTCTTTGTTGCCGTTTGTTTCAAAGATCCTGGAGCGTGCGGTCTACTCTCGCTGTCTTGACTTTCTTTCTAGTAACTCTGCTTTGGATCCATTTCAATCTGGATTCCGTCCTCTGCATTCCACCGAAACAGCCCTTACTAAGATCACCAATGATCTCCTTACTGCCAAGTCTAAAGGCCATTATTCCGTTCTTATTCTCCTTGATCTAACTGCTGCCTTTGACACGGTTGATCATGATCTTCTCTTAGATTCCCTTCATGACCTTGGATTTTGTGGCTCTGTCTATAACTGGTTTGCCTCCTATCTAGCGGGTCGCTCTTTCAGCGTGTTGACTAATGGCAGCTCGTCTTCCTCCTTTCCCCTTTCAGTAGGGGTTCCGCAAGGCTCGGTGCTTGGCCCGTTGTTGTTTTCCTTATACATGTTGCCCTTGGGCAAGCTTATTCAATCTCATGGTCTCCAATATCATCTGTACGCCGATGATACACAACTATATCTGTCATCTCCGGAACTTTCTCCTGATGTTCACGATCGTATCTCGGCATGTCTTTCAGATATCTCAGCTTGGCTGCTTCATCGTCGCTTGAAGCTTAACATGGCAAAGACTGAATTGCTTGTTTTTCCTCCTAAACCTTCTCCTCATCTCTCATTCTCTCTTACTGTCAATGATGTTACGCTTACTCCGGTCAAGGAAGCTTGTAGCCTTGGCTTTATCTTCGACTCCTCGCTCTCCTTTATTCCTCATATTGAGGCAGTAGCTAAATCTTGTCGATTTTTCCTGTATAATATTGCCAGGATTCGATCATTTTTGTCTGTCTCTTCTGCCAAGACGCTTGTTCATGCACTGGTTATTTCACGGTTGGACTACTGCAACCTTCTTCTCTCTGGCCTTCCTTCTTCTCACATCAGTCCGTTGGTTTCTGTTCACCACTCTGCCGCAAAGATCATCTTCTTAGCTCGCCGCTCCGACCATGTTACTCCGCTTCTGAAATCTCTTCATTGGCTTCCAATTCACTTCAGAATCCAATATAAACTTCTCCTGTTAACCTTCAAAGCTTTTCACGGTCTAGCTCCTTCCTATCTCTCCTCTCTCATCTCACACTATTGCCCCGCTCGTGCTCTTCGCTCCTCTGATGCCATGTTTCTCGCCTGCCCAAGGGCCTCTACTTCCCTTGCTCGGCTTCGTCCATTTTCGTCTGCTGCCCCTTACGCCTGGAACGCTCTTCCAGAACATTTGAGAACTACAAGTTCAACCACAGCTTTTAAAGCTCAACTAAAAACTTTTCTTTTTCCTAAAGCTTTTAAAACTTGATGTTGTGCAGACTTCTACTGTTACTTTCTACTGTTAGTTTTTCCCTACCCTGTGCCTGCTTACCCTTCCCTGTACCTGTTTGCATTCTCTTCCCCTCCTTATTGTTTTACTATGATTTTATTAGATTGTAAGCCTATGCGGCAGGGTCTTGCTATTTACTGTTTTACTCTGTACAGCACCATGTACATTGATGGTGCTATATAAATAATAATAATAATAATAATAATAATAATAAATCCAAGGCTTGCACAGCCCTAATTGAAATGCATTGATAACTGTTGTGACACATTACACACTTCATATACTGCTTTTCTAGTGTTATTTCCAACTTTTACTTCTGTATTATCCAAAATAAGAACATAAGAAGAGCCATGCTGAATCAGACCAAGGGTCCATCTAGTTCCAGCATTGTGTTCATACATGCCCAACCAGTACTGGGACATTTTACCCTTATGGGTGTAGAGGGAGGGAGAAGGGGCGATCCAGGACTTACCTGCTTCCGGGATCATCGCCCTCCGTCTAAATGAGCTGCGCAACATAATGGCCACCATTTTTTTAAAAGGGCCAGAGACTGGGGATATGGAGTAAATGATAACCACTGCATTATAACAAAGTATCCTGAAGAAGGAGCCGAGGGGCTGAAATACATCAGAGCCCCTTTAACATTTTCTTTCTTTCTTTCTTTCTTTCTTTCTTTCTTTCCCTTTAGCTTTTATGGCTGTTTCAGTCAGAACCAGCCAGACGTCTAAAGGAACTATCCAATGTGTTGAACTTTATCCCCCAAACTGGTTCAACACATTGGGCAGCTCCTTTAGAGTTCTAGTTGGTTCAGACTAAAACCCCGAATGGAATCACAGCCTCACTGAAATTGGAGCCAGCAGCCTCCACTGGGTAAAACCAATCCTTTCCCCTCTGTATCATGGCCTGAATCCAAATCACCCTCCTGGCACTGCTATTGGCCATGAGCATGGGATTATGGGTCTATCCTCAAATTGTTGCTATTACAAAAGATAATTATGTTCATTTGAAGCAGGGGTGGGCAAAAGGTAGATCTGGATTGGGATCATGGCACAGTAGATCCAGATTTGCTGGTAGTTCTCTTGGTGATTTGCAGTAGAGTGGCAAGGATTTGTGATTCCCAACTGTTCAAGAAAAATAGCAACAAATGACTCCACCAATGGCCATGCTGGCAAGGAATTATGGGAGTTGCAGTCCAGGACACCTGGAGGGCACCAGGTTGGGAAAGTCTGTTACAGGGTGTAGAGACTCCTTACCTGATTTGAGGTGCTTCCAGATTGGGTTGGGGTCCTAGTGTTACCCATCAGAAAGTATTGTGCATCTATTCCATCTTTTCCTCCTTAATAGATTTTCTGCCATAAGAAAATGCATGGAAGAAGCAGTGGGAAAACCCAGAAGGCTAAAGAGTAGTTGTCATCATCTGGACCCCCAATTGTGTGGCAAAAAGCCTCAGTTGGAAGCATCCATGGGCTTTTCCACCACAACAGAAACAAAAGGTAGATTAAGAAATTACTTCATTAATCAATACTTTCCACCACGAAAAGGTGTTTATTGTTGATGGCATTGATGTAAATAACACTCTTTATTTTAATCAGTTAATGATCACAAGAACACGTGGCCCATCTCGTCCAGCATGCAGCTTCCAGTGGTAGCCACTCAGATGCTTGTGCCGCTCACAAGCAGAAGATTAACTTAACAACTCTCCCTCCTATTTTTTTTTCACCATCTGAGATGTCACCATAGTTCGAACTCGGAGAAGGAAATTCAGGCACTGGATTTCATGAGTTCATTTCCCTGAAACCATTATCAATGAAATCCATGTTGTATATTTGAGAAAAGCAGCACGTATTGAACAAGTTCTAGAAATTCAGTGTTTTAACATTACAAGATACTGAGAAAACCCTAGACAGAAAAACGTAGGATTGGACGAAAAGGATCTAATGAAACTTAACTGACAATTGCTCCTGGTTACTGCTCCATGAAGGCCTGGTAGTGTCTTGAGCTAATGATCTGTTTGGAAGTGAAGATATTTCTGTATTGGAGGATAAGTAACTAGGATGAAGACAACTATTAATTTGGTTGGAGGACACGCAAGCACTGGCAACTCTAGATTTTTGAGGGCCCTTGGGCTCAACGGTCTCCCTCCCTCAGTGAGTCTACCTTCTCACTGCCATTGCTCCTGATCCTCTTTCTTGCCATTGCTAGCATTTGCTTGCTTGGCAGGCAGAGTGCTAGGGAGCATGCAGGAAGTGGCATCTCCTGCCACTCCTTCTCACCATCACCATTGCCTGGGCCAAAGCAGGAGGTAGGTGAACAAGTCAGTTGCTGTGGTGAAGAGGAGGAGCAAGTCCAGGAGGCTCTTGCCAGCAGGTTATTCCGGCCTTTTGCCCATTGTCACCAGGAAGTTTCTGTTCTTGGCTGCCTCCAAGCCCCTTGCTTACACAGCCTTCAGTGCTAAGACGATGCCCCACCCACCCCTGCAAAACAACAATAACATGTGTAAAAGCCATCATGGCTGATCTTCTCAGTAACATTTTCATGATTATACTGGCATTAGAGCAGTTGATCAAGAACAGTTCTTGTGGTATTTGGAACACAGGAAGCTAACTACTAAGTTAGACCACTGGTCCATCTATTGTGTACAGTGATTGGCAGTAGCTCTCCAGCGTTCCAACCTATCTGGAGATGGCAGGGATTGAACCTGAGACCTTTGGCACGTAAAGCATGTTTCTTGCAACTGAGCTGCAGCCTTTCTCCAATTTGTACTTGTTACTATCGGCAATTCTTACATTGTTTTTTGTTGGACTGACATCAAGAAAATGCAGTAGGCTGGTAAATTCAAACAAGCCACGATTGTAAGTGAAAGCTTCCTTCCTCTTCATTCAAGGTGTCTTTTTTTGTGTGTGTGTGGGGGGCATTAACATTGTGCTGGGAATCATAAGTGTGATGTTACACCTATACTAGGCCCGCCGCATAAACCCTTCTCAGGCCAAGCACCACCACCTGAAAACCTGAGGGAGGGTTAAATAAAACCTTTCCCCTGTCTATGAGGGAAACAGGTTAAATATAGGATCTGTTTTAAAATGTACTGTGGGTATATTTGGGTGTGGGTGTTCGATAACTGTGAGGCAGGAAATAATATTAAGCTGACATGTGGTAATTGGTAGCTAACAAAATAATAATAATAAGTTTATTGTTATGTTAAAAGTTTTAAATGAAAATATAATGCTTCCAATCCTGCCCAATCCAAACTTTCCACACACCAATCCTAAATCCCTAGTAATTAATCTCCTCTCACTCCACAAACAATTCCAGTCTCCACTCCCAACCACAGCATAACCAACCTAACATCCCTAACATAACATACTGCTCCTCCCCTCAGTCACTCCTTATATAACTCCTTCCTCCACCCTGTCTATTACATCACAAACCACACCCACTCAGTTCTAACATTCCATACTCAACAGATATACTAATTCAGATGCATACTGGTTATTCAAATGTGGGGTAGCACCACAATAAGCCATGGAGAAAAACTACAGTGTGTTGTGGGGGGAAGAATCTTATCATTGGAACCTTTTCTACTCTTCCTGACGTTGTGCCTTTATTTTCCACATGTTTTCCCATCAAACACATGCCATGACTATTAGCTTACAGGGAAACAGCTCAGTTGACCTCTCTAGAGGTTTTATAGCCTACTCTGCTTAACCTTTTTTTTGGAGATACAATCAATATCCTTACAAATGTCACACAAAGCTTCCCATCAGAGCGTACTCAAAACATTCGTACCCTGTATTTACTGCAGAGACAAGAAGGAATCGCTTCCTTGATGCTCTTTACTGACTGGTCTGGTTCAAATGTTTCTTCTTTTACCAATAGGCAATTATAAGCATTTTCTATCCTGTGAGCCCAAAGTGTTGTTCTGTTTGTGGTTTGGTTTGATTAATTCCATCCTGGCTGGTTTTCCCTTTGAGAACAAATTTGGGTCTGTAAGGGGCAAATAATATGTAACACATTTCTAATGTGTAATAATTACAGGTTTAAAGAGTTGGCACAATCAGTGCTCAGTGATTTCATTACTAGATGGCACGGTAATTTATGCTAATCCTGATAAGAGTTCCAGATGAGAAGGGTCCAGACACAGGAGACAGTGCGGCAATTATTTACACCCTGTATTTTTGAAACAATAGATGTAGTAATTTGAAAAATCAGTTGACTGGGATCTCATTTATTCTGGTAGGAAACATATGTAGCAAGTTTTGTCAACAATGATAAAAATGTAATTTGACTTCTTTTTCTGTAGCCTTTTCCCTCTTCCTGTTCTTAAACTCTCTCTGCCCTATTGCTCAGCTTGAAGCCATGTATGAAAATGATCGCTCTCTTCATGCTACAGTGGAGAATATGACTGCTTCTGCTCCCATCATGAACTTTGCTCTTCCCCGGGAGAATTGGTAGGAGAGAGAGCAGGGCCCAAGTAGGAATTGGAACTGGTTCTTCTGTCCCATCACCAGTACTGAATTAACATTTAATGGCTGGTCCACTTGGTTTCTATATATGGAATGGGAGTGTGGGGGAGGCACCATTTCAAACCGTGCTTCAGATAGCAAAATACCTTGGAAGTGTCCTGTCCAAAGGATGGAGGAACAGAAGACCAGTTTGTTTGAGCAGGCAGAGCATGACTTAGCACAGTGAAGCATTGCCAGGCAGAGCTAAGCTAGCCTGCTGACCTCAACTACTGTGGATCAACCAGCCATTGGATGATTTACTACCAAATGGATCCCTAATGCCCCTCTTCTTCTCAGGGATACATTGGAATGCCAACATTGTAGCTATACATGCACTTGCTCTGACACTGCACCATCCTCAAAGACCTTACAGTCTAAAATTTGACACAGAGGGGACAGCAGAGAAAGAGGAAGGATGTGAAAGCAGAGGTAAATAGGGAAAGAGGGAAAGAATTTGAGGATAAATCCCCTACTCTACCGTCCACCCCCCTTCCCAGCATTCTCATCTGGATTGGATCCCCTGCACTTTCTTTTGGGTAAGAAAAAGCACTGATGTAGCTGTACGCTACATATCAAAGCTGATGTGGAGTTAGGCCCAAATAGTTGCAATAGGGCAGCCAATGTCTGTTCTGGCTGGGAAAGATGGGAGTTGCAGGCCACTGCGTTTGGACAGTGCCAAGATAGGAAAGGCTGCAGTAGGGCCTGGGATGTGGGGGTTGAACCACATGGTATAAGGTCTTCAGAAGGGATAGTAAAGTAGGTAGGTAGGTGGCATCACACAGGTGTTCTGAAATATCGCTCCCAAGGCTAACATCATACCTGTTCAGCTATACTGAGAGGACATCCAGTACATCTTGGGATTATTATTATTATTATTATTATTATTATTATTATTATTATTATTATTTATATAGCACCATCAGTGTACATGGTGCTGTACAGAGTAAAACAGTAAATAGCAAGACCCTGCCGCATAGGCTTACAATCTAATAAAATCATAGTAAAACAATAAGGAGGGGAAGAGAATGCAAACAGGTACAGGGTAGGGTAAGCAGGCACAGGGTAGGGTAAAACTAACAGTATAAAGTAACAGTAGAAGTCTGCACAACATCAAGTTTTAAAAGCTTTAGGAAAAAGAAAAGTTTTTAGTTGAGCTTTAAAAGCTGCGGTTGAACTTGTAGTTCTCAAATGTTCTGGAAGAGCGTTCCAGGCGTAAGGGGCAGCAGACGAAAATGGACGAAGCCGAGCAAGGGAAGTAGAGGCCCTTGGGCAGGCGAGAAACATGGCATCAGAGGAGCGAAGAGCACGAGCGGGGCAATAGTGTGAGATGAGAGAGGAGAGATAGGAAGGAGCTAGACCGTGAAAAGCTTTGAAGGTTAACAGGAGAAGTTTATATTGGATTCTGAAGTGAATTGGAAGCCAATGAAGAGATTTCAGAAGCGGAGTAACATGGTCAGAGCGGCGAGCCAAGAAGATGATCTTTGCGGCAGAGTGGTGAACAGAAACCAACGGACTGATGTGAGAAGAAGGAAGGCCAGAGAGAAGAAGGTTGCAGTAGTCCAACCGTGAAATAACCAGTGCATGAACAAGCATCTTGGCGGAAGAGACAGACAAAAATGATCGAATCCTGATCTGAACTTGTCCTGTCCAAGAATGGAAAAATGAGAAACTAAGAGAAACCAAAATGGAAAAGAAAATGTCCATTCCTTTCTATGGTCCAGATGAGCTGCTGAGTGATGACAATAATGATGGTCACATACATACAATCTAGTGACTTGGCTGCACCAAATGCAAAGCCAGATATTGAACTTCTAGGGTCCAGTGAAAGCTTGTGGTTCCGATGTCAGTGGGGCAGTAAATCCATTCTGGGTTTCAGTCAGAACCAGTTGAAGTTCTGTGAAGCACCTTGGATAGCTCCTTTAGATTTCTGACTGTTTCGGACTGAAACGTGGAGAGCATTCACCGCCCTACTGACATCGGAGTCACCAGCCTCTAGTGCTAGAGTCCTTATTTAAACTTGCCAATAAATAATCATTTTCTTTGAAAGTCTGACCAATGAGATCACCCCTATTTACTTCTATATTTATTTATTACATTTCTATACCACCCAATAGCCAGTGCTCTCTAGGTGGTTCACAAAAGTGACCCCTAAGAAACAGTTAGAGAAGCTTACAGCATGACTCCTCAGAATTGGGTCCTTTCAATAAACCATAGAAATATCTTCCACCACACACTCACCACACAAGCAGAGTTGAGGGGCAAAGAAATAAAAAAATCCCTGCCTCCCATCAATAATAGCAGATGGCATGTGTTGCCTTCTGAGCAGCATGAAAACCTTCCCAACAGTGAAATTAGATAACTCTGCTAACTAAATACAATTCAAGCTCATGTTTATATTTAAACTTCGAATATCATGGAGTGATTTTGGAGTCAGACTCTGTTTTTGAAGTCATGTTTTGCCTCAGTTGGATTCTCATTAGAGAAATATTCAACTGAAAAGCCATAATTACATAATTATATTATATATATTAAATTGTTTAAACTTTTTTTTTATGGATTCCATGGTAAAACATGTCACCACTTGGTGAGATCATAGGGACTTTGTTTCCTGCTGTGCACAGCTGAACATTCACTTGTGAGAAGAGTGAAAAGCAATTATGTGATGTCTCAACACATCCTTAGATATTGATTATTTTAGGAGGTTAGCTTTTTTGCTAACAAAATGAGATTTTTTAGCATATGTTTTCCCTGTCACAATGAATGACATGTTATCTAACTGTATGGGTTACTTATTCTGTTTCCTTTCCCCCCTTTGCACACACACACTTGTTACGATGTTCTCTGCCCAATGAATCATACATAGCTACGTGTATATGAAAGAGGAACCCAGGGATTTCATTATAGCAGAAAACTCGAGAAAAAAGTCCTTTATGGGGCAATCTTTTCCAGGATGTCTCTGCCAAGGACAACAAAATGTGACCTTTTATATTTCATTTCATTTCTCCCAACTAGAGTATTTCATATTTGAAAATGCTAGCCACATTCCTGGTTGAATGTTTACCATATCACTAATAACACAAGTATCAAGCTAGGATGTTTTCTGCAGCCTTGTTCTGATATATGAATAAAATCCAGTTGTTGAATAGAAACCCTGCATCTGGTGGTGATATATATATATATATATATATATATATATATATATTTGTTAATTATTGAAAATGTCAAACTGTTAGTCAATTCGAGAAAGTCATGCTTAGGAATATTATGGGCTACCTACATTATTACTCATTAGCTAGCAGGTAAGTGCTAACAAAATAGAGACAACACCACTTACCTGCTAACTAATGAGTAATAATGTAGGTAGCCCATAATATTCCTAAGCATGACTTTCTTGAATTGACTTAACAGTTTTGGCATTTTCAATATTTAACAATGAATTGAAAAAAGAAACAGAGAGGCTACCATACACATTCCCTAATTCTTTTGAAGTTGTACCAATTACAAATCACAGGAACATAAGAGTTGTACATACAAATCACAATGCAGTATAAGAGGTGCTCCTGGATGATGTCAAAGGGTTTGGCTGCCGCTCCGTTGCTCAGGCTCACGGCCAATTTTTAAAGCATTTATTTCCAGTACCTAGAGGTTTCCTGAGAATCTGGGTGTCTCCGTGAACTTCTTGCCCTTCTTTTGTCTGGTGAGAGGGGATCTCCTTAAAACGAAAACAATATATCAGTAGCTCAGGAAAACATCTGATTATGGGGAAAGGAATAGCATCATGTTCCACACTTTTAAGAGTTGAAATGAGAAATGTGTAGAAAGAAAAGATAAAATGTAGAATAAGAAGGTCCAACCTCAGAAAACTATTCCCCCCCAATATTTATGGGGTGTCAAATGATTTTACTCAGCCCTTTCAGAAACAAACTCTGAAGGAAATGAGAATTGTTGGCTACTACAACTACTTGGATGTTGGGAAACTGTATTTAACCGACCTGTTTAAAACTACAGCTAACAGTCAGCCGTGCCAGCAAACCAGCGTCCATTTTCTACTTTTCCTGACTAATTAGATCAGCTCTATTCAGACTCCATGTTAGATAACAAAGGTCATGAAATGTCAGGCAGGCCTATCCCCTCCCGTTAAAACCTGTTAACTTGTAACTGCTTTCGCTTTTATTCCAGAAAAGGCACCCTTGACAAAGTTAATCACTTTGACCTCCAAAGAGCAACCTTCCACCTAGAAAATGTCCCTGAAGCAAAAAGGAAAGGAATAAAATTCAAGTTGCTTAACAGAAACCTTGTGCCTGCGGTTAAAATGTGGTGCAGCAAAAGGAAAAGTGGAATATTAATATTTGTTGAATTAGACTTTCTTAGAGTGATTTGAATGCTACGAACTGAAGTTGAAATACAACCACATCACTCATCCTCTAACCAATGGGTTTATTACACCACCAACAAGAATGTAGCTACTCCTATATATATCTTGGGAATTTTTTGTCTTATGCGTACATTGTAATGAAACATTTTCTCTATAGACATTGATGCTGACAGACTCTATTTTCTCTGATAAAACTCCATCATTTTAGTACCCTATTGCCCCATTATTACACCATTGATAAGTAATTTATTTTTTAAGATGGGCACTCCTGACCTACTTGTCCCATGAGTAATGGGGCCAATTAAAATGTGTTTTAAAAAATAATTCTGAAATTAAGCTAGTGGCAGCTTTTCACCAAGGGTAGCACTGCAGCTTTAGGAAAAGGGAAGAATTATTTTGATAGGACCACCAATGAGGAAGAAAGGATTCCCCCCCTCCCAATTGCATGCCATGATCCCATTCCTGCTCAGCCTCCCTCCATCTGTCATTTTAAAGGGAAAAAATAGACAGGTTAAATGTAATCACACATTTAATATATCCCCTCTTTTGGCCCGTTCAGTGATGTAAATGCTACAGACTGAAGTGAAAGATAACAATAGCCACATCCCTTACCTGCTAATAAAAGCCATATAATACTATGAGCAATATTTATTTTTAAGCTGGATTTTTTAATTTGGCAGGGGAGGGGGTGGATGCTTGAACCATTTATTAATTTATTTATTGCTTTTGACATTGACATTGTAGATGTCAAATTGTAGGTTGCTCTTCCTTTTAAAATATTGCACATGTATGACTGTTCCATTTCGAAGGGAGGACATGACTGCGATTTCTCTCATCATGGGCCATTTCAATTAAAACTGGAGACGTGGAAATATGTCTTCTGCTAGGGTCTCCCCATGGGCATTCTAAGAGTTCCTTGTAGATTATGCTGGGCTGTCTTGGCCTGTGTGGGAAATAAGTCCCACATTTAGTAACAACTGAGATTGATCAGTTGTAAACTGCCCAGAGAGCTTCGGCTATGGGGCGGTATATAAATGTAATAAATAAATATAAATAAATAAATATCTCCACATGAACAGAGATCCCTGAAGAAGGTTTCAAGGTTTTGTCCCAGCCCATACATGTTTCCTGCCCGGGGGTGGTGGGTGGTGGGGGTTAACCATCTGCAGCTTTGTAAAAAAAGAAGAAGCGTATCCTTGTTCTCACAATCCTAAACTACCATCTGGATTTGCAGGATTGGCACTGTTGGCCAGTGTGGACCATGGATGGTACATCTGTGGCTTTCCCAGGCATCCATTTACTGACTTTATGACTCATGAACGGACTGAGACCATATTGGAGAGAGGAGTCTGTTTTCCTTGGTGCTAGAGAAATATAAAATATTCTTCCACCTCCTTCAGCATCACTAACGTTTAACATCTACTTTCCTCAACCTGGCAGTTGAAGATTGCAAGGTCAATTCTAGCCTGATTATTACCAACACTTCTAATCTGCATGTTCCTCTCTCAGTACTTCAGTTTTGGAAATACCATATTTCCCAGACACACAAGTGTTTTGTACCAAGGAAAATCTGGCATTTCCAGCAGCTAATATGCATTGGAAGCTGGTAGCTTCGATGGCAGTGAGGCAGTGAATCCACTACGGGTTCCAGTCAGAACTACTTTGCACCTTGGATAGCTCCTTTAGAGTTCTGACTGGTTCTGACTGAAATCTGGAGCAGATTCACCACCCCTCTGACATTGGAGCCACCAGCTTCCACTGATAATATGGACACTGCTATTATGATGGCTGTACAAATGTGTGGTTTTACATGTGTTCTAGGTACCTACTGGGTATTTCTTGGGATACCATTCACAACACCTCTCCCACCTCTCTTCCCTATGCTCTGCACCCTGATATATGGTGTTCTTCCGAATGCATAGACTCAAGCAGTAAAGCAGTAAAGCCTGCAATGCTATGTCCATTTACTTGGGAGTAAGTCCTGTTGAACAGTCAGTGATTGACTATAACTTTCCAGAGACTTGAAGGCAACATCATAGAGCCATGTTTCTCACAAATTGGACATTACTTGTTTCTGTCCATGACAGGGGTAAGGAACCTCTTTCAGTCCAAGTGGGAGGCCTTGCCCCAATTAGCCTCCGACACTGATTCTGCATCAGAAAGGGACACTGTAGAATCAGGTCCAGGAGCATGAGAACTTAGTTCTACCATGCTTCCCACTGGCATGCCAGCCAGGAGGTGGGGAGATGCAGGATGCTGATACAGTCTATCTGTTTCCACAGCCGGGAGAGGCAGCTGGACAAGCATCTGTCAGGGATGCTTTAGGGTGGATTCCTGCATTGAGCAGGGGGTTGGACTTGATGGCCTTGTAGGCCCCTTCCAAATCTGCTATTTTATGATTCTATGACCTGACCTTGATGGAGGCTCCTTCTTCTCAACAGTGGGAGCACTCCATGGGAGCGGGATGGCAGCAGCAGGGGTCTCTGGGAGAAGATGATTCAGGGGTGTCTCCTTTACAATTAACGAGGGCAGAGCAGAGGTGCCCTGTGAGACACAGCAAACATCTAAGAGGCAAATTTCCTCACCACGATTGAATGTCCGATACTGATCTTTAGTCACCACTCCCCTGTATTTAAACCAGAGCCTTTTTGAGTAGACCTTGCTAGAAACTACACTTGGGTAACCTACAAAGCCACCCCCCTGCTTTGTCTTGAACGCTCTCAATTTATTGGGATTTATTCTGCCACCTTGATCCAGGGCTCCTTGGGGTTTTGTTCTTGTTCTCGTGAGATCTGAACCTGGTCGAAACTTTACATTGTGAACTGTTATCTGTGGATCTTTAATGGGGCTGTAAAGGCATAAACCAATTTACTGGGGTTATGGCAGTAACAGCCTTTACTGTGAATTGGGCCTCATTTTTGGGAAGTCAGGTTGCAACACCAAGCTCCAAATTCCATTTTGGAGAAGCATTTTGGAGGTGGGCAGGGCCAAAAGAAAAGGGGGCCATGGCAAAGGCAAAAAGGGTGGGGCCAGAATAGGAAGCATGTTGTAGCTTAGCTCTTGCTGCCAGCAACTAAGCCTTGCAACCTATAAGAATGCTCAAAAAGCCAGGAAACCATCCAATGATCAGTGGCTGAGGGAAAGGGGGTGGGGCCAGGGGAAGGAGCATGGCCAACTGGGGGACCCCAGGAAGGCCAGATTTGTCCCACAGGCCTGAGGTTCCCCACCCCTGCTCTATGGTCTCTGTTCTAACCTATTTCACAAGGTGTTTGCCGTGCTTCAAAAAGCTGTATGGCCCATTTGAACAGAGATCATAATGCTTCCCCCCACAAAGGGTATGTTTCTTCCATTATCACGAGCATACGTTTCTGGTAGGGATAGCAGAGAAATTCATTCTGTCCAAACTTTGGACAAAGTTCCATACGCCTGGGGAAATGCATACAGAAATGCACGCGGTAGTGAAAATTTTGAACTAAAACATACATTAGTTGGAAAACAGCTTCCAAACATGAGCAAAATGTGTGCACAAAAATACAAACATTGGGGGGAAAGTATGGACAAAAAATCACACATTAGAATTTTCGTGCAGAAAAGCAAAAATTCATACACTGATGCAGAATTTTGCCAAAAGAAACTTAAGATCGGGGGGAGGGGGAAGAGAGAAATGGAGTGAAACTGAGGGCAAGTTTATACCAGCCCTATATCCCGGGATCATCCTGGGATTGTCCCTGTGCATCCAAATGCCACACAGGGGATCACGGGAGCAGGCAGGGACGATCCCTCCATTTTCCTGGGATAACCCTTGGGTGTAGAAAGGGCCTGAAATGGACAGATTCACACATCCCCATTTTCTGCATGTACTGATGAATGATAGCATATTGAAAGTCAGGGTATTGTTTTCTCCTCTCTGAGAACTTAACAAATCTCTATGCTTTTCATTGACCTAACTGCATTTTGTATTACTTTTTGAAATGTTGGAAGCACACATAAATATCCCATTCCTAATTGCTTTCTTTATGAAAACAGTATACCAGGGAGTAACCTGTTTCAGTATAAATTATTAAAGCTCTAATGAACAGTGCAGAATCCTGATGAGAAGGGCCTAATAGAGTTTGAGAATGAAATCATTTAATGTATGAAAGAAAGACGATATTGACTGCAGCTTAGATTGTATTTATTATATATTTCATATCACTTAGATCTGCCATTATACGTGACCAAAGGCAAACAACGATAGATGCATTTTTTAATACAGAGATGATGTGAGTTCTGGAATACTCTTAAGAAATCCCATTCATAAACAGAATTCCATTTTAGATAGCGTACAAAATGAGAAAGCAAGGCTAAATACATTTTCAAAGGAGGGGGAATAATTTTTAACCCAATTATTTGGTGATCCATGAGAACTGGCTGGATTTACAGCAGAGCTATGTAGCAGTTTGGTTAAGTCCCTCATCGCCTAACAGGGTTATCAAACAATAGGCCCAAATCATGATAATCCAAGCAGCCCAATTTATAACAATACTTTGGAGGGATACTTTTTTCAGTATACAAAAATTACTGGTTAAATACGTTTGCAATGAAGATCAATTAGGTTTGTAAAACTCCATCAGAATAGATCCTTTAGAGACTTAACTGGTTTTGAATGAAATCCGGAGCAGATTCCCTGTCCCACTGATATAGGAGCCACCAGCCTCCACTGGTGTCAGTGCTGCATGCCTGCGGGCCCTGGCTCCACTAGACCACTGACCATGAAACTCATGCTCTGTGGCTGGGCCTAAGCCCAGTGAGTTACCCAGAACTGAGGCTGCTCAGGCCTGAAGAGCCCTTCAAATAAAAGTGGAAATAGGTCCAATACCAACCTCTTCTATGGGCAAGCAGTATGAGGCCTCCAGATTGGCTGTGCCAAAGAGAGTGCCTGATCACCTGGACTTCGCATTCAAAGCTCTTGCTATCCATCCCAGACTCTGTCTTGGCTGAGGGTCAGCTCCAGGTTTGAAGGGGCCCTAGAACAAATGCGCTCTATTGAGACCTCTCTCAGTTCTGCAACTGCAGGCAGCAATAGGACTCTGAAACAGTGCTGGGTGGCTGGAAGCCACCATTTCAATTTAAGTGGTATTTCTATCATCATCATCAATTAAAATAGCCAGAAAAGTGTTTTAGAACTACTTTGTTTGGATGGTGTTCAGGCAGGTAGAACCCCCTTGTAAAATAAGTACACATGACTTTTGTTTGCAGAGTGTAGCTGCAATTGTAATAATTACATTGGCAAATAAAGGCAGGAAGAAAAAACATCATTCCCTAACCAGTAATCTTAGATGGCAAGATAGTAATTTACTTTTTTATATATATATATATATTCACAGTGAACATGAAACCCACTTTCATGCATTAAAAAGATGGGATTAAATATCTCTGACATATTGATACAAGTGTTAAGAAACAAGTCCGTGTATGGTTTATTTTTCCATGCATCTCCTTGGATTTTGGCTACTCATAAATTTACACCACAGGATTTTAGATATTCACAAGGAGCGGATTTTATTCTGAAGACAGCTGGTACATTTATTATGCTGTACTACTGACAAGTAATAACATCCGAATGAGGCACTTTAAACCTCAGATACCCTGAAGGCCAAGTCTGCTCTCTCTGAATAGAACCCAGACAAACAAATAAATGACTTTTGTCCTAAGGAATTCTGTAGGAACTGAAGGAGACTGGTTTTTTTCCTTTTGCAAGAACACATTGCACCTTGGGAAAAGCCTCTGTGATTATGAGCATCATCAGACGGGGAAAATCGTGTTTCCTTACCATCGCTTTTTCCCAGCTTCTGTGCCATCATACTACTTCTTTCTTCACACAGGGGAAGAAAGAAGAAGTGGGTGTTTTTATCATGCTGCTTTTCCTGCATACAGCAGGAAATGGGGGCACATTTTGCTCCACCCCCCAAAAAAACAGATTTACTGGGGTCTTATTTGTGGCGGAAAGAACACCAGAAGAAGCGGGAGATGTGCGGGAGGCAGACAGCATTGTCAAAAGGACCCGAGAAAAACTGTGAATGGGCAGTAACAAGCATGCCCAACCTGGTGCTTTCCATATGTTTTGGATAGCAACTTTCATCAGCTCTAGCCAGCATGGTCAGCAGTCAGGAATGATGGGAGTTGCAGTCAAAACCATCTGGAGGGCACCAGGATGGGGAGGCATGGCTTAACATATAGGTTGGTGCCCAATGTTAGTCCTACTTTGAGTAGAGCAATTGAAATGAATGGGATTTAAGTTAGACCATCATTGGATACAAGTCAGTGCCGGTAGATGGTGTTTGCTTCACAGATCAGATTTCTGATCTGCTTGCCTTTTCTTGTAGACTTGTATTCCAAGTCTATATTTTTGAGATAGAAGGCTCCTCTAAATGAGTGCTTTATTTTATACTCGTGATTGGCCAGTCATGGAAGTTTTCAGGTCAATTTCATGACATTGTCAACAAACAGGATGTCTCTCACTGAATCTTCCAGAAACCCTCAGATAAAAAGAACCACTTTTAAAGTGCCAACAGCTGGCAAACAGCAGAATCTTCCACCACTAGATGGCACCGTATCAATAGAACTCAATAGAACTGAACAGAGGGAAATATTCAATGCAACCCCCTTGCCTCCTCTCTCCTCCTGTGTAATTCAGCCCATTACAATTGTGCCAAACAACCAAGAATCACAAAAGGCCCTGGGTAACAAGATTTCCTGTAATGTAGAGATGCTCATAGACTCAGATCCAGCAAAGCCCTAGTGTAAGCAGAAAGCACTTTGATGAGCGTGGGCTTCTGATTTCTGCTGATGCTCACATTCTTGTAGCCCACCACACACATTGAAGCTCAAGCCTTTTGCAGTCACCAAATCTTTGTGCTTGCAAAAGGCTTGGGGATGCTTTCAGAGTGTCTGCTGCTGCCAACACCACTACCATTTCCTTGCCCCAAAAACTATATCTTCAGGTCCAGGGGAGGTTTGGGTGATGGCAGAAGCAGAAATTGCACCCTGGTGAGACATTGAAGACATTTGAATCATTTCTGCCCCCTGAATCTTCTCTTAGCAGAAATGACATAAATTGCATGATTTCTGTGCTGGATAAATTCCATTCTCAAGCCCGCCAGGCCCTGCTTCTTCCCTGTGCTCTATGGTAAATTACTGGGCTTTGGGGGCAGGAGGAAGGTGAGGTGGTGGCAGCACTTGCAGGATCAAGATGGGGTCCCTGCTGGCCTTGTTCCTCCTCACCAGCATTCAAACAAGGGTCCTCTCTTTTGAGAGCATTCCTCTTTGAATTCTTGCAACATCTTTTGTGCTTTTAAAGCATCATCATCATCATCATCATCATCATCATCATCTTATTTGTTACCCGCCTCTCCCTCTGGATCGAGGCGGGGTACAACACAATTAAAAACAACATAAAATACATAAAACTAATTCAAACATTTAAAACCAGTGTATCATTAAAAGCATGGCAATAGGAAGCAATTCAATGGGCTTGCTTTTAGCATACATTTAGGCATGTGATCTGAATGGGTGTAAATATTAAAACATCTCTCTAGAGCAGTCTTGTTTCCCCCCCCCCAGATGTTTTGGACTTTAGATTTCATCAGGAGC
Source organism: Elgaria multicarinata webbii (assembly GCF_023053635.1). NCBI lineage: Eukaryota > Metazoa > Chordata > Lepidosauria > Squamata > Anguidae > Elgaria > Elgaria multicarinata. The sequence continues at coordinate 142,594,999 of NC_086172.1, read as the reverse complement.
CCTGGCTAGCATGGCCAGTGATAAGGATTGCTGGGAGTTGAGGTCCAAAACACCATGTTAGGGAAAGTCTGGTCCACGGGGCTTTATATTCACTATTGGACCAATATTGGGGGGAAAGAGAGGAGAATCTGAAGATAAATGGAAGGAGATTGAGTCCTCAGTCCTATGCATGCTGGGAGTTGTACGACCTTTTTCTGTCTAAACGTACACAGAATTGCGACATAAAGCTCCCTTTTGGGGATTTTTAAACATTGGCAACTTTGGGCCCATTGAAACATGACTCCTTCCATTGGTAGCACCACCAAAATGTCCCTATATGTCCAAGGGAGGGGCTATAGCTCAATGTGATAGAGCACCTGCTTTGCATGCAGAAGGTCACAGGTTCAATTTCCAGCTTCTCCAGGTAGAGCAAGAAAAGAATCTTACCTGAAACCCTGGAGAGCTGCTGCCAGTCAGTGTTCACACTACTGGGCTAGATGGACTAAGGGTCTGATTCAGTATAAGGCAGCTTCCTTTGTTCCTTTGTCACAGTTCCATGCATTTGCTGTAATGAAAAGATTTCTATCTCTATGTGCAATTCTATAGAGATACAGTGATGCTTATATGGTAGGCTGCGATCCATCTGGACCATTTATGGCTGGGTTGCAGGAGCTGCATGTCTACAGTCTGGTACATAGGTTACTGTCCCGTAACAGAAGAAGTTTGGAATGTTGCCATTTGTGAAAGCTTTTTGGTAGCACACCTTTATATCAGCCCTGTGCTTTTTAGCAGAGAAGAGAAATGGTAAAGAAGGTTCCTAGGTCTGGCTGTGATAAGCCACCCATTCCTGTAAACCAGGCTCCCTCAACCTGGTGTCCTCCCAGCATGGCTGACTGGAGGATGCTTGGAGCTGTGGTCTAACACATTTGGAAAGCATCAGCTTGGAGAGGGTTGCCTGGGAAACAGGAGCTTCCCTAAACACATTCTTATTATTTTACTTTTTGCCAAGCAGTTCCCAGGCCCTTCCAAACCATCCTAAACCGCCACAGCACAAATGTGTTTTTAAAAGAAGACAGACTCTACAAGAATCCCCTGGCACACTGCACTGAACAGCCTCTTATACAGACCCTTAGAAACCACCTCACGTTGAACCCGGCGACTGGAAGCCATCCAACCCGGCTGGCAGGTATGTTGCCCCAAACGGAGAGAACAGTGTTGTTTGATAAGGTTACATTTCCTGCAGATAAACAGCCGTTGAGCTGACCACCTTTTCAATTATCATGTGTGTATCACAGTACAACGTTACCGCAATCCTGTGTCTTGCAGCAGAGTGATCTCTGTTACACCTGCTGTGTAGATATGTTTCTTCAGAAGGAAAACGCATGGCCTTTTGTAATTTCCTTTGTCAGGTATGAACACCCAGTGATTAGCTGGGGTGTATATTGCAGGGAAACAGTACATATAATGACCATATTTGGGGGGAACCACGTTTGTTCTCTTGAGGCTTGGTCCACTGGGAATTTCTTCTGCATAGTGATATTTAAAGGAAAGGGGACTCCATTTGATTCAATGGATGCTTAAAAAAACCCTCCAGGGGAGAGTTGACTTTGGAGAAGCAGAGGAGTGGTAGGGGAAAGGTTAATCCTCCCTTCCTGGTGCATTATGGTCCCAATCTGAATTGGGGCCATGCAGATTTACACTAGAGTAAAAACAAAAGAGAGGGGGAAGCTACATAATTAATGTAATGTGTAGTTTGACCCTGACATGGCTATCCCTCTGAAAGCTTTAAGCTCTGACAAAATTCTTACTGGTCTCTGTATAGACTTAAATCTATTTTAGACAGTTCCTCAAAGAATCAAGAGAATATTTCACTCTCAGCCGCCCCCCCCCCCCCCAACCTAACTCTGTAAAAACTGACAGGCTATAAAGTACAATTAAAACTTAGCACACAAGCAATAAGAAGTTACAAAGCATGCATAATCATCAGATGAATGACCTCGACGGCCAGATGAGGAGAAAGCAAGGAAAAACCAAGGTCAATTATCAGAACTGCTAATTTTAATGCCGTAATTAATAACGAACATTTCAAGAAAGAATGCTTAAAGTATAATTGTATCCAAGTATCAAAACCTGTTAAATGCTAAAGTTATGCAATTTATGCAAATTAAAATGATAAGACGAGACAATTACGGCTTATAATTAACAGATAAATACAAATGAACCCACGATGAAGGTCTTGGCTTCCCTTCTGTCTTATGAGACAATGTAATTGATTTTTATAAATGCTAATTTATATGCTCTGTTAACCATTGACACACTGTAATATAATTTATTAAATTAAAAAAGAATAGTCATGTGAGAAGAGAATACCTGATTTTAACGATCTTATGTATTAAAATGAAGCCAAGTTGCTAGAAAAAGAGAATACGCAAGGAAGAAAGCCGTGTATATTTATTCTATGGTTCCTTTCCTTTCTTCTCATTCCTTGTAAGAATGAATTGCTAAGGTGTATTTATTGTTAATACAGGAACAAAATAATAATTTAGACACCCCTAATAGAATAGTGGAAGCTTCCAAATTTCAAGGCTCTAACACAGGGGTAGGCAACTCTAGTGGGTCGTGGGGGGACCATTCCCACCCCCCACGTCAGGCCTCAATGGGGACCATATCATTTCCTGCCTCCACAATTGCTGTTGCTGCTGCCACACTACCAATTTTGCAACTCAAATTCAGAGATGCAGAGGTAGTAAAGAAGCCACTGTTTTGCTTTAATGCCCCCCCATACAAAACAAACAAAAAGGGACCCCCTGACTGGTTTTCAAGCAAAATTGTATTCCTAGGAGAGTTCCAGAAGTGCAATTTTGCTTCAAATCCAAGTTCTGGTGTGCCTTGTTTTCAAGCAAATTAGTAGGGATGTGCTCCACTTCTAATCGGACCGGTGAATTAGAAGCGGAGCGGGGGGCTTCGCCTGCCCTTAAGGCGGAGGCAAAGAGGATTGGGGGGCTGGCGGAGTGTGGCGAAGAGGATTGAGGTGAAGGCGGATCCTTCGCCTCGATCTGGAGCTCCGCCGGAAAGGTAAGTGGGGTTTACCGGGCCCTGCCGCTGTCGCCCATGCTGCGACAGCGGCAGGGCCTGGTAACCCCCCCGCCCTCCTCTCCCTTACCTGCCTCTGTCCGTGGTCCATCGGCATCTTCAATTGAGCCCGCGGTTCAACCAGGAAGTCTGGGCCGCTTGCAGCCCAGATTTCCTGGTTGAACCGCGGGCTCAATTGAAGACGCCGACGGACTGCGGACGGAGGCAGGTAAGGCCCCCCTCCCCATTGGTCCTTTACCGGGCTTTGCCGCCGTCACCGCACGGGCGGCGCTGGTGGCAGGGCCTGGTAAACCTCCCGCCCACTGCGGAGCTCCGATTCGGAGCCGGAGCTCCGCGACGAAGAGGAGCGGAGTATGGGCGGAGCGGCGCGGAGCGGAGCGGGCCGATCTGAAATTTTTGGATCGGCCCGCGGGGCGGAGCGCGGGGTCCGTGCACACCCCTACAAATTAGCCTCCACTTTTTTTGCTGCCATGCAAAATTTCAGCAGCAAAATGCCACCCCCCCAAATTTCAGTGGCAGTGGGAGCTGCAGAAAGGTCCAAGGGAATGCACCTGGCCAGTGGGGGAGGTGCTACCCACCCCTGCCCTAATGTACAGTAAATGACTAGGATAGAGCTGTTTACAGATGATTCTAAAATTTAAAGCTGCAGTACAGTGAATGCCTATTTGAGAGTAAATCCCTTAGAGTAAATTCCCTTGCGGGGATTCTGAACATGAGTTCAATAGGATCAAGCTGTCATTCTTTCACAAAGACACCGTAAGCAGGGCTTTGTGTATTGTACGATCCCACGATCACAACCTGCAAGTTTGGAAATTAGTCCTTAGGCACATAATACAGCATCCCAAGAATCTCAAGCTTTCATTTTTTTAAAAGAGTCACTAGCCTTTGTGGCTACAAAAGCACCTCGAAAGTAAGCATAGGCAAGTCTTGTTGTCCCTTCTGAAGCCAGGGGAGCCCACCCATCAAGTGATTAGAGCCTAGATTGCTTTAAAATGGAATTAGATACATTTATGGTAGAAGCTTTGCACCTTGGACAGCTCCTTTTGAGTTTGGACTCGTTCTGACTGAAACCCATAGCGGATTCAATGCCTCACTAACATCGGAGCCACCAGCCTATACTAATAACTCCATCACACCTACACATTTCCCCTCGAATTATCCCACTTCATTTCCATAGCGTATGAAAGCTTGCAAACTTACACCTGTGAGCTTGTACATCCAAATGTCCTTACACCTCTCTTGTAGCGCTTGCTGTTACCTCGCTGAGGTTCACTCTCACACCTTGTTGTTTTCGCCATCGCCTCTACCCATTGATCTCCTTTGTACCTCCCCCTTCAGTTTATTGGTTGTTGGAATTTGGACAATCCCCCCTGCATTCATCCTTGTCCTCTCCTCTCCTTTCATTCCTCCCACTTCTGAGTTGAGTATCATTCTGCCCCATTACAAGGATTTCCCTTTCCTCCTCCCTATTTCTGTATCATTGTGCCCCAGGTGAATGACTTTTCTCCCCTGCTTCCCCCTGTTTGTGTATTGTTTTGCATGATCAAGAGTGCACCTACGTTCCTACGCTCCTACAATCCTTCATACTGGGGGACTATAAGTTCCAAAGGGTTTGAGGGAGGAAATTTAAAAAATCATAAAAAACCAAAGGATGCTGAAAGCTCTCCTTAATACCTATTACTGTGCCAATTCTGATCTCTTTGTCTTTAAAACTTACTCAGATGTAAGCATTTGTTTAATTTCCATTTTAAAAAACCCAGTGTTCAATTGATTAATCTACTAAAACTCCTGTCACCTGCTACTGGAGGTTGCATTGTGTTCCCCTTGTCATGCACTTCCAATCAAGAAGGAAAGAGGAGGGGAGGGGAGAGAAGATACACAGGCCCTCTATATGATGTTACCAATGCATCCCCCTCTCACTTCCCCCCCCCCCGCCGCCCCAAAGCAAGTCATGAAACAAAGGTGGAGCAGTAGCCAGGAAGCAGGAGCAGGAAAGGATTTGAATTTGAATTTAAAAACCTGCTGGAGAAAAGGCACACCCCTCTCTTTCATCAGCAATACCGCCCCTTGAAAACACATCCACAGAACATCAGATTGAAAACGATGGATAAAAATACACTTTGAAGTTTGAGTAGGGTGCTTTTGCATTACTGGAAGAACCGGACTTTCTGCTTGCCAAAATACGTCGCTAAGGGGTGGGGGGAAGAACCATAATCACAGCAGTACATGGTCGGCATCATCTGAATCCTTTGTATGCAATTCACCTCGCCAGCAGACTATAATGCTGGTGTGATGGAGCTTTTAATCTCCTCATTCAGTGACAGTGAATATTATTTGCTATTAAACAACAGTGGGAGAAGAAGGTATGGCGTCACCAGCCTCTGTGATGTCTATCTCCTTCGCTGCCAACACCCTATTCTCTGTTTCTCTAAAAGAATGAGAAAATTACAAACTTTTTAAGTACTTATTTGTGTGAGTGTGACTGTGTGTTAACCAACTGAAGTAATGTAAATGACTGAGCAGTCGCTGCTGAAATAACAAAATAAGAACATTCTTTATTCATATAGTAAAAGATTTCAAACGGACACTTTTAAGTTTAAGTTGTACACATAAATCTACCTCCCTCCACCTCCCAGGGAATACTAATCACCTCCAAATCTTATAACCCCACTTTCCTAATACTATCTTAAAACAAGTTTCTAATAAACCCAACTCACTCCAACCCCCACTAACTCCTTAACTCTGACTAACTCTAACTGCCTTTCACTCCCCCTTTCTCTCTCTCTTTCTCTCCATTTCAAACCAACCAATCCGACAACACCATTCACACTGCTTACTATTCTAACTCCCCCTCCCACTTACTTACCATTTCCTGGAAAGAAAAGAATCATCTACAGCAAATCCAAACCTTAAACTAGACACTTAAACATACAAATATAAACAATAACACACAATACTATTTTGTCACAAAAGGCTATTACCTTCATACCCTGCCTGTGAACTTCCAAGAGGCATCAGATTTGCCACTGTGAGAAGCTGGATGTTCGACTAGATAGACATTTATTCTGGTTCAGCAGAGCTCTTTATCCTAATCTGAATCCTATCTGCAGGGAAAAGCTCTTATCTCAACCCAGCGGCTGGTCCCAGATATGTGCTTTTCCCTGCTTAGCACTGAAACAGCCTCCCTTTCTCAGTGCTTAGGGTGACCACATGAAAAGGAGGACAGGGCTTCTATACCTTTAACAGTTGTATCTAGTCAAGCAGTCAGGGCTCCTGTATCAGCTCCTGAGTGACTGGAGATAAGAGCTTTTCCCTGTAGGCAGAGGGACCAGGATCAGGCACCACTGAGTGATTTAGTCCTGCTTCCTTCCGAGCATGCAGAGACTTGTACTGCTTGCCCTGCTTATGTTTGAGAAAATATGGTGCTCATGCTTACTTCTGAGTAGATATGCTTCTTATTATAAATTGGTAACAATGGAATCGGGGTTGGATTTTTCAGCCCCCTATTATTTATTTCATTTCAATACTGCCCAATAACCAAAGCTCTCTGGGCGGTTCACACAGCAATTCACAAGATAATAAAATAAACCATAAAATTTTATATACAAAATGTAAAACACTTTAAACAGCTAAAACCTATTTCAATAAAATACTAGACCTCTTAAGACAGCTGACATAGATGCCCCATCATATGTCATCAAATGCCTGGGAGTAGAGAACAGTCTTAGCCTGGCACTGAAAAGATGACACTGTTTGGCACCAGGCAGGCCTCCATGGGGAGATCATTCCATAGGCCGGGAGGTACCACTGAAAAGGCCCTCTCCCTTGCTGCTAACTTCTGTGCCTCCCTTGGTGGTGCCATTCAGAAAAAGGCCTCAGATGCTGATCGTAGTGTCTGGATAGGTTCAGATCAGAAGAGGCACGACATCAGGAATTGCAGTCCCAAGCTGTGTAAGTCTTTATAGGTTAAACCCAGAACTTTAATCAAACTCAGAAACATATAGGCAGCCAATGCAAGCGGGCCAGAATTGGCCATGTGCTCAGATCTTCTGGTCTGATTGATTAAACTGGCTGCCACATTTTGCACATGCTGCAGCTTTTGAGCAGTCTTGAAGGGCAGTCCCTTCAAGATTAAACCAATGAAAGTTTGCAGCCCTAATAATGGCAATTCCAAATCCCTGCATTCTATTGCAACCACTTTGTCAAAATACCTAACCTATAAATGCCAGATGCCTACTTATTTTCAATACTTCTACAGTTCACTATCAATAATTTTAAATACTCCTAATGTTCTCAAGCCTTCTAACAAATCTATCAGCCTTCCCCAGCCTGGTGCCCTCCAGATGTTTTAGACTACAGTTACCAGCATTTGTGGCCATTGGCCATGTTGACTGGTGCTGATAAGAGATGAAGTGCAAAACATCTAGAGGGTTCCAGATTGAGGGTGGCTGCTCTATATTATAAAGATACTTTTTCCTCCTTACCCATGTGGTCAAATTTCAATGCTCATGATCCACCTGAAGCTAATTCAAGTTGTCTGCCAACAATAACCTCTGTCATCATGTTCTTAATTGTAATTTGCATGTGCAGCCTTAGTAACTACATGTACAAGTTTGGCATACAGCGGCAAATGCATTTTTATCTGGCCTAATAACTGCAATTACTTAAGATTATTTAAATTCTGGGTGGGGAAGTCATTTGTTTTTTTGACTGAATTAGGCATGGCTATGCCAGGAAGGGCAATTCCCCTGTTCTTCCCCTGTTTCAGAATCCGGGATCTGGGCTTGGGTGTGGAGGAAAAACAAGCATGATAAATGATCTCCTACTTCAAGCAAGTAAGTAGGTGGGATAGCAGAGGAGAGAGGGTAGGTGAGGTCATGGCTGTGCCTCTCCCATGCTTCAACCTGTGAACATGACTGTGCAAGGGAGTCTTTTCTTTATTTGTCCGTAGGAGGGAATCTACACGTCATTGTGAGGGCGCTTGCATGCGCCCCCAGTGCGCCCCCAAAACGACTGTGTAGATCATGCCCTGAAGAGACGGAGGAAGAAGTGGAGGAGGAGGCTGCTGGGGAATCCGGCCCCGTCCTTGCCGCTGCCGCCGCCCACCTCCCCGCCAGCCTCCTGCTGCCGGCGAAGGAGCCAGCGGGGTCGGAGAACTTCTTCCGCTCCCCCCCGCCTTCTTCCGCCAAGCTCTCCGACCCGGCCGGCCCTGAAGAGATGGAGGAAGAGGTGGAGGAGGAGGCAGCTGGGGAATCCAGCCGCGTCCTTGCTGCCGCCGCCGCCCACCTCCCTGCCGGCCGGGTCGGAGAGCTCGGTGGAAGAAGGCGGGCGGAGAGCGGAAGAAGCTCTCCGACCCGGCTGGCTCTTCCGCCGGCAGCAGGTGGCGGCGGCGGCAGCAAGGACGCGGCCGGATTCCCCAGCCTCCTCCTCCTCCACCTCTTCCTCCGTCTCTTCAGGGCACGATCTAGGGCACGATCTACACAGTTGTTTTTGGGGCGCACTGGGGGCGCATGCAAGCGCCCTCACAACGACATGTAGATTCCTTCCAGGTCAATGCATCAGACTCCCCTAAACATAGGAATTTGGGAGAAAGAAGAGGGAACAGGATGGGAATGGGGACACGGATGCACATTTGTTACACAATATCTCTTGGAGCTATTATGGCTATTTTTCACATGGTTCAGCACCTGCACTGCAGGTATGCCAGAAACGTGGCACTTGCCCAGAGGAATTGCAGTCTATATTTGCGCAGAACAGGGAGGTGATGACCGGTCATGGAGTGACAATAGAGATGGCTGAAAGAGTCAAGTGGCTGTTGTAGAAAATGAGGCACTAGGTTGGTTAAGGAAAGGAATAAGTAGGACTTTTAGGAAGGACTTGAAGGAGGAAAGGAAATTGTTTGGTCAAATAGAATGGAGAAGATGTATGAGGGAAAGTACAGAGGCAAGAATGGGAGAACAAGGAAGTAGAGCCTGGTGATATCTGAGTTTGTGCATACTGAAGAGGATGGTCAGCTCCAGGCTTGAGGAGGCTCTCAACATTGGGAATTTGGGTGAGCCCCCTGCTACACCCATGGGCAATCATGGGCTTACCCAGTGGAGGCAGCACTCTTGTGATTGGTGCTGGGTGGCTGCCATTTAAATTCCCCACAAGCCCCATGATACAGAATTGAGAGAAATCAAAATGGCTGCCACTTGGCTGGCCAGCACTGAGTCCCAGGGGAAAAAAACTAAGGGGTGGAACGGGAGCTCCAGTTCCTGCCCAAGAATTCCACACAGGTGGGCCTACTGGAGGGAATGAGTAGAGGTTAGGTTGGCCATGTGTCCTCTTTTACAGAGGACAGTCCTCTGTTTGTAGGTGTCCTCTGTTTATAGGATTGTCAAGTCCAAGTCCAGTTTAAACTACAAGAAAAGAGAACCTAGGCCTTGAAGGTGCCTATCAACATTTTTTCCAGAGACTTGAAGGCATCATCTCCTGTGGTACATTTCCTTTCATGCCACTGTTGTCTCCAGTCAAGCAGGTATGAAGCATAGATGATAGAATGGTGGTCAGGAGTCCCACTTTATAGAGGACAGTCCTCTATTTAAAGGACAGTCAGAGGTTAATTGTCTGTTTGCAGGCATCCTCTTTTTGAAGAGCAGTCCTGTCCAAGTTTGGTTTAAAGATAAAGAATTATAAGAAAGGAGAGCAGAAGTCTTGGAATTGCCCATCAACAGCAGACTGAGTAGGCACACAGGCCATCTGGTCACACTCCTCTACGCTAGGATGAGATGCATCGTAAGTGGGATATATATATATATATATATATATATATATATATATGTGTGTGTGTGTGTGTGTGTGTGTGTGTGTGTGTGTGTGTGTGTGTGTAATTATTTGCATCAATATGTATTTGCATCTAAAATTTGCTCCTATACATATAAATTAGTATTTTGAAGAATTTATGCAGTAAACTATGGAATTCACTATAAAATGTAGTGTCTTATAAGATGTAGTGTCAGCCACCAGTTTGGATAGCTTTAACAGGGGGTTGGATAAATTCCTGGAGAAGGCTATCAATAGCTACTAGACCTGATAGCTATGTGCTACCTCCAGTATCAGAGGTAGTAAGTCTATATACACCAGTTGCTGGGGAACATGGGTGGGAGCATGCTTTTGCACCATGTCCTGCTTGTAGGTCCCTGGTCGACAGCTGAACTAGATGGCCTTTTGGTCTGATCCAGCAGGGCTCTTCTTATGTGCCCTCTTTAGTCTTTTGTTTTGGTGGTGCATTTTCCTCTTTTTTGCCATTGCATAACTCTCCACCTTAGTTTATCATAGGGTGAGTGTGTGAATACCATGGGCCTTTATCTGGCCTTTGCAGTTCTCAGGGGGTGGGGGTGAAGTTGACCAGCTGTGGTCAATGGCACAGAAGGAAAGAGCTTTAAAAGTGGTCGAAGCGTTACACTGATGTGTAGGGAGTGTGTAGGGAGTTTCCATTGATGCCTGTGTGAGTAAATTATTAGCCCAGAATATTGAGACTCCTGTGCTTTGGATCAGAGGAACTTTTGGTTCAAAACTGTAATTGTTTGTAATTTAAAATTAGACTGTAAAGCACTTTATCCCTGATATGCAAGATGAAAGCCCTGAAATGCATAATTAAGGTATCAAAGCCCCTGCTCTCAGACAGAAACATAAGAGAAGAGCTTTGGTATGACAAAACGTAAGAAGCAAAGCAACCATCCTAGGAACTCTGTTATCTGATAGGAAAACAGACCCACGAAGCTGCCCTGAGGTCTCTGCAAAAGTACCCACGGCTGGCAGCTTCGCGGCAAGATGAAATAAGCTGAAACAAAGCATAGCTGAGCCATAAGGTGCCTTGGCTCTGAGAGCTGTCAAGTGCAGCGATTCACTGTAGGAGAATGGACCGAGTTCATAGTCACTGTGTTTTGTTTGTTTACTCTGGCTATCACACTTCCTTTTGAGCTCCAGTTACAGAAAGGAGGCCAACTTTTGTCCAAATGTGTTTTCTCAGGAAAGTGCAGATGGCGGTATGCAGTGACCGTGCATGTGTGCAGCTGGTCTTATGCTGTCAGAAATAGTTTGGCAAACCGCTTCTATTCCCTGGACACTGGTTCTATTCCTTGGAACTGGATCTTATGAAATATAGGAAACTTACTCGTGGCTTGACAGGGCTGCACTTGTGAACTTTGTAACGGAAACAGTGTGAAGAAACATCGGAGTAACTACAGATATTTATTTAGAATACTTCCGGAACCAGTGCTGTGAATTGAATGATTACATTTGTGTCCCATGTTTTGTCTGCGCTGGAACCTAAGTTGATACACATGTGGTTCCCAGGTGGTGCTCCACCGAAGCTCTGGCCATATGTTGACCCACATAGCTTGCGTAAGGCTGCTGTAGCAAGTGTTCGCAGATCACCCCCAGTGGATAGAAGCTGATGATGATACAGCATTGCTAAAACTAAGCAAGTGTGGATCGAATGATTCTAATCAGTCCATTGAATGGGACATCACTGGGAGCCCCATGTAGGAGCAGAAGACACGTAAGAAATGAGACCCGCAATGTATACCCACCTGCTAAAAGGGATGCTCCTATTCCAGGATCCGCAGACCAGAAGTATCTTTTAGTGGTTCTTGGGCTTTAAGTGGAGGGGGAGCTTTAGGACTCAATAAAGGAAAAAGGACATTTTTTTCTCCTCCCCTAAGAACCTTCTCTGCTGTTAGGGTGACCAACTTTAAAATCACTTCACTGGCTGCCAATTAGTTTCTGGATGAACTATAAAGTGTTAGTTATTACTTGCATGGTTTGGGTCCAGGTTACCTGCGGGATTGCCTTCTCCTGTACAATCCGCCCCACACACTCAGGTCCTCTGGGAAGAATTGACTCCAGTCAGACAAAACTAGGCTGACAACCATTACCCAGAGGACCTTCTCTTTTGCCGCCCCCACACTGTGAAATGACCTGCTGGGAGAGATTCATCAACTTAATAGTCTTTCCAAATTTAAGAAAGACATAAAGACTGATCTCTTCTGGCAGGCCTACCCAGTAGAATTTTAATATGTCTGACTGTAATTTTAATAATGTATTAGTTTTATACGTTTTAATCAGTTTTATGTATTTTATAGTATTTTTGTATTGTGTTGTTCTCCACCTTGATCTAGAGGGAGAGGCGGGTAAGAAATAAATAGATGATGATGAGATCTACTTTATCAGAGTACAGTCCTCTGTTTGAAGGACAGTCAGAGCACAGTTCTCTGTTTGAAGGGGTGCTCCTCCCAATTCTGATTTAAGCTATAAAAAGGGAGAGAGCAGGGATCTTGAAGTTGCTCATCATCAGACCGCAGACTGAGAAGGCACACAGGACATCTGTTTAGTTTGTAAGCAAATTATTACATTTATATTCCACCTGCTTTCCTCTTGCAAGGAAGATGATTGATGGTGCTATATAAATATAATAATAATAATAATAATAATAATAATAATAATAATAATGAACCCAAGGTAATTTACATGGTCCTCCTCTCCATTTTATCCCCACAACAACTCTGTGAGGTAGGTTAGGCTGAGAATCAGTGACTTACCCAAAGTCATCCAGTGGGGACAAGAGCTACTATCCACTGCAACACTACAACACACTGGCTCCTATTTTGCCCTCTTATTTGGTGATGAATTTCCTCTTATGTGACCCTCCTACCTGCTGTGTTATATGCCCAAATCAGGGCATTTTATGGTGGAGTTCTGGAAAACAGGAAAAGGGTAATAGTCTTTTTTGTTTCCTTTCTCCTGAAACGTCCCTGAATAGGGTGGGGGTGGGAGATGAATAGTCCCATCCAGTGGCACCTGGGAGGGCAGAAGGTGAATCCAAGGGGGTCAATATTGTGCTGGAGAAACAAAGACAGAGGAGCATAAAGTTGGTTACCCATGTAGCACAGGAGTTCTCTAAGAGCTTCTCTACATGAGTGATTTATTGAATGCTCTTGATTGGACACTCACAGAGGTTTTTGGGTCCGTTACAAGACATCATCAACCTCCAGGACATCTCCTGCACTTTCCCCCAGTAATCTTGCTTTTTAAAAGATCAGAGATAATGCAGTATTTAAAATTATTGTGGGATGTCCATAGTATGTAGTGCTATGCCTTATTGAACATAATAGCGTTGCCAAAAGGGGAACTTTTCATTTCATAATGCGTAATTGCCATCTAAAGGAGCCAGTTGTAATCATGGAAGGCTTCCAGAAGAGGAAACCCTGATAAGGTTGTGGTTTTTTCCCTTGAATCCCCCAAGGCATAATGAAAGTGAGAAACAATGGCATAGCAGCTGGTTCATGTACACTGTTCATACATTCAGACCCATACCCCGTTTACAGAAACACTGCCCCTTCAGATGATCTATTTTCATCCCTGTCGTGGCACGTTGGATGGAAAGGTTTAAGCTCTCCATCCCAGCACATCAAGATGTTTAGAGAGCAGGAAGACCTCTCTGCAGGTCAGCGGAGCTGTGGAAAGGTCCTGGTCTTTATCATCATCCTGGCACCATGGTGATGAAAATCAGTTCGAGACGTCTTCACAACTAATTAGAAGAGTGGAAAAATACCCCTCCCTCTCAATTAGAAGTGCCCTTACCTGCTGGCTACTGTTGTTTCCCTTATTGTATACATACACATCATATTCTCTTGGCAACACCCCTATTTTGCTCAGGGCTGGGAGCACTCGGGTAGGGGAGAGGAAATGGCCACCAATTTTCCTGCTCCACTGAGCTTGCCCAGAAATAATTTCTTTTCTTTACTGCAGGATTGGTCTGGGTCCATGGTGTCATGTCAGCCATCGACCTTTAGGAAGGAAGGGAGCAGCTGATCAGTTATTTCTCCCTGGCTGTTGGCAGAAAAATACCCCTACCTCTCAATTTTTGAGTATTCCTGGCTTTTGTGAGAGTGCTGCTCATGTCACCCGGCATGAAAGCTGGTTCACCTGCATGCTGCCCAGTCAGAAAAACACACACACAAACACAGGAGGTGCTAGGACTCAGGGGGAATGCACAACCCTACAACAGGCCATGGGTTATACAATGGTTGTTTAACCCTTGCACAACCCCCACTACCTGAGTTCGGTGACATGACAAGACACAGCTTGAATATTGAAAATGGCTGCCTACACATGCCAGTGGGCTGTTTGACCATGCATTGTCTGATTCCAATTAAAGATCGGTTGAAATATATTTCTTGGTTTACTTTTCACTATAGTCAGGTTGATGAAGGTTGGTTGGGTTTGTTTATTATTATTATTATTATTATTATTATTATTATTATTATTATTATTTATATAGCATGTGATCATATTCTTAAGGCATTGCAGTTTCCCTGTGAATGGATGTTGGTGCCTCTCTTTCATGTGAGTATACCACCACTACCTTTATCTGTTCAAACCTGTTCTTCTCGTATCGAGCAGCCCCACAGGTTTGACTGAATCTTTATTCAAGCAATATGGCTATAAATCATGGTGTGCTCATATTGAAGTTATGTCAGCAATAGGCAGTACAAATTCTGAACACCAGATATGAAGTATTGTTACCTTATATTAAATGGAGCCTTTAAACTTGAACTTACACCAGATAATATATCTTCAATATGGAGGCTATTTGTCAACACAAAAGTTTGGAGTATGGAAGTAAAGATATAAGGAACTGTCTCTTACATGACATCAGTCTTCTGACCAGTACTGTCTTGTAATTTGCAGTACTACTATCCAAGGCCCTTTTGCTGGGGATGCCAAGGATTAAAGATGGGAGCATATGTTTTCCCTTGAAACCAGGAGTGGGCAATTTGTGGCCCAGATTATCTGGCCTACAACTCCCATGATCACTCATCATTGGCTATGCTAGCAAGGAGTGCTGGGAGTTGTAGGCCAAAACATATGGAGGGCCACCCCTGCATTTATACTGTGGGCTCAGCCAAGGTGTCTAACTTCCTATATTAGCAACAGGGGCACATTTCTTTAAGGGCCATGTCACTGAACCATATCGCTGCAAGATTACATCCAATTTTTCCCAGAGACCATAGTTTGTGTGTGTGTGTTTAAACCTCAGATCCTCAATATTCAGCTAATTTATGCAAAAGAGCATTCATAAGTATTTTATGAAGTTATGAATCCTTGAGCTCATTTGCTTATACACTTGACACTAAAAAAGAAAGAAAAAGGCCAATTTACTTATCCATTGAGTGGGCCAACATGAAAGTCAAGGGATGTGCAACTCACTCAGCCTGCAGTTTCATCAGGTGCTCCGATAATTATTTAGTGCACAATGGGCCTGTTTAGAGACAATACACTAAGCCATGGTTAGGCTGCTAACCCTTTTGCAGCAAATGGTTAGTGAGCATCTATAAACTGTGGTTATGTAGCCACCATGGTTAGGAATGGTTCACACGACATGCTAAGTCATGGTTCACATGACACGCTAACCCATAATGTTTAGCTCAAAGTGCTTAACCACTCTGGCTTAGCATGTTGTTTGAACAGGGTCAATGACATGTGGGTGAGGTGAAATGTACTCAGGTTTTCTATCCCATGTGCTGAACAGTGATCGGCATGAAACGTGAAGGCAAGAACGGTTGTAGCAGATGCTTGGCTGTTCCGCCCATATGCCCTATTGACCAGCACAGGTGGGCAAATGTTTGATCCATAGACAGCAGAGATGTTTGAACTGGATTGATTTGCATTTTATATTGTTTGCAGTTGTGTACAGTGAGCTGGTTTTCTGAATGGTTTGCCATGAATCTGGATCTCTGGCATGCCAAGCATGGACTCTGTGAATTTTGGGTAATCCAATCAGATGATAGGTTTACCATGTCCAAAAATTGAATCAGGTTGACAAGGATAAAAAATCAACCTGATTTGAAATAACCCCCCAAATGGTTGTCTGTACTGCCTGTTAAAGTAAATCATGTGGATAATACTGCTCAGATTCATCACCAGTTACACTTGATGTCTATATTTATGCTGTACATTTATGTCTGTTTTGAATGCAAAAAAGCACATTGACCTCGTCACTTCTGTGCTACACGAAGGCCATAGAAACGGATGTTCTTCTGAGGCCCATGAAAAGCTTTTGAATTTGCCATTTGCCACCGCTTTCCCCATTTCCCACACCTCCTTTGACATTTATGTCATGCGCTAGTGTCTACTCAAACAAATGGGATAAAATGGTGGCACATTAAATTTGATTTGGAAATCAGTGTTTCAGTGCACATTCAAATGGGCAACGTAATGGCTTGCACACAACTTTCAGAATCACAGCCATCTTTATTTATTTTTTCTTAGATTCACTTCATAGACAGAAGATACTTCAGACTGGATAAGACCCTAAATTCAAATAATCCTAGATAATTTGGATTTTGTGTGTATGGATGGTTAATCCAGCAGCTTGCTCTTCCCTTAGACTCCTCCCTTATGACACATCATGGTTGAATTGAAAACATTTTTTGGGGGAGAGATGTGTGCGGGTTGCATTTGTACAAACACCTGTGCATGTGTTGTGAACACAGTGAACAGCAAGCAGTGTCTACAATTTTACTGTACCCTCCCCGCCCCCCAGAATTGCAGATTTTTCTCTAAAGCTGTTGTCCTTAAACTTTCAAATGCTCAATCTGCTATGAACTGCACCAATCAACACAAATTACACATTCCATTGTGATGTGTTTTCTTTTGAAATACAATCTATTGACTTTGTTCCAGCTGGGTTTTAATTAGCTTCTTGAATAGCCAAAGGTATTAAGCTTCAAGAGTTTGAGCAAATGATTGCATTCTTTAACCTTTACGGGTCCTATTTGTCCCTTTCAACTACAGATTTAAAGCTCCACTCCCTTTGTATAACCAAACGATGCTGTTCAAAAACAATGTGGAGAGTATTATTAATAACCATCAATCATGAAGTGCATGTTCAAGGTTTCGTTACTTTAGCAGCACCTAGACATCTCGATGATTAATATCCAATTATAAGCAATCGGTATCGGCCTTAAATTCTTCAACGTCACTCTGTATTCCTTGAAAGAAAACACATGGTAAGTCCTGCAGGCTTGTATTATTTTTAGCTCTGTACTTGCAAGCGCTTTTGCCCAAATGCTGAAATCAGAAGTCGTTTTTAGAGTCCTTATTTTTTCCGCCTTCAATGAATAAATGTGAGCACCTTAACTATGCAGGTAGACATGAAAGCATATTGTATTCATCTAGATTCTTTCCCCCATTCTCCTTTGAAGGAAGGTGAAAGAGGAGGGAAATGATAGCATACCTTTGACAGTGCCACTGTCACAGTTGTGTCTGATTTTTTTTAAAAAATACACACTTTAAATATATGACATGATGGAAGTTCATCTTTGTGTCACCTTCATCTTTGTGACACAACAGTGGTTTATAACATGAACAATGTGGAGTGGAGGAAACAAGCAGAAACCTTCTAATTCAAAACACGAGAATGCAGAGCGATTCAGTGAAACGGACTGGCACTCAGGACAAATGAAAGGAAGCATTTCTTTATGCAACATACAATTACCTTACAGAATTGCCGCAAGATGTGGTGATAGTAAACAGCATAAGCCTTGTTCAGATGACAATGCAATGCGCAGTGTACAAAATGCAGGTCACCGGTCACATTGTATAGCCTGCACGTGCACGGTTCCCCACCCCTCAGAAAAAAAAAAAGAACAGATCAACACGTGGAAATCAAAGGCTGGGCCAGACCCTCCACACATCTCTTCTACATGGAACTGCTATCTGCAAAGGGCTTTAGATGGCTTCAAACATGAGATTCATAAGGATAGTTCTTATTGATGTATATTAGCCATAATTATATTCAGAGACAATTTGGTATACCAAGTTCTTATTATCTGCTCTTTCCATTAGGCTCTGCCTTGATAACTTCCCAGGAACGTCTGAGGGTCAAGCTAAACGTCTGCATAATCATACATAGTGGAGCTATGAACAAGGTGTGAATGGCCTGAATTTGGATTGAGACCATGGCACGGAGAGAGGGTTAAACCTTCCACCACCCATTTCTTTTCCTGAAATTCCCCCACCATGCTCCACTATGCATGATTTATCGTGGTAATTGCTTACCCAAAAAATATAGCAGAGTGCGAATAGCAGCAGCAGCGTGGAGCTGGAAATGGTTTCAGCTTGGAGTTAGGAACAAAAAGAAGCAAGGAACGTATTTACATATGTGGTGGCAATGCAAATATGTACAAAGATTATGGAAGATGGTGTTCTCAGAAATTGAAGAAATAGTGGGAATGAAAATAGAACAAACACCAAAAATAGCATTGCTGTCACTATTTGAAGATATAAAGTGTGGAAAAGGAACTATAGAGCTGATATCGAGTTTGTTAGTTGCAGCACGATTGATGATAGCTAGGAACTGGAAGATCCAAGGGGAATATTCTATTGAGGAATGGTATAAAGTAGTATGGGACATAGCCATTAATGATAAACTGACATGCAATATTAAGTGGAGAAAAGGCGTAACTAAAATAAATGAGTTCGAAGGAATCTGGAAACAGTTCCTAGTGTTCGTGTTTACTAAGGGAAGTGGGAAACCACCAGCAGAAGAAATGATTAGATTTTGGACTCAAGAATGATCCCGAGGTGGGGGGTGCACTTTTATGTTAAGAATGAAGATGTTGTAGTGTGATAAGGCATATGTAATAGTTTTTGATATTTGTACTCAACAATTATTCAATATGTATGCAGCAGATATTTGATGTATTTTTTTTTCTTATTGTGTTTGTTTCAGTTATATTTTGGAAATGTTTATCTATGTTTATATAGTGTTGAAAATGAATAAAAATTATTATAAAAAAAAAAAAAGGAACAAAAAGAAGCACTCACGGTCTTTGGTCAGTAAGAAACTTTACTGACACTAAATAAATTACTTACAGAATAAATGGTCATATATACAGTCCTTTCACCAACAGTACAGCAACACAACGTAGCAGTAATATATCAGCAGTAAGATCACAGCAGCAGTAAGATAATGTCATAGCAGTAAGATCACATCAGCAGTTTCAGCAGCATAGCAGTAAGAAGCCTTACAACATGGACTTCTTAAATACACTTTTCTCCTTGGCCCAATTAACCAATAGTCTCTTCATCTTGTACTTCTCGTACCGCACGTAGGCCAGGGAAGAATCTGCTTCATACTGGACTTCTCCTGGCAGAGACAATCTGGCTAAGGACATCTTTTTAACTCTTTAGAGTCCTTTTCCTTCTGTGGGTAAAAACCTAACCCCAACATGATTACCCAAACATTTAATTTGACCCTAACTTGTTGCTCTTGCAGAGGTCTGAATTAAAGCTTCATCCCCGTACCTGTTTCCTTTGAATTATACCCTACAGCAATAAGTTGTTGCCATTGTTGTTGTTGTTGCTACCGGGCAGCTAGATCCTTTGCATATCAGGAAATGGGTTTAAGAGGGGAAATGTAAAAAAATCATAAAAAATCAACAGATGACCCAATCTGATTCAAATTTGGTATGTTTAAAGCGCTCTTTAATATCTATTACTGTGCCAATTTTGATGTCTTTATCTTTAAAGCTTATGCAGATGTAAACATTTGTTTAATTTTTCTTCAAATCCTGCTCCTGCGCCCCAATGGTTGCTCGGAAAACAAGAAATGATACACTGGAAAACTAGTAGCAAAATATTGCACTTCTTTTGGTTAAAAGCACAGTTAAAGCAGGATGCAAGGGAGGACTTCACAATAAAAACAGATTATAAACTGGAAAACTTCGGAGGCCTTTGCACACAATTCGCAGTGATTGCACAGTATAATGCTGGTGTGATAAAGCTCTTAGATGGTTTTCAGAGTGATCATCAAGGCACATCTTGTGGTCTTAAGAAAGCCAGGCAAATAAGGAAGCCAAGTGAAGATGGGACGCAGAGACAGATGTAAATATCAAACTCAAATGATTTACACAATAGTATTCCACCCAGGAAGCTGTGTTCCAGGGGCCTCTTTTGCACTTTCTTTTTAATCCTGGTTTCACAGTGGATTCATTCCACTGGGAACAAATATAACTGGGATAATTTCTTTTCTAAACAACAGATTACCTTCTTTGTTGTTGTTCAGAAATCTATTTTATTTCACATTACAAATTAGTTTCTCTGTGGACTATCTACATTGCAATAAAATTATGGTGATTTCATGTCCTTTGTTGGGCTGGTGTATTTTTCAGTCCTTACCTTGACGGCCCTGACAGCAATGCTGTGAGTCAAGTCGAAATGCTTCCAGTTTACAGATGGAGAACTGAGGAAGAGACTTGCCTAAGGTCATCCTGTGAGTCCCTGCTTGTATGAAGACTTGATCTCAAGCCTACACAATATGTCCAGCACTCCTGCAGTTATTTCTTCTAGTAACAGTGAGGACTGGGAGTTCCTGGCCCAAGAGTGTGTTTTGGCTGCAATGGCCCATGTCCCTGCTTTGCACCAATGGAACTGAAGCCAAACTCCTGTGTTGTTAAAGGTCAGTATTCAATATTCTTCCTTTGTCTATGTCCTATGCAGCAAAAAGAAGAAAAGCAAATCAATACAGTGTGTACCCTTCTATACCAGATTATGGTTGCAAAACAAGTCCTGATTTTGTCAGTCCTGAAAATTAACAACATGTACTAGGAAATGTCCTGAAGTTTGAAGGAAAAGCACAGGGTTTCACAAAGGTTTAAAAACATACACGGTGTACTTTGAAAGATGGCACACTTCCTGCTCATGACTGATGGGCTGGTACTCCTGTTTCACCCTTTGCTTTGAAACAGTCAGGTGCCTGAGCCTGCTGAGTTAGCAGCTGAAGAATGCTTTGATTAAGGTATTGAGCTTCTGCCTGCCTTCCTCAACTGTAAATAATATTTAAAACTGGTGCTTGACATTGCCATTAACATTAAGTTGCTCATCCAACTTAATTTCCTTACAGAAGCCTGTCTCCTTAAGGAGAATGCACTTAAGTGCCTGAAGCAAAACAAATGTAAGCCTAGTATGGAAAGGCAGAGATGATTCATCCCAAACCAGCCACTCAGCTGCTCCTGTCAGCTCCTCCCATAAATTACAGTAATTATGGGGCATGTAAAGAGCCCCCCTAAGCAGGTTTCTTTTACTTCCTGCCCCAGTCTTCCCAAGCAACCTCCATGTTGATGTGCCATCATCATTATTCAGGGTAAATCACTCCTAAATTATGTTGATATGGATGATAACTTGGAAAGATTAAGGTAAAGAAGAAGACAAGGGGCCTTTCCCAAGAACATAAGAAGAGCCCTGCTGGATCAGACCAAGGGTCCATCTAGTCCACCACTCTGTTCACACAGTGGCCAACCAGCACCCTCCCATCCATGTTCCCCAGCAACTGGTATATACAGGATTGCTGCACTAGTCTAGGCACTGATTAGATCAATACCTACTTGAATTCATGAGAAAGTCTACTAGTCATGATGGCTACGGTAAATATTAACTCCAATATCAGAGACAGTATGCCTCTCAATAACAGTTGCTACAGAACACATGTAGTGGATGGCCTGTAGGAATCAGAATGCTGAACTAGATAAGTCTTGGGTGTGATCTAGCATGGTTTATCTTACATTCTTAAGAGAACACAAGACAATCTGCCCCGCCCAGTCCAGCTTTCTGTGTCCAAGAGTAGCTGTTCAGGTACCCCTGCGGAAATTTAGAAGTACGGCATGAAATCTAGAGTTGTAATCTGTCCCCAACATTTACTGCTCAGAGTTAGAATACCTCTGAATACGGAGGATTCATTATTGCTGTCATTCATGAGTTTGCCCAATAATACTTTGAAGTAATTTAGGGCACAATCCTATGCATGTTTAGACACAAAGATGTCCTACAACTCACAGCAGACCCCCCCCCCCCCCCGCAGCCATGCTGGCTGGAGAATGCTGGGAATTATAGGGCTTTTTTCTGTCTAAATATGCATATAATTGCATCTTTAAGCTAGCAAATTCTGTAAATTAACAACCGTACTCCTACACAATTCATTAGCAATTAGAAATTATATTGTAAACCATTCTCCGGGGAACTAGATGTGCAGAACACATATACATCTAATTTCTGCTTCCTCAATAGTAACCTTGGAGCATTGCTCTCTACCCTCATCCGTGCAGTAGTCATACTGGTATTGATTGACATCACTTATTCCACCCAACCTCACCCATCCTCACTTTCAACTCTGTTCTCCTTTTACCTAAGAGATTGATCCAAGCTGTTCAGAAAAACTCAAGGCTAATGAGTGTCACGCTTTGTTGCTACCCCGTATGCTGAAGCACGAAAAAAAGAATCTGTTTAGCCATCCTTATAAATGCTAATGACTTCTGGCAGATGATACTTTCATTTTAATCCAGGTGGATTGTTAAATGTTGGTTCCCTGAGCCCTGCCTGTACAATTTTCATATATATGCATAATAATAATAAAAAGGTAGTAAGCCTGGTGCTGTACAAGCTAAATTGTTACAGGTGGAAGCAGAAATGTTTTATACCAAAGGTATCTATGTTATAAGAAAGCTTGGGCCAGTTTAGAAAACTGCCAGTAGGCCAGTGGTTTCTTAGAACTATGGCCAGGTTCACACGATCAACTGGAGAAATCACACAGTATCACAGTCTAGGTTGTTTCCCCTGCCCCCAGGCATACCCGCCATTTGCTTTATTACCTGAATCACCTTGCGGGTTTCCATGTTGTGTGAACCTGGTGAACCTGGCATGCAGAGGGTGGATTCTAACTCACACATAACCCATGGCTTGCAGTAGAGGTTGGGTAGTGGGTTAGAAGCCACTCCTGTCCCACTGTGTGCTGGGTCCAGAAGAGACAGCACAGGTAATTAAGCAAATGCCAGGCACATGAGTAACACATGCGGAGGTGGGGGAAACAATCCATACTGCACAGTTTCCCCCACTGATCATCCATACCCGCCATATACGTCATAAACATTTACATAAAGCAGTGGTTCCTAATCTTCTTGGGTTGGTGGGCACATTTGGAACGTTAGGAGTGTGCTCTCACAAAAGGCTGCCATGGTGACAAAACACCCATTTCCCAGAAGGCAAATTGGTGACCCTAAAAGAAAAATGATTTGCCCAACTTCATATCCAACTTTCCCAAGTTCAATTACTATTAATATTTAGTATTAGTATCTGTAAAATGCCTTATAGTTCAATACAAGTTGTGGTTGTACTAACTAGACAACAGGAGCCTTGTATTTCCTCTTTGGTAATTGCATCAGAAACTGACCGTTTCTTATTCTGATAATGTAATCAGATTATAGTAGGGATGTATGCGAATTTCATTTTGATTTTTAACTCAACTTTGCCCTGTTTGCAATCTCAAACACAAGGAGGAGCACTGTTTTTGGAGATAGCACACATATTCTTAAACTTACATCCACAAAATGCATACTTTAGAAAAATTCACAATTTATAAAGGGATTTTTTTTAAAGTGCATTTTCATGCTAAAGTCTATTGCGGGGGAAATACACATTTGGGTGCACTCTTTCAAAAAATTGTTCCAAAATGTGAACTCCCTCCCCCTTGAAATGAAAAGAAAAACAGATTGTAATTAAAGAAAATGGGGGCATGGCAATTTCATCTTCCAGGTGGAGCTTGGAGATTGTCAGTGAGCGTTGCTGATTCTCCCATTCCTAGCTTATTGTAGGTTTTTAAGAGAAATAACACTTTTTATCAAATGACTTATGAGATCACCCTAAAGCAGGGATTGGGCAACTTGTGGCCTCCCAGATGTTTTGGCCTACTACTCCCATCGGCTCTAGCCAGCATAGCCAATGGCCAGGGATGATAGAAATAGTAGGCCAAAACATTTGGAGTTCCACATGTTGTCTGTTCCTGTTCTAAGGAATCCTGGAAGTATAGACAACAGCCATTTCCTGTTCTTTAAAGGACTGCAGCAAAAGTAGTTGGGCTTTGCACAACTGCAAAGGAGTCATTATTATTTGCTCTTCCAGAGAGGATCGAAAGCCATTTTAACTTGTTTATTAAGCTGGCCGCTATAAAATACTGGCTTGAAGATGCATTTTGAAAATGATAAAAGCAAATAAACATATGGAATATTCTCTAGCAATCTGGTGAAGCACTTACTGCATAGATACAAGCATTTTAATTATCTCTTGCCTCCCATTACTGGCTGATTGACCCCAGGGGCTGTGTCTTAAATCTTTGTGGAAGAGATTATCAAGTCAATGTATCTAATAATGGCTGGAGGTTTTTTTTAATGCATAATCTAGAGAACACCAACAGACACCTATAAAATGTAGAATGCACATTATAGATATTTGAGTAGCACCAGAATTGCATACTGGCCATGCTTCTATCCCACTCACAGTTGTGTATCTCTAACTAATAGAAATAAGTGTAAAGTGTGTCTTGTCCAAGTCTATAGCTTGGAATTTGACAGGAGGCACAATGGAAAAGCTATTGATGAGAAAGGATATGACCCATATCTACCCCAACATCATGATTACAGGGTTGAATAATGCTATGCACAACATCAGGGGTGTATACACCTGTTCCTCTTCCAATGCGATGTTAGGGATGTCGGAGGAATTTGGTTTGGGGCTCAAACTCGGTGGGTTGTCACCCAGCTTGTGAACTCCCAAGCTTGGACGACTCAGCACTCACGAATTCCTGCTTGTCCATGAGACATCATTTTATGCAAAAACATGGGTAATTCTTTTCATCATGTGGACTCACAGGGATGATCCCGGGGATCGCCCTGGGATTTCGCCCCGTCTAGCTAAGACCATGGTGGCTTTATACTGGCTCAAGGATCAGAGGCACCATGCTCTGAATACCAATCACGGAGGAACCACAGAGGGAGAAGTCTATGGCTTGTGGGCTTGCTATAGGCATCTGTTTGACCATTGTGGGAAGTCAGATGCTGGACTAGATGGGCCTTCGGTCTGATCCAGCAGGGCTGTTGTTATGTTCTTCTGTTCACAACATGCACACATAATACAAATAATAAACAAATCAGTAAAGCAAGTAAAATATAATAAGTAAATATGGGTTGGGGGGGAACTGCCTAGGACTCTAGCAAGATAACACACTTAGGTTGTAGATTTGAATTAGTCATTTATTTCAGGGAAGAGTTAGGCCAGTCTCATTTCAGAACCTTTAAACTGCATCTGTTCTGCTCTGAGGTTTTGTCTGATTTACCATCAGCTCCAAAGGAGTTGGAAACTAAACTAAACTAAGTATGCCATGTGAAATGCTCCACAATGGGGATTTATGGAAAGACTGGTGAAGTCACCAGTTAAAAGCTCTAGAAAACCATGCACACACAAAAAAGAGCGGATTAAACGCATTTGGCCTCAGATGTCATTTTTTATTGAGCCTTGCTAATACGATGAATGGGCACGGGAGAAGTCTCTCATGCCAACTTATATACAAGGCTTTTGGCAGCCTGTCAGGCTGGAAATAGTAGGTGCTTACATTTGTAATCACAGAATGAGCAAAGGCTCACGTACACGCATGCTGACATGTAAATATGCCCTAGGAAGTTTGCTATTGACGGCAGGCACAGTTTCAGCAGTGTCTGCCTGATGAAACAAAAGTAGGCTTCAGCACGGCAAACAACTTGTACTCTGGATTTCTGATCCATCAGCAGCTCTGCCAAAATGCCAGAGAGTTGAAAAGGAGAGTTCATTGTTTCAGTGAAACATGCTGTGCTGACTTGTCCAGTGCGTGCCGTGGGAAGCGAATGCAAAAGGGTCCCTTTCATTGGCATTATTCTTTCGATGCTGCTGGACTCCTGATGCCCGAATGTGCAGCAGAAAACACCAGAGGCTTTCATGATAATGTTATGTGTTATTTGACAATGGACAACAAGCAGTTGGCTGAAGCTTTAAAACAAGCCGATTGCTTGATTGACTTGCTGCAGTTATTCAGTGCCTTCCTTTCAAATGCTTGAGGTGATGTGGATCCAGATTTAAGATATAAAACCACACGCTAAGAATACACCTTTAAAACCAGGTGAAATCAAATGTCCGCCAGCAGCATGAAAACACTCCATCTTAAATTTATTTATTTTATTTATATTTTCTGTCCGTTTTGACTTGAAAGGATGGACAGATCTGGCAAGCTGTTACAAGGAGGAGGGTGAGGAAGCCCTCCTAAGGCAGATAGTTTTTACCCATCTCCTAAGTCAGGACAAAGAAGTGGCGGATCCGCACGTCGGCCTCAGAGCGCATTTATGCGATTCTAGGGCACCCCAGAAACGATAGTCTGTACTTGCCTGTAAAAAGAAACTAGGAAGAGACGGAGACGCCGCTGCCGCCACACAGCTCTCCCCGGCCGGCTCGGAGAGCAATTTTTGAAGAAGGTGGGGGTAGAGAGCTTCTTCCGCTGTCCACCCAACCTTCTTCCGCCGAGCTCTCCGTCCCGGTCGAGGAGCCGGCAGGGGAGAGCTGGGCGTCGGCGGCGTCTCCGTCTCTTCCTAGTTTCTTTTTACAGGCAAGTACAGACTATCGTTTCTGGGGTGCCCTAGAGTCGCATAAATGCGCTCTGGGGCTGACGTGCGGATCCGCCCCAGTTTTCCTTAGACAGACAGTTCTAGTGGTGTGACACCATTGCCAAGAAAGCTAGTCTATGTTGCCTTCTCTTTTATGCCCCAGCTCATTCTTTCAACTCACCTAATGAGGATGCTGCCTGCCACTGACAGTTCTGCCATTGATCATAAGGGTATCAGCTGGCAGTGATCACTAGAGCTCATTGGTGTAGTGGAATCAAGGCTCACAGAGATGCAGCACTGGTACTTTTTGATTAGCAGGGATGCTGATGTCATCTGCCCCCCCACCCCCGCACCCCAGAATTCCCTTTCCCCTCTGCAATCCTCAGCTTTAATCCTCACAAAAAACATATTCCCCCAGCAACAATATATTGTTGTGAGCTATCCCTGCTGTATTTTGTGGTGGCCAGTGGAGATGAAAACTTCTTGAACTGGTTCGCTGATATGGATCAACACAGCTGCCTGGATTTTTGGATTCTCTGTGAGAGCATAACTATGGGGAATGACATGATGAGTGCCTGCACTTCAAAATTTACCATCGCACCACTAGAATACTAGAGTTTTCTCCAGACACCCCATGGCTTGAACAGTCTCTCAAGGGAGATCGGTATGGCTATTTCACTGCCTTCTTTTGGGGACAATAAAGTAGTCCAATGGGTTTCTCTATAGCAGAGATCAGAAAAGTTAGGAGGTCTGGGATTAGGATCCATTTTGCCCAATTCTCCAGGCTGCACCTCTCCTTGCAGGCACTATAAAACTTTTTTTTTAAAGCATCCTTAGTGGCTACAGAATGCCCAAATGTCAAAATTAGCTTGGAAACAAGCTAAGTTTGACTCTTTTAGTGCTCTGCAGTGACTACCAAAGCACTAAATGGAGGCAAAATTACTTTGAAAACAAGCTAATTGGACCTTTTGGTGTTCTGCAGCTGCTATGGCTGCCACATCTTTCTTTCTTTCAATTTATACTGCCCAACAGCCAAGGCTCTCTGGGCAGTTTACAATTAAAATCATATTATACAAAAATCAAGATTTAAAACTTAAAATTTTAAAATGTCATATAAAACCAGAATAAGTTAGAGTCCAGCGAAAGCTTGTTTAAAAAGATATGTTTTCAGGAGGCGTTTTAAGGATGTTACGTTTTCTGCCTCTTGAACCCCAGGAGGGAGGGTTTTCCAGAGGGTGGGTGCCGCTACCGAGAAGGTCTGCAGTCGAGGTTCTTGATGATGACAGTCTGTTCATTTTGGAATGATGAGCTGGACCTCCTCTGACATAATCATAAATGTCGTCTGGGTGTATATAAGGGTCCCAAGTTGTTTAGGGATTTATACGATAATAACATAACCTTGTACGTGGCTCGGTAGCTAATAGACAGTCAGTGCAGTTCTTTTAACACTGGTTTCATGTGGGTAGAGCTAGGTGCCCCAGTGAGCACCCTAGCTGCTGCATTCTGGGCAAGCTGCAGTTTTCAAACCACACACAAGGGTAGCCCCACACAGAGAGCATTACAAAAGTCTAATGGTGAGGTTACCAGTGCATGAATTACGGTGGTTAGGCTATCCCTATCCAAGAATGGGCATAGCTGGTGTATCAACTGAAGTTCCTGCATTGAGCAGGGGGTTGGACTCGATGGCCTTGTAGGCCCCTTCCAACTCTGCTATTCTATGATTCTATGATAATGGGTGCTCCAGGCCACCAAGGCTACCTGGGTCTCCAGTGACAAAGATGGATCCAGGAGCACCCCCAAACTACAGAACTGCTCCTTCAGAGGGAGTCCATCTATATCTATACCAAATTAGGGTACATTAAGGAGGCAATGTGTGAGGTGTGCACTAAAGCGGAGTTGAGGCAGGGCCCACATGTAGGCTTTCCCCCCTCATACGAAAATATCTGGGGAGCAGAGAAGTATGTACTAGAAATCCCAGATGTTAGTGCAGTTTTGTTATTTTTGTTATAAAGGCCTGGATCCTGAATTTTCCTTCAGCAAATGAAAGGGTTCCCGCTTTTTTCAGAAGGGACTAAAATCCAGTGGAGATTTTTGCTGGTGTTAGGGGAATGACCATTTTTGCAGAATTTCCCCCCTGTCGCCCGCTGCACTCTCTCCTGCTGTTCCAGAGGTTCTACAGCCCTCCAGCGCAGATTTTCTGGAGGTAGTGTGGGGCTAAAGGGGAGAGGAAGAATCAGTGAACATGGTTCCTGTCGCCATTTCTGCAACCAAAAGCATCCCGGGAGCAGATTCCCACTCATTATTCTCTGGATGCAAAACCAACGTGTTTGGGTGTATTTTTAAAGTTTTAAATTGTATTGATGGAATGTGATGTATTTTGCATGGTGTGTTATGTTTTACAAATGACATTATAGACTCTGCTGAGAAGTGGTGTAGAAACTGAATGAGTAAGAATAATACACATAAATAAACACTAGTCAGGGCTCTATCCTATGCGTGTTTAGACAGAATGTTTAGTCATACTGCCTGGGGGATGCTGGGAGTTGAAGAATTTATTTTTAAACACGCACCCTTAAAAACTTAACTTAATAGGAACCAGTTCTTTAAAAAAAAATTACCTTCTGGGGAACATTGAGGCTGACTGACAAACCTCCCTTGGGAGACTTTTCCATAGAGTGGGGTCACCACCAACAGCACCTGCCCAATGCATTGCTAGAATATATTTCCGTAATGGCAGTGAAAGCTGGTGGTTCTGATGTCAATGGGGTCATGAATCCTTGACCCCATTGACATTGGATATCTCCTTTAGAGTTCTGGCTGGTTCTAACTGAAACCCGGATCAGATTCACCACCCCACTGACATCGTAGCCACCAGCCTCCCCTGCCTAAAGGATAGCTCAGGGTGCAGGATTTCACTCCCTTATCTCAGGGCCCAGTGAGGAATGTATAGGTTAAGGCATTCTCTACTTTTCTTAGCCACAAAGTGAAAGCAATATTTTTATTGTAAAAACCCACGTTGACAATAGCGGTGGTGGTGGGGAAACAAGACTTTTTTTAAAAAAAGGAATCAAGCCCAGTGTCTTGTCTTGATCCAGCCACTCTCAATTTTTTCTTATTACTATCC
The DNA here is from genome assembly GCF_023053635.1 of Elgaria multicarinata webbii. Classification (NCBI taxonomy): domain Eukaryota; kingdom Metazoa; phylum Chordata; class Lepidosauria; order Squamata; family Anguidae; genus Elgaria; species Elgaria multicarinata. Next base: position 142,565,299 of record NC_086172.1, on the reverse strand, counting down.
AGATAATCCATTTTTAGCAGCTGGTGTCCACTTCTAGCACATCGGGTGACCATATGGAAAGGAGGACAGGCCTCCTGTATCTTTAACAGTTGTATAAAAAAGGGAATTTCAGCAGGTGTCATTTGTATTAATGTAGCACCTGGTGAAATTCCCTCATCACAAGAGTTAAAGCTGCAAGAGCCCTTGCCCTCTTGACCAGATACAAAAGAGGGCAGGGCTCCTGCAGCTTTAACTGCTGTGATAAAGAGGGAATTTCACCAGGTGCTGCATGTATAAAAATTACACTTTTTCTAATCAAAACTAAAATGATTTCTAAAACATAACACAAGACTTTTTAATTAAATCCCGAGGAATCCAACATGAGACAAGTATCTATTCCAGTATCAAGTTTATTTAGTATTTTAACCTCCAACCAAAAGAATATTGCGCCCATTTCACTATTCCCTTAGTAGTACTCACAGTTTTCAAAGCAATGAGGTTAATAAAATAGGATGCAGTCTACAACCTGGTGCCCCCCAGCTGTTTTGGATTACAACTCCCATCAGTCCTAGCCAACTTGGGATCTGTGGTCCGACCATCCGGAAGGCACCAGAACATGTTGGCACACTCACTGTTCTTTTCATGCTCGTACAACCATGGCTTACGTTTCCTGATGTTCTCTTATTGCACACAAGGTGGCAGCACAATTATTGCTTCTTGCAGAGACTTGGAAGTGCATGGATGCCCCTCAACATATATTCAGTCCTTGGTAGCTGGACTAAGCAAGTGGCAAGTAGCCATGACATCTCTTTTTCGCGCCAGGTAGCAGCCTCCAATCTTGTGACTGCCAGATAGTTACTTCAGTCTTTGAGCCAGGTTTTAATGTTGAACCCAGATATCCTGCTGAGGTTGGCCAACGGGGCCAGGAAAAACATTGCTTGGCCAGCTCTTGTCCCTTTAACAGAGATTTGATGCTTTCCCAAGATGAAATCACCTGTTAAGTGCTGCGGTTAAAGGAAGGTGATAGAGGAAGCTGTTTCAAAAGCTGGGCAGCCTCTTCATTCCCTCCCTTATTGAAACTATTTCCCACAATTGCTCTTTGCCAGATATGATCAGTCAGCTCCCAGGCTCTCTGCTGTTCCAGGTTCTGCAATGCTGAACAGGATCAACCACAACAAATGCTCCTAATTCTGCGGTGACAAATCTGAAATGCTGCAATCAGCACAAAGCATGCAAATGGTGCACGTTTGAATACATTGACTTAAGCTTCATGCTTTACACAATGCATTGGTGTGGGAAGTTTTCTTAAGAGATTGGGAAAGAAGGCTTAGGAGTCCTGCCTCAAGGAACAGTCAAGCAAGCAGGGGAGACATCTCTACAGCCAGGAAGACTCTCACAGGGGAGCTATATGGGGAATAGCTGATAGGTATGGGAGGAGAAACAAACCCACCCCCTGGCCATGAATACCCCTCTCTGCCAGTGTCTCTGTTTTCCAGGGCAACAAAGCACAGGTCCTGTGCAAATTCCACTGAAATGAATACGCTCTGGAGCAGCACAGGCTTACTTGTAAAGGTCGTACAGTCCAATGGAGGTGGTGTAGAAGGAGTGTGTGTGTGTGTGTGTGTGTGTGTGTGTGTGTGTGTGTGCATGTGTTTGTGTGACTTGAACTGTATATTTCAGGTGGGGAGGCAGCATTTTCAGCTCATTCCTTGCCATGTTTACTCAGATGTAAATTCCATTCTGTTTAGTGGGACTTACTCCCCGGTAAATATGTTCAGGATTGCAGCATAAAACATAAAAAAAATGCATCTGATTAATTGGGCAGCCAATTTTTATTTTCCTAAATCTCTCTCTCTCTGTGTGTGCGTCTATGACTTGTTTGATCTTTGAAAAGTCATTCCTTTCTATGCAAGGGACTCTTCTAAGACACTACTACATGCGACATGTGCAACTGTGTGCACATATACAAAGAAAGTATTCTTTTCTTTTCAGAACTATTGGTTTTGCACATGTCATCATCTTTTTAAAAGTGTCCTTTTTTAGAGTGCTCCCCCCATAGATACAATTCATTGACGGATATTTCTTTATTTTGGCAAGATCAATACATTTAGGCGTAAGAACAGCATAGGAACATATACAAACATGACATGAAACCTCTGAACTCTGCTTTTTCTGAACCTGAAGGATGTTAACTATAGCCATCATGACTAATAATGACTAGGACAGGATTTGCACTACTGCTTTAAAACGGTTTGTAACAGTAGAGAAAACTGTTGGGACCCAGGACACACTCCATATACAATTTTCAAAACATTTTCAAAGTGTCACATCCTGCTTGGTGTAGATCTATCCTAGGAGCCTTCCTATATGAGACACTTATTGTGCACCTGTGATTCCTCACTTACATTACTTAGTGGGTCTGTTTCACAATGGTGTCATCCTCCAGGGCCTCTCCCATGTTTTGCAACCATTTTAGTGTTTTGCAACTTCCGGATTGGGTCCACTCCACTCTGATCCGATCCGCCTACAGTCCACTCCGGTTCGCTGCGAAGCTCCGGATCCGGATCCGAGCTCCGCTTTCCCCCCCATAGACTTGCATTAAAATCCAAAAAAGCCTACAACTTTTTTTCTGTTAATGTTAGAAACCTCATGACACCTGATGCATGAATACACATGCATGCCAAGCCTCAAGCAAATCCAAGCGTCCCCTGATTTTTGGGGAATTTTTGAAAATCGGACACCCCATTTTCAGACATGGGATTTTCTCTGACATTTTGACAGATAAAAAACTTTGAAGCAGGCACCCTCACAGATGCCATCTAGATCCACATTCATGGCAAGTTTCAAGCAAATCCCATCATCCCCTGATTTTTGGCGGGGCTTTAACCTTTTAACTCACCCCAAATTAAGTCCCATGCTAGAACTCTGTCAATTTTCATGTTAGAAATGTCAAATTAGGCACCATGACACCTCATGTATGTATACACATGCATGCCAAGCCTCAAGCAAATCCAAGCCTCCCCTGATTTTTTGGGAATTTTTGAAAATCGGACACCCCAGTATCTCAGGGATTTAAAGCTGCAGACAGCTCAACGGGGCCATTTCAAAGGAAATCCCAACATGCCATGAATTGGGGAGTAGAGATAAACCTATGAAATCTTCTTCCACACTTGAAAAATGTATTTGGAACTTCAAAAAGTCTAAGTGAGCACAGGAAGGACTTATCCCCTGAGTCAAAGCAACACACACACAAACCATCCCTGCGAGGCGGGCACAAAGGAGGAGGACAGGCAGCACTGGGAGCAAGCATGCCGGAGGCTTGTGGGGTTGAACATGATTGACTGCGCAATGATTGACTGCATTGTGATCACAGCCATTATTAAACAACAAAATAATGTTAATAATAGCAGTACTAATTAATATTAATAGCAACAACAACAACAACAACAAGGAGTTGAACCACAATGAAAGCCTGCCTGACTTCACTGAAGAGGAAAAGCCAGGAGAGCTTGGGCTGTGGGGTGTATAAATATAAAATGTAATAAATAAATAAATAAACAAAGGGGTGGAATTAAAAGCAGCAGTGTTGCTGAATAAACAACAAGAAGAATTTTTTTAAAAAATGCTATGTCTGTCTTTTACCAGTAAGAGGAAAGTGGATGTGCCCAGGGGGAGGGGGATATGCCAATTTGACTGGCCCTAAGTAAGTACCAGTCTTTAAGAAGCCACCTGACACTTCAACTCATGACAGGCATTAGCTTCTTGAAGTTCTAGATTGTTTAAGCTTTGGAGTGTTCGGATGACCCTCCAAGGGCAGGCCAGTGTGTGCACTGGGCACATCCACATGCCCTAGGGGACCTCATCCCCTTGCACCACATCTATTCAGTTGTTCACCAAGGTTAGGGTGGGTAGCAGTGCTGTGTTTCCTATCTGTTATTTATTTGCTTAGTATATGATTTCAGGTTGTGTTTGTGCATTTGGTGGGGCTACTGTTTAAAAAAACACTGGGAAAAGTCCGTTCAGAGACTAAGAAAGAGAAGTTTCTCAGTATCCCAAGTTACTAAGTATCCCGTTTTGCCTATCCCCCCTTCCAACTTTGGGATTGGAGGATGCTTCATCAGGTGATCATGACTGGGAGTTGAATCTGCCTCTCAGCACTTCAAAAAGGTACCTCTCCCGCTTTTTTACCCTATTTTTAAAAAATATATAGCAAGCAAACCGCACCACGCAGAGTGCTGAAAATAGGCTCAAAATGACCCTGCCATGACTCTCTAAGCACACCAAGTTTCAAATAGATAGCTTGAAAAACAAAAAAAAATCCGCTAATCTTTTCCGCAATGCAATCCTATGGGCTAAAAAAATCCAAAATGGCGGGCGGATCGCTCTGCGAAAAGAGGAGCGCTCCGCTTATGTTCGCCTCTCTTCACCATGCTTCTCCAGCCCCCCGATTTGCTTCTCTTCTGCCTCAGGCAGAGGAGGATCACTCCAATTTGCTGTTGCTTCTCCGATTCTAAGCGAAGCGGATCACACCCCTTCAGCCTGATCAAAGATAGATGTGCACTTGTATATGTAAGTCATCCTAGAGTCAATGTTGTTGTCAGAGAATTGCAATCCAGTGCTTTCTGTGCTGTCCACCCTTCCCCCACCCCGGGTCTGGTATATGCCCATTATTTATTTATTTATTTATTTGCACTACTGGAAATTTTCTGTGCTCCTGTGCTTTTAAATAAACAGGTTCCTGCTTATTTTATTTCTTCTGTTGATCACAATTGAGGGATAAATGACCAATAGTTTCTTAATTGTCCTATGCCCCAGCTAAACTACTCATTATGCTAATCGTGTAGCATGTGGCTGAGATACTTTTTATTCTTGTGTAAATGTGCGCAGACCTGAATTGGATCAGAAACATGGTGCTTCCCCTCACTCATTTTTCACCCCCCCCCGCATGCAGACAGTTTACAGGGGGCTTAATTTCTTTTTTAAATTCTCCATTAGAACCAATAGAGGATTTTTTCCTTCCTTCCTGTGTGGGGATTGAGGGTGGATTTGGGGAAAAACAGGCATGGGAGGTGGAATACTACCCTCCCAGAGCAGCATGGTCCTGATCCCAATTTGGGGCTAAATTTGCTTCAATGGGAGTAGAAAATAAGAGCTTCACTACATGGGCGATTTATTGCACACTTGTGATTCATGGACTCACAGACATTTCCATGTCAATTACATGACATTGTCAACCTCCAGGATGTCTCCCATGCTTTTCCCTGTAACCTCGCTTTTAAAAAACACACAGAGGCCTTAGCTAGACCTAAGGTTTATCCCGGGATCGTCCCGGGGTCATCCCTGTTCATGTAAATGACACACAGGATATCCTGGGAGCAGGCAGGGATGACCCTGGGATGACCCCGGGATAAACCTTAGGTTTAGCCAAGGCCAGAGATAATGTAGTATTTAAAATAATCACGGGATATCTCCAGCATGTAAAGCTGCCATAGCACTATATTTCTGCTATTCAATAGTGCTGTTTCATTGAACTTAATAGCACTGCTGAGGGGGAAGTTTTCAATTCAAAATCACATGGTAACCATCTAAAGGAGCATGTCATAAATGCAGAAAGACTCCAGAAGAAGAAACCTCAGTAAGAATGTGGGCTTTTTTCCTTAATGTAGAGATGAGCTCAGCAACATGCTACACAATTAGCTAATGTGTTGTTCAACTCTCCATTTCTTTGCCTCTGGAGTTGGAACTTAAATGACTGAAATCATCTAATTTTTGTTTCTTTTCTTTTTAAAAGCATTATAGCACTGTTCCTTCTCCTCCCTATGGACTTCCTGAGAATTCTGTGTAGAATCTTGTGTACAGTTCTGGTCGCAGCACCTAAAATGATATTGTAGAGCTGGAAAAAGTATGGAAAAGGATAACTAAAATTATCAAGGGGTGCAGCTACTCCCCTATGAGCTGGGATTGTTTAAGTTAGAAAAAGGAGCCTAAGGGGAGACATGATAGAGGTGTACAAAATCATGCATGGTGTGGAGAATGTGGATAGGGAGACATTTTCCTCCCTCTCTCAAAATACTAGAACCCAGGGTCGTCCCATGAAGCTGATTGGTGGGAGACTCAGGACATACAAAAGGAAGTGCTTCTTCACACAGCAGGTAGTTAAACCATGGAATTCTCTACCACAAGATGTAGTGATGGCCACCAATTTTGATGGCTTTAAAAGGTGTGTGTGTGGGGTAGCCAAACTCCTGGAGGACAAGGTTATGAATGGCTACTAGTCCTAATGGCTCTGTGTTAGTTCCAGTATCAGAGGCTGTATGCCTATGTACACCAGCTGCTGGGCAACATGGGTGGGTGTGGTAGCACACATGTCTTGCTTGTGGGTTTCCCATGGGCAGCTGGTTGACCACTGTGTGAATAGATGCTGGACTAGATGGATCCTTGGTCTGATCCAACATGGCTCTTTTTATGTTCTTAATCATCACAGTACTTCCATCATAGTGTTACAATGCCTGGGAAATGTTGTCCCATTTCAGAGCTTTAAAAGGGCCAGAAGTTATACATTTTGACAATTAGAGATGGCACTAAAGGAACAGCGAATATCCCAACCAACATTCTTTTACCAGGGAATTAATAACCCAAGAATTACTATCCATGAAACTTTGACCTGTTAATATACACAGCAACATCCAAAGGATAGTAAGATGCTCTTTCTTCCAACATTACATATACTAATTACTCATCTGATGCCAAAGTCTAACTTTGTGTACAGATTTGAAAAGCAGTTTTCTCCAGTAATGTTTTGAACAAACATGTCTGCTTACACCTGTGGTTTGCGTGACCTACTTTTCAGCATTTCCCATGAAAGGAACACCAATCTTCCTGCATTTCTTGTTAATAAAGGATGATTGACATTGCCCTTATCTGTAACTGTATCTATAGCCAGGTAAGTCCAAGTATGCTTTCCTAGAGTTAATGGGTATGACATCTGAAGCCCTGTTCCAAGTGCCTCCCCACAAACTGAGGCTAGAACTACACCAAGCACAATATAACACTTCGAAAGTGGGTTGAAAACGGTATATGGAATGTGTCCTAGGCCCCAACAGTTGTCAATACTGTTATAAAGCAGTAAAGTAGATCATGCCTGAGATTCAATGGATGGCTACTCATGAGTGGGCCTTTTCCGAGGTGGCTTCCAAATTGCCAATTACCCTCTCTAGAGAGATCTGCCTGGCCCCTACTTCACTGACTTTTTAGCACCAGGCAAAGACCATTTTATTCTCTTGGGCCTTTTAAAAGACCTTTTAGAAGGTTGTTTTAATTTTTAATGATTTTTTTTTGTTGCATTTTGAAATAATCTCTGTCCATGTTTTAGCTGCTTGGATATTTATATCTTCTTTTAAAATCACTTTAAATTATTATTGCTGATTTTAGAACTTAAAAACATTTTAATGTGTTTTATCATTGGTTTTAATGTATTCTTTTTATGTTGCCTTGAGAGCTTTGGCTGTAGGGTAAATCATCATCATCATTTGGCACCAGTTTTAAGTCCATGCAGAACACAGAAATCCCATTGATTACATGAATCAGCAAGAAGCCTGGCAAATAGTGTTAAAGAGTGCATTCTGCATGCAAAATCCATGTGATCATCCACTGAAATATAGGTTGTTGTGCATTTGGGCCCAATATTTACCGAATGAGGCAAATCATGTAATGAGGTCCTTGAAGAGCTGCTTCATTGGTGTTGCCGTTTGGAAACTTCCCAATTTCTTAAACTGGACAGCTCAGGTGTCAATTATGTAACTGCATCACGAAGGTTTCTTTTCAGCCATGTGAAATGTTTGGTTATTTAGAGGAAAAGAGTCTTCTGATTACTATATAAAGTAGTCACTTTACTACTCTCAAATGACCAGAGGAGAGGAAAAAACAGCATTCTCTCTTAGACTATGCATTCAAGTCAATTTAATTAGAGAATTATAATTTATTTTAGTAAGACACAACAAAATGTATGCAAAAGTAGAAAAGTTTCCTAGATTTTACCTTGAGGACTGGAGAAAAGAAATGTTTCCTGCAAGAGAGAGAGAGAACACAGCAGGACTCAAATGAAAGGTTGTTTTCTTTATTCCCTCAAGACTTTTTTTTTATGATGTTAGTGTACAATCCATCAACAGAAGTAAATAGGCTAGGTAAACAAAGTGGCCCTCTGCTTTACTTTGAGATTCTGAGCTAAGAGAAATATGATGCTGGCAGAAGGATAAACTGTGTAAGAGAAGGCATCCTGTAGTTACAAGAAAAGATGAGCACCTATTCTTAACTTGTCACAATAGGACTTTTTACCCATTGTGTTATTCACTGATATATTTCCTAGAGCAGCTCTGGGTATTATCGGCAATGGAAAACTCAGGTTTTGTGGATTTCTGAAATAATATTATTTTTACGATTCCATTTTCCAACAGCTCGTTTTGATTTCCTCCAATCTCTTGCATTCAATGATCATCAATAGTTAATTTTTAAAATGAGAAGTGCCAGGCCTCAGGCTTGCCAAACCCTCAAAATGAAAACACTGTCTCGAGTCCCAAATGTGTGTATGTGGCATGGAGTTGGGGGGAGGGCTGTAGTTATTGAGTATGCCTCTGAATAACAGTCGCTGGAGAACCCAAGCAGGAGGGTGCTATTGTGCAAATGTCCAGCTTGTGGGCTTCCCGTGGACATTTGGTTGGCCACTGTGGGAGCAGAATGCTAGATAGAGCTTTCATATGATCCAGCAGGGCTCGTCTTCTATTCAGTTAGGAGGGGGAGCTCTTTAGATAGGCTCTGCGGCACCCTTTTATTTATTATTATGACTTGGATACTTCAGAATTTCACCCTGGAATTAAAAATCCATTTCAGAGAGATGCTCTGGGAATGTTTGGCACAATTAAACCATGAATAAGCATGACAAACCCAACCCAAGATGTTTTGGTGTCTGAGGCAAAGAACAAAATGATGGCCTCCCCATTCCACATACAGAAGCTGACCAGGGCGGCAGCTGAATCTTACTTCAACCGTGATGACAGGACAGCATCCTCCACTGTACCTGAGGGCAGCAAGCTAGCTTGGGGATGCAGGGCAAGCCGCATTGCACACACAGCTCTGTCTTCGACTACCACCCTTTGATCCCCAGCATCAGTCCGCCTAGTGGTAGGGCCAGTTGTGAAACATGGGCTTCTCCAGCTGCATAATGTCATTGCTAAAGCTGAAATGATAGTGAGCAAACAGATGGCTTTACTTTGATCTTTTTTAAAAATCTAGAAGCAAAAAGCTGAGTTTCTGAGTAATAAAGAGCAGAGATTAATTAATCCTGAATGCAGGAATGGAGCCACGATTTGCCTTCTGGAAAAGGAAAGGACCCACTTGCACACAATTTGGAGTGGGATCCCCCTTCCCCTCCACACACCCACACCCACACCCACCCCAGCTCACAGGGTGTCCTGACTCTTTGTGTAGGGGGCTGGAAGGGCTGCTGTTAGGAGTGAGGAAGTCCACTTCTGTCAGTGCAGTGATTCCAGCATAAATCTGGATTGATCTCATAATGTAGATTAATTTACACCACTGCAGATAAGCAAAGGACATGGTCTCTCCAGCAGAGGCAGGAAAATATGTTTAGTCTGGCAGTGTCAGTTGCTCAACAGACGTATGCTACCGATCACAATTGGTGCTGTTGACTTCAAGAAGATATAAAAGTTAAAATAATACTCTTAATAAAAATAAGTTGCTGTTTCTTCACCATCTGTTAGAGAGTTTCAGCAGTCAGCTTTTCAGATAAAAGGAGCAACATACCAGCTTGAACATTAAACTCGTTTATATGGCAGCCAGGAAGTGCACAGCACAACTCTTGTAAAGCATGAAAGTAAATATAGATGGTTTAGGCAAAGAGAAGTGATTCCTGTGTGCACTTACCTTCAACTCAGCATCCTTTCTGCCTGTAGGCACCTATACTTTGCAGCTCTTTCATTGGGGTGCTCCTAAAATTAGATTATCTACATCAATGTAATTGGATGTTTTATTGGGATTTTAAACAATTGTTAATGGCCCCAAAGAGAGACAGCAGCGAAAACAGCATAGATTCGTTAGCATGTTGGTATAGGTAATTACTTCAAGAAAACAACTGAACTACATATTCACAAAGGTATTTATATTTATGGTGATGGGAACACAATTAGTAGATAGATGGATTACCGAGTAGGACATGATAAATCATAGAATGAAGAACATTGAACAAGCGGGTAGAAAAACAGGCTGAGTGGGCTAAAGTTATGGATTGGATACACAATTTACATTGGATTAACTGCACTGGTGGGAATGCATGTCCCTGCCCTTCCTCTCCATGGTAGCCCCGCCAGCGTTCAGCACTTTGGACAGCTCCTTTAGAGTTCTTACTGGTTCTGATTTTGGGAATTGCTTCTATAGCACTGTATTACTCATGCTATAGTATGACTATGTTGATACAATGGCTGTGAGGGCAAGCCTGAGATATTAATTAAGAGTAGAAATGTTATGATAGGAACACTTTATCATCCATCCATTTATCTACCATCCAGTGATTTTGTTACATATAAGTGGTATGTAAATATTACAAATAAATAAATATAATCCTATCTCCTGGATTTCCTACTGGATGCTAATGGTATCGTCTTGTTTGATGAGAATTATTGTGTTCAAGAGAAATCTCGGCACACACACACACGAGAAGTACCATCTGTGAGGATCATCAGCCATTAGAAAACTTTCGACTCCTTAAGCTATCAAATCTTGGTGGCAAACCTCTGGCATTCTCGGGCCTGTGGATTGCCATTAAGAAGCTGTCACAACAAGTAGCTTTCCTAGCCTGTTGCTTTGCACACACCTTTCCCTAGTGCAACTACTCAACTGCCCTTCTGATGTCTTGTATAAATTTGGGTGACAAAACACACACTGCATGCAGCTCTCAGGGCTCCATCACACTTACTCCCCCCCCCCTGGTTTGCCTCCACAATTTCCACCTCCGTTTCATTAGTGGGTCAAGCTAATGGTTTCTTTCATGTGTGTTTATGATAGCACCACTGTACTGGTGAAAACTCCTTTTACTTGTTTGCTCAACCACTCTGCCCTGCCCCACCCTGTCCCTTCTCCTTCCCCAACCAGTTCATTGGTTCTTGTCGTTCAACTGAATCAGCCCATTAGTTTGACACGGTGTGCTGGAGGAGGAGAACCGCCCCACCCTCATCTTTCTTCAGCAAGACCTCTGTTAACCTCCCCCCCCAATAAAGGACATAGTGCGAGGACAGCAGTACATGGGGGTGGAAGGGCGTTTAATCCCTCATGGAGGAAATAAACCAGACTTTCCCTGCTCTAGGAAAACACAGATTTTTTAAATTGTTGATCATTTGCCTCAAAATATCAAGCTACAAAATCTGAATGCTTCAAATGGGTAGCAAGGTCTGCTTCTATATTTGGGACATCACCAAACATGATGGCTGGGACTGGAGAACTAGCAATTCTAGAACATGCTAGACGCCTGCACCAGCTGTTGGGTCAGGAGAGGCAGGTAGGGTGGTCTTCACTACAATATAATTTAGGATGCAACATGGTTTGACAAACCCGAAATGAAACAGCTGTGTGAAACCACTCTTAGGCACGAGGGAAAGCATATGTAGGAATCCATCATTTCCAATAGGTAACCCTGAGCACAAGTGTAAGTAATGAAAATGTGATGGTCAAATGGTAATACAGCCAGGAATGCTCAAGTCTGGCATGCAACTATAAGAAATCTGTTCTTGGAGAGTTAAACGGAGAAGTCCGTAGCTACAAAGAAAACTTTCAGAAGCATACAAAAGCTGGCACAAGTTACAGCAAAAGTACAAGTTGAAGGTATGAATCTAATAAACGAAGAACTAATAAGACTCTCCAGGAACAAAGCAAGCTAACTATAAAGAAGCCCTAAGTCACTGAGCAACCAAATGCAATTAATCATTGACAATTAATCACTGAAAATAATCTTAATCAGTAATTGATTAACTCAGTTGATTGAGCAGATTACACTACTGGTTAACTCTATCACTTGTAAATGCACTTTTCTATAAAAGAATGCTAATGAAAAATGGTTCCTGGAACTTGGAGGGACCCACCAAAACAAGAGATCTCCTATAAATTCTTGTGGTTTTCTTATCTAAATAAAAGATTATGCCGTATCTCTCTTCTCTTGAGTCTTGTGGGTTCTGCTGTCTGCATGTACGGGGTGGGGTGGGAGAATCAAAGGTATGCATCTGTATATTCTGACAAGAGGTAAAGGAGTCTTCTCTATATTAATACTTCTGTTTATTTCAACATTATCTTTATAACATTATCTGATGCTTCAAAATGATATCCTGTAATTCTACAGTAGTTTATCCAGCTGATTCTACATATTGACAAAAAGTGGCCCTGAATGGAAATGTGATTTCGCTATAATGAAATATTTCTAAGCACAATAAAATGAGGACCACTCTTGCTACTTTCCCAGTGGGTGAGGAAAAGCAAAAATTGAATGGAGACTATTCTCTTTAACTAAAAAGGAAGGAGGAGAGTCTACTACAGAGTATTGTGACCATACGATGCTAGAAGCACTGAGATCAGCATGGAAAAGAGCCAAGGGCTCACTTCTTTTAAATCACCACCTTTGACCATTCCCAGCAGTTCTTGAAATATTACCTCGGCTCCATCTTTTATGACATCTCCAAGCAATCACAGAACACAATACTAGTCTAACAACAGTGCTCAGGGGTCCTTTCAGAAACCTATATTGGATTTTGCCTGTTATGTATTTGAAGCAAGGGGGCAGAAATCCTGGAAAGACAAATTACAGTCTCAGGAGGCTGAAGACTCCTGATCTAGATGCCAGAGGAATGCAGCCTATTTCATTATGTAATGGAAGCAACAATTTGGTGTGTGATTGAGGAAACAGGAAAAGACTCACAGACTTAGGATCTGGGGCAGAGAGACTGAGGACTCCATCACACCAGCATTTTATCACACTCTTGTCATGCCTGGTTTGCTGTTTTGCAGTGCAGTACTCACATGTTGCCGTGCCTGTCCTGCAGTCACCCTGCCTCTTTCCCTCCATATTATCCAGCACAGAGTTTTTTAGACTGATCAGTATCAGGAGCGCATTATCCACATACAGCATCAGTTTACAGTCATGTTCTTGTACCTACATCAGTACTGCAGATACTTTCAATGACCTTGCCATTGCTTATTCTTCCACCTGTTATTGGCGGCAGGTAAAGCAACAGGGGTTGGGCACCTGCTGAGGCCCAGACTACAGCAGGTAATTTTAATCCAGTGACAACAAGCAGAAACCCAACCCCATAGCAATTAAGCTGTGGGGTGCCACAGGGTTCTATTCTATCCCCCTTGCTGTACAACATCTATATGAAGCCGTTGAGTGAGGTCATTAGGGGTTTTGGGGTTGGGTGCCATCAGTACGCTGATGATACTCAGCTCTACTTCTCCTTGTCGTCGGAATCAGCTGGGGCTGTGAAGGTTCTGGACCAGTGCCTGGAGGCTGTAATGGGCTGAATGAGGGCCAATAAACTGAAGCTGAATCCTGATAAGATGAAAGCTCTGTGGATTGATGGTTCCCAAGTCTGGGAATTGGGTAAGCGACCTGTTCTGGATGAGGTGGCGCTCCCTCTGAAGGAGCAGGTGCGTAGCTTGGGAGTACTCCTAGATCCATCATTGTCACTGGAGGCCCAGGTGGACTCCGTGGCACGGAGTACTTGGGGTCAGCTTCACCTGATTCACCAGCTAGGGCCTATCCTGGACAGGGACAACCTAGCCACAGTGGTGCATGCACTGGTAACTTCCTGATTAGACTACTGCAATGCACTCTATGTGGGGCTGCCCTTGAAGACGACTCAGAAGTTGCACCTAGTGCAAAATGCAGCACCTAGACTGCTGGCGGGTACATCTTACAAAGACCACATAACACTGGTCTTAAAGGCATTGCACTGGCTGCCTATATGCTTCTAGTCGGAATTCAAGGTGTTGGTAATGACATTTAAAAGCCCTAAATGGCATGGGACCTCAATACTTGAGGGAGCACCTGTCCTTATATATGCCTGCCCAAGACTTTAGATCTGTTGGAGGAGCCCTTCTCTGCATCCCACCAATGCAACTTATATGCTATGATGGGACAAGGGGGAGGGCTTTATCTGTTGTGGCACCCCAACTGTGGAATGCCCTCCCCTTGGAGGCCCGACTGGAGCCAACTTTGATTTCATTTCGACACCAAGTAAAAACATGGCTTTTTAAGAACGCCTTTGATGGTTAAATTCACTAAGATGGCACGTTGTTTTAACTGCTTTTAAATTATATGTTGTTTTAACTTGGTTCATGGTTTAATTTGTTTTTAACTGTGCATATTTATTGTTTTATACTGTATGCTTTTATTTGTATGCTGCCCTGAGACCTTAATTATATAGGGTGGGATACAAATATTTTAAATAAATAAAATAGATCTACTTTACTTGTAGTGCAAAATTTCTACTGCAGAGGTAGACCTGCCCCAAGGTGTCTTGCTGCCTGAGGCAAGAACACCTCCTCCTCCTCCTCGCATTTCTTCTCCCTGCCTCCCCCCCTTCCTGGCTATGGGGCTCTTGTGAGAGCTTGGCCAGCCAGAGCCCGGCAGCACGAAACCAAAGGGGAAGGGGAGCATGCAATGTGAGGGAAACAGGGCAGTGGCTGCTCCAGAGAGCCCCACCAGCTGTTTTCTTGCCGTAGTAGAGGCCATGGCAGGGGCTCCCCACAGCACTCTCTGGAGATGGCAGCAAGCCCTCCTGGTGCAGGCAGGAGTAGTGCAATTTGCTGTTGCTCCTACTCCACCACCTGATGCATGCACCTCAGTCCACCTCTTCCTATTCTGCATTTGGGATGATCACATGCTCTTGCAGCCATCTGCTTTGGGGGAATGGGGACCCTCTCCTCCTCCTCCATTCCCAGTTCATCTGTCTGGGTCTTATTCAATATAGGCCAGCCAGTGACATCTCCTGGAGCACAGGCTAGCTCTTACCCACTCTCTTTTCCTGAAGCAGCAGCTCCCATGACTTACTCAATAGTTGTTAGATCTGCAGCTGCCCTGACTGCCTGGATAGAATCGGCCCCAAGCACTTGGTCCTGAGCCGAACTTGGCCTAGACTGCATTTTTCCTAGCTAGCAAAATAACAAACTCCTGTAGCAGTTTCCAACAGCCCTCACACCACGTTCAGCCCTCGTACCTTAACCAAAATGTGTGCCATTCCAAATCAGACTTAGTATCTTATCCCACCACTACCACCATGGGAGGGGAGGAAGTGGGGGGCACCCTAACTCCCAGCAGTGTTGGCAAGAACAAAAGGTTACTCAGATTGAACACTAACCCAACAAGGTAGGCTGCCACCACTACTTACATCTAACTCAGCTTGAGTCAGTCAGTGGACTCTCAGACTTTTACGGGGCATCCCCAAGGCTTATGAAACAAGGGCCTAAGGCGGCACCCTCTATCTCAAAGCCTGAAACCTTAAACAGTAGCAACAACCAAGAGGAAAGCTCTGGATTTAGTACCAATGCCAACTGAAATAAAGCACACACATTCAAATATGATATGTGGTAAGTTTATTTACAAAAAAGGGAAGTGGAATAACATACAAAAGAACCAGAGCAATGTTTGGAAACAAATACTTACAGGGCAAAGCAACAAAACTGACTAAACCAGTCTATACATATCTGTCTTCGATAGCACAGGACCTCAGAAAGCAAACCCTCCAAAGCAACATTGGACTGGGCAAAATGAAAGGAAGTGAAGAACCAGGCATCCCCCCCACCCCACCCCGGTTTTATACTCAAAAGCCTTTAGTAAATCTGAAGTGATCCCTATTAGCCAATCACAAGCTAAGTAGAAACAATCTGCCCAGACTTTCTGGGGGCAGAAAGTTCTCACCAACACAGCAGAACCCGTTCAACCCAATTAGTGGGGTTTTTTTTTGCTTCGGCCTTGAAGTCAGGGTTGTTATAAGATAACACACACCCAGGTGGCCTGATGAATACGTGCAGGCTCAGTCTTACAAAATGGAACTGTACAGGCTGTTAAAACACAGAAGGAAAATGGATTTCTTGACATGGGCATTTTTCTCTTTCTAAATCTGAAAAGTTTTTTTTTAACTAAGCCTGGCCTGCATTTCAGATCTACAACAATTCATTGGAATGGAATTGCATAACTTTGTTGATAACTTTGTATGAATTATACATGAGGAAGGTAAACAAGTCTAAGTACTTGAAAGCATATCGTGAGCACATTTTAAAGTAAGAGCTGTACGTGTAGATTGACAAGTTATTTCTGCTTTTGCACAAGTACCCTGGCTTTTCTAGTTCTTTTGGTAGATGCTTCCAATAAAGGACCCTTGGAGTGTTTAGTATTTCTCTGAGGCTGTACAATGATAGCTTTTCAAAGATTTGGAGGAAAAATAGTAGAACTGACATAGTTTGCGCCCACATGTTTTATAGTTCTGTTGTTTTCAAACAGCACCTGGGGAAAAAATACTCCTAGAACTAGTTTCTAGACATGCAACTAACACTTTTACAAACTGGAGCATCTCTAGACAATATCACATTGCTTGCCATGCTGGATCTATATTAATTAGAGCTGTGCACAGCCCGCCCCCCAACTCCAAAACAGTCCCGATTCGACTCAAGGTGCTTCGGGGCTGGGCCGCCTAGCTTCAGAACCAATTCTGAAGCAAGGTTCACCCCACCACCACCCAAGCAGATATGTCCTTGCAGGTTCCTGGGCACAAGGTCAACTGAGAGTCCATTGGACTCCCTGGTCACTCACTCGCTCGCCCCCTCACTGCTCCCCTCTGAACCCAGAGCTGCCGCCCCAGGACTTACCTTTGCCATCCATCCTCCTCCATTAGAGCTGTAATTTAAAAGTAAGATGGGGCTGTGACGTTTTCATAGATCTATAGTCACAAACTACCACCATAGTTTGTGAATGTAAGTCCACGAAAACCTCAGAACCCCCATCTTACTTTTAAATCGTGGCTCTAATGGAGGAGGACAGACAGCAAAGTAAGTCCTGCAGGTGGCAGGAGCGGTGGCTCCAAGTTTGGGGGGGGGTGAATGGGGAGGGGGAGACGGTGGATAGAAGTGAGCAAGGAGTGTCCAGTGGACTCATTGTTTATTTATTTATTTATTATACATATTTATATTTATACTAAAACCATAAAATCCAGATTAAAACTTTAAAATCACATAAAACCAGAATAAATTACTGTCCAGGGAAGGCTTGTTTAAAAATGAATGTTCTTAGGACGCATTTAAAAGATATTACATTTTCCACCTCCCAAACCACACGAGGGAGGGTTTTCCAGAGGGTGGGTGCCGCTACAGAGAGGGCCAGCTGTCAAGGTTCTTCACAACAGCATTCTCTTCATCTGGGAATGATGAGCAGGGCCTCCTCTAACAATCGTAGATGTCATCTGGCTGTATTATTATTATTATTATTATTATTATTATTATTATTATTATTATTAATTTATATAGCACCATCAATGTACATGGTGCTGTACAGAGTAAAACAGTAAATAGCAAGACCCTGCCGCATAGGCTTACAATCTCTGCTAGGTATCCTGGTCCCAAATTGTTTAGGGCTTTGTAAGACAATAGCATAACCTTGTACAGGGCTCGGTAGCTAACAGCCAGCCAGTGCAGTTCTTTTAACACAGGTTTTATGTGGGCAGAGCTAGGTGTCCCAGTAAGCACCCTAGATGCTGCGTTCAGCAAAAGCTGCAGTTTCCAAACTACATACATGGGTAGCCCCATAGAATCATAGAATAGCAGAGTTGGAAGGGGCCTACAAGGCCATCGAATCCAACCCCCTGCTCAATGCAGGAATCCACCCTAAAGCATCCCTGACAGATGGTTGTCCAGCTGCCTCTTGAAGGCCTCTAGTGTGGGAGAGCCCACAACCTCCCTAGGTAACTGATTCCATTGTTGTACTGCTCTTGCTGTCCAGCTGGAATCTGGCTTCTTTAATTTGAGCCCGTTATTCTGTGTCCTGCACTCTGGGAGGATCAAGAAGAAATCCTGGCCTTCCTCTGTGTGGCAACCTTTTAAGTATTTGAAGAGTGCTATCATGTCTCCCCCTCAATCTTCTCTTCTCCAGGCTAAACATGCCCAGTTCTTTCAGTCTCTCTTCATAGGGCTTTGTTTCCAGACCTCTGATCATCCTGGTTGCCCTCCTCTGAACACGATCCAGCTCGTCTGTGTCCTTCTTGAATTGTGGAGCCCAGAACTGGACGCAATACTCTAGATGAGGCCTAACCAGGGCCGAATAGAGAGGAACCAGTACCTCACGTGATTTAGAAGTTATACTTCTATTAATGCAGCCCAAAATAACATTTGCCTTTCTTGCAGCCATATTCAGCTGCAATATGGCTCATATTCAGCTTGCAATCTACAACAATTCCAAGATCTTTCTCGTTTGTAGTATTGCTGAGCCAAGTATCCCCCATCTTGTAACTGTGCATTTGGTTTCTATTTCCTAAATGTAGAACTTGGCATTTATTCCTATTACATTTCATTCTGTTGTTTTCAGCCCAGCACTCCAGCCTATCAAGATCACTTTGAAGTTTGTTTCTGTCTTCCAGGGTATTAGCTAACCCACCTAATTTTGTGTCCTCTGCAAATTTGATAAGCGTTCCCTGCACCTCCTCGTTCAAATCATTAATAAAAATGTTGAAGAGCACTGGGCCCAGGACTGATCCCTGCGGTACCCTACTCATTGCTTCTCCCCAGTTTGAGACGGTTCCATTGATAAGTACTCTTTGAGTCCGATTCTGTAGCCACATAGAGTGCATTACAGTAGTCTAATCATGAGGTTACCAGTGCATGAATGACCGTGGTTAGGCTATCCCTGTTCAGGAACGGGCATAGCTGGCGTACCAACCAAAGTTGATAATGGGCACTCCAGGCCACCGAGGCCACCTGGGTCTCCAGTGACAAAGATGGGTCCAGGAGCATTCCCAAACTATGGACCTGCTCTTTTAGAGGGAGTGCAACCCCATGCAGAACAGGCAAACACCCCAATTCCCAGACCTGGGAACCACCAGCCTACAAGGTCTCTGTCTTATCAGGATTCAGCTTCAGTTTATTGGCCCTGATCCAAGCCACAACTGTATCCAGGCACCGGTTCAGAATGTGCATGGCCTCTCCCGATTCAGATGTTACAGAGAAATACAACTGGGTGTCATCAGCATACTGGTGACACTTTGCCCCAAATCTCCTGAGGACTGCTCCCAACAGTATCATATAGATGTTGAATAGCACTGGGGACAGGATGGTGCCCTGTGGCACGCCACAGTTCAGCTTTCATGCAGCTGAAGTACAGTCACCCAATGCTATTCTCTGGAGCCGACTCTGCAAGTAGGAGTCAAACCACTGTAGAACAGTGCCTCCAACTCCCAACTCATGAAGGTGGTCCAGGAGAATACCGTGGTCAACAGTGTCAAAGGCTGCAGAAAGATTGAGAAGAAGTAACAGGGTTGCACTCCCCCTGTCTCTCTCTCAAAGAAGGTCATCCATCAGGGCAACCAAGGCCGATTCTGGCCTGAAACCACTGGAATGGATCCAGATAATCAGTTTCATCCAAGAGCGCCTGCAGTTGAGATGCCACCACTCTCTTGAGCACCTTGCTTAAAAATGGGGCATTTGTGACTGGACGGTAGTTGGCATAGATCTCTGGGTCAAGAGAGGGTATTTTCAGGAGTGGTCACACCACTGCCTCCTGGAAAGCAGCAGGGACCACCCCATCACCACTCCCCTGACCCAGTCAGTCAATCCCCAGTGGCTAGCTTGAACAAGCCAAGACAGGCAAGGGTCGAGCGAGCATGTGATGGGTCAAACAGATGTAAGTGTCCTGTCCACATCCTCAGTCTCCAGGTTGGCCTCATGCTACCTTTCCTGCATGGGAGAGTAGGGGGAACAGCCCTCCACCACCCTGAATTGACCCGAGGTGCTTCAGACCTGACCTGCTTTGCCTCAGAATGCCTCCGGCCGACCCGGTACCACCTTGTATTCGGGCTGAGGTGGGCTCAGATTTGGGAATTTGCCCTGAGGTGGTGCACTGTCCTAATATGAATTTATTTATTTATTTATTTATTACATTTCTATACCGCCCAATAGCCAGAGCTCTCTGGGCGGTTCACACAAACTAAAACCATTCAAAGTATAAAACAACATATGAATGTTTATATATGTTTGCTGTGTTAAATAAAAAGTGTAAAAACAATAAAAGTAACAGCACAGCAAAAAGTTTGCAATAATGAGTAGCACGCACAACTAAAGAATGAATCATAGTAGACCTTGTTGAATGAGAATGTTTCCAAGATGCTTTTAAATGCTCAAAGGGGGATTTCCATGTTTCCCAAGGGAGAGAATTCCATAATTGGAGTGCAGCATTGTGCAACGCAAACAAGTAGAACTGCCCCCCTCCCTTGAATCAAGTTTAGTTGCCTTATCGTGTCTTCGCAATCTTTGTTTTATTTACAATTATGCAAGCAGAGCGTAGTGGAAGCAAATAACAAATAATTGGAGAGTAGCACCTTGTGCAGTTCCCCCTCCCACATCAAGGTTGCACCCCCAGTTTCAACTGCACTCAATCCCTCAAGGCTAATGCCACACACAGCAGCATTAATGGGTAAGTTGTCTCTCCTGCTATTGCTACGTATCCACAGGCCGTCTAAAAAATAGGGCCTTTTTCTGTCGGACCTATCATTTTTCAAGCAAATATACTCGGCCTGAAATTCTGTGCTTGTGTTCTTATTTGCTTTGATTCAGGAATCTGTGGTTGGCTCAAGTATAATTTAGGTCTTTAATAATTTTATAAGCTCTTGAAAGTATGTAGCATACTGGGGAAATGTGTTTGGAGGTTTTGGTAATATCTCTGCCTAATAGTATTAGTTTTCAGGTCTTTTTAATTGCTCAAACTTGACTTGTGCATGAACCCATGATGCAGTGACCTAAACAACACAGTATAATATATTCAACATGGCATTTCAATGTTCATTTGTTCTTTTTATTCCATGGAAGTATTTTCTCCTTTTTGGCTTCCAAGCACAGATTAATGGTCTGTAGCCAAGCACACTCTCAAAAATGTCAAACTTAATTGAAAAAAGGAAATCACAAAAGAAAAAGTTATGCACCATAACTCCTTTGGGTCTCCTTTCTAGGAGCTTGGCAAATCCTTCTGGTTCATTAATCAAACCTGAGTGAGGAGGGTAAACTATCAGTTTTTCCCCGGGTCTGCTGCTAGTTCGCCCAGAGTCACTGGGCACCATCTGTTGCAAATTATCACCCAAGCAACCATCCTCCATTCAGTTTTGCATTCCAGACGGCAAAAGTTATAGCAGACATAAAAGTGAATAAGGAAGATTTTTTAAAAAAATTGCTGAATAAACTAGAAGTAAAAATAATACAAGAGCAAAGAGTGCTATATACAGTGGTCCTCTAAGCATTAGGTCTAGCCACCACCACTACCTGCCCAGCAAATGACTACCCAGAGAGCAACAAGTGGTCAGGACAGTGTCTAGCAGTCCTGATGTCAACACCTGGGCTGGCCTACCCAGCTGAATTTTCAGTTGCCTTTTAATAATGTATTCGTTTTATATATTTTAAATCAGTTTTATGTATTTTAGGGTGTTTTGTATTTGGTGTTGTTCCTTGCCTCGATCCAGAGGGAGAGGGTAGGGGGAAGGATGCAGGCAAGCTGGAGCGTGTTCAGAGGAGGGCAACCAGGATGATCAGGGGTCTGGAAACAAAGCCCTATGAAGAGAGACCGAAACAACTGGGCATGTTTAGCCTAGAGAAGAGGAGACTGAGGGGAGACACGATAACACTGTTCAAATACTTAAAAGGTTGTCACACAGAGGAGGGCAAGGATCTCTTCTCAATTCTCCCAGAGTGCAGGAAGCCAGGTTCTGGCTGGACATCAGGAAAAACGTCCTGACTGTTAGAGCAGTACGACAATGGGACCAGTTACCTAGGGAGGTTGTGGGCTCTCCCACACTAGAGGCATTCAGGAGGCAGCTGGACAACCATCTGTCAGGGATGCTTTAGGGTAGATTCTTGCATTGAGCGGGGGATTGGACTCAATGGCCTTGTAGGCCCCTTCCAACTCTACTATTCTATGATTCTAAGAAATAAAATGATGATAATGATGATGATGATGATGCAAGCTGGGGTCCACCAGGGCAGACATTGGTCACTACAGCATCCTTTTTATTCCTAAAAGGCATTTTATAATGGGGGATCATAGAATAGTATAGTCGGAAGGGGCCTATGAGGCCATCGAGTCCAACCCCCTGCTCAATGCAGGAATCCACCTCAAACCAGAGACCAGGCATGTACATGGCTGTGGATGCTCTTTTGATTCATTTTAGTTCTACTTGAAGAAAGAAAAAATCATTTCCTGTCACAAAATGGTGCTAATTCTCACATAAATGTGTTTAGCATAAGAGCAGCAGAAGTAAACTTCATTTTATTCCTCTGGTAATGATGGTGCTATGATTTAAGTGAATTTAAAATGCAAAAACTGCACATGCTCAGAGTATTTCTCTCTTTTTTAATCAGGGTTGGCAAACTGATATTTTTTTTTTTTGGTTTGATTTTTTTTCCTTTAAAGGATCAAGAATAAAGAAACTGTTGAAAACCATGGAATGGTGGTGGCTGGGGAGCAGTGGGGGGCATGGGGGCGGTGCGGAAGAGATGAGAAATTTTAGTTATAATACACATGACCATCTAAAGCACCCCACCACTCACCCTCAAAAGCGCTAAATCCAGGCTCTAAAATTACCTAGTTGAACCATTGGCCATATAATGCAGAATATGATCTGTTGCACATTCTCTTAATGCACATTCTGTTCTCTGTTATTCTGGTCGCAAACTTCACTCCTACTTCTAAAAAAGAAAAGCCTTCCATGCAAGGGCTAAATGCATGGGTGCATTGAGCCCTACAAAATGCATATGTTGTGAACCACCCAGAGAGCAGTATAGAACTATTGGGCAGAACAGAAATATAATAAATAAATGAAATGAGTAGGGTCATGTACCACAATAGCTCTGCCCCAAACATTTGTACATCGCAGGGCTGGCCCTCCCAGGTGAAGAACCCACATCAGGTGTCTGAGTAGGAGGAATGGCAAAATGGGGTGCTCCCCTCCCCCCGCCCACCTGAAGGACCCACCACCACTGCCTCTAGCAGGTCCTCTGGAGAGCCTTGCCCGCCAACCTCCTGCCGTGGCATTTGCCACAGTGAGAGAGTAGCTGGTGGGGATCTCTGGAGCAGCCACCTGCCCTGTGCTTCCATCATCATCATTATCATCATCATCTAATAATATATTTATTTATTAATCGCCTCTCCCTCTGGATTGAGGCGGGGAACAACACTAAATACAATATAATACATAAAATCATGCACACACCCCTTTACTTTTGCTGCTGCCATGTCAGCTCTATGGAGAGCCATGCAGCTGGAAGAAGTGGCTGCAGGGCTCTCACAAGAGCTTCCCCAGCAAAGGAACCTCCAGTATCAGAGGCAGAAGCCTATATACACTAGTTGCTGGGGGAACATGGGTGGTAGGGTGCTATTGCACCTATGTCCTGCTTGTGGGTTCCTGTTGGACAGCTGGTTGTCCCCTGTGTGACCAACACTGGGCTAGATGGACCCTTGGTCTGATCCAGCAGGGCTCTTCTTATGTTCTAAGGGAGGCGCAATGGGGGAAGAGGAAGGGAGCATTAAGCAAAGGTGACAAGGGGTGTGGTGCCATAGCGACACATGTTCTCTCCCACCGCAGAGGCAAGGAAGCTTGTGCTAGGTCTGGCCCGTTGAGTGAGATGCCTGCAAAGTTCCTTCATTTGTTGAGATGAAGCCTTAATGCTTGCTTTTTACTTTGAAAGGACTACCTTTATTATGGGATTACATTGTTCATTAGCACACCCATCATTTTATTTTTCATCGCCATGGCCAGATTTAGATGTGCTTTAAGCAGGTTGCAGCTCCTCACCTTCCATCTCTGGGGGCCCACCAGCATTCTAAACTAGGACTCCCACATTGCCCTATCAGCTGGGTTTTACTCGGATTCTAGCCATACCACTCAGTGCCTGTAGTGACCTTGATTCCCAGCTTTCATTTTAAAAAGCAAGTCTCTAGTCCTTGTAGAATCTGAGTTTTGAGGCAAAATATTCAGGTACTAAACTGTCCAATTAACTAGAGAGAAGGAAGCCTGCTCCCATTTTTAGCCAATGAGGGAAGTCACAGTTCTGATTGATGTTTAGGGGAGCCAGTTTCATTTTGAAACCATTCCCTGCTATTGACACAGGCTGCTATTGCTTCTCATCCTTTTTCTCACCTTTGCTACCACTTGCCTACTTGAGAGCCAGTGAACAAGTAGGCCACGGCATCTACTGCTCCTCCTTCTCTACCATTTTCTGGGCCAAAGCAAGAGATAGGTGAACAAGCACATTGCAATGGTGAAGAGGAGGTGCAAGTCCAGGGGGCA
This sequence comes from Elgaria multicarinata webbii, assembly GCF_023053635.1. Taxonomy (NCBI): domain Eukaryota; kingdom Metazoa; phylum Chordata; class Lepidosauria; order Squamata; family Anguidae; genus Elgaria; species Elgaria multicarinata. The sequence continues at coordinate 142,540,736 of NC_086172.1, read as the reverse complement.
TTTGTCAGTGGACCCCTGCTGGGCCGGAGGCTGTCTACAGGTGCCCAGCCAGGCCTATCCTTGAAGCCAGCTCTGCTCACTACAGCTTGCTAGCCTAAGGAACATCATGGCCTTGATCAGGCCCTGTTCATCATAGTCATGACTATTTGCGGTGGAGAGCAATAGAGACAAGAACAGTAAAGAACAGCTGATCTACATGAATATCTTGGCCATGTCATGATCAGAGAATAATAAATAATGTGTATAGTGCAGCGTATGAAACTAGAGAGTCTGACAATTTGTACCAAGTTAGGAGCATTATTCCACACCTTGCCAGAGGCCTATGGAGTTGGTTTTCTAAGGAGGGGGGAAATCTATCTTTATTTTTTTTTAAAAAATGTCACTCAGTAAACACTTTCTTGCATTAACCAAAGGGGGTCTTTTAGTGCTCCCATCAACCCGGGTACACACATTCATTTTTCTTCTGCCCTGCTATAGTATTTGGTCCAACTAGTTTTGCAAGTTTTATTATCTGTTGAATATTCCTTGGGAAAATCCAATTACTCCTCTCAGAAACATGACTGATGTGTGTTCAGTCGTTGTGAGCACCCATTAGTCAGTGCCTGCAATATCACTGGAGGAAAGTAATTTCCTTTTCTTTCCTCCATCCTTGGAGTAGTCTTACAAAATCAGGGCTGGCCCTACTATTATGCAGAATGAGGCAGCCTGTTCATGCAGCAGATGCAGTGGGGGGCAGCAGTGAGGTGTTGGAGGGAAGAGCTCTACGCAGCCTGCACTGTACCACCTAAGCTAGCTTGCTGCCCTGAGGTGTGCTGGAGGACACCATCCCATCACTACTGTTGAAGTAAGATTCCATTTGACTTCTGAATGTGGAATGGAGAGGCACCATTTTGTCTTTTGCCTCAAGCAACTAAATGTTCTGGGCTGGCCCAGATGCATATTCACATAAATATTTATGTGGCTGTTTAGAAATGTGAAACAAATAGTTTAAAATCAAATAGTGCTTCTTTGTTACAAATGTAACAAATGTACTCTGTTCACTGAACAGAGTACATTTCTGCTAACCAACTGAGGCATTTTAAAATTCTGAGGTGGCCTTCCAATTACAACAGAGGCCCTGAGACCTGCCAGTGGTAGCCCATTCCTTAGGGACACAGTTTGGGAACTAGACATTCATCTAGTATGAATGGAAGACAGAGATAGCAGTGTGAATTTAGGGGCTGGTGCAGCTCATTTAGGAGAAACAGTGAGATGAAAAATGCCTTCACCTATCCCCATTTCAGTAGATGAAAACCATAAAAACATATACTAAAACAAAATAGTTCATTAATGTGTCTCCAGGAAATGTGATCTCATAACTGACAAAATGTGATCTCATAATTGATCCCATAATTGACTATTATGGGGAAGTATTTTAAATTCATATTTATAAATAGCAACTGGTAGCTCTATCAGCAATTCTTCAAAGTAAGCATTATGATGAAACTAGGATTGGTGTTCCAGGATTGTTTTCTCCCCAAAAAGCAGCAGTTATACTGTTGGTGAAGAAGTAGCTGTAATTCTCAAATAAATGTTGGAATTCCCTATTTATCTCCCTTTCTTGCTTTGATTCTATTTCCATTTTTTCCAAGGAGGAGGAGAGTTCTTAGTAATGCGAAAATGTTCCTGTTAAACGTATCATAAAAGAAATTGTTTCTATGAGACACAATTGCATGATGAAGCAAGTCACCAGTTTCTAGAACTCATACGGGCTGCTGTTTAAATATGTTATGAAGGTGCAGGGAACACTTATCAGATTTGCATATGACACAAAATTGGGTGGGATAGCTAATACCATGGAAGACAGAAACAAACTTCAAAGTGATCTTTATAGGCTGGAGCGCTGGGCTGAAAACAACAGAATGAAATGTAATAGGGATAAATGCCAAGTTCTACATCTAGGAAAAAGAAACCAAATGCACAGTTACAAGATGGGGGATACTTGGCTCAGTAGTACTACAAGCGAGATGGATCTTGGAATTGTTGTAGATCACAAGCTGAATATGAGCTAACAGTGTGATGTGGCTGCAAAAAAAGCAAATGCTATTTTGGGCTGCATTAATAGAAGTATAGCTTCTAAATCCTGCGAGGTACTGGTTCCCCTCTATTCGGCACTGGTTAGGCCTCATCTAGAGTATTGTGTCCAGTTCTGGGCACCACATTTCAAGAAGGATGCAGGCAAGCTGGAGGGGGTTCAGAGGAGGGCAAGGATCAGGGGTCTGGAAACAAAGATGAAGATGATCAAGGGTCGGGAAAAAAACCTTATGAAGAATGACTGAAAGGACTGGGCATGTTTAGCATTGAGAGGAGAAGATTGTGGGGAGACATGATAGCACTCTTTAAATACTTGGAAGGTTGCCACACAGAGGAGGGCAAGGATCTCTTCTCGATCATCCCAGAGTGCAGATCATGGAATAATTGGCTCAAGTTACAGGAAGCCGGATTCCAGCAGGACATCAGGAAAAACTTCCAGACTGTTAGAGCAGTATGGCAATGGAACCAATTACCTAGGGAGGCCATGGTCTCTCATACACTAGAGGCCTTCAAGAGGCAGCTGGACAACAATCTGTCAGGTGTGCTTTAAGGTGGATTCCTGCATTGAGCAGGGGGTTTGGACTCGATGGCCTTATAGGCCCCTTCCAACTCTACTATTCTATGTTATGGTGTCAAATCTATCTTCAGCAAAGTAGGTCAGAATCAACAGATGTTGTTTAGAGAAGGACAGGAAAATTATAGGGAGTTTCTCAGGCATTATCAAATAGATAAACCAAACTTTCAGATTCAAACACCTTTCTCCCCTTGCCCCCAAATAACTAAGAAAATCATATTTTGGGAGATATGTCTTAAGCCCTAAAATATTGTATATAATGGTGATAGCTCTTATATATTTTTTCTTAACGAATATTGAGGGGTGTGGAATAAGCCCATATCTTTCAAAGCTTTCAGATCAGATAACAGTATGTGTAGTTTTCAAAGAAAGCCCCTGTCCTTAATGCCCAAATATTCTTCATTGTTATTCTAGCTCTACATGCATCCATCTTCCTTCAGGGCCTTAAGCTTAGCTGTTTATCAAGCAAATCAGCAAATAAGTCAAAGCACAAGTCTGAGCTGAATCAGCCCTTATCAGCAATAGTGGGAAATAGAATTCTGCTATTTTATGGCATACTGTACCATCCAAGCAAAGTCTTTATCCAAATCAGATTAAGCATTACGAATGGGTCACATGGATGTAAATGATGAGGAAAGCTAAAAACTAGATGCGGGTGAAGGTTGAGGGAAGAAGCTAAATCTCCAATCGACCATGCTTCATGCAATGTCTGTGGGATTTCACAGTATCTGGGAAGGATCGTGTTGCCGGAAATTTACTAACAGTAATCTACAACCTTTGTAAACTCCTCTATAATAAAAAGAAACAATGTTTATAAATGTTCATGCATTCACATGAGGAGAAAGATGCTTCTTGCTTGAGAAAAATAATGAATCAAAGATAAGGAAACACGGTGTAGTGTTCCAATGTATGATGAATAGCACTGAGGAATGTGGAATACACAACTGGCAGAAGCCAGTGGACCACAAAAATTGTGAATAACACAATTCTATGTGAATGTACTGTTCCTTTCAATACAGAGACTGAATTGGAGTAGTATTATTTGCGTTTCAAATGAATAATTGTTGGCTCATTGTCATTACACGTTTACAGTCTGTATGTGTGATATATATATATATATAGAGAGAGAGAGAGAGAGAGAGAGAGCACAGATAAATATATATAAATTGCACTCAAACAGTATGTGTCTGCCAGCCTCCAAAGACTTAATGTAAATTTAAGTGCTCTATTTTGTCATTATGGAAAGACAATCAGTGTATCTAAGATGCTCTAGCCAACCAATGTCAGAAATTGATATGGTGTTAAGAACAGCCCTGAATACCACTAACACACAAGTCTTTATTTTTTTTGCAGCAAAGCGCTCATGCTTATTATTGTATTAAAGGAATTCTACTGGTTAAATCAAGCAGTGAATATAAATAGCTGTATTACTGCCATTGGGCATTAGTGTTTATTTAGTAGATGTGAGTCATGCACGTGCCTTTGATGTGGTTGTGAATAAGCTGTTGCCTTTTTGGTATGAAAAGGTGATTCGCAAAGGATACAAGAATATCTGATACCTTTGACATGGAATTAATAAACCTTGGAATATTACCAGCCATTTCTATAGTTCAGTGTCCTGACTTTCAAAGTTCCTGAAAAGGTCCACGTGGGCTCTGCAAGTACTTGGATTTGAAGATAAGTGTGTTGTTACTTGGAAGAGCTTGAAGCCTTTTGAGAAAAAATAATAATTTAATATCTTGAAAGGTAGTGCATTTTGATTCAAATGATGGGTGTAAGCCAGTGTAGTATTAGCATTAAGTCTCGTAGTCTCAAAGAGGACAAAGGCAATCAAGGGCAATACCGATTCATTTGTGATTAATTTTAGTCCAGGGCATGAAATTGGAGAGTGAAATTTATTTGTGCATAATTGGATATGCAACTGAAAATAATGAGAAATCAGTAGCATGCTTTGATTGACGACAATGGACACATAATATCAGTGTAGTTGAAATGCTGTATTTTTTTTTTCCTTTAAAAGAATTGTATGCTGTATTTTAAAAACAAATAACACTGCTTTTGGACTCAGAGTTTGCTCTTTTTGTTGTTGAAGTTGATGAATTGGGGAAGTAAATGTATCTATATCATTTTATTTCTCATCACTTAAATAAGCAGCTGTGAACTGACTGCATGGAAAAGGACTTGGTTTGAGATGATACAGAAGCTCTGCCTGTGGTCTTCGATCAGGAATGGCTCATTCATACATGCAAGTCACCACTAGATGCTAGTCAAGTGATGAAAATGCATATGTGAACCAGATCATGCCAACTTCTCTAATAGGACATTTTAGCCATTAGCAATTTTATATAAACTTAACTGGAACTTAAATGAAATTTAATTTGTGATGTGGTTGCAAAATAAATTCATTAAAACTTGCAATAAATTCACTAGGTCACACATCTGTGAAAAAAATAACCTCTTACAGATAATCCCAAGGAAATGCGTTCATATACAGAAACCCATATCATAGGAAGTGGTTGTTCTACCAAAACAGATCACTTGAGGAGACACTATAGCAAAGAACACTTAGTAGGCTTCAAAGAGATAACAGAGCCATTAGGGTGCAAGAATACCAGCCCAGAGAGCCTGTATACATTTTGGAGCTTTTCCTAAGACCTTTGTTTTGAAGCCAAAGGAAAAAAGGACAAAGATTTTCAGGTGCAAATCTTCTACTACTATAAAAAATGCATGGTTGTACAAACAAATTGGATTTTGGGGGACCAAACTGTCCTTTAGGGTGACTCATAAAGGAACCATCACAGATTGTGCCACTGCTAAGGCTGATGAAAAGCTCTGCAGTAGGATCACGTTGTGGCGCAGTATGTTTTCCTTTTCTTTCTTTTTTATTATTTCAATACAGCCATCAACCCCATCTTAATATCAACAAGATACCAAATAGGCAGAAAATTCCAAACTAATAACTTCATACATAATTTACACAGAAATATCACATTAAGAACTTTTCTACATGAGGCATTTATCATGCACTTGACATTTCCTAGTCACAGTTGTTAACAGGTTCTTTAGACGATGATGCAATCCTCAAGCTTTGCTTCTGTATCTAACCAAAACTTCTAGTGAGTTTTTTTTTTCAGATTGGCCAAATGAGAAGGGCCTCTCTTTCTGATCTTAAAGTGCTGGCAGGCTGATATTGGCAAAGGCGGTCCTTCAAGTAACTTGGTCCCAAACCCTTAAGGGCTTTAAGGGCCAAAACCAGCACTTTGAACTGGGCTCTGAAACACACTGGTCACTAGTGCAGCATAGGATTGTGCTGCTAATCAAGTGAAATTATATGAATTAATGGGATAATATAGGAATAGGGCTTGAGCCTGGTGGACCCCACCCAGAATTCAGCTGCAGTAATCAACTTGTATTGTTGGCCTTGGTGATGTTAGCAATATGCTCCTCAAAATGTGTTGTTGTTGTTGTTGTTGTTGTTGTTAGATATCTTAGTTTGCTTGCATTTCATTTGGGCAATTCTGTGTTCCTTTTTGTTCTCCTTGTTTGGGCAAGAATTCCATTTTCTGAAAGAATCCTTCTTTCTCTGATAGCTTCCTTGGCAGTGCTCATTAACTATGCTGGTGAAACTCTGGACTTGGTGCTACTTTTCCTAAACTGTGGCATACATTCTAACTGAGCTTCTATTATTGTGATTTTGAGTATCCCCAAAACATTTTGGAGCCATTTAACCCTCTCTACATCCCCTTTCAACTTTCTTTTTACCCGTATCCTCATTTTAGAGATGTTTCCTCTTTTGAAGTCAAATGTGACTGTGTTGGACTTCCTTTGCCATTTTTCACTTAAATATATATTAAATCTCCTAGCTATGGTCACTGTTTCCAACTGGTTCAACAACACATTTCACACTAGGTTTACAGTTGATTGTATCCAGACTTAGTCATGCTTACTGCAGACCCATTGAAATTAATGAGACCTAATATAATCACAACTAACTTAAGTCCCATTGATTTCTGTGGGGCTACATGAAGTATAATTAAGTCTGGATCCAATCCAATAAAATTAAATTACAGTTTTTCAGATTGCTAGTGCAATTTTCAGTGTCTGTCTTCCCAGTTTATTTACTTCCTTAATTTAATTTAAATACCGAGAAATCTTGTAAAGCCCTTTTTTATATTAAAGGTCTTCCTTTACCTTTCACAGATGATGATGGACAAAGGCTTTCAAGAAGTAATATCCTTTACACTCTGTATTTTTCCAAGGCTCTTTCTGAATCTTTTCTATGAAATTGTATCATTTCTATGGCAAAACAGCTCCAAAAGAAGGAGCTGAAGTGAAAAGGATGTCTTGGATGTGTGCACATAGACCTGTTGCCCAATTGTGAATACAGTATTTCAGGAACTTTATATTGGTGAACTGACCCTCAGTTTTTATTTTTTGCCACTTCCTTTATAGGAGTTGTCTACTCCACATGAACATGTGAGTTGGAAACTCATGTATTTTAGTCACAGCAACTTCCACATTCTGAAGGTACATTCAAAGATTGCAAAAATTGCTGCTGTTGAGATCCCTGTGACCTGCAGCTCACACAATTAGGCAACTTCCAGGGGTGAACAAAGTATCTAAAAATAACATGTGAAGCAAGGGATTCAAGGCAGTATATACAGAGCCTCATTTCCCAAACAAGGAGATAGCCTGGACCAAGGCAAAAGCAAACTATCTTCTTGATAACTTTTTAAATATTTGTTTGACCTCCTTCACAGTAACCATGGAACAACATATCAGATCTCCAGAAAATGTGAACATTTGGGGGCTTGTCTATACGGCTTCTTTACCCCAACGTAAATGCGCAGATTCACATTTTAGGACACATGACGCAGCAGTCAATTTTCTGCAGCGCCGGGTTTTTAACGTGATAATGCGCATATTCACATTTGCGATTTACCGCGACTTTTGGATCAATGTCCGAGTTTGCACCGCATTTAGAGTTATGTGTCCTTGGGGGAGTTAAATCACATTTTGACATTTATTCATTTATTTATTTATTACATTTCTATACCGTCCAATAGCCGGAGCTCTCTGGGCGGTTCACATGTGGCTGTAACTTTGAGGGCAGGACAAAGTGATTGACCGATTTCCCACCTTCCCACCTATCGCGTCCTCTGGCTGCCTCATTCCTCCCCGCTGTTTTCATGTTGAACTATATGAATCTGTGGAGGTCCATAGATGGAGCTTTTAAAATTAAAACAAAGAGAGGGGGACGGGCAGTGAGAGGGAGGAAACGTGTTCTCCTCTGCTGCCTCATTCCTTTCCTCACTTGGGCAGATACGGCTTTTAGAATTATAACAAAGAGGGGGAAATGGGCAGCGAGAGTGAACACTGTAGACACTGATGCCCTACTCAACGTTCGGCTTGCCTGATTGTGGGAGGGCTGTTGCAAGTGAGGGGAAGGAAAGAAGAAATGCTCCTCACCCATTTGATATTCAGTATGTACCTATACTGAGCACATGCCAGGCATAGGGTGACCATGTGAAAAGGAGAACAGGGCTCCTGTATCTTTAACAGTTGCATAGAAAAGGGAATTTCAGCAGGTGTCATTTGTATGCATGTAGCACCGTGTGAAATTCCCTCTTCATTACAACGGTTAAATCTGCAGGAGCTATACTAGGCCAGATATACACTAAGTAGGGTATGACACTTTGAAAATGGTTTGAAAATTATAAATGAAGTGTGTCCTGGGCCCCAACAGTTGTCACTACTGTTATAAACCATTTTAAACCAGTAGTGTAGATCCTGCCCTAAAGTGATCAGATACAAAAGAGGGAAGGGCTCCTGCAGCTTTAACTGTTGTGATGAAGAGGGATGTATACAAATGACTCCTGCTGAAATTCCTTTTTCTATTCAGCTGTTACAGGAGTCCTTTCCTCCTTTTCATATGATCACCCTAGCTTTGTGGTGACACTGGTTGGAGGAGGGGCTTACAAGGCGATATTAGCCTTTGGCGCTTCTCCTCCTGGCCTCTTTGAAGTGTGGCTCCCGGCAGAGAAACTCCCAACAGAGTGATTCCTTTTCGGTCCTGCTGCCAGGACCATCGGTGCTCTCAAAGGAGCAGCTGGAAGGCAGCTGGAGGACTGTTCCCACTGCATCTGGATCCCTACACATTGGCACTGTCACTTCAGTGCTTATTGCTTGAGACATTAGGTTGTGCCTAGGCACACCCGGCACAACCCTTGCTCATGCCCATGGTTGCGGTGCCATTACAGAGAAGGCCCTTTCTATAGTAACTACATAATCCAAGGCAAACCACCATGGAGAGCTCCTTTAGAATTCTGACTGAAACTCAGAGTAGATTTACTACTCCCCTGACATCGGAGCCACCAGCCTTCACCTGTCAGCATTCTGATGACCGTTCACTCTAAATCCTCGGATGGCCTCACCCAGTGGTTTCATTGTCAATATTAAAAGGCATGGGGTGGGTGGGTTTTACAATGGATGTTCTGCTAAACATGCATGAATCCAAAGACTTAGGAACATGTGGTGCAGAGAAAAGCCTGATGTAGAGGAGGGAGGGGTTTAAAAAGACTTTACCCTCATCAAGTCAAAATCCACCAGCTTTTGCTGTCTCTATCTTTCCTGGCCAAAGTTGCACCTGAAGAGGTTTTTTAAAATACCAACTATGCAAATAAATGCAGGAAATTTACTACTCAATGGATAAACATGGCCCAGAAAGACAGAGAGGAGATATTTACAGTCTCACTTTTCACAGAGGCACTAAAGGGAAGTTATTATCTCATGGTAGCCACACCCCTTGCTACCCTTCATTAGTCACATCATATGCTTCCTGAACACAACACTTCTTTATGTTCCCCTGACATTTTGCACGTCTCGTAAATGCAATGCTTACCATTCTCAGGGTGGAGGCCCATCAAGATACAGTTCAACAGGCTTTTATTAGCTATACAGAAGGGGGGAAGTTTTCAATCTAAAATTGCCTACATGTGGTAGACAAACACAGAGAAACCTTTGGAAGTTTTATTTGCTTACTTGGACTAGGAACAGCTGTTGATACATTTGGTCTTCATCACTTCCAGTCAGTGAAAAGGAATCTGAAAGGATATATTCTGAATTATTCATTGGATATCTCTGGAGTAACCTAGATGCTACATGTAAATATGTATAGAAAAGCCCCAACAGATTTTTTTTAAATGAAAAGCAGCCTTAGGAAGCTGTAGTTTTGAGCTGTGGAGTTGTCTCCCCCTGTATGCACTTAGAACAAGGCACCATGGTTGGGGAAGGTGGGTGATATTTAACAGGAAAATGGATGGCATGGGGAGGATTAAGCACCTCTCCATCCTCCTGCTCATTTGCAAAGAATTGCAACCTCCTGGGGATGCGTTTCATTTTTTTTCAAAAAAAAAAAAAAAGTGCAAGGCTTTGCTGCATATACTTGCATCTAATGTCTAGTTCTCTCTATTCTTAGAAAGTAAATTTGTTAGGGTGACCATATGGAAAGGAGGACAGAGCTCCTGTATCTTTAACAGTTGTGTAGAAAAGAGAATTTCAGCAGGTGTTTTTTGTATACCTGCAGCAGCTGGTGAAACCCCCTCTTCATCATAACAGTTAAAGTTACAGGAGCTGCAGGTCACTCTAGTGTAGCTTTAACTGTTGTGATGAAGAGGTGCTGCATGTATACAAATAACACCTGCTGAAATTCCCCTTTCCACACAACTGTTAAAGATACAGGAGCTCTGTCCTCCTTTCCTTATGGTCACCCTAAAGTTGGTGGGTGGGATAAAGATGTGTTTGTACTTCTTATCTATTTTATGGCCTAGCATATGGATCACACAGAAAGCTTAGAGAGGTTATGGAACAGGTGGATTCAGGAGGCAATCAGGCATTGTAATAACTCTATAGCTACTGGCCCCTTTTAATAGCATATTGTCAGAATATCTTTCTATTGCCATTTTACATTTTGTTTTTTCTTTTGTAATTTATCTCACTTTCCATCCCTGGCTTCTCTCTAAATCATACTGATTATTTATTTATTATATTTATTAAACACCACATAAAATAGATTTCTCTAGGCATTGTACAGTTCAATTTAAAAATGCTACAGAATCACAACAAAGCAACACAACTTAAAACTAGTAGACATTTCCTGTATGAAATATAATGCAGATACAAAAAGTCAGGTAGAAGAGTTAAAGATGGGATATAAATATAACAACAACAACAACAACAATAATAATGTAGATTCCTCATGGGGGTACACTTGAGAAATATGAACCATAATGTGCTGAATTTCATAGGTTTACTAGCTGATATGCTCGGCATTGCTCGGGTCCATGAATAATGTTTATAACATTTATTTGATAAGTAATAAATTTCTCTGCAACTTATTCATCTTTAGGTTGGTTGGTTTTTTTTAGTTTGGTTGAGTTAGTAAATTGTTTTGTTAGAATAAATGGAAAATGTAACTGCAGAGGCCACCAGAGAGGGAGGAAGCAGCAGCCAGGCACCTCTCCACCGTGCCTAGGTCCAGCTCCAGCTGAGAGCCCCCTCCCTCCTGCTACCAACTGTAACTGCAGAGGCCACCAGAGAGGGAGGAAGCAGCAGCCAGGCACCTCTCCACCGTGCCTGGGTCCAGCTCCAGCTGAGAGCCCCCTCCCTCCTGCTACCAACTGTAACTGCAGAGGCCACCAGAGAGGGAGGAAGCAGCAGCCAGGCACCTCTCCACCGTGCCTAGGTCCAGCTCCAGCTGAGAGCCCCCTCCCTCCTGCTACCAACTGTAACTGCAGAGGCCACCAGAGAGGGAGGAAGCAGCAGCCAGGCATCTCTCCACCGTGCCTGGGTCCAGCTCCAGCTGAGAGCCCCCTCCCTCCTGCTACCAACTGTAACTGCAGAGGCCACCAGAGAGGGAGGAAGCAGCAGCCAGGCATCTCTCCACCGTGCCTAGGTCCAGCTCCAGCTGAGAGCCCCCTCCCTCCTGCTACCAACTGTAACTGCAGAGGCCACCAGAGAGGGAGGAAGCAGCAGCCAGGCACCTCTCCACCATGCCTGGGTCCAGCTCCAGCTGAGAGCCCCCTCCCTCCTGCTACTAACTGTAACTGCTGAACTTTCCAACTAAGATTGTAGTGCCTGAGTTTGCTTTCCTTTCCCCCCCCCCCTCCCAATCCCCTTTCCTTTTGTGTCATGTCTTTTAGATTGTAAGCCTGTGGGCAGGGACTGTCAAGAAATACTTTTGTAAGCCGCCGTGAGAGCCTTTTTTGGCTGAATGGCGGCATAAAAATACTTAAATAAATAAAATAAATAAATAAATAAAATTGTCTTAATAAGAACTGTATTTTAAATTAGAGCTTCATGATAACCACATTTTTTATTTTAACTGAAATGCCTACACCTCCCATCATGCCTTGGCTGGAGCAGTCGTCTAAACTTCAAAAACAATCAGGACACACAACACCCTTTCTACCAGCTAAAAAAAGATGCAAACCTAAGAATATGTTTTCAAAATATACTCAGCATTGCCCAGATATCTGAATAACATATAGTAGGGAAGGAGATCTCAGTGGATGTGAGGAAGTGTTGTATGCATATTATTATAATTATTATTATTATTTATTTATATAGCACCATCAATGTACATGGTGCTGTACAGAGTAAAACAGTAAATAGCAAGACGCTGCCGCATAGGCTTACAATCTCATAAAATCATAGTAAAACAATAAGGAGGGGAAGAGAATGCAAACAGGCACAGGGTAGGGTAAGCAGGCACAGGGTAGGGTAAAACTAACAGTATAAAGTCCGCACAACATCAAGTTTTAAAAGCTTTAGGAAAAAGAAAAGTTTTTAGTTGAGCTTTAAAAGCTGCGATTGAACTTGTAGTTCTCAAATGTTCTGGAAGAGCGTTCCAGGCGTAAGGGGCAGCAGAAGAAAATGGACGAAGCCGAGCAAGGGAAGTAGAGGCCCTTGGGCAGGCGAGAAACATGGCATCAGAGGAGCGAAGAGCACGAGCGGGGCAATAGTGTGAGATGAGAGAGGAGAGATAGGAAGGAGCTAGACCGTGAAAAGCTTTGAAAGTTAACAGGAGAAGTTTATATTGGATTCTGAAGTGAATTGGAAGCCAATGAAGAGATTTCAGAAGCGGAGTAACATGGTCAGAGCGGCGAGCCAAGAAGATGATCTTTGCGGCAGAGTTCTGAAGTTATAATATAAAAAAAGGAAGCAACCAGAACACAGAATACTTTATTGGCATAATTTACTTATAATATGTACACTTAACAGGTTTGGGCAGAGAGCCAAGATGGTCAAGGCCACTGGTGACTTGGGCCTTTTATCTGACATACCTGTGCTGAAGACACACCATAGCACTTTTTCATTTTTATTTTTTTAGTTAAATGAACTCTTGTATAAATTAACCATCTGCGCTACAGTAAGTGCATACATGAAGTGAAAACACGTAGAATGATACAGCCGCTGATTAAAAGCCAAACTGCACGTAGCTTGAATTGTGCTTAAATAGCATGCTTAAGATTGATCATACCTCTTTCTTAACAAAAAGCAGCTGTGGGGACCCAATTGTGATCAGGGCTGCAGCAGGGGAGAATTTAACTCCCCCACCCACCTATTCACACTGTTTTCCTGGTTCAGATTTCCCCAAAGCTGCTATTTGACCCAGATAGTGTCATTAACAGCAAACAGCACATGAACTAGCTAATGGTCAACCCAGTACCTTATGGCGCTGATAGCATTATGCCAGTGCTATAGAGCCACATAGAGGATAAAGCAATTTTAAATATCTCCTGCTGAAGAAATTTTATTTATGGAATGTCCTGAAGGGATAATAGCAATTTGTACTGGTCATGACCATGTGTCATAGTTTGGGGGCAAGAAAATACTCTTGGGAGTTTCATGTAAGGCATGCTGGGAGTTGTAGGCATAAGCCTCGTTTTTTTTTTATTAAATTCTTTAAAAATACTTAAAATCCAACTTTTCATGTTTTTTAGATTTTTCTGGTACATTGTACAGCCAGAACTATCAGTGTGCCAAATTTCAAGTTTCTACCCAGCATTGCTTGGGCCCCCTAAGATATATGTCTGTAAGGTAATCATTTTAAAGTAGCAAGCTGGTGCTAGGCCTGTGAGTTAACCTTTAAACAAATTAAATTCATTTCTTTCTTTCCTCTTTCACCCTCATGACAACCCTGCAAGGTAGAGCAGTCCTAGGCCTTTGAAGTAACTTTAAAACACATTAAATTAGTTCCCCCCCCCCCAATGCATGGCCAGGGCCACCTTAAAGCTGTCGCCATGATTTTCCTAGTCTCCACAGAAAACAAAAACTACAACTCCCGGCATGCCTTTTGCTGCAGTGCCTGACTTTCCAATGGGAGTCCTGCCACTGAAGCTCATGAGAAGTGAAGTCTGGCTGAGCCAGTCCAGACTAAACTGTGCAACTGGTGCTTATGGGTAGGCTTGAGGGACCTGGCTGGCTGACTCACGGGAAGCTTGGTTGTTGCTGTCGGTGACGGGCCCAAAGCTACAACTTCCTTCCCTACTGCTCCACATGGTGCCTAGTAACCGAGGCAGCCAGCCCAGGCACTCTACCTTCAGGCCCAGGATGGCGAGCTACTTCCAGATGATGGCCACCAAAGCCCGATAAGTCTTCCCTCCCACCCAAGGTATGCTGGGAGTTGTAGGCTTAAGTCTAGGTCCCTAAATAAAATGTTAATCTTTGAACACCATCTGAGATGTGTTGGGAGAGCAGTCCTTCTTAGTTGTAGCTTTCTGATTACAGATTTCTTTTTCCCAGGCAGGCTTGCCTAGTGACTGCATTAATGGCTTTTAAGTGCCAAGTGAATATATACCAAGGCCTTTTAGCTTGATGAAATTTTTTATGCTGTGGTGTTTTTTTTCTATTACACCTAAACCACAACATTCCAAGACAGATGCAATAATTACTGAATACAGTTTATGATTTTTATGTAAAAGCCTGACTTTACTATTGAAACAGAAGACTGAATGGAGGAATGACTGTTAGCTGAGGCTAGAATGGATTGGTGGGCAGGGTTAGTGGCAGTTGGGGAAAGTCAGTTAGAAAGAGAACAAAGACAGTTAGTGAGAGGTCAGGAAAGTGGGGGCTGAGTTAGGACTGAGAGATAGTGATGTGGTTTGCACATACTGTCCTGGTTTGCTAACACATGCTTTATTTAAAATCAACCACTCTACAAGCCAGTACTACACCTCCCAGCATGCCTTTGGCGGCCCACAGGTGCCCATATCCTCTGAGAGGCACTTCCCTCTTCTCATTGCCAATGCTGCTCTTTGATTGAGGAGGAGTATTGCAAAGGAGGGGAAGTAAGCGGCTGTTAGTGGACACGCCCAGCTCCAGCCAAATCCTGCCAGGATTGCCCTGCCTTGCACTACTTGCCCACCAAGTGCTCCATCAGAAGCCTGTACTGAAGGGTCAGGGGCGGCCCACCTACTTGCCCCTATTTGTTGAGCCTATTTCTGGGCATGTGCAGAGTGCTCCTCTTTCCTCCCTCCTTCTTAAGGGTGAAGGCTGCATGTGTGCTTCCCTTAGTTTCTGAGAAAACAGTGATATCAGGATGGGGTGCCTTTGAGCATGTCCAGAATTCAGCCTCTCAAAATCACATTGTTGTATCTAATTATGATTTTAAAACCACACATGGTTTTAAAATCATAACTAGGCACCGCAAATGGATGCAGCCCATGTATGTGGGTTGTTTCCTTTCATGTGGAATTGGGTTGACTGCTTGAGACTGACCTTAGGAATTGGTGGGAGATTCAGGACAAAGGGAAGTACGTCTTCAAACAGGGCATGGTTAAACAGTGGAATTCACTTCCACCAGATGTAATTATGGCCACTAATTTAGATGGCTTTAAAAGAGGATTGGACAAATTTATGGAGGAGGCAGCTATTGATGACTACTTGTCCTGATGGCTATGTGCTACCTCCAGGATCAGAGGCAGGATGCCTATGTACACCAGTTGAACATGAGGGCACATGACCAGGAGGGTGCTGTTGCACTCATGTCTGCTTGTGGGTTTGCTGGTAGGCCACTGTATGAACAGAATGCCAGATTAGATGGTTCCTTGGTCTGATCAAGCATGGCTCCTTCTTATATTCTGGCAGGTGTTTTCCTGCTGTATCTGGAGATGCTAAGGATATCTACCATATTTATGCTAGGCTCTGTACAGATAAGGAATATGGTCTCTTCCTACAAGATCTGGGTCTGGAAGAGGCAAGGGTTGGACACAGAATTACTGCAGATGCAATAGAAGAACAAAGCCAACTTTGGGTATTTGAGATTGCAATCCTATATATAAATACCTCAGAGTAAGTTAACACAACGGGACTTGCTTCTAAGTAGACATACATAGAATTTCACTGTTAATGCACAGAATCCTTGAGCCTGATAAGAACTTAATTCACATGTCTGCACTTAAATCAGGGAAGGGGGCCATGGCTTAGTGGCAGAGCATCTGCTTTCCATTCAGAAGGACCCAGGTTCAATCTTTGGCATCTCCAGGTAGGGCTGGAAAACATCTGCCTGAAACCCTAGAGAGCCAATCAGTCTTGGCAATACTTGGCTAGATGGACCAATGGCCTGGCTCAGCACAAGGCATCTTCCTGTGTTCCTATGTAATATTACTTAGCAGTAGTGGGGTGAATTTTGGCGCAATCGGCATGGGTGTATATTTGTGGCGACATCTCATTCAGATTTGCCATTCATTCTTGCACACGATGCCATGAACTATATCTAATCATAAATCCAACCTCAATTCACAGGACTGTCTCTAAGTAAGATCTATGGATGACATATTTGAATGAAATATTTTCACTCACATGCTCCAAAATGCCACCCTTGCTCCAAAAGCCATTTTGTGTAACAGAAATATGACCTTAGAACTGGTTCTTACCATGAAGATGTTGGATCCTAGAATGGATCCTGGTTATGTTTTCCATTGATTTGTTAATTGCTGAGAATCTGGAGGAACAGAAGACTCAGCAGAAACTTAAAGGTCAACTCTACACCTGGACATTGAGTGTCATAATTGAATAATTGTCTAACTGATTGTCTTCAATTAAGGGTTGCAAGGAGTTGCATCATTGTACAGGTCGTCTATAAAAGTAAATGTATTTTCAAGTTCCTGTATAACTTCCATGTCCCTCATGTGAGCTGTATTGACTGACCGTTTGTAAGTATTTGTATCTGTACTGCCATAACTAAATTATATATTTATTTGCCAGTAAAAAAGGTTTATTTTAACCTACATAAATCTCTGTCTTAATTCACGTCTTTGCTGACTTGGCTGAGAACCGCTGTAATCTCTGCTAGTCTCTGTAAGGGCCCAGACAGAGACTTAAACACAAACGGTTATGTGCCAGAAGCCCAGTCTGTGCAATAACTAAACAGCTTATAAAGCCATAACTCAACAGAAGAGGACTGAGGATATTGCATGTCTAAATGAAGTACATGGTTGGCAAACAGAAACTCAGTTTTGGATGCCCACCTCATTGATTTTTAATGACAGCATGCTTGTTTTAACACCAGTCAAAGGTAGGAAAAATGATGTCATGAGCTCTAGTAACTGATCCTCCTTCCCCCCATAGCCCTAACAGCTTTTGGTCATAGCTGTTGCATTTGAAAGGTGTGACACCTTCGTTCCTTAAACTGCTGTATTTCTAGCTCAAAATTATAGGTTTTACATTCTTATGGATCTCAGAGTCCAGGAATTTAGGTAGTCACAGTGCTCTTTCTCAGGATTTGGGTTGGATCCAACCATTGTACCAGTGGCAGTCTGTTCACACAATGGGCCTTCCACTCATGTGACAGGACTTTCCTGTCCCCTCCTCCTCTCACAGCCCTCTGCACATGCCCCAGATCTGCTTGATCCCAAACCTCAGGAGCAGATTTTGGGATGGGAGTGGGGTTGGTGCAGGGGTGGATGGAAATGAGTTCCACCACTGTTTTCCTCCCACTGACAGAATGGCACCACTGGATACAATCCTTTGTTTCTCAATGTTTTCAAATCTTCCACATATAACTCAAGATTCCTCAACTTTAAATACCTCCACAACATTGCCTTGTCTACTCTATGGCACCTCATACACGACTTCTACCTCGTTTCCCTGAACTTGTTGTCTGCGTGACAGTCCCTTTGATCCCTTTCTGCATTAATTGCTCTTGTTCACAGAGAAGACTTGAAGTTAATCTGGGGTTATGTGATAAAGACGCAGCAAAATTCTTTTCTCTTTCTCTTAAGACATTTCAGTGAATTTTATGGTTGGTGTTTAATCCCTGACAAATAAATGATCAGGAAGTTACCATAGAAGGAATTCTGTAAAGAGAGGCCAACGATGATTTCAGGGGGAAAAAGGTCTCTGAAGGCAGGCATGCAATTCTACAGCGGTGAAATATTTATCACTTGAATAACTTTTCTCAGACGGAACTTAACCACCCCACCCCACCACCACCCTTTACAATTCTCAAAAAACAGATCTATAACAAATCATTTCTGTATTTAGTTTGGATTTTAAACCAGTCTCCTGGGCTTATAATACATAATGCCAAATGTAGCCCACTAACCACGTATGGCAATCCACTATGGATTCCTGATTTTGCAGTCCTAGGAAACAGATAATTTCTTTAGTCCCTGGTGAGCTACTCTATGTGATTTCTGGGTGCTGTAGTGTATAGCTGAGACTTGTCCTTATTCTATTATAGACATGCACTGCCCCAGTTTGGATTGGGCAATCATGAGGGTTAAACCTCCAATGGAGACTTCCCCCCCTTTGTGTACCCCCCCCTCCACAGAGCTATAAATTCTCCCTCCCAGAGCATGGTGATCCCAATCCAAATTGGGCTAATGTGCACTTACACTAGAGTAAAAAAGAAAAAAGAGAAGCCTCCGCTACATGGTAAGCATAATGTGTAGTTTGGCACTCAATGTAGCTTTTTGGGGTAACGATTCTAAAACTGAACTATTTTGGCTGGTCAAGAAAAAGACAATGGGTTGGATCCAGATTGGCACCAGGAGCCAGCAGAGGCTCCCAGAGAAGGTGATCTTTGCTGATTCCCTTTTCTCATTGCAGGCTCCTGCGGTACCTCATGTAATTCTCCAGAGGTTCCCCAACCCTTTGAACAACTTTTCAGGAGTCAGAGGAGGAAGAATTGCAGATGTCCCCTCCCTGTCTCCTTCCACCAATGCAAGCAGGACTCTGCTAAGTGCTAATTTGGATACAATCTAATGTGTTCCCTGCAAAGGTAAAGAGCCTTTTGGCAGTAACTGGTCAAATGAGATTTATCTTGTAAGAGTGATTCCAGTGCACCTTAAAAAGTTATGAGAGGTATGATTGTGACTATATATTCGTAGCTGTTTAAATTGGAAGATGGTTATGTGTTATCCCCAGCAGTAAGCCTGTGTGCACCAGTTGCTGGGGAACATGGGTGTGAGGGTGCTGTTGCACCATGTCCTGCTTTGGTCCCTGGTTGATGTCTGGTTGGCCACTGTGCAAACAGAGTGCTGGACTAGATGGAGCCTCGGTCTGTTCCAGCATGGAGCTTCTTATATTCTTTTGCTGACAGAATTTCAGCATAGATACTTAATTATTTCCATAAAGTGCCAGTTGTAACTATTTGTAGTTACTGGAGCAATATCAGAAAGTGGTAATCTGCAAGGAAGGATCCCTGAGTGAATTCATATAACTGGTTTCTCCCTTGCCCCACCTCTACCATACAGCAGGATTGACACTCAACTGGGTTACCTGAATGAGTCCAATGTGCAATGCCACATTGCTTTAGCTTTACTTGGAACTCATTCTCCTTCAGATTACTTAATTCCACATGGTTTCTATCATGTGTTGACTGTAGAGAGCTGACACAACTTGGTTAAAAAGAAACCCACTGATACCACCCATTGCCAGATTATTCTTAAAACGAAGGAAAGAAATGTTGATGACTTTAACTTTCATCAAAGTTAGCATGTACACAACTGCTGTGTCAGAAGAACCTGCCTATCTTATTAGTTTCCCCTGTAGTTTGCTTCCCGATAATTTTGGGTGTAGTTCAAGTAAAGCTAAAAAAATAATAAGCCAATATTAGTGAAAAAATGTTCTACTTGTAGGCAAGTTCTATTTCTGAGGGGAAAGCCCTTCATCTCCTACTCGTACTTCAAAGCACTGGTGCTTCAAATGAATAGTTGGCAGAAGCAGTTAGTGGCCAGGAATGGTTCTTGAAGACTGACAGTGTGGTTCACCTACCTACATCTTCAAATACTTAAAAGGTTGTCACACAGAGGAGGGCCAGGATCTCTTCTTGATCCTCCCAGAGTGGAGGACACGGAATAACGGGCTCAAGTTAAAGGAAGCCAGATTCCAGCTGGACATCAGGAAAAACTTCCTGACTTTTAGAGCAGTGCGACGGTGGAATCAGTTACCTAGGGAGGTTGTGGGCTCTCCCACACTAGAGGCATTCAAGAGGCAGCTGGACAACCATCTGTCAGGGATGCTTTAGGGTGGATTCCTGAATTGAGCAGGGGGTTGGACTAGATGGCCTTGTAGGCCCCTTCCAACTCTGCTATTCTATGATTCTATGATTCTATGTTTTGGAATCATGGTGCCTAAAAAAGGCATATATAGGTGATTCCAAACTGCACAAATGTTACAAAATTCTGAGAAAGTTATAGGAATAGAAATAGTTATGGAAAAGTCCTTTATGTCCTTCAAAACCTGACGTGTAGAGAGAAAGAGGCTATAGAAACTGGATAAATATGTTGAATGAGTTGCAGAGGGAAAGCAGAAGTGCTTTGAGTGATGGCATTTCACGCCCCAGAAGGAGTTTCATTTGACCGATAAGCACCTTGAGTAAGAAGGTGCATACGTGCATAAACATATCAATAGATGAAGGAAACCCTATCCCAGTTGACACTTGTGGTAGACCATGCTGACTCACAGCCCTTTCTACGTGAGCTACTGGGAGACAAACAAGATGTGGCTCACAGTATCAGTGGAAGTTGGCTGACAAAAATGGCCCTCCCTCTCTTGGGCTGCAAGTTAAAACATGGAGTGATAAAGGGTAGATTAGTTTACTTTATCTCTAAAACTAAATACTTGTTAGAGGGCATTCAAAAAACAAATGATAACTGTTCAAAATCAAGTGTTAAGTTCGAACACGGTAAGCACTAAAACAGATGGATATTCTTAGCATATAAATGGCCGGGAAAACTTGACACATCCCATTGATATAAATGGGCATACATGAAAGGTGAATGGTATAGGATTTGAATTAATTAAAGCCATGTGTGTGTGTGTGTGTGTGTGTGTGTATTTAATTCATATTATGCAGTTATTTTAGTTGAGGATTGAATAATAGCATTTATTTTAGGAATTACACTTCCTCCATGTAGGATGTTAGACTTCACTAACTAGTACTTTCTCATGTAGATAACATTGTAAAAATACAACTTTATTTGCCTTTTAATTAAACCTGAGTTATCAGAGATCTCAATGTTGTTTTTTATATTCTGGGAGAAAAAAGGGTTGGGACAAGCTAACACAGATATCATCAACTAATTACAGGACATTTTTTTTTCTGCTTTACTTATTGAACTTCTGTTACCAAACATATTCTGGCCTGTGGGGATTTGTTTTCAATTTCTCTTACATGCTCCTAATCTTCTGTGAGGAGGGAGGGGAATTAATTAAAACAATTAAAACACTTTTAATTATAGCACAGGAGACAAATAATAGCCATTTGAAGCATTTCCTTCCCTCCTGTCAAGCATTAAAAAGGCAGATGAAATGGATGTGGAATAAGGAGTTGAGTAACATTCACAAAAATGGTGGTGGTGGGTTTCTTTGGAGGGGGGTTTCTTATGGCATAGTTATGAGCACAAAAACAAAACGGTTGCGTGAAAACCAACCATATGATCGCAGTGTTTGCACAGTCACCAACCACAGATTTGCCATCATGGATTTACAAACACAGTACATGCAGTCTCCACCAGGAACACTAAGGGAGATCGATCGATCGATCGATCGATCTATCTATCTATCTATCTATCTATCTATCTATCTATCTATCTATCTGCACCTTGCCATATAGGTTTGTACTAACAAAAGTTCTAGAAAGTTTGGTGGAACTGTAGTATTTTGATATAATAGCTAGAGGCTCCTGACCAGGTGTCCTTTTATTGTATAAAGTGCTATTATTATTGCAGATATTGGGTTGGATCCAAGATATGCCTTCTGCAAGAGGTAGGGACTTTCCACTAGAGGATGGGCTCTGCTTGTGTAAGGTCGCTCTGCCTGATTTTGGGGAACAAGCTTCCCCCTCCGCAGCTTAACCTATTCAGCAGACTCTTCTGACTCTCTGTATAGCATTTTCAGGGAGCTGATGGAGCTGCCATGGGAAGGAGGGCATGAGGAAATCCACTTCCACCAGCTTAGTTTATCCAATATAATTCTGAATCTAGCCCATGGAAAGCAGTGACTGCCATTGCCTACACACATACATGGCTAAAATAAACTTTCATATAGTTCCTGGTTCAAATGCAATTCACATATTTCCCAGGCATGCAGGTCATTCAAACCACAGTAGATTCAGTGCTTTGGAAGGGACAAAATTAAAACTCTCACAGCAATTTGCTGTAAGGAAAGTCTAGCAAATCTCCCTCCCACTCACACCTACTACCCCATTTCACTATCAACCAGTGCCAGTCTCATTTGGTAGACATTTATTTCTTGATCTGAAATGTGGTGATTCCTTAGACCCTAAGCAAGCATATTTTTTAAGCCATTCCAAAGGGAATTTAACTAGGGACAAATACATCTGTTCGTTTTGCTTTCTACCACATCTGCTTTAAATCTCAAGTTCTTGTCATCCCAAATATGAAGACATTTGCAATTTTTGGTAAATTCATATAAAAAACACACAAATTGAAACAAAATTCTTGCCCATTGGCATGGAGAAGGGTATGTTGTACTTGCCTGCCACATAGCTGTTAAAGATGATGAGCCTGTAAGAATAAACAGGTGGCAACCCTAATTCAGCACCAATGTAGGTGATACACAGGGATTCAAGCCCAGACTGTTCAGTTAAGCACCCAAAGCCCTCTGCCTGAATGGACAAATCTGTCAGTTTCAGTTTCCCCCACATTCTGCTGTTCTTCTACCAGCAGGCAAATACATTGTTATTCAAACAGGCCTTTGACATGTAAGGTGGTCTGTTGGGTTGGGTGCTGTTCTTATTACTTACTTCAGTCAGCCAAAACTAGGCTGACAACTGTTACTCAGTGGACCTTTTCTTCTGTCACCCCCAGACTGTGAAATGGCCTGCTGGACCGGGCAGACTTTGTCCATTACAAATTTGTACTTTCCTCTTTCTCTTCTGCCATCTCACTGGCCAAACAGCAGTACTACTCAACGCTGATCCAGTCAAATGCTAGGCATCCTCAGCGGCTCTTTGCGTCCTTCAATTCTCTTCTGAAGCCTAATCCGCCATCTCTCCCCGCCTCTCTGTCTGCTAACAACTTTGCCTCTTTTTTCAATGCTAAAATCCAAACTATCCGCTCTGATCTGGCCAGCTCTGCTCCTCTTCCAGTTCCTGTTCCTCATCTGTCAGCTCCTCCTGCAAATTTCTCTGCGTTTCCTTCGGTCTCTGCGGATGAACTGTCTACAATACTGCGCTCTTCGAAGCCTTCCACTTGTTCTCGTGATCCGATTCCTTCTCGCGTCTTTATTAATCTTATTCCTGCTATCCTCCCTTCCTTGCTACATATTATTAATCTTTCTCTGTCCTCTGGTTCATTTCCTTCTGCTTTTAAACATGCTACAGTCTCTCCCATTCTCAAGAAACCTACTCTTGATAGGCTATCTCTGTCTAACTACCGACCTGTCTCTTTGTTGCCGTTTGTTTCAAAGATCCTGGAGCGTGCGGTCTACTCTCGCTGTCTTGACTTTCTTTCTAGTAACTCTGCTTTGGATCCATTTCAATCTGGATTCCGTCCTCTGCATTCCACCGAAACAGCCCTTACTAAGATCACCAATGATCTCCTTACTGCCAAGTCTAAAGGCCATTATTCCGTTCTTATTCTCCTTGATCTAACTGCAGCCTTTGACACGGTTGATCATGATCTTCTCTTAGATTCCCTTCATGACCTTGGATTTTGTGGCTCTGTCTATAACTGGTTTGCCTCCTATCTAGCGGGTCGCTCTTTCAGCGTGTTGACTAATGGCAGCTCGTCTTCCTCCTTTCCCCTTTCAGTAGGGGTTCCGCAAGGCTCGGTGCTTGGCCCGTTGTTGTTTTCCTTATACATGTTGCCCTTGGGCAAGCTTATTCAATCTCATGGTCTCCAATATCATCTGTACGCCGATGATACACAACTATATCTGTCATCTCCGGAACTTTCTCCTGATGTTCACGATCGTATCTCGGCATGTCTTTCAGATATCTCAGCTTGGCTGCTTCATCGTCGCTTGAAGCTTAACATGGCAAAGACTGAATTGCTTGTTTTTCCTCCTAAACCTTCTCCTCATCTCTCATTCTCTCTTACTGTCAATGATGTTACGCTTACTCCGGTCAATTATCTTCGACTCCTCGCTCTCCTTTATTCCTCATATTGAGGCAGTAGCTAAATCTTGTCGATTTTTCCTGTATAATATTGCCAGGATTCGATCATTTTTGTCTGTCTCTTCTGCCAAGACGCTTGTTCATGCACTGGTTATTTCACGGTTGGACTACTGCAACCTTCTTCTCTCTGGCCTTCCTTCTTCTCACATCAGCCCGTTGGTTTCTGTTCACCACTCTGCCGCAAAGATCATCTTCTTAGCACGCCGCTCCGACCATGTTACTCCGCTTCTGAAATCTCTTCATTGGCTTCCAATTCACTTCAGAATCCAATATAAACTTCTCCTGTTAACCTTCAAAGCTTTTCACGGTCTAGCTCCTTCCTATCTCTCCTCTCTCATCTCACACTATTGCCCCGCTCGTGCTCTTCGCTCCTCTGATGCCATGTTTCTCGCCTGCCCAAGGGCCTCTACTTCCCTTGCTCGGCTTCGTCCATTTTCGTCTGCTGCCCCTTACGCCTGGAACGCTCTTCCAGAACATTTGAGAACTACAAGTTCAACCACAGCTTTTAAAGCTCAACTAAAAACTTTTCTTTTTCCTAAAGCTTTTAAAACTTGATGTTGTGCAGACTTCTACTGTTACTTTCTACTGTTAGTTTTTCCCTACCCTGTGCCTGCTTACCCTTCCCTGTACCTGTTGGCATTCTCTTCCCCTCCTTATTGTTTTACTATGATTTTATTAGATTGTAAGCCTATGCGGCAGAGTCTTGCTATTTACTGTTTTACTCTGTACAGCACCATGTACATTGATGGTGCTATATAAATAAATAATAATAATAATAATAATAATTCGACAACTTAACACTGTCTCTGAGTTTAAGACAGCTATAAAGACTAGCCTCTTCCAGCAGGCCTACCCAGATGAATTTTAAACCAAGAATTTTAAGATGTCTTGAACATTATTTTAATATTGTACTGGTTTTATATGCTCTTTTAATTAATTTTATGTATTTAATTTATATTGTATTGTTGTACTAATGTTGTTCCCCGCCTCGATCCAAAGAGAGAGGCGGGTAAGAAATAACAACAACAACAACAATAATATCTTTTATTTAAGTATGTGTTTTTAAATGTATTTATTTTATGGTCGTTTTAACTAAGCTTTTATTGTAAATTTTGGTTCACATTATTGTTAGCCCCCTTGAGTGCCATTTCCTTGGAGGAAAGATGGCATATAAATCAAATAAATAAATAAATAAATAAAAATCCATCATGAACATATGTAATTCTATCTCGAACCAAATTAGGTTCTTTGCTCCCACATCTACTTTAGGGAGAATACTTCAAAATGTGGCCCTTCGCTTGATTTACAACCTTCCCATTCTAACCACTGGTTCTCTATAAATACAGCTATATTTAAACCAAGGCCTTAGCTAGACCTAAGGTTTATCCCGGGATCATCCCGGGGTCGTCCCTGCCTGCTCCCGGGATCCCCTTTGTGTCATTTACATGAACAGGGATGACCCCGGGATGATCCGGGATAAACCTTAGGTCTAGCTAAGGCCTAAATTGCTCATCTCCCTCATCCAGATTAGCCTCCCTAAACAATGCAGCCTTCTCAACCTGGTGCTTTCCAGACATGTTAGACTACAACTTCCAAAGCTCCCCCCTAGCATGCTGCCTGGGGATGATGGAGGTTGTAGTCCAACATGTCTGGGGAGAACCAGGTTGGAAAAAATCCTTCCTGAAACCCTACAGAACCACTGCCACTTAGTGTCAACAATACTGGGCTAGATGGGCCAATGGTCTGACTCGGTATCAGGCAGCTTTCTATGTTGCTGTGTACCTGAGGCCCTCTCCTGTTTTTGTTTCCACAGCTTCCCTTTGTTAAAAATAATGGAAGACGTTGCACAGCAGAAATTTCTGCTGAGATTCCAATTTTCATACTCTTCAGATTAGTATCAAGGTGAAATCTTCTCTCAACACAGGCTGTCATCTCTGTACTAATGCACCTTTCAGAAATTGTCTGTTGCTCTGTGGGAATTGTCAGTAACCATGTAATTATCCTTGTTTACATGACAGAACTATTTTTGTATGTCCCATTTAACATTTGCTAACTGCTGTTTGTGCTTGCCCCTCCCTGCTAACAATGAACTTCGTATCTTGTGTTTTTTGTATAATTAGGACTTTGTTTTTAAACTCTTGCACAGTGGAAGGCTTTTGCTTCAGTTACATCCAATTTGGTATTTTCCATTGTCTTATGAGGTCACCTCTGTGAGAACGCCTCAAGAATGCATTAGTCAACACTGACCTTGAGATTCAAGGCTTGGTACTGACCTCAGCCTAGTTTTACACTTGCATGCAACTCTGCTTTACTAGATTCTGCGAGCATCTAAGGCCACCACACTTTTCTTCCGAATGCATGCTTGTGACCCATGTATACATCTGCCAAGGAGCTGCAACCAATCATGGCTCTCTAAAATGTTCCTATATATGTGCCATGGTGGTTGTTGTTGCTGCTGCTGCTGTTGTTATTATTATTATTATTATTAAAAAATGAAGAACAATACAATATACAAATATATAGTCAGAGGGCATGTCTAAACCTAAGGATGTAACGGGAGGGAGGGGGGAGGATTGTGGACTTACCTACTTCTGCGATCCTCCCCCAGCGATTTGATGGCCGTGTGATGTCCCGGAAGGAAATAAGATACTGCGGCCGCCGTTTTTTCCCTGACAATAGGAGAAGGAGCATCACTTAAAGAGGCATTGACCATATCAGAGGTCCAGAAACACATCAAGTTCTGGCAGATTTCATAAGCCAGGATAGACAAGGATCTAAAGTTATTAAAATCTCATATTGTTTTTCAGGTTTTTTTTTTAATGTTTCATTGCTATACTTTTAAAGTTAATTTCAGAAGTACAATTAGAAAATAATTACACCAAGCACTAAATAAAGCCAAATATTTAACGTTTTATTTGTCTTTATGTGTGCAGCTACTTACATTTCCCATATTTTCTTGTGTGTTTTGCTTACTACAATTTTAGAAAATGTTTTATCTTTAATTGATAATATGAAGGGAAAGAGAAAATGAGACAGAGCCAGACAGAAGGAAGAAAGGGATGCCTCTCCCTGACTTTTGAGTCATACATTTAACAAGTATGACCTTTTGAAATAGTGGAAAATTCACCCTAACCTGCCTTTCAGGTAAGGAAAGAGATATATACCCATTTTTCTTCATCTTCAGGGTGGCCTACTTATTTTAAATTTTGCCTGTGCCTACTGTGTCCTCTGGATACTAGTTCTTTATGGGGATCTAGAATGGCACATTCAACAGAATGTGAATCATGTCAATACTTCATAAGTATGTTCATAAACACCTACACAAGTTCACATTCATATCTGCATATTATATTTTCCTAGAAGAAAAGTACTTCTGTGTGCAAAATGTTGAACCATAAGCATTTTCCTTGTATTGTTTTATACAGAAGTGCATTTACAGATATACATTCTGAACATGTTTATGTACAGAAATATGCATGTTTTAGAAACGTAAAACACATATTTTTTAGAAGCTGCTTCATAGTTAAGATCATCCACCATTGTCAGCCTTCTCCAATAAGCTTCTATGTTTTAGACTATAACAACCATCAGCCACAGCCAACATGGCCAATTATCAGTGATGATGGGAGTTGATGTCCAAAACATTGGGGGATACCAGGTTGGGCATGGCTGACGCAAGTCACAAATACATACGTAACTACTCCCAAGAGGAGGCTTCTTTTATATTACTGATGTTACACACATTGCCTATTAATGGCTCATTTCTAAGATCCCAAGCCTCATGACTATTTTGGCACCAACCCCTCTATCCTGGGAGCCTTGCCCTCTAATTCCAACTGTGTTATGAGGCAGGAAGGGCATTCTTACTTCATGATAAGGACGGTGGGGGGAGCACTGCAAGCCTGTGAAGAAGCATTACGCTAGAATAATAATTTGTTTTTCTGAGGACCAAATATTTCATTTGAGCGTTCAAATAATCTTACAATGGGCTGATCTTGAGTCTCTTTTGTCTCTATTGGTAGTCACATATGGGGAAGAATTAACTGCCCCTAAGACAAGGCAGCCATCTAGTTGCAATCAAGATGAAGACAGTCTGCAGATTTCTTCATTGCTCTATGTCAATCAACAAGTCTATACTGATAGACTTCTCTATGTAAATGTGATTACTGAAAATTATATTAGGATACTGTGATTGGGGCACTGAATAGGTCAGAGATTGCTTCTGTGCGTGTTGACCAAAGTTACTGCACCTTTCTTTATCTCTCCCACCTACATAAGCAGTTGATTATGAATGGCAGAGAAATCTGCTTAGCAGTGATATTTTTGTTCCTTGTGTTTGTTTAAAATATATGGTAAATAAACTGCACAGACAGAGTACCCAATGAAACTCCGGCTCAGCTGGGCTATGTATAATCAAGTACTGAAGTGTTTCTCCTAGCATTTCCCCCCATATGTTACACATAGGTTATAGGATTAACTTCAGATTTTAATTACTACTTAAAGCAGGGGTAGGCAACTTTTGGCTCTCCAGAAGTTTTGGCCTACAACTCCACAAGTCATAGCCAGCATAACCAAGAAAAGGATGATGCAACATGTAGGCCAAAGCATTTGGAGGGTCATAAGTTGCCCACCCCTGATTTAAAGGATGTAGGCTAGTTTTTAACATTTTGCTCATAGTACATAATCCTCAAAGACACTACGCTGTGCAAAGCCCACTGAAATGAATGGAACTACCTAAGGACACCATGCACCTTAAAAAACCAAGAACAACCCAAAACATTATTTGAGCTGGTCTAATGTAATGACTAAAGCTGCAATCCTATAGCCAGCTGGTCAGCAGAGGTACCCCATGTTGTCCTGGTCTTGTACTGCCTTGCGAAGTTTCTAGCTTTACTGCTAGAAGAGGGCTCTCTCTTACTGTTTAACCCATCGTGCCATCTATTGATGTAAGCAACAAAGTGGCATGGGCCAACTCACAGGAGGTTTCCTCTAGCAAAACAGGAAGCAACATGGGTCAGGACAACATGGTGCATCTTTTCTGGTCCCAGGAATTCCATCCTTCCCGTCTTGATTTGGGCCTGAAAGACAAGGAAAAGTGTGAGCGTATAGAGGTCTAGAAACAAAGCCCTATGAAGAGAGACTGAAAGAACTGGGCATGTTTAGCCTGGAGAAGAGAAGATTGAGGGGAGACATGATAGCACTCTTCAAATACTTAAAAGGTTGTCACACAGAGGAGGGCCAGGATCTCTTCTCGATCCTCCCAGAGTGCAGGACACGGAATAACGGGCTCAAGTTAAAGGAAGCCAGATTCCAGCTGTACATCAGGAAAAACTTCCTGACTGTTAGAGCAGTGCGACGGTGGAATCAGTTACCTAGGGAGGTTGTGGGCTCTCCCACACTAGAGGCCTTCAAGAGGCAGCTGGACAACCATCTGTCAGGTATGCTTTAGGGTGGATTCCTGCATTGAGCAGGGGGTTGGACTCGATGGCCTTGTAGGCCCCTTCCAACTCTGCTATTCTATGATTCTATGATTCTATGAGGGTAAGTTGTAGGCAAGCACAATTTGTGACATTGCGCAATGTCATCACCAATTCTTCCAATTTCCTGGCTGTATGGAGCTTGAGCCAACATGGAATAGCCTTAATTCTGGTCTTAAACCAGCAGGATTTTTAACTCATCAATTATTATTAGGTTTACATTAGGGTTGCATTTAAAGTGCAAAGTAGTTCTTGTAAGACCAAGCCTGATGAAACTATTTGGATGTTGCAAAGGCTGGATTAGGTTGGAATGACACACTTTGCATAGCTCCACAATTCTTTTGCCCCTGGACTTTCTTTTATCATGTAAAGGAGTTGTGAGTGGTGTCTGGTTGAGTAGAGGACCAGCAGAGGGGAAAGAGCCTGTTCTTTCCCTGTCATTTGTCCACTCAAAATTGCCCTCAAGCTGTTTTATTTAAGAATTTATAGCCAATTGTTACACTCCAAAAGGGGCATTTTCTCCCTGCAAGACCCCTGTCTTTTACTCCTAGGGTGGAAATGTGGTGAGAGGGGGGCGGGGGTGGGGGCAGGGGTGGGGGGCAGAAACAGCTCTTTACATAATAACAGAAAGCTCAAGGGAGGGAACAAGACCAGGGAACTACAGGAAATATGTACTTCCACATTATGCAATAGGGTTGTGCAATACACTTGCACTCACCCAATGGTATTTTTCACATTTTTCTTTGAGCAACCTACTGCCTAAAGACATATCCACATCACAAATTGCTTTGCCATCTCCCCTCAGTTTAAAAACCAGGTTGCCCTGTGACATTTAGAAGGGTGAGGGGCAAGGGGCTGCAGTTTGACAACAATTAAATAAAAATCCCCTCTTGAGCTCGTAAGTCCCAATCCTATGCATGTTTAGACAGAAAAAACTCCCACAACTCCCAGCATTCCCCAGCTAACCATGTTGGCTGGGGCATCCTGGTAGGACGTTTTTCTGTCTGAAGAAGCATAGGTTTGTGCCCTCAATTAATTTGCAGTTTTTGGCTTCTGGACTTAAATGGATCCCGGAAAGCAGATATAGGGTGACTATATGACCGAATTTGCCTGGATTTGTCCGGGGTTTTGGTGACAAATCCGGGAGGGGGAGGGGTAATCCGGATTTTTCCAAACTTCCCCAGCCAAAGAGCAGCTCTAATGGGAATTAACAAAAATGCTTATAACTCCGTCATTTTTAAAGATAAAGTCATGAAACTTGGCACGATGGTAGATCTTAGGTAGGGCTTTAGTCATACTAAATTTGAAACAGATCCATTCATTCATTGATTTTTTAGGAATTTTTTTAAAATTGAGGTTTTAAAATTATTATTATTAAAATTGTCATTTTTAAAGATAAAGAGATGAAACTTTGCACCATGATAGGTTTGGGTAGAGCTTTAGCCACACCAAATTCAAAACAGATCCGTTCATCCATTGATTTTTAGGAATTTAAAAAAATTTGAGGATTTTTTTTTTAAAAAAAATACTTTTAAAGATAAAGAGCTGAAACTTGTCAACATGATTGCTCTTAACAAGGACTTTAGCTATGCCAAGTTTGAAACAGATCTGTCCATCCATTGAGTTTTAGGATTTTTTTTAAAGTTTGAGATTTTAAAATTATTTTTTAAAAAATAATTTAAAATAAAGGGCTGAAAGTTGGCACCATAATAGCTCTTAAGGAGAGATTTAGCCATGCCAAGTTTGAATCAGATCTGTTCATCCATTTTTTAAAGGATTTTTTTAAAAGTTCAAAGTTTTAAAATTATTGTCTTTTAAAACTGCTGGAGCCATATCCTTCAAATTCAGGTTGTCAAACCTCCTCTTTGGGGTGTTGCACATTGAGCAGTTTCAGCCATTGGTATTAAGGGGATCTCCAGTCTTTAGGTAAGAAGTCCTGGGCAAGCAGGGCACCTTTCCTGTTGCAGATTTGGTGTGCAGTCGGGTACTTGGAGCTCAGCAGAGGCAAGGCATCCACAAATCAAAATGTGGGAAAGGAGAGGTCAGTCAAAGCCACCCACAGGGCAAAACAGAATGGGCCAGAGGCTTTTTTCTCAAATTTCCACATCATGGGCGATGAAGGGTCATCTTTAGAGAAAAACTCTCACAACCAACAGTAAGGTGCCAGTTGAGAGAGAGGCTCTCTTCTTTGCGGATGCCCTGTTGCGGTGAATGTTGGAACCTGGCATATCATTGCCTTGCTTCGCTACCACTTCCCTTCCACTTCACTTTGTACACTTGTGAGCTAGGCTCTGACTGCACTGCTGGGATGCAATGCAGAACATTTGAAGTGCATACCAGAGAAAAATAGATAGATTTGTGGCTTTGGCTGGCTGGCATATCTCTTAGAGACAGAGTTAGACTGAAGACACAACTCAGAGATGGCTGTAGCTGAGTCCTGAGAGGCTGCTGTACCACACAGAGCCTTTTTAAGAGTGTCTCAGAGTCCAGTTTTGGTGCAGGCAGAGGCGGCTGGGGGTGGAGTTTTTTTTTTAAAAAAACAAGAGTCACCAGAGGCAACCAAGCTATAAACTGTTGCCCTACCCCCAGCCACAGGGTACAAGTGCATAGCTTGGCTGGACCGTTGGGAGACTTTGGCAGAGAGAGGGTGGGTGAGGGATTATTTGAGGCTGGAAATGTTGGCAGGCTAGCATAAGGCAGAGAGAGGCTGAAGGCAACCCAGATGCACCTGTAGCTTGGCCCTGAGTCTGGCTTGCCACGCAGAGTGTTTTAAGAGTGCATCAAAGTTGTGCAGGAGGAGAGGAGGTGGAGGCGGCTGGTGGCAGAGGTTTTTAAAGTATTGGGCAAAAGGCGGGATATACTGCTACTACTACTACTAATAATAATAATGATGATGATGTAGTAAGAGTCACCAGACATGGCCAAGCAATAACCTGCAATAAGCAATATCCCAAGCCACAAGTGTGCAGCCTAGCTGGACCATTGGGAGACTTTGGGGGAGAGAGAGAGAGAGAGAGAGAGAGAGAGAGAGAGATTGTTTGAGGCTGGAGGCTTTGGTTTGTCTGCAATGACTTAGATTGAGAGACAACAGAGGCTGCACAGACAACCCAGAGACATCTATTGTAACTTAGCCCCATGGTGCTGGCATGAAACGCAGGGCATTAGGAAGAGGGTCTCAGAGTCGCATGTTTGTGCAGGAAGTAGACAGGAGTTCAAAGTCTGGATGTGCGAAGTGGTGCCAACACACAAGCCTTGAGAAGCTAATGTATATAAGTGAGAAGTGTGAATGGGCAAAGTAGTGTTCACTGCCACAACCCCCACCCTAATGTTAGAGTAGAGAAACGTGTGACAATTATACACAAGTTTTTTAAAAAAATTGAAATTAAAAAAAGCCAGCCATCTGGCCTGCTAGTAACAAACTCTGTTAACAACAACATTAGCTTGCAATGAGTGAAGATACAGCCAGAAAAGATATTTGAGGGAAGGGGAGAATGTAACACACAGAGTATAGCAAAAGCTTCAAAGTACAGCAAAACCTACAAAAGTAGGAGTGAGTGAAGTTGATTTCAGATACATTGAATCTCTCACTTGTTCTTTATTTCAGTGATTTTAACACTAAGAGGTTATGTAGAACAGATTTGTCTTAAATGTGTGCTGTAAAATCAGACATGTGACCAAGGCTATGTTTGGGTGGGCACACCCCCTTGGTGCTGGACACGCCCCCTTGGGGGCTGACCATGTTGTCCTCCTTTTTGGTTTCCAAAATATGGTCACCATCCTCAGGATACATCTAGTACGATTAATATAAGATTGGAGATAGATGAGGCGATTACAAAAATTATTATTATTTATTATTATTATTTATTTATATAGCACCATCAATGTAAATTATTGTTATATGTCTTAAAATGATAGCGCAAGTAATAGGGGTAGGACAAACTTGTATTTACTGACTAGAAGAGGGCAAATACAAGTATTCCTATGTTCCTATCCCTCATATATTGTTATGTTGCACAGAACGTTTCCCCCCCCCCCCCCGGAATAATAGACAGACAGTATAAATAGTAGCTTGACTAATTAGTGTTTACTATTTTTCATACAGTATAATATATTATAATGCACTGTGCATCATACTTTTTAAAATGTACCATTTACTCTACTTTCAAACAAATTCTGGTGATAGCAAATAAATACAGATCTGTACATTTCATACAAATGAAATATAGTATTGTCATAATACTAGTCAACAGTAGTCTCCCTGCCTTCCCCAATTGATAAGAAGTTCTAGAGGTTGTCATTACAGGGTTTGTTTCCTAGGGCATAAGTTCCCCATAATTTCTGTATATCCATGTATCCTCCCCCCACCGCCCCACCAAGTAAAGAAACCCTGATTTGCCAGCTGCTTTGAAAAACGCCAGGTATTTTTGTGGCCAGCTGCATTCAGCATAGCTTCTTTCTCTCTCCTGTCACACCCAAATCCAAACAGAAAATACTGTTCTCGGCCCACACCACATAGGTATGATATGCATTCTTTGCTGTCCTTGATTACCCATTATTCCACATTAATGATTACTTACCAAACTACTCATATACCACATAACTATATAGACTGGAAATGAAACCTACGCAAAGTAAAACAAGGCACAGATATTTAGTACAGAAGCTAATATACTGTGAAGAACTTGTTTTCAAGATCAAGCAGAACCACATGTAGGCATGGTTGGGCCCCTGCTGTGGGACCACAGCCTTCCAGGGCCCCACTGAAAAGAGCCTCCTGGAATTGCTCCTTCTCTTCACCACTACAACCTACTTATTCACCCTTCTCTCGCTCTGGTCCATGGCCGGATCTACACTACAGCTTTAAAACGCTTTAAAGCGCTTTATAACAGTTTTGACAACTGTATATGGAGTGTGTCCTGGGCCCCAACAGTTGTCAAAACTGTTATAAAGCTCTTTAAAGCACTTTAAAGCAGTAGTGTGGTAGTGAGAAGGAGGAGCAGTTGATCCACTGCCTACTTGCTGACTGGCTGCTGTCAAGCATGTAAGAGGTAGCAATGAGGAGAAAGAGGACAAAGAGCAATTGCAACAGGTGACAATGGCAGCGAAAAGATATACTTTCTGCTGGAGGGAGCCTTGCTCAAAGGCCCTCAGAAACCTGAGGCTGGCACTCTGATCAAGGGTTCCTTAAGGCTGGTTCAGATGTAGCTGATTCATAATTGTTATCCTGTACCAACAATGGAATTTATTCAAACCCACGCAGCCTAAACTTCAAGGGGGGTGGGGAACTATGTGTGCACATTTGTTGCCTATATGTACACACAACACCCACACCCACACCCACACCCACACATCATGTACTGTTACAATTCCCAAGATTCACAGATCTGTGTGAATGTTGTATGACAGTATGTCTGCAGATGCAAAGTTGTGCCAGTTATCTGGATCCTTTGATTATTATTTTCCCTTTAAATTGGATTGCAGAGAACTTGATATAACCTCCTTGGTCTCTGGTGCTTACCAGAGGCATCTTCCAAAACCATTTTTTAAATAAGAAAATTAACTCAGAAGACATTTTAAAGAGACAGTAACATGGATTACATTTGCACTAAACCTTCAAGGATAATATTAATATTAATATTAATAATAATAGAAGCCCTGTTTCTTGTTCCTCCCCATTTAAATTTAACATACAGATGTTAGCCAGCTCAGTGGCCTGGAGTACATGAACCTCAGATATTTAGTCACAGGGGTGAGTTCCGACCATTTCTGATGTGTTCCTACAAAAACAAATACTTTCTATCTTAACAAGTGTAGCAGAACTGAGGCAAGCTGTTGTATTGTTATTATTCTCCCTCTACCAAAGGGCAGACAATGTCTCAGCCTGACACCGAACAGAACTAGAATCAACTAGTGGACAACGTTGTGAAATAAAATAGCAAGCGAAGGAAGGCAGAAGCTGTGCTTAACATTCATGACTTCTCACCCTGTCAGTGCTGCTTCAACTCCAAAGTTCAAATGCAGTTTGAACGACAGTGGCCTTTCCACTGAATTCGTAGATCCTTAGACCAATATGAATTCACAAACCTTCTCAGGCTTAAATTAACCCTTTGACGCCCCTGGCCTTTCCCTGGTGTAAATTTTCCCTGGCTGTTCTCTATATACCCTATATGTATGGACATTTAGTGTTGCGCCTCTAGCTGGAAATTATTACTATTTTTGCACTAACTGTAATCCTGGGTAATAGTCTAACATTGGTACCATCTAGTACTATCTTTTAAGTAGAGGCCACATGCAGAAGGTCCCAGGTTTGATCCCTGGCATCTACAGGTAGGGCTAAGGAAGAATCCTGCCTCAAAACCCTGGAGAGCCACTGCCCATCAGTGTTGACAATACTGGGCTAGACGGCCCAATGGTTTGATTCACTATAGCCTTCAACTTTTGATGTGCCTAAATTTTTCCGAAGGAAACTATTCCTTTCCTTTAAATCAGCGTCTTGTTTAAATGCCACCTTGAGAAGGTTTTACCCTTAAAGGTGGCCTAAATATAATTTTAAATTAATCAATTAAGAATTAATTAACTAATAAATGGCAGAAAACACTCATATGAGAGCCACTGACATGGCTGATGGCTACACCTAGTACTGGGAAGAGCAAGATTCAGCTCTGTTTTCAGTTATGAAGCCTTGGGCGATAGCCCCTTGTAGAGCAGCCTAAACTCCAGGCTTCAGTTGTGGTCGGAGGTGGCAGTGAAGTGTTTGAGGATAGAGTTGTGGGTGTCAGGAAAGGCAGAGTTGTGCTGAGTGTTTGAGGTCAGGACTGTGTGCCCCCTCCCCCCCAGCTAACCTGCTGCCTTCTCCTTCAGTGGAGGATGTTGTCTTTTCACCAGTGTTTAAGTAAGATTTAACTCCCCCCCACACACACTTTTTAATGAATGGTGTATCTGATGGGGTGGGTGGGGAATGATATTTCTATGCATGTAATGTTTGCTCCTTTTGTTTTTAATTCTGTTTTGTTGAAGTCACAATAAAAATAAAAAGCAAAGAAGAAGAGGAGGAGGAGGAGGAGGAGGAGGAGGAGGAGATGATTTAACTTCCAGCCAGGCTGGTTTCTGTACATGGAATTGGGGATGTGGGAGACCAGTCTAAATGTGCTGTTGCATTTCATGTGGCTGTTGTGTGTATACAGCAGGTGCAGGATGGTGGGAGGATTTCAACCCTTTCCCCCACTCCCTACCATGGTCCCAACAAAAATGCTCCTCCCCTAAACCTGCTATTTACATTGGGACGAAAGCTTCCGTTGTGTAACCGTATGTACATTTTATTTCTTTATTTAGAAAATTAATGCCCTGCCTTTCTTAATAGCAACATACCTGGGGCTTCCAGATAGTCATCCATCAAAGTAGAATCATAGAATAGTAGAGTAGGAAGGGACCTATAAGGCCATCGAGTCCAACCCCCTGCTCAATGCAGGAATCCACCCTAAAGCCTACCTGACAGATGGTTGTCCAGCTGCCTCTTGAATGCCTCTAGTGTGGGAGAGCCCACAACCTCCCTAGGTAACTGGTTCCATTGTTGTACTGCTCTAACAGTCAGGAAGTTTTTCCTGATGTCTAGCTGGAAGTACTGAAGAGACTGCCCTTTGAAAAAAAGTTAGAACATCTGGAACTTTTTAGTTTAGAGAAAAAGTGAGGGGAGACATGATAGAGGTATACAACATTATGCATGGTGTGGAGAAAATGGCTAGGGAGATATTTTTCTTCATCTCATAATGAAGAATCCATGAAGCTGATTGGTGGGAGATGGAGGTAAAGGGAAGAACTCCTTCACACAGCTATGGAATCCACTTCCACAAGATACAGTGATGTTCATCAATTTGGATGGTTTTAAAAGGGGGTTAAACAAATTACTGGAGGAGAAGGCTAATCAGTGGTTACTAGTCCTGCTGACTCTGTTACTTCCAGTTTCAGAGACAGTATGTTGATGTACACCACTGGTGAACATGGGTGGGAGGGTGCTGTTGCACTCATGTCCTACTTATGGGTTTTTGTGGGCAGCTGGTTGGCCACTCTGTGTACAGAATGTTGGACTAGATGGACCCTTGGTCTGATCCAGCATGGCTCTTATGTTCTTCTGTTTCCATAATTCCCAGTCAGCATAGCCTTTGTTTTGTCCAATTCTTCAATGCTCCTTTATCATAACTTTCTCCTTTTCCTTGATTAGGACAGACTTTACAGACTGTCCCAAAGGTGAAGTTTCTGCAGGATCAACCAGTTTATTTCCTTTATCACAATCTCTCTCTCTCTCTCTCTCTCTCTCTCTCTCTCTCACACACACACACACACACACACACACACACACACACACACACACACACTCACAGACTGCTTTAGAATGAGGAACTAAAATCCTGGTAGCCTACTCACACAATGGTTGCTGGCAGTTTCACACGTCTGCACAGTATGAAATGTACTTTGCTACTTCAGCTTTTCAGAAAGGGCAGGGCTCACTTGCTTTTCCAGGAAAAGAACTATTACCTAAAAGGTGTGGTAACAAGTTATCATTAAACGAGCATAATTTTCATTATAACCTCAGGAGAATGGCAGTAGGTATAAATTACAACAGGTGAGCCTTACATACCTGAATGGTTAGGTCACTAGTGGTTCTACTTTGCAAGGGTCATGGGGGGAGGTCTAGCATCCTAGGACAGGGGTGAGGAGGTCTTGTGGGATTTACTGCAGGGATATGCCCAGGTAGACTCTGGGATAGGTTGCAAAATCACCAAAATGGAGAAGCAAGAGGCTTAATGAAGTGAAGTTTGTTTCGGGGGAAGATAGGTCCACACAAATGTCTACGTGGTGAAAAGAAAGCTGATATAGGGGGTTGGCAACTTAAATTTTGGTACCTATACAGGGCGAGAGGAGCAGAAGATGGAGCTAGTTAAGAGGCAGCAGGGGAGAGTGTGTGTGAGAGAGCAATTCCCACAGTGGCTGCTGACCAATCTCTGCCACTAACTGCTCTAACCCCTGCTCAGATCAGCAGAGCCTGTGACAGGCAGCTGTGCCCTCCCTCTGGGTGACAGTGCACCCCGTAACCTCACATGAAGCCGTATATGAAATACCATGCCGGAGCTGCATTCTTTCGATCACCTATACTATCTATTCCATAGAGAGAGAACATGGATGGGGAGAACTTTTAATCCTGAGGGCCAAATTGGCTCCTGTCAAGCAGGTCGTGGGCCACATGACAGCAGTGGGTAGGGACACATCTCAAAGTCAGTGGGGCCCCACTGCTGGCATGGGGAACCCCTGAAATGTTTGCTTAGACCCCATTCAGAATGGTGGCCACATCCAAATGCTTGACTCTGAGGTATCCTTCCTCAGAGTCAGGCTTTATGGAAGTAGGGGTGTCCCAGGAAATCGTGCAGAGTACAGGCAAACTCTAGGGACACCCCCTCCCACAATATCTGGCTCTAAGAAAGGACCCCTCAAACCAGGCATTTGGCCATGGATGCCTCTGAAGTAGGGCTGTGCACCCCCTACCCAAACTGATTCGGATCCAGATCGAGATCCGGAGGTCCGGATTGATATTCAGGGCCCATTTTGCCCCCCCCCTTCCCGACTTACTTGCCTCCGCGGCCGACGGTGGAGGCAGGTAAGTGGGGAAGGGGGGACAAAATGGGGCAAGAATAAGCCCCCCTCCCCCTTACTTGGCTCTGCCGTGCGCCGCTGCATGGATGAATAAGCCCCCCTTCCCCCCACTTACCTGCCTCTGTTGTCCGCCATGGTCTGAGCAGCGGCTTCAACTGCTGCCTGGACCGCGACGGAGCCAGGCAAGCCCCCCTCCCCCCTTACCTGGCTCCACTGCCGTCGCTGCACAGACTGTGGTGCCAGCGGCGCCAGGTAAGCCCCCTCCCCCCCATTTACCTGGCTCTGTTGCAGTCTGGGTGGCGGCTTCAATTGAGGCCTGGCTCGCCCCCTCCCCCTTACCTGGCTCCGCTGCCATCGCCTAACAGACTGTGGCGGCTACAGAGCCAGGTAAGCCCCTGTCCCCCCTCCCCTGGCTCGCCCCCTTACCTGGCTCCACTGCCATTGCCGCACGAATTGTGCCGCCACTGCCAGGTAAGCCCCCCTCCCCTCCACTTACCTGGCTCCATTGTGGCCTCACTTGAAGCCGCCACCCAGACCGCGATGGAGCCAGGTAAGCCCCCCTCCCCCCTTACCTGGCTCCATTGCCGTTGCTGCATGGACTGCAGCGGTGGTGCCAGGTAAGCCCCCCTCTTCCCCACTTACCTGGGTCTGGAGCTTCGGACCGTTCCGCGCCGATCTGGACCTCCCCCGATCCGCTCCAGAACGGGGCTTTGGAGGTCTGGATCAGCCCACTCTGCTTCAGTTCCGGGGATCTGTAACGGAGCAGAGCACAGCCCTACTCTGAAGGGCTATGCCAGCTGCTTTTCTAGCTGACATGTCTCGTCAGAGAGCTCAGGCACCCTGCAGAGCGGGCGGTTGGAGTAACAGTGACAATGTGATAGGGAGATAGGGGGCTAGAGAGGGAGCTTAAGGGAGATAGATGGGAGGCAGACCAGGCGGGTTGCAGGGAAAGGCAGACAGATGAGGTGAAGAAAGGCAATGGCAAGCGACAGCCTTAGAGTTTGCACCAGCACTGTCTAACATGGGTATTTGGAGGTTTTTTTTGGAGTGTGTGTGGAGCATTTCCTCTCATGGCAAATGCTAGCTTCAGAGGAGGGATTTCCTACAGGATCGCATAGCGGAGGGAAGGGATAATTCCCCCTCCACACCTCCTCTGATCCCATTAATTATCAACTTCCCGCTCCCAGCAGATGCAATTTGTATTTTTAAAAACCTGCAGGTTAGATGCAAAGATGCATTTATTATTACTTCTAGTTTGGCCCTGAATTGTATTGTATTCTCTTGCACTAGGATAGAGAGCTTAGTCTCCACTGGAATGGATCAGATCAGGCACTAAAACAGCCTTCCCTAACATGATGCCCTCCGGATGTTGAAGACTACAATTCCCATCATCCCCAACCACCATGTCTAATGATCAGCAACAATGGAATAAAGGCTACTACACCAAACAGTATTTTTACCCTTACGTCGAAGCAAACCTTTATTTTTGTACATATCTAATTAGCAAATATCTTCAATAGGATGCATGCATCACACATGACACGTATATCAGGACAGCATAACAGAGTTCGACAGGAGATTTCAGCAGATGATATTTACTTAACAAGGTGTACTCTCTCTTTTTTAATTATGAGCAAACCAATGTTTCTACCATTCTGAAGAAAGGAGATAACAACATGAAATGTTTGTCATTTAAGACTCAGCACTGACGTTCTGTTTGGCTTCTGAGTTTATTTGGAAATAGGTTCATTATTCTTGAAACAAAATCCCAAGTGTGTAGATGGAAGGATTAGAAGACAAGACAGGAAGGGTATACAGAGGGATTTAAGGATGAGACAAATTGAATAAGAGATAAAAGACAGAAAGAGGTGAAAATGAGAGTGGAGAAGTCTTGAAGCCTGACCTACCTTAGGAAGTAAATTATATTTATTAAACTTATCACATCCTATTTTCAACAAACTAAGACTGGAACAGCAGGTTATATGTGCCACAGGGATGCCAATCAAAATGGAATTCACAGGGCAAACTTCCTCCCATAATATGCTCTATGTATTGTCCATTTTCTCATGTCCAACAGCAGCAGCCAATGAGATCAAGTTGCCCATAGCATGTAGTTCTGGCCTGAAGCAAGCTAGATTGCTTGGAACTAAAGCAGCCTAAATAGGACACATTGGCCATAAAGAGAACAGGCACACTGAACACGCTCAATCTTCATTCGGCTGTTTTTCATGGGTCTTTCCTGCAGGTTCCACACCCACACCCCAAAGGATTTTTTGTCATTCTGTAAACTTTGGCGGTTTCTCAAAGCGTTATGCATGGATAGTGCCATTTTGCCTACATAGGGATCCACACTCACCTCTGATCTTCAAAAAGAGAGCATGATTTACATTCAATATTCTTGCTATCATTTCACAATCATCCCACAGTTCAGAAGACACCAAATTAAACCAACCTAAATATCACCCCCACCCCAAATCTTTTGGTTGGCCTAACAAAGGTATTACACTAACATGGGTTTTGGAATTTTACTTATGGTCAACACAGCTACCTTCGTTTTTTAACATCATCATCATCATCATCATCATCATCATCATCATCATCATCACATAGGAACCTAGGAAGGTGCCAAATACTGAGTCAGATCACTGGTCTATCTAGCCTAGTATTATCAACACTGACTGGCAGTTACTCTCCAGTCTTTCAGGCAGGAATCTTTCCTTACAATACCTGGAGAAGCCAAGGAGCCCTTCTCCAGGGGTCCTTCTCCGTGAGCCCCTGCCAAAGGAAGTGAGGCAGGTGGCTACTAGCAGGAGGGCCATCTCTGCTGTGGCACCTCGGCTGTGGAATGAGCTCCCCAGAGAGGTCCACC
Organism: Elgaria multicarinata webbii; assembly: GCF_023053635.1. Classification (NCBI taxonomy): domain Eukaryota; kingdom Metazoa; phylum Chordata; class Lepidosauria; order Squamata; family Anguidae; genus Elgaria; species Elgaria multicarinata. The sequence continues at coordinate 142,498,449 of NC_086172.1, read as the reverse complement.
TGGCACGTACACTGTACTCCTTTCGTCGCCAGCTGAAGACCTTTTTATTCTCTCAGTATTTTAACACTTAATTTTAACTTAAATTTAGATTTTACTGTTCTAACTCTGTATTTTAATCTTATATCAATTTTTGCTGCGTGGTTTTATCCTGGTTGTGCTTTTTATACTGTATTTTGTATTTGTGTTTTTAACCTGTTGGTTGTTTTATTATAGTTTTAATTTTTGTGAACCGCCCAGAGAGCTTCGGCTATTGGACGGTAAAAAAATGTAATAAATAAATAAAGGAGAGAACCTAGGACCTTCTGCATGCAAAGCATGTGCTCTCTCACACTGAGCTATGGGCCCTTATTGACATTGGCCCTGTTCAGAAGAAACTAAGGCCCCTGTCATCCAGGACTTGTTTATCTCTAGGTCTCTCCACCTCCTTGCTCTTACTGAAACCTGGCTTCCTGCCCATGATACTGCCATCTCTGCTGCCCTCTCTCTTGGAGGACTCTCTTTCTCTCACACTAGTCGCCCAGAGGGTCGGGGTGGTGGTGTGGGTCTTTTATTATCTAGTTTGTGCCAGTTCCAGCCTCTTTCCATTCCACCTTCACATTGCTTCTCCTCCTTTGAGGTACATGTGGTGAGGCTCTTCGCTCCACTGCGACTGCGGGTTGCAGTTCTGTACCGCCCCCCAGGCTCGTCCTCAAAATTTATCTCTGATTTTGATTCTTGGCTGTCCTTTTTCCTCTCTGACAACTGTCCTACTCTTATCCTGGGTGATTTCAACATTCATGTGGATGACCCTCAAGATGCTGCAGCTCTACGATTTCGCTCATTATCTTCCTCTTATGATCTTAAGCTTTGGTCTGATGCACCCACACATTCCCTTGGACACTGTCTGGATCTTGTTCTCACCCGGAATTGCTCTGTGTTGGACTTTTCTACTGCTCACTTTCCGCTGTCAGATCATCACCTAGTTTCTTTCAATATTACTCATAATCCTCCTCCTTCACGTCCCGCTTCTCGCTCTTGTCGTGACTTGCAATCTATCAATTATGAGGCTTTTTCCCAGTCTCTAGCCTCCTCCCTTCCTTCTGTCTGTTCGGCTGTCTCCTTGGACTCAGCTGTCTCCTTCTTTAATTCCTCCTTATCTTCAACTCTTGATAATCTTGCTCCATCTACAACTCGGATAGCTCGCCCTTCTCAACCCCAACCGTGGCTCACCTCTTCCCTCCGCTACCTTCGCTCTTGTTCCCGGGCAGCTGAACGCCTTTGGCGTAAGACCAGGGACCGGGCAGACTTTGTCCATTACAAATTTGTACTCTCCTCTTTCTCTTCTGCCATCTCACTGGCCAAACAGCAGTACTACTCAACGCTGATCCAATCAAATGCTAGGCATCCTCAGCGGCTCTTTGCGTCCTTCAATTCTCTTCTGAAGCCTAATCCGCCATCTCTCCCCGCCTCTCTGTCTGCTAATAACTTTGCCTCTTTTTTCAATGCTAAAATCCAAACTATCCACTCTGATCTGGCCAGCTCTGCTCCTCTTCCAGTTCCTGTTCCTCATCTGTCAGCTCCTCCTGCAAATTTCTCTGCGTTTTCTTCGGTCTCTGCGGATGAACTGTCTACAATACTGCGCTCTTCGAAGCCTTCCACTTGTTCTCGTGATCCGATTCCTTCTCGCGTCTTTATTAATCTTATTCCTGCTATCCTCCCTTCCTTGCTACATATTATTAATCTTTCTCTGTCCTCTGGTTCATTTCCTTCTGCTTTTAAACATGCTACAGTCTCTCCCATTCTCAAGAAACCTACTCTTGATAGGCTATCTCTATCTAACTACCGACCTGTCTCTTTGTTGCCGTTTGTTTCAAAGATCCTGGAGCGTGCGGTCTACTCTCGCTGTCTTGACTTTCTTTCTAGTAACTCTGCTTTGGATCCATTTCAATCTGGATTCCGTCCTCTGCATTCCACCGAAACAGCCCTTACTAAGATCACCAATGATCTCCTTACTGCCAAGTCTAAAGGCCATTATTCCGTTCTTATTCTCCTTGATCTAACTGCAGCCTTTGACACGGTTGATCATGATCTTCTCTTAGATTCCCTTCATGACCTTGGATTTTGTGGCTCTGTCTATAACTGGTTTGCCTCCTATCTAGCGGGTCGCTCTTTCAGCGTGTTGGCTAATGGCAGCTCGTCTTCCTCCTTTCCCCTTTCAGTAGGGGTTCCGCAAGGCTCGGTGCTTGGCCCGTTGTTGTTTTCCTTATACATGTTGCCCTTGGGCAAGCTTATTCAATCTCATGGCCTCCAATATCATCTGTACGCCGATGATACACAACTATATCTGTCATCTCCGGAACTTTCTCCTGATGTTCACGATCGTATCTCGGCATGTCTTTCAGATATCTCAGCTTGGCTGCTTCATCGTCGCTTGAAGCTTAACATGGCAAAGACTGAATTGCTTGTTTTTCCTCCTAAACCTTCTCCTCATCTCTCATTCTCTCTTACTGTCAATGATGTTACGCTTACTCCGGTCAAGGAAGCTTGTAGCCTTGGCTTTATCTTCGACTCCTCGCTCTCCTTTATTCCTCATATTGAGGCAGTAGCTAAATCTTGTCGATTTTTCCTGTATAATATTGCCAGGATTCGATCATTTTTGTCTGTCTCTTCTGCCAAGACGCTTGTTCATGCACTGGTTATTTCACGGTTGGACTACTGCAACCTTCTTCTCTCTGGCCTTCCTTCTTCTCACATCAGTCCGTTGGTTTCTGTTCACCACTCTGCCGCAAAGATCATCTTCTTGGCTCGCCGCTCTGACCATGTTACTCCGCTTCTGAAATCTCTTCATTGGCTTCCAATTCACTTCAGAATCCAATATAAACTTCTCCTGTTAACCTTCAAAGCTTTTCATGGTCTAGCTCCTTCCTATCTCTCCTCTCTCATCTCACACTATTGCCCCGCTCGTGCTCTTCGCTCCTCTGATGCCATGTTTCTCGCCTGCCCAAGGGCCTCTACTTCCCTTGCTCGGCTTCGTCCATTTTCGTCTGCTGCCCCTTACGCCTGGAACGCTCTTCCAGAACATTTGAGAACTACAAGTTCAACCACAGCTTTTAAAGCTCAACTAAAAACTTTTCTTTTTCCTAAAGCTTTTAAAACTTGATGTTGTGCAGACTTCTACTGTTACTTTCTACTGTTAGTTTTTCCCTACCCAGTGCCGCTTACCCTACCCTGTACCTGTTTGCATTCTCTTCCCCTCCTTATTGTTTTACTATGATTTTATTAGATTGTAAGCCTATGCGGCAGGGTCTTGCTATTTACTGTTTTACTTTGTACAGCACCATGTACATTGATGGTGCTATATAAATAAATAAATAATAATAATAATAATAATAATAAACCTTAAACCACGTAGTTAAGTTGTTGTTGTTAAAGCTTTAACCACCGTGGTTTAAGGTGTCTTCTTAACAGGGCCATTGTGTTATTGCTCTCTTGTATTTTATGTTTTAAGCTGTACATTGCCCAGAAAACTTTGGTTATTGGGCAGTTTAAAAATGTAATAAACAAATAAATAAGCATGCTGCAAGAGAGTTGCTAGTGTGCCATAGTAAATTAATTAATTAAGGACTCTAATAAGCCTTAAGTACTCATCCACACAAACACCTGCCTGCTGCATTTCTTATGACTTATTGCTCTGGTCTGGCTCTTTATAGTAGGTGAGTAGGTATCACATAGAAAGCGGCCTTAGGTAAGGCAGGCCTTGGTCCCTCTAGCTGAATATCTTCTACACCAGCAATTCACAGCCTTTTTGGGTCACTGGGCACATTTGGAATTTTGAGTGTATCATGCTTACTTTCACAAAATGGCTCCCATGGCTTGCCCGTGCATAAAATGGCTGCTATGGTGAGCATGAGTAGTCACAAAACACTCATTTCCCAGAAGGCAAACTGGTGAAATGAAGAAGAAAAAAGTAGCTTTACCAAAAACTTAAATACAAAGCAGAGGTATCTAAACTCCAAAACACAAAACCATGCTTTTGAACCTGAATAAAGATGGTGCTGGAGAGCAGCACTTTGCCTTGCAGTATGCCAGCTTCCTAGTTAAAAAAAACCAATTAAAAAAAACTTAAGACATACGATAAAAATCAGGAAGGGCAGGGTAAGAAGCCTGTCGATGCCAAGAGAGGTGTTCAATGGTTCCCCAGTGGTCACTAATGTATTATGTCTGTGCTATGTTGGAATTCCTAGATCTGCAATGACTGACAGTGGCTCTCCAAGGTTTCAGACAGGGGTCAGCCCTCCCTGGAGATCCTGGGGATTGAACCAGGGACCTTCTGTATTCAAACCATGTGCAGAGAATGTGCTGAAGCCCTATTTCAGGTGCCTCCTTTATTGGAAGAATGGTATTCAGCAATGGTACAGTGCTTTTTCAGTGGTGGCTGCCAGCTATGTAACAACTTCCCTACCCAATGCCAACTTCACAATATTTTCAGTGCCAGGCAAAAATGTTTTTTGTTTACCCAGGCATATTAATCTACTGTAAATTCAATATTATTGACTTTAATCACTGATGTATTATGATGTCCATGCTATGATTGTTTATTGTACACCACCATGAAATCCAAATAGGAAGAAGGGTGCGGTCTAAAAATGTTTTAAATAAATAAATGAAATCACTGAGCTACAGCCCTTTCCTGAAAGGAAATTAATCCTGGGTAATTCTGCCCATGAATTGGTAATTCTGATGTATCTTTGCATTGGGTTATGTGATTGGATAATTCAGTTACACACTCTGCCATGACAGACAGGGCTGACCCTACCATTAAGCAGAGAGAGGTGGCTGCTTCAGGCAGCTGATTTGGGGTGGCATGAAAAGGCAGCAGCGTGCTAGTTGTTTAATTTATTATTGTTGGGTTTTTTACTGTCAGGGAAGGAGAGAGCTACTTCAAGGTTTAACCACCCCAGGTGCCAAAATAACTTGACCACTGTGGCAACTATGGATTTTAGCGATTTATTTATTTACTAAATATAAAGAATTAAGCATGCTAAATTAGATCATTTTTTAGGGCATCAGAAAAAAAATTCATTGCAAATGGGGCAGTTTTCAAGGCAAATGATCCTTTACTATTTATTTATTTATTTACTTACTTACATTTATATACCGCCCCACAGCCGAAGCTCTCTGGGCGGTTTACAACAATTTTTTTAGCCTGAAAATTCGTAATTTTCCAGAAAACCCACATCATTGTTTGGATGAGGGCTGCAGTGCAGGAAGAGAGTGCAGTCTAACCCTTTCCCTCTGCCCTGCGCCCCTGATCAATACTCAAGAGAAGATTTTGGTCAAGCATAGCCCTAGTACTCACAGTCTTTTAACTGACTCTTGAGTGCCCTCAAAGGCTTTACACACCTTTGCTAAATTTATTTATTCATTTATTACATTTATATACCGCTCCATAGCCGAAGCTCTCTGGGCGGTTTACAACAGCCTGGTAAAATATATTGCTACCCAGTTAGTTTGAGGCAACATTTTAAGTTGACCAAAAGGCTTTCAATTCATTGATCTAACCAAGCAATCAATTTAGTACTGCAGTTGTAATATGAATGTTAAATCCTCCTCTCTCAAATATATGCAGGAGTTCACCTAGCCTTTGTTGGCAGTTGTAAACCGGCAGTTGTAAACCGCCCAGAGAGCTTCAGCTATGAGGCGGTATATAAATGTAACAAATAAATAAATAAATTTTAGCTCAGGCTGGTTGTGGCCCCAATCCTATGCATTTTACTCAGACTTGTCCCTGAGTAAATATGCATAGAAGCAAGTTATGGATCAATTTTCAAAAATCCATATTTTCCTTGCCCAGGTACAATGAGGTGAAACATAAAGTGTAGTGTATTGGAAAGACAAAGGCAATAACTTTAGAACTATCATTTTCTAGAAATTATGGCATGTACAAGATGGCTACCTGATGACCCCCTTACACTCCCATTTACGAAGTTCTATGGTCTCGTTTTAACTTGCTCCTGCTTTTATAATTCCAACACTAATATTATACATGAAATAATGTACATTGTTGACTCAATGTATCTCACACGGAATTCGCAAATCCATCCATTCTATTTCTGTCAGGCATGACTGAGTGGACAACCTCTATAAATAAGCAAAGATGTGACATGAATAATTCTGCCTTGAACTAAGGCCCAATCCTATTCTCATGTGGCCTACATAAACCTGGGGCCATCACCAATGCCCCAGTGCAGGCACCAAGTGTCAGAAGTCCAAGCAAATACTTAACATTTATTTTCAGTCTTACTAGAACCAATGTATTCTTGGTACAAATTTAGTACTGGAGGAACTTCTGTTTGGGGGCCTGTTCTTCTAATGAAGCCTTTCTTTTACAGCATATATGAGTGGGTATTTCAAAATTATTAGATAGCTTCCCAGTTACATTGTCAGTTCAAAGCTTTAACCAATTTCCTTTGGTGTTTTTTCAGTTATACTGAAGCATCAGTTTATGCATATATTTGTACATAGCCAAAGAATGTAATATATTGTGCCTAATATAAATCACTATGGATTTTGAATATTCAAAATAGTAACTGACAGGCAATGTAATAAGAACTCATGGTGCAATTTTTCAAATTATGAAGCAAACAGAAATTGTATGCATCTCTGAATTCATCTTTACATGCTAGAGAAAGCATGTTTTATTCATGCCACAGTGATAAATTAATAAGGATATGACTTATTAATAAACATATTTATATCCTATTAATTTCAACAGGAGACATACAGTGCAATCCTATATATGTTCACTCTGAAATAAGTCACATTAATGGGACTAATGTCCAGATAAAAGTGTATAGGATCGCAGACTCAAACTTTCTCACTAAAATCGACAGGATCCCAAAGGGTTTAACATTGGCTGGATTGTGCCTGAAATGAAAATGAAGTTTAGCACAAGCCACTCATCTGAACAGACTTGAAATTATTATTTTCTGCTTTAACCAGAAATAGAATAAATTGAGTACTGTAGGTACAAATTTGCTAAGAACATTTTCTCATTGGTAGTATGGGTATGCTAATATGATCAAGATGTAGCCAAATAAGGAAACGTCTTGGTATCAGGAAGGACAATTTCTCTGGATCAGATGAATCATAGCCTATTTCTCTTCCTGCCTTCTGGTGTATGTTGCATGAGAAACAGGATGGCATCTTAATGGATCCAGCCAATTGTGGTCTTTTAGTTATCTCTTTTAAATGGTGGTGGAGGATTCAGAGTAGAAATATGGTCAGAAATGAGGAACATAAACAATAGCGTTCAGTATGCAGAGATTTACAATTGAAAAGATTACTTTTATTGCAATTCTATAGTATTAAGAGTAGCACAAAACTACTGATAGAAACAAACATCAGTTCAAAGCATGCCTACAGCCCATCTCTTCTGTGTGAATTTGCTAAAGAAAAAGTAATATAACGTGTCTGTTTTCCTGGGACCTCTTGGATCCTATTCTACGTGTCTGTCTTGTTCTCAACTTCTCTGGAAAAGGGGCACACATATTACCTTGTGCTTCTTTGGACCTACCAAGAGACTGTGGTGCACACCTGTATCTTCTCTAAGAAAATATGGTGCACACCTGTAAAGCTGTCCTCACTATTGGTCTCTAAGGCAAAGGAATATTCCCATTCTCAGTCTGTTCTGAAAGTACAATAGAAGACACTTTGATCTTTCATACAAGTTAAAGCAGCTGTGGAATAGATGCAAACTTGTCTTGGTTTTCCAGTCTTCCACCTAGCATCAAGGAAACTGGGAATTGTAAATGTAAGCTATGCCAAATATGTTCTAAGCCAGAAGCAGGGTTTTTTTTAGTGTGCAGTTGGGGAAAAATGTGCAGTTGGAAATCTGATAATGTGCAGTTGAAAAAAGTGGTGGAAAAAAATAAGACACGTGTTATGTGTTTATTAAGAACTTAACAATAGACAAAGTCAGGGATGGCATGTAACACAAATCATGTAAGGATGTAGGTGAAAGAGTCCTTGATGATGTGACTGAAGTTGTTGGGTCCTGTGACAGTTTTGCCTGAATAGATGTGGGGGCAGAGTTGGCACTTGGGTCTATTGCATGGTCTGGTCCCTTTGTCTGTGTCTTTGTCCTGTTGCTGGTTAGCATCTGCTTCAGGTTGGGAGGTTCTGTAGGCCAGGACTGGTCTGCCTCCCAAGGCCTGTGAGAGAGAAGTGTCTGTGCTGTTGATGGGTTGGAGTTCACTGATGATCCGTTGCAGTGGTTTCAACTGGGGGCCACAACCAGTGGTGTACTTCTCTTGGTCTGTCATCCTTCCTGGGTATCCATATGTCCCTGTCAATCTGTCTTTAAGTTTAAGGTTCTACTTGTGTTGGTGATAATCTGTCCAGTTGTGAAAGAGAAATAATGTATTTGGCTTGGATAGGGGTTTGTGTGTGTCTGACAGGGCATTTGTGCAGTTGGAAAATTTGCTTTTAAAACCCCCCTGGCCAGAACATGTAATCAATAGCCTATTGGACAAACTAATGTTCTTACACTTGCTAATTGCTTGAGCTGTAGTCATCAAGGATCCTATCTGAACTCTAGTGGTTAAAGTTTGAAACTCTAGATGAATGTGATCAATTCAAGTTAATAAAGGGGATGTTTTAATTATAACAAAGATGTTTTACATCTGGGTCTTGCTGCCCAGAGATAATGGCTTGGCTCACACAAAACATGAAACCCTAATTAGGCACCACAAGAATATGCCCTCTGCTCATGTCCTCCCTCCTCACCCACTCTCCTCCCCTCATGGCACCACTTCAATTAGTTATTTCCTCACGTGTTCAAAGCATAGTTTGCTGTCACACTCAATCCCAGAATCTACAGTTTGTGCAACAAACCAAGATCGTAAATCAGCTTGAAGCTGGTTCACAGAGAGCAGGGACGTTCTGTGGTTGTGAAAACTGAAAATAAATATATTCCTACTTGTTTATTTTTAACACAAACCTTCTGGATTTAGTTGTTCTTTACTCCTCCAAGGAGCAACCACCTGTTACTTAGGATATATGAAGACCACTGCTGGATCAGACCACAGGCCTATCTAGTCCAGCATCCTGTTTCCCACAATGGCCAACTGGATGCCTATAGCAAGCCCAGAAGCAGGACATAAGTCCAAAAGACCCCAAAACTAGAATTCAGAGGCATACTGCTCTGATTCTGGAAGCAGCACATGACTATTAAGATAAGTACGCATTGAAAGCCTTATCTTTCTTGAATTTGTCTAATCCTGTTTTAAATCCATCTAATTTGGTGGCTATCACCACACCCTGTGGCTGCGAATTTTGCAATGTAACTATGTGCCGTGTGAAGAAGTACTTCTTTTTTCCCCATTCTGAATCTCTCACTGTTCAGCTTCGTTGGATGACCCCAAGACTTCTTTCCTAGTCAGTCACCGCCAGCTCACACCCCATCCTTTTACACTAAGGCTGAAGGTTTATCCTGGGATCATCCAGCGTTCACCCCAGCCTGAGCACTGGATCCCCTGTGTGTCACCTAGATGAACAGGTTTGACCCCTGGACGATCCAGGGATAAACCTTAGGTCTAGCTATGGCCTAACATACACTGAACTGTGTTTTCCATTGTGTTGCCCATTCACCCAGTTTGGAGAGATCCTTTTGGAGTGCTTCACAATCTTAAAAAATCCTGAGTCTTCTACAGATTTTTCCATCACACTATTCACCTCTTGACAAGTTAAAAAAAACAAAACAAAAAACAGAAAACCCACTAAAATCATAGAATAGTAGAGTTGGAAGGGGTCTATAAGGCCATTGAGTCCAACCTCCTGCTCAATGCAGGAATCCACCTTAAAGCATTCCTGACAGATGGTTGTCCAGCTGCCTCTTGAATGCCTCTAGTGTGGGAGAGCCCACAACCTCCCTAGGTAACTGGTTCCATTGTCGTACTACTCTAAGAGTCAGGAAGTTTTTCCTGATGTCCAGCCGGAATCTGGCTTCCTGTAACTTGAGCCCATTATTCCGTGTCTTGCACTCTGGGAGGATCAAGAAGAGATCCTGGCCACTAGTCTCCATATAGATCCTAAGGGGACTTTATATCCTTTCATTATGAGAACTGCCCATTTATTCCTGCTTTATGCTTCCTAATCTTTTACCGGTTACTGATCCATAAAAGGATCCATGCTCTTAACCCATGACTGCTAAATTTACTCAGGAGCCTTTAATGAGGGACTTTGGCTTATTAATATTATATTGGGGGAAGGGTATAAATCACTGGATGAGAACCTGTGGCCCTCCAGAGGTTGAACTAAAACTCCCATCATCACTGACCATTAATCACAATGGCAGGGATGATGGGAGGAAATTCTACAGCACCTGGAGGGCCACAGGTTCCCCACTTCTGGTATAAACGAAAACATATATTCACATGTGAAGAACACAGTCTCAGTGGTCTTCAACTGGTCCAGACCTGAGATCCACCTTGGACTCCCGACTTGCAACATGGGACTCACTTTCACAATTTCACAATTGCCCAACATGGTGACAACAGCTTTGCTGTGACCCACCTGGACTGATCTTGTGACTCACTTTTGGATTGCAACCCACCAGTGTAACTGATCTCAAGGACAGCTTCAAACTCTTGATAACTTACATATTGTAAAGTATTGCACCTAAGAGTGCACATTTTAAGAACCATTTGAACAACTAAAGTATTTCTGATTCGAATATGACTCTTTTCTAATCTGCTTAAATAAGTCCATGGGATAATTATATTAACTCTTATATAATACCCCTTTACTTTAATAAAAACAGATTAATGCTTACTTGAATAAGGACATCATCAAATAAATTAATGGTGTGTTTTTCTTGTTATTTCTGTTGTTCTAAGAAGTCTTTATTTTTCAAAGCCTCATTTTTGAACTTGTCCCAATCCTGTCTGTAACATGTCAATTCCACTTTGTTATTAGAGGACTGTGATGCCCACTCTTCACTAGATTTACTCTGGATCAGTCTTAATCTTTCTAGAACCCAAAGGACCCAGCTCGGGTGCCTTTGTCAAGGGTTTGGGATGCTAAAGCCATCCGTGACACACCTACTTCTGCTTAGGCCCCACAGCTATACAGATCTGCACCCTCGCCCCAAACTTCTCCCTTCCGCTGCCACCATAGATCGACCTGTACCCTCCCCAGGTACTCCAATGACCACACCAGGTGTAAATGAATGTAATTTATTAACAAGACGTTAATGCAGGTTCAACAGCTTAATGGTTTCTCTCAGTTTACAAGCGTATGGTTTCAAAGTACAATGCGTAATGGTTTCAGATGGTAATTTCACTTCAACGTTTCAAATGTAACTGTATAAGTAGTCCTACCTACTCTACCCGTTCTAAACTACACTATTTTCCTTCCCACACACTAATTCACCAGAACAACAAAACACGCAGACCCTTCCTATCTGTATTCCAAATCTCTCTCTCATATATATCCCTCCACATACCTGTCAGCAGCAGCATATATATCACGCAGTCCTCCGACTCCTCCCATTCTTTCAAACCAATCCAGGCACTCCACACAAACATCCAATCAGCACTCTCCTTCCATCCAGCACTCACTCCCCCCTCTATGGCTTCATACTTACCATTCTGCTACACACACATAGTGAGTACCTTCTTTAAATATTCTTACTAACTAATAAACCTTTATATTAAATTTAACATCATAGCCATATGCAGTAAAACATCACAAGGACAAAATAAATAATTTCAGCACTTACAAAAAGCTATTTGATACTGATAAATCAATCATGGAATATAGTCTCTCTCTTTCTCTCTCTCTGTGTGTGTGTAATTTCAATGATCCACATTACTAGCAGTGGGTTGGGGTTTTTTGGAACCACATTTGAAAGTGACATTTATTAGTATACACGAACCACAGAATTTATTTGATGAAAGACAGGCTGTGATTAGCATCAATCATTTTCTAAGGATACTGGGGCCTACATGCTGAAAGGTGACATCATTTGGAAAGTCAACAGCCTGTGAACCAAATGTCAGAAACTCTAATGCTGTTTCCAAACCGTTTAAACATTAGGATAAGAACTTTGAGGTTTCTTATTTTTCTGAAAGTGTAATATTTGCTCAGCGTGAGTTGAAAGCTGTGAAAGCATGATAGCTGGCCCCAAGTGCTGGCTGCTAACTTTTTACTTATGGTAATTACCTAATAACCAATTGATTTCTGTTGCTAATAGGGCAATTTGTTAAAGCTCTTGAGACAAGAAAAGATTAAAAGAAGGGGAACGAGCCCCGTGGCTATCCGAAGATCACATTTATGAACAGTGGGGTGGCCAACAGCAGAATTTTCTGAAGTGCAGAAATGATGCCTTACTTTCAATCCAGGAATTTTTGGACACACCACAGAGTACTAACTACTGTGTGAGGACATCAGGCTTTTCATTAACCGAAATCGATGCGGCTTAATTTTAAAACCAACACTGCTGTCATTTATGCACAGTAAGCTCCATTTAGACTGTACGTGATTATTAAGGGCAGCTACTCATATTTAGTATCCATAAATTGGTACCCATTTGGAACAGATGTGGGGAGAGCAGGGAGGGAAATGGACGATTGCCTTGATGCTATGCTCTCTTGAGGTTTGGTCTGCATACCCCAAAATGAGGTGGTTGCAAGCTGCGATGCAGGGGAGGGGGATTTTTGAATGTTCTCCTCCATTAAAAGCTCCAAGCAAATAAAAAATGTGCAGGCAAAGGATTGGGTTAGAACTTTTCTCCCTGATGTGCTAGTTTTCAATCTGTGCAGACTTTTGTGTGTGTGGGAGGGGGATTGTTTTGATTTTTACGCGGAGGTGCATTCAAAAGTGGTATTCCCCACTATAATTTTAAGTGGTACACTCAATTCTACTGTCTCTCCTCAATCTACCTCCTCTTTACCACTTTAATATGCTATATGTACAGACCTGGCTTGAGACAGCACCTCCAAAGATCCAGTGAAAGAGTCCTTGAATACAGCCCAATGAGACCACTTGCCCCTCTGCACACACAGGATAGGATTCCATTTCAGCTACAGCAACACAAGGCATAAGCCTCAAGTCAGTGCAGCATAGTGGTTAGAGCAGCCTTCCCCAAACTGGTTCTCTCCAGATGTATTGAATAATCTTCATTCTCAGCATGGCTGGGAATCAAGGGAATCACAATACAGAAGGCAGCAGTCGAGAATACCAAAGTGGGATAATTCTAAGCAGCACACAACTGCTACAAGATCTAAGCAATGTCAGAAAAAGAGGTACACAGATTTTTACAATACCATAGTTATAATGTACAAAATCACATAAGCGTAAGTACATATATAATCCCGAAGTGAATATACATGAGAAAGGTTCATAAACATGATATACCATATTTCTTCGATTGTAAGACGCACACTAATTTCAGTACCACCAACAGAGAAAAAACCCTAAGACACACCCACGATTCTAAGACGCACCCCATTTTTAGAGATGTTTATATGGGGGGAAAAGTTCGTCTTAGAATCGAAGAAATAGGATAATAGCAATAATATTCAATAACTGAACAATGCAAAATGTGTTTTTCCCCAGTAACTGAGCAAACCAGAATTACAGGCCTGCAGTTTCTTTTAACCTGTTTCGCAGTCACTTCCTCAGACCATCTCAACTGTTTACACCATCCTAGTGCTTAAGTCATGGGAGAAAGGAGAGGAAATGTTTGATTCGCTCCTCAGTCTCAAAGATTTTTTTTCGTCCTCCAAAAATTGATTGACTTGAGTCCCAGGCAAAAATGCACATGTGGTAAAATTCCCTCTTCATCACGACAATTAAAGCTGCAGGAGCTATACTAGAGTGACCAGATACAAAAGAGGGCAGGGCTCCTGAAGCTTTAACTGTTGTGATGAAAAGGGAATTTCACCAGGTGCTGCATGCATACAAATGACACCTGTTGAAATTCCCTTTTCTGTTCAACTGTTAAAAGATACAGGAGCCCTGTCCTCCTTTTCATATGGTCACCCTAATTAATGTAATAAATAAAGAAGCCATGGCATTCATCACTGCCTCTTACGCCACTCACAGAATTCCTATGCTAACAGGCTCCTACTAAAGACAGTCACGTATTCTGCCCAACCATTATAATAAGCTTGTAATAATATCCCATATCCGTTTCAGGGGATTTTAGAAGTTTTGCAACTGGCTCCAGAGAAAGCAAGAAACTCCAAGTTGCCATAATATCTTCTCTACTGGTAATTCAGGCTCTGTTCTGCAAAAGGTTGAAGAAACTACTTTTATTTTCTTTTTTTAGTGTGCTGTGAAGGAAGTATTTATGACACAACATTTTTTTTTCTTCCTCAGAACTCGATGTGTGCAGAGGAGCACGTATTTGGATGGCTGCACTGTGTCTTTACTGTGATTAGACACGGTAACAGATCAATTGTACATGCTGTGATTATGAGGCCAACTATACCAAAGACATAAACATGCATAAGGCCACTGCAGAATGTATAACAGTTAGTATGGTCTGAAGTGAGATGCTCAGAAATCTATAAAAGTCTTCTGGAATGTAGTAAAGTAAATGTTCAGAAGGTCAGAGTTAGAACGGAGTAAGGAATTGGAACGCTCTATACAGTTTAATCAATGGAAAGTTCCGTTAGCTCCCACCAGTGAGGGAGGAAGCAGCAGCCAGGCCCCTCTCCACCGTGCCTGGGTCCAGCTCCAGCTGAGAGCCCCCTCCCTCCTGCTACCAACTGTCTCTGCAGAGGCCACCAGTGAGGGAGGAAGCAGCAGCCAGGCACCTCTCCACCATGCCTGGGTCCAGCTCCAGCTGAGAGCCCCCTCCCTCCTGCTACCAACTGTCTCTGCAGAGGCCACCAGTGAGGGAGGAAGCAGCAGCCAGGCACCTCTCCACCATGCCTGGGTCCAGCTCCAGCTGAGAGCCCCCTCCCTCCTGCTACCAACTGTCTCGGCAGAGGCCACCAGTGAGGGAGGAAGCAGCAGCCAGGCACCTCTCCACCGTGCCTGGGTCCAGCTCCAGCTGAGAGCCCCCTCCCTCCTGCTGTCAACTGTAACTGCTGAATTTTGCAACTCAGATTGTAGTGCCTGAATTTGCTTTCCTTCCCCCCCCTCCTCCTCCTCCTCCTCCTCCCTCCCAATCCCCTTTCCTTTTGTGTCATGTCTTTTAGATTGTAAGCCTGTGAGCAGGGACTGTCAAGAAATACCTTTGTAAGCCGCCATGAGAGCCTTTTTTGGCTGAATGGCGGCATAAAAATCCTTAAATAAATAAATAATAAATAAATATGTACTATATCTGTAGATTTAAAATTGCTGCAGGGAATTATGGGAATGTTTAAATGGTAGCTTCCTACCCACCTGATGCCATCTCTTGGTAAATTTGAGGCAACTAATGGAAGTGCCAGCAGCTGCCCAATGCCAGTTGCTGCTCTCGCCCCTGGTATTGTTGCTTGCCTTTGACCATGGTATTTAGGGTACCATACAAAGGTATTTGCACAACACTGGAGTAGATTAATTTGTTTGGAATCTGCAACAGCCTCCCCACAGCAGGTATTCTGAGGGCGAATACCGAGAGAGAGGCGTTCTATGTGTGGAGGAAGTGGTTTCAACACATATTCTCTGCAATGAAAACAAATGCTTTGGAATGCAGAGAATGTGTCTTGAAACCACCTTAGAATATATGTCTCTCTCTTCACACTGAGTATCCTAGGAGCAAATTGATCTGTACCTGAATAGTAAGAGGTTTGAACGGGAAGGCAGCTATGCCCTATTTGCCAAACTCAGGATGTTGCTTTAGCTACTAAGTGCACACCTCAGTTCACACTGCTGTGGCTCAAGGAGACTGATATCAAGGAGGCCCCAATGATTTTCTCTTAACTGGGGAATCTCATTTTGAGACACCCAGAGAAACTGTGAAATCTATTACATTACCAAATTAACATATGATGAGAAGTAGTTGTTGCTTAGGTCTGTTTTTAAGATACTGTTTAAAAATCAGTATCAATATATTTCATACCAAGTGCACATGCTAAGTATATAATTCATGGTACTTTGGTATCAATGCTTGATCTTTAAAAAGAAGTTTGAAAAGTCAAAAGCATTTAAAGCAACAACAATGAACATACCCAGTAATTATAACTACCAGGCTTCAGCACCTGAAATGATCTTCAGGTCCATCACGCTATCCGTGATGCTTATAAATAGAGGCTTTCATTGGTGAAGTATGTGCACATCCCAGCAGATAGTTTGTATGCTGCACCATATATCTATCAGTAGGATTTAGTGTTCAGTTTCTGAAACACTAGTGCACAATGCAGCAGACAAGGAGATTGAAGAAAAGCATATTTAAAAAGAAACCTAGATCTTAACACAATCAAATGTGATTTATAGTAAGCCTCTATTTCTCTCTTTTCAAATTTAAGCACCAGCGCTGGGACCTGTTCTTTAAGTTGCCACTATAAATCAAGAAAGACAGGCAAAACCCTTCAAAGACAAGGAAATACACTTATTGAATTTCAGCTGTTCAGATTCCAAATTGACACTATTTACATACAAGACATGATTTATTAATTGTAGATTTTTTTTCTATTTAATGTGCTGATACTTTTCAAGCCTGGAACATACCACTGTAGATGAGAACATTTGTACACCCAGTTGTTATGAGATATGCCTGTTACATTCACAGCCTTATTTTAAGCAACACTTAGGATAACAGAGTTCTAAAATGTGAACAGGACATAGAGGATCCAGAAGGTAGTTGAAGAGTAATAGTGGCCAAGGAAATAGTCAGCTCTTAAGTTTCTACCTACAGCACGACCATCTTTATGTCTACAAGATCATATATTAAAAACTGTGGAGGTAGTAAACTCACCACAGTGAAAATGTAGAAAAAAGTTGGGAGGCGTATGTCCTGCTATGGACCCCATACAGAGATTCCCCTAATGTAACTAAAAGCTTCCTATCATTCACTAAAGAAAAAAAGTGGTTGTGAAACTTGTTTCATACTGGATACCAATTTGTTTAATGCAAAATGAAAGCAGTATGTATGCTGCTTGTTTTGTTTAAAAGGCTGGCAAACCCTGGTGAGGCCTTGATACTTGTTTTGTTCATTTTGTTATTAAATAAAATAGGATTATCTATGTTGCACTTTATACAGTTGAGTTCAAGGCTGGTAACCAAAGCATTGTGGTACTCAACAGGATGTGTGTGTGTGTGTGTTTGATATGCTCTTATATTAGGATGTGTCAGATCCTGGATTTGTTTACAGTGAAACAAATATGCGAACTGGTGTTGCTTAATTGGTGAGGCTGGTATGAGTTTGAACGCCAAGAAAAGGCTATGAATCTTCAAGGCCACAGTTGAGGTCATAAGGAAGAGTGTCTTTGTGCATGTGCAGACTGCAATTTCATAACAACAAGAGTAAGTTATGACTAGGGGCTGAGTTCATGCACTAGGCTTAGTGGGCCCAGCTGAGAGAATGGTTTCCAGACCAGCATGCATGCCCTTTTCTTTCTAGACATCGAGAAGTGCCTCGTTTCCTTTAACTCCGGCGGAGTGACTGTGAAGAAGTGCCCAGAAGTATTGCGTTTTTCAAGCCCGCCAATAAAGTCATTAAGGGCGCAATCCTATGCTTGTTTTGATTGGGGTGGGGGGGAGAGTCCTACAGCTCCCAGTATTCCCCAGCCAGCCACGAATGGGATTGTGCCCTAAAGGCACTTTTGTCTTCCGTCTACACGAGGAAGAGAAGTAAATTGTGGAGAGTAACTACCTTTTCTTGATCTCCAGAAAGAACGGCGCGGGATGGGGTTGGGGTGGCGCCTGGGGGAACATGTTTCTGGGACAAAGGCCGGGTTCATCCAGGTGAATGAATGGAGACAGCTCCAGTATTTTGGAGCTTTCTTTGTGACTCACGTCCGTCGTTCCCAGCAAGAGAGGGCACGTAACAATCCCAGACTCCAGTCATTCCCTGCACGTCCAGCACTTGCCCGGGAGCTTTTTCGTGCGCTTCGTTGGATCTCGCGTGTTCCCAGCCCGTGTCCCCAAGGGATGGCTGGGGGAGGGGGAGGAGGCAGCAGGAGAGGAAGAGAGGAGGGAGGCGGGGAGACGCGCCGCTCGCTCCCATTGGTACGTGTGCACGCTCCCGAGCGGCATGTCCTCTGTAGTATCCGGCGGTGTGGGGCGAACATGGCATTCCCCGCGTGGCGCTTGCTCGGGCAAGGCCGGGCTCAGAGGCAGCAGCTGCAGCAGAAGCAGCGTGTGGTCGCCGTGGTGAGGCGATGCCGCCTGCCAGGGGGATCTGATCCGCCCGCAGATGGCCTCCGGCGGGGAAACAACAGCAGCAGCGGCGGCGGCAGAGCAGCCCCCGGCCGAGCTCAGTGGAGACTCAGTAGAAAGCATGAGGAAGATTTTCATCCGTCGCCCCGAGGATGGCGGCCGCGGCGGGCGAGAGGAGCAGCCCGAGGGGCCGCCGAGGGGCTCCGTGGGAGCCGTCCGACGCCCCACCGGCTCGGGAGAGGCCCGGGACGCCGAGGACGCGTTGCCTTCCAGCCCTCCGCCCCCTAAGCGGGCTCCTCTCCGTGAGCACCGCAGAGATGCTCAGAGGCTAGTGTTACACTACATAGTGCCTTGCATGAACGCCTATGGCTTGTGCATTGTCGACCGCTTCCTGGGGCACAGGATGGCCGAGAAAATCTTCCAAGAAGTCCTGGCTTTGCACCTGAGTGACAAATTACAGGACGGCGCCCTGGCGAGTCAGAAAGCAGGCGGCAGCAAAGCCATTCGCGGGGACCAGATTGTGTGGGTAGAGGGCAGTGAACCTGGCTGTGAACACATAGGCTACCTCCTGAAAAGAATGGACAAACTCATCATGTACGCAGATGGGAAGCTGGGGCAGTACAAAATTAGAGGAAGACACAAGGTTAGTATCTTCAGGCATCAGGACTCCCAGGTCCACCTGTGCAAAGTTCACTTCTTGGCTTCTGCAAAGTTTCCGATCTCTGCCATGTCATGCACTCAAGATCTTAAACTGGGCACTTTCTGGGCACTCTTGCACGCTTGGCATTCTCTCCTCCCCCCGCGCCTCCGCCTCCTTTTTCTAAATCCCTCTCTCTAGTTCGATCGCTTTTAAAATACATTTAAAATCTGGCAGCGATCACACGACGTCTCAGGACACGTGTGATTTCGTATTTGTGAACTGGACAAGACACAGAACTATTGTTTTTTGGTTCTCTCTCTCACGCCACTACAGCAGAAGTTACTAAAATTTCTGAAGAATAGCTTTAAAGGGGAGAAAATCGAACCCAAGCCACCGGATATAAAAGCCTTGCTAACGTTTGTATATAGTACCGGTCGTTATTCTTTCGGGCTATGGAAGTGAGCGTATTTTCCTTCCTTTTAAGATTTAAGAACCCGAGCGGTTACAATTAAAGAGCTGCTTTCAAATACGTTATCTGTAACGAGCAACTTTTAAAAACCGAGATTTGTTACTACGGACGGCTGACGTTGTTTGCAAAGCAATTTCCAACTGCCTAAAACGTTTCGTCTACAGACAGCCAGGTGTGAAGAATGGGGAGGACGCCTCCCGAAAAAGAAAAGAAACTGACCATAAGCACTTGTAAATTCCTTCCCCTTCCCAAGAGTTGCCAAGAGAAACTCCACGGGCACTTGCGCACTTTACACCCTTTCTCCCACCGTTTGTTTACATTGGCCTGTAGTATGTGACCGTAGTAGAAGCGTACATGCTGGGGGAGAATTCCTCAATGGCGGAGGCCACGCCCCCTTTGGGTGTGGGGGCGGTGCCTGCTGATCCATAAGACACGCCTCTCCCAGACACGCTGGTTTCTCTCCCCTCTCCCCTACGGGTTGATTCCAGCCGTGAACTCTGCGGGGGTTGGACATTCTGCGGCCAAGCCGCGCCCCGTCTCTCCTTTGATTGGCCGGGTTCGCGCTCCCGCGAGCTGGCGGGCGGGCGCGAGGAGAGAGATTGTCCCTAGGTCGGGGCTCCACCCACGTGCCGCTCGCGGTTGAAGTGGGAACACATTCTGCACGTAGCAGACGTATTAATCAGAGAGGGGCCATCTGCTGCCTTGGTAAATAAATTGAAAGGGGTTTGCCGGACACGGCTCCAAAAAGAGGGGGGGAAAGGGTGGTGGTGATCCCATTAGCAAACGGGGTGTTCACTTCACACAATGATCTTCCGTCCTCCGCGCAAATAGAAAAGAGCGTCAGCGGCTGGCATTTGCAGCCATTATCTTTCCGCCAAGGTGTAACTCCTGCGTATGGGTGGAGGTCAGTTCGGGGGAGGAGCGTAGTCACCGTTCACGCCAGGATCAGCCCTGTGTTGCCAGGGGCTGGGAGGAACTGAGAAGGCGGCTTCTGACTGCGCTGAAGACAAAAGTAGTAACTTCAGCAAAACTTTTGGACCCACCGAACTCTTACTATCCGGGTGCAGACTCGCGTTGCTCGCTGGCTTTTCTTTGAAATCCAAGAGTTCAGAAATGCTGGCGCTTGTGGCCGGCCCGGTTTGTTAGAATTCCTCATACACCCGCACCCAACAACTCCTGGGGCGGGCAGCCCACTGCTTGGTTGCTCTCTTGGCTTTATAGAGGGGGCAGAGGAATTGTTCTCATTTGCTAAAATGCCTTTGGGCCATATCATGAGGTTAGATCTAGAGAAAATTGCCCTGGACTACATTGTACCTTGTTTGCACGATATCGGCTTTTGCTACCTGGACAACTTTTTGGGCGAGTTAGTGGGGGACTGTGTCCTGGAGCGCGTGAAGCAGATGCACTATAACGGGGAGCTGCAGGATGGCCAGCTGGCCGGCCAACGCAATGGCATCTCCAAAAGGCATTTGAGGGGAGACCAGATAAAGTGGATCGCGGGCACTGAGGAGGGGTGCGAGGCCATCAACTTCCTTTTGTCACTGATAGACAGGCTGGTGATGTACTGTGGAAGTAGACTGGGCAAATACTATGTCAAAGAAAGGTCCAAGGTAAGAGTTTTAAACGGGCTTCTTGAATGCTTGGTTTAAGGGGGTCATTCTCTTTGTTTGCTTTAGTGTGGCTGCTGGAATTAATCTTTTCATCCTGAAGTGCCAAATGCAGGTAACTAATACCAGACATCTTTATAATGACCCGTTTCCTCCCCACCCCCAAGTCCTAAGGAGCTTCATATAAATAAGCTCCATTGTAGCCAGTAGGACTACTTCCAAGTAAATGTTCTTAGGGTTTTAGAATCTTCCACTTTAATTGCAACACGTGTAGGCATGAACTCAGTTTATAATTCATTCTAGGGCAACCAAGTTGATTTTAGGGAGACTATACTAGTGTGATTGGCAATCTGTCTCCTAGAAGTACAAATGCTGTGTGTTTTTAACCACAAACAAACTTTCTCTTACATAGTTAGCAGGAATTGCAATGTAGCTTTGCCAATAAACCAGTAGAAGGTTTTTCTAACTCTGTTTTGGAAAGCAAAATGATTTTGAATGGTGTCAAAAGTTTGTAAAAGTCCATTGCATAATTAGATTAACAAGTTTCTTTCCTGTCACTTTCCGCTAAGCTCCAGGTTTGTTCATTGTGGTGCTCATATGCTGTCTACTTGTCGGGCTCCTGAGCAGCTTTATCTTGTCTTTAGAGAGGTAATAAAGTTAATCCCTAATTTATGCACATATGTACCAGCAGAGGCCACTGCACAGCTGAGTAAATAAACAAAATCCACAGCAATTAATAAATTGATTTCTGCTGTAAAGTGACAGAAGTGTGGGTCCAAAGCATGCTTTGCTTCTGGGGTTTGATGTTTGCATTCATGGAGCTACTGTACTACTTCAATCTATTAGTTTCTTACATCCTGAGACTATGCATGTTTACTCAGAAGTAAGTACCACTGAGTTCAATGGAGCTTATTCCTTAATTGTGTGTTTAGGATAGCAGTTAGAAAATGTTGGGAGATATCTAGAAAGGGTTAACACAATTCCTGATTAAATGGGCATGAGAGAGAGGCTAATAATAATAGCTATATTGGTAACTTCCTCTGTTTGTTTCAAACTTTGTTGAAGGTATCAGATAAATCTTTTCAGTGATTTTGCTTCCTTTACTATTGAAGAGGATCACATAGAGACTTGAACAAATGTTCCTCACTCCTATATGGTGTATCATTTTGGGAATCCATGTGCTAATGAACAAACAAAAAGGAGTTACTGCAACTCTGAATTAGGTAGGAACCAAGTCTGCAGAAGGGTACCCATAATTTTTATTTAAAAGTAACTTTTTTAGGTGAATGCTGGGAGTTGTAGGATTTCTGACTAAACATGCATAGGATTAAGAATATAAGGGCCATGCTGGATCAGACCAAGGGTCCAGCCATCAGCCAGGGATGAACAAGCAGGACATGGTGCAACAGCACCCTCCCACCCATATTCCCCAGCAACTGGTGCACACAGGCTTCCTGCCTCGAATACTGGAGATAGCACACAACCATCAGGGCTAGTAGCCATTGATAGCCTTCGCCTCCAGGAATTTATCCAACCCCCTTTTAAAGCCATCCAAATTGGTGGCCATCACTACATCCTGTGGTAGTGAGTTCCATAATTTAACTATGTGCTGTGTGAAGAAGTACTTCTTTTTATTTGTCCTGAATCTCCCACCAATCAGCTTCATGGGATGAAAAATGTCTCCCTATCCACATTCTCCACACCATGCATAATTTTGTACACCTCTATCATAACCTTCCCTCATAGGGGAGATGCTCCAGCCCCCTTAATCATTTTAGTTGCCCTTTTCTGCACATTTCCCAGCCCTTAAACTCACGTGTGGAACCTTCAACGAAAAGTTGTGTGGTGGTGTCCCAGCTAGCCATACCCTTTCTCAGAATGTTCCATTCCTTTCTCCCCCACCCTCATTTAATTCTTCTCCTCCTTAAAATCAGCCTGCATTCCGTTCACATTGCTCTTGATTGGGCAGTTTATGAATTTCCCCCCTCCCACCCATAGGGATTCCCCCCTCCCACCCCCACCCCACCACGAAGATGTTTTGTACTTTGCAAACCTTGGGGTTTCCCCAGCCTTATGATTCCTCCCTCTTGTACATAGTTAGTGCTGTTAGGGGTCATAAGGATCCACACTTGGGGAATTGAATTCACTATTAGTAAAAGGGGTACTTTTTAAAGTCTACTTACCATGGGAATAGAATTGAAGTTAAAATAAGGTATGCTGGAAGTTTCATTCCCCAGAATGGTATGCTGGAAGTTGTAGGACTTTTTTCTGTTTAAACTTGCATAGGATTGCACCCTTAAAGTCATAAGTTCTCAGGCTAGGTTTGTGCCAGCATGGCCATAATCTCTTCATGTTTTCAGCTATGGAGAATTACCTAAGGTGGCAATTTACTAGGAATAGATCCCATTGAATTAAATGGGACTTGCTTCTGAGGAAAGGTTTTTTGGTTCTCTCTCTCACGCCACTACAGCAGAAGTTACTAAAATTTCTGAAGAATAGCTTTAAAGGGGAGAAAATCGAACCCAAGCCACCGGATATAAAAGCCCTGCTAACGTTTGTATATTCTTTATTCAAAGAATAAAGGAAACATTACTAGGAATAGATCCCATTGAATTAAATGGGACTTGCTTCTGAGGAAAGGTGCTTAAGATAATACTGCATGGGAGGTGGAAGATCCAGTGTACAGCAGCCTTCCAGATAAAGTTTCCCAGTGAACAAAAAAGTTTTCCCATTGACAAAAAGATCTGCCTGTCCCATATACCTATGTGTCACATGTAGCGCGACTTACCTGAAAAGAATTCTTAAGCTTACTGAGTAAATAGATGAGTAGCTGATCTGCAGTCATTTGTGCATACAGTATCCAAATACATTTGATTGATTTGGTTGTTCGCAGTAGTTCATCCATCTGTTCCAGCTAGTTGTTGCTGATCAGATGTTTCAAATGCAATTCCATTGTCATAAAATGTGCTGTGTATCACAGTTTTCCACAGATCATAGGTGGAGCATACGAACACACAGAGAGGACAAATAACCAGTATTGAATTGCACAATGCAAATAAGCTCCTCAATCTCATGTTAGTATGTTCTTCCAATCTGTTTCAGAATTAAATATTGCTGTTATAATATATCAGGCCCCTTTCTTTGTCAGAACTAACGGCGGTGCAGCATTTTGTTTGTACCACCAGCATTTTTACTAACCAAGCAAAGTCACGTTATTGTTTGCAAATTCTATCACTTCTAACCGTGATAGAAAACTGGTTTCGATTTTACCATGGCTAATAAAATTTTTAGTGCAGATTTAACATTACACCATGGTTTACCCTGAAAATGGAAGGGAGGTGGACTTCATGCATGAGAAGGAAGGAAACAGTGGGTATGACCACTGGGTGCTCCTATTCTCCTAAGCATGGATAGGAGATGGGTCAATGTTACATCTTTACCAGACCTCAATATAGTACATCATTTGCAGTGAATTTACTAAATTTAGATCTACTAAATTGAGATTAAAGTCTAGAGAATTTTTAATACATGATTTTTAAAAGCACCCTTTGAGTGTTACTTTTTTGGTGTGTCAAATCAAATGTACATTGCAATCAACATAGGTTTTATATTCATGTTAGAAACTAATTTAAGACTCGATTGTGAAAATACCATAAATTTAAGGGTTCTGCTTTCACCTGCAGCCCTATTGGGAATAAGTCCCATTGAATTCAATAGGACTTACTTCTGAGTAGACATGCCTAGGATTGCAGTGTTACAAACCACATTGGGGTTTTATATGAAATGAGTACTGCCAACTAACCTTTATGACAGAGGTGGGTTGCATCTGGTCCTCCAGTTGCTGGACTACAACTCCCATCAACCATAGCCAGTGGTGAGCGATGATGGGTGTTGCAATCCAAAAACATCTGGACAGCCACATCTGGACAGCCACATGTTCTATGTCTCCCACTCCAAGAATTCAAGAAAATGATTTATACCATCAACAATTACAGATGGAAGGCAGAAAATGCAAGCATTCCATTGTAAAAACTAAACAGTGTACAGAACTGCAACAAAAATATGCAGTTCCTAATGTGGAAATTGCCTTAAGGAGACTGTCTAAAGTAGAACTGAACACAGAAGTTAAATCCCATATTCTCACTAGGTGCGCAGAGGAATGTTTTAATCATGCCATTGCATCTCCTAATATATTCTTATGGTTTATACCTCCTACATTTCTGTTTTGTTTTTTCAAAACGCAAATCTCAACCATCACTTCAAAGTGTCAAAAACCCTGTGAAACATTGGCTTAGATGGGACAACCATCCAAACTATGGTTTGGAGAACTGGGCATGCATACTCCTTCCTCCCTCACACCCTTTTTTCTTGTGCACTTACTCATTTTTCCATTTTCAGGTTGCAGTCAAACCATAATTAGCCATGACATACAACCTGAGCAAACAATGGTTACTGCTAACCACCAAACTATGGTTTGGATCCAGGGTAGGTCACTCATGTTTTAGTCCCATTGAAATGAGTGGGACAAGCTATGACTAGCTTAAGTCCTATTGATTTCAATAGGACTAAAGAAGAGTAGCTTAATTTGCATCCAGCCCTATGATTTGAAGCCATCCTTTGAAGTGGGTTTGCAAACCATGGTTTTTAGGTTAGTGCTAACTGTAATTCCTATAGCTCAGTGGTAGAGCATATGCTTTGCATGCAGAAGGTCTCCAGTTAAAGCATCTCAGGTAGGATGAATGGGCTAGAATAGCTGTTTTTATAAGGATACTGTTTTTTTTTTTGCTTTTTATGTTTTTAAATTTTGTATATTTGTTTTTAATGTTTACTGTTTTTAACTTTTGTAAACTTCCCGGAGAGCTTCGGCTATGGGGTGGTATATAAATGCATTAAATAAATAAATGGTCCCTCATGCATATCTGAAGTGATACAGATCTCAAAAGTTGATGTGAAATGCTTTTAAAGCTGTATCTGCACTGCAAAATTGTTTATTTTATTACATTTCTATACTTTCCCATAGCTGATGCTCTCTGGGTGGTTTACGAAAATTAAAACCACAGAATACTGCATTAAATACAATATAAAATATAGAAGCTTAAAAGTACGCTATAAAGTACAACCAGAGTAAGACCTAGCAGCAATGCAGAGATACAACAGCAGATTTAAAATGAAAGAGCTAAAACCCTAAAATGTTAAAATGCCTGGGAAAATATAAAGATCTTCACCTGGTGCCCGAAAGAGCATAACGTAGGCTCCAGGCAAGCCTCTCTAGGAAGTTCCTTTGCACAACTGGGGTGCCACAGCAGAAAAGGCCCTCTTCATAGTACTTGGAGAAAATGGGGGCGGGGGGGGGGGGAAGCATCACAAAAAAAATGCAGAAAGAGATACGCTGTTGTGCTAGTGAAAAAAATCTTATCTTTAATAAATTCTTCAATACGCTCTATGCGTTTTGGATAAAAATCCTTTCTCGGGAGCTGAAGAAAAACACACAAGTTGTTGAAATTTAAAACAATAACTAATAGATCCTCAGCTTTTTCTTTCAGGTGTTCCGCCAAGAACTGTGTTATCTTAAAACAAACAAACAAACAAAAAACCCTCTTCCTAGTGGCCACCAGCCTTTGTTCCTTTGGCAGGGGCTCCCGGAGTAGGACCACGGAAGCTGCTCTTATTGTTGCATCCCTACTTTATGTAAAGTCAAACCTTAATAGTAGTGCAGATGGATGTTAAGTGGACATTGTGCAGGCGCTCCTGGTCAGCAGTAGCATGTGAGAAAGGTGTAACACAGCATTTAAAGGATTCCATAGCCTCATATGTAGTAGCCTACTTCTATTACCGCACTTGCCATATGTTGAAATGACTCCTTTTCTATTATCAAGTCCAAGGAAAAGTAATCACTGCACAAAGGGTTGCATCCAGAATAATGCTCTAATTCTATATCCACTTATGTTTGAGTAGACACATATAGGATTGCACTGTAAGTTAGTTGCACTATGGTCCCACTGAAATCAATGGGACACACATTAGTCAGTACTAACTTCTCACATTGATTTCAGTGCGACCTAAGTACGACTATCTTAAATTGAGCCCACTCCATAATGTCTGCCTCTCAGTGGCAGTTATATTTGTCCTAATTTTGGAAGTGAGGAATTAATATTAATATATGGCCCAGTTCAGACAACATGCTAAGCCGTGGTTAGGCCACGAACCCTTTGCAGCAAATGGTTAGTGAAGCATGTTTAAACTGTGGTTATGTAGCCACCACGGTTAGGAATGGTTCACACGACACATTAAGACATGTTTAGCTCAAAGTGCTTAACCGCCGTGTCTTAGCGTGCTGTCTGAACAGGGTCAATGTTTAGTCACATAAAATATATGCTGCAGAAGTGCAAGGATATTCCTGTTCTGGGCCTGAAACCTCAGCAGTGATGTGTGAGAGATTTATTATTGGGTTGTTGAAGAGTACCGCCTTTGGAACTATAATTGTTTATTAGAGGTTACAAAGGATTTTGATGATACTTGCAAAGCAGCATGCTTTGCAATTAGTTTACAATGGAAGGTCTGATGAAAACTGCCATCCTGGAGAAATATGCATAATTTGTCTTTCTTTTTTCTAATCAAATGCACATGTTCTGGCATAAAGGTTGGGTTCAAATCTGTTCTCCTGGGTGACTGCCAGGATGCCCAGTGTTCATCAGACTGGGTCCAGAGCCACTAGAACTGTAAATACAACAGACAAGTCATTTTATGATATCAGACGGAGGAATTCAGCCTTGGCAGAGATCCTGGAGCAGTTGCCATGGCTCTGTGTCAGAACCCATGTTTATATCTATGTTTGTCAAGCACGATTAGTTAGCCTGGTTGATTATATGCAGGAATACTTTTCTTCTTCTTTTTTTGTATTACGTTTTAGCAATTACAGTTGAAGCATTAACACGGTGCAAAATTTAATGCACGCTTATTCACATTTCTTTTATGTGATAACGTACATCTCACTTTTCAAAAGCATATTTTTGAATAGCTGAAGTTATTTAAGGTGATGCAGAAGTTAGACTGTTGGATTTAGATACAGGAGACCTACGTTCAATTTCCAGAGTTGCCAAGGCGTTGTCATGTGTGTATGCATATATAATACAACATATATATATACACACACATATACACATATCAATATAAATGCACTTTGATAGATGATACAGTGTAACATCAACAAAAATGACAGGCTCCTGTCCCAAGGGGGTTACAGTCTTAATTTTGACAAGAGTGGGAGATAATAGGAAAAGAAAAGAAGGATAGACACGAATAAAGATATCAAGAAAACATGGGCAAATGTGGTTACACATATTGAAACTTAGGTTTTGTCGGAGACGAGGACTGAAGGATTAATTTGAAAACTTCACAGAAAATGGAGATTTGTTGGGCCATGTTGAAGTCCTGGGAGGGAATTCAAGTTATAAGGGTGAGTCTTGGACAAATCTCTCTACCGTTCAGCCTGACCCACCTCACAGTGCAGTTGTGGATGATATATGAGATTATAATTTGCAAAGGAATGCGTACAGTGGCATTTGCTATAGAAATGATTGATCAATATAAGTCACGGGATCACATTCTGTTGTGGAACATTTTGCATGTCAGCAGCTTGTGAAAATGAATATTGGCGCTAGAGTAGAAAAATCTCCCCCAAATCTGATTATCTTTGTGGTCTGCCCTCCAACAAGCGCCATGCCAATGGAATGTTATTTGAGTAGAACTGATTATCCCAACGCTCTGGATTTCTCACCAACATAAATTGCCCTTCTACTATCATGCCAGTTGGTTCCACTCTAAAATGTTTAGGTCCTCAGCTTTGAACTGGGTCATTAAAAGGTTTGCAGCAATGCACTGCTTTCTATTCTGTTTCTGTTAGATCCAAAATATAGGTTGCCTTAGGGCCTCAGCGGAAGCAGGAAGACTCTGGACTCTTCCCATCTACTTGCTTGCTTTGTTTTTAATCAGGTTGTTAATCAGGGCCCTGATCAGTCACATTGCCATTGACGATTCTTCTTTTTGACTTCCGTGAAAATGAATTGGGTAAATTGCTTAAACTCTATCTGACCTTTCCTGTGAACTAAGCTGAAAACATGCTTTGCTCTTAGTCATCCTGGATGGCAATTTAAAATGTAGGAAAAAGCAAAGAAGAGCATTAATGGACTCCTGAATGCTTGAAAGATCAGAATTTTCAGTATATCCAGGACTCAACTAAACAGATGTAAGTAACTACATATTATGCAGGAGATATGTAGTTACTTACATCTCTTTACTTGAGTCCTTCTTGAGGACCATTTTTGGTAGAAAGGCAGCGTACAAATAGAATAAATACATCTGAGTTTCTAAACCCATGTTTTTGTTTTTTAAAGAAACATGAATCAAGGGTGTAGATATGTAAGGAATAATTGGCAGGTGAGAGAGCCGATTATTCTGCACTCTCTGATTCTGCCCTGCAGTCTCTTCCTCCAGGCCATCATGCTGACCTTACTTCCAGTCTCAGAGCTCAGCTGGAGAAAAACTGTTGAAAAACGGCAGATTGCAGGGGAGAACTGGTAGGCAGGCTACTGGTTACGCTCCCCTCCTCCCACCAATCAGTTTTCCCCTGCAAATGCCTCCCCACCCCAGCAACTCCGCATTAGTGCTACAAGGCAAGTGTGACTTTGGGAACCCTGAATATCTTGGAGTGCAAAAGGTTACACAGATAATTCTTAATTACTTTGGGCAGTATCCAAGGCTAGTCCTAGTTAGATTAGGCCTATTCACTTCAATGAGTCTACTGTTTGGGAGTACAACTGGATATTATCCTTTGTTTTCATGTGTAGGAAGATTTTAAAATCAGAATTTAAGTTGCAAATTGATATTCCTAATCTAATGACAGTTTCGGCAAACCTGGAAACTTTAATGAGCCACTCTTTTATTTTTAAAATTGTGGTCTTTTCCCATCTATTGAGCCAGTACAAACCTGGTTTCTAACAAGCCCCCCCCCCCCCGAGATAAGTGGCACACTGATAGGTCTCATTCAGGAGATTCAGTAATATAATCAATAGATCAAAATGCAAACATTGGGAAATAGTCTTTTGATATTTGAACAGAATCATACCTCCTTCATAACTTCCAAGAATTCTGGCTAATTGGCTAAACATTTCTGCTACTCAAAGCTATTAGCGAAAAGATAATAGTTTATTTTGCAAGTCAGATCTGCAACAAAATATTGCAGTGTGGAGAACTGTTCAGTGTTCGTCAGTCAGTCATGTCCTCCTATTCCACAGTATTCCTTAAAGTTTTTCTTCCTAAAGAGTTTTTTGTTCTTTGGCAAACCATGCCCCCCCCCACAATTATTATTATTATTATTTATTTATATAGCAGCCTACTGATGCCTCATCTTGTGTGTGGGTGGTTCTGTTTTGGCTACATAAGCACTGGAACATTGCCTGAACATTGAAAGTGGAAGGAATGATTTCATAATATTTAGTTGACAACTTAGGGGCTTATAATTCACATTGAATCTTGTTGAATGCAGATACAATGGCTGATTTTGTCCCCACCTGATACCACTAATCTATCAAGATGTCCAATGAGTATGGAAAATCAGAGCATTCCATACAGGTGAGAAATAGAAGATCCATTGCTTCCCCTCCAAATGTGCAAGCCCTTGTTCACGTGGAAGCACAAACAACTCTGCTATCTTCAGCCTGCTTAGCACGTGGATGTTTACTTCCCATAGCAAATCCCTATCTGCCTCTGATCAGCGTGCCTGCATCCTTCAGCACACACGACTACTAGCACGCAATATTTTTTGGCACATGAGAACTCCTGGATGGAGGCCAAGTGTTGAAAAGTATGATATGCAGAACAAACCTAGATATCTTTACTCAGAAGTAAGTCCCAGCATATTCAGATGAGCCCCAGCTAAATGTGCATAGATTTGCAGCCTTGGTCTTCCATTTAGAATTTATGAAAACTATTTATATACTCTAAACGTTTTCTTTAAAAATCCTTTTTTAGTGATACTAAGTGATGTTGAAATTATCCGGTGAAATTATACCAGTGCAATATGGATTTATTCCTCCACTTTCCACAAAGCAGTGCATATATGTTTTGAATCAGTACATATATGCTATAACCCTGTACATGCTTACTTGGGAGTAAACCCCATTGTACGCAGTGGAGCTTACTTGTTTCTGAATAAACGTGCATAGGACTGCACCAATAATCCATTAGGTGGGTGCCTGCCTTTTGTAGAATTTGCTGATCTGTTCGACTCCTTTCTGAAGAGCTTCCATATCCATTTATTTTTATTGTAAGCAGGGTTTTCCTGTGTGTAAAGCACTGCTAAGAATTCCGAACTGTTGAAACCCCAAAGATTAAGGTTTAGTCCGAGAAACAGTGGCTTAACCAAAGCGCCTTTCAACAGCTTCTGATTTAACGGTGCATCTTCAGGGGCCATTCATTTACTTGCAATATTTTAAAACCACTTCTCAATTGAGACAAATCTGCAAGTACAGTGCATTAGATATTCTCAGGTCATGCAGCAGCCCCATTGCATATTGCGTGCTAATCCCTTGGAAGGGAGGGGGTACCGCAGTCCACAGGAAGTAAGGATATGCAAAGCCCTGCATCATCATGGGGCATCTTCTCCTTTTGAAGACAGCTTCTCTTGAAACCAAGTTCCAAGGCCGAGGCGTGTGCCCTCAGGTGCGGTTTGAACCTAGATCTTCCAGATCTGACAATCTATGTTTACTATGCTATGCAGGCCCCACCAAAAGCCTTCAGGGGAAGGGCGTAGCCCAGTAGTAAAGTGCATGCTTTGCATGTAGGACAGCCTGATGTTTGGGACGACAACTCCCATAATCCCTGAGGCTGATGGAAGTTGCATGCCAAAACAGTGGAGGCTGGCAGCTCCAACGTCAGTGAGACAATGTGCTCCAGGTTTCAGTCAGAACCAGTCAGAGCTCCTTCATGAAGCACCTTGGACAGCTCCTTTAGAGTTCTGATTGAAATCCAGCACAGGTTCACCATTCCACTGACATCTGAGCCACCAGCCTCCACTGCCCCAAAACATCTGGAGGGCACCTTGTTGGGGAAAGGCTGGTGTAGAAAGTCTCAGGTTCAGTCCCGGGCATCTCCAGATAGCGCTGAGAAAGACCCCTGCCTGAATTCCCAGACCGCTGCTGCCAGTCAGTGTGTAAGACCAATGGTCTTTGTGTAAGGCAGCTTCCTATGTTCCCAAACATGGATAATTTGGCTCTGCTTATATATTTTAATGTAATTCATTTCACACACACCCCAGAAATCTTTTTGAAATGAATAATGCATTAAAAATGTCCCTAATGAACGGAAAGGCATGGATGTTCATTACACTGATTGATGCAGGCAAGTGCGTCTGCTGAAAGGCAAACCTGTTTGTTTGCAGAAGGAATTCCAGGTGTCTAATTGAGTTAACAATTTACTTTGGTATCTTTATTTCCTTCTCGAATCAGGTGCCTTTGGTAAATGTCATTCTTTCTTTGCAGGCTTATGGGCACGAGGGAGTGAGGAAAACAAGGCTTGCTAGGGGCACCTGTTTCTGCATAGATCTTTCATCTTGGGTCAGACAGGAATTAATTAGGTGTTAGTAGCAGGTGAAAATTAATAGTTCTGTTATTTTAAGTTCTGATTTTACAGCCAATGTTGTTACAGGGATGGATGCCATTGGCAGTTTGTATAGAAAGCTAGTCTAGTCCCCACTCAGCCATGGAAGCTCGCAGGGTGACTTTGGGCCAGTCACATACTCTCAGACCAACCTACCTCACAGAGTTGTTGTGAGGAAAACATAGAGAAGAGGGTTATGTATGCTGCCTTGGGTTCCTTGGAGGAAAAAAGCTGAGATATAAATGAAAGAAAGAAAGAAAGGACAATCCTGTGTGTATTGCTGTGCATTGATGTTCCTGGGCTTCTCTCCTTGCACATGCCTGTATTGTGCATCCTCAGCATCCTTGTACTTGGTTTCTGACCAAGGTCAGTAGGAGAAAACACTGAGTAGTTGAGATGGCAGTCTTCTGCATATTTACGTGGAAACAGTGAACATAGTACAAGGCTGGCCCTACCGTTAGGAAGAGTGAGTCCCCCACCTCAGGCAGCTGACTTTGAGTGTCATGAAAGGGCAACTAATTTTTAGATATTACTATTACTATTAAATATTAATATTTATTTTTATTGTCAGAACATGGGAGAAGTAGTTGTGTCTCAAGGGGCCAAAATAACTTCCACCCTTAAAGGCAGCCTAAAAATAATTTTAATTAATTAAATAAATAAAAATATACTCCATTCTTCCACCTTAAAAAAAGTTATTCAAGGAGACTTAATCCATAAAATATTGTGTGTGCACAAGTTCATAATAGCCAGTGGGCAGCTGTTGTGTGCTACAACTATCCTGAAGCCCGAATCCAAGTCGAGGCGAATCAGCTTCGTTATCAGAGTGGGCCACCTCAGCCTGAAGCAGCTGAACTGCTTTGGGTCAATTTGGCCCAATAGCCAGCTGGGACTCCCTGCCTGCTCGCCTGCATGTGTGATGTACCTGAGGCCTTGTGTACCGGTGAGCTGCCCAGCCTGTTCTTGGGCTGCCATGGATCTAGTGTTGAAAACTATGACAGCTGGAAAATGTCCTGCTCACCCCCTCCCCGCTGCCCCATCTTCCTCGGTCAAATGTGATCATGTGTAATTGGATGCAGGAACCCCCATAACCTGTTGAGTTTGATCCAGAGAAATGTGCCATTCCAATTCCACGTTACTTTTTGCCTCTGCTTTCAAATGGCAGTGAGGTACAATACAGTGACAGTGGAGGTGGAATTACTGCTATTTAGAAATCAACATCAAGGTCCACTCTGCATTTGGGCCAATCCTTCTTTGTGCTTTAACAGGCAGGCTGGATTGCAGGCACTATTTCATAAAAGGTTTCGTTGAAACTACCGTGACTTAATTCCACTTAAGCTATGTAAGATTGGTAGCAACAAAGCCATTTTTGACAATACAAATCTGACAGCTACCTAATACTTTCATTAAAATAATTATTTCACTGATTGCAGTGTTTAGTTAGAACTTGGTGTTTGGCAATGTTCACATTAGGTTAGAGATGCTTGATTACCAGATAGATAGGTAATGCTACCACCTGTATTTGCAGTAGTGCCCAGGATGCAGAATACATGGGGGCGGGGGCATTATGCCGCACAAAGAGATAGATAGGCATGCTTTGGGCTTACAGTCTGTTTCTGTAAGTATATAAACAATTGGCAGATACTTAAGTATGAAGCAAGGCCTTGATGTGATCAGCTGTTCTGGGCGGGGGCGGGGCGAGCCTCTGCTTGTCAAGAGGTTTGCTGATAGCAGAGCTTTTTGAATGTTCCCCTAGGCCAGTGGTTCTCAACCTTCCTAATGCCGTGACCCTTTAATACAGTTCCTCATGTTGTGGTGACCCCCAACCATAAAATTATTTTCGTTGCTACTTCATAACTGTAATTTTGCTACTGTTATGAATCGTAATGTAAATATCTGATATGCAGGATGTATTTTCATTGTTACAAATTGAACATAATTAAAGCATAGTGATCACAAAAACAATATGTAATTATATATTGTGAAATATTTATTTCTAATTACAAATAAATGAAATGTCTCGGTTCCTAAGACCATCGGAAATATGTGTTTTCCAATGGTCTTAGGCGACCCCTGTGAAAGGGTCGTTCGACCCCCAAAGGGGTCCCGACCCACAGGTTGAGAACCGCTGCCCTAGGCCTTCAGGGAGTTATATTGATCTGATTCATAAGACACAAAAGCCCACCAGGGGTTAATTAACCTTCAGAGTGCTGCAGCGTGTGCTGTGCCCCCATGATGAATGATGTGGTGGTGACCATGGCTTGTGTCATCTGAACCTGGCAGCAGTGGTTATGTGAGGGTTAAATAACCCTCACATAACCCACAGTCTGTTTTAGGGCTGTGTAAGGGTGTTTAAACCCTCAAATATCCCCTGCTAACTGCATTCGGTTGACACAACAAGCCATGACAACCCCCAGCCAGGGCTTGCTTATACAGAATGGTGGCTAGCATGTGCCGCAGCTCCTTGTGAGTAAATGAACCCACTGTGGGCTGTCATGTCATGCAAAC
This sequence comes from Elgaria multicarinata webbii, assembly GCF_023053635.1. NCBI lineage: Eukaryota > Metazoa > Chordata > Lepidosauria > Squamata > Anguidae > Elgaria > Elgaria multicarinata. Next base: position 142,463,276 of record NC_086172.1, on the reverse strand, counting down.
TGGCCCAAAGTGAAGTGTTGGCTTAAGTAACCCCCAAGGAAACAAGAGTTGAACGTGGTGAATATATGTTTTTTCCTTCCTTCGAATGGTGAGAGCGTTTGGTCAGCTTTGGAGGTTTGGTTGCCATTAGATGATGGAACACATTAGTCTTTATGGTGCCATTGTAAAAATGCCATTGGCAAGCTAAGGAGCAGCAGTTCAGAAGCAATTAGCACATGATACCACTGCAAAGTGGTATCAGACCAATGAACTACAGTAACTGCAAGCCTTTCCTAACAGGCCTCTGGTTCCTTAGCCAACCTAGCCTCACTGAATTGTTCATTTCATTTGTCACAAATGTTTTCTTCTGAATAGTTTGAACATAAATGGGAGCCTTTTTCACTGGGTGCAGTTTGCCGTATCAGTAGAATATGGGAGACTGTTTCTCCCCCACACACTTTGACTTGTCAATGATATGGTTGACTGGTTCTAATACTGCCTTATCCAATCTGGTCCCCTGCAGACATTTTGGAGTCCAATTCCCATCAGTCCCAGTCAGCATGGCCAATGGTCAGGAATGCGGGAAGTTGTAGCCTAAAACGTCTGGAAGGCAGTGAGTTGGGGAAGGCTATTCTAATGTGATCTCTCTTTTTAACCCATGGCATGATCCTGTTCTGAAGTCTGAATGCAGCCTGAGCACATAAAACACAGTTATTGCTGTCAGATGGTGGCAGCATCTCTCCAGGGTCAGAATCCAAAGGACAAAGCATGTATATATCAATGGGGGGGGGGGGGACATCTCTGTGGGAAAAAAGGTTGGGAGGCATTGCCTCTTGGGTTGGAGATTAATACTCTTGCTTTCCTCGTGTAGCAGTTTCCAGTGTGATCGATGAACTAGGAAATAATCAGGATTCCTCCATGGTAGGTTATACATCTTAAGACATTTATTTCTCATTGATTACACAGGTAACACCAATGAGCCATTGATATAAATCTCATTGCATTAGCAACAGACTTGACCCCCTATCTAGTCTAGAGCTAGATTTTGTAGCGTGGCTTTAACACAGTTAACACCATTTGTAATTGAAGCCGAAGAAGTTCATTAATAGCTAGCAAGATGCCTGTCATTAGGACATCTGTGCATCGCAAGGCCTTGTATAACTCAGAGATGTCTTTCATCCCTCTGCATGATCCTGTTAGGGAAGGTCAGGCCATCCAGCGTCAGAGGTGGAGGGGAGGTTTTGTCCTCACCAAATGTATCTCAGAAGAAGAAGAGCACTGCTGGATCAGACAAAGGGTCCATCCAGTCTAGCATTCTGTTCACAAAGTGACCAAGCAGCTGTTGACCAGGAACCCACAAGCAGGACATGACTTTAGTTTCCCTCATAAGCCTGAATGGCAACAATTCATTGATATGAGAGAGAGTAAAGAGATACACTTGGGGTCCTGTCGAGGCTAAACTTCTTCCATGGTCCAGGTTAATCTTAAGTGCTTCGCCCCACTGTTTTATCTGTGTACCTTCATCCAGAATTCTTTTTCTTCGTCACTCTACAGCAGGGGTGCAGAACCTCAGGCCCAGGGGCTAAATGCAGCCCCAAGGGCTTCCCCAGAAGGCCACACGTTCTCCTCTACCCCCAGCCCAGTTCTCCCAACCACCAGGTGGTTTCTTGACTTTATGCATCCTTTCCTCATTCTCAAAGTTTGAAACGCGTCTCATAAGCCTTAATCACTGACAGTAAGAGTTTTAAGCTGAAATATGCTAGCATTTTTGGTTTTTATAGCCTTGCACCTTTTGCGTTCATTCTCCATCCAGTGATGGAATGTGGCCCCCGAGAATTTCTCCGAAATGTAATTCAGGCCTTGGACTAAAAGAGATTCTGTACCCTCATGCTATTATTATTATTATTATTATTATTATTTATTTATTTATTTATTTATTTAGCACCATCAATGTACATGGTGCTGTACAGTGACTAAGTGGCTTATATATTGCTTTTATGTTGGGTATTTTTATATTTATTCAGCTGCAGTATTGTGTGCTGTGCTGAAAACAGTTGTGATTTGGATCCTTCTCATGTAATCAGATAACTGCTAAAGCAAATTTGGCCTAAATTAATAGAATGTACTTTCAAACAGGTTTGCTTAGGATCGGAGCTTAGAAACATAGATCGAAGAAAGGTAAAAAGATCAGGGTTGGAATAAGTAAAAGGATTCTAGGATTTTCAAAAAACCACACAACTTTTAAGGAAAGTGGGAAGATTTAAAACTGAGTCAGGTTAGAGCTTATTACTGCTGTGTTAATTCTTGTGCTTTTTGTGTTGTATGGAACGCACAGTACTGTTGGTTGTGAATGTTCCCTGTGCATTTCTTTGCTTTATACAGAGAATGGAGGTTCCTATCCTTTCTTGTTCACTGTGTCTGAGTTTGCTATGGCCATTCAAAATTGCAATTCGCCCACTGCACATATATTTTGCCATTTAAACCTCAGGTACTTGCATCTAACTTTAAAAAGTAAAATGTGAATTGACTATTATGTCTGCATTGGGCAGCAATTATTCAGACAGAGCCTATTCGCAGAATATCTGCGAACAATATAAACCTTTGTGATTTCTTCTGGGTAGCTTACTATGTGCAAAACGTGCCGTTGAATTTTTGTAATCTTGCCCAGTGGCTAAAGTTGTGTTTCAGGAATCAGCCAGTCTTGCTTTGCTTTTAGACTCTTGTCACTAGCTTGTTGAAAAATCGCTTACTTTCCCTGGGTTCCTTCACACCTCTGAAGTGATTAATGATGATCAATCATGAGAAGCCCTTGGGAATCACTTTGTATTTATGTTGCATCCTGAATTTGAAGATTTCGAAGCCGAGCAGCTGGATTGACATTTTGTTGTGTTGGTATGTTCTTTCTTCATATTTCAGTCTTTTTGCTGATTTTCTATATAGCTCAGAGATGGGCAAGTTGGGGCCCTCCAGATGTTTTTTGCCTACAACTCCCATCATCCCTCATCAATGGCTGTGCTGGCTAGCACTGATGGGAGCTGTAGGGCAAAACATCTGGAGGGCTACAGTTTGCAAATCTCTGATATAGCTGAAAAATGCCCCCATATTCTCCTAGTCCTGTATTGCCCTTATGGAGCATCTGAATATTATGGAGCATCTAATTCTTGCTTGAAGAATCCTGCTGTGAGTTGACCCATGTGCAGGAAGAGAAAGTGTAAAAACAAGCCGAAGGCAGGGGCGGAACCAAGGATAATCTTTGCGAAATATTATTGGTATGAAAACGGTTTAATGAAGGTGCCTACGCGTTTCGGACAGACAAAAAAAAACCCATCAGGGCGAGGAAGGACTTTTTTGTCAGAAATGCATAGGCACCTTCATTAAACCGTTTTCATACCAATAATACTTTGCAAAGATTAACCTTGGTTCCGCCCCTGCCTTTGGTGAGTTGACCCATGCTCTGTTCCTCACTTACATCAGTCACTGGAAAGATGGGTTAAGCCAGCCCTCTTGAACCTTCAGCCTTAAACACATTAAGGCTCAGATGTTTCATAAGGACTTTTCTGGTCATTGGCCATCCATCCTTCCTATCTGGATTTGGAACTGAAAGACCAAGGAAAAGTGTGGGTGCATGGTGGGTAAGTTGTAAAGAAGCACAATTTGTGACATTGCACAGCATCATTACTGATCGTGGGGCATGTCTTCTAACCTAAGGCATGATCCTTATCTTCCAGTTTCCTGGCTTTGTATAGCCAACATGAGATAGCTTAATTCTGGTTCTAAAAACCAGGGTTTTTAAATTGTTGAATACTTATGTGGTTATTTTCCTGCAAAGATGAGCACTTGGACACTGTTTCTCATGTGCCTCATCACAGAAGACTCTTTTCCTTCTCTGTCTGCATTATTATTATTAATGGTGACTACGTTGGGCACAATCCACTGGGAAAATCTCCTGCACAAGTCCTGTTGGAATGAATGGGAACTGCACAAGACCATAAATTTCTTGGAAGCATTTGCAGGAGAATCTGCCCTTTCTATTTATTTAATTTCATCCCACTTTTCCTTCCAAAAGGCAAGCCAAAGCTATCTTACCATACATTAAAAATACCACGATTAAAATATAGCAGTAACTGTAAAATAGCATGGTATAGTGGTTGTAGTGTGTGACTAGGGCTGAGGACCCAGGCTCAAATCCATGCTCAGGCACCATATTCACTGGGTGACTTTGTCACTATCTCTCAGCCTAACCTACCACAGAGGGTGGTTGTGAGGATAAAATGGATTAGAGGGGAACCTTGAGCTCCTTGGAGGACAAGTGAGTTATTCAATTTGATGCACTGGGACTGCCACATTTGATGGAAGGGTTGTGGCCAAATAAGCACTCCCTGCATTTTTGTTGGAAATGTCCTACTGTGCAACAGTTTAGAAATATAGGAAGTACTGAGTAAGACCATTAGCCCATCTCATTCAGTATTGCCTTCTCCCACTGGCTGCCATTGTCCAGAGCATCCCTCCCATCCTGGTGTTCTCCAGATGTGTTGGACTACAACTCCCATCATCCACGACCATCATGGGGATGGCCACTTCAGTATGTCTTTTCCAGCCCAATCTGGAGATAACAGGGATTGATCCTGGGACCTTTTGCATAGAAAGGCTGTGCTGTGCCAGTGAACTAACAGCTGATTATTGCCAAGAACTGTGCTATCCTAAAGCCACACTACTCCATTTTGAGTAAAGTGAACCTGGCTTCCTATAGGAAAGACCTCCTTAAGTATCATAGAATCATAGAACAGTAGAGTTGGAAGGGGCCTATATGGCCATCGTGTACAATCCGCTGCTCATTGCAGGAATCTACCTTAAAAGTATACCTGACAGATGGCTGTCCAGCTGCCTCTTGAATGCCTCTAGTGTGGGAGAACCCATGACCTCCCTAGGCAATTGGTTCCATTGTCGTACTGCTCTAATGGTCAGGAAGTGTTTCCTCATGTCCAGCCAGAATCTGGCTTCCTGTAACTTGTTCCCATTATTCCATGTCCTGCACTCTGGGAGGATTGAGAAGAGACCCTGGCCCTCCTCTGTGTGACAGCCTTTCAAGTATTTATAAAGAGTGCTATCATGTCTCCCCTCAATCTTCTCTTCTCCAGACTTAACATGCCTAGTTCTTTCAGTCTCTCCTCATAGGGCTTTGTTTCCAGACCCCTGATCATCTTCATTGCCCTCCTCTGAACCCCCTCCAGCTTGTCTGCATCCTTCTTGAAGTGTGGTGCCCAGAACTGGATGCAGTACTACAGATGAGGCCTAACCAGTGCCAAATAGAGGGGAACCAGTACCTCGTGCGATTTGGAAGCTATACTTCTATTAATGCAGCCCAAAATAGCATTTGCTTTTTTTGCAGTCACATCAAACTGTTGGTTCATATTCAGCATGTGATCTACAACAATTCCAAGATCCTTCTCCCTTGTAGTATTGCTGAACCAAGTATCCCCCATCTTGTAACTGTGCATTTGGTTTCTATTTCCTAGATGTAGAACTTGGCATTATCTCTATTAAATTTCATTCTGTTGTTTTAAGCCCAGCACTCCAGCCTATCAAGCTCACTTTGAAGTTTGTTTCTGTTTTCCAGGGCATTAGCTATCCCACCCAATTTTGTGTCATCTGCAAATTTGATAAGTTTTCCCTGCACCTCCTCGTCCAAATCGTTGATAATTTTTTGGAAGAGCACTGGGCCCAGGGCTGAGCCCTGCCAGTACCCCACTCATTACCTCCCCCCAGTTTGAGAAGGTACCATTGATAAGCGCTCTTTGAGTCCAATCCTGTAGGCAACTGTGGATCCGCCTAATAGATGTTCCACCTAGCCCACTTTTAGCTAGTTTGTTAATCAGAATGTCATGGAGCACTTTGTCAAAAGCTTTGCTAAAGTCAAGATATATTATGTTCACAGCATTCCCACAGTCCACAAGGGAGGTTATACAATCAAAAAAGTGAGATCAGAGTAGTCTGACAGGATTTGTTCTTGACAAATCCATGCTGGCGTCTAGTAATCACTGCATTGTTTTCAAGGTGCATATAGACTGACTTCTTTATAATCTGCTCCAAAATTTTCCCAGGGATGGATGTCAGATTGGTGCGGTCTGTAGTTCCCAGGTTCCTCCTTTTTGCCCTTTTTGAAGATTGGGACAACAATAGTCCTCCTCCAGTCATCAGTCACCCGTCTTCCATGATTTCGCAAAGATAATAGACAGTGTTTCTGAGAGTTCTTCCGCCATCTCCTTTATTACTTTAGGATGCAGCTCATCAGGCCCTGAGGATTTGAACTAGTTCAAAGAAATTAAGTATTCATTGACCTTTGTTTATCAATCTCAAGCTGCAATCCTACCCCTTCAGCTTGTACTTCACTTTTTCCAGGGGTGTCACAGATCCGTGTTTGGAAGAAGACTGAGCCAAAGTTTGATAGTAGGGCTAAACTATGCATAGCTAAGAATTGGAAATATACCCATCAGCCTTCCAGGCAGCAATGACTAGATAAGATACAGGAGGTGATGGTTATGCACGAATGTACTTATCAAGTCTAACTTGCTAGGAATCCTGCTGACAAGAGAAATGCCTTGAGTCATTACCAACCAATAAGTGCATTCTTTTAATACAGGGATGTGTATATTTAAATCTGAGGAAATATATGTAATATGTTCCACCCTACCCTTTGTTTGTCAACTATATCAAGTATTTATTTTAAAAAAAATGTTCTTTGTTGATTCCTCTTGTTCCACATTTTGCTTAGAGGATTTTTCTTCAGTTATACACCCTTTCAGTGCTTTTTGTTAGGTATCTGTTAGTTTATTTCCTTTTTTTTACTTCAGTTTATATTTGTGTATTTAAGACTATCTTGTATACTTTAGAATAAATTATATAATGCATGTGTAAAAAATACATGCTCTCTAGAGCAATCCTATACCTTACTATTCAGGAGTATTGAGTCCAGTGGAATGTACCCCCAGGTGGGGGAGTTTAGGACTACAATTTTGAGAAAGTCGTGGTAGCATAATTACCTGCCTAAAAAGAAAAAAAAATCACCTGTCTTTAAAAAGATGCCCAGATGGGGCTTTGGGAATGAACTTCCTTGGGACAGAGGTGCCACTGCAGAGAAGGCCTCGCAAGCTATGAGCTAGCAGTGTATTGCAGCTGCTACAAAAGCTAATGGAATCTTAGTTTACATGGTATGCAGACCACAGAAAGTAATATTTCTGCTCTATTCAGTGCTGGTCAGGCCGTACCTTGAGTATTATGTCCAGGTCTGAGTGCTAGATTTTAAAAAGGACATTAATAATCTAGAGTGTGTTCAGAGAAGGACAACCAGGATAGTGAGGTGTCTGGGAACTGTAGTCTATGAGGAACAATTGAAAGTAGGGTATTGATAACTTGGCGAAGAGAAGGTTTAGGGGAGACATGAAAGTGGTTTTCAACTATTTGAAGGGTTGTTATGGAGAAGATGAAGGAGGGTTGATCTGTATTGCTCCAGAGAACAGGTCAGGAACCAGTGGGTGGAAAGTACATGGCAGCAGGTTTTGACCAAACAGTCAGGAAAAACTTGCTAGTAGTAAGGACAGTTTGACAGTGGAATAGACTGACTCTGGGGATGGTGGGCTCTCCTTCGCTGGAGGTATTTAAGCAGAGGGCTGGGTGGCCGTCCAGGGATGCCATAGTTGCATCCTGCATTACAGATCCTACATTGAACAGAGGAGTGGATTAGATTATCCCCAAGGCTCTGTTTTGATGATCTAGTCCTGTGGCCACAAGAGTGTTAAGCTCTGTCAGCAAGGCCCTGCTCCAGATTGAGGAACAAACATTAGTCACCCAGCAGGAGTGGGGCCTTTTCTGTGGTGGCCTCAGAGCCATGATGCACTCCCTTCCCCCACATGTGCATTCTTTTCTTTTCAGAGGCAGACAGAGTCATTTTTATTCCACTAGGACTTTTTGGGACTAACTTGGAGATTAGAAAGCAATCCTATGCATGTTTAGACAGAAAAAAAACCCTCCTACAACTCCCAGCATGCCCCTAGCCATTTCTTTCTTTCTTTCTTGAAACTATCACAGCTGCTACTAGAGCCTAATTTGAATGTCTGTTACATCCTCTTGAATTCCAATTTAAGACTGTAACTTCAACATCAGCCAGCTTCCACCCCCACCCCCACCTCCTTTGTTTACCATCTAGCTGGATTAGGGAGAACGTGAAAGCTTGAACAGTATTTTGTAACATTTTGGCTGTTGCAGTAAAGGTATTGCCTTACTGTGGATTTGTGTGTGTGTTGAATGTAATTTTAAATGGTGTTTGTGCTGTTTTAATTGGATTTACTTTCTATTTATATATTTTTTTTAAAAATGCACACTTCCTTGTGAACATTATCGTTCCAAGGAGATCTAGAAAAAATAGTTCATTCCATTTCTAGCCTCCACCCTGGTTGCTTTGTCATCGGGGCTGGGGAGGGGGGGGGAAGCAGCCTTGTGTGTTTGGAAAATAGTTGCCGCCTATTTTTCTCACAAATTCCTCTGTCAGCTGCGCGACAGACAAGGCATTCAACAGGAGTAGCTTTTTCTCCTTGCTGGGGAAAGGCATTGAGAGGGAAAGTTTTCCCTCTTGAGTTTGTCATGCAGCTGCTAAAGACACATGATCCCTGCCTGGAGAAATAAAAGCGGCAACTCTCCCCGGAATGCTTAAAACAACGTCAGAAACTGGTAACGCTGGAATCTCCCTTTTTCACTCCCCCACCCCCGCCCTGGTTGGATTTGGCTTTAAAAGCATGTGGAAAACACAAAGGAACTGAAGGGTTTTGTATGTGTGGGCTTTTCATGGGGAGGGGGGGAATTCAAAACAGGCAGCTTTCAGTGAGAATCAGCAGTCAGAAGTGCTGTATGTGTTGTATGTGCTTTTTTCCTTCCCTCTGTGAAGTTTCTCTGTGAAGTGTACTCTGGAGTGAAGTTTGTGTTTGATTGCTGATAGCCTCACGCTCTGCACGTAGCACTGTCATTAAGCCATCATCTTGCTGGCAGAGAGCCAGATCACACAGCAATTCCGAGGAAGTCTCCCTAAACCGAAAGAGCTCCCATTGATGTGTGTGCGCGCGTGTATACATCGATGCACCAGGAATGTTTACTTCTGCTAATTGGAGGTTAACTCTGACTACCCCGACAGAAAATAAATTAATTTTTCAACAGCCTCTTACGTTTGTGGCTGCGACGGCACGGCTGTTCTCGGCGTGCACTAGATGGGCTTTGGAAGGATGTACACTTCTTCGGACTTAAAAAGGAGCATCCGCTGCATGCAATTTCAACCTTTTTATTCATTTATTTTTAAAGGGAAGTTTAACAATCAGGATTGCCGGAAAACCGCAATTGAGAGAATACACAAGCAGCAGGATTTTTGCAGATAAATAATTCATCACTATCTATGCTGAAATTCGTGGGGCTAAAAGAGCAAGACAACACCCTTCTGACAAAAGAAAGATTAATTGTTTTGATAATTAGAAGAGATGGTGGTGTTCATGGCAAGCAGAATTATGAGTCTATTACTAGCAAATTCCTCTCCGCCTCAGTTTTATTTTTGTAGCCTTGAGCATTTTGTTTTGTGCTGCAAATACAAAGGGACCAAATGCAGCCAGTCTGGGAGAACTGTTTTACAGCCGGGGTTGCCAACTTTATTTATTTATATATTTCTTTTATATTGTAACCTAAAAATAAACCCACAAGCTTGAGATGTGTTCTAGCTAAAGCTAAGCGAATGCAAGTCTCATTGATTTCACAGGGCGAATTAAGCGTGTTGCTTGCTCTTTCCCATTGTAATCAGTGGGATTTTAACTTGATCTTGATTGTGCCCTTCAATGAGCCCTGCTTCCTCCCCCCCCCCCACCACCACAACGCACATACTGCTACTCACCCAAGCGTATGTATTGTGCAGGATGAGTTCAAGAGGAAATTCCCACCAGGAGTCCATTAAGCCTCTGCCTCCGTGTGCATTAGACCTTGATCAGTGTTAATCACTCCCCAATTTTAAATTTGTTTTTCACAATACTTCTTGCATTTCCTGGAGACCCCTAGGAAGGGATTTGGGGGACACCTTCAATGCCTCATGCTATGGGTAAACCGCCAAGTAAGTCTGACTGAGTCAGGCTCCTGGCCTGTCAACCCAGTAAAGGAGCTCTAGCTGAGAGCAGATCCCCAAAGTCTTAGGGCCCAACACTCCTAGCTGAGATCCTTTTAACTGGAGATGACAGAATTTGAATAGGAGAAGGTTTGGAGACCCCACATTGGTGAGGTGCTGTGCCATACATTGTTGTGCCTATGTTGAGAGCAGACTTAGGGCAGCCTTCCCTGTTATGGTAACTTCTGGGTGTTTTGGCTTACAATTCGCCAATAGGTGAATTGTAAGCCAAAACTCCCACCATCTCCAATGGACTGGAGATGGTGGGAGTTTTAGTCCAAAACAAAACATCTGGGCTGCACCATGTTGAGGAAAGCTGCGCTGAGTAGGTTGTGGTCCCAGTGCTACACCTGGAACAGCCTCATAGCTTGTTTCTCATTGCAGCACCGGCCTTGCGTTGGCAGAAGGCAGGACCTACAAGGGAGACCTGTTTCTTCTTACAGAACTGTTTTGCTAATCTGTCACATAGCACACGTAAGCAGTTAATACATGCAGTGTCACTGGGCTTCATTCAAAATGAGGCATTCCTGCTGAGATTTTGCTTTAGTTACCACTGGGGATGAACAAAATCCCCGCTCTCTGGGTGATGACCTTGGAAATGAGCCAATTTCTGTCTGAAAAAATTCATGAGAATTTGTCTCTTTATTCAGGCCAGGCCAGGAGTCTTAGGTTATGAGTGGGAGTCCCCCCAGGCATTCTCCACCATCCCGAGTTAAAGGAGATTGTGAGAAAAATGCTTTCAGAAGGGGTGAGATCTTTTTCAAGCATGGACATTGATCTGACACAGAAAAGGGGTTGGTGAGGCGACAGTGTTTTGAGGGAGTGGGGGGAGGTTAAAGACCATCTCTCCTTTGAAGTGGGCTTTTAGGAGCCCTGGAAGTTCTTTTCCAAGGCAGGCTTAGGCAAACTCTAGTGACCCCCCTAGTTGCCATTGACTTCCTTGATCCAGAAAATGAGTGGGATACTCATGACCTCCACCCCATGTGTTTTGGCCTACAACTCCCATCAGTCCTAGCCATCCTAGCCAATGATAAGGGATGATGGGTGTTGTAAGGCAAAACATTTGGGAGGCACAAGTTGCCCACCTCTGATTTAGGATAAGAACACACACCCAGTCTGTTTTGGATACACATCACTTTTTTTCTTTTTGAAATGTACAAAATTATTTGGCATAAGGTTGCACCCTTCTGTTTGTCTCATTTATTTTTTTAAAAAAATATTTTTATGCAATCCTTTCTTAAAAATGGATTGCAAGGTGCTTCATGAGAATCCAACCATTAATAGCACAACTCCAATCGCTGCCTATACCCTATTTCTTTGATTGTAAGACACACTTTTTTCCCCATATAAACATCTCTAAAAATGGGGTGCGTCTTAGAATCGCGGGTGTGTCTTAGGGTTTTTTTTTTCTGTTGGTGGTACTGAAATTAGTGTGTGTCTTACAATTGATGGCGTATTACAATCGAAGAAATACAGTAATACAAAGATAAATACAGGAGATAAGGTTATAGTAAGACTGCGCCAGTAATTACAGCTATCAAAATGCAAAGGGAGTTATTTCTGTCTTTGGGTTGGCTCTTGGTTTAACTGTATGTTTGTCTTTGGGGCAGTGATGCTATGTGGATCCCATTAATTCAGTCACCTCCCCCCCCCCCCCCGTGCAACTATTCTAATCTAGTCTGGTCTACAATACATTTTGATCATTCTACTAGGCCTCTTTTCCTTATTTGCTTCTGAATTAATCAAAAAGAGGTGCTAACAGCTAGAAGGCCCACATGGAAGCCAGCTTCTTCTGTGCTGGAGTTAGTCCATCCGATAAAACTTGAGATTGTTTCAACAGGCTCTAGGAGGGCCACGATGATTTCCCTTAATTGTTTCAGCCTTCATCCAAACCGTGCCAGTGGTTGGGGAAAGTGTATAATGTTTCAGCACTTCTCTTGCCTGCTTTCATTCTGCTGCCAGGGTTGACTGTCACTTTTTCACATGAATATACAAGCACACACACATGCAGAGGTGATTGTTCTATTTATCCGTCCTTTGTGCAGTTGCATATTTAATACACAAAATATTTATGTATTTAAATGTATATCCCACCCCTTTTTTAAGTGATGGGCTGATAACAATAAGATTGGAAATGTGTGTGTGTGTTAAAATTCTAGTAGAAATTCAAATAGAAGGGCTATAAAAATATAATACTCCTTAAAACCCAACCTTTAATAGCATAATCCCAGGCTTCAAATGTCACTTGAAATCCTACACATCAGGGGTGGGTATCTTGCCCCATGGACACTCCCCTCCCCAGTGTGCCACACCTCCCCCCCCCCGCAGCTCTGTTTTTTTTTTAAAAAAAAAATGGCGTCTGGAGGAGCAGCAGGAGTGTCACCATAAGGCTGTTTGCAGGTCAAATTGACTGCTCTGGACCCCATTTAAAATATTACTTTTTTACAATTGGGAGAGGCAGTGGGAGATGTCTGTAGCTTTCTTGGGAGTAACTCCCATTGAACTCAGTAGATGTGCCTAGTGTTGCACTGTTGCAGCATTTATAGGTGGTATTCAGTTTCTGTAGTTGGTAGTAGAAACAACAGTCAATTGAGAATCTCATAGTAAAAATAAAATATTTATTTACATTCCACTTTTCCTCTAAGAAACGCAGGATGGCACATATAAATTTAATAAATTTATAATAAATATAAATTTAATAATAATAATAATCCCCCTTTTATCCTTATGTGGCAGGACCCCATGAGCTTCAAGACCTAGTAGGATTTGGATGTCTGCAAGCCCTTATCTGGCACTCTAAGCCAGGTCTGGGGAACAGAGTTAAAAACCTTGCATCCAGGGTTCACACACATAAGGAACCTTGCAGGTTCAGATCTTGATGTGTAATCACTGTACAGATGGTCAGTGAGGTCAGCTGTGAATACACCAGTCGCCTCTTCAAGACGAACTGAATCGAGGCCCTCTTTCTTCCTCAAATATGTAATCAGCCTCCAATATGTAATCAGAAGGGTCAAGGTTTATAGCCAAACATCTGTTCAGCTAGGAACATGTGCAGGAGCATGTGGAAATCGGTGGATTGGGACTTTGGAGTGAAATAGAAGAATGATCAATTGGATTTGCAGTCCTCCTTTCAAGTATTAACTTCTAAGAGTTAATGATTTCATCTCACAACAAAGAGCTAGACTTTACTGGCTCTTGCTTGCAAAATTATATGTGTATGGTGTATCTCTCTCTCAATTGCCAAAAGCAATTTTGGTTTTGCTCTCTGTTATTTGCATTACAGAAATCCTTTGGTGATTTCTAAGCAATATTGGAGATAGCAGACTTGCCTAACTGAACCACTATTGGATTTTTGTTTGGAGGTTGGGTGGAAAGGAAGAGTCAAAGGGATATTTTGGCTGCTGCATGCTTTCTAGAATTCTAAATCAAAGGGCTTTTGCATATGAGTCTAACACCACTTCTGTACGGCAGGCTGTATGAAGAGTAATTGAATGAACACAGCAATAGGCCAAGACCATTTCCTTTGTAGAGTTCGTTGGCTGTATGTTGTCCCAGATTGCCGTGAGGTATCCAAAAATACATGTATAAATTATCTGTGTCTACTATCAACCTAGGCAACCACATCCTCAGTCGGGGTGAGGTATTGTGACCCTTCAGATGTTTTTGGACCTTGACTCACAGCTCTAGTCAGCACAGTCAAGGGTGAGGCATGATGGGAGTTGCAGTCCAACCACATCTGGCGACCCGCACTTTCCCCATCCCATGTAGTAATATAAGACATCAAGACTTTGCTTGTTTTAATCCATTACGAAGCCACTGTTAGGAGGACTAACTTATCTACCAGTCTCTTTTGACTATCACAGGAAGCATTTGTGGCATTGGCATGGCGTACAAGAGCAGGTTGTATGTGTAGACCAGTCTTTCCCAACCTGGTGGTCTCCACATGTGTTGGTCTGCAGCTGCCTTCATTCCTAGCTGCCATGGCTAATGCTGGCTGAGAGTGTTTGGAGTTGCAGACCAACACATCTGGAGACCTCCAGGTTGGGGGAGGCTAATGTAGATACGAAGAAGTGAGGGAACATAGGAAGCCATCTTATACCAGTTCAGATTATTTTTCCCCATCTAGCCCAACATGGCTTGTTCTGTCTGGCAGAGTCTTTTAGGCAGAGGTCTTTTCCATTAACGGAACCTTTTAACTGGACATGCCAGGGATTGGACCTGGGGCCTTCTGAACTCAAAACATGCACTCTTACCCCTGAGCTACAACCTCTGACTACAACTTCCTTCACAGCCAGCTAACCAGATTATGGTGAAAGGTGGTAACACCGCTTGCCTCAGGGGCAGCTGTTTATGTTCCCCCACAGAGAAAGGTGAGGTGAGAATATGCCCTTGTGACTACTAACACCTGCTGCCTCAGACAAGGAGGCCCTTGAGCTCCAGTCATTGGTGGCGGTGATTACTATCACCAGGAATGGTGGCCCTAGGCTTCCAATATCTTTCTAGTTGTAAAAACAGGCTAAATGTGTACGTGCTGTGAGGAACTCCCCCTCCCCACCGCCCCGTGCTAGACGTGCATTCTTCCTTGTCATCTTCAGTGGTGCCTTGTGGTTCTTAGTGTGGGTGGATTCATTTTCGCTTTGCTGATAAACTAAACCAAATGAGAACTAATATTCTGAACAAATATTGAGAACAAGAAATATAGTTCTGAAAAAGTCTTTGGCTAATTCTGTGGCTTGGTCACAGCAAACATGCAACCACAGTGTGAGAGATTTGCATAACTTAGCAGAATTGTTGGGACCTAAGATGGTGGAGTCTTACTCCCTTCCGGGCATTAGATATGATACATCCTGAGGGAGGGAAACTGGATTGCCTCAGCACTTTTTAAAAAATGGGACTATGGGAGAAATAATCTGGCATTATGGTACCTGAAATAAGTGCCATTCATAATATTTTGTCTCGAAGATTAGGAATATTCCTTCAAATACAGGACACCTGGCAAGAGAGTGAACCGCCCAGACAGCTTCAGCTATTGGGCGATATAGAAATGCAATAAATAAATAAGCTCATCTGAGCTTTAGGGAATTGAGTTCACAGCCTGTTTTTCATAAGAAAAGTTAAACTATGGCTATTTACGCTAGTCTGGACTTTCAGTTATATGCTCTGTTACCACACAGTTTGAGTACTGATCCTGAAATTTCTCCTACATTAGCCCCAGTAAAAAGAAAGCTTTCCACAGCAGCAATCTTTTCCAGCAGGGTTTCCTCAGGACAACTTAGTAGTGCAGCTTTTCTCAACCTGGTGTACTCCAGATGTTGTACTCCAGCTCCCACAATCCCCACTGAGGGCACCAGGATGAGAAAGTCTGTCTTAGTGGACTGTGCCCTTTGGTTAAAAATTACTCCAATAGGCTAAACTACATGTTAGAAAGAAATGTATGTGAGGGGCGGGGGAATCTTGGATGTCCCTATTTTCACTATTTAAAGCAATTTGGGGGCAATTCCAGCATGTAAGTAGATATGTTGGGTTGGATGTTGCTTGTATTGTGTTACCTTTTAAATTGTGTTAAAGTATTTGTTTTATTGTTAGTTATGATTATAAGCCACCTTGAGTGCCATTTCTCTTGGTAGAAAGGTGGAGTATAAATCCACCTTTCTGCCCCTTGTCTGCTCCAAATTGTCCCCTCATGATGCCAGTTCCCCATCCCCCAGTGCATATTTCGTGATGCCAATCATTTCTTTCTGGTGGAGGGGAAAGCCAGTTGTGGGTTTACTGCATGCATGTCTTTGTAATGCATAGGTTGGCCCTTCAAATCATAGCACTGTATAACTGGAACAGGCCAGAAGATCTCAAGCCAACCCCCCGCTCTCACACTGTGCTCGCTCATGTCTCATTTGTTCCAGTGGAGGCTTGCGCAGAGACAACTATTCCTAAATTAATTCTGCTGATTTTTTTTTAAAAAAACAAATTCAGTCCTCTGCAGCCCCCTCATCGACTATTCCTCAATTTTGCCTGCCTCTAATCTCCAACCTAAATTTATTAGTGAACCAATTGAAATAAGAATTAGTTTCACATTCTTCACCAGGAGCATTACTCTTTAAGAGCATTGCTCTTGATTTCACAGGAGCGGGATTACCTTGGAGAATAGGGTGTATATGAATAATCTTGTTAGCACCTACAGGAACCATTCCATGACAGTGTGAAAAGCTTGGAATTGTATTTTGATTCGCACCAAAAGAGTAAATAGAAAGCCTGTGAAAGTTATGAAAAATCTGACTAGTGTTTTTTCTCTTCATATTTCTTCACTTAGGCAATGGTAGCCTGCTACCCTGGGAATGGAACTGGCTATGTGCGGCATGTGGACAATCCCAACGGTGATGGGCGCTGTATCACCTGCATTTACTACCTGAACAAGAACTGGGACTCAAAGGTATGTAGGCCATGACATTTTGAGAAGTAAATTCCAAGAAGACTGCTCCAGAAACCCCTTGCCAGTCTTTCATATTTTACTGGACAATGTGGAATTTCTGATTCCAACACCATCGCTGTTGGATAGCTAATCACCATTGATAATAGTAAGCAACTTGGGAGAACAAAGCTAAAATTCATCTTATTTTTATTATTTCTACTGGACACACTGCTTATGGAATGCAGGCAGTTGTTCAGAGGTTCTGGGTTGCCAGTGTGGCAGTCATTGTTTTAAAGATATGGATAATGAAAGCTTTAGCTTGATGAAAATAATAAGCAGATTAATTAAGGAATGTCAGCATAGTTTGGGGTCCTCTCATCCTTTGAACTATCCCTTCATCCCATGAAACAACCTTTGAAGAGGAATGTTAAAGGAACATTTGTGCTTGCAAGGGGTATTTTTCTCACTCCTCATCTTACATTCTGTATAAGAAGGACATGCAAACTTGTATTTGTAGGAACAAAGCCGTCTCTTCCTGCCCCATGCCGTAACCTTATAAAAAGCAATGTATTTGTTAGCATCATACCTATGTAGGGATCGGAGGCGGTTTGCTGTGATACACCTGAAGAGAAAGGAGTTGGCATTGTGCCCTTAGGGTTGCTACTTGTCAAATCATTGCTTTTCAAAGGCCTGAAGTTGGGGGGAAATGCCCACTACAATGAATGTGAACACCCACCCCTCCAGGATGCCAAGGAAATCTTGGAGCATCTGCTTTTTTATACGACATAATCAGATTCCAAATGTCTCTCCGAGTAGGAAAGGGAAGACTCATGCATTCATTTTCCTTTTTAAGTAAAAAGCAAGCAAACAAACAAAGGAAATAGGTTTCTGCATCCTGGAGACTTGATTGTAACTCTCAAACTTTGAAATCAATAGGGCCAATTTCCTAAAATATTTTAAAGTTTCTACCTTAAAAGTAAGAAATATGAATGTGACAAACTGTGATCTCCTGTTAAATGTGCATTTGGTAGTAAACCTGGCCTTATCTTGGAGGTTCATAGGTGGCCATCAAATGCCTGCAAACTCAGTGGTCTTCATGTGTTAAAGGCCTGAGGTGCCATTGGTCCCCTGTCCTCATGGTTGACTATGGGGCTGTGGAACCAGAGCTGGCTTTGAAGTCTGCATGGTTAGATTCCTGGTATCATGTAGGTGTCTCTCAGAAGAAAGTACTTACCTTTTCCATTAATACTTCCCTCACTCCTTGTGAAGTAAAGCCCAGAGCCAAAATCATAAGCAGTGGCCTTGTGGATGTGCCTGAAAGTCTCCAGCTGAGTCCTTGTATAAGTGGCAATGGCAATAGTGAAGAGCAATAAACAGAAGTATGGTATAAATATATTACTCATGTTTTGTGTGCCAGAGACAAAACCATGAGGAATCTTTGTTATAACACATTAACTACAACTCATTGTAGCCAGCTTGGAAGTTTACGAGAGAATATCTTTGAAGCGCATGCAACATCATGTTCTGAAGGTTTGGCAGAAGGAGCATTCTTTATCTTTATTTCTTTTTTGTATTAATAGTTTATTCATTTTAGGGAAGGTACACGTTAGTATGAAGCATTGCAATGGTAAACGAAATGGAAGAACATCAACAATAGAATGGGCATTCTCTGTGTACCTTCATCATACATCTTTTACAGTAATATTTTTGCTCTCACTTGCTTCTAAGGATGCAGTCCGAGGCCTGCTGGAAAGCTGGCTGAGAGGCCCTAGGACATGGCATAAGTGCTGTTTTATCAGCAGAGATAGAAGAGCACCGTCAGAATCTCATGGCGTCCCCGCCATGTGCCACTGGAAATCTCTACCAGCATGTATATTCTGCTGGCACTGTTACACTGAGAGAAACAGGGCTTGGCAGGGGCATGGATTTGCCACGTCAAAATCCCCTTTCCCCATTGCGCCCACCAAAACAGCGCAATTCTGTGCCGCCCCTGTGGGTGCCATAGTTTCCATCCCAACCCCATCCTGCCCTACCCACAGCAAAACAGCAGGGCAATGGATGTGGTGCTGGCTTTGCCAACAGATGTTGTCCCTTTCCCAGCATTTTCTGGGAAAGCATTTTCTGTCAATCAACTCTTCTAAAGAAGAAAATTAGCCATTTTAAGATGCATTGTGCAACATGAACACTGTTCTCTCTCCCCGCCCCTTCTCTATTTAAGCTGCATGGTGGGATTCTACGAATATTCCCCGAGGGCAAGTCCTACGTAGCAGACGTTGAACCCATATTTGACAGATTACTTTTTTTCTGGTCAGACCGAAGAAATCCACATGAAGTGCAGCCTTCCTATGCAACAAGGTAAAGAAGATGTGGGTGGATTTTGTTTGCATGTGTACAAAGGAATGAGCCTGTTGTTCACTTCCCAGCCTCCCCAGTTAGATGATCTCAGGTAGCAAATCTGGGAAGGATATTTCTCTACTTTGGAGAATTGCTTCCAGTCAGGATAGATCAGCCTTACCCAGCCTGGTGTCTTCTAGATGTGATGGTCTAGAACTCCCAACATCTGCCAACCAGCATGGCCATTGATGGAAGATGTAGTAGGAATGGATGCACCCTGTCAATTTCAGTTTCTCATTTTTCCAATCTTAAGCTCTTTAGTACATTTTTAAAGTCTTTAAGTGTGGTGTGACCCAAACTTACATAAAAAATTGCATGAAAATTCATAAGCTTTTTTGTGCATGTTTCTGCTACTTAAGACATGCATTATTGTATGCACTTTGGCCTAATTTCCTCATAAACAAAAGTATGTCATTAAATTTTTTTTTTTTTTTTAAAAACCATAATAATGAATAAAAAAGTGTTTTTACATTAGCTCCATAGAAGTTTCTTCACTGCTTATATGAGGTGCAGTTTTTCCCCTGCACATTTGTCCAGTAAAATTCCTGCTGACTGACTTGAATGTCTTGCCGGAAGCTTGGTTCATATAGCCGCTTTTGTCGAGCCCAACTTGGTGTCCACCAGATGTGCTCGACAACAACTAGGAACAGGGGAGAAATTAGGTCAGTTCACATTTTTAATGAGAACTACCCTAAATTAGCACTTTCAAACTACTATGAGAACCGAAACTCAGTTATCCTTCAAAATACGCGCTTTTCACAATTTTGCAATGGAGTTCGCGAGTCAGAATATGTATACAAAAATATGTATATTAAAGAAAATAATATTCATGCTTGGCTTTTGGGTGGTATAGGAATGCAGAAAATAAATAAATAAATAAATTCTTAGGTTTTTTTTAAAAAAGCAAGGTATCGCAGAATAATTGTACTATATTGACCACCTACTGATTGGCATTCAGTATTCTCATGGAAATGATATGCATATGCATGACTCTGTAAAACAGTATGCAAATTAGTTTTGGCCTGCTGGCTCAACATATGTTTCCATTGTGGATCTGGAGGCTGAACATGTTGTCCAGCCCCATTCAAAAAAGCGCCTCGTGCTGGGAGATTTTCGTAACCAACCCTGGTAAATCCAAACAAGCCGTTGTGAGATGGATGCCTTAAACACAACCCCATAAAAATAGACCCCGAGAGCAAACTGTGGACAGTAGCTTCCCAAGGAAATCCAGAGATTTCCTCTTTGTCTCTCGGAAACGTTTTTGTTGTGCTGAAGTGAGCCTTAGCTTTACCACTGTGGTTGCTGCTGCCCCTGTTGTTGCTGTCATCCCCATTTGGATATGTGTAAAGATTTCTGGCCATGTGAAAGTAGGAAGCTGCTTTATTATTATTATTTATATAGCACCATCAATGTACATGGTGCTGTACAGATAACACAGTAAAAAGCAAGACCCTGCCGCATAGGCTTACAATCTAATAAAGTTGTAGTAAACAATGAGGAGGGAAAGAGAATGCAAACAGGCACAGGGAAGTGTAAATAGGCACCGGGTGGGGTGAAGCTAACAGTATAGAGTCAGAACAAACTCAATATTTAAAAGCTATAGGGAAAAGAAAAGTTTTTAGCTGAGTTTTAAAAGCTGTGATTGAGTTGGTAGTTCTCAAGTGTTCTGGAAGAGCATTCCAGGCATAAGGGGCAGCAGAAGAAAAAGGACGAAGCCGAGTAAGGGAAGTGGAGGTCCTTGGGCAGGCGAGAAGCATATCATCAGAGGAGCGGAGGGCACGAGCGGGGTAATAGTGTGAGATGAGAGAGGAGAGATAGGCAGGAGCTAGACCGTGAAAAGCTTTGAAGGTCAACAGGAGAAGTTTATATTGGATTCTGGAGTGAATTGGAAGCCAATGAAGAGATTTCAGAAGTGGAGTGACATGGTCAGAGCGGCGGGCCAAGAAGATGATCTTAGCAGCAGAGTGGTGGACAGAGACCAGCGGACTGATGTGAGACGAAGGAAGGCCAGAGAGAAGAAGGTTGCAGTAGTCCAACCGAGAGATAACCAGTGCGTGAACGAGAGTCTTGGCAGAAGAAACAGACAAAAATGATCGAATCCTGTCAGTATTATACAGGAAGAAACGACAGGATTTAGCTACTGCCTCGATATGAGGAATAAAGGAGAGCGAGGAATCAAATATAAAGCCAAGACTACGAGCTTCCTTGACCGGAGTAAGCATGACATCGTTGACAGTAAGAGAGAATGAGAGGTGAGGAGAAGGTTTAGGAGGAAAAACAAGCAGTTCAGTTTTTGCCATATTAAGTTTCAAACGACGATGAAGCAGCCAGGCTGAGATATCTGAAAGACAAGCCGAGATACGATCGTGAACATCGGGGGAGAGTTCCGGAGATGAGAGATATAATTGTGTATCGTCGGCATACAGGTGATATTGGAGGCCATGAGATTGAATAAGATTACCCAAGGGCAGCATGTATAAAGAAAACAACAACGGGCCAAGCACCGAGCCTTGCGGAACCCCTACTGAAAGGGGAAAAGAGGAGGACAAGCTGCCGTTAGCCGACACGCTGAAAGAGCGACTCTCCAGATAGGAGGCGAACCAGTTATAGACAGAGCCACAGAGTCCAAGGTCATGGAGGGAATCTAAGAGAAGATTGTGATCAACCGTGTCAAAGGCTGCAGTTAGGTCAAGGAGAATAAGGACGGAATAATGGCCTTTAGACTTGGCAGTAAGAAGATCATTGGTGATCTTGGTAAGGGCTGTTTCAGTGGAATGCAAAGGACGGAATCCAGATTGAAAAGGATCCAGAGCAGAGTTACTAGAGAGAAAGTCAAGACAACGAGAGTAGACCACACGTTCCAGGATCTTTGAGACAAGGGGCAACAGAGAGACAGGTCGGTAGCTAGACAGAGATAGTCGATCAAGAGTGGGTTTTTTGAGAATGGGAGAGACTGTAGCATGTTTAAAAGCAGAAGGAAATGAACCAGAGGACAGAGAAGAATTTAAACTGAGTCAAACCATTGGTCTATTTAGCTCAGCACTGTTGACCCTGGCCCTGTTCAGACAACACGCTAAACCATGATGGTTAAGCTTTTCGAGCTGAACATTATGGCTTAGTGTGTCGTGTGTTTAAATTGTTTAAACTACAGTTTAAACATGCTTACTAACCTCTTACTGCAAAAGGGTTTGCGGCCTAACCATGGCTTAGCGTATTGTCTGAACAGGCAGCAGCAGCTGACTGGCAGCAGCAATCCAGTTTCAGGCAGAAGTTTTTCCAATCCTATCTGGAGGTACCAGGGATTGAACCTAAAATCTTCTGCATGCAAAGCTTATGCTCTACCATTGAATTATGGCCCCTCCCTAGGTGCCTTCTGATGCCATGTTTACATAATAATATGCAAGTGACACCTGGCACCTTGGGAGTTTTGCTTTAGAAACTGTGTACCAAGTGGCTTTAGCTGATTGTCTTCATGCTTCAGAATATTGCCATGTAAAACCTAGAGACAACTTAGGTAAGTTGCTATGTGCTCTGTTAATCTCTGGAGGTGTCTATCATGGGAGGGAGATGAGGGCATAAAAACCAGCTATATTTGCCTGCCTATTTGTAGCTGCGTGCCTTGCATGCAGATGAGCAGAGTTACGATGTGCGTTCCTAGACTGTCACCTACTGACCAATTTGGTTGTTTAGTAATATATTTCTAATGCAGCAGTAAATCACTGTTTCTGCCGTTGCCTGTTTTTAATAAGAGAGGGAGAGAAGTCTAGCATTCTGCTCTCAGTTGGGTACCATTCAGAAATGTAAATCAATTTCTTCTCCTTTGCAGATATGCCATGACTGTGTGGTATTTTGATGCTGAAGAAAGAGCAGAAGCCAAAAAGAAATTCAGGAATTTAGTTGGTACGATCATTTATTTACGCTATCCTCAAATCCGCATAGCTACCATTCACTATACTGTGATATTAAGAGCTGCACAACATTAATTACACAGGGGCACACCTATGGCCTGATCCAGGAATGCAGTCCAGATGGTGGAAACAGGTTTCTGCAGGCAGATAGCAATTGAGTAGTGTGTTCAGAGTGGTATACATTTACCTCCCGTGGATCTCCCATGCAGTAGCATCACTGCAATCTTTGCATCTTCAGAAATAACAGCGTTCATGCAACCTTGTGCTGGGCCTGCAGTTCTATTTCGGACCTTGCATTTAAATAAATATTTGGGATGGTATTTCTCTCTAAGTAACTTCCAAAATACACATTGCAAGAATGTGCGACTGCAACTCTCCTGGGTAATTAACATTTGAGAAATTTTACAAAATATTAATGAGGAAAGTGCCATAATCCAAAGCAAGACCAGGTTTTGGCTGTGGTTTTCAAGTGTATGATGTAGTAGTTAAGAGTGTGAGACTGAGACCATGAAGACCTAACTTCAAATCTCTGATTAGCTGCAAAACTTACCTTGAGCAGGAATAATAGCTCAGGCTAACCTTTCTCACAGTGTTGCTGTGAAGATAAAAGGGAACCTAGGTATGCTACTGTGAGCTCTTTGGAGGAAGGGCGGGATAAAAATGTAATCAATAAATATAATAAAAAAATGATGCAGCCCTGCAGAAAGTGGCAGAAAAACACCTGCCTGTTTCATAGGGAACCAAAGAGGTTGCAAAAGGCACGTGTGGTTTCAGCACAGCACTAGTTTTTATTTTATTTATGTACACCTTTGGTGATGAAGGAGCAGTATTAAAAGTTTTAAAATAAATAATCAAGGATATGGTGAACATTTGGGCTTGTAAACATGGCATAGTCTGTCCCCAGTATTTCTTCTGGCATTTAACCGTGTCTTCAATTCTTCCTTGTAGATACAGGGAAGACAGAAGCGGTTCTCAATGAAGACTGAGCGGCGGTTTACTCACCGCAATTGTTCTGTAGTGATGCTTTGGGGACTGTTTGCAAGCAATAAGATCCAAAGACAACACGGTTCGTTTCTGGTGATTATTGGACACTCTTCTTACTTGCAGAAATGCACTATTTTGGGGGCACTGTCTAGTATTTGCATATTACAGCGATGGTACTCCTGGCAGCTTCGTATCCACCCCTCTTTGGCATAAAGCACCCCCTATTTTCTACTTGCCTTTCACTGAAGAATGCCACCAGGGTTTTAGGAAGCGAAGATGATCACCAAGCCTCCCGCTAATGTCAAGACCAAGTTGGCAATATACCGGTAATAAAGATACGGAGAATTCGCAAAACAAAAACAAAAAAGTAGTTGGGGAAACCCAAGTCTTATTTGCACTTTATTTACACGTTCTAGTTCAATGGGAAGGAGCTTTACAAAGAATCCTCTATGGTAAGACTGCAGATGGGCAACGCAAGCAATTAGCGCTGCAAAATGGAGCTACGCGCTTGTGAAGAGCCACGTCCCTTATGCTCCACGTGGGGCCTGTCGATGGGCTGCCCTCGTCACTTCGCTGCACAGACTATTGGCTTCGTGGGCCTCTGTCGTTAATTTCTAAGCCTCCTACTTGCCATAAAATTGCCTGGATTTTATCCATATTTCTAAAGCCAAGCAGCAGCAGTGGTTCCGTCGCTTTGCCTTTTAGAGCCCCGGAACAGAGGTGGAGGCAGTTGTGCAGCTGTCCGCTGTTTTGTGTGAAAAGCATTTTCTTCTTGGCATGTGATAAATCCTCCATGTATGGTTTTCATCGATTTTTTTTTTTACAAAGCAGCCAGCCCCATCAACTCCTGCCCACATTTGTAAACTTTTAGGAGAAGTTGATGACAAACTCAGTGCACATATGCCAAGAATTCATCTAGTCCAGCTTTATTTTTATTTTTTTATTCTTTTTAACTGATCTTCCACCAGCCACATTTTGTATGTGAGAAATGGAACTCTGATAACCAACTGTTTTGTGTGTGTGTTAGACTGGCAAAATGGATGATGGATAACTGCGGCCAACTGAGAGACATGGGATGCCATCTTGAATCACTTCGTAGCTGTGATTAACACTGCATTCCTGCATGGGAGTAACTTACGTGGGAGTAAGCCCCATTAAACCCAATGGCAATTACTTCTAAGGAGGCGTGCATACGATTGCACTGTCAATTTCTGATCTGGCATTAATAGGGCTAGGATTGTACAACTGAATCTCAAGCTTAATCATGTTGTTTGTGATCCTTGAGAAAGTGTGTTTAGTATTGCAGACTTACAGTTCAACTCTAAGATTGGTTGTGCCAGGAAAAAAAAATGACCAAGGGGATATACCAGTTTTGTACCTATGCAATATGATAAAGCATTACTTTGCTGGCAGACACATTATGATAACATTTTGGACTAAGATGCCCGGTTGCTAGACTGCCAAGTCAGAACTCTGCTGCAAGTGAGACGTTTGTGTAATTTTATCTCGATGTATTTGTAATTTGAATGAAAAAAAATATTTTGTCCCAGATGTTACATTACTTCAGGAAAATATATCTCTCCTTCCTGCATTTGAGCCATGAGTTGTACAGATTAGTAATGATCAAGCACACAATTTCTTAACTTAGTTACACTTTTTTAAAAGAAAATAACAACAACATCCAACTCAAATGAATTACTTTTCTGTTCTAAGTAACAGAAATCTAAACACTCGGCACTTAGCATGGACCATACTTAGGATGGGAGAAATATATTGGTTATTTCACAAAGTATTCTTGTTTTCACTAAAACATGTAATATAAGCAACCTCTGGGGATAAATTCACTCTCCATTGACGTCTCTTGCGATGTTGTGAACATTGTATTGGAGATTCTGCTTTGTTCTTCCATGTATATATATATATTTTCCTCCATGTTTTAGATCCTTCCAGTAACTTAATTGACTCTGGCAATTTTCATTTTTCTTTATCATGCTAACTAACATTTGCTTCCGCCAATTCATCTTCAGATGTTACCCTTTCTATAGATAAAGAAGGGTTTGGCCCTTTTTATAATCCCTTTTTCCTGGATGAGCAGGCTTGTTCCCCAGAATTTGAGCCAGTGAGCAAAACTAATATTTAGGTATTGTCTGGGCTTAGCACATCTGTTTGATGCAAGCCTGTGTGCACCAGTTGCTGGGGAACATGGGTGAAAGGGTGCCATTCTACCATGTCCTGCTTGTTCATCCCTGGCCGATGGCTGGTTGGCCACTGTGTGAACAGAGTGCTGGACAAGATGGACCCTTGGTTTGATCCAGCATGGCACTTCTTACGTTCTTATGTGTTTTACATGATGCACAACATGTAAAAACCCATTCTATAGCAAAATGACAGTTCCATTCAGAAGAAAGGAATCTATTCCTGTCTGCACTTGAAGTCTAAATTTTTAATTTTTGACTTTGGCACACATTTCAGGGTGATTTGATCAGCACGGATGAGACTCTCCTAGATAAGGCATGGGAGCCAATTCATTAAATTGGTGTTAATGAGTAATCAAACTCCTCCTCCCCCACTCTTGTGGATGATGCCTAAGTGGCTCACATCGGTTGGAACTGTATCACGACGTTTTACATCGGTCTTCTCCAACCTGGTGCCCTCCAGATGTCCTGGACTTCAGTTCCTATCAGCCCCAGCCAAGAGTCTTGAGAGTTAGGAACATAGGGAGCTGTCTTCTACCGAATTGGACCATTGTTGTCGACACGGAATGGTCGCGGCTCTGCAGGGTTTCTTTCAGGCAGGATTCTTTCTTAGCCTTACCTGGAGATTGAACCTGGGACCTTCTGCGCTACAGCCCTTGCCCCAAACATTCACATTTTGGAGTTGTGGTCCAAAATATCTAGAGGGCGCAAGATTGTGGAAGGCTGCAGATCCTACATCTACCTGCACCAGCAAAGTTCTATAGACGTCAGAGTGAAGCTTATGAATCAAGAGAAGATTAGAATATTAATCCAAAGAAAAGCAATAAAGAGTCTTGTGCCACCTTAAAGACTAACAAATCTATTACGGCATAAACTCTGCACTTTATCAGATAATAAATTTGATCATCTTAAAGTGCCAGAGATACCATGGCAACAGGCTAACACAGCTACCCCTCTGGAAACTTGTTCAAAGTCACCACCATAGGCATGCTTAATTCTATTGCGCTTATGTCAGGGTTCCCAAGCTGTTTTACGGCCGAGTATAGTGTCTGAGGTGCTCCCACAAAGACTGCTCCGTGTTTGTTCTGGGACATAGCAGAATCTTTGGGGGGCAGGGGCATCTGTGGTGCATTCTAGGCAATTTTGGGGAATTGCAGAAAGCTGGGGAACAATGAAGGATTATCTCACTACATGTCAGCACCGCCAAGTCTGAGTATAAATCATAATCTGAGGGCCACTTTACAGGCACCTGTGTTGCAGCGAATGGGTTGGAGTCAGGCAACACTCCCGTCTGCTTTGCACGTGACATTTCCCTGTATGGGTGTATTAAAAAACAAACAGGTATGCTAGCATATGTGAAGACCGCACTCACATCTCTTTGTGGGCTGGGAAACCCACAAAGGTTGTATCCTATGGCATCCATCTGCCCACACAAGGATTTTTGATCTAGTAGAGGTTTCTGTGAATGGAAGGGTGGGGGTGGAGAACTTTTTTTTTTTTTTTTTGCCATTCCCTCCGCAGCTCTTGTAACCCCAAAACTCTGTTCAAGCTGTTTGGGAGACCCACCAGAATGGCATGAGAGGGTTGGCACGGGGCTGCTGAAGTAAAGGGAATTTATGGAAATCGTTTCACTCCCTCTTCAGTTTGTGGAAGCTGGATCAACGAGACAGCACAGGAAGGGCAATCCCAGGGTTGGGAACTAGTTGCCATCCAATCCACATGTGCCAGAAACCCTTCATTATTGCCACATCACATGCTGGCAGGCATTTGTACTCCCAGCCATGCACCTGTATAAGGAAACTGTCATCTGTGAATCAGTCTTAATGTTCCCAGCTTAATCTAAATACAAATCAAAACAGAAAATGGAGGCATGGTTGTAGAAGAGGGTTGCCTCTCAGCAACTGCTCATGTCTTGTCAGGGAGAAGTACTGCCTTTCTGGAATGGTTTGCTGGAGGCCTATTTGCATACAATAACTATGTAATATCACCCTGTGGAAAGGCAAGTTGCCTTGTTTTCATTTCTGTAAAATGACTGCCCTTGTCAAGCCTAGATAAGCAAAGTCCTGTTTGCTCATCCCTTTTAACCCCGTATGCATTTCAGAACTTGAACTGCTGGTGTGCTCATCAGGTTTTAGGGGCAGTGAAATATTTTTTTTAATGTTTTATTGTGCTATATTTATATTCATTTCCAGATTTTTACCAAAAAAGACGAAAAAAACTTTTTTTTTATAATAACTTTTCCATGTCCAGTTTCAAAAGGCAGCCTGCTAGGGAAAGTGTAATGGAGCTCCAATGAAATTGTTGGATCAACAGAAAAAGTTTTTATTCCCTTGTTTATAGAGTCTAGAGGTCAAAAGTACTTTGTACTGTCACTGTTCTTGTAGCCACCAGTTGGAGTCTGGACTTGGAAGGGGTGTGGGGGTTGAGACAGCTGACTTGGATAATAAAATACAACCCTATTCAGACAACTCGCTACGCCATGGTTAGACCACTAACCCTTTTGCAGCAAATGGTTAGTGAGCATGTGGAAGCCATGGTTATGTAGCCACCATGGTTAGGAGTGGTTCACTTGACACGCTAAGCCATAATGTTTAGTTTGAAATGCTTAACTACTGTGGCTTAGTGCGTCATCTCAACAGGGCCTGTGATTACTAGACACTTTAATTTCAGATCAGATCTTGCCTAAGATAAAGTATTGCAATTCCACATGACATGGAGTGACACCATGGGCCTGTGTCCAAAAAAAAGTAGACGCCATATTGTGTGTACACCATTAAGTTCACAGAATTGCAGCCTTTATTGAATAGTCTAATGGTTAACTCAATTAAAAGATTGCAGTCCAATAATTGTCTTTCCTAATCTGATCTTTTGCACATTAAGCAACATCATTGTTTAAAACAAACTATGTTTACAGTGGAATAAATGTTGAGCAAAAAAAGGTCAACCAAATTCTCACAATCATGGAGGGGGAAATGAGCCATGGTGGTTTATTTCCCCCACCACTTGTGTTGGTCATGTGCCAGGGGAATTTGCATAATTACCCTTGCAGGGGCAGATGGTCGTGTCTTGCAAAACTGGCAAGGGTGGCTTGCTGCCATGAATAATAAGCTACCCAGAACCTATGGGCTGTTTTAGGGTTCCATGATTATGTGAAGAGGCCCATGTCAAAAAAATGCTATTCATATGTTGTTGTTTCAAAAAACTGGATGCATACATGGGGACTTGATATGCTGAAAGACCTGTTCTTAATCTCAAATTCCCTTCAGTGTTTCCTTTGTTTCCACACAGTGATTTCTGGAAAAAAGAGAGTTCAGAAATTCTGTTTTTGTTTTTGTATCTCAACCCAGTCAATTAGATAGTATTGGTGTTACTTTTCAGCTTAATTGGTTCTAATACTGCTTGCATGGAAAGTGCATTTATTTGCTGGCAAATCTCTCTTTTAACTTCTTCTAAAACTTGCTCTCCATCAATCTCTCTGGGAGTGCATTTTTTTGGCATACCTTTTGCCAGGTTGCATGCTGGTCATTGTTGCTGGCAGGTGGGCTGGGTACTGAAACATACTGTGGTATTTTACCATCCAACCCACATTTTATGTTCATGTTATTTAAAAAAACCCAGAATGGAATAAAGGGTTGCAGGAGTCAATAAACACTGGGTCACATCATATTCTGTACTGGCTCGATAATTCTTTTCTGTGTTGTGTCTATTGTGAAGCCAGGAGCATACCTGGATTTATCGTGTTAGGCATTTTTAGTGACACATGAAGCTGTCATTCATAATCATCAATTTATCGTAGACCATTGTGGTTGAACCTTGGGTTGATAGGAAACTCGGAGAAGTTGCCAATAATAATAAAAAAAGCTTCTATCACTGAGAAAGCAATCCTAGGTTTGCGGGGACATATGAAGAAGCAGAACTATTCTGTCTGCGGAGAGGGTGGTTCATTGCTGGTGCAGCTGTGGAAAGGTTCACTGCTATTGCTGCCCCACCCTGACTGCTCTGAAGATTGAAAGAGGCATGTCGGTGCGGTCCTTGGATCCGTCAGCAATAAAGCTCTCTTGCTACAGAAGAACTGCCAGTCTTGGACCTGGCATAGTGAATTCCACTCTACTATTTGTACCCAAAATGGGGGAAGGAGAAAGCTGTTTTATTTATTTATTACATTTCTATACCGCCCAATAGCCGGAGCTCTCTGGGCGGTTCACCAAAATTTTTACCCCTTCCTGCCTTGCGTTTGCCTGGCTGCTTACTATCGCCTCAAAATGTCAATACATTTCCATACTTGTGGCTGAAGTTTTCTATTTAATTACATTTGAATTGGATTAGACACCACACACACACACACACACCGATGTCCCATCATTTTGCATTACATAGTTCTGGTTCAGACAACATAACAGTCCATCTTGGGCTAATCAACACTTAGGATGCTGCAGCATCTGCTATCTGCCATTATTAATATGCAGGTCCCAGCTGGGGGTTGCAGTGGTTTGTGTTGTCTGACTCTGGTTGGTAGGGTTTTTCGAGGGTTAAACAACCCTTGCATAAGCCACTGTCTGTTTGAGTTATGCAAGAGTTCTTTAACCCTCAAATAACTCCCATTGCCTGAGTTTGAATGATACGATAAGCCACGTCATCCACCCAGCTGGGGCTTCCATATTTGTCAACCTGCAATTGATTGTTGTTTCATGCAAATTGGCCTGTAGTCTCCTTAAAGCATGTGCCTCATTGAACTCAACCCCTCCCATCTCCCCCTTCCATTATTTTTCCTCCCCACCATGTTATCAACCTCACTCCTCTAGCACTGTTTCCCTTATTCCTGTTTTTTTTTTAAAAAAAAATCCTTTGACCATTAATAAATAATGTAGCAACGACATAACCAATATTCCATGGATGAATGCACTCCTGCTTCAATTTCTGAAATCACACACACACAAAATGGAAATTGGGACTGTCTACACTTTTTTGTCTACCTAGGGATCATTGCGTGGAGGTTATTTGATCATGTGGAGGATCTTTCACATGTGTGTGCACAGACAAAGGGGAGAGAGAGTTATGTCCAAATTTAGGCCATGCAAAGTGGACTCTCTTCTCCCCACAGCACCGCTTCCAGCCCCAAAGTGTCACAGCCTGGGACCTTGCTGAACAGTTGCATCTGTTCATAAAAGATCCTGGAATGTTTCAATTGTCTCAAGATGAGGTGTCTGATTAAGAAGCCATAGTGTTGGCACTGAGGGAGCTGTGCTTGTCAATATAGATTAATGTTATCCATCCAATCAGATGATTCTCAACAAGGCTCTTCATTTTCCATTCAACATCTCTTAAGCTTTAGGGCAGCTCTAGGTTCATCATTTCTTTGAATTCTGATCAACAGGTTTTGTGCTAAATTTCAAAATGGTAAACTACGTGTGGTTTGTACTTGTAGAGCTGGGGAACGCACAGAAAGGAGCAACCAAATTGATCCAAGGGTCTGAAGCAACTTCCCGGCATGTGTTCAGGAAGAATACATGTGTGTGTGGCAGGGTGGGTGGGTGAGACGTCAGAATAAGGGGGGGACTGATGGAGTTCAGAATTATCTGTGGTGGTGCAGAGACAATCCTATGAGGTATGAGAGTAAAAGGAGATAAATCTCATGAGAGATAAGAGACCTGACCAGTGGAAAATGAAGAAGAGACAGCAGAGAAGACTGAGGTGCAGAGAGAGATCTATGGGTGGACTTTAAGGTGGATTCCTGCATTGATCAGGGGGTTGGACTCAATGGCCTTATAGGCCCCTTCCAACTCTACTATGATTCTATGAGATGAAAAAGCAGAACAGAGTAGAAGACAGAATACTGTGGATTGCAAGAAGAGATAATTCAGATATGGGAATGTAATAATAATTTATTTCTTACCCACCTCTCCACTTGGATCGAGGCAGGGAACAACAATGAATATAAAGACCTGAGGGTCATGGGGAAACACAAAGAAAAGGGGGGACTGAGGGATGGGGGAACACACAGAGAGAGAGAGAGAAAGAGAGAGAGAGGAGGAGGAAATGGGAACTTCACAAAGTGGGTAACCTAGACAGCAGCCTGTGGTGATGCAGGGAGAGAAAGAAGTGTTCTCCGTGTCACAAAGAGAAAGAAAGAAAGACAAACAATGGGATAAAACGAGCACACAGAGTTACAACAGTAACAGAAAAGTTTTTCGACGGTTGAGGTAGCACTCTCTTGAGTTAGTTCTGTATAAAAGTGGTCCTCAGAGTAGAGAATGCCTTTCACTGGTAGAAACATTCTGTGAAAAAAGTCAGAGCAAGAGTTATTTTTAAAAAGAGAGAGAGAGAGACTATATGGAATATTACAGCCCCTGAACGAAAGATCTCAGTATAGCAATTCTCTCATGCTGACAACCCTAGTTAATGCCAACATCTTATTCGGTTCCTCTGCTGGACTCCCACAGAGGCAAATCCTCCCAGTACAGCAAAGAGATAAGAGACTTTGGTCCTTGATCCTAGCTGGGGGGGACTTTTACACAGTGGAGTCTGATTTCTCTGGAGAGGAATGAGAGATGAGAGAGTGACTGGTTTGTCTCAGAGCTGCTGTAGTGGTACTTTACATCTGGAAGAATCTATGTGCGGACTGTGATTAAAGATGGAGAGCATCCACCCGCAGAGAGGATTAGTCCAGGCTGAAGAATCATTGCAACAATCATTGCCCTTTTTGTATGGTACTAGACTTGATGTCTTCGGTCGTGGAAGTTCTGCTCCATTCCTATAACTTAGTGTAAATCTTCTAATCAGCTTTTGGAGGAAGCTTAACATAGCCAGATCATACAGTGCATGAAAACCTCCTCTCTAATCCAACACTCAGAATTATTTCCTAATTCTGAGTATAAAACCAATGCATTTCCCCCTCTACTCATGGCACAATCATACTGCAGGCATTGCTGTAGTTGGCTTAAACTTGGGGGAGAGGAGAGCGTGAGAGAGAAGGGAGGTAACGATGATCTATTAAGAGCCCATTCCTATGCACGTTCAACATGCTGGTTGGGGAATGCTGGGAGTTAAAGGACTTTTTTCTGTATAAACATGCATAGGATTGTGCCCTAAATTGCACTTGCACTATCAATCATGGTGGAAACGTATGAAAGTTAGAATGCCTTCTAGTAGAATGTCTTCACACAACCTTGAAGAATGTGTCACTCCACTAACTTTTTCTTATAAACTCTCAGGATGTCATGCCCCTGCTAGAGGAATCCTCCTCAGAGGAGGAAGCAGAGCCCCAAGAAACCAGGGAAACATGACATGAAATACTGCTACCAGACCAGGAGGAGCCTGGGCCTATGGGGGAGATGGCTCCAGGTCCTTCCTGGGAGAAGGGGGGGATGACTCTGTCTCTGGAGCAGAGGCTGAGCAACCCCCTGAACCTCAGGAGCATCGTCGCCTCAAGCAACAAGCCAGTAGGCCTCCTGTAAGAAGGAGTGCTTGGTTGCAGAAATGGTCTCCTCGGGAGAAAGCAACTCCTCCAGGGTAGGGCTTTGGCCAGAGAGGTCTGATGGGCAGCAGCTGAGCCTGGGTGGGTCTCAGCAGCCTTTGTGAATAAAAGCCAGCAGTGAGCACTTGCTGGAAACAATGTCTCACTAGCTTCTCTTGCCCTGTCGCCTGACCCTGCCTTGTTCCTGAACCTCTGTGCTATGACCTTGGATTTCTGCTTGACTCTGCTACCAGATTCTGTATGTATTGGACTGTTAGTGCTTCACTAGGTTTGACCCTTTGCCTGTTTGACCATTCCTGCTTGGCCTGACTCTCTATATTGGACTGATTGCCTTTGCCTTGACCCTGTGCCTGTTATCTGGACTACTTCTGCATTTTCCTGAACTTAAAGCTTGTCTGCTGGAACATCCAACTTGGGAATTACTTGGCCTTATGGTCAGCTGTATAACCAAGAATGCTGCAGTCAGTGCAGGACACAGGAATATTCAGTTTGCCTGGTGTGTGCCTTTTTATATGTCTGCAATGGCACACAAAAATGGAGTAGAGTTCAGATATCATCTGAAACCACACTTCAAAGCTAACCCCAGGTGACCTAGATGGCAAGCCAGCACATCAGCTAATTAAAGTACAATTAATCAATCCTATGTTGGCTCTGTAAAAATGGGTCTGGGTAGATGTACTGACATTAGTTGACCCCCAAACAAGTGACCCCCTTAAAGGACTAATTCAGGACTAGCCCTTAAGGTCTATGTGCAAGCGTACTAATCTCTTGCAGCATACAATCCAGGTCAACAGATACTGGCAAATACCCTGAGCCTTGGCCACAAACTGACCTAAGGTTCACAACAGGAGTGCTTCTACTATTATTCACATCCACAGTATGTTTTCCCTCTAGTCTTTGTTCCTGGTTGTCTGTTGGAGAGAAAGAGACAGGAGAAAGGCAGTAAGATCAAAAATGCCAAAATCCGTATTAGGGTGGCCAATTTTATTATGGTAATTGAAAGCTCACCCCCCAAATGTACAAGCTTTCAAAATATCTAGATTAGACAAGAAGTTACAGAAAGAGGAGGAAAAGGAGAGGCTTGATGTTAAAGTCATGAAGGCTGCATGGTTAGTCTTGAGGTGAAATGCAGAGGGAGCTGTAGACATTCATATTAGGCTCTAAAGGGGTGATGTGATGGTTTTGGTTGCATCTGAGGGCTTCCCTAAGACTGCTGGGATGAAGAAACAAATGAAACAATGGTTGATGCACACACCTCCCCTGGTTTTTTGAAAATATAACACCCCGCTGTTACTCCGAACTGCCTTTATCTTAGGTGAAACACACAGACTGGATTTGCACAGCACACTAACCCACACTCAGTTACAGGTAGGTTTTTAGTGTGGAAAGGCTGAAGACCACTGGCACAGAGTATAGGAATGGTTCTGGTTCTAAGTGTGTGGAAGCTGCAGGACAGGCAAGGTAGATAAAATTCAAGTTTGCCACATTTCAGGAATTGGTTGTTCTCTAGTAATTCTCAGGTTATGATAATATCCGCCTATTCCATGCAGAATGGAGTATCACAAGGATACTGAAGCGCATCTCTAGCAGCAGGCTAGGAAACAAAAGACTTCAGCCTGAGAAATTGGAGACCCACGGGTAGACTAGACAGAACTGGGATAGGTGGACCACTGGTCCAATTCACAATAAAGCAGGTTCATCTGTTCAGTTCCATCTGTTTGTCTTGTAGTAACTTGACGAAGATTATAGAATTTCTCTCCAGTGGAATCTAGAGGCTCCAATGTCCGTGGTGTGGTGAATGTGTTCTGGATTTCAGTCAGAACTCTGAAGTAGCTATCCAAGGTGCATTTAGAAACAACCCAGGATCCCAGTATGACCTCACTCAGTGAAGGCTGAGTGCTCTGCACTGTCACCGCCCCACTGACATTGGTGCCACCAGCCTCTACTCTCTGAGGTGTGTCTGGCACCTTCATTGTATGCATTTCATCTGTGCGTAAAGAGACATCTCTTGACCCATGCCTTTGGAAGTGGATTAAGGATGTAGGATAATGTTGTTTTCCCCCTGTAGTGAAACTGTGTACTGAATGAATGTGAGCTGAGCTTTCAAGGATGGTTGTTTTATAATATTTTATTGATATGTTTGTACCCCACCTGGGACTCTAAGGGGAAGAGAATAAATTAAATCAATCAATCAGTACAAATGGTTAATGTCAAAACAAGGGAGAAAGAGAACGAAAGAGTCATATTTTATGTCTACATATCTGGAGTGGCCATTTTTCTGATGGAGCCTCCAGTATTAATATCCTAGTTGTTGTTCCCAGTGTTTACAGAAGATCAACAATTATTACAATGATTACAAGGTGTCATGAGCAGACATGCCAGATGGCACATTTTGACTGACTACTCAAGCTTCCCCCTCTCTCTTCAATGTCATGGAAATCTGTGGGCCACACAATCCGATAGGACTTAGTTCTAGTAGCTGGCAAGTCTAAACTTGATCTCTACAAAGGCAGTGGCCAGATGGGCTTAGTATTGCTATTTTCCCAACCTTTCCCCCATCATCTGAAATCACCAGTGCTTTGAAAATTACTCTTATTTAGTGGTACCAACTTCAAAGCTCTTCCTCAAAGTCATTAATAATAGATTTGCATCCTGTCTTCATTAAATTACTAGAAGCTAGATGGGCAATATTCTCACGATGCAGCAAAGATAATAAAATTCAGGTCACACACCACACTTTCAAGGTCTACCTATAAATCACATCAGGAGTAAATATAACAGCATGGGACATGGTGTTTACCCATGTGGGAACAATCCCTGCATGCTGGCAGATCCTCATAGTGCAGGGTTGCAGAACCTCAGACCTGTGGGCCAAATCCAGCCCAACCAGGGTTCTCCAGGCAACACCCCTTTCCCCTGACCACCTCGTGATTTCCAGGTTTTTTGTGGAGGGTTTTCCTGCATTTTAAAAGGCCCCAAATCAAACATAGGGAGCTCTAGGGAAGAGCTAGGTTAACAGGAAAATACAAGGCAAGAGGCAGGGAGCTGGTCTTCTGATATTGTTCCAGAATCTATTGAATGGAGCTAAAGATTTTTAATCCGGTACCTGTTGCCATTAATGCCATCTTAGGAAAGGTTTACTCATGAGCAGCACCTTGTGTACAAGGACACCTTACTAATGAGGATTCCCTATTCCTCAGGCAGGCACGTCTGTGTCTGGTTGCTGGCTGAGCTTAGACACCTGAGCTCCTTAGGGCTAGGTGGCCATTTGGAGTCTTCCTCGGAGTCCAAGAGGGAGCAAACTAGGTCATGTCAGTTACATTATTATTATTATTTTATTAATTGCATTTATATACCACCCCATAGCCAAAGCTCTCTGGGCAGTTTACAAAAGTTTAAAACCTTGAAAGTTAAAAAACAAATATACAAAATTTAAAACCATAAAAAGCATATAATGCAAACAAAAGCTGACAATATCTGTTTAGTTAGGGTCAATGGCTGTCTCCCCTGAGGGCCCAGGATCAACCTCAACAGCGCTCCTCCACAATGTTCAGCTTGAATGACTCCAAGTTGTCCTCCAAAGAGAAGCCCTCCGGAGGTACCATGATGGCACATGACAAAGACTTCATTTACACTGCATTATAATTTCAGGTCTGAGCATCATTCTCTGGCATCTCCAAGTAGTCTTCACTGGGTCTCGGTGGGCCCCTTTGAAAACCTTCTAGCCTTGCCTGCTCCATGCTGGGAGGTACACCAAGTGCCTTCACTGAGCAAGTGGGTGGACTTGTGGGGGGAGTAAAAAGACTCCTCACTCACTTGCCCAGAGTAGCCGCCTGGTTGAGAAGTGAGCCTGGCTGACAGTGAGCAAGTGTTCCTTTGATTCCTTTCCTAATGTCCCTGATGTACAGTTGCCATGTGGGAGCATGGGAAGGGGACAATAAAAATGATGCCTTCCTCCGTGCAACCGCCTCTCAGTTCTGTCACCACTGCTGCTCCTCATGTCCTCTTGCCCAGTAAGTCAAACATGACCCACTTATGTGGGGGGAGACCACGGAGGGTCCTGCACCCCAGACCCCCTCAAATATGGCCCTTGGTCTAATACCTCTGCAGAAAAACCTCCCACACACTGAAGTTGAGCAGAAGATTTAATTGCCTCTGTTTGTGAAGATCTGCTGGGCAGCATTAAGATAAAGGGGTCCGAGGATGTGACAATCTCTGAGGGGTTCCCCCCTTTCTTTTCTGTCTGCAGGGGAGTTTCTGTATCAAGAGAAAAGGAGCCGTTCCTATGGGAATTAATTTCAGAAAGCTGAAAGCTCTGTTTTCTGGGAGGAATGCTCATGGTAAAAACAACAACAGATTTATTTCAATAGAGATTGCTTCAACCATACAGAAATGAAGCTTTCCCTACAGAAACTATCTTTTGCAGCTGAATATTCAGTGCTAATGATGAAACCTGTGCGGATTCTCTGTTTACCATGATATTCATTTATTTAGTATATGGATAAGCCGCCTTTCTTCTATAGTGCCCAGAGCAGCATATAAACGGTATCCAGATCCTCTCCCATCCAGGCACTGACCAGACTCAGTCCAGTTTACTGTATCATTTTATTTATTTATTTATTTATTTATTTATTTATTACACTTATATACCACTCCCATAGCCAGGGCTCTCTGGGCGGTTTACATCTGCCTTCAGACCACAAGCATACACCGCAAGGCCTCTTTCTAGAAGCTAGACATGGTGCATGTGCACTAGGTAGGGTTATAATATTGATGTAAGATTGGGACTTGGCCAGGAGAAGGTTAATGGGTTCAGGAGTACTTTTGGAGGCTGCCTGCCTTAATAGTCCTGGCAACGTTGCCAAGTAACTTCTTTTGTTAGGGAATGGCAGGTGAATGGCCCACAATGACCAGCTACTATTGGAAGGTGAGAGCCATTTTGGGAAAGGACATGCCAGGATCACCTTCCAAAGGGAACTAAACCTGGATAGGTGTACCCCCCTGAAACATTTCACCATTCAAAGCAGGGTAAGAATAGCATTAATGTATTGGACGACTACTGTGGCCCGCCCAATACCCCTGAGGCTCTTCACTACATATGTACAGTAGTCCCTGCCACGAAGAAAAAAAAAGAAAAGGGCTGTCTCTTGATAGCAGCAGAAAACCATCATACAAGAGAGTGGGGGAGAGAGAACGAGAACTACAGTGGCCATTTTATTGTTTGTTTATTTAAATCCATTTTAGGCCACCTTTATTTATTTATATAGCACCATCAAAGCACGTGGCACTATACAGAATAAAACAACAAAACAGTGAACCCCTGCCCCAAAGGCAGACATTCTAATAAGAGTAATACCTTAATATAATTTATTCTGAGATTCCAATGCCATGTGCATTTTGAGCTATTGCTCTTTCTCAAGAACAACTTTTATACAATCCATTCCATTTAGCCATCAAATGTATCTCACTAACTCAGTTCACACATCATGACAACCCATGGGTGAGTGAGCAAGCGGCCTTCTGCCTGCTTGCCGCTTCCAGTTGTTTGCTGCAATGTCTGAACCCAGAATTCTGGGTGGTTGGGGGGGGGGGAACCAGAATTTTAACACTTGTTTTGAATGGGTTGTTTCCTCCTCAACAGCCCAGCATGTTGGGTTCGCACATTACATTGAACAACCCAAGAACAGGGCATTCCTGGGTTGTTTGCGAAACCAGATGCAAAGCAGAAGCAGCAAGTGGATGGGACTCAGCATACTTGTTTGCATGCTGCCCTGACCAATTATGTGTCAATTAACACATGGGATATTGTTACGTGCATGGGTTAATACACCCATGGTTAGTCATTATGTGCAAACCAGGTCTAGAGTCTCTTGGAATCAATTATTAATTTCAGTCCTTGTAAGCAGACACAGGAAACAATATTTGGTTCAGATTTTAGAGTGATATTTGGGGAGGTCTGTCCACAAGACTAATCTATCTGCTTTGTGGGGGAAATGAACTGCACATTTTCTATCTACAGTAACTGGTGCTAGGGAGAAATTCTTAAAGGAGCGTGCTGTGCCTTGTCAAGAAGGTTCAGAACTTTACATTTGTGAGTGATTTCATATAATTTTACAGACATTTGTGTAATTTTATGCATTTTAGCTAGAGAGCCAGAATTTTAGGTTTATTCTGTAATATGTTCTCTCTTTGATCATATTAACTTTATGTAAATATGTTATCTTTTTATTGCTGTCTCTTGTTAAAGGTTTATTTTGTGATGGTCTAACAACTGCACGTAAATAAACAAAACTGATCGTTTGATCAGTCCTTGTAAATAGACACATCTTTTTTGTTGAATGAGCTGGATTATAAAGGAGTTGCCCCTAAGAAAGAACGTTAGCTCAGAACAA
Source organism: Elgaria multicarinata webbii (assembly GCF_023053635.1). NCBI lineage: Eukaryota > Metazoa > Chordata > Lepidosauria > Squamata > Anguidae > Elgaria > Elgaria multicarinata. Next base: position 142,423,358 of record NC_086172.1, on the reverse strand, counting down.
ACAGGGTATTGGATTCTCAGAATAAATCGTTTACACCAGGCGTGGGAAACCTTTCTCTGCATTACCGTGTTCAAAAACCACATTGCAGCAGTGCCGAGAACCAGAGCCAAAAGTGGGTGCAGTTTCAGATGTGACACTTAACTTTGTTCAGTACACAATCGGGGGTGGGGGAAGAGATACTTGCATCCAGGTAGTCTCTTTCCCCAACTTGTACAAGCTTCTTTCCATCGTATTTGTATTTGGGAGACAGAACAGGACAAAGTAAACAATACGTATACCCAACAGTAGGGCTGGGGAGGGTGCATGGCAGTTAGAAAGGCTGGAGACGTATACTGAGAGGCCTGGACGTATGCAATGGGCTCATAGGATGGGGATTCCTCACCCATGATGGTGACTCCATACATCTGGGGTCTCCAACAGAGTGCTTGTAGGCTGCAATGTGCCTGCAGACACCTCTCTTGGCACCCAGCAGCCTCCCTGCCTCATATTTTTAATTTATTTAATTTATCTATCTTTATAATTAAAACAACAAACAACAACTGGGAAGTTAACATGCTGCAATGTAAAGCATCAGCTGGGAATGAAAGGGTTTTGTAAAAACCCTTCTGTCTGCATTTTGCAAATTGTCAGGTGCCTTTCATTCCATCGTCCGCTCATTGATGGAATCAGATTTTGTCCAATTTCCTAAAATTTATGCAAGTTTGCATTTGCACAAATTCACACTTGCCAAAATGCTCCCCCTCCCCCCCCAAACGCACACATTTTCCCCAATGCATATTTTCATGCTTTAGTCTATGGGGAAAATGCACACTTTCAGCCCATGGTGTTTGGTTTTTTAAAATTACTTATTTTTCTATGACTAAATGTGCATGAAATATTATAAAGCAAGCAAAAACAAAAAACAAAAAAAAGTCCATAAGTCTGTTAAATCCATCTAATTTTGGAAAATGTTAGCCCGCTGCAAAATCCACGGGTCGGATTCCTAGAAATATGAACTCATTTGATTCTGTTGCAGATTTCTCCAACATGCCTGGGGAGGGGGCAGCCTCATCTTTAGTTCCAAAAGTGACCCTGGGGCCTCCATCTCTGAGTCCCAACAGTTTGCATTCTGTGAAATGAGCGTTGGAGCAGAAAACTTTGTGTTTCAAAAGAGTGTTTTGTGTTTTGGAGCTCAGACCCCTCCTCTTGTACTGAGTTTTTTTTTGGGGGGGGGGGGGGCAAGTTACTTTTTTTTCATCCCTCCAGTTTACCCTCTGAGAAATGGCTATTTTGTGACCAGCCATGACAGCCATTTGGTGAATGGGCCAGCCCCTTCCCATAGCATCCAGTTTGTGAGAGTGCCCACAACACCCCCCTCAATATTCCAAATGTGCCTACAGACACAAAACATTTGGGAACCCCTACCTGACGTAGCCAAAGATGTTAATCTTCCTTATCACTTTGGAGTCCAATGCAAAAAGCAAAGAGAGATGCACGTGACATCATTGCACCCCATGAAACACTGGAGGCTTCTAATACAGACCTTCCTATTGACATCCTAGTTCTGTTCTGCAACTAATTCTGTCCCAACCTGCACTGTTCATTCCAGGACAAATATTAGTTGGGTGCAATTGGGTGACCTCCCTTCTCCATAGGACATCAGAGTAGATGTATCCATGGCGGCATCATCAGAGAACCTATAGAGATATAAATATCCTGAGACGCTATCTCAGCTTATCCTTATTTCCACCTCTTGGCATTCCAAAGCATGAACTGAAGACCTCTTTCATAACATTTCTTTCCCACACAGCAGAAGCCAAGCACAAGCTGATGAGGACATCAAGGCCACCATCATTCTGCTAACTCAGAGCTGACAAGCAGTCATCATAACTCCTAATTAGCTGCAGTAGTTGTAATTTGCCCACAAAAGAAGAGTCAGTTGCAAATAGTGGCAGCTGGTAGCTTGTGAGAGGACTTTTTATTTTTGAACAAAGGGAGTTTCTCTCTTCTTTGCTTCCCATGATTTGCAATGAAATGGCTTCACACTGGAGACATAGCCACCCAGCAAAATTTCCACTGAGCACTGTGCACGTTTCCTCCCTATACTATCCAGCTAGCCATCCAGAATTTTTATACAAGCAACTTGTAAAATGACAAATTTTTCATCCCAGCAAATATACTAAAGCTTGTTTAAGAGCTCCATCAGACGAGTGTTTTATTGCACACTCATTACTGGGCACTTACAGATTTTCATGGGTCCCTCTCACGACGTCGTCTCCCGCCCTTTCTAGACTTTTTTGTGGGACAAAAAAAACACCTCAGTAAGTCTGACTTATTTTTAAAGACGGATATTGCCACTACCTCCTGCTGTGTGCAGGAGAAGCAGCAGGCTCAAAGTAGCTCACTGAATGGGCCACGTGCACATTGTTTACTTCCTCTTTCAAAAGAGGAAGTAATGAGGGACAAATACACGGCCGGAGAAGCAACAGTAAGCAAACGTGATTTCCCCCTGTGTGATGACGTGCTAAGCCTCAATATGGAATGAAAAATCTACTGCTACTCATAATTTTACCTTTAATTTTGTAATTCCCCCCCACCCCCACACACCAGACTCTGTATTCTCAGAACAACCCTGTGAGGCAAGTCAATACTATTCCCACTTCTACACCCAAGGAGATGAGGCTGAAAGATCTTGGCTTTCCCAAGATCACACAAGAGTTGATGCAAGATGTGAGATTTGAACACTAGTCTCTGAACAACAACAATAGGTCAGATCCAGATTTAGGCTCATGCAACTCAGTGAACTGAAGTGCACATCTCTGGCCCCTTTTCCCCAAGGCAGCTCTTGGAAATGCCACACAAAGGGCCGGAGATCCCACTGAACGGGGTCTGTGGTGAAGAGGAATGCCCCAAATCTGGGTGGAGCTACCTTTTGTCCATGGAAGGCAGATCTTGGTCCAGCCCAACAACACCATCACCTTCACCATGTGTGCTCCTCTGTTTTCCATGTTTACTGTGGAAACCCATACCGATAACTTCGGCAGATTAAGGACATTGTAAATAGTGGTGGGAAAGGAGTAAATTCAGCAAGAGATTATCTTGCAAACGAGGCACATACAAATACGCTCCCAGTAACCTTCCTCAGGAAGTGATATCTACAGCCCTTCTTCTCTGACTGCCCCACCTGATTCCAGTTTCTGCGCTGATAGCATTATATTATAATGTGTCACTGGATAGAGATTAAGAAGTAAATTGCTCATATTTCAGAGGCCCTGGCAGTTTCTATCGTCATTTTTAAAAGACAGTTCAAAAGCTGGCTAATTGGCAAAGGAAAAGGCTTAACTGACTTAAGCTCCTCAGTCTTTAGAGAGTTTTCAAAAGCTCACTGCAAACACTTCTGCTTCAAAGCTTATGCTTCTTTATCTATGAGAAGCTAAACATTGGATAATTCTTTAATTAGTTCCCAACAAGATGCTTTCTCTGCAGCACAGGCTTGCAACAGGGTAATTATGTCCTTAGTTTTAAAACAAGTGTCAATACAAATGGTTTTCTGGCTTTCTCGTCGTCGTCCCCCGCCCACCCCTCAACATCTTGCTCCCTCCATTTGATTTAACTACCACGCTACCAGCCAGCAATGTGCAGTTTAGCCGTTCAGCATATTACTGACAAGTGTGTATAATAGAAACTAGCACAACATGCTCCCTTGCTCCAAAGCAGCATCAGGAGAGGTTGCCTGGAAATGGGGATGTGAAAAGGGAGGGGCACTGAACCATTTCCTCACCCGCCACTCTCCTCCTCCACTTCCTTTCTTCCAGAACTGGCCCCGCTCCCCACACACATCCAGTTGCAGATGTGTGTGCCCATTGTGAAACCCACAGGTGGAAGAAGCTGCTTGCAGAGGAACCTGGCACTGTGAGGGTGGAGGATTCGGCTACATATCCTTCATTGCAACGATCTTTTCCCAATGGAGCATAGTAAGCAGATTTCATTGGACACACAAGCATGTAACATGCTAGATACTGAAGCTCAGTTCCTATATAATGGGGCAACATGGTTTCCCGCTACCAGAACGACACATGGCAAATCTCAGGGTCACATGCTTCCCCTCCCCTTTCATGCCTATGAGCAGGAGATTAAGAACTTCTGCATTTGCTTTAAAACTAACTGCAGTTCTCTCTGATGTCTGAACTCAGGGAGCTGTGGTTTGCTTAAACTACAATTAGTGAGGTCAGTGGAGGCTGGTGGCTACAATGTCAAGGTGGTGGTGAATCCGCTCTGGGTTCCAGTCAGAACTGGTTCAGTCAGAATTGCGAAACACTTTGGATAGCTCCTTTAGAATTCTGACTGGTTCTGACTGAATCCCGGAACAGATTTACCACCCCACTGACATCGGAGCCACCAGCTTCCACTGAGTGAAGTCATACTAGGATCCTGGGTTGTTCCCATATAGGGAACTCTGATTAGATTAAAATCAAAAGCAGAATCATGGGCATGAGAGAGGAAGAGACTTGGAGCAAATGAGTTTAAGCCTCACCAAAACCCGTTCTCAAATTAGGAAACCATGGCTGTCCTTCAAATGTGAACCAAGACTTAGGGAAATAAACTGACTATCTAAAGTCGAAGAGAATTTAAAGTAGTTTCAACACATGAGATTACTATCAAGAAATGGGACATTTGCATGATGTAACAAATAAAACTTGAATAGAGATTGAACAATAGCAGCTGATTTTCTCTTAGCCAGATCTGGTTGCTTTAAATGTACAGAATGCTACCAAAGTTCTCCTTTTTCTGGCATCTTCCTACTGCATTTGTGCCTTTTAAAACACAGTTAGACTTCTGATTGATTCCTATGTCTATTGGGAAAGAGTTTCATGGATCAAATGAGTATTTGTGGAAATGCCATAATTTATTTTATGTATTTCAAAGTTAGTGGGTTGAATCCAGCATCTGCCTTCCGTGGATAGAAAGGCTCCATTCACAGAAGGTAACCTGATTTTCAGGGATTTCCCCCCACTTCAAGAAGGATGCTGACATGTTCAGAGGAGGGCAACCAGGATGATCAGGGGTCTGGAAACAAAGCCCTATGAGGAAAGACTGAAAGAACTAGGCATGTTTAGCCTGGAGAAGAGAAGATTGAGGGGAGACATGATAGCACTTTTTATAAATACTTGAAAGGTTGTCACACAGAGGAGGGCCAGGATCTCTTCTTGATCATCCCAGAGTGCAGGACACAGACTAATGGGCTCAAGTTACAGGAAGCCAGATTCTGGCTAGTCATCAGGAAATACTTCCTGACTGTTAGAGCAATATGACAGTGGGACCAATTACCTAGGGAGGTTGTGGGCTGTCCCACACTAGAGGCCTTCAAGATGCAGCTGGACAACCATCTGTCAGGTATGCTTTAAGGAGAACTCTTCTCATTGTGTAGAGGGTTAGCCTCAATGGTCTTATAGGCTAGTAGGGTGGCCATATGAAAAGGAGGACAGGGCTCCTGTATCTTTAACAGTTATATTGAGAAGGGAAGTTCAGCAGGTGTCATTTGTATATAAGGAGAACCTGGTGAAATTTCCTCTTCATCACACCAGTTAAAGCTGCAGGAGCTATACTAGAGTGACCATATTTAAAAGGAGGCAGGGCACCTGCAGTTTTAACTGTTGTGATGAAGAGGAAATTTCACCAGGTTCCCCATATATACAAATGACACCTGCTGAACTTCCCTTTTCAATACAACTGTTAAAGATGCAGGAGCCCTGTCCTCCTTTTCATCTGGTCACCCTATTATAGGCCCCTTCCAACTCTACTAATTCTATGATTCTTCCTGCAGCGCAGCCTGCCTCCATTCAGCAGACACCTCCCCAACCTTCTGTGTAGTAACATATTTGGGGGCTAAAGGGGCTCCTATGGGGAGGAGTGGGGAAATCTGCATTAGACAGCCCAGTTGCATGTCACTGAATGGGTTGGATCCGGATTTGACTGATCCAGGAATAACAGATATTTCTGCATTTCTAAAAGCTATGTAAGTATAGTCCTGATCAGTAAGCTGTATAGAAAATCACTAACAGCCCTATACAGCAAAAGGAGCCGGTGGACTGGCTGCTGGCATATTCAGGGGAATGCTAGAGGCCTTCTTTACCTGTTGCTGCTTCCAAGCTGCCCAGGGCCCTTATCCCGTCATGGAGGGAGAGCGAAGGGAGCTCTTTTTCTTTTGTGTTCAAAAGCCATAAAGTGCCCTGTGACATCTTGAAGACTCACAACTTTATTAAGGTAGGGTGACCATATGAAAAGGAGGACAGGGCTCATGTATCTTTAACAGTTGAACAGAAAAGGCCTGTCCTCTTTTGTATCTGGTCACGCTAGCTATACGCATGCAGCTTGAACTGTTGTGATGAAGAGGGAATTTCACCTGGTGCTGCATACCTACAAATGACGCCGGCTGAAAATCCCTTTGGAATACAACTGTTAAAGATAAAAGAGCCCTGTCCTCCTTTTCATATGGTCACCCTAATTAAGGCATAATAAGCTATTGTTAACTGGCCTCAAGTGCCAAAATGATTTTACTGGCTTATGCCCTATGACTTTGAGAGGGTGGGGGTGGGGTGGGGTGGCATCATGTCATTTGCTATTCTGCTTTGGGCAGCAAAATGTCTTGGCCGGAGATGGCTATAATTTAGATACCGAACAACATGCACTGGGTTTCCTAGGTGTACAAGGCCCAGGTGTGTCAGTTTACTCTTACTTTTTATTTATTTTATTTATTTATTTATTACATTTTTATACCGCCCAATAGCCGAAGCTCTCTGTACTTTCCTTACACTAACAGTTTACCGTCCTGGTCCTGCCTGCCTGCACTGGTTCAAACGTTACTGTTTTCTAAAGGAAGTGTTCTGTCTATGTAATCTGTACGTCAAGAAAATGAACTCACTTGTTTGAAAGCCTTTTTCCTTACTGTAGTCTGAATTGGCTTGTTGTTGTTTATTCATTCAGTCGCTTCCGACTCTTCATGACTTACAACAACCCTAAATTAATCAATATATAACTTATTTCAGAAAACATTGTTAGGATGGCAGTTTTAGTGTGAGATATACTGTTATTTTTCTATCAGAGATTTTAATATGTGGGACACAGCCCGCCCACCTAGAAATATATTTTCCCTTTCTGTGCCTCCCCCTGAATTTTTTTTCCTGGTGCTGCCACTGTTTCCAGTCTTTAAAGTTAAATTCCAGCATTTGAATTAGACTCGGCGGCCATTGCAGTTCAATCAGTACTGATGTAACATGGCTCCATTTTGATAATCCAGCCAGAATTCTAGCAGTCAACTTCCATACTAGTTGAAGCTTCCAAACCATTTTCAAGGGCAGCCCCGCATATACCAAAAAGGGGGGGGGTGATTCACATTATTGGGAAGTGGAAGGTAAAGAAAGGAAGGTGGGACCCCTAATGAGGCAAGAGATCCTTAAGGAGTTGTTGAGGGGGTCCATGTCATTAGTGGAACCCTGACAATCTCCCTTGGCTGAAATTAGGTGTAGGTCACCTTGCTCATGGTTTTGGGCCACAGGAAATGAATGGGTCTGGCGAAAGAATTGTCCTTTTTAGAGTAGAGGTTAATAGTAAGATACACTGGAAGGACAAATAAGAAAGTTTACAGAGGGATCATTGATTATGATTACTAGCTATGATTACTATGATACAATGATTAAAAAATACAGCCATTGGCAATATTATAACGTGCCCCCAATCAGGAGCATAAGGTATGATGCTGTTGATGGGGAAGAGAGCACAGCACTGTCAATGTATTTTTGGAGAGTGTTATTAGCTTAGGAAGAGAGACACAGATGGAGGAGAAAAGCTGTTGCGGATGGGAACTGTTCAGGCAAAGCCCCCTCATCTGTTCAGGAGGAAGACTCCAACCCCAAATTGTGACCCAGTTCAGAGAAAATGTCGCTGAAGAAGTTGCATAGCAATTGCTCCGACATTGCTTTGCAAACGATTTGATGCCAAGTTTGCAATATTTGAGAATCTTGGTTGTGTATTAAGTTATTCAGCAGTTTTACTTTGTTGCAGTATGTGTGCTGAGAAGGAAATTAAATCCACTGAAAATATTTTTGGGATCCTATTTATGACGAGACGACAGCCTAACAAGCCTTTTAATGATGCTTCTGTGGCATGTAAAAAATTCTTATTAAAATACTCCAGGCAGCGTAGCGTTATAACACATTATTTATTGCTTTTGGAGAACTGAAGGAGGGGGGGTGAAGCCTTATGGCTTTGTGAGGCGGGGGGACTGGTGGTGGTGATGGGATTGATATCTGCTGTAATTAGTTGTACAGTATTCCGGTCTAGGGCCCACACTTATTTTTTCAATTATCTGAACAGCAGCAATACTGACAAGATTCAATAAATCAAATATGGAAGTGTTGCCACCAAGTGGTGCAAGATGGGTTAGTCGCTTTTAATTTAGTGATTAAAAATATCTTTTGAAAATAAACATAATCCCTTTAGTTGCTAGCTAGACAGTTCTTTGTATATCTTGTTTTATGTTGGCAGCAATGTCAGCATCTACATATTCCAATGTTGCCAACCATAAAGGGCTGTCTTTAGCTGCAAGGAAAGACAGAAATAGCCCCATCAACTCCAAACAGCACAAGAGTGAATGGGAGGAAAGGAAGGATCCATTGCTTTCTGCTGAAACCCTGAACTTACGGTTCCAACTTTGGGATCCTTTGGTACATGCAGGTTCTGTATTAACCTACTCATTAAAATGTAGTTTCAGTCAGAAACTCTGGGTTTCAGTCAGAACCAACCAAATTCCGAGTTTCAGTCAGAAACAATCAGAATTCGAAAGGAGTTATCCAAGGAAATAGCTCCTTTAGAGTCCTGACTGAAACCAGGAGCAGATTTACTGCCCACTGACATCAGAGCCACCAGCCTCCACTGACTATGAACATGGTGGAGAAATACCATCCATTTGCTGTGTTCTACAGCTACTTATGACCTGGCTTATATATGCTGCACAGTGAGGCTAAAGAATCAGCTATATCACTTCAGACTGCAAGCGGAGGTACCATTTTTGAAAACTTCCCCTGCATTTAAAATAAAAACTAGTACATCAGGGAGAATGATTCTAGCCCAGCCTGTTCCCTGTCGATCTAGGTTTCTACATGTGGGGAGTTGTTTTTCAAAGGGATTATTCATGAAAGCAACTCATCACCTGCAGTACGAAGTGGCACAGCCCATTTTGCCACCTTAGCCCTCTACTACTTCATAAGATTTATTTATTTATTTATTGCATTTTATACCACTCAATAGACGAAGCTCCCTGGGCAGTTCACAAAAAGAACATAGGAATTGCCTTAGAGACTGAGACAGACCATTGGTCCATTTGGTTTAGTACTGTCTACATCGACTACTAATGGCTCTCCAGGGTTTCAGACAGGGATGCTCCCCAACCCTACTAGTTGTACACTACTTTGTTGTTGTTTTTAATGTTAAGTAGTATATAAAACTGAAACACAAACAGATGAATACAACAATAAATGGAGCAGAATAGTGGGACATCATAGCCACATATTTCAGTGACCCCACTGTTTTACAGTTCCTTTCCTTTATAATCAGCCAAATTAAATCATGTTGTGATTCTTGGTTGGAAATCAACATTAAATAAAGCCGCTAACTTAAGTGCAAACTGAAATTGGCACTCAGTTCTATAAATATGACTTGAGGCAACATCATGACAGCATCATCTCATAGTTGGAAGTGGATCAAGTTCATGATGGTTTGCTGCCTGACTGTGGACATATTATAAAATGTACAATGCATACAATTTCGCTAATATAGCCAATGCCCAATATACCAAAAAACTACAAAGGTGAATGATCTGGAGATCTGCCATGTTGCCTTCCCCATGAAAACCATGGACCTCAACGGGCTTACATTAAACAATTTGAAAAGTGCAGGGATAGATTTCTATTTGTTTATGCTTGGACAAATCTCCCTGATTACAGAATACACATCCCAGTTCAGCCACACAAAAACAAGATGCAGAAAAAGGGCTTCTAAGCATGGATCCGCTCTGGTGGGGCACAGCAAAGCTGCACACTTCACCAAGGTGGGTAAGTGGGTTAAAGTAGGTTGTGGGCAAGTTCTAGTGGGGTGAAAACCATCCAGCAACATTCTTCAACAAGCAAAATGGTGGTCAGTGAATAAATGGACCAATGTTGTGGCTCAGTATAAGGCAGATTCCTGATACCTGGGGATCCAAGTTCAGGGCCAAGTCCAGAAGTACAACCAGGCTTCAGGGTGAGTGTAAGCCCATCCAGCACAGATTGAATTCCTATTCCTGAATTTACCTTTCAGTGAATCAGAAGCACCTTTGTCTTAGCTAGATTAAACTTCAATTTGTTTGCCATCATTCAGTCCACTACAGACATCAGGCACCAATTGAGAACCAGGACAGCATCCTTAGATTTAGATGGAATGGAGACAGAGGTGGGTGTCATCAGAATACTGATGGCACCGAACCACAAAATTCTGAACAATCTCTCCCAGTGATTTCATGTATGAGCATCATCACACGGGGAAATTGCATTTACTTACCATCGCGCATTTGTCCCTCATTATTTCCTCTTTTGAAAGAGGAAGTAAACAACTGCATGCGGCCCGTTCAGTGGGCTGTTTTGATTGCGTTGCTTCTCTTGCAGACAGCAGGAGATCGTAGCAACTTCCATCTTTAAAAATAAGTTGGACTTACTGGGGGGGGGTTGTCATCTGTACAGCACCATGTACATTGATGGTGCTATATAAATTAATAATAATAATAATAATAATAATAATAATAATAATAATAATAAGGCTAGAAGGGGCGGGAGGCAGACAATGTCATGAAAAGAACCCTCAAAAATCTGTGAGTGTCCAGTAACAAGCATGAAATGATTGTCTGATGGAGCTCTATATGTTAAATAGCATGCAAGCTAAGATGGTGCCCTGAGAGACAAATCAACAATCATAGCATCAAACAGGAACCCCCCCCCCCAGCACCAGCACCTGAAATTGCTCCTGCAAGGAGGACTGGAGCCCTCCAGTCCTATCTGAGACAGATGCCTCAGAAGGACACGATGGATGATGGTATGAAAAAGTGCCGAGAGGTTCAGTAGTACCAAAAGGGAAACACACTCCCCCTGCCCAGTTCCCATCATAGATTCTCCACTAAGGAGACCAAAGCAGTCTTTGTCCCATAACCAAGCCTGAAACCAGGTTGAAATGGATCTAGATTATCTGCCTCATCCAGAAATCCTTGGAGCTGAGAAGCCAACACATGCTCCAGCACCTTGCCCAGGAGTGGAATATTGGAAACTGGCCTAAAATTATCCAACAGAATGGGATTCAGGGAAGGTTTTTAAACAAGGGTTTTACCAACACCTCTTTTAGACAAGACAGAATCATACCTTACTGTAAAAAGACATCCACAACTACCCTTGCCCACTTTACTGTTTTGGTAAGCCAGAAAGGGCAGAGGTCCAGCAAAGAAGTGGTAGGCCGCACCTCTCCAAAGATCATGTTCACTTATTCAGGCTGTACAAATTGAAAAGACTAAATTATAACCAGACAAGCAGGGGCCAAAGTTACATCCACTAGACCTGTATCAGCTATGCCATCTAAATTGGCATGGATATGATTGATTTTAACTGCTAAGTGTCACACGAGGTGACAATGGGTTATCGAGTGGTCTACCTCTTCGTCTTGCAGGCCACAGTGTAATAGGCCTTTGTCCACCCAAAAAACTCTGTTGGGCGACTCTTTAGATGCAGTGGTAACAGAGAAGTAGAATTCCTTTGTAGCTCTGACTGCCACAGAGTAGATTTTCAATGAGCTCAAGCCTGTGTTCAATTAGACTCATTCTAAGTTTTCTGCCAACATTGTTCTAATCAATGTTCCACTCTTTTCATCACCTGCTGCACCCTGGAAAACCAGGAAGCTTGTTTGGCTCCACTCTATGGGAGAGGATGCTGAGGAGTGGTCATGTCAACTGCTTGGGCCACTTTTCCATTCCAGAGACAGAATGCCCACTGAGGTGACAGGAAAATCCCCAAGTGACATCAAAACCATTCTCCTCAGACAGGCCATCTTAATTAGGGTGACTAGATGACCCAGAAAACCCTGGAGACCTCCGGAAAAACAGGGCTCTCCAGGGCAACTGGGGCTGGGACTGAATTTACCAGGGAAAAGGCCGGAAGATGCATCTCAGACTTCCGGGAACACGTCCTCCAGCGCCCCACACTGATCTGGCCTTCTCCTTAATTGCCACCCCCCCTGCAGAGCCTCCTAGTCCCAGCATGATCTGTCCATGACAATAGAAATTTCCTCCAACCCCAGATCACCAAATTAAATTTTGTGGACAATTCTAGGTTTACTGCTTTTCAGCTCCAAATGCCTATGACAACAATAAAGTGCTATCCACATTAATGGTATTAAGTTCATCATAATCTTCACTACCACCACCAACATCATGGCCTGCAGCCTTCTCTCGGTTCTCTGGATTGTTCCCATAAACTTGAATATTTCTTGATTTTCTTTGGTAATTGCAATCCATGTTTTCAATTTACTGTGTTTGGGGATTAATTCACTATTGTTATTTTTTACAGAACAAAATACCAAAGGAAAGCCTATTCAAATATCCACCATACAGTACATGTCGTCCAGATATTTAAATCTATTTGCAAAAAACAAACAAAAACAAAACCCTGTTGCCATCTCAGCAAAGGCTTAAATCTTAAATAACCAAGCAAAATAGTTAATATACTGCCAATCCTGAGTTTTAAAGCAATTAAAATATATTAAAGGATTTTAAAACAATTATTTTAAAATACCTTGACTGAAAACCAGTACAAACACTTGCTCCACATTTCCTTATCCATCGGTAGCAAACATACCTATATACTTGGTAGCAATCTTTTCTCTTCTAAAGCACAGGTCATTCATTCCCTTGAAATCTCAAGCCCAAGGCTACTATACCACACATGATATGTTGACAGCCATTCAAAAACTGGGGCAAAAATTAGCCAACTGCTTCCTTGCAGAGGTAGGTTACTAGAAGCACATTCTAGAGGCCCAATCTACCAGGCCACAAGTTAATTCCTAGTATTCAAAACCTCACTAATGAAACTCCAATTCCTACATCATCATCATCATCATCGTCAATAATAATAATAATAATAATAATAATAATAATAATAATAATAGTCATAATTTGTATGCCTGCAATCATAACACACCATATTTGCATTTGAAGTGTATTTATTTTTGTGATGGTGTAGTTTACTAGGTTATTTTAATGATAGCAACCCCCCTGTAATCATTTGATGAACAGTGGTGTAAATATCTTCTAAATAAACAACAAATAAAATTGTGCTGTACGCAAGTATAGTGGCTACCATCCACAAAGAAACTTTAGGTGCACATCTTTGGTCTGTCCCACTCATATATCAAACAGAGTGGGAGGATGCAATTTTAAGGAGAAAAATAGGTAAGCAGTATTTCCCACTCATGTATTTACATGTATGAAATACTGTGATTCCTGCTTTCATTCATTCTAATCAATTTCCTTGTTCTTCCTTTTCCCCAGAATTTCTTTGAGGTGGAGCAAAACCCCACTCCAAAACACATGTACATCATTAGTTGGAATTTTTAAAGTCTTACTACCGGAGATTCTATTTTTCCTTTCTACCAGTACCGTAGCAGTCTATTTGAAATGTCTTCAGGGTTTAGTACTAATCAGCTTTGCAGATGATCTGGCTAACTGCATCACAAGAGTGCTTCTTGTAAGACGAATTGCTATCAGCGCTAACTGACCTTGGCTTGAAGTCTTTTAGATGCAGCATTTCCCTAATGTTATGCAGGGGTGGTGGGTGGTGAGCAAATCTAACCACAAATTCAGTGGCCTCTCAATATAGATTAAAGAGGAGAGACAATCCTTTAGACGCTTACATGATCTTCAAAAAAAAATGTAAGACTTCCTAACCGTTTGCGAGTTGCATAATAACCCATCCCTGGGGAGAGAGATGGGTAGCTTAGTTTACTCAGTGCCATCCCAAGATGGCTTAGAAGTTGTAGTATGTATATGACCTGTCTGTTTAAGAGGCATTCCTAAATTGTAATTGGGTGGATGTGATTTTCTGCGTGATCCATCTAGAACGGGTTTGGATGTGTTAGGGCCAAATTAAATTAGGCATGATGTCCAGCCGGGAATCTGTCCTCCTGTAACTTGAGCCCATTATTCCGTGTCCTGCACTCTGGGAGGATCGAGAAGAGATCCTGGCCCTCCTCTGTGTGACAACCTTTCAAGTATTTGAAGAGTGCTATCATGTCTCCCCTCAGTCTTCTCTTCTCCTGACTAAACATGCCCAGTTCTTTCAGTCCCTCCTCATAGGACTTTGTTGGCAGACTCCTCTGAACATGCTCCAGCTTATCTGCATCCTTCTTGAAGTGTGGTGCCCAGAACTGGACGCAATACTCAAGATGAGGCCTAACCAGAGCCGAATAGAGGGGAACCAGTACCTTGCACTAATTGGAAACTATACTTCTATTAATGCACCTCAAAATAGCATTTGCTTTTTTTGCAGCCGTATCACATGGTTGGCTCATATTCAGCTTGTGATCTACAACAATTCCAAGATCCTTCTCGTTTGTAGTATTGCTGAGCCAAGTATCCCCCATCTTGTAACTGTTCATATGGTTTCTTTTTCCTAGCTGTAGAGCTTGGCATTTATCTCTATTAAATTTATTTCTGTTGTTTTCAGCCCAGTGCTACAGCCTATCAAGCTCACTTTGAAGTTTGTTTCTGTCTTCCAGGGTATCCCACCATATTTTGTGTCATCTGCAAATTTGATAAGCATTCCCTACACCTCCTCGTCCAAATCATTAATAAAAATGTTGAAGAGTACTAGGCCCAGGACTGAGCCCTGCAGTACCCCACTCATTACCTCCCCCCAGTTTGAGAAGGTACCATTGATGAGCACTCTTTGAATTAGATTCTGTAGGCAACTGTGGATCTACCTAATAGTTGTTCCATCTAGCCCACTTTTAGCTAGTTTGTTAATCAGAATGTCATGGGACACTTTGTCAAAAGCTTTTTTGAAGTCAAGATATGTCCACAGCATTCCCACAGTCCACAAGAGAGGTTACCCCATCAAAAAACGAGATCAGATTATTCTGACAGGATTTGTTCTTGACAAATCCATGCTGGCTTCTAGTAATCACTGCATTGTTTTTAAGGTGCATACAGATTAAGAACATAAGAAGTGTCATGCTGGATCAGACCAAGGGTCCATCTTGTCCAGCACTCTGTTCACACAGTGGCCAACTAGCCATCGGCCAGGGAAGAACAAGCAGGACATGATGCAACAGCAGATTGACTTCTTTGTAATCTGCTCCAAAAAATTCCCAGGGATGGATGTCAGATTGACTGGTCTGTAGTTCCCAGCTTCCTACTTTTTGCCCTTTTTGAAGATAGGGACAACATTAGCCCTCCTCCAGTTGTCCAGCACTTCACCCGTCTTCCATGATTTCGCAAAGATAATAGTGGTTCTGAGGGTTCTTCTGCTAGCTCCTTCATTACTCTAGGATGCAGTTCATTGGGCCCTGGAGATTTGAACTCATTCAAAGAAATTAGGTGTTCCTTGATTATTTGTTTATCAATCTCAAAGTGCAATCCTGCCCCTTCAGCTTGTACTTCACTTTTTACAGGGTGTATGTGTGTCATAGACCTGCTTTTTGGAGAAGACTGAGCCAAAGTAGGAATTGAGCACTTCAGCCTTTTCTTTGTCATCTGTTATCAATTTGCCATCCTCATTCAGCAGTTGAACTACCATTTTTTCCCTCTGCCTTTTACTATTCACATTTCTGAAAAAAGCTTTTTTATTGCTTTTAGCATCCCTCGTTAGTCTCAGCTCATTCTCAGCTCTAGCCTTCCTGGCGCCATTCTGGCACTTCTGTGCTACCTGTCTGTACTGTTCTTTTGTAGCCTGGCCTTCCTTCCACTTCATATATGTGTCCTTTTTTGTTTTCAGGTCATCTCAACATTCCCAGAAATGCTGTTGTTTAAAATGGAGACTGTTTTATACTGTTGTTTTATATTTTTTGATGGTTTTAAATTTTGTAGACTTTTTAATGTCCACTTTTGTAAACCTTCCAGAGAGCTTCGGCTATTGATTTAATAAATAAATAAATAAAATCCGTAAACTTTTTGTGGAGCTACATTGATAACTGAGAAACAGAGAAAGTATCTGCAGAAGAAATTTTGTGAAAGGGATGCAGAACTAAAGTAATTAGTATATTATTATTTTTCTTCGGGGTGTCTGCTACAGTGTGATCTTGGTATCCAACACCACGTCTGGTTTACACAAAGTCCTTTCAGTTCCCCAAACTAGTTCAGAAAAACACACACAACTAATTTTGGGTTATCCCCAAAGGAAGTAGTGGAGGGGTGGGTGGAACTGAGAAATATCCTACCGGTGGAGTGAAGTAAATAGTGAGGTCTCACAGGGATCTGTATTGGGACGATTACTTTTCAACTTGTTTAGAAATGGTCTGAAAATAGGAAATTGACATCCAAATGGCAAATGCAGTTCAATGTAAGCAAGTGTAAAGTGATGCACATTGGGGCAAATAATCCCAACTTCAAGTATAACTTGATGGGATCTGAGCTAGTGGTTTCCAATAAAGAAAGATCTCGGGGTTGTGGTGGACAGCTTGATGAAAATGTCAACCCAGTGTACAGCTGCTGCGAAAATGGAAAAGTCCATGTTAGGCATAATTAGAAAAGGAATAAAACTGCTAATATCATATTGCTTTAATATAAATCTATGGTTCAATCGCAGTTCTGGTCACTAGGGGTGTGCACGGACACCCCGCTCCGCTTCACTTCCAGATCCGCGATTTGCGGATCGGGCCACTTTGCTCCGCCCCCGCTCCGCCCATGCCCGCTCTGCTCCGCTGCGGAGCTCCGGATCCGGATCGGAGCTCCATTTCCCCCCATAGGCTTGCATTAAGCTAAAAAAGTATACAACTTTTTTTCTGTGAAAGTTAGAAACCTCATGTTTGGCACCATGACACCTCATGGAAGTATACACACGCACGCCAAGACTCAAGGCAATCCCATCATCCCCTGAATTTTGGGGAATTTATGAAAATCGGGCACCCCATTCACACCCCTTTCCATAGCTCCGTCAATTTGCACGTTTAAAACCTCAAACTTGCCACCATGATAGCTTATCCAGGGACACACACGCATGCCCAGACTCAAGGCAGTCCCATCATCCCGTGATTTTTGGGGAATTTATGAAAATCCAACACCCCATTCACACCCCTTTCGATAGCTCCGTCAATTTGCACATTAAAAACCTCAAACTCACCACCATGATAGCTTATCCAGGGACACACACGCATGCCCAGACTCAAGGCAGTCCCATCATCCCCTGATTTTTGGGGAATTTATGAAAATCCAACACCCCACACCCCTTTCGATAGCTCCGTCAATTTGCACGTTAAAAACCTCAAACTTGCCACCATGATAGCTTATCCAGGGACACACACGCACGCCCAGACTCAAGGCAGTCCCATCATCCCCTGATTTTGGGGGAATTTATGAAAATCCAACACCCCATTCACATCCCTTTCGATAGCTCCGTCAATTTGCACGTTAAAAACCTCAAACTCGCCACCATGATAGCTTATCCAGGGATGCACACGCACGCCAAGACTCAAGGCAGTCCCATCATCCCCTGATTTTTGGCGGGGCTTAAACCTGCAGACATCTCAATGGGGCCATTTCAAAGGAAATCCCAACATGCCATGGATTGGGGAGTAGAGATAAACCTATATGAATCTTCTTCCACACTTGAAAAATGGATTTGGAACTTCCAAAACTCCAAGTGAGAGGAGGAAGGACTTCTCCCCTGAGTCAAAGCCAGACACACACAACATCCCTGCGAGGCGGGCAGGGGAGGAGAGAGAGAAGGCAGGCAGGCAGCAGACATTTCTGGGGGCATAAGGAAGTGAGCCAAGGATAAGCCAGTAATGCATATAAAATGGAATAAATAAATAAATAAAAAAGGAGGGGTGGAATTAAAAGCAGCAGTGTTGCTGAATAAACAACAAGAACTTTAAAAAAAAGGCTATATCTGTCTTTTACCAGCAATAGGGGGACGTGCCCAGGGGTGGGGGAAGCAGCTGCCAGTTCAACTCATGAAAGCCATTGCTTCACCACGAGAGCTGAGGAGTAGAGCTCTCA
The DNA here is from genome assembly GCF_023053635.1 of Elgaria multicarinata webbii. Classification (NCBI taxonomy): domain Eukaryota; kingdom Metazoa; phylum Chordata; class Lepidosauria; order Squamata; family Anguidae; genus Elgaria; species Elgaria multicarinata. Next base: position 142,405,096 of record NC_086172.1, on the reverse strand, counting down.
CTTCAACTCATGATAGGCATTGCTCCACTGGGTTACTCTCTTTGGAGGGCTCTAATTGCCCTCCAAGTACAGGAGAGAGTGGGGGCACGTCCACATGGGATGCCCTAGGGGAGCTCATCCCCTTGCACCACATCTTTTCAGTTGTTCCCCAAAGTTAGGGTGGGTAGCAGTGCTCTCTTATTATTGGCTTAGTATATGATTTCAGGTTGTGTTTGTGCATTTGGTGGGGCTACTGTTTTAAAAAAACACTGGGAAAAGTCCATTCAGACTAAGAAAGAGAAGTTCCCAGAATCCCGAGTTACCCGTTTTGCCTATCCCCTCCTCCAACTTTGGGATCATGTGATCATGACCGGGAGTTGACTCTGCCCCTCAGCCCTTCAGAAAAGGTATTTTCCCGCTGGTTTTTAAAAAAATTTTAGCACACGAACCGCAGCACGCAGAGAGCTGAGAGTAGTCTCAAAATGACCCCCATCCACGACTCTCTGTGCACAAGAATTTTCAGAAAGATAGCTTCAAAAACAACACAGTTATCCCCCTTTCTTTTCCGCAATGCAATCCTATGGGCGAAATGTTTCAAGATGGTGATCGGATCAGACCGCGGAAACCGGAGCGCTCCGAAAATGGGCGCTTCTCTTCGCCTTGCTTCTAGGGGTCCGCGGTCCGCTTCTACTCCGCCTCTGGGCAAGGCGGAGCAGGCCAATTCGCTCCTGCTTCTGCGCTTCTAATCGGAGCGGAGCACATGCCTACTGGTCACCATACCTAAAAAGGTTTTGTGGAACTTGAAAAATGCAGAAAGGGGCAAGAAAAATGATCAAGGGGATGGAGCAACTCCCCTATGAGGGAAGGTTACAACAGTTGGGATTGTTTAGCTTGGAAAAAAGGACGGTAAGGGGAGACATGATAGAGTGTACAAAATTATGGATGTGGAGAATGTGAATAGGGAGACATTTTTCTCTTGGAGGAGAAGGGCATCAATGTCTACTAGTCCTGATGGTTATATGCTACCCCCAGGATCAGAGGCAATAAGCCTATGTACACCATGGGTGAGATGTGCTTTTGTACCTGTGTCCTGCTTGTGGGTTCCTGGTCGACAACTGGTTGGCCACTGTGTGAACAGAGTGCTGGACCAGATAGACCTTTGGTCTGATCCAGTAGGGCTCTTCTTCCGTTCTTATTTGGTTGGGAGTGTTGGTGGGGATAATGAAAAGTAACACTGAGGGCTCAAGTCATTTGTACATTCAAATTTGAAGATGACTTAGATTTCAAGATACCATCTGTTGAAGGATTATGCTTTAATAATCTAAACTTGAGTCACATCCCTTTCAGACACTACCTGCAAAGCCTCTCTTGAAATTATCTTGTAAAGCTGTATCGTGAATGGCTTTCCTGTGAGGTTTCTTTTGGAAAGCTCAAAAAGGTAAATAAAAATGAATTAATACAGCATTTCCCTTTTGTAGGCAAAATATGCAAATAGTGGCTTGACAGAGCTTTAGCCGCATTAAAGGCTTTCCTGTTGTATCCTCAGAGGCTTTGCTCCTAGAATCTGAAGCCTTTAGGCAACCTTTCGCTTCATTTATGTGTAATACACACTCACTGGCTAATGTCCTTCTGGCCCAATTCCCCACAGCACCGTTTTTGGCTTCACACTTCATGAATTTTATTTGCAATCAATAAATAAGCCCATTAACATCAGGGTTTTGTATTTTCATCATATATCATAATTTCTCATAAACCGTTTCATTGTTCAGGTCAGGTTCACCAAGCGTGTCCCACTCATCTTTATTTCTCAGTTGATAACTGAGAAACAGAGAAAGTATCTACAGAAGAAATTTTGTGAAAGGGATGCAGGACTAAAGTAATTAGTATATTATTAAATTATCACCTTCATCATTTTTCTTCGGAGTGTCTGCTACAGTGTGATCTTGGTATCCAACACCACGTCTGGTTTACACAAAGTCCTTTCAGTTCCCCAAGCTAGTTCAGAAAAACACACACAACTAATTTTGGGTTATCCCCAAAGGGGGTAGTGGAGTGGTGGTGGTGGGTGGAGCTGAGAAATATCCTACAAAAAATTAACCACCTCACGGGAAACATAATTAATCAAGAAATTAGTACATCTGCCTTTTTTCTTGATATGTTTGGGCAAGGACAAATTGCTAGTTTGTCCTTACTCTCAAATCCTCTGCATAAAATAGACCCTTTCCCCCCCCTCATTGTGAACAGAAGGTATAATTTGCTACTGGTTGATCCTCTTTGTGGCTCTAATTAGTAATTTATAGCAGCTCATTTTTAATGTGTTAGCTGAGTTTATGTGTTCACTCCGAGACAATGATTATATTTAACTCTCTGATGCAAAAAGCAGCCCTGTTCGTGTGTTAACGACATGAAGAACTAGCCCATGAAAAAGGGGGAGTGAAGCCATGAAGCTGCCAGTCCTGTCCCCCACATGTCATGCACTCCTAACTCCACCCCCCCACACACACATCTGTGCATGAGGAGGTCTGGAGGGGAAGCTGGCTGTACTTGTTTAAGCAACTCCACTGAATCGGGAGGACTCTAAGCGCACAGGGCTCCCAATTGTATGGAGGAGCCTATGTGAATTTAGCCAGTGTATGATCCTGCTCCTGCTGCCCCACACATGGGCTACGGACTCTTGTACATGTAATCCACCCCAGTTATTTCAACTCTGTCTATGTATTCCTCCGGTCATGTGAATTAAGGCCATCTGTTGAAATTAATGGGAAGATCTGATGGGTTGGGGAGCTCTCCGAGAAACATCAGGGATTGCATACTTTTAATTAATTCCTGGATGGGGAAATTATATTTAGAAACCCTGTATCAGATACATTCAGGACTGATTCTCCACTGGGCATCCTGGATGAGTCCACAATCACATGGAGTAACTAGCTTTTGAACTAGACATACATGCCCACCTGGTTACATGTGATTGTTATGATACCAGTGGTTTCCCCCCCAAAGTCTGCTGGATTTGTAGCACACTTGCAATATCTTTTCTTAACCAGATTTCAGAATTTATGAAGTTGACAATCATTTTCTAAGCACATCGTTAACCATTTGATTCTTAATATCCGTGTATTGTCTGCGGAGTATCGAGCAGATTTCCATCCTAGGCCTATCAAGGAACAATTAAACATCACAAATTTGGTCCAGAATAAAACAATGTTAACGGACCAGGCCCAAACTTTGGCATCTACAGGAGCCTTGGATTTTCTCTATGGATTTTCCACAAATATGTACGCAAGGTTGTGAAGATGCTGATGACAGTGGTCATTGTCTTCATATCAATATGTTTTTGACATCCATGTAATGACATTTCTTACTGGACCTGTGTTTTTTGCTCATTCTTTGCTTTTAGATTTCTTCATGTACTTGTCTAAAATGTACATACTAGATTAACAAAACTCCTAGGTCTTTATTTTTATTAAAAAATAAAGTTGCAGCGAGCAAAGCAACAATGCAGTAGAAGGCAGACTTCTGATTTTTCTGTATCCTTATTCAAATTACACATTTCTGGGCTCATCTATTGTTTTTCATTTTATTTTCTGGGCACATAACTGCTGCTTGTCAAAAGGTTCAAGGCCTTGTATTCAGGTCAAACTGATTTGGGACCTCTTTAAATTGTTCCAGTGGATCATTTCCTGTTTTTCAGTGACTGTGATGCCAGACTCATTAAAACGGCCAACTCGTCTGATTTCGTTATCTTTCAAAGCAACGTATGTCAAGAATACATTTACTTCTTTATTTCTGAATACAAAACAGGAGGGAAATTGAAACTTGTATTCTTGCAATAAGCCACAATTGCATGGCCATTAGCAAGCTGCTGATGTACATGGTGAATGTATTGTGAACTGTGAGGTCAAAGGCTAGTATAGCCCAAAGAATTCTTGAACTACGTTATGTCTCAGATAACTCAATTTATATATTGCAAAAGAAACTCAAGATAGCATATTTAGGATAAATTATTTTTCACTTTCACTAGAGAGTACTTGAAGATTAAAAGAGAAAAGGGTTACACCCCAATCACAAATGTCAAATAGCTACCCAAGTACTACAGTAACCAACTGCTGAGCAAAACTATTATGGAGAGAAAGCTTCCAAACCAAACTTCTTTTGTGGGGCTTTCTGGGTATCACCTGATTTCTCTTGGGGTTAAGCAGATTTCTCTGCTAAATTGACATGCAAGACTCAACTCCAAAAACAATTCATGACTAAAATTCTGCTTGAACTGATTTAGGATCCCTTTATATGTTAACTGAAGCAGCGTAGGAGCTGCTTTACCATAGTTCCATCCCACAGTGTCTGAAAGACTGGAACTATAAAGGTGAGGCTAATTATGTGTGTCCTTCCCACTGTTATTACCCAGCCAGGAAGGGAGGTCGACAATTAGAGGGGAAAGATCTGGGTGATGGGCCCTCTCCAGGTAGCTCCAACCTTACCACACGATCATAGTGGCATTACAGAAAGATCTTTCTATACTGATATAGATTGTACAGATTCTGAATTCTGTCAAATCCCAGAAAAGGAGAAAGTAAGAAAATTGCAAGTGTGTGTGACATAAAGAGATGTTTTACAAGGTGAATTTCAATTATAACAGACCACATTATGAAAGGACAGATACCACACATTAATTAGGGAGCAATTCTATGTATGTTTAGACAGAGAAGGCATTTGAGGGAATTTGTGGGAATAAGGGAATTTGTAGGACTCCTCCACCGCACTAAAAATGCAGTAATTAATTGTTATTGGAGTTGAGCTGAGCACCATTAATCTGATATTTCAGTTTCTAAGGCTGCAATAGGCCTTGCCTGAGAGGAAGCCTGAGCAGACATGCATAGATTATACAGTGAATCTGGGATGTGGAATATGAGGGCCGCTCGTGGCCCTTTGGCCTTCTAGTGTGGCCACTGCCATGGTACCAGTGAAATTTGGGTGGGTGACAGTTGCAAAAAAATCAGTGGCTTTGCAGCAGGAATTCAGCAGCAAACAATGCTATAGGCTGAAAACAGACAAATGTAGTTTGAAAAGATGCTACATTTGTCCCTTTTCATCCTCCATCAGAGTTTGCTGCTGAATTTCAGTTGGGAATTGGTGCTCCAAGTCCCTGAGGTCACCTTGGCCTCCAGTGACAAAGATGGATCCAGGAGCACCCCCAAACGATGTACCTGTACCTTCAGAGGGAGTAGAAACCATCCAGAACAGGCAAGAACTGCAGTTCTTGGACCGGAAAACTGCCCACCCATAGGGTCTCTGACTTAAAAGGATTCAGCTTCATTTATTAGCCTTCATCCAAGCCATGACTGCATCCAGGCACTGGTTCAGACCATGGACAGCTTCTCCCTATTCAGATGTCACAAAGAAACAGCCACTCCCAATGGCTTCATATAGATATTAAATAACACTGGGGACAAAAAAAAAGTACACTGTAATGCCCCACACTTCAACTGCCAAGGGGCCAAGGTGCAATCACCCAATGTTATTTCCTGAAACCAGTGTGGCGTTACACCCCACAAGTCAGTTCCCAAATGTATGTCTGCAGTTTGTAAGTCTGTGGTTTTTAGAATGTTGGTCTGAGTGGGTGGAGTTAGAATGTCTTGGGAGGGGGAGGAGTGATATATAAGGGAATGACTGAGGGGATTGGAGGAGACTTTTTAGGTACTCTTAGAATGTTTAGCTCTCTGTGCTTTAGCTCTCTGTGTTTAGAGTACTTGGGTCTGGAGAATTTGAGGTTCAGAGTAAAGAGTGGTGTCTTTGGAGTGTGGTGTGCAGATAGTTGATTTATATTAAACAATACTGACAATAAAGAAAGCTCAAGAGTGATTGTGTGAGAGGAAGGAAAGCGCGTATGTGAATGGGTGGAAAGATTGGATGAAAGGTTTCAAAAAGTTTTTTAAAAGTTTTATTTTGAAACAAAGCGTGTGAACTTTTTTTTTTTTAATAATTTTTATTTGTTTTCTACACTATATAAACATACAACATTACAATAATAATAATAATAATAAAAGAAACATCAAACAACTGCTACATACGTATTGAATAAATGTTGAGTACATATATGTTGAATAAGTATTACCTATACATTATCATACTACAACATAATCATTCTTAACATAAAAGTGCACCCCTCACCTTGGGATCTATTCCTGAGTCCAAAATCTGATCGTTTCTTCTGCTGGCGGTTTCCCACTTCCCTTAGTAAACACAAATATTAGGAACTGTTTCCAGATTCCTTCAAACTCATTTATTTTAGTTACGCCTTTTCTCCACTTAATATTACATGTCAGTGTGAACTTTTTAAAATAAATTTTAATTATTTTGTTTTAACTACCACAAAAATCCCACCTGTTTGGCATTTATCATCTGAAGTTTATACATTTAACACCCACTCTGATAATAATTCACCTCAGCACACATAACTCACAGTGTATTATTTCATATATTGAAATCCTTCTCCATTTAACCCCTTTCTCCACATAGTTTAGAGGAAGGTGGTTTTTATCCCTCGCCTCAGGCATATCAAGCGGTGGTGCTTGGCTTGAGCAGGGAGTAGCCGCAGCCGGGTCTGTTGTTCAGAGCCTTTGTCGTGGCAACCAGTCCCACAAGTAGGAGCTGAACCACTGTAGAACAATGTCTCCAACTCCTAGTTCATGGAGCTGGTCCAGCAGGATACTGTGGCCAATGGTATCAAACATTGCTGAGAGATCAAGAGGAAGTAACATGGTCTCACTTCCCCCTGGCCCTCTCCAGAAGAAGGAGACCAAAGCCGATTCCATCCCGAAACTGGGCCTCAACCCAGACTGGATAGACCCAGATAATCAGTTTCATTTAAGAGTACCTGCAGTTGAGTCACCACGACTCTCTCAAGCACCTTACCCAGGCATGAAAGCTGGCATATCTCTCTGAGTCCAGAGTGGTTTTCCTTTTTCAAAAGTGGTAGCACCAATGCCTCCTTTACAGCAGCAGGGACCACATCATCAATGGTGCATTCACCACTCCCCAGATCCATCCGGTCAGTCCTCCATGGCTAGTTCAAAAAAGCCATGAAGGGCAATTTAGCATGTTGTTGGTCATACAGATGCAAATATCTAATCCACATCCTCAGGCTCCAAAAACTGAAAAGTGATTCAACAAAACAGGATAAAGCACCCCAAAAGACATTGCATCAGAAGCAGCATTCAACGCAGCATGAAGGTAGGTGATTTTATCCTTGAAGTGTCTTGCAAACTCATCATAACAGGCCCCCAAGGGCTCTAATATAAAGGCTTGGAAACAATATCACTCAAAAGGAAGCATCCAGCTTCTTCAGACTCCTGTTGAGGGAACCATCCTGCTTGTTATCAACTCTGAAATGTCTTGATGTAATGATTAGATCATCCTTGCAAAACTGTTATGTGTCTTCCAGTCTTCAGCCAAAATATATTCATCTGCATTTAAGCAAGATGATTGATTGATTGATTGAGGGCTGAACATAATAAAGCTCGTTTGTGTGTGTTTCAAAAGAATGACTTTCTAAGAGCATCTCTACATAAGGGAAATCACATTTTTAACTGGGGGTTTTGTGCTTCCTGGTTCTTTGGTGCGATATTTATGGGCTGTATTGCATGGGAGGAAAGGGGTGACCACATGCTTTGAATTGAATACTTCCTCTCTGTTCAGTTCCATTGAGACAGTGCCATCTAGTGGCGGACAAACCTGCTGTTTCCCAGCTATTACCCCTTTAAAGGTGGTTCTTTTCATACCGTGATTTCTGGAGGATTCCGCCGGAGATGTCCTAATGGCTGACGATGTCATATAATCAACCTGAAAACTTCAATGACTGGCTAATTATGAGCATGCAATAAATCACTCATTTAGAGGAACCCCATGAATGAGTAGCCAGCTATTATTTATTCATATATTTATTTAATTAATTAATTTGTACCCTGCCTTTCCACCTAGCAAAATGGTAAACAAGGTGGCTAACAGTAATAAAGTTAGGATTTTACAACTTGGAGGTAAGCATGCAGTTTCACCACTAGGGATTCATCATGAAAGAATATTGCAGTGGGTTGAAGTTCTAGCTGTTTCCTAATAAAACTCAGTTTGATTAGGGTTTGTATCCCAGTGCATTCAAGGCTAAAATTGTCTCATGATAATAATGAAGTACTTCAAGAAACAAAGTGCAAGTATTTAAATTCTGTGTGAAATATATTAGTTAATCTTATATCTGAGGTGGAAATACTAGGTTCGTTGAACCTTCCAATCACCTTTGTTGGTTTACTATGGATAGTCACAGAGAGTTGCCCATTTGTTTCCTAGAAAGCATAAAGAACATAAGAGGGGGCCTTTTCAGTGGCTGCTCCCAGGTTCTAGAGCTCCCTGCCAAGGGAGGCAATGTTGGCCTCCCTATCTGTTGGCCTCCCATTGGCAAGCAAATATGTTTTTATTCAAGCAGGCCTCTGCATGTACGCTGGAATGTCACTGAAGGTCTTTTTTATTGTTTGTGTGCTTTTTATTTCTTTTATTCTTGTGTTTTTGATTTATTTGGTTTTAATGTTATGGATTAATTAAGTTTTTTTTTAAGTCTGTAGTTTATTGTTAGCTGCCTTGAGTGCCATTGTTTGGTGGAAAGCTGGGATATAAATAGCCCACCTTTGTGTGTGTGGGGGAAATATTAGGGCTATCAACCAATTAAAAAAAGTTGATTAATCATCTGTATTCCACCTGCACAATTGATTTCAATCCATGACATTTAAACCTACATATTATTAAAACCCAATTAAGATATTGAAGGAAGTGTAAAGGCTACATTCCTATACTCACTTACCTGGGAATAAGTCCCATTGAAATCAATGGGACTTACTTCTGAGTAGACTCATTTAGGATTGCACTGCAAAATAACTTAATAAATAAAATAAACAAAATGTTGTCACTCACTGTTAGAGGTTAGAAGGAAAGGTCATACTTAATATTTTCTTTTTCATTCCTTATTATAGCAACACAACCAAAATGGCATTTAAAAATGCATTGTGCCCTAATTTTATGGCCCCTGATGAAAATTGCCCCCATAAACTCCTGTTGATTAATCTACCAATCAAACTGATTGAAGCTTACAGCCCTAGATGGCATAAAAGGTTATCTGGAGCCAAGCTCAGCTGGTTTTGGCTGTGTTTCCCATGTTTCAGCTACTTGTGAAGCATCCTCAGGACATACTGACGTAGCAGGTCCCCTCTGAGCCTGGATTTAATACCAATCTAATATAGATTGGTTAGAGATAGTCAGCATGGATTTACCAAAGGGCTGTCATGCTTAACAAACTTGATTCATTTCTTTGAGGAAGTAGCAATGAGAGTGGACAAGAGTGAAGAACTAAACATAATTCACTTGGACTTGAAGGGACTTTCAATATGGTACCCTGTAACAGATTCATTTATAAGGTTAGCAGGTAGAGCATTGATGGTGAAATACTCAATTGGATATCAAATTGGCTCAGTAATAGGCACTGGAGATGGTGGTAATGGTTGCAGATCACACAGGAGTGTGTAATATGCACCACGGGGTAGACAACTGAAGATTTCATGAATCTAGTATGGATAGGCAATTGTTGACTCAAGAAGGTTAGAGGAAAATGCAAGAAAAGTGCTTTACAAAAGTAAACATGGGAAAACCAAACAACCAATGCCTGAATTATACAGAAGTTAAGTAATGAGGTAGCTGGCTGCATTATTATATTCAGCCTCAAATTTCAAGCATTTGGCGCCCCATCAAATGAAGAGCTCATTCAATGTCCACTTCTTTAGTACGCCCAGTTCATGGAAGTTATCCTACTTCTCACTGAGATGTGTCCATCTCTGGACATTCCCTGTTTAGACTACAGTAGGGGCTAACATGATTGAATGCTCTTCTGGGCCAAAGTGAACAAATAAAATGCCTTCACATAGGTAATCAGCGTGTTCAAGCTTAGCTTGTCCCTGACATAATAGTTTTTTATGTGGAGAGATTGTTGTATGGAGGAGCACTTAATCAAGTGCATTTGCACCTGTACTCTGAGGTGATATGCGATAGACAGCATTTATCGCATTAATGAGAATGAGGCCTTAGCCAGACGGTCTTCCATGACTATTCACTTCCAACACTTCAGTGTTCACAAAAGCTTCTAAGTGCATATATTAGGGCTGAGTCATTAGGGATGAACCAACACTTAGGAATGGATCAAGATTTAAGCTGGATCAACTGTACTGGCCCATCCTTCCTCCAGGAGCCCCCTGAAAATTCAACATATGTAGAAGCCTCTGCTGAATGGGACAAGAGGACCATGAGTGGAGTCCTTAAGCTCTTGCAGATCCTGTATCCAACTGAAAAAGTCCACAGTACCAAAGTGATGCCACTAAATTTTGTCATTAGTCAGCTTTCCCCTCAAAATTATTATTATTATTATTATTATTATTATTATTATTATTATTATTATTATTTATTTATTTATATAGCACCATCAATGTACATGGTGCTGTACAGAGTAAAACAGTAAATAGCAAGACCCTGCCGCATAGGCTTACAATCTAATAAAATCATAGTAAAACAATAAGGAGGGGAAGAGAATGCAAACAGGTACAGGGTAGGGTAAGCAGGCACAGGGTAGGGAAAAACTAACAGTAGAAAGTAACAGTAGAAGTCTGCACAACATTCTACAGATTCTACAGATTGTCTGGCTACTAACTACGAAAACGAACCATTGAACAGCTCATGCTGCCTCTAACCTCAGCTACTGTGTGCAAAGTGGTGATGGTATTGCTGTCCTCTTTTATTTTATCTATGTATTATGACATTTCCATCCCTTTGCTAGTGGTACCGCTCCGGCAAATGCCTGCCACCCATGGAGCATCACTTGCTTCAGGGTTTGGGCTTCTGCCCCACTCCACCATTGTCTGGAGATGGCTGCCTCCTGGAACTAACGGCATAACTAACTGATTTGACAATAGACAAGCAAGATGGTGCTTAGGACAGAAGATAAAGAAGAAGCTATTGATGCTTTTTGAGGTCTGCTTCTTGGAATCTTTTGAGACTGGGATCCAGATTGAGTCATATTTACAGCCATTGAAATCAATCAGACTTACGGTAGTCAGCTTAAGTCCCACTGATTTCACTGATTCTACTCTAAGTATGACTAAATTTGAATCCAAGCCTAGTTGTTGAAGGGTGCAACTCTATGCATGTTTGGCAGAAAAAAGTCCTACAATTCCCAGCATGCATGCTGGGAGTTGTAGGACTTTTTTCTGTCTAAACATGTATAGAATTCCGCCCTAAATGCCTTACTGTCAACCCCACCCCTGTCCTACACTCTGCCCTGTCCCATTTGTTTTATTTCATGTCACCACGCTCTACGTGCTGTCCACTGCTACCCCATAGATCTATACTGTTAACTACGCAACTTGTACCTGTTGGCTATACAGAGTCAGTTATAAGCTTATAAGGATGGAGATTGGGAATAGTTGAATCCTGTGTTATGGTTTGCGTATTATGACTGGCATAATATTTCTGTGGATTGTTCTGTATTTGTCTTAAAGCTTAATAGAAACGCTCATAGACAACAGACAACAGGAAGTGCTCTGTGAAACCTTATTTGTTTTAAAGTGTCTTACCATAAAATTAACATTTTCACTATCAGCTTGATCGGGACTAACCTCAGTGAAATCCACAAGTGAGTTTGTGCCTCTAAATTTTACTTTGCATGTTTGAATTTTAAGAAAAAAAATGTTTAAACTTCTAGCAAAACCTAGAGCCCACTAATGCCAGCACTTGAATGGTGCTGTCTGATTTTAATAGGCCCGGGATTTGAACTTCTGTTATTATGCAGAGCACACAGATAAAAACATAAATCAATAATCCATCAAGAGAATGCTAATTTTGTCGGATGGGGGGAGCCACTGTTGCACCCTGCTCCTGTCATTTACTCCACAATCTATGGACTCATTCAGAACACGGAAAAAAGCAAGCGCTGCCTCTCTGCCTTCTACAAGCTAATGTTAGCTTTGAACCACATCTGGACAAAAGGGACAGCTTGAGAAGGCTGGCTGTCCTGGGGTTTTGGTATCCTAAACTTCCCTTCCATTCCCCTGCATGAAATGAGAAGGGATTGAATCGCATTTGTCCCTCTATTAAATCCTCCTGGGCAAAATCACCATTGAGCCCCAGAAACTGTCAGTGCATGCTGCCTCTCCCCATTGCAAATTCTGTTTCGTAGTTTCCTTTGGTGTTTAGGGGACTTGTTGAGTTGGATCAAGGCTGGATCTACACTACTGCTTTAAAGCGCTTTATAACAGTTTTATAGTGCTTTAAAGCAGTTAAAGCGCTTTATAACTGTTATAAAGCGCTTTAAAGCAGTAGTGTAGATCCGGCCCAAGAATTGGAAAAAGGCTGCTCTATGGGCAAATTGTCCTGTTGATGACAAGGTATCGAAAATGGGTTGGATCCAGTACCAGCCTTCTGCAAGAGGCTTAGGCTTAGGCATCCCCTCCCCTACGCAACCGAGTTCACCCCATTCAGCAGGGTCTCCTCACTCTCTGTGTAGCATTTTTAAGGGGTCTGGAGGGGCTGCCATGGAAAGGAGGTGGGGACGTCTCCTTCCACAAGTCCAGTTGCTCGCTCTTAAATCTGGATCGAGCCTAGCAAATACATACTTTTCTGTAAACCTGTCACATTTCCAAATGCCACCGGTGAAAAACAACAATAGGAACAAGGAAATAGTCAAAGGGGAGCCTACTGTTAACCTTATCTTTAATTATGTGTGGGCTTGGCCTCATGTTTCTTGTGTCACCTTTCATAATATCATGTGCCCAGCAGTGTTCGTTGTCTGTTTTTTGTTTCCCGGCATTGGTTGTGCTCTTACCTAAAACACTGAGGTTCCCTTGGCATCCTATTTCCTTGCAAAATTCAGGTTCATACAAGATGCTCATGATCCGGGTGACAGTTAATTAAATTATGCTGATTGCCAACCAGCCCCACTTCCCACCCTTTAAACCTCACCCCCCCCCCCGCACCAGCATTAATGGAAATGCTATGTAGATTGCATAGGAAGCGGTGACAAGGTAGAGAACAATACCAATAAGCTCACTGTCAGTTGCAGTGTTTCCCAATCACTGCTGATACAATCACCTTGCAGAGGATGTGGCAAGAAGCTGTATTTTTAATCTTCCTGAAGCTTTTCCCCAGTTCAATTTTTCAAAGATGCCAAGACCGTCCTGTCTAGCTCCTCTTGCAACCACTTCAGCCTGGTCTTACAAGATAGTATATCAGTGCCATCACCAGCAGCTATTCAAAATCAAGTCACAGATAGTAGGAGATAGGAGCTGTCAACCAAAGTGAATTGTGGGCCAAATGTCTGCATTTATTTCATTCCTCTATCTTTCCTCGGTGGGTGTGGCTTCTTACTGCATTAGGCAGCTTTTTTACAAACCCACATGCATGGTAGGATCCGATTCCCAGCCTTTCAGTCCGATCCCACAGCTCCTTACCCACATGGAAGTTGCAATATGGAAATAGAACTCCCAGGTAGACGAGGTGTTTCTTCTCCTCTCCATTCATTTCTATGACGCTGACAGCTCACGGAACACACAGAGCCATCCTCAACACAGAAGCGGAGCCTCTGCACATGGGTTCTGCGTGTGGGCAGTGTGGAATGCACACGGAGGATTGGATTGGAGCCAATGTCTTCTCTGAATCTTTTTTTAGCAACTTTCAGAATTTTTGTTAATATGGATTAAAGCCTAATTGTAACATGTTACTGAGGTTTTTTTGTGATGTATTTCAAAGAAATACATTCCATGTCCATCTTCGTTGCTGGAAGTAGTTCTCCATAAAGAAGAATCGGAAGCAAATGGGGATCGGAGAACTGAGCTGACACTCGAACAACTTTGGGGAAACAGGTCAGCTATTAACTGGAAGTGGATGCAATGAAAAGTCCCCTTTAGGGCAGGAGCGAGGCACCCCCATCCTCTCCCCATGTTTCAGACCATGCACATCCCTAGGTAACTCATGGATTCTCCCTTGACTGTTACACATAGAACCTGTTCAGACAACAAGCTAAGCCATGATTAGGCCACTAACCCTTTGCAGCAAATGGTTAGTGAGCATGTTTGAATAGTGGTTATGTAGCCACCGTGGTTAAGAATAGTTCACATGACATGCTAAGTCATAATGTTTAGCTCAAAATGCTTAACCACCGTGGCTTAGCATGTCATCGGCACAGGATCGTGTTGAAGTGAATGGGGCCTATGGACTCCATGGTAAACATTCCTTCACTACCTCTCTCTCTCTCTCTCTCTCTCTCTCTCTCTCTCTCTCTCTCTCTCTCTCTCTCTCTCTCTCTCTCTGACACACACACACACACACAGACTCAGAGAGGAGGGGCAACTGTTGAACCTGTATTAGATAACAATGTTATAGTTATTATGAAGTATAAAACGCAGTTCTTAAACAGAACAGGAAATTTCTCTTAACCCCTGAGAATTACAACAATAAAGCAGAGCAACTGGGTTTGATGCACTGATGACAAGATAGATAGATAGATAGATAGATAGATAGATAGATAAAACAATACTAATTTTTTTTTAGCAGTCCTAACAAATATTCATAAAATACATTGCTGTTTTGAAATTCAATTGTGAACCGCCCAGAGAGCTCCGGCTATTGGGCGGTATAGAAATGTAATAAATAAATAAATAAATAAATAAATAAATAAATAAATAAATTTATCCATGAACATGCCTTTGAATCTTAAGGTAAATCGTGCTCCTCACAGTAAAATCTCCCTGCTCAGTACCCCTGGAACCAGAATTGGTGTCAGCAGATGCAGCTCTGTAAGTGGGCTCAAACCATGGGTTCTAGCATCTGACTCTCTGGGTCACCAGGACAGGTGGTGGTACTGGCTGGCCTGTGCCTTATTGCTCCACAGTGCAGCCTTCTCTAGCCCAAAATGGGTTCACCACCCTTTAGAGTTCTCAATGGCTTTGGCTGAGACCTAGAGTGGATTTCTAGCCCCACCGAAATAGGAGCCACCAGCCTCCACTGCAAATCACACATTATGTTGCTAATCCCAAATTTGAATTGGGACCACTGCACTCTGGGAGAGGAGGATTGCACGTCCCACAACATTCTTTTCTGAAATTTTCTCCCCACCCACCATGTGGAGTGGTCTATAAAAAGAGAAAGAAAAAAGCCTCCATAGATGCCAAGAGATTTTTTCTTTTGTTAACACCCCCAATACCGGGGAGGAAATAGTGGTGGTGGGGAGAAAGGTTTAATCTCCTCACCCAGGGTACAGTGATCCCAATCCAAATTAGAGCTATGTGTGCTTACACTAGTGTAAATAAAAGGATAACCCTGAGTGACACTCTACACAATTAGTGTAACATGTAGTTTGGCTCATAGACAACGTTATCTGCCTCTGGTCCTTTGGCTTGCCTTGTCCGCCTGCTCTGGAACTATTTGATCCATGGCATTTGCCTCTGAGCCCACTGGGCCCTGACAAATTCAGAAACTGTGTTCACATGAGCCCCGTTGAGCCTCTCTCACATTAGCTGAAATTGTTCATGTTGGACACAAAGCCTGGTGAGAAATAGAATAGACAATCTTATGTGTATAATTACGTTTTACAATTCACATTATAATTGAATTAAATGGGGGTGATGGTGCAGCAATATTCTCAGACTTGGTTAACACTAGGAAGTGAGAGCCATAAAGCCTGATCCTAGGCTTGCAGACTCGGAAGTAATTACCACTTTATTGAGTGGGGCTTAGTGCCAAGGAACCATGCAGGGGATTGCAACCTTAAACTCCTCAGCAACCCAGGAATGGAATATTTATCACACTGTAACTCTGATAACAGAAAGCTGAGCTAAGGATGACTTAAAAATTAGCACTCTCTAATGGAAATAAAGTTTACAATTGTGACGCATATTCAGGTTGGAGACTGGTGCGGGATCCAGTGTCAGGACAGAACAAGGCCTAGTAACCAAAGCTGAGGAGTTGGATTCAGGAGCTGCTTTCCATTGACAGAAGGTGCCTCTGCCCAATTTTGAGGAATCCCCTTTCCCCCTGCATTGAGCATGGCCCCACGAATTACTGTATAGCATTTTCAGGGAGCTGGAGGGGCTGCTGTGGGGCAAAGGTGGCAGGGCAGTCTGCTTCCATCAGCCTAGCTGCACACACCTAAAGCTGGATCCAATCCAAGGACAGGTAGTCATGATCAGAACGGCCACACAGGAAGACAGCAAGGGGATGGATGCAAAATTGTCACAACAGGATGTAGAAAGTTGCTGTGAGTCTCTACTTGGTGTTACTTTTTAAAATCTAAACTTACCTGTCAAGGAGTCCAAGGATTAAAACATCTCCAGGCTGGACAGTGGACACCTAATAAAGCTTTCCAAAATCAGGGTTCAAGGACTAGATCAGACAGTGTCAAATGAAGCAAAATAGGATTAGAACTGAGTTGAAGCAACAGTTCAGAGATGAACAGCTCAACACCACGTGCGTGCAAGAACATAAAGTGTCCTGCCAAATCACACCGAAGGCGTATCTAGTCCAGCATTCTGTTCACACAGCGCTTTTCTACGTGAACCATTTATTGTGCACTCGTCATTCCTTACACACTTGTTTACTGGTTCTTCAGACGATGTTATGACCTTCCACTGTTGCTTGTTTTTTTTAGAGAAGGGAAAAGGAGTATTATTTGAAAGCAAAAGAAAATATTTTTTTTACTTGAGTAACTGTGTTATTACACTACAGCGCAGTGCTACCTAGCAGTTATGTAGCAGAAAAGCAAGAAACAAAAAGTTCTTTGTGTAGAGTTCAGATCTCAATTATGCAATGAAACAGACAGTAGATACAGCAGATTAACAGCATCATGTAAAAGCTTACAGTGGTTCAACAGCTGCTTGTGGGAAGCCCACAAGTAGGTTTCCTTCCCACATCACATGAAATTTCTATGAAAAAGAACAATTGGGGAATATTTTAGTTCCGGCAAGCAGGAACAAAGGCTCTGGCCACCTCAGCTGAATTCCATGTAGGCAAGAGCATTGAAGTAGTCCACTTGAGAGCACTGATGATTCAAGGACTTGAACCCAAGCCCTTATAGTTGGACAGAGTAGGTACTAGAAAATAACTGGATATAAAGTAATACAATCTGGCTTTAAGTATTACATTTAAATCTTTTTGTCAGCCGTTTAAATTTGATGAATGACAAAATCAGAATCGTGGGAGAACCAGTGGTAGGTGGTGGGTACAGGGCTGGACTCAGACTGAATACACATCTAGCTTGAAACAGGTTTTTCTGCTGCGCAGTGGGCTTTGCTTCTCTTCCACTTATACTCCTTCGTGGACACTCATACAGCCTCTGGGCTGAATGTCATCCTCTTTGCCCTTCCTATGTTTTAGATCCGCTTGCTTTTGTTTTCAAGCATCTTCCTGTTACATCTATTCAAACGTTTGTCTGCCCTGAGAAATTGGGAGATGTGGTTTGAAATTGGCATGAAGGCTAGCAAATCACCACTGTATTATATGGCTTTGTGACTGACACAAGGGCGGGGCAATTCATGTTTGTACAAATTCAGGTTTTCCCTGATCTTCACCCAAGGGAGAAGATTTTATTTGCATCCAAAATGCATGAAGTGCACTTCCACAGTGGGCTTATTGCTGAAACTGTGTATGCGCATCTACGGGACTTTACACCTGGAGATCCCAGATTCAAATCCCTTCTTAACCACTGAATAACTTTGGACCAGCCAAGTTCTCTAAGTCTAACCTATCTAAAGAGTTGCAGTGAGGATAATTCTGGGGCTGATGTACACTGCCTTAAGCTCCCTGGGGGAAGGGTGTACTAAAAATGTAATAAATTATTAAGTAAACTACAATACGATAATAATAAAATCCTTCATTTTGTTCTTTTCTCATGCGTTCCTGTACAGCAAGATGAAGATCGTGTTTGCCAAGAATCAGAACCAGTCATAATATGTGCTTTATTGCAGTGCAGAGTGTGTAAAGAAATACACAAATGAGATCAGTGGAATTTCAGTGGAAGAGAAGAGTGAAACAGGAAAATCCCATCTATTAGCCTAAACACTCTATATTAACTCCTGGAGCTATAATCTTAATCTCACTCCCTGCAACTGTCACAAAAAAGTCATTTTTTTCATTTAGGTAGCCATTATTCATCTGTTAAATGGCAACCATTCCATAGGGTTTGTGTCCTATTCCATGTGATTTTGCTTTGAAATCAAGGGCTGTGTTTTGTGTGCAGGCAAACTCTTCTGCCCTCTGTTTGTTTGCCAGAAAGCCTGGCCAATAAAAACATACAAAATCAACGACTTAGTTGTTTTTCCAGTCTGGAGGAAGAAAGTTGTTAGAAAAATCAAGCACCTAGATAGAACATGAGTGACGGAAGAGTTTGGTTATAACAATGTTGAGTGTAATAAATGAAAATATAAAGTGCATTTTACGTGATTAATGTATGTAAGCTGCCCTCTTCTGGTGTGCCATAATCAAAGAAATTCACACCTTTTATAGCTGTTAATGCAGATCTATTATTCAGCTTTGATAATGTGCATAAAATGCTCAGTATGATAATGAGTTGGGGTAGCTGAGAATTTAGGATGGTGGCACGTTTAATGTAGTATTTGGATTAGCATTGTTAGCCTGCATCTATATCGGTTCTTTTAATAGCCCGTAAGCTTTAAATATAATCTAGTTATGCCCTCTTTTTTTTAAGCTTTTAGCATTTTAAAAGAAAATGATCAAAGAAGGTACCCTGCTCAAACAAATACTACCAGCATTAATTAATCAGGATGATCATATGTAAAAGAAATGATGCCAGATAGTAACAAATCCAAGAGAAGTTTATTATGAAAATGGCACCTGCAGGATGAAAAAAAATTAAGTTACATAAAGACAACCATGTATGACATGTATGAGAATCTACAAAAGTATAAAAAGAACCCTGTTGTAAATGAAGTATGTACATTTCTGATTTGCAGCATTATCAATGATCAATGAAAAAAATGTTTCGAATAAGCCAGGCACTCAAGAAGTTAGATTCGGTTAGCTTAACACAAAATAAATGTACCATAGCTGTCATTTTTTAACATTTTAATTTTTTTTATATATTGTAGAGTTGGTAACACTGCTAAGATTTATACGAACAGAATCCCTTTCCCCTTTATTCAGCTACTTGGCACCAGTCTCCTCATAAAAGTTTTCATATATTTGTACAAGAAATAGTTAAAAACACAGACACAGTCTTCACAGGTAATGAAGTTTTTTTTTCCATTTTGTAATTTTAAACACTATGGATTTAGACAGCAGCTGTGATTATCTGTTAGTTTAAATCACCAGAAATCATTTTGACACAACACAGAAACATTTATATAAAATAAAAAATAAAACAACAACAGCCGTCTAGCTGTTCTTTGTAGCTGATAGGTGCACTCCTTTGATTGTTCAATAGCTAGAGTAGAGCTTCCAAAGGTAAACCCAAATCAGCTTCCCTTGGCCTTGAAATCTACTTAAAAATCCTTTAAATCTAACCTTTTAAAAGCTCATTATCAAAATTTGCAACAACCAATGTCCTTTGGGGACATTATTCCATTCCACTCTTTCTCAGACCTACCTCTCAGATTCTAAACCAACTGTACTAGGAATTGGTTCAACACAGTGTGTTATCCAAAATGTAGAGAACAACTGAGCTAAAATACATTAACATTGCACATATATGCAAAAATATATAGATATATATATATGACAATCCTCAGCTCAGCTTCCCTTTTTAACCACATTGTTTGACCTTTGAAAGAATTTTCTATTTCACTTGAAATCGCTCTCTATGTATTACTCCATTAACCTACTTGGGAGAAAACCAAAGAAATGCACCCTCTACTTACAGTTAGAGCACAAGGGACTCTGGAAATGTTAACAACTGAGGCTATATGGCATCACTTTGTTTAATATATCCGAGTATCACTCTTTAGTGCATTGTGTAATGCACAATATAAGAGTAAGACATACCCAGAATTCCTCTGTGGGGAAAAATGGCTCCATTAACCTTGAGCTAGTTAAGAGTATTTTATCTCTGAGAATGGAAAAAAGAGAGAAAGAGGAAGAAAGAGGGAAGAAAAGGTGAGGGGACAGGGACAGAGTGGGAGAGAGAAAGAGAAAGAGAGAGAAAGAGAAAGAGAGAGAGAGAGAGAGAGAGAGATCTGAGAATACACAACAGCAAAGCAACAGCAGAAATGAAAAGGTATACAGACAGTGGAAGCAGCATAAGGTGACATTACAGAGGAAGGCCACCACACAAAAACCACTAACCCCCAAGTATCACTGGTTCACTAGGACTGTAGGAATGGGACTTTACCACTCCAGACTAGAGATAAAGCACAGAGAAGACAAAGGACAAAACAACTACATTAGCTTAGTATATACTGCATATAGTAACACACATTGAAACTGCAATGGGACTGACAGCCAAGGACACTTACACATTGTACACATTACAGTTCTCACATCTGTTATTAGATGCCTTAACAAACAGCTGCCAAAGATGGAGTGGAAGAAGAATTTATACTTGACAGTCATTTGGAGTGTTTGACACTACATTGATTTCTGGCAACAAAGACAAAATAGGAGATTTCTTTTCTTTTGTTTTTACTTAATGTGCAGTTTTTAGTTGCAGTTATCTATTTCAAGCTTATTAACCCATTTGTTAAAACATATTGGCTTCAACACTAGAAGGAGGAGGGGGTTTACAAAAGACCAATCAATGAGCAAAAAATAAAAATAAAAATACAACCTTCCCTCTATAACATTAAATGAAAAAATAAAAACATGTTAAATATATATTTATATATATATTTCCTTACTCTGAAGTGTTATTTGGAAGTTGTAAAAATTAGCCTCAGTTACACTGAGAAAAATAAAATAAAGAGAAATACACCTAAACCAACGGATCCTCACATCAATTTAACTGAGTTTTCTTGTTCTTTTTAAGCACATTCACCAAAAAGAAAAAAGAAAAAAAAAGGCTTCCAGATCCATTAAAATTTAATATGAGGCTATGTTTGTTAGTTTGGAGGTAAAAAAATTAAGTCCTGCAGCAAATGTTAATGAGGGCTTTTGTCTTAACTAACCAAGGAGACTGCAGCACCTGACTATAGACTAGTACAGAAGACATTCCTTTCAAAAAACCAGCCCACAAGCTGCATATTGTGTGAAGACATTACAGATTAATAAATGATAGCACCATGGTTTTAGAAATTAAGTTAACGTTTCTGTAATTAACATTTAGTCCATCTTCTTAATATTCTAAGCACAGGCCAAAAATTAACTTTGTAAGAACCCAAATTATTGTATGTGCAAGTAAGAAAATCTTAACCATAAAAAGTGAATTAAACTCTGCATAAAATTCTAAAATACTATCCCCTATTTTTTAAAGGAATTAGGAACAAAAAAACCCTTTTCATTTGACTTAGTCAAACAGGGCACATTGTTTTATGCTTGTTTCTTATAATCTTGATCATATCAAGATCATTTCGAAGTAAACCCAATGGTTGTCACTTTTAAAATCTCTTTACCACAACACTGAGTATTCTATGGCAGAGGCATACACATATTAAGGGCATCTTAATAAAGATGCAAAGGAAAAAAATACACATCTTGGAAGAAGACAAAATGGCAGGCCACTGGTACTTCAGCTCTCTGAAGGCAAAAAAATATATAAAAAAATTATCTTTGACATTAAAGAATAAGTCAAGTTAAAGAGAAAGGGAATGTAATGGGGACCATCATATTGAGAGAATAAGCTGACCTGCTCAAATTCAAAGTGCTAGAATTAAAGGTCTAAATTAAAATATAGTCTATGCCTCAGAGTTTAACACTGAACACAGTATGTGGTCATATTTCAATCCTCCTTCCGCTCCAGTGTCTGTGCGGCATGAATGCCGTTGCTGTACACAGGAAATGGAAGAGTGGAGAAGAGTCCTTCGGCAGTTGTGAACACATTCCCTGCAGGCATTTGGGTCAGACTGGCCGCGCTCACAGCACTTCCAAACGGTCCTGACATATTGAGTCGGTGAACGTGGTGGTAGAGCATTTCCATCGGTGTTTTAGGATCTAGGCCGAAGCTTGGGCTGTTAACGTCCACAAAGTTAACAGCGTGGGTGTTGGGGAGGAGATTGCCTTGCATGGCTAAAGTAACTTCAGCTGGAGCATACCGAATAGTGCCAGTGGTATAGACCCTCTGAGCAGCCGTGCTGGTGGCAGCAAGGGTTCCAGTTACCCTGTGAACCAAAGGAAGGACCACATTGCCTGCTTGCAACCTCTGGAGGGCTTCCAGATCCCCAGTGTACAACAAAGAATTGGAAGTGCTGGGGCCGCCCGGATGCTTGTCCCGCGGAGATGCTGACAGAGGTGGTGACAAAGGGTCGGAGGACACGGGAGCCAAGGCGGAGTTGGATGAGGTGCTGAACTGAGATTTGCGGCTGGCAGTATTTTCAGTCCCTGGTGGGGTGAGAACAGAGTCTGGAATGGAGACATGTAAACTACTGCTGGCTTGTGGGGAGGGGAAGTGCTCTGAGGTCGGGGGCTTGGTCATACTGTAGGGCGATTCGTTCCTTGAGATTTCGCGGTTGGGTGGGTAATTCCAAATACTGCTATCGTTATCAAAATTGATAGGTTCTGAGATCTCTGTTTTGATTTTGAGCACTGAGGCACTGTTTGGTGACGAGAGCAGCTGGGGCTGATCCACCAACGCTGAGTCAAGTCCATTTGGGCTTGAGGTGCTTGATAGCCTTCTGCGGGTCATGCTGCCTCCTTTCTGCTTTTTCCTCCTCTTCTTCCTTTTCTGATGTTTGCTGGAAGACTGGGCATTTACTTCTCCTGCACTGTCCGAGTCCTTGGCACTGTCCGAGGTCAACGATTCACAGTTCTGCAACCGCAAGTCTGATTCACTCTCCACGTAGCGCTCCACCTTAATCTGCATAGAACCAAGAGTGCTAAAACTATCCTCCGGGGCCTTTTGATTCTCAAAGTCAGAATTTTCAAAGCTGTCATCACTGTCTCTGCTGTCCTGGTTGCTGGAACTGTTTGCATCCTCATTACAGTTCATTTCATTATCCGACTGATTCCCAGACTTCTTTCTATCTGACTCGGGGTCCTCGCTGTTTTCTGACTGGTTTCCTTTCTCATCCGACTTTGAATTCTCATTGTCCTCTGAACAGAAAGGAAAGTGAAAAACACCATTAAGAATAAGAGCGTAAGATTTAAAGCCCTCTCAGAGTCCTAGTTGCCAGCGAGATATTATGACTACTAATATCTCTGGCAAAAGCATCTGGCACAGTGCATTTCCTTTCAAGCGCAAAACCACAATTCTAGGAAGTATCAAGCTAAGAGGGATTTGGTTATCATTAATCTCTCTCAAGCTCAGGAATGGCAGTGTACTGGGTGAAAGTTTTTGTCACAACGGCTAATGCTTTGAGTAGCCCATATCAATAAATTATATGCATAAAAGCCCTATGATTTGGTCTTTACTCTATTGTGACAGGAATGGTGAGGCTGTTGCAGATAGGGACAGGGGCAGCAGTTCTTCCAGGCCTTCTTCTGCCTCTGGAGAGCCAGCCTTCCTCTCACAGTAATGGCAGCACCAGGGAGAGGAGGAGGATGTAAGCAAGGAAAGGCATGGATATATTGGGTGGGGGATGGGGGATGTTCTGGAGAGTGGAAAATATGTCCTTTTTTTCCTTTGCTTACTCCTGAAATAGGAGGAAGTCTTTTTTAACCTCACAGCCTGCATCCCCCCCCACAACTTCCAGGATGCTTACTCTAAGCTGTTAGGGGCATAAGCAAGCCAATTCCCTCTGCTTACCCTCCTCTCATCTCTGCTTTCCAATTTTTCAGCCTCAAAGGATGCCTCAACAAGACCCAGTTGAAAAAAAGTCTCAGTAATGTTCTCCCCGCAAAACCAAAACATTATCTGATAAATTCTGGCTCAGCTCTAAATCAACCCCAATATCCCCCAACTCTGCTAAAGTGAAACAGTTGACACAGAAAAGAAACAAATAAACGCTGAGAGTAAAGAGCTGTAAATAGTGTTCTAAAGCCACAAACAAAGCCTGATGTCATTGTCACATGGGCAAGCTCACACAATATGGAGGTCACCTTCTTTCAAGGAAGCATCAGCACAGTGAATGAAGAGATCCATCAAAGGTTTTGTTACTTAACCCCAACAACAAAACCAAAACTCTACCACCAGAAGGCTGTGATATACTAGTATCAGCCCTGATAATTGTAAGATGCACTTAAGCTATAAATACAATGCCTAACTTCGCTGGCACAAGGTGAACAGAACAGAACAGAACAGAACAGAACAAAACACCATTATAAGAAGCAAAGGAACACAAAAGCAGAATGTTTACGTTACCTGAGTTGTCCTTTGAGTCTGATTCAGAATCGGAAGTCTCAGAAGATTCTGAGGTTTTCTCTGGCAGATGAGGAAGCTGTGCAATATCCATAGGAGTGTCCTTATATTCTTGGTTGCTAAAGAAGAAGAGATGGCAAATATAAACACAAATGCATGATTTGGAGTTTGATAGTTTCCTCGCTTTCTTTTCTCAAATCTCTGGAGCAAAAAATGCAAATAGAGAGCACAGCAAAGCAAACATGAAAACATACATATCTTCTTCCAGTTCTTTATAGCAGACATTTTATGGAGACTGCTTTTAATGCTACCATCAAATATTTATACCCTTCCCCCACGTCTGCTACTGCCCAGGTATCAGGACCAGAATATTTGTGATTACTCAAGCAGCACATTCTACTTGCCATCTTAGGATAAATCGCTATTCTGTAACCAGTGCTATGCACATATAAACAGCATTTTCTGCCATTCCCATATTTAGACTGGATTGTTCATTGCTCTTTAAAATCTATTCAGCATCATATGATGATCCCGTCTCTTCTTTTGCAAAACTCCATGATGGAGTTTTCTCTGTGTAAGACACAATGGGCAAGTTGATCACCTACTAGCTTGTAATTTATTACAAGCTAGTAGCAAGCAAAACAAACGAATAAATAGGAGCTAAAATCTGTGACAATGTATAGGGCATTTCCAAACGGAGCTTCTTGCATTCTTCCTACAGCACGGGCTGAGAACACAAAATACTGCAACTCTGTAAAGCAGGTCTAGTGCCTGGGTAAGGGACTGCTTGCAACCTTATGTTTGATGGATAAGTTCCATCATCAAATAGAGGTGAGATATAATGAAATAAATAAATGTCTGAATTAAGTAACATTACCATTGGAATTCATGGAAATTATTGTTCGATGTGCATCTGAATATTTTTGAGCAACATTGAAGTTCTTAAAAACACACACATGCAAATCCGTAGTAGGCATACAAGGCATAGGCAGGAAAGTTCAGACACAGATGGCAAGGCAGCCGTTATAAACTGCTCTTTCAATGTTCATGCGTGACATATGTTATTGCTGAACAGGGCTGCACATGGAAACCTGTATGATCAGAATGGGAATAGAATTTTACAAGTGGGACCTGCAGCAAAATATTGCAATGAGCAGTACTCCTGTTCAGTGTCCAAGCCAGGAAGCCATGTCCTTTTCCAGCATAATCCAGTCTATTCCCGTCTCCTATGGTTTTCCATACCACACACACTTTCAGCAGTTACTCACCATTCTGTGGCCACTGAGCATGCTCAGTCCTTATTGAGCTTTGCAGCTTTTTTGTTCCCTTAGATTTTTTCTAAATATTTTTTTCTGTTTCTGCGAACCTTAGAATACCCCCTCCTTCTTGAGCATAGTTACTGCTGTTTTGGCTACATGAAGATAGACACTCACCCCAATGCCATTTCGGAGGTTTTCATTTGGCCACTGTTACACTTATTTAACAGGGCAAACAAGATATCTACTCACACAAGCAGTGTATCATATGAAGAGAAAGCCCAGTTGCTACTGAGAATCCATTTCCATGCATAGGGAGTGCTGGAAAGATGGAATTCTGTACTCATGGAAGTTTATCTGGGAAACTGCAAGAGTCATTTCCTCTTGCCTTATATTGTTCCAAAGATTATCAGCGATTAATTGTAATGTATGAATCAGCTCTACCTTTTGCTATTTAGAAGTCATTGTCAGGGTAGAGGAATACAGCATATTGACAAAGGGAAACCAAGTACACTTATCCTGCATTAGAGTTTACAATCTGTTCAAAAGCTTATGTTTGAAGGCATCTGAAGGAATTAGTGATGGCCACAATGACAGATCTTTCATTTGGATATTTCATAAAAACAAATATCTGCATTGCTAGAAAGCAAAGCAAAACCACTGTTTACAAACACTTAATATTTGTTCCTGCTGAGTAATCCACCCACCCCTCCAGCTGTCACATTAATGGCAAGTCTCTGCTGTGTTTAAGGAAAGCTTCACATGAAATTACTTTTGGACAAAAGTGCCTTGGCAAGGCATCTACCCCTTATCAGGGTGTCCCAATGCATGGTCTGGAGGCACATGAGGCAATCCCCTTGCTAAGCAGGTTTGGGGCTGGTCAGTGCTTGGAGGAGACCACCCGGAAATCCCATGCAGCCACCTTGAGTTCCACAATGGAAGAAAGGTAGAATATAAATGTAAAAAAAAAAAATCATATACTTGGCTTTACCGTCTTGTTTCCTATAATCGATATGGATATCAACTATAGACCTTCTTTTTAATAAAGGCTGGATATAGACACACATGGTAACAGGAGTAGATATGAGTTAACTCTGCTAATAACACATATACAGCCTTCAGATTGATTTCTTCCTGTTCACACCTCTCACTCCCCGTAACCCAACCTAAACATAGGGCTGGATCTATACTTAGAGCAGACCATTGAAATAAATGGGATTTATGTTAGTCATTATTAATTTAAGTCCCATTGATTTCAATGGGTCTGCTCTGAGTATGACTGATCTAACCCACATTGTTCAGGTGCGCCTTGGTGGGCACAAAGAAAGGTGTCCATGGGCATACTGATGCCTGTGTACTAGAGTGTGATGGAAATTTGAATAAGTAGAAAATAATGTTGGGAATTGATAATAGATAATCGAATCACTCCAATTGATAATTAAGTTCTGGGGGGCACATTAACAGTTATGGAGCCAAAATGGCAGCATCCAGGAAGGAAGTGTCAGCGTGCTCAGGGGGAACCCAGCAGTTTGCAGAAGTAGGAAAAAAATTCTGGAGAAAACAAACCCTAAGGGGGTTAAAAAAAAATCCAAGCCTGCATGTTAAAGAAAGGCTTCTTGGAATAAAGATGTTTTCAGGAGGCGCCGAAAGGAGTACAAGGTTTGAGCCTGTCTGACCTCCAGAGGCAGGGAATTCCACAGGCAGGGGCGCCACCACGCTGAAGGCTCTTCCCCTGGTGGATTCCAATCGGAGGATGGATCTAGGTGGAACCACCAGGAGCAGGCCCTCGGATGACCTCAGTGACCGGGCAGGTTGGTAAGGGAGAAGGCGCTCTCTCAGGTATCCTGGTCCCAAGTTGTTTAGGGCTTTGTACACAAGTACAAGAACCTTAAACCTGGCCCGGTAGCGAATAGGCAGCCAGTGCAGTTCCCTCAGCAGAGGAGTTACATGCTGGAAAGGGGCAGCTCCAGACAACAGCCGAGCTGCAGCATTCTGCACTAGCTCCAGCTTCCGGAGCAGCTTCAAGGGCAGCCCCACATAGAGCGCATTGCAGTAATCCAATCTTGAGGTTACCAATGCCTGTACCACCGTGGTCAAGCTATCCCTGTCCAGGAGAGGCCGTAGTTGGCGAACCAACCGAAGATGGTAAAAGGCACTCCGAGCCGTGGCGGCTAGTTGAGCCTCCAACGACAGAAATGGGTCTAAGAGTACCCCCAAACTACGAATCTGTTCTTTCAGAGGCAGAGCAACCCCATCCAGAACAGGCAATGAGCCTGTCTCCCGGACTCGGGAACCACTCACACACAGGGCTTCCGTCTTGCCAGGATTTAGTCTCAGTTTATTGGCCCTCATCCAGCCCATTACTGAGTCTAGGCACTGGTCCAGGACTTGCATAGCCTCACCTGATTCAGTTGTCACAGGGAGATAGAGCTGCGTGTCATCAGCATATTGATGGCATTTAGCTCCAAATCCCCTAATGACCGCTCCCAACGGCTTCATATAGATGTTAAATAACATTGTGGACAAGATGGTGCCCTGTGGCACTCCATAGCTCAATTGCCAGGAGGCCGAGGACTGGTCACCCAATGCTACTCTCTGAAAACGACCCCATAGGTAGGACCGGAACCACTGTAAAACAGTGCCTCCGATGCCCATCCCACAGATTCGATCCAGGAGGATACCATGGTCAATGGTATCAAAAGCCGCCGAGAGATCGAGCAGGATTAACAGGGCTGCATTCCCCCTGTCCCTCTCTCGATAAAGGTCATCCATCAGGGCGACCAAGGCTGATTCAGTCCCGTAACCAGATCGGAACCCAGACTGGAATGGATCTAGATAATCAGTATCCTCCAAGAGTGCCTGCAGTTGCTCCGCCACAACCCTCTCAAGTACCTTCCCTAAAAAAGGAGTGTTAGCAACTGGGCGGTTGTTGCCTAATACCGTCGGGTCCAGGGTGGGCTTCTTCAGGAGTGGTCGCACTACTGCTTCCTTAAGGACAGCAGGGACCACCCCTTCCCGGAGAGAAGCATTTATCACCCCCTGGACCCACCCAGTCAGACCCCCTCGGCTTGCTTTTATAAGCCAGGAGGGACAGGGATCGAGAGGGCAAGTGGTCGGCCGCACTGCTGCAAGCACCTTGTCTACATCATCAGGCCGCAATAACTGGAACTGATCCCATAAAATTGGGCAGATGGTGGCATCGGACACCTCAACTGGAGCTGCACTAAAAACAACGTCAAGCTCGCTGCGGAGAGAAGCGATCTTGTCCTCAAAGTGTGATGCAAAAAGGTCACAGCAGGTCCTTGACGGAGCCAGGGCCCCATTTGCTGGGGAGGATGTTAGCAGCCCCCGGACCACCCGGAAGAGCTCCGCTGGACGGCTACTCGTGGACGCAATGGAGGCAGCAAAATAAGCCACCTTTGCTGCCCGCACTGCCACGCAATAGGCACGATTATGCGCTCTAAAGTGTGCTCGGTCATCTTCGCTTCGAGTCTTGTGCCATTTGCGCTCCAGCCGACATCCAGCCTGTTTCATTGACCGCAACTCCTTAGAATACCAAGGAGCAGAGCGGGCTCTACAGGACTGGAGAGGACACTCAGGTGCGATCAAGTCGATGGCCCTCCGCATCTCACCATTCCACAGTGAGGCTAGGGCCTCAGCTGGATCACCAGCTCTCTCCACTGGAAAATCCCCAAGAGCATTCAGAAATCCATTGGATTCCATCAGTCTCCTGGGGTGGACCATCCGAATGGGTCCCTCACCCTTGCAGGAGGGTAGTAACGCCGTGAGTTCAAATCTCACCAAGAAATGGTCTGACCATGACAATGGGGTTACTTGGACCCCCCCAATCTTCAGACTACCCATCTCACAGCTTGGAGCAAAAACCAAATCAAGGGTATGCCCTGCTTTATGTGTTGGGCCAATGACAAACTGAGACAGCCCAATGGTTGTCATGGAGGCCATAAAGTCCCGAGCCGGAGCCCCAGAGACAGCCTCAGTATGAAAGTTGAAGTCGCCCAGAACCACCGTCCTGGGTTCCTCCAACACCACACTCGAGACTGCCTCCGCCAGCTCAGTCAGGGAGGATGCCGGGCAGCTGGGTGGGCGGTATACCAGCAGCAT
Source organism: Elgaria multicarinata webbii (assembly GCF_023053635.1). Taxonomy (NCBI): domain Eukaryota; kingdom Metazoa; phylum Chordata; class Lepidosauria; order Squamata; family Anguidae; genus Elgaria; species Elgaria multicarinata. The sequence goes on along the minus strand of NC_086172.1, from coordinate 142,375,267 downwards.
CCCCAATCTGTCTCTCTGGCCCAACACCAGATGCAAACCTTCAAGGCCTGCTCCAAGATGGAGTGGTTTCCTGGTGATAGAGATGGAAGTTCTATGAATCACGGCGACCCCCCCCACCCCGTCCCTCCAATCTATGTTGGTGCTGCACTGAGTACCCAGATGGGCAGAGCTGAGTCAGATCAACCCCACCCAGCTCACCCACCCAAGTCTCAGTAATGCACACCAGGTCAGCCCTCTCATCCAGGATTAAATCATGAATAAGAGAGGTCTTATTGCGGACCGACCTGGCATTAAAGAGCAGCACCACAAGGAAGGAGGGCTCAGTGGATGAGCTACCAGGTACATGAGAACTAGAGGAGGAGGGTAGAAGGGGAACAGTGTGAAGACACCTGAAACATGTTCTACGCTGATGTTGCAACCCCTTCCTCCTGCCATATCTCCTTCTGCCCCAAATCACTGGAATAGTGGCTCCCCCTCCATGTGTCCCTGCATCACGGCTTCCCAAAAACATCTTTACCTACACCACCTATGCACTCACTTACCATTCAAACCCACACTCAGTCATACAAACAACACAGTCACATTTCTCACTTGTGGTAACCAGCCACTGGTCACAGATAGACATCAGGCTACTACCAACTAAGCGATAAAGTGCTTTCCCCCGTCCCCACAATCTCCCTCTCTTAGTAACTGCTAATTCTACTACTACCTGATGTGTGGCCACACTCCTCCCCCTCTCACACAGGGGAGCCTCCTGCTTCAAGTACCACAGCCTCTCACGTTGGGCAGATGAAGCAGCTATAATTGGTGAAGCCCCCAACCTCTGCCTCAGGGTGGGGAGGACACAAGAAGTAATTATATCATTTCCCATGAGATCCCTGCTCTCACTCAGGGAAACTTTTATCACACAACTGAGGTAATGGTTCAAAGAAGCAGCGAGTTGACAGCCCAGGGGAAGAGAGAGAAATAGAGAATCACCCTCACCCTCATGGCATCCCGAAGGGGCAAACTTATCTGTTCAGAGCATGAGCTGGATTTGAACTCTATCCTTGCTTGGAAAGTGAGCAAGGATAGAGGACATAGGAAAGTGGGGGATTTGTGTGGGGGACAAAACATCCCTGCAAAATTTGGATGATGGGGACTAACTGTGCTCAGCGGAAATGGAATGTTGACTATCAGCTGGCAAAGAGAAACCAAAAACAGGGTGGGGGTGAGGAAGAGATGGGAGTTTACAGGAGAAGGTCAGTAAACTGGCTAGTTGGAATCCCGAACAGGACCATTCTACACTGCAATATTTTGTTGCAGGTCCTGCACATTTTGGTCTACTGGAGCAGGACAATATAGAATATAGGTGAATAAGACTTTTTGCTTTATTCACTGTGGTTAAAGCCATGGTTTAAGGTGTCTTCTGAGAGTTTTAAGATAAATCCCCAATTAACAATGCCTACAATAAACAGGACTTCCAAAGCGGCAAGGGAATGAAGATGATCTTTCTAGGACATTTGTGAAAAATATGAAAGGAATATCAGTCTAGGTGTTAATCCAGAATTCTCTGATAGCCCAAAAGAGCTGTAAAACAGCTCAGTAATGATGCAATTAATGCAACACCAGAATTTGAGAGTTGTCCAGAAACTAGCAATCCCATGAACACCTTCCTCTTATCCATTAGTAGGCACTGATTCTGAACAAGGTCTCATTAAATGCCTTACATTCTTTCTTTTACATTACCCATTCGATATGACTCATGCACCGACAACAAAGAGTACATATAATGGACCTGACAGAAAGATGTACCTCAGAAGGTAATTCACCCAGATGATGTTCTTCTCGTTTGCATTCTTGGCATTGATAGCAATGGTGGCACTAGATTGTATCCAAATATAACCCCCATTCTTCTGCATCCACCGGTAGTATTTTGTTACACACTGACCTTTGTTCAGCACTGGATTGAGGGAAACAAAAGAAATATGGAACAGCATTAGCATCGCACTTACAGGGGACACTTCCCTACAAAGAGAGCAAAACACACGTACAGAAAAATGGAAGGCCTTTGTCCCAGATTTAACAAGAATCATCATTACAATGACAAATAAATCCAGCCATTTCCTGGAGCCCTGGCAAGAAGGGTTTACCTCTATTTGTAGTGCGATTTTAATCTGCTTTTGGCAGCTCAAGTGCGGAAGAGCAATAAGGAGTACAAATCTCTGCGGCTCCTGAAGAACTGAATCCTGTGTGATTTCCAATGCACGCAACTCTTTTTTTTTTTTTTTTTTTACAAAAAAAGTTAAATTTCTATGTGATTTATTCATCGCTCCTGGGTAAACCTCTTTGAGATTCTGGCTATTTGAAAGGTTTTGGAAGATACTGTACCCTAGTTCTTTGATCATTCCTCTTCATTGCAGGCGATATCAACTACTGAACTTACACATCTGTTTCTTTTCATCTTGTCAAACAGAATTTACAGTCCTCAGATGAACCAAATCTCCAATGGTCAGTAGGGGGAATGTCTGCAGAGACTTTACTTAATACCAGAGCAAAATAAATCCACCAAAGTCTGCGGAAGAAACGGTGGCCTAAGGGAGTTGTGGAATCGAGCACGTTAAAGCCAAGAGCTCTGTGCGGTGTCTGAAACAGGTTCAGAAATGGAAGGGCGAGTGAAAACAACCCGTCCTGTGAAACTCTGCTTAGAAATGCTCAAACATACTGATGTTAAAATTTGTTTCAAACCAGCATTTCACCAAGCTAAAACTGGCTATATGGCTGGGTTCTTTTGTGTCAGTGAAAAGAGGAAAAGCCGTATATCACTCCCTGGAATAATAAAGGAAGTGTGTGTTTGGCGCAAATTTAGTCAACGCGTTTGCTATTCTTATCATTCCTTTTCTCACTGCCTTTCTCTGGCCTGTGTTCTTGATCCTGCAAAATCGTGCGCACTAGAGGGCAGTGTGCATTCACATACATCTCCGGTTTTGGCATGTCCTTGTCTCCGTCTGCTAAAATGAAAAACCTCTAACTGCTGTAATAAATTTGGCTAAATTAGCTGCTAAATGGTTATCTCAAGTAATATGTATTTGCATTAATCATCTTGCTCTAAACCAGAACAAGCCAGAGTCCTAAAGACGTAGTAAATTCATATTGTCCATTTAATTATGGCTAATAAGTACTTCATATACAATAGTTTCATGAAGTACATTTTGATTTTTTTGGGGGGGAGAGGTGGGGGTAGAGGAAGAAAAGAAGTCACTTGTGGGGGGAATTATATTTAAACCTGTTAAACTTCCAACTAGAAAGTGGGGCTGTACTTTTAAAATTAATCTGTACCTCCAAATCAAGAATATGATATACAACTAAACTGTAAATAGTAGTATCTAAACCTTCAGGTGACCATATAAACTCAATGCATATTAGCATCTGGATACAAGTGTGGAGCTGAACTTTTTCTTCTTCTTTTTTGCAAAGGGGAAGAAGAAGATTAGGGCAAAGGGTAAGTTTTTTCTAACTTTCACTCTCCCTTTCCATGCACGTCCCATGTTTTCCGACTGGGAATAGCTGCCATCGCTGCACCTCTGTTCAACTGTCCCACCTCTAGCAGTAGGGCTGTGGTGGTTCTTCCTAGTCTCCCTTCCAAACAGAGCAGACTGCAGGGGCCCGCTCCGGGACCCGCTGGTGCCTCAGGGCCTAGCTCAAGCTGAGGGGCTGCAATGGCAGCTTTCAACCACTCTTGTTTCTCACCCACCCCTCCACCCCAGGCTCAGGGGAGATATACAGCAAGCCGTGTTTATCCTCTGAGCTCAAGGCAGACAAGGGCTGGAGGAAGGGCTGAACTAGCCCCTCTCAGTCCCCAAAGCCCATGCCTCAATGGGTGCTAGGCAGGAGGGAGGGGACTGGCCCTGAAGAGATACGTCACCCCAAGGCAATTCCTTCCCTGGTTTCTTAAACTTGCAAAGGAGCCATTCTCATTTAAGGTTCCCAGTCGTAGTATATGTGGATAACTGAGCTCAAAAGGGTGAGTGCATGAGGGCAGCAGCCTCTCCCGTTTTGGTCTCCAGGCTCAAAGCAGGAAAGCAGAAGGACATTTGCTTCCTTTCAGCCTAACTTTCAGAACTGGGCAGCTGAGGGCTTGGGTCTGCACATGCTCAGTGTTGTCCAAGTTGCATTTTGGGACCTAGTGGTGGCTTAAGACATTTTGCTACTTGAAGTGGAGCTCAAATTTCCCCCTCTACTTGACAGGGCCAACACTTTAAAAGGACTTCCTGCCTTAATCTATCCCTGTTCCCCGTTCATGATGCCAACTGAAAAAGCTTGCTTCACACTGCTCATGGCTGGACCAGTCCTATTGAGTCCAGTTTGGGGACTTAAAGAGTTGGGCCTTTTTGTTATAAGAACATAAGAAGAGCCATGCTGCATCAGACTAAGGGTCTGCCTAGTCCAGCAGACTGTTCACACAGTGGCCATCCAGCTGTTGACCATGAGCCCACAAGCAGGATACGGGTGCACATGTTCCCCAGCAAATATAGGCATACTGCCTCTGATACTGGAAGTAGCACATAGCCATCAGGACTAGTATCCATTGATAACCTTCTCCTCCTCCAACCCCTTTTAAAGCCATCCAAATTGGTGGCCATCAATACAGTTTCTGGTAGTGAATTAAAAAATCAGGTTCTTCCTGGATATTTTAGGGGTCCCCCTCCAGCCCTATCCTTTCCCCCGTTTTAGAGTCCAGCACATCCACATGCAGTCACCAACTTTATTAATGGGGTGGGGGGAATGATATGTATATCCTATGCAATTAAATATAGAAAGGCAACCAAGCTGACATACTAATGTACACATTTTATTTTGGCTTGAAAAACTTCATACCAAAGTGTTTTGACATTACACTAAATTGTCAGAAACTGAGTTTCGAAAGCTCAGTCAGTTCAGTTTTGTAGCAGCAGCAAACATTTGCAATTTAGGTTATAATATTTTGTAAACAAGCTAAAGTTGACCAGATTTCTGCATTTATATCTAATCAAAAGGCTCTTTGCTTTTTTGTATTCATGTCTAAGGAGCATTCTGACTTACAGAATGCTAAACTGCATGGATAAGCAAAAAATGTGGAAAAATACAAACTACCTAGGATACGGCTTTTCAGTCAAACCACTACTGTAACACATGTTGAGGCAGCAATTTTATGCAAATTCTTCTGGTGGAGGTTTGGGAAGAGTGAATTATGGGAGGGAGGCTTTTTCCGGCCTTCCCTTCCTCAGCCTAGTGCCATTCAGATGTATTGAACTAGAGGAAGACTGTTTTGCTCAGTAGGAAAGGAGCTGGATTCAATTTCTGATGATGAAATAATCAGGTGATCATGTGCACCTTTGATGAAAAACACTACCTTGGGAGTTTTAGGTGGCAGCAAATGTGCATCTCCTTCCATGCTTAATTTCAATTTCTTACCACGAAAGTTGAAGTTGCCTGAGATAGTGGCCTTAGCTAGACCTAAGGTTTATCCTGGGATCGTCCAGGGGTCATCCCTGTGCATCTAAATGACACACAGGGGATCCTGGGAGCAGGCAGGGACGACCCTGGGATAAACCTTAGGTCTAAGGCTTAAGTCCCATTGATCTAAATGGTACTTACTTCTAAGTGGACATACACAGCATTGTGCTGTCAACGTTTACTGCTCACACCTTCCCTTTCAAATACATGTTTCTTAGCATAAGGAAACAGAGCCAATATGAGGCTAAGTACCTTGCTAGAACTATTTTGTTCTCAAAGGCATCACGCTTGCATATTTTCTTCAAGAGCTCTAAAGAGGGCAGACATCCCAGAGGTGCAACATCTCTCCACAGTGTTGAAGTGACAGCTAAAACCACACCAACAAAATGTTGCATGTTGTCCTCTTTCAGAGTACTTTTAAAGGGACAGAAATCTGCCCCTTCTGGAATACAGTCAGGTTAGTACTTCCTGAAAATGCTACCTTCACCACCCCCAAAATAAAACCCAGGTGGAATGGGTATTTTGAGGGTTTAATAACCCTCAAATAACCCTATAACAGCCCCATCTGGTGGACTGCGAACTCAGTCATTATGTCAATACACCTTACCTTCAATTGGCAGAATGGAATGGGCTGTTGTGGGGGGGGGGGTCTGGGAAGGTGCTGGTTGAATCTGGTAATAGATATGGCATAAAATGAAGCCTAGTGGGAAGTAGTTCAGATCAGAGTGGGAAGCAGATGCTATGCAACCACTGAGAGAGAAGGAGGGCAAAAAGTGTCTAGATGGAAGAAGAAGCCTCATTGAGTTTTGCAGAAAGTGGCTGAGACATCCAGGCTATGAGTACCGAAAAAGAGACTGCACAGATAGGAAACAAAAGAAACAGGAGTTGGTGATGCAGAGTGGGGATGACTGAAGGGCTCATTCTAGGGAACTGGCCTTTTGGCCAACCTTGATTTTGAGGTAATCAGAGGAAGATGATCTCAGGAACCATCAATTTTGTTCTGTTCAATTTTTTTATTCTTTGTAGTTTCCCCAAACAACACTCTTATCTCTTTCTCCAACGATGCCCAGCTTTTCTCCAGGCTATGGCTCTCAACCCAAAAGAGCCATCTCAGCCAACTGGGAGGTAGATGGTGTATTGTCTTATGGCCAAACTATGCCAGGAATCCAACACTCCCTTGGCTTATTCCTCCCTCAAATGCTCTTCCTGTTTTGCATCCTCTCCAAACGCCACATGCTGTGTCTTCATCACATGGACATCAAGCCCACCTTCCCAACCCTTTACACTTCAGCTGTGACTGACTGTACTTTATACCCCACAATTTGAAGTCACTCAGCTGATGAGCAAACCAAAGCCTGCCAGAGATAGATGTAATTAATGGGCAGAGAGGGAGAAAAATCACTGAAAGTTTTACTGGCTCTTATTCGGTTTCTTGCGTTTTTACACTAACATCTTCCAGACATGCCGTAAAATCTTTCTGTTGGTCAAGCTTTTGATGATCAGAGTTCAGTGGTGGTGGACGATTTATTCTTATTGGTATGTTTGGTTTTTACTTTAGGTTTAATATTGTGGTGAGATTTTTATCTGGATGGTTTATTATTTTGAGTTCACTTTATCTTTTGAGCTTTAAAACTTGTGATCTACCCTGAGGGGGAGGCATAACTTGAAGGGAAAAGGGGGGAAATCAGAAAGAAGGAATTGCTAAATAAATGAAAGCTGTTCCCCACCCCCATATGTAGATGGATGCTCTGCATGGAACACTGAAAACAACATGTGAACACATTTAGAAAGTAGGAAACCTGGCTTTGAAAATATAGATCAGTTTATGTATGTCCACTAAAACTGATCGTTAAGCAAACATTGAATGCCTTTATAAACCCATGTTCAAAATCTGCTCTGGCACATCTGACAGCCAGAGTGCATAGTGGATAGTGAATTCAGGGTTTGGACCAGGAAGATCTGAATTCAAACCCTGCTCAGACTTTGGGGCCAGGTGTCCTACTTTCCAGAGAACGGTCTTCTATCTGAATGGCTGTCAGAGGACAGTCCTCTCTTTGAAGGTGTCCTCTGTTTGAAGGGCTGCCCAGTCCAAGTCTGGTTTCAAGCTAAAGGACCATAAGAAGGGCAAGTGGGGAGGGGCCTTCAAGTTGCTCATCCACAGTTAGCACCTGGTCAGCAGATGGAACTGGCACACTACTCACCTGGTCACAGTCTTCCCCACTACAGTGAGATGTATTATAGTGCTATTTAAATTATAGAAATTGCTTCTAATTTGCACCTACACACACACCTTAACATAACTCTACTCTCATTTTATCCTTTTTTGGTGATGCATTTCCTCTTTTTTGTCAATGCATAAATTGCCACCCTATCAGGTTTTAAAGCTCACTGGCTTGCCTCAGGCAAGTCACCATCTTTTAGCCTGGCTGACCTTATGGGGCTCTTATGAAGACATAATGGAGAAGGCGCTGACTTCCTTGACATTCCTTGGACAATTGAGCTTACTTGCCTTCTGCATAGAAGTTTTGTTTTTTAAATGCTGGAGCACATGCATCCTTTTATTTTAGAAACCCATTTTGTTGCTGGCACCACTGAAGTTGTACTACCAACAGTTATCCATGTGCCGAAAAGCTCTAGCTTGGTCACACACATGTCAGTTAGTGAGATTTGCACATATGCAGGGGGAGGAGAAGACGCCTTTTTGATTATACCAAATTGGGGGATAAAGCACAACCATGAATTCTGTTTGTGGTGTAAGCTTTTATTTTATAGACGACATAAATATTTTTTACTATGGGGAAATCATCAGTGAGTGTCAATGTAGACAATGAGATACCCACCTACCCCAGAAAACCCTCACTGCCCTGCTTCCAAAAAGAATGCCAAATAAAACTAATTTAATCAAAAAATAATAATAACCAAGAGCCAACTTACTATTGCAAGTGACCTTTACATTACCTAAACATTTATGTTTCCTAAAAATTGGCAGCTAGAAAATTATTGAATAATTTTTCCATGTTATCACTTATTCCGTTTGTCCCCAGTGCAAAAGGCATGTCTCTTATGAAGGCAAAGTTATGTCATATGGCAAAGATAGGTCTTATGTCTAATGAAGGATTTTCAAACTCTGACTGATTAATCTTTGTGCAAATATATTGTGGTCTATGGGACACCATTTCTAATAAAGGGACGCTGGGTTTCTTTTGGAAGTTTGTTTACAGTGACATAACAGTGTTCTTCCCAGCAATCTATTTCTGTGAGTAAAACAAACCAGATCAGTACAAGTTTGTTTGCAAAGATGTTTTAAAAGAACATGGTTTCTTCCTGTTAGTCTGTTCTGAGAAATCAAAGCCAAAAGCTTCTAAACAGTGAGTTGTGTTTTATAAGAAGGAAGTAGTTTAATTCAGTTCGAAGAGAAGATGAAGACATTTCATATCAAAAGCAGCCTTTTAAAATGAAACAGCTTACAATAGGACCTTTCACTACTGCGATCTATATGCATTTAAAAGCTACAATATATTGTGTATTCAGGTAAGTGTAGGATAAATAGCAAACGATGAGATCAGCTCAGTTAAGTCTTCACATCCTAGCAGCTTCACAAAAAGCCTCATTAGGGTAGGGGAAATTTTGAGGAGGTGTCTGTGCTCTTTACCGCTTTTGCAAAAACAATCTTATCAATGAGTAGGGAAGACTGATATTCAGTTTGTCCTGATATTAAAATATTGTTAATTTATCAGAGGGAGGAAAAGCAGCTTTGCACTTAGAACCACAGCTGGACACTTAGCTGTAAATACCAGTTCTCTTTTTACATTCACAAAACTGGCAGAGGAAACATGAAAAGGAATACTGACTCTTTAATCTCCTCTTCTCCACCTAAGGCCCAAGGCAAGCTGACAGGGTAACTTCATTCTGGAAACAGAGGAGTGTGTGTGTGTGTTTAAAAGAAAAATTCTGGATTACTTTTTCTTCTGCTTTTGAAAACTGTGGACTATAGGGGAATAAACCTGGCACTGACTTAAAACAAGAACAAGTTTCTTTATCTGAAAAGTTATAGTCCTTGATGCTTATTGGAAGGTCATTTCTCAAACCCATGGGGAAAAGAGCATCACAGACAGAAAGAGTACTTTAAGTGCCTTATTTGCTTGAAACAGAGACAGGACGTCTTTTATAACAACTCCCAGAATCAGATGACCCTTTGATGTCAATCTTTTCTACAGATTTTGCAATTAGTGAGCAAGATGTTTTAAATAGTAGTTACCAGCAAATTGGCTTTCTGCAATAAAAACCTACTGCACAATATTGAGCAAACTTCTGTTATGTATGATACCTGTGAGTAATCCATAGCAAACAACAACCACATGCAGTCACCCATCCCGCTGAAGGCCAAAGCCTTTCCAGCTGAATAAATGTGACCTAACATGCTGATGGGTGACTGCATGTGGATATTGTCTGCTATGGATTATTCACATACCTAAACTGAAGTATTAGTTCAAAAGCTGGTGGATTCAGTATGATCTCCTTTTCCCACAGACCTACCAATGAATTGCCCATGGGCCAATTGGCTCCCCCATGAATAGACTGGAGAGCTATGGTAGGTAGGCAGGTAGTAAGGAGACATACAACAACTTCTGACTCCTCCGCTCAGTATCCTCTGCATATTGATCGTTCATAAATGCAATCTGGACCTCACTGAAGAATGATATAGTCCAAGGGAAAAACTTTCCATCTCCGTTACTGAACTTGTGCTAGTCCCAAACAAGTCACTGCCGAAGTAGCATGGTTTCACAGTTGTGATTTTCTTAAATGTACATTAGTGTTTTGTTTTTGTTTTAACCTCCTTTCACAGCTTCTATGAAACCTGGGTTGTATTCAGTCATTGCATCAGTTGAACACTGCTCGCACAACCAATCTTTCTCTTTCCCCCTGTAGACCCCGTACCCCTAAAGTCTTAGGGTTTGTTCAGGCAGAAAAGTGGATTGGGCTGGCATTGGTTTCAACATTCCATTGTCCACTGATGTACCATTCTGCCTTTTCATTTGAAGTGTAACGATATAAAACTTTACATCAAAAAGCCAATGGCTGTACGTGCTGTAGCCATGCAGGTTGATCAGGCGTAGCAGTTAGCTACCCTTGCCAATGCTTATGCTGTTAAGATGTATTCTCTCTCTATTCTTGGGCTGGCTTCTAAGTTAGCTTGCTCAAAATCATCTAAACATGAGATGTACTATCACACTAATTTAAAATCAATCTCTCTCGCTTTGGTGATTATCATAAACTTGTACAACAGTGACATTCATTTGTATATTTTAGCATTTCACAGCAGCCACAGAATGCAAAAGCCTGACATTGGAATCAGTTTGATTTCTTTTATGATTGAAGATATTAAGCACTACAAGAGCATTGAAATTTCGATCTGATTAGGATCAAAATTCCTCAGGATCAAAACACTTCCTTTTTCCCCCTACCGTTTTACTAATTGTGTGCTACTTGACATTGTGGAGTTATTCCACAGCATGATAGCAAAACTTGTGAAGTGTATTTTTACTGTCAAGAATTATCGAGTCATTCTATCTGGGTTTTTCTTTATGGGCTTAAGGTTATTAAAAGAACAAAAAATATATAATTGATATGTACAAGTTAAAAGGCTTGGTTCATTTGCAGCTGGGAGACTGAACCACTAAGTAATATTAAGTGTGTCAATAGACATTTCAAGTGAATGTACACAAAAGCAACCATGTATGTGTAACTGATTTTTTTGTATGGGGGAGGAATTCTTCTCTGTATTGAAGGGAATGATCCTTTGGAAAGTGGGAAGGAGTGAATAAAGTGATAGTGAAACAGTTTTGTTTTGTTTTTTAAAAAAGTATGGATTATTTCAGCTACTGGAAACCAAATAAGAGTGCATCAGAGGGAATGCTACCAAACATAGTCATCAGAGACCTTTGCTTTATGGGAAATGAACTGCCCTTGCTTGCTATTCCTAAAGAATTGTGTTTCTTATAGCTGTAAATCAAGTCCTGAAGAAATAGGATGATGTCCTCCAAGCAATAGCTGAGGGTGACAAGTATCTTTTTGTCAGTGTCAGGTTTATGAATGTAGACCTCAATTAAGATTCCAAAATGAAAAAGTACATATTATATCTGTAGCTACACAATGTGAGTGACACTGTTCCCACAAGCAATATAGATCAATTTTGAAAATCTTGGTATATCATCCTATATTTGTCCAGAAGTATATTCATGACATCCTCTAGAGGTCTTGACTCCTCTGCATCCAGTCTGAATTCCCAGGCGGAAAGTACTTGATGTTACTGTTCAGTGAATATCATTATTTCCCCCAATTAATTGTATGCTTCTACATTGACGTATGCTTCTAAATTATGAGACACTTTGGGGGTTTTGTAAAGTAGTAAATAGTCTTGCTAAATTCGAATAGGGCAGCATTATTGTCCTAGAGCAATGTCTTTTAAATAATCTTTTACATATACTAAAGTGATTAAAAAGTGTCTTAATTACTTTTGTCTCTTTTTAAAAAGGGAGATTCATTTGACAAAGGGCACAGAGATGGTAAAGAAGCCCCAACCCTCAAATAGTTTCATCGAGGGGAGTTACCCAGCATTATGCTATATTGCATAACTGTATAATTGCCACCATGGGTGTCCTGCACAGCATTTTCCTCCTTCCACACCAGAGATAAGGATGACGTGCAAATGCATTCTTTCACAGGCTGGGATAAAGGTTATACCGGGTATATAAATATATATATACTAGTGAAATCTCTCACGTGCACAGTATTACATTTAAACTGGTTCACTGGTAATTATGTATGTAGCATAGGCACACCCTGCCCCAGAAACAATAGGTGGAGCAATAGCTACTCAACGGTTGTTAAAGGTAAGTTATGAAGGTCTATTATTTTCTGGCTTGTTATCTCACAGGCATTCACAATTAGTGGTGGTGTCCATCTTCTGTACTAGGAGGAAGCAATGTAGGGCTGATTGCCATATCGGGTTCAATATGTGCTTTTTCCTGAGAAGTTTCTGGTAGAAAAAAATGGACTGTGAGTCCTTTCTAGGCCTCGTCTAAGACTCACCAACACTCATTTATCTCTGTTCTCAGAACTTTCCAGGTCACATTACCCGTGGCCTTATTGCTCCCTCCCCATTTTTGGACTGTTCCCACTAAGCGTCAGGTATCCCCTGTTACACCAACCATAGCAGTAGTAACCCTCAATAGGGGGTCAGGGATCACCTGTTACACCAATCTTGGGAGTTCTCAGCCTCGTCTCCACTGATCCCAATAAAGCCTGACCCTCTAGGATACACATACATTTCACTTTAGTCTGGGAAATAGCACAGAGGGAAAGGGATAAACTCCCTCCCTCAGTGTCACAGTCCCGATTCATTTCACCCATCCGTCCATGGCTGTTTTAATCAAAAGAGATGGTATATCTAATCATGGATCTCCAGCATCCCATCAAATTTGGTCCCAAGGAGCCAAGTAAAGCATGGGATGGGGTTGATTTGTTTCTATTCAATTTATATGTAAGTTATATGGCACCATGAATGAATAATGAAGTAACTAAATAGGTTCAAGACACCAAAATTGTCTAGGATAGTGAAATCCTTCAAAGTTTATGAAAGTTACCAAAATAACCTGACCAAACTGCAGGAATTAGTCTGCTCTCAAATAAACCCATAAATCGAGAACCCCTGGGAAGGGCTTTCTCCAGGAGTGCCCACCTTCACAACTTAGGGTTGAAGACGGGGAATTGGGCCTACTTCATAGTGAGGCACCAGGTTTGAAGTACATAAGAACATAAGAAGAGCCCTGCTGGATCAGACCAAAGGCATTCTGTTCGCACAGTGGCCAACCAGTTGCCCATGGGAAGATTGCAAGCAGGACATGTGTGCAACAGTACCCTCCCACCCATCTTTCCCAGCGACTGGCCTACCAAGGCATGCCTTATGCAGGGTTATTCACCTAGTGCCTACTTTTCTGAGTTTTAGAGCAAAACTAGATGCGATGCCATCCATGCAATTAGGAAGTGGGTGAATGGTTTACAAAAGTAAATTGCAGGTGTGGGGCTTCTGATCCAGATCAGGACTCTAGTGTGAGGGGTAGGAGAATTTTAACCATTTGCTCCTGCTGTGGTTCCAATTCAGATTGGGGCTCTTGCACTTGCTGATTGCTTGGAAACTATAATAGGAATGTATGAAAATATCAGCTCCGTGGTACGGCATGAAAAAAAGGCAAATTAAGTGTTAAAAATTCAGTTTTTGAAATTCAGGAGACTGGCAGCAAATGGAGGGGGAAATGGAAATGGGATGCAAGCAGCAGGACGGGAATCTGGATCTGGACTGCAGTAGGGGGCAAAGTGTTAAAGCTATCCCATATCCTCCATGTTAGGGTCCCAGTCTAGATTGAGAGCACCACACCTTGGGTTGGATTCGTTATTGTACTAGCTGAATGACACCACTTGTGGAATAGGACTTCAATGTCCACCCCCACCCCATGCACCCTCTAAATTATTCTGGAGAATTCATGGACCCTCTGGAACAGATTTGGAGGGCACACAAGGGAGTGCAGGGTGTGGGGAGGACACAGATGCCCTGTTAAGCAAGCAGTATACTTCCACTGGCAGAATGATGGATCTGGATCCAACTCTTGCAACTTACTTTTAAAAAGTCATTCATGCAATTTTCTAAACATGCGAAAAGTATTACATCTAGTTTAGCTCTTAGGTGTCAGGTGAAAACTTTTTTTTTTTAAAAAAAAAATCAAGTTTTTAAGGAACAGAAATCCTGGTGTTTTATGGCCATTCCTAGTTTTTCTTTAGACACGGCTGTCTTCCTTATTCTGTTGCATTTTATAATCTAGATGTTTTACAACGTTTACTGTTATTGTAAACTCCCTTGACATTTTTAAACGGAAATTGAGATAGAAGTAAGGTGGAGCAGATGGTATCCAGTCAGAGAACATTCTTGGTGATGGTGCCCCATTTATGGAATGCTCTCCCACGGAGGTATGCCTTGATCCCATGTTGTCATCTTTTCAGCTCAAGACAAAACCCTTTTGATTTTCCCAAGCTTTGTAAAAAAACACAATAAGTTTTAGCTCTAAATTTGATCTAGTTTTTTTATACTTTTTTCTGATTTATTTCTCTCTCACACACACACACTGTCACTGATACAATTTACTGAAGGATGATGGGATATTATTATTTTTAATTTTCAGATTAATACAAATAAAATATATGACACCCAATCTAAGTAAAAGAAAAATGAAGCAAGCAAGCGCGCACACACATACACACACTATGTAACCAGTTAGAAATGGAGGTAGGATTATTGGCTGTAGCAACTGGAAAAGAGATTTGGAAGAACAGCAGAAAACTCACTGAAAACATTAGCTCTTTACTTGGGCATGAAAAAGGTAAATTTTTGAAATGAAATAGAATTATCTTCCTTCCGGTGGAAGACTTAAGAAGTTGAAGCTTTTTAGCTTAGAAAAAAATATATATCATAGAAGAAATGTGTGACATAAGTTGATCAAAGTATGAAAAGCTCTTTCTCTCTCTCTCAACACTAGAAAACAAAATTGATTGAGAGTAAAGACCAAACCAAACAAGTACTACTCCTGGTAACATATAATTAACTTTTGGAATCCAATGCCGCAGGTTCTTGAGATGATCACTAGTTGTAATAGTCTTAACAATTCAGGGATTGCTTCACCCCCATGTCCTTGCCTAGCCCTTGTGGTCTTCAGGAGGAGTACCTGTGATAGTGCTGCATGCTCCTGAGGTAATAGAGCATTTAGTATTGCAGTATCTACCTTCTGGAATACACTCCCCATACACTCTTAATTTCCCTTGTCAGCTGAAGGCATCTTCAGTCTTGATCTTTAGATGTCAGCTCAAGACCCACCTTTTCATACAGGCTTTCCCAGAAGAGTGACCTAGCCAGTATGGTAGTAGTTCAGCAGTGATTATTTTACTGTGCCTTTATTGTTATATTTTATGTTTTGATCATATCTGTAAACTGTTTTGATAGTCCACTGGAAAGCAGTATATAAATATATATAATAATTACTGTTGTTGCTGGTTTTACTGTTGCCTTTTATTGTTGTTTTTATTGCCATTTTACTGTGTTCATGTTTTCATCGCTTTTAATATTTAAATTGTTTTATATATTTTATTGCTGTAAGCATCACTGGGAGGGCTTCTGCCTGAAAAGGCGGCCAAGAAATATTTTAAATAAATAAATAAATAGAGAATCACTTAATCAATTTGATTACATAAATGCATGGAAAACAGGTATCATTATTCAATTTATCATAATCCAGACAAATACAATGTGCCACAAGCACAAAACAAGAACTAGAAGTATGTGCAGAGTCAATAACTCAAGCACAAGATCTCGTTCACAGGCTACACATTAAAAAATATAACATACACATATCTAGCACATTATCAAAGAATTAAGCATCTGTAAAATAGAGTGTGTTTTCCTCTTGCTTGTCTCAGATAACCAGCTAGAAATTTATACCATGTTTACAGATAGACTACACGAATGAAATTTAATGTTCCAAGTCTGCAAGCCTATGGCCCCTGGGAGGATATCTCAAGGACCATGTGAACTATTGGATCTCCCCCTCTGAGCTCAGAGAAGGAAAGAACCATCTTCTGAAGGGCAGCTCTGGCATCAGGAGTGTAAAAGCCTTCCCAGTCCCCAGTCACAGCCCCAACACAGGGGAGTGGGGGAAATACAGCTGCCCAGGAACCCGGGATAATAATAACTAAGTAGGCTGGGACTTCCCTTTAAAAATGACAGAAGAAGAAGAAAACGCATGTTACATCTGAATCACTCCCAAAGTAACCCAAAAGGAAAAGTGAAATACAAATGCAAAAAATAGTTCAATAGCAGTTGTAAGTCCAGGTCATTTTTACAAGGCTAGAGTACTTACAGTCTAAGTGACTGTGCCTGATCCCTTCCACATCTTCAGCGTGAATGAAGTGGTAACATCTCTTCCCTACGATATCTACAGGGGTCAGATCCATGTAATCACTAATCCTATAAAGGAAAAATAGAGCCTATAAATTGAGAACGGGGAAAAATACAGGAACAGTGAAATGTCTTCTATTCTGATCTCACACATTTTTACTTACAAAGCCATTCCTGTAATGCCAGTTTCACATTATTTTCCTGGGATGGCGCAGACACTGGCATGCCCCCATCCCTTGTTGTTATATGTTGGCCCAGGAAGCAGACATCTTCAGAAATGTTTTTCATCAATCTAGCACACCCATAATATTGCCATTATTTATTCAAATAGAACATTCATTCAAATGAGACACTAAATAAAATTAAGACTGTAGGGGTTTGTTGTCGTTGTTTTTAAAGGAAAGCTGCTTATAGACATCCTAAAATACATGCAAAGCTATGCTTCAGTGGGTCCACTCTTGACAACAGCCACTAAGATCATCTATTTCCTTAAAATACAAAGCTCCTCATTAAAAGAGTAAGATAATTCAAGGTTACATAATAAAATAAGAACATGCTATGCTTATGCTAAATGATTAAAGACACCTTTCATTTCAACAGATTGGTCTTCTATTGGGTATATTCATGAAAAAAGCCTCTTCAACTGTTTCCTGGCACCAATTCCAGACTGACATTTCAAGTGATATAATTTAAATGCTGAGACATACAGATGCCTGGGGGTGTTATCGTTTTTAGTCTTATTCAGCTGGGAGCTCCGCTTTCACTCCTGGCTCTTTCAACTGGGACTTTGTGGTTTACTCCACACAGAAACTTTTAAATCCGTTCAGTAGCTCGTCCTGCTCTATGCTATGCTCAGTCTCTCGATGTATGTGTGCTTCTCTTATTGATTGTCCAGATGTCAATGTCCTCAGGCATCAGTGTAAAAAAAAAATCTCCAAAATTGAAGAACAAGTTGGGTGGACCAGCCTGGTTTACAATACAGGGGTTTCCCCCCTCCCTTTAGAAGACATAATTCGTTTTTATGTTTTAAATCAAATGTTTTCTACCAGTCACAAATGTCTCTTTTAGAGGCTAATCAGAACCGTTAGCCATTAGGATTCCAAGGGAACACTTTGCAGGGTTGCTCCCATACGTTAGGTGGTTAATACTAGAGAAGAGATAGAGCTATCAAGGTACAAACAGGGTTTGCACATTTAGAGTGCAGAGATTACCAGCAGAGTGCTACTCCCTGCAGTCACTGAGAGACAGCAAGAAGTAGGTGCGATAAAAAAATTATTATAACAAATTAGGGAACTACCTTTTGGGTTTGCAGAACATTTGGCATGGGTAGGACTGGAGGCTGAGCACGTCTCGCCCTCTGCACCCTTTCCATGGGTACTGGTTATGGAAACAGGCCTCAGGCAGACAGCAGTGAAAGCTTGGCTATCTGCTCTACTGCTTGTTAATTTTTTTGGTTAACAGGAGACATTGGGAATGGAGTCAGTCTGTAAGCTTGTCATAGAAGATAAAGAGTTACTGGACCTAGCAACAGCCCCCAATGGAAATTGTACCCAGTTGCTTATCCCTTCTTTTCTTTTGCCGCATACAGTGTTGGCAAATGGGGTGGGGGGTTGTTTAGGTTCTTCACATTTGAATCTACTGAGAAATTTAACATTTGTACCTTAATGCCCCCAAATATAAAACAGTGATACTTAATACTATCTTATTTCATGGGATAAATGTGAAGGCATTCCGGTACATAATGCATAATTTTTCTCCCCATGAAATTTTATTTTTGAAAGAAAGCTAAAAATACAGGCAACAGAAAGGAAGAACACCACATACATTATTTCTGAATGGCTGAATTGCTGTCTTTCAACTCTGTTCAGTTGTACATCTGAAAGACTATAGCAGCCTTCCCCCAACCTACAATTAATTAATTGATTAATTAATTTTTGGGCTCCTTTATGGTTTTGTGTGGGGGTTTTTCATCTTGATGTTCAAGATGGGGAAAAAAACATACAAAAATATACAAATACCCTTTTGTACGCTCATCCGACCAACTGAATGCACATGGGGCAGAAATAAGGCCCGCGGCCACAATCCTATGCTCTGCGCCGCTGCCGCATCCTCACCCCATGAGTATTTACTGCACATGTGTAGTCATGTACTTCTCTTTATATTTGTAACTCAACAAATTTTTAAAGGCTGGTTTATAGTATACTAACAGAAGGGAAAGATGAAGCATACATGTTGACATATCCAGACACCTCCGGAATTTATGGATTTCACTATAGGAAAGATCCACAGCAGAAGCTTGGAAATAAGTACGAGTCACTTAGTAACAAATAACCAGCCCTAATCTACTGCCCAAACATACCCAACAAAATTACATTTTGACTGTTTGCCTTTTGCCTAGCCATTTCTACCATCCATGCATATTTGCCAACACTCTACCATCAACATGACTGACTCTCCCCTTCTCCCTGGCTTCTTGGTACCATTCCTGTTTTTACATGCAATATTAGTGCTTTCACAAATAAGATCAAGCACACATCTTATACTGACTTACTGAGCCTGTTTCTTGAAGGTCCAGTAAAGCAACAGTAAAGCAGCTATTCAGAGTAGAAGTGACAGCACATCCACTTCAATGTCTTAACATTTTAAATAAAGCCCCACGGCAAAAAGAACTACTTGATCAATGTTCGTAATTGATTAAAGGCAACTTCAAATATTTATAGTGGACCACATTTCCTACATTGTATGGCCAGCACTACTAACAGTGACTTGAATCAATAGTCGTTGTGAACAACGAAAGTGGTGTAGCACTGCAAACTTTATCAGTGGTGATATACCTCAGCTGGGTGTTATAGGATGATCTAATGCTGAATAAGCCCTGAGAGAAAATTGAGAGACACTTGAATGACTCACAGACCCTCAGGGAAAGATGATTCCCTGTTCTGGGAATGCCCTTGGGGATATATATATATATATATATATATATATATATATATATATATATATATATTTGTCTGTGTTTGTGTGAGTAGATGCTGGAGATGGAGTGGGAGAAGGTGGATTCTATTATGATTTTTCGCATACACTCGCTGATAAACTCCCAGAGTATCAGTATCCCATTGTGGGAACCTCTGATCCAGAGGTTACCACAGTAGTTTTGCAGTCAGAAAAGCAACATTTACATTCCAATTCCCCCCGCCCCCTGTTAATTCTCTAGGCAACCATCAATCAGTCAGTCAGACTCCAGCTCAGTTTTCCAAATCTCAAAATGAGCTTCTCCCTTCCTGTGTGCAACACTGGAAGTCTGATTGAAAGAGAACACATAGTTGTGCAGCTGGAATCATTATCTTCATAAGAAACCAACGCTCTACTCCAAATGGTATATTGTAGTACAATAGTAGCACTGAGTAGAAAAACAGGACATTTCAATGTGCAACACTAAAAAACAACACCAAACAAAAGCCAAAAATGCGGTACCTATTTTCACAGTAAATGATATTGAGGTCCATGTTTACTCGAGTGACAAACATGTGGCAGTCGATTCTGACTTCATTGATCGTAGGAGGGGGCAAAGCATGAGCAACAACTACAAGCCCCATGATTTGGCTAGGGACTGTCCGCCCATGGGACAGCGACACTCTCAGGCGTAACCTTCCTGTTATATGAATCACCTGCAAAACAACAAACAGTAAAAGGAAATCTCAGTAAATGCATAATACAAATGTGAAAGCAATCCTTTTAAAGGACAGCATTATTACTGTAAAGAGCACTTAACTCTGCCAGAATTGTATTTAGCCACCATCCGTATTAGTATTAAGCTTATTAATATTGGCTGTCAACATGTCCTGAATGTCCTCACGCTAAGAAAGGGAAGAGGAAGATGATGATGATGATGAAGAAGAAGAACATAATATCCAAATGCTTCACATTTATCAAATCTAAAATTCAGAACTGCCTCTACTATTTTTATTTAAAAAAAACAAACTGCAACAAGAAGGGATGTAAGAAAGAGGTCTACGATTGAAGTGGTGATGGAAGAGATGGAACACAGATTTTGAAACATTTGGGGATTAAATTACAAAACATGTTCAGCAATAGTTCTGAAAGATTTCCAGGCCAATATTTAAATAGACTGCCAGCAATTTATATCACAGAGATGCTGTTTGCATTCTTAAATATCTGCATGTACTTTTGATACAGGACACATGATTCAGCCACAGATCAATGTGCTCAACACTACCCAAGTACTATGCAGCAAATAAATACTGGGCAGCAACTGGAGTGCAGGCCTTTCCAGAACAGGCGAAACACCGACCAACAAGTACCTCCATCTTGATTGGACCAAGCCCAATCCTAATTTTTGAGCTGGAAAACCTTTTCAATTATGATGTTCCAGTCTATGCTGGTCTCAAAAGCTAAATTGGTATAAAGCAATAGAGGACAATAAACCTGTAATTCCTAATTTAGCTCTTCCTAGAGTTTTGTTGCGAGCAAGTAAGAAGTTATTCAGGGGGTGAAGTGGAGTATAGTTTTCTTGGAAGGACTTAAAATGAAGCTCTGAATCCTGTATGCATAAGTATGGGAAATAAGGGCAATCATTTTACCTAGCTGTAAAAAAAAAATGTCTGTATTTAAATACCTCTTTCATCCAAGAGAACAACTTCGCACTGAGCTGAAAAGAGTGGTCTATTATATATTAAACTCTCCCTCATATATATATATATATATATATATATATATATATATATATGAGAGTTTAATCTTTGTGGTTCATCCAATCAAGGACCTTTATGATGAGATGATAACACAGAAGCTGTCAGTGCCAAATACAATAGGGATTTTTCAGGAGATGGATGCTTCCTCCACTGATAATTTTTACTAAAGCAGAGCAAGAGCCAGGAGAAGTTAGTTACTGCTAATCTGTGCAGGTTATTAATGTTGACTAGGAGCTGGAAAGCTCCATTTTCCATTAGCAGGTTCTTAAGCGATCAACTATACAGTGTCAAATAATTAAAGCTATGAGAACCAGCTTGAAACTAATATTTTTCTATCATGATTTAAAAAGGACATTTATATTCTTCATTTTTAAAAAAATCTAAAAATTTGTGTCCACAATTTTTTTTTTTGGATTATAACACACACACACACACACCCACACACACCCACACCCCTATTTGGTTATTCTGTCCATTTTACTTGTCGTTTTGTAAACCCCCTACACACACATAATACCACTGAGGTAATTATTGCCTAAACTCATATATAATGCACCTTCTGATGACAATGATCCTTATGAATATTTTAAGATATTTCTAGAGGCAAGGATGCAAAAAATACCATTTTAAAAACCCATTTTTGTGAGACCTCATTAACTAATGAAGAAATAGCTAAGAGAAATAGGATTTAACTTCACAGGAGGGACATTAACAGTATACTTTGCTCCTTCCAGCTAGGCTTACTCATATGCTTATTTATCATTATCTGTCTTATTTTATCATACTTCAGCTTTATGGGGAAAAATACAAATCTGTAAATGCTTGGAAATATACTGTCTTTTAATGGCTAACTAGAAATAACATGATAAATAATCCTGTAGTAAACACACGATGCAAAGCATTGTTTTATGAAGAGTTACTATGTGTTTGAAGTTTGCATTTACACCAAAGGGCAAAGATATGCCATATTTAAAGCCTACTTATCTCCTGCATGTATGCTCAAAACAGTGTTTGTAACTTATTGCTTAATATCAAACAGATTTCATTTTGAACAAGGGCTTATTTATTCAGTGTTGAGCAGCCTGCTCTGGCTGATTCCCCAGCAAATGAGTCTGGTACACAGTCCAACATGCCTAAATCATACTGACCTCAATGGAACTTAATTTCATAGGTAAGTTCTTCAGTTCTATTGATGTCTGTTGTATTCATTGCACATAACCACCAAACTTGATATGATTTGGGAGATCTGTGATTGGCTCTCCCAATATCTTTTTCTTTTATTAAAAGATGGCATGTATTTTTCTATTTGTCTTTTCTCACCCTCTGCAGCTAATAGCAGATTCAAGGGGGAATTCTAATAGGCAAATGGCTTAGGTGGAGAAGCCTTCTTCCCCTAATACCCGCCCCCACCCCATGAAAAAATATGCCTCCTTCCCAATGGCTCTTTTTTAATCAGGAGAAATGATTGCAGATCTCCTGTAATTGTGTCTGGTTTGGCCCCGGTGTCCTATGAAATGAGCCCCAAATTTAATTTATACCCACACTGCCTAAGTAATTCTATCAGATTCTACTACAATTGAAAGCAGTTAGAAAGAGAATCCAAATTATGTAGTGTTTTCTTTATATTTTTTGATTTGGAGGCTGATCAGATCCACATTAGCTTGGGATAGCTACATCTGAGATTCCCATTGACTCTAATGTCAGTTCATTTGTGTTGATATATAAAATAAACTACAATGTATTCCCATCTCTAGAATTGTTTCCATCATGATTTGTTCCAAATCCTCTCTCTTTGACCCTGCCTGGCCTTTTCAAAAATAGTTAAGTGGTATCTGAATCAGATCTTACGACACAGTATTGAATCTGAAACTGCAAAGAGAAATTGCAAACTTGTATGGCATGTTGTATGATTGTTCTAAGACACGAAGAGTTAATGAATCTATAAACTGCATAGTCTGCAAACCCTTCTGATGAGACCCATGGCCTATTTCCCAGACTGGGGCATCAATCAATCAATATTGTGCCTTCACAGGGGGAGCCAGTCAACGAACAAGCTACTGGTTTGAGACCCCAGTGGGGCTCTTTCTGCTGGGAGGGGAAAGGGGTGGCAATACCTTTAGGAGAGGGACCATAGCTCAGTGGTAGAGCACATGCTTTGCATGCAAAAGGTCCCTGGTTCAATCCCTGGCATTTCTTCAGGCAGCAGGTGATGGGAAAGACTCTGTCTGTGACCTTGGGGAGCTGTTTCTAGTCAGAGTAGAAAATATTGCACTAGATGGACAAATAGTCTGACTTAGTATAATGTTACTATGGCCAGGTTTGTACAAGGCCATAGGGTTCTGGGTGGCTTGCTAATGATGGCAATAAGCCATCCTTGCCAGGTTTACACCACAGGGCAAGCTGCACCAGCAAAGGTAATTATGTAAAGGGAAAATATGTCACCAATGTCATGTAATCAGGGTTTATGTCCCCCACTGTGATGGTGCAAGCAGGGTTATAGCTTTACCGGAAAAATCTGGATGCTTTTTGTGCATTGTGCTGCTCTGCCACTTAGAGGTTCGAAAAGCAATGCCAAACATGCCCAGGATGATGCTAATTTATTGATCATGGTGCCATCCAGCTAAATCAAACCAATATGGGGATGCATATGCATGTTAACTATATAGAATTTAATGATGGAACATCTGCATAATGCCATGCAGAAGTAAAATGTAATTCATTGCATATTTTTGTGCTGAAATACTTTATTCCCCAGTTAGAAAAAACTTTCAGTTAACTACACCTGATACAAACATATTGAAGAAATCATAGTTTCACTCCCCTCCCTCTCTCTGATGCAAAAGGAAATGTGAAAGATGTCGAATATGCACATAAACACAGTTTATGATGAGTGTGGGAATGCTAACAAGCCACATTTCTTAGACAAATATACATCTTTTCCCCTTCCATATGCTCTGTCTGCCATCAGCTGGTGACAAGCACTTCATACCCTCCGACATTTCACAACGTAAAGTAGGGATCCTCATATACTTGGAATGCGCCTATTACACATTGCTGAAAGCTCTTTTCTTGTTGCTGTCCAATTACTCTTCAATATGGAGTTGGATGGGGAGAACCAATGGTGGAGGAACTGCCATATCAAAGCCCTGCCAGGCTTGTGTGAAACAGGACAGAAAGATGTGGGAGCCCCCCCCCCCAAATGCTTTCCCACTAGGGAAGTGAAGGGGCTTTGGATTTGGTGTGTGCTTCGCCATGATCCCAAACTCCGAATCTGAGTTGAATTGGGCTGATTCGGCCTGCCTCAACCTGAATCCAGTTCGGGACCGAACGAGGCTGCTGTGGCCCAAACAGCCAAAGCACTTCAGCCCAATGGCCAGCTGCTGTCCTCTGCCCTCCCATAGGACTTACCTGAAGCCAATGGAAAAGGCCATTTCTGGCTGCAGTACTTTACAACAGTAGATCTACAGTAGGTGGGAATCTACACTGGTGTTATTCTAACGCTTTGAATGGGTTACTGTGACGCATAGCATCACGTGACCCTGGATCTCCAACGTTGTAAATGAGTCATACTTACAGGTTCTGTTTCTTAGTTCCAGCGTGGCTACAGATTCATGTGCCTTGTTCTACTGGTAATTTTCCTCTCGCAACCCAGAGCTGCTGAGTTTGCTCCGCCCACTTCCTGTTCTCCTTCCTTCGCCCCGTTTGCTATCTTATCTGCTACAGCAGATAAATCACACCAGCCTTATACTGTGCAATCACTGACAATTGTATGCAAAGGACTCAGAGGTTTTCCACCTTAGAATCTGCTTTTATTGTGAAGTACTCCCATGCATCCTGCTTTAAAATTTGAATCAAATTGGGTCATCGGTTGATTTTTTATGATTTTTAAAAAAACATTTCCCCCCTCTTTGCAAAGGAGCTGTAGCTCCCTGCAGGAAAATTAACAAGGGTCCAAAGCCCAAAACTCATGACCAGCGGGGCTTAAATGCGGCTGCTGCTAAAACTTTTCAATTTGGTCTCCCATCTAAATTCTCACCAGACCCGACCCTGCTTAGCTTCAGCAAAGTGGCTGGCTCTTGTGCGTTCAGGCAATTCCCTGGAACTTGTGTTAAGATGTTTTGGGAGGGAGGGATTTGTGTGTGCTTATGACTTGCCCTGCACTGCTAGCTAGGAATGAGGCAGGCAGTGGGCGGAGCAAACCCAGCAACGAAAGGATTTAACAATGTGCCCTGCAGTAACGTTACAGCTACAGAGAACCGATACAGAGAACCACGTTAGAAAGGGACACTAGCAACGTTATAAGACTAGTGTAGATCCGGCCTAGGTCAGAGCTGCTCTTCTAGAGTACAGGCAGCTTGACTTGGTAAGCAGAGGCTTCAGGTAAGTCCCACAGGTGGGGGCAACAGCTCGCTAGGTTCAGGGGGTTAGCAGGAGGGGAGGGGAGAACTGGGGAGAAATCCTAGGAAACTGCAACAGTCAACCTGCTTTGGGTTCAGAACTGGTTCTGGTACAACCCGCTGGCTGGGGTGGTTCTGAGTTGAATTGGGTCAGATTTGGAAGTTCTGAGGTTAATGGGGGGGGGGGGGCTGTGCACAGCCCTACTTTGGATCCTGCCAATCCAAGGCCTCCCATGATCCTCCCCCAGCATGCCCTGCAACTGTGGAAGCACCAACATCTACGGTGGTCACAGGCAGAATCCAATGGGACATTTTTGTCTCCGCCAATTCTGTTACATCCCTGCTGCTTGTGCAATGGCAATTTAGGGCTTCTGGGACAACCTGAAATGAACGGAAATACTCATTTCTGGAAGGAGTCAGGTTGGCGGAGCTCGTATGAGGGAGTTCCGCTGACCTGCCTCGTTCTAGAAGCAAGCTTTTCTGGTTGTTTTGGGACTACTCCTAGTAAGCACTAAATCTCCCACGTGTAAGCAGTGGGTCCTGCTTGCGCAAGACCTACTGCTTGTGGAAGGGAATCAGTGGGGTGAAAGGAACTGGTGAGGTCATATGCGCCTGTTGGATTCTGTTCAACGTGTCCTACTTTACAAACAGCAGTCCTCTATTTGAAGGCGTCCTTTATTTGAAGAGTTGTCTGGTCTAAGCCTGGGTAAAGATAGAGAACCATGAGAAGGGAGAGCAACGGCTCTGAAGTTGCTCATCAACAGTTAGCACTTGGACAACAGACTGAGGTGAGCAGACTGACCAGGGCAACTGGTTACAATCTTCCCTACTCCACTATGGTGAGATGTATGGTATTCCCATTTAAATTATAGTAATTATTTCTAAATCTTCATTAATCTATATAAACCAGCATATGCAAATTTTATGCAAACCAGTATCCTCTTTTGTTCTCTTTGTTAGAGATGCATTTCCTCTTTTTTGGTGATGCCTAAGTGGCAACACTACTGGCAGCAGAGGGATGATTCCACTGCAATGAGAAGGCCTCTGGTGGCAGATCCCAATGGAGATTAGGACTCAGGTAGTCCCACTTCATTCTAGTGCTCCAAGGCCACCTGTATTCCATCAGTCAGGGCCAAATCCAGACTTGAAGGCACCCTTGACAAAGTGCACTCTGCTGGCTTCCTGGCCATTGGCTTACCTCCCGTTAATGGCAGGTGGCCATGAGCCACCACTGTAAATTTCCCATAATGCCTTGGAGTGATACTATGCAGAGGAAATTGAAAATGGTGGCCCTTAGAACCAGGGCAGGTGACCTGGTGGACTCTGCTGGAGAAGTTGCCTGAGGATGCCAAGTGCCAATGTCTAGCAACTCAACAATGAGGGAAGCTACTAGGCTGCCCCTCTTCACAACTATTTATTTATTTATTTATTTATTTATTTATTTCATTTCTATACCATCCCATAGCTGAAGCTCTCTGGGTGGTTAACCCCCCCCCCCAAAAAAAAACCTCAAGGTCTAACGTAAAACAATGTAACATATAAAAGCTTAAAACCATAATATAAAAGTATGACCAGAATAAAACCTAGCAGCAATGCAGAGATTTAAAATACAAATTTAAAACAGAAGATCTAAAAGACTAGAATGACAAAATGCTGTGAAAATATATACTAAAGGTCTTCACTTGGCGCTGAAAGGAGTACAATGTAGATGCCAGGTGAACCTCTCTAGACATTCGTGTCCCTCTGCTATCTATCTTTGTAAAAGCATTTCTAGGGCACACTGCTTGCTTCCCTACATTTCCTCCTTTCTTACTCTTCATCTGTTCCCTTAGTTTCTCAGTTTCCACCAGTTCTCTGGCCTGTCTAATATTACTACATCCTGTGACAGCATTCACCTGTAGCAGTGCGGCATTAGTTTTGGCTTCTTGTCTGGCTGAAAAAAACACATCCTTGCTTAAAGATAACTCTTTCCCAACTAAAATAGATATCCATTACCCAACAGAGAAACACATCAAGGAACCCAGACCTGCAGTGAACTCTACTGCCCAATCTTCTCTAGTAACACATATTCTGAACCTAACAACATCAGACTTAAAAACTATCAAGAGTTCATTCACCTGTGTGCCCATTAATGACATATTATGCTAACATCTATCAGCAATGCTCTTCAGTAGTTTGCTTTGTGATATGTGACAGTTCTTATTTCCTACCTAAGAGAAGGCTGCATTCACATGTAACAATAAATCTCGATTCCTGGCTTATGCTGGCTTCCTGTGAATGAACAGTGTGCTGGTGCATACCGCCTGTTCACTCCCACTTTCCTCCCTGTGTGAGTGGGTGAAACCAACTAAACAGGAAGAGATAGCTTACTCTGGAGTTCAAACCCAAGATCATGATTTGTTGCAAGCCAGCAAGCCAACAGCAAACCAGTATCCTAGGTTCAGATATCATGTTAAGCTATTCCTTCCTTGTCAGTTTTACTGCTTATGACTGCATGCACCAGAACACAGCTCATTCACAACAAATCAAGATAAGCCAGGCAACCTTATATGTGAACATGACCAATGAGTGGACACAAACCAGATACTAACAAACCAGTTAGCTCCACACTGAACACAACAGGATTTATTTCAAATAAACATGCATATCATTGGGCTGCAAGTTTCACAATTCTATTCATTTTTACTTTTAATTATTTCTTTTAAAATATTATATATGGTTCCCATTTTAAACATGCCAAAGTGGTTTATAACATTTTTTAAAATAGTACATCATTACAGAAGCACAACAACATTTAGAAAGGCTTCTCAATTCAACATGGCAAAATACTCGCCTTCCAGTGGATCTTATCACGGACAAACTGCCACAATCACTTTGAGATGGGAGAAGCCATCATGTCTATTGGCACTTTCAATCTGCTTTATAGGTTATTGGATTCCCCCCTCCCATTATTATCATTTATCCCATCGCCACAGAATTCAGGGAACCATACATGGGAATTTTATCCTCACAGCAACTGTAAAGTGGGTTATTCTAAGAGATAGTGGCTGGGTTCACACAATCGTGAGGGCAAAGGAACTCTTTGTGGCTTTCCTCTCTGCCTCTACACACCCTTTGTTTACATAACTACTTGTGCTGCAATGTGGGGTGGCGTGTTGTCTGCACGCGGCAGGGCAAGGATGGCTTCGGACCCATCTTACAAGCCATGATGTGGAGCAGGGGTTGTAGGGTCGTATCAAATCACCCTTGCCACACCGCACACCAGGTTTGGACGCCACGCCACCCAACACTGCAGCGCGAGTAATTATGTAAATAAAGGGCATGTGCGCAGCACGCATGCGGGCAGGGAGAGAAGCCACTATCGCTTCTTTCACCCCCATGATCATGCAACCCCTATCAGTGATTTCCCCAACGTCACCCAGAGAACTTTTTTTTTTATGCAAGAGAGGAAGTTATACTAAAGCTTCACCAATCCGAATCCTGTACTACATCTAACACACCACGAAGTCTTTGAATGCATAGAGTGATGTTGAAAGAACATGGTTTATCGGTATAGAGTAACGTTTTCCACAGGTATTGGGCCCTAATGCTGGGATGGGCCAATACATTTAAGGATGGGTTGCAGGTTCAAGCATAATTCTTTTTTTACTGGTCCCAGTTTTCAGTTTACCTTGGAAGAATGGTATCTACTCGCTGTAAGATTAATCGATTTTGAAATGTGCATTTTCTTTCCTATTTTCTATAAATCAAATTTACAACAAACAAAACAAAACAATCTCACTTTCTGCAAATAAACAATGATACAGAATTTGTGTTACAGAAATTGAACCCACATAGCAAAACATGGATTTATGACAATCTAATAGGATAGGTATTGCCATGGAATCGTAACTCACACCATTTTGTTTATTATATCACTCACTACATTTGAGACCAGAGTAATAATTCTTCTTCACCATCGCAGCCACAAATCAAATCAGTTCTCTTAAAACTCTCCTTTCAGAATTTGTTGGTAATCTTGCATGCCATTTTTTATTTTAAAATACCATAGAACACCTTTCTATTTGACAATCTAAACAACAAATCTGCTAGCAATGAATTTATTTATTTTTTTCAGATTCCAAAACATGCAAATAAGCATTTCCAGATTACCAATTCTTTAAAAAGGAGTTGAGGAATAGAATAAAACACAGTACAGCCTGAACCTGAAACACACATTAAGAATTGGTTTTTGTGTGTGTGTTTTTAATGTAACTGGCACGAACACTATTTTAGTGCAGATTGCTTCAAGAGAGCTCTTGGCAAGAACATAAGAAGGAGCAACACTTTAATATATGCTTAAGCAGCCAAATACAAATGGAGATCATGAACACAAGCATAGCAACAAATCATAAAACAACAACAACATGTATCTCAACTTAATATAAGCCTACAAATGGGTTGGATCCAACTTCTTTTGCATCCGTGGGAACATTTCATAAGCAGAGTTCTGCTCAGAATTTTCCTACCAGAGGAAAGGGGCAAGAAGTAACCATTGATGATTTTCCCCATCCAGATCCCAGCTTCACTGTTCTGGAAGGTCCCCCACCCCTCTGAAACAGATGGGGGAGGGGAATATGGAACTTCAGGGTCATTGAGGAATTGACAAAGATCACCTCCCATTCCACTCCACCGTCACAAATGCTCCACTGGATCAGAAGACTTCTATGGCTCCAAGTCAGAGTTTACAATTCATAGTTTAGAGCTCTTGAACACTGTTTAGAAGCTGCAGCTTGTACAAAATGTGGCAGCCAGATTAATAACTGGGACCGGAATAAAGACCAAATTCTGGCCTGCTTGCATTGGCTGCCTGTATGTTTTGAGCCAGATTCAAGGTGCTGGTTTTAACCTGGTTCAGGACTGCAATACCTGATGGAATGCCTCTCCTGACCTGAACTAACCTGGACACTATGATCAACAACTGGGCGCTCCCTCCAAGTTCCACCTCTGAGGAAGGTTCAGAAGGTGGCAACAAGGGAGAGGGCCTTTTCAATGGTAGCCCCCCAACTGTGGAATGATCTCCCCACAGAAGCCTGCCTGGCACCAACTATCATCCTTTTGGCGCCAGGTTAAGGCAGCATTTAATGGCATATGATGGGGCATTTATGCCAGTCGTCATTTATGCTAGTATTCTATTGAAACTAGTTTTAGCTGTCTAAATTGTTTTGAATTTTGGATATTTAAATTATTATGTTGTATTTTATGCTTTATTTTTAATGTTGTATTTTATTGTCTTATGAATTGTTGTAAACCACCTAGAGAGCTTCAGTTATTGGGTGGTATGGAAATGAAATAATAATAATAATAATAATAATAATAATAATAATAATAATAGGAAGTCTATACATGTCTACTCAGAACTGAGTCCCATTAATTTTACTGGGGCTTACTGTCAGGTAAGTGAGTATATAGTTGTCATCTAAGGCCAGATCTACACCAAGCAAGATATGACACTTTGAAAACGGATGAAAACTGTATATGATGTGTGTCCTGGGGCCCAACTGTTGTCACTATTGTTATAAACCATTTTAAAGCAGTAGTGTAGATCCTGGCTTGGTTATACATAGGAAATTAGAATGAAAAATTCAAGATAATTTTTCCAGGGCCTCTTTGATGTTTAAGAATACAGCAAATATATGGATGTCTATGGCTACGGTCCACAAAGCACTAGTTTGACTGGAGAGTAGAGTACAGGATTTCTCCAGAATTATGAATCATAGCCCTTAAAAAAGAGACACCAATGCATCATATGGGATTGGGCAGAAATCAATTGAGAACAGACTGATTTAAGGAAAAACAATCTTTTTGGTATGACCTCTATAACAGACCATTTGCAGAAGGATTCAAGATGAACAGATTTACACTTGGATATCTGATTTCTGCATTTCTCTGCTTTTCAAGTATGAACTGATATGTTCTAATGTCAAGTTATTAAGGTGTCATCTTGGGGTCGAATAATAATAATAATAATAATAATAATAATAATAATAATAATAATTTCTTACCCGCCTCTCCCTCTGGATCGAAGTGGGGAACAACATTCATTTAATACAAAAATACCATATAAATCAAATGCATAAAACTGATTACAAACATATAAAACAGATACAATATTATAATCGGACATCTTAAAATTCATCCGGGTAGGCCTGCTGGAAGAGACTAGTCTTTATAGCTGCATTAAACTCAGAGAGAGTATTAAGTTGGTAAATCTCTCCTGGCAGGCCATTCCACAGTCTGGGAGCAGCAGAAGAGAAGGTCCTCTGGGTAATATTGTCAGCCTAGTTTTGGTTGACTGAAGTCAATTTTCCCAGAGGACCTGAGTGTGCAGGGCAGATTGTACAGGGTAAGGCGATACTGCAGTTAACCTGGACCCAAACCATGTAGGGCTTTAAAGGTAATAACCAACACTTTATTACTTCACCCGGAAACTAATTGGCAGCCAGTGGAGTGATTTTAAAGTTGGTGTAAGATGGTCACCCCTAGGTGACCAACCTGCCTGCCATATTTTGAACTAGTCGAAGTCTCTGAACTAGCTACAAAGGTAGCCCTAGGTACAGTGCATTGCAGAAGTCGAGCCTCGAGGTTACTAGTGTGTGCACTACTGTCTTTAGGTCTTCTAACTCTAGGAAAGGGGGCAGCTGGCATATCAGCTGAAGCTGATAGTAGACACTCCTGGCTGTCGCATTTATCTGAGCTGTCATTTGGGGCGACGGATCTAGGAGCACCCCCAAACTGCGAACACAGTCTTTCAGGGGGAGTGTAGCCCCATGCAGAACTGGTTGACACACCGTCAAACCTACATCAGAGCCCTTGACAGCAAGCACCCCTGTTTTGTCTGGATTCAGCTTCAGTTTGTTTTTTGACATCCAACCCATTACAGCCTCCAAGCATTTGTTCAGAGGAGACACACTATCCTTAGCTGATACTGGCCTGGTTCAGACAACATACTAAACCATGCTGCTTAACCACAAAATGGTTAAGGGACTGCATTAACCTTAGTGAATTCTATTAACCATTTTGTGGTTAAGCAGCACGGTTTAGCATGTTGTCTGAACCAGGCCACTGTTGTCGAAGGCATAGAGAAATATATTTGGGTGTCATCAGCATGCATACAGCACCCCACCCCATGCCTCCAGATGATCTCTCCCAGAAGTTTTATGTAGAAGTTGAACAGCATTGGGGGTAGTAGGATGGCGCCTTCATAGAATCATAGAATAGCAGAGTTGGAAGGGGCCTACAAGGCCATCGAGTCCAACCCCCTGCTCAATGCAGGAATGCCTTGTGGTACACCATACAACAGCTCCTTCTTTGAAAAGCAGCTATCCTCAAGCATCACCTTCTGGAACCTACCTGAGAGGTAGGACTGAAACTACAGGAGCACAGTGCCCCGATTCCCAATCCCCTCAGACATTCCAGAAGGATACCATGGTCGATGGTCTCAAAAGCCGCTGAAAGGTCCAAAAGCACCAGCAGGGACACACTCCCCCTGTCAATATCCACACGTAGATCATCCACTAAGGTAACCACAGAGGTCTCAACTCCGTATCCTGCCCTGAAGCCAGTTTGAAATGAGTTAAGAAAAGGTTAAGAACCTTTGATTGTTTTGCATTTTGTTGCTGCTTAGATGATTGACATGAAGAACTACTGGCGTGCACATTATTTTTGAAATGTTACTTGAACTATTATTCAAGTAGTCTTGGAATCTTTGTCTTGCTGAAGTTACACCAATCTGGGTACAATTCAGGAGGAAATAGTCTGCTCAGTGCTTTACATGCAGATGGTCCCACATTCAATTCCTAGTATCTCCAGTTAAAGGATCAGGTAGCAGGTGACAGGAAAGACTTCTGCCAGAGACACTAGAGTTAGAATAACTGATTGGGCTGAGTAGATCAGTGGTCTTCCTAAGTTCCACTGAAATGAATGGAAGCAACTCCCATTCATTTCAAGGAGTGCGTATTGGACAATCTCTCAGTATATTATTACTCTGAATTCCAACCTGTGCCATGCAAATTATTCTTCGTTTGCAACCAAAATTGAAACTCCAAGAGAAGGACCAAGTTTTACATCTTTGGCAAGATAGATTTCCCCTACAAGCTCTCTAGCATTCAAACAAATTATATTTTATTTTCCAGAGGAAGTGTTTGAAATCCTGTTTTAAAAATAATGCCTTGAGGTTATTTTCCCTAATACCATTTCAAGAAACTTGAAAGCCTTTGGCTCTTGAAGTTTGGAGGGTTCTAATGAAGCAATCATCAACTCTGACATTCAGGGTCTTACTGCAGTGGCTTCTGCTGCCAGGTCTTTGACAGATCTTTTAAAGCGAAAATAAACTTTACAGAAAGGTCCTTGTTTTATCTGCTACAATGTAAACCTCCGTTACAACTTGCATAATCATCTTCAGGGTAGTACGGAAATTATACACACACACATACTTATAATATATATATATATATATATATATATATATATATATATATATATATATAAAGAATCCAGAATACCAAAGCTTAGAGATGGTGGGGATAAAAAAAGTAAAAAGGTATCAGAATTTTGTGTGTGCCTATGTACTCGTATTTCACAGAAGGATAACCAATAATAAGTATTCTTCAGAAGTATCATCTTTATCTCTGTCATGGGAGAAAGAAATAAACCTTTTTAATGGTTTTATTTGATGTAGTCCTTCACAGCCCCACTATTACCTTAGGTGATTCCCAACACAGTGAGCAACAGCTAGATAAAACAAAAATATTTGATATGAATGCATTTCCCACACACCGGGAAGGGAAAACAAAGTGAGGAGTACTGTTTTCTGCAACTACAGACACAGATTTCTCAAACTTGTTCCCATACATTAGGAGCTTGTTAACCTGTGGAGCTTGTTAACCTGTGGTTTAACCAACGCTATAATTCTCCTCCACTGGCACTGAGGCCTTAGCTAGACCTACCGTTTAATCCAGGACGGAGGAGGGAAGATCTCACGTTGTGTTTTATGCAAGATCCCTCCTTCATTTACACATGAGGTGCGACGACGTCAGGAAGGGAGGCCTTGCGCCCACCATTTTTTATTTTTAAAGAGAATGGAGCGCACGAACGCTCATGCGCTGAAGGTAAGTTTTTTAAAAAAAAATTAAGTACTTTCCCCGCTACCCCCACCCTAGCCCCGATGGGCACAGCACTCCTGAGGAGTGCTGCGCCCTGTGCACGGCTCCACGCAAGTAATCGTGGGGAGCCGGGTCAAACCGCAGCAAACGGGCCCAAAGGGGAGGGCTGTATCCCGGGGCAAAGGAAGGATCATCCCTCCCTGATCCCGGGATTCCCTGTGCATCATGTGGACACACAGGGACGATCCTGGGGTTCGCCCCGTGATAAAGCCCGGTCTAGCTAAGGCCTGGGTCTTGGTTAAGAAGTCCCCAGATCCTGAAGGGAAAAGAAAGTATCCTAGACTGTATCACCAGAGCTTATCCTTCCTTTCCCAGTGATTTGACAAGGAAACAGACACAGCACATCTAGGCCAGATCTGGATATGATGCTTTGAAAATGTGTATGGAGTGTGTCCTGAGCCCTACTGTTATAAACCATTTTAAAGCAGCAGTGTAGATCCTGCCTTACTGCCCTTTGGCTGCATAGAATTGAAAATGAACAGTGAATGAGAAGGGGACACTTCAGTGTGGAGAGTAGGGGGACGGTCAGAGAGTTACTCTAAAATCCAGAAAAGGAAAACAAATTAAATTTATTTATTTATTTATTGCATTTTTATATTGCCCAATAGCCGAAGCTATTAGGGAGCACATTCAGATTTAGAGGAATCCTGTGCCCAGCTCACCACACAGGGAGGCCTTCAACTGAGTGGCAGACATTGAGCAATGCCACAGGGAGGTGAACCCCTACCAGAAACTACTGGAGATTATGATTGCTTTAAGAGAGCAGAACAGAGTCAAATGGAGCTAATCTTGAGCCAGCAGATGGGAAAGGAATCAAAGGTTCCTAAAAGCCCACGTTCTGGGGCGAATTTAAAGTTTGATGCTGTTTGAGACCAAAGCTGTGGGCTGCTTCTATCCAGATTAGAGTCCCCCCCCCTTTTCCTCTTCAAAGTCCTAATCCAGCATTCACTCAGCCTTCCCCCTTTATTTTCCTTCCTATCTAGGTTCCCCCTTCCAAAATTGCCTTCCAATCCCTTTCCCCCTTGCTGAATGTGCTTTCTATCCCTCCCAATATGTAAGCCCTTCTATCTGATTTTAATGGGTTGGGTGCTGTTTATTTTTTATTTTTGTGTTTGTAATTTTTTGTTTGTTATGTGTTAATTATTATTATGTTTTAATCTCAATTATATTATTGTTTGCCACCTTGAGTGCCATTTTTTGGTAGAAATGTAGGCTAACAGAAAAAGTGTTGTATAGTGCTTAGAGTGATGGACTGAAACTCAGGAGATCCAGGTTCTAGTCCCCACTCAGCCATGAAGCTCACTGGGTGCCTTTGGGCAAATCACTGACTCTCAGCCTAACCTACCTCACAGAGTTGCTGTGAGGATAAAATGTAGAGGAGGAAAATCATTTAAGCTGCTTTGGGTTCCTTGGAGGAAAAAAAGGTGGAATATAAATGTAATAATAATTGAATAAAATATAAATGAATAAAATAAGCAAATATATAATCCCAAATTGAGAAGAGGCCCCCCTCCCCCATGACACAGATCTCACTAACTAGGCACAATCTACTGGGGAGGTTCTCTTGTGCATGTCTGATGCAATGAATGGGAACTGACCACAAACGTGCTCTTGAGCATCTCCCATTCTTTTCAATGGCCCCGTCCAGAAGACACCTTAAATCACAGCTTTAACCACAGTCGTTAAGCCAGAAAGCCGGGTTGTGTTCAGAAAACACCTTAAAGCAATGCTCTAACCACAGTGAATAAGGCTTTTTGCCTTAGTCACCATGGTTAAAGCCATGGCTTAAGGTGTCTTCTGAACACAATCTGGCATTCTGGCTTAACCAAGGTGGTTAAAGCCATGGTTTAAGCTGTCTTCTGAACAGGGCCAATGTGGCTTATGCAGATAAGTTTTTGTGGCACCACAATGTCCTGGGCTAGTGTTTGGGGCTACTAGTTGGTGAGGAGAAATGACTCTCTTTTCACAGTTCAGTTCTGTTTGCCACTTCTGCCGTCTCTGACCACAGACCACCTCTGACCTGTAATTCCATACACATATATGCATCTGTCTGGGGCTGGGGCTGGTTGTTATTAATGAGTGGTGGGCAAAAAAACCCAAGCTGTACCTATTTAGAGGTGGGAAATTAAGGGAAAGTGGACTGGCCACATCTGTGGCTGCCTTTTGCTCCTGACTGTGTGTATTCACTTCACTTTCAATGCAGCTGGCTAGGACCCCCAAGCACCATCACCAACAACTGCAAGTGAGGGGGGATTTCCCTTGTCCTTTTCTAAACCGATTAAACAGCGATGAATTGATTAAACAGTGGGTGGTTAAACAGAGGGTGTTGGAGGTGGAATAATGGAAGAGTGACACACTCTAATGGAAGAAAGTGGCTAAAAGGTGGGTTAATAACTGCTTCCCCCACCACCACCAGCACAACGTTGAGCTGCTGTGTTGGAACTCTCTGATGTTGTTTCCAGATTTACTAGAGCTGGGTTTCTATGCAAGTCCAGCTTGATGGGGAGTCCGTGTTGCCTTATGGATTGCTAATTTCTATTTACAAAGCCTTCTTTTATGTATAAAGCAAGAGAACCTTTTATGCTTGCATTTAAAAGCATGAGGATAGCAGATGGAGGCAGTAGGAAGGTGTTGGGTTTTTCTGTCATTTATTATTTGTGTTTTTATTTTTCATACCAATATCATACGCTTCCTTGGAAATCTTACATGGGACTGATAGAGGAATCCAATCCAGTACTGATCACGTTCACATTCGCTTAGCTTCAAAACAATATGCTGTAGCAGCTGCAGCATCATGAGCTCACAGATCATTCAGTGGGGCTTGGAAGGGCAGAGCCACGGATGGTAGAAGCTTGGGACTTAAATGGGTAGGAGCTGAAGCAGAAATGTTTTTACTAGGGAAAGGGAACCACTTTTGGAGATACACTGTTATAGAATCTGAGAATCATAGAATAGTAGAGTTGGAAGGGGCCTTTAAGGCCATCAAGTCCAACCCCCTGAGGGTTGGACTCGTCCATCCTGAAATGCTGGTTTTGTTATATGCTGTATAACACAGAATGGTTTTAGAACTGTGCACATTTTGTAATCTACTACAGAATGATAACATACTTTGTGTAATATCCATTGGAGGTGCAGTGCTAGCACTAACAGCATAAATCAAAATTAGCACAATGTTATTCATCCTTGCTAATGCAAAGAGAAAAATTGGCAAGTTGCCACCAATGACGTTGCCATAGTGCTGGTTTATGAAAATGCATATCAACAGCACTAGTGCTGTGCCACTACTGGATTCTACCCAATGATATTTCAAAAACAAGTGCAGCTCATGATGTCATGGATGCCATGCCAACATGGAGTTTAACATCTACATGAAACCACTGGAAAAGATTATTCGAGAATATGGACTGACATGTCATCAATATGCTGATGTCACCCACCTCTACCTCAGTTTCATCTAATCCAGTGTGGTAGTGGATATCCTGATTCAATGCCTCAGCAGAGTAATTGGTTGGATGAGGGCCAATAAGCTGAATGCAGACAAGATGGTGGGACTGTTAATAGGTGTTAGTCTACCTGGTTGAGTGGTGTTCAACTTGTCCTGGAGGAGGTTGCACTCCCCCAGGGAGTGCTCCTGGATCCAGGTCACCTCAATAGCCAGGAATGCATTTCAAAGGGTTAGGTTTATATACCAGCTGTGATCCTGTCTGGACAGAGATAGCCTGGCGACAGTTATCCATGCTCTTGTATCCTTCTGTTTGGATTCCTGCAATGTGTTGTATGTGGGGCTAACCTTGAAGACGGTTCGGAAACTTATGAGTTTAAAACTGAGCTGCTAGTTTACTAATTGGGACTGGCTGATATGATCATTTAATGCCAGTGCTTCATCAATTGTACTCACTTCCAGTCCATATCCAAGCCGAGTTCAAAGTGTTGGTATTGACCTTGGAAGCCTTAAATTGCTTGGGACAGAGTAAAGGAAGTCTCCTCCCGCATGTATTTGCTTGTACCCTGAGGTCATCTTCGGAGGCTGTCCTCTGGGTGCCCCTGCCAAAGTAAGCCAGGTGGGTGGCTACAAGTGAGAGGGTCTTGTCAGTTGTGGTACCCCGCTTATGGAATGTCCTCCCCAATGAGGCTGGCCTGGCACCTATATTGTTATCTGTTCAGTGTCAGGCAAAAGACCTTTCTTTTCTCCTAGGCATTTATGGTTGTTTCATTTCTGTGTTTTCTGTTTTATTTTGTTTTGTATTCTTCTAAATATATACGATATATATTATATTGCATTTTATATTTTGAGCTGTTTGTATGGCATTTTAGTCTTTTAATTGTTTGTGATCCTCTCAAAGAACATTGGTCATTAAAAACATAATAAATGAATTCTATGTACTTATTTTGCTATTTAGTGAATTTACATCTTCCATATTGCTTAAGCTGCAACTACACAGCAGCTTTAATAAAATCTTTTGTATAAAATGAAATTCTGTGAAAAATACAGGAAGTCTGCAATCCCCCCAGACCAATGTTGTTGTTTTTTGTTGCTGCTGCTGCTGCTATTTTTTTTAAAAAAATTAGGTCTTTCTAATGTTTTCCCTAATACTAAGCAAATGGATTTGAATCCTTAAACATACAAATGAATGAAGCCCACTTAAATAAAACGGGCTTAAGTGGCTTACTTATGAGCCTGTATTTTTAGAAAATAAGAATTGCTTGCTAAAGGCCATCTAATCCACCATTCTGATTTCCAGACTGGACAGACAGATGCCACTGAGAACCTTACAAACAACAGACATCATGGATAACCTATTTTTGGTTATTTATCCCTAACTTCTCGGAAGTCTACTGCCACTGAATATGGAAGTGTGATTTTTAGCTTTCACAGAAAGCAGCTATTTACTAGATATATCCTCCATGAAACTGCCTAATACTTTTTAAAGCCGTGTAAACTAATGTCCATCACACACTTCTTGAAGCAATGAATTCGTTAAGTGAATTAGGCTCTACTTGAAGCTCTTGTGTTTGTCCTGAACTTATTACCAATTTCATCTTTTTAAAAACTGTATTAATTTGGAGGAAAAATCACATTACTCTCTCCATATGCAACATCTTTTTATGAGAATCTATTGTATCTCCCCTTCACAGTTGGCGCTTTCAGATGGAGGGTTCCTAGCACTATCGGTCAAAATACATGGAGCAGCTATTCCATTTTTCCTCCTTAAGTGTGTGTGTGTCTGCGTGTGCAAAGAAAAAGGACAGAAGAAGTAGTGGAAAACACAGGAGGGTTACCAGATGAACATCATCCAGACTTCTTGTAAAACGGGGCAGGTTGTTTGCATGAAAAAAGCCTTGTCTGGAAGCCTTGTCTGGAAGCACCCAGTGCTTTAAATCGTATCTTGCCGTTCACTTTTGGTCCTAGAGCATTTCAATATAAGTTACATTGCTCCAGTCCCAAGGCAGATCCTTGACAGACCCCAATGTTTACTTTCCTTCTTAATAGAAATGGCCAGTTTTTGTCTGGCATCTACTTCCTCTATTTAACAAGTTACAATCTATAAAATGACAGGCCTTCTTATGCCATGATGGCTAATTTCAATGAAATTTTATTATTAACATTCAAATATATAATAATTGGCTACTTAGATTTTTGTTGTTGTTTCTTTTGTTTTCCTTATTGTAGATTTGTATTAGTTGCTACTTTTTGTCTTCTGCATTTAAGCACCTCTTTTAAAAGGAA
Source organism: Elgaria multicarinata webbii (assembly GCF_023053635.1). NCBI lineage: Eukaryota > Metazoa > Chordata > Lepidosauria > Squamata > Anguidae > Elgaria > Elgaria multicarinata. The sequence goes on along the minus strand of NC_086172.1, from coordinate 142,334,750 downwards.
ATCCTCTTGCAACGATACTTCCCTTGACTCTTCTCTTTAACTATGCTGGTGACAATTTCAACCTGCAGCATTCAGCTTCACTTAACGAATCCTCTAATTCATAAAAATGTTTTCTTTTTGTGCTGGATTTCTTGGACAGTTTCCCACGCATAGGTGTTGATTTTGATAGCCTGATGGGGTACTGTTTCCAGTCTTGCACCAAATTGTGGGCAGCGTTTAGGATTAGATCAAGAGTAATTTTTCTTTCTGTTGATTCTACAGGAAGTCTTGACAGCCTATTGTACAATATTATTGTATGAGTAATATATGTAAGCCAAACATATGTCTGCAACCCCTCCTCCTCCATTATCATCTCAAGGCTCTAACCATGCAGACAACTGGACAACAACATTTAGTCAGTCTTAACCCCCTGCATCCCGCAGACGTGTTTTTTGAGACATCTTGCCTGATGAAAAGATCTGGAGGTCTCAAAAGATAGGCACATTTTTTGTGACTTCTGAGTTGGCCTAATAAAGGTATTACACTTTATGGATTTTGAGTTGATATGTTCTTCAGCATAGGGCACAAATTTTTGCATTTCAAGATCTTAAAATCGTACATCAAGCCTCATTGCTAAGGTTTTGATTTCTATAACAGCCCCACTTCCTGAAGACTGCGGGGATACATAATCCTTTTTGTGAAAAATTTCATTGCATTTTATAAGCTCATGGATTAAATGAATTTGAGAACTTGTCTCCTTTTTAAAAAATATTTTTTTGTTCAGAGCCAAGAGAATCTCACCTCTTTTTTGTGGGCCTGCTGCATCTCCCAGAGCATTCTAAAACCTTGACCTAACTTGTCCAGCTGAGCTTCCAGATAAAGTAAGGGAACAAAACACTAGAAGTCAAGACCGTAACCCTATTCAAATGTCTCATATATGTACAGAGTATATATGGAGGGAGGCAAGTGGAATCACAGTGGCAGCCCCTGACGTCAACTGATGCATGTTCACTATTCTGTTTGCATAGTCTGTGTGTACAAAGGCCTGTCTGGGCAATTAAGGAAATTGCTTTGTGCAACTGCTCGTTCCCAACAGAGCATACATGAGAGATTCATGTACACTTTGCATGAGTACAGGGGCTGTGCATACAGTCTAGTGCTGAGTCTTCAACTGGTGGGTCACGACCCCAAAATGGGTCGCGAATAGGTCTGGATGGGTTGTGGCATTAGGACTATTGAGTTAAATTCAAAAGTAAAATTGTGAAAGTGGGTCCCATGTTGCAGGTTGGGAGTCCGAGATGGGTTTGAGTCTGGACCAGTTGAAAACCAGTGATCTAGTATACATGTGTGGGTTAGGGATGAGGCCTAATGTTGTGATCCTACTCTTCTCCAGACAGTGATGTCTACAATATGGATGCCAATTGGTCAGAGCATGACCAATCGGCTCATAGTCCCTCATTCAATTTATTTGCTAGTGCAGTGGCTAACAGGATCAGGCAGTTAATGTCCTAAATTTTATGGCTTCTTTTAAAAATAATAATAATAAAAACATATATTTAAATGCCAAAAGTAGGAAAACACCACAAAGTTCACATGCTTGGGTCTTCACTGAAGAATTACGATAGTCTCCTGTTTTATCTGCAGTGTGAATCAATTTAATCATTTTAATTGATCAACTTTCCCTTGTTTGCTTAACATTTATTAATTGATTGTTGAGTTCCAGGTAATTAATTCTAAAGCCGGCAATTTCAGCACAGAGAGATTAATTTTCTATTACTAATATGCCATCTAAAATATGGTTTTCTAGAATAGGTTACCAGAAATTTGTTCTCAAATTAATCATTTTAAAAGTGAACACAGTGATGATGTTCGAGGACAACTGTGAACAAGAATATTATTATTATTATTATTATTATTATTATTATTATTATTATTATTATTATTACTATTCATTTTATCCTCCTAGCCACCTCTAGATGCTACCTCAAGGACTTCATCTCAAAACAAAATGCTTCAATCTCATTTCACTACACACACTGTAAGATGTGGAGGAATAAATGGCTTACACAACTGCTTATGGGTCCCCAAGGGGCAGTACATCCCACACCAGAGGTAAATAGGCTGGACAATACTAAGCAGTCCAATTGTTTATTCTGCTAGGTGATATATATTAATAAATAAATAAATAAATAAATAAAATAAAAGGCTGACACCCACCAGCTTTTCTTTTCATGAGCCTGTGTAACAAAATCCATACATTTTTGTCCACATCTGAGGATGCCATTCCATTCCCAATGCATATTATCATGTAGTAATCATAGTATGTCCAGGCAGCCTCTCAAGCAGACAGATTAATAACATAAGAACATAAGAAAAGACCCATGGCCGATTAAATCAAGGTCCATCTAGTCCAGCATTCTGTTCCCACAGTGGCCAATCAACTGCTCATGGTAGACCCAAAAGCAGGAAATGAGCACACCACTACCCACCCACGCATGTTCCACAGCAACCGGTGTACATAGCCTCTGATGGCTGTATCCTCCAGGAATTTGTCCAATGCCATTTTAAAGCCATGCAAATTGGTGATCATTGCTACATATTATGGTAGCAAATTCCATAGTTTATTTATGCACTGTGTGAAGACATACTTCCTTTTATGTGGCCTGAATCTCCCACCAATCAGCTTAATGGGATGGCCCCAGGTTCTAGTATTATGAGAGAGGGATAAAATGTTTCCCTATCGACTTTCTCCACACCATGCATAATTTTGGATACCTCAATCATGTCTCCCTTCATTTCCCTTTTCTTTAAGCTAAACAATTCCAGATGTTGTAACCTTTCTTCAGATGTTGCATTTTTTCCAACTTTACATTATCCCTTTTGAAGGTGCAGTGACCAGGACTATACACAGTATGCTAACTGTGGTCACACCATTGATTTGTATACGGTCAGTATAATACTGGCAGTTTTATTTTTATTCCTTTCCTAATTATACCTAACATGGAATTTGCTTTTTTCATATCACAGCAGCTACACACTGGGTCACCATTTTCATCAAGCTGTCCAGCACAATCTCAAGGTTTCTTTCTTAGTCAGTCACCCATCAGCTCAGATCCCATCAGCATATATACAAAGTTGAGATTTTTTTTGCCCCCAATGTGCACTTGCTTACATTGAACTGCATTTGCCATTTATGCCCATTTCCCCAGTTTGGAGAGATCCTTTAGGAGCTCTTTGCAATCCCTTTTTGTTTTATCCAGCTTAAATAATTATATAGTAATTCCAATTAATATCAAAGTACCACACCAATGAAAGTAGTTTGGGGTAACAATGGACAAATCAGCCAATTTCAGATTCTCATTTTTCCATTCTTAAATTCAGATCATCCTGAACTTTGAGAATTGTTTGAAAAAGTTTGCATGAACATTAGGATACATTTTTGTTTGCATTTCTCCTACAACATATATTTTTAAATAGTTTTGCCAAAGCGATCGTATAACTTGCCTGGAGAAGAGACGAGGAAGAGGCGTCCTTGCCGCCGCCGCCGCCACCCACCTACTTCCTCGCCGGCCGGGACGGAGAGCTCAGCGGAAGAAGGCGGGGTGGAGAGCTTCTTCCACTCTCCACCCCGCCTTCTTCCGCCGAGCTCTCCGACCCGGCCAGGTCGGAGGTAGGTGGGTGGCGGTGGCGGCAGCGGCGGCAAGGACGCCTCTTCCTCGTCTCTTCGCCAGGCAAGTTACACGATCGCTTTGGGGCCGCACTGGGGGCGCATGGAAGCGGCCTCAGTACGACGTGTGGAATCCCCCCTGCAGTATGAAATCCTTAGCACGGAAACTTTTGTTTCTGCAAGAAGTTCTGTGTTCCGTTATAACCTCTGCAAGATATCTAACAGAAACTGTTTCCCCCCATCATGGAGATGTAGAGAAGAGAAAGCTATCCCTTTGAAATGTTAAAGGCATAGGCCCTCAGTCTGGAAAAAAACAATGGCAACTGCAGAGAATTCAAGCTAACACAATCATTGATTGAATTATCTTTTCGGTTTTTTTTTGCCATTTGTTCTTGTTATCTTCTCCCCACCCCCACCTGCCCCCATGACATATTTGAAATCCGTCATATAGTTTAAGTGGTTTCAAAAGATTTGCTTGCCAAAAAGAAAGGGTTTCTTGAGGGCGGGGAATGCATAAACTGATCGCCCAGCTCAACAGCTGAATTAAAGGCAAGGCAGGGCTTTGGCTCTGTGCAGTCTGTTGGATACATTTTCTTGTTTTGAAGGGTATTGGCTGCGTGATCTGATAAAAGCTGTAGCTAAATTAACTCTACAGTTTGTATTTATACAGCCAAAAGTTTACTGGCATGTTTTCCCCTTTGGCTGTGCCTGTAGGGTTCATTACTTACAGTTACTGCAGAATCAATCCGAACTGGCCAAAATCAGTGATGGAATTTACAGCACAATAAATGCCCTGCCATAGAAACATGACCATACAAGGAAGAGCCTGGGAACGGGTTTTTTTTTTTTTTTTTGCTTTTTTTTTCAGATGGCAGTCTGCACTGTTTCTGCCAGTTCAACAGAGTCATGACATTCATATTTGAGAAGTGTAATCCAGACAGCTATACATAGCATGTTTTCCTGGTGACAAGTATCTGTGCAGAAAAACAGCACTAATGATACCATCTTGGCATATCTGGACAAGAAAGAGATATTAAATGCATCTTCTCCATTGTCTATGCCAATTCTCATATAATAACACATTATTTTCTAAATAGTCCTTGTTAAGAAATCCTTTTAACACTTCTTCAGCTATGAATTTATTAATTTTTCAGGACTAACGAAATAAAAGAAATACCTTTTTAGCTGATAATGTTATGAATGAAAAATGTGAATAAGACGAACAGAGTATACACACAAGTATGGCATCAATCGTTCTATGCTTCTAAAATTTTAACTTAAGAGATTTACATTGCTGTTCAGCCTGTTTTTCTTTGTTCGTGTTTGTGTAATGGACATCACATGTTTTATTCTGCTTTGAAATACAGAAATTTGAAATTTTAGCTTGATAAAGTGTAAAAGGAAAAGGAAAACCTAAAGATAAGACAGATGGCAAGCTTCCTTTCCCAAACACAATTTCATAATATGCATGCAATTGCTAATAGGCAGACACTAAAAACATTTTTTTCTTGACAGAGAAGAGCTGATAAATTGTCAACATAAACTTTGTCTCTGGTTACTCCTGTGATCTAAAGCTCTTCCACGAGTTTTGTACCATCAAAGTCAGCTTCTTACAACTGTATCAAAATTTATGAATGCATCTGACTATAAAGTGACTGAAGGCAACCCATAATGTATGTTTGTTTATAGTGTATCAGCTCTTTTCTTTAGTACAGGAAAAGGAAAAAGAAAGTTGTCCAGCTCTCGCTCTCCCCTTCTTTAACCTTTACACTTCATGAAAAATTTAATGTGGCAATTCCATTTTCATAGGAGCTAACTTAAAACAAAGGACTACTTGTAACAATTCTTAACTACTAAGATAAGGATAAGAATACTACTGGCCATTATCAGATCAGATAGTACTCAATTATTTGTTGAATGAAACGAAGTGTGCCTAAGAAAAGTAACAAATTAAAAGGAGCTCTGCTAATAGGCTGCATTATATTGGAGCTATGGCTTGGGCAGAAAATTTAGGAAGTGTCAAACAGTGAAATAGCATCTTCTTTGTCAGCACATATTAAGATGGCATTCTGTTTATGTAAGAAAAAAAGAGTCAACAACAACAAAAACAGTCCAAATTATTTGCACATGGAATGAGATGCTGAATCACAAGTAGCTAAAGTTTATTTTGATTCTTCCAAAGCAAATGATAATTGGATGTAACGGAAATACATTTTTCAGTGTTATATCGCAGCGTATATTTGGAAGAATCTGAACGGGGGCTGTAGTGGGGGGGGGAAGAGTTAAAGCCCCCTTACCCCACCACCACTACACACACTAGGGTGCCAATACAGATCAGGGCCTCTGCAAGTATTCTAGAGGGGAAAAGGAAAGGAACATGTGCTTTGGTCCTATGTCAGCAAGTCAAGATGAGACTGGACAGGGGGCTTTCAGAACCTTGAACAGCTCCAAGTTAGCTGAGAGCATCATCACAAGGGTGGAAAATCACGTTTCCTTACCATCATTTCTCCACCCACGTATTTGTTCCTCATTACTTCCTCATTCTTAAGGGAGAGGAAAGAGGAAGTAAACAACGTGCACGTGACCCATTCAGTGGGCTGTTTTGATCGTGCTGCTTCTCCTGCACACAGCAGGAGATAGCGGAAAGTTCCATCTCAAAAAATAAATTGGACTTTGTAGGGTGCTTTTTTGTTGCACAAAGAAGGCTAGAAGGGGCGGAAGGCAGACGATGGCATGAGAGGGACCCGTGAAAATCTGTGAGTGCCCAGTAATGAGAGTGCAATAATACACTCAATCTGATGGAGCTCTGAGTCTCAGTCAAGACGAATTGTTTACTCATCAATTGTCCAAGGCTTTCAGAAGCTTATAAAGGCCAACAGCTCTAGACCTTCAGTTAACCACTCCCCCAAGAAGCAGTTTGTTTCTTTAAGGGCCATTGTTACCTGATTTTGTAGCCACTGCCTCCTAGGGGCTGGGGTGGTGAAGGCTGTAATGGGGAATGTCCTCTTCATCTGAGCAGTCAAGTAGAGCCATGCCTTCTGGCCTGGAAGGCCCTGGCATAGCAGGGGGTAGGTTAATGAAGGCAGTCTCCTCTGCCTCCGAGTCCTCTTCAGAACCAGCGGGGGGCTCAAAGCTTGGAAACATGACAGCAATGCTATATCAGAGGCAATGTGGAAACTGTGATGGCCCCACTTGCTATTAGATTACTTTTCAAACTGGATTGGCATAGGACGGGAAAGTAAATAGTGAGGATATCTCTCATTACCAGTTACTAGAGTTGAATTTAGGGATTGGCCATCATAATTTGCTTCTGAGGCATGATTCAGCGCTTGAGTGGTGATCTAGATGGGAGCCCAGGGGAGTTTGGGGGCAAACAATATGTGATTATTTCTCAGAATCTTTCTCTGGATGGCTCACTGGGGGCCTTGCTTGACCTGCCGGCTTACGCCGGCAGGGAGGCAGGGCCAAGGCGCGCAACCATTAGTGCGCCTCCCCCAGGCTTCCAGACAGCGGAGACGCAGGGAGGATGGAAGCCCTGCGTCGTCCGCCATTTTTTTGGTTTTGTTTAAAGGGGCTGCGGGTGGCCCGAAGACTCCGGAGACGGTAAGTGGGTTTTTTTAAAAAAAAAAAATGGGGGGAGGGGCGAAGGATGGGAGGGTGGGTGGCACAGGGGTAGGGCGGGTGCGATCGCGCCGCCGCCGCCCGAGCAAGCAGCCGAGCGGCGCTTGCCCGGGCAATGCCTGGGATGGGGCGGCATTGCCTGGGCAAGCGCCGCTCGCGTGCTTGCTCGGGCGCCGCCGCCGCGATCGCACCCGCCCTACCCCCATGCCACCCACCCTCCCATCCTTGCCCCTGCCATCCTTCGCCCCCCCCCCGCCGATGGGCACAGCGCTCCTATGAGCACTGTGCCAGGTCCGCGGCTTTTCGCGGCTCCTCGCGAGTAAGCAAGGAGCCGCGAAAAGCCACGGAAGTCTCCACACTTTCCCCAGCCCCGGCCTGAGGCCGGAGCTGGGGAAAAAGCGTGCCATAAGCGCATTGGCTTATGGCGCATAAGACCAGGCCTCAGCGCGGCCTGTCTCCGGATTCCCCTGTGCGTCATCTGGACGCACAGCAGGGAAGCCGGGTCAGAAGGCTAAGGCCTCGTCTAGGAAGGCCCTAGGTATAGGCTTATATGCTATGGATGGATGCCAAAGTCACAAATCTTTCTTATTTTAAATGAATATACCATGTCTGAAAACATTGCTTTAATAAGTCTTAGAAGTATAGAGAGGAAAATAACCACAACATATGTTCCCAAAATATTTCCCCCCCATTTTATCTTGAATATATCCCCCCTCGCCTCAACTGACACTCAGCACTTCATGGCATGGCACTCCCGGCCTTTGCTCTGCTCCAGTAATGCCACTCATATGTTCTTATTTCAGCTTTAGAGAGTGATTGATTAAAGTCTTTAGGACATCGGGAATTACATCACTCCGTAAAAATGATCCCCATGCACACCAGTGAGATGTAATACGTAGTTTTAGTAAGTTAGGAGATTAGCACTACATGAAATTAAATTCAGTGCATAAGGATTCATTTATTAAAACATTTCTGGAGCTTTACATATCTTTCAATTTTGTGAGGTTACATATTTCCCCCCAAAATGCTGTATATGAAGTATGATATATAGGAAAGAAATTAATCAAACTTCAGCCTCTATTACTGAAATGATGGCTGACTGCCTGTGATTGAACATTTGTATTTCTAGTTTTCACTCAGCTTGTTAGATCAACAACTTTCTCCCTTTTCTATTGCATGATAATAGGCTATGGTTAGAATTGGCAGTTAAAAAAACAAAAGACAAGTTTAAGGACCAACATTTCTGTGATATTTCCAAATATGTTTCGGATACTGCAATTATAAGATTCTTTTAAAACCGAATTCTTCATATTTTGCCTAAGAGTAAACTAACCAGTATGGAAAAGCTCTGTGTGACACTGGGGCATACACAGTTGTAAGACATCAGTGAAGAATTGTATATTTAGATCTTCTATGTTATGGATAAATTGCGAAAAAAATAATAATCCCTAGTGTCTTCTTTCATAGGTTGTCTTCATGATGGCTAAATATCCCAAGGCATTTTCTTCTTCCACCAGAGGCTGAGCTGAAGGCCAGAATAATCTCTGTGGTGTAGCAACTATTTTCTCTTTCAAGAAAACACACTCACAAATGCCTGAGGTTATGTGTAAGTTGCTGTTGAGAACATGATAGGTAATGTACTTGTTTACTCAGTTGAAATGAAGGGTCAGCAGTAAAGTAATTTCTTCTGTCAATGCAGAGATTGTTTCTGGTATGGGCTAAAATCTGGGACTCAATATTTATTGCATGCACATTCAGCATTTTTAAGACCTGAAAATACATTCAAAATACACATCCAAGGCTTGTCCTGGGGTTCAGATGCATGGACTCCTGAGGGCTCTCACAGGGTCAGTATGATACTGGAAGAAGCCTTCCTGCCTGCTGCACAAATGGTCCAAAGTTGTCCTATGGCTAGCAGCACCCAGAGGCCTAGAGGATTCTCCTGAACTCCTCTCCACCTAATTTTCAGTTGTTATTTTGGAACTCTCCTCTCCATTCATTGTAAGTTGTTATGTCAGTGGCTGGACTGCAGCACCTTCTGCTGGTGCTTCTAATTAAACTCTCGCAAAATGTTACCTAATATGAGTTCACTGGATAAATATAGGAATAAGGAGCTATCTTCTCTGTATATTGTGGCTAAGTAGTAGAGCAAGCATTTAACTGCATGGCTTGGCCTCAGTCTGCCTCATGAGAGAAATGGGACTATATTGCAAGTTTTTGCAGCACATACAAACATGCAATGTTTGGCAATATGGAAAAAGTGGCTTCCTTCTGGAATTCATTTGAGGAAGCATTGAAACATTTGCTATTGGATGTGTTTTAAAACCTTCAGAAGCATTATTTAAATTCATATCAGACACATGTTCTAGAGCAGAAACTCAGTCCTGTCTCCTCCTCCATCACCCCGCAACCAGAAAAACTGAAGGGTTTTTTCATCTTCACAGAGGACCCAGTCTAAAACAATTGTCAAGGTATTCCACATAGCACTCTGCACTCTTTCCATTCCTCCTCAATTGATTCCTCCTTATATATTTAGCTTTAGCATAATACAACATCATTATGGAGAATTAACACCAAAGCTGATGTATGTACTCACACATATGCAAGATTGTTTTGGTATTACAACACCAACTGCAGATGCTACGCACCCCAGAAATGATAGTTTCTCATAGAAAAGGCAGGTAGAACTAAATTGTTCTTGATCTTACCAAAGTCTCTACATAGACCTTTGGTTTTATACAATCTTCCAAAATGCATCCATGACAGCAGTCATGTTGCTATTATTTTCGAAGTCTGGGTGTTTTTAGGATTGCTTCTTAACTGTTGCTGTATTCTTTGCTCAACCCAAGCAGTCAACAGACTAACATTACCAGTTTTGTGTGTGCTAGTAGATTCCTGCTTTGATGGTCTGCAACAAAATCAAAACAAGAGGATATGTGAAGTTTGCTTTAAATAGGTATTGGACAGCCAGGTAGAGCATGGGCAAGTCTTGCTGTCTCATGTAAAACAACAAAAAGCAGGAAAGCAGAACACATTGCAAATGAAGTGTATGAATCCAAATGGGGAAAAAAAATCTGAACTTGTAACGTGGTAGTGGGAAAAGACCAAGGAAAATAAAGAGTGGTTATCCCCATTGATCACTGGTAGCCAGTGACTAATGCAGGAAAAAAATGGGTGTTTATTATCGAACCCAATGAGATTTTGAAAATACTCTTCCTAACCTCTACTCACGCAGTTCTTTAGGATCGTACGTAAACTAGGAAAAATTAGAGTGATTCTCATGAGCAGGATGGAAGCTTAGGACATCTTCAAAAAAAACCTGTGAAGTGAAAGGGCTTGCCTCAATGGTACAATGAATCAGCAGTGACAGAAAAGTGATGATAAACCTTCAATCCCATAGCACAATCCTAAGGAAGTTTACTCAGAAGTAAGTCCCATTGTATTCAAAGGAGCTTACTCCCAGAATAATATATGCACCCTTAATTATTTATTTCTATATGAATCATTAAGTCAAGTACTGCCCCAGGCAATCAGTTAGATTAAAGAATGCTAGTTTCTTTTTTACCCACCATGATACATGAAGGAGAGACTTTACAAGCACTTTACATATTGACTTTTTCAAACTAGAGGGGCTAGTCTTACACAATCTTTGGCAAACTAGTCAAGCTCAGACTTTGGCGGAGCTCAAGAGAGAAGGTATATGGAATGGATAAGGATGCTAGCTATTGTAACCACCATATCCCCCATAGAGAGTGGAGAGAAATTAGTCTTAAGGAGGCAAAACCAAAATTTACCTTATATCCTGAAGATTTTATGTGTACACCTCGCTTGGTCAGGGTAGATTTCATCCGGATGAAAAAAGAACGCTCTAGATTGTTGTCCGTTGTTAGTAGACTGGGGCTTGTGGATTCCACTAGAGTAGGAACAACAACAAAATAACTTATAGATCAATTAGGCTTTTACAGAGTTCATTTGCATTATTTCATATATACAACTATTGAGCTAACATAGGGGCAAAACTAGATGTGGCATGGAAGATGGGTTTCCCAATGTGTTGTTTTTTTAAATTTAAATTAACAGCAGTTGTGGGAACCCCCTGAAGTAGATCAGGACCACAGTGCTGGGGAAGGGAATCAGCTTGGGACCAGAACAGTGGTGACAGTTGGGTGGGTGTTAAACTTTTTCTCTCCATGAAGTTTTCCCAATTAAAATTGCCCAGAAGGTACTATCCCACACAGCAACATATATAGGTTCCTGACTGTTTTCCCCCATGGGCCAAATAACAGCTTTGAGAAATTTTATTCAGGAAAACAGCCTGACAGGAAAGGGTTAACCCCCTTCCCAATGTTCTGGTCCTAATCCAGTTTCAGTCCTCTGTGGCTGCTATTAACTTCTTCTTTTAAAAAACATGCCTAGTTGTCCCCTAAAAATAAAAGACTCACAATCTAACATGGAATATCAAACCAAGATAAAACTCAAAAAGTATTGTCTAAAATATTCTGTAGTTCCAATATTCTTCAGTCATGCTTCTTCAAGCTTTTGATTGTTTCTTCATGGGGCTAGAACTGAGCTTCATTAAACAAAAGTTTTCTCTCTGAAACTACATGCTTTGTCCCTGTGTCCATTTGATCTGAGGACTCTGGTGTCATTGGGAAGATGGAAGGGGAATGGAGGGCAAATGACTCAAGCGAAGCTCATTCATGACTTACCCTGAACCTGTTGTATAATATGCCTGGTTGAGTAAAAAATAGTATATGCAAACAAGGAAAATATTATACAACTTCCTCCAGCAACAAAGGCTCCCTCTGGATGATGGAGGATACTAATGCTGTTGATGTCAATACCGTTCAGATCATGCAGACCGTTGCTACTTTTTAGTCTTAATCAGCAGGGCACTGTGGTGTAGTGGGAGGAGAAACAACCAGAGAATATCATGGGTGATTACTTAGGAATCTTTCCCCTTACTACTTCTAAGTAACAGAGAAGTGGATAGCACAAAAAACAGAGCAAAGAAAAAAGATGGCCACAACTTGATGTTAGAGAGATGCCTGCACAACCAGCTTTGATGGGTCCAGTGTGGCCTTCTCCAATGCCCTTGAGGAAAGCCACTGTTCACTTTGGACAATCTTCAAATAATAAATTCCTACTTTCTATCACCAACTTGAAGTCTGCCTCTCCCTTTGCTCTTTCATTCAAATATGAGCTGGAAATGGTTTGGAAGTAGAGGAGAGATAATGGCACCACTCATTAGTCTACCTGAAAATGAGTAGAGAGGCTACATACTTGAGTGCTCTTATTTTCGTATCAAATGCTGCCACATTGTTGTTGCCTAAAATAATTAATTGTGGAGTGAGCTTCAAAGAACACATTAGCAATAAACCAGATTTCTGTTTAAGGAGTTTAAACTGACAAAAATGCTTTACTAGTGTCTTTTCAAGAGTATCACTCATTACTAGCCAAGACTTTTCCTAATTTAAAAAAGGTGTCCTATGATATTGATTTTAACTTGCCTATACCTTGTTCGGATGTGGTCACGTATACTTTGTTTTTATGGCATTTCAAACTCTGTTGTGATTAATCCACTGACAAGAATGCTCCTTTCGTTAGTGTCTCTCTTAAGAATTTTTTTTTGTTTTAGAGAGCATGAATTCCATGTCATTTTAAATGTACAGCTCTTTATCACTCGAGGGAAAAGCAGAGCCATGTTATATTTAGTAGTTTCATTTCTTCTGATTAAATATGAATTACTATGAAATTTTTCTCATCATCTAACACGCCATAATACGCCAACAGCTTTTTAATACACTATATAAGCACAAACTTCTGCTCTAAGAGTTTAATTTGCCCCTCTAATCCAATCACATCAACCTTATTTCTCTTATCAGAGATTCCCATTTTGAATTAAATGAGCTCATTAGTTTTAATCAAAAGCAGAGAGATCAAAACTTAAACGTAAATGCTTTAGATCAGAACTGTCAGTCAGCCGTGCAGTTCTATTTTACTAAAACACAAGATCAGAGACCCTTAGAACCAATTTTTTCTCGTAAGGGATGCCGAGAGCTTGGAGATGCTATATCCCCCCCTTTTTTTTCTCTTCCCAAGGACAGATTATACATTTAAGGTTAGACTTAATTTAGTGCATTTTTTTCTCCATCCTGGTGGAAATGGAAAAGTATGCCAATCTACTGTTTGTCTCTTTCACATTTATTGGTGCTGGTCCTTGGAGACCTGAACAAACGTGAAGCCATCAGAAAAACCATGCCACAAACCTGGCCTCAGCATTTCAGTTCCATTCAGCAATATCATGTTTGCAACATCTAAGAAATGAAACTTTCAAAGCAAGGAAATGTATGATCGGGATCAAGGTTACTGGAACCCTGGAACCACAAAAAGGGTCATAGCAGTACTGGCAGCAAGAGGCTCACCATTAATTATTACTGTTATTATACAGCACTCTACAGTACAGTGCTTAAAGTGTACATTAGGAAACCACAGCATGTGTTCTTCCTGCTGAGTGAATAAATATTAGAATCAGCTTAACACATGCAGCAGCTACAGTCCAGTACATTATGACCTAACATAGGCGGCAAGTAAAATATGCTGCAATGTGTTCCTCATTAACACTACTTCTAAATACACAGAAGTAGTGTTAATTAAGAACATAAGAACAGCTCTGTTGGATCAGTCCAAAGGTCTACCTAAACCCAGCATTCTGTTTTCAACAGCGGCTAGCCAGGTATTTCCAGCAAACGTGGCATGACAGCAACAACATATACCTAACGACATATGGCTAGAAACTTGCATTCAAAGATAGAATGCTATGGAACATGGAGGTTCCATTTTAAGTGTCATGGCTAACAGCCATTAAGAGTTCTATTTTCCATGAGTTAAACATACAAAATTCTGCTGTAAAATATATTTCAAGCTGTGATTTGACTGTGCCACAGCCAAGGTCTTCAAAAGGAGTAAACACTTTCCTTTAAGACCCTTCTCAAAACCACCTCTTTAGAAAAGGTTTTCCTGGGCCACTTTACCTACGTGTCCACCGTATCTCATGTAAGCTCTGATCCGATTAAATAATTTTAATTGAATAATTGTTATCTCTCTTAAATGATTGATTAATTGATTACATTTAAATACATTTTCCCATTATCAACATTTTAATATGGTTATGCCACTATTGGGAGGTTATGCCACTATTCAGGGTCTCAGACAAAATTCAGCACCTTGGTGTTGAACCCTTTGGCTGGAAGACATTGGACTGGAACCTGCAAACTGCCGTTTTTCCATCAGGGCTCATCACAACTGACAACCACTCATAACAATGCAATCTTTGAACCTTGTGCTGATGGGCAATAGTGCATTTTGGAGACTGGGTGGTGGTGGAAACAGCAGAAATAAAAAAAATGTGACCAGCCTTGGCTTAAAAAGAAAAGTGAAGGGTTAAAAAGAAATAGCGGACTGAGGGTTGTAGGGAGGAATCATCAGAAGCAGTTTTCCATATATTCATTTTAAAACGCAGAGCTCTCTTCCAGATTTGTAAGACTGCTTGCAAAACTGTAAGATCCACCCAGCAGGTGAGGGCACTTCAGCCAATCAGAAAAATAGAACCAGCCCTGTTCGACCAATTGGAGAAAAAGGTTGAAAATTCTGGTTCATTTGGGAAGCAGATTCACCAGGTGAGAGAGGGAGGGAGAGAAACAGGAGTGTCAGAAAGGGAAAAAGAGGAGTGAGCGAGAGCAGGAGGTTAAAGAAAAAGAAAGAGGGAGGTGCCAGAAAGAGAGAGGACAGGAGGTGTCCTTGTCCACTGCAACCTCCAACCCTTCCTACCATTGAGTGGCTCCCCACAGATTACCTCAGTTTCCCATTCTTGTCTTAATCTGAGCAAATTGTGTCCACAATAAAAACTGAGCTACTGAGTAACTAATACCTTTTGCTTGCCTATCCTGTACCTACCTTGCCTTGCCCTATATGAACTGTCTACTTAGTTACACACTCCCAGCGCCATGCCGTCCTTCAAGATTATGCCTTCGCTGTGCTTTCAGCCTGCCAGCGCTGAAGATCCCACAGCCCCTGCTACTCCCTTCTCTACGATGGTCGTCAAAACACATCTGCATTCAGCAGTGTACTGATCAAGAAGGACAGTAACATGCTGCCGAGAGATAAAAGGCAGAAAATAGAAAACTGCAAGTATTATAGAATGTATTCTAAGTGCTAATTTTATTCAATTAATTTAATAATGTCTCATCATTATTTAAAAGGCCTGATAATATCAATGAAGTCAAGATGATATATGCTTACAGAATTTTGCAGGATTCTGAATTTACCACCCATCACAACAATAAATCATTGCGTAGACTATTGCACACATGAGAAGCAACACCGATGTCATAAATCTGACCATGGAAATCATACCTATCCCATAACAATAACCATGACAATAAATATGGACAAGGCTGAGAAGCACAACAGTCTTGAAATGATCCTGGCAGCCAGAGGAATAGTTTAGGAACAGAATTGTACTACTGGCTGAAAATGTACTCAAGCTCTAGTTAATGAAGGTAAACAAATGCCTCAGTTTCAACCCTAAAGTGAAGAATCTATGCATTATATTTTGCCTGCAAATAGGCTAGTTATCAAGTTTTTTGTGAACCGCCCAGAGAGCTTTGGCTATTGGGCGGTATAAAAATGTAATAAATAAATAAAATAAGTTATGGTTCACAAATCTGGTCACTTCACACACTGGCATGATCAGTTAAAAATGGACTGACTTGAAGGAAAAGTAAATCTGAGATTAACAGTGCAATCTATACATGTCTACTCAGAAGCAAGACCTATTGACTTCAATGGGGCTTACTCTTAGGTAAGTGGGTATAGTACTGTAGACTAAGCGCATGTCTACACCTAGGGAGGGAGCGGGCAGGATCTCACGATATTCTGATCGCAAGATCCTCGCCCTGGGTTCACACGTGCGGTGTGCAACGTCCAGAGAGGAAGCAGGACGTTGCGCCTGCCTTTAAAAAAGAAAAAGAAAAAGGCAGGACCTGAAGCGCACTTGTGCTCCAGCGAAAAAGTAACTAAAAAAACCCACCCTCCCACCCCGAATGTCCTTGGTCTCCCCCCATCCCAGCTCCTTCCCTCTGCTGACCCCTGCTGCTCGCTGGGAGGAGAGAAGAAGACAGGACAGGCATCCACACTGCCCGTGGTCCTCGGGATCATCCTGAGTCCGTGGGAAAAAACGGGCTAAAAGTGTTCCCAGATATCTTGGGGAAATGGAGGGATCGTCCCTACCTGCTCCCAGGATCCCCTGTGCATCATGTGGACGCACAGAGACGATCCAGCACCATGTACATTGATGGTGCTATATAAATAAATAAATAAATAAATAAATAATAATAATAATAATAATAATAATAATAATAATAATAATAATAATAATCCCCGGGATAAAGACTGGTGTAGACATGCCCTAAGTGGGTAATCTTATGGGTCACTTTTAGCTTTTCCATTCACCTGATATGATCCCCTCCCCACCACTATATATCAATACAACACTGATGCTTGGGGATGGCAGCCAGACCTAACACATAGGACAGCAGGTGAGAAAGGAAAAATTTTGTGGCATTTTGTGGCATTTTGTGCAGGTTGTTTACTGTAACTGTAGTTCTTCGAGTGGTCATCTGTGCATTTGCACATTATGGGCTCTGTGCCTGCATTGAGTTCAGTTTTGGGAGACATGCAATAGCTGAAGACCCCTTTTGGTGGGAATCCCTCCACCACCATCTCAATGTGCATGCTCCGGGATTCCCACCTTGCCCTCAGTTCCTTGAGACTGCAAAAAGCCTTGGGACCGAAGGGGAGAGCAGATACCCCCCATCAGTATCTCTGGGCGGTTTTGTGAACCGCCCAGAGAGCTTTGGCTGCGGGGCGGTATATAAATCTAATAAATAAATAAATAAATAAATAAATAAATCAGTATCAAAATGGTGATTAGTGACACCAAAGAGGAGATGGTGGGTGGGTTTGTGTGAATGCACAGATGACCACTCGAAGACCTACAGTTACAGGTAAGCAACCTGCATTTCTTCATTGTGGTTTCTGTGCATCACACAGTATGGGTGATTAACAAGCTGACTTACCGGTGGCTGGTTCATTGAAGGATGGAGGAGAGGACGGCTCTGCTGAAGGTGCAGTCCGCTCTGGCTCTTACATCCAAACGATAGTGGTTGATGAATGTAGATAGTTTAGACCAGGTTGCAGCGTTGCATAGGTCTGGTACCGTAACTGCCCTGGTGAAAGCAGTGGATGTAGAGACTCCTCTGGTGGAATGAGCTCTTACAGGTCCTGAAAGTTGTAAACCCTGTGGGGTGTAAGCAAGCTCGATGGTCTGTACGATCCTGACGGCAAAACATTGAGGAGAGACCCGGAGGCCCTTGAGCCTGCCGCTGCGGCAGAGAAAAAGGCGAGGAGATTGTCTGAAAGTGTCTGTACACGATTTGTAGAATGCAAGGGCACGACAGACATCTAATGAATGTAGGGTCGATTCCAGAGGAGAAGAAGGGCATTTAAAGAAAGTGGGCAGTATTATTTCCTGGTTCAGGTGGAAGGCCGACACAACCTTTGGAAGGAAGGAAGGATCAGGACGAAGTACGACCTTATCTGCGTGGAAGATAAGATATGGATGGACGATCCTGAGTGCGCATAGTTCTGAGGAATGGCGAGCTGTGGTGATCGCAATCAGAAAGGCCACTTTGAGTGTGAGCAAGCGACTGCCAATGGAGGCTAAAGGCTCAAAGGGTTTAGTTGTCAGAGCCACAGAGAGGCTCCATTGGGGAACCATAGGGTGAAGTGGAGGAAAGAGGTTCTTTGCACCCTTAAGGAACTGTCTAATTAGCAGAGGAGTAAAGAAAGAATACCCTTGGATGCGAGGATGATGGACGGAGATTGCGGCTAGGTAGACTCGGATGGAGTAATACTGTAGGCCAGAGTCAAGAAGAGAGTTCAGGAAGAGGAGTGTGTCTTTAACGGATGCACCAAGATGCTCAAATTGCATAGATTTTGCAAATGTGGAACACTCTCCCATTTACTGTTGTAAGATTTGTGGGTAGCTGGTTTTCTAGCGGCGTGGATGATATTAAGAATATTGTCTGGTAAATCTAGAGGTACGTTGGGGGGACCAGTCTCCATGCAGTGAGGTTTAGGGTATGAAGGTATGGGTGTCGAATGTGACCTTGGTCCATTGATATGAGTTCCAGTGTTGGCAGAAGCCAGAGGGACAGTCCTTTCACAGCATCTGCAGGGAGGCGAACCAAGGCTGTTGTGGCCACCATGGAGCTATGAGGATGGCATTCGAGGCATCCTCGCTGAGCTTGGTAATTACTCATGGTAGCATTGGAAAGGAAGGAAAGAGATAGCAGAGCCTGTCTGTCCACGTTATCAGGAGGGCATCTCTGAGGATGCTCTGAGTCCCGATCTTGAGCAAATTCTGGGGCAGTTTGAGTTGGTTGGAGACACAAAGAGGTCTATTGTCAGTAGTCCTCATTGTGTGAAGAGGTGTTGACAGCTCCCACTCGTGGTTGGATAAGTGAGTTCAACTGAGAGTGTCTGCTAGTAGGTTGTCTGTTCCTGCAATGTGCAGGGACGTAAGAGTGATTCCCTTTGGATTGCCCACTTGTAAATCTCTATTCTCAGTTCCAGGAGGCGCCTTCAGCATGTACCCTCTTGTTTGTTGAGGTACCAGACAACAGCAGTGTTGTCTGAGGCCTTAGCTAGACCTAAGGTTTATCCCAGGATCGTCCCGGGGTCGTCCCTGCCTGCTCCTGGGATATCCTGTGTGTCATTTACATGAACAGGGATGACCCCGGGATGATCCCGGGATAAACCTTAGGTCTAGCTAAGGCCTGAGAGTATCTGCACTCGGGGATAGGATAACTCAGTTTCAAAAGAAAAAAGTGCTTTCTTTACAGCAAGGAGTTTGAGTGCGTTGATGTGGAGTTGTTGCTCTGTTAGTAGCCATTGGCCTTGAATACAGAGGTGACCCGAGTGGGCTCCCCAGCCTGCTTTCAAGGTGTCGGTGGTGGGCATCCTGGATGGTGTCGGCTGTAGGAAGGGCATTCCTCCTAGTAGGTTGGAGGGTTTCATCCACCAAATCAGTGAGACAAGGGCCTTGCTCGAGATAGAAAGGAGGGTCCTGTGGGGATCTGATGTCCCATTGTATGATCGGAGTAGGAAGGACTGCAGGGGTCACCTGCGAAGGTGAGCCCACTGGACTACATGGATAGTAGCAGCCATGTGTCCAAGTAGTCTTTGTATTTTCCAAACTGTGGAGGACTGATGCTAAAAAAACTGTCTGGGCTAGCTCTGTCAGAGTGTCCACTCGCATTTTGGGTAGGAATGCTCACGCCTTTTGAGAGTCTACATCTACCCTGATGAAAGTGATCCATTGGGAAGGAGTGAGTGAGGACTTCTCATTGTTTGTGCAGAGGCCGAGAGATGCGAGAAGATTCAGTACTGATGTGGTGTGCTTGGCTGAAACACGTTCTGATGGGGCCACTATGAGCCAGTTGTCTAAATAAGGGTATACTTCGATACCGTGTCTTCGGAGGTGTGAGCAGACAGCTGCCATGCACTTCATGAACACCTTCAGTGTGGTGGCGAGGCCAAAGGGAAGGACGCAAAATTGATAAGTCTGAGGCTTGATGGTTAAGCGGAGGTACTTATGATATGAGGGGTGGATAGCTACATGAAAGTAGGTGTCCTTGAGTTCCATGGACGTGAACCACTGGTTGCGTTGGAGAAGAGGGAGGATGGTAGATAATGTGACCATCCTGAACTTCGTCTGAATGAAAGCATTCAAGTCCCTGAGGTCTAAGATGGGGTGAAGTCCTCCATCTTGTTTTGGGACAGTGAAGTACAGAGAAAAGAAGCTGTTGTCGATATCAGGATCGTGGACGTGTTGGATCACTCCGCTTTGGAGAAGCAGAGTGGTCTCGGTTTGGAGAATTTTGGATGGAGGTGTGACACAGAAGGGTGGGGGGGAAAGCTGTGATTTCTATGCAATAGCCGATGCAGATTATGGAGGGAATCCAGGTGTCCGAGGTTATGGTAGCCCATGTACGGTAGAAGGCACAAGGATGTTCCCGAAGAGAGGTTGACAGAGTGGACAGGGTAGTAGTCAAAGGCGCCATTTGGGAAAGCTGTCCGATTTGTTACGGAGAATAGTGATGCTAATGGGTTTGTTTTTTAGGAAAGAAATGGAAATCAGAGAGGAAACTGGAGAAATTTGAGAATAAGGTAAGAAGAAGTGGCAACGAGGGCTCAGAAAGAGAGAAAGAAGCTGTTCTCCTGGAGCAAAGCTCCTGACGTGCGGTGTCAGCAGTGGTCAAAAGAGAACTGAGGGCAAGGCAGGAATCCCTGAGCATGCGCAACGAGACAGTGGGGGAGGGATTCCTGCCAAAAGAGATCTTCAGCTATTGCAAATGTCCTGAAACTGAGCTCAGCACAGGCACAGAGCCCATAATGCATGATGCACAGAGACCACGATGAAGAACTTTAAGGAAATTAACGCTCCCATCTAAAAAGATTAAACATCCTCAACTTGGATATTATATAGTTTTAGTAATGAAATAGGGGGATCTAAAATGAAAAAAAAGCTTATTAAAATCAGAGATGCTTGAGAAATTCAGTACAAACTGACTTGATCTGCATTTTCTAGACTAATGTGTAGACCAGAACGTTATTTGACACAGACCAAAAATAGCTTGGTCTGTCCATATCTATTAACAAAAACAGATAAACATATGCAGATGGTCAACAAAAAGGTCAGAGTTTTGGGACAGTATCCATCATTGCCCACACATTAGTGCAGTCACTGCTAGCACAACAGGAAGCTAGTGGATCCTGAAACAAATGGCAATGAGTGGAAACACTCATTTCTTGAATGGGGCATGTCAATGGACATTGTAGAAGGGCGCTCTGTTGACCTGTTCCATTCCTGAAATGACTGAAAACACTTGTTTCTAGGGTTGCTTTAAGAAGCACTGTACGTTGTGCTAGCAGTAGGTCCCTCTGGCACAACAGAAACTGCACAGCCGTGCTATTGGATACTGCCCATTATATACTCTCTGTTAGCATAATACAGCTCAAAAAAGTGACATAGAAAGGTGTATATAATATACAGATATTTAAAACATGTTTTAAAACGTGAATAAAAAAATGTATGTATGTATCATTTCAAATAAGAGTAAAATTAGAGAGTCCCCAGTAAAATCAACATACCACAAATTCTAAATGGAAAACAGAAATTATCACAGCATGTGCCTTGGTGACAGAAAGCAAAAAACACGTTGGATTCCCCGATTAACATTGTGCTTCCTTTTCCTCATTTTAGTTCTGGTTGGTGTCAGTGACAAAACATTGGGGTAGTATAATATGGTTCTAATAAGAATTCTTTCTTCCCCTTTGTTTATCTCATGGGTGATGTCACTGACTCTCAGTTGGTACAGTTCTAACTGAACTCATGGTTAATTTTATCCCTACAGGAAGTATCTCAGGTTTAGGACCCAAATAAAAGTTATGAATAAGATGCAACTTGGTTTATTTTTCTTGGACTTGCAGATGTCTGAACAAGGATATGGAATGCTTCATTCTTTGGAATTACTCTCATAACTTGTGACTGCTTTATGTTATAGTACAGTGATGTGGTTACAAAGACAGTTCTTAGGATATATCCAAATGATCATATGCTTTGTCCTAACAGGATTAGAACAAACAGGATCCTATGTGTTTGGGAGTTTTACCAATTTTATTTAGTATCTTGTGAATCATTAACTTGCACTATGGACTAGAGCTGAGCTGGGGAAATGACTGTCATTCAGAACTGTCACTATCGGACCACTAAGAACAGCATAAAACCACAATGAACGTGAAGGGGGATGAGGAAAAGAACATTAAGGCCCACAAAATACGGGTGTTGTTGCATTCCTTTGGCACTGTGCTTGTGATTTACAGGGTCTACTAAACGAGCTTCCATTCCAGATTTTCATATGCCAAGCAGGAGTTTGCTTCTTGGTGAGGTTCTCCCTTGAGAAAGTGAAGAGCTTTTAAACTGCCTCATGTTGCTCACAGCTAGAGTTTGGAAGATACCACTCTTGGAAAATATGCATAGCATCAAAGTCAAGCTGCTACCAGTGGGTGTTTCTGCACACAACTCCTAAGCGGTAAAGAGTTCAAGAGGAAAAATGGGGCATCATAAAGCTATCCTTTGAAAGTACATGACATCCAACATACGGTATTATGGAGGCAGCTGTAGCATTACAAAGAACAAACAATATGAATTCCACTACACTAAAAAAGTGAACATTTTAAATCTTATTGTAAAGCACCTATAAACGCAGCCACTTGAGGGATCTCTGTCTTGAGAAAAATGCTCTTTGTGCTCCTGGGATGCTCTAGGATTCAACTTTCTGTACCTCCATATAGGAGCAAGTGTGGCAATGCTTTTATCACAGCCATAAAATGGTTATGAGCCAATTCCTCTTAGAAAGCAGTCCATAAGAGTGAGGCCCTTTTTTCTATCCCCCCTTTTTTTACAACAACATGATGTCAGACAAAGGGCACTAGGACTTAGACTTTGTACTACAGTACAAAATAACAATACATAAACACCTTTGTGAAGGCAGCTTGAAACCCCATGTTTTCTATTAAGAAGTCATGTTCAATCTTCACTGTTGATAGAACAGAATAGCTAACACGGAGAACATTGTATATCAGAAAGGTCAATAGTTATTATGAGCTACAAATATATTTTTTTCCATCCTTCAGGCTGTTTAGCGCATATCACAGCATGAGCAGCTGTCTCCTTTAATGCTTTTAAAATTAGAATCCCAAAGAGGAAGAAAAAAAATTACATTTGCAATGATTGCTCTTTGCTTTTGTAAGTTTACTTTAATACACTATTTTATATACATGAATTGTCTGTGTAGCCTAACCAAGGGGAGTAACCGGCTGTTAGTATCTAAGCTGGATTCCTCTATCTATGTCTGTTGTTAAAAAATACCTTATCATAAATTGTGTTAACATAATGTATTATTTTTGAAAGAGTTCTATTACATATTATTTATGCTAGTAACTTGATAAATATACATATATCTTACCTAGAGGTTATACTACATGCATAGAGTGGTTGCCATTGAGGTATAAATATTTACCAAGAATTAATACGCTGTGGTATCTATGTTATGAATTTCTACATATGTAAACTGGAGGAAGGGGGAGTACAGTCGATTGTAGCATTTGAGGAGGGTTTTTTTTTTATGGCCGCTATTATAATAACGCTATCATAGTGAATAGTGCCACAATTAAAGATGTGAGACAGGATCCCTCCCCATTTCCCATCTTTCAAGCATGAAAAATAGTTCAAAAATGATTACCACTCAGGCTTACATTTCCAGCCCTGAAAATCCCAAACATCATTATATAATGTCATTTGTGAACAAAATCAGTTTAGTAATTTTGATATATGAGAAGGCAGAGAAAATAGTTCCTATTGATATCTATACTTCTACACATACACACCCCAAATATGCATCATCATGCATTTTTTAAAATAAGCAAAATTCATGAACATCTACACAAGGTAACTGGCTAGGAGTTTAGTGTAATCCTGTATGTGTCTACTCTGAAGTAAGCCCCACAGGATTTAATACTTCCAGGTAAAAATGGATAGAACTGCATCCTCAATTTACCACAGAATAAATCCTGAAGGTTGTACTGTTTCAAAATAGGCATCAGAGTGGAGATCTATTTGTGCTGTTTCTTAAAATTTGAGTAGTTTTCAGAACTTTTAAAACATTCTTTGTCAATTTTCATGTTTTATTGATGAATTTTATTTCAATCCTCTTTGAGAAGAAAGATGCAAATATTTTAAATATGAGCCAGGTACATACTATTGATTTGGCTAATGACATCTCCTTCTCATCTCTCTTTGGGGCTATTAAGGACTTGCTAAAGACTGAAAGAAACCAGGCACTTACCATCTACACGGGCCAATCTGGTGTACCCTCACCCTCTATGAGCCTATAAATTAGGTCTTTGCTGATCAAGTAATGGCTCTTCATCTCCTCCCCACCCCATGATTGAACTATAATGATTTTGTTGCTAAGCGACTGATCACTTTAAGTCTGGAAAAGAGACATTTAAGAGCTTTGAATGGTTTTTCTCCTCAATTTTACTTAGAACTTTCAACAAAATGTTACATCACAGAATGGGTTAGACAGGAAATTGGTTTAGGAAGTCTAAAGTTAGGTTGGTTGAAGCAAGCATGGGGAACTTCTGACCCATGGACCCCATGCGGACCAATCTCACTTGCAGCACTTTCCCGAGTCATCACCTGTCCCTAATTCTTGCTGCAGCATTCTGGGGGTGGGGAGAAGTTTAAAACTCTCTGTCCAGTGCACTGTGTTGGGGATTAAAACTGGGCTCTCTCCACTCCTCAGATGATCTGTGCTGGTCAGCTGAGAAGCGCAGGGCCCCAATTTTAATCTCCATCTTGGCTAGCTGGGCATGTGTATAAATAGTGTGGAGGAGGGATTTGAACCTTTCCTCCTCCTCTGTAGTCCCGAGGAAAATTAAATCCTTGAGGGGAAATCCCACATTTGTTCCTGCAACTCAGTGAATTTGGTAAAGGTGGGATGATGGGATACCAGAAGAGAGGAATGGTGATGGAAGATCTCATCAGGGTGGTTCTTTTTAGCTTTAGAGAAGTCTCCAAAAAGCCAGAACATTTTCTAAGAATTCATCAACAGTGAGAGCTAGCAAGAAAAGAAATAAATAAATGGCCAAACTGAAGAGTGAGGCTATATTCTCAAGCCTTTTAAATCTTGCTGTTTTAAATCAATTTTAGTTCTTAGGGTGCAATCCTATGCAAATTTAGCCTGAATAAAATCCTTCAACTCCCAGCATTCCCCAGCCAGAATGCTGGGAGTTATAGGACTTATTTATTTTATTTATTTATTTATTTATTGCACTTATATACCGCCCCCATAGCCAGGGCTCTCTGGGCGGTTTACAGAAATTCTAAAATTAAGATTAAAACGAGTATACAAAATTTAAAATCCTAAAACATGGAACATACACACATAAAGCATTAAAAACCGTTAAAAAACTAAACATGTGGGTGATTAAGATGTGCCACCATATGCCTGGGCAAAGAGGAAAGTCTTAACCTGGCGCCGGAAAGATAGCAGCGTTGGTGCCAGGCGAGCCTCGTCAGGGAGATCATTCCACAGTCTGGGGGCCACCACTGAAAAGGCCCCGTCCCTCGCTGCCACACTCTGAGCCTCGCTCGGAGTAGGCACCCAGAGGAGGACCTTATATGTTGAACGTAGTGACCAGGTTTATTCACGTCAGGAGAGGCGTTCTATCAGGTATTGTGATCCCAAGCCGTGTAAGGCTTTATAGGTCAAAACCAGCACCTTGAATGGAAGGTGCTCGGAAACATACAGGCAGCCAGTGCAAGTGGACCAGAGCAGGTGTTATATGATCAAACCTTCTGGTTCCTGAAATCAATCTGGCCGCTGCATTTTGCACGAGCTGCAGCTTCCGAACCGTCTTCAAAGGCAGCCCTACGTAGAGTGCATTGCAGTAATCTAACTTGGAGGTTACCAGAGTATGGACAACTGAAGCCAGGTTATCCCTGTCTAGATAGGGGCATAGCTGGGCCACCAACCGGAGTTTGTAGAAGGCACTCTGTGCCACTGACGTCACCTGAGCCTCAAGTGACAATGATGGATCTAAAAGAACCCCCAAGCTACGAACCTGCTCCTTCAGGGTGAGTGCAATCCCATCCAGAACCAGTAGAACACCCCCGATCCTGTCAGTGGAATCACCTACTAACAGCATCTCAGTCTTGTCTGGATTGAGCTTCAGTTTATTAGCTCTCATCCAGTCCATTGTCGCAGCCAGGCGACACATCCACAGCCTCTCCTGCTGAAGATGAAAAGGAGAAATAGAGCTGCGTGTCATCAGCATACTGATGACAGCACACTCCAAAGCTCCGGATGACCACACCCAGCGGCTTCATGTAAATGTTAAACAACATGGGGGACAAAACCGACCCTGCAGGACCCCATACTTGAGAGTCCACGGGGCCGAGTAATGTTCCCCAAGCACCATCTTCTGTATCCGACCCGCCAAATAAGAGCGGAACCACTGCAAAGCAGTACCTCCCACTCCCAGATCAGCGAGTCGTCCCAGAAGGATACCATGGTCAATGGTATCAAAAGCCGCTGAGAGGTCGAGGAGAATCAACAGACTCACACTCCTGCTCCTGTCTTTCTCCCGACATAGGTCATCATACAGGGCGACTGTTTATCCGTCCTTTGCATTCCACTGAAACAGCCCTTACTAAGATTACCAATGATCTTCTTATTGCCAAGTCTAAAGGCCTTTATTCTGTTCTTATTCTCCTGGATCTTACTGCAGCCTTTGACACAGTTGATCACGGTCTTCTTTTGGATTCCCTTCATGACCTCAGATTTTGTGGATCCGTCTATAACTGGTTTGCCTCCTATCTAGCGGGTCGCTCTTTTAACGTGTTAGCTAACGGCAGCTCATCTTCTTCTTTTCCCCTTTCACTAGGGGTTCCGCAAGGCTCGGTGCTTGGCCCGTTGTTTTCTTTATACATGTTGTCCTTGGTAATCTTATTCAATCTCATGGCCTCCAATATCATCTGTATGCCGATGATACACAATTAAATCTTTCATCTCCGGAACTCTCTCCTGATGTTCATGATCGTATCTCAGCATGCCTTTCAGATATCTCAGTTTGGTTGCTTCATCGTCGTTTGAAACTTAATATGGCAAAGACTGAATTGCTTGTTTTTCCTCCTAAACCTTTTCATCTCTCATTCTCTCTTACTGTCAATGATGTTACACTTACTCCAGTCAAGGAAGCTCGTAGTCTTGGCTTTATATTTGATTCCTCGCTCTCCTTTATTCCTCATATTGAGGCAGTAGCTAAATCCTGTCATTTTTTCCTGTATAATATTGCCAGGATTAGATCATTTTTGTCTGTCTCTTCTGCCAAGACTCTTGTTCATGCATTGGTTATTTCTCGGTTGGACTGCTGCAACCTTCTTCTCACTGGCCTTCCTTCTTCTCATATCAGTTCGTTGGTTTCTGTTCACCACTCTGCTGCTAAGATCATCTTCTTGGCTCGCCGCTCTGACCATGTTACTCCACTTCTGAAATCTCTTCATTGGCTTCCAATTCACTTCAGAATCCAATATAAACTTCTCCTGTTAACCTACAAAGCTTTTCACTGTCTAGCTCCTTCCTATCTTTCCTCTCTGATCTCACACTATTGCCCCGCTCGTGCTCTTCGCTCCTCTAATGCCATGTTTCTCACCTGCCCAAGGGTCTCTACTTCCCTTGCTCAGCTTCGTCCATTTTCTTCCGCTGCCCCTTACACCTGGAACGCTCTTCCAGAACATTTGCGAACTACAAGTTCAATCACAGCCTTTAAAGCTCAGCTAAAATCTTTTCTTTTTTCTAAAGCTTTTAAAACTTGATTTTGATCTGACTTTTATACTGTTAGTTTTACTCTACCCTGTGCCTGTTGGGTGCATTCTCTTCCCCCTCTTATTGTTTTCTTATGATTTTATTAGAATGTAAGCCTATGCGGCAGGGTTTTGCTATTTTATTGTTTTACTCTGTACAGCACCATGTACACTGATGGTGCTATATAAATAAATAATAATAATAATAATAATAATAATAATAATAATAGGGTTTTTTAATGTCAATTTGGAGTTTGTTTTAATATTGTAACATATTTTACTCTTATGACTATTTTATTGATGCTCTGTTATCTTTTTTGTTTTTATTTTATAAACTAACTTGGAAGCTTTTGTTATAGGATGGCCCATAAATGATCAGAAATAGGAATTTAAAATTACTCATTCGAAGTATTTTTATCTCGTTTTTTTCAGCTGAAAAAGGCTCCAAGAGTGGCTTAGTAATATGACAGTAATATGATTGTCAGTAATATGACAATCCCTGCTTTCAGTCATACAACCTAAAAGTTAGGAACACATAAGGAAAAAGGGAAGGGAGGGGAAAAGAGAGAGAGAGAGAGAGAGAGTGAGAGAGAGGAAAAAGCAAGCTCAGGAGCCAGTTCTTAAAATTATACTTCTGATGACCTGGGATGGAAACTGTTCAGGTGGCCTGATGGAATAGCTGCTGCCAGGGCCGGTGCCAGACTATTTTGCACCCATGGCAAGGTGAGCTACTTTCACCCCACCCCCACCCCAAAAATGTCAACTTTAATTTTTAAGAACATATGTTTTCTGGAAAAAAATAAGAAGCACAAAACTTGAAACTGCTAAATTTATTTTAAAGTGCAAGAAATACGTCATGCGAATTATAGCAAACAAATTGGAAAGGAACGTCTATGGGTCTAAAATGCATTATTTAACAGGAATATCACCTCCAAATCATCCCCCCTAACTCACACACGCGCGCACACACACACTCAGCATCACTGACTCCAAACAAACACATGCATTCACTCAAAGACCCCATGCACCCCATTCACCCATACATCCTCTCTCTCTCTCTCTTCCAGACGCGTTCTGGAAGTCCGAACGTGAAGTCGCCCCACCCCCACCCCAGCATCCCTGGCTTTGTTTCGGCTGGGCGGTCCCAAGGCGCCATCTCGCTCGCCCAGGCCCAGCTGCATCCTTGGCTCGGGCCGGCTCACAGCCAACGCGCGTGAGTGCTGTGCCCGGCGCCCTTCTTAGCTTGGCGCTCTAGGCGGCTGCCTGAGTGGCCTCTATGGTAGCACCAGCCCTGGCTGCTGCTAGGAGAAAGATGAGGGAAAGCCAAATAGAGCTGGTCTCAGTAATCAACAGAATAGCCCTGTTTCTCTTCTCTCCTTCTGCTCAAATACATATACAGATTATATTCTGTCCGTTTATATTCCCCAATAGTTTAAGTTTTGTATATTGATATGCTGCTTTCCACAGTAAACTGTGTCCAAAGCAGCTTACAATAAACATTCACTTATTGAAATACATAACGTTACAAAAGATATCCCTAAATTCAAATAAGGCAAAATCAGCAATTCAATAAATATAGAATAAATTCAATATTACAATTAACTATCCTAAAGTTGATACAAAGGGCATGTCTACACCTAATGGTATAGAGGGAGGGGGAAGGATCAACTTGATGGCTGTATGACGCCCCAGAAGGGAAGAGGGACGTCGCGGCCACCATTTCCTTCCCCCTGGAATGGAGATGGAGCACAATTGCGCTCCAGCGTATGCAAGTTTTATTTTATTTTTTAAAAAAACCTTTTAAATGTTCTACCAATCCCTGATGGGCATGGACTGCCCCCGTGCAGCTCTGTGTCCGTTTCAAAAGCCCCACTAATTGCAATGAGGAAGGGAGAAGCTGGGAGTGGGTGCTACACCTCCTGCAGTCCTCGGGATGGTCCCAGGACCGCAGGGAAAATTGGCATAACTGAGCAACCAGTTATCCCGTGAAAATGGAGGAGTCATCCCTGGTTGCCCCCGGGATCCCCTATGTGTCATTTGGATGCACAGGGACAATCTAGGGACAACCCTAGGGGGAAAAGGCTGGTGTAGACATGCCACAAATGTATAGAACAAGATAGAAATTAACAGGCCAATAAATACCTAAAAATAAAGCCAATCTCAGCTAATATCAGCATTGGCCTTGCTGTACTCCAAGGGGCCACAGCAGTCTGACTTGGCTCCTGTCTGAGAGACGCAGCATTACCCCAAAGAGGACTCTGAGTCTGGTGGAGCACTGGTCACCCTACTCCAGGGAGAACCCTTGTCATCTTCTAGGCCCAAGAATTCAGCTGTCAACTTTAGCCTCCAAGGATGAGCCTCCCAAAGCCTCTCATGTCCCTCAGTCACATAGGAGCTTGAGGTTATGAAAATAAGCATGGGCCCTTTAGGGTTCCAGTCAGCCCTGGGCAGAGGTGGAATTTCTGAAGGGCTAGAACTGCCAACCTACTTAGTTTCTGAGGCAGAGTTGCTGACAGTCTCTTGCAGTTCAGCCAAGGAGCTCCTTCAGAGCACTGTCTGAGGTCCTGTGTCCTGCCTTGCTGTGACCATGCTGAATTCAAAGTGATGTGGACTACTGGACATGACTCTTGCCTCTGTACTGAAGCCTATACAGTGAGTGACCGGCATCTTCCCCTGGGTCCCACCCAGTTAAGAAACAGCTAGGCTTTAGCACAGTTCAGAGGGGCTGGGCTCTTCTTACCAGGCTAGATGTTTCACAGGAGGCTGACAGCAGTAAAAAGGGAAGTGATGGAGGGTGTCAATGATGGCAAGCCTCAGCATCCTATTTGGACTGCAACTGTTGGTTTTTACTGTGAACAGCACCGTGAAATATTCTGAGCCTTTAAAATGCTTTAAAACACTACTGCTCTAAAGCACTTTAAAGCACTTTATAACAGTTTTGACAACTGTATATTTATTTATTTATTTATTTATTTAAAGCATTTTTATAGCGCCGCCTCACCATTTCTGGCATCAAGGCGCTTTACAATAACATATAAAACAATTCCATTAAAACCCTCAACCCACATTAAGACAATTCCATTAAAACCCTCACCCTCAAACCATTAAAAGCCCTCAACCCTAATTTAAACCACCCCCTCCCCAAACTCTTGTGAAAATAAAAACGCCTTACAAAGGCGTTTGAAGCAATTGAGAGTGGAAGCCTGTCTAATCTCCAGGGGCACATTACTCCATAACCGGAGGCCAGCCACTGAAAAAGCCCTGGCCCCTCCGCACATTCCAATTTGTAGCAGGGGACCATCAGGGCACCTGCTCCTGAGAGCGAGTCTGCCAATGGTGAGACACAGGAGAAAGGCGACTGCTCAGGTATCCAGGACCCAAGCAATGCAGGGCTTTATACATGGTCAACAAGACCTTGTAGCGCACCCTAGCAGCCACCGGCAGCCAATGGGGCTCTTGAAGCACCAAAGTGATAGAAGACCACTTTGGGAGCCCCTTGACCAACCTGGCTGCTGCATTTTGTACAGCCTGTAGGCGTTGGATTTGCTTCAAGGGAAGCCCTGTATACAACAGGTTGCAATAGTCCAGTCTGGAAAGAACCAGGGCCTGGACTGCGGTGGTAAGATTAGCCTCTGACAGAAAGGGGCGAACTTGGCAGAGCACATGGAGTTGATAAAAGCAACTCCAAACCACGCCCCCCACCTGTGATGACATAGTTAGGGACTGGTCAAGAATAACACCCAGGTCCCGTGCCACAGTCACAATCCTTGGTCGGATTCCTGAAATAGGCAGATCTACAAGCTCCTGCCTCAAATCTGCCAGCCACTGACCTCGGCCAATCACCATCAGCTCAGTCTTCTCCGGGTTAAGCTTTAGTTTACTCCTAGACATCCATGGAGTGTGTCCTGGGCCCCAACAGGACACACATATGGCCCCAACACACATATGGAGTGTGTCCTGGGCCCCAACAGTTGTCAAAACTGTTATAAAGCACTTTAAAGTGCTTTAAAGCAGTAGTGTAGATCCTGCCCCAATGTGCCTTCTATCATTACACACATATCCTTTTATGCTAATTAGCTCCACAAGCCTTCATTAGTTTAAGCTGCAATCCTATTCACCCTTACCTGGAAGTAAGTCCTGTTGAACACAATGGCACTGACTTCTGATTAAGCGTGTATAGGATTGTGTTGCGAAAAATTCATTGTTTGATCAGCGGGGCCAATTTGAATTTGTGGGGGCTAAAATTCATGGCACAATTTTAATAGTTGTAGTGAAAATTCGAAAGACCACTGTTAGGGTGACCATATGAAAAGGAGGACAGGGCTCCTGCATCTTTAACAGTTGTATTGAAAAGGGAATTTTAGCAGGAGTCATTTGTATACATGGGGAACATGGAGAAATTTCCTCTTCATCACAACAGTTAAAGCTGCAGGTCCCCTGCCCTCTTTTAAATCTGGTCACACTAGCATAGCTCCTGTAGTTTTAACTGTAGTGATGAAGAGGAAATTTCACCAGGTTCCCCATATATACAAATAACACCTGCTGAAATTCCCTTTTCTATGCAACTGTTAAAGATACAGGAGCCCTGTCCTCCTTTTCATATGGTCACTCTAACCACTGTATATCAAGGAGGCAGTGGAGTGCAGAATTCTCTTGTCCATGTTTAGAAGGCCGTTGAGACCTGTTTATTAATTTGGATAGCTATCATAGTTCCCAGGGTTAATTCTGTTGATGTTGTAATGGCTCAAAGCTTGTAGATAAGCCTTCGGCAACATCTCAAGGTTAAGGCTACTTGTTGTCAGCCAGGGTAGCTGAAATGAACGTTTTCTTCTGGACTGGTTGCCTGCCAAGTGCTAGGGCCAATATTTTGCTAGTTTCCAAGAATGGATGAAAAACTCTTGAAGTGATTGGACTATGTCCAGAATGGAAGGGATCAAGGGAATAGTATCTGATACCTTGGGGCACAGGCTGATCTAGACAGCACCAAGCAGCCAAACCACAGGAGATCAGATAAAATGCAGGGATTCCCAGTGGCAGAAAGAACATATGCTTTATGATCTTGCCTTTAATGTATTGTAGTTTTTCTCATTTTATTAGCCTATTTTAGCTAAATACATTTCTTTTTGCACACCCACTGGTGTGCTTATTGCCCCCCCTCCTAAAAAAACCCATTGCCTTTGGCAAAATCATTGGCAAAACAACAGTTTATGTTATTTTTATTTGGCTATGTTACGGTAAAAGGGAATGAAAAATAAAGTCTTAATAGATTATCTTTCTTTTTAACATTGAGTAGTAGCCTTTGTTTATTAAATTAAATTGTAAATATTACATACAATGTCATTTATACTAAAGTTTTGTAATATGCAGATTTAGTTAATATTCATTCATGAATCAACTGATTAAAAGATAAAAAATTATTTGTCTAAAAGATCTAACAGACTGAACACAGGTCTTCCACATAGCTTTGGTGGCATAAAAAGAGCTTACAATTCTATTACAGTACACATATACTTTTATGCTAACTAGGTCTGCAAGCTTTCACTAGTTTTGGCTTCAATTCTATACACAGTTACCCGGAAGTAAGTCCTGTTGAACACAATGGCACTTACTATTGAGTAAATATGTATAGGATTGTGCTATTGCCAATTTTCATTGACTGTTTTATGCTTTTAATTTGTGTTACTATCTTGGTGTGTGTGTGTGCCCCTTCTGTGCCTTCTAGTATTTTTCCTCCTGTGCTGCTATGCTTTCAGGTAAAAATTTGCTACTTCCCATAGCGTCCCTGTTTACCACACAAATTGTACATAGCTTTCCACAGAACCCAACCTTGGCCATGGGGGCTGAAAGGCCAAGGGGATCCCACACAAGACACTAGACAGGATCCTATTCCAATCCTGCTTGCAGAAGGCAAGCTGGAAGGCACTGTTTTACCAGATCAGGGAAATGTGTTTGCTTTTTGCTTTTTATTGTTTTAAAAACTATTTTATGTTAGCAGCCTTGGAAAGCCTTGGAATATAAAACTTTCAAATAAATAAATAAATATCTCAGTGCCCCTTACAAACATGCAAAGTACGCCAGTAGTAAGGACGTAAGAAAAGTCCTGCTGGATCAGCCCAAAGGCCTATCTAGGGCATGTCTACACCAGCCCTATATCCTGAGATCGTCCCAGGGTTGTTCCTGTGCATCCAAATGTCACACAGGGGATCCAAGGAGCAGGCAGGGACGACCCCTCCATTTGCCTGGGATAATCCTTAGGTGTAGAAAGGGCCCTAGTCTGGCATTCAGTTCCCACAGTGGCCAACCAGCTGCATATAAGAAGCCCACAAACAAGTCATGAGCTTTTATTATCTCTCAACAGCAGACAAGAGGCAGCGAGGCAATAGCTTGTCAATGAATTCATGACTGAGGTAAGATTTGAACTGGAGGATTCCTGGCTCATAGCTCACAGACCATTATACTATACTACACCAGCTCAGATGCCTTGGCTGTGCAAATTCTTGGGCATTATGACAGTGTATACCCGACTCAATCAATTTCTTTCTGAGTATTTCAGAAGTAATATTTCCTCACTCCATAAGTGCTTTATCCATTTATTGGAAAACACCAATTCACATTATTTGGTTTTTTTTAAAAAAAAAAACCTGTCAAACTAAGCAAGGTTGTTTTGTTACTGGGGATTTTCAAAAGACCTTTGACAAAACCAATCAGCAGCTGACACATTCATCAAGAAAGGCCTTTTAAAATTAGCCTACTGTGCAGGTATTTTGACAGAATTTGTCACAAGCTTTGAATGGCACCTGCCTTAGCTTTTCTCCTTATGTACACACATGTTTTTTGTGCACATTTAACACTCTTTGGCAGTCCTTCCTTCAGGAAAGCTCTGGTTTATAGCACACCCTGAGACAACAGTAGGAAGAGAATGTGCCAGACAATCAATTATGATATCTTTCTCCCCCATCTTTTTTTTTTTTAATAGTCCGACCTCTATGCCTGGAAATGGACTAATTGAGAAGAAAACTATTTCAGCACACCACGTTTTGTAAAACTCCTACAGCACTATGTGCCTTCATTTTTTGCTCATATTTATCATTTCTCGACATTGCATTTTCACTACACAGGAGCTTGCACTGTTGGTTTTTTTTCCCTTCCTCCAAGCCTGGAGATCACCCCATGGATTAACAAATGATTGAGGATTCTCTCTTAAAAGACTCTTTAAAAACCTGTCAGAATCAGCCTGAGACACAGATTTATTATGAACTATTTAAAGGGCTTAATATATGTATCCCCAAAGAGCCCTTGGAGCAAACTAAAAAGGAAGAGAGGAGTTCTCAAAGAATGGGAAAAATTCTCCAATGTCCCACTTTCTTCACACCACGATTACTGTTTACTCAAAGGATAAAATGCCTAACCTGTCACATGCAGCCTTCAGAAGCCATATTGCTGGTGATGTACAGTAGAAAAAGAACCAAAACAATGAGACTCAACAGTAATACACCGCAAAAAGGCAGCTGTAATTTACTTTCTAACCTGTTCGTCACCACACTAATGTGGATACATCTTGTAGAAAAAACCCCTGATCTTCTGACCCACATAGCAATCAAACAACTGCCAGAGTGTTTTCTGTCATGCAAGCTGTGACCATTACCTTAATTATATGTTACTGTATAAAAAACCTTCCCTAATGAGCAAATTGTCTCCCACATGTGTGCCAACTCACCCTTCTGTCCTTGAAAAGCAGCCCCTGCTTGTAATTTCAGCTGGGCATTTTAAAGCATGTTAGAACTATTTCTTCTAATGGGTAATGCTGTCTTACATTTATTTTATTAGGATTGCCAAGATATAATTAACATTATCAACTTTGTACTAGAGAGACAGTCTGGGGGGAGAAAAACCTCATACTTTATATGAAGATACATTTCAGTAAACGGTAAAGCTGAGATTTGCACTGATAGAAGTCACCGTCTCATTCACCTTGAAACAACTTACTCTGCAGTAATATCACTGAAGTTAACCAAATTTAAACTAATTACATTGTGTACAGTGGTTTGAGGGCTACAGCTATAACGTCACTTTGGATGTTTACTGTTTTTCACATTCAGAAGCAGACTGTGTACTCACAGCGTCTCCTGCTCTTCCCTTGCTGAGGGGTCAGGATTACCCACAATCCTGCCAGGTGACAAATAAAAGGACAGAGTGAGTTTGATTCACATGGTATACCTGCACAGGGCCCACTAGTGTCCCTTCTGGACCACTAGACTAGTATAAGCAGACTGCCTGGGCTGCTACTGTTCAAATTCAATTTTAACAGTAATATGTCATCCAGGAGCGCAAAGATCCCATCTGTGGCAAGTGTTGTGGTGTCATGATTTGTGTGTTGCAGGGGGAAAAACATTAGTATGATCCTTAGACCTTTAAGATGGTGCACAGCCTTCATGTAATATACATTAGCAATTTTACAGTAAACAAACTGCATAGAAATTAACACTGTAAAATTGATTAGAACTGTAGGCCAAGCCTGGCTTGCTTGATGGCATTTTTAGCAGCTGGACTATCCAATCTGAGCTTTCCTTGGGATTGTTAATACATCTTCTTGAATGATAAAGAGGGAATAGGCAAGTGCAACCATTTGTAGCGCATGTTCACTGGCACTGCCAGACGTCTCTGAACAGCTGACATTGACTTGTAGCATGGGCATCTGGAGAATCCTACAAATTCTGAGAACTCTACTCAGCCCAATAGCTCCTGCAATGTTGGGATTGATTCTCAGATGTCTTTTATCCAAATTTCTACTTGTCATGATTGTGAAGATAAGATGTGAAAATCAGAACATTTACTGCATAGCTATAATAAAATCATAAAATTGCTACATCTCCTAAAATTCAAGATTTGGGCAGGAATGAACCCATGGGCAGTTGTTGGGTTATTTGAGGGTTGCTGACCCACCCCCACTCAAGCCATTCTGCCCGGGTTCAGATCACATGGGCGGGGAATTAGGGAAATTTGACCAGCATGTGCAGTAGCCGCAACAAGCCAAAGTGGCTTGTTTCAGCCATCATAATCATGAGAAGCAGGTCCTTGGCTGACTGTGCAGAATCTTGCATGAGCACTGTGATATATAGGAAGCATACTTAATAAAATCAAGTATTTGCATAATTATGACCTTATATTACAATTTTTGCATTCTGATAGCAAATTTGGCTTTTGCTAACATGATGCAAAAGTTGTTAATGAGTCTCATTGTATTAGCAACTTTCTATCACATTAACAAAGATTAAATTTGCTAATGGAATATGACAGTCACTAACATAAGATTAGTGCAAAGAGAGACCAAAATCTCAGTAGGCCATCAAAGGTAATGATCAACATGTAAACAATGCCTTGTCTGTTTTCCCCTCTTTGTTAACTATAATATGAATGTGTGTGCAATGTGTAACTCCCATTCACGTCTACAAAAAAATCCCTATGAGAGTCTTGTTTTACACAACACTAATGCGACCACAACACAACGATTAATTTTTGATAGAAAATCATGAGCCATCAACTTTCCTCATTAGAAGAGAGACAAATCATGCAAACAGATGAGCTGATGGAACTATGACACAAAATATGCGTCCTTAAAGTCAGATATTTTGATTCTTCTTGCATAAGTAATTTAGACAGTATTTCCTTGTGTACAGTAAGAGCCTTTCCAAAGTATAATTGCAAAGACTCAGCAACTTCATAAGCCAGACATCAAGACAATTAATTTATAATTAGAAAAAAATACTTCAGAAAATCAGATTATGTTTTTATAGGTTTCCCAGGAGAAACGGCAATGTTGATTTACAGAATTCTCCTCCGCTTTGGTAACTGGAATCACAAGAGTCAGAAGACTCCAAAAAAGAACCTAACAACAAAAAACTATACATGTCTACTTAGAAATAATCACCTCTGAGATCAATGGGCCTTAGTCCCTGATAAGTGGTTACAGGATTGAAGCCTAAATTATGGTTACTATTTTCAAAAATCAACCATTTGAATACTAGTTAAAGGGGTTTTGTGTAAATTTGCTATCTAATTAACCAGATTTCTGATTATTCTTTTCGAGTTCACTTCACCTGGATTTACTTGTAATAAAATGGAATAACCCCATGTACTGTGCTCTAAATTCTTTGGAGAAAGGGCAGAGTATAAATGCAGCTAGGAAATAATTCTAGGTATGTAGGTGATATATAGTATCTTGCGTAGCATATACATGCTACAATGATTATATATGGCATCTACTCTCAATATGCCAAGGTATATTTCTGTAAAGTTCAACGAAAAACCCTTCAGTCTAAGCAAAGTTTGATATTTATCTTTTTCTACTTGTATATTAACAACTTTTCAGTGCTAAATCAAATGACCACTACAATGAAAGTAAATTTGTTTCCTAGTTACAGGAATATGCTAGAATGCCACATTTAATCAATTATATATGAATACACGAAAGGAGACAGAGTTATAATAATTTGGTTCAAAATTAAATTACATATATTGATTATTGTAAAAAAAAACCACATACTTCAAATAATAAAAAGCATACTTTTGAAATGTTATAAATTGTGTATTTTATAATATTTTTTTAGAATATGTTTTATATGAATAATAAAATGAAATAAACCTAATTTTTAAAAATGATTTATTAGGCTTGGTCTACACTTATGGCAGAATGATGTGGTAATAGAAGCCACAGATGGTAAAGTAGACTGTACTACTTCACACTTCAGTTAGGAGTGCCATTTTTGAAGGCTTCCCAATGTAAAAACACTCAGCAAGTCGAAACACACACTACCATAACTTGGATAGAAGTTACCTATTATGGTAATTCTCTTCTTGCAAGGGGACATGGAAAAACTTCCTGCAGTCTAAAGTGGACAAGTCCATTCTGTCTCATCAGAATTTTGCCCCTTGCTTTTCATCTTGCCCTGCAGTATGTTTAAGCTATTCCAAGTGACCTCTGTCTCTTAGATTTCCTAAACAACTCTTCCTAATGTCGGTGTCCTCCTTGTTGCCAGGGTTGCCCAAGCCCTTCCATTCATCTTATTCAGGGTCAATTCTAACATCTGCTCAAGCAATTGCAAAAGTTTTTGTGAAGCCCACTTTATCAGATAACCAATACGTTTTTATGGCCACTTTTCCTATCTTTCAAATATCTAATTTTAATTGAATTGTCACAGATGGTACTTTTTTACATTGACTCTGGTCCCACAAAAGCTTATACTTTAGTTCCTTTCTTAGGGCAGTATTAATGTCGACATGACTGCTAATATAAATTACGCTGCACTACCATAAGGGACGTTTAGCGTAACACCAATAGCATTCGCTAGTGTGATGGGATTCCTTGGAAAACCTGTCACCCAACTGAAGCTTTTGATGTTGCACTAGAGATCCCTTATGCTAGCACAACGTAATTTACATTAACACTTGTGTTGATTTGGATACAGCCCTTAATTTTTAAGATGTCACAAGACTCTTTGCTGTTTTTACTGCAACAGACAAACAAGACTACCGTATCTAAGCTTCAACCAATAATTAATCCAATAAATAGTCTCATAATATAAAGCAGGAAAAATGTTTTCCTCTTTCTTTCTTTCTTTTTTTACCAGTAGGGCAATCTGAAACAGCCTTTATTTAATACAAGCGGCCACCCTGTTCTTGACCTATTAAAACTTTGTTTGCTATTATACTAGCTGGCAAGCTAGTCATGCAGAAAGGTGTTGAGGAAATGAGCCAGTATGTTCCCCTGGTGATATAAATGCTTTATCAAGCTGATCCCTGCCTTGTTATGTAAACTATACTAGGTACTGTTCATTTTAAACACAGAGATAAACAGATCTAATATGCTTCAGGGCGTCATGCTTTATGCATGAACTGCTTTTTATTTTTATATTAAAGATTTTCTTGACACAACCCTTTGCAATGGAGTAAAGCAATAATATAACGTCTTAACTACAACCACAGCAGCACCTGCAAGTTCAAAGTAGAGTGAAAGATATTCCCAAATCAATTAGACCAATGCAAACCTTTTTAATTAATTCTTAATAAACAATTAATTTTTTAGTGAACACTTCTTGTAATAAGAATGTCTCTCTCAAAAGATAAATGAAAAAAATCCTCAGAGACAAACGTTATAAAAACACACACAAATCTTTCTATTTCTTTTTACAATGTTTAGCTACCTTCCATTTGCCTGTCATTCACTTGTAATATTTTCAATACACTTTCTGTTTGAATTGATAGCAGATATAATATTGTAACCATTTCCTGTGTTGTGATCTACAGATTATTCAATAAATACAGAAGTAAATATGCTCAGTTGTCAACATTGTGAATCCCTACAGTAAAGTTGTAGAGAGAAAGAAATGGGGAAAATATTCTCTGTGTCACTCAGACATTAGATAAGCCAAAGTAACTAATGGCAGTAGGTAAAAAAAGTACTTCTACATGCAAAACATTATTAAGCAGTGGAATTCATTACCACATGATACAGTGCTCAATAGGATATAGGGCTTATTAAAGGTTTGGCACTTCATGAGAGAGGTATATCTACTGTTGGCTATTTTCCATGACAGCTACAAGAACCTCTATGTTCAGATATGGTGGGCAGTCTACAATGCTGACTGCACACTATAGGATCCACCATTAGCGCAACAAGAAGCTAAGGTCCCTGAAGCAAGTGGAAATACTCATTTCTGGAATGGGACAATACAGCAGAGCTTGCAAAAGGGAGCTCTGTTGACCTCTTCTGTCCCCAAAACTAGTGCTTCCACTTGTTTTATTTATTTATTTATTATATTTCTATACCGCCCAATAGCCGGAGCTCTCTGGGCGGTTCACAAAAATTAAAAACCATTCAAAGTATAAAACAACAGTATAAAACCATAATATAAAATACACTTTTGGGAGTTGTTTTAGGAAGCATTAAATTCCTGTTAGGGTTGCAGCTGGTCCCATGCATGCAAGAGAAGAGATGCAGTAGCAGTATTGGATGCTGCCCACAAGATTCCTGATTACCAGAAGCTGAGAACAAATAATAGAGGCATTTGAAGGGATGCTGTTGGAAACAGAACACTAGTTTAGATGGAGTCTCAGGCTGATCCAGCAAGAAAATTCTTTCTTTCTTTCTTTCTTTCTTTCTTTCTTAGATGCAACCCCGCATCCTTCACAGTATTAACACTATGAAGATGGCTTACAATAATCAATATACCAATTAAAACATCAAAATAATTAAATATAAAACATTCAACCATGTAAAATATAAAATAACACCAGCAGATATAAAGTTTATAAAATGAACCTTAACATCAGGAACAAACAAAGAAAAAAGCTGAACAGGTTTTTTTTGGAAGCCTTTAGGGTACTTGTAAAAACCTATAGAGAATGGGTTATAGCTACCTCCCTGGGAAAATCGTTCCAATGTGGCAGGACTACCACTGAACAATCCCTTTCCTAATAACCAAATAACTCTTACCAAAAAATCAGAGAGCAGGGCCTCAGAAGCTATAGGTTTCTTCACCTTTGGTCATCATGCTTGCAATTCTGCATGAGCCACCCATGTCTAATGAATGTGAGGAGCTGAGGCTTTTTTGTGCTGCAGAATGGGCACGACCATCCCAGCAGTTGTGCAATAATTTATTTATTTATTTATTACATTTCTATACCGCCCAATAGCCGGAGCTCTCTGGGCGGTTCACAAAACCCTGTC
This sequence comes from Elgaria multicarinata webbii, assembly GCF_023053635.1. Classification (NCBI taxonomy): domain Eukaryota; kingdom Metazoa; phylum Chordata; class Lepidosauria; order Squamata; family Anguidae; genus Elgaria; species Elgaria multicarinata. The sequence continues at coordinate 142,293,200 of NC_086172.1, read as the reverse complement.
CCCCCCATTTCAAGACTGTCCCCCCCCCATTTCATGATGCACAGGGGATCCAGGGATCAGGGAGGGATGATCCCTCCTTTGCCCTGGGATCTCGCCCTCCACTTTGGCTGAGCCCAAGACCGTGGAATGTGTGGCTGGGTGCTGTAGGTTGACCTGGGTCAGCACGATTCCTCGCGAGGAGCCGGGAGCCACGCACGGGTCACAGTGCCCATTGGGGGTAGGGTGGGGGGAGCGGGGAAAGTAATTTAAATTTAAAAATTACTTACCCCTTTAAGTTAAAAAAAAAAAGATGGGCGTGACACCTCTCCTTCTGAGGTCGTCACGCGTCACATGTAAACAAAGGAGGGATCTCACGATAAACACATCATGAGATCTTCCCCCCTCCGTCGCGGGCTAACCGGTAGGTCTAGCTAAGGCCTGGGAGGAAGGCTCAGAGTGGTTCAGCTGTTTTATTACTTCAGCTGCATAGGGTCCAACCAGCAACAGCCTCATCACTTTTCCCCGAAGCTGAGGCAGGAAAGGGAAATGGCAGACTTCCTTGATTACCACTCAGTGGAGGCAGCCGGCGGCCCCCATTTCTGATTTGGTGAGCACGGCCAGCCCAAATGCTTTGTAAATCCCAGGTTACAGCACCGTACGGAAAGCTCTTTCAACTAATTTAATGTTTTTTGAGCATTTACTAAAACAAATATAAACCTGTTTTATCAAACCGACTGTAATGAAATATGACGATTCATGACACTATGCTGTCGACAGACTGAATTACAACTTTTTAATTTAGTCAGGTAAAGAATCATTATGGTAGGACTCTAGGGCAGGAATGTGTTAATAAAATTGTACTTTCTGCCTTTTCATTTAAAATAATCCCTCGAGCTGATTAAATGAAATATCACTTGTTTAATAACTGACAGAACATTATTTTTAAGCAGAAATGTTTTGCATATTTTCTCTTCCTAATTTTTAATTCCTCTCACAGTGCAGGGAAGGCACTGACATCACACAAAGAGAGTAGAGTTTAGCACTTGAATATAGTTTGTCCTGTCATCGTGGCATCTATAATTTAGTGTGAAGCAGTGAGGTAGACACAGCATTATCATTAGAAATCATCCTGAACAGGGATATAAACCACACTCGCAATAACACTTGTCAGAAAGGTGACTGCAGTCAAAACTAATATCCAAGAGGTTGAAGATAAATGCTGACACTGCAGCTATCCTACAAGGCTATTATTGCATAAAAAAACACTGGGGGTGGGGGGAGAAACCAAACCAAAATATGAACCTTCCCTGGAGTGAACAAGTTAGTATAAAGTTTTTATCTAGCATAGCATAAATTCACTGTGAATTAATGTAGGTGAAGCCTAGCTTTACCTGAATAAGGTTATTTTATGTTGCTACAGAGGATTAATCAAATAGGTTTTTTCTGGCTTAATGACTCTAAGTTTTCCTGAATTCCTGCATCCCATCTTCTTTCTCCCATCCCTCTGGTATGCTGGAATATATGTGTAAAGTCCTTAAACCAGTTCATTAGCTGAACTCCTGATAGATTCAGTCTTTCCCTCAACCTATACTATTATTCCTCAGCCAGCACTTGTACCTTCCCAGTCTTTACATGGAGGTGTGTTTCCTTGCAATTTAATATCAGAGTACTTCATGCCACATAAACTGTGGAACCATAGGGAAAACAAAAACATTTGAATTATGCCCATTGTTTACTTGGACATGAATATGAAGTGTTGGGTACAGTTTACTTATTTAACATACTGTATGTGGCATAAAAAGAAACAAAGAAAAGATACCCCAAGATACTGCCCTCCTACAGTCTACTTGGGGGTGATAAATATACCTTTTTCATTTTTCTTTTAATGTATGTTGAGCAAGAGATGGGGAAGGCATTGACTTTTCGTTGCTTTTAAAGAATCTGATTAAGCATTTCATCCTAGAATGGGTTTATACAGATCAAAATTAGGGTGCATTGCAAGTAGAGAAAGAGAATTTGTAACAGCAGTGATTAATGTTGACTCATAAAGAAATCAGCTGCATGTTGCTCTCCCACAAAAGGAAAGTTTAGGAAATTTCTGTTGTCGTCATCCCCACCACTTAGGAACAAAATGCAAGTTTATGCAATACAACGTTAATGACTGTATGCTGCACAAGTGTGATGTTGATAGTTCTGTATTATAAGATAGGACGTGTGGCCTCAAAGCAGATCCTTTGACGTAGTTTGGGTTTCTGTTTTTTCATAGGTCCCAAAGTCTTTGCTGCTACTGAAACTGTATAATCTCTAGGAATATGTCTCATAGCAAGCCCTTGGTCCTTCAGATCCATCTGAATGAAGAAAATTGGTCTAAGTTTCTAAAGATATCATAAATGAAGACATGTTTGTAAACTGCTTTAGTCTCAGAAGAGAGCTTAAGAAATGGTGTACATGGAATGTGAAGATTTATTTATTTATTTATTTATTACAGTTCTATACCGCCCAATAGCCGGAGCTCTCTGGGTGGTTCACAACATCTTGAAATAACACAATATTATGATAGATGGACATAAGAACTGTAAAAAGTGGGATTTATTTTGTGTTAGTCCCTGTAAAATTATATTGGAGGTGATAAGAAGACTTGGGACAGAAATCTGTTACTGTGGTTGCTCAGTTTGGTCTAAACTGTGCCACATTAATTGTCATTTGCTCCATAGCAATGTTCAGTACCAAAGAAGGAAGCAAAGTAAAACGGCAAGAAGGAAAAGAAGGGAAAGTACCTTATAATTTAATTGCAGAATAAAGTTGGCTATGATTCTTCTTAGCCCAAGCCAATTGGCAATTAGTGTAGAAAGCTTGCTAGTTTACAATAAAGTGTGTGTGTGTGTGTGTGTGTGTGTGTGTGTGTGTGTGTGTATTTGGGGTGACTGTAATTTTTACTGGCTGTATTTAATTATATTAAGCCTTGTGTTATTCAGCCTACTCCACCAGTCTGCTTGAAGGAACATGTGATTTTTGGTTTTGCTGATCTGCTAACAAGCTAGTAGCCTGCATTTCAAAGATGATTGTGGAGGGGGCACATGCAAAGTAGGCTAGTAATTTTTTTTGGGGGGGGGGAAGCTAGTAAAGTCATTGAGCTTATTTACAAGACTGTATTGAAACTGAAGAGAAAATACCCCCCCCACACACACACACTTTCTTTATCCCAACTATTATTGTAGATTGTACAGTTCATATTCTTATTACATATGTTATCAGTTTTTAACTCTCAATGAATCTGGTCTAGCTTTCTCTATGACATATTATTATTTATTTAGGTCTTTTTATTTCATTTCTATACTGCCCAATAGCCAAAGCTCTCTGGGCTGTTCACAACAATTCACAAGATAAAATAGAGCTAAAATAAATAAATATAACCTAATGGGAACTGAGCTGGCAGTGATCAAAAAAGAAAGAGATATTGGGATTGTGGTGGACAGCTCAATGAAAATGTCAACCTAATGTGTGGCCACTGTACAGAAGGCAAACTCCATGTTAGGCATTATAAGAAAAAGAATTGAGACTAAAATGGCCAGTATCATACTGCCTTTACACAAATCTATGGTGCGACCACACTTAGAATACTGTGAACAGTTCTGGTCAACAAACCTAAAAAAGGATACTATAGAGCTGGAAAAAGTGCAGAAAAGGGCAACTAAAATGATTAACGGGCTGGAGCATCTCCGCTATGAGGGAAAGTTACATCAATTGGGATTGTTTAGCTTGGAGAAAAGGAGGCTAAGAGGAGACATGATAGAGGTGCATGGTATGGAGAATGTGGATAGAGAGACATACTAGAACCCGGGGTCATCCCATGAAGTTGATTGGTGGGAGATCCAGGACAAATGAAAGGAAGTACTTCTTCACACAGCGCATAGTTAAATTATGGAACTCACTACCACATGATGTAGTGATGGCCACCAATTTGGATGGCTTTAAAAGGGGGTTGGATAAATTTCTGGAGGCGAAGGCTATCAATGGCTACTAGCCCTGATGGTTGTGTGCTACCTCCAGTATTTGAGGCAGTAAGCCTGTGTACACCAGTTGCTGGGGAACACGGTTGGGAGCGTGCTGTTGCACAACATCCTGCTTGTTCATCTCTGACCGATGGCTGGTTGGCCACTGTGTGAACAGGGTGCTGGACTAGATGGACCCTTGGTCTGATCCAGCATCAGGGCACTTCTTATGTTCTTATGACTCTCAAAGACATGCTGTTGTATCTAGTTATGATTTTAAAACCACACATGGCAGGTGGGAGGAGGCACCACAAATGGATGCAGCCCATTTATGTGGGTTGTTTCCTTTTATGTGGAATTGGGTTGACTGCTACAGACTGACTTTAGGAATCACAATGGCCGCCAAAGGCCAGCAAGTCTGGCTTCCCACCCAAGGCATACTGGGAGTTCAACCCAAGGCGTTGCTGGGAGTTGTAGGCATAAATGTAGATTTTTATTAAATTCTTTAAAAAATACTTAAACCCCCAAAATACATGTTTTTAGATTTTTATTTTTTTTCTGATCCATGTACGGTCTGGGTGAACAGTATTAAGGCAGTTCTATATGTAGAAGTGGGTAAACATTTTTGGACATATGTGACACACACATACTTTCCGCTTTATAATAGAGATGATCTAATAACACATCCATAGCAATGCACTTTTTAAGAGAAGTCCAAACTATTGCTGCTGCCAGATGAGGCTTTTATTGTGCCATCACCTTGCTTCATTTGCAGAATTTTACAAAGGGACAAAGGCAACCTTCTGCTTCTTCAGTCTGTTTTCTTAGCACTGAAAATCCATTAAGGATGGAAAGGGAATAGCTGCACAATGTCTTTTGCTCAGTAATACTAGAACCCACCTGTCTGAAAGCACCCTTACACTCAAAGCCTAGATATTATGTGAAAGTGAGTTCCATGGGGTTAAGGTGTTGGCCTCATATACACAAATAAATGATAATGCATTTGCTAGGGCCAAATTCTGACAACCCTTTGTACTTTTAAGAACTGCTTAACAAAGAAACCCTGAATAATATCCCTGGAACTGAAACCCAGTATAATCATTTCTGACAGTTGCATTAGTGGGGACAGTTGCTCTCATGGCTGAGAGTCATTATCAAAGGGTATATATTACTTCCAGTATCAGAGGCAGTATGCCTCTCAATACTAGTAAATGACCAGAAGGGTGCTATTGCACTTATGTCCTGCTTAAATAATAATAATAATAATAATAATAATAATAATAATAATAATAATAATAATTAGTAGTAGTATCCCACCTTTTGCCCAATACTGGGCCTCAAGGTGGCCTTACAAAGTTTAAAACATACACTGTAAAACCTAGGAAAAGAAATGTAAAAAAAAAATTTTTTTTTTTAAACATACACGATTAAAATACACAACAAAATTATAAGTCATTAACATAGATGGAGGACCAGATTATTCTCCAAAAGCCTGCTGGAACAAATAAGTTTTAGCCTGCTTCCGAAAGCCCATCAAGGAGGGAGCCAGCCTAGCTACCCCGGGAAGAGAGTTCCAAAGCACTGGAGCAGCCACCGAGAAGGCCCTCTCCCGTGTTCCTACCAAGCGTGCCTGTGAAGATGGTGGGACTGAATGAAGGGCTTCTCCAAAAGATCTCAAAGCATGGGCAGGCTCATAAGGGAGAATATGGTCTTTCAAATAAAGGCTTCCCATATGCATCTCATTGGCCACTGTGGGAACAAATGCCAATTAGATAGGCTTTTAATCCTATATGGCTCTTCTTAGATTCTTATCCCCCTGCCCCATGTACTACTGAACAGAGAGAAAAGGTATTTCTTTCAGGTAACAACAACCCCTTTCAGCTCAGCAGGTGCCACTTTAGAGCCCCTAACCTGAGCAGGTGGTTCGTGAGCATGGAGTTTCTACCTCTGGAAGGGGGAACTAAAATATCCCTTTGCATAAACAGAAAATCACCCACAGTGCTTTGGATTCCAGCACATAACCTCTATCACTTTAATAGAATTTGTAGTAACACAGCAGCTTGGAAATGTACAAGGAATTTCATGCACAGGAATTTCCAGGACTCCTAGTGCTGGACTTTCCTGTAGTCCCATTTTAGACCCTTCATGTGCAGGCTTTTTCTTCTGGAAAGTTACAATATTCTGTTTGTGGAAAGAATAACTCTGAGTGGAGCAGTGGACATCCAGACAATGGGTAATGTCTACTTGAAAGCAGCTGGACAACACAGAAGTGCCAGAGTGGTAACAGATAACAACAACAACGGTGTGGAACTGCAATAAGCATGAAGCTGAAGTTGCCACCACTGCAAAGGACTTAAGCCCTTTCCTACACCTAAGGATTATCCCAGGCAAATGGAGGTATCATCTCTGCCTGCTCCCAGGATCCCCTGTGTGTCATTTGGACATACAGGGATGATCCCGGGACGATTCCGGGGGGAAAGGCAGGTTTAGAAATGGCCTTAGTTGAACATATAGGGATTCAGCAAGGAGGAATAACAACTTATTAGGATGCCATCCTGGGCCTTAGCAGATCCACATGGCAACTGTGTTCATAGTTTGATGGGGGAAACAGTGGAGTAAGTACAGGTGATTAAAATACACAGCAGGAAAATTCAGAAAATGGGTATATTCCACTTCCTCTTAGTTCTGCTTTACAAAACCTCTATTTGTGCATTATGGCCCAATTCTGAGCTTATGTGTCTATGACTCTATTCATGGATGGAGAGGCACACGTACTCCTACATCTGTAAAGAGGATCTTATGTAGGGGGAGCATGCAAACTGGGCTTTAGTGTTAGATTTTCAATTATTAAGATAATGAGGGAAAGAAAATAGATAGAAAGAGATAGCGCTTTAGATCAACAAAGAAATGGATGGATATTCCTCTGTCGGCTGTAAATATAGAGGTTTTTTATACCTTTTTGTAAATAAAAACCCTCTTTTGTAAATAAAAACAACAGCAACAACAGTAATAATACAAAATAAGAACCTGAATGAGTCTCACTTGCCTTTGTAGTTTTTGTAACAGCATATGGCTGTATATTTAGGTTGATTTATGGAAACAGATAGTTGGTTAATCAATGTATTTTATTTCAGCTTTTAAGTGTTTTTAATAATGCAGAAATAGATAACAAATTATAGTAGGCCTGTAATTCTGACAAGAGACTAAAATGTAGTTTTAATAGATTCAGTAACACTGTTTAAACCTTGGAAGTTAATAAACATGGATTTGTAGAATTAAAAATATTGAACAATTGGAAAGCTAGCAACTCACAAAATTAAAGTTTTATAACCCAAAGTCGAAGACTGTGTTGCACAGTTTAAATATTTCATAACTGACATTTTCAAAGTCTACAATGTGAAGCTGGATTTTGTTTTTCCAATTCAGTATTCCTTTAGGGGGTGGGATGTTATATATTTTAAAATAAAAAACACTCAATACTCAAACACCTAACTATGTTTGCTGTCCAGTCTGAACAACATGCCTTTTGAAAATGTTTCATATATGTAACTATCTCAGGAAATCCATCACACTCCTCAGTGCCACTGTTACAAGATCAGAACCATTAAAACAAATGTCCTTTCTGAACTCTCACAAGCTATTTATGCATGAAGGTCGTAGAGAATGTTATGTGTGATAGTGACCATAATCGACAAGTAACTCTGAAAGAGGGAGAGCTGTAGGATCCGGGAACACCCTCTGGTTTTTATTTTGTTTTTAGAAAGAAATCACTGGGGGAAATATCAGGATCACATGAAAACATAACATGTGTATCCATTTTTGTTTTACGTTAACATTCTTTCTGAGGAATTTATGAGCAGTCTTCTTTCTTGGTACTATTTCTCTGCAACCACTCCCACAGATTATAAATATGAGTTTTAGTTTATTAATGCAAATATAAATAATAGTTTTGAAACAAAAATCTCCTTATGCTGCCTCCATATTTGTTTGTTATACAAGTCATCAACTTAGAAGACACATTCCCTCCTGTGTGAAATAGAAGGAGGGATCCCTCTTGCAAGATGGCACGTCATCTACAGAATCTATGCATGTTTTTATTTAAAACAATTAACAGTACAATTCTACACATGTCTATTCAGAAGTATGTCCCATTGACTTCACTGGGGTTTATTCGCAGTAAGTGAGCATAGGACTGCAGCCTTAAAGCATTTAAATTCTGCTGCCCAAATAAAAGGGGGCAAACATTCAGCCATCAAAAGCTTTTTAATTCATCAATATAACCAATTAATGGATTAAAAATTGCAGCCTTGATTTTTAAGGACTTTCGGACAGATTCTCATCTAGCATAAATTGTACCACACTGATTTGTACCCTGTCAGTAGGTGGCACACTGGAAGCAACAGGATGGCCTGTATGTGAAGGCACCGCTGGACATTAACTTAGGTCCCATCAGACCAAACAGAAGATCAAAGACACAGAAGATACTATAATACATATCATTAACACAACCTCTGCTGTATTGTAAACAGTTATCAAGAGATTCAGATATAGCAATTCAGAACATGTGATGATGATGATGATGATGATGATGATGATGATGATGATGATGATGATTCTATGTAGTGGAATTTTAAGATGTTTTAAAAAATGTTTTAGAATGATTTTTAGGATGTTTTTAACAATGTATATTATGTTTTAATTGAGTATTATGTATTTTATCATTTATTGTTGTTCCCCACCTCAATCAAAATGGAGAGGCGGGCAAGAAATAAATTTATTATTATTATTATTATTATTATTATTATTATTAATAATAATAATGCTATAGTATAGCAAGCAGGAGGATAGCATAGAAAGCTATAATAGTATAGTAAAGCAGGCACTAGCATAGCAGGTCTTTTCCATTTCAGATTTCTATTATTCCAGACTAGTCTTTTTCAGTGGGAATTTGCTGTTTTTAAGGTCCTCTGAAATTGAGACCATTCTTTTCATGTAAATAACATTTCATTTCATTTATTACATTTCTATACCGCCCCATAGCTGCAGCTATATGGGTTGGTCACAAAAATTAAAAACCCATTGCTTTTCAAACAACAAAAACAAAGCTGGAGATATTAAGCTCAGTTTAATGGCATCTAAGCCTGGTACAGAAAGGGTTGCTTTTATTGTATGTATGTGTGTGAGCGTATAACTTTCCCTACCATAGTTTAATTATGACTGACAATGCACTAACTTCAAGTCAGCAAGGAGATCCTAAGATCCATTTTGTTGTCAAATATACTTTTCCTGCAAATGGCAAGAGTAACACATATCATTTCACAGATAATGTTTTAATATCCTGCATTGAATAAAAGTTTTTTTTTAATCAAGTTGCATTGGTAGCACTAAACTACACAAGGGGCTTGGAGGTTGCAGATGGCTGCATTACTCTAAATGTTCAAGCTTGACTGACCCATTTCATCAGCACTGTCAGAGCCTTGCACTGATACATGTTGACAACATTTAATCTTAAAAAATTGAAAGAAATGAATTAATATGCAAATTTCATCAGCTTTGTAATAAAAATGTCCTTGAAAAAAAACAGAGAACATGACCCCCGAGGAATAGTGTGAATTATCCCAGCTCAATTCTTTAAGTTAGTCAGAGGTATGCGGGTCCACAAGGAAATCAGCACAGATTTGACTTGGAAATAATTATGATGAAGAACAAAACACAAGCAGGTTGAATAAATGTAACAACTTGGGAAAAGTCTTAGTCCTGTTTGTTATTCACTTTGAATTAACAGGATTAGGTTTGGTTTTTGAAAATAAAGGAACACTGCCATGTAATTTTAACACCTAAGTAATGTGAAAACAATATTTTGTGTGTGTGTGGGGGGGGAGATATCCGTTTTAGTGGGTAATACAGTCTCTTTCTTGAAATAAAATCTTTTAAAATACATTATAACTTTTTATTCCGAAGGCAGATTTTTCAGTTGTTCCCTCTGACAGAAGGACTGATTGGTATCCTCTTCCTTTGGAAAAGAGTCTGTGTGGTCACACATTTGGGAGTAATGTATAGAAAATGGTCCTTTTGAGAAAACATTGCAGTATTGCAACATGAGTAAAATACCTCTTGGGGTTGGGAAATTCTTGGTCCCAATGCCAGTCTCACTGGCATTCATAGTGGGAAGTGATCTAGTCACTCACATGCAATTGCGTGCTTGGCAATATAAAGACATCACTTCCCTGAGCATCCTGGAAACTGGGATCATTTAAGCAGCTGCAATGGAAAACTATATTGTTCAGGTCAGATCTTTTTTTGTGACTTTTCACATTCATTTTTAATGCTCATTATTCATGATCTGAAGTATAAGGTAATATCTCTGTCTGTTAAGAGAAGTCAGTGCATATAAGCAACTTTCCACATTTGTAAGTAGATCTCCACATATTCAGTGGATAAATGCCATCTACATGCCACATATTCATTACATGTACTTGCCATATACATTGAGCCCTACTGAGTGAATGCATCAGTGAGTGAATGCACCCCATCCAGGATCATCAGCTCCTTTGACTTCAGCTGGGTCAGGCCAGTATTTTTTAGAAAGCAATTCCTAAGCACCAAATACTTGCATCAAAGATGGTGGCCAGACTTTGTAAGCATACTTGGACTCATCTGGATCTATCAAAAATAAAATAAAATCATACAGTCTTCAATGTCGTGTACAAAGTTTGCAGTGAAGGCCAGTTATATGAAATCCCAACGAAACCTGAAGCAGGCATTGTGTGAGTGCAAACAGTTAAGGTGCTTTCAACCCCCAGTACTTAGCAAAAGTTACGAATTGTGGCCTGGCATATATTTCTAATTTCTCTTGTCAAAAGGACTATTTAACATGCTGTGTACATAAACTCAAGGCATTAGCCAGGTGTAGATTAGTCCTGTATGATATGAGAAGTCCCATTACAGGAACAACTTCCATCTCTATAATTTCCCACTTTTGAAAAGAGATAAGGCTGGTATAAATTAACTAACCACTGTACATAGTTTTCTCTCTCTAATGAACAGACCAGCCCAGGTCAACACACTTTAGAGGTGTGCTTTAAACTTCAAAAACAAACTAGCCACTTCACATGAAAATTGAAAATTGCTATTGTAATAGCTCAGCAAACTCAGCATAATCTTTTAGCGCCTTTGAAATAAGCCTTCTGATTTTATATATCCCTGGAAGACAGACACACTATAATAGTGACAATGACTAACTGTATTAATCTAGTCTGTAAGCTTTTGTGGTTTGCTACAAAAGGCTTTTAAGTTTCTCCTTTCTTTCTTAATCTACAATCAGTAAAATCCCACATTTACGGTGCCCTTTGCACTTATATGCATAAAATGAATAACCTTTCAGTTTAATTATGCAATATTCATTCAGTTTTGAAATGATATAAAGTTTCAGGTAGAAAAAGAATAAAACCTGTTTAAGAATTCTAAATTAATACATGTCAAACTCATGCTAAATCTTAATCTTCTAGAAACATTTCACTAAAATAGATGTTCTTTTATCACCTGGCACGTCAAGACCCACTGGAAAAAAGAAAAGAAAGCGTCTGGTTCACATGCTGGAGAAGAGTGCTCTCTTTTCCACCACACTCCAGGCTATTCTTGCAAGGGCTGAACAGTTGTATAATCATGAAAAATGTGCAATACTTGTGGGGCATTGCTTGTGCACACAGACCTCCGCCCACGCATTCATCATTCTGCAGGTATTGTCAGTGAAAGTTTAATTGCATAAACACTCTGTAACTGTCCTGTCATATTTCTTGTCAGTCTGGATTCCCTCTCCAGGCTCACTATCTCACAAAACTATAATTGAATTGCTACCAAGTCACAAGAGAGCCCCCCAAAATAAAATCTTTATGAATAGAATTTGTTTCCTATCAGCAGATTTGACAAATTGTGGCAGAGGAAGGGCCCTTGCGCGATAATTTCTGAGTTTATTCTAAATCCAGTTATTTGCTGTTGGCTCTTATCTTGCCCTTAGAACTTTAAAGCCGTAGTGAGAAAAGAATCCCAGCAAGTGTACTAATGTTATTTCTGCCAGTCTTAAAGGAAAGATAGGGGGAAAAAACACCCATACGTGTGAGAATGCTTTGAGCACTCTGTTTTGGGAGGAGGGGGGATAGAATAATGACAATATATACTGTGTTAATTCTGTATTGTAGTGGATTTCCTTGTAATCCAGATTTCTGTATATTGACGTAGAGTTTCAAGTATACTCTAGCCAGTTCTGTAAAGAACAAGAGACTATAGCCAGCAATATAGTAACATACCTGGATCCAATGTAACATTTTGTGCGCAACATTGTGCATTGGTAGATTATTATGTGTACAGCCTTTGTGGTACTCCGGAACATTGTGTAATACTCTGGAACTGGAGTAATGATCACTTTAATAGGCTTTGTTACATTACTCATCCCATATTTTTTTTAACATAACAGTAAACAGATGGCTTCACAAACCCAAAAAGTTTGCCACCTGGAAGCGCATGTAGCTGTTTTACAGATTATGTAGAATGTAGTGGCAGATTCTGTACTGTAACACTTGAGGCTGCAGCAGGTAAGGCTGAAGCAGACAATATTTCTGAATGCCTCTTCATGTAAAAAACAATAACACCTTCATCACTAGCACATCAGAGGCCAGAACTTGACATGACAAAGGCTAGAGGGCCACCATCACAGATAGCAGGCCTGTGTCTCCTCCCTTTCCCTTGAAAGGTCTGTTTGTATTAACAAAATGTGTAGTCTGATGTCACTGCGCTGAGTTTCCCTGACCACTGGCATGGGGAAGGTCTGAGTGTGATGACGTTGCATTATATGTTTTGTATTACTGAAAATGATCAGGGAAGCCAGAGGATGTGGGGAGAAGACAAGGCAGGCACACATCCTCCATGTTTCAACCAGATAGAAATATTTAGTATTACCCTGTCCTTTATGTGCTAGTTGCCTACCTGCAGGGAACTTTTTATATTGAAGAGCTATATAAAAACGTGGTTCCCAGGTGCAGTCTGAAACAGTACAGTCTAGCATTACCCCAGTCTGATATCACATTTTTTGTAACATATAAAACGACTTTCTACTGACATCCGGACCATAAATGGCTATGGGGTTGTCTTGTCCGTAAGCTCCATCTTTCTATTGCCAACTTTTTGTCGCCTAGCACTTTGCTTTCTGAAGAAGTGTAATTCTTCAGCAGATGATGAAGTCAATAACCAAACAAAATTAAAATGAAGACATGATATAGGCTTCACTACACACATCATCATTAAACTTTAATGGAAACTAAACTATAATAAATTTTAATATTTCCAGAAAAACATATTAAAATAAAAACTGCTGGATCCAAATTGAGGATTATGTTTTTGCCTGATCTGCATTTTGATGTTACCCATGATGAGCTATAGCAAATGGGGGAGAAATAATTTCAATAAAAATATGAGATCATTGTCCATCTCACTTTAAAATTCTATTACCAGTGCACCACTGAAACATGCTAGTATAAAATGGGATGCAACTTTTTTACGGATTGACAACTGTCTGGTCCTTTATGTTTTTTAAATGTGCTTATCAAAATCACATACGATTGATGGCTGTTTCTTGATGAAGTTATGTTTTTGCAAGAGATTTAATTTAGGACTAAGGTTAAGGCTTAGGATAGATGAGTGCATTAGATGATTAAAGAACATTTGTCTTGTGGGACACTTAAGTCATTTGTTTCTGACACTCGAGAAGAAGCTGGCAAAAAGCTACAGGATGACTCAACCCCTTAAAATCAAAAACTTGAACTGCAGTTATTATTCCGTGTAAAATTTAAGTTTTTACTTTTCAAATTGATCTATGCAATTTCATAATCCTTAGGAATGCATAGGAAAATGCCTAACTATGTATGCAAAGTAATTTCATTTATTTATTTGCTTTTACATCTTTCCCCCATTGTTCAAAGTAATGTATTTTACAGGCATTTTTAAAGAAATATTTTAAATTTTCTTTATTTTGATGGCACGGTAAATAATATGATATTTCACCCATATTTGGAATGTCAGGATTCCCCATCGTATACATCTGTAACGAGATAGGGTGCATTACATGTCTAGGTCACTGATTAGAAGCTGGCCTGAGTTAGCAGCTGCTGTAAGTCAATGGGCGTGCGGGTATATGTGAAATGATTTGTTGATCTTGTATCTATTCTTAATGGACACATATTCACATTGCATACAGAGAAATGATCAAAGTGGCCACAGATGTGCACACTTGTTGAGTTTAATGGGGAGAATCCAGAATTTGAATAGGAAGAGAAACAGAGCTACTGTTTCCCCACAACAGGTAAGACATCTTTTGTATTTCAGTGCTGAGGGAACCTCGGAGAACATCAGGGGGAAATCTGCATTGCTTCTGCCCATTTGCAGTATGTTATGAAAATAAACAACTTATATCCCCAGGGCTGTCCCCATCTGGAAACCTTCATGAGCACAAAATTCACATTAAGAAATAGAAGGATGCTTTCTCATACTGATTAAAATAACACAGCTACATTTTAATTCAACATTCTCTGAAACAGCAAAGAACAACACATTGTGATTAAACAATTTTTCCTTATAAATTAACAGAAATATACTATACCCACATTCAGAAGACACTTTAAACCACAGCTTTAACCATGGTGGTTAAGCCAGAAAGCCAGGCTGTGTTCAGAAGCCACCCTAAACCTTGGCTTAAACCATGACTTTTTGCCATATTCACTGTGGTTAAAGCCGTTGCTTAAGGTATCTTCTAAACACAGCCCAGCTTTCTGGCTTAACCACCGTGATTAAAGCTGTGGTTTAAGGTGTCTTCTGAATGGGGCCTATCTAAGATGAGTGTTTTGGTTTTGCTCCCCTCCCTCCATCCTGTTATATTGTATCATGTTTGTGATAGGGGTCAAGCTATTGCTGCTCTGAAGCAATCCTTTCAGTTGATTAAGGAACCATGTTGATTGCCTGTGATGTACGTCTCAGCTGATTTGCCTATACTAGATTAATAGTAGTTATCCTGCTGGGACAATAGGTTTGATGATTTTTAACTGAGTTATACACAGCTGAGATTTATCCATTGTATGCCGCCTCAGTAATACTCTGAAGAAAAAGTCATTATCCTGTACCTGAATAGAACATTGGGTATAATTAGGGTGACCATATAGAAAGGAGGACAGGGCTCCTGTATCTTCAAGAGTTGTATAGGAAAGGGAATTTCAGCAGGTGCAATTTGTATGCATGCAGCACCTGGTGAAATTCCCTCTTCATCACAACAGTTAAAGCTGCAGGGGTTCTGCCCTCTTTTGTGTCTTGTATGGCCAGAATGATACCTGCTGAAATTCTCTTTTAAAGATACAGGAGTCCTGTCCGGCTTTCCATATGGTCACCCTAGGTATAATATGGTAGAACTACCTATCATTATAGCACTTTTACATTTGCACAATATTCTATTGCCATTCTGTTTTGTACTCACAACAGTCCTGTGAAATAGGTAGCTACTATTTCCATTTTACAGAGAACTGACAGTGTAATTCTAACCCCTGGAGCTCGCTCGCTGGAGGAGCTCTCTCTCTGCTGGTGCCTCCTCACCACAGGGTTCTGTGCCCTTGATCATCTGCGGACAGTTCTCTGAGGGCAAAGTACTGCTGGCGATGTTCCTACTGGAGGCAGCCGGTGGAAGACCATGTCAGCCCCCCAAAGGAGCCCAAACCTCAGGCATCTGGCATAGTAAAATAGACAAGTTACAACCATCCACTTTACACCCTTGCCAGTGCAAGTCAGCACCTCTTGGGATGCAGTGGTAATTCCACTGCTCTGCTCCTCCCCAATCCCACTTTGAATTACTCTGCCCAGGGGGTGGGGGTGTCTAAACAGAAAGCCCCGGCAGTCGCACACCCACCCCAAGGCTTTCCCCTAAAGCTGCAGAGAGAAAAAAGTCAGGGACTGACCCTGACTTTTTTCTCTAGAGTGAGGCAAGGGCCAGATCTACAACAAGCAGGATATAACATTTGGAAAGCGGTTTGAAAACGGTATATGGAATGTGTCCTCGGCCTGAACAGTTGTCAAAACTGTTATAAACCATTATAAAGCAATAGTGTAGATCCTGCCCAGGATAGCACAAGATGACATCAAGACAATTCCTAAGCCTCGCTCCGGAGTCACAGCAGAGGCGTGGCCCTGTGGCGTTAAGATTCGATGCCGTCCCACAGCAGCAAAAGTGTGGGGGTTTGGCTCATCACAGTGGCAACCTGGTGCCGTAAAGACAGCCTCCAGGTGAGAAATCAAATCTGAGAAATGCTAATATTTAATAAGAGGGGTCATCAATGATGATCTGACAATTTTCTTACACAGATAACATTTTGAGTTTCGTGAACAGTAAGAGAAAAATTAACAAATATCAAATAAAGTTTTCTTATGAAATATGTCATTTTGACATTTACTAATATCAGAAAATAACAGCATGAGGCAGTACACAATGGGGGGCTTCACCTCCGCCTATTCTTTTCTGTCCCACCGATTCCATTGTGCAAGCAGTGGGTCCCATTGACTATGTTTTGCCCAAGTGGGGACTCACCACTTATGCAATTTAGCGCTTCCCAGGGGAGGTGGGTTGGTGGAGCTTACTTATGCGAACTCCAATGACCTGCCGCCTTCGAGAAAAAAAGCATTTCTGCTTGTTTCAGGTTGCCTTGGAAGCACTGAAGCACCATTGCACAAGCATTGGTGTCCACTTGTGCAATGCACCCAGTGGGACAGAAGAGAAGCATCCAGTTAGATTCTGCCCATGGAGTCATAAAAATCTAAGTATATACACAACAGAAACAACAGAATGGAGAGCACTCAAATGAGAATGGCATCGGAGGAAATAACAGACAGAAATTGCAGTATAATATGGCACAAACAATGCCATTTTGATAAACATTTTTGGTTAATTGCCTGGTTTTAGCCAATTAAGGCTGTAGTCAATGGTCGTAAGTCTCACCGAAACTATTGGGACTCATATTTGAGTAAACATACTTAGGATAACAATGTATACATCTAAAACAATTGTAATTTAATCAGTATGTGAGCAAGTGATAATTGTAAATGTTTAATATGTAAGTCAAAGAACCTAACACATATCCATGATTTGAAGGGAGGGTTGGAAGGAGGGAACCATGAAACAGAAGCTTATTTTCATATGTCCTGTATTCTCAATTATATAATGGGAAGCCAGGAGAGATAATTTTACTATAAAAAATCTCAAATACCATTCAATAAACAATAACTAACACATGCAAAAATTCTGAAACATATACACAACCAGCAAAATAAAATAAAATAACTTTGTCTAAACTTTATTGCATAAGATAAAATTGCTGAGAAAAGTGTAGAGAATTTATAGAGGATTTTTTAAAAAACCAACAACATCCAATGACACTCACTGTTCATGCCCAAAAAATATGTGCATTGTGACAGAGCTATTTCCTTTATTTTGGGCACAACAGATCCCAGCGCTCAGCTACATATCATTCAGTGTGCATGCCCCTCTCTCAAGCAAAGATGGTAATACAGTGCTAGGAGCAATGGGAAAAGAAACACACACACATAGATTTGACTGTGGAACTAGTGCATGATAACAACCACGGCCTAACATAATATGGAAGTATCTAAAGTATTTAAAAGGGAAACTGCATCACTGGGCCAAGCCAAAACATTACTCAATGAAGTGGCACATGAGCAGGAAAATGCAAAATGCCACAAGAACGTGGGTAAGTTTTACTAGATGTTAAAGAGCCATGTGTTTAGCATAATGCGTAGTTTGGCACAAAGGCTTATGCAGAGAATTGTAATACGAAACTAATAAGAAAATGTAGGCTGACTATGGAAATTCTTTCAAAAAGGCTTGGGGTCAGTGCCTGTTCCAGGGGACCCTGGGAAAAGTAATCTTGGTGGGGGCCCCAAGCATTAGCAGGCCCTCCCCCTGGTGGGGCCAAGTTTACAAATGGTAGGCAGAGAGGGACGACACAGTGTGGTGAGGTTGGCCTGGCAGTGGTTTTGACAAAAGCAGTAACTTCGTTTAGCTAAAATAAGTACAATTGCAATAGATATTAGGGCTCTTCACACATTCTGAAATTATATGCACACCAAACTTGCCCCTGCATATTTTTTTGTAAGCTGTGTCTTGGGTTGGATGTTTTGGCAGTTTCATTATTTTGATATCTTTAGTAGAGATGAATTTGATATATAGCCAATTAAAAATAGACATTGTAAGTTATCTGAAATGTTTTAGCTTATGTTGCATGAATATGAAAAGTAATTAAATTGTGTGTGTAATTTGAAAGAAATTCGACAAATTATACATTTTAATTTCATATATTCACTATGTGTTATGGGCATCTGTCAGGGATGCTTTAAGGTCAATTCCTGCATTGAGCAGGGGGCTGGACTCGATGGCCTTATAGGCCCCTTCCGACTCTACTATTCTATGTTTCTATGACAACATACTTTCCATAACAGTCATCGATATTGCTATTCTGTTTGAAAAATTGGGATTTATTTATCAAAAGAACAATGTTTCCTAACAGAAGTGATGCTGAACTTTTTTCAACCCAAGGACTAAATTCCATTTTGGAGAAGGTCTCAGAGATGGGGACAAAAAAATACCAGCATATTTTAGT
The DNA here is from genome assembly GCF_023053635.1 of Elgaria multicarinata webbii. Classification (NCBI taxonomy): domain Eukaryota; kingdom Metazoa; phylum Chordata; class Lepidosauria; order Squamata; family Anguidae; genus Elgaria; species Elgaria multicarinata. Next base: position 142,274,527 of record NC_086172.1, on the reverse strand, counting down.
TTAGATCTCTTAGTGTCAGTAACTAAACTTTAGGAGAAACATTTCAACCTTTTAGAATGGGAAAATAACTTCACAAAAGCTGGGAAACCCCCCAAGCATCAGTGGTTGGGGCGAAGGGGTGGGCCTGAGGATCAGCACCTCTGCTACAAAGAAACTTGCACATTTCATTCAGTTCAATTTGGAACACCAAGGTGATACAGAGTAACAGTTGCTGACAAGGAAGTAAATAGGACATACAGCCCTGGGTCTAAAACTAACGAAACTAGAAAATTATAGGTAAGAAGTCTTATTAATCAAATCAATATGGTAATATGTTGCTGATCTGAATAGAGGTTTGCAACTAGTTGGGGACCCCCCTTGAAATACCAGAAATGCAGTGTTCCTGGACATGGCGCTATCTATGGAGGCACAGATGACATCAGTGACCGGAGTGCCTTCAGCTTGGCCTAGTTTGACAGCTGTAACCCTGTCCCAAGAAAGACTTGGCTTTAGTTACACATGCCTGGCTTACTTCCAGGCACCTTCCATAATGTAGAGATGCTTTGAAAGACAGCTCAGAAATTTCAGTAGGTATAAAATACAGCCAGTGGAATCTTTGTGTGTGTGTGTGTGTGTGCAGTGGTGGTGGTGGTGGTGGGAAACTTTTGGATCATATCCCACCAATACTGTGGCACTTGAATCGGTTGCCTATTTGTTTCCAGGGTCCATTTAAAGGGCTAGTTTTAAAGCCTTGAATAGTTCGGGACCAGATTACTTGAAGGACCACCGACACCTGTATGAACCTCTCCAGGCTCTGAGATTGGCCTTGGAGGTCCTGCTCTCTGGCCTTCCATCAATGACCATCAGACCTAAGGGTAATAGAGAGAGCAGCCCCAGATATTTGGAACTCCTTCCATCAGGAAATATACATTGCTCTTTCATTGCTGGCTTTAAACAGTTTTCTGAAACATAGAGATGCTCCAGCGCGTTGAGAATTTTAGTAGCCCTTTTCTGCACTTTTTCCAGCTCTACAATATCTATATTATTTATAACTTGCCTTTCAGCCGCAAGGCGGCTTACTAAACATCAGTTTTAGAAGAACAGAACAATCGATAAATCATCCATTAAAACAAACACAAAAAACTGTTGTTGCAGGGCTGGCTTAAAACATTTTGCTGCCTAGGAGAGAAGAGCAAATCCCACCCACCCCAAATATGGAAAGTTTCACGAATTTGCATGTCATCTTTGCGCAGAGGCAGTGCACTTGCAAGCCAGCTACAGGCCCTTTCCCCATGGTTGGCCATGTTAAGAGAGAACAATACTTAGTACAGTATTTTCAAGACCTGATTTTGCTGTCAAAAAGGCCTTTACTACCCTCCTTTTCCAAACAACGCCTTCAGCTTATCTGGAGGGGAAGTATAAAGGGATTCCCTAAGCACAGTGGTCATGTATCTGTGGTGCGGAGGAGGTGGTTGTTACACTGCAAAGATATTAGGGATCGTTTTCTGGTAGATCTTCTGAGAGCAAGAGCAGGTTGGCCTACTGCTGATATTACCTGTGATCTGTTAGCAGATTATAGTACAGCTATTATGACGAAGGTTGCAATTTCTGCTGCAGCAGCTCAAAAAATCTGCCAAAATATTCTAAAGAATTCACGTGTAGATTGTATAGGGGACCACTTGCTATAATTTCCTGTTATCATTGCTACTGGGGTCTGCGTAATTTTTGTTCACCAGTTTAAATCTCAGCCTTTTCTCTCAGTTTGGTTCTTTTATATGAATTCTCTGTAAGTTTTGTAAGATTTTAGGCTGTCATATAGACACCTTGTTTTATTGTTGTGTTGGTAATGGCCTTTGTGCCATAGACAAATAGAATGAATGAATTCATTCATATATATGGTGACCAGAACTGTACACAGTATTCTAAGGCCTCAGCTAGACCTACAGGTCTAGCGCGACAGAGGGGTGAGGATCTTGCAATATTGTTATCGCGAGATCTCTCCCTCTGTTTACACGTGGCGCGCAACTACCTTGGAGGGACACGACACCACACCTGCCATTTTGTTTGTTTGTTTCTTAAAGGAGAAGAGCGCAGAAGTGCTCGTACACAAATTGTAAGTTTTTTAAAAAATTAAACAATTTTTCCTGCTCACCCCACCCCACCCCAGATGGGCGCACAGCTCCTGAGGAGCTGAGCTCCCCGGGCGGAGTTCCAAGCTCCTTGCGAGTAACTGCGAGGAGCCAGGACATACTGCTACACCCGCCCACACGTTTGGCGGTCTCGGGATCATCCCAAGACCATGGAAAAAGCAGGCTACAACTGTAGAGCCATATCCCAGGGAAAGGGAGGGATCATTCCTCCCTGTTCCTGGGATCCCCTGTGCATCATGTGGACGCACAGGGACAATCCTGGAGCAATCCCTGGGATATTGCCCCATCTAGCTATGGCCTTGGTGTGGTCGCACCACAGGTTTACAAAAAGGCAGCATGATATTGGCACCTTTCTATCACTCTTAATCAGCTAAAAGGAAATATGTTTTAAAATGCTTTACCTGTGGGAGGCTAGATGATCTTCAAGGTCGCTTCAAACTTTCATCACTCTTTCTGGCTGATACTGATTGCCAATTGGGTACTTGAAACATGGAATGATACTTGCATGACAGCTTCATAGATTCCATTTGTCTATTCCAGTGAACAGACAAATCTGGGACTTAGTTCCACCACTCTGCCACGACAGCCATCCAGCTCCAAGGGAGCGGTGAAGCTAGAAATACTGATAGCACAGGATACCATACCATATCCTTATTGTCTAAATAGCACATCTTATTAACAGCTGTAATTTCCCAGCATTTTGGAAACTAACAGGGAAAGCACTTAAACAAACATGTTAACCCAAGACATTTTTTGTTAATTGAATGTTCTTACTGTGTAGCTGCGCATACTGATAATGCACTGCAAAAATGTAATCTTGATGTGATTGTATGATTGGTTGTATCAAGTTTCTTTTGCCAGGTGTTTTAGCAATATGGAGGAATGCAGTAAACCACTGAATATAGAATCTTATTAATGTATGCAGTCATATGTATAGTCACATCTAGACTGATAAAATGCTTACAAAAGAGGAATGTGTACATTCTCATAAATAGCACAGTGGGGGGGAAGATGCAAATGAGCTGAAGGAACAGAAGGGTATAGCAAACTGCACATAGTCCAATCCCAGCATTAATTTTATATTATTATTATTATTATTATTATTATTATTATTATTATTATTATTATTATTATTTATTAATTTATTAATTTATTTATATAGCACCAACAATGTACTTGGTGCTGTACAAAATATACAAATAAAACAGCAATACCCTGCCTAGAGGCTTACAACCTAAAATCACATTATAGATCTTCCTAGTTAAACTACTATACAGAAGGATCAAGTTTTACCTCTAAATGGCACCCTAAAAATAATTCTAAATAATAAACCAACAAACAATTGGGACCTGCAATAAAATGTTGCAGTGCAGAGTGCCCTTGTTTCAGTTTCCCAGTCACTCCATTCCATTCCCCCTCCCAACTCTGCTTTTCTGTTCTCATCACACTCTGTCCTCCTTTAGCTGTTTATGAGGTTCCGCCTCTTGGGATTTTTTTTCTTTAAAATTTTCAGAAGCATTTTGTGTGTGTGCAAATCCTCAGGATCCCCTAAGCTGATACCTTCCTCTGTTTTGACTATATACGGATTCACATTCACCTCTGAATTTCAGAAATAGAGGGAATGATGGAGTACAGGACAGAAGGATTCTGCGCAACAATAAAGAAGTAGATCAGGGGAAATCCTCTCATCTCAACTTTTAACTCCCAATGATTTCAGTAGTGAAAAAAAAGTTAAGCAAGTGCTTAAATGTCACACTGAGATCAACAGGACTTAAACGTGCCTAACTGTGGCTAAATCATTACGACTTCCTTTCCCCTGTAATGTCTGCTCAACCCGTACAGATAAGAGGGGGTGAGAGGGACATAGTGCAACTACAGAGAAATGAGGGCATAAATTAAAGGAAGAAATGCATTCATGCGTGTATGCATGTGGATTGACAGAGACAGACAACATTTTGCCTTTCCCAATTGGAGATCTTACACTTCTCTTTCATCCCTAAAGGCTTTGGATCAATAAAGGAGCGACAATATTAACAGCTCCCTCAACACCTTGGCTAGGACTAATATTATATCCATTATGCCATCCTGTTTGACAAGTGCAGTGGAGAAAAAAGGCAGTAGATACAGTCTTGCTGAGTTTGAATGAGGTTGATACTCCAATTAGTATAATGGCTTCCTTCATCAAAATAACTTCTCAGCTCATCTTACTGATAGTAAACTTCATCTATTCCATAGTACTGGAATTATTCATCTGTCAGAAATTCAAGAATTCTACAATCCTGCAATTTCTGAAATAAATGATCAAACAGACTAGAGCTTTCACTTGTTGTCATGTTTACATATTTTAATAGTTATTGCAAAATGTATTAGAATACCTTTAGAGAAATGTTTCTACAAGTGAATTATACAAGGGGAATAATTCTCATATTTGTCCTTTAGTAAATAATAGGTTTCGACAATCCTGTGCAGGGTTCATAAACTAGAGTTGCCACAGAATTTTGCCTAAAGCAGACTTTCAAGGCGAATTTGGAAGTTCTTGCTCAGGCAAAAGATTCAAGAGAGCAGAAAGTTTTGAAAATGCTAGCAATTTTTTTTAGAAGAGTGTTGCATTTCCCCAGCAGCATGGAGAACAGAACTGTCAATACAACAGTTTAAGAGAAACAGCATCATAAAAAACAACAAAAAACAATTAAATCTAAAACACACAGCAGCTGGCATACCACCTTCTGGAAATCGCTATCTAGGTAGGTAGGAACAAAATCAAATACAGTTCTCCTGAACTCCACATCAGACAGCTGTACCAGAAGGATATCAACAGTTAATACTAAAAGCCATCAAGATATCCAGAGACAATTCACAGGACTGTACTTCTACTATCCTTTCCCTGACATAGGTCATCCCTTGGGACAACCAAAACTCTGTCATTGCCAAAACCATGACAGCAATGGATCTATAAAATTGCATGGCAACCACCTGCTCAAGCATTTTGCCCCCCAAAGGCACGATATTTGGAAACACATTAAGGATCCAGAGAAGTTTTCTTATCAAGTGGTTTCAAAAGTTCCCCTTTCCCAAAAACAGTTGGGACCGTAGGGAGGATCAAAGCAGTCCGGAAAAGCAAGAGAGCAGTGTGCATATGGTAACCTTCACCTCTCCAAGGATCTTACACACATTCTTAGGCTGCACAAGCTAAGAACAGGACAACACAACAGGACAAGCAGGCACCCAAGAAATGTTCAATTTACAATTTGTATTTAATGTAGTAGCATCCAAATCAAAGCATATATAAGCAAATTAATCTGCAAAGTACTGAGCAAATTGTTTACAGGGGGCCACCAAAGAATTTCCCAATGACATTGGCAAACAGTGATGTAAAAGGCCCCTATCTACTCAGAACAAGCCCCTGGTGGGCAACCTTTTGGCCACCGAGATGTTTTGGACCACAACTCCCATCAATCCTCATCACAGACTATGCTGACTAGGGCTGATGGGAGTTGTAGGACAAAACAGCTGGAGGGTCCATGAGTTGTCCATTTCTGACAAGACAAAATGGTGACAGAAAAGCATTCTGTTACAGAGCCATGTATCCGCCTACCAGCTGCTTTCTTATTATATGCATTTATACCCCAGGGATAGTATGGCATGAAAATACTGCTAGCAATAGGTGAACCTAAATGGGAATTTTCTAGTTCAGGCCCACTTGTGGGTCATCAGTAGCGTAGCCTGGGATGTGAGGGCCAAACTAGACAAGATGCCATTCATGCAGTTAGCGTGAATGGCTTCTTAAAAGTAAATAGCAGAATAGCAAGTGCAGGGAGCAACGGTTTAAGCCTTGTGATGGGACTGATCCAGATCAAGCCTTCTGATATTTGCATTAGAAGAAAAACTCCCATTCCTCCAATGCAAATAGCAGGTACCTCCAGCCCACCTTCCACCAATGCAAGTCAGGACCATAGAAAATGGCAACAGTTTAAACTCCCCTCTCTCTCTCTCTCTCTCTCTCTCTCTCTCTCTCTCTCTCTCTCTCTCTCTCTCACACACACACACACACACACACACACACACACACACCCATTAGGGCCCTGATCTAATTGCATGATTAGTGTATGTCCAATTGGGTCCTCAAAGGAGGCCTCATCGGCTCCCCACTGCTGTTACCTAAATAGGACACACCCTAGGAATTTCATCTTTATTACAGACATTGGGCTTTTCTACATGAGGCTTTATCCCACACTTTTACCTAGGCTTTTGCTTCTTTATTCTTTGCGGGATTAAGATCAGCTCCTTTACCCATTCCACACACACACCCAGGGTTTTTCTTTCTCTGCCTTTCTATATGTTCTGTTATACAACCATTAGGTGGCATTGTGGTATAGTGAACATATAATTACACAAGGTTTCTATAGTACCATTCAGAAAAATACCGCACTTAACTTATTAGTGGGACACACACAGAGAGAGATAATGATTGCAAAGCATGGGAGAGGACCTGGAAGATGATGAGGTCACATAAAGGACCCGCAGACTACCATAAGTGAGCAATCGTGAGTGCACAGTAAAAAGTCTCATGTAGAATGGCTCATTAACATCTCAATGTGGTTTTACATAAGAAAGTCCATAGCTGAGTCTATCACTGGCCACTAGTTAATAAGACCATAGAAGAAAACACTTCTTAATTAGCTCTTGGATGGCTTATCTCATGTTCTTCTGACAGTGATTCCTAGTTAGAGGATTAAAAAATATGTTGATCTGCTACTGTCATTTTCATTTGCCCTGTCAGAGAAAAACAAATAGAAACACCCATAGAATGGGGTTCCTTAACAAATCTTATATCTAGAAAGAATATTTGAGCTTTATTTACAGCTACAGAGTTGTTATGGCTTTGTGTTGCCTCTTCCCAGTTGCACTTTCTGTTAGGCAGTTCAGTTATGTATCCAGTAGCACCCATGTTCTACCCATTTCATTTTAAATATGTCTCTAATAAGTATGTTTTTTAATCCCAGTGCAGTGTCAGTGTAAAGTTCTTCCCCGTTCCTCTATTGCAAGTACAAACAGCACCAACATAAATATGAATAAATGTAGGTTTGAATATGTGCACAAGTACATTTATGTAATGGTCTTTTTAGCTTACTATCATGTTTCAAAAGATAAATGTTAAAAAGGTGTACATAAGAATAGTAACAGGTGCTGATAAATTGTGCCGTGGCCTGACATTCACTTACACCTTCCAAAAATTTCTTTTTCAATCCAGATCTATACCAAGAAGGATATAACACTTTGAAAGCAGTTTGAAAACGGTATATGGAATGCATCCTACGCCCCAAGAGTTGTCAATACCTTTATAAACTGTTGTAGAGCAGTAGTGTAGATCCTGCCCTTGTGATGATCTGGAAAAAGCTTCTGACCTCTTTGATTTTGGGGAAAAATCTAGGCAGTGCAACTTCTAGTTACCCTTCACTTTTTTTTTACCCCATCAATTCGTCTCATACCTCTTTTTGAGATTCAGTGTTACTATGAAGCAATTTTGGCATTGATTCTTAGAAGAACGTTGAATCTGACTACATTATATTTGTTATTCTCTAGAGTCTCAAATGCATTTATATCTTGGACCACTTCCTAGGCTTCGCTTAGGGATAAATCAAAGACTGCCTTTCCTCTTAAGGAGTCCAGTACAAGTTGTTCCAGAAATTATCCTTTGTGAGTCTGGCATGTTTATATGTATTACACTCTGGAAATATATATTAGGACTAGGATACTACTATAAGTTCTTTTATCATCAGTATCTTGATTTGGAGGGTTGTAGCTCATGATCCCAAAGTTTGTGTTTGCATTTCCAGCATACTAAGAAGCAGAAAAAATACATTGGCAGGATCTTTGTTTTCATGTAAAGAATTCCTGGAATATGTGGACATTCCACAGAAATGCACACTTGAATTCCATGGAAACAAAATTAGATTTATGAAAAATTAACTACATCAGGATTGCAACCAATGGCACTATCCATGTGGCAATTCCTTCTTGATTTATGATATAAGCCTAATATTTAAAACCACAAAAGCCTCCACTATTTCTCAGTTTCCCATTATTTCAATTTCTTCTTTCTACAGACCACATCCTTGCTTCACTATGAGGAAGGAGGAGTCAGTGGAAGTATCCAAAACACCAATTATTTATTTTCACCAACAATTGATTGGAGGAAAGCTTTGATAATCAAATTTAGGGAAGGCAAACAAATCAGAATCAATTCATAAATGGGCATCATTTCATCTGTCAGTTTACTTCCACTGTTAGTGCTTTTCACAAGCAACATTTATTGTATCTTAGCAAATTGCCATTATACACAGTAGTGCCTTGAGCATATGGGGGTGGGTGGGATTGACTTTGGGCTAAAGGTAATTAGGAAGGACTAGATAAAAACAGCTAGCTAGGAATAATGATTTCTTTTAATTTATGCATAAATTATTTGGGTGTCACTTCACTACCAGACAGAATTGGAAAGATCTTCACATGGAAAGTGTTGCAATTTTGTATCTCTTTTTAGTTTCCATTTTTTTTTAAAATGTGGTTGGATCTAGAGTAGCACCTCAGCCAACTTATATTCACAGAAGAGCCCCTTCAGTTTGCGGATGAGGCTGTGATCCAGCAAAGGCTGCTACAGCCTCCCACATCACCTCAATTGCTGTTTCAGAGGAAGCCCCAACCCCTCAGAGCAGATCTACAGGAGATTAAAGGGACTTCAGGGAGAGGGACAGGGAATGAGCAAGAATTGCCTCTCTCCCTTCTGTGAGCAGGAGCATTTCAGGAAAGAAACTCCACTCACAGATACCTGGACCCAACTCATAGTGTATAAGAGGCACTACTATACCAATTACTCTTGCATATTTCTTAGTTTTGTCTACAAATATTCTACTGCTTTTTCTGAATTTGCAGGCGAAAACAATGCTCTATAATTCCTGCAGCATTGGACTCAATGGCCTTGTAGGCCCGTTCCAACTCAACTATTCTATGATTCTATGATAAGTTTTGCTTACCTACCTAGTTTAAATAGAGACAGAGAGCTCAGTGTACCATTTTCCCAACTTGATTGTGTCATGAGAAGTAATAATGTTCAAATGGCACAAGAAGTTAGCAACTGATACATGTAACATGAATTCTATGCCTCAATACTAAACCCATTTCACTTTGAATTAGTTTCATCATATATGAAAGATTACCAATAGGATGCTTCCACTCGCAAATGGGAGGGAGACAATTTGTGCCGGCTCTGTCTTTCCCCTGCAAGCTCCTTGTGCCTCCCTAAACTTTGCTCCAGAATGTTGGGGGACCCTTCAGAATAACGTGGAAGGCAGAACAGGGGAATACAGGGCAAACTGGCAAAAAAAAAAAAAAAAAAAAATCCCATCAGCCTGCCCCCTGCTTCTTCAGCCTATGTGAGCTTCCACTGGATCAAAGAGCTTTTGTGAACAGTCAGTCATTCCATTTGCAAAAAAGCACACTGTAACCAAAACTTTATGTCAGCAAACAGCTGTCCTAGCAAAATGGTGTGATACAAAGGGTGGGGTTGAAATGACGCAGTTGGGGCACAGCTGGGCAGAGACCAGCTGTAACCATTTTTCACCAAAGTGTTAAATATGCCTTTGACATTTTGGATTCAATTTTTATCTACCTTGCACCTTAAGCATACCAGATACCTGCCATATTACAATCTCTGGTTTTCTGCCAAAAGCTCTAGAGAAGCATTATAGACTGTACTTGAGAAATTCCACAGGGTTAACTTGCTGTTGTAGTTATTCTTCACCCAAAATACTGTCTGAAATATTTTGCTAAGTTGTCTAAATCCTGCTGTAGTATTGATTTCTAGCTTTAAGAGCTCTCACCCATTCGGTAAGCTCCAAGGACCCCTTGTCCTGGCTCAGTTCATGCCAAGACACAGCTGAGATATGTTATTCCTGTCAATAACCCTACAGCTAGAAACTGATCATTACAAAAGTTTAATAACATTATGCAAAGAGGAATGCTGCATTTTTCTTTTAAAAAATATATTAACGATAGTTTCTCTAATTCCTCAGTAATAAGACATATATTTCCCCCCCTCTTTTTTGCAGTTTCTTTGAAAATGGCTGGTGTTTCATTTACTGAGCACTTAGCAGCAGCTACAGTGAATTTATTAAAAGGAGAGTAGAGCAATCATAATCCCAAGCCTGCAGAACCATTAAAAGTAATGAAAAGACACAAGCAGATATGTGAAAAGTAAATTAACCATTCAGTCAGTATGGTCCAGAGGTTCCAAGTTTAAATTGTCCTGGGAATCTACCGGAGAGGTTCTACAGCCGAATGTTCAAATATCAAGCAGAAAATCAGCAATCATTTCTACCATTCTGTTTTTAGATTTTTAAAAACTGTTTCTTCCATAAACAAAAAGCAAAAAAAACCCAAACACCTGACAATATGGAGGGTGACATTTCAAGTGCAGACTGGAAATTACATGATAATACTTTACATAACTAAAGTTATTTGCATGCATCAGTCTTTGCCAAATTGAAACCAAACCTCAACATGGTCTTTTCATTTCGTGTCCGGCACACTTTTATTTTTTTTGGGGTAAAGCCTCTTTTCATTGTCTCCCAGCTGATTTAAAACAAGACAATCAGAGAATTGTCTGCTTGAAGAAACACACTTCTTATTATGGCACAGTATCACTGCTCCTTAGGCTGGCTTAGTCACTTATTCCCTTCTATTATAATGCCAAATGTTATTTAGATTTCAGTCATTTAGTAATGGTACGCTGAACACATCAAGCCTTCTGAAAAATTCCATACCTACTAGTCTTTTCATTCTCATAATAATATGTTGATATCCTTTCCCTCCAAAATTACACACTCCATTTTTTTAAAAAAAACTTCCAGCTCTTAACACAGTTAAAGAGATAATAATGCAATGAACTGCAATCTTCAAAACATTTTTGTGCTATTAAGAAACAGAAAATCTAGTTAAAACTATTTTGGCTTTTAGGAAACATAAGGAGCTTTGAGATGTAAAGGCTGATGCTAATTTTTCAGCTAGCTGCCTCAGAGCTCTCCTCTGTCTTGAGGAAGGTGTTTAGCTAAAAGTAGCACCTACTCTGCCTTACATCAGACTACCAGCCATTATAAATGGTACTATTGGCTTGAGTTGAGAGAGAACAGTTACCAAGGATTTACATAACAAAGGGAGTACACTATCTAAGCACAGTATTCAGGGAGACTTCTGTTTTAAAGACAAACATGATTACAAGAAAGTGAAGAATGGGATGCAAGTCAAATATGAAAAGGCACAGCTTGGCTTTACAAAAATATGGTTAGGGAAGAGTGATGCAGCAAGTTTATTAGGGAAGAACCACTGGCCATTGATAGAGCATTGGTAGAATTTTGTAGGACTGTAGAGCAGCCACATGTAAATTGCCAAAAAGAGGACAGCAATTTGCAGAAAATGTGCATGTGCTCATTTATATGTATAGATGCACATTTTGAAATAATTATTATAATTTAAACTGAAATACAGTACATCTCACCATAGTGTGACCTGGCGATCTGTGTGGCTGCCTGGTCAGTCTCCTGTCCAGGTACTTACTGGTAAAGAGCAACAGTTCTTCTGATCCTTTATCTTTAAACTGGAATTGGACAGGAACAGCCTTCAAACATAGGGCACCTTCAAATGTAGAGCAGTCCTCTGGCAGCCCTTCAAACAGAGGACTGTCCTTTGTAAAGGAGGGCAAATGGCAACCTCAGTTCCAAGTATTTCCAGTTAGGTATGACAGAAAGGTAGGCCCCCATGGATGGTCTGACCATATATGTACCTGCCTGGACCCTAAGATCATCCTCAGGGGTCCTTCTCTGTGAGCCCCTGCCAAAGGAAGTGAGGCAGGTGGCTACCAGGAGGAGGGCCTTCTCTGCTGTGGCACCCCAGCTGTGGAATGAGCTCCTTAGAGAGGTTCGCCTGGCACCTACATTATACTCTTTTCGACGCCAGGTGAAGACCTTTTTATTTTCTCAGTATCTTAGCAGTTCATCATCTTAGTTTTTTAACTTTGCTGTTTTAAATCTGTATTTTAAATCTGTATTAATCTCTGCATTGCTGCTTGGTTTTATCTTGGTTGAGCTTTTATAGTGTACTTTTATAGTGTGTTTTTATACTGCTGTTTGTTTTACACTTTGAATTGTCTTCAGGTTTTTAATTTTTGTGAACTGCCCAGAGAGCTTCAGTTATTGGGTGGTACAGAAATGCAATAATAAATAAATAAGCTCTATACCAGCTCCCTCATACACACGCACATGCACAACACCAAAATAATAATAATATCCCGCCTTTTCCCCAGTACTAGGGCTCAAGGTGGATTACAAGATTAAAACATGTACAATTAAAAGAGAGCTTCGGTTATTGGGTGGTATAAAAATGCAATAAATAAAATAAAATAAAAATAAAATAAAATATAAGGCACTTCTTATTAATATGCAACCAGGAAGGATTTTAGTGATTGTTCATGACATGGTGGCCTTCCCTTCTAAAAGCGATTTTGTAAACATACAGCTTTGATGCCTAATTAATAAGGCACTTAGGCCACAATTTTAGGCACGAGTTAATGGATATGTGTCCCATCGAAACTAATGGGAATTGCTTCCTTCCATGCAACCATCACAATACAGACTATGGGCTCATCTACACCAAGCAGGATATTCCAC